>NC_090930.1:245576224-248019936 GCF_040938575.1 Ambystoma mexicanum | reverse complement strand
CCCCCGCTCTCTCTCTCTATTGGCCCCGCTCTCTCTCTCTCTATTGGCCCCGCCTCTCTCTCTCTATTGGCCCCGCTCTCTCTCTCTATTGGCCCCGCTCTCTCTCTCTCTTTTGGCCCCGCTCTCTCTCTCTCTTTTGCCCCGCTCTCTCTACTGACCTTGTCATTTGTCTCCTACCTCTCAACATCTCCTCCTCTGAGACCTCAACATCCACCTGGAGGCTTTCTGATCCCTCCTTTGGGCTCTTCTGCAACCTGTGACTCTCTCCATTCTACCCTCTGGTTTGACACTCTGCCGGACACACTACTCTCAAATCCGCCTCTTGGACTGACCACGGACTGCTTTCCTTTCACCTGAAACTGTCCCCCAGACAAAGCCCAACCCAGCACTGCGACCTACCTTCAGTCATCCGGCCCATGAAGCGTCAGTGGATGCCTTTGCCGCTACTATCTGTGCTCCTACTCTTTTGGCTGACTCGCACGCACACAGCCCTCTCTAACCTGCATCTCGCTATCTTAACACCCTGGACATCCTCACCCCTGTCATGAGAATCCATCTGAATCCTACCTCAAAGCGCAACTCTAGGTATGACTCTGATCTTGCCACCCGGAAACACAAGTGCACTGTGGTTGAGAGGAAGCAGAGGGCGTTGGGTGCATCCTGACAACTGGCAGCCCGCCTACTCCAAAAGCAATAGACTGTCCTGTCCAAGAATAGTCCTCATCCAATCTTGCGCCTCTGCACCTCCAGCACATGGCTGAACTCTTTAAACTATGCAAGGAACTGGCCAATCCTTCGGCAATCTCCAGCTCTCCTGTTCCCTCCCAGTCCCTCGGTACGGCCCTGGCTTCTCACTTCGCCACTAAAACACAGGACAGCCTGTCCTTGCTCTCCTCCGATCTATGGAAGTGTCTAAACAGGTGCTTCCATGCTCCTCCAGAACCATCAAGGACCACATTGACGCCCTCGCGCCAGCCTTGGCTGATTTCGCCCCTGCAACGTTCCCCTGTCTTTTAAAGCACTCCCTTGTGCTCCCCCTCAAACCATCTGCCACTCCTACCTGTCTGCTAAACTATCACCCAATCTCTCTCACTCCTTTCCTGGGCAAACTCCTGGAAAAGCTGGCCATCTCCCTGCTTAATCTCCGCAAAGGAACTGTTGGTTATCTCCAGGACAATCGGTCTGGCTTCAGAGCAGCCATAGGCATGAAAACTGCTCCATTGAAGACCTGCTCTCCAACCTCAACTCTAGCATTCCTACTGTCATCCTTGTTGAACTTTCCTCTGCTTTTGACAGTCAATCACACCATCCTGATCAATCGACTCCGTGAGAACCTGGGAGTCACGGATCAGACTTTAGATTGGCTGACCACCTTCCTCTGGGACTGACCCTCCCAGTTCCAACTTGGGTCCTTTCTCTCCACATGTGGTGTTCCCCCAGGGCTCGAACCTCTCACCCTGGCTCTTCGCTGACTACATGTCCCCTTTGGCCCATCGGATCTCTACTTTCTGCTCTAGCTTTCAGTGTTATGCAGATGACACTCTACTCTTTCAGGCTCCCCACAGCCTCCTCTCTAGCTCATTTCTTACTGTGTCTCCGCGATTCAGGATTGGTGTGCCTCCAAGATCTGCTTTAATGCCAGTAAGACGTAGCTCCTTCTCCTTGGTTCCCCTGCTCTCGCTTTCCCTCTCTACTTGGCCACCCTCTTTGGGCCCTCTTCCTTTGCCATCCTGTGAGGCCAGAAACCTGTCATCTTCCACTCCACTCTCTCCTAATATCACGGACCTTGTCAAGACGGCCCACTACCAACTTTCAAAGGCACTCTTCCTTTTCTCACTTTTCCCCCAGAAGCTGTTTTAAGAGCCCTGGTTCTCTCTAGGCAGGACTTCTGCAAAAGCCTCTTTCTCAATCTGCCTTCTGTTTCGCTCCGCCCTCAAGCCCAGGGACCGTATCTCTCTAGCTCTGAAATCTCTCCACTGGCTCCTGGTGGCTGCAAGGGTCACGTTCAAGATTCTCCATCATCCACAAGGCTTTTTGGAGCCAGGGCCTGCACTAAATCCAACACACTCTTCCAAAATACCTTCCTTCTTGATCCCTTCACTCTGCTACCTCCAACTCTGATGGTCAGATGATTCTCCAGGCATAGAGTGGGGGGGGTAGAGCCCTCTCCTCTGCAGGTGTCTCCCTCTAACAGCCTTCCTACCTCTCAAACCTGAGCCAGACCGCCTGAAGTTCCGTAAGCAGCTCAAGACCGTCATTTTTCTCATGTGTTCTCTCTCCCTCCCCTGCTGATCTACCTGTCTGCTGCGTTGATTGACTGCTTGGCTACCCTCAATCTCACTGGGTACCAGGCTCCCCCATGATTGACCTCCTCCGCATTGCCTCCTGACCTACCATTTTTATTTTTTTATTTATTTGCATTTGTATAGCGTGCTTACAGCCCAAGGGCATTGAGACACTGTTACAAGAAGTTTGTAGGACATTTTGATTACGTGGTTACAGCTGACCGAATGGTCTCTTTAGGTAAAGGTGCAATACAGGTAGGTGACTTTAAGCAAGACAAGTAAACACATACATGAAAAGTGAGCCATCAGTAGTATTACAGCAGAGATAACAAAATATATACGAGTTAGCCAAGCAGTTTAGACAAAGAGCTTGGTTTTGATGGCTTTGCGGAATGCATGGTGGGACTCTATCATCCTAAGGTGGGATGGAAGGGCATTCCAGTGTGATGCTGCCATCGTGGGGAAGCTCGAGCCCCCAGCGCATACTTTCAACGTCTTGGGAGTGATGACCATGTTAGAATACCCCTTTCTGAGAGGTCTTGTGGATGTGTGTTTAACAATTCTTTGAGCAAGGTAGGGTGGAACCAGGTCATGGAGGCATTTATGGGTCAGGAAGAGTGTCTTGAAGACGATCCTCTCTTTGACTGGTAGCCAGTGAGCCTGCCTCACTTCGGAGATGTGGTCTTTCGTGGAGGTGCCCGTGGCAGCCCTAAGGGTGTTTTGCACAAGTTGGAGCCTGGCTAGGTTTTTACAGGCGGTCCCTATGAGGAGGGCATTGCAGTAATGTAGCCTTGAGCCAATTATTGCCCTAGCAATCGTAAGGCAATTCTGGCAGGATAGGAAGGGTCTGGCAGCGTTAAGGACTTGGAGTAATAGGCCGAGGAGGAGGCATTGACGTTAACCTGTTTGTCCATGGTCAGGTCCGGGTCTAGGTAGACTCCAAGCGTCTTGACATTGTTGGATACCTTGATGGGAGTGTTAATGTTGAAAGACACGTACTGCTGGTCAAGATTACCCAAGGTGGTGGGTGAACCAATCAAAAGGATATCCGTTTTTTTCACTATTGAGGCACAACCAATTCTCCTCCATCCAAGATTGGATTGTGGAGAATATCGTGGTGAGGATGGTCATATCCTCTTTGTAGTTGCTGGTGAGTGGGCTAAGCACCTGCATGTCATCCATGAATTAGGGGCTGTAACTGGAACCTCTACATTACCCTGTCTCCTTGCACATACCCAGAGCTGCGTTTCCCTGGCTGCACTTCCCCTCCCCTTTGCACTTCCTCCTTCCCCTACACACTGCGCTGTCGCACTTGCATGATCTGAATGACACAATGCCTAGTAAGATTGTATGTTTGTCTTATCCCTCTGTTCCCTCCCTTGTCGCACCTAGAAACACTTTTGTATAAGGCACGTTATAAATGACTTGTATCATATCGTATATCCTAGGTTTTGACCGAGGTTTTCTTTATCCCTGCTCTCGGCCTGTCTGATCCCAACAGCAGTTTCTATTACTGCAGCCCCTGCCCTCTCCCCCCTACAGGCCACACGCACTTTTCTATCTTTACACTTCAGACCCTTATGTTCCTGTGCCCTCCATACTGCAGTTCAAGCCCCCCCTCTTACCCCGGCAGTTTCAATTATACCCAACACTGCCAGTTCAACTGCCCCCCCACCCCCTGCTCTCCTTTCTTTCTGCCATGTAGTTTACGTTTATCTGCACTATGCAGCTGCTTATAATTGTATGCTGGGCAGAGTTGGGCTCCCCTGTCTCTGCTCTCCAGCAACTCCTTACACCAGTCTAAGCTTTGCTCTTATTTTGCTACACAATTGCTTTTCTTCTGCTGTCCTTTCCACCTTTGACCCCTCTGACAGTTTATCATCTTTCCAATTCCTGAGCAGTTTCAACTCTCCTTTGCTTGGTTGTTCCTGCAACTACTGCCAAAGACCATCTACTCTGCATACTCTGTCCATCACAGCTCCAAATGTCTAATAGGTTTCCAAGAGTAGTTCCTGCTGCCCATCGGTGCACAACAATTTTGCTCCTGCACTTTGTGAAGAATCCCTTCTCCCTTCGTGGGAACCCTTCCCGGGAGGTGAGGCTGCCACCCAATAGTCCCCCTGGGGGTGGTACTTAGCAAGTTGATCTCATGGGGCTGGATCCCCCCAATGGGACTGGGGATGACTATCCAGGGAGAACGTGTTATGTCCACACTACACCAGAATCTCACGCCCCTACCCCAACCCTACACAAGGTTCCCCATAACCAACCCTTGGAAGAAACACTGAGACGAGTAGGGACTACCCTCCTGGATTACATTGGAAGACTGGGACGAAGTGTGGAGGCATGAGGAACGCCGTGCAGAACCAAAATAAGCATTCCAGTCAATGTGGACACTGTATGGGCATAAAAAGTGAGGAGGGACTAACAGTGTTGGACCTTGAGAGAAGTCCTCCCTGGAGGAGCCCGGCACGGGAGAGAGGGAAAGCAGGAAGACTTGAAGACTGTCTGGGACGCTTACTGACTTGCCAGGAAGCTCACTTACATTTAGCTGAGGTTGGACAGCCCTGAAAGCTATGCAAGCCAACCTCCAGATGACGAAGACCGCTGGATGTCGTGGTCAAAGGCAGACATGCTGCCGTCGTGGTGCAGGGCTGGCACAGCACATGGAAAGGCGAGCGAAGACCGCAGAGACCCGACCAGGGACACGACCAAGCCGCAAACCACCCGGAGAGCGTAGGCAAGGCCCTCACAGGAACCAGGATTGCCAGATCTCTTGGTGGAGCTTTGAAAGGCTTCAGGGGTATGAAAGTCAGGTCTGGGACCCGCACCCAATTGAGAAGAGTAACACAAATCCTCTCTGCAGTACCTGGCAGAGGGATCAGCCAGGTCAAACGGAGCAACCAGTTAGAGAAGTGCAGGTCTGGCACCCACACCCAGCGGAGAAAAGAATCTCAAATCCTCTTTGGCACAATAACTTGCAAGAGAGTTAACCAAGTCTGCCAAAGGAAAACATCAGAATCCCAGAGCTCTGGGCACACACTTAGTCTAGTAAATCAAGTTGAAAGGAAGACCAGGAGAAGAGAAGTCTCAGGAGGGCAGCTCAGGGGCAACGTGCTGGCCTTGGAAGCAAGATGACACGGAGCAACACAGGTTCGATCAACGGTTCCTCACTTGGAAGCATCTGGGTATTAAGCGCATTATAAATAACCTATCATATCCCGTCCCCTGGTTGAGTAGAACTGTGAATGCAATACTAAGAGAAGGGAGACATGCTCTTGGTACACCAAAGCCAGGGCAAGGGAGTCCTTCCCTCTGGCATTGAAAACTGCCTCTGAAAGCAAGCTTGAGGAGGCCTGGCAAGGTAATCGATGCCCTAGCGAGTTGATGCAAGCAGACTGAAGAGACCAGGGGAAGGAAGTCCTACTACCCCCTGATTGTGTGTACTGTGCAACAAAGTAAAGGAAGGCCCAGGGAAGGAAGTTGTTCCCTTGGCACTGTGAACAAGATACATGGAGAAGGGAGGCACATTCTCCAGGGACCCAATAGTGGTGTGAGCTATGGGCAATAAGGAATGATGTTTGAGTTGGAACTTTAACCTTTTTAATTTAAACTGAGAACTTTACAATACCACAAGCTGCAACTTTGTTTTGTATATTGGGGAGAAACTGAGACCTGAGGAAGAGTCCTTCTCTCGGGCGAGTTCCTACCTACAATCGGAACTATAGACCACTGGCCAAAAGAAGGGAGCCATTCGACTGGACCAAGAAGATCTAACCCTCTTTAGTATTAGTTACAAGTGTGAGGTTCAGAAGTAAGCATTTTGACATGACGGTGGACTAATTTACTTGGACATTCTGATAGAATCCTTAGTTCCTTAGTTGAGGCAGGGAAACCCCTCTTAAGAGTTAAGGAGAGAGGTTTCCTCTTTTTACTAAATGAGTTTGCCACCAAACATGCCACCTGTGTCAGTCTCCTTCTGCACCCTTACACCACACCCCCTCCCCCCCATAGCAGTTACTGCCACCCCAGCTCATCGCCAGCAGTTCCTGCTTTCCTTAACTCCCATTGCTAGTGCTGCCTTATAACTACTCTCGCTCTAGACCAGAGTTCCTGCCCTGAAGGGCCTGATCCCCCTCCCCCCCCAAACCCCAATTCAACTCACTGCAAAACAATTATGATTCCCATTGTGTACTCTCCAGGCCCTCATCTCTCTGACCATACCTCCTCTGCAGGCTTTGCTCTCTTTACCCAGTCACCCAAGTGTCTCAGCTCTCAGCCGCGTCCACCGGCTTTTCTCCTACAACCCCTGGAATCTGAGTCCTAAGCGACCCAGACAAGAATCTCCTCCATCCATTAGAGGCATTTTAACTTGCTTTCTGACAAACATTAAAAAAGAGGTGCATAGGAAAAAACGAGCAGTCTTCGTGTATGTCACAACCACTATAGTTTCATAAAAGTGACAGTGGGAACAGAATCTTTCTATATATAACTGTGATCGTTTTGCCGTGTGGTAGGTGTACATGGCAGGTTCCCCATCACCCAACTCGATGTTTCTCAGATTAGAAAAGTTAGTGACTAAACAGTGTCGACTCTGTGATCCAAACCTTTACATGCAAGCTGCACTTGAATATTAAATGCCAGCCGTGCTTAGACAGGTTGCCAAATGACGGCGAGTGGAGGCTCGAAATTGAGGGGACCTGGAAGCAATTCAGCTCCTGCTTCTGGCCTAGGAGAGCTTGGTTAGCTTGAAATGTGTATTAAATAAGAACATCTGAAAAGAGTAGTTGGTGTAAAGCTGTTTTCTGTGATGTTTTTAGTGGCCTGAAGGAGTGTAGGTTAAGGCAGCTAACTGGTGCTTTCAGAATAAAAATGCTCCTTTGCATTTCTTAAAACAGAAACGTTAAGAACGTGAAGTCCAAAATAACGGTCTATTAAGTGAGTCATGACTTATAAATCGCTTCTACTTTGGTAATTATGGGGCCTGCAGCGTCTGACGGGCTGCTCGGAAAGGTTTACTGCTCGCTATAGCGTGTCTGGAAGTTGAGCAGTGATACAGTAGCCACACTTGGAAAAACAGAAAAGCGAGCCACTGACCTGCTATTTTTAACGTTGGTCCAGTGGAAATCTCCTTGTGTAGATAAACGAATTTTCTCTATCATGACCAGAGGTATTGGTTATTTCCAACACGAACATGTTTAGTAGCCTGTTCCAAAGTAGTCTGTGTTGGATTTGTCATTTGTTTCCCCCTGTTGCTTTGAGCTAGTTTAAAAACTAGCAGCAAGAGTTGTGGCTGTAGGGGAGATGGCATTCGAGGAGGGACACACATCCTGCAGCTGTCTTGGGCTCTGTTCCCAACATCTGCATTGCTGACCATTCCTGCAAATCCGCAAGGAAGTCTCATTTAATTTTTCATCTAAATTGGAGGTACACTTATGCTTGGGACAAGTCTCGACTATCTTTGGTCTTAGTGTTGTCTTTTCATGTTTTTAGGTTATCTGGAGGAGTTACCATTTCTTAATGCATGATATCCGAGGACTGGATGAAGGCTGTCCAGCGCAATCTGTGTGGTTTATACCATACATGCTGTACGTTTTACACCCGATCATTAACTAATGCCCGATATCCTTTTGGCATCCATCCGCTTTTGTGCTTTAACTGTCTTAATGTCGAAGTCTGTAGGTATTCTTTTTTTTTGCAACCATCTAGTAAACCTTCTGCTCACAGGTTTGTGGTGCTTTTTCAAAATGAGTTGTCATGTTTTAAGTTGCAGCAGGAACAGTAATGCTCTTCCTTTTCTATTCGTTCTTCCTTGCAACATTTTCGTTTTCGCTTAAAACGTTTTAAACTGTCATCCTTAGTGTAGTGTCATTGCTACGTGTCATTTATGTCAGTTTATTGCTCTTCATTTTATTGGACCTCACTCTTTGTCCAGCACTCTACTATATTTATTTATAAAGCGCTTTATTGTCCGTTAAAAAGCTTGGACTGGCTGAATGCATTTCATTATAACTCTTCTGACTCTATATTTTACTTACTAATTGTACTCTCGGCTCAAACTTGTGTGGAAGGCTTTAAGAAATCGCCACTACCTAAATTTTTGTTATTCATTGCTGGGTAGTCCAGCAAAGAGATCTAATCTGACCCACGCCGATGCTTCCTTCTTTGAGATTCATTTATGTGTAGCGACATGTACTTTAGAACGTACTTATGCTCATCTAGCACCTTAGTGGGCGGTGGGTAGTAGGAGGGTGTCTGTATATATCACTGGCGTCTGTAGCCACATTGCTCATTTTTTAATATTGGCAGTCACGAAGGTTATTTTGAAGATTTATTTTACGGGAGACATGGTTTCTTACAAATGGGCCTTATTTTTTAAGTGATTATGCCGAGCAACCTTGTTGAACAATGTCCTGGGGTCATTGTAGAAAATGACATGTTGCGGCACCTCACATGGTCTCTGTGGTGTGCAAACATTGTGCCCAAGCACTGACTTTGGACATCATTCTGTAGTGTTTCAGTGCACAGGTTTGGCACAGTAAGTTGCCATTCTTTGCAAAAGTGTCATACACGTGTGTGGTGGGCGGGTGGGTTTTGGGGAGGTCTTTGTTGGCCGAAGAAAGGCTTCCTTTTAATGAGATGTCAAGTCGACACTCAACGTAGATTTGTTCTATCTTTTTTGTTAGAATTAAGTGCATGCTTTTGTAGAATTTGATGGGTAAAAGTAAATCTCTGAAAGAACGTTTTTTAAATAAAAAAACACATTTTCATTGCCGTTACCCTGAGGCTATACTTGACTTCATTTTCATACTACTTACTTTTAAAGGGTTTAATTCACTTTTTTAAAAAAAAAAAAAAATGTAATGGCATACCATTTAAAACGCTTTGAGCATTCTTTTCTGTGCAATGGTTATTGCATGGAGTGGACCATTACGTTTGCTTTTAAGTGCTCTTTGATCCCCTCGGGGCAATTTTCCACATTTGCCAAACCTTGTGTAAAAAGTTGTAAAACAAGCGACACTGCCTTAACACCCTTCTTTTACACTTAGTTTTACAAATAGTATATATTCATGCTGCCTGTTGCACATGGCAGACGTGTGTTCCTTGAGAATCTATATGAAAAAGAAAAGTCAGGCTGATGTAAAGCCATGTCGTTTTTGCAGGCAAGCCCGGCAATATCCCAATTGCCGTCAGGCATAGTAATCATAGCTGCCAGGCTTCGCAGCCTCCCTGCCCTCCCCAATCTTTCATTGTCCTTTGCACTTACTCTTATCATTTGTCCCGTGACTTTTGATAGCAGCTTGTCTGTCTCCCCTCCTTGTCTTCTCTGACAACCCCCGCTCTATAAAAATTTGTCTGACCTATTTTGATAGTAGCTTGTTTTGTTCTTCTCCCTCACTCCATTCCACACCTTCCCCATGTATACTTCATGCACTACATCAATTGTCATCAGGCATAGTAATGTTACTGCTTGTTTTGTTCTCCTTCTTTTCCCTTCCCTCTTTTCCTTATCTGTTCCATGCACTTGCCCTATTACGATGGTTATTTTTCACATTCTGTATTGTTTCAAGGACTTTAAGAATGTAACTTTTTTCCCATGTTCCTCCCTCCTTGAAGCACTTTGAAACACATTGTGTATAGGCGCTATATAAATCAAATCAAGCCTCCTGCAAAAGCACTAAAAATCCAGCAAGTGCGAAACTGATGGAAAATCTGGAGTAAACCTTGTATGGCCATGTTTTTGAACCGGTTTTTCACTCACCTGGTCTAAAAAAACACGCCTGCTTGCGTTCTGTCATTTCAATAGCTAGCCGGTGTTTACACTAGATAAAGTGGCACCTATGATGCAAAAGTAAAAATGCGTGCCAATGTGCCTGGCGATTATTGGGCAATGCTACCCATATGAGAACCCTCCCTGTTTCCATACCTCGATCCCACCTCCGGACCACATGGACACTCATTTATTTTGGTCCGTCAGACCAGCTGCTTTTCTTGATTTGCTTTTGCCTATTGTTGCCTCAACGGAAAGGCTTCAAACCCTGCCACGGCTGCCATGTTCTCTTATCAGGTGGATCCAGAGTGTCTCTGCTTGCCATCATAAGCCAGTTTATGCCTTTACTTCCTTTCTGTTCGACCCAGGAGAACACTCTTCACTGTTAGGTGGAGGTGCCCAGAACTAGAGGTCTGCTAGTTGTGTGAATCGGTCCCATTTTTACCCTTCTCTCCACCACATATGTAGTCGCCTAATACCACACACCGCACTGTTGACCCCTACTTTGCCACTCTTTATGTAGCTCCTGCGCCAAGGTGCTTTCTTGGGTTATTATGGCGGCATGTCCAAGTCAATGACCATGCTTTAACTCCAAGGAGCCAATGCAGCAGCTTTCTGTGCCCTTTTTTGTTTTCAGGGACTTTTTTGTGACTGTTCCCTTCTGTGTTGATTGGGACACACAGGTGACTGTAGATTGTTGTCAGGCTCCAATTCAAGTTCCATAAAGATAAGGTCGTTCAGAGTTTTCCATTTTACTGTATATATTTGTACAGCTTTTAAAGAGTAATTTGCAGTGACCGGCAACTGAATGAAACGGACACAACTATTCAATTTTTCCCAGTTAACCATTAGTTAATTTTGTGGGATCGCTTAATGACAACTTGCTGAAATAGCGAGCCTTGAATGGAAAAACGTCAATGTTAGGGAAAGTATGGAAAAATATATCCGTGGAGGGTAAACATCATAGTTTCTGTATTGTTATCCTATTTTAGAAGATACAAGCTGTGAAAATAATATACAGTAGGTTGAAGTTTTAATTATTCAAATTCCATAATGTGCATAAATATACGACAGATGGGACTAGGCATTCACATAGAAGTGACTGCACAGAGTTGAAGGTATAGCTTTGGGTAATGCAACCAGGGTCCAGTAGAATTAATGTGTGGTCTTGTGATGTTCATATATTAATCATGCTCTATGGGTGGCAGGCCACACCACCATACTTGAGCAAATTAGTGATGTTTGAGGCAGCTCTCAGCCTACCAACAAACGCATACTAAGAAATGTGAAATAGATTCCTCTTGTCCTCCAATGTGTCAAGCCAGCCCTTTCTCAGCACCAGAAAGTTCTCGCCTCCCGTGAGGCTTAGGGTAGAGTGGAGTTTCCAGACTGACCGCCCGTCCCCACCCCCCAATATTTGCCAATTCCCTTATAGACAAATGCATAGGCAATGGGAGAAAAAAAGAAAATTAGTCAGTCTGTAAGGGGCCACTGGTAGGGAGAGCAGGTTTGCAGATTTATTCGTTGTAGGTCCTCTAGTCCCTCCTGTGGTAGCAGCCTGCTTCTCTCTCAGCTCACCTACTTTGTTACACCACAACCATCCCCTACCCCACAGACAGCCACCACAGGCCGTTTCTTAACCGTATAAACCCTAATTGAGTTATGGCCACGTTCTCTTTAGTCTTGGGAGGTTTTAACCTTCTTTCTTCTGTTCACTCTTCTCTCCTATTTCTTGCTATTCTTGATTGTTACTTTCTTTCTCCGCTTTATAATCCCTCTCTCATTTATGGTTCTTATTTTGATCTTATTTTCATTTCCCCCTGTGTCCACCCCATCTGTCTCATATCTGTTTATCTTTCTGATCGCCATCTTTGTTTCAATTTTTCCTACATCTCCAGTCTCGTCTACTCTGCCGTTTCGTCGGCATGATCTGTGATGTTTCAATACCCCTCTTTGTTTCTCATGTATCGCTGCCTTACCAAACCATTCTAAATTCACAGCCTTGTCCACTGACAAGGCAGCTTCTGCTGTTGTCTTCACTTTCTTCACTTTCTTCATCTCTTGATGCTCTCTATCCTACTTGTTTTCTACCCATCTCGGAAACCTTCACAGCCTTGGCTTTCCACTCACCTTCAGTCCATGCGTTGTGTTCTGTCGCCTTTAGAGACGCTGCCTCAAATCTGTCTCTGGGTGATTGCAACTCCTATTCATCATATCATGCCTTGTACGGTGGTCTTCTTTCTGCTAAACGTTCCTATTTTTGTGATCCTCTTTGTGCACAAACATCTCATTCTAGACTTCTCTTCCAAACTCGCCTCCTTTCTCCTCCATCGGCTTGTGACCTGACTTTATTCTTTTCTTCAAAGGTGGCTTCTCTTCGCAGCACCATCGATCTACACAACCAGTACATTTTCCTCCCACTTTGCTCCCTACTGCTTCGGTTTCTTGTTTTACTCCTATTACTAATGAGGAGACATTTCTCTTGTTGGCTCGGCTCATTCAAGTACTTCACCCACTGGTCCTATTCCCTCTCTTCTTATTCCTAAGGTCCACACCTTTCTCCTTTGTGACCTCATGTCATTTTTCAAAATTTGTCCCCTGACCTCCTTTTCCATCATCCTTCACATGCTTCAATTATTCCAGTTCTAAAAAAGCCATCTGCTGATCCCTCTCTTGCTTCCAACTTTCGTTCTATTTCTTTACATCATCTTTCTAAACTACTAGAACATCTTGTCTAATTTTGTGTCTAATACTTCGATCTTCCTCGGTTTTAGGTGGGATTCCGTCCTTTGCATGCTACTGAAACGACTTTTTTTCCAGTTCTGAATTATTTACTTGCAGAAGGTTATTCTAAGCACTCTTCTTCTCATTTTGTTAGACATCTCTGTTGCATTTGACACAGTTGATCACTCACTTTTACTAGCTTCCCCCTTATCCTGTCATGATTTACAAATGTTACGAACAAGCTAAGGCAGGTGTGCCACAGATTAGACCACTTCACTCACTGTGAATATGAAGTACACGGTTGCACCATACGGCAAAGGCTAGTGTCAAAAGATAAAGTTAAGACCGCTCCTGTAGCCTATTTATTGCCATTGATGAATAACGCTTGTGGTTTCAGCTAAGAAGCAAGCCCAGAGCTTCCCAACCATATAATAGCAGCCTCTTCAACGGCTTAATGCCTTGAAAATACACAATCATAGTAATAAGCTATGGATGTTCTTTGAGCAAAAAACACGCATTCACACACAATGCTAGCGTGGCTTTCAAAAGACAGAATCCGACACGAACTGTAAAACTTAAAAGCACTTGCCATTCGGGTCAGCTAAAGGTGAATAGTTTCCCCCTTAAGCCAACCACAAGTATCAGCTTCCTGTGTTAGATGGGCTCGTAGCAGAAAGTAGCCATGGACAGGAAGCAGGGTACCAAAATACATGTGTGGATAAAGTGTCCAAAACAATAGTTACATTTAAACCCCTTCAGAAAATGCATTTGATATAATGGCTTTCGAAGTAGGCCAGGAAAAAACACAGCACCTTGCTTGTTCGTCAAGCGGAAGGCTATGCATTTCAATGAAAATACTCAAAAAGCGAAGACATCACCTTTCACTTGAGTTCTCACATAGGTAAATAATGTGTGCACTGCAAAACTAAGCGTAGGTGCAGACTCTAGACTTTCTCTCCAGACCAAGGAAGTGACGCACATAGTACATGTAGGCTAAGTCACGCGTGTGAATATAAAAACACAACAGACTAAAGCTAGAGATTCCGGAGCAGGCAGACCATGAGATCGTGGGGGGTTGGGAAGAGCAGTCGATAGCGGGTCAGAGCAGCAAGCCCAGGAAACCGTGAGTTTCAAGTGTGTTGGTTGAACCTCTTGCATATGTTAGACTGACGGCGTGTTAGTCACTCCACTACTGATCATACCATAGTATAGCTTGGGCAAACATAACATGAACTCCATGATTGCTCAAGCTGGTGTTTCAGAATGATGAATTCTACTTTATCTTTGTTAAATGCGAATCATGTTTATAGTTTATGCGACAATGCTGGTTCTCTAACGCAGTAAAAACGTAGCATACTGTAAGATAATCATAGCAGGTGTAATGATGATCAAATCTGGTAGAGATCAGAAATGATATTAAATATATTGACTTGCTACCTTCCAGTGCCAGCTTCATATTTTTGAGTAATGCTTCAAAATGAGGTCTCTGAGTCAAAACGAACTACACAATATTCTCTGGCTGAATTTTGGTCAATTATGACAAGAGGTGCAAACACTCAGGGGAAACTGTCAAAGTGCTAGGCCGGAACCCATGAGGCGCCTCTCCTCATAACTTAAGACTTTTGATTCTGTGCCCACACCACACAGCCCTACCTAGGGTCGAGGGGGGGGGGGGCGGGCAGAGAATCACACCCTAAGGGGTAATTAAGTCAGATGGCACCCCAATAAGATGCAACGTCTTAAAGATGACCAGAGCATTACTATTTAAATAACCTCATGTCCCAGTCACTAGAGAAGGACAGGGCAGCCATTTCTTTTTCTTTCTAAAAAGCTTTTATTTTTTTTATTTAGAGGTTAGTGTGTGTACAGAAGATGGCGCACAATGAAATCAATATTCCCATCCATTGCAGAATGGCTGTATATGATTGGCTGAGAGCTGCCCAGTGTCATGCAGTGAACATATTTCACACTAGCAGTGGCACAACTTGGTGGACTACCAGCAGAATCACTCTTTACTTAAAGACCCCAGGTAACAGGACAAATAATGTATATGCAACTCTCCTAGTGAGATGAGACTTGGATACCATTCAGTATCGCCCATATCAGTATCCTGAATTAGCTCTTATACATACAAATCATGTCAACTGGTTTGGAGGTAATCTAGTTTACCCACAAACGGGTGAAAGGCATGGCCCACTAGCTACACCCATTCTGTCAATAGAATTCTTAGCTCGGTTTCATCCAAACCGTGGAGGTCCGTTCTTGCAAGCTGACTACCAGTTGTTAGCCACCCACCTTGACACAGTGCGAAACATTGTGCTGCAATATGCAGCTCAGTAGGGTATAGCGCCTGCGCAGCAACCTCGAGGACAGATGGATGCAGGTGGGGTGCTACTACAGACATTGAGAATAATATTTGGATCCTGTCCATCCAAGAATGAATACATTCCCAAGTGGTATTCAGAATAATTAGGACAATTGCAAGCTGATTATCCACAAGTAACTCCCCAGCAGAGACACAGGGCCCTAGCTATGTTTCTTCCATCTGGCTTCACACCGCCTCTAGCGAGCTGCGACAGCTGGATCTCAATCTATAGCTGGCTTTATTTACAGCAGATGGGCACGCCGTCCATCACATCACTAGCACTGATGCTAGCTGACATCATGGGAACACAAGGCGCGGCAGCAGCCATGAATCTAGGCCTGTCTATAGCAGCTAACAATGATCAAATGGTTGAGAGCATAATCCTACCCTTATTAAAAGGAGAGCCTGCAAGGTTAGAAGTCCATAGAAAATTGTCCCAATTAAATGAGCAAGAAAAAAGGGAGCAATTTGAAGACATAGTGACATCGGCCTATCAATCATTGGGCAGGGATCACTTGGGCAGAAGACCAGCAGACGCACACAAAAAGGGTAACAAGGATCTTAAGCCAGATAAGGAGACACACGATGAAGGGAGATCCTCGAAAGGACGGGGCTCATTCTAGGGTAAAAAGGGCAAAGGGCCACAGAGGTGGCAATTGTCATCCATGGAGGAAGAAAGATATCCAGAGCATGGGCATAAAAATGAGAAATCAGCAGGAGATGAGCAGAGCCCGCAGTGGCAAGGTAACCACAGGGGTAAGCGGTCCTGGGGTAAGACCGGAGGCCAGTCCCATTTTAGACCTACGGACTATGATTTTAGTGACAGGAAACACATGAAAAGTCCCCAGAAGTACAACATTGATGAGAGCCCATCGCCTTCCCAAGAGGCATGAACACCAGACCGTTCTAAGGCTGAGGGGAAGGAAGTGAAGGTTGAGAAAAACACGGCAGCAGTACAGGTTTCACAGAATGCAGAGTCCACGCACTCATCGCAGAGTCCACAAAACTAAGCCCAGTTTTAAAACCTGATTGGACCTAACGGTTTATTGTACATTTTAGAATTTTGAAAGCACATTGTAAAACAGAGGCTGTCCAGAACCAACATAGTTGGATTGCTAGCCAATTTACACAGATGCAAATATAAAAAAAAACCTTGATCTAGGCAATGGGTATTTCACACTACCTTTAAGTGTAGAAAGCCAGAAATACACTGCTTTCACTTTTAAGGGAACTCCTTTCCAGTTCACTAGAATAATGCAAGGGTATAAAAATTCACCTAGCACATTCTCAAGCAGAATACAGAGCTTACTTGCAAACAGTTCTAATTGTTGGCAGTAAGTAGATGATATATACATCACCCATGAGAATATCGGTGAAAATGCAAAAGCATTACACACTAGATGGATTCAATGGTCAGCATCTCAACATGCTCCAGATGTAAAGTGCCATTATAAGGCAGAATTGCAAAGACTGAGTGGATTGAGTTGGACAATGGACATAGAGCCAGACATTTCACGGCCTGACATACCGTTGTTTATTTTTTTCCAGGTGATATACTCAGATGGGTCAGCTATCCCAGCAGTGGGGACACGCTCCAAGTACACTGCCGCATGCGCAGCAGTCGTAGGATACTTCACACATGAAGAATTTATACATACTGATATTGCAACCAAGCACCTGGGATACATGTCTGCCCAGATTGCTGAATTGCATGTGCTACTACTTGCATTATGCCAAGCAGATTCAGGGAAGCCCACTCTAGTAGTTTCAGGTTTAGATTACGTTATCAGGGCTTATAACACTGACTTGCATTGGTGGATACAAAATGACTTCAAAGACATTAGGCATAAAACTATTGCTTCCAGGCAGCTCTGGAAGCAGGTTTGGGATCTTAAACAGACCTGCCCTTTACTATGGGTGTTGGGGAGAATTCTATGTAAAGGCTAATTTCCCAAACCTAGTGAGTCCCCCAGCATCTTTGCTGGATTTTTGGGGTTTGTTTTCTCCTGCTAAGAATGAGACTCTTTCTCCCACTCTTAGGCATGATTTGAGAATGTCCTTTGATTTTGTAATGTGTTTTATGGGCTATGGGGTCTTTTACTCCATAGGGCTTCATGTGTTTTTGATAAGTGTTACACAGCACCCTCAGTGCAGTAACCCAGGGGTGTCATAGTGACCCCCAAACAGACTCCATACCCTGGGACTGACTACTGTCTCCCAGGGCATGTAAAGTCACCATTGACTTTACTAGTCTCAAATTGTGAACAGAACAAGTACAAACCATCATATTGTGGAAGTACTGGTAGGGGTAATTAGATTGCCCCTGGGTCTGTTTTCCAAGGGGGCATTGTCCAGTGTCCCCTTGTCGAGTTTCTGGATGATGGCAGTAGTAATATTCCAACAGAATATTTCCTATGGGATTTTCCCATTCATTTTAAACGCACCACTTTTTTGGTGCAATGTTTAAGTTACCGCTGGGTTATTTTATTTAATATTTATTCCCCGGTTGGGTCTTTTTGCCAGGACTCGGTTATAAAATGGCGTTTATGTTCGCCTCTGTAACTCCAACCCAAGTCGAGCCTTTTCTTCCACTTTAGGCAGGCTTCTGCACAGAAGCCTCCAAAAGTGGTGCCACTCTGCCTGGGTCTACAGGATGTGTGGGGGGCGGGGGGAAGGGGGAAATAGGCACCCTAGACTGAGTTGCCTTGGCAGCTCAAGTCGCACTCTTGTGTGATTGGCCCAGTGGTGAGCTGCCCGCCTCGCCACTTAGCATGTTTGAGTGACGGGTAGGACTGGTGAATGGGGGTTTTCTGCATAAAAGCAGTGCTTTGGGGACTGGAACTTCAAAATCGCCACAGGACCTAAAGAATCCAAAGAGGGAGAAGCTGAGCCGACCTGCAACGACGACACCACCGGTGGAGCCCTGCTGAACCGACTCACCACTTCCCAACGACGAGAAGATCTTCCAGGAGAGTCTTCTTCCTTTGAGCTGGTGGGGTTAACCAGTTCGCCCTCTTTTCGCCTTTCTGGATCGTCTCGTGGTCGAATCGCCCCTGCCAAGCACCCCGGCGGCTGGATAGCCACGCTTCACCACTACCGCGAATAAAAGGTTAGTAGCTTTTAACCGGGAAACTCCGCGGCTGGTTTCTTCCCTGGCAGTGCAATGACCTCCAGCTTTCCTCCACGTCGAGATCTTCTCTTCCCCTGGACAGAGCACCGACTTGCACCTGCTGCCAGGAACAACTGCCCCTGCTGGAGCTTTCTCACCATTTCAGGTACTGTGTCCCGCCTGGTCTCCCTTGCAACAGACTGTTCAAGGTGTCCCGTAAATCCTTGACTCTCTATCCTGGGGTGACCTGGGACCTGTTAACTAACTTTTCTGAATTGATCTAACTCCTTTTGGAACTATCTGCAAAGACTTTTTAAGAGTACTTCAAACTGTGTGATCTTGGGCACATTTCGCCTTGCTCTCCATGAGTAGGCCTGGCCTATGAACTTTTTGCTCTACAGTAGACCCTGCCTTTCTTGACTTGCTGTGGTTCTGTTAAGTGTTGGTATTGTGTGCTTTACTATTTCTGCCTTTTCTCTCCCTTTTTAAATAATTATTGGAGTGCCATCTTGGTTAAGCACTCACCTCTGTGTTGATAAGTGATGTTCTTTTCCTAAGACTTGTCGAATAATTAATCAGGGAGGTGTATATATTTCTAGTGACTGTTTGAACTTGCTTGACATATTAGTGCCAGTGTATTTTTACAAGTGTGTTTTTAAATAAATATATACTTTTATACCAAAGCTCTGGTCAGTGTTTGCTTGTACTACTGTATTTTTGTACCTAATGTGTATACTCTATATACTGTCTAACTCATCTTGAGAGAAGTCTGACTGCTCAGCCACAGCTACCGGGTAAATCTGGGTGGTACAGACTGCTACCAATTGGGTTTACTGCTAACACCAGCAGTCTTAAACTTTTTGCAGTGGTCCCTAAGGGAACTGCACAGGTTTCTGCCTAACAATGGGTAATGCACACAAGAGCACATACCAAGGGGCACATTCATAGCACTGACAATGCATTGGCAGATAAAGATGCCAAAGAGCACACAGTGTGAAAAACCATAGCAGCCATAACTCGCTCAGCGACTGCAATGGATGAGTAAATAAGAGGCTTGTGTAGGTATTGTACCTAGGCCAAAAGGTTTCCCCAGTAATTATGTTTGACATTGAAGATAATAGAGCAATAGTCACAATCCCTATGAAAAAGGGGCTCCTATTCACAGATGAATACCAAATAGAGCAGACAGGGAAAAGCTGATTGCAGCCACGCATGCTGGACTTGCATCTACCCATTTTGGGGTGAGTGCAACGGCACAGCTGCACCTTGATGGCTTCTGGTGGCCAGGGCTTCGACAAAAGGTGAAAATATATATTGCAAACTGTGACACATGTTTACAGACAACTGTGGACCACAGCAAGAAACCTAAGGAGGTTCCTTTGAGAAAGGCAGCCTCGCCCTTTGAGATCCAATATATGGACCATATAGGCCCACTGCCAGCAGTTAACAAGTAGAAGTACATTCTAGTAACAGTAAATTCTTGCACTAGGTTTTCCTGGATGATTCCTCAAAATAAAGCAGACTGCAAATCAGTCATATGGGTACTGCAAGGTGTAGTAGCCATGACAGTAACTCTTAAATGTTCCATTTTGATAATGATAAAGCCTTCACGGAGCAGGCTCTGAGAAAGGCATTATAGGCTTGGGGATCAGAGATGTACTTTCCTAGACCTGTCTCATCCAGAGATGGAATGGGCTCATTGGAAGGGCAAACCACTCAGTAATGTTGTGCCTGATTAAAATGCATTCTGTCATTGGGGGGGAGGGGGCGGCTGGTTAGACCATGTAGCATTAGTGATCAGGAGTGTGAATAATTACCACGCTAGTCTATATGCAATGGTAAGACCCCACTTGAACTCTTGTTTGGGAGTAAGATGTATATGCCTGACCTGCATGCTCTTCCCAGCCCCATACCCAGGAACGAGCAACTGCTGGCGTCAACGCTGCTGAGGGAATCCCGGGTGGAAGCTGCTAAGGCCAGTCCTGAGAACACTCTCAAAGCATGAGATTGGGTCCTGGAAAAGATCCACAACATTTGGCCAGTCTTACAGACCAGCAGTGCAAGTAATCAGAGTGAAAGGGTCCAGAACTGCCATCCTACCCGCAATACCACCTAAGAGAGGTACTAGGCAAAGTGTCTGTGGACCACCTAATACCTGTGCCAGATGGTTTCCGCGATGTTTCCACAGAACCTCCCTCTTCCAAGTGAGGAGCCCACGGAAGATGAAGAAATGGAGATCCAGCAAATGATGATGATAGGTGTGCAAGATGGGCACGTTTATGCCAATCTTGATTACATGTCCACAATTCAGGAAAGTACTGCAAGTCTGCCAATTTGGAAACAGAAAGCCTTCCAAGTTGCTAAAGTGATGAGTTCTTTTGGACAGACTTCCTAAAACAGTGTTATAAACTACTGGCAGTGTATTTCTTCCTCCTGTGGTTCAGCCTCATTTTATTCTTCATGTCACTGACTACTGGCTTCTGGGCATTTTCTGAGCAAGGTTTCTCCAGCATTGGATCTTTCATGGATTCACATGCTTAGAATATTCCCTGTCGTCAGGCTGGGAATCCTCTGTAAATTATATAGACCTTTCCCATAGGAAAATTTCGACACTTTTGTGTCCCATCTGTCGTTTTGGGCCGCGTACGCCTGCGCCACTAGGACGTAGAGGTATAAGTAGCCCCGCCCCCGCGGCTCCCTCAGATTTCAACCGTCTTCCAAAGTAGTGGGATTACCTCGCATATCTGCTATTTTTGCTAGATTGTGCGTTCTTTTTCCTCGACTTCCTTCGAAAAATGTCTGGAAAGGCGTTGTTTTGTCCGTGTGCTACCTGCGGTCTTAAGAGTATGAAGGTGATGGGCATATGGACTGTATTTACTGTCTTCACCCTCATCATTCAGCCGACACGTGTGCGATCTGTCAAGGCTTCTCTCAGAAGACCCTGAAGGACCGAAACAGATGCCTGGTGACTTGACTCAATGACGGGGCGGGTGCGTACCCTGTATCGGAGGTAGGCTCTACTGCCTCGAGATCTAAATCTCCAGTACCCCCTCGTTGCTCTGCGTCGGCAGAGCCTCCGACGAAGAAACCACGGTCTGTGGAAAAACACCCCTCTGATAAACATCCTGCGAGGGACTGACTCAAAGAAAACGTCTTCTTCCTCCTCATCGAAAAAGAAGAAATTGAAATCCTCCTCGGGAGACCGCCATGGCTCTACCTCGAGTCGAGTGTCGTCGGCCCACAAGCAGATTTCAAAACTTGCGAGTGCGCCTCAAGGCTCTGCGCCAAAAACGTTGTCGTCGACGCCGGTCAGATCATCGTCTTCTTTGCCATCTGTGCCTGCTCTTCCTGCGATCACTTCGGCGGGTCAAACAGCGGTTACGGAGAAGATGTCGTCGACGGTGGCACCTTCGGTGGGTTGGCAGCCGGAAGTCTTCAACCCGATCTTGCCTGAGGCCTTGTTGCAGCCAGAAGCGTCCCTTTCCATCTCGTCGGCGGAGGATGACCGTGGTCCGATCGTGCAGCCGGCTGATTTAGGGTTGCGTGCAATCAGTTCGGGGTAACTCCCGAGTGGGAGTGCCATCCCAACCGCCTCTTACTTGTTGAATCCCCAGTCTCTATTGTCCCTGGAGGTGTTGAACACGTTACAGAAACTGTTGGACACACAGTTGCCTCACACTGGTGTTCCGACGGTACCGCACGCTACGCCGGTCGTCGCCGAACCAGACCGGCTCCGCGCTCGACTACCAGAATACCTACGACTTGCCCGGTGGAGGAGGATTGTTCTCGTCCCCACTCGGAGGAGGGAGAACTGCCGGAATTGGAATCTGAGCGTGAAGGGTCCCTTTCAGACGTCTCATTATCCCCCTCAAGGGACCCCACATGGGAGTCGGATGCAGAGATGGAAACTCCAAAGAGCCCGGCACAACCATCTCCGCCGGATGACATCGGGGCCTTCCATACTATGATGGGGAAAGCGTGTGCTATCCATTCCTCCTGGCGCCGGAAGAAGTGAAGAAAGATTGCTTTCTCTTCGATCATATGGGCAAGAGAAAAAAATCGGTTTGCCATCCCAATTTTGGACCATGTCTGGCAAGAGGGGTTGAGGACCATGCGTCATCCTTTCTCAGAACCGGCGATAAAAGGACGGTTAGAAAAGTTCAAGGCTCCGGAATCAACCCCCAAATGCTTGACATCTCAACCTTCACCGGATTCGGTGGTGTCCGCTGCTGCGGCCAGAAAAGCGAGGTCGCAACACAAATGCACGACCCCGCCGGACAACGCCAGGAGACAAGATGCGTTTGGAAAGAAGGTATTGTCAGTCGGTGCGACTACAGTGAAAGCAGCCAACTCCCTGGCCATTATGGCACGGTATGATAGAGATGTGGCTCCTATCTTAGACAAGAGGAACACAGGAAGTCCACTATGCTACTTGTACGTGAAGGGGAAGAGGCTTCCAATCACTATTAATATCGCTGTCGACCTGGCCGAGGTCTGTTTTTAGCAAATTAATAACGGCGTAGTGTTAAGGAGACAAGCCTGGCTTAAGTGCACGACTTTTAGACCTGAGGTGTAATACAAGGTGCTGGACATGCCGTGCGAAGGGGAACAACTGTTTGGCGAGAAAGTTGATGAAGCCTTGAAGGGCATGAAAGAAGACTCTGACACTGCTCGGTCACTCGGAGCCCTCCAAAGTGGCAGAAATATTTGTTCCTTTCGTCCTTTCAGAGGTGCTTTCGGAAACGCCCGGTTTGGATCATCTAGAGACCGAGGTTTCAGTCGACCCTCCTACTCTTTCCAAGGCTACAGACGAGCAGCCCAAGCTACTCGTAGAGGCAGAGATTACCAGTCCTCAAGAAGGAGAGGCTCCTACTCATCGTCGGCGAAGGATCGACAGGCAAAAACCCAGCAATGACATGTTTCGAGACGTCCTGGGGGCAGAGTGTTGTGTCGACGAGTGCGAACGCATAACATCGGACTAATGGGTTTTGAACACGATACGTCTGGGTCACTCCCTACAGTTCAAGGACAAGCCACCACACATTCCGCCGTGTTCTCGCCACAATCCCATCTTCAGATACTGGTGCAGGAAGTGGCGGTTATGCTGCAGAAAGGGGCTATAGAACTGGTCCCGGTGGCCGAACGGGAGTGTACTCCCGTTTCTTTGTGGTCAAGAAACCCAATGGAAAATAGCATCCCATTCTAGATCTACGGGCTCTCAACAAGCTGCAAAAGAATTTAAAATTCAAAATGCTTACTCTGCAAGAGGTTATCCGATCGATACAACCGGGAGATTTTTTGGTCGTCGCTAGACCTTCAAGACGCGTACTTTCATATCCCGATGCGTCGACGACGCAAAAGATTTCTGCGGTTTGTCGAACCCACTATCAGTTCAAGGTCCTCCCATTCGGGCTAAAATAGTCTCCCAGGACGTTCACCAAATGTTTTTCGCCAGTGGCAGCCTGGTTACGGAAGGAAGGTCATCATGTGTACCCATATCTGGACGATTGGTTAGTGAGTGGCTTATCTCTGGAAAGGACACGGGAAAGTCTGAATGCCACCATGTCCCTCCTACAGCGCTTGGGCTTCGCAATAAACTTCGAAAAGTCCTCCTTATCGCCATCAAGGACCTTGGTCTTCCTGAGGGCGGAGTTCCAGACGCAGTCAGGATTGGTAAAACCATCTGTCGAAAGAGTTCTGAAACTGCGACACAAGGCATCGAAATGGAAAGCCAACACCAGAGTGTCGGTGAGAAGGTACATGTCCCTGCTGGGGACTATGGCATCCTGTATACCCCTGATCAACCATTGTCTCTTCATGAGGGCCATTCAGGAATTCTTGACGGATCGATGGGCGCAGAGTCAAGGTCGTTGGTCGACAAATTGACCATTAACAGCAGGCTCGTGCAGGCACTTCAGTGGTGGCTAATCTCCAAAAATCCAAAAATTACTGGATCCTGGGTTCCAGATGACGGTGGTGACAGATGCTTCTGACTGGATGGGGAGCTCACCTGGATTCCCTTCAGGTTCAAGATCGGTGGTCATCGGAGGAGTCCAGCCTTCACATCAACGTGCTGGAGTTAAGGGCAGTGCGTTGGGCCCTGAAGTCCTTTCTGCCACGCATAAAAGGATCTGTTATACGGATAATGACGGACAACATGACAACGATGTTTTACCTGAGAAAATAGGGGGTACTCGCTCCAGGACGCTGTCGACCGAGGCCCAGGAGATCTGGCATTGGGCCCTCCGCCACAGGATATTTCTATTGGCGTTCCACTTACCAGGAGTAAAAAATTTGCAAGCAGATTCTCAGCAGAGAGATGAATCGACTACACAAATGGGAATTGAACGACCAACAACTACACCGTGTCTTCGGAAAGTGGGGTCGTCCGGCTCTAGATCTCTTCGCGACGAGAGAGAACAGGAAGTGCTCACAATACGCAAGCAGGTGGCCACAAGACTCACTGGGGGAAGCGTTCTCCTTCCCGTGGACGGACAAGTTTTTGTATGCGTTCCACCCCCGTTTCCACTCATACGTCGGATGCTGCAATGGATTTACAGATATCCATGTCGGGTGATCCTGGTGGCCCCGTACTGGGCGAGACAAGTGTGGTTCTCCGATCTACTCCATCTTTCAGCAGCAGAGCCCATGAGGTTCCAGAGGATCCCCGAACCTTCTGTCTCAGGACAAAGGGGCGGATTGGCACCACGACCCGGACAGCCTCAGTCTAACAGCCTGGCTCCTGATTTCTCCAAGTTTGGTACGTTAGCAATTCCACCGGACTGTCGTCACATTTTACAGGCTGCAAGGGCACCGTTCACGAACGCTTCGTATACGTACAAATGGAAGAAATTCTGTGTTTGGTGCGGGGATCAACCAGGTTTACGTCCACTTCACATCACACCGGAGCAGCTTCTACCATACTACTCCTGGCTCAAAAAGGTTTGTCTTTTTCATCGATAAAGGTGCATCTGGCGGCCATTTTGAGATTTACTCGAAGAGACATTCACCTCCAATATTTAGTGACCGATTGATTTAAACATTTAATGAAAGGATTGTTACGACCTTTTCCTCCAAAGAATTATTTTCCTCCGATCTTGAATCTTAACCTGGTTCTAGCAGCACTAATGAGGGCTCCTTTTGAGTCTGTCGTCATTGAAATTCCTATCATGGAAACTGGCTTTTCTGGTGGCTATTACTTCGGCTAGACGTCTGTCAGAAATACAAGCGTTAGTGATCGATCCACCATATTTGAGGTTTTTCAACAATAAAGTCGTGTTGGCTACTAATCCTCATTTCATTCCTAAAGTCCCTACCATGTTCCATAAACACTCTTCCATGGTGCTACCGACGTTTTTTCCAACACCTTCGTCTGCTGCAGAGAGGACTCTCCATACGTTGGACGTTTGAAGGGCTCTGACATTTTACCTCCATCGCACTCAAAATCTCAGGGACACAAGACAGCTATTTGTGGCCTATGGCCCTTCGGCTAAAGGTAAAGCAATCTCAAAACGAGGACTGTCCCGCTGGGTGTCTTCTACCATTTCTTTTTGCCACTCAAAAGCTGGGAAACTGCTAAACCGCTGGAAAGACATCCACGAGCCCCTTCGACGAGATCTGCTTCGTCGTCGGCGGCATTGTGGTCCGGGATTCCGCTGGGTGATATCTCGGGCGGCTTCCTGGTCGGTACTGCATACGTTTACCCGGCATTATTGCCTCGAACAACAACATGCTGAGGATACACAGATGGGTCATGCAGTCCTACGGCACCTGTTTCAATAAGGTAGGCCCCAGTAAAGGCGGTATATCCTTCGGCTAATGTACTTTAAAGTGTTTTTAGCTGTTCATGTCCTATGATTTGATGTCTAGCCATTGCGAATATGCATTCATGGTTATAATGTTATTGGTTTGCATACACACCTCCATCTATGGGGGATACTGCTGTACAATCTATTCTAAGCATGTGAATCCATGAAAGATCCAATGCTGGAGAAGGGAATAGTTTCTTACCTGTAACTCCATTTCTCCAGCATTGGTATCTTTCATGGATTCACATGCGCCTGCCAGCCTCCTCCGGCATGCAAACCAGATGTCCCCCGTCCCCTCCCCCCATACTACTTTGGGGGTCAAAATCTGAGGGAGCCGCGGGGGCGGGGCTACTTATACCTCTACGTCCTAGTGGCGCAGGCGTACGCGGCCCAAAACGACAGATGGGACACAAAAGTGTCGAAATTATCCTATGGGAAAGGTCTATATAATTTACCGAGGATTCCCAGCCTGACGACGGGGAATATTCTAAGCATGTGAATCCATGAAAGATACCAATGCTGGAGAAATGGAGTTGCAGGTAAGAAACTATTCCCTTCCACCCCACCTGTAAGCAAAGAAGTTGTTCTAAAGCCTTTAAGTTCTTCACACATGTTAGAGAAAAAAGAGCTCCCAGAGCCAGCAACTCCCGTCTCAATACAAATGTTTCCTCTAACTATGGGTCACGTGTGGATGCCACTATTCAAGACCTATAATGGCCCAGAAACACAGCTACAAGTACACACCTTTTCTGTGATAGATGAATCCAGACTGTTTACACTCTGTAATATACAGAGAACTGTTAAGAACTAGTCTTCAAACCTTTGCACAAAATGCATTATTTGATGATGTGGAGGACCTCCATGAAATGGGGCCCCATGTGTGTTATGTGCGATATTACAATGCCTTTTTACTTGTCAAACGTGAACCAATTCTGTGGCCTAAATACACATTATGGGAACACTCTGCAGTGCCTTTCCAAACTGATAGTCTTGAATTCAAAGCACAGTTCCTATATATTTCACTGAGACCATATCAAGCAGGGGATTACATGTTCGAAAATCAGTACAAATTCCCTCCTGAGCCACACAATGCACAACATAAGTATGTTGCAGATTCAGTCATCTTTGACAGAGAATACTTTGCAAACATGACTGAACAAATATGGCGGGGAACGGTCCCTCTATGGTCTACTTGGGCTCAACAGATATGGCAAATTAAAGGGATTCACACGTTAGATATGGCTCATAGATTCCCACATTTAATGTATTTTTTAAATTACACGCAGTTCCGAACCACTTGCAGTAATAGGAACCTGAGTTTCTACCCTGAATGGGAGAAAACAGAAGGTGAGTTCTGGAGTGCGTCCTATAGAGAAGCAAATGAACGCAATGCCACAGAGCATATTACTTGTGCATCAGGGGGACCTGTGTTGTTCGCGGTTCAAGCAAATGAATGCAATAAAAGAAAAGCAGGACTCTGTGTGGGCCCATATAGGGCTTGGAACTCCCATAACACCTCCCTGACACAAGCTATATCAATAGGTAAGCTGTGACAAGGAATGCTTTCACAATATCACCTGAGTGAGGTGATACAATCTCTAGATAACTTCATTCAAGAAGAGAATTGGGCGGCTATCATGCAGTTAGCTGCTGGTCCGAAATGCACCCAAAGTGGGCGTGTCAGGAGAAACGGCTACCTGCACCACCTCTGACCCTGCAGTACCTTGTGAGGTGGGACAAGCATCCATAACAGGAAAAACATACACTTGGTCACAAGCAATAATGCAAATCCTGCAAAAGTGAGACAGTACAGCAAGGATTTCATGTTTCAGATGCTAATGATCAAGCGCTACAGCAAGGGTTCTATGCGAAAAGGGATGTCATAACAGACGTTGCTTTGACTCAAAATGACTTAACTATCATTAGAAACGACCAGGAGGCCTCAGTGAGTCTTTCTGTAGTAACTGAATTTTTGGACACACTCTGCAGAGGAGTCCCAGATTGGAATGTGACTTTTTGGCCTGAACAAATGGAGGCACTTAACTTGACCAAGGCTGCAACACGCCAGGCAATGTCGGCTCCACTTTCTTATTGCTTAGTGTTGGCAAAGAGTGTAGTGGCAGCATCAGCATGGGCGTCAGGCTCCACAAATTGTCTAGTGCATGGGGTACTAGACATTCCCATTCAAACAGCACCCTCTTTCATATGTCAAGCATTACACTCTTGGGGTAATGTACATTAGGTGAATGAAACGTGGATCAGAGAAGAACGTGTTACCATATTCACATGCATGTGTGTCATCAGCTAGGCCTGAGCTGACACTGTACTCATTACGTGATTGCAAAGGTTCTACTAGAATAATGTGTGAACATACTAAGCTAGTGAATTCCTGTGACAGTAACTCGAGATGCACACTGCAAATTGCACCGATTGACTCATTCTACTGTAAAGCACATAGATTGCAAAATGGTTCATATTTGGTGCATTTCAACCAATATTGCTGTCATGTCCCAATGGGAATACCAACTCTGATCACCATAGGCACACAGGTTAAATGCTGTGGGTTCATTTTGGATCCACCTAGCCCATTTCAAGTGAAATCGTTAGTTTGGCATGGCGGAAATTTACAAATATTTGAGTACCCGAAATTGAGTTTATACATAGCAAAGCTGTTAAAAATGCAGTTGGAGGTGAGAAGTACTGAAGATGCGTATCTGCATGCACACGCCACTATGGTCAAACAGATTGCATATTTGCTAGGCTTTGAGCATACAAGACAGCAAGCCTTGCACTCTTGACAGCTCACAGTTTTTATGGGGGCCTTTCTGCCATCACTAAAGTAGCTTCGAGTCTCCTACATAAAGGGCTCATTGCCTTGGACACAGTCATTAGAACATTGACTTTGTCGAGTGCTTGGTACAGTTGGCTGGTGATAATACCTGGACTTTTTCTCATATTTTGCTGTAGAAACAGAAAATTATGACAAGCCACAGAATTAACGCCCTGGAAACAACCCGTCTCCGGTACAGAACAGAGCTATGCAGACGTATGGGATATGAGCAGTGTTCACTGTTTCAAAAGCATTTTATTTTTTTGTTGACCAGGAAGAAGTCTACTGTGTCAGCCATCGCTAAGTGCTGAGTCTGTCACCAGGAGTCATGCTTGCTAAGAACGTGGGAATTGCAGCGTCGCCTGGTAGACTGCCCCTGTGGCGCAATAGAATCTCCAGGACATTGGCTGTGCATAGACATTTGTGGAATTCAGAGGTACTTCCCACAAGTATTCTATTGTGAGTTTGCTGAGAGTCCCTCTGACACTGTGCCTGATAATGGGGGCATGCCAGAGCAAGAGAAACTGTGCAGAGAACGAAGAAAGCGATTATTGCCAAATGCATCCAGCACCATTGCCGAGGAAGCGCCTGGTTCCTCTGCATCACAGCCGGACCCATGTAAGCCACAGAATGATCGATGCATGCTCTCAAACCCAGACCACAAGGCAGTTGGGGAAGCAAATGATGCAAATGAGATTCCTCTGGTTCCAAGAATACATGTCAGAAGGGAAAAATGCCTAAAAAAAAGTGTGCCGCGATGACATGAGCATTCTGTTCTCTTCTCCGCAATGCTTCTTAACATACCTCAGAAAGAGACTTGCTTTTAATTCAGTGGTCAGAACACCCGACATTCAACACAGGTCGTCCAAGCAAGCTGCTGAGTCAGATAGCACTGAACTGAAGAAATATCACATTCAACTTTAAGATGCAAATATAAATGCAAAGCAAACATGAACTGGATGACCTCCACATGCTGATCGCTGTGAAAAAGACACACATACTGGTTTATTTCCAAGGACACAGACTATTAACTGGTTATGCATGTGACAATGTGGTCAAGATCACAAGCTCGACAGCTCATTGGGTCAAAAAACCAGGACGCAAGCTATGTTGGGTGCTAATTACTAATGGATTCTCAAAGGATCCTGCAGCGTATTTTGAAGCCATCGCCAGTAATGATGTTGCAATCAACCTAAATACTTCCTTGTGAACACAGGCATTATTAGCTAGGTCCAGTAACACTATAATGGACTTGTGCTGAATACCTCACTGTTGGATATATGTACTCATTCATGCTAATGTTAGCAAGTAGTGCTAACCCTTTTTAACTTTGATGCAGCTGTTGATGGGTTAGTTTTATTGTTTGTGTATAACACACATTACAGGCTCATATTCACTTTGCAAATATATCAAGCAGATTAGTTTAATTCTTGCATGCAACAGCTGTGTGCTAAAATATAATGTGTACATATTTCCTTGTGCCACCAATATAGGCCATCTTTATGTAACTATAGCTCCCAGTAGGCGTATTCATAACTTCAGAGCTACAGGTCTTTGATCTATGCAAACTGCCTTGAGGGGGGTATGTCATGATTTACAAATGTTACAAACAAGCTAAGGCAGGTGTGCCACAGATTAGACCACTTCACTCACTGTGAATGTGGTGAATACGAAGTACACGGTTGCACATACGGCAAAGGCTAGTGTCAAAAGATAAAGTTAAGACCTCTGCTGTAGCCGATATATTGCCATTGATGAATAACGCTTGTGGTTTCAGCTAAGAAGCAAGCCCAGAGCTTCCTAACCACAGAACAGCAGCCTCTTGTTTTCAACGGCTTAATGCCTTAAAAATACACGATCATAGTAATAAGCTATGGATGTTCTTTGAGCAAAAGGGGCAATTAAGTCTATCCTTTGGCTTTTCTAGTTCTCGTCTTTAATGGTTTAGGTCTTACCTGTCCCTTAGGACATTTTCTGTTTCCTGGGCCGGAACAACTTCTGACTCTCTCACCCACGGTGTCCCGCAAAGATCTGTTCTTGGTCCTTTTTCTTTTCTCTCTATACTTTACCCTTGGCTGAAGTAATTTCTTTGGTCTTTAATATTTCTATGCTGATGACACTAAGCTTTTTCTGTCTCTTCCTGTGAAGGATTCGAACTGGGCGTCACACATCAGACCAGCACCTGCGCCCCCAGCCTTGGATGTAGTGTGCAATTAGAATGCTTTTTCTTTAATTTCAACAAATTTAAATTGAGCTGATACCCGACCCGTCTGACGCCCCCTTTTAACCCTTTGCAATTGCCTAAAATGACACTCGGATTTTAACAAATAATTATGTGTAATTAATGATGTACATATGTTTTATCAGTCTCGGGGATGTCATATCACTAGCAACTATAAGTTAAGGTATCCCCAAAGGCATACAGTTCACAAAGCAGGTTGAAATTGAAAACACAGTGCAGTCCAATCACACATGGAAAAATAGAATTTCTTTTCTAGTTTGCAGTTTTAAATGTCGAACTGTTTTTCAGAAGAACAGGTGAAATACTCAATTGGAATGCGGTTTTTGGACTAGGGGATAGAGACACATCACAGGGACAATATAGAAGTGAAAGGATGGCTATAGCTGAATAATTGAATGAGATTTTGAAGGGGGAATGAGGTTTGATTTTAGGAAAATAAAGCAGTTAAAAATGAAAATCGGTTTGGAAGGAAAGGAAAAGTTTTACTTACACGAGATTTAATGGCTAGAAAAGAGGAACGCCACCCGTGAATATAAGTTATTCTGCAGTTGTAACCCTTCACGCAGCATACCCCTTTTTTTTTAGGAAAATGTATTTATTTTATCAAAAGGAGTTACAAGATGGGGTGAATGAAAGAATGGCGCTAACGCTAGAAAAACAAGGACAGGGTGCACAGAGAATTAGAACATTTTAGACCAGTTATCAGGGTATGGATAGGATTACTTAGAAAATAGGGCAAAGACAAAGGGATGAAGATGGGGTATTCTATGTGTTATGGGATGGGGGAAATACTCACAGTCGGCGCTAGAGTTTGGAATTTGGGACAGCCAACCAAATTCTGTACTCAAAAGGTTCTGGTCAACGCATAGCAGGCTCTCCTGGCAAAAGACAGCTGGGCAAAGGCCTGGTCACGGCACAGCGGCGACTCCGCTGGATGGAGCGGGTAAGCAGGCGGCATTGGAAAATCCCAAAGCGGGCTCAGCCACCTTTCCCCTTTCTCCCTGAAGTTAGTGGGATTTTGTTATGGGGTTCTAGTGCTGAAGAGTGGTTCTGCCTGGATAGGAAGTCCTGGGGCAGCTACGCTTTTTTCTGGCAGTCAGATCTGGAATCTTGCAGAGTGAAGGTGGAATATCTGGATATGCAGGCGCTGGAAAATTCAGAAGAGTGCTCGCTCTCAGGCTCCCTTATGTATAAGGCATGGTGACGTCATAGGATTATATGGTGGGGCAGGCTTAAGCTAGGCACGCCTCTAACAAGTGGATTGGACAGGGGTGATCATTACCGCCTTCCTGTCAGCTGGTTGGACTTTTAGAGACATGACATCAGTTTTATGATGTGGGTTTACTATGTCCAGAACCTCCCACAGTTGATTTTGCCCCAACCCAGTTGTGACATAAATGGCACATTTTTACAGTTGTGACATCTTAACAAATTACATACGCAGGTTACATATTTTACGCAGAGAATGGCAGTCCAATTCTCACGTTTGTAGGACTTTGTTTCGCCCGTCTAATAGTTTGTCGCGATTTTCAGTGATAAATATTAGACTTAAAAATTCTATGATTTTATACATGGGTATAGATTATCATAAGGCATGCAAGTATTGAAGTTCAGTGGCATCATGTACACTTTCCTGAGACTGTCCCATTCTCTGCCATTTATGTTCCCAATATGGCAGTGAAGGCTACCACGTCTCAAATTAAAAAAAAAAAACACAAAATGATATTTAAACTTTACTTTTTACATTCCTGCGAAGTCCTGTTGCAAAGATAAGTCTCAAGTTTATTAATAAGTCTTTAGAGCCAAAATGGTCAGCATTGTTCACCATGTAAGGGCATAGCTTATAAGGCTGCTCTTGAGTTGGCTTTGAAGCTCCCAGTAGAAGTTGTGGGGACGTGTGATTTCCCATTTCACATGTCCGTGTCCCAGAATCTCTATTGTAAGAGACCTCAGCCCAGACAAAAGTCTGATGAGCCTGTGATATGCGGCCTTCTGGCCCATTCAGTTTTCCAAAGGTAGCAATTAACATGCATGTATCTGTCCTAGAATCTATTGTGGCTCCTTCTTTTGTGGGTTAGGCCACTCCTGTTGTCAGCCAAATGTCCCTTGAGCCATGGCAGAAAAACCTGTTTGGGCAGATTTCCCCAGTGTAGCCAATGCCTTTATTTCTTGATTTTTGTTTTGCATTTTGAATAAAACATCCCATATGCGTTTCCCAGCACAAACCCCCTTTACATTACTAGACCAGGGCCTTATCCAACCTACACTTTTAAAACAGATATATTTTTCTTATTTGCAAAAGTATATTTAAACATGTAACGAAGCCTGCTGGCATGTTCCTTTCAAAAGGTTCCATCTGAATTTCCCACATTGTTCTGCAGTCTTAGTCAGCTTCTTTTATACAGCAATTTGTTTAAAACACAGATCCACTAATTGACATAGGCCCAGAGAGCCAGGGCCTCTTTGAAGCATTGATTTTTGACATTTTGTAGCCCAAAAGTAAAGCATTTTCCTGCACGTCTCGAAGTAAAGCGTCTTTTGATTTCCTAGTTCTGAACAGCCTGTCATTGAGGCATACTGCTCTCGTCTGCTGGAGCACAATGTAAATATAGATGGGCATGGCAGGGTCTCATTGATAAATGTAGTCTGATGATGAACAGATTAACATAGCGTCAGGGCAGCATCCTTTTTCATGTAAAATATTCCTTTTTCAGTGGGAACTTTTAAACAAACAGCAAAGCAGCGCTGTTTTTCAATTAACTTCTTTTGGTGCACGACACCCACTGGCACCTTTGTTGGTGTGCTCCCTGTTCCAACTCGCCCAGGAGGTGTTTGGCAAGATGGTGCAGCCATCCTTTTGTTGCTGCAAAACGAGTTTTAAAAAAAAATCTGTTTTTTAAACAAATATTTTTATTAGATTTTCCAGTGTATAAAATTAAGTAACCAGCAATGATAAACAATCCAATAATGTACCTCATTCATTAAACAGTATTAAACAGATCAGTAAATCGCATCTTAAATTAATTGAACAGTATTCGACCCTCCCCCAACATCTTTTAGCAAACCCAGTTCATAGACCAACTTAAATTCACGTAAGCATCATATGAGGGCGCATTCAAAAAATACTTTGCCCATAACAATACATTCTAGCATAATTTCCACATTGTAGATATTTGTAATTCATTGCTTTCCCAAATTCTTTTCCCTGCCAGTATTTGTTGGAGTATTAAAAAAAAAAAAAACCTGGAAATCAACAAGTCATTGTAAGTGACAACACTGTTCATCTTAACTCTTTGCATCCGCAACTTAATTCGGTATTGTCTATATTTCATTAGCTGTAGCAAATTAAGTAGCTTTCATGAGTGATTAAGTTCCTCGTTTTGCCCCTATAAATGATACTGCTGTTGATCTCTTTATCCAACATCGTTTCATTTAGCATTTGTAATTCATCAGGTTTCTAAGTATCTTTTTTTTCTTTTTCCCCTCTTTCTTTCTCTCCTTTCTTTCCCCCTTTTTTAAAACTGTATTATTTGGTCAAAGGAATATAGATATTGCAAACAGTTTCAGAAATAGCAAATTAACATTAATATTCAGCTGCTTTCTCTTACCGATGTCCAACTATGGTCAAGGTCTCAGCCTTTGGATGTTCGCATTTCCCTTTTTTAGTTTGTACACCCTTTTTATTTCCCCCTTATGCCCCCCCCCCCCCATCTTGCTTTAACCAACGTTTCAAAACAATATAGTACGAAAACAGATCAACTTGTGTAAAAAATTCTGGGTAGGGTTTGTCCAGTGTTCATTCCTACTTGCCGTTGATGGCACTTATGACGTGTATGCTCCTAAGCAGACGGGGTTTAAAGAAGTGGGCCTCTGTCACGCACGCACTCGTGGAATGGAGACCAAGTCGTCAGGAATTTTTGGTATTTTCCGGTAGTGAGTGCGCATATTTTCTCCATAGCCATAACTCCCCAAATCTTGACCCACCACCATGGGGTCCTCTTCATCTTTCCAGTTTCGCGCGAAGGTCATCCTAGCCGCCGATAGCAGGTGAATGATGAGGGTGGCCATTGCCCCTGACATTGCATATTTGCCCTCTATCGGGACTCCCAATAGAATAGTTTTAGGGGACATCGGAAGTTCAACACCAGTGATGTCTTTAATGTGGCCCAGAATCTCCTTCCAATAGGTCACCACTTTGGGGCAAGTCCACCACATGTGATTTAAGTCACCTCTCTCCCCACATTTCCTCCAGCAGTATGGAGAGTAGGTCTTGGTGATTTTATGCAGACGGTGTCGGGGCATATACCACCTGAGACAGTTTATAGGCAAATTCTTTAATCGTAGTGCATCTAGAAGTGCAATGTGCGCGTGACCATATTTTGCACCGTTCTTCTCCTGTTGGGGACTCCTGCAGGTCGCGCTCCCAGTTTACCTGATATGAGAGGCGATCTGTCGTTTGGTAATTTGAGAGGAGTTTGTAGAGTCTGGTGATCCCTTTTTTGGTCTGACCCTCCTGCAAGGTTAGCTCAAGGCCAGATGGTGGTCATGTGCCCGCCCTTTTCACCGACTGATGGGTTATCCAATGTCTTATTTGTGCGTATCTGAACCGCTCCCTCTCCCTATGCCAAATTTCTGTTGACAGTCTGTAAAGAGTAGCGGGGAACCATCCTTGTATATCTCCGCTACGGTCAGGGTCTCAGCTCTGTTCCATCCTTCCCAATCCTTACTCTGTAGGCCCAGGACAAAGTCCGGATTATGTAATATAGGTGAGTGTGGGCCCAGACCTTGTGGGATCGGTTTCTGCTTCCTGGCTTTATCCCAACTCTGCAATGACCCCTTTGTGGATTCCAGGAGGGCACCACCACTTTCTCTGTATTCAGCTTTCAGACTCAGGAGTGTGATCAGAGGGATTGACGTGACTGATTGTTCTATTCTGCACCATCCTTTGTGATTTTCGCTCTTGGCCCAGCGCTGCATAGGAGCCAGTCGAGCCGCCAATATGTATCTGTCTACCTCTGGTTTTCCTAGGCCCCCCAAAAATGGAGGTCGCATTAGGGTACCCTTCTGGGTCCTAAGCTTTTTATCTTGCCATATGAATTTAAGAATCGCATTTTGCAGCTTTCTGATCTCAGCTGGAGGATTAGGCACCGGGATTGAGCTTAACACACAGAGAAGACGGGGGAGAATAGTCATCTTGATTGCCGTGATGCGAGCGAACCACGATAGTTCCTGTGACTCCCATTTGAGCATATTCTTCTGTAGTTGCTGCCATAGGGGAGTGATGTTCGCTCAGAAAAGTTTGCTTGGTTCCATGGTGAGACGTATTCCCAGATATTCGAGGGAGTCTTCCACCCATATCAAAGGGTATGAGTGCTCTAGCCTTTTAATCGTTTCTCTCCTCGCCATGATGTTCATCGCCTTTGATTTGGAGAAGTTTATGGAGAATCCTGAAACTTGCCTGAATTCCTCCAGCCGAGTCATCGCACTGGGCATTGTCACCTGGGTCTCCCATGTAGAGTATGATGTCGTCCGCATGTAGTGCGATTTTTGAGTTTCCGAGCCTAGGGTCATGCCTTTGATATTGGTATCTGATCTGAACCGCATGGCACACGGTTCCATTGCAAATATTAATGGGGAGAGAGGACACCCCTGTTTTGTGCCTCTTCTGATCTTCATTGGGACCGTTTTCTGGCCATTGATCGTGAGAGTTGTCGATGGGGTTTGATAGTTAGCTAGTACCATCTTAGTAAACTCTGGGCCACAGCCGAAGTGTTCAAGGATGAGAGACAGGTAGTTCCAGTCCATACTATCAAATGCCCGGGAGGCGTCCAAGGCTGCGACTGCAAACTCTTGTTGCGACCGTCGGCCTGCGTCTCACGTCTATTGACCTTAAGATATTATCCTGTGTGTGGCGGTCCATGATGAAGCCCGCTTGATCATCTTGTATAATATATGGGAGGACTTTCATCAAGCGAGTGGCTAATATCTTCGCATAGATCTTTGCATCAGTGTTCAATAGCGTTATAGGACGGTAGCTTGCACAGTCGCAGGGAATCTCTTCCGGGCTTCGAGGGTAGTATCGTTGTGGACTTTTCCATGTCGGGCGATACCCTCCCCTCTTCTCTGATGGTATTGTATAGCTTTGTCAATAGGCCAAGTAATTGGGTACGGGAGTACCCATTGCTGAGGCCATCCGGGCACGGGGTTTTGTTTGTAGGCAAAGCTGAGATAGCGTCACTGACCTCTTGCGCCAGGATCGGACTTCCCAGGCTGATTCTGTCTTGTTCTGTGATTTGGGGTAGGGTTAGAGAGTTTAAGTAATTGAGTTGTTGCGTGCGGTCCAGATTTTCATTGTCTAAATGTCTCATGGATACGTTTCATTATCTTTATTTTATCTAGCTCTGCTTTGTGCAGTTTCCCACGTTCATCCTTCAATTGTCGTATGTAGTTGCAGGCTTTACGATTCCTCAGTTTTGCCGCTAGGAACCGATGTGCCTTGCCCCCGTGGATGTAGTAGGAATGTTTTGTGCGGAGGATTGAGTGGGCCATCTGGTCCACTGTATGGTTCTCGAGTTGGGCTCTGATCTTCCTCAGTAGTCGCAGGGATTTTCTCGAGCGGCAGGATTTGTGTTGCAGTTCCGCATTTTTCACCTCAGTTTCCAACCGGTGTGTTACTAATGCTCTTTCTCTGTAGTATGCCGCAGCTTGTGACATGAATTCTCCCCTAATCACAGCCTTCCCTGCATCCCATATTGTCCCCAGCTAGTTTCCCCACTATCATTTTCTAATGGAGGTCTCAATATGTGCTCTAAGTGCGATGTCTCTCAATAGGATTTCATTTAGTCTCCAGGGTGGTCTACATTTGTGTTCCCCCGCCCGCCAGGCACCCCCACTATCACTGGCGCATGATCTGTGTGATATTCCACACCAATATCTACTCCGGTTATTTGCGGGATTAGCGTAGTAGAGACAAGGATCATATAAATTCTAGAGTACCCCAGATGTACCGCCGAATAGTGGGTATATTCCCTGCTGTCCCCCTGAAAGAAACACCAGGTCTCAATGACCCCCCCCCCCCCCAATCTCCCTGAAGAACCGTCCCAGAGCCTGTCTATTCCTCTGTTCCGTACCTGTGGGGGGGGGGAGCATTTTATCCAGGAGTGAATCCATGACACAGTTGAAATCCCCTCCAATAATTAATTGGCCCTCGCACCAACTGCCTAGTTTGCCCAGTAAGTTTGTTATAAACACGTCTTGGTGTTTGTTAGGAGCGTATATGGCCAGGATTGTGTATAATTCTATCTTTGATCAGCCCCTTCAGACCCAGATAGCGACCCTCCTTATCCCTGCAATGCAAAGTTGAGTCTTTTGGAAAGCTAGGGCCCTACCTATTAATATGGCCACACCTTTTTTTTTTTCTTCCCCCCGTTTAGATGCAAAATATTGTTGCGTGGAAGCCCGATGAGCCATCCGCTTTTCATCTTTAGGAAGATGAGTCTCCTGCAGAATCCCTATTTCTACCTTCATCTTTACTAGCCTATCGAGGATAACCCGACGTTTGAGTGGGGAGTTCAGGCCCTGAACATTGAGGGAAACTGTATTGGATTCAGCCATCTATATTTAGAAGGAGAAGATTTGTACTTTTGAAATGTAGTAGGTTGCACTGGCGTCACCCTCCCACTACCCTTTAGGACCTTTCCATAGCCCTTAGTCTCACTTCCTTGCGCCGACCTCTGATAACTTCCCCAACACCCACCCTGTCCCTCTTGCCCCCTCCCTGCATACCCCACAACCCGGATTCCTTACAATCCTCCCCATTAACTAGTTGGGGCGTCAGGTTGGTCACCAACTTACAAGGTACGAGAAGCCCGGAATTGTCGGGTCTCGTTTTGGATTCCATGGATTGGCAATGCCTGGCTCCGCACCGACAGCTTATAGCAGCATATGTATATTACAGCATGTGGATCCACAGATGGCTGTCGGGGCACCTACACAGCAATAGTGTGATAGTGTTAGTTTTCTAGTGATCTTACTTCTTTTGTGTGTCTCCTATTTCTGATCCTCTCTTCGGTCTGCTTCTGTGCGAAGTGAACCAGTCCCATGGGTTAGGCCCTGTATCCTGTAGCTTTCGTGCCGTGTCATTATCCGGACAGCCCGGGACTTCCATGTTTAGTAAAGCTTGACCCTCCTCACATGTACTGATTCTCCTTTGTCTGCCCTCCCATTTAAACGGAAGGCCGAAGGGATATGCCCACCTGTAGGGGGATTTGTTTCTCCTGTAGGGGATTTGTTTCTCCTGTAGGGTTTTAGTCAGTGAACGCATGAGTCTGCGCTTGTGAAGAGTGTAGAGAGCAAGATCCTGGAACAATTTAACCTCATAGCCATTGATTGACGGGCCCGTGCTGGATCTGGCGGCCTTCAGGATGCATTCTTTTGTTGTGAATGAGGTGAGGGCCACCAGCACATCTCGAGGGCGAGCACCAGGGTAATTCCTTTTAGGGCCAACTCTGTGTATTCTATCGAACCCTATTGATTCTGGCGCAGGATCCCGTAGTATGTTACTGAAGGCCAGTTGTGGTGTCTCTCGAAGGTCGCTGTCCGGGACTGATTCCGGCAGGCCCTTGACCCGTATGTTGGACCGTCTCGACCTATTTTCAAGGTGTCCTGCCTGTAGCTCAAGATTGTTTGTGGCGACAGCTATTTGGTCTAGTGGGAGGCTAGATTGCTTGGATTACTCAGACAGGTTAGAGATGCCATTTTCCACCGTGTCAACTCGATCACCGAGTTTGTTTACCTCTTTACGGATTTCTTTCAGGGAGGCCTTTATATCTTCCCTCAGAGGACCTATTTGAGTCTGAAATGCTGTTGTCATTCTGGATTCCATACCCTTCAGACAGGCCAGCAAATCTTCTTTGTCGGTATCCATGGCTCTCTGAGGCGTGTCAGGTGTTAGCTCAGATAGGTCCGGTTGTACTTGCTGCGGGGTTTGATCCAGATGTTTCGCCTGTCCCCAGTATTTGGCCAGCTGGAGTTCACATTTCTTTGGCGAACCTTTCGTCCTAGGCGGGGTGCTTTTGGTTCTGGTGCCTGGCATCTGAACTAGGGTCTTGGCGCGGGTGAGTCGCTTTCTCTTAAGAGTGTACACTGCTGAGCGGGATCCCGATAGCCTATACTCCTGAGCCACCAAGCTAGTGGAGTTTAGGGTCAATGCGGTCAAAGTATCGTGTTCATGAAAGACCCCTGTGCACCAAGTCAGGCGGGAGGGTGAGCTGTGCGCCGTTTCAGTGCGCTTCTTACGCCAGACAGTTTGCTCGCATGGACCTTGGTTGGGTGCAGAAAATAGTTGCAGACACAAGGTGGGCAGTGCAAATTTCAACTAATTTGCTGTGTCTGTTGATCCGACTGTTCTCTTTGGTCCCCCAGGAGCACAGGGTTCTCTGGGGAGTGAGGGGTTCTCTTAGTGTCACGGACCAACAGGCCGTGGTGCTTGAGTTAAGTGAGTGTCCCCCAACACTCTATTGAGCCTGGTGACAGCACTCACTGTCCTTCCTGGGGGTGCAATTGGACCTGTAGTTTCCCCCCTCCCGGAATCGTGGCCCAACTGGTGACAGCCTCCGTGGAGGATGAAGAGGGGGCACAGGAGGGGGGCACCTCTCAACTTGGCAGCTGTGTTGGTCTCCGATGTCTCCGAAGTCGGCGAGCCCAAGTGACCCGCAGTTATCAGCTTGGCCGTTGCGCCGCGCCCTCCGAATCGCAGCGAGGACCTGTGTTTACAGACGCTGCTCCCGGGGACCCACACCAGGTCGGGACTGTAAAGTCTCCAACTATGGCGCCGGCGCCCTACGCTCCACTGCCAGAGGGTGGAGGGAGGGCCACGACTCGACGACTCCGGCCCCGGTTATTTCAGGCCAGAATGGTTTTGTCATAGCTGTTAAAGTCCGTGCTTTCCCAGATTCCCAGTAATGCCAGTTTGGGTTCCAAGGGGATCGGGGCCCTTATTATGATGGACAGTTTCTGGGTGCATTTGGCCCTAAAGGTTCTAATTTGTGGGCATTCCCAGAGTGTGTTGTAGAATGTGCCGCCCTCTATTCCGCATCTGAGGCAGGTGTCCTCATCTATTCTCCCCCACTTATTTAGCATTGTGTGAGAGTAGTATACCCTGTGGAGGATTTTAAATTGAATCCGCCTCAGCCGTGCCAATATCCCGATTTCTCTTGGGAACATCAAGGCCTTTACCCATTCTTAAGGTTCGATCCTACCCAGGTTTTGCTCCCATTTGCGTTGCAAGTTGGCTAGGTCCTCTGCCCTGATTGCCGTTAGTACTTGATATAAGGTGGATGTTACCTTAGTGGGAATGCCTGCTTCAAATAAGTTGGCTTCCAGCGGGGAGTTGCTAGGGATGTTGCTCAGGGGTGGGAACTGGGCTGAGATGTCGTGGGATATTTGCATGTATCTGAAACCATCTGCTGTGGACAGCCCATATTGCAATTGTAGTTCCCGGAATGGCCTAGGCTTGCCGTCCGTTGTAATGTCTGCCAAGGTGTCTATCCCTTTCTTTGCCCAGCTTTCCAGGTACCCCACTTTCTTGAGTTCCCCTAGGAGTGCCTTGTGACAAATGGGCTGTGCGAGGGTCGGTTTTTGGCCCCTTCCGATACCTTGATGAGCTTCAGCCCAAACCCGACACGTGTTTTATTGGCCCGGGTAGGGTTCCCTGGTACCATTTCTCCCCCCTACCCCCCCATACAGGGTTTGCTTGGGTGTCCTCACTCCCAGTCGTCTTCTCTCCGCTGCAATGTGTGGAAGGGATTGGTCTCCGTGCAGCCAGTTGTTTACTGACCCCAGCTGGGCTGCCCAGTAATACCTGCGCAGATTGGGTAGGCCTATCCCACCCTCCCAAACAGCCCTCTGTAGTGTCCGTAGTGCCACCCGGGGTTGTTTTCCACCCCACAGGAGCCCTTTTAGGGATGCCTCAATGTTAGTGAAAGTCTTTTTGGGGTTTGGGAGCGGGGCATTTTACAGGACGTATAGAAATTTGGGCAGGGCCAGCATTTTAAACGGGGCCGCTGTGGTATCTTGGATGTTATGTAGTTGTATGTGTGTGTGATGAAGCTTCTGGAATGTTCCTGTGGAGCATGGAGTGATGAGGACCTGGGGGTTCTGCAAGTTACAGTTGGGGACTTGGAGCTGGGCACGGAACCAGGGTAGAAGCTAATTATCTTATCTCTCCTACTTTCTTATCTAAACCTGTAACCAAGACAATAAAGCTTGTTCCTTTTATACTTCCCTGGGTCAGCCTGGTTCCTGCTCCTTGTGATCACTGGCCCAGGGTAGATCCGGCAGGATACTTCAGCCGCCTTTCCCAGGAGGGTCAGTGGGACGGATTGCCAGTGGGCAACGTCAGAGGCGAACCTGTTCATCACTGGGGTTAGATTGAGTTGGGTATATTCTCCCAGTTGGGGGCTGAACTGGATTCCTGGGTATTTAAAGCCTGCTGTGGACAGTGTATGGTCCTTCACGAGGAGGCCCAGTCATTTCACCCCTTATTGGGAAGAGGACCGACCTTTGCCAGTTGATTTTTAAGGCCGGAAAAGGTCTGGTATTCCTGTAATATTCCAGTCACAATAGGGCATGAGATTGTGGGGTTGCTCATGTAAATTAAAAGGTTGTCCGCGTAAAGTGATACCCTGTCCTCTCCTCCCCATGGCCATTTAAATCCCTCCCATTTCGTACCCTCCCTGAGCCGTATTGCGAGTGGTTCTATCGCAAGGATGAAGAGTATTGGCAAGAAGGGGCAGCCCTGTCTCGTGCCTCTTTCCAGTGAGAAGGTCCAGGATGTGATCCCATTTACCCTTACAGAGGCTGAGGGGGAGGTGTATAGTAGTCGGACCCAAGCCAGGAGGTTTTCGCCGAATCCCATTCTATTCATTATCTCCCAGAGGGACTCCCACCTCACTGAGTCAAATGCCTTCTCAAAGTCTATGGAGAGCAGCGCCAACTCATCCGGTATTGTGGTGGCCAAATCATTGGCCAGTTGAGCTCTGCGGATGTTCATTCTGGTGGATTTGGAGGGCATAAAGCCGCACTGGTCCGGGTGTATTAGTGAGCCGATCACTGGCATTAGGCGGTTGGCTAGAATTCGAGCCAGGACCTTGGCTTCTCCGTTCATTAAAGAGATTGGCCTGTATGATGCACAATATTGCAGGAGTTTGCCCGGCTTTGGTAGGACAACTATGCATGCCCGCTTGAGGTCGATTGGGAGGTCCCCATCTGTTTTACATTGTAAAAAGAGGCGATGTAAATGGCCAGTAATCTTATTTCCCCAGTCGCTTCCACACCTCTATCGGAAACCCATTGGGTCCGGGTGTCTTCCCAGGCTGTAGCTGGGCGATTGCTTCGAAAACTTCCTCTTCTGATATATCCACTTCCAATCTGGAAGCCTGTTGAGCTGATCATTTCGGGATTGGCACCTGTTCAAGAGCTGCCGGGTCCCAGTCTTGCCGGTCTCCACTACCCACACTGTATAGCGCTTCGTAGTATTGTGCGAAGGCTTCGGCTATTTGTGTCCCCCACGATTTCTTCTCCTTGGCTGTTTCTTAAGGCTCTGACATGCCTTGGCCCTTCCCTCCTTTCCAACCAGGCCAGCGTCTTGCCCCCCACATCCCCCCTTATCCGGCTCCGACAGACCTGGTGGGCTTCTTTGGCGTTGTCCAGCGCAATGTTGCGTAGCGACTCTTGTGCTGTAAGGTGCGATTGCTTGGCCCTCTGCGCCCCGGAGAGAAACTCTACCTCTGTTTGTTGAACCACCCTTTCAGCCTACTCCTGTGCCTGTGCCGTCTCCTTTTGTCTGCGACCATTGACAGGGCCTCTCCCCGTATCATAACCTTGTACCCTTCCCATAATGTGATTGGGCTGTCTACCGTCCCTGTGTTTAGCACAAAGTATTCATTGGTTTTGGCTGCAAGGCCGTCCATTAACTTGGGGTCCCTGGGTAGTAGGTGTTGAGGCACCAGAGTTCTTGGGTTTTCGCCCTCCCAGTCTTTAGTTCAGTGATCAGGGGGGAGTGATCTGCAATTCCACTTGCTAGGAATTTAGCTGCGAGCAGCCGGTGCGTCATATTGGCAGGGACAAACAGTCAATGCGTGACATTGAGGCGAGGGCCCCCGTTAGGAGTATCCCCTCTAAGTGCGGTGTAGCCACTTCCACCAGGTCCACCCACCCCAGGGCCTCGGTGAAGGATTGCAATTTAGTGCAGGTGGACAGGCTTCTAGAGCCTATGTGGGAGCTGTCGATGCCACGATCCATCACCTCGTTGAAGTCCCCGCCTAGTACCCAGGCGTCAGCGTGGCATTGCGTCGTGAGTTCCTGCAGTTCCATCAGGATATCCATAGAGAGTGGGGGGGGGGGAGGGTCAAATACTGCTACCATTCCCCGGGTGTTGCCCACTAGTTCTGCAAAACGCAGTTTTGATGCAATGGTGCTCAGAGCCAGCGCAGCCATTTTGCTGTTGACTGCAGAAGCGCAGTTTGATTATGAATGGGAATTCTGCTGAGTGGGACAATGTAGCCCACATTTCTTTTCATCTGATGTACACATTGTCTTCTTGCCTACTTGCTATTAAATCTTGGATGTCTTCTCATTATCTTGAACTTAATACTGCTAAAACGGAAGTTCTTTTCTTTCCTTCTAATACCATTCCTTCTCTATCTCCTTTTATTTGATTCCCCCCGGTGCCCCCTTCTCAGCTTCCTATTTTATCTACTGCTTGTAATCTGGGATTTTACTTTGACATTGCTCTATCTTTAAAACCTCACATTTCTGTATCTTTGCACGCCTGTCGCTTTCACTTAAATAACATTCGTAAAGTTTGTTCCTTCTTGACTTTTGATGCTTCTGATGTCTTAATTTTCCCATGCTTGTTTTACTGTTCTACTGCACTCTGTGGCTTTCCACATACCCTACTTGCCCCTTTTTATAATCTGTTTTTAATGCCTCTATTCGTGTACTTCATTTGGCTCAAAGGCATTTATTCGTTTTGCAAAATTGATTAGCTGAAATTGCTAAATAAGCATTAAATTGATTAGCATTCCAACCTAAGTGATAAGCAATTTTCACATCCCTATTTTCAATGGGATGAGCAGTTAACTACAACACTGCATCAATAAAGAATCTGCAGTGTCTGTGCCATTTTCATTTTATTATCAAGTTAGACTATTTTACCAGTGTTTGACATACGAGTGAACAACCACAAACTACTGGCTCATTGAAAACTGGGTAAAACATGTTTTAATAGGCCTGTAGGGCTACATGTGTTTTGAGATGTGCTTGGTGTACATCAGTTCTGTTTGAGCAAGCTATGCCTTAACTCGCCACCACCAGGACGTCTAGGTGTTTTAATACTTTTCAATTGAAGTTTCGTGTTTCAGATCCTCTTTGGCGACCGACCCTGTGGCTGTATTTCTTGGTCTTCATTATAACATGCGCATCCCATGGGTGTCTGAGTATTTTACTCCGCTCCAGGCAAAGGGGGACATCCAAAAATGATGTTGAAATGTGCCCCCATGAGCTGTGATCAATGCCAGAGATGTGTCGCACCTCGTGGGGGCCTATTTCAACATGTTATCTGCTCTAGGCAAGGACCCCCTCCTTGCCTGGAGCAGATAAAAACAGCTTGAGGAAAAGTTGCATGCATTATGATGGAGACAATGGGCTTAATAGTCGCAGATTAGTGTTTCAGCTCCCAGCTGGCTGGCTGTCTTGTGATAATTTTTCACGAAAAGCTATACATTTTTTGTCAGCAAGGGGCTAATGTATAGCAACCTGGTAAAAAGGCATGGAGGTGATATGAACACTTTAGTATACCGCACAGGCCCGGGGAAGTGATGTCTTGAAGGGTTCTAGCAAATGCAGCTTGTAACGTGTGCACTGCAAAGTACACATCTAAAGTCCCCAATGAAAGCAGTTGCCGTCTTACAAGACTCCTGACTGCCAACATGTGGGCAGTTGCTATGGGGGGGAGCCCTTAGGCTCGGAGACCGTTCAAATGAAAGATGAAAAGCCTGAACGCCGGTCCTGCAGCAGTTCTGAGTTTCAACCACATTTTTAGCCCTGATGTCTGTTTAGTGTGGGGCTGACTGTTAGCAAATGGCTGGAAATAATAATTCTCCACGCTGATCATCAGGTGGGAGAAAGATTCTTTCCAGACACTTGACAGCACAAAGCCCCACACTGATAAAACAACCTGCAGGCATAAGGCCTTCTTTTGAAAGGTGGGACACCAGCGAATCACTGCAGTCCCATGCTCAAAGAAATATTTAGAAGGCCTTATCCCTGCATGCTTGCTTGCAGGCAATGATAGTTCCTCTGATGCAGTAAAGACATCACTTGAAGTGTTCCCACTTCCCCAGCATAGGATCCCATGCTGGGGAAAGGAATGGGGCAGTGGAAACAATCACTACCGTCCCACGCTTTAAAGACATTAAGAAGGCCTTATGCCCAGCCCTGGTCATTGGGCCAGATTTTCCAAGATCCAAGACCACTGGAACATCTTAAAAGACACGTCTGAATATGCTTGTTAAGATTGTACTCTGTAGAAAACATTTCAGTACAGATATGCAGGTTTAAAAGGTGTGCACCTTTTATACTTTGCAACATTATAGAAAATGCTCATTCTTCCTTGGGTTATTTTACAGTTTATTTATAATAATAATATTAAAGTGGGAAGAGGCTTTCCTAATGTTCTTTGAAGTGCAGAACCACAGCGAATCACGGCAGTACTGCACTTCAAAGACATTAACAGGGCTGGGCGAAGATGTGCCAGGGCTCATTTCAAACATCTGCTTGGGGGCCCCCTGCCAAGACCGAATAAAGATGTTTATTGGCACATTTCAACAGGTTCGTGTCCCTCCCTGCTTAGAGCGGAGGAAAATAGTCGTAAGCACCCGTGGGGTGTATACATTATTACTGAGACCGAGAAACAGATTACCAGAAAACGGCCAACCAGCTGATAACTTTTGAGTGGCTGTTTAGTGTTTGTGCTATTACTGCTTCTTTGTCAGCCGGGAGGACTCAAAGAAACCAGAGGAAAAGGGCACTGTGATATGCCCACTTCTGTATACCCTGAGGGAGGAGACGGCATCAGGGGCTCCAACAAATGCAGCTTGTAAAAGGCGCTCTACAAAGCGCACATTTAAAGCTTGAAAAAAATGTCTGTCGGAAGACTCCTGACTACCAACTTGAGGGCCCCTCAGAGGCTCGATGCTCTTTTCAGTTGAAAAGGTTGAAAGGCCCAGACACCATCCCAAGCCACTAAGGCCTTTTGCCTGCAGGCTGTGTAAATGTTCTTTGAAGCTTGATGGGTCTTTTGAAATGTTCTTTGAAGCGCCGGACAGTAGCGAATCACTGCTTTCCTACACTGCAAAGACATTAAGGAGGCATTTTGCCTGCAGGCTGTTTATCAGTGCGAGGGCAGTGTGCTTCCCGCACTGGTAAAACAGCCTAATGAGGCTTTTTAAATGTTCATTGAAGCACAGCAGCGAATCACTGATTTCTCAAGCTTCAAAGAACGTTTAGAAAGCCTTAGTTGTGTTATCGGTGCGGGAAGCACTTAGTCCCTGCACTGATGGGCAAGCCTGCAGCCATAAGGCACAGCAAATGTAGTTAACCTTACCTTCAGCAAAAGGCTAAAGTTGGCATCGTGATCACCCTTTGGCATCCATGTAAAAGACTGGGCAGTTGAGCTGCCCATGACTCCCTCTGCTTGTGCCACTCTTCTGTGCAAGTGCTTGGCTGACCGTGCCTGGGCTCGGCACATGCATTGACAATGTTCGCGCCCAGCCGGGGATCCTCTACCCCTGCCTCGCCTGCAAGCTGTGCAGCTCAAGCCCAAGCAGGCCAGACACACTACATTAATCCTCTACTAAAAATCATCTCGCAGTTGGTGTGACATGATTCTTTAAATAAAAAGCAAATAAGCAGTATTGTATCGCAAACTGCAATGCGATACCGCTTATTTTATGCCTTGTGGCTCTAAGCAATTCTGTTTCTTCTGCTCTTAATCTTGGCAGGCTCTTTTCAAGCTCCACTCAAATTTAAATTTCTTGTCTCATCTTAATCGCTTTATGGTCTTGCACCTGACTCTCTCTCCTCTGGTTTTGTTCTATACTGTCTCGTTCTCTCTTCTCTAGTTCACAATTTCTCCATGTAGTTCCTTGTCCTCCATGTGTGCAGTCACGCTTTCGGATGTTCTTTTTGCTCCTTTGCACTGGAATGTTCTTCCTCATATCTGTCTACTGTTTTATAAATCTCATCTACTCTGGCCAGTTCTTGCTAAGCTTCATATTATTGCGATTGCTATGTATAGTGCTTTGGATTAAGGGGCTGTATAAAATTCAAACATATACAAATCCCATTCTCACATATCAGCAGTTAACCAGATCCAAACCTCTTTAGTTCATCGGTTTGAGTATTACTTTTGGATAATCTACTCTAGCGATAACAATGTCCAGTTGTAAACTACTAGCCAGGTACGAAGTCACTTGCATAATCGGTTATACAGATAGCACACAATTTCCTATTTGCTAAGAGTCCATTAGCCAACAGTGGAGAGTGCAAAGTTTGTGCCTTTAGCTACTATTCCCTAGTCTTTGCCATACTTATAGAAAGCAGATCGGCGCACACAGCCTGTGTATTTCTGATCTGCGCTCGTCAAAACCACAGATTTCTCCTCTGCCTCTCCAGATTTCCCACTAACGACCCTTTCCCCAACTGCTTTTTTAACAGAAGAACATGTACTGAAGCCAACAACGTAGCAGAAAAACGTTATATAAGACTAATTTGTATTACTATCACTGTATGTGTTTTGAAGCATAAGTTCACGGTGGACTTTCTTCACAAACCGTTCTTTAAATGCGGATGCAATTACATTTTATAATTTCATAATTCACATGGTGCACTAAGTACCTGTGAGTCGATGTCTCAAGTGTTGGCGATGCCAACAGTTTAGGATTTTGTGCAGGCATGGGCAACGCATTGTGTTACAGGTTTCAAAATTCAGATTCACGAAGTAGGAGCTAAAACAGTCTCCTGGTTGCCAGGCATAACTTCGTAGGCAGGAGCTTCCGCTTGTGCACCAGGAGCAAGTACACAGGAAAACCTCAACTTCCACATGAGATGCACGCTTAACATTTTGACCATTTTCTATGATCTATTATATTTAACTGTGCCCTAGTTGTATCCTATTTACTTAAATTCTCAAACGCTCAAATTCAATGTCACATACAGGTTTGCAAGGGACCAGTTGGCCCAGGGAGACAAAAGGAGCGCCTGGTAACCGGTTTAAGCTAACCTGGCTCTCCTAAGGTAGAATCGGGAGCTAAATCGCTCCCAACAATTTCAAACACTGCCGCTATGATGTTTGAATTTCTCCATTTGGGCCTTTTTTGACCTACCATTCTGGTTTACTGACTGGTTGCTTGGCTACCCTCGTTCTCACTGGGTACCAGGCTATTTCTTGATCAGTCACCCTTGCACTGCCTCCGGACCTACCATGCACTTAGGTGGCTGTAACTGTAACCGTACAGGCTCTTGTTCTCGTACTACCCAGAGCTGCGCATCACTTAGAGTATTGTTGCCTTGTTTTACCCTCCCCTCTACCGCCTCCCTTCCCTTCCCCTCCCCCTCCCTATCTCGTTCTCACACGATCTGAATGACTCGAGGCCTAGTAAGATTGTTTCTTTTCCTCCCTCTTTCCGCCCTTGTCTTGTGTCTAAATTGGGTAGAGGGCACGGCACACTCCAGCCAGGTACTCCTTCCCCTGACCATGAACATGGTGCACAATAAAAACACTTTCTTTAACCACGGATTCGTTTTGAGTAGGCCTCCAATCCGTCTCGCACACACCTTTTACAAACACCCAGTGTCACTAGGAACCAGGCTGGTGTGTATCAATAAGATATATATTTATTAATTTGGAAAAAGGAAAAATATTCAAAATATTTTACAACAGCCACTGTTGTGTCACACAGATTGATTCCCACAGAACAACGGGTTCCAATACTAACAGAGTTCACATGGATCTTTAATGACAAAACAACCTACATAAAAACATATACCAGGATATCAACTTGAACAAAGGTAGTCTTAGATGGCACAAGAAAAGGGAGAAAAAAAAACAGGAAATGTCAGAGAAAAGGAGTCTGTTTTAAAAAAAAAAAAGAAAATTCTTTCCTGACTGATCTAAAGTATTTTCAGAATGTATGAATGATAAGATAAGAAATGGAAATAGATACATTTTTTTAATGATTTTGTTTAAAAATAAATGTTAAATTGATGACAAAACACAAAACGGTTAAAAGCATGTGATAGCCCTAAGGTTAAGCACTCGCCTGCAACACTCACCCCCAAACATCAGCTAACTTAATTCCCTTTGGATGGAAGACAGTCGCAAGGAGTAATGATAGAGAGAAAAATCGGATTTGGAATACAGCCCACCATCCCAAGATGGGAAGTCGGAAAAGGAAAATGAAAACCAGATGTATATATTTTTTTTTTGTTTAGAGCAAGCCTGCAGAATCGTATTTGCTTATTACTCGCAGAGCAGTTCAAAACCGCGGTGGTACAGCTATAAAGGAAATTTGTGTTGCTACACTTGAGGAGATAAGTAAGCCTAAAGACTACTACTCAGCACACCAGGGCAACGTGAAAACAAGGTAGAAATATCGATTTTGGGGGGGGGGGGAACAAATGCAAAAGAAACAAATCCGGCAAAATGGAAATTTGCTTTACATGGGATTTGTGATGACAGGGAGATTCTAACAGTGATTACTCTCGATAGGACTACAGTTTGGGTTTTTCAATGCGACAAATGCAGATTAGGATTTCATAGAAATGCATACAATACACGGACGGATTTGGTTTTCAGTGCTGAGGACTAATTCTGTTGAGGTTACACTTTAATGACTAGAGTTATTAAAGAAAGGCACTAGGCACAAGGGGGTTAATTTTCAATTTTAACCAACTTACACTGCACATTTCTTTATAGGGGAATTCATTGATTTACTTGAAAATGATACTAAGGACTTAGACAGACAACTGAAAGATTTCTCCAAGGAATACGCTAACATACACAGGCTAATACAGATTCTTCTATGGAAGGTGAATGGATTATACTGGTAATTTGGGACTTTCAGTGGGATTTATGTTACAAAAGAGAAGGGGGTATGTAATTTGGGACTGGGGTTCTTTGCTACTTACAAGTTGAGCCTTGGTTTGGGATTCTGAAAAGTCAGCTGGATCACAGAACCCCCTAGGCAAGGGTCTGGTCTCTGCACTTGTTTGGATGGGATCAGCTGCCTCCTCTCCTTCTCCTTTCTCCCTGGGTTATGTGTATACCCTGTTTAGTACAGTCCCCCCACACCCCGCCCTATATAGCCCAAGTGACATCATTTATTTTACAATCTGGGGTGGGGGGGGTGGAAGTACCCTAGAAATACTCCAGCCCTGGGATAGGACAGCCTACCATTACTTTCCCCGGATCCTGGCGTCATTGGTTCAAGGGGAGGGATCACCATCTATTTGACATTTATGGCGGTTCTTTGTTCTCTTGCTCAACCTTTTAGCAAAAGTGAGTTATGTATCATAACTTCCAATTTAGACTAGACACTGCCATAAGAGATGGGCGGTTTCAGTGAGGCATTGGGAGTTAGATCAGCCGATCAACGACTCTGTGCGAGGTAGCATGACCCTTTGGCAGGCACCTTTTTGGTCATTTTCACAAAATGTATAAGTTATTCTCCAGCATGGGGTCTGGCATGGATTCACATGCTCATGAATATTCCTCTTCGTCAAGCTGGGAATCCTTGGTAAAGAAAAAAATCGGTATCAGTTTTGTTTCTGATCTGTCTTTCTTAGTAGTAACCAATCACTAGTCTCTGGGTCATACTGTCCCCAGCCAATGACTGCCCTCTCCCTAAGCCCCGTCCCTGGCAGCCATCCTCAGATTTTTACCGCACGTTCAAGTGTTGGGAGAGTCCTCGTGCTATAGCTCTTGAGCTTTTACTGCGTTTTGCGCTTATTCCAGGAGATTTATCTAATTTTTCGGTTTAATCGAGCCTCAAGCTCCACCGTTTCTACTTCCGATCAACGGGGACCCGTTTCTGATTTATCTACGCCCCTCAAGGGTGAAGTTTTCGTCGAGTTATGCTTCTTGGAGGATTCCAGAGGTTTCTGAGGCCTACCTTGCGGACGAGAAGAACATGGCCCAGGAGAAGGGAAGCTCGACTCCCGGCAAACTGTTCAGGGTCTGCCCTGGATGCAACCCTCAAAATGTGGTCAAGGAGGACGAGCATTCGAAATGCCTTTATTGCCTCCACGAGGACAAAACGCACGTGGAGAAAGACTGCGTTTTGCATGAACATGTCAGATCGGACTACGAGGGATCGTCGGACCAGTCTCTCCAACTGGCTGGAAGGCAAGAGCCCAGCAGGTGAGAAGAAGTCCGAGCGGTCTTCTAAGTCCTGTGAGGGTGCCCCGGTGGCGAGGGCCCAACAGAAGGCAAAGCACCGCGAATCCGCGGGCACCGGGAGTACGGTCGGGCCCCTCGGCTGCCAGGCAGGGAGCACCTTCACCGACGCCATCAACCACGAGCCAACGATCTGGCTCGGGGAAGAGAAAATCCGAGAACCCTGCTAAGCTTCATGGAGAGGCCCCAGTCAATCTCGAAGGAACCGACCGAGGGGGGAGCGAGGCAGTGACCCTCCCCCAAAGGTGAAGGCCTCAAGCGCGCCCAAGGTGAAGGCCTTGATTCACCCGGCTACGGCCTCTATTGAGGGAGTCGCTGCGGCTCTGGCAAAGCCTGTGGAGGCTATCCCAGTGGAGGCAACCTCAGGGCCCAGAGTTTCCCTGCCTCCGCTGAGGGAATCCTCTTTTAAGCCCACCGCAAAGACCCCCATGACGACCCTGGTCGAAAGAGGTGGGGGGCAGTGGCCGTTACGGACACAACCTTCGAGGAGGAACTGACCGAGAATTTGGAAGAGGCCCGGTCCCACGGGAGCAATCCCAACGAGGGGGACAACGGGATCGGCAATGACTACTAGATTCCCGTGGAGGAACAACCGTCGCAACCCAAGCCACAGGACAACTTGGTGGCCATGTTGATGACAATCCAAGCCTTATGCACGGAGGTAAGGACGAGGCTGCACCTACCCCCGACGGACGACCCAGCTGAACCGGGTCCGTCGGGAAGCCCTCCAAACAAGAGGAGGAGAATTCATCCAGTGCCCCTTCAGCCCTCACGGCCTTCTCAGCTTTTGTCGCCTTCCCCGGTCCCGAGGGACGACACAGGAACGGACACGATGACGGCGGTGACGAACGGGACGGATGACGGCGGTGACGACGGGACAGGCCTCCCGTCTCAGATTACTCGGGCGTCCCCGCCTGACGAGATTGGCTCCTTCCACGCCATGGTTGCCAGGGCATCTGAGCTTTTTCAGCTCTGCCCCGAAGAGAAGGAAGGCTTCCTCTACCAATGGCGCAAGGCCAAGAGGAAGACGGTCCTCGCGGTGTCGTTGCTGGATGACATCTGGGACGAGGGACTTGCCCTCCTCAAGAACCCGTCCACGACACCTGCCAAAAGGGACCGGTATTAGAAGTACCGGGTCCCCGACGCCGCCGCGTTGTGCCTTAGGGCACAGCCGACCCTGTATTCGGTCGTCTCAGCAGCGGCCAAGAAGAAAGCGGGTGGCATCGGCTTAATCTTCAACTTCCCCACCGGACAGCTAGGGAAAGAAGCTGGACGCCGTGGGACGATGAGTCATCTCGTCGGCGGTGACGACGATTAAGGCGGTCAATTTCCTTGGGGATTGTGGCCCGCTACAACAGGGAATTGTGGTACAAGATCGCCCCCCCCTGTTGGACTTCCTCCTGGACAAGGGGGCAGAGGCCCCGGCGATCCTACAGGAGGGTGAGGTGGCGTTGGACCATGGCATAACTGTGGCAACAGACATTGCCGACACCGGTTTCCGCCAGTTGGGCAACAGCGTTTGCCTTGGACGGCGGGGGTGGCTCAAGGTGACGGATTTCCACCAGGACGTGCAAGCCAAGGTTTTGGACATGCCCTTCGACGGGAACAATCTGTTCGGAAAGACAGTGGATGAGTCGCTGCAGGCCATCAAGACCGACACGGAGATGGCTCGCGCCTTGGGAGTTCTGCAGCAATGGCGGCCGCCCTTTCGGAACTCCGCAGGCAAGCAAGGTGCCTCTAAAGGATTCGGCGGCAGCTCCTCGACCTACCGTCAGGCGGCCCGCTCCTCGTCGCAAGAAGCCTACAGGGGACGAGGCAAGTCAGGTGGATCTCGCCGTCGTCGCCAGGGAGGCCAAGGAGGCAAGGCTGCTTCCAAGCAAGACTGAACCGGCCGTTGCGTCGGGCCCCCACGGAAGCACCCCGGTGGGAGGCCGGCTGGCAAAGTTAGTCAGCTTGTGGGAGTCCATCTCCACCGAGTGTTGGGTGCTGGATGCCCTGGTCCACGGGCACACTCTGGAATTTCTGAAGTGCCCCCGAATTCCTCCAGTGGCCAGGAAGGAAAACCACACCCCTCAACTGCTGTTAGTGGTAAGGGCGATGCTCAAAGGGGCCATCGAGCTCGTCCCAAAGAGGTTCCAGGGCTCCGGAGTATACTCAAGATTCTTCCTCGTCAGGAAGAAGACAGGAGGTTGGCTTCCCATCCTGGACTTGCATCGGCTAAACAAATACATCAAGGCACAGAAGTTCCGGATGGTCACCCTCCAGCACGTGCTGGGCCAGCTGGAGGAAGGCTACTTCATATCGTCGTTGGATTTGGAGGATGCGTACTTTCACATCCCCACCCTAAAAGGACACCGCAAGTTTCTCAGGTTTGTAGTTAAAGGGTGGCACTACCAGATCAAGGCCCTCCCATTCGGATTGAAGTCAGCACCCAGGGTGTTCACCAAGTGCCTGGCACCAGTGGCGGCGCGGCTGCGCCTGCAGGGGATCCACATCTACCCCTACCTGGACGACTGGCTCATCCGAGCAGGGACAAGGGAACTCTCCGAACACACAGCAAAGACCGTCAGACTGCTCAGACCTGGGATTCGCCATAAACTTCCCCAAATCCCACCTGGTTCCGTCACAGGTCGCGCTGTTTCTGGGAGCCAAGCCCGATACAGTGGTGCGACTGGCCTCGCCGTCGGAGGAAAGAACGCAGGCCATCCTGGGCAAGGTACAGCGTCTGCTGGCCACGGACGTGGCCAGAGTGAGGTCCATCAAGTCCCTTCTCTGGATGATGTCCTCTTGCATTTATCTGGTGCGCCTGTGCAGGCTTCGGTTGCGCCTCTGCAGGAGTTCCTCGAGGCCCGTTTGGTTCAAGCGACGGGCAGCTTCGAGGACCAGATCTCGCTCAATGAAGTATTCCACCAAGCAATTCGATGGTGGGGCACCCGTGCGCATCTCGCGGCGGGCACGGACTTTCAGACCCCAGCATACCAGGTGATGACGGATGCCTTCCGGGAGGGGTGGGGAGCGCACACCGGAGATCTTCACGCGAGAGGCCTGTGGCTCCCAGAGAGGCCGCTCCACATCAACATACTGGAGCTCCGAGCAGTGTTCTGGGCCCTCCAGTCATTCCTCCCGTCCCTCAAGGGCAAGGTGGTGAGGATCTTCACCGACAACACCACCACCATGTTCTACCTCCGGAAGCAGGGAGGAACCAGATACCCAACCCTGTCCAAGGAAGCCCAGGATCTGTGGCACTGGGCTTTTGCCCAGGGGATGTTTTTGATAACTTCATCTAGCAGGGATAAGAAACCCCATCGCCGACTCACTCAGCAGGGAGCTGTGCTCGTGCCACGAGTGGGAACTACGCCAGGATCAAGTGGATCAACTCTTCCGGCGATGTGGCAAACCCCAAATCAACCAGTTTGCCACGGCGACAAAGTCCAAGTGCCAGAGGTTCGCCAGCAGGTTCCCCCAGCCGAGGAGCATAGGCGATGCTTTCTCGTTCCCCTGGGACGGCCTGTTCCTGTATGCTTTCCCTCCGTTGCCGCTCAGACTAATCAACCAACTCGAGAGGTCCCGGTGCAGGATGATCCTCGTTGCACCGAGGTCGGCGAGACAAATATGGTGCCCGGACCTTCTGGACTTGTTGGCGTCCCCACCAGTCAAACTGCCGACTGACGCAGGTCCTGCCGAGGCTCCCTCACAGAGCGCTAATACTTCTGTTGAGACTAAAGGGGTTGAAAAACGCTCCAGGTCTTCTAGTACTGGCTCTCCCTGTCAAGAGGGCTAAAACTGATTAAAAAGCCCCTACAATTCCTGTGGTGACCATGGCCTCACAAAAACCTGTGACGCAGATTGCTTCAGGCAGTGACGAAATGACGACCCAACCCATGCAGCCTCCGGCTAGTCATTTTGACTAGCTTCTCCAAACGTTTTCAACGGCTGGGACAGGGGGGGAGGGGGCACGTTTGGGGTTGGCTGAGCAGCCTTTTCCAGATAACATGGATAGGAATCCTATTCACCTGCCTCATACAATCTCGCTTCTTTCTATGTCCGCTCCTTTACTTTGTGGATGGGGCGGGGGGGGGGCATCTTGGCAACCAACCTCAATGCAATGTTGGAGGTATGCCGCTCCAGAGCGGCCTCTACCCACTCCTCTGCTTAGACCTTCCTCTCAGGACGTGTTCTTAGGCAGATCCCAGGCACTCAGACCCAATGAAGGCTTACTTTAAGGATATGTTCGAAGAAATATATCATAAGCCTCTCGAGCCACAGTCTGCTCCTACTCCTCAGGTTTGGGTAGTGCCTCCTCCGCTTCCAGTGGGGCCCCTTCCTACACTACCACCATTGCCTCCGTTTTTACCAGTTCTTACGATGCCAGTGGATATGCCCAAGGTGTCTGAGGTACCACATGTCGCAGATTTGTTTTCTGTTCCCACCAAAACCGACGAGGAGCACATGGACCAGGATAGTGAAGACCCGCCCCACTCAGAGCTTTTTATGACCGGGTCTTGGATATGATGGAATTACTGGAAATTCCAATATCGAGCCTCCGACTCCACAAGGAGTTCTCTTAGGAGCATTAACTCTTACTGCACAGGAGCCCACAGGTCTGTTTCTTGAAAAAGGTGTGCAAGCTGAAGCCTGTAAGGTTGGAAGGGGTGGGTGGGAGAGAGACTCATTCCAGGCAGCATATAAATGAAGAAATCGACACTCACTACTAGCTCCGCTCATCAGAGGGCATACCCTTGACTGCCCAAACATTTCAAGAATCTGTGTTACTGCAGCAACAACCATTTCCTCTAGTTGAGATCCCATTTGGTGGGTCATCAACATTAACAATTATGACCGTTAAGCCAGCCCTGTTGATTTTAGCAGCCAAAACCATAGTGTATACACCAGGCTAGCAGTAGCAGATCTTGTCCACCGAGTCGATGTCCTTCAACGGCCACCGTATCGGCGCCGACGTCACCATGCCCATAAATAGCCACGCACTGCGTCCGTTGCTCAGTTCCGTTTTTCCGCGGTTTGTGGGGCCTCGAACGTCGTTGCGCAGTTCAGTCAGGATAACTATCTATTTCTACTCGAAAATACCTTATCTGTCTCGATGGCTTCTTCATCGGAACCGACGACCCCGCGATCCGGCTTCAAGAAATGTCGAGACTGCAGTAAAAAAAAATGTCAATAATGGATCCACACAGGATCTGCTTATGGTGCTTGGGATCCGAGCACCATTGTTCGGAGTGTCAGGACTGCATGTCCATGACGGCGAAAGCCTTGAAGGAGCGCAAGGGGAAGCTCGAGAGAGGTAAGTCAACCAAAACCAGACAGCTGAGGGTGATACCCTGGGTGAAAAACCCACAAAATCAAAACGCGGCGAGTCGCAGCACCCGCCGAAACATTCCACCCGAGAGCGCCACGAGCCATCGGGTAAGAAGGCACAGTCTTCGCCGTCGTCGAAGATTCCTTCAACGCACAGATTGGCGCCATCGATGCCGTTGTCGAAGGGTTCCTCGACGCGTCGATCGACTCGACGCCATCGTCGACGCCGATGAAAGAGGACCAAGGCCACTCCACAGCCAACGGTGATTTCAAGGGCCTCCGCACGACACCGAGATCGACGTCGAGGCCCTCGAGTAGGATCCCGATCCTCTCGAGTTCTTCGAGACCCCTTCCAGTTTTTTCGAGGCAATTTTCGCCACCTTCGAAGCCTGTTACATCGGCGTCTACGACATCGACATTTTCTCGTCCAATAACGACAAGTTTGGCTCCTTCTGCCTTAGAGATGGGTTTTACTCCATTTCAGAGTTCGGAGTACCCTGGACTTTCTTCAATTTATGAAGGGGGGGAACATTCTGACCAGGAAACATTCGGGTTACAGAGGACCACACCGCCTATTGCAGAGGATTTCACCTCTGAGGAAAGAAGGCTGAAGGACCTACAGGAGTCACTACATGAGGCAAGTTGGCTGGACACTTCCCCAGAAGTGGAATTTGTTAAGCCAGACCCAGGGGAAAATGCCGAAACACCCTATAGAACCCTGATGGCAAGAATTATTGAGTTTATGGTTTGGTCTGCGCCTTCACCTGTTTTTCAACAGGACAACCTAACAGATATATTAGACAAAGGCCCACAGGAGGACCCGGTGGTCCCCTTCCATGCTGGCTTACAAAGGAAAATTGCATCAAATTGGGAAACTCCCAAAGTTATCCCTGCAGTCAATAAAAGATTGTCAACCAAATATAGGGTAGCGGCTGCTGACCCTGAATACTTGTCAAAACACCCGACTCCAGAGAGCCTGGTGGTTCAGGCGGCAACTTCATCTAGCAGTAGGACCGCTTACCCTACTGTCCCACAGGATAGAGATGACTAGAGGTACGACTCTATGGCAAAAAAAGTTTTCTCTGCCTGTAGTATGGCGTTGAAGTCCATCAACGCCACCTGTACGTCTCCAGGTTCAGTAACACACTGTGGGAGTGTGCTTCATCAGCGGCTGACTGCATACCCGAAGGAGAGGAAAAGGAAGCCTTCCTTAACATTATTAAAGATGGCAAGGATGCCATGTGCGAATCACTTCAAACTGGCATCGATTCTGCTGACCGGATCAGCAGGGCCATGGCGGCAAGTATGACAATCCGCAGGCATGCGTGGTTGTGAAAGTCGGGCTTTGCTCCAGATGTGCAGGCCAGACTTTTGAATATGCCCTTTGACGGCTCTTCATTATTCGGGAAAAAGGCTGATGACAGTCTGGAAAAGTTACAGACTTCTAAAGCAGCAGCAAAATCTTTAGGAGCTGCTATCCGCCAACCTTCTTTTCGCCCCTCAGGAACCTCTGGAAGAGGGAAGTCCTTTCGCTATTATTCCGCATTCGGGAAAGGCAGAGGACAGCCGGCTCAAAGAGGCCAAAGGAGATCCACCATAGGTGGACGGGTCAAAAGTACTAAGGCCGCAGCAGCAGCAGGTGCCTCTTTACCCTCGGCATCTGCATCAGCCGCCCCCAAACCACTCTGAGGCCTTTCCACACAATACACCTGTAGGGGGCAGGTTAACTCACCATCTGACGGAATGGCAGGCTATAACGTCAGATGCTTGGGCATTGGAAACAGTTGCCCAAGGTTACTGCCAACCTTTCTGCACATTCCTCAGTCATCCACCGGGGAACAGCTCTCTGAAAGTTTCAGATCCGCTCCTCTTGCAGGAAATTATAGACCTGCTAGAGAAAGGTGCCATAGAACTGGTACCTGTAGCGTAAAGGAACAAGGGCTGGTACAACCCCCCCCCCCCTTCCCTACTTTCTCATACCAAAGAAGGACGGAGGACTGAGACCCATCCTGGACTTACGAGAATTGAACAAATTCCTCAGGAAGGACAAGTTCAAGATGGTAACTCTCTCTCATATCCTTCAGGCCCTCCAGCTCCAGGACTGGCTGGTATCTCTGGACCTTCAGGATGCTTATTTCCATGTGCCAATCCATCTCAGACACAGGAAATACTTGAGGTTCGCAATTGGTGACTCTCATTATCAATTTCGAGTTCTGCCATTTGGGCTGACCTCCGCCCAAGGGTCTTCACCAAGCTGATGTCGGTAGTGGCGGGGGAGTCTAAGGAGGGAAGGGATCCACGTCTACCCCTACCTGGACGACTGGCTGATCAGGGCTGTATCTTCGGAACAGGCCCAGGCCCAGCTAGATTATGTCTGCCACTTCCTTCACAGAATGGGCTTCAAGAAGTCACAGATGATACCATCTCAGAGACTCCAGTTCATTGGAGCGGTCCTGGACACTTCCTGGGATAAGCCTCGCCACAAGAGGTGAGGGTTCAAGATGTTCTACAGATGGTCACCAAGTTCCAACATGCCCAACGTCTCCCAGCCTTCGACTTTTTGAGGTTGCTAGGCATCATGGCATCCTGCATCTTCCTTCTGCCAGAGGCTCGCCTGAGAATGAGATCTCTTCAGTGGGCACTGAGAAGTCGGTGGTCGTAATTCTCAGGGAGAATGACGGATCTCCTCCGGATTCCGGACAAGGTAGCCCGCGACCTTCAATGGTGGGCCTATCCAGAGAATATCTTGAAAGGATAACTGTTTTGGCAACCATGGCCGGAGATAACAGTAGTCGCAGACGCCTCACTCACGGGTGGGGAGCCCATGCCAACGACTTGACCATCAGCGGTCGTTGGTCTCCATCGGAGTCCAGACTACACATCAACCTATTAGAGCTGAGAGCAATCAGACTAGCGCTGAAAGCTTTCCTGCCATCAGTACAGGGGAGAAATGTCCTGATAATGACGGACAACACAGTGGCCATGCACTACCTCAACAAAACAGCAGGCGTAGGATCACTGCCACTGTGCAGAGAGGCGATGCAGCTCTGATTTTGGGCAATCCAAGAAGGAATCTCTATCGGCTGTCCACCTAGTCAGAGAGAAGAACTTGACAGCGGACGCTCTGAGCAGGCAGAGCAGTGTCTCCCACGAGTGGGAGCTAGCTCAGGAAGTCCTTCAAGAGATCTTCACCCTTTGGGGAACCCCTCAGGTGGATCTGTTCGCCACAAGCAACAACAAGAAGTGCGATCTGTTCAAGGGAATTTCCCCCGAGAGGAGCTCTAGGAGATGCGTTCGTAGTGGACTGGGAGTTTCCACTCCTTTACGCGTTCCCTCCAGTCCCTGTTATTCCTCAAATGATCAGGAGGTTGAGAAGATTCCGGAAAACCATGATCCTAATTGCCCCGGATTGGGCCAGGAGAACGTGGTACAGGGACCTTCTAGATATGTCCATCTGTCCTCCAATCCGTCTCCTACTCAAAGAGAATCTTCTCTCGCAGGAGGGAGGTCAGGTTCTCCATCCAGACACCAGAACCCTCAACCTTCACGCTTGGCTTCTGAAAGGTTGAGGTATAAGGATTGGGATCTCCCTGATGACGTCATGGAGGTGTTGCTTTCGGCCAGAAGACCGGCAACAAAGTCTTTATACCGCTGCCGTTGGAACAAATTTTGCAGCTGGTGTAGGGAAGAGAATATCGACCCTTTTTCATGTGGTACACCAACAGTGTTATCGTTTCTACTTTACTTGGCAAACTCAGGCCTTCAAGTGGGCACTGTAAAAAGCTATCTTGCAGCGCTTTCCATCTTCAAGCGCACTGCGGAGGAACCATCGTATTTCAAAATTCCTCTAGTGGTACAATTTCTCAAGGGACTAACTAATGTTTACCCTCCAAAACCATTCCAGGTTCCCTTATGGGATTTAAATTTAGTCTTAAACTTCTTAATGGGCACTCCATTCGAACCACTTCACTCTTGCGCGCTGAGATTTCTCACGCTTAAAACTGTCCTATTGGTAGCACTAACATCTGCTAGGAGGGTGAGCGAGCTACAAGCGCTCTCCTGTAAACCCCCGCATACAATCTCCCACAAGGACAAAGTTGTCCTACAGGTGAAGCCTAATTTCCTCCCAAAGGTGGTTTCTGAATTTCATATTACTCAGAAACTTACCTTGCCTTCGTTCTACCCTCCTCCCCATCCGGGAAAGAGGAGGAAAGGCTACATAGGCTGGACCCTATTCGAGCGCTCAGCTTTTACATCAGCAGAATGGCTAGGATCAGGCAAGCAGACCAACTATTTGTAGGATATTCAGGTCACAAGTTGGGACTACCCATAACAAAACAGACCATCGCCAGGTGGATTATTTTGGCCACTCTGGAATGTTAAAGACTAGCAGGGAAAGAGCCACCCCAAAATCTCAGGGCTCATTCATCCAGGGGTATCGCAGCCTCTTCGGCTCTCCAAAGAGGGGTTCCTGGACATATGTGCGGCTGCCATATGGTCCTCCGCACATAAATTCACAAGATTTTACAATCTGGATTCCTCCACTGCTCATGAGACCAGATTTGGCAAGGCTGTATTACATTCGGTCCATCCCTAAAGGGATACATAACACTCACTCCCACCTCCAATTACATGCCACTGCTATGGGAGTCTATCAAAGATGAGGAATACGTCGGAGGACACAATCCCTTCGAAGAACAAGTTACTTCTTATCTGGTAACGTTCTTTCGACGGGATGTTCCTCCGACGTATTCTTCATCGCCCCTCCCAACCATCCCCGCAGTGATAACTTCCCTTGTCGTTGCAGCTTACGCTCCTTCAAGGTCACTAACCAATTCAGGCATGACTTTTCTTATGCTACAAAACGGAACTGAGCAACGGACGCAGCGCGTGGCTATTTATGGGCATGGTGACGGCGCCGATACGGTGGCCGGCGAAGGACATCGACTCGGCGGACGTCGACGCGCAGCGCCCTCTACAGAAAAAAATTCCGAGGCCAGCAAGCTGGAAACGTATTATCAAAGATAAGGAATACGTCAGAGTAACATCCCGTCGAAAGAATGTTACCAGGTAAGAAGTAACTTGTTCTTTTCCACACCTTCATTGACCTAATTTTGTTTGAACAGAGTACCACTAGTTTTTCTGTTTTGTGTGGATTTGTCGTATTGCATTGATGCCTCTCTAGTACCATTGACATTTTAAAAAAAATATATATTTTTTAACCAGGGACATTCACATTATGACCCTACGTGTTTTTTTTCTATTACAGAGTAGCCCTTTCCTGCGATTTGCCATGCGGCTCACACGGCATCCTGACCACATACACTTGATTGAGATGAATGTTTAACATTGCATGACCGGTTTTGATGCACTTCTTTGGTAAGCATTAACTTGTTACTTTCAACTTGTTACATTGTGTTGAATTACTGTGATAACATTTTATTAAAAGGGATACTCTAGTATCAGTATCGGGGATAGCAGCTTCTAACTTTTAAAAACGTGTTGGGCAGAGCCAAGTGATTGTGGTGGGTGTTTAGTTGTCTGGTACAGCTGCTTTTAAGTGGTGGTCCTGGCCTCAGACCCACATTCCCACTTACAAGTGGTCTGCACCTGGAATATCTGTTCACATCCAGTGAATGGCCTCTGTAAGCAGATTGTGCTCTGGAGGACCAGTGTTCATGCAACCTCCATCATATCATTTTGGGAATTGCTTTTATGTGCCATTGCACCTCATCATGGTGATAACCTTTCCAATGATGCCCTCAAAATTGTCATTGACCAGGGGGTTGGTTTGTGGGTTTAAGAACACTTAGGATTTGGCCTTGCATAGTCATGTTTTGGAGATTACTCCAAGGTTTGGGGGTGCTAATAACCTGAGTTTAGCTTTTATGGTGTGTACCTTCAACCAGGTTGTTGCCTGGGGTTTCCTGTAACAGTGAGCAACAAGCATTCCTGCTCAGCTAAACCTAATTTGTAACTAGAACAGACATGTAAATTGCCCTGCGAGTGACAACAACCTCAGTTATCCAACTGGTGAGCAGGAGCTACTAGAGGCAATCTGAGACCAGTACACATTTCACGAACTGATGTGCATATTAGTCTCCTTCCTCCCTGGTTTGTATTGGCCTCATGCAAATGCCGAAGGCACACTTTGAGCCCACTTCAAGCAGAGGTAACATGACCTGCACAAAATGGCAGTGGCGAAGGATGGTATTCTGTCAACCACTTAACAAATGTCTTTCTCGCAGATGGCTGTGACATCATTTATTTACCAGTGCACCTTTTGGAAGGGGCCCTTTTGCTAAAAGGGTAGAAAGGTCATCCGCCTACAACAAATTTCACTGCCTCCCTCAACATGTTGTTTTCTAACGCATTTCACTCACCCCCACCTATGCCCAACCCCTTTATCTACTTAAGCACTGAAATGGGCAAAAATAAAACTTGAGTTAGGATGGTACCCCTCAACCCGATGCCTTATTTGATCTCTGGGATCTCTGGCCACTTCAGAGCACAATGGCACTGCTCTAGTGATATGATTAGAGGTTATGCTTCGAGGCTGTCCGAACTTTAACCTGTCAAGTAGACTACATGACCAGCAGAAGGGTGAAGGTTTGTTACGCTTCCGAAAAGCATGCGACTAGCTTCCCACTCTCAACCCCATTCTTCAATTGTAGCAGTTGCTACTCTCTACACCAAAGCTGCTCTTTCTTGGTGTTGCATCATCTCTGGGAAAAGAATAGCTGCTTGATGGAGGAAACCTTGCATTGAATTTGTGCAGTAGAAATCTGGGGGTGGGCTCTTCAGCACAGTGTAAACCTTGAATCTCTCCTTCCCGCTGCCAAGCATCTGTAAAGCATCAGTGCGAACTTCACCTGGAGGTCTATTGGGCATGTTACTGTAGTGGGAATTTACCTCTGTGGACATGTCAGAACGACTGCAAGTGCCTTGTTCGTTGCCTCCTGAATGAGCATGAGCCCTCTTGTCTTGGTGTATGTGGTTCTCCACCTCCGCTGTGGTCTACATAGCCCATCTAGTTTTGGGCCACAGACTCTTGCCCAGCGGTTCTCGCCACCCTGATCTGTCCCATTGAGCCAGCTTCCTTGAATGCCTGACCTGTTATCCTAGAAAGAATGAATAATTTCTTGCTCCTGCACTCGGACAGCCTTCTGATTCCTGAACTAGCCTTTAATCGCGTGACGGCATTACCAGCCAATTTATACATCAAGCCACCATAAAGTGGTCCAGCGGAGGGCAGTATACAATCAAACCAGTTTATTATGACTGGTGCCAATGTTTTCCTTTTCTTTGGAATGGGTGTCATTGTTTACATTGCCTCCGACTATCGCACTGATTCAGAATGCTTCTTTTAGGATCATCTTTGGGCCTCAGGCCCACAGAAATTGAGTTTTCTTTCTGCACACATCAGGTGGGCATGAGACGTTTTAAGATAACTCTTAAACATCTACCCTTCTCTCAAGCCTCCTTGTTAATCTTTAGAAACTAACCTTTCCTGTGGAGACCAGCACTCCATCCCATTTGAAATTAACCCATGAGCCAATAAAAAGGGTGACATCAAGCTGGTCTACTGGAATAGTGTCAGTGAGGCAGGTTGGTGCATTACTTAAAGGTATGCTTGGCGATAGTGAGAAAATCTGTGCAGGATTTGTTCATTGTACTGTGTGAAAGGCAGAAAGGGATGTGAGATCACACAGGGTAGCTAAGGAGAGAAGAGCTGAATGTCTGCCCTTCTGTATGCAGTGAAACTGTCAACCTTCTGTTATGCTACTATGCTTTGACTGTTACCATAAGATGTTGACCAGTTTAATACAGTGCTTTGTTGCATTAAGGCCACCTCACAGGTCTGAGGAGCAGGGAGGGAAGCATTTTGGTCACAAACCTAAATCGCTCTGTTCTAAAGGATCTGCACGGAGGGGCCTCCTCAGCCAGCAACCCCAAGTGGAGAGAGTGGGTGTGAAACGTAAGTTAATGTGTTCCAAAATAGACTTGCAGGCAAGAAAAATGTGACCTGGGTAGTTTTTACACCTGGGAATCCTTCTAGTAACTATCAGGAGGGGCTGTATGCCAGAAATGCAGACTTGACATATTTGCAATTTACTGAAAAAAGAAAATTGTCTCAAATACAGCAGTAACTTGCAGCACTGCCATGTCTCCAAGCACCAAGGCTTGTACGTTTGTACAAAATATTCGAGGCCATGAGCACAGTCTTTGGCTCAGCAGTGGTTGGGCATTTAAGCCTTCCACTATGCCAGGTTGTCATTGTGAGCCTGGATGCACTGAAAACCTTCGCAAAATAACCGGAGGAAAAAACCTTGCCCTAGACCGTGCTTCCTGAAAATTCTTTAGGCCTACTAGCAGCTTCATGGGTATGATTCTAGTGATGTGCGAGCAGCACTCTCCTCTTTGGCTGGGCTCTTCTGGTGTTTAATCTGCATAATCCAGCATTTCCTGTTCTCGACCTGGGCTGCATTTAATTTGCCCTGTTAATCCTGGTCCAAGCAGGTCTGTGGAATCGGATTTAACATTTGCAAGCCTACTTTTTTAGAAGCTTAGTGCCGCTCAATGTGGGCGGGCAATCCACATAAAAGCCGAAGGTGGGTGTATATCAAGTGTAGATTCAACGATTCATGTATTTGCGTTTTGGGGACAAAACGGAGCTACCAAATCCTTTTTAAAAGAGCAGAGCACTGCCAGAGTGACATAGCGGAGCTGCATAGCAAAAAAGCCTAGCTTAATATAAAAAAATGATCACGTAACCCAAGTTATTGGACCACAACACACACACAAACTGTGTAAAATGTATTGGTTTAATGTTTTGTATGATTTGGCATATGTTTACACAAATAGTGATCACGCTTTACCGACACTTATTACTGTTTTGGTTCACCAGAGTCCCAAGTCTCTTTGGGACCATCATTGCTGCACATTTCTAAGTTAAATCATTTTATTGAAAGTTTTCATGAATACTATGGCAAATAAAGGGATAAATACGGTAACAGCAAGAAGAGGATCTCCTGGAGTTAATTACAATTATGGAAATACAATTCTATCTTGTAAAGTGCATTAAACTAAGATGGTATTAGTCAAATCATGCGTAAAAAGAGACTATCCGCTAAACAAGCTGGGACTGATGGGGGTAAGACTAACGAGACCAACACAGAAACGAATAAGGGAAGTAGAAGGAAGGGAAAGCATTATTTTCAGAAGAAATATAACATTTCACGATAAATGGGTATTGCATACATTCCATTTGCTATACAATTTAGGCAGCATCCTCGATGATAATGCAGTTTTTCTATTCTGTGAAAGAACAGATGGAATTCGACCATAAATTATACAATGGTTTCTGTGCATTTTTCTATTTGGAAGCAATGAGATGAAAGGCAATGTAAACAACCCAAGGTGAAGGTATAGATGACCTGAAAGGATTTACTAACACACCAATCGTAACATTGCATACAGATGTGAGTTCCTGAAAAGACAAATATTTTGTAAGCATTCACTTGTTTGTTTGCAAAAATTGCTGCAACTTTCACAGAATTTTGTGCCACTGTCCTGAGTCTAGGCTTGTACAGCAGTCCTCAACAGATGCATTGGGCAGGAATCCTTATTTAGTCAAAACGACCTTTGCCAACTTCAAGAGTGCCTCCCATACATCTTCTACTTCATGCATATAGATCCGTGGCATCCCTTTAAATGCCCCACCATGGTTCTTCATATCTGTGAAATCCAGCATTACTGGTCGCAGCTTATTTCGAATTAGGACAGGTTCATGTCAAATTCCAAGTGCAGTGTGAAAGTGGCCCTTCTGGACATCCATAAGTGGTGAATGCCTTTGCAAAAATTGCCTCTTTCCCTTCTAACTAGAGCTCATAAAAGCACTGGAAAACAAGAGCAACTGATGCTCCAAAGGACAGCATATCTCGGGATTATCCTGATGAGGAAGCCCCTTAATGTAGTTGGTATTGTGGTCATACAATTAAAATTTCTTGGTGTTGAAATACCAGCCATACCAGAAGGCACATTGGAGGAGGAACTAATCAAGTAGTGCAAATGTCTATTCACGTATCCACATTCAGAAACGCCTCCTAAAAGCCTCATTCACATCTGCTGGTAAACAAAAGTAGCTGATAAAAAAAAAAATAATAATAATAAAAATCAACACGTTAATCCTATGTCCCTTTGGGACAAGACAAGCACTTTTTGAAGCATCAAAAATATTGTCCTTTTAATTTTGTGCTAGGCCACCGGAGGTGTCTGATTCCCTGTCTTCCTGAGCCCTGCCTAGCGCATCGCCCTTCCGTCCTTTTCTCCGCTTGGTCAGGGTTGGACGCCCATGCATAGTTGGGAATTATTTCTTCCCATTTTGGCCTTCAAACTTCCTGCTCCAGTTCCACGGTCATCTTCATCTCCGTCTATGCCGGAGCAATAGGGTTTTGTATCCTGTTCTTCTTGCGAGGGGCACTTCGCCTGGGTGGATCCTCATTCTCTTGGACTAGAGTGCTTGGGCCTGGAACATTGGTGGGATTTTTGTCTTTACTGTAACTGTCCATTTGGCCACTTCAGTGTAGGCTTGTCAGGTGGGAGGACGTGCTACATTGGTTGTCTCCGTCTCCCCTTCAGCAGTTCGACGAGAAGAGTAATTGCCCGAGAAGTTCTTTGCTTTTTAGGGCCCCCCTACCATGTGACTCGTTCCCTGTGTTGTCTGGCGCTGATAGGAGCCTCAATGGCTCTAGCCTCACCAGGGTCTGCCCTGAGGTATCCTAAAAGAGATCTAATCTGGATAACTGATTCGCCTCCGAGGTTCCCCTAAGGAGCAAAATGCACCGGGTTCACCCCTGAGGTTCCCCTGCACGGGGCTAAAACTACTGGGGTAACTCCCGAGGTATCCCTTACATGGACTAATAGTCACAGGTTTTCCTGAGATGCCCCTGTTGGTGTCTAAACATACCAGGATTTTTCCTGAGGTTCCACAGAAAGGGGCTAAAAGTACCAGGGTCATTCCAGAGGATCTATCCCCAAATAGGGGCTAAAAAGAAAACCAGCAGGACTGAGGGTCCCCATTCTGGGGGTCTCGACACCTGGCTTCGGCTTGATGTTCCCCTCAAAGGGGCTAAATGCCATACTCGGTCTGCTGAGGTAGCGAAGAAGTCGGGCAAAGGTCCAAGGTCTTCGAATACCAGTTCCGCCGAGGTTCCCTCATAGAGGGTGAAAGTACTCACTCCCCACAATACCAATAACATTCAGAATAAAGGACACATCCCAGTAGAGAATGAGACCACAAGAGATGATTGCGAGTTGTCAATGATTTATATGAAATTCAGCATCCAGAGAAATCTGCTGACTCGAGAGCGCTTTGGCAAACAATACAGATACAATAGGTTTAAAATGTTACAGCGTCATCAGTGATGAGTTCTATACAGTCAAAGTTACAATCTCATTGGTCAGAAAGAAGGTTCACATATCGTCCTTTATGGGCCGGCTCCACGGGATTGGCAGATGACTTGGCGGGAGTTTGGACATCACGCGATTCAGCTGGACGGTCTGTGCGAGGTGAAGGTTAGGCCAGGTTGGAAAGGCGACTGGATCGCACCAGCTAATCTATACTTATTCTAGACATGCAATAAACAATAAGCATCAATATACCTTTGAATAAATCTTAGAGGCTCATAACTTGTACATACACAACGGCAATGTCTCGCAGTGGGTCATTCATGAGGTGAAGGGTGTGGTGGTCTTGCCTTCCGTGATAACCTGGGCTGGTCTGGCACATCAGGGCGGGGAGTGGAGTGGCACATGTTAGTTTAGCACAGGATATACTGTGATGGAGGTCTGGGTTTATTAGGGGTACTCGGCGGTGGTCAGCACCGTGGGGCACACTTCTGTTACATCAAGAGAATACCTTAGGAGGGCACAGGGTTACGCAAGCAGTAATTTTCCAACAGCGAGGGTGAGGGGTGCAGGAGCAGGTTTGTGGAGATTGATGAGCTACAAGTCATGGTTCAGACCGGTCCACACACAGGACAGGGATCTCAGAGGAAGGGTGATATGATGCATAGTTTTAATTGTAGCAGTTAGCTTCAGCGCATCCATGAGAAAGGGACTTGGGCCGCGCAGAAAAGGTGGGAGGTTAGTGCTCGCTGGGCGTGGCACTGCAGCGGGGCGAGGAGGCTTCGTAGTGCCAAATTGCAGCCTAGTCCAAAGATGGAGTTGAGGGCACATAAAATGGCGTCCAAGTGGGTCTTGCAATAGCCCCACCTCTACACCAGCCGAGGCCCTATTCCTCATGGCAGCAGAAGGGCAATAAAGGCGTCCCCCCACTAGTGCAAGATGTTCATTTCGCGTAGAATGTATGGGGGGGTGTTATGTGCCCCTTCCTTCCAAGGGCTAGGGTGTTCCATGAGTGTGCTGGATTTGATGCCGTTGTTAGAAATTCCAACTCCGGAAACCCCGACTTTGCTGGAGGGAGCTCTTACGGGGGCCCTGATGTTGAAATCACAAGAGCGCTCAGGTTTTTCTACAGAAGGACGTGCTGGCAGAAGCCAGCAAAATCTGGGCGAAACCCCATACGGGCATTGCATTAACAGGAACATTGATGCTCGTTACAAACTCCAGTCATCTGAAGACAGTCCTTTGGTTCCCTGTCTACTTCCTTTGTCTACAGTAGTGGTGACGGCTACGCTTCAGTCGAAGCCTTCTTCCACTACTGTTGCAGGCATTGTCAAACAAAGGCAAGATCCTTGATAGTATTATAATGAAAGTTTTTGCCAATGCAGGGCTTCAGCCATGTCAGGCAAAATGAAGTGATACTTGTGGCAGCTAACCTCAAATTATGGAACGAATTGTCCAAATTTCAGGACTGTATTCCTCGGGACAAGCTAGAGGACTTCAAAGAAGGTCTTGGCTCAGGACCTGCTGGGGAGAAAGCCCATCATGTGGATACTTCGGCTCGGGCCCCATGATTGGGATTAATGTTTCCCGCCAGGCGTGGTGCCATGCTGCCTAGTTTTCAAGGGAGGTCCAAGACCAGCTGCTTGACCTACCCTTCGAGGGCAAAGAACTTTTCCATTCCTCCACAGATGAGGAGCTAGATAAAACCAAAGTTAGTATGCTAACAGCAAAGTCTTTGTCCATTTTAGCAAAACCTGCTCCTTCCAAGCTATTCTATCCTCAGAAATCAGACTCCCAATTGAGATCTTTTTTGGGCTTCAAAGGGTTTCTGGTCTGAAAGTCGCGCCTACCAGATCGTTCCTCCAGTGTCTCTCGACGCAAGCAACAGAGACAAGGCGGCTGTTTTTTCTCCCGGTCCTCTGCCTCTTCTGCTACAGGTGCCCTTGCCACCGATAAGTCTGCAGTAGTTTTTCATCGTTCACACAAGTTTCCGGTGGGAGGACACATTTCTTCTCATCTGGAGGTGTGGAGGACCATTACCGACAACCAGTGGGTTGTTTCTCACCTGTGCAGGCTTTTTGGCTACCCCTTCTAAATGCTGCACCTTCTCATCCTCCTTTACAACAGACAGGGTCTCCCTCCCCCCTGGACCGAGGTGCAGAAACCCCTGGACCTCAGGACGGTGGAACGTGAGGAGAGTATTTATTCCAGTCGGTTCAGTGCCCAAATCCAACCAAGGTGGCCTGCGCACTATTCTAAACCTGTCCAATTTCAACGTTTACTCAGGAGGGGAAATTCAAGATGACCACGCCTACCAGATCAGATCCTCCCTCTTGAAGGACGATTGGCTCTGCGTGGTAGATCTCCAAGATGCTTACATGCATATTCCAGGATGTCCTCAACACTGCAAATTGCTTAGTTTCTCAGTAAGAACAGAACATTTTCAGTATCTGCCCTTTTGGTCTCAGGTCAGCCCCACCGGGCCTTTACCAAAAATGATGGCCGTTATTGCAGCGTTCCTCAGGTTCCATGGAGTCCACGTCTATCCAGATTTGGACTGGCTACTTTGGAGTCACTGTCCGCAGGCTGCAGCAAACAATCTTCAGTTCCTTCTCCAACTGCTGTTCCGACTTGGACTGTCGGTGAACTGGCAAAAGTAGTCTGTCTGTTTCTCAGGGCCTGATCTTTCTAAGTTTTTTGCTGGGATACCATCAAAACCAAGAGTTTTCTGACCAAGGACAGGATTACAGATTAGTCACGTGCCGCATGTTTTTCAATTCATCCCTCAGGTCAGCTTGGTGGTTTCGAAGGCATCTGGGCCCGATGGTCTCATGTGTTCTGCCCCTTCCTCTGGCGAGGTTGAAGATGAGACGCACGCAACTGGTGCTAAGGAGGAACTGGTCTCAAGCTTCAGACAGACTCACAAATGATTTCAATCCCCTCGATTATGGCTACAGATACAACCTCTTGGTGGGAGCCTCTTTTTGGGAGCCCTTGCCACAAGTCACAATAACTACAGACTCCTCCTTTCTGGGCTTGGGTGCTAGATTGGATCACTGAGTTTTTTTTCGATCTGTGGTCATCCCAGGACAGGATGCCTCATATGAATTACCTAGCACTCTTGGCAATTTTTCTGGCGTTGATCTTTTCGGCCTTCCATCTTTTGGCAAGGTAGTGCGAATATGTACAGACAATTCGGTGTCTGCCACTTGTGAACCTAGACATTCAAATTTGCGAATGGGCAGTGCAGAATGTTGTCTGGCTGAAGGCAGTACACATTCTGGGGTGGGACAATATTGCAGCGTGTTCTCTCAGCCATCCGTCTGTGGCAGACCAGAAGTGGGAGATGAACAAGAGGGTTCTTAAACACCTTTTTTCGCAGTGGTGCACTCAGACAGTGGACCCGTTTGCAACATTGGTCAACAAAAGCTTTCCTTGGGGGATGATTTCGTGGGACAACATGCAGGCGTACGCCTTCCCTCCGCTGCCCTTGATTCATTGGACGCCCTTGAAACTCAGGATTGCCAGAAACTGAACTCTGCTATTCATTGTTCCTTGGTGGCCAGCCAGGTTCTGTTTCTCGGAACTTCAGCATCAGTCAATACAAAATCTGATCAGGTTTCTGCAGATTCCCAATCTTCGAAGGGATTGTGTCCTCCGACGTATTCCTCATCTTAGATATATCCTTCCAGCTCTGCTGGCCTCGAAACATTTTTCAGTAGAGGGCGCTGCGCGTCGACGTCCCTCGAGTCGATGTCCCTCGACAGCCGCCGTATCGACACTCGACGTCATCCTGCCCATAAAGGCCGCGCGCAGCGTCCGTTGCTCAGTTCCGTTTTTCCGCGCTACTCGGTGCCTCGGAATACCGTTGCTCAGTTATTAGTTTAATAAATACTATTTACCTCGAGTTATTCGATACCGTACTCGATGGCTTCCTCGTCGGAACTGACAACTCCTCGATCCGGCTTCAAAAAATGTCGAGATTGTGGAAAAAAGATGTCGTTGACCGATCCTCACAGAAATTGTCTGTGGTGCTTGGGAGTCGAACACCATTGTTCGGAGTGCGAGGACTGTATGTCCATGACAGCTAAGGCCCTGAACGAGCGTAGGGGGAAGCTGGAGAAAGGTAAGACTTTTAAAGCTTCTTCTTCGTCGACGAAGTCGAGACATTCGTCTCCTCGTCACCATTCACGCTCCAGGTCTCGGAGTGGGTCTCTTCACTCCTCGAGATCGAAACACTCGAAGAGGAGACGTCGAAGATCTCCTTCTCCGTCTTCCTCTTCCTCTGTTTCGCCAAAAAGAATCCCTTGCCCCACGAAACATAGTTCCCGGGCTGAATGGGAGGAATTCAGAAAAAATATGATGAGCGTCTTCGAGAACGCGGCCTTGTCCCCCTCGAAGACTGCCGAGAGCGATGCTCTGGTCGAAAGACCCGAAGGTCAAAAACGCCGCGAGTCGCAGTACCCGGCGAAAGAAACCTCTCGAGTGCGTCTCGAACCCTCGAGTAGGACTATGACCTCCAAACCTTCCTCGAAGGTGCCGTCGACGACGGTTCCGTCGACGTCGATGTCTTCGACGCCGTTGTCGAGGAGACCTTCGACACACGGGTCTGTCGACTCGACGCCGGCCTCGACACCGGCGTCTACGCCGAGAAAAGTCACGATGTCCACACATCCAGTGACGATCCCCAGACCCTCGGCGTCGATAGTGTCGAGTAGAATACCAAATCTGTCGAGGTCCTCGAGGCCTCCACCTCTGTTCTCGACGCCACGCTCGAAGCCTTCGGCGTCGACGACATCGACACTCTCGAGGCCAATTATGACAACGTCGGCACCCTCTGCCTTGGAAATGGGATTTACTCCCTTTATGAGTTCAGAACAATTGAGAACTATATCCTCAATTTTAGAAGAGGGTGATTTGTCTGAACAAGACACATTTGAGTTACAGGGACCTGTAACCCCGGTTAGAGAGGAATTTTCCTCTGAAGAGCGCAGATTAAAGGATCTTCATGATTCTTTAAATGAGGCAAGTGGGTTAGACACTTCCCCTGAGGTGGATTTTGCTAAACCAGACCCGGGGGAGCATGCTGAAACTCCCTACAGAGCCTTAATGGCCAGGATTACGGAGTTCATGGGGTGGTCTACACCTTCACAATCCTTTCAGCAAGATGACCTCACGGATATTCTTGATAAAGGCCCACAAGAAGATCCAGTGGTGCCCTTTCATAAAGCTCTTCAGAGAAAGATCATGACAAACTGGGAAACCCCAGATGTAATACCAGCAGTAAATAAAAAACTGTCTGCAAAATACAGGGTATCTTCCACAGACCCAGAGTTCTTGTCTAAACATCCATCCCCAGAAAGTCTGGTGGTACAAGCAGCATCCTCTACCGATGTCAAGACGGCTTATCCTACAGTCCCACAGGATAAGGACGATAAAAAGTATGAGGCTATGGCAAAGAAAGTCTTTTCAGCATGTAGCATGGCGTTAAAGTCTGTTAATGCTACTTGCACCCTTGCTAGGTTCAGCCATACACTTTGGGAGTGTGCTTCTACAGCAGCTGACTGCATCCCGGAGGGAGAAGAAAGGGATGCGTTCCTGAATATTATACAGGACGGTAAAGACGCTATGTGCGAATCCCTCCAGACGGGCATTGATTCGGCTGACAGTATCAGCAGAGCAATGGCGGCAAGTACATCAACCAGGCGGTTCGCTTGGTTGAGAAAGTCGGGTTTTGCCCCAGATGTGCAAGCCAGGCTCTTGAACATGCCATTTGATGTCTCTTCTTTGTTCGGGAAAAAGGCGGATGACAGTTTAGAGAAACTGCAAACTTCAAAGGCAGCAGCAAAATCCCTAGGAGCTGCAATCCGTCAGACTCCTTTTCGTCCCACGGGAACCTCTGCGAGGGGCAAGTCCTTTCACTTCTACTCCTCTTTCGGAAGAGGTAGAGGACGACCGACTCAAAGGGGTCAAAGAAGAACTACCCGAGGTGGACGGGGTAGATACTCTAAAGCCGCAGCAACAGCAGGTGCCTCTTTACCATCGGCATCTGCATCAGCCGCCCCAAAACCACTCTGAGGACTCCCCTCACAGGACTCCTGTAGGAGGCAGGTTGACATCTGACGGTATGGCAGGCTATCACGTCAGATGCTTGGGCATTGGAAACAGTCGACCAAGGTTACTGCCTGCCTTTCCTACGTACACCTCAGAGTCATCCACCGGGGATCAGCTCTCAGAAAGTTCCAGATCCGCTCCTCTTGCAGGAAATTTCAGACCTGCTAGAGAAAGGTGCCATAGAACCGGTACCTGTAGCGGAGAGGAACAAGGGCTGGTATTCCCCTTACTTTCTCATTCCGAAGAAAGACGGAGGACTGAGACCCATCTTGGACTTGCGAGAATTGAACAAATTCCTCAGAAAAGACAAATTCAAGATGGTCACTCTTTCTCAGATCCTCCAGGCCCTTCAGTTCCAGGACTGGTTGGTATCTCTGGACCTTCAGGACGCTTATTTCCATGTGCCTATCCATCTCAAACACAGGAAATACCTGAGGTTCGCAATTGGCAACTCTCACTATCAATTTCGAGTACTGCCATTTGGGCTGACCTCCGCCCCGAGGGTTTTCACCAAGTTAATGTCGGTAGTGGCTGCAAGTCTAAGGAGGGAAGGGATTCACGTCTACCCCTACCTGGACGATTGGCTGATCAGGGCTGTTTCTCCGGAGCAAGCTCAGATCCAGCTAAATCACGTGTGCTACTCCCTTCACAAACTGGGCTTCTCCCTCAATTTAAAGAAGTCTCAAATGATACCATCGCAGAGACTCCAGTTCATAGGAGCGATCCTGGACACTTCCCTGGGAAAAGCCTCGCCACCAGAGGTGAGGGCTCAAGATATTCTACAGATGGTTACCAAGTTCCAACATGCCCAACATCTCCCAGCCTTCGACTTTTTGAGGTTGCTGGGCCTCATGGCATCCTGCATTTTCCTTGTGCCAGAGGCTCGCCTGAGAATGAGATCCCTCCAGTGGGCACTGAGGACTCAGTGGTCACAATTCTCAGGGAGAATGACAGATCTTCTTCAGGTTCCCGGCAGGGTGGCTCGAGACCTTCAGTGGTGGGCCTGTCAGGAGAACATTCTGAAAGGAGAACAGTTTTGGCAACCCTGGCCGGAGATAACCGTAGTCACGGATGCCTCACTCACGGGGTGGGGAGCCCACGCCAACGACTTGACCATCAGCGGTCGTTGGTCTCCATCGGAGTCCAGACTACACATCAACCTGTTAGAGCTGAGAGCCATCAAACTTGCGTTGAAGGCTTTCCTGCCAGTTGTACAAGGGAAGAACATCCTGATAATGACGGACAACACGGTGGCCATGCATTACCTCAACAAAAGAGGAGGCGTAGGATCACTACCCCTGTGCAGAGAGGCGATGCAGCTCTGGTTTTGGGCAATCCAAGAAGGAATCTCTCTATCGGCAGTTCACCTAGCCGGAGAGAAGAACTTGACAGCGGACGCTCTGAGCAGGCAGAACACAGTCTCCCACGAGTGGGAACTAGCTCAGGAAGTCCTTCAAGAGATCTTCGCCCTTTGGGGAACCCCTCAGGTAGACCTGTTCGCCACCAGCCTAAACAGGAAATGCAACCTGTTCTGCTCAAGGGAATTTCCTCCGAGAGGAGCTCTGGGAGACGCATTCATAGTGGACTGGGAGTTTCCGCTTCTGTACGCGTTCCCACCGGTCCCTGTCATTCCTCAAATGATCAGGAGGTTGAGAAGATTCCGGCGAACCATGATCCTAATTGCCCCGGATTGGGCCAGGAGAACGTGGTACCCGGACCTTCTAGACTTGTCCATCTGCCCTCCAATTCGACTTCCGCTCAGAGAGAATCTTCTCTCTCAGAAGGGAGGTCAGGTTCTCCATCCGGACATCAAAACCCTCAACCTACACGCTTGGCTTCTGAACGGCTGAGGTACAAGGATTGGGACCTCCCTGATGATGTTATGGAGGTGTTGCTTTCGGCAAGGAGGCCAGCAACTAAGTCTTTATACCGCTGCCGTTGGAACAGATTTTGCAGCTGGTGTAGAGAACAGAATATCGACCCATTTTCATGTGGTACTCCAATGGTTTTGTCCTTCTTACTATATTTGGCAAATTCAGGCCTTCAAGTTGGTACCATTAAGGGCTATCTCGCAGCGCTATCTATCTTTAAGCGGACTGCGGAGGAGCCATCCTATTTCAAATTACCCTTGGTAATACAGTTTCTAAAGGGGTTAACCAATGTTTATCCCCCAAGACCATTCCAAGTTCCCCTATGGACTTTAAACTTAGTACTAACTTTCCTGATGGGTACACCTTTCGAACTTCTCCATTCTTGTTCGTTAAGATTCCTTACCCTTAAGACTGTTTTATTAACAGCACTCACATCGGCTTGAAGGGTGAGCGAATTACAAGCTCTTTCTTGTAAACCCCCTCATACAATCTTTCACAAAGACAAGGTTGTCCTACAAGTGAAGCCTAATTTCCTCCCAAAGGTAGTTTCTGAGTTCCATATCTCTCAGAAGATTACCCTGCCATCTTTCTATCCTCCTCCTCACCCGGGGAAAGAGGAAGAGAGGTTACACAGACTAGACCCTAGGAGGGCTTTAAGTTTTTACATTAGTAGACTAACCAGGATAAGACAGGCAGACCAGCTATTTGTAGGTTACGCAGGTCACAAGCTGGGGTTACCTATAACTAAACAGACCATTTCCAGATGGATCATTCTAGCCATTCTGGAATGTTATAAACTGGCAGGGAAAGAGCCCCCTCAAAACCTTAGGGCTCATTCGACCAGAGGTATTGCAGCTTCATCGGCCCTCAAAAGAGGCGTGCCGGTTAAAGACATCTGTGCGGCCGCCACATGGTCGTCTGTCCATACCTTTTCACGTTTTTACAATCTGGATTCCTCCTCTAGTCAAGAGACTAGGTTTGGAAGGGCTGTACTACATTCTATTCATCCATAGAAGACAGCGTGAAGTCAGTACTCCCTCCTCCGAATATAGAATACTGCTATGGGAGCCTATCTAAGATGAGGAATACGTCGGAGGACACAATCCCTTCGAAGAACAAGTTACTTCTTACCTTGTAACGTTCTTTCGACGGGATGTTCCTCCGACGTATTCCTCATCGACCCTCCCATCCATCCCCGCAGTTCTACTTCCCTTGTTGTTGCAGCTTACGCTCCTTCAGGGTGATTAGTCAAAAGTCCAAACAGTAATACTGTGGGCTTCAAAACGGAACTGAGCAACGGACGCTGCGCGCGGCCTTTATGGGCAGGATGACGTCGAGCGTCGATACGGCGGCTGTCGAGGGACATCAACTCGAGGGACGTCGACGCGCAGCGCCCTCTACTGAAAAATTTTCCGAGGCCAGCAGAGCTGGAAGGATATATCTAAGATGAGGAATACGTCGGAGGAACATCCCGTCGAAAGAATGTTACAAGGTAAGAAGTAACTTGTTCTTCTGCACTAGAACAGTCAACCGGTGTGGCTTCCCTCCCCACAATCCTTCAGCTTGGCAGCATGGTTCCGAGGTTCAAATCCTAAGCGCAGTTTATTCTCTCAGAAGAGAATATGCATATAATTCAGGTGGTGCAGAAGCTTTCAACACAAGCTAAATACAAAAGCAAATGGCTTTGATTCTGTCACTGGTGCCTTGCCAAACAGCTTGAACCTTGTCAAGCTTAGATTGTGTCCTGTCATTCATATCAGAGCTAGCAACCACAGGCATCCACATTTTGTCATGCACAATTTGTCTGCCTTTGGGGCTTAACTTAGCACAGATGATTGCTCCTTCATTCTGACAATCATTTCGCTGGACTTCAACTTTTCTTCCGGTCAAGCCACCTCACCCTAAATGGGATCTCAACGTTGTCCTCACTGCTCTGTCGCAAACCTTGTGAGCTACTGGCAACTGCAGAGCTCCAGTTCCTCACCTAGAAAGTGGCTTTCTTAATACATCGGCCAGAAGAATAAGTGAATTAGAAGCCCTTTATTTCAAGCATCCTTTTTGACTTCATCAGGATAAGGTGGTGCTCCACACAGATCGTTCTTTCCTTGCAAAAACGTTCTGATTTTCACATTAACCAGTCGATTTTTCCTTGCCGGTTTTATTTCCGGACCCAGCTTCTGACGCAGAAAGAATCCTCCATAATTTGGATGTCAGGAGGGCACTGAAGTTTTATCTTCAAAGGACAAACAACTTCAGAGGCTCTTCTCCACTTCTCGTTGCCTTCGGGAATATTAAGGGAACCCCAGCCTCCAAAGCTTCCATTTCACGTTGAATTGCTTCTTGTATTTCAGAAGCTTATTTGGTACAAGGCCTTCACGCTCCATAGGGCTTTCACACACATTTGGTGCAAGGCGCAAAGCTGCCGCTGTTGCGTTACAAAAATGTTCCATAGGAGACCATTGCCAAAGCGGCCATGTGGGCCTTGCCTTCAGCTTTTTGTAATCACTATTGTCTTGATCTCAGTTCCCAGGCTAATGCCCAGGCTCATGCCCAGTTTGGGCAGGCAGCGGTTAACTTTTTGTGTAAGGGAATTTTCAATCTGGCTGTTTTGATACATCAGTGCTTGGGAGTCTCCCAAAAGTATGGATGAAAGGGGACGGGATGTAGTAGTATAAGTTACTCACCATAATGACTCTTACTCCAATTTCGTAGTCCCCTTGATACAGTAAAGCCTCGTTATACAGTACAGTCAGTTTGTACTGTACCATTGTACTCCGGATAAATATTGAGACCGTTTCCATATGTCCTTTTTAATGGCAGGGCATACGGGGTGTGGGTGCTAGTTGGGCTGAGGAGGTTGTTGGTGAATGCTGCAGATGTAGTTATATCCCTTCCTTTTGCTCCTCTGGCCTTATTGCACATGCATTCCATGTTTTGCATTCTGGTTGTGAAGCTTTGTTTGAGGTTAAATACTTATTTTTTGTTTGGCCTTGTACTGAAATATCAATAGTGTTTTTCTCCTAAAGTGCTTTGTTTTTTTACATTATATTTACTCCTTAGCTTTAGGCAAAGGTGTGGACTAAAGATCTAGAAAATATTGATGTATTGTGGGCTAAACGGTGCATTTATGTTTATAGCAATAACCATGTCAATGTTTTTTCTTTCTTAGCATTCCTTTTAGGCATGAAGAGGTTGTTTTAAACTTCAGCAAATAAATGTTGGCATTTGGCCAGATCAGTTCTGTGCCATATTTGATGGAATCACATGGACGGGAAAGAAATGTTTTGTGATTTATGTAAAGTTAAATGTAACCAGAACTCTTGAATCTCAAACCTGACTCTACGATACAAGTTTCTTTCTAGAACCTGCGCTGTTTTAAGGCCCATGTTGATAATTCCACTAAAGCATCCTTTTCGAATGACTTTTGTTAAATTAAACCATCTGCCTTACAAACCTCTGAACTGTTGCACAGGTTCGAGTGCTAACTCATTTAGTTTGGGTTTGGGGTGTCAGTTAAGTTGGCACCATTCAGAACGGTTCTCCATATGGCAGCCCAAATGTATGTGTAATTTGATCTGGCTAATCCAATTTTGAGGACCTTTTCTTTGGCAGCCTTTTTGAGACTTGGATTATTTTTAAGATTGGGGTGCCTAATCTCTAACAGGGTTACTTTGGGGACAGCAAATTTATTTGGACGAAAAACTGATGCTTTCGGGGGGGAAGGGGGGAGGGAACACAAATTATTCTGTAATATTAGAAATTCCTTGTGCTAATAAAAGAAATCAAGAAAACAGGTTTGGGCACTTTTAAATTCCTTGTCTCCCCAAGTTTATCCCCATTGTTTTTCGGAAATAAGGCATTATTTACCCACTTCTAAGGGTTCTAATACCATTTCTCTCCTGTTAATTTGCGAGTAGGTATTGAAAAAGGGGCTTTATTTGTACTTACCGTTGGTTTATTGCTTTTGTTTTATGGAGGTTTTATTCTTATATACTTTATTGAATAAAAGAGCACACTAACCCCATGAAGCAGGCTCACAACCAGCACTATTCCTGTGACAATAATCCATGCAGTTCTCCATTCATTGTGAGTCGGGTCCCTGCAGCCACTCCTCATTGTACATAGGACCTCTACCTACTATGAACGTCCTAGGACTTTGAAGATTAATGCAAGAACCCATATGCCTTAAGTCTTAACCCCAAGAAATAAAACTTCTACAATTTCCTGCTATAACAAAAAAAGGTTGGTGGAAAAAGTTGAAATTAATGTCTCTTTATAAACGGCCACTCAACATCTGAGCTCCTATGCAGAAAGCAAATGGATCTAGTTTACATCATAGAAACCTGGCTCATAGATGATCCCTCATCAGATTCCCATCAAATTTGTCAACCATCAAAAAGAGGAGGATTTAGACTCCTACATTGATTCCATCAAAGTTACCACACCATGGCTATAGCCTGGACAGTCATTCCTGCTAATCTACTCTACTGCTACACTAAGCTTCCTGCTCATCTAGAGTCTTACCTCCTATGAGCAGATGGTCGCTAACCGCCAACACCTCCACGTACCTGGGGACTTCAGCATCTGGCTAGACCCTCTCACCACTCCTCTCTTGGAGTGATCACTTTCTCCTTTCCTCTCGCCTCTCTACCCCACAGGTCAAGCAAACTCCAGCACTGCCACTTGCTTTTCGCTTCAATCATTTGACCGATGAAGCGTGTCAGTTGAGGCTTTCACCGCTACTTTCTCTCCATCTCCTGCACCTTTGGCTGACTCGCACCCTGAAACAGCCCTCTAACCATCATCTCTCGATCTCGAACTCTCTGGATGGCCTTGCCCCTGTCATGAGGATCCGTTTGAAGGCCAAATACAAGTGCAACTCTTGGTACGATATTGACCGACTTCGCCACCCTTAAGCGCAACTGTTGGGCGGCTGTGAGGAAGTGGAAACCCCCCCCCCCCGACAAACAGCGCTGCCGCCTGCTCCAAAGGCAGTACTGACTCTGTCCTCTCTAAGAAGAGAGCCTAAATCCAAGCCCGCGTCTCTCTGGCATCTAACTCAGCCGAACTTTTCAAAATCTGCAAGGAGCTGGTCAATCCTGCTAGTCTCGACCTCTCCTGTGCCCTCCCATGCCCTCTGCACAGCCTTGGCTACTCATTTTACCACTAAAACTCAGGACATCCTGTCCTCCCTCTCTTCCTCTACCACTCCTGGCCAGTCTGTGGCCGTTTTCTCCTCCTCACCCCTGACGATGTTTCTAGACAAATCCTATCTATGAGAAGTCTCATTAAAGCTGGTTCTCCCTTGCTTATCCAGAACCATCAAGGTCCACATTGATACACTTGCTCCAGCCTTGGCCGATTTCTGCAATCACTCCTTTGCCTCTGGAACCTTCTCTGTGCCCCTTAAGCACTCCCTTGTGCACCCCTTCTAAAGAAGCTCTCTGCCGATCCTTCCTCTCTGGATAAATATCGCCCTATCTTCCTCACTCCTTTTCTGGAGAAATTCCTGGAGTAGCTGGCTATCTCCCAGCTTAATCTGCATACTGAATCTGTTGGTTGTCTCCACGACCACCAGTCTGGAATCAGAGCTGCCAGAAGCATGGAAACTGCTCTCCTGAACACCTGTTAAGACCTGCTCTCTAGTCAAGATTCTAATCGTTCTTCTGTCCTCATTCTCCTCGATCTATCCTCTGCTTTTGATACAGTCCACTATGCCATCCTGCTCAATCGCCTCCGTGACAACCTGGGTATCCCTGATCAGGCCCTGGCCTGGTTGACCTCCTTTCTCACCGACCAACCCTCCGGTCCAGCTGGGGTATTTCCTCCCTTCTATCCCTTGCTCTACTTGTGTTCCCTTGGGGTTTAACCTTTGTCCCTGGCTTTTCAGTTTAAAAAATAAGGGTGCCTGTTGAGCCGCAGGTCCTCCAGGCAAGTCACATGCAACAATAATAAAATATACCTAGGCATATGAGATTGGAACCTTTCTTCATATAGACAACGCAAATCTTGTCAGTATCACAATTTATTTATATACAATCGTCCCAGTTTTAATTCATACACCACATCACCTAAATGAAAACATATTTTGACATCTATATGTATACTCTACCATTCATTTCATCATTCATTCACACACATTACCATACATTTTTATACAGATGGGTTGTTCAAGAACCCAAACAATACTCATACATTTAACCAAGTCCTTACACCTATATACAGTCTAAGTCGGTGTTCATACAACAATTATATCAAATACCAGTTTGCTTATTCAATGGTATTGACATGTTTCGGTCGTCGAAAGGTGGCTATAAATGAACCCACAGAATTGGTGACCACCTTCAGGATGCGGGTAGGTTGAAAATGAGACCTTCCCGATGTCATAAGGTGTGGGATGTCATCTGGCCTGGATCTATGGGCAGATAAATAATACATCTTATAATGGGTCCAATCTCTTATTTTGAGTGACAACAAAACCATGTGTGTATACTGTCATAAATGTGTATACTCGCTGGCACTCACCGCCAAGTAACAATGATATGGGCGGTGTCCACACAGGACTAAATCTTCAGCCCTTCTGTGGTGCAAATGACAAGGGCCTGAAAGAAGAGAAAGAGGCACCGAATGATCGTCCTTGTACATTGTTGCAGGAAAACATATTGGCTGCGTGCTGCCAGAATGCTAGAATTTCATAAGCCAAAATGCTTCATGTAAATGAAAGAAGCCTTACCTAAACTGCTGGTTGCAAAGTTGCCCCTGTCAAACTCTGTGCAAGGTACATGATCCATGCTGCTAGTCCGTAGATGGTGGCTAGACAGACACCTACACGTGTCTGAAACAGAGGTCAAAATGCAAAAAAGCACTATTACCTCATCTAAAGAGTACGAGTTTTTAAGAAATGAAAACATGCTCACCTATTGTTGTGTTTCTTAATGTTCTTTAGATCTCTTTTGGTGTCTGAACGACCTCAGCTTCTGCAGTAGCATACCACTTATGCAGCAGAGTATTTCTAAAATGGGTCAAAAAGATTCCGTAAGTAATGAATGCACCCACATCTCATGTAGATGGGTGTCATGGAAAAGTACAGGCGGCGCACGTTATACATATAGCGCGTCTTGTATTGCAAAACCTTATTATTGACGCAGTGCATGCACCAGCACTAGCTGGCGACATCCATATCCAGGATAAACCTAATCCTGCACTGCCTGTGTTTGACATACAGCACTGCGTTGTGTGTCAAACTCATTTGAGCCTGGCTGTTGTCAAAAAAGAGAGGCTAACTCCCTGATAAGAAATGCCTCACCCAAGAAAAGGGGCATTTTATATACTTCCGAAAGTGCATTAGAACCTGGAGCATCCACCAGGGAGACCATAGGCTCGGCTATTGATTCCTTACTCTAACCCCTATCCATATACACAATTTTTTCTTAAACCGTTTGTGGAACATATGCCAGCATATATTAAGGACCCGAGATGTGGGTGCGTTCATTACTTATGGAGTCCTTTTAACCCGTTTTAGAAATACTCTGCTGCATATGTGGTATGCTGCTGGAGAAGCTGAGGTCATTCAGACACCTCGAGATATAAAGAACATTAAGAAACATGACAATAGGTGAGCATCTTCATTTCTTAAACTCGTACTGCTCTTCAGATAAGGTAAGAGGGAGGTAATCATGCCTGTTTGCATTTTGACCTCTGTTTCAGACACGTGTAGGTGTCTGTCCAGACAACACCTATGCACTAGCAGCATGGATCTATGTACCTTGCACCGAGTTTGAAAGGGGCAACTTTTCAACCAGCAGTTTAGGTAAGGCTTCTTTCATTTACATGAAACATTTTGTCTTATGAAATTCTAGCATTCTGGCAGCACGCAGCCAATGTGTTTTCCTGCAACAATGTACAGGGAGGCTCATTCTGTGCCTTATTCTCTTCTTTCAGGCCCCTGTCATTTGCAGAACAGAAGGGCGGAGGATTTAGTCCTGCGTGGACACCACCCCCACCATTGTTACTTGGCGGGGAGTGCCAGTGAATATAGACATTTATGAGAGTATACACACAAGGTTTCTGTGTCACTCAAAATAAGAGATTGGACCCATTTATAAGATGTATTATTTATCTGCCCATCGATTCAGGTGAGCTGACATCACCCGCATATAGACATCGGGCAGGTCTCATTTTCAACCTACTCGCATCCTGAAGAAGGTGGCTCTAATTCTGTGTGTTCATTTATAGCCACCTTTTTAAAAAAAGTTATTTCATTTTATGAATGGTACAAACACAAAACAGTGGTGTGATGCTGGAAATGCATCGGAGGGACAGGGCCTCCGTATCCTTGTCCTTTACTGCCTTTTTATCGTGTGTTCTGTCGTATATTCCACGCAGGAGTTCATGTGGGACTCCTGGCGGTGCAGCTCTTTTTGGTTTGGTGAACAGACCCATGGGATACCCTTATGGCACCCAGGGGTGGTGGGTACAGCCCTGTGCCCCTAGTGTATGTTTTTGGGCACCTGTGGGTGGCCCGCATAGCAGGGTATGGGCTGGTGGCAGATCCATGCTGAATTTGACAGGTGCGCCGAGTATCCTCCATTTTGGGATCCCCAGCCCCTGCCATTAGAATCAGTTGATTCCTGATGGAAAACAAGATAGCCCCTGTGGCCTCTTGCTTTCTATTACCTATTACCTCGTTTTCCCAAAGTCCTGGGAAGCCCTGACTCTGTCCCTTCCCCCTGACTGTTGGGTGGAAGTTCCATATATGGTGTTGTTGTGAAGTCCAGTCCAGACTGACTGGAGCCTTCCCAGTGACTGTATGTGGTGGGTACGCCCTGTGGGTGGGACCTGGGTGAATGCAGTGTGACCAATATGCACTTCTTGTTGTGGCTGTCTGGTTTCTGGTATGAGAGACAAAGACTGAGACCGCCTGCCCGAAACTGGCCTGAATGCAGTATGTAGTGTTGAATGGCTGGGTACTCGTCCCAATCCACATTCCTTGTTGTGAGTGTCTGAGAGAAGGAGGATGGCCTGAATGCACTGTGTGCCTGATTGGCTGATTGGCTGACTGACTGCATGAATGCCGTTCTGTATGATTGGCTGCTGAGAGTAACCCAGCAGTGTGGATGAGAGACAAGATAGTATATCTGGGAACCTCTCACCACTGGAAATTGTTCAGAAGCTGTGTCTACACGTAAAGAGAAACTGGAACTCCTGATCCTCGACAACCAGCTGGAAGAAGACTTGCATTTGCTTCGACCTGATCTGAAAGCTGCCAAACTCGTTGAAGACTGATCCGAGAGAGGACCTGGTAAGGCGCCCTCTTCCCGTGCTCCGAGGGACCATCGAGCACCGCTAACCTTCGCCGAAGCTCCCTGGAAGTCAGACCCTCGAAAGGCTGCCGACCCGAGATGGGACCGCTAAGGAGAACGAAGCAAAGCACCCGGACTTCGCCTCTGTGGAAGTCTATTGCCGTCGACCAGGGTTCGCAGGCTTGTGTAACCGCTGGAGGCACGTCGAAGTTGTGTTGCCCAGCCGTGGGGACCGCTTGACGCTGTGCCGCCAACGACCAGAGCCGACTACTCCTTTGCCTAAGAACATTTTGAATCCAAGGACTCGCAACATCGAGCGCTTTGTCACGCCGGAGAAAGTAAAGGACGACCAATGCGCCGAGGAGAATCCACCGGTGGGTTTCCCGCCACCTGAAGGCCAATAAGACTTGGACTCGACGCCCTTGTTGGGCCACAGTTGTTCTGAAACTCTTTGCGTTTCTGAACAATCCGTCGCCGAGGTGCCCCGCACACCTCATCCTCGCAAGACGTCGCTGACGAGCACCGCCTGGATCGACATCGGGGTTTCGGCGCCCTTGAACTTCTCATCGCCGTCGACGACAAGTTCACCATCTTCGCCTCTCGACGATCTGTGGCTCCTGCTTTAAAGGAGTCACTCAAGAAGGATCCTTGGACGCGTCTTCGAAGAACTCTACTCCACCAGGTACATTGGGGGGGGTGTAAAACCTTAATAGGAGGAGATGAGGCTGTTGAACAATATATGGACTGGGCTTGTGCTATATATCTTTATTTTACAGGTTGGGGGGGGGGGGGATCTCCAAGCAGAACTGTATCTGTATAGGCCAGCATTCTGCCTATTGTTTCAACCATCTTGCGTTCCTTCCCATCTCTATTGCTGGTTTCCTCGTTATTGATCTGTGTGACATTTTAACCGTACAGTTAATGCACTTTAATGAGATTTGATAACATTGGTGGTACCACTTCAGAATTGTATATATTTATCATTGTTGTTTTCCGAATACAAAGTGCGTTATTGTGATCGTGTAAATACATTTGAATATTAATTATATAAAGACTGTTTTCAGTAATAGTGTGTGGACATTCCTTTGTGGGGGTTCGGGGACTACACTGTACTTAAGAACCAGCCTGCATCACCTCCTGAGAAGCTAGGCCTTGATTGCTCGACTACGTTACCAATAATAGAGAATCTTGGCTGGGGTCCTCTTTGCCTCTCCTCTACCATATAGAGAGCAGAAGTACAGACGCCCCCTCCAGTCTTCACAAGAGAATTCAAATCTATTAGCTGCACCTCCTCAGAGGTATTCTTCCTTTTCTCACTTCCCCCCAGAAGCTCAGGGTCAGCAGAGCCCTGGTCCGTTCTAGGCTGGACTATTGCAACAGCCTTTTCTAAATCTGCCTGCCTCTACTCTTCGACTTATCCAGAACTGGACTGTGAGACTTGTCCTTGGCTTCAAGCCCAGGGATCATCTCTCCAGCTCTGGAAACTCTTCAGTGGCTCCCTGTGGCTGCAGGGAATCACGTTCAAGACCCTTTGCATCGTCCTCAAGGCTTTCTTGGGCCCGGGACTATTTGCCTCCAACTTTCCCTCCCTAAACATCTTGCTTCGAATGGATTGTGTCCTCCTGCGTATTCCTCATCTTGTGATATTCGTATCCTGCCAGCTTCGCTGCTTCGGAAATGTTTTTCGGCAGAGGGCACTGTGCACGAGACCGTGGCGTCGATGTACCTCGACGGGCTCCACACTTTGTCGCCGTCATCAGTACAAATAGCTTGTTCTGTGCCCGTTGGCTTCAGTTCCGTTTTTCTGATTGCTTTGCTCTTGAGCGGCGCGCTTCAAAATTTTCTTCAGAAAATGTCATCTTCATCTACCGCTTCTTCACCCAAGACGAGGTTTAAAAAATTATCAACTGCGGTTCGAAGATGTCTACCAAAGATCCTCACCGCATTTGTCAGACCATCGAACCGGCAACTGTGGCTCCTGTCAGACAGAAAAGGCCCTTCGTGAGAGGAAAGGTAAACTGGCGGTGGAGCGGGAAGTTTCTAAGGCCTCCTCGAAGGCCTCATCTAAAAGACATAAGAAATCGAACGATTTGAAAGAATCCGATCATCAGACACTCTAAGAGATCCCGATCTCATAGTAGACAATCAGCGGTCGTTGGTCTCCATCAGAGTTCAAACTACACATCAACCTATTGGAGCTGAGGGCAATCAGACTAGCGCTGAAGGCCTTCCTGCCCTCTGTATAGGGAAAGAATGTCCTGATAATGGCGGACAACAAGGTGGCCATGTACTACCTCAACAAGAGGGGGGGAGGTGGTGGAGGAGGAGTAGGGTCACTACCACTGTGCAGAGAGGCAATGCAACTCTGGTTCGGGGCAATACGTGACGGAATATCTCTATCGGCAGTTCACCTAGCCGGAGAGCAGAACACGGCAGCAGTCGCTCTGAGCAGGCAGACCAGTCTTCCACGAGTGGGAGCTAGCTCAGGAAGTCCTCCTTGAGATTTTTGCCCTTTGGGGAACTCCTCAAGTGGATCTGTTCGGGACCACGGTAAACAGGAAGTGCGAACAGTACTGCTCAAGGGAATTTCCTCCAAGAGGAGCTCTAGGAGACGCGTTCGTGGTGGACTGGAAGTTTCCACCTCTATACCCATTTCCTCCAGTCCCTGTGATTCCTCCAGTAATCAGGAGGTTGAGAAAGTTCAGGAAAACCATGATCCTAATTGCCCCGGATTGGTCCAGGAGGACGTGGTACACAGACCTTCTGGACATGTCCATCTGCCCTCCAATACGTCTTTCGCAAAAAGAGAGGATCTTCTCTTGCAAGAGGAAGGTCTGGTTCTCCACCCAGAAGTCAAGACACTCAACCTTTACATGTGTTTTCTGAGAGGTTGAGATACAAGGATTGGGATCTTGCAGATGACGTAATGGAGATTTTGCTTTCGGCCAGAAGGCCAGCAATGAAATCTTTGTACTGATGTCGTTGGAACAAGTTCAGTAACTGGTGCAAAGATGAGGATGTGGACCCTTTTCAATGTGGCAGCCCAATGGTGTGCTTTCCTATTGCATCTAGCCAATATGGGGCTCCAGATCGGAACAACTAAAGGCTATCTAGCTGCGCTGTCCATTTTCAAGCGCTCCTCGTAAGAGGTATCTTACTTCAAAATTCCATTGATAATTCAATTCCAGAAAGGGCTTATTTACGTATACCCTCCAGTACCTTTTCATGTCCCAACTTGGGATTTAAATCTAGTACTTACATTTCTAACTTGTATAGCTTTTGAGCCTCTGCACACCTGTCCCTTGAGGCTTTTAACATTGAAGACTGTCCTTGTAGCCTTAACATCAGCCCACAGGGTTAGTGAACTACAGGCTCTCATGCAAACCCCATATACTACTTTTTACAAGGACAAAGTAGTTCTTTAACTTAAACCATCTGACTCCTACGTCCCGTCCCTTTTCCTCCATACTTATGGGACTTCTCGCCGTCCTGTGGGACGGGACCGGAGCACTTTGTAAAAAGCATCCCAAAAAAGTTTTCACAAATGTGTCCTTCCTCTCTTTCTGCGCGGGCCTGGCACGCGGCCGCAACCCCGACCACCTTGGCTCCGCATCGCCCATCAGTCCTTTTCTCCGCTCATTCGGGACTGGACGCACTGGCTCTCACTAGCGATCGTGTACTAGTCTGTCTGTCGTTCAAACTAGACTTTCCAGATTGTTCGTGTCACTGTCGTTTTGCGAGGGCGGGTCCCCATCCTCTTTAGAGTGCTTGGGTCCGGATCACCGTTGGGACTCCTGTTTTTACTGCGACTCCCTTTCGGTCCAGGCACGCACTTCAACGTTGGTTGGAGCGATGGGAGGAGGTGTTCCGACAAACTCCTCCTTCACATTTTCAGGCGTTCATCGACGAGAAACGCCGGTAAGTTCTTTACTTTTCAGAGTACCCCGGCCGGGGGATACCTTTCCGGGTTCCTCTCGGGCCGGGAGGAGTGTTGATCGTTCTGTCACCGGGGTTCGCCCTGAGGTGCCCGTCGGGCCTAATAATTGTACCTGAGTTTTCTTAGAGGGTCTCCGTAAGGGGCCTGTGGATACCGGAGCGCGCTCAGAGGCCCTTCCTGTGGGGGTTGTTTGTAGACCCAGTTCTACTGAATCATGGGATACCGGAGCTCGCTCTGAGGCCTCTGTCGCTTCCCTCAAAAATAAGACCGGGGTGCGCCCGAGGCCTTGGCGGGGCTTGCTGTCTCCGAACGGATGTTCGAGGCCCGCACGGAGAAGGCTGTTACCGGACGTGGGTTTGAAGTCCCTCTTTCAGAGGCTAAAGTTACCAACATTTCTGAGGGGCCTGACAAGGCCTTATAGGTGAAGGCGGTTGCCCACCATTCCCGCTATTGCTGTGACACCAGATATGTTGAGGGGGCAAAGAAGGAAAGTTCTTCTTTTACCGGCAGTACCGAGGTCCTTCCTGGGAAGGCTAATTTGGCGGTTGGTATGTCACAAACATTCCAGGCCTCATACTACTGGCTCTGCCATGGTTCCTTATGTTAAGGCTAAAGTTAAGGCCCCTGATCCATTGACTGGGACCCCTGCCTCACTTTCTCACGTGCCGCAGCTCCCCTCGGGTGATGACTGAATGGGGCACAATCCCGCCGCGGCGGCCATTTTGGGTGCTACCCTACAACTACGCCATCGGCCTCAGGTGTAGGGCTTGGTTCCTTGGGTGATCATAGGGGTTCCTTGTGCGCATCCCTTTCGGCCAGTTTACGATTGGAACGCCAGGATGCCCCTTCCGCACAATATTTCGTTGCCTGTGGGGTCAGCACCTTTGACTTATGTGGCTATCTCGATGGAGGGGCCGGTCTGGCACCCCTCCCCGTTACGCCCCTGGAATGGTACTCCACATGAGAGGCCTCCTCAGGTTCCAAAGCAGTCCCCGGAGGACGCCTTTTTCGGTAAATTTCAAACGCTAATGCGTACCGACCCGATGAGGGTGTATTTCAAAGGGTTTTTAGGGAGATATGTCCGCCTGCGCCTCTGGCTCCACCCGTTCCTCCAGTGGTTCCGCCAGCACCTCCCTTGCCTGTGGTGCCTCCCCCGACTCTTCCGCCTTTGCCTCCATTGTCCCCTGTGGACAAGGCAGTGCCCGACACGGCTCAGCAGGATCCTGACCTGTCGGATAACGTGCAGGGCGATCAGGACAACAAGGACCTGCCACGCTCTATTAGAGCTTTTCATGACCGGGCACTGGACAAGATGTGCTTCTTAGATGTTCCGGTGCCCGAGGCACCCGCTCCGCAGGAGGGCGTGCTTTCTGGGGCGTTCACCCCGTCTCCTTTGGAGCGTACCGGCCTTTTCCTGCAGAAGGATGTTTTGGCTGAGGTCGGAAGAGTCTGGGAGAAGCCACACTCAGGACTTTTTGTCAATAAAAAGATTGACGTGAGGTACAGGCTGCACTCTTCGGAGGAAGTGGCCTTGTCTTGTCCGCCTCCCTCCTCCACAGTGGTGGCTGCGGCCACGTTGCAGTCCAGACCTGCAGCATCCTCTTCCGTGACGGCTACTCAGGTTTTGGGAAAGGAGGACAAGCTCCTGGACTCCCTAGGGAGGAAAATCTTTGCCAATTCGGCCTTGCAGGCCAATGGCGAATTGATTTTGGCGGGAGCTAACATGCGTATCTGGAAAGGTCTGTCGGAGTTTGAGGAGCACATTCCGGTCGAGATGTTGGAAGATTTCAGAGGTGGCATTTCCGATGCCAGGGTCTTCGCCCAGGATCTCCTGGAGGCTGCGGTTCATCACGTAGACACCTCGGCTCGGGGCATGATGCTCGGGGTTGATACCTCGAGGCAAGCGTGGTTGCATGCCACTAAGTTTTCGAAGGAAGTTCAAGACAAAATATTGGACCTTCCATTTGATGGTAAGGAGCTTTTTCATTCTTCTACTGATGTAGAGCTCACCAAAACTAAGGATTGCACTCAGACGGCTAAATCATTGTCTGTTCTGGTTAAAGCTCCGTTCAAACCTCAGACCGTTATCGCAGAGTCGACCTTCTTCTGGGTTCATGGGCTTCCTCGACCGGATACTCCTGCGGGAAATAACTGCCATAGACAACAGCGTACGCAGTATTTCTCCCGCTCCTCAGCCTCCTCATCAGGTTCAGGTGGCACCGCCACTGATAAACCTGCCAAATGTGGTTTTTCCGTGCTCGCACGAGACCCGGGTGGGAGGACGCATTGCGTCTCATTGGGAGGCGTGGCAGACCATCACAGAAGACAGATGGTTCTTATCAGTCGTTCGGGCGGGCTTCCGCTTACCTTTACCCCCTACCCCACCCCTCAACCCTCCTTTTCATCTGGCTGGCTCACCCTCCCTCAAGGCCGAGGTTCAGAAACTTCTGCTCCTCAGAGCTGTGGAACCCGTTCCCCTTGGGGAGCGAGGGGAGGGCTTCTACTCCCGGCTATTTACAGTGCCCAAACCCAACCAGGCTGGCCTGCACACCATCCTAGACCTTTCCCAGTTCAATCTTTCCTTACCCCAAGAGAAATTCAAGATGATCACGCCCGGCCAGATTCGCTCCTCGTTGCAGGCGGCGATTGGCTCATCGTGGTGGACTTTCAGGATGCGTACATGCATATCCTAATTTGGGCTCCACACAGGAGGTACCTCCGTTTCTCTTTGGGAGAGGAGCACTTCCAGTTTCGGGTGCTTCCTTTTGGCCTCAGCTCGGCGCCGCGTGTCTTCACGAAGATGTCAGTGATTGCGGCCTATCTTCGTCTTCAGGGTATCAATGTGTATCTTTATTTGGACGATTGGCTTCTACGCAGCCCTTGTCTGCTGGCGGCAGCGGGCAACCTCAGTCTCTCCTTCAGCTCCTGTTCCATCTTGGGCTGTCGGTGAACTGGCGGAAATCCTCCATGACGGTCTCTCAGGACCTGATTTATCTGGGTTTTCGTTGGAATACGATCGACTGCAGAATATACCTGACCGGGGACAGAATTGCGGATCTGTTGGTCGGAGAGTATGTCGGCATGGTGGTTCCAGAGGCTTCTGGGCCTCGTGTGTGCTGGCTCTTACTCTTGCTCATCTCAAAATGAGATGGTCCCAGATGGCCCTTCGGAATTCATGGCGTCAGGCAGTGGACCCAGACTCCATGCGGCTAATGATTCCGGATTCTATGAGAGTGGACCTGGACTGGTGGTCATCTCTCAGCAATCTGTCTGGGGGCGCGGGGTTTCATGACCCGGTTCCTATGGTGACAATCACGACGGACTCCTCCCTCCTAGGGTGGGGTGTGACGTTGTTTCTCCTTCAGGTCTCGGACCTCTGGTCGCCTCAGGACAAGCTCCTGCACATAAACCATTTGGAGCTTCTGTCAATTTTCTTGGCGCTCAAGGCGTTCAGACCGGTCATTGTCAACAAAGTGGTCCGCATAAGAACGGACAATGTGGTGTCAATGTATTACATCAACAAGCAGGGGGGAACGAAGTCCCCCCCCTGCCCCCCCCCTCTGCCCCCCCCCCCCCCCCTCGTGGACCTGTCCATCAAGATTTGGGAGTAGGCCGTGCTTCATGGTGTCTGGCTGCTCGCAGTGCACATCCTGGGCCAGCTGAATGTCACAGCAGATGCCCTCAGCCGGCGGACAGTGGTCAGCTACGAGTGGGAGTTGAAGGCAGAGGTCCTCTCAGGGATTTTCTCGCGCTGGGGCACACCGCAGGTGGACCTCTTCGCGACAGCGGCGAACAAGAAGCTTTCTCTGTATGCCTCCAGAGGGGGGGCTGGGAGCCTCCTCTCTGGGGGATGCTCTAGAGATTCCATGGCACAACATGAGTTTACACCTTCCCGCCTCTGCCTCTAGTTCACCGGGCAATTTGGAAGTTGAAGAACTCGGTGAACTGTTATCTTCTACTGATAGCCGGCCAGGTTTTGGTTCTCAGAACTCCAACACCTGTCAGTTTATCTGCCGATCTGGTTACCGGTAACTCCCTATCTTCTCCACCAGGGGGAGCAGCAGCTGTGGCACCCCTCCTAACAATCGCTCAGCTTGGCGGCTTGGTGCCGGAGTTCAAGTCTTTAGAGCATCTGAATTTTGTCTGCGGATAACATGCGTATTATCCAGGCAGCCAGAAAACCCTAAACCAGATCTCAGTACAAGAGTAAACGGCTCAGGTTCTGTCATTGGTGTCTAGAGAAGAAATTGGATCCAAGGGGAGCCACGGTTGACAGTGTTGTCCTTCGTGTCCTCCCTAGCAGAGTCAGCCGTTCATGTTCTGTCATGCAGGACTTACCTTTCAGCGGTCTCTGCTTATCTTTCTACGGATCAATGTTCGTACTCTCTGGCTAACCCAGTGTTAAAGAGGCATTTCGCTGGTTTAACACGCCTTTACCCTCCAGTTCGTAATCCGCACCCGCCATGGGACCTGAATGTTGTCCTGACGGCGCTGTGCCATAAACCCTTTGAGCCGATGGCTACTGTGGACCTTAAGTACTTGTCTTGGAAAGTGTCCTTTTTGGTCGCCGTCACATCGGCAAGGAGAGTGAGTGAGTGAGCTCCAGGCATTGTCGGTGGAGCATCCTTTCTTGGTCTTTCACAAGGACAAGGTAGTGCTTCGAACTAATCCGGCTTTTCTGCCGAAGATAGTGACCAAATTCCATTTGAATCAATCGATCTCCCTACCGGTCTTTTTTCTGAACCCCGCCTCTGAGGCGGAGAGGGTTCTACACTGTCTTGATGTCCGAAGAGCTCTTAAGTTCTACCTGGATAGGACTTCTGAGCTTAGAAGTTCTTAACTTTTTGTGACTTTCGGCAACCCTCAAGGCAATCGGGCGTCTAAGGCAACTATTTCTAGGTGGATTGCCGCCTGTATCACGGAGTCTTTCACTGTCCAAAAGCTGAAACCACCTAAAGGTATTCATGCACACCTGGTGCGGGGAAAGGCAGCTGCGGTTGCTTTTCAGAAGTATGTTCCCTTGGAGTCCATCGCTAGGGCAGCTACTTGGGCCTCTCCATCTGCTTTCTGTAAGCATTACTGCCTCGATATGAGTTCTAGAGCTGATGCTCAGTTTGGTCAGGCTGTGCTGAAGAACCTGTTTCAGTAAGGGGTATTTCCATCCACCTGTAGTTCCTGTAGGAGTGCTTGGGAATCTCCCACAAGTATGGAGTAAAGGGGACTGGACGTAGGAGTATTACCAGGTTACTCACCTTAGTGACCACCTTACTCCTAGTCCATAGTTCCCTTTCCTCCATACGCCCGCCCGCCGTCCCCTCTAATAAGGTTCCTCTGTATTGGTAATGGGTCTCTGACCTGGCAAAGAAAAGGACTGAGGGGCGATGCGCGGGGCCGAGCCAAGGTGGGTGGGGTTACGGCCGCGTGCCGGGCCCGCGCAGGAAAGAGAGGAAGGACAAATCTTTGGAAAAATGTGAATGCTTTTTACAAAGTGCTCCGGTCCCGTCCCACAGGACGGAGAGATGTCCACAAGTATGGAGGAAAGGGGACTATGGACTAGGAGTAAGGTGGTCACTATGGTGAGTAACCTGGTAATTTCCATCCACCCGTAGTTCCTGTTAGGAGTGCTTGGTAATCTCCCATAAGTATGGAGGAAAGGGGACGGGACATAGGAGTATAACTAGGTTACTCACCGTAGTGACCACCTTACTTCTAGCCAATAGCCGCCTTTCATCCATACGTCCCCCGCCGTCCCCTCTAATAAGGTTCCTCTGTTATTGCTAATAGGTCTCTGACCTGGCGATAAGAAAGGACTGATGGGCGATGCGTGGGGCGGAGCCAAGGTGGGCGGGGTTATGGCCGCGTGCCAGGCCCCGCGCTGAAAGAGGATTGACAAAGGTTTGAAATTTTTTCGGATGCTTTTTACAAAGTTCTCCAGTCCCGTCCTACAGGACGGAGAGATGTCCCATAAGTATGGAGGAAAGGGGACTATGGACTAGAAGTAAGGTGGTCACTACGGTGAGTAACCTGGTTATTCTTACCAAAAGTAGTTTGACTTCCATTTGTCACAAAAAATCATATTACCAACGTTCTTTCCCCCTCCTCATTTGGGCAAAGAGGAGAGACGGCATAGACTGGACCCCAAAAGGGCTCTCAGTTTTTACATTTCAAGAATGTCAAAATTACATCAAGATGACCAACATTTTGTAGGTTATACAGGTCATAAATTGGGATTAGCAGTGACAAAACAAACTATCCCGCTGGATCAGATTCTGGCTATAAATGTGTGCTACAGATTGGTGGGAAAAGACCCACAGGATGAGCTACGAGCCCATTCCACTAGGGGGATGGCTAAACTACTTCTGCGGCTTTCAAGAGGAGAGTTCCTGCAGCAGATATTTGCTCAGCTGCAACATGGGCATCAATGCATACCTTCATCAAGTATTATTGCTTAGATGCCTCTTCCTCCAATGAGGGTTTATTTGCCAAGGCAGTACTTCATTCCGTCCATGAGAACAATAACTAGTACTCCCACCTCCAAAATGACCACTGCTATGGGAGTCTATCACAAGATGAGGAATACAAGGGAGGACACAATCCATTCGAAGAACAAGTTACTTACCGACAGTAAGTGAGATGTTCCTCCCACGTATTCCTCATTGCCCCTCCCATCCTACCCCGCAGTACAGTATACGTTTCTTACACTTTCCTCTCACGAAGAGTATCAGTCACGAGGCATGCCTGGGTGTTCCTCCAATATTTCCCCAAAAAAAAAGAACTGAAGCTACCGGGCGCGGCACAAGCTATTTGTACTGATGACGACGTTGACACGCTACAGAGACTGTTGAGGGACATCGACTCCACGCTCTCGTGCACAGCGCCTTCTCCTGAAAATAAAATTGCCGAAGCAGCGAAGCTGGCCGGATACGAACATCGCAAGATGAGGAATACGTGGGAGGAACATCCAGTCGAAAGAACGTTAGTTGGTAAGTAACTTGTTCTTTTTGAGCTCTCCGCTCATCCACCTTTTCTGACGATCTGATGCTTCTCCAATCAGAGAGTGGGGGACAAATCTGTCTCATTGGCTGGGGACTCCCTCAAACAGTCTCCCAGCCTCTCTCAAACTTGAGCAAAACAACCTCTGGTTCCGGAAGCAACTCAAGACCTTCCTTTTCGCTTTTGCTCCTGCTCTTCCCCTCCCCTGCTGATGTCCCTGACTGTTCTGTGCACTGGTCACCTGGCTACCCACTGAACTCGGGCCCAGGTGTCATGATGCCTACCCCTGGGGAACCAGACCATGTCCAGCAACCCCGGAAGCAGGCATCACGTTATTTTGAGCAAGCCCAAAAACCCCTGCTAGGGGCTGTTTGGGTGGTGTCCTGGTGCCTATGGCGCTGGGCTCATATGGAGACAGTCCTAGCGCCATAGGCGCCAGGCTCATAGTGGAACTTACCTGATGCAGACCATGCTGCAAGCTTACCTGATGCAGACCATGCTGCAGAGCTCCAAGCCAAATGAGGCTTGGAAGGGACTATTTTACCTAGGGACTATTTTTTACTCTGGTCGGGCTGGGGAGGAATACCTGGGACTACTTTGGAGGCTATTTAAACCACGTCCGAAGAGCAGCACACGCTTCGCGTTATTCTGCATCCAGCAGCGTAATGCTCACTGTGTCTGCAAGCCTGCATCCAGTCTTCTGCCGCGCCCGCCTCGAGTCTGCAGACCCTAGAAAAGGGGAGGAACAGAAGGAGAAAAGGTTAGAATAAGAGCAAAACCTTTCATCCTTACCTGAATTCCGGATCCACCGCACCTTCGAGCTGAAGAAAGAAGCATATTACGTGCGCCGCCTCGCCTGCTGCAGCGCCACGCTGACCTCACCGGCCTTTGCAGCATCCTCACGATCCACCTGTAACGCTCACCTGATTCTCGCAGAGGCGCCGGTCTTGACTGGGCGACTACCGTATCTTCAAAGGTGATGTGTAGCACCCGGTTGGCTCTTTGGGCTGGACCTCTGTGCACTGTATGCCTGACGTGTAGAGTAAGATGTCTGCAGATAGAAAATATGGGGTTAATGAACTGGGGTTATTGGGGTGTCCCTATCTCTTTCCTCTTCTCCTCTCCTGTAGACCCCCAAAGGTTAACGCTCTCACCTTAGGTAAGTGAATGCCGAGCTCTCCATCTGCCTCGGGGCAGGGTGCTGTAACCAGTTTCTTCACTGGATAGGTAGCGCAGGCCTCTTGACTTCAGAGGACTGCTGTCCGTCGTTTACTGCACGAACGGTAAGTTTCGAGTCATTCAAATGTCTTTAAAGTCTTTAGTAATGATGTCTCTTGTTTTGCAGGGTTCCGGCGATGGCGGATGACGGGCTGAAGTGAGTTAAAGATGGAGCCCGTGTGATGAATAGAAGCGCCTGGAAGCACGTAAGTAAGCGCTTGTTGCCTGCTTCACTATGCGCTCTAACTGTCTTTTTATTTTGCAGGTACGAGTTCGGAGCGGCTGCAGGGTGCCGGAATACCCACTGGATTAGATGTGGAAAGGAGTAATGGCACGTGAGTATTAAAGTTCCCCAATGTCTTTAAACGCACCTTCTTTTGTCTTTCAGATGCGGGATGCAGCGCCGAAGAGTAGGTAAGCCTTTGCCTTTCAGATGCTGGAATGCTAACCTGTTCTTTCTTGTCTTTCTAGGTGTTGCTGAAGACTGGATTCAGGATGGTAAGCCTTTTTCCTTAGGCCCAGGACCGGATGCAGAAGACACGATGAGCGTTCTGCTGCAGAGGTTGCAGAATAACGCAAAGCAAGATTCATCCACCGGGTGTGGTTTAAATAGCCTCCTGTAGTGCTTAGGTGTCTCCTTCCACAGCCACGCCTAAGTAAGAAAAGAGTTCCTGGTCAGAAAAGAGTTCCTGCCTTCCAGAAGAGTTCCAGTGTTCTGAATCTAGGGAGTGGCTCCAGCCCCACCCAACAGGCAAAGTAGTTCCAAACAGAAGAGGATCAGAGGCTCAACTGGCAGGCAAGTAAGCAGCATGGTCTGCTGAAGGTAAGTCCACCCAAGCATTATGAGCCCGGCGCTTCCAGCGCTGGGACTGGGCATATTTATGAGCCTGGTGCCACTGGCGTCAGGACTGGGTCAAAAAGGTCCCAATTGGGACTGGTTGGCACTCGGAACCTGGGTTATGGATCTGCTTCCAAGGGAGTTGGGAAAACCCTGACCTTTTGGAAGCAGAGATCATGACACCACCGCATCCTTCTGCACGTTCCTGCCGCACTCTGGCACAGAAGGGGAACACAAGAACAGCAAAGGTGAGCCAAGGGAATAAACAGAGGCAATAGTAACTACCCCCATAGACTTGCCGGATTACCGCCGGGGGTACTATTCCTCTTCAGAGGTTGGCGCATTCTCCATTGCATCCTCGCCGTACCCCGGCCCCTAATGGGAACAAAAGGACAACAAGGTGAGACAAAGGGACAAACGAGGGGAACTCTTCTCACCGCAATAGACTTACCTAATTTTACCGCCGGAGGCATTATTCCCCGAACTTCATATTTTCTCTCCACACCGGAATAAGGGAGCAAGCAACAGGTTGCATTCTGGCCTTATTTTATTGAACTGTGTAGGATAAGCCAAATCCTTACCTGAACTTAGTCAGCTACCACAAGGAACTCTTCGCTGGGGGTCAAGCTGCAAACTGCAAGGAATCTGACAAGAGTGAAAGTCAGACATGTGAACTCTTACGAACTACATACTTTTCAGAGTCAATATTGTTCTGGAACTCACCAATTCCTTCGAGTCAGTGAAGCAACTGGTTATCAACGCGCCCCTGCGCTCAATGCAGGACGGAGAGCTCATCTTTTCAAACCATCAGGTGAGACTGAGGGGACATCAAAGGTGATCTGTGGGGAGAACAGCGGGGTTAGGGGGATTTACGCTGAACTCCACGGGTGGTTAATTCCCTTTCTCCATTTGCAGAAGAATATTCCTAAGGGCCAAACAAACGAAGTTAGGTGGGCCAGTCTAGTCCGTCATCTCGGCCCTACGCGTTACATTGGTGAGACAGCAGCTGTCCAGTTCAGATTGACGCCTCTGTGGGAGCCAGGTGAGCGTAACACCAGGTTCCTGCATGACCAGTGGCCCTTGTACTGTCTATGGGCTACCCCTGCACTGAAGGGTCTGTAACTGCAACCATACAGTCCCTTCTCTCTGCACTTATGAGCCAACCGCTGGATGCACTTATTGAGTAACCGGCACTTCTCCCTTCCCTTGCCCCCTGGCACTTCTCCCTCCCTCTTCCCTGCACTTGTGCGATCTGAATGTCACAAGACCTAGTAAGAACATCTGTATATTGAGAGGGGTAGGATTGCGCTTAACTCCATTAAAGTACAAAAGTCAACAATCTGGGTACAGTATTTTAATGAAAATATATTGAACAGCCGACACGTGTTTCGACACTTGGGTCGTCTTCAAGAATGAATGACAAACATCATTAGCAGATGATAATTAACATATTCAATAGATAACAGTGAAGAAATTGTTGTTGAAATAAATGCAAAAAGGTGTATTAAGGATATTACAGAATAAAAGACATACCAAGAAACAGGTTAGGGGTGTGGTACAGCAGTTGCGGATCAATGTAGGTACACAAAAATAAAAGAAGAAATGGACAATAATCAAAACAGGATTCATCAACACAAGTTAAGGTTAATACCCTATTGCCATCTCTGGACTAGTTATGACCAGCACCCCGTGGCACAACCACATGCGAATCCAGACACCAAAAGAGTTCAGGTGATAACCAAAATTCTAGGTAACCCCAAAACAATAATTGTGATATTTAAAGGAAGAATAAAGGAATAAACACATTAACCACTAATTGTGTTATAGCATTGATTAGCTTGATTAGCTTGGTGGTATAGGCTGCAAAGGATGTGATGGTGTTGCTCTGCCTATTTAGAGACCCGGCGGAATCTAGGTAGACACCTATGGTATTGACATCGGCCGAGACTGGGCTGGTGATGCTGTCGATAAAGGATTTATAGGCTGCTTCAAGATTTCGTTTGCTAGCCGACCAGGAGTAGTTAAGTCTTAAGGCATATCGTGTGAGGCTTGGATGGTTTTGTAGACTGAGCGCAGAGTGTTTGAGTGAGTGACACGATTGCCTGTGATCATAATTATTGTTTTTATAACGCGCTTATTACTGGGGACCAGTTTCTAAGCGTGAGCCCGGGATTCAAACCTGTGTTACTATGTTTTCTAAATTCCAAGAAAAACGTTGCCCCTGAGCTATCCTCCCGGTAAGAGTAATTGAGTATCTTTGGCATAGTTGGTGTAGTAGGTTCCCTGGTCATCTAGGAGGTCAAATAGGGGTTTAGTAGAGGTAATCCACAGGGTTGGTGATACACATGAGCCTTGTGGTACACTGCAAGTGACATAAGCTGGGGAGGCTGAAGCAGTGGTAGGGAACACTCATGATTCTGTTGGTTGGAAAAGAGGGAATCCAGGCGATCGCTTCATTGGAAAAGTGGGCTGACGTGTGGTGGTGTTGGCATAAGGTTTGGTGAGCTACATGATCGAAGGTGGCTGAGGGGTGAAGCAAGAGGGCTATTTTACCAGTATCTTTGAATTCTTCCAGTTGATTTATTTTTTTAAAGTCATGTAAAGATGTTTGTCATGGCCTGGTCGATACCCAGATTGGCCCAAATCTAGTAGGTTGTTGGATTCAAGATGCGACTGAAATTGAAGGTATGCTGCTCTGCCCAAAATCTTGAGGAATGGGACGGTGGTGATAGTGCAGTAGTTTGTTGTGATGGCTGGATCTTTCTTTTTTTTCCTAATGGTTGGACCCATGCGTCCTTTATATTGTTTAGTACTATCCCGGAGGCATTGCCAAGTGTGGCAACAAAGGGTGCAAGCGCTTCGGCTCAGTCCTTAATGATGGGTGGGACAGATATCCCCTTGACATCTGGAAGGCTTGAGGCCTTTGCTCTTGATGACCTCGGTTTTTGAGACCAGCTTAAAATTGAATGGCGAGGCGTTATGCAGAGGTTCTGGAGGCTCTGATGCGAGGTACTCCGAGGAGCTGCTCAGTTTCTTTTCAACATTAGTTTATTCTGCAGCGAGGCGATTCTATTTAGTAAGGCATCTTGAATGTTGGCACACCAGGTATTCTTTTTAATGCAGTTGTTTGTGGGGGCGGTACAGGTGATTCTAGCTCCCGTAGTATTGCAAATAGCTCCCTGGTACTAGAATTGGCATTTGCGATTGTGTTGTAGGTGGAATATTTTGCTTCAAGTATTGATGGCTTGTGTAGGCCTTGGAGAGGTGAAACATGCTTTATTGAACACTGTCTTGTTCTTCCTCCAAATGGTTTCAGACTTCTTTGTTGTACAGAGCACTTTGAGGTCGGGGGTGAAAAAAGTATTGATGTGCAGTAGGTTTAGCTTTGTGTTTGGTCATGGATGGGCCCAGCGTGTTGATGGCTAGTGTCCGGGATGATTGTAGATATGCAGGTGGGGGTTATGTTCAGTGAGTTCCTTGTTAGTGAGGTTGGCAAAGGCGTGGCCATGGCAGGGGCCTGGTTAGAAATTGGTATATTGAATTACATAATGTTACGATCACCACATGGGCAGGCTGGATTAGACACAACTGTGTTGTGGAGGTCGACAAGCCAGTTGCGGATTCAGCTTTTGCGGTTGTGGAGCTTGGGACATGTTGCGTAAAGTGTAACGCCTCCTTAGTTTGCTATGGAAAGGGCACTAAGTGTCATTAAATACCAGGTTGAAATTGCGCGCTAGAATAGTCTTCGATGATGGTTTGGACTCGCTTGAGGAGTTGCATGATGGCCTCCTCCAAAGACAGGTGGGCCTGGTGCCCTATATATTAGGTGAATAATTACTGTGGCAGAGTGAGAAAGGGTTAGTTTAACGGTCAGAAGTTCCCTTGTCAGGAAGGGTAGAGCTGCTAATTTCTCTAAGGAGTGAGTTTCTGGCTGTAAAACTTCTACTGTAATAGTTATCCATCACTCAGCAAATATTAGCAATCCTCTGGTAACACTGGGAATGTTTTACCTGCGTCTAAGGCAAATTTCTTCCATGGACATGCTGGCAAATCCACAGGAATCCTGGCCACCAAAACTGATTGAATGTTTCTCTTAGCCATATGCCTAAAAAATGTTCTTCATGTGCAACTTTAATCTTGCCCTCGAGGGTCTAGGCGGAATCTACGCTTCACCGCTCACTTCGCTCTCTCCTTGTACACACATTTCATCAGCAATTTTCTTCAGTTCACCATTCATTCCTCTGACAGCCAACCTTTGACACAACTCCTTAACTCTAGTTAACAACTCTTCCTTGTTTCTATAGTCACGCCATTCGTCCTTTGAAATTGCCCCTGGCCTCTAGTGACTAATCTGTCTTTTGTGTAAATAGCGTATTTGTGGGGAACCGTAAACTGGGTCTGGCCTGAAGCAGCGTACAGCTAAGTTTCAGAGAGGACTAGCAAGTAATGTTTGTTAGAGGTGATCAGATCTGAAATGTCCAGTGAGTGTGCTATGACAGACCTAGAACTAAGGCTGTATGGTTAGTGGGAGGTTTGTTCTATGATAAACCTCTGTTGAAATGGGTGCTAGTGCGTCCACTCTCCAGGCCATGTTGGGAGAGTTCAATCAGGAGGTTATCACAGGAGCTGGTTTCTGGTCCTCCTCGCTGGATAGCTGGAGGATAGATTTTTAGCTCCCGATTGGTGGCATAGCTTGTAGCAGTCAATGGTGTTACATGGATTGGCATTGGGGTTGGCCAAGGTGGCGATATCAGGAGCTGGCTTGATGCAAGTATTTGGGCTGCTGCATAGTGTTAGTGGTCGTCATGGTGGAATTAGATTGATGATGGGGACCGGGACAGGCGGTGAGACCTCACTGTCTAGAGGGGCCATGCACAGTTAGTTGTGAGGTTTTGGACATCTTAGGATAGATGCAAGGCGTGCGCTTTATAATACGATGGTCTCTCATGGTAGTGTTCAGGTCAGGCAAAGGGTTGTCCTGATGGGCAATGTACATGAAGATATTGTTTGTGTGATTCCAGGCGCTTATTTCTAAATTGAAAGGACGGTGGTCTGCTTGACTGGAGAGGGGGCTTTGAGGTGCATGTGGTAAGGTGAGCGCTCTTTGCTGTACTGAAACATGGTAGTGTGGACAAGTGCATAGCTCTTCGGGGCAGATCTTGGTCTCTACCTTTGGGGATGTGCAACCGGCCTTCAATGGCCCCAACAGGGGAAGCAACCATGTGCCTTAGTTGTGGGCCTTTGGATTGCATTTTGATGCCAGTATATTCAATGTCCCTAAATACCCCCAAAATGTCAATCTTTCCTCCTCCATAAACTCCTGGATCAATATCCAGTTAAAACAATTTGCATGATTTAAAGTCCTCTAAAACAATAATGGTATGCTTTGAACATGAATCAGCCTCAACTCTTCCTGGGTCCATTTAATGAAACGGAATACAAGGTCTCTTGCATCCAGTGCTGTTCCTCCATTTACCATCTACATGTAATCTTCAACACCATCTTCTCTGCTGACCACGTTGTCCTCTGTATAGTGTACTTTGTCCTTATGTCTCACATAAAACATCCTTGAAAATGACCTTTGCGTCCACAATTTGAACATTCTTTTTCCAAAGCAGGACAATCCTTGCTATTGGCAAGATGCTTCCTTGCCACACCTGAAAGTCTCCTGTCACTCATAGGTCGCTGCGAGTAAGAACTTTGAACATCTCTTCTTCCTCTTTGCATCTTTTTTTGTTGACCAAATGGCATAGCGATGATCTTTCTTCTCTCCTTGAAGTGCCTTAATTCTAAATTATGACGCTGCAATGCTCCTAGTAATCTCTGTAGTAGAATGTAAATCTTGATTAGCTGCAGTCCTGATTTTCGTAGTTCAAGCAGTAATAGCTGATCATGCAAAACCTGATCTGGAGTTAATTTCTCAATTGTACTTTTCTGCCAAACCTCTTAATGCTCCAACGTAATTATCAATGCCTCCTGGCATTTGATTTTGTGAATGGAAATGGAAAGATTCCAATACAATATTTGTTTTCTCCGCAAATCGTTCCTCCAATATTGTCACCCATATAGTAAATGGATCTTTATCTTCCTCCTCCCAACCCGGAAGTGTTTCATTAGTCTAACTGCCTCCACTCCTATAGCAGTCCTCAGCAATTACAATGTCTTAGCTCTCAGCTGTTCACCATCCTGAGCATCCAAATACGCCTCAAAATGTTCTCTCCACAACTCCCATTTGATGCTGGGATTCCCTGTTGGTGGTAGAAATGGAACTGGAGGTTGTACGGACATAGTTCAATTTCTCTTCCCATATACTCTGTTCTCCATATTATTATAATGAAGTTCCTTGCTCTTTTTTTTCTTCCTTTAATAGTCTCCGCCTTGTTTCTTTTACTTCAGAATATATTTTTTTAACAATCTACTACTTGGACACATCTCTATGCTAAAAAAAGAATTTGCTGCTTTTATCCTTTTCTTCTGCACATCTATCCCCTTTAATTCTCCTTTCTGACCTTAAATGTAGATGCTGTTAATTGGGCCTCACTGGGTTATTTCTTCCCCAAGTATGCGTTGTTGAGGGAGGCGCCATTTAAACACGTGCAGAGCAGGGTGTAAACACAGGCCAGTTTCCACTGCTTACATTCTCTGCAGTCCATTCGCTTGTTGCCACTTTTGGGCATCAATAACGTTCACTGGTTATGTATTTATACATCTCTTATTGGAATAAATTGGACCGGGAAAAGGCAGCCACTGTTAACAGCCATTGGTGTGAACAGGGAAACCTGCGTGAGTCGAGGATGCGACACACACTTTTAAGTGTGCAGAGCCTAGACGGGGCAGACAGTTTGGATTCTCTAGAGCCCTACACCCACAGAAGCCAGGGCCCACAGAGCATGCTGCCCCACTTTGGCAGTAACCACCCTGAGACAAAACGAGCTATTATTCAGTCAGTGACCTGTGCTTCTACTGTTGCCCACCATGCAGTGGGAATATGACTCAAAGTTGGCTTCTTTTGCCTCCTGATCCAACATATTGATGTGCCATGAGTGGAACCCACTGAACTCACATCTTTCGGAGCTAGCACTCATCTAGAGAAAATGCCATTGAATGTTTTAGGAATCGAAAAAGCAGGGGTAACCGGATGTGCTGCTTCCCGTATGACAAATATACTCTCTTTTCACATGGAAATGCTCTTGACCTAGGCCCAATGATCAGTTTTTACATTGGGGCGGGTTCTTGGATTAACTGCAACGTATTCTCTTATGATTATTCTGTATATGGCACAAGATCTGGGAAACCGAAAACTGAAAAACATCTGTTTGCTGACATTGATGCTGCATGGGTGACTCTCGGGACAAGGTAATCGGTTGAACAGGTTTTTTTGTTGTAAGGTCTATGAACTGACCAAAATCCACTCCCACAGACAGTTAAACCCAAAGCTCCACATTCCAGAAAAGTCTTTATTTTTTCTTTTGTGTGGGCTTAGTCTCCGTAACCAGGCGTGAAAATAAGACCTCAGACACATAAACATTTATACCTGCAGATTTAAATTTCTTTTAATGATTGTAATGGCTTACATGGGTTTACCTGTTGAAGGATGATTGAACTGAAATAGCGCATGGTTCTGCAGCTTATACTTCATCTCCACGGCCTGTGACTGGGGGGTGTGGGGGGAATGGGGAGGGATGGGGGGGGGTGGGTTCTGGAAGCGTTGCTTTGCACTTCTTTGATCATCAAAATCAGGACTGTCTAGCAGAACTCGATTTGGTGTGTACGCAGAAGCAATTGTTTCCTTAAATATATTCACAGCACCTGCCACTGTGTAGAATTTAGCTGTGCTTTGAATGTGCCCCCTTCTACGTTCAGCTGCATCCATGAAACCAGCCAGGACACATGGATACTGTAGAGAAACCCCTCAATGCTCACACCAGAAAAAATACAACCCACTAGGGAAAAAGGCCCAACACACCTCTTGTAAGGAGAACAAGGTTTATACTCATGAACTAATATGCGCCAGCAAAGAACTATGCTGCCACGGAGCGCTCCGACAAAAACAGCAATAGCTTTTAAAGTTACACAGAAACATCAGTGACGTACATTATATAGGTTACAGATCCAGGGAGCTGGTTGGTGCGACCCTATACACATATAGCCTGCTCCATATGGGATACTGGGTAATTGCTCCCAGCATCGGCTGTCTATCTTTTTCCACGTTTGGATGATCTTCTGTTGTCATTGCATTGAAAAACTGTAATTGGCATTTGGAGTATACAAGCCATTAGCTCCTAACTCTACAGCACACCTGTTACCAAGGATTTGAGAGACTGCTACTTTAGAGGTCACGATAACTTTCTACTCCCGCTCCTTTCCCAGACACGTCAGCGTCTCCACTGCTTTCCCACCCATGGCATACATTTGTTACTCCCCTCCCTCCAACCCCCCCAGCCTTCCCAGCACCTCGCAGCACAAATCACACTGGCCACTAGTGAGGGCTGGCTGGCCCTGCCCTCATCTTGATCGATTGATCACTTTACAGTTTTATGCTCAGTGGTCTTGGGCTGGTTGGGGTACTGAAATGTTTGCATCAGGGGCTTGTGGGGGGGGTCCTCTGGTCGCTATAACTTGTATTTATTTGGATAATATACATGCAGCCATAAGGCTTTGTGTATATATAACAAACACACTTTTACAATTACATAAAACATAGTATATATTGCGCTGAAATCAAACTAAAAACCTGTTATAAATAAATGTTTCATAACACATCAATCTCCACATACCCCCAATAAAACTTCACGATAAAATGTAGATCATTTCCCTCCATAAAAGACTGCCAAAGCATTGATGTTAAATGTAAATGGTATTTATACTGCAAATGTCAGTAACAGAATTGGTCTCTAGGCGCTAAGACGGATCTGTAGAAAAGAAGGTGGGTTAGGCTAGTCGGGTGAAGAAGGGAGTAGGAAAGCGAGAGAAGTGGTGGGCTGTTGGTGGCATCAGTTCAGTTTGCACTGTGCGCTGAGATTTGGTGCGTGTATCAAAACGATGCGCGACCTCATGTGCTGTTGGTGCGGTTTATGTGTTGGTTGGTTGTTGCGGTGTTGTGAAGTGCATGCACTTTGCTGAGCGAGAAGATGGTTGTGTGGATTTTTGGGTGCATTAGGTATGCAGAGATTTGAGTTTAGGGTTCGTGGATTATATATGCTAATTCTTAAAGATGTATGAGTAGTCCAGTTGATTGTTATAGGATTTCACATTTAACCATAATGTGCTCAAGAGATTCTATTACTGTTTCACCACATAGACTACAGAAACGTTCAGCACAAGGGATACTTACTTTTGCGCCTTTCATTTCAAGGACCTCGCATTGATTAGATTTAAGTAATATTGTCTAGCGAATCTGACAGTCTGGGAAAGCTTTGCTAGATTTTGGATTACTACTACGTTAATTACTATATATAATATACGAGCCACTGTTGGTTGATAATTGAATCATATGACTGTCATGACTGAAACTGATTATCTTCTGCTTTAGACAACGTTTGATCCTATAAAACTTTGTTGCTATAGAGGGAAGATCACAACCATTATTCCACTGATTAAAAAGGGGTAAACAGTTTCCAAAAGTGCCGATACAATTGCAATTCTCAAGACACAGAAATGCCTTTACAGTCAACCATTATTAAGCGCTTGTAGATTTACAAAACACAAATACGTTATGGATGTAAAAGTTCATGCAATCTCAATCAAAGTCAATTCAAGATGCAGATATTCATTTGGTAATTGTCATCCAAAACCAATTTATGCAACAGTTTTGCCTCAAATTTAATGTGGTCCGTAACAAATGCATGACCACAAATCTCAATGTCGTAGTTCAATACTGGTACAATTTATAGCATACATAAAAGCACTATAGTCTTAACAGAGTAGCTGCTATTTCTCCCAATGAAAGCACTAATTCGCCTACCATGCTCAGACATTTGCCCTTAGTTTCTTCCCAGTGGAGTTTCCAATTGACACCATCATCCACACAAAGACCCAAGTGCTTGTATGATTTGACACTCAAATCTAGTTCCATCTATGAACCAACTAGTTTGCACCTTAGGTTTTACTGATCCACCATAACTTTGCTTTTATCAATATTCACCTTCAGTCTGTTTTCACTTGCAAAAACACCAAGTCCATTAATCAGACTGGAGGCCCTTCGGTGTGTAATCTAAAAGCAGTAAATTGTCGGCATACAATAACCAGCTAAGGCGATGAGAACCGACTTTAACAGGACATATTTCAGTATTATCCAATGAGTTGCAAATCTGCTAAACATAAGTTAAATAAGGTAGCAGCTACTATACAACCTTGCTTCACACCTCTACCAGTCTGGTTGGAAGCTGACAGTCGGCCTATACCATTTAGGTGTACCTTGCCACTAATGATCCTAAACAGCCCCATAGGAATATTCCAGGCCACAAGTTTCGGCCACAATTTATTCCATGAAACAGGATCTAAGGCGGCATTGAAATCTATCTACGCACCATAGACCGCAGTCTGCCTTTGAATCCATGCATATTCTATTGAGGACACCAACATCAGAAAGTTATGTGAAGTTGAAGATTTAGTTCTAAACCCAGTTTTATATTTGCTTAGAATAGCATTTGTGTTGATCCATGTGTTCATTTTTACAAGTAATAACCTTGCAAAGATATTTGCTGGACTATCCAGCATCGCGAGCATCCTGTATTTTCTTGGATCGGTACGCTGTCCTTTCTTATATATTGTTAAGATGTGACAGTCACGCCAGGTAGATGGTAATATACCAGACCTTCCAATATCCATGAATACTAGATGTAAGCCCATAGAACCGAGGACTTCAGCAGCCCATTACATATGCCATCAGGACCTGATGCCGTGACCAATTTAACTGCTCAATTATAAGGATAATATAAAGTATGGTTGCATTACAAATCCAGGTCGTACAGGGTAAGGGCATTACCATGTCAGCTGGGTCACTGGATCCCAAGGTAGAGTTAAGGTGTGACCCACATCACCTCAGCAACAGTTTATAGACATCGCTTTTTGACGCAGCCTTTATTTCACTCCAACTTTCTGTATTAGTTGTTGCCAAATACGTAACCAGTGTTCCTTTTCACATTTAGCCTTATGGTCTTAAAGCCATTTTCTATAGATCTTTTTTTAGCATCTTTAATTCGTACACTTGATTCAACAGCGCTAAAAAACCTTTTGGCAGGAAACAAGGCTGCAATGTCTGCCCAAAGTTTTGTAGCAGCATTAATCTTTGGATCGTAGTCGTTTCGCTTGGAGTACTTTTTATTAGAGCACTCATTAGACCTCTTGTAGGCTCTTTGATTTGAGATCAATAACTTCACCTATATCGGGGGGTGGTGGGGGAGTAATCTCATTTTTGGAGAATATCTCAAATAGCAGAAGTAGTTGGTCACAAGCTAATTTACCCATGTCTAGGTTCTGAGGGTACCACTGAATATGGTTCTCCCCCACTATTAACTAATATTACCATTTAAGTAGTGTGACCTTTGAGTTTCAGCTGTATTTAAAGCCTGAAACGGAGGTAAGTGATCACTTTATTCACTTACTGTTATTGCCATACCTTTCACCAATTCTAACCCAGATTGGTTCACAAAACATAATCTAGGGTCGAAGCACACTTTCCACTAACCCGAGTGTACGCCCTCTGCGTATCACCAACACAATGACCATTTAGACAGAGCAAGAGATGACCCTTGACTGCCTCTCCGCTTCCTTCATCCATGGTAGTGGCAGCAGCTACACTCCAGGCTAAGCCTTCTTTAACATCCTCCACAGCTGCCTCTCGGGCACCTCAACAAGAGAACACGGCTGCCGGACTGATATCGGCAGCCTACCCTTTGGGCGTCCAAGACAGCCTTTATTGGCTACTTTAACTGTCCGGCCATCCAAATATAAATAATCAAGCAGCCATGTTTCCTGCAGAGCGATTATCGAAAATGGATCCATTACTGACCATAAGCCATCATCACCAAACAGATTGGAGAATCCCTGCGTGTTCCATGAAAACAGAATATTGAAGTCATCGACTCAACGTGCAGAAGTGGGATTTAAAGGCTAAAGGCAACCACTGCCAGTAACCATCTTTAGGGCTCATGGACCCAGATAGAAGGGGTCCATCAGAAGTTACTTTCCAAATGCCTGGCCACTGGGCAATCAAGACTGAATGATAAAATTGTATATTTCATAAAACAGTTTTCCACATTTGCTCCAAGTCCCACCTCCTCGATTACCCTTGATAGATGTGTGATCTCAAGCCAGTTAAATCTAAGTGGTGTATCCTGAAACAAGATTATAAAATGTCATCGGTTGTGCAGCGGAAATCTTTGATATGCTACAAAATGAATGTTGGATCACAGCTAACTGTGGTTGAAGCCACATTGCAATTTTGATGCATTAAGTCCCTTTTCCCTGTTTTAAATTGCTCCTGCTGTAATGATGTTACGAAAGCACACTAGTGTGTATGCATCGAGTGGAAAGAAATGGGAATTCCTCATACTTCTACGTCACGCCCCCTTTCCTCTATGCTTATGCTATATTTGTCCATCGGGATGGGACCAGAGCACTTTTTTGTAGCACCAAAAAATGTAGTTTTATTTGTGCGTGCAGGCCAGTGCGTGTATGGTTTATCCCCGCATTTCTGTGCTCTTCAGTCCTTTTCGATCAACATGGTCGGTTGACCGCTTTACAATTTAGATTTATTTTAGAGGGCACTCTGGACTTGGAGTCACCAGCTTTATAACTAGTCACTCGCCACCTTACTTCTATACATACATGCAGACAGCACACCATTTCTTATTAAGACTAGCCAGTGGCGAGTACAAACTTTGAGCTGAGCGAGGTACAGAGAGTTGCAGTAACCAAGCCTGCTAAGAACCATTGCTGCAACTACAGGTGGACGCAGCAGGGGAGGGATCAGATGGAACACTTTCCTAAGAATTTTAAACTAGAAATGCCCATGCTGACATACTGCAGCGACTTGAGGGCCTAACGACAGATTGTCTGACAGAACGCCAGAATTCTTTACCTTGGCGATAGGAGCTGGGAGAGGGCCCAAGGAAGGTCAGAAAGTGGAAATCCACAGTGAAGGATTCTGGGGAGAACCCACCACCAATATTGTCCCCATTCAATTTCAGCCAATTTGGGCCCATACACTGTCCCACGGCCGTCAGGCACTTGTGCAGACATACCGACACCAAGCCTTATCCAGATCTAGACAAATCAGAAGCTGAGTATCGTCAGCGTAAGAATAACACCTGATGCCATAGGAGCGGATGTGGCAGATCAGCAAAAAGATGTAAATGTTAAATAGAATAGGGGACAGAGCAGAGCCTTGTGCAACACCACAGCAGAGGTGAGAAGATGTAGACAGAAAAGGGGGGAGTGAGACAGTTTGGTATCGGTCTTCAAAAAAAGTCAAACCAGGCCAGTACTTGACCAGAGATACAGATTGTCCACAATTGTGCCACCATTCTCTTCAGAATGCACGAGAAATGGCTATCTTTGTGGTGGCATATACCAGGAAAGGAGTAACTTAAACAAGTTTGCTCTATTGCATGCATATTGGTGACATTTATGAATGTGCTACATTTGTCCACTAGCAGACACTATAGATGGAGTCTCTCAAAAGGTAGGAGGCACCTGGTGGCTACCGCTTGCATATGGGAGTGCAGGAGCCCGTGTCTGATCTGATGGTGTTGTAGCAGATGCGACTTCAGTATTTATGATCAATTTGGTCTTCCCTCGATGAATGTTTAATATACCAGCCCCTGATATCCCTCATTTGCGAAACATTATTGGGTTTGAATGCTGGTGTAAGGTCGTTTTTTTTTTTTTTTTTAAATATATTGTTCATTAGGGATTTTAAATGCATGTTTAACTGTTTGTTGTTCTTTGTAAACTTAACAAATGTTTTCCTGATCCTTCACGTTGCTTTAAGCACAAGTTGATAGATTTAGGGTCTAAACTGCTTAGGTAGCATCAGTAACTTCCTTGTTTTTCCACACATCCAACAGGGTGTTTGGTTAGTGCAGTGACCTTTCAGCAAAACATGCATCTTTTGTCTTCACAACGGGATTGCTAAAAATGTACATTTGAAATGACATCTCTTTAAAAGCTCTGGTTTGACAAACAAATGTATGAATAGTCCGTGTTCTCGATATCATCATGATAAAACTTTTTTATTTTTGTATTTTTCAGAAGACTACTAAAAGCAACTTTGTGCTTGGTAAATTTTACTTTATGAACATACTATTTCATAGACTGTGGTGTTCCAAAAGATGATAAAGAAATGATAGCAGCTCCAGAAATACCCACTGACTTCAGCCTCTTACAGTAAGTTTTTGCTACATCAAATATGCGTTCAATATTGAAGTTAATTGGTTTCCAAGGTACACAGTGCATACTTTCATGTGTTGGCCAAATTGCCACCCCCTTGACGCAATCCCTTCAGCTTCTTCTAAGCAAAGTGCAGCAGAGTCTGCTTACAAATAATATATGGGCTGCTAAAACCAACCCATTCTGGTTAACCTCAATGTTTTTTGCCAAATGGGGAAAGGAACCCCTGGTAAACCGATTTTTAGTTTTCACTCCAGTTATTTGGCACTCCTCCCCGAGAGAACCTCTAATGGCTGTTCCGCGACCAATATTTTCATAAGGGAAACATTTGGAAATAGGCATAGGGTCTTTGCAATTTTGTGTAAATGTCAGTTGGGTAGAAATGGGGGGGGGGGCGCTATAAACTCCCTGGTAAAGAAACCCTTTTTCCCTTAATCTCTTGCACATGTACTGTCATTGAGACTGTAAACAGAACACGCAAGGTTAAATGACCCTGCATCTGCTCTCTCCACTCAGTTTTCAGTTAAAATGCTTTGCTGCCATTCAAATATGCTAAAGCGGGTAGGTTCACTGTAAGTGACACTACTAATCACCTTTATCTATACTTGGGCCCTCGCTGGTGCTTGTCTTCTCCGACCCCACACATCGCTGGTAAAAGATGATATGGTCTGTGATAATCTGACATCTATCATGCCCTCACCTTTCCACATTCTATGTACAAGATGCCATTGACTGAAGTGTTTTTTTAGCCAGTTCTAGTTTGTTCTCCAATGCTACAATTATGCCACAGGTCCCAGTCCCAGTTAAGCTTCCTAAGAAACATGCACTGCAAGATATGGATAGTATCCCTCCCATTTTGCTTGGAAAATTGAGTCTATGGTTGATTTCATATAGCTTAAAGGCAAAATCAACCACAATTTCAGTACCATCACCTTTCCCTTATGAAAGGTCAGTAAGGGTTTTCCTGAAAAGGGCTAGTTTGGCAGGAGGTGGTGGGATGGGAGGAGATGAGGATAGTGGGGCAACACCATTATACTGAAGGGGTGATCTAGGAAGGGATTGTATGAAATCAAAAATATATTCTGCATTCAACAAATTGGGTTTCCTAAGGTTAATGGGCATGCTTATACTTGGATATAGGAGAGCACTATGTCCTTTCGCGTGATGACTCTAAGCAAGATCCTATTGCATGGAGACTAGGTATGTGCTTAGGAGGGTTTTGCTGTCTGGAATTATGTAGGGATTGCAGAATGACTGGCTATGTGAGCAAATATTTGAGCAGTCTGTGTAATTATTGTTAATGCACCATGATATCAGAACTATTGCATACGCTTACTGTTGCTAATCTGTCTGCTCATTGCCTGTGAGTTGATCTTCATGGAAAATCCAGACACTGCTCATCAGTATAGCTAATCCTGAGGTCTAGGTTTTGCTAATCTATCGTTACTGATATTGTGCTTGTTGGCCGCTATTAAAAATCTGGTTTGATTGTCCTTCTCTATCCCGGGCAACTAACGATCCTTGCTAATCCTGTTTGACCTCTCTATTGCTCTGTGAGGGGCAGTAATTTGAGTCGTTCGGGCCAATGCACTTGAGAAAATATTTCCCAAAATGCAGAGGGCTTAACATCCTTAAGCTGCCTTAGAATAGTTAGAATTGCCTGATCACTGTTCCTTCCCCCCCAAAATCCTCCCTCCAAAGTTGACAATGGTGATCCTTGGTTAGTGGGAAATAACTTGTTGGAAGACTTTGCAGAGGGGAGCTGTGCAGCTCCAGAAAATTTTCGGCACAGGCCGTCCTGCATCAATCCATTGTCCCTTGAGGGCCTCCGTCGAGGGTCGATGTCACCGGATGTTTTATATAGTATGTACGGTGCCTGTAGCCTCAGTTCTGTTTTTTCCCGCAAACTTGTTTCCTTTGGAATCTCAGCGCGCTCGATTCTTCTCTGTGAAAGCGATGTCTTCTACTACTCCGAAGTCGGGCTTTAAAAAATGTCGGGACTGCAGTTCGGAGATGTCCATCACGGACCCGCACGACATCTGCCTCTGGTGCCTCGGCGAAAGCCACGCCACTGACGACTGCGAGGATTGCCAGTTCCTGACGTCTTAGGCCTTGCAGGAACCGAAGAAGAAATTGAAGGTCGGTAGGGTGTCTAAGCCCCATAAATCGAAGTCCGCTGGGCTTTCGACCGATGACTGGAGGGGTGACTCTGTGTCGGCGAAAATCCAGGGGGTCTCGTTCTAGGAGTGGTTCCCGCCATTCCTCTGCCTCATCGAGGCACTCTAGGAAGCGCCGCCACCGGTCGCCTTCCCTGACCTGGTCAGAGGAGGATTCCGCCAGACAGTGGACTTGTCCCAGCAAATCTTCGTCGCCGGCCGAATGGGATTCATTCTGCCGGCAGATGTTAGCGATTTTCGAGTCGCAAGGCACGGTTCCATCTGTGCCTTCGAAAGAAGCCAGCAAGGAACGGGCTCGGTCCACCACTCGCACGCCTTCTGGCTTGGCTGATCGGCTGGACAATCGGGAGCCGTCGAGGTCCCGCTCAGACAAGGAAGATCGCCATAGCAGTGCCAGTTCCAGGTCCCGGTCCTCGATGCCATCGAGACCGTCGGAACCTGTGAAGCCTTCGAAGAAGGCATTGGCGCCATGTCCATAGAGGGGCTCTCTCGAAGCTCGGCCCTCGAAGTTGTGGACGCCGATTCCCTCGACGCCTTTTGTGGAGGATTGGCCGGAGGTGCCCCTGAGGGCTGTGCAACCTCAGCGGAAGGCTCTCAGTAAGTCTGTGAGGCCTGTTTTTGAGCCCTATTCTGTTCTTCCTCCTAGATTGGAATTTTCCAACCTTTACATGATATTTCAGAGGTTGAGGAACTGTCTGATGAGGAGATGGCTGTACCTCCTGATGTCCCGGATGACCTTTTGTCTGGGCATAGTCAGATGGAGGAACTCTGTTAGTCATTGCATGACGCTAGTGGCCTTGACACCTCTCCGTTGGTGGCGTTTGGCCGGCCTAGGGTGCAAATGCGGATTCCTCCTATCGGCGTCTCATGTCAAGGCAGACAGAATACTTGGGGTGGTCTGCCCCACCTGTGTTTGCTCAGGATGATTTGATGGACTTCCTGGATCAAAGTCCGCCCACTGACCAGTGTTGCCATTTCACATGGCTTTGCAAAGGAGGGTGGCGGCGGCGGCTTGGACTGCTCCGAGAGTCTACCGGCAGGTAATAAGTAGCTTCCGAAGAAATGCCGCCCATCCAGTGGTGACCCCTGCTACTTATCGACGCACCATACTCCGGAGAGTTTGGTGGTGCAGGCGGCTATGGCCTCCTCGAAGCAGGCTGCGTACCCGACCATCCCTCCTGATGGGGACGATAAGCGCTTTGATGGTTAGGCGAAGAAGGTATTTTCGGCTGGGGGTAAGGCGTTGAAGTTGGCCAACTCCAATTGTGCCTTAGCGAGATTTACACACACTGTGGAACTGTCCATCTTTGACGGCTGAGAATATTCCCAAAGGGGAGGAACAGGATGGTTTTCTAGCCCTCGTGCAAGACTGCAGGATGCCATCTGGGAGTCCGTTCAGTCGGGTTTGGACATGGCAGACTGTGTCAGCCGGTCCATGGCTGCAAGCACCATGATACGCAGGTTTGCGTGGTTGTGGAAGTCAGGGTTTGCTCCTGATGTGCAATCACGTCTTCTGAACATGCTCTTTGATGGTGGTCATCTGTTTGGAAGCAAGGCTGACGAGAGCCTTGAGGTTGCAGACCTCCAAAGCTGCACCAAAGTCTTTGAGCACTGCAGTTCGTCAACCTCAGCCTTTTCATCCTAGGGGACACCAATGGAGGGGAGGTTACTTTCGGTACTACTCTTCCTTTGGTAGATCGAGGGGAGCTGCCAGTCAAAGGGGCCACCGTAGGAGTACCCGGGGTAGAAAACAAGGTACTCTGGGTGCCACTGCCTCTCGGGCGAATGGCAGACCATTACTTCAGATGTGTGGTTTCTGGAGATCATAGCCCACGGCTACTGTCTTCCCTTCCGGCAGAGGCCTCACGACAATCCACCGGGGAAGCTCTTTGAAGCGTCCGGATCTGCTCCTTGCGCAGGAAATCCTATCCCTGCTGGAGAAAGGCACCATAGAACTGGTGCCTGTAGCGGAGAGGATCAAGGGATGGTATTCACCTTATTTTTTGATCCTGAAAAAAGACAGGGGGTTGAGACCCATCATTGACTTGCGTTGGTTGATCAAGCTCCTCAGGAAGGACTAGTTAAACATGGTAACCCTTTCTCAGATCCTTCAGGCCCTCCAGCTACAGGATTGCTTGGTATATTTGGACCTTCAGGATGCTTACTTTCATGTGCCTATCCATCTCCAGCACAAAGTACCTGAGGTTTGCCATTGGCAGGTCACTATCAATTTCGAGTTCTGCCATTTGGGCTGACCTCCCCCTGAGGGTCTTCAAATTAATGGCGGTCATGGCAGCAAGTCTAAGGAGGGGAGGGATGTAGGTCTACCCCTACCTAGAAGACTGGGTGATCAGACAGTCTCCCTGGAACAAGCTCAGATCCATCTAGATTGTTTGCCATTTACTCCACGAACTGGACTTCTCCTTCAACTTAAAGAAGTCACATATGATACCATCACAGACTCCAGTTAATTGGAGCAGTTCTGGACACATCCCTGTGAAGTCTCGGCACCAAAGGTGAGGTCTCAAGATAGTGTACAGATGGTGACCAGATTTCAAAATGCCCAGCATCTAACAGCCTTCAATTTTTATTTTTTAATTTTTATGTTGCTCTGCCTAATGGCATCCTGCATTTTTCTAGTGCCAGAGGCTCGCCTGAGAATGAGATCTCTCCAGTGGACGCTAAGGACACAGTGGTCGCAATTCTCAGTAAGGCTGTCAGATCTCCTACAAATCCCAAACAGAGTAGCACAAGACCTCCAGTGGTGGGCCTGTCGGGAGAACATCTTGAAAGGAGAACTGTTTTTGCAACCATGGCCGGAGATTACAATAGTCACGGATGCCTCACTCACGGGTTGGGCAGCCCATACCAACGACTTAACCATCAGCGGTCGTTGGTCTCCATTGTACATTGTAGTCCAGACTACACCTCAACCTATTCGAGCAATCAGGCTAGCACTGAAAGCTTTTCTGCCATCAGTGCAGGGAAAAAAATGTTCTGATGATGGACAAAACAGTGGATATGCACTATCTCAACAAAAGAGGAGGCGTAGGGTCACTGCCACTGTGCAGAGAGGCAATGCAGCGCTGGTTCTGGGCAATTCAAGAAGGAATCTCTATCGGCAGTTCACCTAGCTGGAAAGAACACAGCGCGGCTTATGCTCTGAGCTGACAGACAGCAGTCTCCCACGAATTGGAACTAGCTCAGGAAGTCCTTCAAGAGATCTTCATCCTTTGGGGAACCCCTCAGGTAGATCTGTTTGCAGCGAGTGTCAACAAGAAATGCGAATGATACTTCTCAAGGGAATTTCCCCCGAGATGAGCTCTAGGAGATGCGTATGTGGTGGACTGGGAGTTTCCACTTCTGTATGCGTTTCTTCCAGTCCCCGTAATTCCTCAAGTAATAAGGAGGCTCTGAAGATTCCGGAAACCCATGATTCTAATTGCCCCGGATTGGGCCAGGAGAACGTGGTACCCAGATCTTCTAGACATGTTCATCTGTCCTCCGATTCGTCTTCCACAAAGAGGATCCTCTCTCGCAAGAGGAAAGTCAGGTTCTGCATCCGGATATCAGGACTCTGCACCTTGACGCTTGGTTTCTGAAACATAGATACAAAGATTGGGGCCCTCCCGGATGATGTAATGGAGGTTTTGCTTTCGGCCAGGCTGCCAGCAACTAAATCTTTATACCGCTGCTGTTGGAACAAATTCTGCAGCTGGTGTAGAGATAAGGCTGTAGACCCCTTTTCATGCATTACACCGATGGTGTTCTTTCCTGCTATACTTGGCAAATTCAAGACTTCAAGTTTCCACAATCAAGAGTTACCTCGCCGCGCTATCAATCTTTGAATGCATGGCTGAGGAACCTTCATATTTGAAATTGCGTCTAGTCATTCAGTTTCTGAAAGGGTTGACTAATGTCCCCCCCCGCCCCCCCAGACCCCCCACCCCAAACTCCTTTTTCAGGTTTTCCTGTGGGATTTAAATCTAGTATTAACGATTCGAATGGATTGTGTCCTCACAAGTATTCCTCATTTTATGATATTCGTATGCTGCCAGCTTCGACTTTGCTGCTTCAGAAAACAAATTCTCAGCAGAGGGCGCTGTGCACGAGGTCGTGGCGTCCATGTCCCTCGACTTGCTCTGTACCGTGTCGACGTCACCATCAGTAGAAGTAGCTTGTGCCACGCCCGTTAGCTTCAGATCCATTTTTCCGATTGCTTCGCTCTTGAACGACACGCTTTGAAATTTTCTCCTGAAAATGTCTTCTTCCACCACTTCTACTCCCAAGACGGGGTTCAAAAAATGTATTGACTGCGGATCGAAGATGTCGATTCTAGATCCTCACCGCATTTCTTTGGTGCCTAGGTTCAGACCATCGAACCGGCAACTATGGCTCCTGTCCGTCTGACGGAGAAGGCCCTTCGTGAGAGTAAAGGTAAACTGGCGGTGGGGTGGGAAGCTTCTAAGGCCTCCTTGAAGGCCTCGTCAAAAAGACATGTCGTCGAGTGATTCGAAAGAATCGGATCGTCGTAAACACTCAGATCTCGATCTCGTAATAGATCGAGACGCTCTTCATCTTCCTCTTCAAAAAATGTTAAGAGTAAACATAGTTCGAAGGGATTGTGTCCTCCGACGTATTCTTTATCTTTGATAATACGTTTCCAGCTTGCTGGCCTCGGAAATCTTTTCTGTAGAGGGCGCTGTGTCGACGTCCGCCGAGTCGATGTCCCTCGACGGCCACCGTATTGTCGCCGACATCACCATGCCCATAAATAGCCATGTGCTGCGTCCGTTGCTCAGTTCTGTTTTTCCGCGCTTTGTGGGGCCTCGGAAAATCGTTGCTCAGTTCAGTCAGATAATCTAATCTACATTAACTCGAATATACCAACTCGTTCTTGATGGCATCTTCATTGGAGCCGACAACGCCGCAATCCAGCTTCAAGAAATGTCGAGACTGCGGTAAAAAAAATGTTGATAACGGATCCACACAGGATCTGCTTGTGGTGCTTGCGAGCCGAGCACCATTGTTCGGAGTGTGAGGACTGCATGTCCATGACGGCGAAAGCCTTGAAGGAGCGCAAGGGGAAGCTCGAGAGAGGTAAGTCAGTCAAAACCTCCTCGAAAGTTTCTTCGGCTGAGTCGGGGCATTCGTCTCCTCACCGTCAAACATTCCCATTCTAGGTCTCGGAGTAGCTCCCACCATTCATCGAGATCTAGACACTCAAAGAAGAGATGTCGAAGATCTCCTTCCTCATCGTCTTCTGTTTCCACAGAAAGGGTCTCCTGCCCCATAAAACGCAGCTCTCAGGCTTAGTGGGAGGAATTTAGGAGGAAAATGTTAAGCGTCTTCGAGAAAGCGGCCTCGACCCCCTCAAAGACAGCTGGGGGTGATTCCCCCGGGTGAAAAACCCAAAAAACCAAAACGCTGCGAGTCGCAGCACCTGGCGAAACATTCTACCCGAGAGCGCCACGGGTCATCGGGTAAGAAGGCACCGTCTTCGCCGTCGTCGAAGATCAATTCGATGCATGGATCCGCGCCATCGACACCGTTGTCGAAGGTTTCTTCGACGCATCGGTCGATCGACTCGACGCCGATGAAAGAGAAAACCACGGCTACTCCACCGCCAACGGTGATTCCAAGAGCCTCCCGCACGACGCCGAGACCGTCGTCGACATCCTCGAGTAGGATCCCGATCTTAAGTTCTTCGAGGCCTCTTCCAGTTTTCTCGACACCGTTCTCGGCGCCTTCGAAGCCTGTCACATCGGCATCGACGTTTTCTTGCCCAATAATGACGAGTCTGGCTCCCTCTGCCTTAGAAATGGGTTTTATACCATTTCAGAGGTCAGAGTACCCTGGATTATCTTCAATTTATGAAGAAGGGGAAGATTCTGACCAGGAAACCTTTGGGTTGCAGAGGACCACACTACCGGTTTCAGAGAATTTCACCTCTGAGGAAAGAAGGTTGAAAAACCTACAGGAGTCATTACATGAGGCAAGTGGGCTGGACACTTCCCTAGAAGTGGATTTTGTTAAGCCAGACCCAGGGGAACATGCCGAAACGCCCTATAGAACCCTGATGGCAAGCATTATTGAATTCATGGGTTGGTCTGCGCCTTCGCCTGTTTATCAACAGGATGACCTGACAGACATATTAGACAAAGGTCCACAGGAGGATCCTGTGGTCCCCTTCCATACAGCCTTACAAAGAAAGATTGCATCTAACTGGGAAACTCCTGAAGGTATCCCTGCGGTCAATGAAAGATTATCAGCCAAGTATAGGTTAGCTGCAGCTGACCCTGAATACTTATCGAAACACCGGACTCCAGAGAGCCTGGTGGTCCAAGCAGCAACTTCATCAAGCAGCAAGACAGCTTACCCTACCGTCCCACAGGATAGAGATGACAAGAGGTACGATTCTAGGGCAAAAAGTCTTCTCTGCTTGTAGTATGGCATTTAAGTCCAACGCCACCTGTACGCTCGCCAGGTTCAGTCACACACTGTGGGAGTGTGCTTCATCAGCGGCTGACTGCATACTCGAAGGAGAGGAAAAGAAAGCCTTCCTTAACATTAGCAAAGATGCCATGTGCGAGTCACTTCAACTGGCATTGATTCTGCTGACAGCATCAGCAGGGCCATGGCGGCAAGTACAACAATCCGCAGGTATGCGTGGTGGCGAAAGTCTGGCTTTGCTCCAGATGTACATGCCAGACTTTTGAATGCCTTTTGACGGCTCTTCATTATTCGGAAAAAAGGCTGATGACAGTCTGGAAAAGTTGCAGACATCTAAAGCAGCAGCAAAATATTTAGGAACTGCTATCCGCCAAACTCCTTTTCGCCCCTCAGGAACCTCTGGGAGAGGGAAGTCCTTTCGCTATTATTCCGCATTCGGGAAAGGCAGAGGACAGCCGGCTCAAAGAGGCCAAAGGAGATCCACCATAGGTGGACGGGTCAAAAGTACTAAGGCCGCAGCAGCAGCAGGTACCTCTTTACCCTCAGCATCTGCATCAGCCGCCCCAAACCACTCTGAGGTCTTTCCACACAAGACACCTCTAGGAGGCAGGTTAACTCACCATCTGATGGAATGGCAGGCTATAACGTCAGATGCTTGGGCATTGGAGACAGTTGCCCAGGGTTACTGCCTACCCTTTCTACACATTCCTCAGTCATCCACCGGGGAACAGCTCTCTAAAAGTTCCAGATCCGCTCCTCTTGCAGGAAATTATAGACCTGCTAGAGAAAGGTGCCATAGAACCGGTACCTGTAGCGGACAGGAACAAGGGCTGGTACTCCCCCCTACTTTCTCATACCAAAGAAGGACTGAGGACTGAGACCCATCCTGGACTTACGAGAATTTAAAAAGTTCCTCAGGAAGGACAAGTTCAAGATGGTAACTCTCTCTCAGATCCTTCAGGCCCTCCAGCTCCAGGACTGGCTGGTATCTCTGGACCTTCAGGATGCTTATTTCCATGTGCCAATCCATCTCAAACACAGGAAATGCCTAAGATTCCCAATTGGCGACTCTCATTATCAATTTCAAGTTCTGCCATTTGGGCTGACCTCTGCCCCGAGGGTCTTCACCAAGCTAATGTCGGTAGTGGCTGCGAGTCTGAAGGAAGGTATCCACGTCTACCCCTACCTGGATGATTGGCTGATCAGGGCTGTATCTTTGGAACAAGCTCAGACCCAGCTAGATTATGTCTGCCACTTCCTTCACAAACTGGGCTTCTCCCTCAATTTAAAGAAGTCACAGATGATACCATCAGACTCCAGTTCATTGGAGCGGTCCTGGACACTTCCCTGGGAAAAGCCTCGCCACCAGAGGTGAGGGCTCAAGATATTCTGCAGATGGTCACCAAGTTTCAAAATGCCCAACGTCTCCCAGCCTTCAACTTTTTGAGGTTGCTAGGCCTCATGCATCCTGCATCTTCCTTGTGCCAGAGGCTCGCCTGAGAATGAGATCTCTTCAGTGGGGACTGAACTCGGTGGTCGCAATTCTCAAGGAGAATGCCAGATCTCCTCCAGATTCCGGACAAAGTAGCCCGCGACCTTCAATGGTGGGCCTATCCAGAGAACATCTTCAAAGGAGAACTGTTTGTGCAACCATGGCCGGAGATAACAGTAGTCAGACGCCTCACTCACGGGGTGGGGAGCCCATGCCAACGACTTGACCATCAGCGGTCGTTGGTCTCCATCGGAGTCCAGATTACACATCAACCTATTGGAAATGAGAGCGATCAGACTAGCGCTGAAAGCTTTCCTGCCATCAGTACAGGGGAGAAATGTCCTGATAATGACGGACAACACGGTGGCCATGCACTACCTCAACAAAAGAGGCGTAGGGTTCTCCAGCATGGGGTCTGGCATGGATTCACATGCTCATGAATATTCCCCGTCAGGCTGGGAATCCTCGGTAAAGAAAAAACCAGTATCAGTTTCGTTTCTGATCTGTCTTTCGTAGTAATAACAAATCACTGGTCTCTGCGTCATACTGACCACAGCCAATGAGTGCCCTCTACCTAAGCACCGCCTCTGGCAGCCATCTTCAGATTTTTACCGCACGTTCATGTGTTGGGATCCTCGTGCTATTGCTCTCGAGCGTTAGTGCTATTTTTTCACGTTTTTTCTCAAAAACTTCGTTTTTTCGGTCAAAAGAGCCTCAAGCTCCACCGATTCTCCATCCGATCAATGGGGACCCGTGTCGGATTCGTCTGCGCCCCTCAAGGGTGAAGATTTCGTCGAGCTACGCTTTTGGAGGACTCCAGAAGTTTCTCAGGCCCGGTCATGGCCCAGGAGAAGGGGAGCTCGACGCCCGGAAAGCTGTTCAGGGTCTGCCCTGGATGCCAGCTGCAGAACGTCTTCAAGGAGGACGAACACTCTTTTTGTCTTTACTGCCTACATGAGGACAAGACGCACGTGGAGAAGGACTGCGTTTTGCGGCAACATGTCGGAGCGGACCATGAAGGACCGCCATCAACGTCTCGCCAACTGGCTGGAAGGGAAGAGCCCGTCCGGCGAGAAGAAGAGGAAGAAAGCCGAGCGGTCTTCTAAGACCTTTGAGGACGCCCCGGCGACGGGGGTCCAACATAAGGCCAAGCACCGCGAGTCCGCTGGCACCGGGAGCGCCGAACGGTCGGGCTCTACGGGCGCCAGGCAGGGCGCACCCTCCCCGGCACCATCAACCACGAGCCAACGCTCTGGGTCGGGTAAGAGGAAGGCCGAGCACCCGGCGAAGCTCCTGGAGAGGCCCCGGTCGAGCTCGAAGGCGGAGGGGGAGCGAGGCAGTGTCCCCCCCCCCTCAAGGATAAGGCGGTGAGCGCACCTAAGGTGGTGAAGGCCTTAATCCATCCGGCCAAGCCCTCTATCGAAACTGTCGCGGCGGCCCTGGCTCAGCCTGTGGAGGCTACACCAGTGGTGGAGACCTCGGGGCTCAGAGTCTCCCTGTCACCTCGGAGGGAGTCCTCTTTTGTGCCCATCGATAGGACCCCCGTGAAATCCCCCGTGGGGAAGAAAAAGGGGGGGCAGGGCGTCGTCGTAGATTCGGCCTCAACCTCGGAGGAGGAGCTGGTCGAAGTCTTAAGCCACGGCCTCGGCGTGGAAGAAGACCGGCCCGTCGGGATGTATCCCGACGCAGGGGACGACGACATCGTCGAGGGTACCGACGGGGCCCCTGATCGCCCGTCGGATTCCCCTCTGCCAGCGCCGCGAGACAACTCGGCGGCCATTTTGTTGGCTATACAGTCCTTATGCTCAGAGATAAGGACGAGACTACCGTTGCCGACGGAACCTCTCCCGTCGGGGTACCCAGAACCGGGACCTTCTGGTGTTCCCCCTACCAAGAAAAGAAGGATCCACCCTCTGCCTCCTTTTCAGCCGTCGCGCCCCTTCCAGCCCTCCTCCCGAGGGGATGATACGGGGACTGACACGGCAGCGACGGGTACGGACGACGAGGTATACGACGAGGATGTACCGTCGTCGCCTCCCACCAGGGCTTCTCCGCCCGACGAGATTGGATCGTTCCACTCCATGATCACCAGGGCATCCGAGCTTTTCCAACTCTGCCCTGAGGAGAAGAAGGAAGGTTTCCTTTATCAGCGGCGCGAGGCCAAGAGGAAGACGGTCCTCTCAGTGCCTCTATTGGATGACATTTGGGATGAGTGCCTCACCCTCCTCAAGAACCCTTCCACGACGTCAGCTAGAAGAGACCGGTACGAGAAGAAGTACCGGGTCCCGGACACGGCTCCCCTGTGCCTCCGGGCGCAGCCTACCCCGGACTCCGTCGTCTCCGCGCCGGCCAGGAAAAAAGCGGGGGGGGGGGTGCGGCCTCCACATCGACTTCCCCACCGGACGGCGAGGGAAAGAAATTGGACGCTATGGGACGCAGAGTCATCTCGTCTGCGGCGACGACGATTAAAGCGGCCAACGCCTTGGCTATCGTGGCCCGCTACGACAGGGAGCTCTGGTACAAACTGGCTCCCCTGCTGGACTTCTTGCCGGACGACAAGAGAGCAGAGGCCCTGGAGATCCTGCAGGAAGGTGAGGTGGCTTCGGACCACGCCATTACCGTTGCGACGGACATCGCCGACACTGGGTTCTGCCAGTTGGGCAACAGCGTTTGCCTTAGGCGGCGTGGATGGCTCGAGGCTACGGACTTCCGTCAAGACGTTCAGACCAGAGTCCTGGACATGCCCTTCGATGGGAACAACCTGTTTGGGAAAACAGTGGACGATTCCCTTCAGGCCATTAAAGCGGACACCGAGACGGCCCGGGCCCTTGGAGTTCTGCAACAACGACGGACGCCCTTTCGGAGCAGCGGAGGCAAGGGCGCCTCCAAAAGTTCCGGCGGCGGTTTCTCCACCTACCGTCAAGCGGCCCGCTCGTCTGCTCAGGAGGCCTACAGAGGACGAGGCAAGTCTGGCGGACCCCGCCGTCGTCGCCAAGGAGGTCAAGGCGGCAAAGCCTCGTCGAAGCAGGAATTGAACCGGCCGTGGGTCGGGCCCCCACCGAAGCACCCCGGTGGGAGGCCGGCTGGCGAGCTTCGTCAGCGTGTCGGAGTCCATCTCCACCGACCGTTGGGTGCTGGACGCCTTGGCCCGGGGCCACGCGCTCGAGTTTCAACGAAGGTGTCCGCGCGTCCCCCCCGTGGCCAGGAAAGAACTTCACGTCCTTCAACTTCTCCTGGAGGTATAGGCGATGCTCAGGAAGGGCGCCATCGAACTCGTCCCAAAGAGGCTTCGGGGCTCCGGAGTTTACTCGAGATACTTCCTCGTGAAGAAGACTGGGGATGGCGCCCCATCCTGGACCTGCGACGTCTGAACAAGTTCATCAAGGCGCAAAAGTTCCGGATGGTCACCCTCCAGCACGTCCTGGGTCAGCTGGAGGAAGGAGACTTCCTGTCGTCGTTGGATTTGGAGGATGCCTACTTCCATATTCCCATCCTAAAGGGGCACTGAAAATTCCTCAGGTTTGTGGTCCAAGGGCGTCACTACCAGTTCAAAGCCCTCCCCTTCGGACTACGGTCGGCACCCAGGGTATTCACCAAGTGCCTTGCACCGGTGGCGGCGCAGCTGCGCCGCGAGGGGATCCACGTCTACCTCTACCTGGACGACTGGCTCTGGCTCATCCGAGCCAAGACGAGGGAGCTCGCCGTGGATCACACGGCAAGGACCGTCCAACTTCTCACGGACCTGGGATTCTCCATGAACTACGCCAAGTCCCACCTGGTACCCGCGCAAAACGCACTGTTTCTGGGAGCGAAGCTCGACAGTGTCCCTTCTGGCCTCCCCGTCGGAGGAAAGGACCAGGTCCATCCTGGGCAAGGTACAGCGGATGTTGGTTTCCGACGCGGCCAAGGTGAGGTCCATCAAGTCCCTCCTCGGAATGATGTCTTCTTGCATCTACCTCATTCCCATGTGCAGGCTCCGGATGCGCCCGTTGCAGGAGTTCCTGGACGCGCGCTGGATCCAAACGACGGGCGGCTTCGAGGAGAGGATCACACTCGACGAGAGTTTCCGCCGAGCGGTCCGGTGGTGGGGCATCCGCGCGCATCTGACGGCGGGCATGGACTTCCAGACCCCAGACCCCAGACCACCAGGAGACAGTGACCACGGATGCCTCCCTGGAAGGGTGGGGAGCGCACACCAAAAATCTGCACGCGAGAGGCCTTTGGCTCCCGACGGAGAAGTCCCTCCATATCAACGTCCTGGAGCTCCGTGCAGTGTTCTGGGCCCTCAGGTCCTTCCTTCGGTCCCTCATGGGCAAGGTGGTGAGGATCTTCACCGACAACACCACCACCATGTTTTACATCAGGAAACAGGGCGGAACCAGGTCCCCAGCGCTGTCCAAGGAGGCGCAGGACCTGTGGCATTGGGCCGTTGCCCAAAGGATGTTTCTGGTGCCGTTTCATCTGGCAGGGATAAAAAACACAATCGCCGACTCACTCAGCAGGGAGCTGCGCTCGTGCCACGAGTGGGAACTACGGCAGGATCTAGTGGATCGCCTCTTCCGACGGTGGGGCACACCCAAGATCGACCTGTTCGCGACGGCGACGAACTCCAAGTGCCGGAGGTTCGCCAGCAGGTTTCCCCAGGCGAGGAGCATGGGCGATGCTTTCTCGTTCCCCTGGGAGGGCCTGTTCCTCTACGCGTTCCCTCCTTTGCCACTGCTAATCTGGCTCGTCAACCAGCTCAAGAGGTCACGGTGCAGGATGATCCTCGTCGCACCTGCGTGGTGGAGGCAGATATGGTTCCCGGACCTTCTGGACTTGTCAGCGTCCCCGCCAATCAAGCTGCCGGTGGACGCGGATCTACTCTCCAGGGAAGGAGGCGCCATCCTCCAACACGACCCGAAATCGCTGAACTTGCAGGCCTGGCTCCTGCAGCGCTAGAGTTTGGAGGATACGACATACCGGCCGACTGCAGATGTTCTTGCAAAGGCCAGGGCGTCCTCGACTCTTAAATGCTACGGACACAAATGGAAGAGGTTCTCTGTCTGGTGCCACGCACAGAAGATTAACCCTCTACGGATTACTGCTCCCCAGGTACTGCCGTACCTGCTGACGCTGGCCAAAGCTGGACTGGCACACGCGTCCATCAAGATTCATCTTGCTGCGATCTCCCGATACACCAGAACCACGGGCCGGACGTCCTTGTGGTCTCATCGTCTGGTGAAAGAGTTCATGAAGGGGCTGTTCAGATCGTTCCCGCCGGTGAAGGCTCCGGCCCCGGCGTGGGAGCTCAACGTGGTGCTGACCAAGCTCATGGGACCTCCGTTCGAGCCTCTGCACTCGGCCCCGTTGAAGTTTCTGTTGTGGAAAACAGCGTTTCTTGTGGCCATCACCTCCGCACGACGGGTGGGAGAGATCCAGGCCCTTTCCTGCAAGGCCCCGTACTTGACTTTTCACGACACGAGGGTAGTGCTCAGGACGCACCCCTCCTTCATGCCCAAGGTACCGTCGGACTTCCATCTCAACGAACCCTTGGTGTTGCCTGTGTTCTTCCCGTCGCCTTCGTCGCCGGCTGAGAGGACTTTGCACTCGCTGGATGTGGCTAGAGCGCTGAAGTTCTACGTGGACCGCACGAAGTGTTTTCGGAAGACGTCACAACTCTTTGTGAACTTTGGACCTGTCAATCAGGGGAAAGATCTCTCGAAGGCTTCCATTTCCAGATGGCTCTCCGGCTGTATCATGTACTGTCATCGGTTGGCAAACCGACCGCTGCTGGCCGTCCGAGAGCCCATTCCACCAGAGCGATCGCAGCTACCACGGCGTTCCTTTCTGGTGTGCCCCTGCTGGACATATGCAGGGCTGCTACGTGGAGGTCGACGCACACCTTCACGAAATTCTACTGCGTCGATCGGGATTCCAGGGAGGAGTCCAGGGTCGGCCAAGCAGTGCTGCGCAACCTGTTCGCCTGAGGTGAGCCTGGTGAGGAGGTAAGATGCTTAATGTTGAGTTGGATGTACTGCTTAATGTTGAGCCTTTGCCACCTCCCGTGGTTGTGCATGTGTGTACTGCTATGTATTCTTTATTCATGAGCATGTGAATCCATGCCAGACCCCATGCTGGAGAAGGAACAAGTTACTTACCTGTAACTGTTGTTCTCCAGCATGGGTCTGGCATGGATTCACATGCGAACCCTCCCGCCTACCCCTCTGCGGCTCTTCACTTGGTCATACTGCCACTTCACGTGCTTCCAAATCTGAAGATGGCTGCCAGAGGCGGTGCTTAGGTAGAGGGCAGTTATTGGCTGTGGTCAGTATGACGCAGAGACCAGTGATTGGTTATTACTACGAAAGACAGATCAGAAACGAAACTGATACTGGTTTTTTCTTTACCGAGGATTCCCAGCCTGACGACGGGGAATATTCATGAGCATGTGAATCCATGCCAGACCCATGCTGGAGAACAACAGTTACAGGTAAGTAACTTGTTCCTCACTGCCACTGTGCAGAGAGGCAATGCAGCTCTGGTTTTGGGCAATTCAGGAAGGAATCTCTCTATCGGCAGTCCACCTAGCTGGAGAGAAGAACTTGACAGCGGACGCTCTGAGCAGACAGAGCAGTCTCCCACGAATGGGAGCTAGCTCAGGAAGTCCTTTAAGAGATCTTCACCCTTTTGGGAACGCCTCAGGTGGATCTGTTTGCCACAAGCACCAACAGGAAGTGCGATCTGTTCTGTTGAAGGGAATTTCCCCTGAGAGGAGCTCTAGGAGACTCGTTCGTAGTGGACTGGGAGTTTCCACTCCTTTACGCGTTTCCACCAGTCCCTGTTATTCCTCAAATGATCAGGAGGTTCAGAAGATTCCGGAAAACAATGATCCTAATTGCCCCGGACTGGGCCAGGAGAACGTGGTACCCGGACCTTCTAGATATGTCCATCTGCCCTCCAATCCGTCTTCCACTCAAAGAGAATCTTCTTTCGCAGAAGGGAGGTCAGGTTCTCATACAGACATCCGAACCCTCAACCTTCACGCTTGGCTTCTGAAAGGGTGAGGTACAAGGATTGGGATCTCCCTGATGATGTCATGGAGGTGTTGCTTTCGGCCAGAAGGCCAGCAACAAAGTCTTTATACCGCTGCCGTTGGAACAAATTTTGCAGCTGGTGTAGAGAAGGGAATATCGACTCTTTTTCATGTGGTTCACCAACGGTGTTATTGTTTCTACTCTACTTGGCACTGTAAAAGGCTATCTCGCAGCGCTTTCAATCTTCAAGCGCACTGCGGAGGAACCATCATATTTCAAACTACCTCTAATGATACAATTTCTCAAGGGATTAACTAATGTTTATCCTCCAAAACCATTCCAAGTTCCCTTATGGGACTTAAATTTAGTGTTAAACTTCCTAATGGGCACTCCATTCGAACCTCTTCACTCTTGTTCGCTGAGATTTCTCACGCTTAAAACTGTCCTATTGGTAGCACTAACATCTGCTAGGCGGGTGAGCGAGCTACAAGCTCTCTCCTGTAAACCCCCACATACAATTTTATACAAGGACAAGGTTGTCCTACAGGTGAAGCCTAATTTCCTCCCAAAGGTGGTTTCTGAATTTCATATTACTCAAACTTACCTTACCTTCGTTCTACACTCCTCCCCATCCGGGGAAAGAGGAAGAAAGGCTACATAGGCTGGACCCAAGGCGAGCTCTAAGCTTTTACATCAGCAGAATGGTAAGGATCAGGCAAGCAGACCAACTGTTTGTTGGATACTCGGGTCACAAGTTGGGATTACCCATAACAAACCATTTCCAGGTGGATTATTTTGGCCATTCTGGAATGTTACAAACTGGCAGGGAAAGAGCCACCCCAGAATCTTGGGGCTCATTCAACCAGGGGTATTGCAGCCTCTTCGGCCCTCCAAAGAGGGGTACCGGTCAGAGACATATGTGCAGCTGCCACATGGTCGTCCGCACATACATTCACAAAATTCTACAACCTGGATTCCTCCACTAGTCAAGAGACCAGATTTGGCAAGGCCGTATTACATTCGGTCCATCCCTAAAGGGATACATGACATTCTTACTCCCACCTCCAATTACAGGCCACTGCTATGGGAGTCCATCAAAGATAAGGAATACGTCGGAGGACACAATCTCTTCGAAGAACAAGTTACTTCTTACCTTGTAACGTTCTTTCGACGGGATGTTCCTCTGACGTATTCCTTATCGCCCCTCCCATCCATCCCCACAGTAATACGTCCCTTGTGGTTGCAGCTTACGCTCCTTCAAGGTCAATAACCAATCCAGGCATGACTTTTCCTATGCTACAAAACGGAACTGAGCAACGGACGCCGTGCGTGGCTATTTATGGGCATGGTGGCCGTCGAGGGACATCGACTCGGTGGACGTCGACGCGCAGCGCCCTCTACGGAAAAACTTTGAGGCCAGCAAGCTGGAAACGTATTCTCAAAGATAAGGAATACGTCGGAGGAACATCCCGTCGAAAGAACGGTACAAGGTAAGAAGTAACTTGTTCATCTCCCTCTTCATCCTCCGATACATCTACCAAATTGGTACGATGCCCAACTAAGTCGGATTCCCCAAGAAAATGGGAAGATTTTAGAAGGAAGATGATGGAGGTCTTTGAGAATGCAGCCTCGACCCCTTCGAAAGAAGCCTCAAAAGAGCCAGAACTTGGTCGCTCCGTCGGACGACACAGGGAAGTCAGGAACTACTGTGGTAAAATATCAAGACGTAGGCTAAAAAAATATACAAATAAAGTGAAAATATTGAAAACATAATGCCGAATGTAAATGTCGAAATCATATACATACAATAGAAAAACACTTTTTCGAAAAAAGTGTTGCAAAAAAGGCAATGCTAACATACCAATGTAAAATGTCAGAAAAAGTAACGTTTTTATGGGAGGGGGTTCCACCCACCTATCTCCCCACTCCAAACCGCCCCCCCCCCAACCAAACCGTGTCGCCATCCATGAATATAACACATTATAAATAACTCACAAAATGAGGATTAGTAAGGGTTAAACGAATAAATGAAAGCCAAGAGTAAAGAACCTTACCTAGACACTGAGGAACAGATGACGGTTGTGACAAACCGTCATTACCTGACGGAACCTATCGTCAGAGCAGACTAAAGAACGAACAGTGCAACTACTTCAGGCAAATACAGGTAATATTACCATACTAAATATATAACTAAATAGGCAATTCGAAAAGTATACTACACATGTGTGACAAATATTGAAACGTTTCCTTTCGTTATTTTAGATTTACAATGACAGAATGTGGAGTATATGACTTCGCAGAAGGGAGGAAAACCGCTAAATTCGCGATGGATACGTTTATAATAAGGAATCCCACAAAAATGAAAACATATTGGAAGTGCACGGAATATGCGAAAACAAAATGTACAGCAAGGGTAATAACAGACTTCCAATGTAAAATTAAAAGGAGAACACAACCATCTTCCTGACAGAACCAGTATAATAATTAAAAAAACTCTGAATGAACTAATGAAAAAAGCAGTAGAAAACCCAACTGAGGCCAGCGGGGCTGTAATTGCTAGAATCTGTGACAAAATGCCATTGCACATCTCAGCACAAATGCCTGCAGAAAAGCACATGAAGCGTACAGTAATCGGGACAAAGCAACGGAAAGAAAATCTTCCGCCAGCACCAAGAATTTACCGTGATATAAACACCCCAGATATATTTCAAAGAGAAAAAGAACATTTTCATCATGCAACATTAGAAATAAAAGATGAGAGTTTTAATATTTTCAACATCCAGCAATTTAAAACAACTTGGTGAATGCATGTGGCAAAGTGACGCGACTTTCAAGACATGCCCCCAACCTTTCACCAGTTTTTTTTACTATACATGGCTCCGTAAATAGCCATCTCATACCCCTAGTCTACATCTTGATGCCCAAAAAAACTGAAGATACCTACAAAATTGTATTTCAAAAAGTTAGATGCCATACCAGAACCAACACTTACAAATATCATGGATTTTGAAATGGCTCAAATTAAGGCATTCTCATCAGTATATAAAGACACATACAGGGATGTTTTTTCCATTTCACACAGGCCGTTTGGAAAAAACTACAAAAACTAGGACTCCACACGAAAGGACAGTGCATATCAACATAATGTGAAAACTTTTTGCACTAGCATTTGTAAAGGAGGAAAACGTTATACAATTTTACAAACATTTAATCGACAGTGAATATTTCAAAAATAATGAAGAGAAAATTCGGACTTATTGGACTATATGGAAAACCCTTGGTTGGGACAGTTGACAAGAAATGGCACTAGACGAAGACCTAAATATAATACAAAATGGTGGAATTGCTACAAAGCCGTAATGGAAGGGAGGCCAAAAACAAATAAGTTGGAAGGATGGCATAACAGGATTAACAAGAATTATAACACTAAAAACCCAAATTTGTGGCATTTTTAAAAGACTTTTTATGTGAACAATCCCATCAAGAATTTCGACTATCTCGCAGCTTTTCGCTTGCAAACACCTTTTAAAAAGAAAAAAATACCGGGACTATGACCAAAAAATAGTGAAACAGTTTAATCAAATAGACAAACGAAACTACTTGGACTCAATTGCATACCATTTAAAATGTTAAACTCAGTTTGAAGAGTCCATGATCCAGTATAGCAAATCCAAAAGTAACCAATGACACTAACCCAACATATCCAACGATTCCGAAATCCATATCGCAGTCCGAAGAAAAAAATAAATATCCACCGAAGAAAAAGTCGAAATCCATAATCCAAGTCAACGCCAGCCAAGGAAAAAAACATATCCCAATCCAAGGCGAAAAAGGTAGATCCAGCAAAAATGTGTAAAAATCCAAAAAGCCCGAACACGGAGACCCGATTCCAATCCAACGGGAACAATCCATATGATGATAAAAAATCCATAAGGTCCAAGAAAAAAACATCCAAAAATCCAGGAACACGCAGCACGGAGACCTGAACGCAACGAAAGCGGATACGAACTGGACTTTAAAAATAGCGCCCACGTCAACGTAACACTACACTAAGTAAATAATTTTAACAAATCACATCAACATCTACATTACCGTTTGTTATCCAATACCACCATCTAGCGGTGAAAACATATACTGTTTATTCCAAGTTGCAAATCACTTGTAATTATTTATAAAATTATTCATCTTTTAATTAAATATTTATTGTAGTAACCTTTAATAAAATATTTATTGTATTTCATATTATATATTTATAATACTATATTTTAAGTATTTCTATTTAACTATATACGATTACTGATTAATAAAATATGGAATATATATTAACACTTAACTTGTATGGACACTTATTAAAAAAAAAAAAATCAAAAACAATTCGACTTATTGTTTGTTCGACATTTATATTTTCGACATTATGAATTTCGAAAATATAACTGCACACCGGTGAAACTCGTAAGACTCGAGTCGACATCAAAATTGTCGAAGATTCCTCATAGTTTTTCCCAGACACTGTATAAAAAACAAAAGTTGTTGAAATCCTCTGACTTTGTCGACGCCTTCGACATCGAAGCCAAAAGTGTCTTCGACTCCTTTGTTGAAGACCTCATCCGTGTCCTTGAAGATTCCTTCGATACCGTTGAAGGTTCCTTCGACCCAAACTCATGAACAGGAAAGGAGATTTACTCCTTTACCCAAGTCAGACTTCTTGAAGTTGGTCTTCTATTTTTGAAGAAAGTGGTTCTGAAGAAGAGGTTTCTCCTTTTAGAGTACAATATGGTACTAGAGGTCCCTAATGAATTAATCGATCCAGAATCGAAAATGAGACCTGTGCGACACCCTTCACTCTGCTAGTGGCATTGATATGTCACCTGAGCTAGTGTTTGCAAAACCTGACCCTGCAGAACATGCAGATTCAGGGTACAGGAGTTTAATGAATATATTGGTGGAATACATTGGCTGGGTTACAGCCTCACCCACCTTTGATCCGGATGATATGACCGACATACTTGATCAGGGCCCCCAGAAGGACCCAGTTCTCCCCTTCCATAGGGCACTATAGAGAACAGTGGAAAAGAACTGGGAGGTACCTGATGCAGTTGCTGCAGTCAACAGTAATTTTCCAAAAAAGTACAGAACTTGTAGTTCGGACCCTGATTCTGGAGTGGGATGCCTACTTAAGTAAAGTCTGGTCATTCAGTCTGCAACTTCCTCAAGACAGACAGCATATCCATCTATCTATCCGGATAGAGAGGATGATAAGGTGGATGCTTGGGCCCGAAGGGTTTTTACCTCTGGTAGCATGGCTCTCAAGTCAACTGTCACCTGTACACTGGCCAGGTTCACTCCTACCCTGTGGGACTGCATTTCGGCGGCTGAACGTATTCCAGAAGGCGAGGAAAGGGCAGGCTTCCTGAATATTGTCAAAGACGGAAAGGAGGCAATGGGGAATGCCTCCAGTCTGGTCTGGATACTGCTGATAGTATCAGCAGATCCATGGCTGCAAGCACAGTGCTACGCAGATGTGCGTGGTTGAGGAAGTCGGGGTTTGCACCAGATGTGCAGGCCAGACTTAACATGCCTTTCGATGGCTTGAGGCTGTTTGGTAGTAAAGCTGATGAAGGCTTAGAGGAACTACAGACCTCAACAGCTGCAGCTAAATCTCTTAGCGCCTCCATGCGACAGCCTCAGAAACCTTATTCAGGATCATCTTGGAGAGGTATTTTTGGTACTACTCTTTTGGAAGAGGACAGGCATTCAAAGAGGCAAGAGAAATGTCGCTCGTGGACGAGAAAAGTGCAAAACCAGCCTCAGGAACGGCATCTTTGCCATCAGCTGCCTCCAAATCACTCTGATGCCTTATCACTCAAAACCCCGGTGGGAGGCAGAATTTCTCAGCATCTGAAAGAATGGTGGGGCATTACTTCAGATGCTTTGGCATTGGAGACAGTAGCTCAAGGTTACTGTCTTCCCTTCCTAAAAAGGCCTCTGGACCATCCACCGGAACCAGCTCTGCCAAAATTCCAGATCCGCTCCTGTTGCAGGAGATTTTAACCCTGCTAGAGAGAGGTGCGATAGAACAGATGCCTGTAGCGGAGAGGAACAAGGGTTGGTACTCTTGAGACGCGTTCATGGTGGACTGGAAGTTTCCACCAGTCCCCGTGAATCCTCAAGTAATCAGGAAGTTGAGAAAGTTCAGGAAAACCATGATCCTAATTGGCCCGGATTGGGCCAGAAGGACGTGGTACCCGGACCTTCTGGACATGACCATCTGCCCTCCAATATGTCTTCTGCAAAGAGGAAGGTCGAGTTTTCCATCCACAGGTCAAGACCGTCACACATGGTTTCTGAGAGGTTGCGATGCAAGGATTGGTATCTTTCGGATGACGTAATGGAGATTTTGCTTTCGGCCAGAAGGCCAGCAACAAAATCCTTGTACCGTTGTCGTTGGAACAAGTTCAGTAACTGGTGCAAAGAGAAGGATGTGGACCCTTTTCAATGTGGCACCCCAATGGTGCTATCTTTCCTATTACATCTTGCCAATCTGGGGCTCCAGATCGGAAAAATTAAAGGATATCTTGCTGTGCTGTCCATTTTCAAGCGCTCCTTGGAAGAGGTTTCTTACTTCAAAATTCCATTGATAATTCAATTCCTGAAAGTGCTTACTAACATATGCACTCCAGTCCCCTTTCATGTCCCAACTTGGGATTGAAATCTAGTACTTAAGTTTCTAACTTGTATACCTTTTTGAGCTGCTTCACTCCTGTACCTTGAGGCTTCTAACATTGAAGACTGTTTTTCTTGTGGCCTTAATATCAGCCCTTAGGATTAGTGAACTACAGGCTCTCTCATCCTCCATATACTACTTTTTACAAGGACAAAGTGTTTCTTAAGATTAACCCATCTTTCTTAACAAATGTAGTTTCTGACTTCCACTTGTAACAAATTTATATTACCAACATTCTAGCCTCCTCATTTGGGCAAAGAGGAGGAGAGACTGCATAGACTGGACCCTAAAAGGGCTCAGTTTTTACATTTCAAGAATGTCAAAATTACGTCAAGATGACCAACTTTTTGTGGGTTATATAGGTCATAAATATATCGGTGACAAATCAAACCATATCCCGCTGGATCATTCTGGCTATAATTGAGTGCTACAGATTGGCGGGAAAAGACCCACCGGATGGGCTTCGATCCCATTCCACTAGGGGGGTGGCTACTTCTGCGGCTCTGAAGAAGGGTCCCTGCAGCAGATATTTGTTCATATCAACATGGGCATCAATGCATACCTTCATCAAGCATTGTTTAGACAAGCCACATTCATCCACTTCCCATGTAAGACCCACTCGGAGATAAGACACTCGAGAAAACTATTGGTCAACTTGGTCAAAATACCGCTATCTGAACCTTTACCCGATATTTGACGCAACGCTCTGCTTATCGCCTCCATCAGTATCGGACCCACTGGTACACACTCTCTAACTTCATTTACCAAGTGTGCCACACCCATTATCAAGTTTAGTTCTGTTAATTTTCACAGTACACCATACTACTGTCTGTTTTGGTACCTATGCCGATTGCACTGACACCCATAATGTTGTGACGTTAACATCACATTTAAACTAGTTATGCCTTTATTATTGCTATGCCTCGCATTGTCTGAATATCAACCATGTTGTACTATCTACCACTAGCCTGATCACACCGTGCCCACTGGACTCCATGTGCCAGAACTAATTATTCTGTGTATATTATATATGAAATCTCTGCCCATTGACCCGCTTTATGCTCCGGCTTTAGCCATCGTACGTGACCTTATGTATCTGATCCTCATCTACTAGCTCACTGCCTGCTTATATTGAACTAGCCCACTGTGTATGTGATGCTGAAATGAAATGTGCCTGATCTTGGCCTATTGACCACTGGTCCTGAACTAGCCTATTACACACTAGGATCTGCACCGAACCACTCCTCTGTGTACTATGTACCTGAACCACATTTCCCTCTGTTGTCAGAGCCTGACACAGTTTATCACCCTACCGCATGCTCGATTTCAGCCTATTGACCGATCTATTATGTGCCAATCATAGCTCTGCCCTCAGCATTTACCTCCCACTAAACTATGCTCCCCCCACATCCTCAGTACAGTATGCAGAATTAGCTTCATTATGTACCTCAATCGGCCACCCCCCCCTAATGGCACCAGACAGTAACATTTCCACACATAGCCTAACTACCAACGACATACTTAGTCATCAGTCCACATCCAGCATCCCTGCAAGTAACCTATGCACGTTACAATTGAGGAACGCTAGACTCTGTGCTAGACTATCCAAACTTTATGAACCTCCCGCAAGATCACTCCCGCCGATAAACAAAAGGACAAACTCCCAAATTTACGCCAAGCCCACCACCAACCCCGCCACTACCCAGTCACACCCATTGACTACTACTGAGCAGCACCCGAGGCATAACCTTATGCCAGCTCCTAAACTCGCTAAACCTACACAGGACAGAGTCTCCACCGAGATCCACTCACTCAAAGGTGCCCTCATAAACGCTAGATCCCTGGTTGCCCATGCAACTGACCTAGCTGACCTCATATTGGCAGACAATATAGACTTCCTTGCCATCTCTGAAACATGGCTACACGACGCAGCAGGACCATACCTCTCACTCGCTATCCCCGACGGTCATACCATCCTCCAGACAAGACCGTGACAAAACACGAGGAGGAGGTATCTCTATCATATCTAGAATAAGTCCATCTCTGAGACTAGTTTCCTCCCTCAACACCCAATTATGCGAAACTCTCAAACTCTCCCTCATTAACTCGCAAACCCTCACCATTCACCTTATCTCTAGACCACCAGGCCCACTTGGAACGTTTGAGGAACGTTTGAGGAGGACATCCACATGCTAGTATCCAATAATCTTAAAACCACAGCTCAATTGCTACTAATTGGCGGCTTTAATCTCGGATTTAATGATCCCTCGGACAAATTTGCTTTAAACATAGCAAATGGCATATCTGAACTTGGTTTATCCCAAAAAGTTAGCAAGCCTGCTCACAGTATAGGTAGAATCCTAGACTAGTTAGCGGACTATAGCTGTACAGCCAACATCACTTCCATTACACCTCAACTTTGGACAGACCACCATCTTGTGACCTTCACATTATCCACTAGTAAACCTCTCCCACCGACCATATACAGTGCCCCACCTTGCTGGACAAGAAATAAAAAGAACATCACAGTGGACAAAGTGACCCAGGCTATCCTCCCCCCCCCCCTTAACTAACTTGCTGACAACCTTGACCCAGACACCCTCAACGAGTATAACAAAATCATGCTAACGGCGCTTGATAAAATTGCCCCACTCAAACTTAGACTTGGCATACCTAAAGCCCACCTTAACAAGTGGTTTGCTCCCCAGCTAAGGGATTTACGACCCCTCAAACGGAGATGTGAAACTACATGGAGACTACTACCCTCTGAAGACAACAAATCTAAACTGACAAAAATCTCTGCCCATACAAATCTGAAATTTGTCTAGCCAAACGAAACACTTTCAATGAACGTATCACTAATTCTAATCTAACATGAAGGAGTTATTTATTATGTTAAAAGAACTTCAATCTCCCATACTCCTACGTCCCGTCCCCTTTCCTCCATACTTATGGGACATTCCTCCGTCCTGTGGGATGGGACCGGAGCACTTTGTAAAAGCATCAAAATTTTGCCAAAATGTTAGTCCTTCCTCTCTTTTACACAGGGTACTGCACGCAGCCGTATCCCTGCCCATCTTGGCTCCGCCCCGCGCATCGCCCATCAGTCCTTTTCTCCGCTCGTTCGAGACTGGACGCACTTAGCATCTGCGGAAGGTTTTTTTTCTTCCAGCTTCATCCTCTGGCTCTCGCTTGCGATCGCGTGATAGTCTGTCTATGCCTTTTCAGCTAGACTTTCCGAATTGTATCTTCCTGTCAGCAATGCTTCGCTAGGGCGGATCCCCATCTTTGTAGTGTCTGGGTCCTGACCACCGGTGGGACTTGTTTTTATTGTGATTCCCTTTCGGCCCGGGCGCTCCGTCGGTTAGAGCGGTGGGAGGAGGTGTTTCAGCGCACTCCTACGCATTTCCAATCCTTCATCGAGAAGAAACAATGCCCAGTAAGTTCTTTGCTTTTTAGGGCACCCCAGCGGGGGGATTCCTTTCCGGGGTCTTCCCAGCTGGGAGGAGCGTCAAGGGCTCTGTTACCGGGGCGTGCCCTGAGGTGCCGTCTAGGCCTAAAAAGTGTACCAGAGTTTTCTATGAGGGTCTCCGTAAGGGGCCTGTTGACACCGGATCACAATCCGAGGCCCCTCCTGTGGGGTCTGTTTGTAGACCTAGCTCTACTGAGTCGTGGGGTACCGGAGCTTGCTCAGAGGCCTCCTTGATTGGAGCTTCCCTCATTTGTACCGGTATGCGCCCTGAGTCCTCGGCTGGGCTGGTAGGTAACGTACAGAAGTTCGAGGCCCACCGCGAAGAGTCTTCTACCGGACACGGGTCCGAGGTCCCTCGTTTAGAGGCTCAGGTGACCAACAGTTCTGAGAGGCCTGTTAAGGCCTTGTCTGTGAAAGGTGTTCCTCATCGTTCCCGCTCTTGCGGTCACCCCAGAGCTGTTGAGGGGGCAAGGAGTAAGGTTTCGAACCGTAATTCCTCCTTCACCGGCAGTGCCGAGGTCCTTCCTGCGAAGGCTAGTTTGGCTATTAGCATGTCACAAAAACATCCTAGGCCACCCAGTACCGGCTCGGCCGAGGTTCCTTGTGTTGAGGGTAAAATGAAGACCCCCTGACCCACTTGTGGGGATCCCTGCCTCACTTCCACATGTGTCGCAGTTCTCCTCAGGTGCTGACAAAATGGCGGCCATTCCTGCCAAGACCACAGCAGCCATTTTGGATACTACCCTTACAACTACGCCATCGGCTTTAGGTGTGGGGGGGGGTTCTCTTTCAGGTGAACATAGGTTTCCTTGTGCACATCTGTTTTGTCCAGTTTGACTGGAACGCTCGGATGCCTCTACCGCACAATGTCTCGCTGCCGGCGGCATCAGCACCCTTGATTTATGTGGACAACAGCAGGGAAGGGCCCTCTTGGCAACCCTCTTCCCCTGCGCCCTTGGAATTACCCTCCTCACGAAAGGCCTCCTCCTGTCACGCCTAAGACATCGGTGGAGGACGTCTTTTTCGGCAAGTTTCAAAAACGTATGCGTTCAGACCCCATGAAAGAGTACTTTAAGGCCTGTTCAGGGAGATATGCCCACCTGCGCCAATGGTCCTGGCTACGGCCCCTGTACCTCCACCGGCGCCGCCTTTACCGGCTGGGCCTCCCCCCAACTCTTCCACCTCCGCCTCCATTGTCCCCAGTGGATAAGGCGATTGTGGTGCTGGATGTGATGGAGTCTGACCCGGATCTATCAGATGATGTACAGGGCGATCAGGACAGCGAAGACCAGCCCCGCTCTATCGGAGCCTTTCATGACCGGGTGCTGGACATGTCTTTTGGATGTTCCAGTACCCGAGGCACCCGCTCCGCAGGAGGGTGTGCTTTTGGGGGCGTTCACTGTGTCTCCTTCGGAGCGTACCGGCTTGTTCTTGCAGAAGCACTTTTTGGCCGAGGTCTGTAGAGTATGGGAGAAACCATACTCTGGACTGTTTGTCAATAAGATAATTGACGTGTGCTACAGAGGTCATTCTTCGGAAGAGGTGGCTTTAGCGTCGTGTCCACGCCCTTCCTCCATGGTCGAGGCTGCGGCAACTTTGCAGTCCAGACCTGCAGCATCCTCCACCTCGATGGGCACACAGGTCCTGGGCAAAAAGGATAAACTTCTTGACTCCTTTGGTAGGAAGATGTTTGCTAACTCAGCCCTGCAATTGCGGCAGGCCAATGCAGAACTGGTGTTAGCGGGGGCGAATATGAAAATGTTATTGTTATTTTGCATTTATAAAGTGCTTTATATACCATTGGTATGGCCTGAAGGCGCTGGTAGGTTGAACGCCCTTGGGAACCGAAGTTCAAATCAGTATAGAGTAGAGAGAGTCAAAAGGGTGCGTGTGAGCACCGGGTATGTGTGCAGCTCGTGCGGCTATCTGTGTAATAGCTGCTTTCTAGCGGTAGGTGTGCTGGTTGAGAGGTCAGGAGTATGTGTTCATTCTTGCAGGATTTATCCAGATCGGATGTGGCTGCGTTAGGCCTGAGGAGAACGCCTCGCTGGGGGGTGTGTAACCAGCAGTGATTACTCAGAATGATGTGGAGTGAGCGGCGAGTGTTGGTGTGAGAACAGTTATACCGAATGGTGTCATAGTATCTCTGTGTTCTAGTTGAGTGATGTAAGGAGAGAGTAAGCGTGGTGGTGAGATAAGATGGTTATGTGCCCTTTTAGACATTCTTTGCATCAAATCGTACTATATACGTCACATGCCCCAGTCCATTCCATGTACTCCTATCCACTCCATGCATCCCAGTCTGTTCCATATATTTCGGTCCGCTCCACGCATTCATGCATTCCGGCTTGCTGCGTGCGTGCGAGTCCGCTCCGCGCGCTCCAGTTCGCCATGCGTACTCCAGTCATTGTGGGTTATATGCCCTTTAAGCGTACTCTGCATTCCAAACCATACTTTATACGTCACGCAATTCTATGCGCTCCAGTCCATTCCATGCCCTCCTAACCACTCTTGTCTTCCCCAGGCGTGCATACCTGTCTGCCTCACGTATGCACTCTTGTCTGTCCTACACATGCCCTCTTGTCTGCCTCATGCTCTACGCGTTTGGCAGCTCTACGTGTTCATCCATTCTACGCAATCAGTATTGGATGCAATCCGTGCTTGTTCGTTCTATGTAGTCCTCCGCTGTACGCAACATGTCCGTTCACTCTGGGCACTCGTTCGCTCTAGGCACTTGTTCACTCCGGCATTCATCCGCTTTACCCCCTCACATGTGCTAGGCATTCACCTGTTTTACACACTTATCCCTGTACGCGCTCGCCCCCTGTACGCGCTCGCCCCCTGTACGCGCTCGCCCCCTGTACGCGCTCGCCCCCTGTACGCGCTCGCCCCCTGTACGCGCTCGCCCCCTGTACGCGCTCGCCCCCGCAATATCCTGTCCTATATATTCATCTCTACACTCCTCTGTTCTATACCTTCATCCGTTCTGTACTCATTCACTCTGTACACTTATCCAGTCATACATGCTATCCCCTTGTCTGCGCTATCCCCTCGGTCATCTCACCCGCTCTGTCATCTCTCCACACTGCCATATTCATGTGTTATCCATATTGATGTGCTCTACATACTCATCAGGTTCACATACTCGTCATTTCTACACACTTATCCCGTTTACGCTCATCCGTTGTGGACTTTCATCTGTTTTACACACTTCTGGGTTCTACTCGCTTCCCTGTATTACGCGCTCATCCGCGCTACATGCTTGTCCATTCTACACACCCAGCCGCTCCACACACTCCTCCACTCAGCATGTTCATTCATTCCATACACTCATCAGGTCTACATATTTATTCGTTTCTCACATTCATTTGAACTATAAAGTTATCTGTTCTAAGTAATTCATCCACGCCATTCACTTTGTTCACTTCGCATGCATTCTGTCCATTTTGGGAGATTAAATCTCTTTCCTGTTCCCGTATGATTTACTCTTATTAACCATTTCACTGCTTTGATCTAGTTTATTAATTTAATTCTGATTGCCCTTCTAGTTTACATTGGGGGTCGTTAGCAATCAGTTTCTCACGTTAGGCGGTTTGATGGATTGGTGTCATTGAGTTGCTGTTGGTCTGTTTGGGTTAGTTCGGTACGGGATGGTTTTAGGGGAAGAGCCAGGTTTTCAGCAGTTTGCTGAAAGACATTAAATCCTCAGTCTGGTGGATGTGGGGTGGGAGTGAGTTCTATAGCGTGGGGGCCAAGGCTGAGAATGATGATCCGCCTAACCTGATTGAGTTTGTCTTCGGAATGACTAGGAGGCCGGCTGAGCTTGATCTTAAGGTGCGTGGGGGATTGTAGGGTTTTAGCTTGTCTTGAAGATATTGAGGTCCGGTTTTATGCAGTGCTCGATGGGAGATGCACAAGGTTTTGAAAGTCACTCTTTGGCTACTGGAAGCCAGTGCAGTGTCTTAAGGGCTGGGGAGATGTGGTCTCTTGGGCCAAGCGCAAGAAGCAATTTGGCTTTCGCGTTTTGTGCCCTTTGGAGTTTGTTCAGTTGGTACGCGTGGACTCCGAGGTATAGAGGGTTTGCGTAGTCCAGTCTTGAAATAACGATTGATTGGACAGCGGATAGTCTGTTGGGAAAGGAGAGATATGGGAAGATGCGCCTAAGGGTTTTAAGGTGGTAGTGGCAGGACTTTGAGACGTTGTTGACTTGGCGCGAGAGTGTTAGGTCCGAGTCGAGGCTGCATCCAAGATTTTTCACTGAGTTGGAGGGGGTTGGAGAGTTGCCCATGGCGGATGGCCAGGGCAGTGGTTGTGGAAGAAGTTCCAGGTTGCCACATACCATGATTTCCGTTTTGGAGGGGTTTAACAGGAGGTGGCTTTGGGTCATCCAGAGTTCTGTCAAGGAGGCAGGAGGCAGGTCGGCAGTTGGGTTTTGAGTTCAGGAGTTTTAGAATTGGTTGAGTCATCAGCGTAGTTGTAGCACAGGATGTTGAGCGAACAAATTATTGGTGGGAGGGTGATCAAGTAGAGATTGAACAGGAGGGCGGATAGGCACGCTCCTTGTGGGACTCCCGTGTCGACTGGTCGGGCTTGAGAGGTATAGTTGGAGAGTATCGTTATTTGGTACCGATCCTTGAGGAATGAAGCTATCCATTTAAGAGCAGTTCCACTAATTCCTAGGGAGTTTAGGCGGTCTAGGAGGATTGAGTGATTGCGTCGAAGGCGGCGGATAGGTCAAGAAGGATTAGTGCTGCGCATCCCGCAGAGTCTGCGGTCATTTTAAGGTCATCCCAAATTGAGGTTAGGGTGGTTTCAGTTCCGTGACGGGCTCTGAAACCCGATTGAGCGGGGTCTAGGAGGTTGTTGGCTTCGACAAAGGCATTTAGTTGGGAGCAGGTAGTTCGGTCAATGAGTTTGGCAAAGAATCTGGTGTTTGAGATGGGGCGGTAGTTTTTGGGCTCGAGAGGGTCGAGCAAAGGTTTTTTAATTAGAGGTTTGACGTAAGCCGTTTTGAATGCGTCGGGAAAGATACCAGAGGAAAGGGAGGCATTTATGATGGCTCTTGCGTGTTCACCTGCGCAGGTGGAAGTGAAAATTTCTTTGAGGGTTGTGGCTGGGCAAGGGTCCAGTGGCGGGCCAGATGGTTTGCAGGCAGATAGAAGTTTGATAAATTGCTCCGGTGATATTGGGCTAAAGGATTCAAACGTTGGTTGCGAAGTGGTTGCATCTGGTGGGGTGACCGGTACGGGGGGAGAATTGCTTGGAGGATGTAAGAGAGCTAGGTTGGTGGCTAGAGTATTTGTTCTTTTGAGAGCCGTGGTGAAAAAGTGGAGGGAGAGTGAGTCGCACAGTGATTGAGAGGGAGTCGGGACGGTCGTGTTGCAAGCCGGCTGAATTCGGAGATGCTTTTGTGGAGTTCTTTGCTTTGGTTTTTGCAGTTTTAGATTCAGGAGTTGTAGTGGGCTTTTTTTCTTTCTGGATTTCGGCCTTGTACTGGTAGAGGTGTCGGGCCAAGGTGGCCCTGCTCTCCTGGGTTTTGTCTTTCTGCCATTTGCGTTCTAGGTATTTATATGGTTGTTTAGTGGTCTTCAATTCAGGAGTGAACCATTTAGGGAAGAGGCCACGGTGGGTTGATGGTTTGCAAGGGGGTGTGAGCCGCGTCAGATGCATTGAGCCATGAGTCAAGGGCATCAGGGGTTAGTTTGTTGAGTAGGCAGGTAGGTGGTGGAGACTGGAGGAGTGCGTCGGCTAGGTCCGTGATGATTATACGTTTTTCCAGCATTTGCGTAGATTCAGAGGTTCAGATTCGGGTATGGGAAGGCGGTCGGGTGAGTGAATGGTGAACGAGAGAATGAAGTGGTCGGACCAGAGTATAGGGGTGGGTGGGGGGCTTTAAATGAATCAGGGTGTTGGAGCTAAAGATGGCATCAAGAGTGTGTCCTTTATAGTGAGTCAGGCCGGTTGTGTGGAGTTGGAGGTTCATTGCGTCCTAATCGTCAACCAGAGTGTGTCATAGGGTTGGTGGGGATGTCGAGCCATATGTTGAAGTCTCCAAGAAGGGTGAGGTTGGGGTGGTTTAGTTGAAGGGTGGCAATAGAGTCGCAGAAGTTATTTGTGAAATGTCTATCGTAGCCAGGGGGTCTGTAGATTATTAGGAAGCTGTGTGAGAGCGACGGGGAGAGGGATAGTCTAACGAGGAGAGATTCGCAGGATGGAATGAAAGGTTGGCTGTCGATGATTGAAGCGTGGAAGAGAGACTTGAAGACGAATGCTATTCCTCCTCCTCTAGAAGGACTGTTCAGTGGGATGAGGGAGTATTCGGGGGGGAAGGCTTCACTGGCGATTGGGGCGAAGTCGTACGAGAACCAAGTTTCAGTGATGAAAACCAGATCTGGTTTGTCCGAGGCGAGGAGGTCAAAGATGCAGTATTTGTTTTTTTGCTACAGAACGGGCATTAAATATGATGCAGTTCACATCGGGAGGCGAGGTTGGTCTTGGAGCAGAAGGTGGTCGAGGCGGAGAGAGAGGAAGCTGGGGAGGGAGAGGGGTAGGTTGGGAGATGATCGACGGGAATAGTGGGCGAGCAGCGGAGTTGGCGGGTTTCGGGCGGGAATGGGTGGCTTCATGAGTTGGGATGCTTGGGTTAGGTTTGGGGGATTTGAAGGTAGGGTGTGGGTGGTTAGGACTTTCAGTTGTAGTTGATGAGAAGTCGAGGGAGAGGGGTTTCAGGCACGGTGATGCTACGGGGGAAGGAGGTGATTGGGGTACAGAGGGTGCGGGTCGAGACGGGGGAGGCGAGGAGTGCTGAGATTGAGGGGGATCAGGTACGTTTCCGCTTTAGTTTCTTTATTGCGATTGGAGTGTGGGAGAGGGTAGGGGGGGTCCGAGGGGGAGAGGGATGCCGCTTCGGTTCTTGCTAAGGCTAGGCGTGCAGTTTTTAGGGAGGGGAAATGGTGTGTTCGGGGGGCGGAGGTGGTGGGGGTTTGTGGACAAGGCGGGGGGGGATGCTTGCAGGGCGGGGTGTGCTCGCTATGATAGTGGGGGGAGCGGGCATGGTTAACGTGTGCTGATCGGTGGTGGTGACCGGGGGAGGAGTGTTCTTAGGGTGGTTGGCTCTCCATCGTGCCCCTCTGGCTTGGTGTTTGGAGAGGCGACTGGTAGGGAGTGGAAAGGAGGGTGGGATGATTTGGGAGGGGGGGCAGATTAGGGTGGTCATTTCTGACAGACTCTGGAGGAGTGGGTGCACTCATGCTTAGTGCGGGCTGTTAGGTGTAGTCTCAAGTGGAATTTACAGTTTATTGGACTTTATAAGTTCTGCTGTTTCACTGGCTGTGAGTAGTCTTGTACTCGGGGATTAAAGAAGTTGGGTGATATTATTCACTTATTCTAGGTTTTAGTGTGCTATTTGTACTAGCTTGCAGATATTAGGCCGTTTGAGATATAGCTAGATCCTAGGATACGCTATCTGAGCGGCCTATTTAGTTGTAGCTACAGCAGTTACGCTGTTGGGTAGGCTTTCTTCTAGTAAGCTGGAATACAGGTAAGCTTATTATTTTAGGCAGAGTTTGGGAGGGCTTTCTTATTGTAGCTCTAAATTCAGTGGGGTCACGCTCTTTGCACACTCAAGTTTCATTTGTACAGAGATGCATTAGGCTTTTAGGAGCACTTCTAGCCTCAACTGTATACAGAGATGGAATTAGGCTATTAGGTACTATTAAGTAGATAGTAAATTCTAATACTTTATTGTAGGTATGAATTCAGTGGTGACCCGCAATTGGCACACTTCCAAGTTCAATTTGTACAGAGATGATAGGTTATTAGGAGCACTTCACAGAGAGGCTATTGGGCACACTTCAAAATTCATAGAGCGGCTACTGGGCACACTTCTAGATTCAGCGAGGCTGCTGGGCACACTTCTAGAATCACAGAGAGGCTATTGGGCGCACTTCTAATTCAACTTTTCATAGAGAGGCTATTGGGTACACTTCTGGAATCACAGTGAGGCTATTAGGCACACTTCTAAATTCAACTTTACACAGAGAGGCTATTGGGCACACTTCTAGAATCAGTGTCAGGCTATTGGGCACTCTTCTAGAATCACTGTGAGGCTATTGGGCACTCTTCTAGAATCACTGTGAGGCTATTGGGCACACTTCTAGTATCACAGTGAGGCTATTGGGCACACTTCTAGTATCACAGTGAGGCTATTGGGCACACTTCTAGAATCACAGTGAGGCTATTGGGCACACTTCTAGTATCACAGTGAGGCTATTGGGCACACTTCTAGAATCAATGTGAGGCTATTGGGCACACTTCTAGAATCACAATGAGGCTATTGGGCACACTTCTAGTATCACAGTGAGGCTATTGGGCACACTTCTAAATTCAACTTTTCAATTGTATAGGATAGTTATCTAATGCAAAAATACTACAGATATAATGAATGCACACTGGTGATGCTTTGTTATGAGTGGTAGGGTAGTATGGCGTGACGTAATTGCTTCAGTCCCCGGCCTTGCCACACTTATTGTTGGCTTCTTGCTTGTCCTGCGGATACCTGCAGATACAATCTGGAGCCGTCTCTGTAGGAGCCGTCCTTTGCCTCGGGTCCTTAGCCGATGGGGCTGCACGGGCAGAGGGCTGCCCTGGGAGGATTGGTAATGGAGGGGAATCTTCTCAAATGGTCCAATCGGTGAGCGGGTCGGGAGGCGGGAAGGGGAGAACCAGGAAGCGGGGAGGGAGCGTGGGAGGCGGGGGGAAGACAGAGCTCAAGACACACGTTGAGGTGTGCAAAATGGAGTTCAGCAGTACAGTTTTACCAAATAAAAACCTCTGCTAGCTTAGGGATAACTCACCAGGCGGAAGTACCAGCTGTATATGTCATTGTACCCTAAGGAAAGCATTTTAGGAACATAAGAGAAGGGTTACAACGACAAATATAGCACTTTTTACCTTTTTACTTCCTGACTGATAGTGAAGAAAGGCACCTGGCTTAGATATGTCAGTGAATAAAAAATGAGCGAGGTACACATGTGATGTCGTCAGTGATGTCGTCAGTGATGTCCTCAATGGCATTTGTGATGTCATCTTTGATGTCCTGGGTGTTAGGCTTAGCAATACACGTTGGTGGTGCGAGTTATGGTTGCTTAGCTTACCATAATTGGGGAATGTGCAGTGTTTTTTGGTTTCAATGTTAAGTGTAACATCCCTTTAACAACGTTTTTCACTGAATGGACATATAGATGTATGGCAGTGAACGAAAACAAAGGGGCTAATTCATGTTCTGGGTGTTAGCAGTGCACAGTGGTGATGACGGGTATGGTGGCTTAGTTTACCATAACTGGCGAATTTCAGGGGTTTTTCAGTTTTAATTTGAACCATAATGGGGAGGTGGAAAAGTTAGTGTTTTTTTTTTTTTTTTTTTTTTTTTTTTTTTAGTGAAGTGCACAGGTTTTTGGTACGGCAACTTAACCATAACGTCCCCTTAAAGTTTTTTTGGTAGTGAATGAATATATATATTTCTGAGGCTTGTGGAATCTGCTTAGATCACATGCTGTGCATAGGCCGACATCTAGTGGAAGCTGCAGAGTATTAGTTTTTTTTCGAAACTCGAAAATGGGCGTCGACACAGGGCGTGCCAGTAATACTATCCTTAGTGTGACGTCCACTGTACCCAAGATCCATCACGCGTCTAGGATCCTCAGATTGTTTTTTTCCGCCATACTGGTCGGAAGCATTTTGCGGAGTCCCTTGGCCTTATCGATACTTTTGCTAAAATATCGATTAATTTACATCCTTTCCCCTTCCCAACGTCTAACTTCGACACTCGACGCCGGCTGGAGAAGAATTCGAACGTCGGCTGCTGCACAACGGATTTGGGCCTCGGAAGGCCTCTGGCCTCGGCCCTGCAAGAGTGGGGGGTGGACATACTCTACACTCTTGGTATATAGGTACACCTTATACATTTCCTACACTTACCAGCCCGCTGCCTCAAGGTGCGTATGGAGGGTACCCCTTTTCAATTCTGCCCCAAGTGCAATCGCAAATACCCTTGGGTCGACAGGCACGCCACGTGCAATCTCTGCTTGCCGAGGGACCACCCCGAGGCGAACTGCAGAGCGTGTCGTAGGTTTAAACCTAAGACACTTAAGGACTGTTCGAAGCGTTGGGCCCACCACGCCAGGCAGGCGGCCATGGCAGCAGAGGGCGGCTTCGGCGATGGCAGCGACGCTGTGCTTTCGGACGGCGAGGGCATTACGGCGTCGAAAGACAGCCGAGCGCAGGGCCCCGACCTCGGAAGGTTGTCCGACAGGGCGGCTATGGGGAAGACCCCCGGCGACACAAGCGCTTCACTCGCCACTCACACAAAACACACGAAGTCCAACCGAGACTCGACGACGTCGAGTTCTCGGAAAGAGGCACATAGAGAACGGTCCGAATCGGTGCCCTCTGGGCGTTCTCGATCGAGATCGCAGCATGACTCAGGCAATCATCCACTCTTGCCAAGAGTGCCTCGCTCCCTAAACTAACAGAAGTTCGATCGTCGGAGGACGAAGACGACTTCCACCCACAGGCCGCTCTCCAGGAGTCGGAGGCCGCAGACAAGATCAGCGCAGCCCCACGTTCGAAGGACAGGGACTCTACCCCCGATCCTCGATGCCAGGTGTCGAAAACCTCCGGAACCACTAAGGGACAAGGAAAACACTTTTCCACTCACGCGGAGGGGGGAAAACAGCAGAAGCAGCAGCCACTGCACTCTTCCACACCTGTGAAACACTCCACTCCTCCTAAACAGACAAGCCCAAGTCTGCTGATATTTCTAAAACCAGCAAATCTACTCAGGATAAGTCTCCTAGACTTTCTGAGAGAGTCATTCCCAGTTCCAAAGAATGGTCGAGTGATGACAAAGATAGGGTCATGTCAAGGATGTCTTCCTTGGCAGACTTTTATGATAAAAATCCAGACCATTTCCTTTCATATAATCCACAAGGGGCTACACCCTCGGACTCTAATGATCCTATCACCCCGAGTAAGAAGCCCCTGTTTGAGACACCTATGAGGTCTGCGGACCCCTTCGATGTACAACCATACTCACAGCAATACTCACAGTATCAAGGAGAGACTTCCTTTGGTGAGGACCAAGAATTTGGCATGGTAGAAGAGCAAACCGGGACGGGCTACTCTGGGGATGATGAGGACCAAGAAGAGGAAGACCCTGAAACCTACAGAGTAGATTCCCTGGTAGAGAAGGAAGCCCCGGATACCGACTCCCCTGTCGATAACCAACCCCTCCTGAACGAGGTTCTCGCACGAGCAGCAGAACATTTCCATATTGACACCCACGGTGTCCAGGAAGAGAGGGACTTCGCCGAGGAGTTAGTGGGAGAAAGGAGGCCTGTTGCCCAGACTATCCCTATCCTTAAGTCTATTCAGCGAAGAATAGACCCGTCCCTGGGGAACCCGAACCTCACCAGAGCAGTCAATCCCATAGTTGAAAAACTTTTCAGGGCAGCCCAGTCTGACCCTCTCTATATAAGAGGACATCTGAAGCCAGACTCCCTGGTTGTCACTAACACTCGTAAGACACCTTTGTCATCGTCCGAAGCTCCTCCAGACAAGGAGAGCAAAAAACTATATGGTTTCGGCAGGAAAGTAGCCTCAACGTCTGCCTATCAGGCAAGGATTGCAAACTCCACCACCCTGTTGGCCAGCTACAACTGCCATCAGTGGGAAGAAGTTGCGGCACTCATAGCCTCTGCACCAGAACCCTTAAAGGGCCAGTTAGCACGAATTTCTGCAGAGGGTAGAGCCGTGTCTGGTTGCATTTTAAAAGCAACTTTTGACGCCGCGGACAACGCAGGCAGATTGATAGCAGAAGGTACTGTTATCAAGAGACATGCGTGGTTACGGCAGTCTAGTTTTAAGGCAGAAACCGAGGCATCATTGTTGACAAACAGGTGGAAGCCAATCTGTTTGGTAAGACGGTCGAAGACACGCTGAAGAATGCCAAGGACGGAGGAGACACTCCAGTCCCTTGGCCAGTTAACCAATAAACCCCCCTAACCAGAAAGGGAATGGAAATTTTCGTTGCCCACGTGGCCAAAATTCCCAGAGAGGATCTAACTATTCCCAGGAGCAGGGTACACAGTGGAACAGCCAACAGTCTACCCAGGGTTATGGCAGGGGTAATAGGAGAGGACGTGGTAAAGGCAGAGGCAGCCCCAGTAGAGGAGGCGGCACGCCTCTACCAAAGCAGTGACGCTCAGTTCAGTGTCCCTTCTCACGCATCCCCAGTAGGGGGACGCATTTCCAACTTCACCCAGGCTTGGGAAGGGATCACATCAGACAGATGGGTGCTGTCAACAGTATCCGCAGGGTACTGTATAGAACTACTGCAGCGTCCCCGGAACCATCCTCCATGACAAAGAGTACACTCTTTAGAACATCAGAAGATTCTCCTCAAGGAGATCGCCAATCTGCTAGCAAAGGACGCGATAGAACTCGTCCCGGGACACCGGGTAAACAAGGGTATTTATTCAACTTACTTCCTTGTGCCAAAAAAAGATTTGACAATGCGCCCAGTATTGGACTTACGGCCTGCCAACAAGTATGTCAAGCCCCAAAAGTTTCGAATGACGACGCTACAAGAGGTAATCCCCCTCCTAAAAAAGGGGCAACCTTGGATATGAAAGATGCCTATTTTCATATTTCCATGTTCCCAGCGCACAGAAGGTACTTGCGCTTCAAGGTGGATAATCGGCACTACCAGTTCAAGGTACTGCTCTTCGGGATAGCTTCGGCACCAAGGGTATTCACCAAGGTACTGGCGGTGGCGGCTGCACACCTACACAGGGAGGCAATCCCGGTGTACCCTTATCTGGACGACTGGCTCATAACTGGGGAAACCCCAGTAATTTGCAGAACAAACATTCAAAGGACTATCGACCTCCTCCACGAATTAGGCTTCTCAATCAACAAGAAAGTCAAGCCTGGTGCCAAGCACCGCCAAACAGTTCCTAGGAGCAATCCTAGATACTCAAGAGGGGTTGACATTTCCTTCAGAGGAAAGGATTCGGAATATACTACTGCAGATTCCGCAATATCAGTCCGGTCACCAAATAACGGCACGCAAAGCAATGCGTTTGCTGGGCATGATGGCATCATGTATTTACCTGGTCCCCACGCGCGCCTACGCATGCGTCCCATGCAGGAATGGTTGGCGAAACAGTGGTCTCAGGCAAGTGGTCAGTGGGACGATCTAGTGGTCGTTTCGCCAACACTAGTACAAAGCCTTGACTGGTGGACAAGAGAGAATCTTGCACAGGGGAAACCCTTTTACGATCCCAAAGTACAGGCAGTAGTCACTACCGATGCATGTCTGACGGGGTGGCGAGCTCACCATCTCCACCACACAGCTCAGGGTCTCTGGTCTCCCTCAGTGGCCAAGAACCACATCAACCTGCTAGAGCTTCCGGCAGTATTCAGAGTGCTTCAAGCGTTCGAGCCCTACCTACTAAACCTGTCAGTGCAAATCCGGACGGACAGCACGACAGCCATGTTCTACCTGAGCAAGCAAGGAGGGACTTGTTCGCCAAATCTGTCCAAGCTTGCCCAGAAAAACTGGATATGGGCACTCAGACGGAACATCTTCCTGTCATCACAACATGTTCCAGGGGAGCTCAATTCCCTAGCGGATGCTCTGAGCAGAGACTCCCTCCCAGAGGAACACGAATGGGTTCTACACAGAGGTCATAGAAGATATCTTCTCTCAGTGGGGTTTCCCCACTATAGACTTATTCGCCACAAGCGAAAACAGACGATGCCCAGGATTTACTTCCAGGTTCCCCCAACCAGACTCCCAGGGGAACGCCCTGTGGATGAACTGGCCAGGGATGTTTGCGTACGCTTTTCCACCAACTCCTCATCAGGAAGGTGTTCAACAAGATGAACAGAGTCGATGACGCTCGTCCTAGTTGCTCCCATGTGGGCAAGACAACCGTGGTTCCCACATCTACGCAGGATGGCGGTGTGCAAGCCCATCAAACTTCCGGCCTGGTACAACCTACTGTCCCAGCACCAAGGTCAAACAGTGCATCAGCAACCCAACTCAATGAACCTGGCAGCATGGCTCCTGAGGTCATAGAGTTTGGACATCTCAATTTACCACAGAGGTGTATGGACATCCTAAAGGAATCTAGGAAACCAAACACAAGGCACTGCTACTTTGACAAGTGGAAGAGATGTGTTATCTGGTGCCAGAGTAGACAAATCAACCCAGTTGATTGCACTCCTTCCACTATTGTTACATACATGCTCCACCTGCTGGATGCAGGATTGGTTTTTAACTCACTGAAAGTACACCTGGCAGCCCTGTCGGCATACACCCCTTCCCATAACAAGGTCTCGTGGTGGAAAGTACCAGTAGTTAAAGCCTTCATGGAAGGAGTAAAGAGACTTCACCCTCCTATTTCAAACCCACCACCAGGGTGGGACCTTAATGTGGTGCTATCTAAGCTCATGCCCCCCCCCCCTCCCTTCGAGCCCATGCATAAAAGCAGTCTCAAACATCTGACTTATAAAACAGCCTTCTTAGTAGCTATTACTTTATTAAGAAGGGTCAGTGAAATTCAGGCTCTGTCAGTGCAGGATCCCTTCTTTACTGTCCATAAAGACAAACTGGTTTTACACACACACCCTAGGTTCTCACCTAAGTTTATATCTAAATTCCACGTAAGCCAGTCCATCGAGCTTCCAGCTTTCTTCCAGGACGCTCGGCTGAGGTGAAACTACACACCCTAGATGTGCGTAGGGCGGTCCTCTACTATGTAAATAAAACCAGACCGCTAAGGAAAACAGATCAACTGTTTATCTCCGTAGCTACAGGCAGAGAGGGGGATCACGTCTCTAAAGGTGCCATCTCAAAGTGGATTATTAACTGTATCCAGCTGTGTTACTCACTCTCTGAAAGAACTCTGCCTTTCACGCCAAGAGCCCACTCTACCAGAGGCATTGGGGCCACTCTGGCTTTCATTGCAAATGTACCGCTTGACACCATTTGCAAAGCAGCTACTTGGAGCTCTATTCACACTTTTACTCTGCATTAGTGCATTGACACCCATTCCAAGGCAGATACACAAGTGAGACAAGCGGTTCTAAGACACTTATTTGCTCATGACCCTTCTCACATCCCACCTCCTTCTTCAGGTACTGCTCGCTAATCTATGCACAGCATGTGATCTAAGCAGATTCCACAAGCCTCAGAAGGGATACATTACTCACCGTAATCGTATTTCTGATGCTTGTATCTGCTTAGATTCACATGCGACCCACCCTTCCTCCCCTCTGAGAGAAGGCGCATGGTTGCTTGTAGTCTTACCTTTCTATCTGCTTGGATTATCTGTACTCGCGCTACTCCTCATGCTACCTCATGTCAGAAAAAATACAATCTGAGGATCCTAGACGCGTGAGGGATCTTGGGTACAGTGGACGTCACACTAGGGATAGTATTACTGGCACGCCCTGTGTCGACGCCCATTTTCGAGTTTCGAAAAACAAACTGTAATACTCCGCAGCTTCCACTAGATGTCGGCCTATGCACAGCATATGAATCTAAGCAGATACAAGCATCAGAAATACGATTACAGTGAGTAATGTATGTATATGATAACTAGCCCTGTGTTGGGGAGAATTCTCTCTTTAGGGTGAATTTCCTAACCTAGGGAGTCCCCCAGCAGCTTTGCTGGATTTCTGGAGTTTGTTTTTTTCTCCTGCCAAGAGTGAGACTCTTTTTCTCCCACTCTTGGACATGTTTATGGTGTTCCTTTGACTGTTAATGTGTTTTATGGGCTATGGGGTCCTTTACTCCGTAGGGTCTCATGTGTTTTTCTATGTGTTACACAGCACCCTCTGTGCAGTAACACAGGGGTGTCATAGTGACACCCCACCATAGACTCCATACCCTGGGACTGACTACTGTCTCCCAGGGCCGGTAAAGTCAACATTGGCTTTACTAGTCCCAAATTATTAACAGAAACCAGTACAAACCATCATATTGTGGACGTACTGGTCGTGGCAATTCGATTGCCCAGGGGTCTGTTAGTCGAGGGGGCACATCTCCGTCCCCCCTGATCGAGTTTTGGCTGGTGGCAGTGGAAACTACTTTTTATATTCGACTGCGAATATTTTCCTATGGGATTTTCCCATTGTTCGAGGCTACCAACTTTAATTATTTAATTCTCATAGCCTCGAACATACCGCCGGTTTATTTATTTAATATTAATTCGCCAGTTGGTATTTTTTGCCAGGACTCGATTCTAAAATGGCGTCTGTGTTCTCTTCTGACACTTCAACCCAAGCCGAGCCCTTTGTTCCACTTTTTGGCGGGCTTCTCCACAGAAGCCTCCAAAAGTGGTGCCACTCTGTCTGGGTACCACAGGGAGTGTGGGAGGGGGTTTAGGCACCCTGGACTGAGTTACCTTGGTAACTCAAGTCGCACTCTTGTGTGATTGGCCCAAGTGGTGAGCCGGCCGGCTCACCACTTAGCATGTTTGATTGACAGCTAGGCTGAGTGAATGGGGGTATGCTGCATAAAAGCAGGGCTTTGGGGACTGGAACTTCAGAAGTCGCCACAGGACCTGAGAATCCGACGAGGGAGAAGCTGAGCCGACCTACCACGACGACGCCACCGGTGGAGCCCTGCGGAACCGACTCACCACTTCCCGACGACAGAGAAGATCTCCCGGCTGGAGAGGCTTCGTCCCCTGACTGGTGGGCACAACCAGTTTTACCTTCCTTCTTTGCACCCCAGACAGGTTTGTGGTCGAACTGCCCGTGCCAAGCACCCCGGCGGCCGGATAGCCACTCGCCACTGAACCGCGAATCAACAGACCGCTCCTTGTACCTGAGAAAACTCTGCGGCTGGTTTCTTCCCTGGCAGTGCAACGGACTCCTGTCTTCCTCCCCGACGAGATCCTCTCTTCCCCCTGACGAAGCACCGGCTTGCATCCGCTGCCAGGAACAACTGCCCCCGCTGCAGTGTTCTCACCACTTTAAGGTACCGTGTCCGCCAGGCCTCCCTTTCTAAAGATTGCTACAAGGTATTAACTCCTTAACCTTCTGGACTGGGCTGGCCGCCTTGACCCTCTAACTGGTCCCTTTCTTTGGTCCAACTCCTTTTTGAACCTTTACAAGACTTTTGTGCACTGCAACCGTGTGACCTTGGACACATTTCGTTTGATCCTCTGAAAGTGGATCCGGCCTATTGAACTCTAACTTCACGGTTTTATTTTGCCTTCCGCTCTTATGTTCTTGTAAAAGTTTTGGGATCTGTTTCAACTTGTTCTCTGCTTTTCTCTCCCTTTTAAAAATGAACTATTAGAGTGCCATCTACGTGAAGCGCTCACTGCTGTCTGAAAATAAGTGGGGCTTTACTTAAGACTTGCCTAATATTCTTTTAAGGGAGTGTATATCTTTTAGTGACCCTGTTTTTGAATTGCTTACTATTCATGCCTGTGTGTTTTTCTATATGTGGTTTTTAAATAAATAATTATATCTCTTTTACACCAAGCCGTGGTCATTGTTTACTTGTTCTATTGTGTTCTCTTGACCTATTGTGAATACTCTGTATACTGCTTAACTCTTCTTGAGGGAAGTCTGACTGCTCAGCCACAGCTACCAAGTGAATCTGTGTGGTACAGACTGCTACCAAGTGGGTTTACTGCCAAAAACCTGTAGTCTTAAATCTTTTGCAGTGGTCCCAGAGTGAACTGCACAGGTTTCTGCCTAACACCCTTCATGAATGCTTTGGCCCAGTGCTTTATTGACAGTACAGAACACTTACACCATTGTCACTTTCCCAAATCTGGAGTCACTCAGACTGCCCCCATGTTCGTCGCCAAGGGGCTCTGTGATATCCATTGCCACACCACCACCTCTTCTGTTACAAGGATATGTAGGAGCAACCTGGGTATGAGCTGGGGGCAGGGGCGGCGCCAGGGCTGTTCCACTTATTTCAATTGAAATGGGGCCCCCAGGCCCAGCAGCTACCACCATGTGCCAGTCATTAGTTGTATAACGCTGCAATGATTATTTTCTATAATGTTTGCGTTCTGGGGCTTTAAATGTGCACTTTGCATAGATTGCATTACAAAATTCATTTGCAGCAGCCCTTCACTTGGACTGGCATATAGGGCAATAGGCCCATGTCTCAAACAAAAACACAAAATGCTGGTGTGGGCCAGTATTTTTGGTCAAAGTGGGTCACTTTTTTGGCCAATGTGAGGCAGGTTGATAATAGTAACTTAGCTATGCAGCTAGTACTTTTGACCAGTGTTGCTGAATAAATATTTTTTTAAATGCACAAAAAACTCCCCCGTGGGTAATATTCAAACAGTGTCACAAAAGGAATGAGTTGCTATTTGCAACTGTGGTGGGGCCACTTTTTCAGTGGTGCCCCAGACAATTTTATGGCCCAGTCTGACTCAGACAGGGCCATACAATTCTCTTGTGCACCAAGAAAAAATGGCTGACCCTGTGTGCAGCCGCTTCACACAGTATCTCACTCTAAAAGGGCTTCGGAATACAGCACAAACAGCGCTGCATTCAGAACCAAATGCCCTCTCTTGCGTTCATCTGAATGGAGCGTTTCCAATGGTATTGCGCCATTCTAAAACGCTTCTGTGAATTGGGCCCCTGGTCTTACAGCGTGCGTTGTTCATGCTTTATTATCCGAGCAAGGTCCTTATTGAAGAATCTTGGGCCTCAGCGAATACAGCATATGCAACGCTGCATTCAAGAACAAAATGCCTTCTCTTGCATTTATCTTTCCAGTGAAAACACAAATGTTCACTGAAAAGATAACCGCAAGACGCAAGAAGGCATTTGTCACGTCACCCAAATGCTAGTCTAGCACTTGGGTGAGAGCTCAGCCCACCACCACGAGCCTCAATGCAGCTGCAGGGGCCAAACCGCCACACTGCCATCCCACGGGAAAGGTGAAAGAAATTCAGACCATCTCTTAAGAGGGAGCATGAAATCACTTTCGACCGCCTGTAATTTCACTTCATGTGCCTATAAATACACAAAATATGCCTCTAAAGTCATGCTTGCTGACACCCAAAAAAACATGTAATGTGCTTGTAGAAAGATGCATTTTCCTAGTTATAAATGGATGCAGTGGGTCATGTGAATGCACACGTGTGCCGTCAAAACATATATGAAATGCCCTAGCAAATATAGCAGTTATGAGCCCTTACCATGGGGACCAGTGCGGGCAAGATGTCTGACAATGTACGCATGTGCCTCAAAATGCATGCAATCACAGTTGTACAATGTAAATACACTATGCACAATTTGGAAGACAATAGTCCACATGGTTACATGATCTGACCATGTGGATTGTCTTGCAAATCGTGTGTGCATGGCACCTACAAACATGAAGACTGTACATTTACAGCAGTAAGCATAAAGTTAAACACCAGAGCAAAGCACTAAACAAAAAACTATCGCGGTGAGGATGCTGCTGCAGGAACCCGCCTCCTATGCCTCAGCTTTTGCGGGTTGAAGCATAGGACTGGAGGCAGATGCATGGCCTCCCTACTCGAGTGGAAAATGGTGCAGGCAGAGGAGTCAACCTACATGTGCAGCTTAACGCCCAATCCCTAATGGTTACCACAGATTTACCACGCATACACACCACTATTAAAAAAAAAAAAAAATAAACCACACACAACACTCACTTTATGAACCATTTAAAAGATAACACGTTGCCCATTGCTCTCACCAGAATGAAGGCTTACAATATTGAAGTATACTGCCTGTAGACATTGTATAAACATTTATGAGATTGAAAAACCAGCTAACAATACTGTTCTGGCTTTTGTGCCTCTATACCCAACCTCCTTGTTCTTTGCATCCTGCCTTAATCTTCGACTCTCTCCGTCTCCCTGAAGCTCCTTCAGGGAGAGGGAGAGCGTCGAAGACTGGGCCATGCTGCAGTAAAATGGAAGCCTTTCATGACCGGGTGCTGGACATGTGTCTGGATGTTCCAGTGTCCAGGGTCCTGGCTCAGGATCTGCTGGAAGCGGCGGCTCATCACGTCAACACTTCGGCCCGAGGCCTTATGCTTGGTGTGGATACTTGTCGGGCTTGGCTGCACGCAACCAAGTTCTCTAAGGAGGTGCAGGATAAGGTTTTGGATCTGCCGTTTGGTGGCAAGGAGCTTTTTCATTCCACAAGGGATGTGGAGCTGACCAAAACAAAGGATAGCACCCAGACCGCCAAGTCCTTGTCTGTCCTAGTGAAGCCACCTTTTAGGACACAGACCGTTGTCACAGTCCCGGCCCTCTTCTGGTTTTAGGGGGTTTCTGGACCGGAAATCCTGCAGTCGATAACCCTTTGGGGAATTCCCACCGGAGGCAGCAACAGTCAATATTTCTCCCACTCATCAGCCTCCTCCTCAGGTTCAGGTGGTGCCGCGACCGAGAAACCAGCAAAAATGAGGGTTCTCTGTGCTCGCACGAAACCGCAGTGGGGAGGACCAATTGAGTCTCATTGGGCGGCGTAGCAGACCATTACCGAAGTCTGGTGGGTCTTGTCAGTCGCTCGGGCGGGCTTCCGCTTACCCCTTCCCCACCCATAAATCCTCCTTCCCAGCAGTCGGCGTCACCCTCCCTCAAGGCCAAGATCCAGAAGTTGCTGGATCTCAGAGTGGTGGAACCCGTTCCCCTAGGGGAGCGAGGGGAAGGCATCTACTCTGTATACGGTACACAAACTCAACCAGGCTGTCCTGCGCACCATTCTAGACCTTTCCCAATTCAATCTTTTCCTACCCCAAGAGAAATTCAAGATGATCACGGCTGGTCAAGTAATGTCCTCTTTACAGATGGGCGATTGGCTCAGCGTGGTGTGGACCTTCAGAATGCATACATGCATATTCTGATATGGAATCCACACCGGAGATACCTGCGTTTCTCTGTGGGAGAGGAGCATTTCCAGTTAAGAGTGCTTCCATTTGGCATCAGCTTGGCTCCGCGTATCTTTACGAAGATGTCAGTGATTGCAGCTTATCTTTGTCTGCAGGGTATCCATGTGTATCTGAATTTGGATGATTGGCTGTTGTGCAGCCCTTGCCCGCTGATAACCAGGTGCAATCTTCAGTCTCTCCCCCAGCTCCTGTTCCATCTTGGGCTGTCGGTGAACTGGCGGAAATCTTCCATGACGGTCTCTCAGGACTTGATCTTCCTGGGTTTTTGCTGGAACACGTTAGACTGCAGAGTTTACCTGAGCGGGGACAGAATGGCAGATCTGTTGGCCACGTGTCAGATATTTACGCAGTCGGAGAGCATGTCGGCCTGGTGGTTCCAGAGGCTTCATGGCCTCGTGTGTACTGGCTCCTCCTCGACTCAAGATGAGGCGGACTCAAATGGCTCTTGGCGTCAGGCGGGGGATCCGGACTCCACAATGGTTTTGATTCCGGCTTCCATGAGCGCGGACCTGGTGTAGTGGTCGTCTCTCAGCAACCTTGCAGTAGGTGCAGGGTTTCAGGACCCTGCCCTGATGGTGACAGTAACAAGGGACTCCTCCCTGTTAGGGTGGGGTGCGACGTTGGATCGTCTTCAGGTCTCGGACCTTTGGTTGCGCCAGGACAAGCTCCTTCACATTATCTGGAGCTTCTTCCTATTTTCCTAGCGCTCAAGGCGTTCAGACCAGTCATTGCCAACAAGGTGGTCCATATCCGCACGGACAATGTCGTGTCAATGTATTAAATCAACAAGCAGGGGGGGCACCAAGTATCCTCTTGTGGATCTGACCATCCAGATTTGGGAATGGGTGGTTCGGCATGGTGTCTGGCTTGGAGCAGTACACATCCCGGGCCAGCTGAATGCCACGGCGGATGCCCTGAGTTGGCGGACGATCGTTGTTAGGCCAAATCCTGTGCAGTTCCCTTAGGGAGCACTACAGAAGATTAGGACTACAGGTGAGGGCAATAAATGCCCTTTGGTATCAGTCTATACCACACAGATTTAGTTGGTAGCTGTGGTGGCTGAGCAGTCAGACTTATCTCAAGAGGGAGATGAGCAGTATTCAGGGTTTACACAATAGGGCTACAGTACTATGGCACAAGGAAACACTGACCAAAGCTTGCAGTAAAAAAAAAAAAGAAAAAAAAAACAAATATATATATTTCTGATGTTTGTTAATCTGCTTAGAATCCCATGCTGTGCATAGGTCCGACATCCAGTGGTCACTGCGGAGTATTGCATTTTGTTTTTCGTAGTCGAAAAAGGGGACGTCGACAAGGCGTGTCTGTAACACTATCCCTATAGTGATGTGCGTTGTACCCACAATCCCTCACGCTTCGAGGTCCCTCAGAGAGACATTGCAAATACTTACTACGGACCTCGGTCCTTAATTATACTTACTATATTGTTAAAGATCCCTCCCCTCGACGTTAGCTGTGAACCTGTTTCTCCGCCGAGCAAGTTTTCGACGGAGGGGAAGAGACGGAGGAGATCCTTCGGCGCTGCCGAACACGTGGCCTGGCCTCGCCAGACAACATACAGTAGGGAGATGTAACGCTCACCTGATTCCCGTAGAGGCGCCGGTCTTGACTGGGCGTATACCGTATCTGCAAAGGTGATGTGTAACACACGGCTGGCTCTTTGGGCTGGACCTCTGTGCACTGTATGTCTGACTTGAAGGGTAAGATGTCTGCAGATAGAAAATATGGGATTAAGGAACTGGGTTATTGAATGTCTCTCTCTTCTTCCCTTTCTCTTCTCCTGTAGAACCCCAAAGGTTAACGCTCTCCTCTTAGGTAAGTGAACGCTGTGCTCTCCATCTGCCTCGGGGCAGGGTGCTGTAACCAGTTTCTTCACTGGATAAGGGGAGCAGGCCTCTTGACTTCAGAGGACTGCTGTCCGTCGTTTACTGCACGAACGGTAAGTTTCGAGTAATTCTAATGTCTTTAAAGTCTTTAGTAATGATGTTTCTTGTTTTGCAGGGTTCCGGCGATGGCGGATGACGGGCTGAAGTGAGTTGAAGATGGAGCCCGTGTGATGAATAGAAGCGCCTGGAAGCACGTAAGTAAGCGCTTGTTGCCTGCTTCACGATGCGCTCTAACTGTCTTTTTATTTTGCAGGTACAAGTTCGGAGCGGCTGCAGGGTGCCGGAATACCCACTGGGTTAGATGTGGAAAGGAGTAATGGCACGTGAGTATTAAAGTTCCCCAATGTCTTTAAACGCACCTTGTTTTGTCTTTCAGATGCGGGATGCAGCGCCGAAGGCCTCCGGAGCGTGCGAAGAGTTGGTAAGCTTTTGTCTTTCAGATGCCGGAATGCAGTGTGAAGACCTCCGGAGCGCACGAAGAGTAGGTAAGCCTTTGTCTTTCAGATGCCGGAATGCAGCGCGAGGCGTTGGTGACAGCCGATGGACCAGGTAAGTGAAGAGCTGTCACTGAAGACCGTAATGCTAACCTGTTCTTTCTTGTCTTTATAGGTGTTGCTGAAGACTGGATTCAGGATGGTAAGCCTTTTTCCTTAGGCCCAGGATCAGATGCAGAAGACACGATGAGCGTTCTGCTGCAGAGGATGCAGAATAACGCAAAGCAAGATTCATCTATCGGGTGTGGTTTAAATAGCCTCCTGTAGTGCTTAGGTGCCTCCTTCCACAGCCACGCCTAGGTAAGAAAAGAGTTCCTGCTTTCCAGAAGAGTTCCAGTGTTCTGAATCTAGGGAGTGGCTCCTGCCCCACCCAACAGGAAAAGTAGTTCCAAACAGAAGAGGATCAGAGGCTCAACTGGCAGGCAAGTAAGTAGCATGGTCTGCTGCAGGTAAGTCCACCCAAGCATTATGAGCCCGGCGCTTCCAGCGCTGGGACTGGGCATATTTATGAGCCTGGTGCCACTGGCGCCAGGACTGGGTCCAAAAGGTCCCAATTGGGACTGGTTGGCACTCGGAACCTGGGTTATGGATCTGCTTCCAAGGGAGTTGGGAAAACCCTGACCTTTTGGAAGCAGAGATCATGACAGGAGAGTGGGGGTTCGAACTTTTATCTTCTCTTTCTTTCTCCCCTATCTTTCCCTTGGGGTTGTTATCACCAGTTATTCTTGCCTCAGCTATGGAGAGGACACCTTTTAAGTTTTGCCCACGCTGTAGGGGCAAATACACTTGGAAGGACAAACACAAGCACTGTAATCGTTGCTTGCCCCTCGATCATAAGGAGGACAGCTGCGCGGCCTGTAAGCTCTTGAAACCAAGAACTCTTAAAGAATGAAAAGTTAAGAGGTGGGCGGACTACGCTATGTCGAAGTCAGTTTCCTCACCCGCCGCCGCTGTTACAGAAAGTGACGAGGAGGGTGATAACTCGATGTCCGTTACGGAAGTCATTAACCCCCAGAAGGAGCGCTCGCGCTCCTCAACGTCCGTCCCCGGCCCCGACGGGCTCGGCTCACGCCCTGCTTATGGGGATGAACACCCCGGCGACAAGGACGCACATAGACCCCGTAGGCCTAAGCACACAACCCACGGCTCTTCTTCGTCGAAGACGAAGGATCCATCAGCGCCGAAGGGGACGCAGGGCACTCCGGCGTCTACCTCAGACCGTAAGGGTCTCAAGCCCCATCCGCAAACGCAGCCGCGACCAGCGATTGGGCTTTCCTCAAACACGGGCGCTACCTCAAAATCATCCGACGTAACGCTCCATAGAGTGGCCGTCGAGGAACAACGCGTAACGCAGGCAACGTCGACACCATAGCCCTCTGACAAACTCGTTGTCGAGAGCCTGGCGAGAATTGTTTCCGAAGACAAACGTAAGCGGACGATGAAACAAACGTCGAATGCCGCACAAAAAGCTATGGAAACGCCGACAAAGCACAAGAGTAGCCAGGAACTGCCCCTTCATCTAAGGGCACTTCAGAACTACCGGAGGGCTTTTCAGAGGGCGACGGAAACCTTTCTTCGACGTTGTGGGAGCGTTCTAAGCGTTTTGAAGGTGAAAACACTGAATTCCCCCCTCTAGACTATTCAGGGGTCCCCCATGAGACCCTTGAAAGACTCCATTCTTGTATGGAGAAAATGGAAAGGTTTTTGGGAAGCCAAAACCCACCCACACCCAAAAGACCAAGAGAATGGCCCCAGGATGACCCTAGGGTCAAGATTCCTAGGCTGTTTCCCCCCTTCTACAGACGTATATGACCTCACTGAAGAAGAGCAATACCTCCAGGAAGATGAGTGTTTGGGTGGAGAGGAAGAACATGAGGAAGAGGGGTTTGAAGAAGATCCCTACACTAGTGCAGGAGCTTTTGAAGAAGATACAGCTACCTCGCAGCCCTGGCAATCCCCATCAGTGCAGCCTTGGCAATCCCCATCAGTGCACTCAGACCCTGATATCTTTCACCCTTCTCCTCCCAAGGATTCACCTATTGGAAACACCTCTCCCATAGATGACCAACCTTCACCTAATGCACTATTGCGCAAGGCAGCAGCACATTTTGAAATAGACACAGTGGAGACTCTTCCTGACATAGACTTTGTAGAGAAAGTTATTAAAGAAAAAGCCCCTGTTAGTCAGTCTATTCCGCTCCTGGCTTCTATAAAGAGAAGAATAACTCCTTCCCTTTCCAATCCTGCCTTAGTCAGAGGGGTCAACCCTCGGATAGAAAAGCTCTTCAGCCCTTCGTCCTCTGACCCTTTGTACATCAGAGGACATTCTATTCCGGACTCCCTTGTAGTTACTAATACAAGAAAAAGAGCGGGGGTACCACTATCCACTAGTGAGGCACCACCTGACAAAGAGGGCAAGAAGCTCTATGCACTTGGGAAGAGAATTACGACCTCCGCCGCCTTCTCAACTAGGATTGCAAATAACAATTCCCTACTAGCTAGCTACGCAGATGCACAGTGGAGCAAGCTGCGCAGCGAACCAGAGGACGCACCAGAACCCCTGCGTTCACGCCTGTTAGCTATAATCTCAGAGGGAACTCTTGTAAACCAGGGCATCGTAAAGAACTCCTTAGATGCCGCAGAGACGGCTGGCCGTTCCCTGGTTCAGGGAATACTTCTCAAACGCCATGTCTGGCTGCGCAATTCGGGATTTAAGCCGGAAGCCAGGCTTCCCTGATAAATAAGCTCATAGAACAAACACATCTGTTTGGGAAAGCAGTTGATGAGGCCCTAGAACATGCAAAGAAAGAGTTTGATACCATCAAGACTCTTGACCAAATTTCAAGGCCCCCTAACAGACGCGGCTATGGCAATGGACGCTCCTTTTGTGGCCAACGCCAGCAGCAAAACCAACAGCAATTTTACTCTGCTACCAACTGGCCCTCTAACCGGGGTAACAACACCCAGTTCAGTCAAAGAGGCCAACGCCGTGGCAAAGGAAGAGGTCGCGGCTCCAGCCCCAAAGGTTCCACGCCCAATACCAACAAATGACCCGAAGATTTGGGTCCCCTCCCATGCATCACCGGTCGGGGGCCGGCTAACATCGTTCCTTTCAGCATGGGAGGGAATATCGTCAGACCGCTGGGTATTATCCACCATAGCCCACGGATACTGCATCGAATTCAACGGTTCCCCGAAGAACAGACCCCCACGGAACCGACGCATGACACCGGAACACCTCACCATTCTTCTTCAAGAAGTAGAAGAGCTACTGAAAAAAGAAGCTATAGAGGCTGTCCCCCTATCTCGGGTAACAGAAGGTATTTTATTCAGTGTACTTCCTTGTACCCAAAAAGGACTTAACCATGCGCCCTGTATTAGATCTGCGCCCAGCGAACAAGTTTGTCAAACCCCAAAAGTTTCGTATGGTGACCTTGCAGGATGTAATCCCACGGGGATTACATGACAACACTAGACATGAAAGATGCATACTTTCATATTTTAATGTTGCCAGCGCACAGAAAATACCTCAGGTTCAAGATAGAGAACAAACACTACCAGTTCAGAGTACTACCCTTCGGGATAGCATCTGCACCAAGGGTATTCACGAAAGTACTGGCAGTGGCAGCGGCCCACCTGCGCAGGTTATCCATCCCGGTATACCCTTACCTCGACGACTGGCTCATAACAGGGGATTCTTACAAAACATGCTTCTCCAATACCCAAAAGACCGTAGACCTTTTGTTCCAACTGGGCTTCTCCATCAACGAAAAGAAGTCCAGCTTAGACCCCAGCCAAATCAAACAATTCCTAGGTGCTCTAATTCGAACAAAGGACGGCCTCGTCTTCCCCTCCAACGAGAGGGTCCAAAACATGCTGTTTCAGATCCCCCATTATGTGGCAGGTCGAGAGGTGACGGTACGCAAAGCAATGCGCTTGCTAGGGATGATGGCGTCATGTATTTATTTGGTACCTCACGCGCGCCTGCGCCCAATGCAAGAGTGGCTCTACAGCCAGTGGTGTCAGGCCAGCGGACAATGGGACGATCTAGTGGTGGTCTCGCAGACCTTGGTTCTCTCGCTACGATGGTGGACAAAAGAAAACCTGTTATTAGGGAAAACTTTTGCCACACCCGCAGTGGAAGCCACTCTAACCACAGACGCATCCCTTACAGGATGGGGGGCTCACCTATCCCATCAGACCGCTCACGGAGTGTGGACTCCGAGCTTAGCATCCAAGCATATAAACCTGCTGGAACTACGAGCAGTGTTCAAAGCACTGAAAGCCTTTCAGGAACACCTACAAGGAAAGACAGTGATGGTCCTCACAGACAGCACCAAAGCCATGTACTACCTCAATAAGCAAGGGGGCACTCGCTCTCCAGGACTGTCCAAGCTGTCCCAGAATATATGGAAGTGGGCTCTCAAACACATGTTCCTACTATCACACCATGTACCAGGGGAACTCAATCTGCTAGCAGACAAACTCAGCAGAGACTTCCCCCTGCCCGAAGAGTACGAATGGCAATTGCACGAAGACATCGTCTTAGATGTCTTCACGCAATGGGGATTCCCGGAAATAGACCTGTTCGCAACTCTGGAGAACTCACAATGCCAAAGTTACGCCTCCAGGTACCCCCAGAACCAGTCCAAGGGGAACGGTCTGTCGATTCAATGGTCAGGGAAATTTGTTTACGCCTTTCCCCCGACTCCCCTTCTCAACAAAGTGGTGCACAAGATGCACCAGGAGCAGGTTACCATGATACTAGTGGCCCCAATGTGGGCCCGGCAGCCATGGTTCGCTCACTTGATGGAGATGTCCCTATCTCCCCCAGTGAAACTTCCCTGCCCGTACAACCAGCTGTCACAGGACAAGGGCAGGACACTGCATCCATGCCCTCAGACCATGAACTTAGCAGCCTGGCTCCTGAGATCATAGAATTTGGACATTTACAACTCCCGCAGAGATGTATGGACATCCTCCGGGAAGCCAGAAAACCTAATACTCGCCACTGCTATTCTAGCAAGTGGAAAAGATTTGTCATCTGGTGTAGAGGTAAGAGCATCAACCCGGTTGACTGCTCTCCCACTAACATTATTCTGTACTTGACCCATTTACTGGATTCAGGTCTAGTGTTCAATTCCATTAAAGTCCACCTAGCGGCACTTTCTGCATACACCACTTCCCAACTTAGTGTCGTGGTGGAAGATACCAGTTATCAAGGCCTTCATGGAGGGGGTAAAGAGAATACACCCTCCGATAGCTAACAGCTCCCGGATGGGACTCAAATGTGGTACTTTCTAGACTCATGGGCCCTCCTTTCGAACCCATGCACAAGGCAACTCTTAAAGACCTCACTCTTAAGACTGCTTTCCTAATAGCTATCACCTCCATTAGGAGAGTAAGTGAACTACAGGCTCTTTCTGTACTAGACCCCTTTGTAACAGTTCACAAGGATAAGGTGGTTCTACGCACACACCCAAGGTTTGCACCAAAATTCATCTCGAAATTTCATGTAAACCAGTCAATAGAACTACCAACGTTCTTTCAAAACCCTTCCAGTTTGGGAGAAAAAAGGCTGCATACACTAGATGTACGCAGAGCTGTCATGTTCTACATGGAAAGAACCAGACCACTGAAAAAAAACTAATCAGTTCTTTGTCTCTGTGGCAGCAGGAAGAGAAGGAGATGCAGTTTCAAAGTCCACTATATCTAGATGGATTGTTCAATGCATCACTCTCTGTTACACTCTTGCTAAGAGAGAACTACCCTTCAAGCCAAGAGCACATTCCACTCGAGGCACTGGGGCTTCCATAGCGTTCATTGCAAATGTTCCCCTTGAGTCCATCTGCAAAGCGGCTACCTGGAGTTCTGTGCACACCCTTACAAAACACTACTGTCTAGATGCACACTCTAGATCTGACTCCCAGGTGGGACAGGCAGTATTAAGACATCTTTTCTCTACTGTTCCTTCTCATAACCCAGCGCTAACTCCGGGTACTGCTCGCTAGTCTATGCACAGCATGTGATTCTAAGCAGATTAACAAACATCAGAAGACAATGCATTACTTACCGTAAAAGCATTTCTGATGGTTGTATCTGCTTAGATTCACATGCGCCCACCCTTCCTCCCCGCTCGGATGGAAGGAACATAGACATCCTTTTCTATATTTCTCTCTTTTCTGTACTCACTCACGTCTAGAAGGCTCCCTCAGGGCAGAAAAATACAAACAGAGGGACCTCGACGCGTGAGGGATTGTGGGTACAACGCACGTCACTATAGGGCTAGTGTTACAGACACGCCTTGTCGACGCCCCCTTTTTCGACTACGAAAAACAAAATGCAATACTCTGCAGTGACTACTGGATGTCGGACCTATGCACAGCATGTGAATCTAAGCAGATACAACCATCAGAAATGCTTTTACAGTAAATAATGCATTGTCATATATAATTACACTTCTAGTTAAACACATTTATCACAGTTATTAAGCAAGTTAAATTCAGTCAAGAAAAGTATACACAACTCCCTAGTTAAATTGTAGACCAGTTTGAGCAAGAGTGAAAATTGAACAAAACGCCACAGTGAAAACCAAACACAAATGGCACTGACAATTTCTCACAAGGGAGGGGGAAGCACAAGTTATACAGAAATATCTTCTTACATACCCATGCAGCACTTCCCATAGGTTTGTGAACAAGTTTAGGCAAGGCAGTACTTTAGCATAAAGAATACTGAAATGAAAATCGAGCAAAATGGCACTTCGCAGGTTATAAAAGTGGGTAGGAAAAGGTGGTTATAAGAAGTAGGTGCACTAACACAGTTCTAGTTTGAAGCAATCTAGAGAAGGCAGTTCTAACACATTTTGCCAGAGTCTATAGGCCTGTGCCAGAGTCAGTGATAGAGTGCAAGGGCCCAGGAGCAAAATGTTCTTGTAGCTGCAGTCAAGTCTTTGGTTAACTATTTGAAAAGGTGGATGCAGAAGGTGAAAGACAATGTTAAGAGAGAGGGGCGGCCAATCCAACAGGTAGTTAAAGGATTTAAAACACCTTTAGCGCTACCACGCAGAAAGGGCGGCCTGGTGGAACAATGTACCTTTTTAAAATGAAGTGGCTCACGGTGGTGGTTGTTCCTGGTAGTTCCTGCAATTCGGGGGATCCAGCAGAGTTACTGCACTACCCAGGGATGAAACAGCTGCGGTGCTACCCAACGAATAAAAGGTACGCTCCTTTAAATCACGTTCGGGTGGACTGATGCCTGGCTATCCTGTCTCGGAGTACTTGGTACTGGCGATTCGACCAGAGCAGGCCAAGGAAGGCGATTGGCAAACTTGTTGGCCCCACCAGCTCAAGGGAAGAATACTCTTGCAGATGAAGATCTTCTCTCGTCGTGTGGAGAAAAGTGGTGAGATGCTGCAGCAGGACTTCACCGGTGGTTCAGTCGTTGCAGATGCCTTTGGCTTCTCTCCTCTTCGGCTTCTTAGTTCCAGTGGCAACGTCTTGCTCTTCCAGTCCTCGGGACACTGCTTTTATGCAAAAAGATCCCCATTCATACAGCCTAGCTGTCACTCACACAGTGGAGTGGTCATCTTGGCGGGAGGCAACCCTGTCCAGGGGTCCTACTCCCCCTCCCAGACAATGGACCCACCCCAGACTCGGTGGCGCCGAAAGGAGGGCTTCTTGGCAGAAGCCCGCCAAAAGGACCAACATAGGATCCCGACCTGGGTTAGGAGTAGATACGAGAAAAAAGAAATATTAAAGTTCTGGCAAATAAAACCTACCAGAGTAAGGTAATATTAAAATACACCAGCGGTATGTTAGAGGTTGTCAGGAAATGTGGTAGCCTCGAACAATTTGAAAAATCCCACTGGAACTATTTGCGGTCGAATATTTATGGTAGTAACCACTGGCACCAGCCAGAAACTTTTGAGCGAGGGACCGTACGGTACCCTCTCGAAAATGAACGTAAGGGACAAACTAATAACCCGTCCCAGTACCTCCATAGTAAGATTGGTTGTACTGGTTTAGTTCACAAAAACGGTTGTACTGGTTTAGTTCACAAAAAAAGACTAGTAAAGTCAATTGGGACTTTACATGCCGTGGGAGACAGTAGTCAGTCCCAGGGTATGGAGTCTGTTTGGAGGTCGTTATGACATCCCTGTGTCACTGCACGGAGGGTGCGGTGTAACACATGTGAATAAAGATGGTTCCTATGGAGGTGAGAAAAACCCCATAGACATTAAACACAAAAATAGCCTAGAACACACATAGCAAAAATGCTGAAGAGTGGGAAAAAGTCTCAGCAGGAGAAAAAAAACAAACCCTTCAAATCCAGCAAAGCTGCTGGGGGGGACTCTATAGGTGAGGGAAATTAGCCATAGAATGAGAATTCTCCCTAACAATGGTCAGCTACGAGTGGGAATTGAAAGCAGAGATCGTCTCTCGTATATTCCAGTGCTGGGGCACTCCGGAAGTGGACCTCCTTGCAACATCGGCAAACGAGAAACTTCCTCTGTATGCCTCCAGAAATGGTCTGGGAGCTTCCTCTTTGGGGATGCTCTCGAGATTCCTTGGCACAACATGAGGGCCTATGCTTTCCCGCCTCTGCCTCTGATTCATCGGACGATTTGCAAGCTGAGGAACACTGTTCTCTCCTGCTCATAGCCCTGTGGTGGCCGGCCTGGTTCTAGTTTTCAGAGCTTCAGCATCTGCCGGTGTGTCCACCGATCAGGCTACCGGTGAGTCCCGATCTGCTTCACCAGAACGATCATCAGCTGTGGCACCACTCCCCACAATCATTCAGCTTGGCAGCAGGGTGCCTGAGTTCAGGTCTTTAGAGCATCTCAATCTGTCGGCTGATAACATGCAAATAATTCAGGCAGCCAGGAAGCCCTCGATGAGGTCTCGCTATAAGAGCAAGTGGCTTTGGTTCTGCCACTGGTGCTTAGCCTCACAGCTGGACCCCAGGGAGGCTACGATTGACACAGTGCTGTCCTTCGTGCCTCACTTAGCCGAATCAGGCTTTCATGTTCTGTCATGCAGAACTTATCTTTCGGCAATAGGTGCCTACCTGTCTACGGACCAGTGCTCCTATTCACTGTCTAATCCGGTGATTAAGAGGCACTTTGCAGGCCTGATGCGTGTTTATACCTCGTTTCGCAAACCGCATCCGACGTGGGATCTGAATGTGGTCCTTACCGCTTTGTGCCATAAACAGGTTGAACCTATGGCTACGGTGGACCTTAAGCACCTTTCATGGAAGTTGTCTTTTTTGGTTGCTGTTACCTCAGCAAGGCGTGTGAGTGAGCTCCAGGCCCTGTCGGTGGAGCATCCCTTCTTGTTTTTCCACAAGGATAAGGTGGTCCTACGGACGAATCCCTCTTTCCTGCCAAAGGTGGTCTCTGATTTCCATCTAAATCAGTCAATCTCCCTACCAGTCTTCTTTCCCAAACCCTGCTTCAGAAGCGAAAGGGTTCTACATTGCTTTGATGTTAGAAGGGCTTTTAAGTTCTATCTGGACAGAACATCTGAATGTAGGAGCTCTTAACTATTGGTGACCTTTGGTAACCCACAAGGTAGGCAGGCCTCTACAGCGACTATCTCCAGATGGATCGCGGTATGTATTATGGAGTCTTACACTGTTCAAGGTTTGCAGCCTCCTAAAGGTGATCATGCGCACCTGGTGTGGGGCAAGGCAGCTGCTGTTGCCTTTCAGAAATATGTCTCTTGGGAGACAATTGCAAAGGCGGCTACATGGTCTCCCCATCGGCTTTTTGTAAACATGGTCTAGACCTGAGCTCTCGATCTGATGTTCATTTTGGCCAGGCTGTGCTGAAGAACCTTTTCCAATAAGGGGATTTTCCATCCAACCGTGCTTCCTGTGAGGAGTGCTTGGGGAATCTCCCATAAGTATGGAGGAAAGGGGACGGGACGTAGGAGTATAACCAGGTTACTCAACGTAGTGACCACCTTACTCCTAGTCCCCTTTCCACCATACGCCCGCCGCCCCCCTCTAATAAGGTTCCTCTATTATTGCTTAAAGGTCTCTGACCTGGCAATAGAAAAGGACTGATAGGCGATGCGCGGGGCTGCGCTGAGATGGGCGGCGTGGAGCTAATATGGGCGGCGTTACGGCCGCGTGCAGTACTCTGCGTAAAAGAGAGGAAGGACTAAAATGTTTGCAAAATTGTGATGCTTTTACAAAGTGCTCTGGTCCCGTCGCACAGGACGGAGGAATGTTCCATAAGTATGGAGGAAAGGGGACTATGGACTAGGAGTAAGGTGGTCACTACGGTGAGTAACCTGGTTATTACCACGCCCGACCTCTGTACCAAAATAAAATTTGGGCTCTGATATCCAGCAGGCACTTTCCAATAAAATCACCACATTACGGAACAAAATAGCTATGAAAAAGCTTCTCACCCAATCATCCCATTTCAACCACTCAAATCTCCCTGCTAGCGAAAGACTACACACAAGCCCCGCCAGATTTCCGTTCTCCAAAACCTCCATACTTGAGGTTGAAAAAGTGATCCTCTCACTAAAGCCCTCCATCTGCCAAGGTGACCTATGCTCCGCGCAGATTATAAAAGATGCAGTGAGAGATCTTGCCCCTTTTATCTCTAAACTAATCAACGCCTTGTTCTCATCTGGCACTATCCCCAACAACTTAAAGCAATCCTGGGTACTCCCATTGCTAAAAAAAGAAATCACTAGATGCTTTAATCCCCACAAATTATCGCCCTATCACGACTGTTCCCTTCATTCTCAAGATCCTTGACAAGGTGGCCTATAATCAGATCCAAAACTTCCTGGAACTACACAAACTCCTTGGAGCAAGACAATCGGGATTCCGACCCCAACATGGGACAGAAACGTCTCATCGATTTGAAAGCCCAGGTAGACTAGTTAAGAGACAAAGGCAAAACAGCTCTCCTCTTACTGTTGGACCTCTCTGCCGCATTTGATCTGGTGGAACATAAGGTCCTATGTGACCACCTGGACTTGGCAGCCCACTTCTCTACTGCAGCAATCCGATGGATGAAATCCTTCTTGAGCGACAGAACCATGAAGGTCTTCTCCCCGTCAGCAGCAGTGGACCCCATTCCCATTCCCATTACATGTGGCGTCCCTCAGGGCTCCTGCGTCTCCCCACTTTATACAATATATTCACCAAGCCCCTGTTTGATGATCTGGACCATCTGGGTATCTCCTACACCAACTATGCAGATGATACTCAGATTCTCCTCCCACTTTCCAGGGTCTACGACATGGATTTGGCGTTGGCGAATAGAGTGTATATACTCATCCAGGCATGGATGGCCACTCATGGTCTATGCCTGAATGATGAAAAGACTGAGCACCTCATCCTGGCCACCCATACCAATCTCAAGAAACTAGGTCATGATTACTCATTTAACATTGATCGGAATCTCATCAAGGTGGCCAAGGAGGTGAAGACTCTACATATATTCTTCCTCTGCCTTACTGTATTATGCTATATCTTTCCTTACCGTTTTCCTATGTATTTATATGCCTGTAACCTAAGCTTTGTATCTGCTTTCAATGCTCCGCCCTGTTACCTTCGGGTTTGGTGTGCATTAGAAATAAACAGATGCCTCTTCCTCCAATGACGGTTTATTTGCCAAGGCGGTACTTCATTCCGTCCATGAGAATAATAACTAGTACTCCCACCTCCAAAATTACCGCTGCTATGGGAGTCTATCATAAGATGTGGAATACGTGGGAGGACACAATCTATTCGAAGAACAAGTTACTTACAAACTGTAACGTTCTTTCGACTGGATGTTCCTCTCACGTATTCCTCATCGCCCCTCCCATCCTACCCCGCAGTACAGTTTGCGTTCCTTACACTTTCCTCTCACAAAGAGTCAGTCATGGGGCACGTCTGGGTGGTGTTCGAATATTTCCTCAAAGACTAAACTGAAGCAAACGGGCGCGGCACAAGCTACTTATACTGATGGTGACGTCGACACTGTACGTAGCCCGTCGAGGGACATCGACGCCACGACCTTGTGCACAGTGCCCTCAGCTGAGAATTTCTTTTCTGAAGCAGCGAAGCCGAAGCTTCCAGGATACAAATATCATAAGATGAGGAATACGTGGGGCAACATCCAGTTGAAAGAACGTTAGTTTGTAAGTAACTTGTTATTCTAAAGGACACTCCTTTTTGAACCTCTTCATTCCTGCCCTTTAAGGTTTCTCACTCTAAACAGTTTTCCTAGTGGCTTTAACCAGAAGAGTGAGCAAACTACAAGCTTTATCTTGCAAACCTCCACATACTAATTTTCACAAAGATAAAGTAGTTCTTCAGGTGAAGCCGAATTTCCTTCCAAAGGTTGTCTCAGAATTCCATATCACACAAAAAATAACATTGCCTTCATTTTACCATCCTCCTCACCCAGGGGGAGAGGAAGAGAGATTGCACAGGCTGGATCCAAAGCATGCCTTGAGTTTTTACATCAACAGACTTGCAATGATTAGGCAAGCAGACCAACTGTTTGTGGGTATGCAGGACATAAACTAGGTTTACCCATCACGAAACAGACCATTTCAAGATGGATAATTCTAGCGATCATAGAGTGCTATAAATTGGCAGGAAAAGACACTCATCAACACATCAGGGCTCATTCAATCAGGGGTATCGCAGCCTCGTCGACTCTTCAAAGAGGAGTTCCAATAAAGGACATCTCTGCTGCTGCCACATGGTCGTCTGCACATACTTTCCCCAAATTCTACAGTCTAGATTCCTCCTCTAGCCATGAGACTAGATTTGGGAAAGCTGTATTGCACTCTGTGCACTCTTAAAACCTTTCTAAATTTTACTACTGCCTCCTGTTCACATTGCTGCTTTGTGAGTCTATCAAAGATGAGGAATACCTGGGAGGACACAATCCATTCGAAGAACAAGTTGCTTACCAACTGTAACGTTCTTTGAACTGGATGTTCCTCCGACGTATTCCTTATCGCCCCCCTCCATCCTTCCCCCGTAGTAAAACTTCCCTTGTAGTTGCAGCCTACTCTTTCAAGGGTACTAACCATCTCCTACTGGACAAACTGCACCTCAAAACGGAACTGAGCAACGGACTCTGTGCAAGACTATTTATACCTATGGTGACATTGGCGCTGATACGGAGGCCTACAAGGGACACCGACGCGCAGTGCCCTCTACTGGGAAATACATCCTGAGGCCAGCAAGCTGGAAGTGGGTTTATTTATTTTATTTTTTATTTTTTTTTAATGTTTTATTGGTTAAGTATAGTTAAACCTTTAACATTACATCCTTATTCCTTTAGTAAAAAAACAATGTTCCTTTGTTAAAACTTTGTTAAAACTTCCCTAGATCCAATTGTCATCAGGCAATAATTGTCCCGTCATTGACTTAATCTCTCCCTTTTCTTATGATCCACAGCCTCATTTATTCAAGATTTGGGCAATCAAAGTAATTCAGCACTTAAGGATCTTGGACTACTCGTAGCGTTCTCTTACAGATCGGATTCTTATTCCTCTTGATTCAAGTTTAACATCTCAACAAATTTCAATGCATCTAGAGTTTTGCCAATTTTTTCCGCAGTGAGGATTCTTTCCCAATAACTTTCTTCCGTCTCCACAGTGATATTTATTGTGTAACTTCCCATATAGATCTCTCTTTTGCATTTTAAAGCTGGGCAGATTAACATAACATGTCTAATCGTTTCCAGTTGGTCCTTCCGTTTGCAGAACCGACAATATGCAGCTGTTCTGTCAATTTGTCTTCTTTTCCATTTCACTTCTCTGCTATTCCAAATATTAAGTCTGCAACGCAGCAGCAAATCCCGGTAGCGTTCAGTTGGAATTTTCAACAGATATGGCGGTAGGATATTCAAGCCTTTTTTTTCCCAGATGATGTTATAGCATAGATTTCTTCTCAATCTTTGTTCCTGGGTTTCCTCCCAATCCTTTTCCCGAATAACTCTTTTTGCTTTGTCCGGGTTATTCTTTAGGGTATCCTCCTCAAGATTTAATTGTTCCAACTGTGCCTTGCAGCTGCTTTTCCAATCATTAAGCATTTTGTCTTCATTCCGGATGTTCGTCTTGGCTAGAATTTCAAATGGTTTTGGTGGTATATCCAAAATGCACTTTCTATACAATGATAAGGTTTTCCAGAGTACGACAGAGTTTATTGATTGGAGTCTGAGCTCAGTTCTAATGAGCTCCACTGGTAATGAGGTTGGTAGGCGCAAAATTTTCCGCCAAAAATATGCTTCACAGAGATTCCAAACCTCCCATCTAAGGGCTACGAGTGCTTCCGTGCCATAAGTGATGACCGCCAACACTTTTTGCTTGTAGAAGGTTACAATTGGAATTAAAGAAAACTTCCCATATCTGCGATGTAGGCAAATCCCTTGATTTGTTAGAGCCACTAAGTTTTTCCCGGATCAGACAGTAGTGCGCCTGTTCGTTGCTGTTTTTGTTTATCATTATCCCCAGGTAGAGTGTCGTTTCCACTTCTTCTAAATTCTGGTTCTCTAATGACCATCGTATTGTTTTACCAGACTGTCTCCTGCCCCGGCTTGATTTCATTGTTAAGATCATGGATTTTTTGATATTCATCTTCATACTATTTTCTTTTAAGTAGTTGTTAAAGGATTCGATCCGTCGTTGTAGACCTATTGGTGTTTGGTCGATGAATACCGCATCATCAGCGTACAGCATCCAAGGTATTTCTTTTCCATTTATTGTCGGTGGAAATGCACGAATCTTCTCCTGAGCTATGTTCATATCTGCCATGTATAGGACAAAAAGGAATGGGGCTACTGCACAGCCCTGCTTGATTCCTCTATAGGTTTTAATCCTCCTCGAAAGTCCCCCATTGCTTGTAATTTGGACTTGAATTGAGGTATCGGTGTACAATGTTTTAATAGCTTCAAGTAGATCCTTAGGGCATCCCCAGTTTCTCATTTTTAACCACAAGAGCTCTCTATTGATTCCATCGAAGGCTTGTTTGAGGTCAATAAATGCAAGATAGAGCTTTTTTTTCCCGGCTAATGTCTTTGCCTTCAACAAGTTGATCAAAAATAGATTCAAGGCGGTGCCAACTCCATTTACAAAGGCTGTTTGTCTTTCGTCAAGAATTTTTGCCTCGGTGGCCCATTTTTTTAGATCTCTCAGAAGTAGTGACGCAAATAGCTTGCCAATAGAGTCTAGGAGTGCTATGGGCCTGTAATTCCTAGGGTTTTCGCGATCACCCTTCTTATATATCGGTACTATATAAGCCTCCGTCCATGTAGCTGGTATTTGTTTGGTTTTCATGATTTGTTGAAATAATGTGTATATTAGCTCCGTCCAGGCCTCACAGTTTTCTTTTAGTAATTTGTTGGAAATGCCGTCTGGACCGGCTGCTCTTGAGGTGCTAAGTTTTTTTATCAGGGTTCGGATATCATCCTTATCAAAGTTCAAGGCCCACGGAGTTGAGTCCGAGATCTCTTTAATAGCTTTTCCCCCACTTTCCGCTTCATAAAGAGTAGTGTAGTGTTCGAACCATTTATCTTCCGAGACCTGATTAATACCTACGGCAGATTGATTGTGCTCTCTGTCGTTAAGTAAGTCCCAGGTACTTCTAGCGTTGTTTGTCGATATGGCTGCTATCATTTTTTCCGCGTCTCTCTGCAGTCTTAGATACCGATTTTGTCTCAGCCAGTTTTTATATGTTTGTTGACATTTTCTCAGGAGCTCGTGTCTTTCTGAGCTGTTTATCTTTTTTCTGCGTCTCAATTCTGACCTGTATTGTTTCCTTCTTAACACAAGTTGTTCATCATACGTATGTTTTATTTTAATGTTCTTTTTTTTAGTTGGATCATACTTAATCTCATGGGCTTCCAACAGCCATTTGTAGTCAACTAGCTCTTCATTGTTGTTTATCGCTTTTTTGTATCCTAGTACTAGATTCGGGATTGCCCGATTTTTAATTCTCAGACGATTTCTTCCTCCTGTAACCTCAGTTTCCATTGTTCTTTCAATTCCTCTGTTAGATTTTATTTCCCAAACGATTTCGGTTGCTAACAGACAGTGATCACTGCTAGTTTGTTTTGTTATTGTGAAGGAGAGTATCCGCTCCAGTGTATTTCCTCCCACAAAGCAATAGTCTAAGCAAGCACCTGATTTCCCACTGTACCAAGTATTGGCCCCTTGAAGATCTCCCTTAGTCTGGCCATTTAACATCTTCATCTCACGGATTCTCATTTCTTGCATCCATATTTTTTCCTTTCCTAGCAGATGATCAGTAGCTTTGATCTTACCATTTTTGTCTAGGATTTTGATATTTAAATCGCCATTTAATATTATCAGCTGGCCATTTCCCTCCATCATGGATTGATCAATTACCTCCGTGATTGACGTTAAGAAGTTCGTCTGGCCCTGCATATTCTCGCTCCAGTAGATATTGATCAGGACCATTTGTTTTGGGATTTTCGGGGAATCCACTTCAGATGTGACTTTCAGGATTTGCACATAGGGGTTTGGTGTCAGATGTTCTATTACTTTTAGTGGACATTCCAATTTCTTGAGTATCATGAGGCCTCCAAACGGTCTTCCCTTTGGTCCCTTCCTAGCCGGGTTTGTGTATACCTCATAGCCCTCGCATATAGGGGATTTACGTAGCCATGATTCTTGTATTGAGATAAAATCATATTGGGTCAGGAAATCGCATTTACTAGAGAGCAGATGTTTGAAACCTCTTGTGTTCCACGATGCACATAGGATCCGGGTCTGCTCATTCTCCGTACTCTATTGTTTCTTCTTGGAAATCAAGGCATTTGCCATCCAGGCCCATTCCTTTCCCTGGTTGTTTACTTTAGTGGGTTTGTTCTTATCCATCTTTAAGTTTTCCGAGTTATCCACTGTGAATCTCAGGGTTTTCAATATCTCTTTATTCTTTTTAGTTGATAAAGACTCTTCCTCCTGAGACTCTTTCTCATTTTTACTTTTTTCATTATTTTTCTTCAATTTCACCCCCCGAGTTATTGATCTTGGTCTTACTGCGATTTCCTTTTTTGTCTTTTTTCTTTGTTCTGTATGGGCTTTTTCTTTTAATTGTCTAGGTTCCTCGTCTAAGTCCTCCAGTCGGAACCCTCTTTTTCTTAAAGTGTCTGATGCATCCAATAGTTTCTGCTTTATATTTTTAGATGACAAGTGCAAGATAACTTGGTCCAGTCTGTGTTCCTTTGGGAATTCCACTATTTTTATGTCTTCCGTTGATATCGTCCTTGGTGACAGGGCTTGCTTGCAGAGCTCCACCACGTACCTTCTATTTAAGATCACCCTTCTTGGTCCATTTTCTGCTGTTTCTAATTTTAGATAATATCCTTTGCATAAAATGGTTTTCTTCAGGGGTGATCCTAGCGGTAGTTTTTTCCTTTTCTTGACTTCATAGTCCTTTTTTTTTTTCCTTATCAGTTGATTCTTTAAGACAAATGTTGTTCTGGATTTTTTTTTCAATCCTCCCTCCCTTCACCATTTCTTTTCTTTTTTGTTCCAATGTCTTAAATCTAATAGATTCCTGGTCAGAGTCCAATTCAATTTCATTTGTACCTGGTCTTCGTTCTTTTTCCCTGATGTTTTCTTGGGCATTTTTCTTGTGGGGCATTGACTTCAGGTCTTCCTTAGATTTTTTGGTTAGGTCTACTGTATCCCAATTATCTAAAGTTTGCCAATCCGAGGTACTTAAGCTATCCCAGTCTTCCTTCTCACTGTCAGATTCCATCAGCTCAATGAGGTCACTCAAATTCGCTTGCTGCTCTGGATCCTCCCTGCTTTCTTCCCTTAACTCCTTTGCTTGATCTTTTAGTCCCTCGGACCCTATATGACTACTCATACTCATCTCTCTTCTAGATTTCTTGGCACAATTTGTGTTTTCTCTTCTTGGTGGAGTTCTTAGATTTCTCAAAAAGGCTCTTGAACCATTTACTTTACGTTTAAGGGATTCATTTTTGGGTTTTTTCCCTTTTTCATTCGATGCACTCGTAATCTCCTTACCATTTCGGTGATTCGGATCCTTCGGTGTCACCCCAGCAAATATTGCAAAAGAAGATCGTTCTAGATTTGTAGAGTTCAGCTTGTTAGTCTCCTTTATCCCAGACGGGATCAGGATCACCTCTTCCTGTTGTTGTACCTTTTGATTCGGGAGGTTAGTTGCATCCTTTTTCAATTTCATTGGTCCCTTGCCTTCTTTAAGCTTTGTGTCAGGACAGTCCTCCTTATGCCTTTGGTTATTATGTTTATGGGTACTTCTCATCCATTTACAGTCTTCCAGGACCGCTTCCATTAATACAGATTTATCAATCGCATCACGTCTAGCTAGATCACTGAGGCGAGATTGCCAAATTTGAGTTAATTCAGCTTCTTTGTTTGTTCTTTCATTTAAGCTCTGCAGGGCCGAGGTCATATTAACATGATTCTCTTTTATTTGAGTGTTGCTGATGGTTACCTCTTGAATAGAGTCTTTAAGTTCCTCATAGAGCTTAAGAATAGGGGCTAGTGTTATAGTTAGCGATGACATAACCACTTTTTCAATATGGTTCAAATCTTTTTCTCTTTCAGTTTTGCAGGCCTCAGTTATTATCCCTAGGATTTGTTTATCCCATGTGTCTCCTGTAGGCCTGTTTTCCTCTTCCCAGTTTAAGCGGCTGGCTAGATTACTTCCCGTGTGATCCTTTCTTACTTCAACCTTTTCCATGTCTTCGTTCACCCTCGCCACTGGCAAAGTTTTATTTCTGTCGTCCCAAAGTGGCAAGTGAGTTCCTTTCAGGGCTGTCCTATTTTCTCGAAGGCCAAAAGGAGATATGACGGTATTCTCAAACTGTTCTTTATCCAAGGCAGCCATTTTTTCATTGATCAGGCAGAAACTCCTTCTTTTTTCTCTTCCAATTTTATCCGTTATTGTAGTGATGTCTTGCATGATTTTATCTGCCAGGCTACGATTACTCAAGCTTGCCGGTGCAGTGTCTGCTGCACTGTTATTCAATCTTTCTAACGGCCTCCGCCCTCCCAAGCGAGAACTAATGGATCCTGTGTCATAGTTATCTGTAAGAATTCCTTTATTTACTTCCTTTAGGGGCTTTACAGTTCGATTCCCCTTCTCCTTTGTTGGGCTAGCTGCTATGGTGTATTTCCTCAATGTGGGACTAATCCTTTCTTCCCTATATGGTTGGAAAATGTCTATCGGATCTTGCATTATCATTGAAGTCCTTCTAAGGTCAGTATTTTTATTCTGCTTGATCGAATCCTGCAGAGCGTCTTCAATATGTCCCAATTCCAGCACGTCCCATTTGTCAGCTTGATCTACTGTTTGCTGGCTATTTACAATACTAGCCACGCCAGGGCTAAATTGTGCCGCTAATGATCTTATAGGGTTTTCTAGACTCATGTCCAGGCTTTCTTGAATTATTGAATCACTAAGATCCACCCCTATTCCATCTTTAGGAACTGTTCCGAGGGCCTCATCCTCTGTTTGTAGCGCCTTCTGATTTCCTATCGCGTCTACAAGTGGATTAGTTGACAATTGGTTTGACTTTATCTCCTTTCCCTGTGTGGAGCTAGTGTCCTTACCTGCTGACATTTCAGCAGGTAGAGCTACTTTCCCCTTGCAAAAATCCTCAATTGCTATTTCAGCTACTTCATTGGATTCTAGAATGCTTTGTTCAGTTTCTTTCCTCTCACAAATCCCATCAGATACCACCTCTACCTGGCCTGGAAATGATGATGGGGAAAGAGTTTTTGTGATTTCTCTTTCCGTGGCGGTAGTACATGCCATGGGTAGTTCTGGAGAATTAGGTGCCAACCACAGATTGTCACCGTTATCCGCCGGCTGTGAGAGTGCTTTCTCCATATTGGATTGATTGTCTCCCACTGATGAGCTTTTTCTTTTATCAGTGCCAAATGGTAGTCGGCTTTGTTTTAGCGTCGTGGGTCTCAGGGTTTGCTCCGGGCTCCCATTTGCTTCTGGGAGTGAAGCGAATCTCTCTCTTACCTGCAGGCGTGTTCTTAGTCCTGTTGCTTGTGTACCCTTTGAGATCGGGATTGACTTCATTGGCTCGAAGGGGTCTTCGTTATCACACGCCTCAGTACGCCTCAGTAGCTTCCCGCAGCTGGTAGACAAGCAACACCTGTACCGCCACCGCAAGCAGCCAAACAGCTTAACAGCTCCTCTAATCCAAAACAAACGATGCCCTTTGCGCGCCGGGCTTAGCGCCGCAAGGGTGTCCGGGGGCAGGTCTTATTGCACTTCCTGGTGTCGTCACAGAGGGCGGGCAGGGGGCGGAGCCAACTAGCGCAGCAGCGCTCGAGCCTGCACGGCTCTCTCCTCGCAGGCAGGCACCTCAAATCCTCCAACGGCTGTCAGAGGGCAGGTGGGGGGGTGTAGAAGGGTCGCAGCCACAGCTTAACAGCTCCTCTAATCCAAAACAAACGATGCCCTTTGCGCGCCAGGGGTTTATCAAAGATGAGGAATACGTGGGAGGAACATCCAGTCGAAAGAACGTTACAGTTGGTAACTTGTTCTTCTCTGGTTTCAGGAGGTTTCAGGATTGCCATGCACGCCGGTCTAAAGCTCCGGTTGGTGGACCCAGTCGTAAGCAACAACGGTAAGGTGGTCGTTTTTTCCTCTCACTCATCGGCTGCCTCTCCAGGGACGGGGTAGTCTCACTGCCGTCAAATCAACCCAATGAGATTTCTTTGTCGGTTGCACAGGACTCCATTGGGAGGACGAATCTCGTCTCATCTGGAGGTGTGGCAGACCATCAATGAAGACCAGTGTGTTTTGTCCATCGCTCGCTCGGGCGGGCTTCCGCTTGCCCCTTTTCCCTGCCCCACCCTTCAATCCTTGCTTCCAGCAGACTGGAACACCTTCCATCAGAGCGGAGGTACAGAAACATCTAGACCTCAGAGTTGTGGAGCCTGTTCCCCTCAGGGAGCAAGGGGAGGGCTACTACTCCCATCTGTTCAGTGCCCTAACCCAACCAGGCTGGCCTGCGCCCTTTCCTCGATCTTTCCCAATTCAATCATTCTCTTCCCCAAGAGAAATTCAAGATGATCATGCCTTGCCAAATAAAGTCCTCTCTTCAGAAAGGTGACTGGCTCAGTGTACTGGACCTTCAGGACGCATACATGCACTTTCTGATATGGAGCCCGCATCGGAAATACCTGCTGTTCGACCTGGGAGAGGAACACTTCCAGTTCTGTGTGCTCCCTTTTGGTCTCGGTGCCATATGTCTTTACAAAGATGCTGGTCATCGTAGCTTTCTTCAGACTGCAGGTGGTTCATGTATATCCATATTTGGATGATGGGCTCCTGCGCAGTCCTTGCCCACAGACGGCCTTGACCAATCTTCAGTCTCTCCTTCAGCTCCTGTTCCATCTTGGGCTGTCGGTGAAATGGCGGAAATAGTCTGACGGTCTCAACTTGATTTTCCTGGGTTTCTGTTGGTATACAGTCAGTACAAAGGTGTTCCTAAAGGCGGACAGGTTTGCAGACCTATCGTCCACGTGTCAGCTCTTCCTCCAGTCATCGCACATGACGGCCTGGTGGTTCCAAAGACTTCTGGGTCTCATGGCCTCTTGTGTGCTAGCTCTACCTCTTGCACGTCGGAAGATGAGGCGTACTCGGCTGGCTCATCGGAGCTGTTGGTCTCATGCTTCGGACCCGGATCCCATGATAATCCCAGTTCCACCCTGCATGACGGCGGACCTACAATGGTGGTTTCGACCAGCAACCTTTCAGTGGAGGCCTCCTTCCAGGAGCCCTGCCCACAAGTGACGGTTACCATGGACTCTTCCCTTATGCGGTGGGGAGCAACGCTGGGTCACCTCGAAGTAGTCGACCTATGAATGCTTCAGGACAGGCAGTTCCATATCAATTATCTGGAACTCCTGGCTATTTTTCTGGGGCTCAGAGCTTTTCAACTGTCTATCACCAAGTCCGTATTCGCACAGACAATTCAGTGGCAATGTTTTACATCAACAAGCAGGGTGGCACCAAGTCACTTCTCCTTGTGGACCTAGCCATACAATTTGGGACTGGGCCATCCAGCACAAGGTCTGGCTCCAGGCTGTACGTATCCCGGGTCACATCAATGTAACTGCAGACTCACTCAGCCGCCAGTTGGCAGCCAGTTAAGAGTGGGAATTGAACAACGATGTTCTGTCCAACATTTTTCATACATACATGGGGCACTCCAGAAGTGGACCTCTTTGCAATGTTTTCAAACAGGAAACTTATGCATACAGGGACAGCCTTGGAGTGTTCTCACTGGGAGATGCACTCGAGATTCGGTGGCACAACATGAAGGCTTATGCTTTCTCTCCATTGCCTCTGATTCATCGGTCACTGCAAGCTCAGGAGCACATCGAATTGTACTCTACTCTTCATAGCTCCTTGGTGGCCAGCTGGATTTTGGTTTTCGGAACTTCAGCATCTGTCGTGTCTTCCTCCGATCAAATTGCAGCTGATTTCCGACGACCTTCACGAGAGCGATCACTAGCCGTGGCATCCCTCCCCACCGTTGTTCAGCTTGGCGGCCTGGTGTCTGAATTCAGATCTTTAGAACAAGTTAATCTGTCCAAAGACAAATGCGCATTATCCACGTGGCCAGGATACCTTCTCTGAGTGCCCAATATAGGAGCAAATGGCTCTGTTTTTGACTAATCCAGTCATCAAAAGGCATTTTGCAGGACTTCATCTCTTCCGGCCAGTGCGCACTCCGCATCCCAAGTGGGATTTAAATGTGGTCCTCACCACTTTATGCCATAAGCCGATTGAACCCGTGGCCACTACTGATCTTAAGTTTTTTTTCTTGGAAGGCTGCTTTTTATGGTTCCAATAACATCCGCAAGGTGAGTAAGCGAACTCCAAGCTCTTTCTGTGGAACATTCGTTCCTCACGTTCCACAAGGATAAAGTTGATCCATCCATCCATCCATCCATCCATCCATCCATCCATCCATCCATCCATCCATCCATCCATCCATCCATCCATCCATCCATCCATCCATCCATCCATCCATCCATCCATCCATCCATCCATCCATCCATCCATCCATCCATCCATCCATCCATCCATCCATCCATCCATCCATCCATCCATCCATCCATCCATCCATCCATCCATCCATCCATCCATCCATCCATCCATCCATCCATCCATCCATCCATCCATCCATCCATCCATCCATCCATCCATCCATCCATCCACGACTGCTGTTGCCTTCCAAAAGTATGTTCCTTGGGAGGCCATCGCTAAGGCGGCTACGTGGGTCTCCCCCTTTCTGCAAGCATTACTGCTTAGACCGGAGCTCCAGGGCTGATTCCCAATTTGGCCACGCTGTCCTCAAACTTGTTTCTGTGAATGGATTTTCCATCCACCCGTTGTAACTCTGGTTGTGCTTGGGAATCTCCCACATGTATGGAGGAAAGGAGACGGGACGTAGGATTATAACAAAGCTACTCACCGTAGTGACTATTTTACTCCTAGTCCATAGTCCCCTTTCTTCCATATGTTTGCCCGCCATCCCCTCTAAAAAGTATGCTCTATTGCTTAAATGGTCTCAGCCCTGGCGATAGAAAAGGACTGAAGGGCGATTTGTGGGGTGGAGCTCAGGAGGGTGTGGTTACGGCCACGTGCTGTAGCCCTGCATAACAAAAATTTACAAATATTTTTGATGCTTTTTGACAAAAGTGCTATGGTCCCAAACCAAAGGATGCAATGTCCCACAAGTATGCAGGAAAAGGGACTTAGGAGTAAGATGGTCCCTACGTCGAGTAACTTTGTTATTCTAAAGCGTGAAAACTATGCCCAGAGGCTTCTGGGCGCTATTTAACAGAAAAGACTGGCAAATGAGTAAATCAGAAAGGCAAGTTAACTTGGTCTTTAAACTTTTCCTCAATCTGAGATGGTCGGAAATATCCAGATGTGTCTGTGGTAGGACATTCCAAAGCATTGGGGCCTGCATGGTAAAGCAGTGTCCTCCGGCTTTACAGAACAGAGGTACAACCAAGAGGTTATGCCGCCGGTAATGGGTAATGTTGACCCAGAATCCCAAAGACGCCACTTTCTAGCCCAGTCTGACTCCTTGATTATCTGGGAATGTCTTGCCAAATGGCAGATGATAGTTGGAGATAGATATGTTGAAAAGTATAGCTATTTTCCGCCAATGTATTGCTGAATGGGAACAGAAGTATTCTTGATAATCAGTCTCTGCTTTGTTTCCGTCTGTCAAGATTTACTGCTTGATTGCAGATAACGTGAACATTTCCAGATAATCAAGAATTCAGACTTGGCTAGAATGTGGCGTCTTTGTGATTCTGGGTCAACATTACCCATTCTCCATTCAATCTATGCAGACTAGCAATACTATTACCATGCCCTGATGACTACCCTAGTGGGTTGAAAGACGTGTCGGCGGCATAATTCATACATGCGGCATAACAATCTATATAGAACTTATCACATATGTTATTGGATATATGCTCCAGTCTGATGCCAACCATTTCTGTAAACCAATGTTTGGAGTTTAACATTTGGTTTTTGCAATAGCTTTACAAATGGGTGTTTTTGAGCCAGATTGTGTTTTTTCATAATCGCCATTGTGTTTGAGGTTGTTTAACACTTGGAGTACGCAAATTTGTGAAGCCAACAAATTTATATTATTTTGTCAAAATATTAGTGACTTAATGTGGTTACTTAACAGCCTGTTTTTCAAATTTTGGGAGGATAATAAACTTATTTGTAATATCTTCCAATAAATCAAGCCGCAAGACTGTTTTCATTAATTGGTTTCAAGATTTATATTTGATAGTGAGCGCAGAACGTGAGGACACATCTTCTTGGTATGTTAGAATATTCAGTCGGCACAGCCAAATGCTGTGACCACTGCCTAGTATTTAGTTGAAGACCGTGGCTGGTTAGTGTATATACTATACAATGGGGATGACTGAATACCATAGCTAGTAGCATGTCAGTATTTTCAAATATACAGTGGGCATGGCCAAAAGATGTAAACACTGCGCATGGTCAAAGGCCATGGCTAGTGGCCCACTTAGGTTATGTCATACAGTGGCTACAGCCAAAGGTTGTGGCCACTGGATAGTTTTGTGCTAAAGCCCATGACTAGTGGCTGGTTAGTGTATATAATATACAGTGGACGCTGTTGAAATCTCTAGCCACTGGTGAAGGCAAACATCTATGGTTGGTGGCCTGTTAGTGTTTTAAAATATACAGTGCACATGGGTGAATGTTGTGACCGGTCCACAACTGAAGGCAATGATTGGTACACTTTCATGCAGCCCTACAGTTAAGGTGCGTAACGTCCCTTTTTACGCATATAATGAAAGGAAATACGGATTCTTTATTTTTCTACTGCGTACCATGTATGCTGTAATTAGTCATAAAAATACTTTATGCCACTAGATGGCACTGTAGTAAGCAAGCTCCTGCCTTGAGGCAGACAGATACTTCCCTTGACAGTCTCTCTCAGAAGAATGTATCCTAATCCAGGGCTCAAACCACCCCCTCCTGGAAGACCTTTGCAGAAACACACGTGTCCTGCTGCATTTTTTTATATGCAGAGTGAGCTGAGAGGAGGCTGCAAACGCGGTGACATCAGTCAGGTAAGCATCCCGAATGTCAAAGGAAGTTAAACCATCTTTAAAAGGCCCAGTTTAATTCCTATTCCCTTGGCCGTTTTTGTAGGCTGTGAGGGGAAATGTACAAGTAGCAGGGGCCACACGTGCGCAGGGTGTTTGAGGTGTTTTATAACACTTTCAGCACTGTTTGGAGGTGTTAGGTGTTTGTTTTTGTATCATATCTGTTTCTGCAGCTGGCAGCGCTTTTCAAATTTTTTTTTGTTTTTCTCTCCGACAGCCCATACCTCTCTCTGATATAATCTCGCATGGTCCGGGCTGTCGAGAGAAAAATAAAAATGCAATTGAAAAGCGCTTGATCATTCCGAAGTAGCAACTGTCTGTTTTTAAACTGTTTTAAAATGCGTTTTTTTTCTCTGTCAGCCCGGACCTCTATCTGATATAATCTCGCATGGTCCAGGCTGTCAGAGAGAAAAAAAACGCAATTTACAACAGTTGTAAATCATGCTTCGTGTCTGTCTCCCTCCTTACCCCCAACCCCCGCTCATGGCCCGTGTCTCCCCTGTTCCCCCCCACCCCCCGCTCATGGCCCGTGTCTCCCCTGTTCCCCCCACCCCCCGCTCATGTCCCGTGTCTCCCTTCTTCCTCCCCACCCCCCGCTCATGCCCGTGTCTCCCCTGTTCACCCCCACCCCCCTGCTCATGCCCCGTGTCTCCCTTCTTTCCCCCTCCACCCCCCGCTCATGCCCCGTGTCTCCCTCCTGTACCCCTCATGCCCCGTCTCTCCCCGTTCCCCCACCCCCGCTCATGCCCGTGTCTCTCCCCGTTCCCCCACCCCCGCTCATGCCCGTGTCTCTCCCCGTTCCCCCACCCCCGCTCATGCCTCGTGTCTCTCCCACAGACCCAATGATTTTAGCAACAAACACAAACTGAGCAAATTGCACAGTACTCTGGTTTGTCATCTACTAAATATGAGGGTCAAAAAAACGAAAAAATTGTGATTGTACAATGTAATAAGTCTTTATAAAATACTAATACTAACATGCTATTTTCTTTCATCACAGAAATGAACAGGAAAAACATGGACTCCTGTTACTAACCATCGCAGCATATCACACCCATACTGGCTTATAACATTGTTCCTTATAAATTTGTTTTTGACCCAAAGTTATAAGCCACTATGAGTGTGATATGCTGCGGTGCTTGTGGCCAGGGCATAGAGTCTTGGATGCATGGCCAAAAGGCCAGGCACCCAACATTCTATACCCTGGCCACAACCACCGCAGCATATCACACCCATAGATTCAAGCATTTCAACCATTTTAATGTCCGCGGACACAAGGAAGTTCCTAGAACACATTCAACTTGCCAGAGGACGATACGGACAGCGTCATCAGGACACCCACATTTTCTTTATGTACGAACATTTCAGGACACCGCAAGTGTTCTTAGAACACTTTCAACTTGACACCGAATCCATTCTGTTTATTTACGAACATTTCAGAACAGCCGTGTTGTTCGCAGAGAAATCGAACACAACAAAAACGTCTAGCACATAAAAAAAAACATTGCACCTATCTCATACTCCCCCACCCTCCCCAAACACTCTTGCACACCAACACACTCCACTAAATACAATTTTTAAACCAAGTTTCACCTCGCTGTCCGCGGTCGTCTGCGAATGCAAGATGTCGGGCGTCACCAAAAATTTGACGCATCCATGCCCTACGCCGTCCAATCAGCGAACACGTCGGATGTCCGCGGACATCGCGCAAGCCGCTCAGCCAATCAGGGCACTGTCTGCGGAGCGAACCGGGAAGTCCGTCCGCAAAGCGAACAGAGAGATCACACATTTTTTTGCCTTACATTGTGGTCATTTTATAAAAAACTACTGGACGGATTTACACCAAATTTGCAAAAGCACGCTTTCGGGACCTAGCCCCCGCCCCAAATTTGGTGTAAATCTGTCCAGCGGTTTGGGCTGTAGGCGTGCGCAAAGATTTTCCCATTATGTCTATGGGAAAAAACACAAGTTTTGGGACCCCCCCCTGGACCAACCCTCTCCAAACTTTGCAAAAAAATTCAGAGTGGGACATATACATTTTTTGCAAAGTTTGGTGAGGATTCGTCCAGACGGAGCGAAGTTGTAAGCCACCCAAAAAATGCTCTTCCTATGGAAACATCGACTTAACCATAACTACATGGACGCTACTGCGTCCATGTAATGTGTGTGTGTGTGTGTGTGTGTGTATATGTATATATATATATATATATATTTCTGAGGCTTGTGGAATCTGCTTAGATCACATGCTGTGCATAGGCCGACATCTAGTGGAAGCTGCGGAGTATTACAGTTTGTTTTTCGAAACTCGAAAATGGGCGTCGACACAGGCGTGCCAGTAATACTATCCCTAGTGTGACGTCCACTGTACCCAAGATATCTCACGCGTCTAGGATCCTCAGATTGTTTTTTTCCGCCATACTGCTCGGAAGCATCTTGCGGAGTCCCCTGGCCTTAGCCATACTTTTGCTAATTATTGAAGTTTAAAATTATTTATTGACATCCTTCCCCACCCCAACGTCGACCCTCGACGACGGCTGGAGAAGACATCGACCGTCGGCTGCTGCACGACGGATCTGGGCCTCGGAAGGCCGCTGGCCTCGGCCCGGGCCTAGTAGGCCGCTGGCCCCGGCCCTGCAAGTAGGGAGAGTGGGGGGTGGTACATACTCTTCACTCTTAGTATATAGGTACACCTTATATATTTCCTACACTTACCAGCCCGCTGCCTCAAGGTGCGTATGGAGGGTCCCCCTTTCCAATTCTGCCCCAAGTGCAACCGCAAATACCCTTGGGTCGACAGGCACGCCACGTGCAATCTCTGCTTGCCGAGGGACCACCCCGAAGCAAACTGCAGAGCGTGTAGTAGGTTTAAGCCTAAGACACTTAAGGACCGTTCGACAAAGCGTTGGGCCCACCACGCCAGGCAGGCAGCCATGGCAGCGGAGGGCGCCTTCAGCGATGGCAGCGACGCCGTACTTTGGGACGGCGAGGGCATTATGGCGTCGAAAGACTGCCGAGCGCAGGTCCCCGACCTCAGAAGGTTGTCCGGCAGGGCGGCTATGGGGAAGACCCCCGGCGACGCAAGCGCTACACACCCTACACACCCTACACACACTAAGCACACTAAGTCCAACCGAACCTCGACGACGTCGACTTCTCGGAAAGAGGCACAGATAGAACGGTCCGACTCGGTGTCCTCTGGGCGCTCTCGATTGAGATCGCCGCATGATGCAAGGCAATCATCCACTCTTGCCAAGAGTGCCTCGCTCCCTAGATTAACGGAAGTTCGATCGCCGGAAGACGAAGACGACTTCCACCCCCAGGCCGCGCTCCAGGAGACCGAGGCCGCAGTTAAAACCAGCGAGGCCCCACGCTCAAAACAAGATACCTCTCCCGACCCTCGACGCCAGGCGTCGAAAGTCTCTGAGGCCTCCAAGGGGCAGGGAAAACATTTTTCCACGCACGGGGAGGGGGGGAAACAGCGGAAAGCACAGCCTTCCACTTCTGTAAGACCATCCTTCCACCCTAAGCAGACAGTCAAACATAAATCTACTGGGACATCAACATCCAGCAAGGCTACCCTTGATAAGTCCTCTAAGTTGCCTACTAAAGCCATACCCTGTTCCAAAGAATGGTCCAGTGAAGACATAGACAGGGTCATGTCAAGGATGTCTTCCTTAGCTGATTTTTATGACAAGAACCCAGAACATTTCCTTTCGTATGACCCTCAAGGGGCCACACCCTCAGGCTCCTCTGATCCTATCCCCCTAAGTAAAAAGGCCCGGTTCGAAAGACCTGAACCCTTCGAGGTGCAGCCTTACTCTACTCCATACTCTACTCCACACCCCAGATACCAAGGACAGCCTTTCCCTGAAGGGGACCAGGAGTTTACAATTATGGAGGAACAAACCGGGACTGAATACTATGCGGATGATGAGGACCTGGAGGAGGTAGAAGACGAGCAGGAAAATTACAGAGTAGATTCCCCGGTAGAAAGCGAAGCCCCAGTTACCGACTCGCCAGTTGATAACCAGCCCCTCCTTAATGAAGTTCTCGCTCGCGCGGCAGAACATTTTCACATCGACACCCACGGTGTACAGGAGGAAAGGGACTTCGCAGAAGAGTTGGTGGGAGAAAGGAGGCCGGTCGCTCAAACCATCCCTATCCTTAAATCCATCCAACGTAGAATAGATCCATCCCTGGTGAATCCAAACCTCACCAGAGCCGTCAACCCCAGAGTCGAAAAACTTTTTCGGGCAGCCCAGTCTGACCCTCTTTATATAAGAGGACAGCTTAAACCAGACTCCCTAGTGGTTACCAACACTCGGAAGAGAGCTGGGACACCCTTATCGTCATCAGAAGCTCCTCCCGACAAGGAGAGCAAAAGACTATAGGGGTTTGGCAGGAAGGTAGCCTCAACGTCCGCCTACCAAGCAAGGATTGCAAACTCCACCACCCTATTGGCAAGTTACAACTGCCATCAATGGGAAGAGGTCGCGGCGCTCATAGCCTCTGCTCCTGAACCGTTAAAGGGCCAGTTGGCTCAGATCTCGGCAGAAGGGAGAGCCGTGTCTGGTTGCATATTAAAAGCAACTTTCGACGCCGCGGACAACGCAGGAAGATTGATAGCAGAAGGTACTGTTATCAAGAGACATGCGTGGTTACGGCAGTCGGGGTTCAAAACAAAAACACAGGCTTCATTAATAGACAAGCCGGTGGAACCCGATCTATTGTTTGGGAAAGCGGTCGAAGACGCACTTAAGAATGCCAAGGACGAGTACGAGACTCTCAAATCCCTTGGTCAGCTTACCAACAAACCCCCTAATCAGAGGGGGAACAGTAATTTTCGTCGCCCACGCGGCCAAAATTCACAAAGAGGCAACTATGCCCAAGGACAGGGTACACAATGGAACAACAACCAGCAGTCTACCCAGAGTTACAGCAAGGGTAACAAAAGAGGTCGTGGAAGAGGCAGAGGCAGCCCCAACAAGGGAGGTGGCTCGCCTCCACCAAAGCAGTGACGCTCAGTTCAGGGTCCCTTCTCACGCAACCCCAGTAGGGGGACGCATTTCCAACTTCACCCAGGTTTGGGAAGGGATCACCTCAGACAGATGGGTGCTGTCAACAGTGTCCACAGGATATTGTATAGAATTACTGCAGCGTCCCAGGAACCACCCTCCACGACAAAGAGTACACTCCTTAGAACATCAGAAGATCCTTCTCGAGGAGATCGCCATTCTGCTAGAAAAGGACGCGATAGAACTCGTCCCAGGACACCAGGTAAACAAGGGTATCTATTCAACTTACTTCCTTGTGCCAAAGAAAGATTTAACAATGCGCCCAGTATTGGACTTACAGCCTGCCAACAAGTATGTCAAGCCCCAAAAATTCCGTATGACCACGCTACAAGAGGTAATCCCCCTCCTAAAGAAGGGGGATTACATGGCAACCTTGGATATGAAAGATGCTTATTTTCATATTTCCATGCTCCCAGCCCACAGAAAATACTTGCGCTTCAAGGTGGACAGTCGCCACTACCAATTCAAGGTACTGCCCTTCGGGATAGCTTCAGCACCAAGGGTGTTCACCAAGGTACTGGCGGTGGCAGCTGCACACCTACGCAGGGAGGCAATCCCAGTGTACCCTTATCTGGACGACTGGCTCATAACGGGGGAAACCCCAGGAATTTGCAGGTCAAACATTCAGAGGACTATCGACCTCCTCCACGAATTAGGCTTCTCTATCAACGAGAAGAAGTCAAGTCTGGTGCCAAGCACCTCAAAACAGTTCCTAGGAGCAATCCTAGATTCTCAAAAAGGGTTGACCTTCCCTTCGGAAGAGAATTCGGAATATACTACTGCTAATTCCACATTATCAGTCAGGTCAACAAATAACGGTACGCAAAGCAATGCGGTTACTGGGCATGATGGCGTCTTGCATTTACCTGGTCCCCCACGCGCGTCTGCGCATGCGTCCCATGCAGGAATGGTTGGCGAAACAGTGGTCTCAGGCAAGTGGTCAGTGGGACGATCTAGTGGTCGTTTCGCCAACACTCGTACAGAGCTTACACTGGTGGACAAGAGAGAATCTCGCAAGGGGAAAACCCTTTTACGATCCCGAAGTACAGGCAGTGGTGACTACAGATGCATGCCTGACTGGGTGGGGAGCTCACCATCTCCACCACACAGCTCAGGGTCTCTGGTCTCACTCAGTAGCCAAGAACCACATCAACCTGCTAGAGCTTCTGGCAGTATTCCGAGCGCTTCGGGCGTTCGAGCCCCATCTGCTAAACTTGTCGGTGCAGATCCGGACGGACAGCACGACAGCCATGTTCTATTTGAACAAACAAGGAGGGAGTCGTTCGCCAAATCTGTCCAAGCTTGCCCAGAAAATCTGGATATGGGCACTCAGACGGAACATCTTCCTGTCATCACAACATGTTCCAGGGGAGCTCAATTCCCTAGCGGATGCCCTAAGCAGAGACTCCCTCCCAGAGGAACACGAATGGGTCCTTCACAGAGATATCGTAGAAGATCTCTTCTCTCAGTGGGGTTTCCCCACTATAGACCTATTCGCCACAAGCGAAAACAAACAATGCCCAGGATTTGCATCCAGGTTCCCCCAGCCAGACTCCCAAGGGAACGCCCTGTGGATGAACTGGTCAGGGATGTTTGCGTACGCTTTTCCACCAACTCCTCATCAGGAAGGTGGTGTACAAGATGAACAAGGAATCGATGACGCTCATCCTAGTTGCTCCCATGTGGGCGAGACAACCATGGTTTCCACACCTACGCAGGATGGCGGTGTGCGAGCCCATCAAACTCCCAGCCTGGTACAACCTACTGTCCTAGCAACAAGGTCAAACAGTGCACCAGGAACCCAACTCAATGAACCTGGCAGCATGGCTCCTGAGGTCAGAGTTTGGCCATCTCAATTTACCACAAAGGTGTATGGACATCCTAAAAGAATCCAGGAAACCAAACACAAGACACTGTTATTTTGACAAGTGGAAGAGATTCGTTATTTGGTGCCAGAATAAACAAATCAACCCAGTTGATTGTACTCCTTCCAACGTTGTGACATACATGCTCCACCTGCTGGATGCAGGATTGGTTTTTAACTCTCTGAAAGTACACCTGGCAGCCCTCTCGGCTTACACCACATCCCATAACAAGGTGTCGTGGTGGAAAGTACCAGTAGTTAAAGCCTTCATGGAAGGAGTAAAGAGACTTCACCCTCCTATTTCGAACCCACCGCCAGGATGGGACCTTAATGTGGTGCTAGCTAAGCTCATGGGCCCCCCTTTCGAACCCATGCATAAAATTAGTCTCAAACACCTGACTTATAAAACGGCCTTCTTAGTAGCCATTACCGCTATAAGAAGTGTCAGTGAAATTCAGGCTCTGTCAGTGCAGGATCCTTTCTTTACTATCCACAAGAACAAACTGGTTTTACGCACACACCCTAGGTTCTCACCTAAATTTATATCAAAGTTCCATGTAAACCAGTCCATCGAGCTTCCGGCTTTCTTCCAGAACCCGCAAAGCTCGGCTGAGGTGAAACTACACACCCTAGATGTGCGTAGGGCGGTCCTCTACTATGTAAATAAAACCAGACCGCTAAGGAAAACAGATCAACTGTTTGTCTCCGTAGCTACAGGCAGAGAGGGAGATCGCGTCTCTAAAGGCGCTATCTCGAAGTGGATTATCAACTGTATACAGCTGTGTTACTCTCTTTCTGAAAAAACTCTGCCTTTTACGCCAAGGGCCCACTCTACTAGAGGCATTGGGGCCACTCTGGCTTTCATTGCAAATGTTCCCCTCGACACCATTTGCAAAGCAGCTACTTGGAGCTCTATTCACACTTTTACTCAGCATTACTGCATTGACACTCATTCCAAGACAGATACACAAGTGGGACAAGCGGTTCTAAGACACCTGTTTGCTCATGACCCTTCTCACATCCCACCTCCTCCTTCTGGTACTGCTCGCTAATCTATGCACAGCATGTGATCTAAGCAGATTCCACAAGCCTCAGAAGGGATACATTACTCACCGTAATCGTATTTCTGATGCTTGTATCTGCTTAGATTCACATGCGACCCACCCTTCCTCCCCTCCGAGAGAAGGCGCATGATTGCTTGCAGTCTTACCTTTCTGTCTATCTGCTTGGATTATCTGTACTCGCGCTACTCCTCATGCTTCCTCATGTCAGAAAAAATACAATCTGAGGATCCTAGACGCGTGAGGGATCTTGGGTACAGTGGACGTCACACTAGGGATAGTATTACTGGCACGCCTGTGTCGACGCCCATTTTCGAGTTTCGAAAAACAAACTAATACTCCGCAGCTTCCACTAGATGTCGGCCTATGCACAGCATGTGAATCTAAGCAGATACAAGCATCAGAAATACGATTACGGTGAGTAATGTATCCCATATACTTTTATAGCTTTATATGGGTATTGCTCTGTGCAGGTACTATGGCACTTTTTAAATTCCGAGTCTTATGTAAGCGTGGTTCGCTATACACAGGCTTGGGAGGGTGCCGGATTGCATTCACACCTCCTCCCTTTTCAGGATCACTGCTGTGCATTCTATTCTAAGCATGTGAATCCATGAAAGAGCCAATGCTGGAGAAGGGAATACTTTCTTACCTGTAACTCCATTTCTCCAGCATTGGTTTCTTTCATGGATTCACATGCGCCCGCCGGCCTCCCCTAAATGCAATCGTCTTGTAGTTCTTGGTTTCACCCCATTCTGCTTTGGAGGGGTCAAAATCTGAAGGGAGCCGCGGGGGCGGGTATTTATACCGCTACGTCCTAGTGGGGCATGCTTGCGCGGCACAAAACGACATTGCTAGGACACGAGTGTGTCAAACGTTTTCCTATGGGAAACGGCTTTATACGCTTACCGAGGGTTCCCAGTCTGTCGACGCGGAATATTCTAAGCATGTGAATCCATGAGATACCAATGCTGGAGAAATGGAGTTACAGGTAAGAAACTATTCCCTAATGATGCCGTTATAAATAAAACAACTTTCATGAAAGACGTTTGTTTCTTGCATGCTGTCTTTTTATGTGTCTGTTGTCCAATAACATTACGTGGAAATGAAAAAGATTGAGTACTGCTATCTCTCTCTCTATCCGGGAAACTGCCTAGGCGACATTATTTATGGGGTAAATGGGAGCGGGGGTGTCCCCGCTACCTGAAAAATATGGGTGTCGCAGGGGTGTCCCCCGCAGATTCCATGGTGTAGTATCGCAGCAAAAAAACTGCACCATTCTTGTATGGTGAAATTTTTGCAGGAATATTATCACATGGAACTAGGGGTTTGCATCTGCCCTCTGAAAAAGTTGTGCTGTCCACCAATTTGTGTCCTTTACTTGTGCCCTGAAAATCAGCCACAATCGGGGGCAAATAACTGCACCATTGTCCAGGATTGCAAAAACTCTTGCCACATCGTGAGCAAGTACTCATGACTTGCTTGCCCTCATCATTTCCCCTCCTCACCCACATGTCTGTTTTTCAACAATACTCTGCTTTATAGCGATACATTGAAAAGTACACATCCCATATTGTCACTCAAATATATAAATCATTTTCGAACTATGTTAAAAACAGTGTACAATTGTGGCATTATTCCCCCATCTTGGCAGGGAATCTACAAATACCAGAATGCAATTTAGCAAAAGGATGGCCTTCAAAGCGAGGATGGTGCCTGCCTCCTCGGGCCACGTTTCTCTAATTGGTCTTTTAACTTGTGCTCATTTATTAGGCAACATGGCCTGAGGGTGGCAGCCACTACCTTTCTTTGAAGCTAAGCAGGGTCCGTCCTGGTTACTGCTTGGATGGGGAGTCCCGGGTGGCCATTGTCACTGGCCATGGCCCGTGAGTTTTAACTTCTGACAATCTTTATTACTTCTATGTCACGTCCCCTTTCCTCCATACTTATGGGACATTCCTCTGTCCTGTGGGACGGGACCGGAGCACTTTGTAATAAGCATCCAAAAAGTTTGCAAAACATCCTTTTTGTCTTGAGTGTTTGGGTCCGGACCACCGCCGGGACTCCTGTTTTTACTGTGATTCCCTTTCGGTCCGGGCACTTCAGCGTCGGTCGGAGCGTTGGGAGGAGGTGTTTCGTCATACTCCTTCTTTGCATTTTCAATCTTTTATCGACAAAAAGGAAACGCCCGGTAAGTTCTTTACTTTTTAGAACACCCCGGCCGAGAGATCTTTCCAGGTTTCCAGGTTCTTCCCGTTAGCCGCTCTGTCACCGGGGATTGCCCTGAGGTGCCTTCTGGGCCTAATAATTGTACCAGAGTTTTCTCCGAGGGTCTCCGTAAGGTGCCTGTGGATACCGGAGTACCCTCCGAGGCCCCTCCTGTGGGGGCTGCTTGTAGACCCAGTTCTACTGAGTCGTGGGGTACCGGAACCCGCTCTGAGGCCTCTTTATCAGCTTCCCTCAAAAGTACCGGGGGGCGCCCTGAGGCCTTGGTTGGGCTTGGTGTTACCGAACGAATGTTCGAGGCCCGCGTTAGTAAGGCTGTTACCGGACCTGGGTCCGAGGTCCCTCGTACAGAGGCTAAAGTTACCAACATTTCTGAGGGGCCTGGCAAGGCCTTATCGGTGAAAGTTGTTGCTCACCATTCCCGCTCTTGTGGCGAAGGCAGAACTGTTGAGGGGGTAAAGAGTGAAAGCTCTTCCTTTACCGGCAGTGCCGAGGTCCTTCCTGGGAAGGTTAGTTTGGCAATTGGTATGTCACAAACATTCCAGGCCTCATAGTACCGGCTCGGCCGAGGTTCCTTGCATGAAGGCTAAAATTAAGACCCCTGATCTATCAACGGTGATCCCTGCCTCACTTCCTCACGTGTCGCAGTTACCCTCAGCTGATGACAAAATGGTGGCCGTTCCCACCACGACCACAGCGGCCATTTTGGGCACTTCCTCAACCACTACGCCATCAACCTCAGGTGTAGGACTTGGTTGTGTGGGTAAACATAAAATTCCTTGTGTGCATCCGTTTCGCCCAGTTTACGACTGGAACACCCGGATGCCCCTTCCGCACAATGTTTCGCTGCCTGTGGGGCTGGCACCTTTGATTTTTTGTGGACACTTCAGGGGATGGGCCTGTGTGGCAACCCTCCCCTTTGCGTCCCTGGAATTATCCTCCTCAGGCCGCCTCTGGTAGCTCCAAAACCGTCTCCGGGTGTTAGGCAGAAAGCTGTGCAGTTCCCTCTGGGACCACTGCAAAAGATTTAGGACTACAGGTGTTTGGCAGTAAACCCACTTGGTAGCAGTCTGTACCACACAGATTCACTTGGTAGCTGTGGTTGAGCAGTCAGACTTCCCTCAAGAAGAGTTGGGCAGTATACAGAGTATTCACAATAGGTCAAGAGAACACAGTAGAACAAGTAAACAGTGACCAGGGCTTGGTGTAAAAGAGATATAATTATTTATTTAAAATCACATCTAGAAAAACACAGTCACTAATAATAAGCAATTCAAAAACACGGTCACTAAAAGATATACACTCCCTTAAAAGAATATTAGACAAGTCTTAAGTAAAGCCCCACTTATTGAGCGCTTAATGTAGATGGCACTCTAATAGTTCGTTTTAAAAAAGGAGAGAAGAGCAGAGAACAAATTGAAACAGATCCCAACACTTAACAGAACATACAAGAGGGAAAGGCAAAGTAAAACCGTGAAGTTAGAGTTCAAGCGGCCGGATCCACTTTCAGAGGATCCAAACGAAATGTGTCCAAGGTCACACGGTTGCAGTGCGCAAAAGTCTTGTAAAGGTTCAAAAAGGAATTGGACCAAAGAAAGGGACCAGTTAGGGGGTCAAGGCGGCCAGCCCAGTCCAGAAGGTTAAGGGGTTATTATTAACTTGTAGCAATCTTTAGAAAGGGAGGCCTGGCGGACACGGTACCTTAAAGTGGTGAGAACCCTCCAGCGGGGGCAGTTGTTCCTGGCAGCAGGTGCAAGTCGGTGCTTCGTCCAGGGGAAGAGGGGATCACGTCGTGGAGGAAGACAGGAGTCCCTTGCACTGCCAGGGAAGAAACCAGCCGCGGAGTTTCTCAGGTACAAGGAGCGGTCCGGTGATTCGCGGTTCAGTGGTGAGTGGCTATCCGGCAGCTGGGGTGCTTGGCACGGGCAGTTCGACCACAAACGGGGCTGGGGTGCGAAGAAAGGAAGGTAAAACTGGTTGTGCCCACCAGTCAGGGGAAGAAGCCTCTCCAACCGGGAGATCTTCTCTGTCGTCGGGAAGTGGCGAGTCGGTTCCGCAGGGCTCCACCGGTGGTGTCGTCGTGGTAGGTCGGCTCAGCTTCTCCCTCGTCAGATTCTCAGGTCCTGTGGCGACTTCTGAAGTTCCAGTCCCCAAAGCCCTGCTTTTATGCAGAAAACCCCCATTCACTCAGCCTAGCTGTCACTCAAACATGTTAAGTGGTGAGGCGGCCGGCTCACCACTTGGGCCAATCACACAAGAGTGCGACTTGAGTTACCAAGGTAACTCAGTCCAGGGTGCCTACACCCCCTGTGGTCCCCAGACAGAGTGGCACCACTTTTGGAGGCTTCTGTGGAGAAGCCCGCCAAAAAGTGGAACAAAGGGCTCGACTTGGGTTGGAGTCACAGAAGAGAACACAAACGCCATTTTAGAATCGAGTCTTGGCAAAAAATACCAACCGGCGAATTAATATTAAATAAACCGGCGGTATGTTCGAGGCTATGAGAATTAAATAAAGTTGGTAGCCTCGAACAATGGGAAAATCCCATAGGGAAAATATTTGCGGTCGAATATAAAAAGTAGTTTCCACTGCCACCAGCCAAAACTCGATCAGGGGGGGCGGAGACGTGCCCCCTCGACTAACAGACCCCTGGGCAATCGAATTGCCCCGACCAGTAAGTCCACAATATGATGGTTTGTACTGGTTTCTGTTAATAATTTGGGACTAGTAAAGCCAATGGTGACGTTACATGCCCTGGGAGACAGTAGTCAGTCCCAGGGTATGGAGTCTATGGTGGGGTGTCACTATGACACCCCTGGGTTACTGCACGGAGGGTGCTGTGTAACAAACAGGAAAAACACATGAGACCCTATGGAGTAAAGGACCCCAAAGCCCATAAAACACATTAACAGTCAAAGGAACACCATAAATCATGTCCAAGAGGGGGAGAAAGAGTCTCGCTCTTGGCAAGAGGAAAAAACAAACTCCAGAAATCCAGCAAAGCTGCTGGGAGACTCACTAGTTTAGGAAATTCAGCCTAAAGAGAATTCTCCGTAACACCGGGGGACGCTTTTTTCCACAAATTTCAGACGCTAATGCGTACCGACCCCATCAGGGAGTATTTCAAGGGCCCTTTTTAGGGAGATATGCCCACCTGCGCCTCCGACTCCTCCAGTGGCTCTGCCGGCACCGCCCTTGCCTACGGTGCCTCCCATGACCCTTCCACCATTGCCTCCATTGTCCCCTGTGGACAAGGCAGTGCCTGACACGGTTCAGCAGGATCCTGACCTATGGGATGAGGCGCAGGGCGATCAGGACAACAAGGACCAGCCCCGCGCTATTGGAGCTTTTCATGACCGGGTACTGAAACATGATGTGCTTTTTGGATGTTCTGGTGCCTGAGGCACACGCTCCGCAGGAGGGTGTGCTTTCGGGGGCGTTCACCCCGTCTCCTTCGGAGCGTACCGGCTGTTCTTGCAGAAGGACGTTTTGGCCGAGGTCCGTAGGGTCTGGGAAAAGCCCCACACTGGACTTTGCGTCAATAAGAAAATTGATGCGAGATGCAGGCTGCATTCTTCGGAAGAGGTGGCCCTGTCATCTTGTCTGCCCCTCTCCTCCACGGTGGTGGCTGCAGCCACTTTACAGTCCAGGCCTGCAGAATCCTCTTTTACGACGGCTACTCGGGTTCTGGGGAAGGACAAGCTCCTCGACTCCCTTGCGAGGAAGATTTTTGCTAATTCGGCCTTGCAGCTCTGGCAGGCTAATGCAGAACTGGTGTTAGTGGGGGCGAATATGAGGATGTGGAGGCGAATGAGGATGTGGAAAGGTCTGTCTGAGTTCGAGGAGTTCATTCCGGTCGAGAAGCTGGAAGGGTCTTGGCCCAGGATCTGCTGGAGGCCTCGGCTCATCACGTCGACACTTCGGCTTGGGGCCTTATGCTGGGAGTTGATACCTCTCGACAGGCGTGGTTGCATGCCACCAAATTCTCAAAGGAGGTGCTGGACAAGGTGTTGAACCTTCCGTTTGACGGTAAGGAGCTTTTCCATTCTACAACGGATGCGGAGCTGACCAGAACAAAAGACAGCACCCAGACAGCTAAGTCTTTGTCCGTCCTGGTTAAAACTCCTTTTAGAACCCAGAGACCGTTGTCGCAAAGCCGCCCCTCTTCTGGTTTTAGAGGGTTTCTAGACAGGAAATCTTACAGAGTGGATACCCCTTTGGGTAATAACCGCTGGAGGCAGCAACAGACTTGGTTTTTCTCCTGCACCTCAGCCGCCTCCTCAGGTTCAGGTGGTAACGCCATTGAAAAGCCTGCAAAATGAGGGTTCTCCACGCTCGCACAAGACCCCGGTGGGAGGACGCATTGCCTCTCATTGGGAGGTGTGGCAGACCATAACCAAGGACAGGTGGGTCTTGTCAGTCGCTCGGGCGGGCTTCCGCTTACCCTTGCCCCCACCCTTCAACCCTCCTTTCCAGCTGTCGGGGTCATCCTCCCTAAAAGCTGAGGTTTGGAAACTTCTGGATCTCAGAGCTGCGGAACCCTTTCCCCTTGGGGAACGAGGGGAGGGCTTCTACTCCCGGCTGTTTACGGTGCCCAAACCCAACCAGGCTGGCCTCTGCACCATCCTAGACCTTTCCCAGTTCAATCTTTTCCTACCCCAAGACAAATTCAAGATGATCACGCCCGGCCAGATACGGATCCTCCTTGCAGATGGGTGATTGGCTCAGCGTGGTGGACCTTCAGGATGCGTACATGCACATTCTGATTTGGAATCCACACAGGAGATATCTTCTCTTCTCTGTGGGAGAGGAGCACTTCCAGTTTCGAGTGCTTCCTTTTGGCCTCAGCTCGGCCCTGCGTGTCTTCACGAAGATGTCGGTGATCGCGGCCTACCTTCGTCTGCAGGGTATCCATGTGCATCTGTATTTGGATGACTGGCTCTTAAGCAGCCTGTACCCTTTGAAAGCCGCCTGCAATCTTTAGTCTCTCCTCCAGCTCCTGTTCCACCTTGGGCTGTCGGTGAACTGGCGGAAATCTTCCATGACAGTCTCTCAGGACTTGATTTTCCTAGGTTTTCGCTGGAACACGATCGACTGCAGAGTGTACCTGACCGGGGACAGAATGGTGGATCTGTTGGCGACGTGTCAGATGTTTGCACAGTCGGAGAGCATGTCAGCCTGGTAGTTCCAGAGGCTTCTGGGCCTCATGGTCTCGTGCGTTTTGGCTCTTCCTCTTGGCCGTCTCAAAATGAGGCAGATTCAGATGGCTCTTCAGAGTTCTTGGCTTCAGGCTGTGGATCCGGACTCCAAGTTGATAACGATTCCGGCTTTCATGGGAGCAGACCTGGACTGGTGGTCGTCTCTCAGCAACCTGTCGGTAGGGGTGGGGTTTCAGGACTCATCCCCGATGGTAACGGTCACAACGGACTCCTCCCTTATGGGGTGGGGTGCGATGTTGGATCTTCAGGTCTCTGATCTTTGGTCGCCTCAGGACAAGCTCCTCCACATAAATCATCTGGAGGTCTTCCTAGCGCTCAAGGTGTTCAGACCGATCATTGGCAACAAAGTGGTCCGTATCCGCACGGACAATGTGGTGTCGATGTATTAACATCAACAAGCAAGGGGGAACCAAGCCCCCCCCCCCCCCTTCGTGGACCTGTCCATCCAGATTTGGGAGTGGGTGGTTCTTCATGGTGTCTGGCTACTTGCAGTACCCTGCTCTGGGGGCACACCAGAAGTGGACCTCTTCGCTACGACGGCAAACAATAAGCTTCCTCTGCCTCCGGAAGCGCAATGGGAACCTCCTCTCGGGGGAATGCTCTTGAGATTCCATGGCACAACATGAGGGCTTATGCCTTCCCGCCTCTGCCTCTAGTTCATCGGGCTATTTGCAAATTGAGGAACTCGGTGAACTGTTCTCTTCTACTCATTGCCCCGTGGTGGCTGGCCAGGTTTTGGTTCTCGGAACTCCAACACCTGTCGGTGTATCCGCCGATCAGGTTACCGGTGACGCCCCGATCTTCTTCACCAGGCGGAACAGCAGCTGTGGCACCCCTCCCCACAATCGCTCAGCTTGGCGGCATGGTGCCGGAGTTCAAGTCTTTAGAACATCTTAGCCTGTCTGCGGATAACATGCGTATTGTTTAGGCAGCCAGAAAACACTTGACTAGGTCCCAGTACAGAAGCAAATGGCTCTGGTTCTGTTAAAGGTGTTTAAACAAGCAGCCGGACCCAAAGGGGCTGCAAGTGACACGGTACTGTCCTTTGTATCCCACTTAGCAGAGTCGGGTGTTCACGTTCCTGCATGCAGAACTTTATCTTTCGGCGGTGTCCGCTTACCTATATACGGACCAATGCTCTTACTCTGTCTAACCCAGTTGTTAAGAGGCATTTTGCAGGCTTGACTCACCTTTATCCTCCGATTCGTAGTCCGCACCCAGCGTGGGATCTAAATGTGGTCCTGACGGCAACGTGCCATAAACCTTTCGAACCAATGGCCACAGCGGACATCAAGCACCTGTCGTGGAAGGGGTTATTTGTGGTCGCCATTACTTCAGCAAGGGGCATGAGTGAGCTCCAGGCTTTGTCAGTGGAGCATCCCTTCTTGGTTTTTCACAAGGATAAGGTGGTCCTACAGACCAATTCTGCTTTCCTGCCGAAGGTGGTCTCTGAGTTCCATCTGAACCAGTCAATCTCCCTGCCGGTCTTTTTTCCAAACCCTGCCTCAGAGGCAGAAAGGGTTCCGCATTGCCTGGATGTTGCAAGGGCTCTTAAGTTCTATCTGGACAGAATATCCGAGCTCAGGAGTTAACTGTTGGTGACCTTTGGTAATCCACAAGGTAAGCAAGCCTCTAAGGCGACTATCTCTCGATGGATCACTGCCTGCATTACGGAGTCTTACGGCGTCCAAGGGCTGAAGCCTCCTAAAGGTATTCATGCACACTTGGTGCGGGGCAAGGCAGCCGTGGTTGCCTTTCAGAAATATTTCCCCTGGGAGACCATCGCCAAGACGGCTACTTGGGCCTCCCCATCTGATTTTTGTAAGCATTGTCTAGACCTGAGCTCAAGATCTGATACTCAGTTTGGTCAGGCTGTGCTGAAGAACCTTTTTCAGTAAGGGATTCTTTCCATCCACCCATAGTTCCTGTAGGAGTGCTTGGGAATCTCCCATAAGTATGGAGGAAAGGGGACGGGACGTAGGAGTATAACCAGGTTACTCCTAGTCCATAGTCCCCTTTCCTCCATACGCCCACCGCCCCCTTTAATAAGGTTCCTCTGTTATTGCTAAGAGGTCTCTGGCCTGCGATAGAAAAGGACTAATGGGTGATGCGTGGAACGGAGCCGAGATCGGCGGGGTTACGGCTGCATGCCAGGCCCCGCACAGAAAGAGAGGAAGGACTAATGTTTGCTACATTTTTGGATGCTTTTTTACAAAATGCTCCGGTCCCGTCCCAGAAGACGAAGGAATGTAGATTAGTATGGTGGAAAGGGGGCTATGGACTAGGAGTAAGGTGGTCACTACGGTGAGTAACCTGGTTATTTGTACTAGTTTCTATAGTCGCGGGTACAGAACTACAGATAAACTTGGCTATCTGTAGTTTTCTTTAGCCGTAAATAATGGAAAAACTGCCACAAAACAATGCTTTCCTGCCTGCCCCCCAGGCCCTCACCAAGTGCTCCCCCCTCCACAGATTGCCTCCTCACCTCTCCCCCACAACACATGCAGTTTGTGGTGCAGTTTTCTTTGAGATGTTTGCCCCGCCAACTCCAAAATTTCACATGGTGTCCTCTATCCAGCTCCTACACTGATGGGATATGCATGTTTTTGACCGGCAAATGGCTTTTTTTCTGAGTTTCATTTTCTAATAGCCAAGGTTGTAGCTGAGGATATCTCGCGCATTGAGTAAAACAAATATTTATTTTGACACTTGTAAAGCACACCGAACTCTGATGCATCTAGGCGCTGGTTCTTGACAATAAAGCAAAAAGTACATACATCATGGGTAATAAGGTTAAAGTTTTCTGTTCGGAGTCATGCATACGGTTGGAGTTACTATGATAGAGGGTTACTTTAACAATTGAGTGAAAAGCCAAGTTTTAAAGCTTTTTTACGGAAGAACCAAAAGGAAGATTCTGATCTTAATGAGGATGGCAGAGCGTTCCTGTGTTTGGCATCTACCACTGGGAAGCTACTGCCCCCTTCTTTCTTTAGTTTGAATCTAGGAATGAGTAAATGGGAATAAGTTGGGTGCTTGAGTCTGTTGGATTGGTTTTTGGAAAATGTGTTGCATAAGTACTTGGGGGCTGAATTGGATGGCGACTGTCATTTCTAAAATAAAGTTTTGCCAATTTACCAGAGAGCGATCTATTTTTTAGAAAGGGGCACCCCCCTGCACTAGTAAATATTTGTGAAAAAAAAAGACTGCACAGAATAACACTAAACCACAGAAATGCTCTTTTAAATGTTTCGTGCCCAAGTGTTTTTAGACCTTGTCCAAATTCATCCAGCAGTGACCCTGTTTGTCCATGGGAGAATTAATGGGAAGTAGGGTGCAACTTTGGAATTTTATTTTTTTGTTTTCTGAATAACATTTCTTTTTTTAATGAATCTTTAACTTTGCAGTCTGGGGTGGCCCACACATCCCCAACCAACTTCAAAATTCCTGCCAAATCAGTTACTCAAATAAAACATTCTTGATAATAGAATTTTTTGAGGTTCCTATTGGAGTCCGACTCCACTAACCACGTTCAAGTTAAGCTGACTTGCTCTCCCTGGTGGCTGAAAGTTTCAGGAGCCAAGCTTGTTCCTGGGATATTTCTAAGCCAGGCAATCGGTGGAAGGACTAATACATCTGAATGTTACGGAAGGAAAGTCAATTTGTTCTCCATAAAGCGTTCTGTGACTTAAGATGGTTCTCTATTCATTGCCTCCTACTTCAAAATCTTTCATGATGGGTAGCTGGTAACGTAGCTCAGATGGTTTTATGGAGAATTCTCATAAATGGTTGATTTCCCTTACCTACTGAGTCCCTCAGCAGCTTTGCTGGATTTCTAGGATTTATTTTTTTCACCTGGTAAGAGTGTGAGCCTTTTTTCCCACTCTTGTGTTTTGCTATGTCTTTCTACTTTTTGTGTGATCTTGGGCACTGGAGCCTCACCTACTCCAGGGCACCGTATCTTTCATGTGTTGCACAGCACCTTCAGTGCAGTGACACAGGGTGGTCTTTTAGACTTCCCACTGACTCCATTTTTCTGGGGCTGACTACTGTCCCCCCAGATAAGATAAAGTTGCCATTAACTCTATTTAGTCACTTTGACCACAGACCCGGTATACCCCATCTTCCATGGAGTATTGGAAAGGGTTAATTCTTATCTCTTTTTGTCTGTGCCTCCTTGGAGCATTGTTTCACTCCCTTTACATTAAGACTTGGCTGATGGCAGTTGTATCTACCCTAACTTTTCTACCACGATTATCTTATATAAACGTGGTAATGTTTTAGGCTATTATATTGGCCCCGAACATAAACCCGCTTGACCAAATACATTTTATTTTGGCTCCGGCCAGGTTTATTCGCCATTTCTTTTTGTTAAAGGTTTTCTCGTGTTTTACTCTGCGCACCAAACCAGGTTTGTTCCCTTCATTGCCTTTTCGCGGGCTTCCACACAGAAGCCCTCCTTTAGGCGCCTGAGAGTCTGGGTAGGCAGGATGTGAGGCAGGGGTTTTAGGACCACTTCCATGGGTTCCCTTGGTAACTCAAGTCGCACTCCTGTTTGATTGGCTGTGTGATTGACAGCCAGGCTTTATGAATGGGGGAAAACTGCATAAAAAGCAGGTCTCTGGGACTGGAAGAGCAGAGTCGCCACTGGAACGAAAGAACCAATGAGGAACTGGCAGAAGAGGACCCCTACAACGACTGAGCCGCCCGGTGAAGCCCTGCTGCAGGTCCGAATCTCCAGAATCCGACGACAGAGAAGATCCTCCAGGAAATTTCTTCCCTTGAGCTGTTGGGGCCAACCACTTCAACCAAACTGCGAGCCAGGACCCCTCCTCTGGTCGAATTCGTTGTACAGAGCTACACTGGGCCGGATAGCCAGGAAGGTCGGACCCTGGTTGGGTTTTAAGGAGTGCACCTTTTATTTGTTGCTTTGTTCTGCTGCTGGTTTCTTCCCTGGGTAGTGCAGGACCCTCCAGTCTTCCTACTTCTGATCAGACAGTCGCGTCAGGAACCGTGAGCCTGCAGGAACCACCAGGAACACCTGCCTCAGCTACAGTTGCCTCTCCGTTTTAAGGTACTGTGCAGATTCCGGTTGTTCGTTTCCATCAGCCGCGGTGAAAGTGTTTGAAATCTATCTCCAATCCCAGGGCTTGTCCTTCTCTTCTTTGAATTAACCTTTCTGCCAACCAACCTCGTCCGGAAGCCGTGTGTTAGGGAGAATTCTCATTCTATGGCTAATTTCCCTTACCTATAGAGTCCCCCCAGCAGCTTTGTTGGATTTGGAGTTTTTTTTTTTTCCTCCTGCTAAGATCCTCACATGTGTTGCACCCTCCGTGCAGTGACGGGGGTGTCGTAGCAACCCCCAAAAATAGACTCCATGCCCTGGGACTGACTACTGTCTCCCAGGGCATGTAAAGTCCCTATTTGACTTTACTAGTCAATCTTTATGAATAAAACCAGTACAACCCATCTTACTATGGAGGTACTGGGAAGAGTTAATAATTTTTCCCTTATGTTCATTTTCGAGAGGGTACTGTACAGTCCTCTCTCAAGTTTCTGGCTGGTGGCAGTGGTTACTACCAAAAATATTGGACCGCAAATATTTCCCTATGGGATTTTCCCATTGTCATTTTTATATTAACTTTACTCTGGTAGGTTTTATTTGCCAGAACTTTTATGTAAATTCTTTCTCGTGTCTTTCTCTAAGATCCTAACCCAGGTCGGGGATCCTTTGTTCATCCTTTCGGCGTGCTTCTGTCAAGAAGCTCTCCTTTCTGCGCCACTGAGTCTGTGGTGGACCCATTTTGTGGGAGGGGGAGTAGGACCCCTGGACAGGGTTGCCTCAGCAACCCATGTGCACTCTGCCCTGATAGGCTGGAGGGTCTCCCGCCAGGATGACCACTGTGTGAGTGACAGCTAGGCTGTATGAATGGGGATCTTTTTGCATAAAAGCAGGGTCCCGAGGACTGGAAGAGCAAGACGTTGCCACTGGAACTAAAAAGCCGAAGAGGAGAGAAGCCAAAGACATCTGCACCAACTGAACCACCGGTGAAGCCCTGCTGCAGCGTCTCACCACTTTTCTCCACACAACGAGAGATCTTCATCTGCAGGAGCCTTCTTCCCTTGAGCTGGTGGGGCCAACCAGTTTGCCAATCGCCTTCCAGGACCTGCCTTGGTCGAATCGCCAGTGCCCTGCACTCCGAGACCGGATAGCCAGGCACCTGTCCACCCAGACCACAATTTAAAGGAGCGTAACTTTTATTTCGTTTGGCAGCACCACGGCTGGTTTCATCCCTGGGCAGAGCAGTAACTCGAACCTTCCCCCATGACGAGAGTCTCTCTTCCTCTGCTGGATCTCCCGAACTGCAGGAACTGCCAGGAACAACCCCCACCGCAGGAGCCTCTTCTACATTTTAAGGTACTTTGTTCCGCCAGGCCTCCCTTTTCGTTGGGTATTGCTAAAGGTGTTTTAAATACTTTACCTACCTGTTGGGTTGGCCGCCCCTATTGTCTAACATTCTTTCACCTTCTGCAACCACCTTTTCGAATCGTTTAACAAAGACTTGACTGCAGCTACAAGAACATTTTGCTCCTGGTCTCTTTTCCCTGTACCACTGACTCTGGCACAGGCCTATTGACTCTGGCTGAATCTGTTACAATTGCCTTCTCTAGATTGCTTCTCAACTAGAAATGTGTTGGTGCACCTAACTCTTATAACCACCTTTTCATTCCCACTTTTAAAACTTGTGAAGTGCCATTTTGCTCGGTTTTCTCCTCAGTATTATAAATGCTAAAGTACTGCCTTGCCTAAACTTGTTCACAAATTTAGTAGGAAGTGTTGCTAAGGTGTCTAACAGTATATTCTTGTATAACTTGTTCTTTCCCTCCCTTGTGAGAAATTGCTAGAGTGCCATTTGTGTTTGGTTTTCACTGTGCTGTTTTGCTCAGTTTTCACTCTTGCTCAAACTTGTCTATAATTTAACCAGGGAGTTGTGTATACTTTTCTTGACTGATTTTAACTTGCTTTAATAACTGTGATTAATGTGCTGAACTAGAAGTGTGTAAAATAAATATGTATATTTTTAATACACAGCTTTGGTCAGTGTTGCCTTGTACCATAGTATTGTAGCCCTATTGTGTAAACCCTAAATACTGCTCATCTCCCTCTTGAGATAAGTCTGACTGCTTAGCCACAGCTACCAACTAAATCTTTGTGGTACAGACTGATACCAAAGAGGATTTATTGCTCATATCTGTAGTCTTAATCTTCTGTAGTGCTCCCTAAGGGAACTGCACAGGATTCTGCATAACACTGTGCCACAAACTTTACTGTGAACTACACTGAACTGTGTTATCTCGAGCAAAAGACCTTTGAACAATTGACTTTGGCCCTAAGCCTTTTCCATCTGATTTTTATCATTGTAGTCTCTTGTTCGCTTGCCCTGAGTACATACTTGTTGGTGTGGATTAGTTTCTGTTAACTTCTGTCTTTCGCTCCTTTTTAAATTGCTGGAATGCTATTTTGCTCCCACTTCATTTTGTGAGCTTAACTTTTCTGGAATTTAAGGGGTGTGCTGTATTAAGAGTGAGTTTTAGACTGCTTATCATAGTGTAATGTTATACAACTGAAGAGTGAAATACATGTATATTTTACTCGAAAACCTTGAGTCAGTGTTTGCTTGAATCCTAGTAATTGCTGTCCTTTGTGTAACTATTTGATACTGCTCACTTGCTCTTGAGATAAGTCTGGCTGCCGTGCTACTGCTACCACTTTAACTGTGTAGTACAGGCTTGCACCAACGGTGAAATTGTACTGTCACTTGCAGTCTTAATTGTATGTGGTGTTCCCAAAGGGTACTGCATATAATTCTGCCTAACAGATGGTTAGTGTTATAATCATTGATTTGTGCCCGATAAAGGTAGTGGGATAAAATTCCAGCAAATTGTTCAAGCCTCTTAATCTTAATTTTAACATGAGGAATAATTAAGTAAACCTAAGTGGGTATTTACATTGCTGCTGAATATCAAACATGGGTATCTTCTTTTCTATCCTATATATTGCAGCCATGCGTGGTATTATGCTGATAGTATGGTTTGTCTTCTCTTACTAGACCTTTGGACTCCAATATCCATGATATGGGCCCCCTCTCCTGCAATGCTGGACCAAGGTATGAACTTTTTGTTATTTCACTTACTGAACATATATCAAGATGATACCTAAAAAGTAAGCTTTCATGATTTCTTAGTAACTGCATAAATGTGTTTGCCAACATGTTGGTTGTTAGCCACCAGAGCTTGGTTTGGGAGTTGGGTATGCTTCCCAATTAAAGCATACCACCTTAACTTTAGATGCCTTGGCTCATCTATGGTAGCATTGGACAGGTTACCTAGCTATCCTTGTTGTGGTGTGCAGGAGAGACCGGAAAATACATGCTAGCATCGTATTCTTATTCTGTTGTGTAAGAAATATCGAAACGTGTGTGTTAAGTGTACTTTATATGATTCTTCTTTCGGGCCTACCTTGTCAGGTAATGTAATTGTCGTTTGTGTAGTGCCTTGGACTATTGGTATGGTACCAACGCGCTGCAGGTTGAACGTCCTGGGTGGGTAGAAGTCCATGTATAGGGAATGTGTCAGAGAATTATAGAATGCATCTGCCTTTTAACCAATATGAAGGTAGGTAGGGGTGGCCAAGTCCCTGCTAGTCACCTATGTCGAGCAGGGTATGTGAGAGCAGGTAAATAATTGTGTGCAGCTAGACCACATTTGTATCGTGCGGATAGCTGCATTATAACAGCAGAGGTGTTGTGCAATGCGTTTTAGAGTAGTGCATGATAGGAAACATGTGCAGGTGGGGTGGCTGTGCCTTAGGCCAGTATCCATAGGCATGCAGTGTGATATGTGCCAATGTGTCCTGGCTGGTTCTTGGTTGTATAGATGCAATTGCATGTAGAAGAGGTGAATTTAAAGTGTGGCTAAATTCTGCCCATTGGCTATATAAATGCACCTAGTATAATAGTGTTGTCTACCCTCGTATTCATTTAGGTGCAAATTCATAGGCTACCCTCAGCATTCATCTTAATGCAATTAAAGGTTAAGTTGTATGGTTCAAGTTCATCTGGGGCTTTGATACAGATTTGGTAGTGTCCAAGGGTGCTGTTTGACTAGCTGTCCAGTTATTTCTTTATATTGAATCTGGACAGCCAGATAGCACCAGTGGGTTCATACTGGCCCTAATTCTACCTGGTCTCCTGATATAGGTTTGTTAAATACCTTTGCATTCATGATACTTTGTGGTGCCTTTTAAAGGTGAGCAGAATGGACTGCACTTCGTTCTTTTCACCCATTTCCTACCTCAGTGATTCAGTGCACTGGGCTGCTGGAGTTCAGAGGTCAATTATGGTGTTTCCCAGTCTATTGGAATCCAGTGTCAGTTATGTAATGGCTGTCTGAGCGTCTTCAGGGTTGACTGCTGTGGGGTGACTGAAGAGTTGGTGAAGCTGAGTAGTAGTGTTAGACTGTTTTCTCCAAAAGAAGCACAGTTATGGTGGTGGAAGCTGTGGGCAGACCTACATCCCAAGGTTCCCTGAAAATAATCACGTCTTCCACTTATGCGCTCCAAAAATAAATTTTATATGTTGCACAAATTGTTCAATACATTATTTCATGTGGATTTTGTGACCGTACATGACAAGAAAAAATAAAAAAAGAATACATCACAGTTTCCACTTTTGACAAGAGGAGCTTTTGATTGTATTTGCAAATTCCTCTTTGCTTTTCAATATTTAATGGCTCCTCTGCTCTATAGGTAAGTAGTTATGCAAGATTCTATCGATCTTCTGGATTGTTGTGAGGGTTATAAGGTTCACCCTCTACCTTCTAGGTAAGGTTCACCCTCTACACGTGTTTCACCCTGCTTATGTTGGCAAGTATCTTCAGGAGGGATTTATAACATACAATTGCGCTAATTGAAGATGTCTTGGCATTCGAGGGTGTGCATCGGTTCCGATGCACACCCTCGAAAGCGACCGCGAAGAAGATTCCAGACCAAGCAATATATTCAGACTGTTCACAAAACTTTGGGCATATGCAGCAAACTTGTCTAAAAAAATGGGACGATTAAGGAAACTTTATCCAACACTAGAAGACAGCTTAGACAAGGGAATCCCAAGACATCTTCAATTGGCGCCATTAAAAATTGAAAAGCAAAGAGGAATTTGCAAATACAATCAAAAGCTCCTCTTGTCAAAAGTGGAAACTATGATGTATTCTTTTTTTATTTTTTCTTGTCATGTACGGTCACAAAATCCACATGAAATAATGTATTGAACAATTTGTGCAACATATAAAATTTATTTTTGGAGCGCATACGTGGAAGACTTGTGATTATTTTCAGGGAGTCTATTCTTGACATTGGGCAGCCGCAATGTCCCAAGTTCCACATGCAGCAAACAAATAGCACAATACCAGTGCAACCATTTCTTACAAAAAAGCACCAAGGTAGCTCGCAACAGTTGTTCAGGCTGAACGCACTTTCATACTACATCCCAAGGTTGCATAATTTCAAAACACCAGGTCAGCCAGTTTCAATTGGGGGCTATCGTACTCTGCTTTCATATGTTCCTTCCCAGGTTTTCTCTCGTTTTGATTCAAGATTAAATTTCACACACTACATAAACTGGTCAGTTGCCCTGACAACTGCAGCCCTCGCTGTATGAGGCAACATGTACCATTCATATTCCCATTAAGACAATGTTCAGATGTTGTACCAGATTTTACCTGGGTTCTTCTTTTAGACAAGGTTTACAAAATGTTTTGGACAACAATTGGAGCTCACTCAACCAACTCAACTGTACAAGGGAAATGGGGGTTACATCATGCAGTTGAGCCATAGACTGCTTGGGTTTCTCAAGTGGCGTGACTGTTTAGATTGACTCAACAGAAAAAAAGGGTGTTAAATGAGTCTTGAAAAGATTAACCCTAGGACCTTCGCGTTTCACGATGGGACTTCGTCTCATATTGGTCACATGGCAACTCATCACGTAAACGGTTATACAACTAATCCAGACACCTCCCTTATAAACTGTATCTAGATATTGTCTTTGGTAACATCATATATAGGTTTTGATTCTTGTTACAGAGGAGATCTACAGTCTTCTATGAGCTTGCCGTCGAGGTAAGGATAGACTGGGATGGACTGCCCCCGCGCAGGTGAGCAGCTACTACCGACCTTTCCTTTGAGAATACTTGTGGTGCTGAGGCAATGCTGAAGGTGAGAAACTTGAACTGATAGTGGGTGTCCTCTCTATCTTGAGCCTGAGGTTCTTTCTGTGCGCTGGCAACATTGAAATATGAAAGTATGCATCTTTCATGTCCAATGTGGCCATGTAATGCCCCTGCTGCAGCAGTGGGCTTACCTCTGGCAGTGTTGTCATCCTGAATTTTTGAAGTTTGACATACTTGTTCGCCGGGCGCAGGTCTAAAACAGGGTGCATGGCAAGATCCTTTTTGGGTACAAGGAAGTACACTGAATAAATACTCTTGTTTACCTGGTGAATGGGCATGACTTCTATGGCGCCCTTTTCCAGAAGGACTTGGACCTCTTGCAGCAGGATGCGCCGGTGTTCTGACATGCGTCTGCTCTTCGGTGGGTGGTATTGAGGTGGTTGGTGAAACTCGATGTAGTAGCCGTGGGTAATTCTCTTTAACACCCACTGGTCCGATCCTCTCCCAGGCGTGAATTGAATAAATGATGACAAGCAAACCTGCAGAGGCAGCAACCAGTTTACCCAGGACTTGACATGTCTTACAGTCTTTATCCGGAGGGGCTTTCGCCAAGGACAGTGGAAGCTCCGCCATTTTCCGAGTGGTAGTAACCACCAGGGAGTCCTGTGTGGCATGACAACTCTTGGATAGTGGGTCGGAAGGTGATGGGTGGAATCATTTTTCAACCCGTGTGTTGACCGCCCATGTGAGAAACGGTGACAACAAGGAAGGAGCTAGGTGCTTCTTTATAGAATTGAGTAAGGGGGATGGCTTGACTATTTGGAGGCTTGGTATTCCCTTTACTTTGATTCCCAAAAAGGACGGAGGATTAAGACCCATCTTGGACTTGAGAAACCTGAACAAGTTCATCAGGAAGGACAAGTTCAAGATGGTTACCCTTTCTCATATCCTTCAGGCTCCAACCCCAGGACTGGTTGCTATCATTTGACCTTTAGGATGCTTACTTTCATGTGCCAATCCATCTCAAGCACAAAGTTATTTTCTCATCAGTTTCGAGTTCTGCCATTCGGGCTGACCTCCACCCCGAGAGTTTTAACCAAGTTGATGGCAGTAGTGGCAGTGCACCTCAGGAGGGGGGGGGGGGGTAGTATTCATGTCTACTCCAACCTGGATGATTGGTTTATCAGAGCTCATTCACCCGAGCAAGCCCGGGAATGTCTCCGTATAACCTGCCACTTGCTCCACAGACAGGACCTCTCCCTCAATTACAAAATGTCCCTTATGATACCATCCTTAGGACTCTAATTTATTGAAGCAGTGCTAGATACTTCCTCAGGGAAAGCCTCACCACCTGAGGTGAGAGCTCAACACATTCTGCAGATGGTAACAAAATTTCAGAATGCTCAGCATCTTCCCTCCTTTGATTTTCAGAGGTTGCACGGTCTCATGGCATCCTGCATTTTCCTGGTGCCAAAGGCTTCAGAATGAGATCCCTTCAATGGACTTTCAGGACACCATGCTCCCATTCTCAGGCAAGATGTCGGACCAACTGCACATCAATCTTTTGGAGCCAAGGGCGTTCAGACTAGCACTGAAGGCCTTCTGCCCTCTGTACGGGGAAAGAATGCCCTGATAATGACTGGCAACACACTGGCCATGTACTGCCTCAAGAGAGGAGGCGTAGGGTCACTACCACTGTGCAGAGAGGCAATGAAGCTCTGGTTCTGGGCAATTCAAGAAGGAATGTCTGTCGGCAGTTCACCTAGCCGGAGAGCAGAACACGGCGGCGGACGCTCTGAGCAGGCAGAGCACAGTCTCCGACGTATTCGAACTAGTTCAGGAAGTCTGAGATTTTCACCCTTTGGGGAACCCCTCAAGTGGATCTGTTCGCGACCGGTGTCAACCTGAAGTGCAAACAGTATTGCTCGAGGGAATTTCCCCTAAGAAGAGCTCTAGGAGGTGGGTTCGTGGTGGACTGGGAATTTCCACTCCTATATGCATTTCCTCCAGTCTGTCATTCCTCATGTGATTAGGAGGTTGAGAAAGTTTGGGAAATCATGATTTCTGATTGCTCCGGATTGTGACAGGAGGTTGTGGTACCCGGATCTCTGGACTTGTCCATCTGCCCTCTAATACATCTTCCACAAAGAGAAGATCTTCTCTTGCAAGAGGAAGGTCAGGTTCTCTATCCAGAGATCAAGACACTCATCCTTCATGCATGGTTTCTGAAAGGCTAAGATCTAAGTATTGGGACCTCCCGGTTGACATAATGGAGATTTTGCTTTCTATATATGTCACACCTATGGTGCTCTCCTTTCTGTTACATTTCGCCAATCTGGGGCCCCAGTTTAGAACCATTAAGGGCTACCTAGCAGCGCTTTCCGTTTTCAAGTGCTCCTTGGAGGAGGATTCATATTTCAAGATCCCTTTGATTGTCACATTTTTGAAGGGCTTTACCAATGTATACCCACCGGTTCTGTTCAATTTACCGGTTTGGGACCTCAATCTTGTGTGAAAGTTTTCAACATGTATTCCCTTTGAGCCCCCTACACTAATGTCCTTTGCTTATTGCAATAACACCAGCCCGCAGGGTAAGTGAGTTGCAGGCTCTTTCTTGAAAACCTACTCAAACCATATTCTAGAAAGACAGTCACTCTCAGGGTAAAACCTTTACCGAAGGTAGTCTCAGACTTCCACTTGTCACAAAAAATTACCTTACCGACATTCTACCCACCTCCTCATCAGGGAAAGGAGGAGGAGAGGCTACATAGACTGGACCCAAAAAGGGCTCTGTTTTTGTATATCAGATTGGCTAAATTTCACCAGGTTGATCAACTTTTTATTGATTATACTGGTCCCAAATTGGGCCTTGCAATCACTAAACAATATCCAGATGAATTATCCTGGCTATTGGCGAATGATAGACTAGCGGGAAAGAACCTGCTGGAAGGCCCAAGGGCTCATTCCACAAGGGGCATGGCAAACTCTGCGGCTCTTCAAAGGGGTGTCCCAATACATATTTGTTCAGTGAGTCACTACTGTCTGGATTCTTCCTCCAGTCGGAGGTTTTTTGCAAAAGCTGTTCTCCATTCAGTCCATGTTTAGATCTAATTGGTACTCCCACCTCCTAATTATTACTGCTTTGGGAGTCTATCATAAGATGAGGAATATGTGGGAGAACACAATCCTTTCGAAGAAAAGTTACTTAACCCTGGTAACGTTCTTTTGATTGGATGTTCCTCCCACTTATTCCTAATCACCCCTCCCAGCCTACCCTACCGTACAATATACATGTTATTATACTCTATGCTTTCTGAGAGCCTACGGTGTTGGGAACGCCTGGTAATTCCTCTTCGGAAGGGAAAAGGAAAATAGAACTGAAGCCAACGGGCGCAGTTTGCGTTATTTATGCTGACGTCAACAGAGGCCCTCGAGGGACATCAAATCGATCCTGCATACAGTGCCCTGTCGGAATAACATTCATATGCCGCAAAGCTGGAGAGATATATTATCATAAGATGAACATCCTTTCGAAAGAACTTTACCGGGGAGTAAGTAACTTGTTCTACTCTCCTGGCAAGCTACAGCGATGTCCAATGGGGCCTAGTCCAAGATGGCCTTCAAGAGGTCCTTGAGCCCACCCTGTTGGCGTTCGTGGCAGAGGGCAGACTGGTTACTCACAAAATATTAAAGATCACTGGCTGAGACTGCTAGCTCAGGGGACTTAAGAGACACGCCTGGTTGAAGAACTCTGGCTTTAAACCCGAAACTCGGGCCTCTCATCAATAAACCAGTTGAGGACTCAAACCTTTTTGGGAAAGCTGTTGATGACACCCTTGAGACTGCGAAGAAAGAGCACGAAACATTGAAGTCGCTCAGCCAGATCACGGCTAAGCCCTTCCACCAGCGTGGAGGCTCGAACTCCCGCCGGTCCTTTCTTGGACAATCTTTCTCCTGCTCTACCCATGGACAAGATGGGCAATATGGCCCAGGGAGTAACTCCCCCTCCCCACTCCCTCCTGGTCCTCTGGCCAAGGCTCTTCTTAAAACAATATCAACAGGGAGGTCCGTGTATAGCCAAGAACTCTACTCCTGAAAGCTCCCCGGCCTCCACCTTGGTGACTCGCAGGTTCAGGTCTCCTCCCACTTTTACCCGGTCAGGGTTTGCTCATTCTTTCACACCTGGGAGGGGAATCGCATCAGATGAGTGGGTGTTAAAGAAAGTCACCCACAGCTACTGCATTGAGTTTTACTGACCACCTCGATACCACCCACGGAAGAGCAGATGCCTGTCGCCAGAACATCTACACATCTTGCTGGAAGAGGTTCAGGTCCTTCTGGAAAAGGGTGCCGTACAAGTCGCCCCCATTCACCAGTTAAACAAGGCTATTTATTCAGTGTACTTCCTTGTACCCAAAAAGGATCTCACCATGCACCCTGTGTTAGACCTGCATGTAGCAAACAAGTATGTCAAACCTCAAAAATTTAGGATGACAACACTGCCGGAAGGAATGCCATTGCTGCAGCAGGAGGATTGGACATGAAAGATGCATACTTTCATATTTCAAGGTTGCCAGCGCACAGATAGTGGTTTTCTTTTCTATCATTAACCTGAGGTACTATCAGTTAAAGGTTCTCCCCTTTGGCATTACCTCAGCACCACAGGCATTCACAAAGGTGCTGGCGTTAATGGCTGGTCACCTGCGCAGGCAGTCCATCAGTCTCTTTACCTCGACGACTGGCTCAGAACAGAGGATTTGTATGGAACATGCCAAGCAAATACCCAGAAGACCGTAAACCTTCCCTTCGTCCTGGGCTCCTCGATCAACGAGAAGTCATCCAGCCTAGACCCCAATCAAGTCAAACAGTTTCTGGGGGCTCTAATTCGGACCAAAGACTGCCTCATCTCCCCCCCCCCCCACTCCCGGTAGGGTCCAAAACATGCTGTTACAGATCCCTCAGTATGTTGCCAGTCACCAGGTGACCGTACGCAAGGCCATGCGACTGCTAGGGATGATGGCTTCTTTCGTCTACCTAGTTACCCAAGCACGTCTGTGCATACACCCAATGCAAGAGAGGCACTCCAGCCAATGGTCAGACCATCGACCAATGAGACGATCTAGTGGTTGTCTCGGCAGCCATCGTTCAGTCTCTGCAGGGGTGGTCAAGGGAAAACCTTCTGCAGGGAAAGCTTTCACCACCCCCGCAGTGGATGCCACTCTCACCACAGCGTGGCAGGATGGGGGAGAGGGGGAGAAACGGGGCTCACCTCCAACAGACGGCGCATGGTGTGTGGTCCCCACCAGTAGCATCCAATCACATCAACTTGTTGGAAATGCTAGCAGTGTTCGAGGCCCTGCATGCCTTAAAGACACACCGCCAGGGGAAAACGGTTCTAGTCCTCACAGCCAGCACTACGGCCATGTATTACTTAAACAAGTGGTCCCCCACTCTCTCTAGGGCTGTCCAAACTGTCCCAGAACATATGGAAGTGGGCTCTCAAACCCATGTACCTCCTTTCACATGTTGCAGGGGAACTCAATCTTCTGGCGGACGTACTCGGCAGAGACTTTCCCTTACACTTAGAGCACGAGTGGTGGCTACAAGAGGACATTGTACTCAACGTTTTCGCAGAAAGGAGCTACCCAGAGATCGACTCGTTCGCCACTCTGGAGAACAAATGCCCCGATTATGCCTCCAGGTACCCTCAGAACTGCTCCAAGGGGAACTCTTTGGATTACGTGGTCTAGGAAATGTCTACGATTTTTGCCTTTGATTTACCTGTTCAACAGAATAGTACACAAGATGCAGCAAGAACCAGTCAAGATGATTCTGGTGGCCCCTATGTGGACCCGCCATCCTTGGTTCTCCCATCTCATGGTAATGTCAGTCTCCCCTCCCAGATAGCTGCCATGCCCGTACAACATGCGGTCTCAAGACTGGGGGGGGGACACAAACGCATGCACACACGGCCACACAGTCCATAGAACTATCCACCTTTTTCTAGAACCCCACTAACGTGGCAGAAAGAAGCATCCACAAACTGAATGCAAGGAGAGCAGTTATCTACTATCTGCAAAAAATAAAGCCACTAAGGAAAACAAACCAGTTTTGCGTTTTAGTGGCAGCTGATAAAAAAGGGGATCCTGTCTCTAAATCTGGTATTGTGATGCTGTAAATGCATTGGAGGGACAGGGCCTCCCTTTCCTTGTCCTGTAGTCCTGTTTCATTTGTGTTCTGTATTTCTGCCCAGGAGTCCATGTGGGACTCCTGGCAGTGCAGCTCTTCCTGTTTTTGTTTTGGTGTACAGACCCATGGGATACCCTTATGGAACCCATGGGTGAGGGTGGGGTCCAACCCTGTGCCCTAGTGTGTTTTTAAGCACCTGTGTGTGGCCTAGAGAGCAGGGTATGGGCTGGTGGCAGCTCCATGTTGAATTTGACAGGTGCTCCAATTATCCTCCATTTTGGGGAGACCCAGGCCCTGCCATTGGACTCAGTTGATTCCTGATGGCGAAACAAGATGGCCCCTGTGGCCTCCTGATTTGTATTGCCTGCTACCTTGTTTTCCCAAAGACCTGGGAAGCCTTGACTCTGTCCCTTGCCCCTGACTGGCTGTTGAGTGGAAGTTGGAGCCTTCCCAGTGACTATGTTGGGTGTACACCTTGTGGGTGGGATCGGGGTGTATGGGGTGTGACCAATATGCACTCCTTGTTGTGAATGTCTGGTTTCTAGTATGAAATACAATGACTGAGATAACCCTGCCCGAAACTGGTATGAATGCAGTGTTGAATGGCTGGGTATTTGTCCCAATGCACATTCCTTGGTGTGAGTGTCTGAGAGGGAGGAGAATGGCCTGAATGCTCTGTTTGCCTGCTGAATGCCCTTCTGAGTGATTGGTTGCCTGACGAGTGTGACCCAGCAGAATGAATGGAAGATCAACTAGTATATCTGGGGGCCTCTTACTGCTAGAATTCGTTCAGAAGCTGAAGTTGAAACTGACGCTTCTGAAAGCTGCTGTGACGGCAAGACTGATCCAAGAGAGGACCTGGTTAGGCGCACTCTTCCTGTGCTCCGAGGGACCATCAAGCACTGCTAACCTTTGCCGAAGCTCCCTGGAAGTCAGACCCTCAACAGGCTGCCGACCGGAGACAGGGAGCACCGAGGAGAATGAAGAGAAGCACTGGACATTCGGTCCACCGTTGTCGAACAGGGTTTGCAGGCTTTCTATAATCGCTGGGGGCCTGTCGAAGCTGTGTTGCCCAGAAGAGGGGACTGCTTGACGCCATTGTCATGATTCCTGCCCCTCATGTCCCCAGCCCTCCAAGATGTCAGGCTGGAGCCAGGCCACAATCACCTACATGGCCCTCAAGGGCCTCTCCATCCCTCCAAAGACCCACTTGGAGTCAGACTTGGCGCTTGTGGCACCAGTCTCACTCACTCCCATAGCATAACATTGGGAATTGGACGTGTAGTGCATTGATGGGGGCAAGATGGATGCCCCCACATATTTCGGTTCCCAGAACTGCATGTGCAGTCTAGTCTTTTGGGTGTGGTTCAGCGCAGAGACACCTGGGATACCCAGAGACTATTTAAGCCACGCCCAGGCTGAGAAACATGCTGTGTTTTTTCTGCACCTGCAGCGCGACACTCGCCGTGTTCGGATCGGTCTCCAGTGGGCCTGCATCTATCTTCTGCACTCAGCTCCTGCAAGAACACAGTTAGGAACAGCCTTACCTTGCGGCGCTTCTGCCCATCATTCATCGCTGCTTCTGTTCTGCGGGCATCTTCGGCGGTGTCATTCCGATCCTGGCACGCCGCTTCCTAGGGAAAAGAAAAAAGGCATTAGTAAGCATTCAGCAAATCTTCGCTTATTTTTAAAGACTGTACGAGCTTCAAACGCTTATTTGAATCCCAGCCGCTCTGAGGGAACTCTGTCCCCGGAACTTCTCATCCATCTGCAAGAGGGAAAAGAGACTCCAGGTTAGCGTGGAAACCTCTAGAGGCGCCGCATACCGCGCTTACTCACCGCATTTCTTCATAACCAGCATCCACGCTGAAAACGTCGCCGCACCTAAAAGACACAGAAAAAGAACTCGGTTCAATACAAATACAAAAGGGTCGCATCGTGCATCACTCACCTTCAGCGCTACTCCTATCAGCAGCACGTTGCCATCCCCGGACTCCGGCCATCATCTAAGGAAGGAAAGGAACAAAGTTAGAGGACTGTTCAAATGACTCATTATACTTGCCTGTCGGACTCTTGCCAGTGAAGTAACTAGGTAGCAACAAGCCTGCATCAATCAACGCGCCCCTGCGCTGAAAGCAGGACGGAGAGCACACTTCCAAAGAGAACAAGGTGAGCTGTGGATCAAAGGGAAGGGTTGGACCCTGGGGAAGAAGGGGTTAAAGCACACAGACAATAGGGAGTTAAACTCTACCAATCTTGTGTTTTAGGCCCAGTCTCCAGTCGAGTAGAATCCAGGTAAGGGTTTGAGGTCGTAAGAGGTCAGAACAGGCTGAGTGACGTCCCCGTGGATACTAGGTGAGCGTTACAGCCGTGCCATCGACGACCGGAGCCGCACGCTCCATTAAGACATTTTGATTCACGGATGCGCTTGTCTGCCCCGCCGCCCGCCTTATCCCGCCGGAGAAAGCCAGGCTGTCGACGCGCCTTGGAGCATCTGCCGGTGGGTTTCCCACCACCCAAAGATCGTAGGGACGCCAGACTCCTCTACGCTGGGCCACAGTTCTTCACAAGCTCTTTGCGGTCCAGAACTATCGACATCGAGGTGCCCCTCACACCTCTTCCTTGCAGGACATCTTTGCTCCGTCGTCGACTAGCAGTGCTGGGACCGAATCTGCTTCCTCGACGCAGAGTTAACTTTCTCCGAGGGATCTCGACGATCCGTGGCTCCTGCTTCAAAGGGAGCCGCTCAAGAAAGATCCGTGGATGACTCGTCGTCGAACTCTGCTATTCCAGGTACATTGGGGTGGTAAAAACATTATAGAAGGAAATAAGACTTCTAGAACACTACATGGACTGGGCTTGTAGCATATCTTTATTTTACAGGTTGCCCAGGTTTGGGGGGGGGAGGAATCTCCACACAGAATTGTCTAGGTAACATGGCCAGTATTGTGCCAATTGTTCTAACCACCTGCTTTCTTCCAATGTCTATTGTTGGTTACCTTTTATTAAGTGATTTGTGACATTTAACCACCTAGAACTGTATGTATTTGCCATTGTAGAATAACTGAGCACAAAGTGAGTTATTGTGTATATAACCATGAATCTTAATTATATAAAGACTGTGTTTAACTAATTCAGTGTGTGAACATTCCTTTGTGGGTGCTTGGACTACACTGTACTTAAGAACCAGCCTGTATCACCTCCTGAGAAGCTAGGCCTTGATTGCTCGTCCATTGCTACCGTAATAGAGAATCTAGGCTTGCGTCCTCTGTGCCTCTCCTCTACCATATGGAGAGCAGGAGTACAGACACCCCCTCCAGTCTTTACAGGTATGTCCAAGTGGATCGTAAACTGCATCACACTATTTCACTCTTGCAAAGAGAGATCTACCCTTCATGCCTAGAGCACTCTACTCAGGTCTCATGGGCTACCATAGCATTAATTGCAAATGTTTCTTTTGATTCCATTTGCAAAGCAGCAACCTGGAGTTCCCTACACACCTTTACACAGCACTACTGCCTAGATACACTTTAGGTCTGATTCTCAGGTGGGACAAGCAATGCTAAGACATGTGAATCTAAGAAGATTTACTAGCATCAGAAGACATCCATTACTCACCGTAATAGCATTTCTGATGATTGGATCTTCTTAGTCACATGCACCCACCCTTCCTCCCCTCGTGGAGTAGAAGGAACATAAACCTCTTACACCTTCTCTCTGCTGTACTCTCTCAAGCTGACTCTAAGGCTCTATCAGCAGAAAAAAACACAACCAGAGGGACCTCGACGCATGAGGGATTGTGAGTACACTACATGTCACGTTGGGGATAGTGTTAGTCATGCCCATGTCGACATCCACTTTCGATCTTCGAAAGAAAGATACAATACTCGATTTCCACTAGATGTCCGAGTGTATGCACAGCATTTGAATCAAAGCAGATACAATCCTCATCAAAAATGCTATTACGGTAAGTAACACGTCATGTTTTTGCATATAGTGTTCTTTGGGCATGACTACACCTTCCTCCCTCGAATGAAGTCTGACTGCTCTGAAACAGCTACAATTAATGTGCATTCTTTCCTTTTGGGTGGAATTCTGTTTTACCCTTTGGTAGATGCTTCAACCTCTCGCTCCAGAACGATTTGCAACAGTCTTCCGAACAGTCACCATGTGGTTTTCTGCCAAACCCTTGCTCATGAGCAGCATTGTTTCCATTTAGTGCACCATTAAGAGTCGAGATGTGAATTTAATTTATTTTTAAAGCCTATGGTCATTTTCCATCCAAGACTGCAAAGCTCATCGGTGCAGTGGATGCATTGAGTATCAGACATTGTTACAAATGTTGATGACGAGTATTGTATTCCACTTTATTTCTGACAGCCAGGGTTATTAATTTTGCTTGTCAAATTAAATTGTATACTCTAGTTGTGACTTATTACTTTTTGAAACGTCAGTTTTGGAAGCAGCTTGGCTCCATTGAATTTGCCTAGTCTATCACTCTCCTCTCAGTTTTGGATTCGTTGAATATCCCCATATGATGCACAGAAGTGCTGGTAAATGTTGTCGGATACCATGATGCTTTTTTGTGCCCACTAGCATTGGGTTCAGCCCACCAAGGGGTTTTGCATGTGTCACATTTTAATTACCAATTCACTTGTCTGGGTCTCCAGATTTGTTGGTATCTGTACCTTCCATCATAATGTTCTAATACAACCATTCTCTTTCTAGAACGTGTAATGTGTTTGCTTTTTTTTTTTTTTTAGCTTTGAATTACTTTGTTTTTAACTTGGTTTTGTATTGTTCTAGGGAAACTGAAACACACTTTTCTTCTGATGATTTTGATGATATTGATGGAAAGAATCTAAAACCAGTCAAAGCAAAGGTATGTCATACATTTTTTTCTGTAGTTGGATTGCTTCAGGACTTGATCATAATGTACATGTTTTAAGCCTGCATAATAAGCACCCTCAAAAGGATTTTGGCCCATTGATAATCCTTTACAGGAACCGGAAGAGGAGTTTTATCAAATTGTTGTGCCTCCCTAAAAAAGCACTGACCATATCAGTATTCATGAAAATGGGCCCCCTCCCACCGTGATAGGAGTTTCAATTCAGACCAATCCTGGTACTGCTAGGGATACTTGGAATTGAGAAACTTGTAATGGCTAGGTATATGATTTGAGAACGCTCCTATTGGCTGACTCTGCCCTGGTTTTCAGTGCACTCTAGCCATATATATGCCCTGCAGATTCTTGAATGGTTGCCAGCAGGGTTTTCAAAAATGCTTCCATGCTACCTTTCTTTGTGCCCTCAGATAGCCCCTGTAGCCTGACATTGTTCCTTCCCGATCTGTCATCAAGAACGAGTTTGAGTGCCTGCATCAATTCCTTCCTGTGCGCATGCCCATTGTCCTTGAGCTCGATGCACTTTTCTGTACCTGACGTCCTCTCCCAAAATTTGCCAACATCCTGCTCACTTGGGCCATGGAGATCGACAGTCTATTTTGTCAGTGATCGGTTTATTAACCTCCAATTTGAGTGCCCTGAGTTCTGCGCTTGAAAGGTTGCCAGAGGGCCCTTACTCTGCTTTCACTTCCTCCCCAGCATCACTTGCCACCATCTGATCATGTTTCTGCCCAGTCTTGGGAAGATTGTCTCTAGTGGACCACGCGTTGCTCTGTGCGCTTGCCCGACTTCCTACCCCTCCTTCTTTAGCAGTGTGCTTTTCAGTCGATGGGAGAGCCTCCAAGCTTTCCAGAATGTTCATAATCTCTGCTGGACATTCCCAGGTAGGCCCTTCAGTATACCTCCCTGCCTGCTGACTGTAGTGTGCCTGGTGCCTTGCTCTGCCCTCCCCCTGCACCACTGGGTGCTCCTAACATTGCCTATTAAGCTGCCCGGCAATTGAAATAAGTTTCAGCGCAGCGTGAGTTTGCTTGTAGTGCTTTCAATCCTGCTACGATCTGCTGAGAAGCAGCCAGCATGCGGCTAACATCTGGCACCATCTGTCTTCCAAATCCAGCAGCGCACCCAGTTCAGCTTCACTCTGTTACTACCTCCCCTGCCTTGCTGTCTGAAACTGCGCCCTCCTGCCATTTGTTGCACACCACCTTTCTTGTCAGTTCGCTCCGGTGGTGCTTTACTGGCCTCCCCAGCCTCATTTAAGTGCAGGGCTACACTCCAGCACTAACCCACATGGTCCCACATGCTCTTGGGCTCAGGATTCCCACCTCACTGCTGGGTGACACTGGCGCCTGCAGTATTTGAACCGGCAGGACATGATGATTTCGATGATGATTTCGAGGGTGAGGGTGATTTGGCAGTGATGGTGGTGATTTCTTGTTCTGTGCTCTTGCATCATAAATGTGTGCAGCAGCAGTTACTGTGCCGGGCAGGTGCCTCTGCTTCTCCTATTTTACCATCCTGTTCACCAGCTTCCTTTGCAGGCTACCGACCGAGCACTGTGGCTCGCAGGCCTTTCTTCGGTCTCTATGGCAGCGTGTCTCCCGTGTACCCCCCAGCAGTGGTTTGGCAAGCACTTTAGCCGTTGCTTCCCTCTGCGTTCAGTAGTTTGATTCGGTCCGCAGCAGGGTTTAACTGCTTTACTGTCGGCAGAGTTGCAGAGGTTTGGCAGTTAGCAACTTACTTGGTGGCCACCTTGGCTCCAAGACTATGGGTACTCCTACTCCTAATCCTAACACAAGCCTTGAATTGGTTGATTAGCAGAGTTGGCTAATTAACCTTTTTATTTGCAAACAAACTTTTGATTAGCTATTTTGTACAATTGTTTTTAATGTCACCAGAGGTTATTCTTACCCAATACATAAAATGTGGAACAATGCAACATGTCCACGTAGTTCTTAAATAATACACTAGTGCATGGGTCTGCAACCTTTTGGTTCCCTGGATGTTTTGGAATCCAACTACCATCGGTCTTAGCATCCATAATACTTGTAAATTGAATGTCTTTCAAATGTAAACTTTACCTGCACATACTTTTCCTTAAAAACAGACTATAGTTACCTTAATAAAATATCTTGATTACGACTGGTTTACAATGATGATAAAAAGAGATGATTGCTTCAATCTAGATTGGCCCATTTGAAATTGCTGTGAACAAAAGGAGGTTTTGGAGAGCAAGAGAAGAATGAAGGGTGAATCGTATGTTCTTTTTAAATGGGTCATTTAAATAGACAGCTGTGCTACACAAGTGTCTAGCAAGTGTTTACGAAATGATTAGCAAATCTAGGGGGAAATGTAGAAAATTGTGATGTGACATTGCTTATTCTATGCCTTGATATGTGGTTTCATTTGCTTGTCATCTCACCTGTACCCACTAGCAGTGTTTTTTTAGTGGCATTTTAGCACCTTCAGGATTATGGAACAATTGTTACGCCCCATAATACATTGGTAGAGTGCTTTTGAACCTGCAGTAACTGTGCCAAACCATAACTTTGTTTTCTTTTGCTTGGAAGATCTAGTGCAACTGGAGCTTACTTGGAGACTTTGTACAATAGTTGGTTTCCTAGAGTAAATGCAGCTCATAAAACCCTACTAAATCCAGTACCCACACCCAGTGCTCTTTGTTGGAGAAAACAGGAGAATTTAGAGATGACAAGTGTTATCAATTTATAGCCCTGGTTTACGAAGTCCCTTACATCCGAATGGATTGTGTCCTCCCACATATTCCTCGTCTTATATCTCAATAGCCATGCCTGTCAACTCAATGTCCCTCGAAGGCCTCCGCCTCGATGTCAATGTCATTGATGGTATATAGCATGCACAGCGACCATTGGCTTCAGTTCTGTTTTTCCGCAAGAGCTTTCACTTCGGATATCAGTGCCCTTTGGTTCCTTGATTAGAAACCTTTGAGTTCAGTGATGAAGAATGGCATTGTCGTTGGCGTCTAGAACTCCGAGATCGGGTTCAAAAAGGGTTACGCCTGCAGGACGAAGATTTCCCTTATGGACCCCTATCGGATGTGTCTGTTGCCTAGGATCCACTCAAGTGACATCAAAATGAGAGTCCTGCCTATCGATAACAGCATAAGCACTGAAAGAGCATAGCTGGAACTTGGGTGCAGGTAGGTCTTAAATCCCCTTTAACTGTCAGAAGCGATCCTCTGACGAGTCGGGAGTTCTCTCCTCGTCGAAAGAAAGCTAAACCGTCCCAGTCACACAGTAGTTAACACCACTCATTCTCAGTGTTCGAAGAAAAGGCTCCACAGATCGTCGTATTTGTCGTCTAGTTCCTTCCCGGAACTGGTCACTTGCCTGACCAAATCGGCCCCACCGGCTGAATGGGAGAGATTCAGACTTAAAATGCTCAAAGTATTCGCGAATGCGGCCGCAACCTCATTGAAGAAAGATGAGAGCCATGCCCATGTCGACAAACACGACAAAATAAGGCAAAGCACAAAACCTGTGCGCCATTGAGCCTGGGTGTCAGGAGAAAATTCCTCGAAGTTCCCTCAAGGTAGAGAAGACTCCTTCGAATATAGTCAATACCATCAGCACCGAAAGACTCGATGTCCGTGCCTAAAAAGTCCTCCATGCCACAGCTGTCGACTGCGTCAAAGACTTTGTCATGATTATTGACCAACATTGCAAAACACTCGAGGGATGTCGAGAAAACGTACACCCCATTTCCAAAGAAAGATTTCTTTGAGTCCCTAACAGTCCCTGGAACATCTCAGCTCCACCTGTCACTTCGATCAGACTGGGCTTCTCCCTCAATTACAAGAACTCCCACATGATGCAATCTCAAAGGCTCTAATTCATCAGGGCAGTCATAGACACATCCTTGGGGAAAGCCGCGCCACCCGCGGCGAGGATTCAAGACATTCTGCCTATGGCCACCAAATTCCAGAGTGCCCAGCGTCTTCTGGGCTTCGATTTTTATCTTTTTGGAGGTTGCTCGGCCTCATGGCATTGTGCATTTTCCTGGTGCCAGAGGCTGCCTGAGAATGAGATCTCTACAATGGGCTCTCAGAACTCAATGGTCACAATTCTTAGGCAGGATGTCAGACCTTCTTCAGGTTCCAAGCAGAGAAGCACAAGATCTTCGGTGGTGGACCTGCCAAGAAAACATTCTGATGGAAGAAGCTTTATAGCAACCATGGGCAAAGATAATTGTAGTGCCAGACGCCTCACTCACGGGGTGTGTAGTCCCCGCCAACGATGTGACAATCCGCCTCATTGGTCTACATCAGAGTCCAAACTACACATTAACCTTTTGGAGCCGAGGGCAATCGGACTAGCGCTGAAGACCTTCCTGCCCTCTGTACAGGGAAATAATATCCTGGAAATGGCGGACAGCACAGAGGCCATGTACTCACTCCACAAAAGAGGTGGTGTACGGTCACTACCACTGTCTAGAGAGGCAATGCAGCTCTGGTTCTGGGCAGTTCAAGAAGGAATCTGTCAGCAGTTCACCTAGCTGGTGATGAGAACACAGTGATGAATGTTCGGAGCAGGTAGAGCAGGCTCCCTTGAGTGGGAAGGAGCTCAGGAAGTCGTTCAAGAGATCTTGCCATTTGGGGAGCCCCTCGAGTGGATCTGTTTGCAATTAGTGCCAACCAGAAATGCAAGCTGTACTGCTCCAGGGAATTTCCTTCAAGAGGAGCTCTAGGGTACGTGTTCTTGGTGGACTGGGAGTTTCCACTTGTACGCTTTTCCTCCAGTCCTGGTCATTCTCCACGTAACCAGGTGGTCCATGATCCTAATTGCTCCCTGTTTGGCAGGAGAACGTGGTACCCGGACCTTCTGGACATGTCCATCAGCCCTCCAATAGGTTGGCCACAAAGAGAGAATCTTCTCTCGAAAGAGGAAGGTCTGGTTCTCCGTCCAGAGGTCAAGACACAACTTTCATGCATGGATTCTGAGAGGTTGAGATATAAGGATTGGGACATCTCGGAGGACGTAATGGAAATTTTGCTTTCAGCCAGAAGGCCAGCAACAAAATCCTTGTACTTCTGCCGTTGGAACAAATTCTGCAGCTGGTGCAGGGATAAGAATGTGGACCCTTTCACATGCAGTACATCTATGGTGTTATCATTCTTGTTACACCTGGCTAATCTGGACAACCAGGTTGCCACAATTAAAGGGTGTCTGGCAGCGCTATCTATTTTTAAGCGCTCCTCTGAAGAGAGATCTTTATTCAAAATTCCAATGGTTATACCGTTTTTGAAAGGATTGACAAATGTATTCCTTCTGGTGCCTTTTCAAGTCACGGTTTGGGATCTCAACCTACTTTTGATGTGTGATCCATTTGAGCATATTCGCTACTATCCTCAAATTGTTAACTTTAAAGACCATCCTTTTTAGTGGCTCTTGCATCAGCCCGAAGGTTGAGTGAACTTGAAGCCTTGTCCTGCAAGCCTCCTTAGTCTTCTTTAAGGATATAGTGTTCCTTAACGTTAAATCTGCCTTTTTAACCAAAAATTGTGTCCGAGTTCCATTTTAAACCAAAAGAAATCAATCTTTTTATCATCCATCCCATCCTGGAAAGGAAGAGGAGAGGTTACACAGGCTTGACCCCAGACATGCACTTCATTTCTACGTTTCCAGGTTGTCTAAATTAAGACAAGATGGTCAACTTTTTGTTGGCTACAGAGGCCATAAATTAGGTATGGCGGTCTCAAAACACCTCATCTAAGTGAATCATCTTGGGAATATCTGAATGCTACAGATTAGCTGGAAAAGATCCTCCTGAGGTTCTCGTAGCACATTCGACAAGGGGCATGGCAACTTCCTCTGCCTTACAGAGGGGAGTCCCAATTCAGGATATTTGTGCGGCAGCCACATGGTCCTCCAGCCACACATTCACCAAGTATTATAGCCTGGACTCTTCTTTAGACCGAGAAGATGTTTTTGGGAATGCAGCCTTATATTCTGTACACAGACCAATAAGTAATTCCTAAATGTGTATTAAATACTGGAAAATTCTGACTCCCTCTTCCCAAAAAACAAGTATCGCTTTGGGAATTTATAATATGAGGAATACTTGGGAGGACATAATCCATTAGAAAAACAAGCTAGTTACCTGTGGTACCCTTTTTTTCACTGGGTGTTCCTTCCACGTATTGCTCATCGCCCCTTCCAGCCTACCCCGCAGTAGATTTTCCTTGTTTCAGTTTACTCCTTTTCATGGTGCATAACTGCTAGGCACAGGATAATCCAAAACATGTAAATAAATGGAACTGAAGCCAACGGTCGCTGAGCGCGCTATGCACCATCGATGCCGTCGATAGAGACTGAGGCCTTCGAGGGACATTGAGTCGACAGGCATAGACGCGCAGCGCCCCCTGCTGGAAACATTTTCTGAAGCAGCTAAAGCTGGATGTAGAGATATCATAAGATGAGGAATACGTGGGAGGAAGGAACATCCAGTCGAAAGAACGTTACCACAGGTAAGTAACTTATTCTTTGGTCTGTCTGAGTGATCAATGTTTCGGAATCTGTTGTAGAGAATGGATAAGGTTTAGAAAATGTTCTGCGATAGTTAAACAGACTAGACTCTTCCAATGACAGTGTATCGAAATATCCATTGCTATTGTATGCCAATTGCTAGTTCAAAGGTGTCTGATGGGGTAGCCTGCTTTGGTGGGCAACTGACCAAGATATTAACATCAAGCCATACAGCGTTTGGCAATGGATTCTGTCTAACTGGGCTGCGCATGTTTCTGAGATTAACCCTCTATGGATTACAGCTCCTCAAGTGCTACCGTACTACCTACTTACTGTCGCTGGGCAAAGCTGGACTAGCTCACGCTTCCATCAAGATTCATCTGGCAGCGATTTCCCGATACACCAGAACTGCAGGATGGTCGTCCCTGTGGTCTAATCGCCTGGTGGAGGAGTTTATGAAAGGACTGTTCCGTTTGTTCCCGCCGGTGAAGGCTCCAGCCCCGGCGTGGAGCTCAACGTGGTGCTGACCAGGCTCATGAGCCCGCCATTCGAGCCCTTGCATTCGGCTTCGTTGAAGTTCCTGTCGTGGAAGACAGCGTTCCTTGTGGCCATCGCCTCTGCACAACGCGTGGGAGAGATTCAGGCCCTTTCCTGCAAGCCTCCATACTTGACTTTCCACGAGACGAGGGTGGTGCTGATGACGCACCCCTCCTTCATGCCCAAGGTGCCGTTGGACTTCCATCTCAACAAGCCCTTGGTGTTACCAGTCTTTTTCCCGTCGCCTTCGTCGTCGTTGTTGAGACGGAAGCCTCTGAGGGACATCGACTCGCAGCCTTCACACATGGTTTCTGAAAGGCTGAGTTAAAGAGATTGGGACCTCCCGAACAACGTAATGGAGGTGTTGCTTTCGGCCAGAAGGCCAGCAACCAAGTCCTTATAACGCTGCCGTTGGAACAAGTTCTGCAGCTGGTGTAGGAACAAACATGTTAAACCTTTTTCATGTAATACCCCAATGGTGTGATCTTTCCTTTTGCACTTAGCAAATCTAGGGCTCCAGGTCGGCACAATTAAGGGTTAACTAGCAGCACTGTCCATCTTCAAGCGCACAGCTGAGGAACCCTCATATTTTAAAATTCCCATGGTAATTAAATTTTTGAAGGGGTTGACCAATGTTTACCCCCAACTGCTTTTCAAGTTCCCCTGTGGGACCTACATTTAGTCTTAACATTTCTAATGGGTACTCCTTTTGAACCCCTTCATTCATGCCCGTTGAGATTTCTTCCCCTCAAAACTGTCTTTGGTGGCAATAACTTCTGAACGAAAGGTGAGTGAGTTACAGGCCTTATGCTGCAAACCTACGCACACAGTCTTTCTCAAGGATAAATTCGTCCTACAATTTAAGCCTAATTTACTCCCAGCGGTTGTTTCGGAATTGCATATCACCCAAAAAAATAACCTTGCCTTCCTTCTACCCTCCTCCGGAGAAAGTGGAAGAAAGGTTGCAGACTTCACCCAAAGTGTGCTTTGAGTTTCTATATTAGCAGACTAGCAAAACTAAGACAGACTGACGAATTGTTTGTGGTATACACAGGTCACAAGCTGGGCCTAACCATCACCAAGCAAACCATTTCTAGATGGATCATTCGAACTATTGTGGAATGTTACAAATTGGCAGGTAAAGACCCTCTGGAGCATCTGAGGGCTCATTCAACCAGGGGTATCACAGCTTCGTCAGCTCTTTAAAGGGGAGTTCAGTAAGACATTTGCGCAGTTGCCACATGGTTGTCTGCACTCACCTTTACAATGATCTATAGCTTGGATACCTCCACTAGCCAAGAAACTAAATTCGAGAAGGCAGTTTTGCATTCTATGCATACTTAAAGAATTACATTTTTACTCCTCCCTCCCCCCCCACCCCCTCCTATTTACATTGCTGCTTTGGGAGTCTATCAAAGATAAGGAATACGTGGGAGGACACAATCCATTCGAAGAAAGTTACTTACCCATGGTAATGTTCTTTCAACTGGATGTGCCTCCCACATATTCCTTATCGGCCCTCCCATCCTTCCCCGCAGTAAAACTTCCCTTGTAATTGCACTGTGCTCTCGGGGGTAGTAAGTCTCATCCTGGACAACGTCTAACACTCCAAAACGGAACTAAGCAACATATGCGCTTGACTACTTATACCCGTGATGAAGTCGTTGTCGAGACGGAAGCCTCCGAGGGACATCGACTCGACAGGCAACGATGCGCATCACCCTCTACTGAGAAAAGAATTCCGAAGCTGCAAGCTGGATATGGGAATATCAAAGAACAGGAATACGTGGGAGGAACATCCAGTCAGAAGAAAGTTTCCATGGGTAAGTAACTTGTTCATCTGACTTCTAGGCCTATCCTACCTTTTAGGCACCTCATTTTGGTACTAGGGTGTTTATAGCGCCTTACAAATGTTAGAGTACATGGCTGACAGCTATCCTTAGTTTTCGTTTCACCAGAGGTACATCAGGTTTTAACTTATTAGTAGCAGAATGGTATCCATTGGGGTACTAATGTACTTAGTGTTTCCTACTACAGGCCATTTCTATTTTGCCCATCCTTTTTTTTTTAATGGAGACCAGCGGGCAGGCCTAAAAGGGTTGTGTGCGAATATTGGCTCACCTTTAGCCTAGTCTTGCACCCTCTATTGTGGTTTGGACAACCCCCCACCCCCACCCGAACTTGCTATTCCATGCTTGGCCAGTTCTTCGGTGCAGTGTTGCTTCGCCAGAATTCTCTGATCAAGCGCATGGAAGGCAATAGCTTCCATGGCCCCCAAGTATGGTGTGTCGCTATTTCTTCTTTAGCTCAGTCTTGGCTTGTCCTAGGTTACCCCATCTGCTGGGACTATTTTTTTTTTTCTTTCTTTTGGCCGCTGCCCTGTTTTGCATGAGCTGCCTGGTTCTCATTTGTCTGATTTCTTCAACCTCCTGGTGCCTTGCTCGTTGTTGCTTTGACTTTAAGTTCCTGGGTTGTCTTTCTGGGTGTAGATGTATTTTCTTCAGTCTGGGTCCTTGCTCGTCGAGGGCTCATGGTCTTGAGAAACAGATCCTCTTACCAGCCCTGATCTTCTGTCATCGGGCCTGGCATGGATTCACATGCTCATGACTATCCCCAGTCAGGCTGGGAATCCTCGCTAAAAAGAAAGCAGTCTTTCTTTAAAAGCTTTTACTCCTACGTCCCGTCCCCTTTCCTCCATACTTGTGGGACATCTCTCTGTCCTGTGGGACGGGACCGGAGCACTTTGTAAAAAACATCAAAATTTTTTCAAAAATGTGTCCCTCCTTTCTTTCCTGCGCGGGGCCCGGCACGCGGCCGTAACCCCGCCCATGTTGGCTCTGCCCCGCGCACCGCCCATCAGTCCTTTTCTCTGCTCGATCGGGGCCGGACGCACTTGCATCCTCGGAAGATTTTCTTCCTTTTTTTTTTCCTCTCTGGCTCTCACTAGCGTTTGTTTACTAGTCTCTCTTTCAAATCAGACTTTCCAGATTGTTCATCGTGTCACCGTCACTGGCTCTGCCCCGCGCACCGCCCATCAGTCCTTTTCTCTGCTCGATCGGGGCCGGACGCACTTGCATCCTCGGAAGATTTTCTTCCTTTTTTTGCCTCTCTGGCTCTCACTAGCGTTCGTTTACTAGTCTCTTTCAAATAGGACTTTCCAGATTGTTCATCGTGTCACCGTCACTTCGCGAGGGCGGATCCCCATCCTCTTTGTTTAGAGTGTTTGGGTCCGGAACACCGTTGGGACTCCTGTTTTTACTATGATCCCCTTTCGGTCCGGGCACTTCAACGTCGGTTGGAGCGGTGGGAGGAGGTGTTCCGACAAATTCCTCCTTCGCATTTTCAGGCGTTCATCGACTAGAAGAAACAACGCCCGGTAAGTTCTTTACTTTTCAGAGCACCCCGGCCGGGGGATACCTTTCTGGGTTCCTCTCGGTCCGGGAGGGGCGTTGATCGCTCTGTCACCGGGGTTTGCCCTGAGGTGCCCGTTGGGCCTAATAATTCTACCAGGTTTTCTCCTAGGGTCTCCGTAAGGGGCCTGTGAACACCGGAGTACGCTCCAAGGCCCCTCCTGTGGGGGCTGTTTGTAGACCCAGTTCTACTGAATCGTGGGGTACCGGAGCTCGCTCTGAGGCCTCTGTAGGCTTCCCTCAAACAATACCGGGGTGCACCCCGAGGCCTTGGCTGGGCTGGTTGTTACCGAACGGATGTTCGAGGCCGGTGCAGATAAGGCTGTTAACGGGCCTGGGTCCGAGGTCCCTCGTTCAGAGGCTAAAGCTACCAACAGTTCTGAGAGGCCGGACAAGGCTTTGTCGGTGAAAGCACACCGTTCCCGCTCTTGTGGTGATACCAGATCTGTTGAGGGGGCAAAGAAGCAAAGTTATTATTTTACCGGCAGTGCCAAGGTCCTTCCTTCGAAGGCTAATTTGGCAGTTTGTATGTCACAAAAACATTCCAGGCCTCATAGTACCAGCTCGGCCGAGGTTACTTTTGTTAAGGCTAAGATTAAGACCCCTGATCCATCGACGGGGACCCCTGCCTCACTTCCTCATGTGCCGCAGTTCCCTTCAGATGAGGACAAAATGGCGCCCGTTCCCGCCACTACCACGGTGGCCATTTTAGGTGCTACCCCTATAACAACGCCATCGGCCTCTGGTGTAGGGCGCAGTCCCTTGGGTGAACCTAAAGTCCCTTGTGCGCATCCTTACCGGCCAGTTTATGATTGGAACGGCCGGATGCCTCTTCCGCACAGTGTTTCACTGCCTGCGGGGGCAGCTCCTTTGATTTATGTGGATACGTCGGTGGAGGGGCCGGTGTGTGGCACTCTTCCCCGTTATGTCCCTGGATTTGTCCACCTCATGAGAGGCCTCCTCAGGTTCCGAAGCAATCTCCTGAGGACGCTTTTTTCGGTACTTTTCAAGCACTTATGCGCGCCAACCCCATGAGGGAATATTTCAAAGGACTTTTCAAGGAGATATGTCCAACTGCGCCTCTGGCTCCACCCGTTCCTCCGGTGGTTCCGCCGGTGCCTCCCTTGCCTGTTGTGCCTCCCCCGGCTCTTCCGCCTGTGCCTCCATTGTCTCCAGTGCACAAGGCAGTGCCTGACACGCTCAGCAGGATCCTGACCTGTCAGATGACCCTCAAGGCGATAAGGACAACGAGGACCTTCCCCGCTCTATCGGAGCCTTTCATGACCGGGTACTGGACATGAGTTTCTTAGATGTTCCGGTGCCCGAGGCACCCGCTCCGCAGGAGGGTGTGCTTTCTTTGGCAATCACCCTGTCTCCCTTGGAGCGTACCGGCCTGTTACTGCAGAGGGACGTTCTGCCGAGGTCCGAAGAGTCTGGGAAAAGCCACACTCGGGACTTGTTATCAATAAGATTGACGTGAGGTACAGGCTGCATTCTTCGGAAGAGGTGGCCCTGTCTTGTCCGCCTCCCTCCTCCACAGTGGTGGCTGCGGCTACGTTGCAATCCAGACCTGCAGCATCCTCTTCCACGATGGCTAATCAGGTCTTGGGAAAGGAGGACAAGTTCCTGGACTCCCTATGGAGGAAAATCTTTGCCAACTCAGCCTTGCAGCTCAGGCAGGCCAACGCTGAGTTGATATTAGCAGGAGCTAACATGCGATTGTGGAAAGGTCTGTCGGAGTTTGAGGAGCACATCCCGGTCGAGAAGTTGGAAGACTTCAAAGGAGGCCTTTCTGATGCCAGGGTCTTGGCCCAGGATCTCCTGGAGGCTGCGGCTCACCACGTAGACACCTCGGCTCGGGGCCTGATGCTAGGGGTTGATACCTCACGACAGGCGTGGCTGCATGCCACTACATTTTCTAAGGAAGTGCAAGACAAAGGTGTTCGACCTTCCATTCGATGGTGAGGAGCTTTTTCATTCTACTACTGATGTAGAGCTCACCAAGACCAAGGATAGCACTCAGACGGCTAAATCATGGTCTGTTCTGGTCAAAGCTCCTTTCAAATCCCAGAGACCGTTGTCGCAAAGTCAACCCTCCTCTGGTTTTAGGGGCTTCCTCGACCGCAAATCTCGCAGAGTGGATACTCCTGCGGGGAATAACTGCCGTAGACGACAACGCACAGGGTTTTTCTCCCGCTCCTCAACCTCCTCATCAGATTCAGGTGGCACCGCCACCGATAAACTTGCCAAATGAGGGTTTGGCCTGCGCACTGAAGGCAAGCATCCCCACCCAGCACGACCCTCCCCGCAATGAGACACAATGATGGACTCTCCCAGGATGGGAATAAGGCCAAGACAAAGTGCGGGTGAGCGTAAATGGGAGTTTATCAATCAGAATAGGGCATGCAAAGAACTCTGCAAACTCCGAGAGCGCTCTGTCTGACAATAGCAAAAAATGTCATCAGAACCTACATACTAAAGGCGGCACAAGTTCAATGGGATTGGGTGGCGACGACTAGCTATAGGTGCTGCTGTGATGTGGTTGGCCTTGGCTGGAGGACGTCACTGGTCAGCCTCGTGGGTTGGGCTGGGCCTGGCGCGTCAGCTGTGTTCATCCGGGCGGTGTCGTTGTGCCACTGTGGCCAGTGTCAGAGATGAATGTCTTTCCCTGACTTCTTTGCCCTAGGCCATGCACACCACAGTCATTCAGTCATTTGCAATATTATCATCTTTAGTAAATCTTCCAATAGGTTATTCTACAGGTTAATGCAACACAGGAGGAATGCACCTCAAGAGGGGTTTGATGGCGATTCATCCGTACATGGTTACCAGTGTCCTGTTGACCGGGTACCATAGGTCGTGGGGCTGGGTCTCAGGGCATGGGACAGGCAGTACATGTCATCCTGTCTTGTTAGAAGTCATTATGAATGTGTTGCTGTAATGTTGCCATAATATTGGGTGTCCTAATTTTACAGGGGCCATTAACCTAAGGTGATCCGGTGGGTCGTGGGGCTTAACAGGGGGCGCCTCTGGATTTGTGTTTTCAGGCGGAGGTTTACTGCTGGGCTGTAAATAACACAGGTGGCGGGCCATGGCGTTGGGTTCTGCAGAGGGAACTACAAATCTTTGAAGCGGCTCCAGCCGAGTTGGGGGAGGTGGAGCAGCGCGGCGCGGGCCTCTGCTCTCTCGTGTGGCAGGCTTCGCTGGGAGGGAGGGGGAATGGCCTTGCATATACTCACAAAGGTATCTTCCTCATGTGTTGCCGATTTTAGGTGAAAGCATCATAAACATTCAAATGATATACAATACTAATTTAGTCATTCCGAAGCTTACATTTTGACATTGCTAATGCTTCTCAAATATAGCCAGTCCGAGCACATTATTAGTACACTGTGTTTTAACAACTACAACATTTTGTTATATGCATATACATTCGCAGTAAGTGAGGTTGGTGGAGCGCATAGAAACGACTCGCCACTATACGCGACGGTAGTGGCATATAAGGGGCTTGGACATACACACAGGAAGGGTGCATTTTCGTGCACCCTTTACATGAGCCCTCAATATGGATGCATTTGTCTTTTTCTGCACTCTAGCAGGAATTAGTTTGGTTATGGCGCGGGACCGTGGGGTGTAATCTTTTTAATGATGCGCATAACAAATAACCCCCCCCCCCCGGGATGCTTTTACTATTTGTACATAACTGCAGTGGTGTGGGTGCTTCATTGCTAATGCCATATGAACACACATTCTGCCATATCCATGCATTTTACAGGTTTCTTAGTAAAGGGGTTGTGGAGAGAATGCTTCCATCGCAGGTAGTTTTATTATTCGTGTTTGGGAACTTTTGCTTTTTATTAAAGGACCATTTTACAGTTCTCTTTCCGCCCAGGCTCTGCTGGCCGGGTCATGCTGGGAGCAGCGATACACTGCGGAAGGTGAAATGTTAGCGTTGGTATCTTACATTAGCTCATGTCCGTCTTGTTCGTGGGAACGGGCTCGCAGCGGATCTGCCAGGGAGCTGCGGCCACAGGGATAATTGAAACTCTCCAAAGGTGGGGGCCGCGATGCAGTGCGCCAGGCTCACACCATCTTTTTTTAGACAAACTGGTTTCTGAGGCCTAGCTAAATTCAATAGGTTTGGGCAATGTCTTCAGCAGGTGAGCCATCCACCACCTGGGCCCTGGTGGTAAGGAGGGGACGCTTGACGAGCCATGGCCCTCACCGGGGGAGGGGGATGTAGGGGAGGGTGGCCTTTTGGACCAATCCTCCCCTACAGCACCATCCTAGACCTTTCCCAGTTCAATCTTTTCCTACCCCAAGAGAAATTCAAGATGATCACGCCCAGCCAGATACGCTCCTCCTTACAGATGGGTGATTGGCTCAGCGTTGTGTATCTTCAGGACGCGTACATGCATATCCTGATTTGGAACCCACACAGGAGATATCTCCGCTTCTCTTTGGGAGAGGAGCACTTCCAGTTTTGAGTGCTTCCTTTTGGCCTCAGCTCAGCACTGCGTGTCTTTACGAAGATGTCAGTGATTGCGCCCTATCTTCGTCTCCCGGGTATCCATGTGTATCCGTATTTGGACGACTGGCTCTTATGCAGCCCTTGTCCTCTAGCAGCAGCTGGCAATCTCCAGTCTCTCCTTCAGTTCTGTTCCATCTTCGGCTGTCGGTGAAGTGGCGGAAATCTTCCATGATGTTCTCGCAGGACTCGAGTTTCCTGGGTTTTCACTGGAACACGATCGACTGCAGAGTGTACCTGACCGGGGACAGAATGGCAGATCTGTTGGCCATGTGTCAGATGTTTGCGCAGTCGGAGAGCATGTCGGCCTGGTGGTTCCAGAGGCTTCTGAGCCTTATGGCCTCGTGCGTGCTGGCTCTTCCTCTTGCTCATCTCAAGATGAGACGGACCCAGATGGCTCTTCGGAGTTCATGGCGTCGGGCAGTGGATCCGGATTCCATGCGGATAATGATTCCGGATTCCATGAGGGTGGGCCTGGATTGGTGGTCATCTCTCAGCAATCTGTCTGGGGGCGCAGGGTTTCAGGGCCCGGTCCCCATGGTGACGATCACAACGGACTCCTCCCTTCTAGGGTTGGGTGCGCCGTTAGATCTTCAGGTTTCGGACCTCTAGTCACCTCAGGACAAGCTCCTGCACATAAATCATTTGGAGCTTCTGGCGATCTTCCTAGTGCTCAGGGCGTTCAGACCGCTCATCGTCAACAAGGTGGTCCGCATAAGAACGGACAATGTGGTGTTGATGTACTACATCAAAAAACAAGGGGGAACAGTCAACCCCCTCCTCTCGTGGACCTGTTCATCCAGATTTGGGAGTGGGCCGTGCTTCATGCTGTCTGGCTGCTTGCAGTGCACATCCCGGGCCAGCTGAATGTCACAGCGGATGCCCTCAGCCGGCGGACAGTGGTCAGCTACGAGTGGGAATTGAAGGCCGAGGTCCTCTCATGGATTTTCTCGCGCTGGGGCACACCGGAGTTGGACCTCTTCGCTACGGTGGCGAACAAGAAGCTTCCTCCATGTGCCTCCAGAGGGTGGCTGGGAGCCTTCTCTCTGGGGGATGCACTCGAGATTCCATATCACAACATGAGAGCTTACGCCTTCCCGCCTCTGCCTCTAGTTCACTGTGCAATTTGGAAGTTGAACTCGGCGAACTGTTCCCTCCTACTCATAGCCCCGTGGTGGCCGGCCAGGTTTTGGTTCTCAGAACTTCAACACCTGTTGGTGTATCCACCGATCAGGTTACCAGTAACTCCCGATCTTCTTCACCAAGGGGAACAGATGTGGCACCCCTCCCACAATCGCTCAGCTTGGCGGCATGGTGCCTGAGTTCAAGTCTTTAGAGCCTCTGAGTTTGTCTGTGGATAACGTGCGCATTATCCAGGCAGCCAGGAAACCCGAGACCAGATCTCAATACAACAGTAAACGGCTCAGGTTCTGTCATTGGTGTTTGGAGAAGAAGTTGGATTCCAGGGTGGCCACGATTGACAGTGTTGTCCTTCGTGTCCTCCCTAGCAGAGTCAGGGGTTCATGTCCTGTCATGCAGGACTTATCGCTCAGCGGTTTCCGCTTACCTTTCTACAGACCTGTGTTCTTCTTCTCTAACCCAGTGGTGAAGAGGCATTTTGCTGGCTTGACACGCCTCTACCCTCCGGTTCGTAATCCGCACCCGCCACAGGGCCTAAATGTAGTCCTGATGGCGCTGTGCCACAAATCCTTTGAACCAATGGCTACGGTGGAACTCAAGTACTTGTCTTGGAAAATGTCCTTTCTGGTCGCCATTACATCAGCAAGGAGAGTGAGTGAGCTCCAGGCATTGTCGGTGGAGCATCCTTTCATTGTCTTTCACAAGGACAAGTTAGTCCTTTGGACAAACCCGGCTTTTCTACCGAAGGTGGTGACCGAATTCCATCTGAATCAGATCTCCCTTCCGGTCTTTTTCCGAACCCTGCCTCAGAGGCTGAAAGGGTTCTACACTGTCTTGATGTCTGAAGAGCTCTTAAGTTCTACCTGGACAGGACTTCTGAGCTTAGGAGTTAACTTTTTGTTACCTTCGGTAACCCTCAGGACAAGCTGGCGTCTAAGGCAACTATTTCTAGGTGGATTGCCGCCTGCATCAGAGTCTTTCACCGTCAAAGGGCTGAAACCTCCTAAGGGTATCCATGCACACCTGGTGCGGGGCTAGGCAGCCGCGGTTGCTTTTCAGAAATATGTCCCCTGGGAGTCCATTGCTAGGGCAGCTACTTGGGCCTCACTATCTGCTTTCTGTAAGCATTACTGTCTCGACATGAGCTCAAGATCTGATGCTCAGTTTGGTCAGGCTGTGCTGAAGAACCTGTTTCAGTAAGGGGTATTTTAATCCACCCGTAGGTCCTGTAAGGAGTGCTTGGGAATCTCCCACAAGTATGGAGGAAAGGGGACGGGACGTAGGAGTATTACCAGGTTACTCACCATAGTGACCACCTTACTCCTAGTCCATAGTCCCCTTTCCTCCATACGCCCGCCCGCCCGCCGTCCCCTCTAATAAGGTTCCTCTGTTATTGCTAATGGGTCTTTGACCTGGTGATAGAAAAGGACTGATGGGCGATGCGCAGGGCGGAGACAAGGTGGGCGGGGTTACGGCCGCGTGCTGGGCCCCATGCAGGAAAGAGAGGAGGGACACATTTTTGTCAAAAAATGTGGATGCTTTTTACAAAGTGCTCCGGTCCCGTCCCACAGGACAGATAGATGTCCCACAAGTATGGAGGAAAGGGGACTATGGACTAGGAGTAAGGTGGTCACTACAGTGAGTAACCTGGTAAAACTGCCTTTCTCCCATTAAGCAATCACTGGAGATTGGGTTATACTGCACCCATCCAATGACTTCTGTCTCCCTAAGCCCCACCCCTGGCAGCCATCTTCAGATTTGAAAACATGAGGTGCCAGTATGAACCCAGAAGAGCCACAGTGAGGAAGGAGGGAAGGTTTGCATGCAAGTCCATGCCAGACCCATGCTGGAGAACAGTTTACAGGTAGGGTAAGTAACTTGATCCTTCTCCAGCAATAGGGTCTGGCATGGATTCACATGCTCATGAATGCGATTATACTACAGTACATAAACAACCATACATAAACAACCATGGGAGGTGGCAAGGCTCAACAGAAGTACAACCACTTAACCTGGAACAGAGACTCCTCAAACAGGTCTTGCAACAATGCATGGCTGTAACGCTCACCTGTCAATCTGCGGGAACGCCAGAAGAACTCCCTGGAACTTTAGTAAATCACTTTCGAAGGGATTGTGTCCTCCGACGTATTCCTTATCTTAGATATAAATCCTTCAGCTTTGCTGGCCTCGGAAAATTTTTTTCGCCAGAGGGCGCTGCGCGTCGATGATCGCCGAGTCGATGACCCTCGACGGCCTCCGTGCCGATGTCGACGTCATCCTGCCTATAAAGGCCGCGCGCAGCGTCCGTTGCTCAGTTCCGTTTTTCCGCGCTTCGTTGTGCCTCGGAACACCGTTGCTCAGTTCTCGTCAAGATAAACGTATATAATAACTACTATTTACCTCGATATCGATGGCATCCTCCTCCGACCCGACGACCCCTCGGTCCGGTTTCAAAAAGTGCCGAGACTGCGGGAAGAAAATGTCGTTGACGGACCCTCACAGGGTCTGTTTGTGGTGTCTGGGAATCACGCACCAGAGTTCGGAGTGTGAGGAATGCCTTTCCATGACGGCGAAAGCCTTGAAGGAGCGTAGGGGGAAGCTCGAGAGAGGTAGGTCAACTTTAACTTCCTCGAAAGCTTCTTCGGTAGAGTCGAGACGTTCGTCTCCTCACCATAAAAAACACTCTCGATCTAGATCACGAAGTGGCTCCCACCACTCGTCGACATCGAGACACTCGAAGAAGAGACGTAGGAGATCCCCTTCGTCATCTTCGTCGAGTTCTCCTGAGAGAGTTCATTGCCCCACAAAACGCAGCTCGCAAGCTGAGTGGGAGGAATTCAGGAAAAAGATGCTAAGCGTCTTCGAGAAAGCGGCCTCGTCCCCCTCGAAGACAGCTGAGGGTGATACCCCGGGTAAAAAACCCAAAAAATCTAAACGCCGCGAGTCGCAGTACCCGGCGGAAAAGTCAACCCGAAAGCGCCTCGAGCCATCGGGAGATAAAGCATCATCGACGCCATCGTCGAAAACTCCTTCGAAACAGAGGTCGGCGCCATCGACGCCGTTGTCGAAGGATCCATCGGCGCATCAGTCGATCGAGTCGACGCCGACGTCGACGCCGATATCGACGCCGGTGAAGGAAAGAACCACGGCTACTCCACAGCCAACGGTTAGACAAAAGACCTCCGACTCGACGCCGAGAACGTCGACGTCGTTCTCGAGCAGGACTCCGATCCTTTCGAGTTCTTCGAGGCCTAGTACACATTTCTCGACGCTTTTCACGGCGCCTTCGAATACTTTCACGTCGGTGTCGACGACATCGACGTTTTCAAGGCCTGTGATGATGGCTCCTTCTGCATTGGAAATGGGGTTTATACCATTCCAAAAACCAATGTATCCCCCTTTAACCTCGATTTTTGAGGAAAGGGAGGATTCAGACCAAGATATTGATTTACAGAGGACCACATCACCAGAGCCAGAGACTTTCGCCTCTGAGGAAGGAAGATTAAAAAATCTTCAGGATGCACTTCAGGAAGCTAGTGGCTTGGACACTTCTCCTGAAGCAGAATTTATCAAACCAGACCCAGGAGAACATGCGGAGACTCCATATAGAGCTCTGATGTCTAGAATCATAGAATTTATGGGTTGGTCTGCACCTTCTCCTGCCTTTCAGCAGGATGACCTCACTGACATACTGGACAAGGGCCCACAGGAGGATCCTGTGGTTCCATTTCACTCTGCTCTACAGAGAAGGATTTTGACAAACTGGGAAACGCCAGAAATTATCCCGGCAGTAAATAAAAAACTGTCAACAAAATACAGGGTGGCTAGTTCTGACCCTGAATATTTGTCAAAACACCCTACTCCTGAGAGCTTGGTTGTACAGGCTGCAACCTCATCAGGCAGCACATCTGCATACCCCACTGCTCCGCAGGATAGGGATGACAAAAAGTATGATGCCATGGCTAAGAAGGTTTTTTCTGCCTGTAGCATGGCGTTAAAGTCTATTAACGCGACCTGTACGCTCGCTAGGTTCAGCCACACCCTTTGGGAGTGCGCTTCATCAGCGGCTGACTGCCTCCAAGAAGGAGAGGAAAGGGACGCATTTTTAAACATCATCAGGGATGGTAAAGATGCGATGTGCGAGACCCTACAAACTGGCCTAGATTCTGCTGACAGTATCAGCAGGGCCATGGCGGCAAGTACCACAATCCGCAGGCATGCGTGGTTGAGGAAGTCTGGTTTTGCCTCTGACGTGCAGACCAGGCTTTTGAATATGCCCTTTGACGGTTCTACCCTCTTTGGAAAGAAGGCGGATGACAGTTTGGAGAAACTGCAAACGTCCAAGGCAGCAGCCAAGTCATTGGGAGCTGCTATCCGTCAGAATACCTTTCGTCCTTCGGGATCATCGTGGAGAGGACGGTCCTTTCGTTACTATTCCTCATATGGAAGGGGCAGGGGACGACCGGCTCAAAGAGGCCAAGGAAGATTTACCCGTGGTGGACGGGGTAGGGGAAAGAAAGCCGCACCCGCAGGAGCAGGAGCCACTTTACCTTCGGCAACTGCATCAGCCGCTTCAAAACCACTCTGAGGTCTCCCCTCACAGAACACCAGTAGGGGGCAGGTTAACTCACCATCTGACGGAATGGCAGGCTATTACGTCAGATGCTTGGGCTCTGGAGACAGTGGCCCAAGGTTACTGCCTGCCCTTCCTACATATCCCTCAGAGTCATCCACCGGGGAACAACCCTTTGAAGCTTCCAGATCCGCTCCTCTTGCAGGAGGTTTTAGACCTGCTAGAGAAAGGTGCCATAGAACTGGTACCTGTAGCGGAAAGGAACAAGGGTTGGTACTCCCCCTACTTCATAATACCGAAGAAGGACGGAGGACTGAGACCCATCTTAGACTTACGGGAATTGAACAAATTCCTCCGAAAGGACAAGTTCAAGATGGTGACTCTCTCTCAGATCCTTCAGGCCCTCCAGCTTCAGGACTGGTTGGTATCTCTAGACCTCCAGGACGCTTATTTCCATGTGCCGATCCATCCCAGGCACAGGAGATACCTGAGGTTCGCAATTGGCAGCTCTCATTATCAATTTCGAGTTCTGCCATTTGGGCTAACCTCCGCCCCGAGGGTCTTTACCAAGCTAATGTCGGTTGTGGCTGCAAGTCTAAGGAGGGAAGGGATTCATGTCTACCCTTACCTAGACGATTGGTTGATCAGAGCTGTATCTTCGGAACAGGCTCAGAGACAACTGGATTATGTTTGCCACTTCCTTCACAAGCTGGGCTTCTCCCTCAATTTAAAGAAGTCACAGATGATACCATCACAGAGACTCCAATTCATTGGAGCAGTCCTGGACACTTCCCTGGGAAAAGCCTTGCCACCAGAGGTGAGGGCTCGAGATATTCTGCAGATGGTCATCAGATTTCAGAATGCCCAATATCTCCCAGCCTACGACTTTCTGAGGTTGCTAGGCCTCATGGCATCCTGCATATTCCTCGTGCCGGAGGCTCGCCTGAGAATGAGATCCCTCCAGTGGGCACTGAGAACTCAGTGGTCACAGTTCTCAGGAAGGATGACAGATCTCCTTCGGATCCCGGTCAAAGTAGCCCGAGACCTTCAGTGGTGGGCCTGTCGGGAGAACATCCTGAAAGGAGAAATGTTTTGGCAACCATGGCCGGAGATAACAGTAGTCACGGATGCCTCACTCACGGGGTGGGGAGCTCACGCCAACGACTTGACCATCAGCGGTCGTTGGTCTCCATCGGAGTCCAGACTACATATCAACCTGTTGGAGCTGAGAGCCATCAGACTAGCGCTGAAGGCTTTTCTGCCGTCTGTACGGGGAAGAAACGTCCTAATAATGACGGACAATACAGTGGCCATGCACTACCTCATCAAAAGAGGAGGCGTAGGCTCACTACCACTGTGCAGAGAGGCGATGCAGCTCTGGTTTTGGGCAATTCAGGAAGGAATCTCTCTATCGGCAATTCACCTAGCCGGAGAGAAGAACTTGACAGCGGACGCTCTGAGCAGGCAGAGCACAGTCTCTCACGAGTGGGAGATAGCTCAGGAAGTCCTTCAAGAGATCTTCGCCCTTTGGGGAACCCCTCAAGTGGATCTGTTCGCCACCAGTATCAACAGGAAGTGCGACAGATTTTGCTCAAGGGAATTTCCCCCGAGAGGAGCTCTAGGAGATGCGTTCGTAGTGGACTGGGAGTTCCCACTTCTGTACGCGTTCCCTCCGGTCCCTGTCATTCCTCAAATGATCAGGAGGTTGAGAAGGTTTCGGAAGACCATGATCCTAATTGCCCCGGATTGGGCCAGGAGAACGTGGTACCCGGACCTTCTAGACATGTCCATCTGCCCTCCAATTCGACTGCCATACAGAGAGGATCTTCTCTCGCAGAAGGAAGGTCAGGTTCTCCATCCAGCCATCAAGACCCTCAACCTTCACGCTTGGTGTCTGAAAGGTTGAGGTACAAGGATTGGGACCTTCCGGATGATGTTATGGAGGTGTTGCTTTCGGCCAGAAGGCCGGCAACTAAAACTCTATACCGCTGCCGTTGGAACAAATTTTGCAGCTGGTGCAGAGAAAAGAATATTGAACCCTTTTCTTGTGGTACACCTATGGTGTTGTCATTCTTACTTTACCTGGCTAATTCAGGCCTACAGGTTGGCACAATTAAGGGCTATCTCGCAGCGCTATCAATCTTTAAGCGCACTGCAGAGGAGCCTTCATACTTCAAAATTCCATTGGTAATACAATACCTAAAAGGATTAACTAATGTTTATCCCCCGAAACCTTTTCAAGTTCCCTTATGGGATTTAAACCTAATTTTAAACTTCCTAAAGGGTGCCCCTTTTGAACCACTACACTCTTGTTCATTGAAGCTTCTCACCCTCAAAACTGTTTTGCTAATAGCATTGACATCTGCTAGAAGGGTTAGCGAGTTGCAAGCCTTATCGTGTAAACCTCCACATACAATCTTTTACAAGGACAAAGTTGTTCTTCAGGTGAAGCCTAACTTCCTCCCGAAGGTAGTCTCGGAGTTTCACATCACTCAGAAGATTATATTACCTTCTTTCTACCCTCCTCCTCATCCGGGGAAGGAGGAAGAGAGACTGCACAGGCTGGACCCTAAGCGAGCCTTGAGCTTCTATATCAGCAGATTGGCTAAGATCAGACAAGCAGACCAACTCTTTGTAGGTTATGCAGGACATAAGTTGGGCCTTCCAATAACAAAACAAACCATCTCCAGATGGATTATTTTAGCCATTCTGGAGTGCTACAAATTGGCAGGAAAGGAGCCTCCTCAAAATCTAAGGGCTCATTCTACCAGGGGTATCGCAACATCCTCAGCCCTTCAAAGAGGGGTGCCAATTCGAGATATATGTGCGGCTGCCACATGGTCGTCCGCACATACATTTACCAAATTCTATAGCCTGGATTCCTCCTCTAGTCAAGAAACTAGATTCGGCAAGGCTGTGTTACACTCTGTCCATTCTGGAAGGGTAACATAACTTTTATTACTCCCGCCTCCAGTCACAATACCACTGCTATGGGAGTCTATCTAAGATAAGGAATACGTCGGAGGACACAATCCCTTCGAAGAACTAGTTACTCTTACCTTGTAACGTTCTTTCGATGGGATGTTCCTCCGACGTATTCCTTATCGACCCTCCCATCCATCCCCGCAGTATGACTTCCTGTGGGTTTGCAGCCTATGCTCCTTCAAGGTGATTAGTCTAATCCAAAAACATTACTGGGGACTACAAAACGGAACTGAGCAACGGACGCTGCGCGCGGCCTTTATAGGCAGGATGACGTCGACATCGGCACGGAGGCCGTCGAGGGTCATCGACTCGGCGATCATCGACGCGCAGCGCCCTCTGGCGAAAAAAATTTTCCGAGGCCAGCAAAGCTGAAGGATTTATATCTAAGATAAGGAATACGTCGGAGGAACATCCCATCGAAAGAACGTTACAAGGTAAGAGTAACTAGTTCATCCCTGTAGAAAAGGATGACAAGAAAACAACCCTCCTTGATAATGTTCCTACCCTATTCTGAAATAACTCTCCAGTACTGAAAAAAGAATAATAATCAACAGGAAAAGCTCACCTAAGGTTCTTTTTTAGTGAGCCCTCCATCCTGCATTCATACAGGGGCGCATGTCCTGAAGAAACGGTGTAGTCTGGATGCCAATAGAATTCTTATATAAAGAAATAAGGCGACTAAGTGGCAAGGAGAAAATAGTTCCTATTAAGTATAACCAATATGAGTGTAGCTGTGAAAAGGAAGTACAAAGGCTATGATGGTTCCTAAAAAATAGAAAAAACTGTGCCAGCCTTAATACATTCAAACTGGAGAGCAATAGTGGAATTTCAGATGACACTCTGTTCCGTAAGTGGTATAGCGCTGTTCAATAGGGAGCTAACTAAACAACTACCAGCAGAGTGTAATGGGGAATGAGATGAAACCCTATCTTGCACTATAGCGAGTCACAAGAAGTAAATGAATGTTGAAGCTAGCTACACAGCTTGGCAAAATTTACGGGCAGTTTGACGGCAACCTGGCACAGCAAATGAGTTTTCAAACATTGGTGCGCGGAACAATGCGTATAAGCATAAATACAAAATGCGAAATGCACAGTTACTAATCCGTTGCTAAAAAACTCACAACGAAAAAAAACAAACTCTGGTAACCCACAGGAAACCTTGAAAAAAGGTACTTGCGTGTGTGTAAGGTGTACTCCTCACGAAACTCTGACAGGAAAACTCTGGACTAGAACTAAGGACACGGTAACTAGAGGACAACAAATAATAAAGGAAACTACTGGCTGTGAGCAGGGGAGGAGACTATAGGACAGGACGAAAGAATTCTGACTGAAAATTGGGAGGGCAGGGAAACTCTGACTGGAATTCTACAGAGACCGCGGTGAGCGTCCGTACTGCAAGACCGTCAGCAACGCGAAGCGCGAGTCTCCTCAGAAAATGAGTACTTGCAAACGGAGGTCGCAAAAGACTAGACCTACTGATTAGTTCCTGGTTGACACCACTAGGCGGCCATTTTGGAATACCCATTTCCCCATGACTTACTATATGGATCTGAATGGGAACAATACCTTCTCTCAAATGACAGCAATAATAACCTACGGAAACATGGGCTTAATCAGGGAACTCGTTGGGAAATCATGACAATGGCTGACTTTGGACTCATTACTGGAATCGCCGCCAACGCAGTACAACCTCGTGAAGGTGTGTAGACCTCCACGTAGCAGCCCTGTAAATATCTGCAGGGGAACCCCAGAGAGAAAGTCGTAGCATCGATGACTCTAGTGGAATGGGCTCTTGGCCGGCCTGGAGCTGTCTGTTGGCCATACGATGACAGTGGATGATGCAGCCAGAGAGCCACCTGGATATGGAAGCCTTCGACAGAAGCTTCCTGTGATTCACAGGGCCAAAGGTCACACAGAGCTATGACTTCTTCCGAACATTCTTTGTGCGGGTCACGTAGAAATTCAAGGAATGAGCAACGTCCAGCATATGCAGTGACCTTTCAGCGGCAGAAGGAGGATTTGGGAAAAAGACTGGAAGCACCAAGGGTTTGTTAAGGTGGAATTCAGACGGAACCTTCGGCATAAAGATGGGTGGGTCCGAAGCACGACCCATGCAGCATGAAAAGACGAGTACGGCCGTTTGCAGGAGAGCGCCTGAATCTCCCAGACCCGTCTGGCCGACGCAAGGCCACCAGGAGAAATTTCAGTGGCGCCCGATGCAGTGGTTCAAACAGAGGCCCCATGAGTCTAATAAGAATGGCATTTAACTCCCATGCCGGGGCAGGAGCCTTCACTAGCGGAAAAGGTCTGAGGAGTCCTTTCAGAAATTATTTGACGAGCCTGTGAGACCAGAGCAGAGGACTGCCCAGTGGTCGCGTTTACCTGGAAATGGCCACCACGTGCACCTTGATGGAGGTGTGGGCCAATCCAGCCTTGACCAAAGACAACAGGTACAGCAGTAGTTTTGGGGCTGTGATGCGTAGAGATGTAATCGTCTGCGCCCAGCACCACAGAGTGAAAAGTTTCCATTTGTGAACGTAACACGAAAGTGTAGAGGATGCTCTAGCATTGGCCAGGACCTTCCAGAACTCAACAGGGATATCATAATGTCCAAACTCTTAAGGCTGCAGGAGCCAAGCCATGAGGTTCAGTGATAGTACGTTGTGATGTAGTATCCTAACTTCTTCTCTGGAAAGGTCGGAAGAGGAGGTAGCCAAATAGCCGGTGCCACCGCCATGCAGAGCAGTTCCGGGTACCAGATCTAGCAAGGCCACGCTAGGGCGATCAGTATCATTTTGCTGCAGCATCATTTGAGTGTTGATCACTTGAAGCAGCAGGTATTGGAGGGAACGAGTACAGGAACAAGCCCTTTCATGTGAATGAAAACACATCTCCCAGGTTGCCCGGTTGGGGAAACCTGCTGGCGAAGGCTTGGCACTTCGAGTTTGCTGCTGTCACCAAGTCGTCGATCTGGGGTCGGCCTCACATTCTGATCAGACAGGATGTTTGTCCCTGTTGGAGCTCCCACCCGTGGCAGGATCGTGTTCTTGATGCCCGCCAGATTAAATGGGACGGGAAACATGTCCTGAAGAAAGGCCCAATGCCCCAGGGAAAGAGCCAGGGAAACTGGTCCCACCCGTCTTATGATTGTAGAACATGGTGGTGTTGTCTGTGAAGATCCTCACCTCCCGTCCCTGTAGAAGAGGTTGGCAAGACTTGAGGGCCCAAAACACAGCCCTCGGCTCTAGAACATTGATATGCAGATCCTTCTCCGATGCCAAAGGTATCGGACTGCCCAGTGTGAGCCCCCCCCCGCATCTGTCCAGAGAGGGGTCTGTCGTGACCTTAGGCTGGAAGGGGGAGCCTGAAATGGGGGCCCCTTGAGTGTGACGCTGGCACACCCCCACCACTGAACTGCATGCCTGAAGTCCTGGTTGAGGGTAGTTTTGGTTGTCTATGTTCCCGTGACCTGGTGCCACCTGAACTCCGAGAACTCCTATAAAGGTCTCATTTGCAGCCTGAAGAACGGGGATCAGATGAATGCAGGACATCATACCTAGCAGCAAATTGATGGCGTGCACCAACGTCGGCTGGGCTGAAGCTATGCGATGCACCTTCACCAACATAGCTGCCCCCTCTACTCTGACGGGAACGATGGAGATCCCACTGTGTTGAGGCGGGCCCCCAGAACAGCACGTTATACAATGGCACTATGCAGGAAGTTGATGGAGAATCATGGAGATATGTCAGAAGGCATATGGTCTCACTGGTGTGCTGCAGCGCCAGGGCCTGAGAGGGAGATCAGTTGAGCCAGGCATCAAGGTAAGGGTAGATGTGTATGCTCTTGAGACGGAAGTGTGCTGCCACCGGGGCCAGGCACTTCATGTACTCCCTTGGCGCCGACTTGAGGCCAAAGGGCAGGGCCTTGAACTGATCAGGACGTCCCAAAACCACAAAGTGCAAGAACTTCTGATGCTTTGGATATATGGGGATGTGGAAGTAGGTGTCCTCCAGGTCCAACATCCCCGGGAAATCCCATTCCTTCAGCTGTCCGAGAACTTGCTGCATCGTGACCATCCTAACTTTTTTGGATTCCAGGTATTTGTTGAGGCCTTTTAAGTCCAGGTGTGGACGCCATCCCCCTAACCATATATTGCGGACCGTAGAAAATTATCAGGAGTACACTCGGGAGCCCCGGAGGTGCAGAGGTAATATGGCCTGCTCTTCTCACAGCAGCCATGCCATGTGCATCTCCTTTCTTGTGACGGGAGGGGGAATGCGCGGGCACCCATGTTCAAACTGCAGGGTGTGCCCATGATGAATGTCCAGCACCCTGTGGTAATATTCTTCCACTCCTTGAAGTGTCGTACAACCCCCCCCCCCCACCCCCCAAAACCAGGGTGTGACAGTGGGGGTCTGGGCCTCCGGGCCCAGTCAGGCTTGATTGGGTGTTTGCATCCTGCTTTGCGGACGGCGTAGATGCTGCTCCACCGAAGGCCTGCAACCAGCCCCTGTATATGTCTCTTGGGACGTGGAGCAGGAGGGTGGACTGTACGAGGTGGACGTGTAACATTTAAAGGACCTGTTGAACTCCCCTCTGGAGGATCGAAAGGACAAGGATGTCACTGCTGCAAGGTCCACAGCAGTCTTGCTGTATCAATGTCAGTCTTTATCACCTGCAGTGTCTTGTCAACCACCCAGTTTTTTCCAGGGCAAAGATGGCATTGAGGGTGTGTGTGTGTGTGTGTGTTGCTCCTTTGACTAGCTGTTGTAGTTTCATGGTTTTAATTTGTCTGGTTAGTTAATTTTGGGAGTTTGCGTGACTTGTTTCAAACCAGATGTTGAAATCCCTCCGGATAATCGATTTTCTTGCTTGATGGCTATGTTGGTGTTTGCTTCTATGAAGTTATCAATGAAGATTGCATCATAGAACAGTGGTCTGTACACTAGGATGAATGTGACGTTGGTTTTTGGGTTCGCTGATAAGTGTATGACCATGGTTTCGCAACTGATGATGTTGAGGTGGTCATCTGTTTTTATTTTTAGGTGTTCTTTGAATGCTATTGCGAGACAGCCTCCTTTTTTATTTTTCCTGTTTATTTGGAGGCATTTGAAGTTGGGTGGGAGGCAGCTTTGGAGTGTGATTCTGTATTTTTCGTCCAGCCATGTTTCTGTGATGAATAGGATGTCCGTGCCGTTGTCGAAGATCTCTGTTGAATGTTTTAACATGGATCTTGCGTTTAATAGATTGCAGTGAAGTTTAGAGGTGTGGTTTGGGCTTTATTGTTGCTGTCTTCTGATAGGTGGTGGTTTCCTTAGAGGTTGATCACTAGTTGTGTTGGTACTGGCGCGTCTGTGTCGTCAAAGTTCTTCTAGGTTTAATCTTAGGTTTTTGTTTTCCTCTGGCTCTTCTTCCATAAATGGTGAGTGTTGAGTGGCAGTTACTCTTGATTTGGTGATGTATGGTGTTATTGCGTCGATTCTGTTTTATTTCTGCAGGTATAGTTTCCCTGAAATCTTCTCTGTACGTGAGTCCTGTCCGGGAGGGCAAGCACTCTCTGCTTGGGGGGTGGGGATGCATGCTTCCTTCTCGGGGTGGGAGTGGGGGTTCCTTTTTCATAAGGGCAGGGGATACTTTCTTTTTCTGGGGGCTCACATTCTTAGGGGTGGAACTCCTTTTCTATGGTGGTGCAATGCCCCTGGCAGATGCCCCCCCCCCACCCCAAAGCGTGTGGTGGAAGTAGCATGCGCAGGATTTAAGAAAATGAATTTTTAAAGTAATAATTTAGTTTCCCTGGGGTTGATAGGAGCGCACACGCCAGGGCAGTGCTTTTTTTTTGCTCTGGGGGGAGGCTCTCTTTCCAAACACCTGTCAAGTGCCTCCATGTTATGCAAAATCTAGCACTTTTCACAAATATGCATACATGTAATGGGGTGGCCATTGAAATATGTGTCAATGCAAACGTCCCTGCACTCAATGGTAAAACATTTGGCCCATTGATCTTCAGTTACTTTACTGTTGAACAGTTTATACCTGTTCAGTCAGGTGTAAAAATTCAAGTTGATAGCACGAGTGGAATGCAGAAAAAGGCCATGCCAATGGATCTAAGCATAGGATTAGAAGATCAGACTGCTTCAGAAAGTGATTGAGAGAAAAGGATAAGGATAGAATATAGAGAAAACAAAAGAGAAAGTGAAAGGTATGTATGCATATCCTACGCCAGCTCTAAAAGCTTCTCAGTACACTGAGAGCATTAATGGCTGGATAATGATGGCCAGATATGTCCAGTTAGATGATTCCAAAGTTCCTGCGTGCCCCTTTGGTGAGATGGTGAAATCAGTCAAGAGTACGAGATATTAAGGAATGTCAATTTTTCTGTGCTGGAGGCCTGCAGTAACTAAACCGGGGTGGGGACCTGCCAGCAGCATGACTGTGTGAAGAGCTGGAAGTTCTACAAGAGGATCGTTTCGGGCACTATGGTCATAAGGATATGCCTATCCTTGCTCCCGTTGGTTCAATGTGATGGCTCTGATGTTACTAATGTAGAAGGTTAATTGGGTTTTTGGTGAAAATGCAGAAAGGTCACTTATTTGCCCCTTAAGAGCAGGAGTATTTTTGGTGATAAAAATATAAAGCGCCAGAAAGTTCCTTTAAAGGCTTACCACTGAATAAACCGATTCCAGGAGGGACCTATTTTGCAGATTTTTCGAATTTCACGAAACGGGTGAATGCTACCATTTATATTTGAACAAATAAAACTGATACCTCATCGGTATCAGTTATGAGCTGGGATTGAATATCGGAATCCTTTTGCTGATATGTAATGCAGGCACTGCCAGCAACGTGCACACATACCCTCAAGCCTATTTTTACTTAATTGGGGAAATGTGGTAGCGTATATCCATAGTTGATGGAGCCCTGCTTCTGTGTTCATGCTGACCCCCATTGTACCTATCCATGTTCACTTTTACGCCGCCACCAATTTCTTCTGTGCAGTTTCCCCGTACTTGTTTGGCTTCCTTTAAGGGTATACTGCATCAGATTCCAGTGTAGCTGCCACAGAAGGGACAAAGTAGTTAACAGTGTAGCAATTTTACCCTAAGAACAAAAGGTTAAAATATTGGGGTCAGTGGGGCTTGAAATTTCATCCATGCCTTTGCTAATGATTAGATTATCCGTCGTGTTTCAAAGATATGACTGGAAGCAATGGTAAAGGTGCCAGACCCTTTTCCCTTCCTCAAGAATCGGCCTTTGCAAATAATTCAGCTGGGTCAAATCGTAGCCAAGCATCCCATACGCTTTGAATTAGATGCAGGATTTAGGAATATATGTAAAGGGGAAATATTTGCAGGGAACAGCAATGGCTAAAATGTTCTAGATTCATTTGCATGCATTTTAAAGGTAAGTCTTTTGAGATTTTTGAAAAAGTAGCGGATAAAGCATTGCAAAGCATGCATGTAGCAGTGATGCCACAAAGGCAGTAGCCCAAGTGCCCATATTGTTTGTCCTTGCAGAAGTACACATTATGGAGGAAGGCTTCACTCCTCTGGTGCATAGATGTTCACCCCAGCATTATCATTAATGTATACCAAAACCCCAGAGAGAACTACCGGTCTGCTTGTAAGGCTTGAAGAGTAGAGGCTCACAGCAGAAGCGATTGTGGAAGGCAGATTTGACTATCAGTTGGAAATGATCCCCTGAGGGGGTCTACTGATGGGAGGAAATAAAATCTCACTTCTTTGGACTGTGACTCGATTACATCAGAGATTGGGATTCATCAGCTGTGCATTTTCTAGATTTCGATACACACCTTGAAGAAAACAAATTGCCATCACTGCTCTACCTGTTAAAGGATGTTCAGTAAATGTTAGGAAAAGACAGTGGAGTAAGTCCCCAGAAAACAGTGGCATTGGGGGCATCCCCTACTTTCCATGTAAAGGAACATAGAAGGGGATTTAAATCCATTGAAGGCCAGAGGAATGGTACATTGATTTTGAAAAATTACACTTTTGGGATGATTGTGCTGGCGTACCTACCATAGTTCACCCCAAACAGTTGCTCTTGGGATTTTTAGGGTGTGTAGTTGCACATACCGGTATCATTCAAGCATAGTAATTTCCTAATACTTCTAGTTAAGTATGAGGATGTTGGTGCAAGGTGATGTTGTGGTTTGATCCGCTTTATAGGCAATTCCCAAAAGTGTTTCATTGCTAATTTTGTGGTAATTAGTGTTTTAGAATGTATCTATCATCAGCGCGTATATGCTATTGCTGGGCTGGGCTGAGGTGAGGTTCTCCAGAAATGAATCATCCCAAGGTTATCCATGTTGGGCTGGTAAGCCTTTTTGTAGATGTACAATAAACTGTGAAATAAAATTGCATAGCCTAATCAAATGTGTCGACGCACATTTTCGAGTTTCGAAAAACAAACTGTAATACTCCGCAACTTCCACTAGATGTCGGCCTATGCACAGCATGTGAATCTAAGCAGATACAAGCATCAGCAATACGATTACGGTGAGTAATGTATCCCATATATATGTGTGTGTGAGATTCCTGATCTTTAGGTTTAAGCTTTCACTTGTATTGCTTGGTAGATTGTTTTTACTCTCTGATGGTATGGTCTTTCCTTGTAGGATCCTGGATAGTTTTCAGCCTTCTGTGGTGTTTGTATCCGTTTGTCTCGTGGGGCTTGGGAGCCTCCGGTCGCTAGTTTCTTTTGTGGCTGTATGGGGTTCAGTGTGCTAAAAGCTTGTATTTCTGTTTCTTGTTATGGCTCCTGATCCCCTTGTATTGCTAGGTGACTATTCTCACAATGTTTTGATCTTGCCTTGTGGGGTTTTGTGTAGTTATCTGTTTGACAGTGGCTAAGGTCTCTCTGGCGGTTGTATCTCTGTCTCAGGAGCTTCAGGTTTCTGGGAGTTTTTAGATGTATCTGGTTCAGTGTGAAAGCCTCCCTGTGGTGGCCCAGTACTAGGAGGTTGCAAAATGTAACCAACCTCGTGTCAGATTTGCAGTGTGGCAGGGGATAGTGTGATGTAACTCAATACAACTAAAGTCAAATGAAACCAAGCCAGATTTAAGAGTTATGGACGAATACAACCTTACTGCTGTGACGATGTTGCTTACCTGTATGTTGCTGCATATGGCAACAGCTATAGTTTGTGAGGATGGGACGCCAGGGCCGAACAGGCAGGCTGGCGATGGAAGTGCCCAGGTGAGGTGCTCTTGTCCCTTGCAAGCTGACTGGGTAGCCTGCCCTGGGACTCGCTAGCGGTACGGTTTCCTATTATGATGAGCCAGTCGGGGAAGTGGCGAGGAGGTGGGCTGGGGTAAAGAACGGAAGGGGAGCGCAGTGGCAGAGCTCTTCATTCAGCAGGATTCAGTACCATGGCGCACCTTAGCGCAGGATGATTTTAAATTATCAATTTTACGTGGCACTTGAATTCAACACAATGGAGAACCTCTGAGCGCAACAAGATCCAAAGTGGAAAACACTGGAGCGCGCCCGGATTCACCACAATGGCTCAACTTCACAATGCAGCAAAATGTCAAGTAGTGGCAATGAAAATTTGAGCACTGTGAGATTTAAAGCAGATATCAAACTTTAGAGGGTACCTTGATTCAACACAGTGCAGTAAGATTTAAAGCAGTGACAAAATATAGTGTGCACTTGGATTCCACACAATAGTAGCAAAGTTGAATAGTAAATAATAAAGTAGTGGCAGACTACTGAAGTACAGCACTGGCTGTGCCACAGGGATCCTGCCACCTTACATTTTAGTTGCTGCAGTTTTTGCTTTTCATGGTGCCCAGGGCAAACTGACATTGGGAGGTGCCCATGGTGTGCAGTTATAATGTTGACTGCAAAAAGTCGAAAGTCGAAAGTCAAAAATGTCAAACAAATGGCCAACATTTTTTTTTCCGAATGTCATTTTTTATTTTACATGTTTTTTGGCCCATTTCGAACAGAATTTAAAGTCATTCACATTTTTTTCGGACATTATTTTTCAACATTTTGACTTTCGACTTTTTGTATTTCGACATTATCACTATAAACCGGTGCCCATTGCTGTACCCCTTAGCTGGCTGCCCTGGGGCTGGCTGGGGCGATGCTTAGGTTGGAGCCCCTGGGTCAGCTGACCCTTTCAGCAGCCAATCAACATGCAGGAAGGTTGGGAAGGAGGGAGTGCTGTCCAAGAGCATGGAAGTTAAACGCCAGAGCGTTCAGGGGATTTGGTATGTGAGACGGGCTCAGTGTTTCAGCAGCAGAGTGGCACCTACAGGGAGCGGATGCTGAGCTGGAAAGGTGTTTTTGTATGTCGGATTAGACCTGGATCCAGAAGAGCTTTCTTTCATGACCTTTGAAGGAGGTGTAAAGGCCACCCTAGCATGGTCCTATGCTGTGCTATAAAATGTGCCTCCCGCCCTTTACAAACAGAAGCATGAATTTAGGAATTTCTTGTCCCAAAGATCACTTTATCAAAAAGTTATGTAACTTTTAACCCCCAAAATGTTATGTTGACATGCCACGCACCGCTACCACCCAGGGGCAGTCTGCAGGCGCTCATGTGGCTCTGCAAGGAAGATGACCGGCTGGTTACTGAGGATGGAGGGATAGGATAGGTCCAGAACCAGGAGAAACTGGCATCTGTGTGTTGGGTTGCAGATGGGTTGATTGTGTGCACTGGCTTGTATCCGTAAGGGTGAGGCCCAGTGCATGGGTTGTTTGTTGTATGTGAAAGTCTGTTATGTTTGGTGGGAGAGCGGGGCTGTTTGTCTGTTTAATGTGTAAATTGGCTGGAATTTAATGTTATGGTTTTGCGCAACGGCTTGTTGTGTCCATAGGGGTAAGGTACAGTTTCTGGGATTTTTTGCGAGCGTTAGTTAGGTTGTGGGTGTGTTCATGTGTAGTTTGGCTAGTCCTCGGGCGTGTACAGTAGCACACTGAGGTGTGTAGGAGGGGGATCAGGGTGGGTTAGTACATTGGGTACACTCAGTTCTTCTAGGTGGCTAATCCTCACCATTCTGTGATGCATGGCTAGTCTTTACACTTCTTTCTAAAAGTATTAACAGAATTCCTGCAGATTACGTTCTCAAAAGCACTGTCATTAAAGGACAGGCTACATGTTGAGGGAATCCAGTTCAGCTCACAGGAATTGGCTTGGCAAAACAGTGAGAGCAAATGGTTTTTACAAGTGTCACAAATGTAAAGTGTGATTTTTGCCAAGACAGGTAGTGAGGTCAAATATAATCATTTAAAGAGCTGGAGAATTGGTCAAGTGATCATGCGTCTCACCAAGTTCATGGTTTACCATCTAGAGTGACCTTGTAATTAAATATGTATCTGCTCAATGATGGGACCATTGAAGTTAAGTATACTGCAACATTACAGGGCAATAAAATGTTGAAGCCAATTACCTGTTCGCTTTGCTCTTTAAGGGGGAGCACAGTGGCGATGTTTCATTAATGTCTTTTAGGGCATTACTGCATGTAGAGCATAAACGCAAAATGGTACCATTTGGAATCAAAGCTTAAAATACAGATGGGGACACTTAAGCCTAATGGATATAAGTGACGAGGAACTATACAGCTTTTTGGACTAATTGTGTCTTGGTTTTATACTTTTTGGTACAAGGACTGGGACCATGAAAATTGCCCATTTTGGTGACACCATGTATATGAATTGTTAATATGGTCTGTTTGAATCTGTTTCTAGTTCACTGATGAATTTGAGATACTTTTATGACACAAAAAGGTTTGCCAATAATGGAAATTACCCACTTGGGTAAGACCATACATATGAATTGTTTGAATTTACTGCTAATCCATTGATGAATTTTGGATATAATGGGGCTTAAATGCCCAATTGGTTGTGTGACACATTTTAGAATAGGGTTTTTCTCTGGTGGTATAGTTAGACCCACTTGGGTTGTATTTGCACTTCATTTGAAATATGCTGCTGCTTTGCTTTTTTTACCTCATATGCCTGTGAGATTGTCACGCATGAAAACATAATGTGTAATTGATTCTTAATATTATGCACTTGCACTTTAGCTCGATGAAAATGTTTTTTTTTTTTTAGATTCTTTTTTTTTTTAATGCAAGTTCCTTCATTCAATTCACGTTTAGAGATGTAGTGCCAATTAAGTTAAGCATTTGTTGTATTAGTGGAATAGTATGACATGAGGGCTACACGCTAAGATGGCGTTTGAATGTTCTATGTAGATTTGGAAGACTAAATGTGTCGCATGACATGGGAAGCATGGGATTTGGATGAGGTTCTTAGCATTTGGTTTTAAATGTTTGAGCTTGGAGTTCGGTAATGGAAAACTGCATAACAAAGTCGTTGTGTGGATGGATCGAGTGGCGATGTGATGCTTCCCATGAACTAGTTTTATGCCCTTACCATGGATATATTAAAGTCCAGTTTTAAAATTGTTGAGCTGGGTTGTGGGTTGTAATAATACAATTTTAGTGCAATTCAGCACTTTACTGAAAAAGTACCCTGGTATTTGTTTGCTTTCAGAAACAAACAATATATCCATAGCTGTACTAAGCTTTTGTTTTTTCATCTGTGGAGTTGATGTCACTCCTGTCCAGAGGCACCTGCTGTGTTTGCAGAGGCAGGGAGCGCTCAGCGTTTTGAAAGCTGAGGAGTAGGTGTATAAGTATATAGGCATAACATAACATGACGTGACAAGGCATAAAGGTATGAAAAAACATTAGAAATACTAGCAAAGCATGAAAAGACCCAACAGAGGAAACAACCTTTTCTCCTCCCCACACTGCTACCTCTGGCCTATGCAGACAGCTACCCTTTCCTGTTCTTACCTTACAACAATCTCCTTTACTTTCTCTCAAATGGAAACATTGTGTAGCAAAGATCTGGGAGTTGATGTATTTTGGTGAATTTTACTCAAGTACAGAAGTGGGTTTTGGGTTCCTTCGTATGTTGCATGCACAGTCGGATCATCCCATCAACCTGGTGGAACGGAATGGTGGTTACACTTATGATTTTAAGATGAGTAACTTTTACATAGTCTATATGTATAAAATACCAATTGCTTACATTTTGTTAGTTTCTTGACAACTGTTTCCAATAGCTTATGTTTCCACAAGTTAACACCTATTTTTTTTTTTTATTAGACATGTAAGAAGGCAAAAAAAGGTCCAGGTGAGAAGGGAAAAGGAGTAGGAAATGAACTTGGGAAGCCTGGAGGCCCAAATTGGATGAATGGGCATCATCATCAGAATGGAATAGAGAATATGATGCTGTTTGAGGTGGTTAAATTGGGCAAGAGTGCAATGCAGGTAACATTTTATATTTTTTTAATACTTTCAAATAAGGCTTGAAATCCATGTCTGATAGTAATAATGGGAGGTTGAATAAAAAATGGAGGTTGAATAAATGTGTAGTCTATGCCCAGGCCCCACATTCTCGTTAAATGTCTTTCAAATCTAATTCTTTCAAGACAAAGGTAAAACTTCTCTATGATGTTTTCCTCCTGTAAAAGCCCATCTCCTCACCCTCTCTGGAGTAATGTCCCTGTACAGACTGGAGTTGAATACTCAAGATTTAATTCTGCCTTGCCTCTCGCGGACTGTCGACATTGTAACTGTTTCCGAGCAGACGGCTGAGAAGTGGAACAGTTATATATGTTAAGTATTTTTCACAGTCTAGATGCATCGGCTGAAGGACTGCCTCACCCACTGATTGTGTTAATGCAATATATCAAGGGAACCTCCATAGAGACCCCCCTTGTCCTTTTCCTTGTGTCTTCATCTCGGCTTGAGAAGGTGAGCATAAAGCTGGATACTCTGGGGGGAGGGGGGAGAGAGCTTGCACTACTGGATAGGCCACTTGATAGAGTATTGCACATCTTCTCTGCTAGATGATATGCAGTATTTTTCAGACCAGGTAGTTGGTCTTAGAGGACATTTCAGGGGTACCGCTTCACTCTTCAGAGACCATCTTAGTCCAAGTAAACTGGCCTTAATGTTGACCCACAACAGAAAATATTGGACCCTCTATTATCTGAAAATAAACTGTTTGAGCTCCACATGGATTTATGGTAATTTTCGTTTGCTTTAAGCCCTCATCAGGGGTCAGTGGGGGAATGAGTTCTCCTTCCCATGGAGCAACCTGTTTCCTCCCTTCCCAGTCACACGCCGGGTAGTACAAATGATCAGAGTTCATCCGTGCCGAGTAAGCCTTATCATTCTGAACAGGCCACGCCAAACGTGCTACTCTGACCTAATCAAACTCTAGCTTGACACCGGGTGATATTCACAGCATGTGAATCTATGAAAGATACCAATGGGGAACAGGAGTTGCAGGTAAGCAACACTCCTTTTCTGCCCCTCTGCCCTATGTATTTGGGGGCTGCCCAGAACCAAGCACCTAGATCACCCTCAATTCCACCTGATTTTGCCAGTGACAGCCCAGCGGTTCACTTGTTAAATCACCACAGTAGTTAAGATTCGAGTGAAAACTTTCTAACTTTCAATAAGTCAATGCACATGTAATAGATTACTGAAAATGTTTGTAGGAGAATGAGTAATGCAGAATTACTGGTAACAATCACCCTGCCAAGTTAAGGTACAAGTTAGTTCGGGGTCCACTTGAGCCTTTGTGCTTGCAGGTCAACCAAGTTAGGATTGTCACAAGTCTGGTTTATTCTGAAACCAATCCACATGTCAGATAGAAGCCCATTCAGTTGTCATTTAGAAAGTGTTTGGAAAGCCAAAGGTCTGTCAGTTTGTGGTTAAGCAACATAAATGTTGAGGAAAAGTAAGTTTCACCTGAAGTAAGGCAGTCCAAATTTATCAAGGTTGCTTGATCTGACTCTGAGGTACAGTGCCGCTCTCCTGCATGCGACTATTCAGACGGTGGCCTGGCTGTGCAGGTAGGTTGAGCTTAAGCAGTGTCCTCAGGGATTTTAAATGTAGGTTTCTTGGTTTATGGTTTTCTCGAACTATAGGAAACTGACTCTACTGGGAACTAGCCCTCAGTCATCTGGTGGACCCTGCATTGTCTAACCACACAGGGTAAACCTCAAGTAGAGGCTTTCTACTCAGACGGGCTAGATGGGGCAGAGGAAGCACTGGTCCCAGTTACCTCTGGTCAGTATAAAAGTCTGGTATCTGCATGGCCCAGCACTACTTTGCCTTCAAGTGATGTTTGGCAGGTCGCAGTAGAAGGGCTGCGGCAGGTCTCTGCTTTAGGTTACTTCTCTGTACTTTGGGATGCATCACAGCCATAAACCAGGTTTTTAGATGCAGTGCAACCCTATTTTTTAAGTTCATTGGACACTACGTTTGAACACAGCTTCCAACCTCAAGTGTGCCACTAGTGTTTGGCAGTCACAACATTCAAATGTCTCTGGCAAACATACAGGCTCTGGACTTGGCCTTGAATCCCAGACACTTTAAATCCATACTTGCCAGACATTGTCTTAGCTGCCCCTGTATTGGGATGCTTAGGCTCTGGGTAGCTGATAACATATGGCATTAATTTTCTGTCTCCAAAAAGGGACTACATTTTAGATGTGTAACCTTTTTAACTAAATGCTAGACTTGCGTTACTTTGATTTGCATTTTTATCAACAAAGTTCAGATAGTTAAATTAGTCTTCAAATGAACACACATGTATTGAACCTTCCCATCACAAGCATTAGGTTTTTGTTAAAAATGTTTTATTATTCAAATATGTAACTTATAAAATATCATTTCTGATACACTGGATGGTGCGCATCTTTAGTTTATCTCAATTAAACAAAAGACCATTTTAAACAATTTTTATCACCATTAATATATTTTTGAAATCACAAGAAATGTTTACCTTTTTCTCATTTGCAATGTCTGTTTATGCAAATTCACATATACTGTGACTTTAATCCTAACCTTTAAGGGTTCAGAGTGAGAAAAGCGCTCCCTGTTTGCTAAAATGTCCATGCGTGATGCAGGAGTGACTTGTGATAACACTGCCCACCAGCCAGTAAAGACACTGTCGGGGGCGCCTGGTTGATTGCCCACAGCTACTGTACAACTTCGCCGCCGCCCAATCCCCCTCTTGCCTCCTTAACCCCCCACCCTGGGAGTCGTTTGATCTACCAGAAAGACACTATCTGCTAATTGTTGAGCCCCACCACATTAGACTGGATAACAACTCTGAAGAAAAAGGACCAGGAACCACATACAAAATGGCAAAACATTCTACGGCCTCATATGGGGCAATAATGGTACTTCATGTTGGGGTGGGTGGGTGGGTCGGGAGAGAGTTGGAGTTCAGTTCATCCATGTGGATAGTTTCTCAGAGGCCAGCCTAGTTGATGAGCAAGGTGTTTTTAAACTTGTTCCTTCCAAACTTTCAATGTAGTGCAGGAGGAGCACTAAGACATATTTAGGTTGGGGCTTTGTGTTTAAGAAGACATTCCTGTAATATATGCACACAGGTAGGTAACCTAAGAATACTATGCAATATAAAACACATTTAGCCTCGTATATATGCACCCAGTAATTTCTAAGTGACATTACACAGTACAAGCAATTCAACAATTGCAAGACAACCCTGCAGTATAAGTAAAGTGGGAGCGAAACATAAGGCAGAGCCACAATGGCAACTAGAGTGGGCGCACACTAAGGTGGCTCAGCCAAAGAATGGCATCCGAGCACAAAGGGCACTTAACTACTTGAAGTGGGCTACTGGGGCTAGAAATACACAGCGTGGTGCATGTACCGGCACTCTCGCAGATCTGATGGGTGCAGTCTGACCCGCTGTGACTATCACTGTTCGGTAAGACCGGAGCGCAGAGGATTGAAAGTAGCAGCCTGGGTCTTCATGCTGGGAACCGAGAGAAGGCCAGCGGGGCATTTCAACAGATCACCACAAGTGGGCCCCTAGCAGGTACGAGAGGATGCCAGAGAAAGTGTAAATCCATGAGTCACAGTGAGTGTAAGGGGTCTGATGGACATGCTGCACAGTAGAACCCGCCGTGGGGCCTGTCGGACGCCGCCTGGGGAAGAAACTGGATATCTGCAGACAAATGGGCTGCAGCAATGCCAGCAAAATGCAGAGAACGGGGAGAATCTGTTCCTAGTGGAAATTGCAATAAAAGACACTAGCATAAACCCTCTCATTGGGGGAGTCATTGCAAAAGTGAATGCAGATGTGGGGGCGTACAAGTCTGTCATTTACACAATGAAGTAGCAATCCTAAGGATAACCTACTTGAAATCTTACAGAAGAGAAAATGATATGACAGGAGAAAACTTTAGCAATACTCAGAACTACGAAACTGTGGACATAAGGAATCCGATAGCGGGAAGGACACAATAACAATATCATCTAGGGACATGAGAAACGCCATATCACCCTGGAAAGGCGTATCTAGAAACCCCACGAGGTATGAGAAGAAAATCACTTGAAGGAAGCCCTAAAAGCAGGCCAACGCACGTAAAGTGCAACCATAATACTATGCAGTGATCAATGCGATCCTCTTAAGTTTTTCACTGAATTCCAAGGGTTTTGATATGCTACATCTCCATGGGGCCCATTGGGTATGGCAGAGGCCCATAAATTGGAACTAACCACATCACACCGGCCAAGGCCTTTGGCAGTGGTGTTTGGTTCATGCCCCCTCCTTTAAACTCTGCTGTAGTTTTCACCAGAAAATTCCTGCGCTCTCTTCTATGCTGAATCCTTGTTTACTAAAGCCATGCGTGCACCCAGCTGAGCTATTGCCTTCTTTGTCTTAGACTGGAAAAGAAGTTGGATGCCACAGCTGTCTTGGTGAAAATGGTGGCGCTGCCTGTGTTATGAAGTGCCTCCTCCTTTGTGGCACATCCTGACATGGACCCATCTGTCTGAGGTGCCCTTTTGCATTATATATCCTGCTGTCCACTGTCACCACTGGAGTGTTTTGCTGCCCTGACCAAAAGTGTCTATTATCTTGCTGCTGCTGCTTATCCTGTCAGCCTCCATTGAAATGGTTCATCTCCAGTTGGAACCTAGTCTAGATTGATAGAACCAACCTTCTGTGTCCAAGGACTTGGTGTGAAGTCTTTTGTGGGATATATTAACCCACTCAACAGTATTTCACCACATCACCAAGCTGCATTTGCGCAAGAAACGGCAATATGGCTATGCTGGTTCCTGTGCGCCCCAGGACCTCTAAACTTCATTAGGAGGTCCTGGGGCTGCAGAGACAGTGTGGAATCTGAGGGACCTGCCAAACCGAATTTAACGAAAGAAATGTTAACAGTTTTCAACACGTGTAAAAATGGTTTGCTGACTGTAGGAAAAAAAATGGCCTGTTTAAGCAGGCTTTCATTCAAAAATGTATTTTTACTTAGCAGTGTAAAGGGGCTTTGTTGCTGGTGAAAAGACATGCATGGGATATTTTCTTTCACAAGTTGTTTAATCCTGGACCCAAAATAAGAAAATGAAGAGTTTAAAACACATGGGCTGAATTAGCAAGCACTATTAAAAAAATAAATGAAAAACAACTGTTATTCCATTTGTCGGCCCTGAAACTTCCCCCCTGAGGAAGGGGGATCACACCATACACTCTCAGAGACTAACAACCCACTGATGATTACAGGCTGGGAAAGAATCTAGTCTACAGAAACCCACTGACAATGGGACTCCCAGGGCATGGAAGTTGGAAGTGTGAAGGGGCAATTAAAACCTCCAATCAAGATTAGAAACCACCAACTTGCCTTGAAGGAAATGCCAGTTGGTTGCAGTTGAAGGAAGGAAAATAAATGATCTAGTGACAATGGACTGCCTTTTGGTTCCAAAACTGTTTCATAAATAAACTTTTGAGACTGTTATCTCAACAGTAAGACTTTGTAAAAATGTAGAATGTTCGCAGTGTTAAAGTGAATTTTTGGGTTTTCTTTTAAGACTTGGTAGAATTCACTGACGCCTTGGGGACGGAAATGGGAGAATATGGCGGATTACAAGAAAAGCATCCGGGTTGCAAATGTGAATTTTTTGCACATACATCCCTGATGATCATCCACATCCATGTATAAAGTTATAGAATTCTGAGTACTATAAATCCCATTGAAAAGGGAGAAAAACTGGTAGAAGGGCGAAACAAGGCCTCACGGACTTGAGGATTGGACTACAATGTGCTGCACAAAATATGTATTCGAGGGGATTGTCCGACGTATTCCACATCTATGACTGGTAATGTCCACAGCTGTGCTGCTTCGGAACATTTTCAGTCGAGGGCGTCCTGCGTCGATGGCGTATATCTGTTGTCCCTCAAGGGTCGACGTCACCGGATGTTATATATAGGACGCACAGCGACCTGTAGCCTCAGTTCTGTTTTTTCCGCAAACATGTTTGCTTCGAAATCTCGGCGTGCTCGATTCTTCTCTTCGAAAGTGATATCTTCGTCTTCTTTTACTACCCCGAAGTCGGGCTTTAAAAAATGTCAGGACTGCGATTCGAAGATGTCCATCACGGACCCCACGACATCTGCCTCTGGTGCCTCTGCGAAAGCCACGCCACAGACTACTGCGAGGATTGCCAGTCCCCGATGTCTAAGGCCTTGCAGGAACGTAAGAAGAAATTGAAGGTAGGTAGGGTGTCTAAGCTCTATAAATCGAACACCCCTGGGCTTTCGACCAATGACTCGAGGGGTGACTCTCTGCGTTGGCGAAAATCCAGGGGATCTCGGTCTAGGAGTGGTTCCCGCCATTCCTCTGCCTAGTCAAGGCATTCTAGGAAGCGCTGTCACCGGTCTCCTTCCCCGTCCTCGGAGGAGGAGGAGGACTCCGCCAGACGGTTGACTTGTCCCACCAAGTCTTTGTCGCCGGCCGAATGGGATTCATTCCGTCGGCAGATGTTAGCGATTTTTGAGTCGCAAGCCACAGTTCCGTCCGTGCCTTTGAAAGAAGCTGGCAAGGAACGGGCTCGGTCCACCACTCTGACGCCTTCGGGTTCGGGCAGTCGGCGCGATCATCTGGAGCCGTCGACGTCCCGCTCGGACATGGGAGATCGCCATTGCCGTGCCAGATCCAGGTCCCGGTTCTCAACGCCATTGAGACAGTCGGATCCTGTGAAGCCTTCGAAGAAGGTGTCAACACCATCAGCGCTGTATCCGTCGAGGGGCTCACTCGAGGCTCCATCCTCAAAGTTGTCCACGCCCTCGGTGCCTCGGTCGACGCCGATTCCCTCGGCGCAGTTTGTGGAGGATTTGCCAGAGGTGCCCCTGAGGGCTGTGGAACCTCTGAGGAAGGCTCTCAGTAAGTCTGAGACCTGTTTTTGAGCCCTATTCTGTTCCTTCTCCTAGATTGGAAAAATTCCAACCTTTGCAAGATATTTCAGAGGTTGAGGAACTGTCTGATGAGTTGATGGCTGTACCTCCTGATGTCCCTGTTGACCTTTTGTCTGGGCATAGTCAGATGGAGGAACTCACTCAGTCGGTCATTGCATGACGCTAGTGGCCTTGACACCTTCTCCGGAGGTGGAGTTTGGCTGGCCTGAGCGTGGGGCACATGTGGATTCCTCCTATCTGTGTCTCATGTCAAGGGTGACAATACTTTGGGTGGTCTGCTCCACCTGTTTTGGCTCAGGATGATTTGACGGACATCCTGGATCAAGGTCCGCCCACTGACCAGGTGTTGCCGTTTCACATCGCTTTGGAAAGGAGGGTGGCGGCGGCTTGGACTGCTCCGGAGACTCTACTGGCAGTTAAGTCTTTTTCAAAGAAATACCGCCCATCCAGTGGTGACCCCTGCTACTTATCGACGTACCCTACTCTGGAGAGTTTGGTGATGCAGGCGGCTATGGCCTCCTCGAAGCAGGCTGCATACCCTTCCATCCCTCCTGATGGGGATGATGAGCGCTTTGAAGGTTGGGCGAAGGTATTTTCGGCTGGTGGTATGGCATTGAAGTCGGCCAACTCCACTTGTGCCTTAGCCAGATTTACACACACACTGTGGAATGGTGCGTCTTTGGCAGCTGAGCATATTCCCGAAGGGGAGGAACGGGATGGTTTTCTAGCCCCCGCGCAAGACTGCAAGGATGCCATGTGTGAGTCCGTTGAGTCGGGTTTGGACACGGCTGACTGTGTCAGCCGGTCCATGGCTGCGAGCACCGTGATACGCAGGTTTGCGTGGTTGCGGAAGTCGGGGTTTGCTCCTGATGTGCAATCCCGCCTTCTGAACATGCCCTTTGATGGTGTTCATCTGTTTGGCAGCAAGGCTGACGAGAGCCTTGAGATTTGCAGTCCTCCAAAGCTGCAGCGAAGTCTTTGAGTGCTGTAGTTCGTCAACCTCCGCCTTATCGTCCTAGGGGACAGCAATGGAGTGGAGGTTCCTTTTGGTACTATTCCTTTGGATAGATCGAGGGGAGCTGCCAGTCAAAGGGGCCACCGTAGGAGTACCCGGGTGGAAAACAAGTGACTCGGGGGTGCCAAAGCCGCTCAGGCAGTTGCCTCTTTGACCTCAGGCACTGCCGCAGCTGCGTCTGCTCAGTCATGAGGCCATGTCCCATGGTTCGCCGGTTGGGGGCAGACTTGCGCAGCTTCTTGGAGAATGGCGGGCCATTACTTCAGATGTGTGGGTTCTGGAGATCATAGCCCACGGCTATGGTCTTCACTTCCGGCAGAGGCCTCACGACAATCCACCGGGGAAGCTCTTTGAAGCGTCCCGATCTGCTCCTTGCGCAGGAAATCCTATCCCTGCTGGAGAAAGGCGCCATAGAACTGGTGCCTGTAGCGGAGAGGAACAAGGGATGGTATTCACCTTATTTTTTGATCCCAAAAAAAGACTGGGGATTGAGACCCATCATGGACTTGCGTTGGTTGAACATGCTTCTCAGGAAGGTTAAGTTCAAGATGGTAACTCTTTCTCAAGTCCTTCAGGCCCTTCAACGTCAGGATTGGTTGATGTCTCTGGACCTCAAGGATGCTTACTTTAATGTGCCGATTCATCCCAAGCACAGGAAGTACCTGAGGTTCGCGATTGGTGACTCGCATTTTCAGTTTCGGGTCCTGCCGTTCGTATTGACCTCCGCCCGAGGATCTTCACCAAGCTGATGGTGGTGGTGGCAACGTATCTCAGGAAAGGGGGATTCACGTCTACCCCTACCTGGACGATTGGTTGATCAGGGCGCGCTCTCCCGAGCAAGCCCTGGATAATCTGTCCGTCACCTGCCACTCCTTCACAAGCTAGGCTTTCCCCTCAATTTAATGAAGTAACATTTGACACCTACCCAGAGGCTCCAATACATCGGAGCAGTGCTCAACACATCCCTGGGGCAGTGTTCACCCCCCCCCCCCCCCCCCAGTTGAGGGCTCATCACATTCTGCAGATGGTGGACAAGTTTCAACGTGCTCAGACTCCCGGCGTTCGAATTATTGAGGTTGCTCGGCCTCATGGCATCATACATTTTCCTGGTGCCAGAGGCCAGGCTGCGGAGGAGACCTCTGCAGTGGGCTTTCAAGATGCAGTGGTCGCAGTTCTCCGTCAGGATGTCTTATCCCGCTCAGTTTCCGACCTCGGTCGCCCAGGATCTTCTGTGGTGGGCAGACAAAGGCAATCTGATGAAGAGGGCACCATTTTGGCAACCATGGCCGGAGGTGACGTTTGTGACGGACGCATCCCTCACAGGTTGGGGCGCTCAAGCCAACGAATTGACAGCCAGCGGACGTTGGTCTCCGTCGGAGACCAGACTCCACATCAATCTGTTAGGGCGGAGGGCCGTCGGTCTAGCCCTAAAGGCTTTTCTGCCATCTGTGCGGGGGAAGAATGCCCTGATTATGACGGACAATACAGTGGCAATGCACTACCTCAACAAAAGGGGGGGCAGGGTCACTCCCATTGTGCAGGGAGGCGATGCAGCTCGTTCTGGGCCATCCAGCAGGAAATTTCGATCTCGGCAGTTCATCTGACCGGAGACTGAAGCGCTGCAGTGGACGCTATGAGCAGGCAGAGCATGGTCTCTCACAAGTGCGAGCTGGCTCAGGAAGTTCTTTTGGAGAACTTTGCCCTTTAGGGAACCCCCCCAAGTGGATCTCTTCGCCACTAGTGTCAACTGGAAGTGCGAGAGATTCTGCTCTTGGGAATTTCCCACAAGAGGAGCTTTTGGGGGACGTGTTTGTAGTGGAATGGTCCTTCCCACTGCTGTATGTGTTTCCTCCAGTCCCTGTCATTCCGCAAGTGTTGCGGAGGTTACAGACTTTTGGTTCCCGAATTATCCTCATTGCTCCGATGTGGGTCAGGAGAGCGTGGTACCCAGACATGTCCATCTGCCCTCCACGCCGTCTTCCCTACCGAGACGATCTGCTCTCACGGGAGGGGGGTCGGGTTCTCCATCCCGTGGTCAAGTCTCTCAGCCTTCATGCTTCATATCTGAAAGGTTGAGGTACAAGGATTGGGACCTCCCCGTAGATGTGATGGAGGTGTTGCTTACGGCCAAAAGGCCCTTAACAAAATCCCTGTCGTTGGAGAAAGTTCTGTGACTGGTGCAGGGTGTAGAATGTGGATCCTGTTGGGCAGAATCCTGTGCAGTTCCCTTAGGGAGCACTACAGAAGATTAAGACTACAGGTATGAGCAATAAATCCCCTTTGGTATCAGTCTGTACCACAAAGATTTAGTTGGTAGCTGTGGCTAAGCAGTCGGACCTATCAAGAGGGAGATGAGCAGTATTCAGGGTTTACACAATAGGGTTTACACAATAGGGTTACAGTGGTATTGCACAAGAAAACACTTACCAAAGCTTTGTATTAAAAATAATATACATATTTATTTGACACACTTCTCGTTCACCACATTAATCAGTTAATAAAGCAAGGTAAAATCAGTCAAGAGAAGTATGCACAACTCACTAGTTAAATTGTAGACTAGTTTGAGCAAGAGTGAAAACGGAGCAAAACGGCACAGTGAAAACCAAACGCAAATGGCACTCTAGCAATTTCTCACAAGGGAGGGAAAGAACAAGTTATACAGGAATCTCTTCTTGGGCACCTTAGCAACACTTCCCAATAAGTTTGAACAAGTTTAGGCAAGGCAGAACTTTAGCATGGAGAATACTTAAATGAAAGCCGAGCAAAATGGCACTTCACAAGTTTTAAAAGTGGGAAGGAAAAGGTGGTTATAAGTAGGTGCATCAACACAGTTCTAGTTGAGAAGCAATCTAGAGAAGGCAGTTCTAACAAATTTAGCCAGTGTCAATGGGTCTGTGCCAGAGTCAGTGGTACAGGGCAAGGTCCCAGGAGCAAAATGTCTTTGTAGCTGCACTCAAGTCTTTGGTTAACGATTCGAAAAGGTGAGTGCAGAATGCCAAAGATAATGTTAGACGAAAGGGGCGGATTTAAAACACCTTTAGTGCTACCCCATGAAAAGGGAGGCCTGGTGGAACAAAGTACCTTAATATGAAGAAGAGGCTCCTGCGGTGGCGGTTGTTCCTGGTAGTTCCTGCAGTTCAGGTGATCCAGCAGAGGAAGAGGGACTCTCATCGTGGAGGAAGGTTCGAGTGACTGCACTACCCAGGGATGAAACCAGCCGCAGTGCTGCCGAACGAATAAAAGGTACGCTCCTTTAAATCGTGGTCCGGGTGGATGGCTGCCTGGCTATCCGGCCTCCAAGTGCTGGGCACTGGCGATTCGACCAGGGCAGGTCCAAGAAGGCGATTGGCAAACTGGTTGGCCCCACCAGCTCAAGGGAAGAAGGCTTTCAGATGAAGATATCCTCTCGTCGTGTGGAGAAAAGTGGTGAGATGCTGCAGCAGGGCTTCAGCGGTGGTTCAGTCATTGCAGATGTCTTTGACTTCTCTCCTCTTCGGTTCCTCGCTTCCAGTTGCAACGTCTTGCTCTTCCAGTCCTCAGGATCCTGCTTTTATGCAAAAAGATCCCCATTCATACAGCCTAGCTGTCACTCACAGTGGAGCAGTAATCTTGGCGGGAGACCCTCCAGCCTATCAGGTTAGAGTGTGACCTGGGTTGCTGCGGCAACCCTGTCCAGGGGTCCTACTCCCCCTCCCACACAATGGACCCACCCCAGATTCAGTTGCGCCGAAAGGAGGGCTTCTTGGCAGAAGCTGCCAAAGGACGAAAAAAGGACCCCCGACCTGGGTTAGCAGTTTAGAGAAAGACACAAGAAAGAATTTATATTAAAGTTCTGGCAAATAAAACCTACCGGAGTAAAGTTAATATTAAAATAAACGGGCGGTATGTTAGAGACTGTCAGAAAGTGGTAGCCTCGAACAATGGGAAAATCCCATAGGGAAATATTTGCGGTCGAATATTTTCGGTAGTAACCACTGCCACCAGCCAGAAACTTTTGAGCAAGGGACTGTACGATACCCTCTCGAAAATGAACACCAGGGAAAAACTATTAACCCTTCCCAGTACCTCCATAGTAAGATGGGTTGTACTGGTTTAGTTAATAAAAATTGACTAGTAAAGTCAGTGGGGACTTTACATGCCCTGGGAGACAGTAGTCCGTCCTAGGGTATAGTCTGTTTGGGGGTCACTACGACACCCCTGTGTCACTGCACTGTGGGTACTGTGTAACACATGTGTATAAAGATGGTTCCTATGAGGGTGAGATAAACCCCATAGACATTAAACACAAAAAATAGCCCAGAAAACACACAGCAAATATGCCTAAGAGTGGGGAAAAAGTCACTCTCTTAGCAGGAGAAAAAGACAAACCCTTCAAATGCAGCCAAGCTGATGCAGGACTCTATTGGTAAAGGAAATTAGCCACAGAATGAGAATTCTCCCTAGCAGATCCTTTCCAATGTTACATTCCTTTGGTTGTCTTTTTTGCTTTCTTTAGCCCACAAGGGCCTGCAAGTGGGTACCATTAAGGGTTACCTGGCGGCGCTGTCAATATTTAAGCGATCGTCTGAGGAATGTTCTTATTTTAAGATCCCTTTGATTTCCCAGTTTCTAAAAGGGCTAACTAATGTGTTTCCACCGTCGCCTTTCCAGGTGCCGGGATGGGATTTGAATTTGGTTTTAAAGTTCCTAATGGGAGCTCTGTTTGAGCCCTTACATTCTTGTCCGTTGCGACTGTTGTCCTTTTAAAACTGTGTTTTTAGTTGGTTACTCCGCACGCAGAGTGAGTTGCAGGCACTTTACACCAAGCCACCCTTTACTGTTTTCCGTAAGGACAGGGTTGTCCTGCGGGTGCGGCCTTCTTTTCTTCCGAAGGATGTGTCGGAATTGCATTTGAGCCAGAAGGTGATTCTTCCAGCGTTTTATCCTCCTCCACATCCTGGTAAGGAAGAGGAGAGGCTCCATAGGTTGGATCCTAGGAGAGCTTTGAGTTTCTATCTCTCACGGATGTCCCTGGTCAGAGTGGACGATCAGCTTTTTGTTGGTTATACTGGAAGGCGCTTGGGTCATGCTGTTTCCAAGCAGTCCTTGTCCAGATGGATCATTTTGACGATCTCAGAGTGTTACCGTTTGGCGGGAAAGGACCCTCCAGTAGGCTTACGGGCTCACTCTAGTAGGGGTGTAGCTGCCTCCACTGGCGGTAAAGGACCCTCCAGTAGGCTTACGGGCTCACTCTAGTAGCGGTGTGGCTGCCGCCACTGCTCTACAGAGGGGCATTCCTATTTGCAATATTTGCGAAGCAGGCACATGGGCCTCTGTCCATACTTTTGTGAGACACTATTCCTTGGACTCCATCCATGGGCAGGATTTGGCCTTTGGTAAGGCATTCCTTTATTCAGCCATTTGATTGGGCATTCTAAAATTCTGAAACTGTAAATTCTTTTCCCACCTTCATAAATTGGTACTGCTTTGGGAGTCTGTCATAGATGTGGAATACGTCGGAGGACACATCCCCTCGAAGAACAAGTTACTTACCATATCTGGCAACGTACTTTCAATGGGATGTTCCTGACCTATTCCACATCGCCCTCCCATCCTGCCCCTCTGCTGAATTTCCTATGCGATTGCAGCTTACGTTTTTGCAAGGCTTTCTGCAGTCATACTGGCAGGAGATTGGTGCCACACATTCTGGGATAAAAACTATAACTGAGGCTACGGGCACCGTGCGCCCTATATATAACATCCAGTGACGTCGACCCACGACGGAGGCCCTCGAGGGACAATGGATCAATGCCATTGACGCAGGACGCCCTCTCCCAAAAATGTTCTGAAGCAGCACAGCTGTGGACATTACCTGTCATAGATGTGGAATACGTCCGAGGAACATCCCATTGAAAGAACGTTGCCAGATATGGTAAGTAACTTGTTCATCTGTGTAAATAATTTGCTAAGAGATTGCAATTGTATAAATGTATGTTTTTGGCAAAATCGAATTTTGGCTAAAATAACTGTGGGAGGTTTTTAGACATTGTAAAACTCACACCATAAATCTGACATCATTTTTCTGAAATCCAACCAACAGAGCGAGGCGGATACTATCACCCTTGTCCAATCTTGTTGTTAGAGGCGGGTTTAGTTAAGCCTGCCCCAGTCATATACTGTGATGTCATTAGGCATTATAAAGAGTCCGAGAGACGCACAAGACGCTTCCTGATTTTCCTGCACCGGCGTCCTGTTCCTGATTCATCTATCCAGACTCCAGATCCCAACTAAAAGTCCCAAACATTGCTGATCCTGCTCCAGCAAGGCCTTAATTTTGAAATCCCACTAAAATTCCCAAATAACCAAGGGAAAAGCTGTGGTGTTTTTGGGAAGCATCCTGATCCCACTAACTGCTTGCATACTGCCAGCCAGCTGATCTGTATTATCCAGTGACCAGCATTGGCAGTGCAGAAGTGCCCAACTGTTTGCCAAGCGACATGCTGTGTAGTGACCAGAACTGTTGACTGTCCAAATCCAAAAACTAAAAGTGGACTGTGTATCAATTGCCACCCCATCTGAACACATAGCCTTTCTTGTCTTTGTCCTCATCCCACTCTCTAAGTCACCTTATCCTGATACCTTGTTCAAACTGTCACAATCATTCTTGCAATCCTGCCCTTGATTTCTAGTGTTAGCGCCACGTTTCTCTTCATTTCTGTCTTAGATCCGAAGTCATAGCGATATTGTGTTTAAATACATTTTCCCTTAAGAAAAGGGGCCCACTGCATGAAGGGTTACAACTGCAGCGTAACTTTTGAGATTCACGGGTGGTGGTCCTCTTTTCTTAGCCATTAAATCTAGTTTAAGTAAAATTTGCCTTTCAATTTTAAAACCGATGCCTCTATTTTCACTGCTCTATATTCCTAAAAACGAACCTCACTCTATCGTCTATAACTCACTCAATTTACCAGCTAGAGATCTTATTTCACTTCCATAGTGTACCTGTGATCAATAGCTACTCTCCAATCAAAGAACCGCACTCCGAATCGGTGTATTTCACCCGTTTTTAGTATTACCCGTTTGGGTAATTTCAGGCGGGAATTGCCAAGTTTACAACGTGTCATTTCGCTACAATGTGTTTTAGCCCTTCCACTCCTTTTTGAAATGTGTGCTTTTGGTAATCCATGCTTTGTGATTGTTAGTGTAATTGCATTGTGGCTTTAGCAAGGAAATATATTTGCTTCAAGGTTTTTCACACACATTCATTATTTATTTGTCCATTTCCGAGTCATTTTACAACAATGCAAGGGGTTTAAAATCCTTTTTTTTTTTCTCTCTTATTTGCGGAGGGAAGGTCAGATTTGAATTCTGTTTCCTCTGTCATTCCTGGTTACCTGCTGCTTTTGTGTATCCACTCAGAATTGATTTGTGGGTTGAGGGAACATTTCAGGGGGAAATTCTAACTGAAGTGCTATCTTACCTAAACCAAAAGTGCTCCTATTCTGCTGTGCATATGTTTCGCGAGTGAGTTAAACCCAGTGCATTGCTCACCTTCTTATTGTTATCACCACATTGGTGATTGCTGCCTCATATTAAAAAGTGTATGATTTCTTTTGAATTTTCAAATATATTTTACCAGCCATCCTGGTTCCTGGTCCATTGTGACCAGGGTTATTTGAAAAGGGGGTGTGATATGAGTGGTATACCATCTCAATATTGAATCTAATATAAAAAAAAATAAGCATTTCAGTCGCCTGATTGAAATTCTTAACACTTTGGATGAGGAAGGCAAAGTGTGCTCTGTAAAAACCCTTTACATCTTCTCACCAATGGACCTAGCAGCCTCTTCGACATCTCATTTCAGTTACTGGTGGTGGTTTTCTACAGTACTTTGCCATATATAGAGGCTCCCCTCTTCTGCCCCAGTCCTCATCAATCTTCTCATGTACTGTGACTGCAACTTTGTCAGCTTCTGATTCTTTGGTGTCTTCTATGCAAACTTCCATTTTGTGATTTTCAAACTGGCTATTTGAACTCCTCTGGTGAAGTTCTTCATCCTTGTCTGACTGACTGTAGCCTCTTCTGCCGATACCCTGTAACTCTGGTAATACTGGCCTGCATTTTCACTATAATCTTGAGCTTTACTATTGAATTTCTACCATTATTTCTATGTACAAACTAACTTCACACACTACCCAGAAGTTCTTAAAATTTACTTACCTGTGGTCAATACTTATTCGTATTGGAATTTGAGTTCTTGGGGCACTTAACATTTTTAGTACTTGGCTGCAATTTTATATGCATAAATGTGCACTAACACTTCTTGGCTTGTGAAGATTCTTTATTCAGACATTTATACAGCGCGCCAAGCCCGGAGGCATCAGGGTACTTATTGCTGAAGCAGGTTGGTTACAGTAGTAGCTTGTATTGGTAGTGTTTCCAGACATTTCTTACATAGGTAGAAGACATTCATTACAGTGATAACATTAGAAAAGTAAAAACCAAAATTACTTGAGCGTTGGGCACATTTAGACAGATTTGTTTTTATCGGCAGGTGGGTTACAATATTAACGTACAAGGATGTTAGATCCAGATGCTGCTTACATAGGTTATGGATGATGGTGATATCATAAGAGTGCTTACATGATACCTATTGAATTTATACATTGTGTAAAGTTCTACCTCAAGTGCAGGCAAGCTAGGGACAAGTTTGATCCGGGGCGGTTGGTGGTATAATGTAGGAGCATAGTACGGGTGAGGAAAGGTCGAGGTGCTGCTAGCTCTCTTGGCAGAATAGCAAAGTTTTTAGGCCTTTGTCGAAGGACCCGAGTGACGCGTCTGATCTCGGGGCCAAAGGCATGGAATTCCAATGTTTGGTAGAGATTGCAGGGAAGTTGCAGCCTCCAGCTTTTTGCCTTCTATATCTTGGGGTGACAAGGAGGCAAGAGTAGGCTGACCGGGTATGTCTGTTGGACTGTGCTTTGACGGTTTGTCTGGCTAGATAGATCGGGGCGTTATTGGAGAGGCATTTGTGATTTAATGAGGTTTTGAATTTGCGATCCCGATTTTATACTCTACACTAATTATTTGCACATAACGATACCTCTCATCAATAGGACAAAGGCAGGAGGTATAGGCTTCCCCTTCCTCTCACCTAAGCTTTGGAACTCGCTCCCCACTGACCTCAGAGCTGAAACATCTCTCTTCACCTTCCGCAAAAAACGGAAAACTGCCCACTTCAACTAACATTGCTATCCTAGTTACCTGCTTCTCAATGTATGTATGTAACAAAAGAATAATATCGTCCAATGTAACACAGACGGACTTGAATTGTATGTAACTAAGTATAAGCAGCACTGTAACAAGCGCCACGATGCCTTCGGTCTGCTGTGTGCTCAACAAATGCAAATAAATAAATTGTTAAAAATAAAATGTAATTTATTTTGCATGAGACAAAATAAATCAAATGTCTGGGAATTCAATTCCATGAAGGAGAAACCAAATGCATGTAAAGAGAAACAACAAATGTGCATAGACTTCAGATATTTTAGTGAGGACTCTAAGCATCTTTTCTTAGAATAAAATGCATTGGAACATAAAGGTTAAACAGTCAATCTTGTTTGTGTTGAGGGGCCAGCTGTCCAGATGGATTTCTAAAATCGGCTCTGGGAGGCGGAAGATTTTAGGATGCCAGCCTGGGTATGGTGAACGGGTAGCTCAGGGTTTAGTCAAAATCCAATGAAGGTACGTGGAAATCAGTCCAGGCTTAGTCTCAGGAATAAATGAGTGAGTGAGGGCGGTCTTGGGCCGAAATGAGTCTACACAGATTAACACACAATAACTCTGCTTGGACGATATGTCATCAACTTTATTTCGTATTTTTACATTTCCATAAAACCAACAGTCGTCACATTTTATAATAAACATAACCTATAACACCAGTTACATCAATCAATGCCATATAACTCTATAATCTAATGTAACCTCACTATTTAAAATCAATTTACGACTTACAATATTAGCATCCTACGAGAACAGTACATTTTACCAGTGCATTTCTGTCTCGGAAGGTTATGATAACCCTTCATCTCCAACCCCAGTTTCATACTTCTCGGGCAAGCATTTTTTAGGTAACTGAGTGCAAACATAACTGCCAGTTTGGTCGAACGTAACAAAAACATCATTGCCAGGCTATAGTGCTGTATACCTCTGTCTCCAAGTTTGCTCGATAAATAATTTGCATGGATATATTTGAAAAGTGGGCTAAACAGTACAAAAACAGTCAATTTCTCATATGCAGTCCAAACCCCTGTATTTCTTTTGACCGGTTTCCGTGTATGATCTATGGCTTTTATAACCGCGCCTATACACAAGTGTTTCAAGGCGCAAGGCAGTATATTTCATCTGGCTTTAGCCAGACAGCATTTGTGCAAAGGTACAGGCACCTGCAGTAGATATCCTGCAGGCTGGTCCAGGGGAGCCAGGGATACGTAGGCCCCTCACCTGTGATTTCAGGAGCATATCCTCTTCTCTTCTGGATGTCAAATACTGCAGGGCCCTGCTTTTATCTCCTCTTAAAAACATCTTCAATGTTTGTTGGGTCATCAAAAAACAACACCTAAGACAGTTATTGTAACAAAGATATTATGCGAGACAGCCAACATATTTTACAATGACTGTGTAAGGAAAGCATATTCTGAATTAGTTAGGCTGCCATGTGAAGGCTATTCTGGCTAATATGTTTTAAAAACATTATAGGCCACGCAGTACCGACTCGGCCGAGGATCCATGTGTCAAGGCTAAGATGAAGACCCCTGACCCATCTGTGGAGACCCCTGTCTCTCTCACACGTGTCGTAGTTCTCTGCAGGTGCTGACAAAATGGCGGCTACTCCAGCCAAGACTACGGCAGTCATTTTGGGTACCTCCCTTACATCTAAATCATCGGCGCTGGGCGTGGGGAGTGGCATTTCAGGTGAAAATCATTTTCCTTGTGCGCATCCCTTTCGTCCAGGTTTTGACTGGAACGCTCAGATGCTTACCACACAAAGTCTCGCTCCCAGCGGCATCTTTGCCGTTGATCTAGGTTGATAACAGTGGAGAAGGACCCTCTTGGCAAACCTCTCCCTTACGTCCATGGAGTTACTCCGCTCATGAGGCCTCCTCCAGGCGCCCCTAAATCGTCGGCGGACGCGTTTTTCTGCAAATTTCAAAAGCTAATGCGCTTTGACCCCATGAAGTATCTTCGAGGCTTGTTTAGGGAGATATGCCCTCCTGCGCCGTCGGTCCCAGTTGTGTCATTGGTTATTCCGCCAGCACCTCCTCTACCGGCCGGACATCCACCGCCCCTCCCTCACTTGCCTCCATTGTCTCCAGTGGACAAATCTCCAGCAAATTCATTCCCGCTAATAAACTAGAGGATTTTAAAGCGGGATTGTCAGATGCCAGGGTCCTGGCGCAGGATAAGCTGGAGGCCGCGGCACATGTCGACACCTCGGCCTTATGCTTGGCGTGGACACCTCTCGTCAGGCTTGGCTGCACGCTACCAATTTCACTAAAGAGGTGCAGGATAAAGTTCTGGACCTGCCTTATCATGGTAAAGAGCTCTTTCCCCTCAACGACAGATGTTGAACTGACTAAGACTAAGGAAAGCACCCAGACCGCCAAGCCCTTGTCGGTCTTGGTGAAACCGACTTTCAGGGCACAGAGAATGTCTTCGCAGCCTCAGTCTTCCTCACTTTTTAGGGGATTTCTGTATGGGAAGTCCTGTATGGCCGACACTCCATCAGGAAATTCCCGTCGAAGGCAACAACGGGGCAGGTTTTTCTCCCGTTCCTAAGCCTCCTCTTCAGGTGGCGCTGCCACCGATAGACAAACTAAATGAAGTTTCTCTGCGCTCGCATGAGATCCCGGTGAGAGGGTACATTGCGTCTCACTGGGAGGCTTGGCAAGTCATCACAAAGGACCGGTGGGTCTTGTCAGTCGCTCGTGCTGGCTTCCGCTTGGCCCTTCCCCCTACCCCACCCTTCAATCCCTCCTTCCTGCAGTCGGGGTCGCTCTCCCTCAAAGCCGAGATACAGAAGATGCTGGATCTCAGGGCGGTGGAACCCATTCCCCTAGGGGAGCGAGGGGTGGGCTTCTACTCCCGGCTGTTTACGGTGCCCAAACCCAATCGGGCTGGCCTGCGCACCATCCCAGACCTTTCCCAGTTCAATCTCTCTACACCAAAAGAAATTCAAGATGATCACGCCCTGTCAGATAAAGTCCTCTTTACAGAAGGGCGATTGGCTCAGCATGGTGGACCTTCAGGATGCTTATATGCATATTCTGATTTGGAGTCCGCAATGGAAATACCTACGTTTTTCCGTGGGGGAAGAGCATTTCCCGTTCCGAGTGCTCCCGTTTGGCCTAAGCTCAGCACCGTGTGTCTTTACGAAGATGTCGGTTATCGCAGCTCATCTTCTGCTTCAGGGTATCCATGTGTATCCGTATTTGGACGATTGGCTGCCGCTCAGTCCTTTTCCTCAATCAGCCTTGAGCAACCTTCAGAGTCTCCTCCAGCTCCTATTCCATCTTAGGCTGTCGGTGAACTGGCAGAAATCCTACCTGACGGTCTCTCAGGACCTGATTTTTCCTGGGTTTTCGGTGGAACACAATCGACCGCAGCGTGTATCTGACTGGGGACAGAATGGCGGATCTGTTGGCCATGTGCCGGGTGTGTGTGCAGTCCGAGAGCATGTCGGACTGGTGGTTCCAGAGGCTTCTGGGCCTTATGGCCTCGTGTGTGCTGGCTGTTCCTCTTGCTCGTCTCAAGATGAGGCGAATACATATGGCTCTTCGGGGTTCTTGGCGCCAAGCAGTGGACCGAGACTCCAAAATGATTCCTGTTCCATCTTTCATGAGAGTGGACCTTGTGTGGTGGTCCTCTCTCAGAAATCTGTCGGTGGGTGCAGCCTTTCAGGATCCCGGCACACAAGTGACAATCACGACGGACTCTTCCCTTCTGGGGTGGGGTGGACTTTGGACCTTATTCAGGTTTCCGATCTCTGGTCACTGCAGGACAAACTCCTTCATATAAATCGCTTGGAGCTCGTGCCGATCTTCCTGGCGCTCAAAGCGTTCCAGTCTGTCATTGTCAACAAAGTAGTTCGGATTTACATGGACAATGTGGTGTCCATGGTTTATATCAAAAAACAAGGGGGTACCAAGTCCCCTCCTCTTGTGGATCTTGCCATTCAGATATGGGAATGGGGCATCAGCATGGTATCTGGCTGGTGGCAGTGCACATCTCGGGTCAGCTGAATGTTACGGTGGATGCCCTCAGCCGACGTACATTGGTCGGCTACGAGTGGGAAATGAACTCTGAGGTCCTCTTGCAAATCTTCGGTGTTGGGGCACTCCAGAAGTGGACCTCTTCGCAATGGCGTCAAACAGGAAACTTCCCTTGTATGCCTCCAGGAACGGGCTGGGAGTAGTCTCTCTGGGGGATGCCCTCAAAATTCCCTGCCTCAACATGACAGCCTATGCTTTCCCGCCTCTGCCTCTGATTCATCGGATGCTGTGCAAGCTGAGGAGCACGGTGAACTGTTCTCTTCTGCTCATAGCACTCTGGTGTCCGGCCAGGTTTTGGTTTTCAGGGCTTCAGCATCTGTCTGTGTGTGCACCGATCAGGCTTCCGTTGGTTCCCGACCTGCTTCAAAAGAGAGATTGGCAGCTGTGGCACCCCGCCCCCCAATCGTTCAGCTTGGCAGCATGGTGCCTGAGTTCAGATCTTTAGAACCTCAACTTGTCCGCTGATAGCATGCGTATTATTCAGGCGGCCAGGAAGCCCTCGACGAGATCTCAATACAGGAGCAAATGGCTTTGGTTCTGCCACTGATGCTTAGCCAGACAGCTGGATCCCAGGAGGCTACGATCGACGCAGTGCTGTCCTTTGTCTCTCATCTAGCAGAGTCAGGCATAATTATCTTGACATGCAGGACTTATTTTTTCGGCTGTTGCCGCATTCCTATCCACGGATCAGTGCTCTTTTTCACTGGCAAACCCAGTGGTTAAAAGGCACTTTGCGGGTCTCATGTGTCTTTACCCCCCTGTTCGCAAACCGCATCCGACGTGAGATCTAAACGCGGTCCTTATGGTCGCTGTGACTTCGGCAAGACGTGTGAGTGAGCTCCAGGCCTAGTCGGTGGAGCATCCCTTTCTGGTTTTTCATAAGGATAAGGTTGTCCTGAGGACCAATCTTTCTTTCCTTCCAAAAGTGGTCTCTGATTTTAATCTGAATCAGTCAATCTCCTTGCCTGTCTTCTTTCCAAGAGGGTTTTGCATTGCCTGGACGTTAGAAGAGCTCTTAAGTTCTATCTGGACAGAACATCTGAATTTAGGAGTTCTTCTCAATTCTTGGTGACCTTCGGTAATCCGCAGGGTAAACCGGCCTCCAAAGCGACTATTTCCAGATGGACCTCTGCCTGTATTATGGAGTCTTGCGCTGTTCAAGGCCTTCAACCTCCAAAAGGGGTTCATGCACATCTGGTACGGGGCAAGGCAGCTGCTGTTACCTTTTCAAAAGTATGTCCCCTGGGAGACGATCGCGAAAGCCGCTACCTGGTCCTCTCCATCGGCCTTTTGTAAACACTACTGTTTGGATCTGAGCTCCTGGTTTGATGCTCAGTTTGGCCAGGCTGTGCTCAAAAACCTTTTTCAGTAAGGACTTTTCCATCCACCCGTAATTCCTGTGAGGAGTGCTTGGGAATCTCCCATAAGTATGGAGGAAAGGGGACGGGACGTAGGAGTATAATAAGGTTACTCAACGTAGTGACCACCTTACTCCTAGTCCATAGTCCTCTTTCCTCCATACGCCCGCCCGCCGTCCCCTCTAATAAGGTTCCTGTTATTGCTTAAAGGCGATAGAAAAGGACTGATGGGCGATGCGCCGGGCGGAGCTAAGGATGGCGGGGTTACAGCCGCGTGTGGTACCCCGCGTACAAAGAGGAAGGACACATTTTTGAAAAATGTGATGCTTTTTACAAAGTGCTCCGGTATCGTCCCATAGGACGGAGGAATTTCCCATAAGTATGGAGGAAAGGGGACTATGGACGAAGAGCAAGGTGGTCACTACGGTGAGTAACCTTATTAATTTATCATTTAAGTCCACGCCTCAGGACACAAGTCTCAAGTGACTCTAGATAAGGGGCAATGGCATTGCCATATTTTAAAAAGGAGTGAAAGCACACATCCTTGACTGACCCCCTTATTTACAGAAATGCATTTCGTCAATTCCCCTTCTAACCCGTACCAGACACGTACCTTAGACTGATCAGGAAGTAGCTCTATCATCCGGAGTAAGGATTTTGGTACGCCCATATTTGTCCAAAGTAAGCTCTGATCTACGTAGTCCAATGCTGACCTAAGGTACATAAAACTCACATAGATGGGGGGGGGAATCTAGGATCTGGATGTATTCTGCCAAGGTAAGATGGCGATTCAGACAGTTGTTCGTCTAAAAGCCAATTCTGTGTCAGACAGGAGATTGTCTGTTACCCATTCCTCCTGACTTTTAAGGATGATGCAGGAAAACTAGTCGTGATTGGTCAGTAAGAAGAGGTTGAAGATTTATTAACTCCCCCTTTTTTCCAAAAAAATACAAATTGGAACGTTCATGCCAGTCTCCTATCAGGGAACTGATTGGTCAGGAGAAAGCATTAAAAACCTGCACTAAGAAAGGTCCCCTTTTAATTTCCTAAATGTATTGAACTTGAACTTGGACAGGGTCAATGATTCAGAGTTTAAATAATTTACTGTACTGTATTGTTATTGTAGTATATTACTATAGGTTCAATCGGAAGGTGTGGTCTGGCTATATTTAATTTGTTTCAGTCGAGTGGTAATATATGCCTTTGGTTTATTAAGCTGATCTATTTTGCTTTTGTTGTTAATCATCCTGAATGTAATTATGGTGTTTTCTGTTTGATTCTTGTAAACCAGTTTATTCTCAAGTTTTTTATTACTTATGTTTGTGCAATTTAACCATTCGATGTTTTAACTATTTCTTATCCATTTAATAATTTTCTCACAAATGTCACTTCACATAAGTTCTGTTGACCTTGTTGTTCGATTATTTTTTTTTTGTTGTAAACTTGTACATTTTAAAGCATGTAATGAGAAACTGTTTTGAAAAAGTTGAGTTTTCTCAGCTAAATTCAATAAAAATAAAAAACCTGCACTAAGAAAGGTCCCCATAATCTGGCAGTGAACAGAATACCTCATTTGGGACTCAATCAATCCCTGGGAATTGAAAGGTTTGTTTCTGCAGAACCAGCTCCTTCAATGTCATTGGTTTCAAGTACTGCCAGCTATCTGAACTAATCATGTTATTCCGGCTGTGCTATTTGTAACCCGGCTCTCAGTGCTGAAAGGTTTATTGCAATGTTTTACCCATGTCTCCTCTGCAATATGGACTTCCGGGATGGATAAACACCCATTATCCAGGCTCTCAATGTTCTTGGCCACAATATTACAAAAGGCTGAGTCTGACCTCCCTGCTGTTTGGCATAGTGCGTCCCAGTGCTCATTGGCTATTTCGATCCTCCTGTCTGCTAAGGCTGACTTGCATTCACTGCTTTTAAGTTTAATTTCCGTGATGTTAACTGGCACGTGTTTTAATGCATCTTGGCGAGATCATGTTCCTGCACTTGTTTGACAACCAGTATGTACGGGGACCTGGACCAGGGTTTTTGCCTGATGCTATAGGTCTGAATGCCTTTACAAGTCTCATTAAAATCCTCATAGCCCTCACAATGGTATCTGAATCTGTTTTGAAGTTTAGACAGGTCAATAATTCTGACCTTGTCGATGAAGTATCTCTTTTGGTTATATACAATATTTACTAGCACTCCATCGGATTGTCCTATTCTTACACCCCCCTTAATGGATGCAGAGTGTAATAGTGACTTCCCTACTGGATATCAGTCAGTGGCCCATTTGAATATTATGGGATTGTGCTCCCTCTTGGGCCGTCTGAGTTCTAATCCCTTTTTGCACCCACACCTTCTCATTGATAATAAAACATAGTCAATAATGCTATGAGCCTAGCTTTTCTCAAAAGTGTAATCCCCAGCTGAGCTAGAATTAACTCTGCCATTTACTGCCTGGTAGCCCAGTTCAGTGACAATTACCCAGAGGAACAGAGCTCTATTCGATGTTGTGGAATCTGCTAGAGTTGCTGGAGTAGCTGAAAAGGCGCTTTCCTCTTCAGTGAGAATAATTTGTTCCTCTCCCGTCCCGGAGTGTAAATTCAATCCCCCATCCCATCCCCCCATAATTGGGGAAGTTGACCCTCAGACCAATGGTGCCCTATCATAGAACTCCATTAGTGCTAAGGAATCTTTCTCTGCATTATTATAAAAGTTGATCTACCCCAATTTCCAATTGTCCTTGCCCTTGAATAATCAACTGTAGGTTATCATTGACTTTATTGCACTGAGTGACTTGTCATAACAATTTAACCAACACATAGATTGACGGACCTCTGGCTGGCAGCCAAGTGCTCTTTTCCTTACGGCCAGTATAAAGAACAGGGAGTATCCTTTGAAGTGAATAGGTTCTGTTGACAAGGTTTCTTGAAGGTGAATAACATGATGATCCTTAATAAGAGACCCATCCTGTATCCAGAACCTTGGTACCCCACGATGTTCCATACCAAGATTTTAAGGTGGCATCCACAAGTATCCTCCATATCCCTATCGCCGACAGTGATTGGTGATCCATTTCCCGCCCACGCTGGGTCACAGTCAATCTGTCATCCATTGGCTAAGCAGGAAAACTGGTTCCTCAAGGGGAAATTGCAGTCTTGTGAATTGCTTCCATAGGGACCAAAACCTACAGCTGTCCAACCCTTAGCTCTCTTTATCAAAGATTAAATTGTTGTCCTATTGTGAATATCGTTGTACTCTGCAGGGCTTTAAGAATTACAGTTCACTGGCTGGTAGAAGCAACTCAAATGGTAAAAGCCATACTACTTTGTCCCGTCCCCATTTTTTACCGGTTTTCTGCCCGAACCTGGTCTCTGATGCCAAGAGGGTTCTACATGTCAGATGAGCTCTGAAGTTTTACCTCGACAGAACAAGCGAACTCGGAAGCTCTCCACAACTCTGTTAAGTTTGTCCCAAACGGGAAACCAGCCTCGAAAGCATCCATCTCCCGTTGGATAGTTTCATGTATTTCCGAGGCCTACAAGTTTCAAGGTCTTCAACCACCAAAGAGCATTCATGCACATCTTGTCTGTGACAAAGCGGCTGCTGTTGCCTTCCAAAAATACGTCCCTTGGGATTCCATTGCCAAGACTGCTACGTGGGACTACCATCGGGCTTTTGCAGACATTACTGTCTTAACCTGAGCTCCCGGACTGATGCCCAATTTGGCCAGGCAGTTCTAAAGAATTGGTTACAATAAGGCAAATGTCCAACCACCTGTAATACCTATGGTCAGTGCTTGGGATTCTCCCATAAATATGGAGGAAAGGGGATGGGACGGAGTATGACAGTTACTCACTGTAGTGACTACCTTACTCCTAGTCCTTAGTCCCCTTTCCTCCATACGCCCGCCGTCCCCTCTAATAAGTATCCTCTATTATTGATAAATGGTCCTGGACCTGGCGATGAAAAGGACTGAAAGGCGATGCACAGGGCGGAGCTCAGGAGGGCAGAGCTATGGTCACGTAAAAATGGTTGGCTGTTTGAAAGTGATCTGGTCCCACCCCCAAAGGACGGAATGTCTCACGTATGGAGGAAAAGGGACTATGGACTAGTCACTATGGTGAGTAACTTTGTCAGAAAGTGTGATGTTAGTACCAAGTTGCGGCATTGCAAATACCCTGCACCGGTTCACCTCTTTGGAGATTCCAAATGGTTGCCACTCCTCTGGCTGGAATGGGCTCTTAGACTTTCTCCACTGCAAAGGTTGCAGCTTATCTGACCCTCCCCTTGGATAGGGATGATAAATGACACACTAGCAAAAAGGGTATTTTCTGTTGGAGGCATGGCATTAATTGGCATTAATGCATATTGTTCTCTGGCAAAAACTATTATACTTTGTGGAATGTAACTTCCCAAGCTGCAGAATACATTCCTGGATGTGAGAGTGATAGGTTCAATAACCTCATAAATGATAGTAAAAAGGGCCTCTTGTCTATCCATTCAGTCAACCCCAGATGTCAGACTGCTTCGTCCGATGTATATGCTCTATTGTGATAATCAGGAGATTTGCTTGGTTTTCGAAGTCTTGGTTTGCCCCCGACGTCAGTCAAGGCTCCTGGATATCCGCTTTGATGAGCCAAAGGCAGACTACGTCCTAGAAAAGCAAGAAGCTGCAACACCACCTGCCTGCGCAGGCTTGGTGAGGGCGTTGCTTTCAATATTCCTCTTTTGGCCAAAGGTCAAGCTACCCCATAGGCTCCCATGGGCAAAGGAAAAACTGCTCAGGCAACAACCTCTTCTTTGTCCACAGCCACGCTCCCCCACCCCCAAAACCTCTTTGTGCCCTTGGTTACAGAACACCAGTGGGAGGCAGGTTGACACAGCATGTGGAAAAATTACATCTTATTGCTTCAGATGTATGTGCACTTAAAGACAGTAGCTCATGGGTAATGCCTCCAATTTCTGTGAATATCACCCTTGAAAAAAACCTTCTTTTCCGGAACCAGACGAGTCTACTTCTACAGGAAATCCTTTCCCTGTTGGAGAAGTTGCTGTGGTCAAGTCAACTGCGGGAGAAGTGTGGGAGCTGACAGCTTGGCAGTGGCGGAGAGGCGTAGGTTGTGCAATTATCTCCAAGAAAAAAAGGTACTCCCTCTGTATTGCAATTTGTTCACTTTAAGTTGGAGGCCTTAACTGTCCTCTTTAAACTAACACTGCTTACTAGGTGCATCTGCCCGTGATTGCGTCTATTTTATTTCATAATTGGTAGAGCCTGCATACCCATCGAAACCTACTTATATGACGGGTAAACCGGGCTATTCACTAAGAAGCCAATCAGCCCACATGACAGTCAATAGTGAAATGCATGGTGAGACGACAGCACAGAATGGCCCTGCAACACATACACCAGGAGTAAATCTGGTCCAGAATCTGACGGATTGGGTCTGTTCCAATGTGAGGAGTCATGAGGCTGAAGTCTCACTTGACTCAAACCCTGGAGGTGGCCGCACTATGGAAGATATGGTGAGTGATTTGCATTATTGAAGCAGTAGTGAATGTGTCGCGGGAGGCCGAATGAGAATACAAGAAAGATTGCCCCATTGTTTGGTTTGACTTCTTTCCTCTCTGACCGACCCTCCCATGTCCAACTTGGGTCCTTCCTCTCCGCTATCTTTTTTTAAATTATTGTTTTAGTCCAAAAGAACTTTTACAACATAACACAAGAGTGCACATACATCTTCAACTCAACAGTTCATCCTTTGGATATAGATATAGATACAAGTCAAAGACAAGTTCTAAATGAACGTTATGAAATACAAGTTAAAGACAGTGCCAAGTTCTAAATAAGCGTAAGCATATACTACCAAGATTCATACTAAGACTTAACCTTAGGCTGACATTGTAAATAGCATACATCAGCAAGAATATTCAAACTGCCTAGTATTTGTTTATGATTAACATTTTTAAAATTTTCAAAAAATTCATATCAACAGTGAGTTATCACTGTAAGAGCAGATTTACCCCATCCAATACATCATCTGGTTACACCAAATGACCTTGTACATCCACTATCACCAAGAGACAAAATCGTTTGTGCCACAGTCCAAAAATTGTACAAGGCAATGATTAAAGTTTCAGAGGAGGTATTAAGACACAAGTTCCAAAAAAGGTTGTGGCTACCCATTCGAACGAATGATAGAAACCACTACAACGGGCTCTGTATACATGCTCCATTTTGGGGCAGGCAGTGAGCACATGTTGCACTGTCTCCAGGTTACCCTCCATTGCACATATGCAACGCATACATTGGTTGTATGTGAGCTGCCATTGTGATCCATGAGTGTCTCTAACTGGTAGTTGGTTAATCCACATCTGTAGGTGAAATCTCCTCACCTAAGGGCTAGGACACCTTATCAGGTACAACTGAGGACAGCGACACCTGTAGATGATTCCAGCAAGATGCATAACATTTTTCAGGGTGCTCAGATGACTGATGGTGACTTCCCAATCTTTGAGACAGGATTTGTGCTTAAAGGTCCTTTTGATAGCTTTATATCTGCCACAGGAGGATCTCTCAGTTAACCAATTCAGGGGAGAGTAGGACTTCATAAACTTGGCATCGGATGCATTTGTCAGTACTATTCCTGTTTTTACAGCAATGACATTTTGGCCAATGACGTGAAGCAACTCACTAATGGGGTGACGCAAGGCTTGGAGAGGCAAAAGATCTCTTTGAAGTATGACTAGGGCTCTAAGCGATGTTAAGCAGAATTCCGCTCCTATATATTGAATTGGGCAGGATGTAGGCAGACCCAATGGAGACCACCATAAAAAGCCTTCACTATTGCCCAACCAGGAAAGATGTTCAAGAGTGAGAGCTTCAAGACCAAATGTCATTGCGGGGACAAACCATTGTCTATACAGCAATAAAATACCCTTTAAAGTGTATCCAGCATATTGGATAACGTGTTTACGAGCTATCGCAGTCATTAATTTAGCACGCTTAGTTTGAGACTATCAGGGATAGATACCCTGATTTGCTATCCATGTCCACGCCAAGATATTTGTAAACATCTGGATACTCAATCGTGCCCCAGCTGATATTCATAGTAGGTCTATTTACCTTCTTGGAAGAGATGAGCATCGTTTTGGTCTTTCTTAAATTAACCAGCATGTTCTGCAGAAAAAACACCCAGTTCCTCCTGAACTGCTGAAGTCAAAATAGGTTACACAGATGGACGGGTTAGGTTTATGTTTGGCTTTGGACATAATGGCATCAAGAAGTCAGATGTTATCAGTGGTGCAGCATCCGTACCGAAAGCCCGATTGAAAAGGATGGATAAATCTGGTTGTCGACCCAAGATTGCAAATGAGTCAATACTATGGCGGAAAAGATCTTACTGGTGGTATCAAGTATGGAAAGGATCCGATAGTTTAAGAGAAGCTCACGTGAGCATGCTTTATACACAGGAATTAGTACGTTTTTTATCGCATACCTTATCGTAGAGGGACATTAAGATTGTAGACCAATCTATGGGGTCGTTTTTGACAACACATGAATCAAGACCATTAAGCTTGACAATCTCATAATATCGCTTCTAGTGAATTTTAAAGGACAGGGACCATCAAAATGTAGAAATGGTTCAACTATGGAAGCAGCATACATGGATTCAGTCAGATGTTTGACCCATATCAATTCACCAATAACATTCAACGGTTGGGGCAAATCTACACCTTTTTGGTTTTATTTAGAAGTCTCCAAATAGAGCCACTATCACCTTGCTGCATGGTGTTAATTCATATTTGCCATTTTCCATTGATCTTTCCCATACGGTGACGTTTACACCAACCACTATATACATTAGTTCGTTTTTTCCTACGGGATAAAAATTAATCCCAAACAATTGGGAGTTTCTTTAATTTCTGTATTTCAGTGATGCACTTGCCTCACCAACACCAATTCTCTATCATAAGCTGATTTGTGTTGTTTACCATTGGCAATGACTGGGGTACCAGGGGTGGCAGCAACCTCACTGGTCCATTCCTTAATCATATGTTCAATATCATTACTAGTCAAAAAGGTGTTGGTGGAGAGTAGCTTAGATTCTTTTATTCATTCTCTTCACCTTAAAAGCATTCTATTTTATTCGGGTACCAGAGTTAGATACACCAAGATTAGTGGGACCACGATCAGAATGGCTGGGTGAAGGTAAATTCAATTTCAATTTAACCAGGGAGTGATCACTGAAGAGAGTGGGGAAAAACCTCAAGGTCACAAATATGCGAAAGGGCAGGGATGTTACCACACAAGTAATCTAAAGTGGCAGATTCGTTACCAGCAAACCAGATACACTTACCCGGAATATCGCTTAACTTTCGGCCATTTAAGGGCCATATCTCCCTATCTCGAAAGAAATTGGACTATGCACGCCCTCTATCATTACACTTATTCCTAAGCATGACATTGGTTTGGGACATATTGTCAAATGACATCTTCATAGTAGAAATCCCACAATAGGCATTAAGATCACCAGCAAGTATAACCATCTTGTTCCCACAGATCAGTTGTCAATTGGTCGAGATCTCAAGACTCTCATGGATGTTATTCGAGGATATGTTAGAGGGGGAATCATAAATATTAACAGATAGCATATTCGGTAGCTGAGTGCCTGATCTAGCTTTGATTTCCACAGCCAATACACAATTGTTAAAATTTGCAACAGAGATTTAATTGGCGTTCTAATCGTGGGAAACGGCCGTCAAAAGACCGCCATAGGCACGTCCTTTTGCACCTTTTTTAGCATACCGCTGAAAGATTTGATGAGTGTCAATATGATAATCGGACATGAGCCAAGTTTTCTGGAGTAAGAATATAGGGGGTCTTCACTAGGGAATTTAAAGAACCGTCCATTTTCAAAAAATGAGTGTCCTCTAGTGTTACATGTAATTACTTCAGCACTCATGGCTCCGATTCCTCCAACTTCCCAATCAACTTCTTCAGACATTTCCACACAGCTTGATCTTCTGTATCCCTTGCTGATTCAGTAGTAATAGGTGTTTTTTGTTTCTTATTTTTGTTCTCTTTCGATGTTCCACAATGTTCACATGGGTTAGACAACGTTTCAAAAATGGGTATGTCCAATTCGTAACCTAGAAAATTAATGGAGTCCTCCTGTGTACGAATAAGTAAAACAGTCGCAGGAAGCACACAATGGATTCTGGAAATTGCACCAAACTGACGCTTTATTGGCTGCACAGAGTCAAGGTCGCAAGATTTGAGGATTCTTAAGGCGGTGATCTTTGCAAGAATAGACATTCTATTCAAAGAGTTCTTTGTGCACTTATCCAATTGCTCACTTAAGGTTACTATTCTGTGATTATCGGGCACACGGTTAGCTCTACACACCTTCTGTCATTTCGTCACCTTATTCAACATTGTTATACGATTTTATCTTTTGTCTGTGTGCGCAGAAGCCTTTACTTCACTCGATGAAGTGTCACTAATAGTAATGTTTTCTATTTCATTGGCGATTTCCCTCACAGAATTGCCATCAGGTATAAACCAACTAGTTAGTGTTTCATTTTGTGTTTCTTGCTTTTTCCTATTTTCACGCTTTTGAAGGAGTTTAGATCTGGCTGTTATTCACTTTAACGGCAATTGTAGAGTTCATAGGAAGATGGTTATGGCCAGGCACTTCTTCCATACCCAGCAATTGGGGCAATCAGTTGGCGATTGATGAGTCTGGCTTGTATCCTTCTTTGTTTGCGTGAAGGTTAGAAGAATAGGGACTCAGAAACATTGTAGGAGTTGTTAGCTTCTTCCATTAGCGACGGTGGTACAGGGACTACAGGTGCAGTAACCACTTCCACTGGGAGGGCTTGAGGTATGGTCACTTCAGACACTGGGCGTACCTCTGATTTAGTTTGTAGAAGTGATTCAAGCATGAGGCAATTTTTCTGTTTGGTAAAAAATTTGGTCCGTAAGTTTGATTAAAATTTTACGAGCAAAATGTAGGAGACCTATGTTGGGGAACTGATTGCTTTCAGTTAAAGGACACACTTTCACTGTCGGTTTCCACGTTGCTTCCATCGTAGATATTAATAGCATCCACTTTTTGAGATGAATGCTGATGGCTAGGAAAGCCAGTTAGAGGAAGCAAAGGAGGAGTACTGGACAGGCGGGGAGAATGATGCCTATACTCCTACATCACGTCCCCTTTCCTCCATACTTATGGTACATTCCTCCGTCCTGTGGGACGGGACCGGAGCACTTTGTAAAAAGCATAACATTTTTCCAAAAATGTGTCCTTCCTCTTTTTGCGCAGGGTACAGCACGTGGCTGTTACCCCGCCCTCCTTAGTTCTGCCCAGCACATCACCCATCAGTCCTTTTCTCCGCTTGTTCGGGACTGGACGCACTTGCATCTTCGGGAGATTTTTTCTTCCAGTGTCCTCTCCTGCTCCGGCTTGCGGTCGTGAGTCTGTCTATGCCGTTTCAGTTAGATTTTCCTACTTGTTCTTGTCGGCGACTCTTCGCTAGGGCGGATCGCCATCCTCTTTGCTTAGTGTTTGGGTCCGGACCACCGGTGGAACTCGTGCTTTTACTGTGACTCCCGTTCGGTCCGTGCGCTTCAACGTCTTTAGGAGCGTTGGGAGGAGGTGTTCGAGCGTGCTCCCCCATTGCATTTTCTTACGTTCATTGAAGAAAAACTCCCGGTGAGTTCTTTACGTTTTAGAGCACCCTGGCCGGGGCACTCCTTCGCAGAGTCTTCCCGGTCTGGGAGGAGCGTCAAGAGCTCTATTACCGGGGTTTGCCCTGAGGTGCCTTCTAAGCCTAAAAAGTGTACCAGAGTTTTCACTGAGGGTCTCCGTAAGGGTCTACTCACACTGGATTACTATCCAAGGCCCTTCCTGTGGGGGAATTTGTGGGCCCAGCTCGGCTGTGGCGGCGGGTACCAGAGCTTGCTTCGAGCTCTCCCGGGTTGGAGCTTCCTATAAAAACACTGCGGTACACCCTGAGGCCTCAGTTGAGGCTGTTAGTACCGAATAAAACTTCGAGGCCCGAGGGTTGGCCTTTAGATACCGGGCTCGGGTCCGAGGCCCCTCGTTTGGTGGCTAGGGTGACCGACATTTCTGAGAGGCCTGTTAATGAGGTGTGTTCCTCATCGCTCCCGTTCAAGCGGTGACACCAGACCTGTTGAGGGAGCACGGAGTGAGGTCTTGGACCGTAATTCCTCAGTTACCGGCAGTACCGAGGTCCTTCCGTTGAAGGCTTCTTTGACTGTTAGCATTTCTCAAAATCATTCTAGTCCTCGCAGCACCGGTTTGGCCGAGGTTCCTTGTATCAAGGCTACAATTAAGACCCCTGCCCTAACTGTGGAGACCCCTGTCTCACTTCAACACATGTTGCAGTTCTCCTCAGGTGCTGACAAAATGGCGGCCGCTCCCATCAAGGCTACGGTGGCTAGTTTAGATACCTCCCTTACAACTACACCATAGGCACTAGGTGTGGGGAGTGGGCTTTCAGGTGAACATAGTTTTCCTTGTGCACATCCTTTTCATCCAGTTTATGATGAACGCTCGGATGCCCCTACCGCACTATGTCTCGCTTCGTGCTGCATCAGCGCCCCTGATTTAAATGGACACCAGTGGGGAAGGGCCCTCTTGGCAACCCTCTCCCTTGCGACCCTGCAATTACTCCGCTCATGAGAGGTCTCCTCCAGTCGTGCCTAAATCATCAGCGGAGGACTTCTTTTTTGGCAAGTTTCAAAGACTAATGCATTCTGACCCCATGAAGGAGTATTTTAGAGGCTTGTTTAGGGAGATAAGACCGCCTGCCCCGAAGGTCCCAGTTACGGCACCTGTGATTCCGCCGGCGCTGCCTTTACCGGCGGGACCTCCGCCGACTCTTCCTCCCTTGCCTCCGTTGTCCGCATTGGACACGTCTTCTGTGGTGCCTGATGCAACTCGGCCTGAACCAGATCCGCTGGACGACACGCAAGAGGACTCGGACAGCGACGACCAGCCCCGCTCTGTCAGAGCCATTCACCACCGGGTGCTGGACATGTGTTTATTAGATGTTCCAGTACCCGAGGCACCCGCTCCGCAGGAGGGGGGGGCGTTACCTTGTCTCCTTTGGAGTGTACCGGCTTGTTCTTGCAAAAGGACGTTTTGGCCGAGGTCCGAAAAGTGTGGGAAAAAACACACTCTGGGCTGTTTGTCAACAAGAAGATTGATGCGCGTTATAGGCTCCATTCTTCAGAAGAGGTGGCTTTAGCGTCGTGTGCACCCCCCCCCCCCCTCCACGGTAGTGGCTGCGGCCTCTTTACAGTCCAGACCTGCTGCATAGTCTTCCGCAGCGACTACTCGGGCTCTGACTAAAGAGGACAAGCTTCTTGACTCTTTGGGGAGGAGGATTTTTGCTAATTCAGCTCCGCAGTTATGTCAAGCGAACACAGAACTGGTGTTGGCAGGGGCGAATATGAAAATGTGGAAAGGTTTGTCGGAATTTGCGAATACATCCCTGCCGAAAAGCTAAAGTATTTCAGAGAGGGGTTGTCGGATGCTAGGGTCCTGGCGCAGGACATGCTGACGGCCGCGGCTCATGTCGACCGCGCGGCCTCATACTTGGCATGGACACCTCTCGTCAGGCTTGGCTGCACGCCACCAAGTTCTCTAAGGAGGTCCAGGATAAGGTGTTGGATCTGCCCTTTGATGGCAAGGAGCTTTTCCATTCCACAACGGATGTTGAATTGACCAAAACTAAGGACAGCACTCAGACCGCCAAGTCCTTGTCGGTCCTAGCGAAACTGCACAGAGAACGTCCTTGCAGCCTCGGCCTTCTCTGGTTTCAGGGGTTTTCTGGACCGAAAGTCCTGCAGGGTTGATAACCCATCGGGAAATTCCCGCCGAAGGCAGCAGCGGAGCCGGTTTTTCTCCCGTTCCTCAGCCTCCTCATAAGGTTCAGGTGGTGCCGCCACTGAAAAACCAGCTAAGTGAAGTTTCTCTGCGCTCGCACGAGACCCTGGTGGGAGGACACTTTCTCTCATTGGGAGGCGTGGCAATCACCGAAGAACGGTGGGTCTTGTCAGTCGCTTCGGCTGGCTTCCGCTTCCCCCGTCCCTCCTACCCTATTCATCAATCCTCCCTTCCAGCAGTCTGGGTTACCCTCCCTCAGAGCCAAGATTCAGAAGTTGCTGGATCTCAGGGCAGTGGAACCTGTCCCCTAGGGGAGTCGAGGGGAGGGCTTCTATTCCCGGCTGTTTACAGTGCCCAAACCCAACCAGGCTGGCCTGCGCACCATCCTAGAACTTTCCCAGTTCAATCTCCCTCCACCCCAAAAGAAATTCAAGATGGATCACGTCCTGTCAGATAGTCCTCTTTACAGAAGTTCGATTGGCTCAGTGTGGTCAGGATGGGTATATGCATATCCTGATCTGGAATCCACATCGGAGTTACCTACGTTTTCTGTGGGGGAAGAGCACTTCCAGTTCCGAGTGCTCTCTTTTGGCCTCAGCTCGGCACTGCGTGTCTTTATGAAGATGTCGGTTATCGCAGCTTATCTTCGGCTTCAGGGTATCCACGTGTATCCGTATTTGGACGATTGGCTGGTGCGCAGTCCTTGTCCCTTGAAAGCTTCGAGCAACCTTTAGTCTCTTCTCCAGCTCCTGTTCCACCTTGGGCTGTCGGTGAACTGGTGGAAATCCTCCATGACGGTCTATCAGGACCTGATTTTCCTGGGTTTTCGTTGGAACACGATCGACTGCAGAGTATACCTGACCAGGGACAGATTGGTGGATCTGGTGGCCACATGTCAGGTCTTTGGGCAGTCGGGGAGCATGTCGGCCTGGTGGTTCCAGAGGCTTCTTTATATAAATCACCTGGAGCTTTTGGCGATCTTCCTGGCGTTCAAGGCGTTCAGGCCGGTCATTATCAACCAAGTGGTCCGTGTCCGCACAGACAATCCGGTGTCCATGTTTTACATCAACAAGCAGGGGGTACCAAGTCCCCTCCTCTTGTGGATCTTAACATTCAGATTTGGGAATGGGCAGTGCAGCATGGCATCAGGCTTGTGGCTGTTCACATCCCGGGCCAGCTGAATGTTACTGCGGATGCCCTCAGCCGACGATCAATGGTCAGCTACGAGTGGGAGTTGAAAGTAGAGGTTCTCTTACAAATCTTCCAGTGTTGAGGCACTCCAGAAGTGGACCTGTTCGCAACATTGGTCAACAGGAAACTTCCTCTGTATGCCTACAGAAACGGACTGGGAGCCTCCTCTCTGGGGGATGCTCTCGAGATTCCTTGGTACAATGAGGCATATGCTTTTCCACCCCTGCCTCTCATCGGACAATTTGCAAACTGAAGAACACTGTGAACTCTTCTCTTCTGCTCACAGCTGCGTGGTGGCCAGCCAGGTTCTGGTTTTCAGAGTTTAAACATCTGTCTGTATGTGCGCCCATCAGGCTTCCATTGGTTCCCGACCTGCTTCACCAGAGAGATTGGCAGCTGTGGCACCCCTCCCCACAATCGTTCAGCTTGGCGGCATGGTGCCGGAGTTCAGATCTCTAGAACATCTCAACCTGTCTGCTGATAACATGCACATTATTCAGGCAGCCAGGAAGCCCTCAACAAGATCTCGATACAGGAGCAAATGGCTTTGGTTCTGCCACTGGTGCTTAGCCAAACAATTGGACCCCAGGCAGGCTACGATCGACACAGTGCTGTCCTTCGTCTCATCTAGCGGAGTCAGGCATTCATGTCCTCTCATGCAGTATTTATCTGTCGGCTGTTGCTGCTTACTTATCCACGGACCAGTGCTCTTTTTCACAGTCAAATCCAGTGGTAAAAAGGCACTTTGCTGGTCTAATGCGTCTTTACCCTCCTGTTCGCAAACCGCATCCGACTGGCCTCCAACCTCCTAAAGGGGTTCACGCACCCCTGGTACAGGGCAAAGCAGCTGTGGTTGCTTTTCAGAAGTATGTCCCCTGGGAGACCATCGCGAAAGCGGCTACCTGCGCCTCTCCATCAGCTTTTTGTAAACACTGTTTGGATCTGAGCTCCAGAGCTGATGCTCAGTTTGGCCAGGCTGTGCTCAAAAACCCTTTTCAGGAAGGAGTTTTCCATCCACCCGTAATTCCTGTGAGGAGTGCTTGGGAATCTCCCATATGTATGGAGGAAAGGGGACAGGACATAGGGGTATAATAAAGTTACTCACTGTAGTGACTACCTTACACCTAGTCCATAGTCCCCTTTCCTCCATATGCCAGCCCGCCGTCCCCTCTAATAAGGTTCCTCTGTTATTGCTTAAAGGCGAAAGAAAAGGACTGATCAGCGATGCGCTTGGCGGAGCTAAGGAGGGCAGGGTTACGGCCACGTGCTGTACCACGCGTAAAAAGAGCAGGACGACACATTTTGGGAATAATTTGATGCTGTCACAGGACGGAGGAATGTCCCATAAGTATGGAGGAAAGGGGACTATGGACTAGGAGTAAGATGGTCACTACGATGAGTAACTTTATATTTTCGATTGTGACATTGATATTTTGCCACACATGTGTTCAGCCATGGCAACATCAGCCTCTGCGGTCTCCCTGTTCGTCCCGCAGAGTTAAAGTAAAGAGTTGTCGTCAATGGCATCAAGCATGGGATGCGGAGAAGACCACTCTTTAACCCCTTTGATGGAGGGATGAACGTTAGCAACTACAGTCAAACAGGGGGGCTTCAGATTAGATTGTTTGTCCTCTATTTCCATGTTGGTAGGAGGGATACATGAGGGGGTAGTGGTTTTTTTAATTTTTTTAATTGACATGGATTAAAAAAAGTCAGTAATCTGTGCAGAAGAGTTTCGGCAAAAATGTTTGGATTTGCAAGATGTCTCAACTTCCGAATGAAGTGAGACACTAACCTTGTCCAATTTGCTAAGCACACCCCTTTCCCTCCCGCCCATAGCCGGCATTTTTCCCATATTGTTTTCCTTTCCATAGGTTGTAATGTTTGGTTTTAATAGCCCCTTTAGCAGGCATCACGGGGGTTAGGTCAGGGAAGCACTTACCTCTGCACTGCCGAATACGGCCAAACACACTCAGCCCACACTCCGGTCTGCTCACGCTCAGCGTGGTGGCTATGGGAATAAAGAGCGTAGAAAAACAGGCTAGAACGTCCAGCAGTAGACGGGGAAGAGGCACTTCCAATGTTCAGTAGCACGAGGCAAAACAAAAGAGGCTGCTCCTGCACAGCTAAACACACTCAGCCCACACTCTGCTGCGGCTCACAGCTGTCAAAGCTCAAAGGCAAAAGCCTGCAGTTACTGTGACAAAAACAAAGGAGTGTGGACAGTGATGTGCCACCCCCTCTCAGGGTCCACACCACCACAGGAAGGCAATGGGCAAGCTAAACCGCCCCAACTCGTAAGGCGGGGACAGCCCCACACCAGAGTTCACACGCAGTCGCCTCTGCTCACCAGTTACTTGCAGTTACCTGCAGCGGATAATGCTGTGGGTAAGGAGCAACCCGGAGACCTTGTGTGCCCCCTCAATCACTGTCCCTCGAAGGCTTACCGAGCTGGTAAACAGACTACTGGGAGTCTGCAGCTGCGTAACGTCGGGCGGCAGGGAGGCTAGAAGTGTTCATTCTCGCAACGTGCAGCTCGCTCTACCTTTTTGGCCACAGCCGCGCTCTCAGCGCTGAAACAGAATCGGAGCAGAGGGGTCAGAGAAAAGCACGTAGCATGTCAAGCTGCACCTCTCGTGAGCTCGTGGGCTCGTAACAAAACGTGAACAGACGTGAAAAACTGCAGAGGCCACTTCCCACACAAATTCAACTCCCGTTTTCTACTTGGAAAGAGGCCGCTATCTTTTGCTCTACCTGTGGTGTTACCCAGGGGTCTAAACTCTCTCCCTGGCTGTTCAACCAATACCTGGCTCTCCTTGCCCACCGCATTGCTGCTCTGCCCCAACTTTCAGTGCTATGCGGATGACAACCAGCTCATTTTCAGGCTACCTTCGGGCATCTTCTCCTTCCCTCATTTCTGACTGACTGTCTGCTATCCAGGAGTGGTGTGCCGCCAATGACCTCTCTTAAATCCAGTAAGACTGAGATTCTCCTCATCGGCACACCCACTCCCTCCTTCTCTGTCACTCTCTGGCCGGCCTCTCTTGGCCCTCTTCCTACTCCAACCTGCAAGGCTAAAAACCTTGGTCATCTTCGACGCCACTCTCCTCTCCTCAGTCACACTACCAGCTGCACCTCCTCAGAAGTATTCTTCCTTTCCTCTCCTTCCTCTAGAAACTCACTGTCTCCAGAGCTCTGGCCCTCTCTAGGCTGGATTACTGCAACAGCCTCCTTCTAAATCTGCCTGCCTCTACTCTCCGCCCTTTGCAACTCATCCAGAACAGGACCTCAAGACTTGTCCTTGGCCTCAAGCCCAGGGATCATCTCTCCAGGTCTGAAATCTCTGCACTGGCTCCCAGTGGCTGCAAGGATTAAGTTCAAAACCCTATGCATTGTCCACAAGGCCTTCTGGGGGTACGGGGCCCCAATACCTTCAACTCTTCATAAATATCTTCCTTCTCAAGCTCTTCGCTCATCCTCTTCAAACAACCTCAGTCAGCCGCTTCTCCAAGCAACGAGTTGGTGGTAGATCTTTCTTCGGCTGGGGCCTCCCTCTGGAACAGCCTCCCTGCCTCCCTCAAACTTGAGGAGAACCATCTCCGGTTCTGGAAGAACCTCAAAACCTTTCTCTTTGCTGCTGCCGTTTCTCCTCCTCCTCCCTGCTGACCACCTGGCTTTATCCGGATCTGCACTGGATTACCTGGCCACCCTCTGTTCCCGGGCCCAGGTCCCTCACCCCTACCCCCCCACCAGTCTCACTCACCTGCACTGCCTCCCTGGCAGCACTCGGACTGTTTCTGTATCCCTACAGTCTCCCTACCAGCACTTGACACTTGTTGACTGCACTTACCCTTGCACTTGCTGGCCGTTACTTTATTGTTACTATCTATTCCCATGTACTGCACTGTCTCTTCCCTCCTTCACCACGCACTTGTGCGATCTGAATGACACCTGGCCTGGATCGTTGTGTCCACTGTCCCCCACAACCGCCCCACCCCCATGCCTTGTCGCGCTTGAAACACTTGTGTACAGGTGCATTATAAATGCCATATATCGTATCATTCAGTATTGGAGGGACATTACAACTATTGTCCTGTGGGGATCGCTGAATATTTCGATTTGGTGCCAATAAATTCCAAGGAATGTATGGGGCCCCAATGTGATTCGGCACTCAAATTTTGGCAGTAGACAATGGTGAGAAAATTGGAGCAATCTTGTTATTGGTCCTGTCTTCAATCCAGAAAATTGCAACAGTGTACCTGGGGGGTGGAGGGGGGGGGGGGGGGGCGGTGTCCCAGAGGGCTGACTAAACTAACCCGAGATAATTATGTTGTAACTCCTCTCCCTGAGTGTACTAATAAACTAATAACACATGAACCTGCTGTACAATGTAATGAACCGTCGAGAATGATACCAAACTGTTGACTAACGTTCAAGGTGAGATCTGAGGGGGGAAGGGACATGACTCTTAGCTAAAAACGTAATGAGCAGTAGGATATTGCACAAAGAGGCTCAATGTCCTTTATCTAGGGACTGGGGTCGGATATCCCTCTCTTCAGACAGTCTTGTAATGACTACCAATTCAAAGAGGGTAATGGGCCACGGATTTACGGCCCCCCCCCCTCCTGCTCTCCCCCCCTCCCAAGTAATCCTCACACGGGTCCTTTAGTCAATCATTTACACAAGGAAAGATGAATAGAGCTGAAAGACGCTACAAACATTTTAAATGTAGAGTGGTCCATGTGGCAATTGTCTTCGAGGGCAAGGGAAGGTTACCCCTATGCCCCAAGTAATTAAACATAGCGATCTCTGGGCATTCCTGAGCTATAGGACTAGGACGGAAGCTGAAAAAAATGAGTTGTTAACTTTTGGGTAGAAGCAGCCAGCAGGTCTGCAACCCTGAAATTGACGTCAAATTATTGGGAGTTGTGCTAGAGCAGCAGGATACGGTGACACCTTCTGGGGGTTGTTTTACTCCAGTGTCCTGACCATAATGTTTACGATTATGTTTCCTGTCCTGATTTTGGAATGTCTTCAATCCAAGTTATCAAATTGGATTGAAAATGAATAGTTCATATATATTATATAAGGAAGTGTCCAAATGAATATTGATTTGCACAAAAGACAAATTGGTGGAATTTGTTTGAGCAGAGGGACGGTATCGTAGCAATTAAAATTCCATCAAGAGCTGGATACTCTAAGCTACTGGAAGAGGTAGCATCTCTGAGATCATTAGGTTTCGATATTCGCCCAAGCTTCATAAAATCTGGGACCATAGGCAAAAAGTAATTTATACATATTATATTGGAGAATAAAGGGTGACAGAGATGTGGGTGAAAACTAGAGAACTAGAACATTTCCCGACCTTTAGATAATTTAGCGACGGAGGAAAGTTTCCCACAATGCAGGAAGACTAGCTGGTTACTGGCTAGATCTGTCCCAAAAAATGAGTGCAATGGTATAACTAGGTCTAATCTTTGATGAATCCTTTGTCTCTGCCGTGAAGGATTCATTCCCATCGTTATCCTGGAACCTTTTACCGGTTTGGAAAACTCGTTGGAGATGATACAATTTCTCAATTGCTCAGAGATCGCCCTTTATGCTACTGTAAACTTGTGCTATTGAAGCTTTAGCCTAGGATGGTTAGAACACTTTCTTGCAACCTGTGATATGCTTGGCAGGTGGTCACACATCAGGTAGTCTGCTTATAGCAACCAATAGTCTCAGCCTCACAGGAAAGTGCATCTCAAAGGACCGTAAAGTTATTTTGGCAGTAGCACTTTCCCATAAGAATAATTTTAGTTTGAAGCAAATATTAATCCATATTTATTGGCGTCATTCACATTTTGTATTTGATTTTGTGGGTAATATCTTAGAGGAATATAAGGTTAGATCTCCCAAAGGGGCTATTATGATAGGTGGTGTTTGGAACTCTGCCATCCAAATGTTATCGTATAGTTGAATAATGCTTGGGATACAGACTAATGTAAAACAGAAGGATATCGGTATGGAAGGATATATGTTTAGAATGGGGGCTTCATGTTGGAAACTGACAAGTTACGGGGGTATCCGTAGTAGGCCTACTTGGCATAGGGACTGTGTCTCCTGGATTGTTACACTTTCAAAATAATTTAGTGTACTCCATTTATGGTTGCAGAAAATGAAGCTAAGTCACCATTTCATCCTTATTGTACAACTTAATGTGAACCTCAAACAATCAACTGTTTGTGTTAACATATCCGTAAACTACAAGAACCCTATCTCATGGTCTTGCATTGTTTAATGGGCAGATCTCTTTTTGGCACTCTACGACCTTGAGCCGCAAGGTAAGAGTACTGACGGTAGTGGCGTTTCTCCACCCCCATTATTGAAAGTCGTTGACGTGTGGTAAAAGATGGCCTGGTATGAACTCTTGGCTTGTGCGTGATTATAACCAAGATGTTCAAATGCAAAGAAAAAATTGAGATCCGCTAGGACAGTCCGATAAGGTGCTTGCTAACATAGACTAAATAAAAATGATTGTCATGAAGAAAGAAAAATAAGAATTGGTTACGGCACATAGATATCTACTTGCGTCAAGGGATGTTGAGTGTATGCTTAAGACCATGGTAGAACACAGTGGTAAGAAAGTTTGGTCTCCAGTTCAGATGCAGGAAGGAAATGGGGTGGAAGCCTTAACCAATTCAATTTTGAATCAATGTTGGCTCGATCACTTTAGTCAATTGTATAGCACCACTCCAGCAGACTCTTGTTATATTATTCACGTTGGTTCCTGGTGCATGAACATTGATGCTCAGTAAATATATAAAATCATTACATCTTCCACAAAATCGCATGCACCCTGACCAAATGGTTTATTGAATGAGGTCTTGAAATCTGATACGAAGGTATGGGCCCTTATATGATCTATGATCTTTGATGACCTCTTGAAATCTAGAAAGCTGCCGTTGTCCTGGAATACCTCAATTGTATTACCTGTCTACACCAAGAGAGATTGCCTGAACCCCCTCAGCTACCGCCCGATTGCACTCCTGGATGTGGAAAGTAAAGTTTTTGCTGAGTGTATTGTAAATGAAATTGAGTTGATTGCACAAACAGGCTATCCATATTCCAAATTAAATTCAGGAGGGGCATTGGGATGGATGCTTATGGTTGAGCTATTGCATTATTAGAACAGGCATAGGTTAAAGGCACAGACCCACTTTTTGTGGTGTGTGCACATCCAAGTCTAACATTCAACACAATAGATAGATCTAGACTGTGGTCCAAGCTTTAGAGTGTGTTTCTATTCATGTTAAATCAGAGATTAGGGTTTGACTGAACATGCAATGTTCGGTGACGGAATCAGGTAGGGGTGCAATTTGGCCCCTTGCCCTTTTAATCTTTATGAATCTGATTTGGGGGAATTCTTAGAATCGGTCTTCTTTGTACTGCCGTTGATTGCTGGGGAGAAGTGCATTTGTTTAAGTTATGCCGATGACATTCTGCTCATGGACAGAATCCAAATAGGATTGCAGATGTAAAATCAAGACGATTCAGGTAAGGTTAAAGCAAACCAACTAAAGAAACCTACTTTTAAAGGGACATATAAAAAACACACCTAATTGTACCTGGTTATTAGGTGCCCACTGTGAGATACTTGGGGCACTTCCTCACTAGAATCTCCAGTAGGACTACCTGGGAAAACCGATTGAAGGAGAAAGGAACACAATTGGGAGCACAGATGTTAATTTTATAAAAAGAACTTCCGCTTTACATTGATCCTGCGGGTCATATTTTATAACCAGAAAGCAATCCTAACGCTATTTTATGAGCTGGCGTCGAGTTCATTCTCAGAGAAACTTGAGTTTGACAGATTAGAAGGGAAAATATTTATTTCTTTGCATTTTTAAAGCGCGCACACAGCCCGCGGGCATTGACGCACTGTTACATTGTTTGTTTTGTTCGCGTAATAGTTTTTTTCTTAGTTGCGTATTTATAACGCGCTAAAATACCCAGAGGTTTCTAAGCGCGGACCCGGGGATCGAACCTGTGTTGCTTTGTGTCGTCTTGCTTCCAAAGCGAACACGTTGCCGCTGAGCTATCATCCCGGGACGTGGCCATATGGTGGCAAGTATTAAACCTCTCAACGCCTACCTGTGTCCCTAATAAGATATTGACTGGGACTAACATGAATGTCTTGTATAGTGACATGGAAGGCACTGTGCCTTTATAGGAAACTAATCGTGGCAAAACCTGGATGGACAGGTTGTGTCCCTTTGTACCATCTAATGTGTATGCAGTTGGAGTACCCTTTTTAAAAGTGTACAGAGTCATGGGGGTACCACTCGAGGTCGTCTTATCAGAGTGCAGCAAAGAAAGACCTGTGAACAGGAACTAACTTGTGATGTCATGAGCGCATATGATTTGGTTGAAGAGCGGAGTAGAGAAAATAAGAGGTTTTCTGTCGTCTGATATTGTACAATGCCCTGATGGGAGAGCATTGACAACCTTGAGTTGGACTTAATCTCTGTTAGGGGGAGAGGGGGGTGGGGGGGAGGGGGAGAGGGGGAGAGGGGGAGGGAGGGAGAGGGAATCATCTTTTACATTGTGTCACGGCACCTTCAGTGCAGTGACACAGGAAAATCTTTCCGATTTCCCAAAGGTTTAAATACCAAGAGCAGTAAAGTGAAATTGACTTTACTTTCCTTTGTAACTTTCTAAACCCAGCACACACTATCTTATAATAGGGTGCTGGAGGGGTTACCTAGTATCCCCTTTCTCTAGCTTCCTATATAACATTTTTTATGTTACGCTTTACTCTTACATCCCGTCCCCTTTTCTCCATACTGTATGGGCGTCCCTTCCAAGGGACGGGAGACGAAACCTTTTTCACCAGAAAAAGGTTCACCTTCTTCCCCTTTTAAATTTAGAGGCGTGGCCCAGGGAGCATCTGCTGCCCTGACTCCGCCCTCTGGTTCCACATCTCAGTCCCCATTGACACATCGACAATAGATTTAACATTGCCTAATGACACCAGTATTATGAGGGGGTGGGGGGTTGGTGGGATGTATGGAGGAAAGGGGACTATGGACTAAGAGTACGTTAGTCACTACTGTGAGTAACTTATAATTACTCTTACGTCCTGTCCCCTTTCCTCCATACTTTATGGGCGATTGCAACTGATTGAGCAGAGAGCTCTAGAAGGAAGATGTTTAGGAAGAGAAAGTTGGAGGTAGTGCGGTCCCAGGCCCCTGAAAGCCTTCTGGCCAATGCAGCCACAGGATGCCAGTGCAGAGATTTCAGAGCTGGAGATACGATACCTGGGCTTGAGGCCAAGGAGAATTCTTGCAGTACTGTTCTGGATGATTTGTAAAGGTCAAAGAGTAGAGACGGGCAGATTTAGAAAGAGGCTGTTGCAATAGTCTAGCCTGGAGAGGACAAGGGCTATAGAGGCAGGTGAGCTTCTGGGGAAAAGTGAGAAAAGGCAGAATACCTCGTCTTTTATCTGCTTAGATTCACATGCACCCACCCTTCCTCCCCTCCTGGAGTTGAAGGTGCATAGATTTTTCTTGCTCATCTCTAGCTGCTTTATTACATAAGTACTCATGCTATAGTTCATGCAACCTCATGTCAGAAACAAAACCATCTGAGGGACGTTGGTGCATGAAGGACCATGGATACAGTGGACGTCCCACTCGGGATAGTATTACTGACACGATTAGTTGACGTCCCTTTTCGAGTTTCGAAACCAAATGTAATACTCTGCGACTACCACTAGATGTTGGCCTTTGCATATCATGTAAATCTAAGCAGTTACAAGCATCAGAAATAAGATTACGGTGAGTAATGTATCCCATATTTATTCAGCAATATTAGCTTCCATATTGACCCATTTGGGAGCATTATGTAATGGGTTTTTATAATGACAGAACAAGGATATTTGCTTGAGAACAAAGGCTTTATGATATAATGGGGAATTCGAGGGGGTTGGGTCCTCCGACGTATTCCATATCTGACACTGATCACCACAGCTGTGCTGCTTTGGAAAATCTTCGGCTCCTGCGTCGTCGACGTCGATACGCCGCCCTCGAGGACCTCCTCCGACGGTCGACGTCACTGGAAGTTATAAGTAGGACGCACGACGCCCGTAGCCTCAGTTCCGTTTTTTCCGCGAACGTGTTCGCTTCGGAGATCTCAGCGTTCCTCGACTCTTTGGAGTTCCTGTTCTTTCTTGGTTCTTCGGACTTGTTTCGTATTATGAAGTCTTTCTTCGTGAAGATGTCTACCTAGTCTTCCACACCGCGTCCAGGCTTTAAGAAGTGCGGGGACTTGTGGGTCCAAGATGTCGGTTACGGACTCGCACAACGCCTGCCTCTGGTGCCTCGGGGAGGCCCATGACGCGGATGACTGTCGACTGCCAGTTGCTCATGTCAAAAGCCTTGCGGGAGCGCAAGAAGTTATCGGTAGGTAAGGTGTCTAAGCCACGGAAGTCGAGGTATGCAGGGCTTTCGACGGACGATTCGAGAGGCGACTTTCCGTGTCGTCGTCGGAGTCCAGTGGGTCTCGGTCCCCCCACTCCTCTGCCTCTTCGAGGCACTCCCGGAAGCGCCGTCATCGGTCGCCTTCCCCGTCCTCTTCCGAAGACTCCGCCCGTCGGTGGGTTGCTTACCCCACCAAGCATACGACGCCGGAGGAATGGGCTTCCTTCGGGAAGAAAATGTTGGCATTCTCGAATCGCAGGGCACTGGTCCGTCTGCGCCTCCGAGTGGGGTCGGTCGTGATCGGTCGGAAGACACCGCTCACACTCCTTCGGGCTCGGTGGTCGTCACGATTCGCGGGAGAGGTCCCACTTGGACAAGGGGAATCGTTCTCTGCATGCCCGTTCCAGGTCCCGGTCCTCGACGCGCTCGAGACTGTGTGAACCTGTGGTGTCTTCAAGGAAAACGTCGACGCCGGTGGTGCCGAGGTCGTCGACAGACTCTTTTGAGGCCCCGCATTCGAAGTAGTCGTCTATGCCATCGGCGCCCCCGGCTGTCGAGGGACCCGCTCGGTGCCCCGACCTCGAGGACTGTGTTGGCGCCATCGATGCTGTCGGCGCCGCGTTCAGCGTCAACGCCGATTCACTAGACGCCTTTCGAGGCTGTTTCGACAGGGGTTCCCCGGGGCCTAGAAGGGCTCTGGCAAAGGCCAACCATGGTTTTGTTCCGCATTCTGTGCCTTCTTTCCGCCAGCTTGAGTTTATTTCAGAGGTGGATGAGGGCTCTGATGGCATGATTCCAGATACGGTACCAGACGAGATTTTCTTGGGCCATAGCCAAATTGAAGACCTGCGGCAATCCCTGCACAATGCCAGTGGGCTGGACACCTCTCCGGAGGTGGAGTTTTGTAGGCTTGAGCCTGGCACTCATGCCGATTCCTCGTACCGGCGCCAGGTCCAGGGTCACAGAGTACTTGGGATCGTCTACTCCCCCAGGGGATATCTTCAGGATGTCCTTATGGATATCCTCGACCAAGGTCCATCAACTGACCCGGTTCTGCCGTTCCATTTGGCTCTACAGAGGAGGGCGGCGGCTTGGACTGCTCCGGAGAATCTCCTGGCAGTGGGCTAGTCTTTGCTGCAAAAATACCGCCCAGCCAGTAGCGACCCCTGCTACTTTACCAAGCACCCCACTCCGGAGAGTTTGGTGGTGCAGGCGGCTACGGCCCCAGCAAAGCAGGCGTCGTATCCTACCATCTCTCCTGATGGGGAAGAAAAGCGTTTTGACGGCTGGGCGAAGAACGTGTTTTCTTCAGGGGGTATGGCGCTTCAGGCGGCCAACTCCGTATGTGCCTGGTCACGTTTCACGCACTCTGTGGAACTGTTTCCTTAGCGGCTGAACATCATCCCGAAGGGGATGAAGGGATTGTTTCCTTGCCATGGTTCAGGATGGTAAGGACGCCATGTGCGAGGCCGTTCAGTCGGGTTTGGACATGGCAGATTGCGTCAGCTGGTCCATGGCGGCGAGCACCGTGATACACAGGTTTGCGTGGTTGCGGAAGTCGGGGTTTGCTCCTGATGTGCAGCCCCGGCTCCTCAACATGCCCTTTGACGGGGAACATCTTTTTGGCAGCAAGGCTGACGAGAGCCTTGAGAGGTTGCAGACCTCCAAAGCTGCAGCAAAGTCGTTGGGCGCTGCAGTTCGCCAACCTCTGCCTTTTCGTCCTAGGGGACAGCAATGGAGGGGAGGTTCCTTTCGTTATTACTCATCCTTTGGTAAAGCGAGAGGAGCTGCCAGTCAAAGGGGCCACCGTAGGAGTGCCAGAGGTGGAAAACAAGGTACTCGAGGTGCCAAGGCCGCTCGGGCTGTTGCCTCTTTGCCATCAGGCAACGCCACAGCTGCTTCAGCTCAGTCATGAGGCCATGTCCCATGGTTCGCCGGTTGGGGGGAAGGCTGGTGCAGCATCTTGCAGAGTGGCACGCCATTACTTCAGATGTGTGGGTTTTGGAGATCATAACCCACGGCTACTGTCTTCCTTTCCGGCAGAGGCCTCAAGACAATCCACCGGGGAATCTCTCTTTGAAGAGTCTGGATCCGCTCCTTGTGCAGGAAATTCAATCCCTGCTGGAGAAAGGTGCCATAGAACTGGTGCCTGTAGCGGAGAGGAACAAGGGATGGTATTCCCCTTTTTTGATTTCTAAGAAAGACGGGGGATTGAGACCCATCATGGGCTTGCGCGGTTTGAACAAACTCCTCAGGAAGGACATGTTCAAGATGGTTGCTCTCTCTCAAGTCCTCCAGGGCCTTCAACTTCAGGACTGGTTGGTGTCTCTCGACCTCAAGGACGCTTATTTCATTGTGCCAATACATCCAAAGCACAAGAAGTACCTGAGGTTCGCGGTTTGCTACTAACACTTTCAGGTCTTGCCGTTCGGATTGACCTCCGCCCCGAGGGTCTTCAAGCTCATGGTAGTGGTGGCAGCGCACCTCAGGAAAGGGGGGGATTCACGTCTACCCCTACCTGGACAATTGCTTGATCAGGGCGTGCTCTCCCGAGCAAGTCCTGGATCATCTGTCAGTCACCTGCCACTCCCTCCACAAGATGGGCTTCTCCCTCAACTTAAAGAAATCCCGTCTGACACCAACTCAGAGGCTCCAGTACATCGGAGCAGTGCTCGACACGTCCCTGGGGCAGTGTTTTCCTCCCCAGGTCTCATCACATTCAGCAGATGGTGCACAAGTTTCAGCTTGCCCAGAGTCTCCCAGCGTTCGAGTTCTTGAGATTGCTCAGCCTCATGGCATCCTGCATTCTTCTGGTGCCAGAGGCCAGGTTGCGGATGAGATCTTTGCAATGGGCACTCAAGCTGCAGTGGTCTCAGTCCTCCGGCAGGATGTCGGACCCTGTTCAGGTGCCGTCCTCTGTCGCCCAGGAGCTTCTGTGGTGGGCCGTCAAAGACAATCTGATGAAGGGGGCTCCTTTTTGGCTACCCTGGCCGGAGGTAGCTATCGTGACGGACGCATCCCTCACGGGATGGGGAGCTCATGCCAACGAGTTGACAGTCAGCGGTCGTTGGTCTCCATCGGAGTGCAGACTCCATATCAATCTGTTGGAGCAGAGGGCCGTCAGGCTACCCCTGAGGCTTTTCTTCCGACTGTGCGAGGGAAGAAAGTCCTGATCCTGACCGACAACACGGTGGCCATGCACTACCTCAACAAAAAGGGGGGGGGCAGGGTCACTTCCTCTGTGCAGGGAGGTGGTGATGCTCTGGTTCTGGCCAATCCAGCAGGAAGTTTTGATATCGGCAGTTCATCTGGCCGGAGACGAAAAAGAGACGGCGGACGCTCTGAGCAGGCAGAGCGCGACCTCACGAGTGGGAGTTGGCTCAGGAGATTCTCCTGGAGATCTTCGCCATATGGGGGACCCCTCAAGTGGATATCTTCACGTTCAGTGTAAACCGGAAGCGCGAGAGGTTCTGCTCGCGGGAATTTCCTCCAAAAGGACCCTTGGGAGACTCGTTCGTGGTGGAGTGGTCATTCCCACTGCTGTGTGCGTTTCCTCCAGTCCCCGTCATCCCGCAAGTACTGCAGAGGTTACGGAGGGTCGGTTCCCGGATGATCCTCATTGCTCCGGCGTGGGCCCGGAGGACTTGGTACCCGGACCTTCTCGACTTGTCCATCTGCCCTCCGTGTCCTCTTCCCTGCCGAGACGATCTGCTCTCACTTTCAGGTTATTCTTCCGGCATTTTATCCTCCTCCACATCCTGGTAAGGAAGAGGAGAGGCTCCATGGGCTTGATCCTAGGAGAGCGTTAAGCTTTTATATTTCATGCACGTCCCGGGTCAGAGTGGACGATCAACTCTTCATTGGTTACGCTGGAAAGCGTTTGGGACAAGCTGTGATGAAACACTTTGTTTTACTGGATTATTCTGGCTATTTGAGTGTTAGCGCTTGGCGGGTAAGGACCCACCGGTCGGCTTACAGGCCCATTCTACCAGGGGTATGGCTGCCTCTACTGCCCTACAGAGGGGGGTTCCTATTCATACCATCTGTGATGCAGCCACCTGGGCTTCGGTACATACTTTTGTATGTCACTACTCCCTCGATTCCATCCGTGGGCAGGATTTGGCAAGGCGGTCCTTTACTCTGCAATTTGATTGGGCATTCTAAATTTCTGTTTTCTAAATTCCTTTCCCACCTCCTTGCATTGGTACTGCTCTGGGAGTCTGTCATAGATATGGAATACGTCGGAGGACCCAATCCCCTCGAAGAACAAGTTACTCTCTTACCTGGTAACGTACTTTCAATGGGATGGTCCGATGACGTATTCCATATCGCTCCCTCCCTACCTTCCCCGCTACAGAATTCCTTATGCGATTGTAGCTTACGTTTCCGCAAGGCTTTGTGTGTCAGACTGGCAGAAGACTAAACTACAACTGAGGCTACGGGCGTCGTGTGTCCTACTTATAACATCCAGTGACGTTGGAGGAGGTCCTCGAGGGCGGTGTATCGACGTCATCGACGCAGATGCCGAAGATTTTCCGAAGCAGCACAGCTGTGGTGATTACTGTCATAGATATGGAATACGTCGTCGGACCATCCCATCGAAAGAATGTTACCAGATAAGAGAGTAACTTGTTCTTTAACACACCCAGAATGTTCATGGAGTTTTATTGAAGGTGATTCTTAGTGTTTTTTGGTTCCATAAGAATTTGGAGAGCATATCAAGTTTCTTGAAGAAATGTATGGGAATAGACTAAGGCATTGAAATGGAAGAGGTGGGATTAGACAAGCATAGTAAAATGTCATCCGCATAAGCAGAAGTTTTGACTTCAACATTGTCAGTTGTTCAAGTGCTACATTAAAAAGTAATGGTCAAAGAGGGCAGCCTTGAAGTGTACCCTAGTTAAATTAAAAGAATAGGAAAAGGTTGTTTATAAGAATTTGCGTAGAATTTGTGGAGTAGAGAATACGGATGAAGCTAATGAAATGAGGAGAAAAACCATGCCAGTTCAAGGACCTAAATATACATTTCCAGGAAACTGTCAAAAGTTTTTTCAGCATCTAATGCAAGAAGAACTAAAGGGTCATTCAATTTCTGGGAGTGGCAAAGAACTTTTAAAGTAATCTAGTGTTGCAGGACGCGAAGCGATCTTTGATTAAACCGGATTGATCAATGTGGATGAGTTTAAGAAGAAAGACCTTGAGCTGTTTAGCTTGGATTTTTACTAAAATGTGGCAAGCTGAATTGATGAGAGAAATTGTTCTATAATTCTTGAAATTGGAGGTGTCTTTGAGTTTGGGAAATGGCACTAGGAGTTCTTTGCCAAAGGAGCCCGGACTATTACCCTTGTCGATAAAGTGGCTAAGTAGTTCTAAATGTTTAGGAGAGACAGGTTCTATGAACCACTTATAGAAAACAATATCCTAGTCCCCAGGACCTGGTGCTTTACCTGGTTTGGGTTCTAAGATAGCCTGTTTAATTTCAAGTAAAGTAATTGGGTTATTAAGAGAAGAAAGGTCAATAGTATTTTTCTTATTCCGCTCCCAAAAGGATTGAATGTCAAATGTTTGTGTGATCTGCAGAGTATAAATTGAAATTAAAATCTAGGAACGTTTTCTTTAGTTAATCTTGTGCCTTCAAGCCCAGAGATGAGGAATTTCTCGTTAATGTTTTTCAAGTAAGAGGCTAAAATTCGAACAGGTTTATTAGAGCCACTATAAAATTTAGATTTGGAGGGAAGGGAATTGGCAGCTTTATCGGTACAAATTCTATCAAAATCAATGCATTTGTTTACTCGTGAGAGTTTGATATATTGGAGTCAGGATTGTTATAATAGGATGTTTCATGTTTAATGGTGGTCAGCAATTCATTAAACAAGGATTACGCTTTATTTTTATTTATTTTTATACTCTGAATTGGATAATGAACCTACGCAAAACTGCCTTAAAAGCATCCCAATTATGTGCTGAGGTATGTTTTGGTTGATTGAAGTAAATCTTTAATTCATGCAATAGTCTTTTTAATAAAGGTGGCATCCTTCAGAAGAAAGGAATTGCAGTTCCATCTTGATTAGAGCCTGGGAACATGAATCCATTCGGGTGTAGTAGTAACAGGGGCATGATCAGAAATCCTAATGGGACCAATCTCAGAGTTAATTAAGTTTGAGGTTAGTGATGGATTAATAAATATATAATCTATTCTAGAAAAAGATTGGAGAGTGTAAAGACTGAAGGGGGGGGGGGTATCTCTACTTCTGCCCTATATATGGTTCGAGTAGAGGCTCAGAGCACCCCAGCCAAGGTTTTCTATATGGTAGCTACTTGAATTTTTGCAGCTCTGGGTGTTGAGCAGCACTACGCCAGCGCTGCGCCTCTTCTGGCCAATGGACGGCAATCTGGCTTCCAGCAGTCACTGGCACTCTTCCGGACCCTGGGCAACACAACTGGACTACTTTTGATCAAGATGTCTGAACACTCTTCTTCTGGACTCATGGATACCCCTTCTCCGGACGGCAGGCACACAGGACTAGGATCCAGGGTACTTCTGATGAAGATTAGCAGGTGTACTGTGGTCCCTCGTAGCTCTGGAAGAGGTCTCCTATCCAGGTCCTCTCTTTGATAAGTCCTTGGAAGAACACTGCAGTTTTCATATTTTGAAGAAAATGCAGCAGCAGACTTCTTCCTCCATCTGTGCTTGCGGGGGAGCCGCGTCTTCTTGCTTCGACTTCAGCTTCTGATCAAATTTGTGAGCGAGATGTCCCTAGTGCACATTTGTTCCCTATTCACTCTGGCTGAGCCAGGCTTAGACAGCCAATCATTCATGAGTGCATTAATGCAGGCAGCCAATCGGGCTCACAGGCATTCGGCCATTCACCCAAACCATTCACCATAACAGAATGTGGATTTGAGTAAGCATACAGCCTATCAGAACACTACGCTGCATTCACTCCAGTTTCAGTCAGGGCTGGCCCAGGCATTGTAACACGCCAAAACCAGAAACCTACAACACAGAATGTGTGTTGACGCCAGACTCCATTCGTACAGGTTTAGCCCCAACACACACCCCCTGGGGCGTCTCCAGTCAGTCTTACAAGAGGCAGCCCCAGAGCCATACATAGTCTTTTCACCCAACAACCAGTCCGTGGAAAGGGACAGTCGGAGCTTCCCAGGACTTTGGGTAAAGACAATAGAAAGAGCCTACAGTGGCCATCTTGCCTTTCTTCAGGAATCCATTGATTCTTATCGCAGGGCCTGGGTGTCCCAAAAATGGAGGACACTCAGATCCACATTCAAGTATGTAGCTGCCATCAGCCTATGCCCTGCGGGCAACACAGGTGGCCAAAAATACACAAGGGGTACAACCGTGTACCCCCACCTATTGTTGCCATAGGGGTATCCCATGGGTGTTCACAAAAAGGAGAAAGGAAGAGCTGCACCGCCAAAGGTCCAGAGTGGACCTCGGAGGCAGAAAACATACAGAAAACACACCCTGAGAAGTGGTAGGACAAGGAATAGGAGGCCCTGTCCCTCCAAAAGGCATTTCCAGCATCACTGTGAGGCTGAGAAAAACAAATGTAATCTTGAACGTCAGGATGCCAAAACTGCCAGGAGTCCAACATGCCAAGATTGTCTGACAAATTTAGGCAATTTTTATAACATTTAGAGTTAATAAAGTTAGAAATAGATTTTCGATCTAAAGTAAAAACCAAATATTTGGTTAAAGTCCCGATGAGTCCATTGGCATCTTTATGTAAAACTTTACGTTTTAAATTAATTTGACCAGAATAGGGTATCGGGTGCTGCAGGACCATAAACATTTACCAGGGTAAGCAGTAGGTTATTGACAATAGCATCAATGATGATCCAGCAGCCTTCTATGTCCTTTTATTCATTAAAGAGAAAGTCGCTTATTGACTAAAATGGAGACAGCCCTTTTATATTTTCGAAAGCATTAGAGAAAAGTGTATGACCAATCCAGCAGCTTTTAATCTTCGATGGTGAAAATATGGAGTTCTGATGAGTTTCCTAAAGGCAGGCAAATTCAACTAAGTTTGGCGAGTTGAGAAATCATTTCATGGAGTTTAATGGGATGGTTTATTCCTTTGACATTCCAAGTAACAATCTTGATTGGCATTAGAGATAGCAATGTTGATTAAGCATCATATTTGAAGTATAAAGAACATATTGAAACATGCAAACTAAAACCAATTCTGTATCTCATAACGAGTGTATGAGAAGAATCATCAAACCCGCATTGCAACGATAGACATCAAGGGGAATCGGGAGTAGTTTTTGTGAGTATAACCTACCGGGAGAAAAAAAGAAACCAAAGAAACCAAAGAAAACAATAGATTAGCCTGGGAGTTTCAGAAGCACAAGATTGATGGACCACAAGTAGCAGCAGAAGTCTGACAGGAGATTTCAAAAAGCTTGTAATGATAAAAGAAAGAACAGGGCTATAGATAAAAGTAGAAGCATCATAATGTTGTATAGAATCAACATATATAATCTGCAAGTATTTCAAAAAAGGTAGCAGACGGTCCTCTCCAGAAAGAACATGGCATGATAACCTGTTCTGAGATGAGTTTGCAGCACAAACATTTTGCTAACTGTACCTTTCACAGATGGGGAAATAACCATTAGCATATCAGTCTTTGTCCCGCCCACATGGGCAGTACAGCACCGAAATGCTATGGCAATTCCTCTCTGAACAAGAGTACCAACAGCAACCCCATACACGTGTTTTAGCCTTGTTGGTCCTCATCGGTGAGGTGAAGCTGTGCCTCTCTGAGCACAGTGAGCAGGCAGTCCACGTCTGGTTACCCCCAGGTAACTTAGGGTGACCAACGGCAAGTTCCTTGCAAATATTGGAGAGGAGCACCTGCTACCTTTTTTTGAAATATTTCCAAGGAACTTGGGGTTGGTCACCCTAAGTTACCTGGGGGCAACCAGACGTGGAGTCCCTGCTCGCTGTGCTCAGAGAAATGTGCCAACAAAGAAAAGTAGTCCCCCCTTCCCATGAAAAGATTTGAAATGGAGCCCTTCCTTATAAGAGTTGGGGCACAAACTTGTTCCGAACCTGTCCTTGCTTATATCGTCACATAGTATTAGACAAGGGGACTAACAAAGAACTTGTCACATTTCTTTGTGTTGGTCAGAGTCTGAGTCTGCTAGTTGGGACCGCTTTAGCCAAACATATAGTAATGTGGGCTCTGTGTGTGCCAAACAAAGTAAAACAATGAACAAATCAATACAGAAAAGACGTATATTGCAAGAGCAATTTATATAATCAAAGTATGTCGTGCAGTAACACAAATTTACAGTGACACATGTATTCAGTGTAAACTGGAAAAAAATTATAAATCACTTTCAATTTTTGGTGCAATATTCCATAATCAAAGAAAGAACAAATATACAACCCTAATTGGTTGCAAGAACATATTTACAATAACGTAAAATAAATCAGTACAATCATAAAAAATATTAGAAAATTTCACAATGGTTCTGTGGAGCAATCTCCTATACGATTTGCAATTGAGTAGGGTTTGAGGACTAAATAATTTCTAAAGGTGAAGAAGCCAATCTCGCATTGCTTTCTGTTAACTGTTTTGCATAGACAACAAATTTGTTCCGAAATACACTGGGAAGAAACAAAAGACCACCTACCTGGGATTATGTAGGATGAACAGGTATCTGAAGAAACCCTGGTGTTTCTTCGAATTTGGCGTGAACCTTCGAAGAGTAAGAGAAATTCCCCTGAGAACTCTTCAAAGGACCTGCAAAAGCTTGCCCTTCGTGAAACTCTGAGGGAAACCCTTGTGGAGAATAAAACCCTGGAAGAGCTGCTGGTGTGCGTTGTCTTCCTGTGGAGACCCGGCGAGAAAGCTGGTCTGGATATTCTCCTGGCTGATTAGACGAGTGGCCTTTGAAACTGAGCTATATATAGTGGGTAAAATCAACACAGTTATTCCTGATAGTCTGGAAAAGAGGGGTTCCTATAGAAGGTTCTTAGAGCTTACTATGCGTTAAACATGAAGAGTGCGGAGAGGTAAGGAATCTCCGTCCAATTGCAAAAGGTAAGATGGCACTATAATGGTGGAAAGAAAAGACCCGCAAGATTTAGGGTGGATGTATCTAGTCCTATAAAAGTAGGATGGACAAGGAGATAAGCCTACCCTTTCACTTCCAAGTCTTTTTAAGCCAGCCTGAGTACATAAGGAGCGTCTGGAGGTTCCCAACAGCGTATTGCTACAAAGGAAGGATGAAGAGTGAAAAACAGAAGTCCGATCGCCGAGGGGCGATCAAAGAGGAGAGATGGAAAACGCATTAGTACCTAGAGGCTCCCTAGAGGGAGGTATGGAGGAGGTTCCGGGTCTAAGCGTGCTTAGAAGTAGAATCGATCCCGGAAATGAAAGTTTCCGTAATGCCTTCTGAAATAAGAGGGAGGAATGGAAAACAAGAACGTGAGTAAAGAGGACAAGAATGGTTGGGAGAGAGTTTTCGTAATCCTAGTGAGGCGAATTTACGAAGCGTGTGCCGGCTCCTGAGAGAGTAGCAATGTATCTTCCTTCTGCTGTCGCTGGATTATAAGAGGGTAAACAGGAAGTGATGGTGGAAGGTTGAGAGGCTTCCTGGGAATTAACAACTAGCCTGTACTGTACGTTTGCGATGGTGACCGCTGCGGCGGCCATCTTGGAATCAATTTCAACTAGACTGTGGTGTGGGCGATTTCCTGGTGCAGAAGTGGCGGCCATGTTGGAAATAGGTCGGAAGGCGAAATACACATTAGAAACCATCACACTTTCACCAATTCTTGTAGTCCCTAAACTCCCGTTCTCAGGCTGACCTTTAAGGTCAGGGTCTTGGACTATAAGGATATCTCAAAATGTAGCCAACGTGTTCAAAGAAAGGTAGGATAACACACTGCTTGAAGAAAGATTTGGAAATGGTATGTCCATAGTCATCTGTGTGCTGACTAGTGTGTACACGTTTCGGTGCATGTGTGTACTTGTAGTACGGGGCACCTTCTTCAGGGCGTCCAGTGAGCAGACCATGTTTCATATTAAGAAGAGAAAAAGAAAAGTGTGAGAGTTCCTAGAGTTTTTTTGATCGCTGCTAGTTCAGCATATTTTTTATATGAATGTATTTGCTCAAGTTACCGGCTATACTTGAAGAGTAGTCGGTAACAGGATCCCAAGTTCCCTGGGCTCATAAGGAGGGGCTCCATTTCAAATCTTTTTATGGGAAGGGGGACAACTTTTCTTTGTTGGCATATTTATCATATGAGACCCAAGTCCCCCCTGTTCCAAAATGAAACGGTCTCAACCTAGAACCTCATGGTTCACATTCTTTTATTACCACTGTGCTCAGAGAGGCACAGCTTCACCTCACTGATGAGGCCCAACAAGGCTGAAACACGTGTATGGGGTTTCTGTTGGTACTCTTGTTCAGAGAGGAATTGCCATAGCATTTTGGTGCTGGACTGCCCATGTGGGCGGGACAAAGACTGATATGCAAATGGATATTTTCCCATCTGTGAAAGGTACAGTGAGCAAAAAGCTTGTGCTGCAAACTCATCTCAGACCAGGTTATCATGCCGTGTTCTTTCTGGAGAGGGAGGGGCTGTAGAGAAAAAATAACCAGAACACTTTGCATGTTGAACAATGTGATCACATAAAGAACATTTTCCTTTTTCAAGAAGACACGCATTAGGAGAGGTCCCCTACCACTCGAAAAGCCTATAGAGAGTGGAAGAGGGGAGGTATAGCGTGAATAGCAATAAAGATTAGAAGAAAAAAGTAAGACAACCCATACCCTATTCCAATCCCCTTCCCCCACTCCCTCCCTCTCTGGGGCTGGCCAGAGAGGGCAAAGATCAATTGGCTAAGTATGGCAGAGTTGCGAGAACATCAAGGTTGTTTGGCTTCATCAGTGACAAGTTTTGTATTTTCATTTCCTTTTTTTCCCCCCTTTAACCCTATTCGTGGGGGCATGATGCGGGGGTCTATTTCTTGTATTTATCCCGTATGGGTGGCTGTGTTAAGGGGAGCTGGAGCTAATTCTTGGACTATGGGACTTATTATGGTTAGCTAGCTGACTGTTACCCATGTGAGGGGGTTGGCACTGCTACAGAACCGTGGCTGTTACGGTTGCGCTTGTCCGTCCCTGTAAAATTGGAGAAACTGGAGCCATTGCTGGTCTATGTGGGCGTTTGACCCCTTTACAATGGCCGTGAGGCTTTCCATTTCATATTTCTTTTGCTTTTTTCAGCCATTCCGTTTTTGTGGGGACCTGCTACCTTTTTTGATATATAATATGCAAGTAGGGGTCAAGTAGGAACAGGTCTTGTAAAAAGATCAAATTATGATTGCAAGGAGGAGAGAAGGTTCTGCCACTTTGTTAGGGAGAATTCTCTGTTTAGGCTGAATTTCCCTACCTAGTGAGTCCCCCAGCAGCTTTGCTGGATTTCTGGGGTTTAATTTTTTTCTCCTGCCAAGAGTGAGACTCTTTTACCCTCACTCTTGGACATGTTGAAGTGTGTTTTCTTGGTTAAACCTTGTGTTGAATGGGCTATGGGGTCTTTTACTCCATAGGGCCTCATGTATTTTTGTGATGTGGGTCACACAGCACCCTCTGTGCCGTGACCCAGGGGTGTCCTAGGGACTCCCCAACATAGACTCCATACCCTGGGACTGACTACTGTCTCCCAGGGCATGTAAAGTCACCAAAGACTTTGCTAGTCTTGAATCCTGAACAGAACCAGTACAAACCATCATATTGTGGACGTACTGGCTGGGGCAATTCGATTGCCCCAGGGTCTGTTAGTCGAGGGGGCACGTCTCCGTCCCCCCTGATCGAGTTTTGGCTGGTGGCAGTGGAAACTACTTTTTATATTCGACCGCGAATATTTCCCTATGGGATTTCCCATTGTTTTAGGCTAACACATTTAATTATTTATTTACGGTAGCCTTAAACATACCGCCGGTTTATATATTTATTTTTATAACTCCGGTTGGGACTTTTTGCCAAAACTTGATTCTAAAATGGCGTTGGTGTTCGCCTCTGTAACTCTGACCCAAAGTGGAGCCCTTTGTTCCACTTTTGGCGGGCTTCTCCACAGAAGCCCTCCAAAGTGGTGCCACTCTGTCTGGGGTACTTAGGAGGGGTGGAGGGGGATTTAGGCACCCTGGACTGAGTTACCTTGGTAACTCAAGTCGCACTCCGTCCTGATTGGCCCAAGTGGTGAGCCGCCCGGCTCACCACTTAGCATGTTTGAGTGACAGCTAGGCTGGGTGAATGGGGGCTTGCTGCATAAAAGCAGGGCTTTGGGGACTGGGACTTCAGAAGTCGCCACAGGACCAAGAATCCGACGAGGGAAGAGCTGAGCCGACCTGCTTCGACGACACCACCCGGTGGAGCCCTGCTGAACCGTCTCACCACTTTTTTCCCGACGACCGAGGAGAACTCTTAACGGAGTGGCTCCTTCCCTTGACTGGTGGGGACAACCAGTTTTCGCCTTCTTTCCGTTCTTTGAGGTATCTCGTGGTCGCCTTGCCTGTGCCAAGCACCCCGGCAACCGGAATACCACACTTTACCCCCATACCGCGAAAGTCGGTACCAACCCTTTAACCGGAGGACTCCGCGGCTGGTTTCTTCCCGGGCAGTGCAACGACCCTCTTCTTCTGCTCTTCAGCGAGAACTTCTTCTCCCCTGACCGACGTCGAGCCCTGCTGCCACTGCCTGGAACAACTGCCACCGCTGGAGGATCCTTTCCGCTTAAGGTACTGTGTTCCGCCTGGCTTCCCTTGCTACCGACTGTACGGGGTAGATTTAGTCCCCGGCTTTCGAACCTGGGAGTGCCTGGGACACTTTGGCTAAACTTTCTGAGCCACTCTAAACTCTTTTTGACTCTTTGCAAGACTTTGAATCTCTAACTAACAGTGTGATCTTGGGCACATTTTCGCTCCGGCTACTCTAAGAGTGGGCCCTGCCTAGTGACTTTTGCTCACCTGTGACTTTATTCTTCTTTAAGCCTATTGCAAGTGTTCTGGACCTTAGAGTGGTGTGTCTAACCTATTTCTGCTTTTTCTCTCCCTTTCTTGGAAACTACTAGAGTGTCATCTAACGTTAAGCACTCACCTCTGTTTTAATTAAGTGGTGTTTACCTAGAGTTGTCTAGATAGGAGAAAGGATTGAATCTACTTTCATTATAACTGTGTCGAAGTGCTTTTACTATATTTTTGCTAGAGTGTTTTTAACTTATGTGTATTTTAAATAAATAACTATATACTTTTGAAACCAAGCTCTGGTCAGTGTTTGCTTGTGCTATTGTGTTTTGGTACATATTGTGTATACTTTGCATACTGCCTAACTCTTCTTGAGGGAAGTCTGACTGCTCAGCCACAGCTACCAGGTAAATCTGGGTGGTACAGACTGCTACCAAAGGGGTTTACTGCTCTACCTGTAGTCTTAAATCTTTTGCAGTGTTCCCCAAGGGAACTGCACAGGTTTCTGCCTAACACTGGTGTACAGCGGTGGGATTTGTATTGAGTATACATTTTATTGTGCTTTAGATACCTTAGTGCAACTAACCACAAAGCTTAGCACTGAAAAAGTAAAACCTCTAACATGTCAGTTATAGAAAGCTATAGTCAAGAGTCCCTTGCAGCCAAAACTGCTGATTGTTTAAGAGTACTCTGTAAACATAAGGATCTCCTGACTAAGGGCAAGAAAATGGAGCTGATTGAAAGATTGTTAGCTAACCAAAGTCTGGGTGATGGTTCAGAGGAACCTACCACTCCAGCAACTGTAGATGACAGTGTTGAAGTTAACATGGAGCAAAATGTTGATGTTTCTGAGGAAGAGTCAGAAGAGGAGGGTGAGGCTGTTGTAACTGTCCCCCCTAGGCCTCTGCCTGCTCTACCTGCTGTGCCTACTGGACCTTTACCAGGTCCCACATTTAGTCCTCAGTACTTTGAACTAGAGAAAATGAAGCTAGAATTGGAGTATAAGAAACTTAATGCTCAAACTGACAAAGAACTAAGGCTAAGGGAAATGGAGCTCAAGTATGACTTAGAAATGAAGAAATTATCTGTTGAGAATGTTTCTCTCTCTGGCTCCTCTAGAAGTTCCAGTCCTAAAAGACCCCGGATGCCTAAAGAATTGGTTGGTATGTATGAGCCTAAGTTGGATGTGTTGGATTGGTTGTCTCTGTTTGAATATAATCATGGGCTCCAGAACATCACAGGAAATGACTTACTCACCTGGTTGTTCTCTAGGCTTCCCCCTGTTGCAACTGATGTGGTAATGGAGATGGGGGAGGAGGATAGGAAGGACTATGAATGTGTGAAACTAGCTTTGATAGCTAGGTTTGGGAAGACCCCTTCCCAGTATCTTAAGAGGTTTAGGAACCTCAAAAAGCATGATGGTACCCCTTGGGCTACCTGGGTGAGTGAATGTTTGAAAAACTTAGAGGGATGGATTAAGGGTTACAAGGTGAACACTTATGAAGGTATGAAGAATTTGTTTATGTTGGAGACTATTTATGATGCCTGCTCTCCTGAGCTCAGACAACACTTGGCTGATTCCAGGGAATTGGATTCCCGGAAACTAGCTAAGGCTGCTGACTTGTGGGTTGCCAACAGGGCCACTCACAAGGATTCTGGGGTAACTCAGAAGAAGGATGGGGAAAAACAGTCTAAGAAGGACTCCAAAGAGAATTCTAATACTACAAATTCCAAAGAGGGCCCCAAACCACAAAATAACCAGGGTAAGCCACATGGGAAACCAAGTCAGGCTACTGTACCTTCTGGCCACAAGCCAGAAGGAGGTCAGAACAAGCCACCCTTCCAGAGAGCATTTGGACAATGCTATGTCTGTCAGGGTACTGACCATATCAAAGGAGATCCCAAGTGCAAGGGTAACCCTGCAGGGATCAGCACAGTCTCCTTAGCCTTCACTCCTGAGGATGAAGTACAGATGGCTAGTGCCCACTTTGAACTCTTTGCTGAAGAACCCTTGGGTCTTCAAGCAACTGTAAACTTAGAGCCTATGGGTCTGGTTAGTCCCCAGAATAGGGTTGTGTATAACTCCCTACCTGTTAACTCTAAGGTGTATTATGTGGACAGTGTTCTTGTCAATGGCCAGGATACTCCTGCCAGGAGAGACACTGGGGCCAGCAGAACAGTAGTGGATGAAAGCTTCTTTCAACCTGAGGATGTGGCCAAAGCACCCAAAGGTCCCGCTAAAATGTCTGGAGGCCCTGCCCAAATGGTTCCTATTCTACCAGCCCTCCTTCAGTGTAACAACATGACAGTGAGGATCCCTGTCAGTGTTCAGACTGAGGTACCTGGGAAGGTCCTGTTGGGGAATGACCTAAGAACTCTAGGAGTAGTGTCACATACCCCCAGGCCTCCCAGTATGGAGAAGCAGAACTTAACCAAATTGGCTAGACAGGCTACCTTGAAGGACCCTTCTAAGCCTGTGGGACCCTCTACTGAGAACCCCACTACAAGCCCTGGTGTTAGTAAGTTGACCTCTAACCCAGGCACATTTCAGGATAGTATGCTAGGAACATGGGAGCCCCAACCAAGCTCCATCATTGTTCCCCTAGTCTCAGAGTCTCTGACTCCCCCTGCTTCTGAGGAAGAGGTGGATAGACCAACTAGGCCCCTATCTGGACCTGAGAGAACTGGTAATTCTCAGTGCTGGTGGAAAACCAGAAAAGGAAAGTCTAAGGCCAAAAACCTTCAGACTGTTGGACCTTCTACTGAAGACCCCAACTCAAATCCTAATATTAGGGGGGAAACTCCTAAAATAGGTAAGGGTAGATCTAAGAGGAAGGGGAAGCAGGTACATTGCCTAACCCCAACCCCTCCAACCAAGAGGCCTAAGACCCAACCTGCTCCCACAAGAGAGGTGGTGAGGAACCTTGGAGGCCCCTCTAGATCTAAGGGAATCCTTTATAAGGACCCCTTGAAAAAGCCTAACATAGGTTCAGAAGTTGTACCAACTTCTGAGGGACTGGTCAACCAGATCCCCTATAACAAAAAGACTGATGTTCCTCAAAGGGTCTGTAGGTCCGTTAGCTTACAAAAGAAAACCTTTGAGTTCACCATTGAGCACAGGTCAGGGTGTCACCATCAAAATGCTGATGGACTCTCTAGGATGTATATCATCGACTAGAGGTATGAGGTTCATCCAGGAGTGGATTAAATCCTCCTGTCCCTTAGTCTGGGGGGGGCGAGTGTTAGGGAGAATTCTCTGTTTAGGCTGAATTTCCCTACCTAGTGAGTCCCCCAGCAGCTTTGCTGGATTTCTGGGGTTTAATTTTTTTCTCCTGCCAAGAGTGAGACTCTTTTACCCTCACTCTTGGACATGTTGAAGTGTGTTTTCTTGGTTAAACCTTGTGTTGAATGGGCTATGGGGTCTTTTACTCCATAGGGCCTCATGTATTTTTGTGATGTGGGTCACACAGCACCCTCTGTGCCGTGACCCAGGGGTGTCCTAGGGACTCCCCAACATAGACTCCATACCCTGGGACTGACTACTGTCTCCCAGGGCATGTAAAGTCACCAAAGACTTTGCTAGTCTTGAATCCTGAACAGAACCAGTACAAACCATCATATTGTGGACGTACTGGCTGGGGCAATTCGATTGCCCCAGGGTCTGTTAGTCGAGGGGGCACGTCTCCGTCCCCCCTGATCGAGTTTTGGCTGGTGGCAGTGGAAACTACTTTTTATATTCGACCGCGAATATTTCCCTATGGGATTTCCCATTGTTTTAGGCTAACACATTTAATTATTTATTTACGGTAGCCTTAAACATACCGCCGGTTTATATATTTATTTTTATAACTCCGGTTGGGACTTTTTGCCAAAACTTGATTCTAAAATGGCGTTGGTGTTCGCCTCTGTAACTCTGACCCAAAGTGGAGCCCTTTGTTCCACTTTTGGCGGGCTTCTCCACAGAAGCCCTCCAAAGTGGTGCCACTCTGTCTGGGGTACTTAGGAGGGGTGGAGGGGGATTTAGGCACCCTGGACTGAGTTACCTTGGTAACTCAAGTCGCACTCCGTCCTGATTGGCCCAAGTGGTGAGCCGCCCGGCTCACCACTTAGCATGTTTGAGTGACAGCTAGGCTGGGTGAATGGGGGCTTGCTGCATAAAAGCAGGGCTTTGGGGACTGGGACTTCAGAAGTCGCCACAGGACCAAGAATCCGACGAGGGAAGAGCTGAGCCGACCTGCTTCGACGACACCACCCGGTGGAGCCCTGCTGAACCGTCTCACCACTTTTTTCCCGACGACCGAGGAGAACTCTTAACGGAGTGGCTCCTTCCCTTGACTGGTGGGGACAACCAGTTTTCGCCTTCTTTCCGTTCTTTGAGGTATCTCGTGGTCGCCTTGCCTGTGCCAAGCACCCCGGCAACCGGAATACCACACTTTACCCCCATACCGCGAAAGTCGGTACCAACCCTTTAACCGGAGGACTCCGCGGCTGGTTTCTTCCCGGGCAGTGCAACGACCCTCTTCTTCTGCTCTTCAGCGAGAACTTCTTCTCCCCTGACCGACGTCGAGCCCTGCTGCCACTGCCTGGAACAACTGCCACCGCTGGAGGATCCTTTCCGCTTAAGGTACTGTGTTCCGCCTGGCTTCCCTTGCTACCGACTGTACGGGGTAGATTTAGTCCCCGGCTTTCGAACCTGGGAGTGCCTGGGACACTTTGGCTAAACTTTCTGAGCCACTCTAAACTCTTTTTGACTCTTTGCAAGACTTTGAATCTCTAACTAACAGTGTGATCTTGGGCACATTTTCGCTCCGGCTACTCTAAGAGTGGGCCCTGCCTAGTGACTTTTGCTCACCTGTGACTTTATTCTTCTTTAAGCCTATTGCAAGTGTTCTGGACCTTAGAGTGGTGTGTCTAACCTATTTCTGCTTTTTCTCTCCCTTTCTTGGAAACTACTAGAGTGTCATCTAACGTTAAGCACTCACCTCTGTTTTAATTAAGTGGTGTTTACCTAGAGTTGTCTAGATAGGAGAAAGGATTGAATCTACTTTCATTATAACTGTGTCGAAGTGCTTTTACTATATTTTTGCTAGAGTGTTTTTAACTTATGTGTATTTTAAATAAATAACTATATACTTTTGAAACCAAGCTCTGGTCAGTGTTTGCTTGTGCTATTGTGTTTTGGTACATATTGTGTATACTTTGCATACTGCCTAACTCTTCTTGAGGGAAGTCTGACTGCTCAGCCACAGCTACCAGGTAAATCTGGGTGGTACAGACTGCTACCAAAGGGGTTTACTGCTCTACCTGTAGTCTTAAATCTTTTGCAGTGTTCCCCAAGGGAACTGCACAGGTTTCTGCCTAACACACTTTAATAGGTGATCTAGACTACTCGAACGATCAGGGCTATTCTGAAGATTACAAGGGGCTGACAGATCGGTTCTGGCGGTACTGTATTTTCCTTGTTTGTAGTTCTTTTAAAGATGGGTTGTTGTGGATGAGGCTCAGCTTGAGAAGAAAGTGTAGTGTCAGAAGAGGATGCGATTGAAGAGAAGGAAATAGGTTGAAGAATTCATGAAGGTCGGTAAATTCCTTGGTAGGGCCATCTGGGATCGTTATCATTCTTGCGGGCTCAAGTAATCTGTATCTGATTACTAATTTCTTCACAATGGGTTGCATGTCATGTAATTATTTCCTTTTGGCTTGCATGTTCTTGGAGAACTCTGGAAAGAGACAATGTTTTTCCCTTGAAGGAGGTTAGGCTAGTTCTTTCTGGCTCAGTAAGGTTTGGCGAGCTTGTTGGTGCCTAAGAAAACCAGTAACAAAAGTTCTGGGGACTGAATTGTTGAAAGAAAAACAGGGCTTTGTGATGTGCATGCTGCAATTCTAGCGGCAGAGAGAAAGTAATAGCCAGTATTTTGGGGATCCAATTAATAAGAACATTAATTGGGTCATCGGCTTCAACCTTACCTAGAATCTCATTAAAGCGTAGATTGTCCCTGTTATCTTCCAATTCAGTTTCATCAGATTCCAATTGGAAAAATTTTTGCTGCATATTTTTCAAGTGCCTCCACCCTGTACTCTGCAAAAGGTATTCTCTCAGCTTATTCTATCTGCCCCATCACCTGATTTTGATTTTTTAAACTTTTTATATCTCGTATATTAGCTGAGTGTCGTGCATGGAGATTGAAGTGCAAATATTGCTAAGTTCATCAATCATTTTTTCCATGTATGAGTTAGGCATAGTAGTGTCAGACAACTAAGCATTTTTGGTGCTACTAGCCATCTCCACAGGAGAGGCTATAATGCAGGCTGAGAAGTGATATGGTGTGAAATGGGCAATATACTGTTTAGACACGGGGTGTCAGTCAAGAGTAAGCCACAAAGGAAAACCCAGGGACGCGTGATCCATCATGCCTGGAGGTGAGAGATGCTGGCAAAGTGAGGATGCTTGAAGCGTTGCAGGAGGAGGCCATGTCTTGGATCAGGTGACCCACATAGCGCAGGCAAACGCTGCAGGAAAAACGGAGCGAATGTTGTGCTCACGGCTTGGCAGACAGTCATAAAGCGCACGGCAGGATATCGGTCTGCAGCACAGTTACAAAGATTACCACACTTTGGGTAAATATGGTGCGCTGTGCATCTGAGGAACACAGACATAAGCGAACATTGAAAGTGTTGTCATTCACTTTCATCAGCAGCACAGATATCGGGAGATAAAGAGCATCCGGTCAGTCACAGCCCACGCTTCCTCCGTAGAAGCAGAGACAGTCCCTCATTCATTCGCGGTAAGCATTACAATGTAAAATAATCATACCGAAATGAACGTCGCTTCATGCTTTTTCAAGAACCTATGTTTTTAAAATCATTTAAATTGTTAATCGGTCCATGATTCGACGAGTTTGTTTTGAAACTACTGAGCTATGCTGCCATTTCGGTGCCTCTTGGCCACGCCCACCCATTGCCTGAAGTGTTTAACCACATTTAAAGCACCTCTCACCTGTTTGAGGCGAAAGGTTGGAAAACTGCGGAATCAGTCTACCCACACAGCAGGTCACCACTTTGCTTGGCTATAACATTTTTTTTTTTTTTTTAAATTTTATTGGTTTAACAAATCAAACCTTTAAAATATGACACAATTCGAAACAAAACATTTAACATCTTAATGTCGTTATCACTCCTACTTATGCCCCTGATATGATCATCTCTTCTACCTTACACAAGTAGTGTACAGACCTTTCTCCAAGGTGTTTATCTCATAGGTCAGTCCACACTTGTTATACTTTCGTTTTGACGAATCGGGGATCAGACACTTGAGTTTTTAGATAACCTCTCCTCGATTACAGCCAGGAAAGAAGTCAGGGGCATAACTAGTTTCCGATCCATTCCACATTTTCTGCCACCACTTGTCCGCGTGCAGTGTTTGATGGTTTGCGTACCACTGTCCCAGATGAACAGATCTTTCATTTTTTAAAGAGTGGCAAAATAACACCAGGTGTTTAAGGGATTCCGGCTCCTTAAGGCAGATACGACAAATGGGATTTGGAGCAATGTCGTCTGCTCGCAGTCTGATGCGGTCCTTCGTCTTGAATGAATTCAGCCTGAATAACAAAAATAGTCTACGTGCCTTCGAGTTTGGAAAACGAATCATATAAGGCTGCAGTACGTTGTAGCTTTTGGCTTCAGCGGGCGCATCTTTCATCGCGCTGGCAGCTTGGCGTTCACTACCTGTGTCAATCCACTCAGCGCGCCAGATCTTCACTTTAGCTGCTGTCGGGTTTACGTGCAGGGCTTGTAAACTAATGTTGTTGATGGTTAATAAATCTTCACCTCGTTTTACCCACTGGGACAAAATGTCGGAGCCTCCACTGCACGCATTATGCAGGATCTTGAATTGTAGGATTCCCTCTTCAGTTTTGGATTTCCGGAACAACGATAGTTCGTTCCAGCAGACACTCGCATGCAATGAGACAAGCGCAAGTTCGTACCTTATGCATGCAGTAGATATTCCTATTGGTAGGCTTAGAGCCTTCGTCCAGAACATATGTTCCAGTGATGCCCAATGTGTAGACGGACAACCAAAGGCATTTTCAGCGGCGTATGTTAAAATCGGGACCACTTTCTGTTCGTAAACATTTCTCAGTGGTTGCATTGAGAATCGCCCAAATTTTTTATGGATCACAAGAGCCTGACGTCCACATTTCCTCTTTGATTCAGTCACCCAAGGGTCATCACAAATACTGGAGTTCAAAATCATTCCTAGATATTTTACAGATTTTGATGTGCAAAGGACCACTTGCTCTATTGACCACCTGTGTTTTGAGCACCTCTGGTTTTTGCGTGATCTTAGGTTCTCAAACACCAAAATTTCAGTTTTTGCATGATTTAACTTCAAGTTGTTTGTATTCACATATCCTTGAACCGCGTCTAGTTTGCGTTGGAGGCCGATCAGAGTTTGATCTAGAATTACTAGATCGTCGGCTTACAACAACCAACTTATCGGCCTTGAGTTGAGTTTTGGAGGGAAGGCTCTCACAGATTCGATTGCTTCTCCAATGTCGAAGATAAAAAGGCTGAAAATTGCAGCTGCCAGCGGGCATCCCTGTTTCACTCCCTTGAGAGTTTTGATTTTAGCGGATAGGGCACCCAAATGATCAAGACGAATTGAAATTGAGGTGTCGGTATGAAGCTCTTTGATTGCCGCAAGTAGATCTGCCCGACACCCCCACCCTTCCAATTTAACCCATAGCGCTTCGCGATCTATCATATCGAAGGCCATGGAAAAGTCAACAAAAGCTGCATACACCTTTGTGTTTGTGCACAGGCCTTCCATTTTTAGCAGGTTTAAGATTAGCAGGTTCAGTGAGCAACCCACCATTTTTACAAAACCTGCCTGTCTTTCGTCCACTTTTTTCGCTGTTTGTGCCCAATTAATTTGATTTGCAGCAAAGATGCGTAAAGCTTGCCTAGGACGTCAAGCAGGGCCACTGGTCTGTAATTTTTCGGTGACGCTCTGTTCCCTTTCTTGAATATGGGCACTATTATCTCTGACTTCTATGATGTCAGTACTTGCTTTTGCGAGTTTATTCTTGCAAAGAGATCGAAGCAAAAATCAGCCCACAGGTCTGGGAACTGTTTAATCATAAAGTTCGATAGGCCATCAGGACTCGAGGCCCTAGAGTTTTTCGTTCTCATTATTGCATCTCGTATTTCGTCTCTTGAGGTTTAGGTTCCAATCTGATTCGATAGGTGAGTGTGCATGCGGGACAAGGGACTTGTGATATAGCGCAGTGAAGTGCTGGACCCATTCAGCTTCCGTCACCTGACTTATAAGTAATGCCTCTTGTGGTGATTCCACCGCGTTTATTGTTCGCCAAAACTCACCACTATTCTTATTGGAAAGAATCTTCAACATTGCCTCTGCATCATTTTGATGTAATATAAACTGGTAACTTTTAATCCAGTTTTTGTAGGTTTGTTTTGTTACTTTGTTTCGTTGCATTCTTTCTTCTTTTGGACCTAGATTATTTTTTCGAATTTCGGCTCCCATGGCTCTTTTGCGTTGCATCACTGTTAGATCAAGTGTTTTTTCTTGAATGATCTGTTTTTCATTCCGTTATTTGTGCTTTTAAATTGCGCCAGTATGGGAGCATACTCAATCTCCAAAGGTATCTGCTTAAATTGGGAGCATATGGTGGCCACTTCGTGTTCTTCCAGTCTTATTCGGTTTCGATTCTGCTGAGATTTTTGAGCCCCATTTTTTTACTCAGGGCACCTTTTGTGTTGTAAAATTTTACTAAAACAAGAGTTGATGGCTGGAAGGTTTAGAATAAATCTTGACCTCTGGCATTGCTCTGGGCAACCCTCCAGACCATCGTTCTTCGCCTGGCAAGCCATTACAAAAGGGGAAAAACCATATGCAAATCAGGCTTGGTCCCACCCCCAAAGGGGTAGTCCAGCCCGAACTGCTAGGTCACATCCCTTTTGCACGAGACCACAAGCATCCCCAGACATGTTTCAGCCTTGTTGGGCGTCATCAGTGAGGAGTATCTTGGGTCTCTAGGCCCAGCAGGCAAGGGACCCACGTCTGGGCATACCCTTCCCACTCGGGGTGACAATAGCAAAACAAAAGAGTTGATGGCTGGAAGGATTAGAATAAATCTTGACCTCTGGCATTGGACCAAGCCTGATTTGCATATGGTTTTTCCCCTTCTGTAATGGCTTGGTAGGCTGAAAAACGATGGTCTGGAGGGTTGCCCAGAGCTTTGCCCGTGGTTATGATTAATTCAATACCTTCCAGCCATCACCTTTCTGTTTTGCTAAAGTCACCCCGAGTGGGACGGGTATGCCCAGACGTGGGTCCCGAGTCTGCCGGGCCTAGAGACCCAAGCTACTCCTCACTGATGACGCCCAACAAGGCTGAAACATGTCTGGGGATGTGACCTAGCAGTTCGGGCTGGACTGCCCCTTTTGGGGTAGGACCAAGCCTGATTTGCATATGGTTTTTCCCCTTCTGTAATGGCTTGGCAGGCTGAAAAACGATGGTCTGGAGGGTTGCCCAGAGCTTTGCCCGTGGTTATGATTAATTCAATACCTTCCAGCTAGCACCTTTCTGTTTTGTAAAATTTTACTACCAGCATTTCGTGGTCGCTGTTTATCATTGCACGAACGTTCAGAGATTTTGTTCTCGTGTGCACACTGTCAGAGACAAAAATGTAATCGATGGTTGAACTACAGAGCTCACGCTGCCAAGTGGCCCTTGGTGGAATGTCACCTTGGGTACAGCCGTTTAACATAGACAAACCTCTTACAGACATTTCGTCTGTCCAGGTTTGAGCAAGGCGACCTTTAGTGACGCTCTGGGGTTTAAAAAAATCGATATTTAGATCAGAGTATCATGCCTGTTCCTCTTGATGATTCAAGCAAATTGTCAATTATGGAGGAAACTTGGTCAATGAAGGAGTAGGATCCGGCGGCTTGATGATTCCAGTATACATTAAGTATGTGGAATACATCAGAAGGTGATGGTTTCTCTGTGAGCTTTCTTATTTCACATACTTGAATGTAGGGCGTATAATTTTTTAGAAGTTATCAAGCGGTAACCTGAAGACCGTTTGATCAGTGTTAACAGCCCTGCTATCGGGCGCCCCTTGTCCGCTTTAATAGCAGGGTTCAAAGCACATTCAAATTCGGAGATCACCGGCAGTTCACGCAGCCAAGTTTCTTGCAAGCATATGAGATGTAAATCTTGGGCCCATGTGTTATTTAACAAGTGGACAAAACCACGTGTGTTCCAGGAGGCAAGCAGACATTCTTGGGCCATGTTGGTCTTTGAGCATTAGCTGTGTTGCATACATTTAAGGCTGATGCCAGCCAGTTCCATTCCTGTGTTACTTCATTGCCTCGTGTGCCGTTTTTAGTGCAGTTTTCACCGGGATGACCTCTGATGCTCCGTTATTTATCGTTAATTTAATTTTATCCATCGTGCTTGTTCCGACTTCCTCGACAAGCTCCATGGGCTCAGAGTTCTGGTAAATATACGCAGAGTGATGCCTCTTGTTGATTGTCTCGTCTCCAATGGCTCGACTGAGCCATGCCGAGTGCATTGAGAATGTTCCAAAGATGAAGATGTTTCTGTACGTAAGGGCCGAGAGACACATAGTCCTGCAGTCTTGAATGGAATATTGCGTGTGTCTGGTTCTAGCAATTTATAGGTATCAAAGCCCAACGACAACAGATCTTCATCAGCCTCTAAAATAACATTTGCAATTATGTGAGAATTTATATGCAAAATCACTTTGTCTGTTTGCTGCTCGTCCGGAAATTCAACCGTTTTCAGGTCTTTCGAATCAAGTGAGCGCAACCGAGGTATATGATGAAGTAATCTCAACACGTTTGATCTGTTCAAAATTAGTTTGTCCCACCTACCAACCTCTCCAGCATTGTTTTAATCAAGCTAGGCACTTCGTTCGAACCCCTGTTTTCATAACGGTTCTCTTTCTTCTGATTGTTTATTTTAGACTGTGCAAAATAGCTATTGCCGATTTTTGGTAGTGGTAATTGTGGAACAGACAGGGTAGGCATCCCAGACCCTTCAATTCTTTTTGAGTGGTTCTCTCCATTTACTACTTGATGGTTGCCTTCGTCGAGATCTAACTTCATCTTCCTGTTGTTCAGCCTCTGCCTTTCCCATTTTGCTTGAAGTGTCATGAATTCTGGGCTCCTAGGTACAAAATCTGATTCTTCTATTTCTCTGACCAGGGGCACCTGCTCACATCTCCTCTGGTTAATGTCTCCTATTGATATCGAGGAATTGCTCTTGCTAACTTAGATTGTTGCTCTTTTTACCATTTGTGTTTCTTTTTCAACTTTCTTGGGAGCATTGGTCGTTTTCGAGGCCGGAAGCACTGACAGGCTTTTTTGTGAGCATAGGTCAACACTCGGTATTTCCATACTGGCTACACATTCTGTCTCAGGATCTTCATACGTTGATAAGTCTATTAACTCTGTCAATTGCCAAGTCTTCCTCGCAAGGCAATATTTCAGTAGATGTCTTCACGTTTTCTGCTGTTAACGGTTGCTCCAATGTTTTATCCTTAATTGTGTCTGCTAGTTTCAGGCTTGAGGTGATTGCTTTGTCCACCAATTGGAACATATTCATATTGCGTAAAAATTTCCGTGCTCCTTTTTGCTGTTTTTTTTTTTTATGAGCAGGTAAGTTCTTTTGCTTTTTCACCATCCGTGGAGGAGTTTTTTTTTGTAATCTTGTTTACTATGGCCTGATTTTGTGAGTCTTGGTTTCCAAAAATGGGAAATATCCCAGCCGGAGTCTCGGATGCTGCGGGGTTATCTCTCGTTTCGCCCACCTGAACCCTCTTTCCCAGAAGGCATTGAGCCGGATGCTTTTTGTAAGTCTGTTGGGGCCGGATATGCAGCATTTCTAGCTTGATGGAAGGCTGTGTTAAACGATATGTCCAGGGGGTTAGAGAACCCAACATTTCCGCGCTGTGGTGTGTTACAGATACTGGATTTCGCTAACGGAGTTTCGGACGACGGTGGTACAGCATTGCGCCCTGGTAGCTCAGGTGCATTGTCTTCAATTACAAGACTTTCTGAAGATGTAACAGTCAGGTGCTGAGATTGAGTCAGATGAACTTGGAAGGCCATCTTCATTGACCCCTGGACGGCATTAGAAGCAACTTTAGCGGAACAATGTGCCTCCGGCATCTTTGTCACGCTCGAGTCGCTAACGCAACTATGGATATCTCCTTTTTGAACGATCAGATTTCCGAAAAAGAGACAAAGCTTCTTTTGCGACCTCTGCGAACAGCTTTTTGTTGAATGTGTCGTTCTGTTTCACATTATTTAAGGAGTTTATTCCTACCAATATCTTTTGGGTTAGCTCCTCTTGTTTGGCCTTTTGGGCACAGTGTGATGCTTCTAGATGTAACACTTTTGAGTTCATCATGGCCAATAGAGTTGTAACGTCTTTCACATTTTCATTTAAAGATTCGTACAACTTAGTGAAAGGTGTTAGCGAAATGGCCATTGCAGATGTTAAAGCTATAAAAAGTTAATTTGCTGGTACGTGAGCACAGGGGGCTCCACTACCCTCACTTCGTCGCTCTTGATAAGGCCGGGGTACCCGTCTATGCCACGTCCTTTCTCGACGGATTTTAGGAAAAGGACGTTCAATTAACGATGAGTCTCTTGTGGGAGAGTCAGTTAATGAGTCTTCACTAGATGTAGCCTTGTTTTCCAGGCTTTGGGGTCTCTTCCGAGATGTTGATACTGGCAATCTTTTCTGGGAGTCTGCTACATTAGTGTGATGTGACGATGTTGTCTCATCTGAGGATACAGAAGTGGCTGCCTTAGGTCTTTTATAATTGCCGGATCCCCATATGTCACGGTTTACATTTGTAATGTTAACACAATTCCTTTTCATGGGTGCTTTAGATATCGCATCCTGCACGGGGGTAGATGTCACAGACTGTTTAAATGAGTGGGATTTTTAGATTAATCAATGTTTGAAGCACTGTAGAGACCACTTCCAAAGAGTTTTTTTTTTATCACAGGTAGGAGGACCTACATTATTGCCCCTCTGTTCACTACCTAAATATGGATCACACACTAAATCATCCGCGTTCAGTAGTGATGATATTAAGAGGGGGGATAGGCTCAGCAGCATTTGTCACTTTGTTTAGGGAAGAAAAATCACTTTGAATTATTGCGCCTACCTCGTGATTAGTTTCAGGAACATCAGTACAATTCACTGCACTCTTGGGATGCCATATCTCTGCGAGAGCAGCTGCGGCAGGGCAGACGCGGCGGGCCTCTGCCAAGTCCAACAGGCGCTGTGTTGCCTCTGCGTCGCCGGCCACGGCGTCGCATCCTCCTCCTGCATTCGCTTCCTGCGACTGGCTCTGCCCCTCAGCGTCAGTGAGGGCGTCCTCCGCCTCGTACAACAACGCCGCCTCTCCGACCTCACGCGACACACCACTCGCCGGCCCTGAGCGGCCGGAAGCTCGCACATCACCGGCTGTCTCTATGGAGGGACGGAGCTCGCCCACCCCTGCTGGTAAGTCCTGAACCACAATGAGCGAAATATCGCCCGTAGCGCTCTGACAACTTGCATTATTTGACATGTGCCGACATATGACTTCAGCTTGTTTAGGGCTACTTAACACGGGCGTAGGGTGGATTTTTCCACAGGGCTTGGAATTTGGGTGAGCACCCTCATAAGGTGTAATCCCACAAACTTCGTGTGGCAGGGGATGAAATACAATGTCTTGGATCGGAATATCATGGTCCGTAATGTGATCCAAATTTTCCGATGCAGATCGGCAGGAAAAGTATTGGCTCACCTGTTTGTTGCGTGCACCTTTCACTGGCAGCTCATCTTGGAATGCCATGCGTTTGACTTGCGCTCGTGTCCTTAGGGATGCGGATAAGTTCGATGGATCCATCATCCGCGCTCTGCCACTCGCCAAACAGTGGATTCCTCAGCCCTTAGACCTCGGGGCTTAACGCCGCAAGGGTGGGGGAGGCGGCCTTTTGTGTCTGGTGACCCAGTCAGGTGACTTGGTCAGGTGGTAGGAATGTTAAAGCCACAGGCACAACACAGGCACACACACCCCCTTCTCCTTTCTTCCTTTCTTCAGTTCTCCAGCAGGATGAGTCACTCGCCACAGCCAAACAGTGGATTCCTCAGCCCTTAGACCTCAGGGCTTAACGCCGCAAGGGCAGGGGAGGCGGCCTTTTGTGTCTGGTGACCCAGTCAGGGGACTTGGTCAGGTAGTAGGAATGTTAAAGCCACAGGCACAACACAGGCACACGCACCTCCTTCTCCTTTCTTCCTTCAGTTCTCCAGCAGGATGAGTCACTAGCCACAGCCAAACAGTGGATTCCTCAGCCCTTAGACCTCAGGCTATAAACAATATTCACTCTTAATCCCTAAAGTTGGACATCTGGAAAAAGAGGGACAAGCCACCAACTCCTCCAGTTGTTTTAATTCTGCAGCATTTGACATATTTGGTGCTTATAGGCATGAATACCCATTGCGTTTGTGACACACTGACTATAAAGCATTTGGGATCCTTTTCATGTTTCCTGTAACTTGACTTTATTTTGCAATACCAAAATGTTAATGTTCAGCTCTGATAGTCGTATCCCGGCTCGTCGTAAATAACAGCTCCCTGTTTTTTCTCCATAATGTTTGTCCAGTCCCTTTTTCCTACACACCCTTGGGACATTGCACAGAACAGAATCTGTTGCAAAGTAGTGTATTCTGAAACTTTCTGTTTAACACCATATCGGCGTGCCAGCGACTCCTCAAAGTGCCATGCCTCCCCTGCACATTCCACCAAGCTGCCAGTCCCTTTCTCTCCATTGGCTGGGACGGAGCCAAGAATTGGCAAATGATCGTTGGACTTACTTTCATCATAAGGACTCCATGGGGCAAAAGTCGGTTTCACCCTCTCTCCTTTTTAATGTTTTTTGCTTCCTCTCCATATCTTCAAAACACATACTTCCTACATATTGCTAATCCCTACCCAAGTGTCACAAGAGCTCCCTGTGTCTTAACCCTCTGCGTTGCTGGCACCACCCTGTTTGAAATAGCCATCTATGTCCTCCCTTCAGTCTTGTCGCTATGCAAAGACTTACCTGATCACTCTTCTCCACGCTTGCTTTGCTCCCCATACCGGATAAGTGGTCAGAGACCCTCTACGGTTCAGCCTGTCAAACACCCAGTCTCTGCTGACTGAAAACATATTTTAACACATTCTTGTGATCCATTGCGTCAACTGGTGACGGGAGCCAATCACCCAATTCTTCGTTTTGCAGGTGCTCTACACTTCCATCATTCTTTCATTTCGCAGTACCACCATGTGGGGACTGCTCTCTCCACAGTGCGCTGCACTGGACAGACAGGACGTCAGTCGATCCGCACCCAACCCAGGTGGGTGCCAAGACCCAGGTGTCTTGGGCCATCACCCTTAATTGCATGATAGGTGGGGTGGTTGCCATGTTTCACATGCCAGAACCCCATTGCCACAGTCGGTCCAGGTCTAGCATCAGGAGAATGCAGCACTGCTTTACCTATAATGAGAGTGCAGAAGAACTTAAACGCACGCTTTAGAGAGATCAACTTCCCCGATCTTGCTTTTAAGGCTGAATGGAGTAGAAATGAGCAGCCATCTACGTTGGTGGCTGGCTATACTCTTATATTTTCATACTGGGTTTAAAGGTCTTGTAGAGGCTCCTTGGTGGTTTCTATAGTGCCTTTGCCTGTTCTCCAGTACTTGCCAGTAGAATTGTATTGCTCAATGCATTACATTAAATAAAGGGGTGTTTTTCTGTAAGTGTACACTGCTGCCAATGCTGTGAGTGCTTGTGGCTTGATAAACTGTTTCGATCTAGAGACGGGAGTAACTTCTTGGAAGCCCTTGGGGGAAGCTACCTCTGGTTAAAAAGGCAAAATGCTTTTGCACATTCTCTTGTAGCTGAAGTATTTAATTTTTGGGTGATTGTTTTTTGTGGCTGTCAACCCAAATATGGCCTGGCATAAAAAGGTATTGAAATTATATTCAAGTGTGGCTGTGTAAAAGGTGATAAGAGAAGTAATGAAAGAAACTAAAGTAATGACCAATTTGTATTAGTGTGCAGGTCTATGTGGGGTTCTTTAATATTTTGTTAAACCATCTGTACTGTTTGTTTTTTTTGCAGTCTGTGGTTGACGACTGGATAGAATCTTACAAGCATGAGAGAGATGTTGCACTTCTAGATCTCATCAACTTCTTTATTCAGTGTTCTGGCTGTAAAGGTAAGATTTATGCTGCCAACCACCCACATTCAAAACTATTTTATCTTGAAGTATTTTGAACATAACTATCAAATGTCCTAATTTCCTGTGTGCTTAAGTTTTATTTTTGAAGCAAAACAAATTGGAGTGTAAATGTTGAAATATATAATATTTTAGTTTCATTTTTTTTAACAATACCACCAACTAAACTATATTTATTTGACCTTAAACGTTAGTATTGCATCTAAAGGGCTTCAATGGATGGTGTCCAATCTCCTGATGTGTTGCTTGAACGGCGCCTAGAGTAAAGACTGCTTAATTTAGTTAAATGCTTAACCTGATTAAAATCTGCTTCACATGGGACACATTTCAAATAGTTCATTGCTTTGAGCATTCCGTGCTTCTGATAAGATTTTGAAGCTGTAGTATTGTGCTTCATATGTTAAGTAGGGAGTCATATATTTTTTGTGCGAATAAAAATAACTCATTCCAAAGGTTTGTTGAAGCAAACACCTATACATCTGCATGAAATCTTTGAAGACAATGATAGTAGAGCTCATTCTTGTGTGCACTAGTCTTCTGATACGACTCCTCCATTGAGACTTCTGTGAACTCTGGTAGGCTCCATGTCCATTTCCTATTGTTTGTGAGCATTTTTGATCTCCATTTTTGGAGTATTTGTCTCATAAAGCTGGTGCCATGGATTCAGTTTCTTTGTGTTTGTTCCTTACATGATGGTGCTGTCTTGCCCATTTGGGCCTCCTGTTTTTTTTAAAAAAAGACTTGTCAGGGATACTTTTCGACAGTCCTTTGGTGAAGGATGTGAAACATCTATCCTAAGGCAATGAAACTTCCTTGTGGACAGCTATGGCAGAGCAGGTGGGCTTCACTCATCAGGCAAGTTGTATGAGGTCCAGTTTTCCCAATCCAGAAACAAAGTCCATACACTACATAGATATGTTACTTTCATGTATACAGTGCCTTATGTACTATTGGGTACCATTGGTATGGTCTCAAGGCGCTGGTATGGTCTCAAGGCGCTGGTAGGTTGAACGCCCTCGGGAACCGAAGTTCAAGTCAGAGAGAATAGAGTCTCAAAGGTGCGTGTGAGCACCGGATATGTGTGAAGCTGGTGTGGCATTCGTGTGATAGCTGCTTCTTAGCGGAAGGTGTGGCGGTTGAGAGATGAAGAGAATGTGTTGGTTTGATCCAGACCGATTCTGGCTGCGTTAGGCCTGAGGAGAACGCCTAGGCTGGATGGTGTGAAACCAGCAGTGTTTAGTTGGGGTGATGGGAAGTATGAGGCAAATGATGGTATACAGAACAGCTATACCGAATGGTGTCATAGTATTGCTGTGTTCTAGTTCAGTGGTGGTGTCAAAAAGAGAGTAAGCGTGGAGATGTGATATGGTGGTTTATCTTAGGTGCTTGAGATCGAGCCCACTCCAATAGTTCCATGTACTCCATCCGTTTCATGTACTCCGACTGTTCGATGCATTACGACCGTTTCAAGCACTCCAAGCCCTTCCTTTCAATGCACTTCAACCCGTTCCATGTAAGTCACTCCGTTCCATGCACTCCACTCCATTCAATGCACTTCAAGCTAATTTATGCAATCCAACCATTTTATGCACTGCTCCTTTCATTCGTTCTACCCACGTTATCCTTGCTCCATGCATCATTCACATACGTCCTCTTCGCACGTTCCATCTACTTCACTGCTTCCACCTATTTCACACGTTCTGTCCACTTCACCCGTTACACCCACTTCACCGGTTCCAACACATCACCCGTTCATCCACCTACTTCATCCGTTCTACCATTTCACCCACTTTACCCATTCTACACCCGTTCATCCGTTCCATCCACATACTTCATCCGTTCCATCCACATACTTCATCCGTTCCATCCACATACTTCATCCGTTCCATCCACATACTTCATCCGTTCCACCCAATAATACTGAAAATATATTTGAGACTTGGAATCTGCTCAGATTTACATGTTTTGCATAGCCTGTCATCTAGTGGTTGGCTCGAGTGTTGCATCTTACCATAATATCACTATTCAATGTGAACCTTCACACGCTGCTGTCCTCAGATTATTTTTATTTGTCATTGGTTGGCCACAATCATGAGAAGCTGGAGAAAGACCATTGTTACAATAGGTCAGTCTACTCTGAGGCTGGGCTACAGTAGTTTGACAATTGAAGACCACAAAACCCGTTCAAGCTTCTCGACAAACATCAACACACAGGTGAAAAGTAGGGCGAATACAGGGGTCGGGTAGGTGGAGGGTTGATGCATGGTTTTTTTCTCCAGCATTGGATCTTTCATGGATTCACATGCAGTGAATTGTCCCCGTCAGGCTGGGAAACACTGGTAACTTTGATTTAGTCATTTTCCTATGAAAAAACGTTGAAACCTTGAGTGTCCCATCGATGTGGTTGTGGGTGTTTTCAGCAGCACCAGTGGGACGTTGAGTGTATAGCTCTGCCCCAGCAGCTTCCCCCTCAGATTTCAACCGTCTTCCGAGCTGTTCGGATTCCTCTTGTTTCTCTCCTGAGAGAAAATTACATATAGTCAATCGATTTTGCTTCAAATTTAGTTTTTCGGTGCATCCGACGTCCAAATACATTGACTTTCAGTTCCAACATGGAAACTTCAGGGCCGAAAAAGTGTTTTAGGCCATGCAAGACCTGCAGCGTGAAACGTGTTTGAGGGCGACCGGCATGCAGAGTGCCTTTACAGTCTATACCTGAACCATTCGGCTGACCGCTGCAACATCTGCCAATGGTTCTCTGAAAAGACCCATAAGGACAGGAACCAACGCCTCATCTGCTGGCTCAATGAAGGAGCCTATCCGGCGTCTGAGGTTGGTTCGTCACGGAGTGGGAAAGCAACCACTCCCTCTGACAGGTGGTTACTGTCAAGACAGAGGTCCAGATCCCGAGGAGCTGGTGGCAAAGAAGCAAAAGACGGGTGAAGCAAAATTGTCTTCGGGGCACGATCAAGCCAAACACTCTTTGACTGTAAAACTACTTTGCAGTGCTGAAAAGGTCCAATTCCAGGTCTAAACACACTACCAAGGGTACATTGTCAAAGTCACTGTTGGGGCGAATTCTCATAAATGTGCTAATACCCTTCTCCTTAGAGACCCCCAGCAACTTTGCTGGATTTTGAGGACTTGATTATTTTACCTGTAAAGAGTGTGAGCCTTTTATCCCACTCATGTATTTTGATGTGTATTTTACACTTGTGTTCTTTGATTATGGAGTTTTAGATAACTCCATAGGCATCATCATGTGTGTTACACAGCACCCTCAGTGCAGTGACACAGGGATGCCTTTTAGACATCCCAAAGGTTTAAATACCTTCTCTGGGATAAACTGTTTCCCATAGAATGCGAAGGGAAATTGACTTCTAGTCTTTCCAAATTCCTGGACCCAGCGCGCACATCATCTTACAATAGAGTGCTGGAGGGGTTACACAGTAGCCCCTATTTCTAGATATTCATGTAGCAGTCAAATGCTACCCTTTCCTATTGAAAAGGCTGGTGGAAGTGGTTTTACAACAAACTACCATGATTTTTCACCGACCGCGAAAATCCGTAGCTACAAATCACAGGAGACGTGTTTTTCAAGATGGTGCCTTAAACCCATTTGTTTAAACCGGTCCCGGTGGTCTTTTTTTGCCGTTACTTTTTGGAAAGGTGCTAGTGTTTGTGTCTGCGCGCCAAGCCAGGTTTGGTCCCTTTGTTCTTATGCCTTTGGCGGGCTTCAGGACTGAAGACCGCCTCTGGCGCCGGAGTGTCTGGGGTGGGCAGGAAGTGAGGGAGGTGCCTGAAACTCCCTGTGCTTAGTCTCCTAGGAGACCCAAATGCACTCTGGCGTGATTGGCTGGTTGACTGTCTGGCAAGGACAGCCACCCTGCTGGCTGAGTGACAGCTAGGCTGGCATGAAATGGAGAGAACTGTTTAAAAGTTGAGTCTCTTGGACTGGAAAGCAGAGTCGACCACTGGAACGAAAGAACCAAAGAGCTGGAAGAGGACAGCTGCTGCAACTCCTGGACCGTTGGTTTGCCCGGTGAAGCCCTGCTGCAGGTTCGAATTGCCAAGTTCATCTTGACAGAAAAGTCCCTTCTAGGATGACTTCTCCCTTTGAGTTGGTGGGACCAATCAACTCGTAAGCCACCAGGATACCATTTTCAAGGCTGGTTAGGAATAAACGGGGGAGATGGATACCAGCTTGTGTGCTTGAATCTGCAGCTACTGGAACTGTAAAGTGACTCCATTTTATTTGTGTTTTCCGACGATCCCGTGCAGGAGTCCCCCGACGTCCTCCCTCTTGTCCCCACAACTGAGGCTCAGGAACCGTGAGATCTGCAGGAACTGCCAGGAACCAACGACTTCGGCTGCATTTGTTTCTTCATTCTAAGGTACGGTGCCAACCCGATTAAGTTAATGCCAATCTCGCAGTGAAAGTTCATGAAACTTTCCCAACTTACAGTCCTAATCAGCTTGTGACCCAACAAATGATTTTTTTTGTTTCCTAAACTACTACTGAGAACTTCTGCAAAGACTTTACCGTTTGATACCAGAACTGCTCTTACCTATCCAGAACACAAGGCCATTGACTTTGGCCTAGGCTTATTGACTAGAATCGAACTCTTCTGGTGAACTGAAACTATTTGCACTGTCTAATAAGTATATGTGATCTATTCTACTTACCTTCTGCCTTTTGCTCCCTTCTAGGTAACTGAACTGCCATTTGGCTCCTATTTCAGGGGAGCTCAAGCTGTCGAACAAGCTGAGAGTTTTGTATTGTAGTGTATTGGTGCAGAATATTAAGTTGCCTACTTCTAGTGAAATGTTTTCCAAATGATTGTGTAATAGTGTTTTACCAAGAAACCTTGAGTGTAAGTGTCTACTTGAACCACTGTGATTGTAAGACCTCTGTGTAACCTCTTCTACTGCATGCAATTCTGCCTAACATTCACCGTCGGAGAAACCTAGAGAGTAGGGCTTGCACCCATCCTCAAAATCCGCTGACCCATCCAGGAAATCTCCTCTGTCGACGGACGCACATCAACCAAACGGCTACGACATCCTCCTCAACCTTGTTGTTGAAAAAATCTACCTTTACGAGTAGCAAGCACCACTTGTTAAAAATCAAGAGATCCTCCTCCGGCCATGAGTCATCAATGCACCAATCAACGACTAAATGGTCATCAAAGCGGACGTTAAAACCATTAAGGCTGGAATCGGCCACTACGACTGCACTTTTAGCCGGGGGTCTACGGCTCGTCTCCATTCGAGCATTTAGACCACCAAGAAAGTCACCTGCTGAAAAGTCGACGTGTCGGTCGACCATCAGGGTGAAAGTTTCAGAATTTCAGATTGAAGGCAACGTATTGTCCCCTAAGGGTTGTTTAAAAACCTCAACTGGGACCACAGTACAGCGCGTCCAGGCTTCCCTGGGAATCTCCCAGATTGAATACCCAGTTAACATGCCAGAAGACATTTTGCGGCATGACATTACATCAGATTTTGAGTCTCTGCCATACGAAGGCCAAGGTCTTTCAATCAGATCCTGAAGAAGGAACTTCTGATCCTCCCATCAGGGACCAGCTAGAGTGGAAGATGCGCGTCTAGGGTCTCAGACACCTACTCTACCATTGACATCTAAAGGATTAGGAAGTATGCAGACATAATACTCCCTTATAAATTCTCAATCCCTGCTTTCCATGCATGTCCTTAATACACTCCAGTATCGATTAGGTCAGCTTGATGCCAGACTTCCTCTTCCTCAAGCTCAAACATTTCACCCATATGGAGATCCACACGTTAAAGAAGGGATGCAACCTACCCTTCTCGAGACCAGGGCGCACACACCTTAAGATGCAAACACCTCCTAGACCTACACGTACATAGTTGCGAAGGAGGGAACAAAAGGACGGTGAATTGCTAGACACCGAACAGGACACTGATCTGAGGGATATAACTTCAACTGCCTCCTCCTCTCCAAGGAGAGCAGACACATGGGACACAGATCCAGACCAAGATGCACCGGGTAGCCTGGCTCAGCCTTCACCCCTGGACGATATTGCAGCTTTTCACTCCATGATGACCAAACCATGCCAGGAGTTTGGCCTAATTTTGGATGAAGAGAAGGATTGTTTCCTCTTCAACCATATGGGTAAACAGTGGAAGGCAGTGGTTTCCATACCCATTCTGGATCACGTTTGTCAGTGGGGCCTCTGTAGCATGAAACGCCCTTTTAAGGAGCTTGCAGTGAAAGGAAGGTTTGAAAAGAAGTTCAAGTCTCCAGATACTACTCCGAAATGCCTCACTTGGCAATGGTCTCGGTGGCATCAAGCCGTGAGGCTTGAACACAGCACAAGTGTGCCAATCCGCCAGACAACGAGAATCGAAAGATAGATTCCTTTGGAAAGAAAGGTCTCGCTACTGGGGCGACAACTGTAAAAGCAGCCAACGCCCTGGCAATAGTCGCTCAATATGATGGAGAGATGGGGGCACCGTCTGGCCCCCCTTATTGGAATACCTGCCGCAACAGCAGAGAAAGGAGGCTATGCTGCTCGTGCGAGAAGCCTCGAATCACAGATAACATGGCTGTATACCTTGCTGGAACTGGGTTTAAGCAGATCGGCAACGGGGTAGTCCGAAGACGTCCGGCATGGCTACGCTGCACAGACTTTCGCCAAGAAGTGCAGCAAAAGGTTATCTATGCCCTGCGAAGGGGAAAATCTGTTTGGTGACATCGATGAAGCCCTTAAGGCCATGAAGGCTCACTCAGACACGCGGGTACATTTCTGACTGCCCTTCAAAGCAGGAGGTCCTGTTGCTCCTTTCAAGGAGTCTCGGGCAATGCAAGATTATCACGCTCCAGAGACAGCAAGAGCTATAGTAGGCCTGGATATTATTCAGGGATATAAGCACAATTATCAATCCTCCCAGCGCAATAGAGAATACCAATGGCAAAGAGCGCGGATCTTCCACCTCCCAGAGGTCCGCAGAATAAGACACACCAATGACTGCCACAAGGGCAGTCAGGTGGGGGAAATGTGGAATCCTACCTCGATGAGTGGCAAACGACAGGAGGTGGGTGCTAGTTGCAATCCAGTACGGCCACTTGAAGTTCAAGCGCCCACAAATCCTGATCTGATTCCTCCCCAAACTCCCTCCCCCCTCCCCCAGCCCTTAATATAGGTATCTCACCCACACCATCAAGTCTCTTACGGCACAAGATATGTTGCATGCTAAAAAAGAGCCCACGGGGGAAAGTGCCTCTCTCAGCAAGAGGAAAGGAAGTATACTCAAGACACTTGGTCAATAAAACAGACTGTAAGTGGCGATCTATTCTGGAGCTGCGAATACTGAACATCAAAAAACAAATTCAAAATGGTAACGCTCCAAGAGGTTATAAAAAGCCGTTCAGCCCCAGGAGTTCCTTGTGGCTCTAGACCCCAAAGATGCATACTTCCATGTGCCAAAACATCCAAGGCACCGAAAGTACCTCAGATTCGTAGTGGGCGAAAGCCATTATTAATTTCGGGTTCTCCCTTTCGGCCTAGAATTGGCACCCAGAACATTCACTAAGTGCCTGGAACTAGGAGCAGCCTTCCTCCGAAAGCAAGGCCGCCACGTTTACCCGTTCTTGGACGATTGGCTAGTTCAAGGATCAACGTATCAACAAACCTCAGTGTGTTAACCAAGCAGACGCTCTGATGTTGGGCTTTACAATCAATTATAGAAACTCATGTACAGTTCCCTCAAGGAGCTTGGTTTTCCTGGGTGCACAATTCCTTACAAGCCACAATCTGGTCAAACCTTCTGCGGAAAGAATCAAATGATTGATCACTCTAGCGAGCTCATTCACACCGAACAACCTAGTCAGACCGCTCATACGTGGCTCTTCTGGAACCATGTCCTCTTGCATTCCGCTGATTCCCCACTGTGGTCTTCACATGCGGCCAGTGCAAACGTTTCTCGAGACCAGATGGTTCCAAATCCGGGGTTCCTGCTTAGACAAGGTAACCATCTCCCGGACTCTCAGACATACTGAAATGGTGGACACGCCCCTTCAGCATCACAAAAGGAATGCCCCCGATAGAGGCACATTTCCATTTTACCATCGTGACCGATGCCTCCCAGGTGGTGATGGGGTGCCCATTTATACCAGCACCAGGTCAAAGCCCTCTGATCCCCCGAGAAAGCCTTAATACACATCACTGTACTAAAATTACGAGCAGTGCACTGGGCTCTGAAATCCTTTCTTCCTCGAATTGAGAATTTGGTGGTGCGTGTCCTCACCTACGACAAGACCTCTGTTTTACCTAAGGAAGCAAGGCGGAACGTGATCAGACGTCTTATCCCAGGAAGCACAAACCATTGGGCTTCAGATTTTACTTCAGATCTTCCACTTGCCCAGGATGCAGAACAAGCAAGCAGACACCCTCAGGAGGGACTCCACGCAGATAAACGAATGGCAACTGCACAGCATCCAGATTGCCAAATTGTTCTCAAAATTGGGTCAGTCCCCTCTATACCTCTTCGCCAGCCCCAACAAACAGTTACTGCTCACATTGTATTGCTCCTTTTCTTTGATTCACATGTTTGCACAAACTACGGTCTTCTGAAGGGGTGTTCATCCACCACAGCGCTTTGTAGCCATACTAATAGCTGTAGGCCCTACACAAATATCAAATAACATAACATGGTCCTACCTTCTCATATCCCCCTTCTCTTGAAATGTACTACTCTGGTCTTTATAACACTGTTTCTGGGGAAGGAATAGTACCTGAATTACATTAGGGATGATATAGGTCATTCATTCATTATATACTTTTCATACTCTCTTCCCCTTTCTATAATATGAAACTTGGGAGTACCCTGTGAGTTGCGAAAAATTGAATGGAAGTGACTTTTTCAGTATTGGATCTTTCCTTACTCTTAAGTGTCCTCCATACTGCATGGGGGTTCCTCGCTAGGGACGGGGGACACAACCTTTTTCACCAGAAAAAATCTTCTTCCTCTTTAAATTTAAAGGTGCGCGGCGGTGCTGCCCTGTGAGCGTGTGCTCCCCTGACTCCGCCCACCGGCACTACTCCTCAGTCCCCTTTTCCGCATTGACGGGAACGGGCTTGTTTCACCAGTGCTCTTGGGTTTGGCTTCAGCCTTGTAATAACACCTGCTCTTCCGCTGAAACTTTCTTCTGTCTTTTTGTCTTTTTATTAATCGGGTACTCTGTCCTCTGCCGCCACGCTCCTCCCTGGCGCGTGTCGACATCAGCGGGTTTTGGCAGGTGCCCAGCCTGCGAGGGGCTCTTCACCATGTCCGATCCCCACGCTCTTTGCCTTCACTGCCTTGACAGCGGCTGGGAGGGTTGTACCGTGTGCGACGCGCGTACACTGTGTGCTCTCAAGAACAGACTAGCTCGGTGGAGGGAGCTCTTCGAGAAGTCTCCTCCAGAGGACTTATAAGTCAAGGCCAGAGGTAGGGTCACTCTTATCCTGCGCACCCTATCAAGGGCGACTCCTTCCCAAGGAAACACCAGAGCAGGAGGAACCATCAGGTTCTCGCACCAGCACTGGTACCGAGGCTGTTTAAGCTTCTGGCAGCCAGGCCGAGGGGGGTCATCAAATCCTTCCAGAGACAGTGCTGAGGGACTGCAAGGTTCTGTTACCGGGTCTACACCCTAGTACTGGCTAGATGTCCGAGGGGGTGCTGACACATTGCATTACCAGGGACACTGCCGAGGGCAATACACCTTCCAGGCCTCGTCCTGAGGTGCATGGTAGGTCTCGTGCTCCACTGCCGAGAGTCCTTGAGGAGGCCGGGCCCAGTGAGCCAAGCACTGTGACTTCGGCACGCAACTCGACAAGATCGCCACTCGTCCTATAGCGGAGCAGGTGGGAGAACGAGTTACAAGGTGGGACTGGTGTCAACCAGGTATCTGGCCTTCAGCTTATCCATCAGCAGCGCAGGGCAGGTTTACCCTGTAATCATCTAGACTGAGTACGCACTGGCCTCAGCAGCCGCTCGCTACCGAGTCAACCTCACCTGCCACCCCACTGGCCTGTGAGGACAGGTTTTTTGAAATATTCCTCTTATGAGTTCTCCTCAGATTGGGGCCATCCTTCCTCCGGCCCTTCCGCCTGCACCCATAGTCATTCCTCCTGTGGCTCCAGCGCTGTTAGGCATAAACCTGTGCAGTTCCCTTTGGGAACACTGCAAAAGATTTAAGACTACAGGTGTTAGCAGTAAACCCACTTGGTAGCAGTCTGTACCACCCAGATTTACCTGGTAGCTGTGGCTGAGCAGTCAGACTTCCCTCAAGAAGAGTTAGGCAGAATGCAAAGTATACACAATAGGCACTCAGATACAACAATACAAGCAAACCCTGACCAGAGCTTTGGTATCAAAGTTTCTGATGTTTGTTAATCTGCTTAGAATCACATGCTGTGCATAGGTCCGACATCCAGTGGTCACTGCGGAGTATTGCATTTTGTTTTTCGTAGTCGAAAAGGGGACGTCGACAAGGCGTGTCTGTAACACTATCCCTATAGTGACGTGCGTTGTACCCACAATCCCTCACGCGTCGAGGTCCCTCAGATTGTTTTTTTCCGCCCAGTTTCTGGTCGCCTTTCGCGGAGCTCCTAGAGAGACATTGCTATACTTGCCACGGACCTCGGTCCTTTTGTCATAACTTTATATACTGATAACGATCCCTCCCCCTCGACGTTAGCTGTGAAGCTGTTTCTCCGCCGAACTGATTTTCGACGGAGAATAAGAGCGGAGGAGATCCTTCGGCGCTGCCGAACACGTGGCCTGGCCTCGACGGCCAACTTACAGTAGGGAGAGTGGGGGTTAAAACTTTCTCTTCTCTTTGAGAATGTCTTTCTTTCTCCCCTTTCTTTCCCTTGGGGTTGTTATCGCCAGCTATTATTGCCTCGGCTATGGAGAGGACACCATTTAAGTTTTGCCAACGCTGCAGGGGCAAATATACTTGGAAAGATAAGCACAAGCTCTGTAATCGTTGCTTACCCCTCGATCACATAGAGAACAGCTGCGCAGCCTGCAAGCTCTTAAAACCCAGGACTCTTAAAGAACGTAGGGTTAAGAGGTGGGCGGACTACGCGATGTCGAAGTCAGTTTTCTCACCCGCTGCCGCTGTTACTGAAAGTGACGAGGAGTGCGATAACTCGACGTCCGTTACGGAAGTCATGAACCCCCAGAAGGAGCGCTCCCGCTCCTCGTCGTCCGTCCCCGGCCCCGACGGGCTCGGCTCACGCCCTGCTTATGGGGATGAACACCCCGGCGACAAGGACGCACACAAACCCCATAAGGCTAAACACACTACCCACGGCTCTTCTTCGTCGAGAACGAAGGATCCATCAGCGCCGAAGGGGACGCAGGGCACTCCGGCGTCTACCGCAGACCGTAAAGGTCACAAGCCCCACCGCAAACGCAACCGCGACCAGCGATTGGGCTTCCATCTAACACGGGCGCTACCCCAAAAACATCCGACGCAACGCTCCATAGAGCGACCGTCAAGGTACAACGCGCAACGCACACAACGTCGACACCAGAGCCCTCGACGGACAAAATCGTGGTCGAGAGCCTAGCGAGAATTGTCGCCGAAGACAAACGTACGCGGACGACGAAACAAACGTCGAATACCGCGTCGAAAAAACATAAAAGTAGCCAGGAACTCCCCCTTTCTCCAAAGGACGCTTCCGAACTACCTGAAGGCTTTTCAGAAGGAGACGGGAACCTCTCGTCGACGTTGTGGGAGCGTTCGAAACGATTCGAAGGCGAAAACACTAATTTCCCCCCTCTAGACTATTCAGGGGTACCCCATGAGACCCTTGAAAGACTCCATTCTTGCATGGAGAAAATGGAAAGGTTTCTAGGAAACCAAGACCCACCCACTCACAAAAGACAAAGAGAATGGCCACAGGATGACCCTAGAGTCAAGATTCCTAGGCTGGTTGACCTCACTGAGGAGGAGCAATACCTCCAAGAAGATGAGAAGTGTTTGGGTGGAGAAGAAGAGGTAGAACTTGAGGAAGAGGGGTTCGAAGAAGATCCTTACACCACTGCTACAGGGTTTGAAGAGGATACAGCCACCTCGCAGCCCTGGCATTTACCGTCAGTGCAGCCTTGGCAATCCCCATCAGTACATTCAGACCCTGATGCCTTTCTCCCTTCTCCTCTCAAGGATTCACATGGGAACTCCTCTCCCATAGATGACCAACCTTCCCTCAATGCACTATTGCGCAAGGCAGCAGCGCATTTTGAGATTGATACAGGGGAAACTCTTCCAGACATTGACTTTGTAGAAAAAGTCATCAAAGAAAAAGCCCCTGTTAGCCAATCTATTCCACTTCTGGCTTCTATTAAAAGAAGAATTTCTCCTTCCCTTACTAACCCAGCTTTAGTAAGAGGGGTCAACCCTAGAATAGAAAAGCTCTTCAGCCCTTCATCCTCTGACCCTTTATACATCAGAGGACACTCTATTCCGGACTCCCTTGTGGTTACCAACACAAGAAAAAGAGCAGGGGTGCCACTATCCACTAGTGAAGCACCTCCAGACAAAGAAGGCAAAAAACTCTACGCACTGGGGAAGAGAATCACGACCTCCGCCGCCTTCTCTACTAGAATTGCTAATAACAACTCACTTTTAGCTAGCTACGCAGATGCACAGTGGAACAAGCTGCGCAGCGAAGCAGAGGAAGCACCTGAACCTCTGCGTTCTCGCCTGCTAGCTATAATATCAGAGGGCACACTGGTAAACCAGGGCATCGTTAAAAACTCCCTAGATGCCGCTGAGACGGCTGGCCGCTCCCTAGTGCAGGGAATACTTCTCAAGCGCCACGTTTGGCTACGCAATTCAGGTTTTAAGCCCGAAACCCAAGCCTCCCTCATAAATAAACCCATTGAACAGACGCATCTGTTTGGGAAAGCAGTAGATGAGGCCCTAGAACATGCTAAAAAAGAGTTTGATACCATCAAGACTCTTGATCAAATTTCTAGGCCCCCTAACAGGCGAGGCTATGGTAATAAACGCTCCTTTCGTGGCCAAAGACAGCAACAGAACCAACAACAACAATATTACTCTGGCTCCAACTGGCCCACTAACCAGGGTAACACCCAGTTCAGTCAAAGAGGCCAACGCTGTGGCAAAGGAAGAGGTCGTGGCTCCATCCCCAGAGGTTCCACGCCCAATACCAGCAAATGACCCGAAAATTCGGGTCCCCTCCCATGCATCACCGGTCGGGGGCCGTCTAACATCGTTCCTTTCAGCATGGGAGGGAATCACGTCAGACCGTTGGGTATTATCCACCATAGCCCACGGATACTGCATCGAGTTCAACGGTTCCCCGAAGTACAAACCCCCACGGAACCGACGCATGACACCGCAACACCTCTCCATTCTTCTTCAAGAGGTGGAAGAACTACTGAAGAAAGAAGCTATAGAGCCCGTCCCCCTATCACAGGTAACAGAAGGTATTTATTCAGTGTACTTCCTTGTACCCAAAAAGGACTTAACCATGCGCCCTGTATTAGATCTGCGCCCAGCGAACATATTTGTCAAACCCCAAAAGTTTCGTATGGTGACCTTACAGGAGGTAATCCCACTGTTATCACAACGGGATTACATGACAACACTGGACATGAAAGATGCATACTTTCATATTTTAATGTTGACATCGCACAGAAAATACCTCAGGTTCAAAATGGAGGACAAACACTACCAGGTCAGAGTACTACCCTTCGGGATAGCATCTGCACCAAGGGTATTCACGAAAGTACTGGCAGTGGCAGCGGCCCACCTGCGCAGATTATCCATCCCGGTATACCCTTACCTCGACGACTGGCTCATAACAGGGGATTCTTATGAAACATGCTTCTCCAATACCCAAAAGACCGTAGACCTTTTGTCCCAACTGGGCTTCTCCATCAACGAAAAGAAGTCCAGCTTAGACCCCAGCCAAACCAAACAATTCCTAGGGGCTCTAATTCGAACAAAGGACGGCCTTGTATTCCCCTCCAACGAGAGGGTCCAAAACATGCTGTTTCAAATTCCCCATTATGTAGCAGGCCGAGAGGTGACGGTACGCAAAGCAATGCGCTTGCTAGGGATGATGGCGTCATGTATTTATTTGGTACCTCACGCGCGCCTGCGCATGCGCCCAATGCAAGAGTGGCTCTACAGCCAGTGGTGTCAGGCCAGCGGACAATGGGACGATCTAGTGGTGGTCTCGCAGGCCTTGGTTCTCTCGCTACGGTGGTGGACAAAAGAAAACCTGTTATTAGGGAAAACTTTTGCCACACCCGCAGTGGAAGCCACTCTAACCACAGACGCATCCCTTACAGGATGGGGGGCTCACCTATCCCATCAGACGGCCCACGGAGTTTGGACTCCGAGCTTAGCATCCAAGCATATAAACCTGCTGGAACTACTAGCGGTGTTCAAAGCACTGAAAGCCTTTCAGAAACAGCTACAAGAAAAGACAGTGATGGTCCTCACAGACAGCACCACAGCCATGTACTACATCAACAAGCAAGGAGGCACTCACTCTCCAGGACTGTCCAAACTGTCCCAGAATATATGGAAGTGGGCTCTCAGACACAACATGTTCCTACTGTCACAACATGTACCAGGGGAACTCAATCTTCTAGCAGAAAAACTCAGCAGAGACTTCCCCCTGCCCGGAGAGTACGAATGGCAATTACTCAAAGACATCGTCTTAGACGTCTTCACTCAATGGGGTTTCCCGGAAATAGACCTGTTCGCAACTCTGGAAAACTCACAATGCCAAAGTTACGCCTCCAGGTACCCCCAGAACCAGTCCAAGGGGAACGGTCTGTCGATTCTATGGTCAGGGAAATTTGTTTACGCCTTTCCCCCGACTCCCCTTCTCAACAAAGTGGTGCACAAGATGCATCAGGAGCAGGTTACAATGATACTAGTGGCCCCAATGTGGGCCCGGCAGCCATGGTTCGCTCACTTGATGGAGATGTCCCTATCTCCCCCAGTGAAACTTCCCTGCCCGTACAACATGCTGTCACAAGACAAGGGCAGAACACTGCATCCATGCCCTCAGACCATGAACTTAGCAGCCTGGCTCCTGAGATCATAGAATTTGGACATTTACAACTCCCACAGAGATGTATGGACATCCTCAGTGAAGCCAGAAAACCTAATACTCGACACTGCTATTCTAGCAAATGGAAAAGATTCGTTATCTGGTGTAGAGGTACTAGCATCAACCCAGTTGACTGCTCTCCTACTGACATTATTCTATACTTGACCCATTTACTGGATTCAGGTTTAGTGTTCAATTCCATTAAAGTCCACCTAGCGGCACTTTCTGCATACACCACTTCCCAACTGTCATGATCTCTGCTTCCAAAAGGTCAGGGTTTTCCCAACTCCCTTGGAAGCAGGTCCATAACCCAGGTTCCGAGTGCCAACCAGTCCCAATTGGGACCTTTTGGACCCAGTCCTGGCGCCAGTGGCACCAGGCTCATAAATATGCCCAGTCCCAGCGCTGGAAGCGCCGGGCTCATAATGCTTGGGTGGACTTACCTGCAGCAGACCATGCTGCTTACTTGCCTGCCAGTTGAGCCTCTGATCCTCTTCTGTTTGGAACTACTTTTCCTGTTGGGTGGGGCTGGAGCCACTCCCTAGATTCAGAACACTGGAACTCTTCTGGAAGGCAGGAACTTTTTTCTTACCAGGAACTCTTTTCTTACTTAGGCGTGGCTGTGGAAGGAGACACCTAAGCACTACAGGAGGCTATTTAAACCACACCCGGTGGATGAATCTTGCTTTGCGTTATTCTGCAACCTCTGCAGCAGAACGCTCATCGTGTCTTCTGCATCCGGTCCTGGGCCTAAGGAAAAAGGCTTACCATCCTGAATCCAGTCTTCAGCAACACCTATAAAGACAAGAAAGAACAGGTTAGCATTCCGGCATCTGAAAGGCAAAGGCTTACCATCCTGAATCCAGTCTTCAGCAACACCTATAAAGACAAGAAAGAACAGGTTAGCATTCCGGCATCTGAAAGGCAAGTTTACCAACTCTTCGCACGCTCCGGAGGCCTTCGGCGCTGCATCCCGCATCTGAAAGACAAAACAAGGTGCGTTTAAAGACATTGGGGAACTTTAATACTCACGTGCCATTACTCCTTTCCACATCTAATCCAGTGGGTATTCCGGCACCCTGCAGCCGCTCCGAACTCGTACCTGCAAAATAAAAAGACAGAGCGCATAGTGAAGCAGGCAACAAGCGCTTACTTACGTGCTTCCAGGCGCTTCTATTCATCACACGGGCTCCATCTTCAACTCACTTCAGCCCGTCATCCGCCATCGCCGGAACCCTGCAAAACAAGAGACATCATTACTAAAGACTTTAAAGACATTTGAATGACTCGAAACTTACCGTTCGTGCAGTAAACGACGGACAGCAGTCCTCTGAAGTCAAGAGGCCTGCGCTACCTATCCAGTGAAGAAACTGGTTACAGCACCCTGCCCCGAGGCAGATGGAGAGCTCGGCATTCACTTACCTAAGGTGAGAGCGTTAACCTTTGGGGGTCTACAGGAGAGGAGAAGAGGAAAGAGATAGGGACACCCCAATAACCCCAGTTCATTAACCCCATATTTTCTATCTGCAGACATCTTACTCTACACGTCAGGCATACAGTGCACAGAGGTCCAGCCCAAAGAGCCAACCGGGTGCTACACATCACCTTTGAAGATACGGTAGTCGCCCAGTCAAGACCGGCGCCTCTGCGAGAATCAGGTGAGCGTTACACCAACTTAGTGTCGTGGTGGAAGATACCAGTTATCAAAGCCTTCATGGAGGGGGTAAAGAGGATACACCCTCCGATAGCTAACCCAGCTCCCGGATGGGACTTAAATGTGGTACTTTCCAGACTCATGGGCCCTCCCTTCGAACCCATGCACAAGGCAACTCTTAAAGATATCACCCTTAAGACTGCTTTCCTAATAGCTATCACCTCCATTAGGAGAGTAAGTGAACTACAGGCTCTCTCTGTACTAGACCCCTTCATAACAGTTCACAAAGATAAGGTGGTTCTACGCACACACCCAAGGTTTGCACCTAAATTCATCTCGAAATTTCATGTAAACCAAACTATAGAACTACCAACGTTCTTTCAAAACCCTTCCAGCTCGGGAGAAAAAAGTCTGCATACACTAGATGTACGCAGAGCTGTCATGTTCTACATGGAAAGACCCAGACCACTGAGAAAGACTAATCAGTTCTTTGTCTCGGTGGCAGCAGGAAGAGAAGGAGATGCGGTCTCAAAATCCACTATATCTAGATGGATTGTTCAATGCATCACTCTGTTACACTCTTGCTAAGAGAGAACTACCCTTCAAGCCAAGAGCACATTCCACTCGAGGCACGGGGGCTTCCATAGCATTCATTGCAAATGTTCCCCTTGAGTCCATCTGCAAAGCGGCAACCTGGAGTTCGGTGCACACATTTACAAAACACTACTGTCTAGATGCACACTCTAGATCTGATTCCCAGGTTGGGCAGGCAGTATTAAGACATCTTTTCTCTACTGTTCCTTCTCATAACCCACCGCCAACTCCGGGTACTGCTCGCTAGTCTATGCACAGCATGTGATTCTAAGCAGATTAACAAACATCAGAAGACAATGCATTACTTACCGTAAAAGCATTTCTGATGGTTGTATCTGCTTAGATTCACATGCGCCCACCCTTCCTCCCCGCTCGGATGGAAGGAACATAGACATCCTTTTATATATATTTCTCTCTTTTCTGTACTCACTCACGGCTAAAAGGCTCCCTCAGGGCAGAAAAATACAAACAGAGGGACCTCGACGCGTGAGGGATTGTGGGTACAACGCACGTCACTATAGGGATAGTGTTACAGACACGCCTTGTCGACGTCCCCTTTTCGACTACGAAAAACAAAATGCAATACTCCGCAGTGACCACTGGATGTCGGACCTATGCACAGCATGTGAATCTAAGCAGATACAACCATCAGAAATGCTTTTACGGTAAGTAATGCATTGTCATATAATTATTTATTTAAAAACGCACTGTTTGAAACACTCCAGCACTCTTATGGTAAAACACTCTAAACACAGTTACTTTTATAATATATACAACCCTCGTTCCTTATCAGAGAAGTTTTAGTTAACACCACTTATTTCCATACAGAGGTGAGCGCTTAACTATAGATGGCACTCCAATAAGTTTATGAAGAAGGGAGGGAAAAAGACAGAATATGGGAAGGTACACCACTCTAAGATTTAGGAACACTATTAGCAAGGCAGAAGAGCAAAAGTCACTTGTGAGCCAAAGTCCATAGGCTGGGCCCACTCTTAGAGAGAGCAGAGCACAAATGTGCACAAGATCACAGTTACACTAGGCTTAGAAAGTCTTGCAGAGAGTTCGAAAAGAGTTTAGAGAGGCTCAGAAAAGTTTAGCCAGTGTGTCCCAGGCTAACCCAGGTTCGAAAGCCGGGGGCTAAATCTACCCCGTACAGTCGGTGGCAAGGGAAGCCGGGCGGGACACGGTACCTTAAGTGGGAAGGATCCTCCAGCGGTGGCAGTTGTTCCTGGCAGCGGGTGCAAGTCTCGTCATCCAGTGGAAGAGAAGATCTCGACTTGGAGGAAAGATGAAGGTCGTTGCACTGCCAGGGAAGAAACCAGCCGCAGAGTTTTCCGGTTAAAGGTATTACCCTTTAATTCGCGGTCATGGTAAAACGTGGTATCCCGGTTGCCGGGGTGCTTGGCACAGGCAAGGCGGCCACGAGATACGTCAGGAAGGCGAAAAGACGGTGAAACTGGTTATCCCCACCAGTCAAAGGAAGAAGACTCTCTGGCGGGAGATCTCCTCTGTCGTTGGGAAAAGTGGTGAGACGGTCCAGCAGGGCTCCACCGGTGGTGTCGTCGTGGCAGGTCAGCTCAGCTTCTCCCTCGTCGGATTGTTAGGTCCTGTGGCGACTTCTGAAGTTCCAGTCCCCAAAGCCCTGCTTATATGCAGAAAACCCCCATTCACTCAGCCTAGCTGTCACTCAAACATGCTAAGTGGTGAGCTGGCCGGCTCACCACTTGGGCCAATCAGGACGGAGTGCGAATTGAGTTGCCTAGGCAACTCAGTCCAGGGTGCCTAAATCCCCCTCCACCCCTCCTAAATACCCCAGACAGAGTGGCACCACTTTGGAGGGCTTCTGTGGAGAAACCCGCCAAAAAGTGGAACAAAGGGCTCGACTTGGGTTGGAGTCACAGAAGAGAACACAAATGCCATTTTAGAACCGAGTTTTGGCAAAAAATACCAACCAGAGAATTAATATTAAATAAATAAACTGGCGGTATGTTCGAGGCTATCGTAATTAAATAAAGATAGTAGCCTCGAACAATGGGAAAATCCCATAGAGAAATATTCGCGGTTGAATATGAAAAGTAGTATCCACTGCCACCAGCCAAAACTCGATCAGGGGGGACGGAGACGTGCCCCCTCGACTAACAGACCCCGGGGCAATCTAATTGCCCCAGCCAGTACGTCCACAATATGATGGTTTGTACTGGTTCTATTCAGAATTCAAGACTAGTAAAGTCAATGGTGACTTTACATGCCTTGGGAGACAGTCTGTCCCAGGGTATGGAGTCTATACTGAGGGGTCACTATGACACTCCTGTGTTACTGCACTGAGGGTGCTGTGTAACACACATCACAAAAACACATGAAGCCCTATGGAGTAAAAGACCCCGTAGCCCAATAAACACATTTAGAGTCAAAGAAACACACTGAAATCATGCCCAAGAGTGAGGGTAAAAGAGTCTCACTCTTGGCAGGAGAAAAAAATAAACCCCAAAAATCCAGCAAAGCTGCTGGGGGACTCACTAGGTTAGGAAATTCAGCCTAAACAGAGTATTCTCCCTAACAAGCGCCACAGGCTCCGGTGCAGCAACCGCTGCCCCTGCCGGCTCCCCTGCCTCCCACAGTTTAGGTAGACCTTCCAGGATTTTGCGGCATGAAATGGCAAATTTTGCGGCACACACCTTTATTAATTGCGGCATTTTTGCAAGACATTTTGTATTAAGTGGAGGGTGCAAGATTGCCACATTGCAGGAAATAGGCAGAGTGCAAGGCTACAAGAGAGCAGGGTATCATTATGTATCTTTTGTATTTAATAGGAATTGTCCCAGATGTCTCTGGCTTGGCAGAACAGTGTCTGATTTGGCTACATTTTTTGGTTTAATGTGCATGCCTATATAATAGTTTTAACTAAATTGATCATTATCAGTTGTAATGCTGAAAATATTCCCTTTCTGTGTTCTCCAATCACCCACACACGGTTCCATGTAATAATGTCGCCACAAAAATTTTGCCATGCACAAAATATCGCCGAAAAATTGCCGTTTTTTGTGGCGACATTACTGCATGGAACATGCGGGGGACACCCCCAAACTTTTTTTTTTCATTTAGATTTTTTTTTTTTCATTTGCCCCTGTCACCATATATATGGTCACCCATATAATATTGCTGCAACCTTTTCCCAGCAATATTATTTACGGCGACCATATATATGGGGATATTACCCGATACCCCCCACACCTCTCACCACCCCACATCTCACCACCCCACACACCTCACCACCCCACACACCTCACCACCCCACACACCTCACCACCCCACACACCTCGCACCAACACACATCTCACCAACTCCCCATCACAACTTTCATTCCTGAACCTCTCACTCGGTCATCCAAATACTCACGTGCTATGTCACTCTGTCAAGTTACAATTTGCACTGCCCATCCCCTGCCACACTCCAAATCATACTCGCACCTTACACTCAATTCCTCCCGCAATATACATTCCTTCATTAATTTGTGCTGCTGCTGCATCTTGCGTCCTTTCTCCCTTTCTATCACACTCTTCCCTCATCTTTTCCCAAACTGCAGCTCACTGCCTCTTTCCGGCAAACCACTTCCTCTCTGCTTTCTGGCTCAGTGACCCCACACTCCCTCTCCTTTCTGTACCTCCGCTCGCTCTCAGATTTCGGGCCCACCGCATCACTGCTTCCTCTGCTCTTGTGCACCGCTTCCTCCTCCTGACCCGCTGCTCTTCCTCTGCTTTCTTGCCTATCACTTCACATCTCACCCATCACTCTCCCTCCCTCGCCTTTCGTTCTCAGTCTAACCATTTTTTATTTTTTTTAAATGTAGATTTAGACCGAGATCCTCAAAAAATGGGGCATTTAAAAATAGAGCCAAGGATATGCTATTTTTAGACAACCCATTTTTGGAAATGAGCAGGTCACCTTATTCTCAAAGGGGTCCGGCGCATTGCCACAGGCTTGAGCTGTAGCACAAATTGTACGCTGGTCAGCTGCCTTGAATGGTGTTCTGGGTTGTTTGACCAAAGTGTAATTATTTGTGGCGGAATTGACCGTAGTCCATTTCACCGCAAATTGATTTGCACTTCAGCCAAACAACCCAAAATGTACCTTTCACCACCACCCCCTCGCCTACTTAACTGCTTGTTTGCTGCCGCTTCTCCTGAAACGCTGCGTTGTCAGATCCGTCCCTCTAACGCGAGTCGGATCCGACTCTGCAGGGTCCCTTTTTCGTTTTCTTGTTTTTCTGTCCCCGCCTCCAATTTAGAGGAAGTGGGGAACACCTCTGCAACCCCCTAACCCAAATAATACTGAACTTGGGGTGCGGGTGACACCCCCGCAACACATGTTCGGTACTTATAAAACTCGATCGAATAGTACTGGACGAAATAGGTCAAATTGTACCATTCGATCAATTTTTGTCATCAAAATGGGTATTACCCTGAATAGAATCGCTCTCCCGACAGTGTTCTGCAAGCTCCCAGTGCCTTTCACAGGGACAGGCCCTTCAGGGCCCTGCCAGTGTAAAATGCGACCCCAAAAAATGCATTTTTATCCTGTTTGAGGAACAGATATGCAAGCGACACAGCAGCGGTTCATACCTTAAAAGAAATGCATGATAGGGTCAGGAAAGACCCTGTCATGCAGTAGCACCCCCACATCCCGTGTGCGTAGGGTTGCCTACAATTTCTGCACACTTAAAAGTGCATCTTGCTTGGAAACGACTGATGCGATTTTAAATTGGCAGAAACACCACTTTATTTGATCAAGGCGGTGAAAAAGGCCATTTGAATGGGCGCGCACATAAAATGGCCCATTCACGTGTCCCTTGTGGATTGGGCTGCTCTTTTTTTGGGCGCAAGTGATGAGATGTGTTGGCGCATTTCATTTCTTGTGAAAAAAAAAAGTTGAGAACCTTACACCCTGAGTAATTTATCTTTAAACCGTAATTTTTGCAGATGAATTAAAAAAAATGATTACATATATTTTTTTAAAGGTGCCGTTTTCGTACAAAAAGGCCGTTTTCGCAGCATTTTGCGGGATCGCAAAATCGCTATAAGATGGAGGGTCTGTTTAGGCAGTGCCACACCAGCCTCCACTGCAGCCACCTGCTCCGGTTTCAACACTGCAGCCCTTGGCATCCAGCACTCTTCCACCCGCTCTGGACAACTGGACACCCTGGTGGACACTGAAGCCCCCGACACACTCATCAACTAAGGCCTCCCCTGAATGGCTCACAGGTTTGGCATAGTACTTGGGGCTCCCACAACCCGAGGTTGTACCGGAGGCGGGGGTCTTGGCTGAAGTGCTCATTCTACGCCCTGTTGCTAGAACTGGGATTCTGATGCAGAAGGACTTTGCCACTCTGGCCTAAAAGGGATGGCTTAAGCCCCACTTGACCCAGCCTGTCAATCGGCGCCTCAATGCCAAGTATAGGCAAATGGAGGGGGAATCCACTCTTGGTGTCGGCACACCCTCAACCGCACTCTTGGGTGATCGCTGCATCGTCTCTCTACTCTAAGCCTCCCTCGTCCTCCTCGGCGCTGCTAGGCAAGGAGCTGCTAGGCTATGGAAAGAAGCTTTTTTTAACACCTCACTGCACCTTTGTCAATCCAATGCGGATGCCATGCTGGCAGCCGTTAACCAGAGGCTTTGGTGGGAAATAACCAACTTCCTACCGGAACGTCCGGTGCGGAGCCAGGTACGCTTAAAGACAGGGTTGGCAAAGGCCAAACTGGTGGCGCAAGACCTCATGGAATCCACTGTGGCCCACATTGACACCTCTGGTTGGGCCATATGCATCGCCACGGACATGAGGACTGCCTGGCTTTGGGCTACTAAATTCAACCCTGGCGTCCATGAATGCATATTGGACCTTCCATTCGAGGGTGGCCACCTCTTTCACCACCGATGAACTAGATGAGAAAAACAGTTCCCAAAGTCTGTATTCTTACGAAGGCCACGCCTAAGGCGTACACCCAGTCACATCAACAATCCGGTAAGGTGCGGGCATTCAGCGGTTTTCAGGTGCTTCCAAGAATGGAGGTCTAGACAGCCTGACCATTCTGAGTCTGCACCGGAGCAAAGAAAAGGAGGGGATTAGGGGGGGCAAGGGCTTATTTCAGTCCTCCTCCTTCGCAACAGCCTCGGAGGGAAAGAAGGCATGACGCGCCCCTTCGGGTCCACGTGTCTCTGGTGGGGGGCAGGCTTGCCCTTCACGCACACATTTGGCGTCAGAAGGTTACAAACCCCTGGATCCTATCCGTAGTGTCCACGGGGTACAGTCTACCAATCCCTCCCTCACCTCCCTCCTCTCCCACAGATTGGGACAGCAATTCTGTTGGTGGAAATTCGGTCACTCGTTGAGAGCCAGGCAGCGGAAGAAGTCCCAACCTTCCAGACAGGCTTGGACTTCTACTGCAGGATTTTCGCCATACAAAAGAACCAGGCTGGCCTGAGAGGAGTTATGGACCTTTCCACCCTCAACCTTTCCCCTCTTCAAAAATTCAAGATGGTTACACCAGCACTAATAGTGGAGACACTGTGCAAGGGAGACTGGATGTGCTCCCTGTATCTGAAGGACGCTTATCTACACGTCCCCATTTGGCAGCCTCATCGCCCCTTTCTGCGGTTCGGGATCATGGGCTGCCATTTCCAATGCAAGGTTCTACCCTTCGGCCTCAACTCAGCCCCCCAGGGTATTTCTCAGACTGATGAATGCAGTGGCGGCCCTCCTCGGGCCCAGGGCCACCACGCCTACCCATACCTGGACGACTAGCTCGTCCGTGCAAGATCGCCAGAGGCGGTTCATCACACTTCCTCCGCTCTTATGATCACTCTACACGAGCTGGGATTTTCTGTGAACCTCAAGAAGTCTCAGCTGCAGCCTGACCTTTCTGGGTCTCAACTGGGACACGAGCTCCGAGAGTATTTCCCCTCGGAGGACAAGATCATGGCCATCAAGAGGGCTGTAAACCACTTCCTCAGCCGAGAGGTGACCTCGGCCTGGTGGTACCATGGGCACCATGGTGGTTTTCCTACTGGCCGTCCCCCACACAAGACTCAAGAGGAGATTACAGATGCACTTCGCAGCCTCATGGAATCGGGAGCATGGCTCCCAAGAGGAGCTTATCAGCATTCCTGTCTCCACCCGGACCTCACATGGTGGTCCAGGGACCGCAACCTGAGGACGGGTGAGCCGTTTTGGCAGCCGACCCCTGAGGACACCATCACCACAGATTCCTCCCTGGAAGGCTGGGCGGTTTGGAGGGGGGCACTCTGGACAACCAGTGTCCATGGAGTCTGGTACCTTCAGGAGCAGGAGTCCATATCAATTGGCTGGAGCTGAAAGCTATCTGGTTAGCTCTCTAGGCCTTCCTCTCGCTCTTCGTCTCCTGGGCCAACAAGAAGTGCCAGCAGTTTGCGTCCTGGATGGGGCTGGGCCCCCGCTCTCTGGGCGACGCACTCAGATACAATGGGACGGCATGACAGTGTATGCATTCCCGCCCACACCACTGGTCCACAGGGTGACCTGCAAGATGAGGGAATCGTATCACACCTGTGTCAATCTAATAGCTCCATGGTGGCCGGCCAGGCCATAGTTCTCGGAGCTCCTAAGCCTTTCTGACAGGCCTCCCATTCACCTACCATTCGGCCCAGCTCACCTCCTCTCGCAGCAGGTGGGCAGGGTCATCCACCCTGCTCCGCAGAAATTGGTGCTTGTAGCGTGGTTCCTGAGCGGGTTACACTGAAGCACCTTGGACTCAGGCTAACGTGGATATCCTCCAGGGTGCTAGAAGCAAGGCTACTAGGACCCAGAACAAGAGTAAATGGACCAGAATTTGTCACTGGGCAGACTCTAATGAGATTGACCTCCCCAGCCCTCCCGCCCCTTCCCCTGATTTGCACGTTGGACAATGTGCTCTCCTTTTCTGCATTCCTCACTCACTCCGGGGTGCAGGTGGACACATGCTGCACCTACTTGGCAGCCATCTGCACTTGTAGGAATTCAAAGGAGGTGGTCTTCTCCAACCTGGTGGCATCTGGCGAGCCCTACACTATTTTACACAAAGATAGAACGCACCCTGCATTCCTACCCAAAGTAGTCTCTGCTTTCCATCGGAACGTGAAGATGTTCTTACCTACCTAGACAGGACCAAGTGCTTCTGCAAATCGGACACACTGTCACCTTCTGGTGGGGTAGGTGTCAACACCTGGGTATCAGGCATCCAAGGCCTCCATAGCAAGGTGGATGGATACAGCCATCAAGGAGTCATATGAGGGGCAGCACAAACTGCTTCCAACTTGCTTGCATGCATGCCCACGCTGTCGGGCCAGAGCCACGGCCGTAGCATTCCAGAGACCAGCCCTGTGGCAGGTCATCAGCAGGGTGGCTACCTGGGCCACCCCTTAAGCTTTCTGCAAGCACTACTGTTTGGACGCCGGCTCTAGGTCAGACGCGGCATTCCGACAGGCGGTCCTAAGGAACTTGTTGTCTTAAGAAGGGTCTCCTCTCCACCCTGGGGCTAAATTCATTTTTAATTTCCCATGGAGTATTGAGGAAAGGTGACAGGACATAAGAGTAATTAATAGTTACCATAGTGACCAACGGGTTTAGTCCATAGTCCCCTTTCCGCCATACGTCCCACCATCCTCCCCCCTAATAATACTGGTGTCATTAGGCAATGTAATATTGTTGACGCTTCAGTGCGGACTGAGGAGTGATGCTGGTGGGCGGAGTCAGAGGAACGCATGCTCCCAGGGCCGCACCCCCGCGCGTCTGTGTCTCTAAGTTTAAAGGGGAAGATTTTTTCTGGTGAAAAAGGTTCTGTCTCCCGTCCCTAGCGAGGTGACGCCCAAGGAGGCAAGGGGACTATGCAGTAAGAGTACGTTAGTCACTACAGTGAGTAACTATTAATTTATTTGCATGCTTTCAATACTTCGTAGGTACCTTGGTGTACTGGGATTCCCCTGACCAGGCCCAGAGTTCGCTTAAGATTGTTTTGTTTGACATTAAACTGTTGCTGATTGGCTTCAAGTACACGGTAGAGAGTGCAAGAGATTGATTGGAAGTACTTGCTGCACTAAAACGCTGCTCGTTATATGCATGTGTTGTGAGCTGCAAAAGAACTTGTGGCATAAAATGCTGTGTAGTGAATTTTTTTGAGGCAGCAGGAAAGCAACATCTATGTCTTGAGGGGTGAAAGTTCAGTGGAGCTTTTAAGACCTTTTGTTCTCTTCACAACCAGATTGATAGTACCTGCTAATGATCTGAATAACATCAACATCTGGCAAACATCTAATGCTTATACAATGATTCTGCAAGAACCAAAACTTTTGACCTGGTTTGGGTTTGTTTGGTAGTGCTTTAAGCAAACAGTGTTTTGAGATTCAGCTTAGCTGTGTGGATTTCTCGCTTGTAAAGCAAATCGTAAATTACTCTTTCTTTATAAAATGTTTTTTCCAAATGTCCATGTCTTTGTTTTTTTGTTGCATACTGTCCATCTTAGCAGCACTTGCTACTTTGGTGTAGATTAACATGTACATGAACTGAAAGGGTTTTTAGCCTGCTGGGCTGGTGGCATATATTTCTTCATAATTCTAAATTGATCTACTAAAACAAAATACTGTTTTTAGACTTTACTGCGTTTATGAACTGCTAAAATGCAAACCTCTTGTCATTGCAGGTGTAGTCAGTGGAGAGATGTTCAGACACATGCAGAATTCTGAAATAATTCGGAAAATGACAGAAGAATTTGATGAGGTATTGGAGGCCCTCCAAATGTATAGATTGTTAATGGGTGTTATTTTTTAAGTGGACATTTAAGCGCTACCACTCTTATTAAAGTATTACTGTGGTATTGCTTGGTTTTTAAGAACAGTTAATGGTTTAGATTCAGTTTAATTGTCTGATTATTGGTTGCAGAAACCTGCAAAACCTATTTAATACTGTACTTGCAAAGAAATGTAAGACTCTCCTAAGTCACTATTTTCTCTTGATATGCATCATAAACCGATGACTTGATGCTCTTGCACCTTCCGTACATTACTCCTTTGTCCCATCTCCTTTCCACATACTTATGATGTTGCACCAATAGGGCTGGGCTGATCTTTTTGCTAGTAAAAATACAGCTATCTTTTTGAATTTGCTGAACTGGACATGGCATGGTGTGTATGGCTACCCCTTTTTTCACTACAACAGGTCCAGAGGTTTAGGATCTGTTTTTAAACCTGCTGTTTTTCATTACGGTCATGTCAGTCCTTCCCCATCTAGAAGCACTAGTCTCCCCATCTCGGGTTTGACCCAGTTTTATGTATGCACCTCCTGCTGGATCTGACTAGCACATGTTGTCTCATGGGCTTTAGCCAAGAGCACTGTTGGGAGGCTTCTGCACTGCCTGTTGCTTTCTTTTCTGCCTATCTTGTGCCGTAGGATTCAGCACTGGCCTATCCTCCAGACCTCAACATGACACATGAAGGACTCGGTACAGATGCAGAAAGGTTGCTCCCAGGGATGTCCTCTGGTAAAATACAGGGTTATTTTCCAAGGCATCCCACAATGTTTACTCCTTCATGTAACAGCCTAGCAATAGTGACTGTTTGCAGAAGTTACATGTGACTGTTGGTGGCGCTCGTGTTGATGGACTGCCACTTGTCTGTTACCGGATCCATGCGACTTGAGTTACTCATAAGCGCCTGGAACCTGTGACTGGGCTCCCTGAGCCCAAGTGCCATTGCCTCCTGCTGGGACTCTACCACCAGGGATCCTCTGAGGGTCCTCAAGAGTATTGCACACTGCTTCTGCTGGAGGACAGGACTTTAAATTATGATTGGATAAGCAGGACTAAAAGCAGCACCTGGTTATCCAACAGTAACCTATCACCAGGGACACCACTGGGGAACGAGATGCTAGTACATAGCGTTACACAAATTTAACTTCTGCAAAAAATGCAAACCTACAATTGTTTCCATTATGTTTGACCCCTTCTTTAAATTTCATATAGATGTGTCCTTATGTTTATTTATAGAATGTCCCAAATGCACATGTTCAGCATCAGTTGGCCAGCAGAGCCAAAATCTTCATGCTTGGTTTAGGGTATATTTAAAGAAGCTCATTAGGAGGTTGAGACTGTTCAAATCCCTTCCTCGGCTGGCCCCAATAACGTATATCTTGCATCCTGCTGCATCCATTGAATTTTGACCTTCTATATGTATGGTGCTGGGCCGTGTATATGGGATTTCTCCATCTTATCCAATGCCTGCTGGTCCAGTGGAGTCTGATCTCCCTGTTGGGGCTGCTTGCTTAAATGACATGTAGGACAGGTAAGCTGACCCGTAAGCCAAGGCCTTCCATGACACGATGTGGGGCCTGCCACAGTTTTAAGGTAATTAAACAAGAGGTTGTTACCACAGTGCTCCTTGTGGCAGGGGTTCTTGCTCTTAAAAGGTCATGAGATGAATTTTTTGTCTGCACTGTGGGGGAAGACTTCAGAAAGCAACACCAGTTATGGTGAACAGGGAAGACTCGGAGAGGTTAGCCAAAACTCCATCAAGGTAGGTGGATGAGCAGTCCAGGCTTAGTCTCAGGTAAAGTGTGAGTCGTCTAAGGCTACAGAGAAGCCACACACTAATTTCAGGTTCTACAGTCAATGTACAAAAATACAGTAATTTACTAGGCCTTTCAGAACACAGGTGACTTTTGCAATCAGGATAGTACTATAGACATGCCCTGTTGACGTTACTTTTCGATTCCTCGCACCAACAACTAGATATCGGCCTATGCAAAGTATGTGAATTTAAGCAGATACAAGCATCCGATGATTAAAGGTATGTTATATTTGTCATCTTCACTTTTGGTGAGAAAATCACTTACTAAATAAACGAGTACTAAAAATAGAATCTCCTCAACTCCAGTTCCCCCTGTCTTAAGCAGTCAAGCCATAAGATGTTATGGGGCCTAGTGCCCATAAGTCACCAGAGTGGATTTCAAGAAAGATGCAGTGAGCTGTGGTGCTGAATCAAAAGCATTCAGAAAGTATTTTGTAGTGAAATATATATTTTCAGAAAATCAGGTAAGTACTCCTCTGAATCCTAGTCCGAAGGTTGGCCTAGAAGTAGGATCCTTGACTCCAGGTTAGGCAAAAAAATGTCGAGCCACAGGGAGTTCGCGAACGTGGGGCTTTGCCTAACCCAAAAAAGGCCCCACAAACGGGAAATGGCAAAAAAAGGGGCCATTTTGACAAATTGGTCACCCATGGGTGCTGTACTGCAGCTCAGGGTTCAGCCTGTGATAGAAAAGCACAATGGTAGGAAACATTAAACCACTGCCTCCAGCCATTTAAAGTAGTGAGGGTAACACAAAAAATGAAACATGAGAATGTAGGATAAGGGGCAACTAGGTATCCCCACAGCACTCCACATAAAATGGTGTGCTGGACCTACAAAGAGACATGGTAGGGAAAGTCAATTTCACTTTACCATTCTGTAGTTCACCCAAGGAAAGGTATTTGAACCTTGCTTGTCGCCATATAAAAAGTAGATGCCAATTGATTTTGTCATACTCCAAAAACAGTGGAAACACTAGATCCAAATCATGTCAAAACACATGAGTGAGAAAAAAGGCTGCTTACTCCAGGGTTAAAATAAAGTCCTAAATCTACCAAAAGAGCTGGGGGTCTCTAAGGTTGAAGGGAATTTGCACAGAAATGAGAATTCTCCCCAACGACCTGCAAAGTTAGGGTGTAACTCATCTTGTCCTTTACAGCCCAGTCCTTAAATGTTGAATGTTGTGCTTTAAGTCTACAGGTTTGCCCACCCCAACTAACTCAGATGCCATAGGAGAACTGGATCGACAGCAAATCTGTGACCCCCCTGGATGAATCCTGAGGCTGGAAGATGCTCTTCCTTGTCACAGTACATTTGGTGCTTTCGCAGGCTAAGTTGTGGTTTGGCTTTAATCGATTGGATTCCTTGAAAACGGACCCCCTTTGCAAGGAGTCGGCGCTCGGATGTCCGGGCCAATAGAAGACGAGTAACCAGTTTGTGTTGGAAAGGCAGCCCTTTCATTCTTCACAGTGGTCTCCGTCGGTAGGTCGTTACTCTGGCTGTCGATGTGCCACAAAGGTGAAACTTGCTGTGGGCTCCGAAAAGTCCTGGCTGGAGAGGAAAAGCCCTTGGGTGCCTTTCTTTGACGATGTGTGCAGTGGCAGAAGTAGGTGTTGGGTTTCAAGGTTTTGTGGTTTACATACTTGGATTTTCAGTGCTGCAGCATGGACCTCTGGACTCTACCAAGGGACTGGACTACGGACCCTCACCAAAGCTGTACCCTTGGGACGTTATTTTTGGTGGGAAACCCACTGGCAGACCTTCCTCTGAGCACAGCGAACTGGAATCTTTGGTGGGAAAAAGTGGTCCGATGTCGTGTCCGGGGATGTCCCTTGAAAGATTTTTTGATCTGGTGGAACTTTCACAGCTCTGCGTGTCAAGCGGCACAATGCCAGGGTACCCTCAAGCCCCCCCTCTCGGGTTAATATGCAGTAGTCCGATTTCCAGCGGTCATGAACACTCCTCTGGACCCTGGGCAACACAACTTGATTTTTTTGGATCGAGATGCCCAAGCACTCCTCTTCTGGAATCAAAAAAACCCTTCTCCAGACGGCGGGCACACATGACTGGATTCTTGGGTACTTCTGATGAAGAGTAGCAGGTGCACAGGTGTCCCTCGTAGCTCGGGAAGAGGTCTCCTAACCAGGTCCTTTCTTGATTCCATCCTTTGGTCAGCTCAGCAGGCTTTAAATTCCTTGAAGAAATGCAGCTGCAAAGTGGACCCAGGATTCAAGTTTCAGGTTTCATCTTCAGAACAAATTGGTAAGTGAGAGATCCCTAGTCATACACATTGGTTTGCCATTCATTCAGGCTGTGCCAGGCTCAGTCAACCAATCCTACACCTGTGCATTCATACAGGCAGACTCCAATTAGGCTCAGTCATTCAGGCCATTCACCCAAACCAGACACCCATAGCAGAGAACGTTGATTGCAGTAAGCACCCAGCCTTTCAGAACACTACACTGCATTCGCTCCGTTTCAATCCAGGCTGGCTTATGCATTGCCACACAACCACAGACACCCACAACACAATTATTTGACTTCAGACTCCATTCATACAGGTCCCACCCCAAGGGTGCACTCGCAACACAGTCCCTGGGAAGGCTCTTGTCAGTCTGACAGGAGGCAGCCACAGAACATATATGGTATTTGCTCCAACACCCAGTCGGGGAGAAGGGGACAGAGTCAGGGCTTGCCAGGGCTTTGGGAAACAAGGTTTAAAGGCAATGAAAACCAAGAGGCTACAGTGGCCTTCTTGCCTTTGTCCAGGAATCCATTGATTCCTATTGCATGGCCTATTGGTCCCTAAAAACGGAGGCCACTGAGCCACTGTCAAGTAGCATGTAGCTACCACCGAATCTAAGTGATTTGCCCACGGCTGAAACTACCACGGGCAAAACGTTTGCATGAGAAAGGTGTGAACTACCAAAAGTTTGCACCTTTCTCATGCAAACACACATACATTCTCAAACCCACACAAACACATAACACACCCATAACGCCCCCACCCACACCCCAACATAAACAAACCCCACTTACCTTCAGCTTCACGTTGGGTTCCTGCAGCGCCAGTTCCCTTTCACTTCCGTGATCGGGAACTGGTGCTGCAGGGTCCGGCTCTTTTCTTTTTTTTTTTTAAAACGGAAGGCTGCCCGGATGTCCCCCGCAGCCCCTGCTCACTATACCATAAAGTATAGTGAGAGGGTCGATGGGTGGGACACCCCTGCAGCCCCCCATTTTTTTATTTTTTTTTATTTATTTTTTTACAATGCTACCACCAAAGGTTTGAACTTTTGGTGTTCGAAACTTTGGTGGTAGAATTTTTAGAACTTTTGGTCGTTGCAACCATTTATTTCGGTACAATCGTCCTAAACCGCTACCACCAGCCCATATCCTGCTCTGTGGGCAACACAGGTGCCCAAAAACACAAACCAGAGGTAAAAAGGTGTGCCCATGCCTTATGGGTGCCATGGTATCCCATGGGTGGTGTTCACCTTGAGGAAAATTGAAGAGCTGCACTGTTGGAGGTCCAGGCTGGACCTCAGTGGTAGAAAACATACAGAGAAAACGCACAGAGAAGTGGTAGGACAAAGGACTAAGAGGCCCTGTTACTCCAAAAGGCATTTCCAGCATCACACCCACAGAGGCTCCTTTCGAATGGATTGTCTACTCCCACGTATTCCTCATCTTATGACTATCGTTTCAGCAAAGCATTTTCTTGGCAGAGGGTGCTGTGGGGCGATGTGGTCGACTCGATTTCCCACGAGGGCTTCCATCCCAGGGTCGTCAGTCAATATATGTAGCACACACAGCACACGTTGGCTTAAATTTTGATTTTTCCATGACAGCTACACTTGGAAGAATTACAGCATGCTTCCGTTTTTTGTGAAAAAACTGAGTTTGAATACAGTGGCCTGGGTTTAAAATGTGCTACAAAAGCTGTGCCAAGATGCCCCTCATGGACCCCATCAGGTGTCTGTGATGCCTTGGCATTAAACATAAGACGGCCGACCGTGAATTTGGTCAGTTGGATCGGTAAGGCTATGAAAGAGCATAGAGGGTAATCCAACGAGTCGAGAGGTGACTCTCCTCGAAGGAAAAGGTTTTTTTAAAAAAAAGCACTCTTGCTCCAGGAGCAGGTCCCATCATTCCTCCTCTTTAAGGAAATTGAAGAGAAGGCATTCTGATGTTTGTTAATCTGCTTAGAATCACATGTTGTGCATAGTCCGACATCCAGTGGTCACTGCGGAGTATTGCATTTTGTTTTTCGTAGCCGAAAAGGGGACGTCGACAAGGCGTGTCTGTAACACTATCCCTATAGTGACGTGCAGTGTACCCACAATCCCTCACGCGTCGAGGTCCCTCAGATTCTTTTTTTCTGCCCAGATATTTGTCGTCTTTACGCGGAGCACCTCGAGAGTAGGGGTGTCACGGTATTAGTTTTATGACGGTACGATAACCTTCTTGCCAAATGACGGTATATCATGGTTATCGCGGTATAGCAGGTGGAGGTAACTAATCTTAACAAATATTTTCTAAAAGGTCATAAATTGTCAGATTTATCATCACAAACAAAACCAGGCACCCAGGGCCAGAATTGGGCTTTTCAACATACTTCCCACTGAAATGCCACCCCTTGCTTCCACCAAACACACGTGTGAAGAGGAGGAGGGGGGGATTGTGGGGGGAGCCCTGCTGCCACTGGCAAAGCAAACTGAATAGCTTAAGTGGTCATTTAGGCTTTTAGCTCCCCCCATTGGCTACTGGTGAAGATGAACATGTTGCCATCTTGATAACCTGCATGCCACAGATCAATGGAGGCTGAGGGTAGTATACGCTTGTGCGCATACGCACACACGCTCTCTTTACTTTACAGCCTTTAGTTTACTTGCGGACCAAAAGGTGTTCAGTAATCACGGACATGTTACCCTTTGGTATGGCAACGGGGAATACCCACAGAGCTGAGCGAATTTCGCAGTGCGACTTATTATATGTAAATTCAATGATGGAACCAGGGAAATCCCCCATTGTCATATGTTTAGCAAACAATATCCATTATAAATATATAAATCCCAAAGCCGCCATCCCAAAGTAAACCCTTTTCCTTCTTGGCACTGTATTTATTCTTCCTATTGCTAACATATTGATTTTATGTCAGGCATGTGTGGTTTATGGAATGGCATTAAAAACTGCTCCAACTGAAACTACTTGGCAGACGGCACATCCAACAGTGCAAGCCCAAGACTGTGCAGCACTTGCTTACTGCAGCCTTTCCAAATCAGATTGAAAAGCACACTTAACGGTATAAACGGTATACCGGTATAAACAATGTGACGGTTATTGTTCAATTAAGTGGTTCACGGTATCTTTAACGGTATACCGGTATACCGTTACATCCCTACTCGAGAGACACTGCAAAAACATTTATTCGACCTTTGGTCGTTATTAACTTAATACTTTACATCCCTCCTTCAGCGTCATAGCTGCAAAGCTGTTTCACCGCCGATCAAGATCTTCGACGGCGGTGCCTTCGACGGAGGAGTTGGTTCGGCATTCGCCGAACACGTGGCCTGGCCTCGCTGGCCAAATACAGTAGGGAGAGTGGGGTCGTGGGACATTTATTTCTCTTTGAGAATGACTTTCCCTTTCCCCTCCCTTTCCTTCGGGGTTGTTATCACATGCAATCATTTCCTCAGCTATGGAAAGGACACCCTTTAGGTTTTGCCCGTGTTGCAAGGGCAAGTTTACCTGGAAAGAACAGTATAAACGGTGTAACCGTTGCTTGCCCCTCGACCACAAAGAAGACGGCTGTGAGGCCTGTCAGCTTCTTAAGCCTAAGACTTTAAAGGACCGCAGGGTCAAAAGGTGGGCAGCCTACGCCATGTCTAGGTCAGATTCCTCACACACCGCCGCCGAAAGTGCCGAGGAATGTGATAACCCGACGTACGTTTCAGAAGTCGTAGACCTTTCTAAGGAGCGTTCACGCTCCTCGTCTGTGCTCTGTCCGACAAGCTCGGCTCACACCCTGCTTATGGGGATGAACACCCCAGCGACACTGACACACACAAAAAACACTCCCATACACACACCACCCACGGCTCCTCATCGTCGAAGACGAAGAGAGCATTAACGCCAACGAAGACGCAGGTCCTACCGCGGCCTCCTCAGACCGTAGGAGTCCTAAGCCCTCCCCTCTCAACCGCGACTAGCGACTGGGCTACCCAAGATAAGGGCGCTTTCACTAAACCGCCAGACGCGCACCGTCAGAGCGCCCGTCGGCGTAGAGCAAGCGACGCCTGTAACGTCGACGCCAGAGGTACCCTCGACAGACAGATTAGTTGTCGAGAGCCTGGCGCGGATTGTTTCCACTGCTGGCCAGAGACGGACGGCAAAAGAAACGTCGATCACTGCTCACAAGGCCTGGGAGATGCCGACAAGGTCAGAAGGAAGTACCCTAGGCTGTATAAACCCCTCCAAGAGGATGTAGATTTATATGACCTCACTGAAGATGACCGCCACTTTCAGGAGGATGACAAATTCTTAGGCAACGAAGGGGAACAAAACCTAGAGGAGGAAGGTTTTGAAGATAACCTAGATATGGGTGGTGGGGGCTTCGGAGTGTCAACCAGCGAGGCACCACCAGATAAAGAGGGTATAAAATTGTATGCCCTAGGAAAGAGGATTACAGCCTCGGCAGCCTTTTCCGCAAGAATTGCCAACAACTCTTTGCTGGCAAGTTACGCAGATGCACAATGGAGCAAACTACCTAAGGACATCGAGGAGGTACCGGAACCCCTACGTACTCTGCTTCTGGCCACGGTTACTGAAGGGACCTTAGTCAACCAAAGCATCATTAAAAATACTCTGGATGCTGTAGAAACGGCTGGCCGTTCCCTAGTCCAAGGAATCCTCCTCAAACGCCATGTATCGCTATGTAATTCAGGTTTTAAACCTGAAACACAAGCATCTCTAACAAACCTATAGAAGATGCCAACCTCTTTGGGAAGGCGGTGGATGAGGCACTAGAGACCGCAAAGAAGGATTTTGACACCATCAAAACCCTAGACCAAATTTCAAGGCCTTCCAACAAACGTGGTTATTGCAACAGACGCTTTTTTCGAGGCCAACAGCAACAGCAGCAGCAATCCTGTGCAGGTAACTGGTCCTCTAACAAAGGCACCAGTGGACAATGCAACCAAAGAAGACAACTTTGTGGCAAGGGAAGAGGTTGGGGTCCCACCCCTAGAGGTTCCCAAGCCACCAACACCCAATGACTCGAAGATTCGGGTCCCCTCCCATGCATAGCCGGTCGGGGGCTGGTTAACATCCTTTCTTCCAGCATGGGAGGGTTTAACATCAGACTGCTGGGTACTATCAACCATAGCCCGCGGTTACTGTATAGAATTAAACAGTTCCCCTACGTACAGACCCCCAAGGGGACGACGCATGTCACCAGAACACCTCGCCATCCTTCTTCAAGAAGTGGACCAACTACTAGAAAAAGGAGCTATAGAGGTGGTGCCTCTATCTCGGGTAACGGAAGGTATTTATTCAGTGTACTTCCTTGTGCCCAAAAAGGACTTAACCATGCGCCCTGTACTAGATCTGCGCCCAGCGAACAAATTTGTCAAACCTCAAAAGTTTTGTATGGTGACTTTACAGGAGGTGATTTCACAGGGAGATTACATGACTGGACATGAAATATGCATACGTTCATATTTTAATGTTGCCAGCGCACAGAAAAAACCTCAGGTTCATGATAGAGGGCAAATACTACCAGTTCAGAGTGCTACCCTTTGGCATAGCGTCAGTGCCAAGGGTTTTCACTAAAGTACTGGCAGTGGCAGCGGCCCACCTGCGCAGGTTGTCCATCCCAGTATACCCATACCTCGACGATTGGCTCATAACAGGGGATTCTTACGAAACGTGCTTCTCAAATACCCAAAAGACTGTAGACCTTTCGTTCCAACTGGGCTTCTCCATCAACGAGAAGTCTAGCCTAGAACCCAGCCAGATCAAACCATTCCTAGGGGCTCTAATTCGAACAAAGGACGGCCTCGTCTTCCCCTCCAACGAGAGGGTGCAAAACATGCTGTTTCAGATCCCTCAATATGTGGCCGGTCGAGAGGTGACCGTATGCAAAGCAATGCGCTTACTAGGAATGATGGCGTCATGTATTTATTTGGTACCTCACGCGCGCCTGCGCCCAATGCAAGAGTGGCTCAACAGCCAGTGGTGTCAGGCCAGCGGACAATGGGACGATCTAGTGGTTTCGCAAGCCTTGGTTCTCTCGCTACGGTGATGGTGGTCGAAGGAAAACCTGGTAATAGGGAAACCATTCGCCACCCCCGCAGTGGAAGCCACTCTAACCACAGACGCATACCTCACAGGATGGGGGGGGGGGGAGGCTCACCTATCCCATTAGACTGCTCACAGAGTTTGGACTCCGAGCATAGCATCCAAGCACATAAACTTACTGGAGCTACTAGCTGTGTTCAAGGCACTGAAAGCCTTCCAGGCACACCTGCAAGGGAAGACGGTGAAAGTCCTCATGGACAGCACCACAGCCATGTACTACCTCAACAAGCAAGAGGGCACTCCCTCTCCAGGACTGTCCAAGCTGTCCCAGAACATCTGGAAGTGGGTTCTCAGACACATGTTCCTATTGTCACATGTAACTGGGGAACTCGATCTGCTAGCAGACGAACTCAGCAGAGACTTCCCTTTGCCCTCGGAGTACGAATGGCGGTTACACGAAGACATAGTCTTCGACGTTTTCACACAATGGGGATTCCCACAAATAGATCTGCTCACAACTCTGGAGAACTCCCAATGCCAAGATTACGCCTCCAGGTACCCCCAGAACCCATCCAAGAGGAACGGTCCATCGATACCATGGTCAGGGAAATTTGTTTACGCTATCCGCACCCCCCCCCCCCCCCCCCCCCCGACTCCCCTTCTTAACAAGATAGTGCACAAGATGCACCAGGAACAAGTTACCATGATACTGGTGGCCCCTATGTGGGCCCGACAGCCATGGTTCGCCCACTTGATGAGATGTCCCTATCTCCTCCAGTGAAACTTCCCTGCCCGTACAACATGCTGTCACAAGACAAGGGCAGAACACTGCATCCATGCCCTCAGACCATGAACTTAGCAGCCTGGCTCCTGAGATCATAGAATTTGGACATTTACAGCTCCCTCAGAGATGCATGGACATTCTCAGGGAGGCTAGAAAGCCTAACACTCGTCACTGTTATTCTAGCAAATGGAAGAGATTTGTCATCTGGTGTAGAGGAAGGAGCATCAACCCAGTTGACTGCTCTCTCACACAAATTGTTCTGTACCTGACTCACCTTCTAGACTAGGGCTTGGTGTTTAACTCTATTAAAGTCCATTTAGCTGCACTTTCTGCATACACCACTTAACAACTTAGTGTCATGGTGGAAAGTCCCAGTTATTAAAGCCTTCATGGAAGGAGTGAAGAGGATCCACCCTCCCATAGCTAACCCTGCTCCCGGATGGGACCTAAATGTGGTGCTAGCGAGGCTCATGGGGTCACCCTTTGAACCCATGCACAAAGCAACACTTAAAGACCTCACTCTTAAGACTGCTTTTCTAATAGCTATCACCTCCATTAGGAGAGTAAGTGAACTACAAGCGCTCTCTGTATTAGACCCCTTTGTAACAGTTCACAAGGATAAGGTGGTTCTACGCACACATCCTAGGTTTGCACCAAAATGTATCTCTAAATTCCATGTCAACCAGTCAATAGAACTACCAACGTTCTTTCAAAATCCTTCAAACGTAGGGGAGAAGAGCCTGCATACACTGGATGTTCGCAGAGCTGTTGTTTTATATGGAAATAACTAGCCCACTGAGAAAGACTAATCAGTTATTTGTCTCAGTGGCAGCAGGAAGAGAAGGAGATGCAGTTTCAAAATCCACTATTTCTAGATGGATTGTACAATGCATCACTCTCTATTACACTCTTGCTAAGAGAGGACTACCCTTCAAGCCAAGAGCACACTCCACCCGAGGCACCGGGGCATCCATAGCATTCATTGCAAATGTTCCCCTAGAGTCCATTTGCAAAGCAACAACCTGGAGTTCTGTTCACACCTTTACAAAACACTACTGTCTAGATGCCCACTCTAGATCTGATTCCCAGGTGAGACCGGCAGTATTAAGACATCTTTTCTCTACTGTTCCTTCTCACAACCCACCTCCAACTCCGGGTACTGCTCGCTAGTCTATGCACAGCATGCGATTCTAAGCAGATTACCAAACATCAGAAGACAATGCATTACTTACCGTAAAAGCATTTCTGATGGTTGTATCTGCTTAGATTCACATGCGCCCACCCTTCCTCCCGCTCGGATGGAAGGAACATAGTCTTTCTTCTATATCTCTTTTCTGTACTCACGTCTAAAAGGCTCCCTCAGGGCAGAAAAAATACAAACATAGGGACCTCGACGCGTGAGGGATTGTGGGTACACTGCACGTCACTATAGGGATAGTGTTACAGACCCGCCTTGTCGACGTCCCCTTTTTGACTACGAAAAACAAAATGCAATACTCCACAATGACCACTGAATGTCGGACTATGCACAGCATGTGAATCTAAGCAGATACAACCATCAGAAATGCTTTTACGGTAATGCATTCTTATAAATCGCTGTCTTCGAGTTCATCCGATACCTCTCCGGAGAGAAGTATAACCTGTCCTAGCAAATCCTCTACTGCAGCTGAGTGGCAACATTTTGGACTGGCACTGTTGACCATCTTTGAGGAGGCGGCCCGACCCCCTTGAAGGTTAAAATGCCATGCTCCTGTCGAGCCACCTGAGGCTGACAAGGAGAGACCGAAGGCTGCATCTCGTGCGCCTTTGAGCCTGGGAGGGTAAGTCCACCCCTCGAGATACTTTGAGATTTCGCCACGATGAGAAATCTGGAGGACTTCAGAGTCGAGGGTTATGCTCATTTGAAGAATGTCAAACAAAATCGACAGAAAAGTCGAGGACATCGCTTTTAGCGTCGACTCTATCATCGCCAAAGTAGTTGACACCGTCATTTCCTATGTGGCTCCACTGGAGGAGCTGAAGCACCAGGACTGCTACTGGAGCAGTGGCCCCCACCACAGACAACCAGTGGCTCCCATACCTATATGGTGAGGGCACATCCTATTTGGGCTGGGCGATCTGAGCAGCGCTTGCCTAATGAAAATCTGCATTTTTATTTGTGAGCGTCGGAGAGATTTGTTCAGTAACAATATTGAAAAATCTGTGGCTGCGTGTGCAGGTGCTGTGACTGGCACCCCGCAACAACCACCATTAAGCACCACAAGGCAGATGCCATGTCCAAGATGGCCGCCCGAGTTTGGCATACTTTTCAATTGCCTAACTGCCCACGCCAAGCCCAGATTGGCTGGAATGTGCATTTGAGGCACCCAACACAGCCGGCAGGCGTAAGCCGGCCTATCGGTAAGAAGGCCCTGGAAACGAGGCTTTCACCTGTCTCAAGCCTGTCACTAGCCAGTCACGCTGCCCGCCCGAAGTCCTGACTGACTCAATACAGCCATACCTACGGTAACATACCGAATAATCATGCAGCCATAATGTGTTGTCGTCATGTGCCTATTTATAGCTTGCACTACGACTGAGACCCGGATCTGCATCGGTACGTAAATCGGCATCCACACGTGCTACAATCAGCGTAACAAACTAGCCCACTAACATACAGACCTCCTGTCTATACTACTGCTGCTCCTCCACTTTCAGAACTACTTCCCACTACCGTGCCTGTGCATCACTATCAACGCACTGTTACACCCACTCATAAACTAACTTCCAATTGAGGTAACATTGCCATCACCGGATTGCTTTGATTGTGCTGTATTGTTCGTACATGTTTGCTTACACCGATTTGGCGCAATTAGCGCCAGCATGCCCAACTAGAAATAAAAACAATATCAGTGAATAAAGTGATCCCAGCCATTTTCCCGACTCTAAACGCACTGTCCAATAATCTTGACCCTAGTGCCATGGTTGATGAATACAATAAAATCATGCTCACTACACTGGATAAAATTGCCCCACTCAAACTAAGAGCAAGTAAACCAAAAGCTCATTTAAACAAGTGGTTTACCCCACAATTAAAAGACCTACACATTATGAAAATGAAATGTGAAACTGCCTGGAGACTATGCCCCTCCATTGAGAACAAAGGCAAGCTAACTACCATTTCTTTGCATTACAAAAAGGAAGTTTGCCTGGCAAAACGGAATTCCTCTAATGAACGCATTGCCAAATCAAACTCGAGTATGAAGGAATTGTTCACTATACTAAAGAATTGGAGTCCTCAATTCCCTACCTGGCATATGTATCAAAAACAAGACCTGGTGTTCAGACATTCAACATGCACTAGCTAATAAAATAAATACACTCCAAAATAAAACAATAAAAAGCCACTGTAAATTCACAATTGTCTGCAAACACCCTTCCATCTAGTGATATACCTACTGCCCAGACTTCCAGATTCTGTTTTACTAAAACTACGAGCCTAGAGGTAGAGAAAACTATTCTATGTCTCAAGCCATCCAATTGCAAAGGTGACATCTGTCCTGCTCAAATTATAAAAGATGCCGCCAGAGATCTGTCACCATTTATTTCCAAACTGATTAATGCCTCCTTTGCCTCTGACACCATTCCGGCCAACCTTAAACAATCCTGGGTACTTCCACTTTTAAAAAAAGCAAATTCTTGACCCGCTCATTTATTAACTACCGCCCCATCACAACGGTACCATTTCTACTTAAAATACTTGATAAAGTAGCTTATACCCAGATACAAAAATACTTGGAACTGCACAAACTCCTGGGAGCTAGACAATCTGGTTTTTGCCCACTACATGGGACGGAAACGGCCCTGATTGACTTAAGAACACAGATTGATTGAGCTGAGCGATAATGGAAAGGCTGCCTTTCTCCTACTACTAGATCTCTCAGCTGCATTCGACCTAGTGGATAACGAGGTCCAATGCAGACACCTGGACTCAGCAGCTCCACAGAGGCTATTAGATGGATAGAATCATTCCTAAGCGACAGGACCATGAGGGTGTTTTGCCCAATCTGTAGCAGCGGATCCTACCCCCATCCGGTGTGGCGTACCGCAGGGTTCCTGTGTCTCCCCTACTCTATATAACATATTCGTCAAACCCTTGTTCAATGATCTGGACCTTCTGGGCATCACCTACACTAACTATGCAGATGATTCACAGGCTCTCCTCCCTCTTTCCGAGGATCATGCCAAGGACTCAGCGTTGGTGAATAGGCTATAACTCAATCCGGCATGGATGGCCAACCACGGTCTATGCCTGAACGATAAGACAGAGTTGATAATTTTGGGCACACATTCCAACCTCTTTAAACTAGGTCATGAATAGTCCCCCTTCACCATCGATGGAAACATCATTAGGGTATCTAAGGAGGTAAAAACCCTTGGATTTTACCTAGACTCAACTATGTCCTTTGACAAACAAGTAAAATTGTTGGCCTCTACCACGGCTTACACTTACAAGCTCATTAGAGCCGGCAAGCCATTCCTTTCAAATAAGAGCTGCATGATTCTGGCTAGAGCACTCATACTCTCTAGGTTGGATTACTGCAATGCTCTTTACAGCAGTGCTAACAAAGCCGTTATCCAGAGGTTACAAACTCTTCAAAATAATGCCTTAAGAGCTGCACTAGGCATAAATAAGAGTACACATTTACCCATCAGATGCCAACAGAAATGGCTTTCTACCCAAAATAAAATACAGCTAAAAATGGTCTCCTTGACCCACAAAGCCCGAAGTAATGCGGCCCCTACCTACCTAATAGACAGACTGATTAGAAGAACTTCCACTAGACCAACGAGAGCTAGTAATGCCAACTGCCTTGTGGTACCGAGATTTAGACTCCCTAAGATTGGCACACAGCTTTGCCGTGAAAGCAGCCAAACTATGGAATTCCCTGCCTCCTGAGTTAAGAGCAGTCCAACCCTACCCACATTGCAGAAAAAAAGTGTATCAACCTGCTCTACATCATTGAACACTAGCCTTACGAGAGCTATTTGCCTCATTTGGGTTGCCTTAGCCTATCTTGTAACCTAGTGAAATGCATAATGTAACTTGTTTATAAACTGTATATAGTTAATTTGTATCTATACCTTGAGTATTGCTATTATGCCTTTGTAATTTTACCTGTAAATACACCGCATTGTACTGTGAAATATTTGTAACTCTGTAAGCTTTGCATATTCTTACTGCTGCGCCCTGTTACTTTCGGGTCTGGTGCGCATTAGAAATAAATGAACAACAAACATTAATAAACATTGTCAATCATTGACTCCTTCAATTTTCAAGCGTAAGGAAATTGAGACATCTTATCAAAGAAGAATTTCTTTAATTCTTTATCTTCTATTCATGAGTATTATAGACCTTCAGACCACAATACTCCATTTGGGTTGGAATTCGGCACACCCAATGTCCCAGAACGCCTTGTTTGAGAAGAATCCAGGCTAAAGGAAATATATGAAAATGTGCAGTCGGCTGGGGGGGGAAGAGGGAGGGGTAGACACTTCACCTGAGATGGAATTTGGTAAGCCAGATCCGGTAGACCATGCTGGTGCCGCCTTATAGGCACCTGATGAATAGAGCAAAATAAAGTGATGGCTGGAAGGTTTTGTATTGATCATAGCTTTGGGCAGCCCCCCCAGACCATCGATTTTCAGCCTGCCAAGCCATTACAGATGTGGAAAACCCATATGCAAATCAGGCTTGGTCCTACCCCAAAAGGGGCAGTCCAGCCCAAACTGCTAATTGGGGATGTGACGGCGAAAAAACGTATTTTTTGGAAAAATCTCATTGTTCATCCTAAAAGTACACACATCGTCAGTCGATTCAGAAATTGGTTTGATGCTCATGCAATATGAAATCTGGTTAAGAGTACTGAAGTTATGATTTTGTATAAATGCAAGAGCCTAGCCGAGACCTCAAAATCCACATTATTGGAAATATAAAATCTGAAGGAAGGGCATGAGGGGTGTAGAGAGACCAATGTCACCATACAACGTAAAAAGCGGGTGTCTAGTAACCTGAACAACTAAGTTCAGTGTCCTAACACGTATTGCGGGTTATGTCATCAAGTTTCTTGTGATAAAAATCTATTTGAACCCTGTGCGTGATAATGTAGAACAAGTTGTAAATGAGAATGAAAATGTATTCGTGCATTGAACAGGTCGAAATGGAAATAGTATAATTGTAGCAGGGGATTTTACCTTTTCCTGTCTAAGCATTGATTTGTGAGAAAGATTGGGAGGATCCTATTTCGGGGAACAAAGTTAGGAGAAAAAGAACAATGAAGGTGGTGACCCCATCTCTTGATGCTACAATCTAACGGTAGGTATACCTTTTATCGGAAGAGGTCACTTTCAGAACAGGGTTACAATTTAAACCGGTGTTCATGGGGCTACCAAGTCACCTGGAGCATTTACTGTTTAGTAGACAAAACAAGTTGAGAAGCCAACCCAAAGCTAACAAAGAAAATACATTTTATTTACTTCTCAATAAAACATATAAAATGCATTTTTTTTTTAAAAAAAGATCTTTAACTGAAACATAACAAAAGAAATAAGGAACAGACAGGGAGTCTGGTACAACACATTAAAACTGTGGTGGGGTTAGTAGGTGCGTTTGTGTCTTGTTTTTTATTTACTGTTCAAAACAGGCAGTGTAGAGCACTCTTGTTGATAATAAACAGCTCTATCGTGGAAGAAGCATGTTAGAAACCTTAGGCTTTTTGTGATGTTCAAAAGCATTGATATGCCATTTGAGTTGACATTATACAGGGGTGGTCTCTTAAACCTAATGGTGGACTTGGACTAGACACTTTGAGAGGTGGGGTTTTTGCCAACTAAACTCACAACTTGAAAAGGACACCTGTTTACAACCGGCTTGGATTGGCCCCTCCTCTACTTTCACAATAGATATTTTTTAGCAAATGTAGATCATATTGATATTCTTGATTTTGAAGTTGTAAAAACATCAGTGTGTGATCATTCTTATTTGAAAGCCAAGTTTCACAGACCTTCACACATCACAGGGATTAGCGTAAGCAATTTAAAATTGACTTGTTTAAATGTTATTAATTAAGCGGGCAGCAGGTTAACTATTTACTAGCAAGTTGTTTGATATATCGCTAAACAGTGATAAGGTGCAACCGGGGAAAGCGGCTGAGTTTTCCAAAACGCTGATCAAGTGGATGATAGCTACTGGTGTGAGTTGTGAGCAAATGTTTATTCACGTTAAGGGCAGGAACTTTTTATATAATGCTAAACAATAAGAAACCAAGTATGCATGCAGAGATCAAAAGGGTCATTAGTTCTTTTAATGGGCTTGAATGAAAAGAAAAACATTTTGAAGAATTCGCCAGACTTAAAAAGTGGTGGCTGATCTACAAAATCCAAAGCTACATAAAGGAGAATCGGGGAATTATGCAAGACCTACTAGACTAAATAACAGCGTTCAAATGCAAGTATAATCTCATGCCAACTGATACTGAAAAGGATTGGGTTGCCCATTTTTCTTCCTTTATGGGTATAGTGGAGGAAGAAGTAATTCCAGACATGGATCTTCTCGTCGGGGAAGGAGGCGCGATTCTGCACCACAACCCAGGATCACTGAACCTGAAGGCCTGGCTCCTGCATCACCCCTGCATTGCTACAGGCATTTGCTGCACAAACCGGCAAAGATACGGATCCCAGCTACCTCGCAGATACCCATCATACTTGTCTCACTACCAGTGCACTAGAGCCACTAAAATACCTCGACCAGCCAAACGATCCAACTTCTGGTTCGACAAGGAACTGGTAGCATTAATGCATAACAAAAGGTTGCTGGAACACATCCACAATAAATCTCGCTCTATAGTCTGCAAACTTCTTCTCCAAAGCTAACAAACTCTACAAATAGAACACAAAGCAAATGCCCTCAACACTCGCAAAAATAATGCAACGTCAAACTCCAAAGAACTCTTCGCTATCCTGAGAAGAATTGGAAAGCCCTATACCCATGGTCGCCCCGTAAAAACTAGTTAAAACATGGTGTACCACCATACAAAATGCACTTGCTTCCAAAATGGACACGCTCCAAAATAAAATTATAGCCAAAAAAAATTACTAGACAGCAAAAACTCCTCCACTCCATTGCTGAACTCGGAGCTTAGGAATACAGAGACCGCATTTAAATTCTCCCTGGTCACCCAAGAGCAAGTCTCTCGACACCATCTCCAAACTCAAAACTTCAAACTGCAAAGGAGACTGCTTCCCAGCCAAACTAGTCAAATTATTTGCACCCATACTCTCCCATCACTAAATTAATTGGACTCCTTTGATTCCAAGCAGGTACCTGCCACTATCAAAGAAGTGTGGATCACTCCATTGCTTAAACCATCACTTGACCCCATATTACCCACAAACTATCGCCCCATAACCACTGTCCCTTTTCTACTTAAAATAATCAATAAAATAGCCTATTCCCAAATTCAAAACTACTTGGAGCAGAACCACCTCCTAGGCGCTAAACAAAGTTTCCGGCCAAGTCCCAGTTCTGAGACGGCAGTGCTAGACTTAAAAATCCACATGGATTCCGTAAGAGACTCTGGTAAATTGAGAATTCTACTACTATTAGAATTGTCTGCCGCATTTGATCTGGTAGACCAAAAAAAACTATGTAATACCATGCTAACTAACTTCAACTTCTCCTAGGAATCCACACTCTGGGTCAAATCATTTCTATCAGAACGCACCTCTAGGGTCTGCCTCGGCAAAGAATCTGCCAACCCCTTTCCAGTCCTTATAGGAGTGCCACAAGGCTCATGCTTATCACCAACTCTCTACAACACCTTTACAAAGTTACCTTTTGCAGCATTAGATGCAATGGGTGTGGTTTACACTAATTTTGCTGAAGGTACACAGATACTGATCTCTGTCACGGGCAACCATGAGCAAGACAGAATCACGTTCAACAAAATCTATAACATCATCAAAAATTGGATGGCAAACAGTCTGTCGAAATAATGAGAAGACAGATCCTCATCGTAGGGTCGCCAGCTAAAATCACAGCGCTCCGAGACTACACCTCAATCACCATCGCCGGCACACCCATTCCCATCCTCAACCAGCCCAAAACACTAGGTGTACACCTTGACACCAGTCTAACACTGACCAAACATGTGAACACACTAATCGGCTACATCCTACACCTCTAAGCTCATTGCACTAAGTCGGCAATTCTTGAACCCGCAAAATTGTATTACTTTAGCCCAGGCTCTCATTCTGTCTAAGCTAGGCTATTGCAATGTATTACTACTAGGCGCCTCAACACCAACTTAGTTAAACTCCAACTGCTGCAAAATAAAGCACTGCGAGCAGCACTGGGCATAAAAAGAATCTGACCACATCTCAAAGATTAGAAGGGAAGTCCATTGGCCCCCCATCAAAGCCAGAATCATTTTCAAAACACTCTATTACCCCTAAGTGCCTCAACAAAACAGCTCCATATTTCTGACCAATGCCATTGCCTGTAAGAACACTACTAGAGATCTTGGATCTAGCAACAACACCCACATGTTTGTCCCTTGCTACCAACTCTCCAGGGCAGGGGGACATAGGTTTCCAGTTATGGCCCCCCAAATATCGAACTCCCTTCCCTTTGTAACCTGAGAAACTTTATTGCGACTGTGCTCTAATTTATACTGGATTCTGCATGAACTGTAATGACTTTCTCCTTGTAACCACAAACGTAAGCCTACTGTAACCTACGCCATGATACCTCCAGGTTTGGATTTATAACCAACTAAAAAATAAAATAAACAATTTTCCTCCCTTTAAGTGACTTTCTCATGTGTTTGCAGAGTAAATGCATTACCATAAAAACTGTTAACCGCTTGTGCGCATAATTAATGATAATAAGATAGCATTGTCTTTTCCTTTTCTTACGTTGCTACAAATGTTACCGCAAACAAACTCAAAAGTGAAAGTGCTCGTTGAAGTACATTATCAAGTATTCCAAAGTGTTCTAGTAAAACGGTCTATAGTATTTAAAGTGATTCTCGTGTAAATGCAATAAATATATAATTTTTATGAAGTATAAGTGTTTCTTTGATGTGCATCTCTAAGTAGGTTCAGTGTACTTACCCTACAGCTCACATCTTCCTCTTAAGATAGGCCTGACTGCTCTGCCACTCTACCAAAGTTCTGATTTAGTACAGGCTTATACTAAGAGTTTGAGATCTACAAACCACTGGGATAGCTTACTAAAGTCGAACTACCAGTAGGACTAACTCCCCGAACTCCAGTGTTTCCCAGGTCTGGGGTCATGTGCTAGGAGACAGTGTGTGAAATTGAATTACCTTCCATTTACTGAGGGATTAGCTAATGTTCATGTGAGTGCCATGCTTTCTTTTGCCACTGGGGATACTCTTGAGTTTGTCTACAATGGAGTCTTTTGGCTTAATGTTCTACTGCACCTGACTATTAAAGGCTGTTCGTGCCTTTCTGAAACCTTAATCTTGGATATGCTGTTTGCGTCTTGACAATAGTTATCTCACACCTTTGTTTTGCTGTCCCAATCCTCCTTTATTTCCATCTAACCTTGGTCCTTGTTGCCACCTACTGTCTGGGCCCTGCACAAATGTATTTCTGTGGATTCAGCCTTTTTGGAGTCTTCAGAGTTCTTAAGGCCTGTAGTCCTTCTGGGACATGCTCCGGCTCCCATCTTTTGGGAAGATGACTGCCCAATTACACCCTCGCTTCCACGTTAGCGAGCTATATTTTGTCTTTAGTGTTGCATTAACGTTATACATTGGTTGTTAATGTCTTATGGATACTATATTAGTATTCATTTCTAAATGCATAGATTATCTACTGTATGTGTTCTTCATGTAGTGTGCATGTTTTCTTTGTCTAATGCATGCACTTCTGCTATGAGTACTTCGTGCATGTGTGTTGCCATCTAGTGTTATTCTTTATCTCTATATACATATTTGTCGTCCTGACTCTTCCTCTGGTTGGGAATGCCTGCATGGGCCGGAAAAGATGGCTGTAAAAGATAGTTGTCACTTTAGAGTTCCTTTTTTGCTGTCCATCTCTTTTTTTGCTAGGGATTGGTTCTTTTAATTTTTTCGCTTCATGGTGCCTCCTTTTTTTTTTCTGCGGCTGATCCCCACCATGCCTGCGTCCGCTGTCTGGGTATAAATCACAGGGTGAGTACCTGCATCTTTTGCTGTGAAATTAACTAGAGGTCTCTGCAGACTAGTCTTCTCTCCATGTCTGAGCTGGAGCCGGTACCAAAGACGACCGAAGACTTTGTTCGGACCAGGAGGGAGGACATTGGTAAGAGGGGGACTGTACCTTCAGATGAGGTTCTAGTTTTGGCACTGCCTGTCGGTACCCAAGGGAAGACTGACTCCTCAGATCTGGAGATTTCACAGGACAGTTCAGGTGGAACCCCATGACCTATCCACCTGAAAGTACCTCCAGGTGGGAAAGCACTAGTACCTCCAGGTGGGAAAGTGTTAGTACCTCCAGGTGGGAAAGGGTCTCAGAAGACCCACCCAGTACTGGAAGAGTATTTACTCCAGACAAAATAACATTGGTAACGGGAAAACCCCTCTATTGCCTCAGTACACCGAACAGGGAAGGCTACATGCAAAGAGGCCCATGCCTCCGGGGTAGATTCGGTTCACTCTGATTCCCCTGTACTGGACAAAGTCAAGTCTGCTTCCGCTTGCAAAACTTCTGGTACTTCGGTCCCGAAAGAAAAGTTTATCTTCTACTACTACCGCAATTGAACTTTCAAGATTCTCTGTACCGAGGAAATCTCATAAGAGGCATAAGCACTCTCATCCGAAATCTATTCCGGTACCGAATTCTCCAAAAAAAGCACAAACAGACGACAATTTCCTGTGGCTTCTGTCTCGGGCTCGGTACCGGAGAGTCAGAAGGATAATTCTACTCGAACTTCTGACTGGGAAGAATTTGATGCTTCAAATCTTTTTACGGTTGCACCAGAACAATGGTTTAGCACTGAGAGCTCAGTCTCCTCACATTTTGTCTCAATTTTCTCCTCTTAGGACAATTTGGGTCAACCCACTCTGGTACCCCAACACAACCTGGACCCCAGCTGTTTTTAATCAACATTCAGGTGCCTAGACCCGTGGTGTTGGACATCTATAATCCTAGCCAACTGCCTAATAGGGCTGACTCTTCTACCAGACTAAAAGACCCTCTTCCCTAGCCCTTCCCAAATGGCAAACAGCATCACCAATACTGTGCTGGAAACAATTATTCTGTGCCCTTCCTAGAGCTTTTGGCTCAACGCATCAAGGACAAAATTTCACCATGATAGCACAGGGTTCACTACCGATCAACCCTATTCCAGTTACAGTACCAGTGGATTCCGAAGACACTGCTCCTCCGAAAAAAAACAGGAAATGTCAAATGATACTGACTCTGATTCAGAGTAGGACACCACTCAGTCCCCATCTAAGGTGTTCCATGACATTGTAACTAAAGCCATGCAGGCACTAGAAATCCTTCCAAAAGGATAAGCCTGAACCGGCTGGGCTTGGGAAACGGCCATCTCAGCAGTCAAAAGTTCCACTTCCCATATAATTGTTAGTTCTAGAACAAGCTCTAGCTCGTTGGGGAAAACCTCATTCTGATCCATACATCGCAAACGTCCTAGATAAAAAAATACAAGGTCCCCAAGGATGAGCCCTTCATACTCATGGGCAATCTTCCAGCTCAATCGACAGTCTCAGCTGGGAGGATCTTTAACGCTTCACTGACCAGCTCCCTCATGAAGCTGCAGTTGAATTTTCATTATGGATTTCAGAGGGCAGAGAAGCTGCTATGCAACAGCTTCAAGTCGTCAAAGATCTCACTGACCCAACTGCAAGAGCAGTCACTAGTGCAGTCTTCATGCGTAGTCACGCATATTTGTCTGCCTCTTCCCTTCACCAAGATATCCAGAAGAAAGTGATTGACCTTCCGGTTGATGGCAAAACATTGTTTGATCCGTCTACGGATGAGGTCCTACAACATTTTTGGGGAGGTCCTACAAAAATGTAAGGCCAGTGTCACAGCAGCTAAAACTCTTAGCTCCATTTCGTGGAACAAACATATCTTCTAAAAAAAGAAGCTATTGACCAAGTCTAAATCGGGCCCTCACTTTTCCTGGAATTCTGCAAAAGAGCAAAAGAAATCTATTGGAACTTCCCTATGGGCATGTACATACCTTCCGCTCCAATCAAGGAGCATACATCCCCAGTAGCAGGAAAGCTTTTCAACTTCCTCCCTTTTTGGAAAATCATTATTCAAGAGGAGTGGGTTCTGAATATTCTCCAGCATGGGGTCTGGCATGGATTCACATGCTCATGAACATTCCCCGTCGTCAGGCTGGGAATCCTCGGTAAAGAAAAATCAGTATCAGTTTCGTTTCTGATCTTGTCTTTCGTAGTAGTAACCAATCACTGATCTCTGCGTCATACTGACCACAGTCAATGACTGCCATCTCCCTAAGCCCCGCCTCTGGCAGCCATCCTCAGATTTTTACTGCACGTTCAAGTGTTGGGATCCTCGTGCTATTGCTCTCGAGCTTTAGTGCATTTTCACACTTTTTCATAGGAAAATTCATTTTTTTCAGTCAAAAGAGCCTCAAGCTCCACCGTTTCTTTATCCGATCAACGGGGACCCGTGTCGGATTCTTCTACTCCCCTCAAGGGTGAAGATTCCGTCGAGACACGCTTTTGGAGCACTCCTCCAGAAGTTTCTCAGGCCCATCTCGGACATGGCCCAGGAGAAGGGAAGCTCGACGCCCGGAAAGCTGTTCATGGTCTGCCCTGGATGCCAGCTTTAGAATGTCTTCAAAGAGGACGAACACTCCATTTGCCTCTACTGCCTGCATGAGGACAAGACGCACGTGGAGAAGGACTGTGCGTTTTGCGGCAACATGTCGGAGCGGACCATGAAGGACCGCCATCTGCGTCTCGCCAACTGGCTGGAAGGGAAGAGCCCGTCAGGCGAGAAAAAGAAGTAGTCTGAGCGGTCTTCTAAGACCTTTGAGGGCGCCCCGGCGACGGGGGCCCAACAGAAGGCCAAGCACCGCGAGTTCGCTGGCACCGGGAGCGCCGAACGGTCGGGCTCTTCGGCTGCCAGGCAGGGCGCAACCTCCCCGGCGCCATCAACCATGAGCCAACGCTCCGGCTCGGGTAAGAGGAAGTCCGAGCACCCGGCGAAGCTTCTGGAGAGGCCCCGGTCGAGCTCGAAGGCCCCATCGGAGGGGGAGCGAGGCAGTGACCCTCCCCCCAAGGAGAAGGTGGTGAGCGCATCTAAGGTGGTGAAAGCCTTGATCCAGCCTGCCAAGGCCTCTATCGAGACAGTCGTGGCGGCCTTGGCTCAGCCTGTAGAGGCTACACCAGTGGAGGCGACCTCGGGGCCCAGAGATTCCCTGCCACCGCGGAGGGAGTCCTCTTTGAAGCCCATCGACGGGAACCCCGTGAAACCTCCGACGGAGAAGAAAAAGGGGGGGCAGGAGGCCATCGTGGATTCGGCCTCAACCTCTGAGGAGGAGCTGCTCGAAGTCTTAAGCCACGGCATTGGCGTGGAAGAAGACCAGCCCATTGGGAGGGACCCCGAAGGAGACGACGAGAACGTCGAGGGTGCCGACGAGGTTCCTGACTGCCCCTCGGAATCCCCTCAACCAGTGCCGCAAGACAACTCGGCGGCCATTTTGTTGGCTATACAGTCCTTATGCTCGGAGATAAGGACGAGATTGCCGTTGCCACCAATGGAGGAACCGCTCCCGGCGGGGGACCCGGAGCCAGGCCCTTCTGGGAGCCCTCCTCCTAAGAGAAGGATTCATCCTCCACCTCCTTTTCAACCATCGCGCCCTGCTCAGCCCTCCTCCCCATCCACGACCGTGGGGATGATACGGGGACGGACACGGCCGGGACGGGTAAAGACGATTAAGTTTACGAAGAGGATCTTCCGTCGTCCCCTCCTCCCCAGGCTTCCCCGGCCGACGAGATTGGATCATTTCATGCCATGGTCGCCAGGGCATCTGAGCTTTTCCTGCTCTGCCCGGAAGAGAAGGAAGTTTCCTTTCTCCAGCATGGGGTCTGGCATGGATTCACATGCTCATGAATATTCCCCGTCGTCAGGCTGGGAATCCTCGGTAAAGAAAAAACCAGTATCAGTTTCGTTTCTGATCTGTCTTTCGTAGTAATAACCAATCACTGGTCTCTGCGTCATACTGACCACAGCCAATGACTGCCCTCCACCTAAGCACCGCCTCTGGCAGCCATCTTCAGATTTTTACCGCACGTTCATGTGTTGGGATCCTCGTGCTATTGCTCTCGAGCGTTAGTGCTATTTTTCGCGCTTTTTTCACAAAAAAACTTCGATTCTTTCGGTCAAAGAGCCTCAAGCTCCACCGATCCTACATCCGATCAACGGGGACCCGTGTCGGATTCATCTGTGCCCCTCAAGGGTGAAGATTTCGTCGAGCTACACTTCGGAGGAATCCAGAAGCTTCTCAGGCCCGGTCTCGGAGATGGCCCAGGAGAAGGGAAGCTCGACGCCCAGAAAGCTGTTCAGGGTCTGCCCTGGATGCCAGCTGCAGAACGTCTTCAAGGAGGACGAACACTCTTTCTGCCTTTACTGCCTTCATGAGGACAAGACGCACGTGGAGAAGGACTGTGCGTTTTGCGGCAACATGTCGGAACGGACCATGAAGGACCGCCATCAACGTCTCGCCAACTGGCTGGAGGGTAAGAGCCCGTCTGGCGAGAAGAAGAAGAAATCCGAGCGGTCTTCTAAGACCTTTGAGGGCGCCCCGGCGACGGGGGCCCAACATAAGGCCAAGCACCGCGAGTCCGCTGGCACCGGGAGCGCCGAACGTTCGGGCTCTACGGGCACCAGGCAGGGCGCACCCTCCCCGGCACCATCAACCACGAGCCAACGCTCTGGGTCGGGTAAGAGGAAGGCCGAGCACCCGGCGAAGCTCCTGGAGAGGCCCCGGTCGAGCTCTAAGGCAGAGGAGGAGCGTGGCAGTGCCCCCTCCCTCAAGGATAAGGCGGTGAGCGCACCTAAGGTGGTGAAGGCCTTGATCCATCCGACCAAGCCCTCTATCGAAACGGTCGCGGCGGCCCTGGCTCAGCCTGTGGTGGCTGCACCAGTGGTGGCGACCTCAGGGCCCAGAATCTCCCTGCCTCCTCGGAGGGAGTCTTCCTTTGTGCCCATCGATAGGACCCCCGTGAAACCCTCCGTGGGGAAGAAGAAGGGGGGGCAGGGCGTCGTCGGAGATTCGGCCTCAACCTCAGAAGAGGAGCTGATCGAGGTCTTAAGCCACGGCCTAGGCGTGGAAGAAGGCCAGCCCGTCGGAATGGACCCCGACGCAGGTGACGACGACGACATCGTCGAGGATACCGACGGGGCCCCTGCCCGCCCGTCGGATTCCCCTCTGCCAGCACCGCAAGACAACTCGGCGGCCATTTTGTTGGCCATACAGTCCTTATGCTCCGAGATAAGGACGAGGCTACCGTTACCGACGGAGGAACCTCTCCCGTCGGGGGATCCAGAACCGGGACCTTCTGGTGTTCCCCCTACCAAGAAAAGAAGGATCCATCCACCACCTCCTTTTCAACCGTCGCGCCCCGTCCAGCCCTCCTCCCCGTCCACCCGAGGGGATGATACGGGGACTGACACGGCAGCGACGGGTACGGACGACGAGGCATACGACGAGGATTTTCCGTCGTCGCCTCCCACCAGGGCTTCTCCGCCCGACGAGATCGGATCTTTCCACTCCATGATCTCCAGGGCTTCCGAGCTTTTCCAACTCTGCCCTGAGGAGAAGAAAAAGGAAGGCTTCCTTTATCAGCGGCGCGAGGCCAAGAGGAAGACGGTCCTCTCAGTGCCTCTGTTGGACGACATTTGGGATGAGGGCCTTTCCCTCCTCAAGAACCCTTCCACGACGCCAGCTAGAAGAGACCGGTACGAGAAAAAGTACCGGGTCCCGGACACGGCCCCCCTGTGCCTCCGGGCGCAGCCTACCCCGGACTCCGTCGTCTCCGCGGCAGCCAGGAAGAAAGCGGGGGTGGGTGCGGCCTCCACATCGACTTCCCCGCCGGACGGCGAGGGAAAGAAATTGGATGCTATGGGACGTAGAGTCATCTCGTCGGCAGCGACGACGATTAAAGCGGCCAACGCCTTGGCTATCGTGGCCCGCTATGACAGGGAGCTCTGGTACAAGATAGCTCCCCTGCTGGATTTTCTGCCGGACGACAAGAGGGCGGAGGCCCTTGAGATCCTGCAGGAAGGTGAGGTGGCCTCGGACCACGCCATCACCGTGGCGACGGACATCGCCGACACCGGGTTCCGCCAGCTGGGCAACGGCGTTTGCCTTCGACGTCGTGGATGGCTCAAAGCTACGGATTTCCGGCAGGACGTCCAGACCAGAGTCCTGGACATGCCCTTCGACGGGAACAACCTGTTTGGGAAGACAGTGGACGATTCCCTTCAGGCCATCAAGGCGGATACTGAGACGGCCCGGGCCCTTGGAGTCCTGCAACGACGGACGCCCTTTCGGAGCGGCGGAGGCAAGGGCGCCTCCAAAGGTTCCGGCGGCGGTTTCGCTTCCTACCGTCAAGCGGCCCGCTCGTCGTCGCAAGAGGCCTACAGAGGACGAGGCAAGTCTAGCGGACCCCGCCGTCGTCGCCAAGGAGGTCAAGGCGGCAAGGCCGCGCCCAAGCAGGATTGAACCGGCCGTGGGGTCGGGCCCCCACCGAAGCACCCCGGTGGGAGGCCGGCTGGCGGGCTTCGTCAGCGTGTGGGAGTCCATCTCCACCGACCGTTGGGTGCTGGACGCCCTGGCCCGGGGCCACGCGCTCGAGTTTCAAAGAAGGTGCCCGCGCGTCCCCCCCGTGGCCAGGAAAGAACTTCACGTCCCTCAACTTCTCCTGGAGGTAAAGGCGATGCTCAGAAAAGGCGCCATCGAACTCGTCCCAAAGAGGCTTCGGGGCTCCGGAGTCTACTCGAGATACTTCCTCGTGAGGAAGAAGACGGGAGGATGGCGCCCCATCCTGGACCTGCGACGTCTGAACAAGTTCATCAAGGCGCAGAAGTTCCGGATGGTCACCCTCCAGCACGTCCTGGGTCAGCTGGAGGAAGGAGACTTCCTATCGTCGTTGGATTTGGAGGATGCCTACTTCCACATTCCCATCCTAAAGGGGCACCGCAAATTCCTCAGATTCGTGGTCCAAGGGCGTCATTACCAGTTCAAAGCCCTTCCCTTCGGACTACGGTCGGCACCCAGGGTATTCACCAAGTGCCTCGCACCGGTGGCGGCGCAGCTGCGCCGCGAGGGGATTCACGTCTACCCCTACCTGGACGACTGGCTCATCCGCGCCAAGACGAGGGAGCTCGCCGTGGTCCACACGGCAAGGACCGTCCAACTCCTCACGGACCTGGGATTCTCCGTGAACTACGCCAAATCCCACCTGGTGCCCGCGCAAGTCGCACTGTTTCTGGGAGCCAGGCTCGACACAGTGTCCCTTCTGGCCTCCCCGTCGGAGGAGAGGACCAGGACCATCTTGGGCAAGGTGCAACGGATGTTGGTGGCCGACGCGGCCAAAGTGAGGTCCATCAAGTCCCTCCTCGGGATGATGTCTTCCTGCATCTACCTCATTCCCATGTGCAGGCTCCGGATGCGCCCGTTGCAAGAATTCCTGGATGCGCGCTGGATCCAGACGACGGGCAGCTTCGAGGAAAGGATCAAGCTCGACGAGAGTTTCCGACGAGCGATACGGTGGTGGGGCACCCGCGCGCATTTGACGGCGGGCATGGACTTCCAGACCCCAGCCCACCAGGAGACCGTGACCACGGATGCCTCCCTGGAAGGGTGGGGAGCGCACACCGAAAATCTGCACGCAAGGGGACTCTGGCTCCCGACGGAGAAGTCCCTGCATATCAACGTCCTGGAGCTCCGTGCAGTGTTTTGGGCCCTCAGGTCCTTCCTTCCGTCCCTCAAGGGCAAGGTGGTGAGGATCTTCACCGACAACACCACCACCATGTTTTACATCAGGAAACAGGGCGGAACCATGTCCCCAGCGCTGTCCAAGGAGGCGCAGGACCTGTGGCATTGGGCCGTTGCCCAAGGGATTTTTCTGGTGCCGTTTCATCTGGCAGGGATAAAAAACACCATCGCCGACTCACTCAGCAGGGAGCTGCGCTCGTGCCACGAGTGGGAACTACGGCAGGATCTGGTGGATCGCCTCTTCCGACGGTGGGGCACACCCCAGATCGACCTGTTCGCGACGGCGACGAACACCAAGTGCCGGAGGTTCGCCAGCAGGTTTCCCCAGACGAGGAGCATGGGCGATGCTTTCTCGTTCCCCTGGGAGGGCCTGTTCCTCTACGCGTTCCCTCCCTTGCCTCTGCTAATCCGGCTCGTCAACCAGCTCAAGAGGTCACGGTGCAGGATGATCCTCGTCACACCTGCGTGGCCGAGGCAGATATGGTTCCCGGACCTTCTGGACTTGTCAGCGTCCCCGTCAATCAAGCTGCCGGTGGACGCGGATCTGCTCTCCAGGGAAGGAGGCGCCATCCTCCACCACGACCCGAAATCGCTGAACTTGCAGGCCTGGCTCCTGCAGCGCTAGAGTTCGGAGGATACGACATACCGGCCGACTGCAGAGAGGTTCTTGCAAAGGCCAGGGCGTCCTCGACTCTTAAATGCTACGGACACAAATGGAAGAGGTTCTCTGTCTGGTGCCACGCACAGAAGATTAACCCTCTACGGATTACGGCTCCCCAAGTACTGCCGTACCTGCTGACGCTGGCCAAAGCTGGTCTGGCACACGCGTCCATCAAGATTCATCTTGCTGCGATCTCCCGATACACCAGAACCACGGGGCGGACGTCCTTGTGGTCTCATCGTCTGGTGAAAGAGTTCATGAAGGGACTGTTCAGATCGTTCCCGCCGGTGAAGGCTCCGGCCCCGGCGTGGGAGCTCAACGTGGTGCTGACCAAGCTCATGGGACCTCCGTTCGAGCCTCTGCACTCGGCCCCGTTGAAGTTTCTATCGTGGAAAACAGCTTTTCTTGTGGCCATCACCTCCGCACGACGAGTGGGAGAGATCCAGGCCCTTTCCTGCAAGGCCCCGTACTTGACTTTCCACGACACGAGGGTAGTGCTCAGGACGCACCCCTCCTTCATGCCCAAGGTACCGTCGGACTTCCATCTCAACGAACCCTTGGTGTTACCTGTGTTCTTCCCGTCGCCTTCGTCGCCGGCTGAGAGGACTTTGCACTCGCTGGATGTAGCTAGAGCGCTGAAGTTCTACGTGGACCGCACGAAGGGTTTTCGGAAGACGTCACAACTCTTTGTGAACTTTGGACCTGTCAATCAGGGGAAGGCTCTCTCGAAGGCTTCCATTTCCAGATGGCTCTCCGGCTGTATCATGTACTGTCATCGGTTGGCAAACCGACCGCTGCCTGGCCGTCCGAGAGCCCATTCCACCAGAGCGATCGCAGCTACCACGGCGTTCCTTTCTGGTGTGCCCCTGCTGGACATATGCAGGGCTGCTACGTGGAGGTCGACGCACACCTTCACGAAATTCTACTGCGTCGACCGGGATTCCAGGGAGGAGTCCAGGGTCGGCCAAGCAGTGCTGCGCAACCTGTTCGCCTGAGGTGAGCCTGGTGAGGAGGTAAGATGCTTAATGTTGAGTTTGATGTAATGCTTAATGTTGAGCCTTTGCCACCTCCCGTGGTTGTGCATGTGTGTACTGCTATGTATTCTTTATTCATGAGCATGTGAATCCATGCCAGACCCCATGCTGGAGAAGGAACAAGTTACTTACCTGTAACTGTTGTTCTCCAGCATGGGTCTGGCATGGATTCACATGCGAACCCTCCCGCCTACCCCTCTGCGGCTCTTCACTTGGTCATACTGCCACTTCACGTGCTTCCAAATCTGAAGATGGCTGCCAGAGGCGGTGCTTAGGTGGAGGGCAGTCATTGGCTGTGGTCAGTATGACGCAGAGACCAGTGATTGGTTATTACTACGAAAGACAGATCAGAAACGAAACTGATACTGGTTTTTTCTTTACCGAGGATTCCCAGCCTGACGACGGGGAATATTCACGAGCATGTGAATCCATGCCAGACCCATGCTGGAGAACAACAGTTACAGGTAAGTAACTTGTTCCTTATCAACGGCGCGAGACCAAGAGGAAGACGGTCCTTGCTGTACCTCTACTGGACGATATCTGGGATGAGGGTCTCGCCCTCCTCAAGAACCCATCCACAACGCCTGCGAGAAGGGATCGGTACGAGAAGAAGTACCGGGTCCTGACGCGGCCCCCTTGTTCCTTTGGGCACAGCCGACCCCGGACTCGGTCATCTCCGCGGCGGCCAGGAAGAAAGTGGGGGGGGGGGGGCATCGGCCTCTACGTCAACCTCCCCCCCCCCCCCGGACGGCGAGGGAAAGAAATTGGACACGATGGGACGCAGAGTCAGCTCATCGGCAGCGACGACGATTAAGGCTGCCAACGCCTTGGGTATCGTAGCCCGCTACGACAGGGAGTTGTGGTACAAGATCGCCCCCCCTGCTGGACTTCCTACCGGACGACAAGAGGGCAGAGGCCCTAGAGATCTTGCAGGAAGGAGAAGTGGCGTCGGACCACGCCATTACGATAGCGATGGACATCGCTGACACTGGGTTTCGCCAGTTGGGCAACGGCGTGTGCCTTAGACGGTGTGGATGGCTCAAGGCAACGGACTTCCGGCAGGACGTGCAGACCAGAGTTTTGGACATGCCGTTCGACGGGAGCAACCTGTTTGGGAAAACGGCTGACGATTCCCTACAAGCCATCAAGACGGACACAGATGGCCCGGGCTCTTGGTGTTCTCCAGCAACGACGGCTGCCCTTTCGGAGCACCGGAGGCAAGCAGGGTGCCTCCAAAGGTTCCGGCGGCGGATATTCCACCTACCGTCAAGCAGCCCGTTCGTCGTCGCAGGAAGCCTACAGGGGACGAGGCAGGTCAGGCGGACCCCGCCGCCGTCGCCAGGAAAGACGAGGCGCAAAGCCTCGTCGAAGCAGGACTGAACCGGCCGTGGGGTCGGGCCCCCACCGAAGCATCCCGGTAGGAAGCCGGCTGGCGAACTTCGTCAGCGTGTGGGAGTCCATCTCCACCGACCATTGGGTGCTGGACGCCCTGTCCCAGGGTCACACGCTCGAGTTACTAAAGATGTGCGCGCGTCCCCCCGTGGCCAGGAAGGAACATCACGTCCCTCAACTTCTCTTGGAGGTAAAGGCGATGCTCAAGAAAAGGCGCCATCAAGCTTGTCCCAAAGAGACTTCGGGGCTCCGGAGTTTACTCAAGATACTTCCTCGTGAAGAAGACAGGAGGATGGCGTCCCATCCTGGACCTACGACGACTGAACAAATTCATCAAGGCACAGAAGTTCCGGATGGTCACCCTCCAGCACGTCCTGGGTCAGCTGGAGGAGGGCGATTTCCTGTCGTCGTTGGATTTGGAGGATGCTTACTTCCATATCCCCATCCTAAAGGGACACCGAATGTTTCCCAGATTTGTGGTCCAAGGGCGTCGCTACCAGTTCAGAGCCCTTCCCTTCGGATTGAGGTCGGCACCCAGGGTGTTCACCAAGTGCCTCGCACCGGTGATGGCGCGGCTGCGCCTGGAGGGGATCCACGTCTACCCCTACCTGGACGACTGGCTCATCCGAGCAAAGACAAAGGAGCTTGCCGCGGAGAACACGGCGAGGACCGTCCAACTACTCACGGACCTGGGATTCTCCATAAACTACGGCAAGTCCCACCTGGTGCCCGCGCAAGACGCACTGTTTCTGGGAGCAAAACTCGACACAGTGGCGCTTCTGGCCTCTCCGTCAGAGGAAAGGACGAGGGCCATCTTGGGCAAGGTGCAGCGGATGTTGGTTGCAGACGCGGCCAGGGTGAGGTCCATCAAATCCCTCCTCGGAATGATGTCATCTTGCATTTCTCATCCGCCTCTGCAGGCTTCGGATGCGACCGTTACTGGAGTTCCTGGACGCTCGCTGGATCCAGACGACGGGCAGCTTCGAGGACAGGATCACACTCGACGAGAGTTTCCGACGAGCGATCCGGTGGTGGGGCACCCGCGCGCATCTGACGGCGGGCATGGACTTCCAGACCCCGGGCCACCAGAAGAGTGGCCATGGATGCCTCCCTGGAAGGGTGGGGAGCCCACACCAAAAATCTGCACGCGAGAGGCCTTTGGCTTCCGACGGAGAAGTCCCTCCATATCAACGTCCTGGAGCTCCGTGCAGTGTTTTGGGCCCTCGGGTCCTTTCTTCCGTCCCTCAAGGGCAAGGTGGTGAGGATCTTCACCGACAACACCACCACCATGTTCTACATCAGGAAGCAGGGCGGTACCAGATCCCCAGCCCTGTCCAAGGAGGCGCAGGATCTGTGGCATTGGGCCGTCGCCCAAGGGATGTTTCTGGTGCCGTTTCATCTGGCAGGAATAATAAACACCATCGCCGACTCGCTCAGCAGAGAGCTGCGCTCGTGCCACGAGTGGGAACTACGACAGGATCTAGTGGACCGCCTCTTCCGACGGTGGGGCACACCCCAGATCGATCTGTTCGCGACGGCGATGAACTCCAAGTGCCGGAGGTTCGCCAGCAGGTTTCCCCAGCCGAGGAGCATGGGCGATGCTTTCTCGTTCCCCTGGGAGGGCCTGTTTCTATACACGTTCCCTCCATTGCCATTGCTGATCCGGCTCATCAACCAGCTCAAGAGGTCACGGTGCAGGATGATCCTCGTCGCACCTGCGTGGCCGAGGCAGATATGGTTCCCGGACCTTCTGGACTTGTCAGCGTCCCCGTCAATCAAGCTGCCAGTGGACGCGGATCTGGTCTCTAGGAAAGGAGGCGCCATCCTCAATCACTACCCGAAGTCGCTGAACTTGCAGGCCTGGCTCCTGCAGCGTTAGAGTTTGGAGGTTACGACATAACGGCGGACTGCAGAGAGGTTCTTGCAAAGGCCAGGGCATCCTCAACTCTTAAATGCTTCGGACACAAATGGAAGAGGTTCTGTCTGGTGCCACGCACAGAAGATTAACCCTCTACGGATTACGGCTCCTCAAGTACTGCCGTACCTACTGACGCTGGCCAAGGCTGGACTGGCACACGCTTCCATCAAGATTCATCTTGCTGCGATCTCCCGATACACCAGAACCACGGGACGGACGTCTTTGTGGTCTCATCGTCTGGTGAAAGAATTCATGAAGGGACTGTTCAGATCGTTCCCGCCGGTGAAGGCTCCGGCCCCGGCGTGGGAGCTCAACGTGATGCTGACCAAGCTCATGGGACCTCTGTTCGAGCCTCTGCACTCAGCTCCGTTGAAGTTCTTGTCGTGGAAAACAGCGTTTCTTGTGGCCATCACCTCCGCACGACAGGTGGGAGAGATCCAGGCCCTTTCCTGCAAGCCCCCGTACTTGACTTTTCACGACACGAGGGTAGTGCTCAGGACGCACCCCTCCTTCATGCCCAAGCTGCCGTCGGACTTCCACCTCAACGAACCCTTGGTGTTGCCTGTTTTCTTCCCGTCGCCTTCGTCGCCGGCTGAAAGGACTTTGCACTTGCTGGATGTGGCTAGAGCGCTGAAGTTCTACGTGGACTGCACGAAGAGTTTTCGGAAGACGTCACAACTTTTTGTGAACTTTGGACCTGTCAATCAGGGGAAGGCTCTCAAAGGCTTCCATTTCCAGATGGCTCTCCGGCTGTATCATGTACTGTCATCGGTTGGCAAACCGACCGCTGCCCGGCCGTCCGAGAGTCCATTCCACCAGAGCGATCGCAGCTACCACGGCGTTCCTATCTGGTGTGCTCCTGCTGGATATCTGCAGGGCTGCTACGTGGAGGTCGATGCACACCTTCATGAAATTCTACTGCGTCGACCGGGATTCCAGGGAGGAGTCCAGGGTCGGCCAGGCAGTGCTGCGCAACCTGTTCGTTTAAAGTGAGTCTGGTGAGGAGGTAAGAGATGCTTAATGTTGAGTTGTTTTATTGCTTAATGTTGAGCCTTTGCCACCTCCCGTGGTTGTGCATGTATGTACTGCTATGTATTCTTTTATTCATGAGCATGTGAATCCATGCCAGACCCCATGCTGGAGAAGGAACAAGTTACTTACCTGTAACTGTTCTTCTCCAGCATGGGTCTGGCATGGATTCACATGCGAACCCTCCCGCCTACCCCTCTGCGGTTCTTCACTTGGTCATACTGCCACTTCATGTGCTACCAAATCTGAGGATGGCTGCCAGAGGCGGGGCTTAGGGAGATGGCAGTCATTGGCTGTGGTCAGTATGACGCAGAGATCAGTTATTGGTTACTACTACGTAAGCCAGATCAGAAACGAAACTGATACTGATTTTTCTTTACCGAGGATTCCGAGCCTGGCGACGGGGAATGTTCATGAGCATGTGAATCCATGCCAGACACATGCTGGAGAACAACAGTTACAGGTAAGTAACTTGTTCCTTCTCCAGCATTGGATCTTTCATGGATTCACATGGTGTGAAAACTTCCCCATCAATATCTTTATGGGTGCTTCAGGCTGCACCAATAGGTAGTCCGTTATAAATAGTCCCGTCCCCCTCCCCCAGCTTCCCTTTTCATGTGTTCTCTCTTGAGAATTTGCTCTTGGATCTTCTACGCAGCCTTTGCTGTTCTGGTGTATTTCCAGGCCCCCATCATGTCATCTGTGGGCCAGAAGTTGTATTTCAGCCATGTGAGACCTGCAGCCTCGACCATTTATGAAGGGGATGGCCATGGGGACACCTTGTACTGCCTGTACCCAAATCACACTGTGGAGAACTGACATTTGGCGGGGGTTCTCCCGGAAGACGCGCAAGGACCGTAACCGGAGGTTGATCTACTGGTTGAACGAAGGGGTCTATCCTGGCCCGGTCCTCTACTCTTTCGGCCAAGAGGTCGCCCTTGTACTAGAGGGTGCGGTCGGCACAGCCAGCACCTAAGAAGCAGTGCACATGGACAGGCCCGGTTTTGGATTTGGGAAATGGCGATGAGTCGTCGGGGGCTCGGCCGATTTCAAAGAGTACGGGGTGGGGCCCCCCCCTGTCAGCAAAACTGCACCTAGGATTCTCGGCCGGGGAAATCGGCTGAACCGTCGCACAAGACCTCTGCTTCCGACCAGGAGAAGTCGCATTCGTCCTCGTCGACAAAAGTGGTTTTCGAAGGACAGGCATCACTCGTCTGTGGGCCATGAGTCTTCCAAACACATCCCCAGGTCAGCGTCCAAGCGGCCCTCTTCGATCATCGATGCCACCGACGAAATGCTCCTCGACGAGGGACCCTCGGTCGACGGCTGCTTTACTACCTAAGACCCAGTCGCCGACTGCTACATCGACAACTGCATAAGTCCTCTGCGCCGCTGGTGGCTGATGTGGGTCTGTTGCCTTCAGGTTCCGGGCCATAGCAATCAGTCAGGATTTACGCCTATGCTCCCGATGGAGATTCTCCAGCAAGATCCCTCGACCTAGGACTTTGATTTGGGTCCGGAGACGGTACATCAGCTTCTAGATCCTTCAGTGTTGGGCTTGCAGCCTTCGGTTCTATCCACGCCAGGAGGCATAGTGGCTGTCCTGCCTCAATATCCGCTGGTTAATCAGCACTCGTTGCCATCGATGCAGGTGCTTACGACGCTGCAGTCGATCCTGGGACAGTTGGATGCCTGGCTCTGGCGCCTCAACCCTGGGTGGAACCTTTGGGACAGGAATTGCCAGCCATGCCTCGACAAGAGGTTTCTGAAGCCCCTTGCCAGGGCAGGCAATCTTTTCATCCCTTTCTCCAGTTTCGGGAGCCTCAGGGAACGCAAGGTTTGCAGGATCTTGCGACAAGCGGTACGGTCACTCTTCCTACATCTCCCAGAGTTTCCGACAATCTTTCAAGGACTATCGGGGTCAGCAAAAGCAGGGTTCCTCCCCCTTCTGCTCATAGAGGCAGTCGGTCCAAGCCTCAACAATGACTGCCACAAGGGCCATCAACTTGGAAGGGAGGGTGGCACAACTTTTTGACGAGTGGGGTTTGATCACAAGGGACCATTCGGTGCTGGATGCAGTCCAATAGGGCCACTCAGAGTTCCGGCACCCACAACTCCATATTCCACCAAATCGCATCCGCATTTACAGGTCTTGCAGCAGGAAGTACGTCTGAGGCTACAGAAGGGGGCTAGAGAGAGGATCCCGGCGTCAGAAAGAGGAAAAGTAACTTACTCCTGTTTTTTTTTTGTCATTAAAAAGCCCAACAGGAAATGGCGCCCCATTCTGGACCAAAGGCCATTAAACAAAAATGTCAAACGCCATAAGTTCAGGATGCTAACGTTGCAAGACATAGAGTTCGTCCTTGGATCTCAAAGATGCTTATTTCCACATCCCGATGCACACCAAACATTGCACTTTTCTACGGTTTGTGGTTGGCGATGAGCATTACCAGTTTTGGGTTCTCCCCTTTGGCCTAAAGTTGTCGGCTCCCAGGACATTCACTATGTTAATCCTTACCTGGACGACTGGCTGGTCAGGGGGGTAACTTGTCAGTGGACGTTGGAATCTCTCCATGCAGCTATGCTCCTGTTACGTCTGGGCTTTGCAGTCAACTTTGCTAAATCCTGTCTGACACCCTCCAGGGACTTGGTGTTTCTAGGGGGCTCATATTCATATGCAGCTCAATCTGGTGAAGCCATCGTTGGAAAGGATAAAGAAGCGGATATCCATGGCGGGCTCATTTGTACTGGGAACTTCGGTCACGTTCTGCGTCTACATTTGGAAGGGATTGGTTCCTCCGACGTATTCCACATCTATGACGGGTAATCACCACGGCTGTGATGCTTCGGAAAAATTTTGGCGTCTGACGTCGATACGCTGTCCTCGAGGGCTTCCGTCAAGCCGACATCACCGGATGTTATAAGTAGGACGCACGACGCCCGTAGCCTCAGTTCCGTTTTTTCCACAAACGTGTTCGCTTCGGAGATCTCGGCGTGCCTCGGTTCTTCTGAGTTATTCTATCGGTTCTTCGAACCAGTTTGTGAAGATTTCCTGATGTCTTCGTCGTCTTCTACCCCGCGGCTGGGTTTCAAGAAGTGTCGGGACTGCGGTTCCAAGATGTCACTGACGGACCCGCACAACGCCTGCCTCTGGCGCCTCGGTGATGACCACGCCACGGACGATTGTGACGATTGCCAGTCCTTAACATCGAAGGCCTTGCGGGAGCAAAAGAAGCTTTCTGTCGGTAGGGTGTCCAAGCCCCGGAAGTCGAAATCCACTGGGCTTTCGACCGACGATTCGAGGGGCGACTCTTTGCATCGTCGACGCAAGTCCAGTGGGGGGTCTCGGTCTCGGAGTGGGTCCCGCCATTCCTCTGCCTCTTCGAGGCATTCCCGGAAGCGCCGTCACCGGTCGCCTTCCTCGTCCGAGCACACCGCCAGTCGGCAGGGTGCTTGTCCCAACAAGCATTCCTCTCCTGTGGAATGGGATTCATTTAGTAAGGAGATGATGGTGATTTTTCAGTCGCAGGGCTCCGTTCTGTCCGCGCCGTCGAATGACACCGGCAGGGAACGTGCTAGAGCCACCGTTCGCATGCTTTTGGGCTCGAGCGGTTGGCGCGATCAGCGGGAGCCTTCGAGGTCCCGGTCGGACAAGGTGGATCGCTCTACCCATGCCCACTCCAGGTCATCGACGCCATCAAGACGGTCGGAACCTGTGAGGTCTTCGAAGAAGACGTCGACGCCTTTGGCTCCGAGGCAGTCGAGGGACTCTCTTGACGCTCCGCCTCTGAGAATACCATCGGCACCGAGGCCGTCTAAGGACATGCTTGGGGCACCGCCCTCGAGGCCTGTGTCGAAGACTTCAGGGCCCTTCGAAGAGGCTTTATCGGAGGTACCCCGTAGACAGGTGGAAACCTCGAGGAAAACTTTGGCCAAGTCCAAACATGTGGTTGTGCCTTTTTCTGTGCCCTCATCCAGGGATTTATTCCAGCCTCTTGATTATATTTCAGAGGTGGATGAAGGGTCTGATGAAGGTTTGGTTCCTGAGGAGGTTCCTGATGACCTGTTATCTGGTCATAGCCAGCTGGAAGACCTGCGTCAGTCTTTGCACAGCGCCAGTGGTCTGGACACCTCCCCGCAGGTTGAGTTTGGCAGGCCTGATCCGGGTACGCATGCTGAATCCTTGTACCGGCGCTTCATGTCGAGGGTGACCGAGTACTTGGGGTGGTCTCCCCCACCAGGGGATTTTCTGCAGGATGAGCTGACAGATATCTTGGACCAAGATCCATCAACTGACCCGGTACTGCCATTCCGTATGGCCTTGCAAAGAAGGGTGGCAGCGGCTTCGACAGCTCCGGAGAGTGTCCCGGGAGTGAGCAAGTCTTTGCCGAAAAAATACCGTCCAACCAGTAGTGACCCCAGCTACTTGACTACGCACCCCACTCCGGAGAGTTTGGTGGTGCAGGCGGCTCTGTCCCCAGCAAAACAGGCCTCGTACCCTACCATCCCTCCTGATAGGGACGATAAGTGTTTTGACTTCTGGGCGAAGAAAGTGTTTTCTTCAGGGGGTATGGCTTTACAGGCAGCCAACTCGGTGTGTGCCTTAGCACGTTTCACTCCTTCTCTGTGGAATTGTCTCTTTGGCGGCTGAACAGATTCCCAAAGAAGAGGAACGGGATGGCTTTCTTGCTCTCATTCAGGATGGCAAGGATGCCATGTGTGAATCCGTTCAGTCGGGTCTGGACATGCCAGATTGTGTCAGCCGGTCCATGGCGGTGAGCACCGTAATGCGCAGATTTGCGTGGTTGCGGAAGTCGGGTATTGCTCCTGATGTGCAATCCCGGCTTCTCACCATGCCCTTTGATGGTGAACATCTTTTTGGCAGCAAGGATGACGAGAGCCTTGAGGTTGCAGACCTCCAAAGCTGCAGCAAAATCGTTGAGCGCTGCAGTTCGCCAACCTCTGCCTTTTCGTCCTAGGGGACAGCATTGTAGGGGAGGTTCCTTTCGATACTACTCTTCCTTTGATGGATCGAGAGGAGCTGCAAGTCAAAGAGTACCAGAGGTGGAAAGCAAGGTACTCGAGATGCCAAGGCCGCCTGGGCAGTTGCCTCTTTACCCTCAGGCAATGCCGCAGCCGCTTCAGCTCAGTCATGAGGCCATGTCCCATGGTTCACCGGTTGGGGGAAGGCTGGCGCAGCATCTTGTAGAATGGCGTGCCATTAATTTAGATGTGTGGGTTCTGGAGATCATAGCCCACGGCTAGTGTCTTCCTTTCTGGCAGAGGCCTCATGGCAATCCACCAGGGAATGTCTCTTTGAAGAGTCCGGATCAGCTCCTTGCGCAGGAAATCAAATCCCTGCTGGAGAAAGGCGCCATAGAACTGGTGCCTGTAGCGGAGAGGAGTAAAGGATGGTATTCACCTTATTTTTTTATCCCGAAACTGGGGATTGGGACCCATCATGGACTTGCGCGGTTTGAACAAGCTCCTCAGTAAGGACAAGTTCAAGGTGGTTACTCTTTCTCAAGTCCTCCAGGCCCTTCAACTTCAGGACTGGTTGGTGTCTCTCGACCTCAAGGACGCTTATTTTCATGTGCTGATTCCTCCGAAGCACAAGAAGTACCTTAGGTTCACGGTTGGCGACTCACATTTTCAGTTTTGGGTCCTGCCGTTCGGATTGACCTCCGCCCCAAGCGTCTTCACAAAGCTCATGGTGGTGGTGGCAACGTATCTCAGGAAAGGGGGATTCACGTCTACCCCTACCTGGACGATTGGTTGATCAGGTCACGATCGCCCGAGCAAGTCCTGGATCAGTCAGTCACCTGCCACTCCCTTCACAAGCTGGGCTTCTCCCTCAACTTAAAGAAGTCCCACTTGACATCTACCCAGCGGCTCCAGTACATCGGAGCAGTGCTTGACACATCTCTGGAGCAGTGTTCGCCTCCCCAGGTGAGGGCTCATCACATTCTGCAGATGGTGCACAAGTTTCAACATGCCCAGAGTCTCCTGACGTTCGAGTTCTTCAGGTTGCTCGGCCTCATGGAATCCTGCATTCTTCTGGTGCCAGAAGCCAGGTTGCGGATGAGATCTCTGCAATGGGCTCTCAAGCTCCAGTGGTCAGTCCTCCGGTAGGATGTCGGATCCCGTTCAGGTGCTGCCCTCAGTCGCCCAGGATCTTCTGTGGTGGGCCGTCGAAGGAAATCTGATGAAGGGGTCTCCATTTTGGCTACCCTGGCCGGAGGTGACGATCGTGACGGACGCATCCCTCACGGGATGGGGCGCTCATGCCAACGAGTTGACAGTCAGCGGTCGTTGGTCTCCGTCAGAGTCCAGACTCCATATCAATCTGTTGGAGCTGAGGGCCATCAGGCTAGCTCTGAAGGCTTTTCTGCCGACTGTGCGAGGGAAGAATGTCCTGATTCTGACGGACAACACAGTGGCCATGCACTACCTCAACAAAAAGGGGGGGGGGGGCAGGGTCACTTCCTCTGTGCAGAGAGGCAATGCAGCTCTGGTTCTGGGCCATCCAGCAGGAAATTTCGATCTCGGCAGTTCATCTGGCCGGAGACAAAAACGAGGTGGTGGACGCTCTGAGCAGGCAGTGCACGGTCTCTCACGAGTGGGAGATGGCTCAGGAGATTCTCCTGGAGATCTTTGCCCTTTGGGTGACCCCTCTAGTGGATCGCTTCGCCACCATTGTCAACCGGAAGTGCGAAAGATTCTGCTCGCGGGAATTCCCTCCAAGAGGAGACTTAGGGGACGCGTTCGTAGTGCAGTTGTCCTTCCCACTGCTATACGAGTTTCCTCCAGTCCCGTCATTCAGCAAGTGGTGAGGAGGTTACGGAGGTTCGATTCCCAAATGATCCTCATTGCTCCGGCATGAGCCCGGAGAATGTGGTACCCGGACCTTCTCGACATGGTCATCTACCTTACACGCCGTCTTCCCTACCGAGACAATCCGCTCTTATGGGAGGAGGGTCAGGTTCTCCATCCAGAGGACAAATCCCACAACCTTCATGCTTGGCTTCTGAAAGGTTGAGGTATAATGATTGGGACCTCCCTGAAGACTTGATGGAGGTGTTGCTTTTGGCCGGAAGGCCCGCAACAAAGTCCCTGTGCCGTTGGAGAAAGTTCTGCGACTGGTGCAGGTGTGGATCATTTTTCATGTGCCATTCCTGTGGTTCTGTCTTTTTTCCTTCGTGCGCCTGCAAGTGGGTACCATTAAAGGTTACCTGGCGGCGCTGTCCATATTTAAGCGCTCGTCTGAAGAGTGTTATTTTAAGATTCCTTTGATTTCTCAGTTTCACTAATGTGTTCCCACCGTCACCTTTCCAGGTGCCAGGTTCGGATTTGAACCTGGTTCTAAAATTTCTAATGGGAGCTCCGTTTGAGCTTTTACATTCTTGTCTTTTGAGACTGCTAATCTTAAACTGTATTTTTGGTTGCAGTCACTTCCGCTCGCAGAGTGATTGAGTTGCAGACACTTTCCGTTAAGCCACCCTTCACGGTGTTACATAAGGAGAGGGTTGTCCTTGGGGTTCGTCCCTCTTTTCTTCCGAAAGTTGTGTCAGAATTTCATTTAAGCCAGAATGTTGTTCATCCGGCGTTCTATCCTCCTCCGCATCCTGGTAAGGAAGAGGAGAGGCGCCATAGGTTGGATCCTAGGAGAGCTTTAAGTTTCTACATCTCACGCATGTCCCGGGGTCAGAGTGAACGATCAACTCTCTGTAGGATAAGCTGGAAGGTGTTTGGGACAAGCTGTTACTAAGCAGACTCTGTCTAGATGGATTATCTTGACAATTTCTGAATGTTACCGCTTGGCGGGTAAGGACCCTCCGGTAGGCTTACGGGCCCATTCTACTAGAGGTGTGGCTGCCTCTACTGCCCTGCAGAGGGGTGTTCCCATTCATAACATTTGTGAAACAGCCACATGGGCCCCTGTCCATACTTTTGTCAAACACTACTCCTTGGATTCGATCCATGGGCAAGATCTGGCCTTTGGCAAGGTGGTCCTTTATTCTGCAATTTAATTGGGCATTCTAAAATTCTGCTGTCTAAATTATTTTCCCACCTCCATACGTTGGTACTGCTTTTTTGAGTCCGTCATAGATGTTGAATACGTCGGAGGAACCAATCCCTTTGAAGAACAAGTTGCTTTCTTACCCGGTAACGTTCTTTTGATGGGATGTTCCGACGACGTATTCCACATCGCTCCCTCCCTACCTGCCCCTTTACAGAATTTCTTATGCGATTGCAGCTTTCGTTTCCGCAAGGTTTTCTGTAGTCATTCTGGCAGAAGATTGGTGCCACATGTGCTGCGAAAAAACTACAACTGAGGCTACGGGCGTCGTGCGTCCTACTTATAACATCCGGTGACGTCGGCTCGACGGAGGCCCTCGAGGACAGCTAATTGACGCAGACGCTGAAAATTTTCTGAAGCTGCACAGCTGTGTTGATTACCTGTCATAGATGTGGAATACGTCATCGCAACATCCCATCGAAAGGTTACCAGGTAAGAAAGTAACTTGTTCATCTCTTCACGGCACCATGGCGTCCTGCATCCCATTCATGCCAAATTGTCGGCTTTTCATGCTACCGGTACAGGAGTTTCTCGCTTCAAGCTGGTCACATGTCCACGGCTCCTGATCTGATACGGTTCTCATCTTCCGGTCGCTGGCAGACGCCCTGCAGTGGTGTACTCGCTCTGACATTGTGAGGTGTATGCCCCTAGTACAACCAGATTTTCAATACACGATCGTGACGGATGCTTCCCAGGTGGGTTGGGGGGGCTCACCTTGACCAGTTCCAGGTCTTAGGCCCGTGGTACCTCACAGAGACTTTTGCACAGCAACATTCTGGAATTAAGGGCAGTACACTGGGCACTAAAGTCTTTTCTTTGCTCCTCATTCAGGGCTCAGGGTTGTGGATTCTGACAGACAACACCACAACAATGTTTTATCTGCGCAAACAGGGCGGCACACATTCACAGCCCCTTTCCCAAGAGGCTCAGGCTGTTTGGCACTGGGCCATAGTGCACAAGGTTCAACTCTTGGCTTACTATTTGCCGGGGTTCGAAGCGTTAAGTCGGATCCTCTCAGCAGTTGGATCTGAACGTAGTCTTATCAGCCCTAATGCAAAAACCATTTGAGCCGATGGCTTCATGCAAATTGGAATTCCTAACTTGGAAAACAGCTTTTTTAGTAGCCATTTCTTCGGCTACAAGGATTAGTGAACTCCAGGTTCTCTCGTCAAAGGAGCCATATATACTGTTCCATGAGGACAGTCGTTCTACGTACGGTCTTCTCCTTTCTACCCAAGGTGGTCTCCAACTTTCACTTAAACCAGGAAATATGGCCACCTGTTTTTCTTTCTAGACTGCACTGTGGGATATATTGACCCAACTCAGCTGTGCTTCCCCCACATCACAAAGCTGCATTTCAGCAGAAACCGCAAAATAGCTGCGCTGGCTTCTGTGAGCTTCATGTTCTCAAAACTGCGTTTTGCAGCAACAAAGATGGCTGCACCGTCTTGCCAATCACACATTGGGCAGGATGGATCAAGGGAGTAACACTGAGGGAGCGTGCCAGTGTGACCTATGCAAAAGGAATAAAGTGAAAAAGCAGCGTTGCTTTCCTGCCAGCCCAAAATCCCCAGTAAAAAGGAAACTTTTTCACCTTTTAAAATAATGCTGCTGATGCTATTTTCATCTGCTCTTGCTTAAACTACTGTTATTAATAAGGATCTGCCATGCCCAGTATATCCCATTGTGCTTCAGCAAAACCAAGCATGATTTCTAATTGACAGGCCCTGTCAAACTAACTCTGTAAAAAATCAACCAACGAATTTCACTTTTTACCGCACAGGGAAGCGCGTTCATTTTCTTCACAAAGTATCAAAGATCAGTATTTCAAAGGAACTCCAGCTGTCTGGGCCATGTCAATTTCAATGCATCTGTGCTTCAAACTAAACTCTGGCATACAGGAAAAGAACTATTGCTTAAAACAGTGTGGGAATCTGATGGAGATGCAAAACTGAATTTAAAAAGAAATGCCAGCTTGCACCACACGTGTTTAAAAAAATAAAATAAAAAATAAAAAAAAAGCTCTGCAAACTAAAGGAGGAAAATGTCAGTTTTAAAAAGTACAACTATTGAATGAAACCCTGCCATTACCTAGCCATGTGAAGGGGTTAGGTGCTGGTGAAAATACACACATGGGCTATTTTATTCCACAGGCTTGTTTTAATTCTGGACCAAATATAAGAATATAAAGGTGTTAAACCGCCTGGGCTGGGTTTTGCAAGCTCTCAAAAACCGGTTATTTCAGTTGGCAAAGCAAAGACTTCCCCCAAACACTCAGCAGATACTAACACCCCAGTGAGAATTACTAGGTTGGACAAAATCTGGTCTGGGCTGAACCCCTGGACAATGGAACTCCCAGGACAAGGAAGTGTGAAGTGGGGAAGGGGCAATAAACTTTTAATCAAGCTGGGAAACCCCCACCTAGCTCTGGAGGAAATGACAGTTGGTGGCAGCTGAAGAGAAAAATGAATTGTTGTGTGACGGACAAGGGACTGCCATTTGTTTCCAAAGACTATTGATTAATAAAAATGTAAAGACTTATCTCTGCATCAAGACTTTGTAAAAATGTTGCTGTTTAAAAGTGATTTTGTGGGGTATCATTTGAGACATTGTAGAATTCACTGACTGACATCTTGGGTACAGAAATGGCAAAGAATAGGGGATTATAAGAAAAGTATCCATGATCCCATTGCGAATTTTCATACTTGCCTCCCTTATGATAATTCACACACGTGTATAAAGTTCTCCAGCATGGGGTCTGGCATGGATTCACATGCTCATGAATATTCCCCGTCGTCAGGCTGGGAATCCTCGGTAAAGAAAAAACCAGTATCAGTTTCGTTTCTGATCTGTCTTTCTTAGTAGTAACCAATCACTGGTCTCTGCGTCATACTGACCACAGCCAATGACTGCCCTCTACCTAAGCACCGCCTCTGGCAGCCATCTTCAGATTTTTACCGCACGTTCATGTGTTGGGATCCTTGTGCTATTGCTCTCGAGCGTTAGTGCTATTTTTTCACGTTTTTTGCTCAAAAACTTTGTTTTTTCGGTCAAAAGAGCCTCAAGCTCCACCGACTCTCGATCCGATCAACGGGGACCCGTGTCGGATTCGTCTGCGCCCCTCAAGGGTGAAGATTTCGTCGAGCTACGCTTTTGGAGGACTCCAGAAGCTTCTCAGGCCTGGACATGGCCCAGGAGAAGGGAACCTCGACGCCCGGAAAGCTGTTCAGGGTCTGCCCTGGATGCCAGCTGCAGAACGTCTTTAAGGAGGACGAACACTCCTTTTGTCTCTACTGCTTACATGAGGACAAGACGCACGTGGAGAAGGACTGTGCGTTTTGCGGCAATATGTCGGAGCGGACCATGAAGGACCGCCATCAACGTCTCGCCAACAGGCTGGAAGGGAAGAGCCTGTCAGGCGAGAAGAAGAGGAAGAAATCCGAGCGGTCTTCTAAGACCTTTGAGGACGCCCCGGCGACGGGGGTCCAACACAAGGCCAAGCACCGCGAGTCCGCTGGCACCGGGAGCGCCGAATGGTCGGGCTCTACGGGCGCCAGGCAGGGCGCACCCTCCCCGGCACCTTCAGCCACGAGCCAACGCTCTGGGTCGGGTAAGAGGAAGGGCGAGCACCCGGCAAAGCTCCTGGAGAGGCCCCGGTCGAGCTCGAAGGCCCCATCGGAGGGGGAGCGAGGCAGTGTCCCCCCCTCAAGGATAAGGCGGTGAGCGCACCTAAGGTGGTGAAGGCCTTAATCCATCCGGCCAAGCCCTCTATCGATACTGTCGCGGCGACCCTGGCTCAGCCTGTGGAGGCTACACCAGTGGTGGCGACCTCGGGGCTCAGTCTCCCTGCCACCTCGGAGGGAGTCCTCTTTTGTGCCCATCGATGGGACCCCCGTGAAATCCCCGGCGGGGAAGAAAAAGGGGGGGCAGGGCGTCGTCGTAGATTCGGCTTCAACCTCGGAGGAAGAGCTGATCGAGGTCTTAAGCCACGGCCTTGGCGTGGAAGAATACCGGCCCGTCGGGATGGATCCCGACGCAGGTGACAACGACATCGTCAAGGGTGCCGACGGGGCCCCTGATCGCCCGTCGGATTCCCCTCTGCCAGCGCCGCAAGACAACTCTGCGGCCATTTTGTTGCCTATACAGTCCTTATGCTCCGAGATAAGGACGAGACTGCCGTTGCCGACGGAGGAACCTCTCCCGTCGGGGGATCCTGAGCCGGGACCTTCTGGTGTTCCCCCGCCCAAGAAAAGGAGGATTCACCCTCCACCTCCTTTTCAGCCGTCGCGCACCGTCCAGCCCTCCTCCCCGTCCACCCGAGGGGATGATACGGGGATGATACGGGGACTGACACGGCAGCGACGGGTACGGACGACGAGGTATACGACGAGGATCTACCGTCGTCACCTCCCACCAGGGCTTCTCCGCCCGACGAGATTGGTTCGTTCCACTCCATGATCGCCAGGGCATCCGAGCTTTTCCAACTCTGCCCTGAGGAGAAGAAAAAGGACGGTCCTCTCAGTGCTTCTATTGGACGACATTTGGGATGAGGGCCTCACCCTCCTCAAGAACCCTTCCACGACGCCAGCTAGAAGAGACCGGTACGATAAGTACCGGGTCCCGGACACGGCCCCCCTGTGCCTCCGGGCGCAGCCTACCCCGGACTCCGTCGTCTCCGCGGCGGCCAGGAAAAAAGCGGGGGGGGGGGGTGCGGCCTCCACATCGACTTCCCCACCGGACGGCGAGGGAAAGAAATTGGACGCTATGGGACGCAGAGTCATCTCGTCTGCGGCGACGACGATTAAAGCGGCCAACGCCTTGGCTATCGTGGCCCGCTACGACCGGGAGCTCTGGTACAAACTGGCTCCCCTGCTGGACTTCTTGCCGGACGACAAGAGGGCAGAGGCCCTGGAGATCCTGCAGGAAGGTGAGGTGGCTTCGGACCACGCCATTACCGTTACGACGGACATCGCCGACACTGGGTTCCGCCAGTTGGGCAACGGCGTTTGCCTTAGGCGGCGTGGATTGCTCGAGGCTACGGACTTCCGTCAAGACGTTCAGACCAGAGTCCTGGACATGCCCTTCGATGGGAACAACCTGTTTGGGAAAACAGTGGACAATTCCCTTCAGGCCATTAAAGCGGACACCGAGACGGCCCGGGCCCTTGGAGTTCTGCAACAACGACGGACGCCCTTTCGGAGCAGCGGAGGCAAGGGCGCCTCCAAAAGTTCCGGCGTCTGTTTCTCCACCTACCGTCAAGCGGCCCGCTCGTCGGCTCAGGAGGCCTACAGAGGACGAGGCAAGTCTGGCGGACCCCGCCGTCGTCGCCAAGGAGGTCAAGGCGGCAAAGCCTCGTCGAAGCAGGATTCAACCGGCCGTGGGGTCGGGCCCCCACCGAAGCACCCCGGTGGGAGGCCGGCTGGCGAGCTTCGTCAGCGTGTGGCAGTCCATCTCCACCGACCGTTGGGTGCTGGACGCCTTGGCCCAGGGCCACGCGCTCGAGTTTCAAAGAAGGTGTCCCCCCCGTGGCCAGGAAAGAACTTCACGTCCCTCAACTTCTCCTGGAGGTAAAGGCGATGCTCAGGAAGGGCGCCATCGAACTCGTCCCAAAGAGGCTTCGGGGCTCCGGAGTTTGCTCGAGATACTTCCTCGTGAAGAAGAAGACGGGGGGATGGCGCCCCATCCTGGACCTGCGACGTCTGAACAAGTTCATCAAGGCGCAAAAGTTCCGGATGGTCACCCTCCAGCACGTCTGGGTCAGCTGGAGGAAGGAGACTTCCTGTCGTCGTTGGATTTGGAGGATGCCTACTTCCATATTCCCATCCTAAAGGGGCACCGAAAATTCCTCAGGTTTGTGGTCCAAGGGCGTCACTACCAGTTCAAAGCCCTCCCCTTCGGACTACGGTCGGCACCCAGGGTATTCACCAAGTGCCGCGAGGGGATCCACGTCTACCCCTACCTGGACGACTGGCTCATCCGAGCCAAGACGAGGGAGCTCGCCGTGGATCACACGGCAAGGACCGTCCAACTTCGCACGGACCTGGTATTCTCCGTGAACTAAGCCAAGTCCCACCTGGTACCCGCGCAAAACGCACTGTTTCTGGGAGCAAAGCTCGACACAGTGTCCCTTCTGGCCTCCCCGTCAGAGGAAAGGACCAGGTCCATCCTGGGCAAGGTACAGCGGATGTTGGTTTCCGACGCGGCCAAGGTGAGGTCCATCAAGTCCCTCCTCGGAATGATGTCTTCTTGCATCTACCTCATTCCCATGTGCAGGCTCCGGATGCGCCCGTTGCAGGAGTTCCTGGACGCGCGCTGGATCCAAACGACGGGCGGCTTCGAGGAGAGGATCACACTCGACGAGAGTTTCCGCCGAGCAGTCCGGTGGTGGGGCATCCGCGCGCATCTGACGGCGGGCATGGACTTCCAGACCCCAGACCACCAGGAGACAGTGACCACGGATGCCTCCCTGGAAGGGTGGGGAGCGCACACCGAAAATCTGCACGCGAGAGGCCTTTGGCTCCCGACGGAGAAGTCCCTCCATATCAACGTCCTGGAGCTCCGTGCAGTGTTCTGGGCCCTCAGGTCCTTCCTTCCGTCCCTCAAGGGCAAGGTGGTGATGATCTTCACTGACAACACCACCACCATGTTTTACATCAGTAAACAGGGCGGAACCAGGTCCCCAGCACTGTCCAAGGAGGCGCAGGACCTGTGGCATTGGGCCGTCGCCCAAAGGATGTTTCTGGTGCCGTTTCATCTGGCAGGGATAAAAAACACCATTGCCGACTCACTCAGCAGGGAGCTGCGCTCGTGCCACGAGTGGGAACTACGGCAGGATCTAGTGGATCGCCTCTTCCGACGGTGGGGCACACCCCAGATCGACCTGTTCGCGACGGCGACGAACTCCAAGTGCCGGAGGTTCGCCAGCAGGTTTCCCCAGGCGAGGAGCATGGGCGATGCTTTCTCGTTCCCCTGGGAGGGCCTGTTCCTCTACGGGTTCCCTCCTTTGCCACTGCTAATCCGGCTCGTCAACCAGCTCAAGAGGTCACGGTGCAGGATGATCCTCGTCGCACCTGCGTGGCCGAGGCAGATATGGTTCCCGGACCTTCTGGACTTGTCAGCGTCCCCGCCAATCAAGCTGCCGGTGGACGCGGATCTACTCTCCAGGGAAGGACGCGCCATCCTCCACCACGACCCGAAATCGCTGAACTTGGAGGCCTGGCTCCTGCAGCGCTAGAGTTTGGAGGATACGACATACCGGCCGACTGCAGAGAGGTTCTTGCAAAGGCCAGGGCGTCCTCGACTCTTAAATGCTACGGACACAAATGGAAGAGGTTCTCTGTCTGGTGCCACGCACAGAAGATTAACCCTCTACGGATTACTGCTCCCCAGGTACTGCCGTACCTGCTGACGCTGGCCAAAGCTGGACTGGCACACGCGTCCATCAAGATTCATCTTGCTGCGATCTCCCGATACACCAGAACCACGGGCCGGACGTCCTTGTGGTCTCATCGTCTTCATGAAAGAGTTCATGAAGGGGCTGTTCAGATCGTTCCCGCCGGTGAAGGCTACGGCCCCGGCGTGGGAGCTCAACGTGGTGCTGACCAAGCTCATGGGACCTCCGTTCGAGCCTTTGCACTCGGCCCCGTTGAAGTTTCTGTCGTGGAAAACAGCGTTTCTTGTGGCCATCACCTCCACACGACGGGTGGGAGAGATCCAGGCCCTTTCCTGCAAGGCCCCGTACTTGTCTTTTCACGACACGAGGGTAGTGCTCAGGACGCACCCCTCCTTCATGCCCAAGGTACCGTCGGACTTCCATCTCAACGAACCCTTGGTGTTGCCTGTGTTCTTCCCGTCGCCTTCGTCGCCGGCTGAGAGGACTTTGCACTCGCTGGATGTGGCTAGAGCGCTGAAGTTCTACGTGGACCGCACGAAGTGTTTTCGGAAGACGTCGCAACTCTTTGTGAACTTTGGACCTGTCAATCAGGGGAAGGCTCTCTCGAAGGCTTCCATTTCCAGATGGCTCTCCGGCTGTATCATGTATTGTCATCGGTTGGCAAACCGACCGCTGCCTGGCGGTCCGAGAGCCCATTCCACCAGAGCGATCGCAGCTACCACGGCGTTCCTTTCTGGTGTGCCCCTGCTGGACATATGCAGGGCTGCTACGTGGAGGTCGACGCACACCTTCACGAAATTCTACTGCGTAGATCGGGATTCCAGGGAGGAGTCCAGGGTCGGCCAAGCAGTGCTTCGCAACCTGTTCGCCTGAGGTGAGCCTGGTGAGGAGTTAAGATGCTTAATGTTGAGTTTGATGTAATGCTTAATGTTGAGCCTTTGCCACCTCCCGTGGTTGTGCATGTGTGTACTGCTATGTATTCTTTATTCATGAGCATGTGAATCCATGCCAGACCCCATGCTTGAGAAGGAACAAGTTACTTACCTGTAACTGTTGTTCTCCAGCATGGGTCTGGCATGGATTCACATGCGAACCCTCCCGCCTACCCCTCTGCGGCTCTTCACTTGGTCATACTGCCACTTCACGTGCTTCCAAATCTGAAGATGGCTGCCAGAGGTGGTGCTTAGGTAGAGGGCAGTCATTGGCTGTGGTCAGTATGACGCAGAGACCAGTGATTGGTTATTACTACGAAAGACAGATCAGAAACGAAACTGATACTGGTTTTTTCTTTACCGAGGATTCCCAGCCTGACGACGGGGAATATTCATGAGCATGTGAATCCATGCCAGACCCATGCTGGAGAACAACAGTTACAGGTAAGTAACTTGTTCCTTCCTCTTTTCCAGGTATATTTAGGTACATTCCAATCCAAGGCATGATCTAAAAGACCCAAATCCCAATGGTGAAGGTAGTTATCCCACCATATACCTCTTTTAAGATTGGGGTGAAGAGATCTAGGAATCACTCCTTTCGTTTAACATGGAGCCGTCAGCACGGGCCGAATTAAAGTCACCTCCTATAATATGATTTCGTAACCCCTTCTCGAACCAACCTCCCAAATAGCATCCAGAGAGTCTTCCACTACTTCAATGGTCACCTTTAGTGGGTTCCAGTATAAATTCAACAGGAGGATCGGCTCTACATTATTCTCTGACGAAAGAACAATGCCCAAAAGCCAATCATTCTTAAAAATCACATCACCATGGAACCCTAAATTACGATCAATGGCAGTAATCAAGCCGCCTCTAGGCCTACCCGCCAGCCCCCTAGATGCTAATGAAGAAAAAGTGTAAAAACCTTCTATATACATTTCAGACAACATCATAGTTTCCTGGAAAAGGTAAATACGGGGGCAGGTGTAGTTTTCCCTTTTGTTCAAAAACGTGTTCAAGTGTAATCCCCCACAAGAATTCCAGGAAATCACCTCAATATTAGAGCTGTTAGGAGCACCCATTACCCTGCCTAAGTGTCTCTAAAGTGTTAAGCGCTGGTTGCAACCATGACCAATCCTGGCCACTGTTAAGGAGGCCAGAAATTAGAGCCAACCCTGGACCGGAATTTTCTACTTTATTCTTACCCAATTGTGTGCTTTGTTGTGTTTGAGTATTATTCAGTTCCTTATATTGAAGGAAATTGTTGGCCTCTTTGTCATCTGCTAATGTAAATAGATCATAGCCCTAAGAGTTAAGGTTTTTTTCTTGAGCATGCACCATATCTTCTACCATCACTGAATGAAAACAGCTTACCATTCTATGGTTATTATGGTTGGGTAGAGAAATAGCGTCTATATGGTCTGTTGCACGTAATAAGGGAATTTTCTTTGAACAGATGTAAAAGGTGTGTTCTGTTTAAACTAGCCTAAGAATCTGTTTTGTTATTGTTAATCCAACCCAAGATTTTCCCTTTATAGATCTTAGAAAGGCGCTGGGACAAAGTAGATTACTTTTTAATGTTATCAACAGAGTTTACTTGATGCATTTCCTTGAGAATCCTGGATTATAAAAGATTGTGTATCTAGGGGGTTTTCCCCCATATTAAGGGTTAAACCACTCCCACTCATAGAAATCTGCCCATTGAGGGAGGAGATGCTAGAACATACTACCGGTGTTATTACTTGAGCAATAGTAGGTAGCTTAGTTTGTTGTGTGCCTATAGATGTTCTAGTATGTTTGGTACTAGTTATTTTACCAAACGCTGTCATCTTTGTTTGTTTGGTTTGCTGGCGCTCTTGCCCAAATTTCAATAAATTACTCTCATCCATGTTAGGGTCGGTATTTTTTTTCTCCCCTGACTAAAAAGTCTTTTTTTATGGGCTCGCCCTGGACCTGACTCTCTTCGCTGTTAGGGCCCTTAGGTACCCCACTATCCTCGCGCTCTTCCTGAACCGGGATGCTTCTGATTGCTTTGAGATTCAAATTTCTACGCTTAATTTTAGTATTGGGCATGCTTTCTTACGTCTACACACTGGAGATTGAGGCACCTCATTTATATCATAGTCAGAACTAGTGACGCGGCTTATTTCATCGGTATTGGTCATGGCACCTGCTTCCAAGGCTTGTCCTACTAATTTTTCCTCTGTTTTGTCTTATGTTTACATTTTTGCCCCTTTTTAGGAGGAGCATGTTGAATAATTATAATGTCCTCACTACTAATATTCAGACATTCCCCCACCGTTGCTATTTCTCTCCCATGCTCCTGAGCACTAAGATTTCCCAAATCGTGTTCTTGAGTAAGCCCTTCTGTTGCCTTAGTCCCTCGGTCCTTTTGGACGTTATTACTATCTGGACAGCTCAGTTCCTTTCTGTAATTTCCATTACTAGATTTATTATCTCCTTGGCCAGGGAAATCTAGATCCCCTATCCCTTTATTTGAAGAGGTAGGGCTATCCCCTGTAAGCATAACTTCCAACAAAGTGGTGATCTTAGCATCCATGGTTGTTAACCTAGTATCTTGTTCCTTTCTATATTTATCCAATAGAGACTGTTCTTTAATATTCTGTTCATTAATAGTTTTACCCTCCACTATGCCCTCCAAAAATGCCAAACGAGTCACCAGTTGGTTAAAAGCAGCTTGTTGCCCTACCATGGAGCCACAGAGAATCTCTTGTGACTCACTCATGGTTTTCAAAGCCAAATTCAAGCTAATATGTAAATTAGATGGGAGTGGTAGGAGATAGTCTCCTCTATCCTGCCTACCTAAATTGGGCATTTCCTGTTTATCCTTAGCTGCTATGCGACTTTCTGATATAATTTGATGGGTATCAGTTGCTCTGTCCACTTTTTTAGCTCGAACGTGCCCTTCCTTATCTGTTTGAGTATAAGCTATCTTCCTATGTGTGTGTTTTGGGTATCTCTAAAACTGGTCTAATAGGCGTTAGTTGCCGACCCTCTGGTTGTTTCCCCCTCATAGAATTATTTCTAAATTGTGAGAGTGTACCACTCAGCGCACCCTCTGATAAGCTCCTCGCCCCCTTATCGTTAGATGATGATCTACCTACTGGTATCGCCAAATCAATAATTTCTTTTAGCAAATCACCTGTAGCATCTGCCATAAGAAAGAGTCATCCAAATCACTCTCCCCAATGGGTTGATTAAGATTATGCTTGGAACGAATAGGGGTTCTCCCCAACCAGCAGGCTTAGTGTTCCCAAACTGGGTAGAATCGAAAGTACACTGCATCTTATCCTGATTATCCTTTCCAAAAATAAATATTGCTGACGAGATATGAGTGGACTGCTTAGTTCCAACGGGTGTTTTCCCTTATTATTTCCCACCATATTTAATATTAATGAATCTGGGCCTTGAATTTCCCCAGCTTGCATTCTTCCATTTATAATCATCTTCTGAAGAGGAGTGGAGGCATAATAACGGACCACCCTTTTAATATCCATTAAACTTTGTTGAAAACATTCTTTGTCTTTAAGTTCCTGCCTAGAATCCAACTTATCCCTATGAGCCGCAGTAGCCTCTGTATCTAATTTAAAATTCCCTCAATAGGAGCTTCAACCTCCAAGGTTGCGGGATCAGTAGTAGGATATCCCTTCAAGCTCCTTTCAGATCTCTCATTAACATTTTCATTGTTGTTTTCAACAGATACATTGGGGCAGCCATATTTTCCATTTGATCTGTATTAATGGGTGACACACAATGTATCGGAGAACCCAATTGGACTTCTATCTTAGTCTCTTGACTCTCAATAGTTTCAAACCCGCTTCTCAATGCAGGCATAATTAGGTGAATTGATTGTAAAGAAATCATTCCTTAGGATAGAACAGAAGAAAAAAGGCGAGTTCGACTCGCAACCTCTTAAAAATAAGAAGGGAAAAAGAGAAATAAAATAACAATTATATATAAAGTGGCTGGGAAAGAGTTCAGTAAAAATTTGTATGACATTCAACAATTTTCTAAAATCAGTATAGCATCAATTTTTTTTTAAAAAATTACAAATGCAGCTTTGACTCCTCAACTAAATGTCAAAAGTCACTTACAACAATTAATACATATGAAATATCTCCCCTTGAGCCCGTAGTACTTTAACAAGGCTTTCTGACTAAGCTAATGCACCCACAGTGCAACACATTTCTTAAATTCAAAACTGAGGAAATGCTATAAAAACGTCATTAAAGATAGCCAGGAAACGACTAGGACTAAAGGGTCTCGCCCCAGTCTCCCGCCGTTTGCTGGCCCTGTTCACTGAAAACTCCCAAGAGGAGGCAAAATAATATGCAGATGTTAGCAGCTTGTATAGAACTAATCATTGTCGTCAGATATCTCTTCTTACTGTGCACACCAGAGTGCAGGCGCCCCTCAGCACCAAACAGTCGCACAACAGTCACCGGCCTTTTCCCCTGTCGGGCTTAACGCCGCGAGGGTGATTCACTCATGCCTTTATAGTTGCAGAAATCACGTGATGGATCACGTAAAATAGTCAGGCCATGCCTCCTCCAGGAAGCACACGGCCACCAGCAAGAGCCCCTTGTCGGCTCGCAATGCTGGAGATGTACACGGACAAAAAGCACTTGTTTCGTAAAATGAAAGGATTTCCAGGTAGCAGCGTCGCATTGCGTCCAATGGTCGCATTATTGGCTGATCTTGCATTAACCCTTGCCGCTCTAGAATTCCGGCAAGCGCATGTTAAACTCGGCTTATTTGTGCACGACTGGTGCAAAACTTTAAACACGATCGACAAACTTAAAATCTACAAAGAAGCAGCCACATTTTCTACAAGTCGCTTGCCACACAAGCCTTATCTGGTGCAATTCCCATGCCCTAAAGCAAGAGACTTATGCTTGAGGTTTACATTAAACCAACTGTTAACTCTAGACAGAATAAAAAAACTGGTCAACGAATACTGTAGTTTTGTTTGACGGTTGTAGATTTTGTAAGGAGCCTAACAGGCAGGAGTCCCTAAAGCACTTGATCATTGTGCATACTTCGAAATAAAACGCAACAAAATATTTGGAATCGAGACAGTGGGCGCCTTAGTTGCTACAAGAGAGAATGGCTTTGGCTATCTGAATGTGGGGGAATACCACGAAAGCCATTCTACGGTTTAGGAGATTTGTCTATCTTAAATATTGAATTGGAAAAAAAACCCCAAAAAAATGAAGTTGCACTCCCTCCAAAAATGCTGCTTGAAGCTACTTCCCTATTTTGGTAGATGATTGCCTTTTATACTTAATATTGGTGGGTTCTGTCTCATGTAAGAGCTACAAAGACCCACATCAAATAAGATATATTAGCGGCAATAATCTAAACACCCCAAATATCTGGAGAAATTATGGTGTAAACAGAACCTTCGGCTGTGATTATGTTTAAAATGCAAAACCTATTTTGTTATGTTTATGTTCTTGTTTAAAGGTAGCCTCCATTAAGTGTAAATATTTTATGTAAATGGAGGAAGTCCATATGGGAAAACTTAGTTGTTTTATATCTCTTTATTGTTGTAAATTGTATGTACAAAATGGTATGAAAAAATGGTATGTGGAACATGAAATGTAAATGAAAGTTGTAAAAGTTTGTTAAACTAAACATTTTGAATTTAAAAAAAAGACTTTACTCCTTTAATGAGAAAGTTCTGGTTCAAGACAATTTACTCATGGTTTTAATGGCAAAAGTAACTACGATGGAGGAGGGGCTAGAAAAACATATTGTGGAGGCTCTGTTCTGTCAACTCTAGCATATATGTGATAAGAAATCCACATTTGCCACAGTGATCGGACGTCCGTGCTTCCGGTTACAGCGGTCGTGGACCTTGAACAGGCCCGCTTATCATCTCATACGGTTTCCATGCATCAGGAACAATCTGTTCAGGTTATGAATAGTGAGATTGACAGCCCACAGGTAGTAACTGAGGGTGCCCCTCACATGCTTTTTGATATATTTCAAAAGATAAAAGATAACTGTGGGACCCAAAAGTCGAGAAAAAAAAAATCCCCGACTGTAACACGGCCAAATAAAGTCTTTAAAGTAGGCTCAAGGAAATTTCTGTGCTCTTTGGGATCATCCTTGGTAGTTCAAACCAGGCCTCTGCTGAAACGGAAACGGTTGAGAGGAAGAAAGAATAAAGCCTCATGTAAACTATTTTCTAAAGTGGTAGGGCCTACATCAATTGAAGACTTGATAGTTTATCTCTCAGACTCATCAAGTGCAAAGCTGGCAAAGGAGTTGTTGAACTTGTCTACCTACTCAGTCGAGGCTTTGTTTATGGATCCTCGCTCGCCCAAACTTTCTTTGCCAGGTGCCGTAACGCTGGTGAACCTGTGGTTACATCTTTTGCTACCTTGGAGGAAAGGAGATTGCAATTAACTAACCCACAAGTGGCTCTGGCACTGTTCGCTTACGCATGGGACCGTGGGGAACCTAGTGCTCAGGAGGATGATTACTGTAAACCTACACAGGGGTCTGTATTAAGGAGGTGAAGATGAGGACTAATGGTGAAAAGAGTGATTTGTTGATGGAGAATAGCTGTCTTTTACTGGAACCTCTAGAGTTAACAAGACAGCCGTGGATCTTAAACGGATTCAATGTTTTGGGATTGTTTCACTCATTTCCAAGCTTAAGTGTCAACAAATCGGTGACATCCATCAAATTGAATGTGTTTGACCATGAAGTTGACCTGGACTTTTTACATCTCTTCAGATGTGCTAAGGCAGGTGGTTATGAAGGAGAGCTTTAAAATGTGCTCTTTGGGCCCTGTGGTTTTTGAGATCTATGATTGGGAAAGGCAGCAGGTATGATGTCCTCATACAGTATTTGGAAGGCACCTTTCATTCAAACTATGCCCCGTTATAGATAACTTGTTCCATGGCCCTGCATCACCAACAAAGAACGGTAGAGTTAATTATGAGCGCCAGATGGCGATGGAGGATTGGTCTTGGCTCCCAGGTATTTTGAGGACAGGGGCGAGTGGAAACTAGCTAAGAAGTGATGGCTTGCCTAGGTATATTTATATTGGCAGTTGGAATACTAGGGGGCATAAGCATCGCACAACACTATAATTCCCTAAGGCTCTTGGATATCTTTTGTCTCCAGGAGACATGGTTGCTTGCTACCTCATTTGTTGATGGCTACACATTCCTTCACCTGCTGGCCTTTAAAGGTGAAAAAGGTCGCTCCATGGCGGGTTTGGAAACGGCATGTAAAATGGCCTTGGCCTTGAACTGAACTTTTGTAGATGTCTTGCCAACTTTTTATTTGTCAAGGCTATCTTGGTTAGTAGGAAATGATTCACCTTGTGGAGCCTTGGTTCTCTTAAATGTATATTGATCTGAATATTCTTTTAGGAGGGGGGCATGGTTGGAAAAGGGGTTTTGTTTGGTAAATGGTACCCTGCCTGGTGATACGCTAGCTGCGATAACATGGTCTAGCGGATTGCAGCATGCTACCCTAGACTATTTTTTTTGTGTGACTAGAGAGATATACTTTTGGGTGAAGGACTTGGTGGGGGGTCCCCAGCTTAATAGTGACCATCATTTTGTGACTACGGTTTGTACTGTCGTTATGGATCGTGGAGCAACATAGTGAGACAGTGGAGGTATCCACGAGTGGAAATCGATTGGTATGCTCCAGTATCTCTATCGCGGCTCAACGATTACTTGGGAAATAACCCTCATCAAACAGGATTACCCTACTATACTGTCTACATTTCTAAGCCAGCGCTCTGTTTGTGGCCTTATGCATCTAAATCATAAATTTGACAGAGGTCCAGAAAGAAATTAGATGTCAAATTAGAAAAATAAGACTGTCTGGGGGGAGGGTGTGTTTGGACCAAGTCGGGCACCTCAAACAGAGTCTTAAGAAATTGGTTAAAAAGCCATAAAATAACTATGCTGCAGAGACAAGCAGAGCATATGTTGTTGGTAACGATTCCCAAAAATAGTGCGGGTATTTGGTTGCAATTAAAGGGCACCACCACCTCCTGTAGTAATTATACACAAGTTATCTAAGTCATGCTTCCCAGGCTGGTATGGAATACCGTACAAGATGTTTAAGGGTTCCCCAAACATACTGAATACATTATTCTTGTATACCCCGAGAGTTGAATTCCCAAAGCCATGGAAAAAATCAATCATTGTCCCAGTTTTAAAAAAAGGGACCGATCAAATACAACAAATTACCGTCCCATAGCTCGATTTGATGTTGTGGGTAAGGTATTTGTGAGACTGCTTCTAAGACTTGTTGAAATGTGAAAAAGAGAGGAAGATGTTTGATACATTTCAATCGGGATTAAGAGCTGGTTTTGGAACTGCTCCTAACCTAGCGACACTGGCTGCAATTAAAGAAATGGCACTGCGATCTGCTGAACCAGTCTTCATTGCTTTCATAGATTTTAAGCAAGCGTTTGACCGCCCTATGGTATGGGTAAACAATTGAGAGCTGGGGTTGACCGGCTTATGTGCTAGATATTATAAATGACCTGTAATAAGAGTCCTCCATACAAATCTGTCTGACGCGTCAAGGGGACTTAACAAGGCAGATTAAAACGGCCCGGGGATAAAAACAGGGCTCTATCCTGGCGCCAGCATTATAGATCGTTTGTTAAAGACATTGATATTAAGCTGTGTAAGGTGAGGTATTTTCCAACAAGGCTGGGTCCCTCCCATGTTCAGTGGCTTTTGTGTACAGATGACCTGGTCCTTATGGACCAGACACAGATTGGTATTCAGAGACAATTTAACGCATTGGAGGAGTACTGTCAAACCAATTCTTAGTTAACCTCAAGAAATCAAATGTATTGATTTTTACACCAGGGGCAAGAAAGATTATCTAGTACACAGTGGGAAATTGGTCTCTCCCATAACTGTGATTTCGGAAAATATCGGTGTCTTGGTGTCCTAATAAATGCTACCCGGGCGTTTTGGGCTTGTAGAAGGGATTTAAGAACTAAGGCTGAAACTGCAGCTTCTCAAGCTTTGATTTTGCTCAGAAGGTATGGCACTTTCTCATGCCTTTCGGTATTATTTTTTACAAACCAAAAGTAGGTCTGACCCTCACTCATGGAGTTGAGGCGAAGTGTTTTGGGATAAACTGTCATTGGAACAAGTTGGAAGGGCTCTTCTGGAAGAAGGTTCGGAGAGTCCCATGTGAGACCCATATACAGATTTTGCGATGGGAGTTGGGTTTACCTTCTCTGCAATCCATTGTCAAGTGGAAGATTTAGCTCTTTCTGAGAAATATTCTCTGGCCCTCAAGACTTTTCTAAACCTTTGCTCAATTGCAGTAAAATCCCTCAGATCGTTTTTTTTACGCCCAGCTAGCTGGTCGCCTTATGCGGACCTCTCACCTTAATTGCAAATTTAGTCGTTTATAGAACAATCGTCCCCTCTTCGATTACTGAACCGCTGCCGAAGACGGAACAGACGGCTGGCCTTGTGGTCGACGCTATGTGCCGCGTGGCCGGGCCTTCTGGCCAGCCTACACAGTAGGGAGAGTGGGGTTCTGGGGGTTTCCTTTCTTAAGAATCTTTCCTTCTCCCCTCTCTTTGCCCCTTTGGTATAGGAGTTGCTTTAGTTTACCAGCACTATGGACATGACTCCCTTTAAATTTTGCCCTTCCTGTAAGGGATAATTTCCCTGGAAAGACCAGCACCCTTGGTGCAATAAGTGTCTCCCCGTCAATCACGCTGAGGCGTCCTGTTGGCAGTGTAAGCTCCTACGTCTTAAAACCATAAAGGAGCATTGTGTAAAATGGTGAGCAGCCTATGCGATGTTGCAAGCCAAGGGTAACTTTCCCCGCCGCCACAGCTGCCGAAAGTGATGAAGCCCATAGAGACGACCATGGCCCTGACACGGGCGCCATTGACCTTACAACAGAGCAGACTCGCTACAAGACATCCGTCCCCGGCCCCGATGGGCACGACGCAAGTCCTGCTATGGGCAAGATACACCCTGGTGACGAGGACGCACCCACTTCACATGGGACTAAATACACAATCCCTGGTACCGCCGCAACCTCTCAGTCGAATTGGTCCAAGGCGCCAACGGGGGCTTCGGGTTCCTCGACGTCACCCGCTGATTCGCAGGATCTGCAGCCCTCCCCGCAACCGTGCCAGCCGTCTTCCCCTTCCAAGAGCACGGTGATGCTTAAACAAAAAAAAAAGCTCTGGTTGTGCCAGCCGCCATCCCAGCCTAAACCCCTTCCCGTATCGCTGAGCATCAGCGAAAGCCTTGCGAAGATTGTCTCAGCGGCGTGTAAACACAGATACGTCAAAAGACATATCAGGACACTTAGAAGGCCGGTATAGACCCAAGAATACGTCATAGGAGACGCCAGACCGCTTGAAAGATTTCAACAGTCTAGGCTGCAGGATCCTCTAGAGGAACCCCCCACACCTCCCTCCCAGAGAACGCTGGGTCATCCATATGGACTACGGAGAAATGTGAGGGTTGTATGAACAGGCTAGAAAAATGTGTAGATTTTTCTGAGAGGTTCACTCCAAAAAGGCCTTGTGAGAAGATCCCTTATGATGTACCCACAATGACTAAATACCAGAGTATCTTTGACCCTCTCCATGAGGTCGTCTTCGGCCTATCAGATCCTGAAGAGGTCCCTCTTGACCCTTTTACACAGGGGGAGTTGACCCTTATGCCCAGGGGGGTGATCCTTTCGACAATCCTCATGATCACCCCCTGGATTGGGGAGATTACCAACCTTTTGATGAAAACCCACCTTGGCTATTTTATTTATTTTTTCACATTTGTTGAGTGCGCAACAGCCCGGGGGAATTTTTTGCGCTAGTTACTGACATTTCTCCGGCATGGGGTCTGGCATGGATTCACATGCTCAGACCCATGCTGGAGAACAATAGTTACAGGTAAGTAACTTGTTCCTTTTTGTTTCTTAGTTACATATTCTTGATCAACAGTTACAGATCATATTCTAGGATACAGTTATGTTGACATTCAGAAGAGATGGAGTGGGATTAGTTGAAGAGGCAGGTTTTTAGTTTTTTTCGGGAGGGGAGGAGGGAGTTTCTCAGGACTCAGATGCCATTTGCCTTGACCCTCCCTCATCTCCTCAGCGTCAGGCCCCTCATGTGGACGACCAAATGGCGTTTAACGCCATTCTTTGGAAGGTGGCTGTGCACTTCCAGATAACCACACAGGGGGCAGTGGTAGACTGAGATTTTGTGGAGGACATTTATAAATAAACGCCTCCGCCTAGCCAAGCTATTCCCCTTCTCAATTCCATCAAGAGGCGCATTACCCCCTCTTTATTGACACCCTCTCAAACCACAGCTGTTAATCCTAGGGCGGAGAAACTTTTTTGGCCCTGCCCAACCGATCCCCTATATATTAGGGGTCATGCCACACAAGATTCTCTGGTTGTCAGAACGACAAGGAAGAGGGCGGGTGTCCCCTTGTCTACAGGCCAAATCACCACCAGACAGTGTAAAAGGTTGTATGCTTTGGTGAAAAGAATCACCACTGCTGCGGCTTACTCCATGCACATAGCCAATAATACCATGTCCTTGGCTAGTTATTCGGATGTCCAGTGGAACCTACTGCAGGAGGGCCTGAAGGAGGTCGCAGAACCAGTGCGCTCCCGCCTACTAGCAATCGTTTCGCAGGGCAAACAAGTCAATCACAATATCCTCAACAATACCTTGGATACTGCTGAAACCTGGCACAAAGTACCCCTTTAAAGCGCCATGCCTGGTTGAGGAACTCCGGTTTAAAACCCGAGACTCAAGTGTCATTGATTAACAATCCTGTGGAAGATTACAATCTGTTTGGAAAGGCAGTTGACAAGGCGCTAGAGAACGCCAAAAAGGAACACGAGACTCTCAGATCTTTGAACCAGATTACTCAAAGACCTTTTCAACAGGGGGGGGGGGGGAGTTCTTGCTTCTCCTTTTGCGGGCAATCCTATTAACGTTCCCCACATAATCGGTATTGCTCAGGGAACAATTGGTCTTCGGGATAAGGTTCTAACACCCTGAATACTTACCCTCCCAGAGAAATGCCACCCCTAGAGGCTTCCCAGCCTCTGGTAAAAAATTACTTGAATCTGGGTCCCCTCCCCTCCCATGCCTCACCGGTGGAGGTAACGCTTATCATTCATGCATGCATGGGAGGGGGTCACATCAGAACAGTGGGTGCTCAAGACAGCCACCCACGGGTACTGCATAGAGTTCAGCGGGTCACCTCGGTACAGACCTCCAGGTTCCAGGCGCCTGACACCGGAACACCTCAAGCTCCTGCAGGAAAAGGCGCTATCGAAGTCGTCCCCGTTCTACAGGTAAACAAGGATATTTATTGAGTGTACTTCCTTGTACCCAAAAAGGATCTAAACATGCGCCCTGTTTTAGACTAGCGCCCAACGAACACATTTGTCAAACCCCAAAAGTTTTGTATGGTGCTGCTGCAAAAAGTAATTCCTCTTATTAAGGGGATTACATGGCAACATTGGACATGACAGATGCATACTTTCATATTTCGATGTTGCCGGCACACACAGAGTACCTAAGGTTCATGTTCGAAGGCAAGCACTATCATTTCAAAGTCCTTCCCTTCGGCATTGCCTCAGCCCCAAGGGTATTTACGAAGGTACTGGCAGTGGCTAACCTGCTCAGGCAATCCATCTCAGTTTATCCTTGCCTCAACGACTGGTTCATAACAGGGGACTCTTACAAAACATGCCTAGCAAATACTCAAAGCATGGTCGAACTTTTATTCAGTCTGGGCTTCTCCATAAACGAGAAGAAATCCAGCCTCAACTCCTGCCAGGTCAAGCAGTTTCTACGGGCTCTTCGGACAGAAGACTGTCTTGTCATCCCCTCCAACGGGAGGGTTCAAAACATGCGGTTTCAGATCCCTCAGTATGTAGCTGGTCGCGAGGTGACGGTATGCAAGGCCATGCGACTGTTGGGTATGATGACGTCCTGCATTTACTTGGTTCCGCACACTCATTTGCGCCCCATGCAAGAGTGGCTAAACAGCCAATGGTGTCAATCCAGCGGACTATGGGACGTTCTAGTGGTTCTCGGTAGCCCTCATTCTCCCTCTGCGGTGGTGGTCTAGGGGAAAACCCTCTTGAAGGGGAAACCTTCACCACCCCCGCTGTAGAAGCCACTGTCACAACGGACACATCCCTTGCGGGTTGGGGGGGCTCACCTTCAACAGACGGCGCACAGTGAAAGACAGTACTAGTCCTCACGGACAGCACCACAGCCATGTACTACCTGAACAAGCAATGGGGCACTCATTCTCCAGGACTGTCCAAACTATCTCCGAACATTTGGAAGTGGGTTCTCAAACACAAGATGTTTCTATTGTCTGAACACGTTACCAGGGGAACTCAAGCTTCTTGCAGATGTGCTCAGCCGAGACTTCCCACTGCCCTTAGTATGAATGGCGACTACACGAAGACATTGTTTCCCAACGTTTTTGCAGAATGGGGTTTCCCCGAGATCGTCTGGAGAATTCACAATGCCCAGATTACGGCTCCAGGGTTCTACGTCATTTCATCATTGGATGTTTTTTCGCAGGGTTATTTACCGCAGATTTTAATCTCTACCCCCTCCACCCCCAATAAAAATTAGATGGGTTTTTTTTCATCGAAACATTCGCGGTAGAAATCCCCACGAAAAAACATCCCACGATGAAAGGACGCCGTACCGCCTCCAGGTACCCTCAGAACCAATCCAAGGGGAACGGTCTCTGTATAACATGGTCATGGAGATTTGTTTATGCTTTTCTAGCCAACTTCCCTTCTCAAGATTGTGCACAAGATGCACCAGGAACCAGTTACCCTGATTTTGTTGGCCCCATTGTGGGCATGCCTGCCCTGGTTCTCCCATCTGATAGAAATGTCTTTCCTTCGATGAAACTGCCTTTCCCTTACAACATGTCTCAGGACAGGGGGGGAAACTCTCCATTCCCATAAACTCTTGCGGCCTAGCTCCTGAAATCCTAGCGTTTGGACATCTCCAGCTTTCTTCAGAGATGCACGGATATACTTGGAGAAGCTAGGAAACGCAACACCAGACATTGCTACTCCAGTAAATGGAAACACTTTGCCATATGGTGTAACCCCAGGGGCATCAATCCCATTGAATGTTCTCCTACAAATATTGTGTTATACCTGACTCACCTGCTGGACTCGGGTCTAGTGTTCAATTCCCTGAAGGTCCACTTAGCTGCACTTTCAGCTTACACTACGTCCCAGCAGAAAGTCATAGTGGAAGATCCCTGTAATTAAAGCTTTTATGGAAGGGGTTAAGAGAATGTATCCTCCCATTTCCAACCTGGCTCCCGGATGGGACCTAAATGTGGTATTAACCAGACTTATGGGGTCTCCCTTTGAACCTATGCACAAAGCAAGCCTTAAAGCGCTCCTAGTGGCAGTCACTTCTATACGAAGAGTTGGTGAACTACAGGTCCTCCATATTCTAGACCCTTTTGTCACAATTCAGAGAAGGTAGTTCTGCGCACTCACCCGAGGTTTGCGCCTAAATTCATTTCAAAGTTCCATGTGAACCAATGTATAGAACTGCCTACATTCTTCCAGAACCCTTCCAACTTGGCGGAAAGAAGCCTACACAAGCTGAATGTGCTCAGGGCAGTCATGTACTATCTGGAAAGAACTAAACACTATGGAAGAAAAAAGTTTTTCGCTTCAGTGGCAGCTGGTAGAGAAGGGGACCCTGTCTCTAAATCAGCCATCTCCTAAATGGATTGTCAACTGCATCACACTCTGCTACACTCTTGCCATGAGAGAACTGCCCTTCAAGCCTAGAGCACACTACTCTGGGCACAATGCTTCCATAGCATTCATTGCAAATGTTCCCTTAGTCCATTTGCAAAGCTGTAACCTGGAGTTCTGTACACCTTTACAAAACACTGTTGCCTAGATACTCATTCTATATCCGATTCCCAGGTGGAACAAGCAGTACTAAGACAATTTTTCACTTCTGTTCATCCTCGCATCCCACCGCCAACTCTGGGTACTGCTTGCTAGTCTATGTACAGCATGTGATTCTAAGCAGATTCACAAGAATCGGAAGACATGCATTACTCACTGTAATAGCATTTATGATGATTGGATCTGCTTACATACAGACACGAGTCTCTGCAGGGAATGCCAAGGATTCCCGCCAAAGACCAACTTAACCAAGGATTTGCCTGCCAAGAATGGCAGAAGCCCTAGGAAACAGGCAAACGAGAAATAGTGAATAATTAGCCCACCAGTCGAGCAGAATGGTGGGCCTCCTGTGTATGATCAACGCCTGGGAGCAATGGCTAAAAGTCATACAAGTAGTTTCAGTGCCATCAGCTATTCAAGTGAACTTGCAGTTGTAACAAAAATGTTGCCAGGTAAGTAAGAAAGGGGGTTAGATCGCATCTCCCCAGCACTCCACATAAGGTGGGATGTGCTGGCTTACTAAAACAAATGTTAAGGGGATGGGAATCCCACTTATTTCTTGGGAACAGTATTTCACCCAAGAAATATGAGAATTAAAAAGGGAAGCCCAAAGGGGCAACCCAGGCTAAGCCCAATCGTTAAAGGAAACTAGAACTGCAATCACACACTATGGAGAGAGACAAAAAGGTCACCCATAAAGAGTAAAACTAGGTAAGCGGGGGAAAAGATTCCCACTAACCTAGGAATAAGAAAAGAAATTATCTAAAATCAAGCAAAAAGTCCTGGGGTTGATACAGGTCAGGAAGACTAATCACTGAAATGAAAATCTTACCTAACACATAGACATTCTAAAAGAGGCCCATAAGCCTAACACAAGACATTATTTCAACAAATGGAAAGGTTTTGTGTTATGGTGCAAAGCTTGTGCAATCAATACAATGGATTGGTCACCCTCACATATATAGTACACTCAACTATATCTGTGAGACTTGGGCTTAGTCTTAAATTCATTAAAAACACATCTAGCTGCTCTCTAGGCATACACTGCATCACAAAATAAGGTTTTGTGGTGTAAAGTGCCTGTAGTTAAAGCTTTTATGGAAAGTGTCAAAAAATCCTACCCTCCAGTTTCTAATCCTACTCCCAGCTGGGAATTACATTTTGTACTTAAAAGGCTCATGGGGGAGTGGGGATCCTTTTGAGCCTGTGTACAAAGCAGGCTTAAATGTTTCACTTATAAGGTGGCTTTTCTTGTGGCTATTACATCTATTCGAAAGGTTGGTGAACTGCAAGCACAATCAGTACAAGATTATTCGAAAAGACTGTTAGGCAGAATCCTGTGCAGTTCCCTTAGGGAACACTGCAAAAAGATTAAGACTACAGGAGTAAGTAGTAAACCCAATTGGTAGCGGTCTGCACCACCCAGATTTACCTGGTAGCTGTGGCTGAGCAGTCAGACTTCTCTCAAGAAGAGTAGGCCAGTATATAGAGTGTGCACAATAGGGCTAAAAACACAGTAGAGCAAACAAACCCTGACCAGAGCTTTGTATAAAAAGTATATAATTTATTTAAAACACACTTTAGGCAATATACTAGCACTCTAAATCAAAAGCAAGTTAAAACAGTCAGGTAAAGTATACACACCTCCCTTGATAACTATCAAACAAGTCAGAGTTAAAACACCACGATTTGTTAAAACAGATGTGAGCGCATAACCTGATGGCACTCCAATAGTTCAGTTAAAGGGAGAGAAAAAGGCAGAGCATAGAAATAAAACACGTCCCCACACTTTTAGGAGTTCTCAGCAAGGGAATAAAGGCACTAGATACTGTAGAGCCAAAGTTCATAGGCCAGGCCCCCTTTAAATGGAGCAAAGCGAAATGTGCCCAGGATCACACGGTTTAAAATGCACTAAAAGTCTTTGCAGAATGTTCAAAAGAGGTTGGGGAGATTCAAGAAAGTAAAGTTAGGTCTGGGTCTAACCCAGTTGGAAAGCCAAGGATTTAAGTCACCTTAGGCAAACCGAAGAAAGGGAGGCCAGGCAGGACACAGTACCTTAAAGAGAGGAAGCGCCAGCAGTGGCAGTTGTTCCTGGCAGTGGTTGCAGTTCGTTGTTCCGTCCAGGAGAAGAGGATCTCGGCGAGGAGGAAACGTGGAGTCGTTGCACTGCACAGGGATAAAACCAGCCGCAGAGTTCGTTGATAAAAAGTGCGTTCCTTTTATTCGCTGTCAAAGTGGTGAAGCTTGGCTATCCGGCTGCCGGGGTGCTTGGCACGGGCGATTCGACCAAGAGACGTCTTTGGAAGGTGAAAAGGGGCGAACTGGTTGGTCCCACCAGCTCAGAGGAAGAAGACTCGTCCAGCAGAAGATATTCTCGTCGTCGGGAAAGTGGTGAGGTAGTTGCAGCAGGGCTTCACCGGTGATGTCGTTGCAGATGGCTCAACTTCTACCCTCTTCCGATTCTTAGGTCCTGTGGCGACTTCTGAAATTCTAGTCCCAAAGGCCCTGCTTTTATGCAGAAAACCCCCCATTCAACAGCCTAGCTGTCACTCATATATGCTAAGTGGTGAGCCGGGCGACTAACCACTGGCCCAATCAGAACAGAGTGCGACTTGAGTTGCTAAGGCAACACAGTCCAGGGTGCCAATTCCCCTCCCCACCCATCCTGTGGAACCCAGACAGAGTGGCACTATTTGGAGGGCTTCTGTGGAGAAGCCCGCCAAAAAGTGGAACAAAGGGCTCGACCTTCGTCAGTTACAGAGACTGACACGAATTCCATTTTAGAAAAGAGTTCTGGCAAAAAGACCCAACCGTTAATTTAATATTAATAAATAAACCGGCGTTATCTTTTTAACATTGCAACAAAAAGGGGTGCGTTTAAAATGATTGGGAAAATCCTATAGAGAATATTCCGGTGGAATATTTCGCGTGGTAACCACTGCCACCAGCCAGAAACTCGAGGGAGGACTGGACAGTGCCCCCTTGAAAACAGAACCAGGGGCAATATAATGAACCCCTTCCAGTACTTCCACAATATGATGGTTTGTACTGGTTCTGTTCACAATTTAGGACTAGTAAAGTCAATGGTGACTTTACATGCCCTGGGAGACAGTAGTCAGTCCCAGGGTATGGAGTTTGTTTGGGGGTCACTATGACACCCCTGTGTTACTGCACTGAGGGTGCTGTGTAACACGCATAAAAATAGAGTAAAAAGAAAGCCCCATAGCCCATAAGCACACAGTCAGACATACCTCTTAGCAGGAGAAAAAAACAAACCCCAACAATCCAGCAAAGCTGCTGGGGGACTCATTAGGTTTGGGAAATTAGCCTTATAAGAGAATTCTCCCTAACAAAGACATGTTTGTACTTCGCAAACACCCTCCTTTTTCTCCTAAATTCATCTCAAAATTCCATGTGAATCAATCCATAGATCTTCCTGCGTTTTTCTATACCCTGATGAAAGAAAAGGACCATGATGTATTATCTCTGAATTACTAAAACCATCAGAAAATCAGAACATTTTTTGTCCATAGCCACAGGAAGAGAAGGTGACCCCATCTCTGAATCAGCAATTTCAAAATGGATTGTCAACTGCATCCAACTTTGCTATTCTCTTGCTAAGAGAACATTGCCATTCAAGCCTAAAGGCACAGGGGCAACTCCTATCTTTCATAGCAAATGTACCCTTATATGCCATTTGCAAAGCTGCTACTTGGAGTTCAGTTCACACTTTCATTCAGCGTTTCTGTTTGGACACATATTCTAAGGGTGATAAACAAGTGGGCCAAGCAGTGTTTAAACAACTGTCTTCAGCGCTGTTAGGCAAAGTTTGAATGCAGTAGCCTCTGGGAACACTACAAACAACTATGAATACAGGTATAGTCAACCCAACCTTTGGTATAAGCTTGTACTAGACAGTTTTGGTAGCGTGTTGAGCAATCGGGCTTATCTCAAGAGGGGAAATATGAGCTGTAGTGGTTACACAAAGATTCAGTTACAGGTATTCAAATAAACTCTTTCACTCAAGGTTTCCTGCATAAACAATTATTTATTGATCAGTCAGTTATAAAGTCTTCTTTAGAAGGGAGCAATAGAATAGTAACACACACATATACTTGAATACTGTACACTTTGAGCTTCTGAATCGGACAAGACCCTTTTGGGATGGCCCACAGACGCAACCTACACCCACAGGTGACTTCAGTAACAAGGGTGCTGGGGAGATTCATACCTTACTGTTGACATTCAGAATACTCTTTAAAAGTTGGTAAAAGGCAAAGGTTATTAGAACGCAAGAGACCACAAATATTCTTAAGCAGTGCAGATACTTGAAGAGTCATTCATTTCAATAGGCTAAGCCACAGTCAATGGGCAAATGTCTTGGATAGGATAAAGCACTTCTGGTAAGTAAATGGAAAGGTCTTTGCACAAGTTCTTATGAGTCTTTGATGAAAAGAAGAATCAAATGTAGTGCCACAAGCTGATTAGACTTGAGTGAGAGTTGTAGAAGTTACAAGCAGTTCTACAGTAAGAGGTAACTTCTATTAGACTTGTTTTACAGTACCTTTAGAAATGAAAAAAAGATGCAGCAGATGACTTCTGTTCCTGTGCAGCTCTGCAGATCTCACTGTTCCTGGGCCTCAGTCGTGGGGACAAGAGGGAGGATGTCGGTGGACTCCTGCACTGGGACTGTCAAAACCTGCAACAGGCAAACTTTGCTTCCAGTAGCTGTTTTGCGTTTCAGCTCCTTGCGGTACAGAAAATGGCAATACGTGCCGTTCTTGGCTGTCAAAGTGGGCTGTCATTGCTTCTGCGGTCCCGCACTCTGCTGTGGGCGTTCAGGCTTGGTCAGTCCTGCTTCGTGGGAATCCGGAGGGTCTTCAGAAAGCTTTAGGCCAGCTTAAAAGCCACGCACGCAATCTGGTGTCCCTCTCCCTGGCTATTCGGTTTCCTGCTGCAACTCTGAGGAAATTCAACCAGCTCCGAAATGGGTGTCCAGGTGGCTTACTTTGGAGTTGATTGGTCCCACCATCTCAAAGGGAGAAACCCTCCTTGCAGGGGCTTCTCTGTCAATGCGAACTTGGCAAGTAGTCACTGCAGCAGGGCTTTATTGGGCAAACCAACGGTCCAGGAGCTGCAGCAGGTGTTTTTTTCAAGCTCTTCTTCGGTTCCTTTGTCCAGTGGTCGACTCTGCCTTCCAAGCCAAAAGACTTGCCTTTTATTCAGTTCTCTCCCATTCATTTCAGCCTAGCTGTCACTCGCCCAGTAGGGTGGCTGTCATTGACAGCCAGCCAGCTAGCCAATCACCCCAGAGTGCATTTGGGTCTCCTAGGAAACTAAGCGCAGGGAGTTTCAGGCTCCTCCTTCACTTCCAGTCTACCTCAGACACTCTGCAGCCAGAGGCGGCTTTCACTCCTGAAGCCCGCCAAAGGCGAATGAACAAAGAGACCAAATCTGGTTTGGCGTGCAGAGAAAATCTCTAGAAGGACCTTTCCACAAAGACATGGCTAAAAACAAAGACCAGGGACCATTTTGTCAAAGATGGCTCAGTGCCATTTTGAAAAAGATGGCTCCTGCGGTTAGCGTTACCGGAGCTGTGCACAGCCACGGTAAATGCAAACCATGGTAGTTCGGAACGAAACCACTGCCACCAGCTGTTCTGTGAGGAAAGGGTAACATAAAATGTTACATGAGCATTTAGACACAGGGAATACCAAGTAAACCGTCTAGCATCCTATTGTAAAATAGGGTGTGCTGGGAAGTACAATGCTAAGTGTTAGTAAAGATTTCTTAATTGTGGGTAATTTTCCTTCCATGTGGCAACCCCTAAACTTTTTGCTGTTCTCACCATGATCTAGACTTTGCCAGAGAAGTGCAGCTTTCGGCCGCACTCCTCTGGGCTTTCTCTCCATTCTTACGGGGAAACTGACATGCCCTTAAGACAGTCGGTACCGGGAAATGTTGTTTTCCATAGTTCTTTTATCATGTTGCAGCTTTCGCGCAACATGGCACAAGAGGGCACTGTAAGCTAAGTTACTGCTCTTTTGGGTCTCTAGTCTTCTACAGGCCCTAGACACTCTCTTGGGATTGTTAACGAACGGTGCAAGTGAATCATGGACGGGACTGGTGGCAGCGATCGTTTCTTTGTGTTTTGAGCTCCTTTTGGCTGTTTCTCGCGCTTAGCCCAAAATGGTGGCCTGGCTTCCAATATGGCCAGACCACGAGGCTCTTTGTCCTGTCCTCTGACCGTCTTGCCCCTTCACCTTCCCCAGGTCGAGCCGAACTGGGGCCTTCCTTATTTGGGCATGTACTTTCCCGCAAAACACAGATGCTTTCGCATGCTTCTACAGGCCTTGTGTGTGCCTCCAGGATGTGGGCTGGGATGTCTGGTCCCAATACACATCCTGGGTGCCAGAGAGTCTAGTGTGTCGTGAATGTCTGGGACCACTGTGGTCCCTGATAGGTCCACGTATGGTGTGAGTGTTTTGTGAGCAGATCTCCCATTGGGTCCTCTCCGTTTTGGCGCAAAGGGAACCGTGGATAAGAGGAGGCTGGAAACGCCACTACCATGTCGATCTCCTGAGTTCTCACGAACAAAGGGATACAGGAGCCAAGTGTCCTGCAACTACGAGGCTGAACCGAGGAATCGCTGGTGACCCGCTGAAGGACTGCTCCTCTGCACCGCTGACGCTTTGTGAAGCCCTTTCTACCTCTGATCGAACGAGAAGGCTTGTACTGGTACTTCGACCCTTTGGAACAGTGGGAACAACTAGTCTCGGCATCTTCACCATCTCTTGCACATAGGCCTTCGGAAATGTCTCTGGGCCATCCAGTGGACTGACCAGCCTACCCAGGAGTCTTCTCTGTAACCGCCGTCAGGTTGCTGCTGTATTACGAGTCCTTGCCACTCGCACACGATTCGTACACTTGGCATTCCCAGGTCTGAAGTGAGCAGTGTACATTGGACTGAAATACACATGGACGCTCCGTTGCCCTGCTGTGGTAACAAACTGTGCGGGTTCACTGCGTTTGGGACATCCTCAACTCTAACATCTGCTGCCGCGGAATCTACACGATGCCGAGACGTCCCCTGCTCATATCTGAACCTGCCAGCACTGAAACTGACGCGAAGAAGCCTGGGTCTGCCTGCATCGGGACCCGGTGAGTAGCATCGCTAGGAACTGGTCGACCTCCTGCAGTAGCCCATAGCTTTTCCCTGCTGTGTCAAACAGCACGCCTTTCCGTACTCGCGCTCTGCTTCTGCCCACAGTGGAGGCTGCGCTTGAGTCGCGGAGCTCTGTTCATCTTCATTTGTTCACTGAACTGCCTGATTCCCTCGAGGAGACTCCCCTTTGCCCGTTGGCACCCACATGTGCAGGTACTTTTGAGCACAAGGCTCCACTCTTCGTAGGGCTCGGACTTCCTTCTAGTTAGGTGCCTCTGAAGGCGGACTGCCTGTTTTCCTCCCCATCTAGGTGGTCTGCACATTTCGTGCGTCTAACTCGTTAGACTCGTTGGTAATTGTATATATATTGTATTTGATTGTGATGTGTTGGTTTACTTGAGTTTTATTGTGATTTCTCGCTACGGTCAATGTTACAAAGGCCTTGTAATAAATGTCTATTTTTAATATAACACCTGCTTGGAGTAATTTGTAGGTGTCCTTGCTTTGTGTGCTCATTGCGGGCTTTCAGTCACCCTCGCCCCTCTTGAGACCTAGTCTTGACCGCCACGATCGCTACCTTGATTGGTCTGGCTTGTCCAGAGGTTACCCTGTTCCAAGAAACTAGGCTGGCCTTCTGAACCTCTGCCACTCCAGGACAGAGTTCAGAAATCCATCTTAACACTAAATAAAGTCAATTTCACTTTACTGCTCTGGGAAACAGTAGTTCATCCCAGAGAAGGTATTTAAACCTTGGGAAATCCGAAAGACTTCCCTGTGCCACTGCACTGAAGGTGCTTTGTTAAAAAATGTGTTAAAGATGATGCCCATGGAGTTTTAGGCTCCATAACCAAAAGACATACAGACGGAAAACAAATAGAAATAAAAGTACAAAGTTCAGCAAAAAAGCTGGGGGCCTTTAAGGTAGAGAGGAATTGGCACATTTTTGAGAATTCTCCCTAGCAAGCGCTACCTTCAAATAACCCATCTCCTTTGCCAAGTACTGTTTGTTAATCTATGCTATTCTAAGCTGATCCATAAGCCTAAGAAGTTATACATTACTTAATGTAATCGTATTTCTGATGCTCGTATCTGCTTAGATTCACATGCCCCCCCCCCCCCCCCCCACCTTCTTGGGGTTGAAGGTTCTTGGGTAAATCATAGATGTTGTACACACCTCATAAGTTACCTATGCTACATGCTTACAATCCCTCATGACAGAAATAATGTGAAGGACCTCGATGCCCGAGTGATCATGGGTACATAAGACTTCACACTAGGCATATTATAAACGCACCCAGCCAACGTCCCTTTTCGAACTTCAAAAACATCATCTGCAATACTCTGTGCCTACCACTAGATGTCGGCCAATGCAAAACATGTGAATCCAAGCATCAGAAATAAAACTACCCGTCAGTCTACTGGTCACATTATTCTATTCGAACCGACATCTTCATGGTCTTACTTTCGCCTTTATGCCAGTCTTGAGTAGCAGCTAGTTTTGTTTCCCACCTGGACGATCCTGGTGAGGGGTAGTAATCTGAAGTGGTGCTTGCATACACATCTGAGTAGTCGCAGCAGTTATTTCCTGAGCATTCCTTTGCCCCATTACAAAAATGTGACAAACTGTTTAGAGACTCATGTAGTAATGGAATGCCTTTCATTAACACTGCAGAGAGTTGTTGGGGTCGTATGTGCAATCATAATACTCTGTAATTCCAGTGAGCATTGGGAAAGACTAATGGATGGTACACAGGTCTCTTTAATTATTGCTTTGGTATAATTTTTTAAAGACATTTTTTAAAACGTGGAACTTTCAGAAACGGTTTTAGGAATTGATCTTACAGGATCTATTTAATGTATTTTTATAGATGTGTATAGTTCTGATTTGATATTATGATAAATTATTTTTTTCACTGTGTAATTGTGTAAAGTGGGATATAAATCATATACATAATATAGAAATAATTACGGGGCATGGGATTAATGGGGAAAATACCTAGTTTACGTTGAGCAGGGCTTCCCATTTAAGAATATTGAGATTGGAGCTAGCCCACATGCGTGTAGCGTGATCACTATACCCTGACTCCTGCTTTCCTTCTGTATTGTCCATGCCGGATGCAGCCCTCTACCTTTTCCTCACTGCTTCTCTGTGACCACTTTGATTACAAACAACCCCCCCCCCCCACCGTGACCCTCCCCCCAACCGCAGGCTTCCTCCAGTCTGTGCTGCGTAAAGCCGGATTTCCTGTGAGCACTTGATGTCGCATGTCGTTCTGTGGCAGACCCTTACACATTGTCTAGTGTTTACGGCTGCGTACCCACTGAGAGACCAGTGTGCTCAAACACTTTAGTGCAAGTCCCTCAAAAGTAGACTGGTGCTGTGGGGAGTACACCTTTCGGTAGTCTTCACCTCAGGCACTTTGTCAGGACCAAGAGAGTAAGTACAGCTCTTTACTTTGGCTAACGCTCTTCCCTAGGTAAGTTGAGCTGGGAGGGCTCCTTTAAGGCCGGTTGTAGCTAGCCCTCATAGTACCAGGGATTGTGCCGCGGTCTCTGTGTGGACTTTAACTGGTATTTGCATCAGCGGACCCGCAAGTGTTCTGATACCGGGCTATGACACAAGGGGACTTGGCTTCCTGTCAAAGTTCATAACGGGGACCTTGTCACCGAGGGCATTTTGCTTCTCCCCGGACCCTGGTCCGAGGCCGTTGCTTCTCCACTTGCTGGGACGATGCTGGTAGGTCCCTCTGCTCAGGTTTGCATTGGGGAGCCATGTGGTATGCATGGGGACCTCTGCCACACTTCATTCATGGCTCAACCTAGTACAGCTGTCACTGTTGGTTGGGCAGATTCTGGTGAACCACCATGGCACTCCCCTCTGGCTATGTTGGCTCCCTCCATGGTCTCTTCGTGTGAGGGTATATTTGGTCCGTTCTGTGTCTCATTAGTTGGGCCCCAAGGTACCCACTAAGAGCATCCAGTTATAAACCCTCAAGTTTAGACACATTTGAGAGGTTCTAGGAACTGATGCACCTAGAACCGATGAGGCAATAGTTTAAGTCCTTCATGAAGGAAGTGCTTTTTCCCACACCAAGTGGCACCACAGGATTAACCTGCCATAACTTTGTGACAGCGGAGGCACTGCCACCAATGTGGGTCATGGGCTCTCAAACCAATGTTTCAGCCCCCTCTGCTACCAAATGAACTGCCCACACCCACTCTATCTCCTTGTCCTCCCTGTGATGACGTAGCGGATGGTCTTATAGAAGACAGAGGGAAGTACCCATGTTAGTTGCAAGGGCTTATGGATTTCGTGGGGATGCCGGTCTCAAAGCCTACACCTTGGACAAGCAGTTATATGCTCAGTCTTCTAAAAATCAACAGGTTTGGCATAGACCTTCAGCCTTATGTAGTGGACGAAGCAGAGGTATTTTGCAAAATCAGCTTCCATACAGTGTTAAGGTTGCATATAGAGGCCCCTCCCAGGAGAGAAATTGTGTGATCATTCTCCTTTAGCTCACCTTTCAGCTCACTCCACTATAGTGGCAGCTGCACAAAAGCCATGTGTAGTTTTTGTTGTGGAGAATTGTCATTACTGTGCTAATGCCCTTCAACCTTGGAGACCCTCAGCTCTTTTGCTGGACTTTAGGACTTCTTAATTTTAACCCTGGAGTGAGTGGGACCTTTTTCTCACTCTCGTGTTTGGACCTGAATTGGAGTGTTTCCTTTGTTTTTGAAGTCTGGCAAACTCCATATGCATCTACGTTTTTGTATGGTGACTCACACCTTTAGTGCAGTGTCAGAGAAATCCTTTGGATTTCTCATAAGGTTTAAATATCTTTTCTTGTGTGAACTACTGTTCCCAAGAATAGTAAAGTGAAATTGACTTTACCTTTTTCTCTTTGTAGGTCCAGCACACACCATCGTATGTGGAGTGCTGGGTGTTGCATAGTAGCCCCTTATCCTACCTACTCATGTAACATTTTTTATGTTACCCTCACTACTTAAAATGGCTGGTGGCAGTGGTTTAATTTTCCTACTATTGTGCTTTCCTACCGCAGGCAGAATCCTCAGCTGCAGTAGAGCACCCATGGGTGGCCGTTTTGTCAAAATGGCCCCAGGCTTCTTTTTTCAGCATTTCCTGTTTGTGAGGTCTTTCTTGGGTTTTACTCTACGCGCCAAGCCAGGTTTGAGCCCTTTGTTCGTTTTGCCTTTGGCGGGCTTCAGCCCTGAAACCAGTTTCTGGCTCCAGTGTGTCAAAGGGCAGGAAGTGAGAGGGAGGTTACCGAAACGCCCCAGTCCTTTCTCTCTAGGAGTGCCTGAATGCAACCTGTCCTGATTTGACTTTCAGGACCGCCACCCTGCTGTTTAACAGCCTAAGTTGTAAGTGAATGGGAGAAACCTGCTTAAAAGACAAGTGTTTTGGGACTAGAGGCAGAGTCGACCACTGGGAAGAACAACCCGACGCAGAAACCATAAACAAAGCTTGCTGCATCCTCCTGGACTTTAGAATTGCCCGGGGAAGCCCTGTTGCTGTGCTGAAACTCCTTTTTCTGATCGACAAGAGAATCTCCGGAAGGGTTGACTTCTTCCCTTGGGTTAGTGGGACCAACTACCCCAGAGACTAACTTCACTGGACCATCTTTCCCGACCATCTGTACTACTTTGCTGCTGCAGGAACCAAGTGCCAGGGGTCGAAATCCGTAGTCTAGTACCACGTCTGCAATCCGGCCAGAAGCTCCAGGTGTCTCCTAAGGATCCTCCAGATTAGGACAATTGGAGCTAGAGTCCCCTCACCAGAGTGCAGGACTCAAACAGTGAAGGATGCCTAACCTGTTTGCAAGATCTGCAGTGGTGCTGTGTACCACGCGCTGAAACCGCAGAGTGTCACTAAATCCGAAAAGAGCCCGTAGTGGCTGCCGACCACCAAATTGCTGCAGCAGGAGTCCTCCAGACGTCCTCCCTCTTGTCCGTACAACTGAGGCTCAGGAACCCAGGATCTGCATGGCTGCAACCGGACAGAAGCCAGCTGGACCATTCTTCAAACCAGAGGTAATGTTCAGACTTGGTGTACTTAACTCAATGTCTCTAGCTTTGCTGTTCTCAATTGAGACTTGCAGTGGCTACTTTTGTTAGTTGATTTCAGCTCTGCTTTCCACAAGTGTAACAGCTTGTGACCCTTCAAGTGATTTCTATAAAAACTCTCTATTTTGTGCAAGCCTTTTATTAACTATGAAGTGCCTCAGCTCCATAGCCTGTGCTCCAATTGACTTTGGCTGTCCTGGCTCCCTGGAGACTCTTCTAGTCCATTGACTAAGACATTATCTGTCGGAGGCGATAATGTGGTTTTGACTGTTATTGCTGGGAAAGATTTTGTCTAGACTTCATTGGAAGATTTAAGTATACTTGCATGCCCTGAGAAACTGTTTACATTTTTTCCTTCCTTTAACCTTTCCTTTCTGCAACCTCTGAATCTGCAGTGTACTAGTGATATATGAATGCCATTACTGTCCTTGTGAATGAAGTCACCTTTGGATGTGGGAAGTGTGTAAAAAGCATCTCTAAAGAGTATCTACTAAACTTATGCTGATTCTGGAAAAGTATTTTAAAGTATATTTGATTGTTACATATCTTGTACTTTTTAAAGAACACTTATTTAAAAATTGATAAATAACTATGTATAACTGAAACCGTGAATATAACTGGTGCTTGAGTATTTGTATTTGCGAATTTCATTGCTACAGCTCACATTTACCCCTCTTGAGAGAGTCCTGGCTGCTCGGTCACACTACCAACTTGTGTGTACAGCCCTATACCAAAAGGTAGGTTACCGCATACCAATTAGACAAGTGTTGCGTAGTCTCTGTTACTTCATCAGTTCTTGCCTAACAGTCTTCTGCTGCTTGTTCCCAGAATCAGTCCCAAAGTGGAGGGCTCTGCCTAGTGCTAGGGAGAATTCTCATTTATGTGCGAATTCCCTTCAACCTGAGAGACCCCCAGCTCTTTTGCTGGACTTGTGACTTTTTAATTTTAACCTTGGAGTTAGAGACCTTTTTTTTCAGTCATGTGTTATTACCCGATTTGGATTTTGTGTTGTCACGGTTTTTGGAGTCTGACAAACTCCATAGGCATCTGCTTTTTGTATGGTGACACACAGCACCTTCAGTACAGTTTCACAGAGAAATCCCTTTAGATTTCTCCTAAGGTTTAAATACCTTTTCTTGGGTGAACTACAGTTCGCCAGCATGGGGTCTGGCATGGATTCACATGCTCATGAATATTCCCCGTCAGGCTGGGAATTCTCGGTAAAAGAAAAAAATCAGTTTCAGTTTCGTTTCTGAACTGTCTTTGTCCTAATAACCGATCACTGGTCTCTGGGTCATACTGCCCCCAGCCAATGACTGCCCTCTACCTAAGCCCTCCTCAGGCAGCCAACTTCAGATTTTTACAGCACGTTCAAGTGTTAGGAGTCCTCGGGCTATAGCTCCCGAGCTTTTATTGCGTGTTGCGTTTTTTCAGAGTTTCTCTAATTTTTCAGTCAATTCGAGCCTCAAGCTCCACCGATTCTTCTTCCGATTAACAGGGACGAGTTTCCGAATTTTCTACAACCCTCAAAGGCGAATTTTCGTTGAACTTTACTTCTTGGAGGATTCCAGAAGATCTTTGAGGCAGACCCCGCGTGGACGTGGCCCAGGACAAAGGAGACTTGACACCTGTTGGAACCAAGCTGTTTAGGATCTGCCCAGGATGTGGACTATAGAACGTCTTCAAGGAGGATGATCACTCCCGGTGCCTCTACTGCCTTCACGCCGACAAGTCGCATGTGGAGGACTGTGCGGTCTGCAAGAACATGTCCACCCGGATCATGAAGGACTGTCGTAGACGACTCACTAACTGGCTGGAGGCGAAGAGCCCACCACCAGGTGAGAAGTTTGAGCGGTCTTTTAAGACCTTTGAGGGCGCTCCTGCGACGGGGGCCCACTGAAGGCCACGCACTGAGAGTACGCAGGCACCGGGAGCGCCATTGGTTCAGGCTCCTCGGCTGCTAGGCAGGGCCCGATGTCACTGACGTGTCAACCGCGAACCAATGCTTCGGCTCGGTGAAAAGGAAGTATGACAACCCGGGTAAGCTTTGGGAGAAGCCCCGACAGGTCCCGATGGAGAAAGCCAAGGGGGATCGAGGTGGGAACCCCTTCCCCCGACCCCACAGTGAAGGCCTCAGATGCGCCCAAAGTCGTAAAAGCCCTGATTCACCCGGCTAAGGCCTCGATTGAGGGAGTCGTGGCGGCCCTGGCAAAGCCTGCAGAGGCTACCCCAGTGGAGATGACTTCTAAGCCTCGAGTTTCCCTGCTGTCCTGGCAGGAATCTTCTTCTTTCCAGCCTCTTGAGAAGACCCCCATGAAACCCCGGGATGAGAAAGAGAGGGCGAGGTAGCCCTAATTGACTCGAGACCTCTTCTGAGGACGAGCGGTCTATCGTCAAGGCAACCCTGGACAAAAGGTTCGAGGGGAGGGCCCGCGGGAAGGATCCCTTGCCTCCGGTGGACGATCCAGCGGCGCCTGGACCGTCGGGCAGTCCTCCACTCAAGCGGAGGCAAGTCCATCCTCCCCCACCTTTCCATCCTTCACCTCCATCCCCCACCTTTCTATCCTTCACCTCCCCCAACCGAGGGATGAGACTGACGACGGGACTGATCTCCCATCACCCCCTCCTCGGGCTGCCCCTCCCGACAAAATTGATTAATTTCACGCCATGATTGCCAGGGCATCTGAGCTCTTCCAGCTATGCCCCGAAGAGCGATAGGAGGGGTTCCTCTACCAATGACGGGTGGCCAAGAGGAAGACCGTCCGCTCAGTCCTGCTAAAGGACTACATCTGGGACGAAGGACTGTCCCTTCTGAAGAACCCGTCCTCAGCTCCTGCGAAGAGGGACTGGTTCGAGAAGTAGTACCGGGTCCCAGACTATGTGCCTCAGGGGACAGCCGTCCCTGGATTCGGTCGTCTCCGCGGCGGCCAAGAAGAAATCTGCAGGAGTGAAAGCATCAACTTCCACTTCTCCACCAGACGGCGAGGAGAAGAAGCTGGACTCCATGGGGCGACATGTCAACTCGTCGACAGCAACGACCATCAAGGCGGCCAACACCCTCGCGATCGTGGCCCGCTATGACAGGGAGCTGTGGTTTAAAATCGCTCCCCTCCTGGACTTCCTCCCAGACAAGATGGCAGAAGCCTTTGAAATCCTGCAGGAGGGCGATGTGCCGTCGGACCACGCCATCACGGTGGCCACGGACATCGCCGACACCGGTTTTCAACAGATGGGCAACAGCGTTTGCCTTCACCGGCACGGTTGGCTCAGGGGCACCGACTTGCGTCAGGACGTGCAGTCCAGGGTACTGGACATGCCATTTGACGGGAACAACCTGTTCAGCAAGGCAGTGGATGAGTCACTGCAGGCCATCAAGACGGTCACCGAGATGGGCCGGGCCTGGGGCTCCCTCCATCAGTGACAGCCGTCCTTTTGGACCTCCGGAGGCAAGTCTCAAGGTGCCTCCAAAGGATTCGGTGGCATCTCCACTTCGTACCGCCAGGCGGCCTGCTCTTTGTCACTGGAAACGAACAGAGTCCGCAACAAGGCCGGTGGAAACAGTTGTCGCCAAGGGGCCCAAGGTTGCAAGGCCTCGGCGAAGCAAGACTGAACTGGCCGGGACGTTGGGCCCCCACTCGAGCACCCAGGTGGGAGGCCGGCTGGCAAACTTGTGGAAGTACTTCGAAGGGATTGTGTCCTCCGACGTATTCCTCATCTTAGATATATCCTTCCAGCTCTGCTGGCCTCGGAAAAAATTTTCAGTAGAGGGCGCTGCGCGTCGACGTCCCTCGAGTCGATGTCCCTCGACAGCCGCCGTATCGACGTCATCCTGCCCATAAAGGCCGCGCGCAGCGTCCGTTGCTCGGTTCCGTTTTTCCGCGCTACTCGGTGCCTCGGAATACCGTTGCTCAGTTATTAGTTTAATAAATACTATTTACCTCGAGTTATTCGATACCGTACTCGATGGCTTCCTCGTCGGAACCGACAACTCCTCGATCCGGCTTCAAAAAATGTCGAGATTGTGGAAAAAAGATGTCGTTGACCGATCCTCACAGAAATTGTCTGTGGTGCTTGGGAGCCGAACACCATTGTTCGGAGTGCGAGGACTGTATGTCCATGACAGCTAAGGCCCTGAAGGAGCGTAGGGGGAAGCTGGAGAAAGGTAAGACTTTTAAAGCTTCTTCTTCGTCGACGAAGTCGAGACATTCGTCTCCTCGTCACCATTCACGCTCCAGGTCTCGGAGTGGGTCTCTTCACTCCTCGAGATCGAAACACTCGAAGAGGAGACGTCGAAGATCTCCTTCTCCGTCTTCCTCTTCCTCTGTTTCGCCAAAAAGAATCCCTTGCCCCACGAAACATAGTTCCCGGGCTGAATGGGAGGAATTCAGAAAAAATATGATGAGCGTCTTCGAGAACGCGGCCTTGACCCCCTCGAAGACTGCCGAGAGCGATGCTCTGGTCGAAAGACCCGAAGGTCAAAAACGCCACGAGTCGCAGTACCCGGCGAAAGAAACCTCGAGTAGGACTATGACCTCCAAACCTTCCTCGAAGGTTCCGTCGACGTCTTGACGCCGTTGTCGAGGAGACCTTCGACACACGGGTCTGTCGACTCGACGCCGGCCTCGACACTGGCGTCGACGCCGAGAAAAGTCACGGTGTCCACACATCCAGTGACGATCCCCAGGCCCTCGGCGTCGATGGCGTCGAGTAGAATTCCAATTCTGTCGAGGTCCTCGAGGCCTCCACCTCTGTTTTCGACGCCACGCTCGAAGCCTTCGACGTCGGCGTCGACGACATCGACACTCTCGAGGCCAATTATGACAACGTCGGCACCCTCTGCCTTGGAAATGGGATTTACTCCCTTTATGAGTTCAGAACAATTGAGAACTATATCCTCAATTTTAGAAGAGGGTGATTTGTCTGAACAAGACACATTTGAGTTACAGGGACCTGTAACCCCGGTTAGAGAGGAATTTTCCTCTGAAGAGCGCAGATTAAAGGATCTACATGATTCTTTAAATGAGGCAAGTGGGTTAGACACTTCCCCTGAGGTGGATTTTGCTAAACCAGACCCGGGGGAGCATGCTGAAACTCCCTACAGAGCCTTAATGGCCAGGATTACGGAGTTCATGGGGTGGTCTACACCTTCACAATCTTTTCAGCAAGATGACCTCACGGATATTCTTGATAAAGGCCCACAAGAAGATCCAGTGGTGCCTTTTCATAAAGCTCTTCAGAGAAAGATCATGACAAACTGGGAAACCCCAGATGTAATACCAGCAGTAAATAAAAAACTGTCTGCAAAATACAGGGTATCTTCCACAGACCCAGAGTTCTTGTCTAAACATCCATCCCCAGAAAGTCTGGTGGTACAAGCAGCATCCTCTACCGATGTCAAGACGGCTTATCCTACAGTCCCACAGGATAGGGACGATAAAAAGTATGATGCTATGGCAAAGAAAGTCTTTTCAGCATGTAGCATGGCGTTAAAGTCTGTTAATGCTACTTGCACCCTTGCTAGGTTCAGCCATACACTTTGGGAGTGTGCTTCTACAGCGGCTGACTGCATCCCGGAGGGAGAAGAAAGGGATGCGTTCCTGAATATTATACAGGACGGTAAAGACGCTATGTGCGAATCCCTCCAGACGGGCATTGATTCGGCTGACAGTATCAGCAGAGCAATGGCGGCAAGTACATCAACCAGGCGGTTCGCTTGGTTGAGAAAGTCGGGTTTTGCCCCAGATGTGCAAGCCAGGCTCTTGAACATGCCATTTGATGGCTCTTCTTTGTTCGGGAAAAAGGCGGATGACAGTTTAGAGAAACTGCAAACTTCAAAAGCAGCAGCAAAATCCCTAGGAGCTGCAATCCGTCAGACTCCTTTTCGTCCCACGGGAACCTCTGCGAGGGGCAAGTCCTTTCACTTCTACTCCTCTTTCGGAAGAGGTAGAGGACGACCGACTCAAAGGGGTCAAAGAAGAACTACCCGAGGTGGACGGGGTAGATACTCTAAAGCCGCAGCAACAGCAGGTGCCTCTTTACCATCGGCATCTGCATCAGCCGCCCCAAAACCACTCTGAGGACTTCCCTCACAGGACACCTGTAGGAGGCAGGTTGACTCAACATCTGACGGTATGGCAGGCTATCACGTCAGATGCTTGGGCATTGGAAACAGTCGGCCAAGGTTACTGCCTGCCTTTCCTACGTACACCTCAGAGTCATCCACCGGGGATCAGCTCTCAGAAAGTTCCAGATCCGCTCCTCTTGCAGGAAATTTCAGACCTGCTAGAGAAAGGTGCCATAGAACCGGTACCTGTAGCGGAGAGGAACAAGGGCTGGTATTCCCCTTACTTTCTCATTCCGAAGAAAGACGGAGGACTGAGACCCATCTTGGACTTGCGAGAATTGAACAAATTCCTCAGAAAAGACAAATTCAAGATGGTCACTCTTTCTCAGATCCTCCAGGCCCTTCAGTTCCAGGACTGGTTGGTATCTCTGGACCTTCAGGACGCTTATTTCCATGTGCCTATCCATCTCAAACACAGGAAATACCTGAGGTTCGCAATTGGCAACTCTCACTATCAATTTCGAGTACTGCCATTTGGGCTGACCTCCGCCCCGAGGGTTTTCACCAAGTTAATGTCGGTAGTGGCTGCAAGTCTAAGGAGGGAAGGGATTCACGTCTACCCCTACCTGGACGATTGGCTGATCAGGGCTGTTTCTCCGGAGCAAGCTCAGATCCAGCTAAATCACGTGTGCTACTCCCTTCACAAACTGGGCTTCTCCCTCAATTTAAAGAAGTCTCAAATGATACCATCGCAGAGACTCCAGTTCATAGGAGCGATCCTGGACACTTCCCTGGGAAAAGCCTCGCCACCAGAGGTGAGGGCTCAAGATATTCTACAGATGGTTACCAAGTTCCAACATGCCCAACATCTCCCAGCCTTCGACTTTTTGAGGTTGCTGGGCCTCATGGCATCCTGCATTTTCCTTGTGCCAGAGGCTCGCCTGAGAATGAGATCCCTCCAGTGGGCACTGAGGACTCAGTGGTCACAATTCTCAGGGAGAATGACAGATCTTCTTCAGGTTCCCGGCAGGGTGGCTCGAGACCTTCAGTGGTGGGCCTGTCAGGAGAACCTTCTGAAAGGAGAACAGTTTTGGCAACCCTGGCCGGAGATAACAGTAGTTACGGATGCCTCACTCACGGGGTGGGGAGCCCACGCCAACGACTTGACCATCAGCGGTCGTTGGTCTCCATCGGAGTCCAGACTACACATCAACCTGTTAGAGCTGAGAGCCATCAGACTTGCGTTGAAGGCTTTCCTGCCGGTTGTACAGAGGAAAAACGTCCTGATAATGACGGACAACACGGTGGCCATGCACTACCTCAACAAAAGAGGAGGCGTAGGATCACTACCCCTGTGCAGAGAGGCGATGCAGCTCTGGTTTTGGGCAATCCAAGAAGGAATCTCTCTATCGGCAGTTCACCTAGCCGGAGAGAAGAACTTGACAGCGGACGCTCTGAGCAGGCAGAACACAGTCTCCCACGAGTGGGAACTAGCTCAGGAAGTCCTTCAAGAGATCTTCGCCCTTTGGGGAACCCCTCAGGTAGACCTGTTCGCCACCAGCCTAAACAGGAAATGCGACCTGTTCTGCTCAAGGGAATTTCCTCCGAGAGGAGCTCTGGGAGACGCATTCATAGTGGACTGGGAGTTTCCGCTTCTGTACGCGTTCCCACCGGTCCCTGTCATTCCTCAAATGATCAGGAGGTTGAGAAGATTCCGGCGAACCATGATCCTAATTGCCCCGGATTGGGCCAGGAGAACGTGGTACCCGGACCTTCTAGACTTGTCCATCTGCCCTCCAATTCGACTTCCGCTCAGAGAGAATCTTCTCTCTCAGAAGGGAGGTCAGGTTCTCCATCCGGACATCAAAACCCTCAACCTTCACGCTTGGCTTCTGAACGACTGAGGTACAAGGATTGGGACCTCCCTGATGATGTTATGGAGGTGTTGCTTTCGGCAAGGAGGCCAGCAACTAAGTCTTTATACCGCTGCCGTTGGAACAGATTTTGCAGCTGGTGTAGAGAACAGAAGATCGACCCATTTTCATGTGGTACTCCAATGGTTTTGTCCTTCTTATTATATTTGGCAAATTCAGGCCTTCAAGTTGGTACCATTAAGGGCTATCTCGCAGCGCTATCTATCTTTAAGCGGACTGCGGAGGAGCCATCATATTTCAAATTACCCTTGGTAATACAGTTTCTAAAGGGGTTAACCAATGTTTATCCCCCAAGACCATTCCAAGTTCCCCTATGGGATTTAAACTTAGTACTAACTTTCCTGATGGGTACACCTTTCGAACCTCTCCATTCTTGTTCGTTAAGATTTCTTACCCTTAAGACTGTTTTATTAACAGCACTCACATCTGCTAGAAGGGTGAGCGAATTAAAAGCTCTTTCTTGTAAACCCCCTCATACAATATTTCACAAAGACAAGGTTGTCCTACAAGTGAAGCCTAATTTCCTCCCAAAGGTAGTTTCTGAGTTCCATATCTCTCAGAAGATTACCCTGCCATCTTTCTATCCTCCTCCTCCTCACCCGGGGAAAGAGGAAGAGAGGTTACACAGGCTAGACCCTAGGAGGGCTTTAAGTTTTTACATTAGTAGACTGGCCAGGATAAGACAGGCAGACCAGCTATTTGTAGGTTACGCAGGTCACAAGCTGGGGTTACCTATAACTAAACAGACCATTTCCAGATGGATCATTCTAGCCATTCTGGAATGTTATAAACTGGCAGGGAAAGAGCCCCCTCAAAACCTTAGGGCTCATTCGACCAGAGGTATTGCAGCTTCATCGGCCCTCAAAAGAGGCGTGCCGGTTAAAGACATCTGTGCGGCCGCCACATGGTCGTCTGTCCATACCTTTTCACGTTTTTACAATCTGGATTCCTCCTCTAGTCAAGAGACTAGGTTTGGAAGGGCTGTACTACATTCTATTCATCAATAGAAGACAGCACTCCCACCTCCGAATATAGAATACTGCTATGGGAGCCTATCTAAGATGAGGAATACGTCGGAGGACACAATCCCTTCGAAGAACAAGTTACTTCTTACCTTGTAACGTTCTTTCGACGGGATGTTCCTCCGACGTATTCCTCATCGACCCTCCCATCCATCCCCGCAGTTCTACTTCCCTTGTTGCAGTTTACGCTCCTTCAGGGTGATTAGTCTAGTCCAGACAGTAATACTGTGGGCTTCAAAACGGAACTGAGCAACGGACGCTGCGCGCGGCCTTTATGGGCAGGATGACGTCGAGCGTCGATACGGCGGCTGTCGAGGGACATCGACTCGAGGGACGTCGACGCGCAGCGCCCTCTACTGAAAAAATTTTCCGAGGCCAGCAGAGCTGGAAGGATATATCTAAGATGAGGAATACGTCGGAGGAACATCCCGTCGAAAGAACGTTACAAGGTAAGAAGTAACTTGTTCATCTCCACCGACGGTTGGGTGCCGGATGCCCTGTCCCACGGGCACACTCTGGAGTTCCAAAAGAGGTGTCCCCATTTTCCACCAGTGGCCAGGAAGGAAAACCATGTTCAGCTGATTCTGGAGGTACGAGCAATGCTGAAGAAGGGTGCGATGGAACTCGTCACAAAGAGGCTCTCTGTATTTCCTCGTCCGAAAGAAGACCGGTGGCTGGCGGCCCATTCTAGACTGCCGCCTCCTCAACAAATTCATAAAATCCCAGCCGTTCCGGATGGTCACCCTTCAGCACGTGCTGGGACAACTGGAGTAAGGCGACTTCCTGTCGTCGCCAGACTTGGAGGATGCCCACTTCCACATCCCCATACACAAAGGACATCGAAAGTTTCTACGCTTCGTGGTACAAGGCCGGCACTACCAGTTCAAGGCATTGCCCTTCGGTTTGAAGTTGGTGCCATGGGTCTTCACAAAGTGCCTGGCACCAGTGGCGGCGCAGCTACGCCTGCAGGGGATCCACGTCTACCCCTATCTGGACGATTGGCTCATCCAAGCGAAGTGAAGAGAAATCGCCGTCGACCACACAGCGAGGACCGTCCACCTGCTGACGTAACTGGGGTTCTTGATAAACTTTGCAAAGTCCTGCTTGGTGCCATCGCAGGACGCCCTGTTCCTGGGAGCCAGGCTCAACACGGTGGCACGGCTGGCGTCCCCGTCGGAGGAGAGGATGAAGGCCATCCTGGGCAAGGTACAACGGCTGTTGATCACGGAGGTTGCCAGGTTGAGGTCCATCAAGACCGTGCTCGGCATGTCTTCCTGCATCTACCTCGTGTGACTGTGCAGGTTGTGGATGCGGCCGCTGCAGGAATTCCTCGACGCCTGTTGGGTACCAGTGACGGGAAGTTTTGAAGACAAGATCTCCCCCAACAAGACCTTCCGGCAGGCGATCTGGTGATGGGGCACCCGCGCGCATCTCGCGGCGGGCCTGGACTTCCAGATCCCAGCGTATCAGGAACAGTGACGACGGACGACTCTCTGGAGGGATGGGGCGTGCACACCGAAGATCTCCACGCAAGAGGCCTTTGGCTTCCGGAGGAGAAGTCTCTGCACATCAACATCCTTGAGCAACGGGCCGTGTTCTGGGTCCTCGGGTCCTTCCTCCCGTCCCTCAAGGGCAAAGTGGTACGGGTCTTCACCGACAACAGCACCACGATGTTATACATCCGGAAGCAGGGGGGGCACCAGATCCCCAGCTCTATCCAAGGAAGCGCAGGACCTGTGGCACTGGACTGCCGCCCAGGGGATGTTCCTGGTTCCCTTCCACCTGGCAGGAGTAAAGAACAATGTTGCCGACTACCTCAGCAGGGAGCTGCGCTCGTGCTACGAGTGGGAGCTCCGGCAGGATCAAGTGGATCTCCTATTCCGATGATGGGGCAACCCCAGATAGATCTATTTGTGACAGCGACGAACACGAAGTGCCGGAGGTTCGCCAGCAGGTTTCCCCAGCCAGGGAGCATGGGTGATCCATTCTCCTTACCCTGGGACGGCCTGTTCCTCTGTATTCCCACCGTTGCCATTGCTTCTGCGACTCATCAGTCAACTCAGACGGTCCCGTTGCAGGATGATCCTCGTCGCATGGGCGTGGCCGAGGCAGATATGGTTCACGGACCTTCTGGACATGTCATGCCCCCCTCCCCCAGTCAAGCTACCGACGGACGCAGATCTTCTCACCAGGGAAGGAGGCACGATCCTGCATCACGACCCAGGATCGCTGAACCTGCAGGCCTGGCTCCTGCAGCACTAGAGTTCGGAAGCTATGATATCCCGGCGGACTGCAAGGAGGTACTTGCCAAGGCCAGGGCGTCCTCGACTCAAGTGCTATGGACATAAATGGAAGAGCTTCACTGTCTGGTGCTGTGCACAGATCAACCCTCTACGGATTACGGCCCCTCAAGTGCTGCCGTACTTGCTGTCGCTGGCCAAGGCGGGGCTGGCGCATGCATCCATAAAAATTCATCTGGCGGCTATCTCCCGCTACACCAGAACACTGGGGCGGTCGTCGCTGTGGTCGCACCGTCTGGTGAAGGAGTTCATGAAAGGACTGTTCCGCTCGTTCCCGCCGGTGAAGGTTCCGGCCCCGGCGTGGGAGCTCAACGTGGTGCTGACAAGGCTCATGGGCCCTCCATTGGAGCCTTTACTTTCGTTGCTGCTGAAGTTCCTATCGTGAAAGACCGCGTTTCTTGTGGCCATCACCTCTGCACGACAAGTGGGAGAGATACAGGCCCTCTACTGTAAACCTCCATATCTGACATTCCACGAGACGAGGGTAGTGCTGAGGACGCACCCCTCCTTCATGCCCAAGGTGCCGTCGGACTTCCATCTCAACAAGCCCTTGGTGTTACCAGTTTTCTTCTCGTCGCCGGCTGAGAGAACTTTGAACTCGCTGTTCTACGTAGACCGCACAGTTTTCAGAAGACATCGCAGATGTTTGTGAACTTTGGCGCTGTGAACCAAGGGAAGGCCCTCTCCAAGGCTTTTTGCTTTTCTACCGCAAACTGAACCCTTGTCTGCAGTACAGCCCCCATGCTTGACTATTTTGTCAAAATGGCCCCGGTCGTCTTTTTTGCCATTTTCTGTTTGAGGGGTCTTTCTTGGGATTTACTCTGTGCGCTGAGACAGGTTTGAGCCCTTTGTTTGTCTTGCCTTTGGCGGGCTTCAGCCCTGAAGTCTGCCCCTAGCTCCAGTGTGTCTGGAAGAGGGTCTGAGGGTCGGTCCTGAAACTCCCCTGTCACTTGTCTCTGGGAATGCCTGAATACAACTAGTCATGATTGCCTTTGTGTTATTGACAGCCTAGGCTGTGCATCAATAGAAGAAACCTGCTTATAAGGCAAGCATTTTGGGACTAGAGGCAGTCGACCACTGGGAGAAACAACCAACAAAGAAACCGTGAACTAAGCATGCTGCAATCTCCTGGACCTTTGAATTGCCCAGTATAGCCCTGCTGCTGTGCTGACCTCCTTTTTCACCTCGACAGAGATGCTCCGGACGGAACTTCTTCTCCACTTGGGTTAGTGGGACCAACTTAACCCCGGGACGAACTCCACTGGACCTCCTTTCCTGACTGGCTGTGCTTCTTCGCTGCTGTGAGACCTCAATGCCAGGGGTCGAGTGTCCGCAGTAGAGTGCAACATCTATCGCATAACAAATCTGACCTGAAGCTCCAGAAGACTCCTTAGGACCATGCTGAAGCAGGGCCTCCAGGTCCAGAGTGCCCTTACCAGAGTGCCGGACCGAGGGAGCAAAGAGTCCAACCGGTGTCAAAGATCTGCATGGGTGCGGTTTGATGAGCGATGAAACTGCTAAGTGCCGCTCAACCGAAAAGAGCCCGATAATTGCCGACGACCTCCCAAGTGCTGCAGCAGGAGCCCTCCAGACATCATCCCTCTTGTCCCGACGACTGAGGCTCAGGGACCAGAGTCTGCACTGCTGCAGCAAGACAGAATCCAGCTGGACCACTCTTCAAACCAGAGGTACTGTTTAGGTTTGGGATAGTTACCTTATTGCTGTGCTCTGCTCAGTTTGTAATTGCATTGACTTACCTTTTCGAGTTGATTTTTAACTCTTCTCACAGCTTGTGACCCTAAAAGGGATTTTTCAAACAAACTTTCTAACTTTGTACACAACTTTGATTTAAAAAGTGCCTCAGATCCATAGACTGTCCCAAATTACTTTGGCTGTCCTGACTCCCTGAAGACTCTTCTAGTCCATTGACTTTGATACTGTTTGCCCCTCAACAGTGGTAGCTTGTTGTATACTGCTACTGCTGGGAAAGGCTTGCCTAGATTTCATTGGAAGATTTAGTTGTCCTAACATGCACTGAGAAACTGTCCACCCTTTTTCCTTCCCTAACCTTTACTTTCTACAAACCTCAGAATCTACAAACTTTATTAGTGTGATATATAATTGCCATATTCCTACATCCTGTCCCTTTCTTCCATACAACATGGGTGTCCCTCGCTAGGGACGGGAGACTGAACATTTTTCACCATAAAAAAATCTTGCCTTTAAATTTAGCGGGACGCGGTCCTGTGAGCATGCGCTCCCCTGCGACTGCCCACTGGCGCTACTCCTCAGTCCCCTTTTCTGCGTTGACTGGAAGAGACCGCTTTCACCAGCATTCCTGGGTTTGGCTTCGGCCTTGTAATTCCACGCGTTCTTCACTGGATACTGTCTTTTGTCTTCCGTTTTTTTGGTCTTAATCAGGTACTCGGTCCTCTGGCGCCATGCTCCTCCCCGGCGCATTTCAACATCAGCGGGCTTCGGCAGGTGTCCAGCTTGCAAGGGGCTCTTCCCTACATCCGACTCCCCACACTCTTTCCCTCCGCTGCCTTGGCCCGATCACGGCTGGGAGGGTTGTACCGCATATGACGCGCTTACACCGTGTGCTGTGAAGATCAGTTAGCTTGGTGGAGGGAGCTCTTCTAGAAGTCTCCTCCAGAGCACTTGAAGGACTTTGTTAGACACAAGTCAAGACCAAGGTAGGGCTGCTTTTTTCCCAAGGAAACGTCTGAGTGGGAGGGACAGTCCAGTTCAATTACCAGCACAGGTACCGAGGCTGCTTCAGCTAACGGCCGCCAGGCGGAGGCATCGTTGGATCCTTCCAGGGTCAGTGCTGAGACCGCAAGGTTCTTTTACCGGGTATCCTCACAAGGGGCTACACCCTTGTACTAGACAGATTTCAGAGGGGGCGCCTATCCGCAGCACTGCCGGGGACTCAACCGAGGGCAATACGCTTACCAGGCCCTGTCCTGAGGTCCAGGGTAGGCCTCGAGCTCCACCGCCAAGATTCCTGGAGGAGGCCTGGGCCCAGTGAGGCAAGCAGCATGACATTTGCACGTGGCATGCAGCCTGACAAAATGGCCGCCACGCCAGACAAGATGGCTGCTCCTCCGATACCACCCCTGGTGCGGATCAGGTGGGAGAACGAGTTTCAAGGTGGCACTGGTCTCTACCAGGTACGTGGCCTACAGCTTAACCTTCAATGTCGCTGGGCATATTTACCCCTCAACCAGCAAGGCAGAGTACGCACAGGCCCCAGAGGCCACCCACTACTCCATCAATACCACCTACCACTTCATTGGCCTGTGAGGACAGGTTTTTGAAAAATTCCTCATGCTCATGAGGTCTTCTCAGATGAGGTGTATCCTTCGGGATGTTATGCACATGCTCCCGCCTGTCCCACCTCTGCCTATAGTCATTCCTCTTATGGCTCCAGCGCAGCCCCTGCTGCCCACTCCGGGTCCGTTGATTCTGGCTTCCCTGCCTCCCATAGTTCAGGCGGTTCCACACCAGCCTCCGGCTCCGGCTCCCACACCAGTCTTCGGCGCCCAGCACTAATCCACCCGCAACTGACCAGCAGTACACCCTGGTGGAGGTGGACTCCAATGAGGAGGATGACCCCCAATACGCCACCCTCAGCCAAGGCCTTTCATGATCGGCTCTCAGGTTTCGCTGAGTACTTGGGGCTTCCACACCCGAGGTGGAACAACCAGAGGCGGGTGGTCCTGGCCGAGGTCCTCACTCTAGCCCCACGGCTAGAACGGGGATCCTGATGCAGAAGGACGTTGTCGCCTTGGCCAAAAAGGGATGGCTTAAACCCCGTTCGACCCAGCATGTCAATAGGCGCTTTGACGCGAAGTATAGACAACTGGAGGGGGATCTGCTTCTACTGTCGGTGCAACATAAGAAATTGTAATTATTTATGTACCTGTAACCTAAGATTTATTTCCTGTAAGCGCCCAGTTGCTTAACGGCCCGGTGCGCTCTTTAAATAAACAATACAATACAATACCCTCAACCACACTCTTCGGTGATTGCTGCAGCGTCCCTCTACTCCAAGCCCCAGTCGTCCTCGGCCACCTCGTCTTCAGCGCTTCTAAGCAAGGAGGAGAATATCTTGGAGGCTTATGGTAGGAAGGTTTATTCCAATGCCTCACTGCACCTGCGTCAATCCAATGCAGATGCCATGCTGGCAGCCATTAACCAGAGGCTTTGGTGCCAAATAACTGATTTCCTTCCAGAACTCCAGTGCAGAGTCAGGCACGTTTCAAGGCTGGCTGGTAGAAGCTAAAATGGTGGCCCAGGACATCATGGAGTCCACCATGGCGCACATTTACACCTCAGGACATGTCATCTGCATCGCTTCAGACATGAGGACTGCCTGGCTACGGGCTTCAAGTTTAACCTGGACGTCCAGGAACACATATTGGACCTTCCATTCGAGGGTAACAACCTTTCATTCGATCACTGGGAGCTGTTCTTATCTTGCTCCTCATCAAACTGCAAAGTCTTTATCCTCCTGAAGGACACACCAAAGGCCTACACCCAGTCACATCAACGCTCTGACAAGGGGCGTGCCCTTGACGGGTTCCGGGGCTTCCAGGAACGGAGGTCAAGACAGCCTGGCCGTTCTCAGTCGGCACCAGCGCAAACAGCAGAAATGGGGGTAGCAAGGCATACTTTCAGTCCCCCTCCTCTGCCCCAGCCTCAGAGGGAAAGAAGGAATGACGCGCCCCTTCGGATCCACGTGTCACCGGTGGGGGGCAGGCTTGCCCTTCACGCAGAGTCATGGCATAAAAGGTTCTCGGACCCTTGGATCCTATCCGTAGTGTCCACGGGTTTGTCTACCGATTCCTCCCTCTCCTCCCCTCCTACAGATTGGGACAAGAACTTTGTTGGCAGAAATTCGTTCGCTCGTCGAGATACAGGCAGTGGAATAAGTTTGTCTCCCAGCGAGGCTTGGGCTACTACTCCACGATTTTCGCCATAGAAAAGAACCACAAGGCTGGTCTGAGAGTTGTTGGACCTTTCCATCCCGAACCTCTCCCTCTTCACAAATTCAAGATTATGCCAGCGCCGATTGCGGAGACATTCTGCAGGGAAGACTGGATGTGCTCCCTGATCTGAAGGATGTGTATCTACACGTCCCAATTCGGCAGCTGCATCAGTCCTTTCTACGGTTCAGGATTGTGGGCTTCACTTCCAATGTAAGGTTCTACCCTTTGGCCTCAACTCGCCCCCAGGGTTTTTACAAGACTGATGAATGCAGTTACTGTCTCCCTTTACCTGGACGACTGGCTCATCGGGGCGAGATCCCTGGAGGTGGTTCTCCAAACTTCCTCTGCCCTTATGAACACACTCCACGAACTGGGATTTTCCATCAATCTCAAGTCTCAGCTACAGCCTACACAGGGCCTTACTTTTCTGTGCCTCATCTGGGACACAAGCTTGGAGAGAGTTTTCCCCCCTCTGAGAGCAAGATCACAGCCATCAAGAGGGCCACAGGTCATTTTCTCAGCAGAGAGGTGACCTCAGCCTGGTGGTTTCAGTATCTATTGGGCATCATGGCGGCTTTCCTCTTGGCAGTACCTCACACAAGGCTTAAGATGAGGAGATTGCAGCTGCACTTCGCAGCCTCATAGAATAAGGAGCAGGGCTCCCAAGCTGAGCTTGTCCGCATTCCTCCCTTTCTCCACCAGGACCTCGTCTGGTGGTCCACAGACTGCAACCTGCAGACAGGCCATTCCAGCAAGCAGCACCGCAAGTCACCACATATTCCTCCCTGAAAGGATGGGGTGCTATGCTGGAGAATCATAGTGTCCATGGAGTCGGGTACCTCCAGGAGCAGGAGTCGCATAACAATCTGCTGGACCTGAAAGCTATCTGGCTCGCTCTCAAAGCCTTTCTGCCACTCATCGGGGGCAAGACGAGCCTCATTCAAACTAACAATTCCACCAGTACATATTACATCAACAGTGGGCCTCAGGCCCTCCAACCCCCTCTTTGCAACCTATCTGTCAGCATGTGGGAGTGGACCCTGGAGAACAATATCTACTTGAGTGCAATCCACCTCCCGGGGGAGTCCAACCTAGAGGCAGACAGGTTCAGCAGACTGCTAGCGGACAATTACGAATCGCAATTGAACGATCAGGTGCTGCTGGGGATCGTCAGCAGATGGGGACACCCCCAGGTGGGTCTTTTTGCCACCTGGTACAACAAGATGCGCCCTCAATACGCGTCCTGGCAGGGCCAGGACCCCGGCTCCCTGGGCAATGCCTTCAGATGCATATGCATTTCCTCCCACTCCCCTGGTTCACAGGGTGATCTGCAAGATAAGTGAATCATGTCATCTCAGTATCATTCTGATGGCTCCATGGTGGCCGGCGACACCATGGTTCTCAGAGCTGCTCAGCCTCTCGGACAAGCCTCCCATTCACCTGCCATTGGGCCCAGCTCCCCTTCTATCTCAGCAGGGTCGTCCACCCCGCCCCACAGCAGTTGGCCCTTGCAGCGTGGTTCCCGAGCAGGTCACACTAAAGCATCTAGGGCTGTTACAGGCTAACCTAGACATTCAGGGCGCTAGGATTGATGCTACTAGGAGCCAGTAAAAAAGCAAATGGACTAGGTTTTGCCACTGGGTGGAATCAAAGGAGATTGACCCGCTTACTTGCATGTTGGACGATGTGCTATCCTTCTCTGCACACTTTGCACACCCCGGAGTGCAAATACACATGCCGTACCTACCTGGCGGCCATAGGAGCCTACCCGAACTCGGAGGAGGTTGTTTTCTCTTCCTCCTACCTGGTGGTTGAGCGACATCTGGTGGGCCTCAACAGGCTCTACCCGGCTATCAAGAAACCACACCCAGGTTGTGACCGCAACATAGTGTTGGGCGCCCTGGCGCACAAACCTTACGAACAAATGGCGTCCGCGGACATTAGGCTGGCCACTATTAAAACTGCTCTTAGTGGGTCTTGCGTCCGCATGTAGAGTTGGTGAAATTCAGGCACTGGTGCCGTCAGAAACGTACACTACTTTTTCACAGAGATAAGGTGGTCCTCAGAACGCATCCCACGTTCTTGCCTAAAGAGGTATCCTTCCATCTAAATGAGGAGATAGTGTTACCTGCTTTATTTGCTGATCCTAAAGATGCTCAAAGGGTCTTGCACTGTCTTGATGTCAGGTGCGCTCTGTAATTCTATTTGGACAGGACCAAGAGCTTCTGCAGGTCACTCTGTCACCGTCACGGACAGGGGGGGGGGTTAAGGTCTCTATAGTAAGGTGGATGGTTTTCGGCCATCAAGGAGGCCTATGAGGCGCAGCGTGAGCCACTTCAGTGAACATGCATGGCCACGCTGTTAGAGCCAATGCCACAGCAGTTGCTTTCCAGAGCACGTTCGATGGCAGGTCATCAGCAGGGCGGCCATGTGGGCCACTCCTTCGGCCTTCTGCAAACACTACTGTTTGGATGCTGGCTCCAGGTCAGACGCAGCATTTGGCCAGGCAGTATTAAGGTACTTGTTTTCTTAAGGAGGGTCACCTCTCCACCTTGGGGCTACTTTCAGTTGTAATCACCCATGCAGTATGGAGGAAAGGGGATGTGATGTAGGAGTAATTATAAGTTACTCACCGTAGTGACTAACGTACTCCTAGTCCATAGTCCCCTTTCCTGCATACGTCCCACCATCCTCCCCCTTCATAAAACTGGTGTTATTAGACACTGGTAATATTGTTGACAAGTCAATGGGGACGGAGGAGTGGCGCCGGTGGGTGGAGTCAGGGGAGCACATGCTCCCATGGCTGTGCCCCTGCGAGCCTCTAAATTTAAAGGAGCAGGGTTTTTCTGGTAAAAAAGGTATCCGTCTCCTGTCGCTAGCGAGGGACTCACATGCAGTATGGAGGAAAGGGGATTATGGACTAGGAGTACATTCTGGCACTACGGTGAGTGACTTATAATTTACTGTCCTTTGTCACCTCAGGGTGTAGGAAGTATGTAAGAAGCGTATCCAAAGATTATCCACTAACTTGTTTTGTTTCTGAAAAGTAATTTTAATGTATATTTACATTGTTACATGAATTGCCCTTTTAAAGAATGCTTATTTAAAAATTAAATAATTATTTGTAACAGAAAGCTTAATTGTTAGTGTTACTTGGCTCCTTGTAGTTATGGATTTCATTTGTATAGCTCACATTTACCTCTCTTGAGATAGGCCTGGCTGCTCAGTCACACTAACAACTTGTGTAGTACAGACCTATACCAAAGGGTGGGTTACCTAATATCCAGCAGATAAGTGTTAAGTTTGACTGCACCAATTCTTACCGAACACCTAGCATATGTTGGTCACCTGGAGTCTTCAGAAAATCCGGACTGGATCTAGTGTCGAACACTTCCAGTATGGCAATGCAAGGGTTACAAACAGCAGAATAGTGGTGCACATCTCCTTGAGCAGATCGACAGACATTCTACCTCAAAGTTACTGGAACCAGGCAGCAAGAGACGGTTAGGGGTGGAACTTAAATACCCTTGTGAAAGGGATATGGCCAGTCCGCCAATGGTAAAAAGGAGTTGGGGCAGCGGTCCAGATCACCAACCATACTGGATGATCACTGGAACTACCACTCCCCCAAAGCCACCCCATAGGAAGTGAGGGGGTTTATTTAGGGACCTACACTAGCTAAACCATTTGGGGCCAATATGGAGGCTACCATGATGGGCTCACAAAGACACCACGTGGTCGGAACAATTTTTTTAAGGCCACCTTGTCGTCATCTAGTCAAAGGGAAGACTTCTAAAACAAAGTGGCTGAGAGCAGGTTTTGAAAACCCCAATGGCTACCAAAAAGGTTCATTGGGCTACCAATGCAAGAAAAATGACTTCTACCCTTGGTGAAGCCCAAATTAACCCACAGATAACACCAACCTACTCTGTAAAACAACTTACCTTGACAGTGTCACTAATACCCTTGTGAAAGGGGTATAACCTCTTGTCTGTCCCTCGGACTCACAAAGTGCGTGCGGGCGGCTCCAGCTTCCCATCAGTTGACCCCACCCTTTGGAATGCGCTCCCTCCCCACCTCAGAGCCAGTGAATCCCACACTGTCTTCCGTAAAGCCATCAAGACCAACCTCTTGGTTTGATATGTTAAAACCTGCAATATACTGTAACTTGTAACCACCTAAATGTAATTAAGTTCTTTCTAGGGCGGGTTCTTTGTAACCCTTAAGTAAGCCTCCTTAAGCTCTGATTCAGCGCCTCGATGTCTACAGGCTGTTTGTGCGCCCTACAAATATAAATAAATGCAGAAATGGGGTGCGGGTACTAGGCACAATGGCAGGGGGACTTCAGCAGGCTCTCTGGCCACAAAGTGATGGAGCAAAAAAGGACCGTGTTTAAAAGCAAAGTTGAAGGGCCCAAAAAGTAGCATTATAATCCCCAAAAATAGGTATTGTGGCTTAAGTAATTGTGGAAAGGGCCTGTAGTCACAGCGATTATGGAGTGTGGGAAACACATTTACCCACCAGTTACTCTCCCTCATCTGGCTAGGATCTAAATGTGGTCCTTCAAAGATTAATGGGACTGCCTTAACGGCCAATTCATAAAGCTCATTTAAAAGAACAAGGCATCCTTCCAGGTTGCAATTAACTGTCGGAAAAATAAGCCGTCACTGAACCCTTCACCATACAAAAGCATAGTGTTTTTGCGTAGTTCACCAAAGTACTTCTCCCGATCCATTTAAATCTATTGAATTGCTGCCTTCATTCCCCACCCCTCAGTATAGGGCAGGGGGGGGGAGCGCAATTCACACTATATATTCGGTGAGATGCAATGTTCTATGTTAGTAGAACCAAAGAGCGGTGTAAAACAAGCCGGCTATTTCCTTTGCAAGAAGATGGAGTGGTGATTGTCGATTCAAGGCATGTGAATTTAAGCAGACCCACAAGCCCCAGAAGATATACATTATTTACCCAGTAGTAGCCTGTATCTGCTTAAACTTGCATGCACCCACCCAGTGTCCTTCACATGGAATATGAGTCTTAGTTAAAAAAAATAACAAATACTTGCACAGTACAGTTGCATACATGCTGTGTCAGAAAAACGACAATCGAGGAATGTTGACATTTGAAGGATCAGCACTTAGGTCAGGGATAATGGCCTCCTGTTGATGCCCCTTTTCGAGATTAAAGCAACAAGATGCAATGCTCTGAGGCTTCCACTAGATGTCAGCCTATACAAAGAGTGTAACTCTAATCCGATACAAGCCTCAAAGATGATTACTGGGTAAGTAGTTTTAGTTTAGTGTGTTGGCTTTTTTCCCCACTTTTTAGTGTTCAGTGATTCCTTATGTGTGCATATGTAATGTTTTTGAATCCAGTGAGGATGAAGAACTGGATATACAAGTAATTCACTATGGCTTTTCTGTCTTGTAGAATTGATCAAATGTATTTCGTAATCTAATATGCCTTACTAGCTATGGTTGATGTGTATTTCACTGCGCTCTCTGATCTTTTTTGTAGGACAGTGGCGATTACCCACTTACCATTGCTGGACCTCAGTGGAAGAAATTTAAGTCCAGTTTTTGTGAGTTCATTGGAGTGTTGGTGCGACAGTGTCAATACAGTATCATATACGATGAATATATGATGGATACAGTCATATCGCTGCTTACTGGATTGTCCGACTCCCAAGTTAGAGCATTTCGACATACAAGCACACTAGCAGGTCAGTAGCTATACCTTCCAATTTGGTGTGACCTTTATCAAGCGTGATTTTGCAAAACTGTGCTTTTTGATTAGGTCAAAGTAACTTCTCAGTGGATTTTCCATTCAATATTTGTAGTTTTCTGGGTCTCATGGAACGATTTTTAACTAAATGTGTCATAGCCTGCAGTCTAGTGTTTAGTCCATAGTATAACGAATCTACTGATACAATGGGTGTCTACGAAGGTGTTCCTGTCATCCTATCCTTATCCTATGGTTACCCATAATTCTCTACTTTCCGTGCTGAGTTTTTGCCCCTTCATTGGTTCGGGCTCTGAGTGGAAGTGCAGATGGAGATGCTGAGAGAAAGCAACCTTCAGCAACATCGCTACAATCTCAAGATAGTCAATAGGGACAGGTTGTATAGAGAATGACGTAAGTTCATTCTGCAGGACCCAGCACAGGATTTAACATAAGTGCAACATGAAATTCCTGTGGCTTGACACCCAGAGGTGTGCAACTATTGTTTGCCTGCTGAGATTTGTAAAGCCAGCCAAAGGTTTGGACAATAATATTGCATTACCAATGTAATGGAGGCTGCCGGAGTTGGGTAAGATTTTCATCAATGATTGATCTTCCTGATCTCTGTCAACCCCAGAACTTTTTGCTTGGACTTGCTAATTATTTTGCCTTGTCCCTAGTTGAATGGGAATCTTTTTCCCCTATGACCCAGTCTTTCTCTTTTTATTGGTGGCCTGTTTGTTCCGTCATAGTGTATGATTGAAGTTATAGTTTCCTAGATGTTTGGACTGACTGTAATATACTATGGCAGCATGCAGCATTTTAAATGTAGTGGCTTTCCTTTAATTCTTTTATTTTATTTCTTGGGTGAACTACTGCTCCCAAGAAGTAAAGTGAGGTTCTCATCCCTTTAACATTGATTTAGTGAGCCAACACACCCCAGCTTATGTGGAGTGCTGGGTGGATACAATGTGTCATATTTCTTACTTACCTGGTAACATTTGTGTTACAATTACAAATTTGCCTGAATGGCTGTAATAAGTGGTTTAACCTTAGTGACTTTTTAGTCTTATTACTTGCAGGCTGTTATGTCCGCCTCTGTAATGCACCGAAGGGCTACCATTCTGCTAGAATGGTAGGCTCATTCTTGTTTCACCATTTCTCACTTGCGTGTTGTTTGAGGTTTTCCCCTACCATTCTAGGCAGGAACGACCTCTGTGGAATTTCTCTCTTCAGCGGGTATCCTTTGTATTTCACGCCTTGGCGCCAGAGTGTCTGAGGAAGTGAGAGGAGTCCAAAACTCTGCAGCTCTTTCTTTCACATTGCCTGAAAGGAACCAAGTCCCAATGCAGGGGAGGGCGGGCTGGCTGTCCTGATTGGACAACCAGGCCGCCCCTTTCCGTAAACTGCAGGGAGAGTTTGCAGAAATTGTGCTGTAATTTGTTAAATACTCTAAACCTGGAAGCTGCTGACAAGTCGACCACTGGAGCTGGATTCGAAGAGGAAGATGAAAAGAAGTCTGTAGCAATTTCTACCGATCAGCGAGCCTGCTGTGTAACGTGAGGCTGATGCAACCCTTCCTTCCAATCGACCTGGGGGCCCGGAATGCGACTCCGACTCAGAGGCTGGCAAGATCCACTAGTGTCAAGAACACCTGCATTTTGAGGCATCCCACGACATGCTGTGACCTTGCTGGACTTCAATCTGGCAATACCCTGGGACCTTGAGCCTGAATGTGGTGCATGGAGTTCCAAAGTCTGAACCTTGCTGGAACTTTGGTGGACTACTGCTGGATCTCCAGAGAGAAGATTTGAATCCTTGAAGCCCCTTCACCAGAGTCCAGGACCAGATTAGCGAAGAGAATCCGACCAGCGATATTCGTTCATCTGGCTGCTGTAAAATGACACCAAATCCACAGAACCCTGATAATCTGTGAAGAAAACATTGCTGGAAGCCTCCTCTGACAACTCCTGCTGCAAGTTCCCGTCCAGTTCTTTAGTCACCAGGCCAAGAAACCAGGGACCGGGTCCTCTGCTGCTGCATGTTAGGCTGAATCCTGTGCAGTGCCCTTAGGGACCACTACACACAATTAAGACCACAGGTGGCAGTACAAGTTTTACCTTTGGTACAAGCCTGTACTACTATGTTACAGTGGTAGCAGTTGCGGAGTAGCCAGGCTTATTTCAAGAGTATGAGTAGTAGCAGAGATTACTCAAAGGGACCACAATTACTGTGACTCAAGTAAACACTGACTCAAGGTTTCAGGTAAAAAAATGGAAGTACATTTATTTTTAAACCATTTGTTATCAACACGACACTTCTATTAAAAAACCACACGTAAAATACACTACAAGTAACCAATTCACTTTGTACGGTATAACTTCAAGGTAAGTACCCTCTGTTTTATCAGGCCGGTGTTGTGAAACAAGATGTTACCGGGAATACACTTGCGATCACTTTTTGACAGTAATCACAGTTCGGTCTTACTAAAGAAACGCGTATCCGCAGCAAGAAATGTTACCAAGGCAAAAACACACTTAGCACCTGAGCTACCCAGAGAGAGTTGGGGGCAAAAATCATAGGCAATACTTTTGTCAAGTCTGACAGGACCAGAGAACACTTAGACAGAAATTCAAGAGTCAATAGCCAGGAGCCAGTGTCAAGTGGAACCGGGTTCCTGTTGAGGATCACACAGTCGGATAGTTCACGATTCAACGTAGCCAGGAGTACTTGGATAATGTCAACAGAGGAAGCAAAAGTTATAAGAAGGAGGGAAGACGAAGGGAGCCTTGGAGGCGAAGAAAAGGGATTCACCCTAATTCCTCGAGCAGAACACAGCACCTTATTCAATGAAGAGGCTGGTGCCACGGCAGTTTTTCCTGGTAGCTTCCTGTAGATCCACGGTTCCTGGAGCTTTGATTCGAAGGACGTCTGGAGGGGTCTGCACCACACAGGGCTGAAGCCGGCAGCAGCGACGGTGAATAAAAGGAGCGCTCCTTAAAAACAGGAGAGGCTCTTCAGATGGCTATCTGAACCACTACAGCAGGGTGTAGCGATTTCGACCACAAAGAGGATCCTCTGGCTGTAGAAGATGAGCTGGTTATCCTCACCAAGCTCAAGGGAAGAAGGCTCCTGACTGGATCTTCTCTGGTCGTCTAAGGGTAGATGGCTCAGGACTGCAGCGGGGCTTCACCGGGACAGGATAGTTTCAGCAGTCGACTTCTTCTCCGCTTCTCTTCGGTTCCTTGTAGTTCCAGTGGCGACTGACTTCTAGCCCAAGAGACCTGCCTTTTATGCGAAAATCCCCCATTCACACAGCCTGGCTGTTGATCACGCAGCAGGGGGGGTTGTCCGGCCCGGACAACCACCTCAGCCAATCATGTCAAAGTGCGACTCAGGTTTCCTAGGATACCATGTGCAGGGGGTGACTACACCCCTCCCTCACATTCAGCCCACCTAGTCACACAGGCGCCTAGAGGAGGGCTTCTTGACAGAAGCCCGCCAAAAGACCGTGAACAAAGGAGGCAAACCTGGTTTGCCACGCAAAGTAAAACACAAGAAGGACTTTAACAAAAAGAAATTGCAATAAACCCGACCGGAGCCAAGTATTTGGTCAAGCGGGTTTAAGTTTGAGGCTAATATAATATCCTAAAACAATACCACGTTTGTATAGTATAATTGCGGTAGAAAAGTTAGGGTAGATACTGCTGCCCCCAGCCAAGTCTAAATGTTAAAAGAGCAAAACAATGCTCTATGAGGTACAGATAAAGAGGGCTAAGGATTAACCCTTTCCAGTACTCCATGTAAGATGGGGTGTACTGGATCTGTGGTTAAATGACTAAAGTTAATGGCAACTTTACCCTGGGGGTCAGTAGTCGGCCTCAGAAATGGAGTCGGTGGGTAGTCTAATAGACAACCCTGTGTCACTGCACTGAAGGTGCTGTGTAACACACAAAAGAAGGGGGGCTACTGAAGTGGTGTACTCCAGAGTCCACAATCACAAAAACAGATGAAATACACATGGCAAAACACAATTAAGAGTGGGAAAAAGGGGTACACTCTTACTAAGTGGAAAAACAAACACCAGAAATCCAGCAAAGCTGCTGGGGGACTCATTAGCTAAGGGAAATTAGCCATAGAATGAGAATTCTCCCTAACACTGCATCCTGAAGGGATCCACTCCAATGCTCTTCGTTTCTCCTAAGGTACTGTGTTTGTTTGGGTAATAACAAACCTTAAGTCTCGTGTGAGTCCTGTGAAGCTGAGGGGGCGATTTGTGTGGTTGGGAATTTGCCCATACCCCTTGCCCAGGCCTACTGCTGGAATGCATATAGGGAGACTTCTCTGAAGTCCCTGAACACTTTTAACAAATGCAAGGGTGTGCCTAATTGTAAGGTTGTCCCTAATTACGCTCTCACCTGAATAAATACACCCCTCTAGGAAAATGAGGCCAAGTGTTTGTCTTGTAAGTATAAAAAGTTTAATCTTACAAAAATGAGGATGGTAGCAAAGGACTCTGCCTGATCGGTCGTCTCCTGTCCCTCTACCGTTCCTTCTCCTGCCACAGTGGTATCAGGCAGGAGTTTATATAGGCTGGTCTTTCTGTAGTAGTGTCACTGGATATGGGCTATGGCTTCATCCCAATCCAGTCTTCCATGCAAGGGGTGCTCCAAAGCCTTCCTTTCTTCATTGTCCGCGGTTTCTGTCAGAACATGCTGTGCTACATTTTGCTACCTTACGTAAAAACACACTGCAGCGCTGCAGACTTTTACACACCTTCAGGTCTAGCCCCAGGGAAAAACTAAAAGTTTTTAGAGCTCATTTTCATTCATTCTGTCCATATTTCACTTCTCCCGCTAATGTTATCTGGGACCTGTGATCTCATTCACACCTTATGTCCCCTTCTGCAGTTCGGTGTATGGATCATACAAATCCTATTTTCAACTTGCATGGACTCTTGACGGATAGACGTCTGGTGAGTCTAGTGCTTGGCTCTAGTGACATCCCTCCACAGAAGCCTGTAGTCCATTTTTAGCACAAGCTACATTCTTTCCGGAAAGGGAAGGGGGGAGTGTGCATTTAACATAATTTTTACAAATGCATAGTATCTGACATTTACAAATCTATTCAGCTAATGGTCAATTGCGCCTTATATTTAACAATATCTGCCTTCTTCAGTGCCTGCCCATGTCTGTCTGCCTGAGAGCCTTCCCACTGCCCCATCTCCCCCCTAGATAGCGCCCAAAAGTGGTCTTGGCTAATTCTAAAGTGCTTGAGGGTGTGGTAGGACCCTGGTTCCTTCCAAACACTAACCCTGACGCTAATACTTGTTACAGAAGATATCCTTTGGAAATCTGACTTTCCTGCAACTGAACCATATCCTGACTTGCCTACAGCTTGCACCTAGACCACTAGGGTCCCTCTTCTTCCTCTGCAAAACTCATGCTATAGACAAGGGAAGGACTTTGATGATAAGGATTTTATCAGGAAATTGTAACCAGTATACAAGTACTTGTAACAATTGGTAGTGCAAGCCACTACTAGTTAGAGCGGAACTGTCATTACTGTAATTTTCCTGTAACAATAGTGGGTGCAAGCCACTAGTGTTTTAGCAGTCACTTGTAAAAGAAATAAGTATTAGTAGTATTCTAATATTCGTAACTGAATAAGTATAAAAGCTTACCAAAAGGGGTTACCTACCTGGAATAACAGATTGCCATTCTTAACATGTACCATTGGGTTTTGCTTTCCCTCTCTGCTTTATACAGAGCTAAAAAAAAGAAAAAAGTTGAGTTAATACTTGTCTTTGAGTTGCTTGTAGCCCCTCTTAAAAGTGTATAGTCCTTACTCGCCTTGAATAGCTGCTGCTCTTCTAAACTTGTAACCCTGGTTCGTCCTTCCCTGAATTGATTTGATGCTATCCTGAAATAGTTTCCTAAAGTTCTTACTTGCCTTAGAAAATGTATTCTCCAGTTCTTAAAGGTATACAGGGTATTACTGGTTTGTTAGGTAACGGATAGTTATGCACCAATAGGTCAATTGCTTACCTTGAAATACATTGTGTCTTAATGTGTAGTTGGGGTTTGCTTTCCCTGAATTGCTTAGTGCATCCTAAAATAGATTTAGTGTGTTCATACTTAATATTGAGTAGCTTGAGGCCATTCAAGAAAGTACGAGTTATTTTACTAGCTCCGAATGATGTTCTAGAAAGTAATGATGCAAAGTAATGTATACTTGTAACAGGGTTGGTTTATTACGGGATTTGTGGAACCGAGTCACTGCATGACCAGGATTACTACCCTTGAAATACTGGTGGTATTCCAAAAATATATATAACCTGGTTTTGCTCCCCAAGAATAACTGACTGCCATTCTGAATGTGTTAGAGGTTTGACTCACCTAGAACTGCTGGATGCTTTTCTTAATAAGATTGTACTTTGGTGGGTAGAACATAAGTACTGAGTTGGTTTTTGTAATTGTGTTTATGTTATAGTACTTACTTACCCAAGAGTTATATTGGCCTACTTGTATTTAAATACATTTTTTATCCTGGCGAGAGCGAGACCTTTTTCCCACTTTCATGCATTTTTGTTTAAATTGAACTCTGTGGTTCTTTTGATTGTGGAGTCTGACAAACTCCATAGGCAGCATCTTTACATTGTGACACACACCACCTTCAGTGCAGTGGCACAGGGAAGTCTCTCAGATTTCCCAAAGGTGTAAATACCTTCTCTTGGTGAAACTACTGTTTCCAGGCGAAGTGAAGTGAAATTGACTTTACTTGCATTTTATAACTTTCTAGACCCGCACACACTATCTTACAATGGGGCGCCGGAGGGGTTACTTGGTATCCCCTTTGTCTAGTTTCTCATGTAACATACCCATTCCACAATTAATGGCTGGTGGCAGTGGTGTTAGGATGGAGCCTAGTGCTTTTCTTCATTCCCAAACTCTTTAGAATTAGGCACGACTTCTGTTAACTGGTTTCTAAGCACTACAAGAGTCTAGGGGGAGGAGAGTCACTAAATAAAGATAGTTAGGATTTAAATATAAGGTGCAAATAACTATGTAGATAAATATATTTGTAGTTAGCTTTGCTCAAAGCATACAGTGAATGCAGCTTATGCTACAAAATGGACTACAGACACTGCCTGGTGTCTGGCAAGGCTGGAAGAGCGCACAAGGTAACTTGGCAGCTGTTCCCTATCCATCAGAAGCCTATGGAGACTAAAAAAATCAATGCAGGACATAGAGTACTATGGGAAAACACGTTTTTTTGGAGAATTACTGGACCAGATGAAATATAAGAATATTGAGTGTAGTTTTGAGAGTATGGCGTGAAGGTGTTTTTGTACAAATATTTAACTTAGAAAATTATGCTAAACAAGAGCAACATTTCTGATGCTTGTTAATCTGCTTAGAATCACATGCTGTGCATATGGTCCGACATCCAGTGGTAACCACAGAGTATTGCATCTTGTCTTTCGGGGATCAAAAGGGGACGTCGGCATAGGCGTGTGTAGTACCCAAAATCCCTCACGCGCTGAGATCCCTCAAATTGTTTTTTTCCGCCCAGATAACTGATCGCCCTATAGCGGCGCTCTTACTAGAGACATTGTGTCTTACCAAATTGTCGGTTTATTCCCCGTTAAGTCACTTCGCGAATAAGAACATCTTCGAAGACTACGGGGTAATCAACGGCAGTGGATTCCGGCACCTAAGATCCGGTGGCCGGATTTTCCATGTGGTCGGGACTTCTGGCCGACCTATACAGTAGGGAGAGTGGGGTCGGGGTGGCCATATTGTTTAGTATGTCTTTCCTCCTTTCCCTTCTTTTCCCTGTCCATCTGGTCATCCTTCCCTTTTGCTGTGGAAAGGACTCCTTTTAGATTCTGCCCTAAGTGTAGGGTTAGATATCCTTGGAAGGATGAACACAGGACGTGTAACGCCTGTCTCCCCCTAGAGCACGACGAGAAGCGGTGGGCGGCGTGCACACTCCTTCGGCCCAAGACCCTTAAGGAAAGCCATGTAAAGCGGTGGGCGGCGTACAGTATGTCACGTGTGGAGACTCCCCCCCCCCCCCCCCCCCTCCCCCCAAAACCCCCCCCGCCACGCCAGCTGAAAGTGATGGGGGTTCTTCGGATGACCAAACGTCCAATGCGGATGTTATAGATCTTGAGGCAGCCGCTTCTAGGCCTGCTTCGCCCATCCCCGACCCTTCCAGGCTCAAACTCTGGTCTTGCTCCTGGGACTACACCCAGCGACAGGGGTGTACAAGCGCATCACACTAAGCACACTACCCCTAAGCCAATTCCGACGCCTTCGTCGAAAAAGGTGAAAGCGCCAACGGGGGCCGCCAATAACTTCGCCGGTTCCCTCGGTTCGTTCAGATCCAAAGCCTTCCCTGCATCTGCAGCAGTGTATTGTGCCTGGGCAATCGAAACAAACCAAGGGCGCTACCCCAAAACCTACACGTATCGAAGTTCGGGAGCCCGACTCTTCGATTTCCAAGGCCTCAGTAGGCCTGAAAACTACGGCTAGGCCTCTACCCGGAAAACCGACCGCTAGGCCCCCTAGTGGCACGGACGGTATTTCTTCTGCCGACAAATCATCGGAGCCTTTGTCTCATGACGATTCAGCGACTATCCAAAGTAGCATCGGAAGAATCGCAGCGGCGGTGGGCCTTACTCTTGTTCCGCCTAAGGTTATGGGCCAATCTGCGGAAAAGATTTCGGTGGATTGGGCTACCGATTCCGATGAGGCTTATGTAGATAGTCAAGAGCCTCTCTACGACACCCTGAGAGGTTCCTTTTGATGCCGCAGTGCGGAGACCGTTTCTCCTCAAGTAGGCCCGTTTGGGTCCACTAAATGGACTACAGAAAAATTCAAAGGTTGTATGGATCGGTTGGAGCAGATTATCAGTTCTTCTGATCATCCTCCCCCGAAAAGGGCTCGGGTAGTCCTTAACCCCCAAATTCAGGAAGAATAGTCTCGTGTTTTCCAACAAGAAGACGTGGTCCATATGGACACATATAGAGACATCTATAATGAATAAGAAGCTTCTTTTCTCAAACTATGAGGAAGATCAACGGGATACGACGGACAATTGGGAGGAAACCCAGCAGGAAGGTCAAGACCCTTGGACACAGCAAGAACAGGACAGTGATATTTTGTGCCTAGACTCTCCGTCCACCCCGGCTCGCCAGGCCTCCCCTGTGGATGACCAAATGGCTTTCAACTCCATGTTGAAGAAAGCCGCTGAATACTTCAAAATTGCCACTCAAGAGGCGGTACCTGAGCAGGATTTCGTGGAGGATATTAAGGAAAAAACTCTGGCGAGTCAATCCATCCCCCTCCTTAACTCTGTTAAGAGACAGGTAGCTCCCTCATTCGTTTCACCTGCTCAGACGCGGGCAGTGAACCCGAGAGTCGAAAAATGATTTCGACCTTCCCCTTCCGACCCTCTATATATTAAAGAGCACACCATCCCAGACTCACTGGTAGTGACTACCACTCGTAAGAGGGCAGGGGTACTCCTTGCCACGGGAGAATCCCCACCGGACAAAGAGTGTAAGAGGTTGTATGCCCTGGGCAAACGTGTCACGTCAGCAGCTGCATACACCATTCGGGTTGCTAATACTACACTATTAGCGGGCTATGCTGATGCAGGAGGTTCCTGAACCCGCCAGGACAAAGCTTCTCGTCATTGTTTCGGAGCAGAGGAGTTGCTGGGGTGGGGCGGGGGCTCAGGGGGCTATAGCCCCTGGTCTTTTGGTTGTAGCCCCGGATAGAATATCAGGAGCTACCGCCAAAAGGCTGGCTAGCCCCCAGTCCTGATAGTTCTGACATCAGCCTAGCCCCGGGTCTTTTCCAGACCTAGCAACACCCCTGTTTCGGAGGAAAGACTGGTCAACCAGAATGTGGTCAAGAACACCATGGACACTGCAGGCAGGTCTCTTGCACAAGGGACTCTACTGAAAAGACACGCATGGCTGCGTACATCAGGATTTAGACCTTAGACTCGGGCCTCCCTCATTAATAAACCCATTGAGGAGACTAACCAATGGAAAAGCGGTGGATAAAGCGTTGGAGATAGCCAAGAAGGAGCATGAGACTGTCTTTGCACCAAATTACACAGAAACCCTCCTCCCAGAGGGGTAATAACTCTCGGAGGTCCTTTCGAGGGCAAGCCCGTGCTGGTCAAAACTACTACGACACGGGTAACTTTAACACAAATCAAACATCTGGAAGCCCCACTTACTACCCCTCAAGGGGTCAAACGCGGCAGAGGCAGAGGCCCCAATCCCAGAGGAGCCACAGCCTCTGGTCAGAAATGACCACCAGGTCCAGGTCCCCTACCATGCCACCCTTGGTCGGGGGGCGATTAACATCTTTCCTCAAGGCATGGGAAGAGAACTTCCGACCAGTGGGTCTTAAAGACGGTCACCCACGGTTATTGCGTGGAATTTGCCCGACCTCCACAGTTCAGACAGCCACGCTCACGGCGCCTTTCACTGGACCATCTGGAGATCCTGATCCAAGAGGTGGAGGAACTGCTGGGAAAGGATGCCATAGAAGCCGTCCCTATTCAGGTAAACGAAGGTATTTATTCAGTGTACTTCCTTGTACCCAAAAAGGATCTCACCATGCGTCCTGTTCTAGATCTGCGCCCAGCGAATAAGTTTATAAAACCCCAGAGGTTTTGCATGGTAACACTGCAGGAGGTGATCCCATTGCTGAAACAGGGGGACTTCATGGCAACATTGGACATGAAAGATGCATACTTTCATATTTCAATGTTGCCAACGATCCAGGACAAACACTACCAGTTCAAGGTACTACCCTTCGGCATCGCCTCGGCGCCAAGGGTGTTTAACAAAGTCCTGGCAGTGGCAGCAGCACACCTGCGCAGACTATCAGTCCCAGTTTACCCTTACCTCGACGACTGGCTCATTACGGGGGACTCGTTCGACGCTTGTTTTTCGAACACACAAAAAAACAGAAGATCTCCTCTTCAGCCTGGGTTTTTCAATCTACGAAAAGAAATCCAGCTTAGTCCCCAGCCAAGTAAAAATAATTCTGGGAGCGCTAATTTGGACGGAAGACTGTTTGGTCTTCCCCTCTAGCGAGAGGGTTCAGAACATGCTCTGATTCCTCAATATGTAGCCAGTCGGGAGGTGACGGTACACAAGGCCATGCGTTTGCTAGGGATGATGGGGTCATGTATATACTTGGCCCCCCATACGCGGCTGCATCCCATGCAAGAGTGGCTCAACCGCCAGTGGTGTCAGGCCAGCGGACAATGAGAAGATCTTAGTTGTCTCGCCAGCCCTCGTTCACTCTCTGCAGTGGTGGTCAAGAGAAAACCTCTTTAAGGGGAAGTCCCTTACCACCCCTGCAGTGGAAGCCACTCTCATGACACTCATCTCTCACAGGGTGGGGGTGGGCTCACCTGCTTCAGCAGACAGCACACGGAGTGTGGTCCCCTCAAGTAGCATCAATCATATAAAGTTACTGGAGCTATTAGCGGTGTTCAAAGCATTGAAAACCTTTCCGGTGCAACTACAAGGGAAGACTGTGCTGATCCTAACCGATAGCACTACAGCAATGTACTACCTGAACAAACAGGGGGCCACTCACTCTCCAGGGCTGTCCAAGATGTCCCAAAACATTTGGATATGGGCTCTTAAACACAAGATGTTTTTGTTGTCCCAAAATGTTCCAGGGGAACTCCATCTTCTGGCAGACGTACTCGGCAGAGATTTTCCTTTTCCAGAAGAATATGAATGGCGACTACATAAAGATATTGTGTCCAAAATCTTTGCCGAATGGGGTTTCCTAGAGATCGACCTGTTCGCTACTCAGAAAAAAGCTCAATGCCAAGACTACGCCTCCAGGTACCCCCAGAATCGATCCAAGGGGAATGGTCTCTGGATAACTTGGTCGGGGAAATTTGTCTATGCTTTTCCCCCGACTCGCCTGCTCAACAAGACAGTGCACAAGATGCACCAGGAACCAGTTACCATGATACTGGTGGCCCCCATGTGGGCCGCCAACCCTGGTTCGCTCACCTGATGGAAATGTCCCTCTCCCCGCCAGTCAAGCTACCCTGTCATACAACACGTTGTCTCAGGACAGGGGGGAGACCCTGCACCCATGCCTACAAACTCTGAACTTAGCAGCTTGGTTCCTGAGGTCACAGAGTTTGGACACCTGCAACTCCTTCAAAGGTGCATGGGCATACTCAGGGAAGCGAGAAAACCTAATGCACATTATTGCTACGCCAGCAAGTGGAAACGGTTTGTCATCTGGTGCAATTCTAAGGGCGTCAATCCCATCGATTGCTCACCCTCACACATTGTGCTGTACCTAACCCACCTGTTGGACACTGGGTTAGTCTTCAATTCCCTAAAGGGGAACCTAAAGGTTAATCTGGCTGCTCTGTCAGCCTACACCACATCACAACTAAAGGTATTGTGGTGGAAAATACCGGTGATTAAAGGCTTTATGGAAGGGGTTAAGAGGATTTATCCTCCCATCTCTCACCCAGCCCCTGGATGGGATCTGAATGTGGTTTTGACCAGGCTCATGGGAGCTCCCTTCAAGCCTATGCATAAAGCAAGTCTGAAAGACCTGACTTGTAAGACAGCCTTCCTAGTGGCTATCACTTCTACAGGCTCTTTCTGTTTCAGACCCCTTTGTTACAGTCCACAAAGATAAGGTAATTCTGCGCACACATCCCAGGTTTGCGCCTAAATTCATCTCGAAGTTCCATGTGAGCTAGGCAATCGAACTACCAACTTTCTTCCAGAACCCTACTAACATGGCCGAAAGAAGCCTTCACACACTAGACGTGCGCAGGGCAGTCATGTGTTACCTGGAAAGAACTAAACCACTAAGGAAGACTAAACCATTCTTTGTTTCAGTGGCAGCTGGTAGAGAGGGGATCCTGTCTCTAAATCACCTATCGCAAGGTGGATTGTCAAATGCATCACTCTGTTTCTCTCTTGCTAAGAGAGAAGCCTAGAGCACACTACTCGAGGCACTGGGGCATCCATAGCATTCATTGCAAATGTTCCTCTTCAGTCCATTTGCAAAGCGGCAACCTGGAGTTCTGTACACACCTTTACAAAACACTATTGCCTTGACACTCATTCTAGGTCTGATTCTCAGGTGGGACAAGCAGCACTAAGACATCTTTTCTCTACTGTTCCTTCTCACAACCCACCTCCAACTCCGGGTACTGCTTGCTAGTCTATGCACAGCATGTGATTCTAAGCAGATTAACGAGCATCAGAAGACATGCATTACTTAACGTAATAGCATTTCTGATGATTGTATCTGCTTGGATTCACATGCGCCCTCCCTACCGCCCCGCTCGCGGTGGAAGGAACATGGGCGTGTTACTACTTCCTCTCTTTATCTACTCACTCACTATAGCCTTGGGCTCCCTCAGGGCAGAAAAAATACAAGGAGGGACCTCGGCGTGTGAGGGATTTTGGGTACTAAACACGTCATGATAGGGATAGTGTTACAGACATGCCTATGCCGACGTCCCCTTTCGGTCCCCGAAAGACGAGATGCAATACTCCGCGTTTACCACTGGATGTTGGACCATATGCACAGCATGTGAATCTAAGCAGATACAATCATCAGAAATGCTATTACGGTAAGTAATGCATGTCGTATTCCTGCAGAAGCGGCAGTATATTTGGTAGCTTGTAACCTGGCCATGCAACACTGGAGACTGCAGCATCCCTTTTAAGGAAGAGCAACAATTTTGCATGAGCTCTGCCGGTATCCAGTGACCAGGTTGAACAGTATTTAAAGGCGTCTACTTGCCATTAGTCTGCAGGAGCCAGCCACGGAAGACAAAATGCTGTTCGGAAATGTATGATGGAATAGGACTTGGTGGCGTATTATGGCATAGAACTTTTGGTGATAAGGCATAGATTGGATTTCAGGTGATGTGTTGAGGCGTAGCTTGTATAAGAGGTGGGTTATGTATTGAAATTGTCATGCATTTCTGTTTTTCTACTTTTTTTTTTATAATGGAAAGGGATCCTCAGCATGTTAAAGACTGAGAATAAAGGGATCCCCAGCATATAAGGACTGGGAGGTAAGGGATCCTCTGCCGTAACAGGTTGAGAAGGTAGTAACACACATTATTCATTTATGGCGATAGAAGCAATATATGGTATTAAAAAAGTAGTGGCTCGGTAGGAGGAAGGGGCCTGGATTTTAGTAAATGTTTTGTATATTTTCTCTTACTGCCTTTTGTGGGAAGGAAGGAAGGTGGATGGGTCACTGTGTGTGTGTGTGTGTGTGTGTAATGAAAGTGGTGAAAGTGTAAAGGGGGTGGGGGAAAAAGTGGGTTGGTCTGTATTTTTGAAGCATGTGCAGCATAGCAGTAGGGTCTAAGTGAAGCATTAGGGACACATGCAACATTATGGAGGAAGAAACTCCAATAAAATACATGTATAGGGTTCTGCCACTGTATTGTGACAGAATAAATAAAAAATTGAAAGAAACAAAGGAAGGGGGGACATCCTGCTCCTGGCCACAGCAGGGCTCCCGTAACAGAAACCTGCTACAAAATATTGATCTGTGTAGCGGCAAAATATGAAGGGAACAAATCCCAAAAAAGAGGAGATTCTAGATCTCTGGCAGTTAGTTGAGGATATGGAAGATCAGGAAGGTGAAAAAGATCCAATGTAAGGGGATATACCCTGTAACGCCTAAACCTGCAGTAGGGTATAAAAACCCAGTCTATAAGCCTCCAGAGGTAGTGTGTCAACGGGATTAGCAACTGGGGGTGGGGGGTATAAAGTGCTTTTGCACCTCCATATAACCCATCCACAAGCTCTATTATGCTTGTAGCATTGGCATACCCAGAGGGTCCTCAAGTAGACATACATAGACAACGAGTTAAGAGCATTGCGGGAAAGGTTAGTCGGGTAACAAGAACCTGAAGTATCACCAGAAATAAGGGTACCGGTACAGAAAATGGGGGATTGGAAGTCAGAAGATATTTTGTTTAGATTCAACCGGGTGGCACTGAAATGTTTGTGCTTGAAAAGATTGATGGGCATATGGTATGAACGGACCTTGGACAAGAAGTAAAACAAACCAGGGATAATGGAGGGGAAGATCGAAGTGGTAGAAATGAAGAGGAATGGCAAGAAGGAGATCAAGGAGAGGAGGTGGCGAGAAACCTGTCCCTGCAACAAGAGGCAGTGAGGAGGGACAGACCAAGAAATAGACCAGATTTAATCATGATAGTTTAAGATCAGAAGAATACTAAAGGGTTAGAAAACAAAATGGATATGCAGAAGCCTCTAATAAAGAAGTAGGGATAACACAGTATGTGCCATGGTATCAAATGGACAAAAATAATTTGACTAAAGCTCTCACCCAGCTTATAGAAAGAGCTAGTAAGTGGATCTATGAATTTGAAAAACAAACAGCAGGGGTAGCCTTAGCACTAGAAGATTTTAAGAGTTTACTGGCCACCATAGTTGGGGACCAGGCTGGGGACCTATGGGCAAGGGCTGGGGTAAGTCTTGCAGATAATGAACATGATGGAGACCCCTTTGATGAGGTAAGGGCAAGGTTATAGAATGCGCTACGAAGAATGTACCCAGATACCCCTGACTTACATTCTTTAATGCAGTGCACAATTGGTGATGAGGATCCAGTTAGGTTTATTCTCAAGTTACAGGAAATGTGGAGAGTTGAGACGGTACCCATTTTTCTATTTTATTGTAAAGAGTGGACTACCAAAAGAGATCCAGAGGGCACTAGATAAAATTGTGGTATTTGAAGCCAAAGGGTGGGCAGAGTTATAAAGTATAATAGTCCATAATTGTAAGAGAACCAAGGAGTGGGACAGGGAGACAGCCCAGAAGCGGTAAACGGACGAGGCAAAACTAGTGGAAAAGAAACTAAATAAGGTTGTTGTCCAAGCACCAGTAACGGCACCGGCTAAGGGCCAAAGGACAGGAGATACTCAACAAATTGGGAATGCCACAACTGCGGCACTATGGGGTGAAGGACAGGGACAATGGTTGAGGGGGACAGTACCCCAACCCACAGTGGCAGTATCAAGGAGCACCAAGGGGGAAAGGAGGATTTTGATGAGCCAAAGCAAGAAGCATTGGGAGGATAGGGCCCCGGGGAGGAGGATTGGGAACATCACAGTGCTGGTATTGCAGGAAATGGGGGCATTTTGCAAGGGAGTGCAGGAACAGGCCTGGGATGAGATTTAATTATGGGCCCTCACCGCCAGGGCAGGAATTGAAAGGGCCTCAAGGAAGGAGACACCATCAGTTTGGCGAGGGGTGGGGTCAAAATCTGTTCCTTTATGGGGCTGACGGGCATGGGCAACTACAGTAGGGTGAGGGAACACAGTTTAAGAAAATGGCTGGGGAACAGGCGCCCCATTACAAGGAGTTACAATGACGGGGGTTGCACTTCTTCATTCCCCGGGACAAATATATATTGTGTTTAGTACAACCCACAGAAAGCACTCGCATGTCCAATCTATTTATAACCGCACACACTGAAGAGGCGCCCTTGGTGGAGGTGGAAATGGGAAACGAGCAATTTATATTTATGGTAGATTCAGGTGCAACTAAATCATGCATCATTGAGGGGAGCTTTCCATTATCAGGTAAAAACTCTTTACATGCAGGGATTCTCTGGGGCTATTTCTAAAGTTCCATACATTGAGGAGCTGGATATAAAAGTGGGAGGGGAGGCAGTATGAGCCCCCTTGTTATATTCAGAGAGTTCCCCTGTGAACTTGTTGGGTAGGGATCTGCTCAGTACAATAAATATAACTTTCATTCACAGATCAAGGGGTAGTGTGTTCCACTCCAGGGATATGGGTAGCTCAAGCAATGTTAATAATCAATGCAATAGCAAGGGAGTCAGTAGTCCATGGGGTTCCTGTGGTCCTAGATATATTTTATTTTAATGTTATTAAGGTATCAATAAAAGCAGTCCCTCAAATTGCGAAAGTGTTGGCGAGTGCCTACAGATTTTATTTTCCGACCCATGGTGCCACCTGAGATGGTGGCAGGGACAATATGGTCATTAGATTTAGAAGGACTAGTAGTGTCAGAAAAAGAGCAGTCCTGATTGGAATAGACCAGGACGGGTGCGAGTGGCGCACATTATGTATAGACCTGACAGTACAATTAAAGGAAATGACAGATGAGGAGGGCAGTGGTGACCCAGTTTGAATTTTCTGAGGAAGATATGGGATATGTGCCAGCACAATTATGGACAGTTAATCCACATGATGGGTTACTGAGAGATGGGACCCCTGTACAGATTACATTGAAGTAAGGTGCTTAGCACAAATCATCCAGTATGTGGATGATTGGTTGGATGTAGTGAAAATAAATATCAGTACAGGAGGGATTCTGTTGCATTATTGCAATTGCTGGCTCACAAAGGGTACACGTCAGATAACAAAGATGCTACAATACTGCTAACAGGAGGGACTATACTTGGGACAACTTATTTTTTCAAATGGGGGAAAAATGTTTACCAGATAGGGCGGCGGCAGTACGCACCACCCCTAAGCTCAGTACTGTGAAGGAAATGTAGCAGTTTTTTGGGCTTATGGAATTGTAGGGAATGGATCCTAGACTACAGTCTATGCAAGGCCACTGTTACAAAGTCTCGGGGAAGGTCAGAGGACTTAAAAGCACATTTGAATGGACTAACAAAATGACTAGACAATTTGAGGATCTAAGCTATTTGCACGGCCCCCGTTTTAGCAGCTCCCGATTATATACATGAGTTTTATTTATTTTCCTTCTCTGATGAACGGCTCATGCATTGACGGAAGGAGACATATATTATATGTTGATGGATCATGAATAATTGGCGACGGGGCCGAAGCACACAGGGCCGGTAGTGGCGTGCGGTAAAGGGGTGGAGAAATAGTGACCACCCCTGTAGAAAGCAAGACCATGGTTCCATACACAGCATTGCCCATATTACACCTGCACCATTATCTGGGGAACTGATCAGCCCCAGGTTCAAACGGCCATATGAGGTGGTGTTCTGTACTCCGCTCTTCGTTCGTATGAAGGAGTTGGATATTTGGGTGCATCTCTTGGATATCCGAAGAACACCCGAGACATTGCAAAGCCAAAAACTTTGAACTTAGTCTTAGCAATGAAGGAACAGTTCCTGGTGGCGCAACCACACTCTTGTGATCCCTGGTATGACGAAAGGTACGGCAGCACTGATGGATTACTACTGTTTGTGGCCTACAAGCCTACCTGCACCTCCTACTATCTTGGAGGGGCAAATATTCACTGGCCACCCTGCACTCAGTGCTACTAGTTATCCTGGAAGAAAACCTGAAGGGAGAAGAAATGCCTGTCTAGGTGCCATCAGCCACTCTAGCACCTAAAGAAGCAGAAAGAAGCTTGCAGATCACACAAGAATTTGGTATGCTGCCAGTAAAAGGACTATTTCAGCGGCGGGGGAGAAAGAGACCAAACTGTCTCAAAAAACGTATGCACTGCTCAGAGGAAAACCTGACGAGTATCAGCTTTTTAGCCCAGCAGAGACTCTTTTATCTTTTTTGGCTCCTGGGGTACAAGCAGCTGCTGCACTTTTCTACCCCCAGAGTATTCTGAGAATGGATCCCTATCCCACGTCGTCAAGGTGGTGCACAATCAAGGCGTTCAAATTAAGAAAGAAGGTGGAGTTCAGAACAAAGATTGGCAATGGGTTCTGCGATGTTGTGTTCATATAATCCCTAATAATGCAAAGATGATGGTATCAATTGGGGGATCTAAAACACCTTGCTATACAATAAACAGCGAAACTCAAACTAATTTCTGGAGTTGTAGATATGTGGGGTGGGTATGAGTTTGTTACTGTAGAAGTAACGAAAGGGGGGAATGTTGGGAAGGAGCCCAGTGCTTTTCCTCATTTCCAAGCGCTTTAGAATTGGGCAAGACTTCTTTGAAATGTTTTCTAAGCACTGCAAGAGTCCAGGAGGGTCACTAAATAAAGATGGTAAGGATTTAAATATAAGGTGCAAATAACTATTAGATGAATATATTTGTAAACCTGTTGTAGTTTGCTTTGCTCAAAGCACACAGCGAATGCAGCCTGTGCTAAAAATACATTGCCTGGTGTCGGCCACGGCTGGCAGAGCACACGATGTAACTCGGCAGCTGTTCACTGTACACCACAAGCCAATGGAAACTTAAAAAATATTCAATGCATGACATAGTATGAGAAAACAGGTTTTCTGAGAATTACTGGACCTGATGAAATAAGAATATTGAGTGGAGTGTTGAGAGTATGGCGGTAAGGTGTGTTTTTGTATAAATGTTTATAGCCTAGAAAATGATGCTAAACAAGAGCTACAGTGTATTACTTGGGAAGCAACAGTATGTTAAGTAGCTTGTAACCTGGCCATGCAACACTGGAGACTGCAGCATCCCTTTTAAGGAAGAGCAACAGTTTTGGATGAGCTCTGCCGGTATCCAGTGACCAAGTTGAACAGTATATAAAGGCACCTGCTTGCCATTAGTCTGCAGGAGCCAGCCACAGAAGACACAATGCTGGTTGGGAGGACAGTCTTCTGTCCTCACCCCCCCCCCCCCCCCAATACTCATTTTTGTACAGATTAAAGTTTATCCTTTCAAGATAGACTCATGGCCTTAATTCCCTAGATTGGTGCATTTACTCTGGTGTGAGCGTGATCAGGGGTACCCCAATATATTTAAGGGGTGCTCCTGTAAGTTGGGGTTCACTTTTAGTGGTTTACTTTATGGCCTGGTCTTTTTTTTCACCCTTTCTTGTTGGAAAGGTCCTTCTTGAGATTTACTGTGTGCGCCAAACCAGGTTGTCCCTTTGTTCGTTTCTTTGGTGGGATTCACCAGTGAAGCATGCCTCTGGCTCCAGCGTGTCTGGCAGGACAGGAAGTGAGGGAAGTGCCCGAAAATCCGTGTGCTTAGTCTCCTTGGTTACAGGAATGCACCCAAGGGTGATTGGCTGAAGGACTGTCCTCAGACAGCTAGGCTGCAAATGAATTGGAGAAACCTGCATATAAGGCGAGGCTTTTTGCTTGGAAGTCAGTCGATAACTGGACGAAGGAATCCGAAGAAGAACTTGGAAGAGATGCCTGCTGCAACTCCTGGACCGTTGGTTTGTCCGGTGAAGCCCTGCTGCAGTGCTGAAGCTCTGAATTTGCCCTGATTAGAGAAGACCTGCAAAGGACGACTTCTCCCCTTGGGTTGGTGGGACCAATTGACCCCAAGACAAGCTCATCTGGAAATACTCTGAGCTGGGTGTACTTCCACTGCTGCTGCAGGAACCGATTGCCAGGGAGAGGAACACCAGAATCGAGTGAGGTGTTTTTAAGTCGGATCCGAGCGACAGGAAGATCCTCCGTACTCCCAGGAAGCAGGACTGACCAATCGCGAGCCACCTCAACAGAGTGCTGGTCCCCAGATGTGAGGAAAGTCCATTAAGGTATCCGAGAACCGCAGTGGTGCTATTTACGAGGTTCGCGAGAAGCTGAAACCACAAAGTGCTGCTGATCTGAAGTTTGCACATTGCTGCCGCCGACCTACAATTCGTAGTGCAGGAATCCCCAGATGGTCCTCCCTCTGGTCCCCATGACAGGCCTAGGAACAACCGGATCTGCAGACTTACACAGGAACCAATTTCTTCTAACCAAAGGTACTGTAAAACTAAGGGGACTTACTCTTGTGTAGCCTTGCTAGTTCTCAGTTGACACTTATCTTGGTTGCTTTTGCAGAGCTGCTTGCAGCTTTGTCCATCACAAGCCTCCCAACTTGTGGCCATACAGTGATTTCATTTTATACAAAACCTAAAACATTGCAAGACTTTTTACCTACCTTTTGTACCTACCTGCAAGAAGTGCTTCTGCTCACCTAGACTTTTTGTACAACTAGCATTGGCTGTCCAGGCTCCTTGAAAGTCTCTGCTTACATCTGACGTTGTGCTTTGCCTTTCCCCCAGGAAAGGGTTAATGTAATTTCTCCAGCATGGGGTCTGGCATGGATTCACATGCTCATAAATATTCCCCGTCGTCAGGCCGGGAATCCTCGGTATAGAAAAAAAATCAGTATCAGTTTCGTTTCTGATCTGTCTTTCTTAGTAGTAACCAATCACTGGTCTCTGGGTCATACTGCCCCCAGCCAATGACTGCCCTCTCCCTAAGCCCCGCCTCTGGCAGCCATCCTCAGATTTTTACCGCACGTTCAAGTGTTGGGAGTCCTCGTGCTGTAGCTCTCAAGCTTTTGCTGCGTTTTCGTGCTTTTTCAGGAGATTTTTCTCATTTTTCGGTTAAATAGAGCCTCAAGCTCCACTGTTTCTACATCCGATCAACGGGGATCCGTTTCGGAGTTTTCTACGCTCCTTAAGGGTGAAGTTTTCGTATGCTTTTGGAGGATTCCAGAAGTTCCGAGGCATGCCCCGGACATGGCCCAGGAGAAAGGAAGCTTGACGCCCGGGAAGCTGTTCAGGACCTGCCCTGGATGCCAGCTTCAGAATGTTTTCAAGGAGGACGAGCATTCGTTATGCCTCTACTGTCTCCATGAGCACAAGACGCACACGGAAAAGGACTGTGCGTTTTGTGGGAACATGTCGGAGCGGACCATGAAGGATCGCCACCTCCGTATCGCCAACTGGCTGGAAGGGAAGAGCCCGTCGGGCGAGAAGAAGAAAAAGAAGTCTGAGCGGTCTTCTAAGTCCTGTGAGGGCGCCCCGGCGATGGGGGCCCAACAAAGGCTAAGCACCGCGAGTCCGCAGGCACTGGGAGCGCCGAACGGTCGGGCTCCTTGGCTGCCAGGCAGGGCGCATCCTCCCCAGCGCCATCAACCACAAGCCAATGCTCTGGCTTGGGTAAGAGGAAGTCCGAGAACCCGGCGAAGCTTCTGGAGAGGCCCCGGTCGATCTCGAAGATTCCGGCAGAGGGGGAGCGAGGCTCGGACCCTCCCCCAAGGTGAAGGCCCCAGGCGTCCAGAAGGTGACGATGGCCTTAATTCACCCTGCTAAGACCTCGATTGAGGATGTCGCCGCGGCCCTGGCTCAGCCTGTGGAGGCTACACCAGTGGAGGCACCCTAAGGACCCAGTCTCCCTGCCACCGCGGAGGGAGGCGTCTTTCAGGCCCATTGAGAAGACCCCCACGAAGTCCTCGTTGGAAAAGGTGGGGAAGGGGCTGGTGGCCATCGTGGATACAGACACGACCTCTGAAGAAGAGCTCATCGAAGTCGTGGAAGAGGCCCAGCCCATCGGGACGGATCCCGACGAGGGCGACGACGAGAGCGACGTTGTCGCCGACAAAGCTCCTCAAGAGCCCTCGCGCCCGTCGTTTCCAGCGCCGCAGGACACTTCGGCGGCCATTTTGTCAGCGATTCAGTCCTTATGCTCGGAGATAAGGACAAGGTTGCCCCTTGCCCCGACGGAGGTACCTGTGCCAGACCCGACGGGGGAACCGGAGCCAGGACCTTCGGAAAGTCCACCGCATAAGAGAACGACGACGCATCCTACGCCACCTCTCCCACCTCTGCGGCCTGCTCTGCCTTCACCCCGGTCTACTACCCACGGGGATGATACAGGCACGGACACGGCTACGACAGGTATAGATGACGACGGAGGCGATGACGGGACGTGTCCCCCGTGGCCCCCTGTTCGGGCGTCCCTGCCCGACCAGCTTGGATCCTTTCATGCCATGATTTCCAGGGCATCCAAGCTTTTCCAGCTCTGCCCAAAAGAGAAGAAGGGTTCCGCACGAGCCTAAAAGGAAGCCGCTCCTCGCCGTACCGCTTCTTGATGACCCCTCTGATGAGGGGCTCGCCCTCCTCAAGAACACTGCCACGGCGCAGGCAAAGAGGGACCGGTACGAGAAGAAGTACCGGGTCCCCGACACTGCCCCTTGTGCCTTCAGGCACAACCTACCCCGGATTCGGTAGTCTCGGCGGCGGCAAAGAAGAAAGCTGGGGGGGCATCGGCCTCGATATCAACTTCCCCGCCGGATGGCGAGGGCAGGAAGTTGGACACGATGGGGCGTCGGATCATCTCATCCGCAGCGACGACTATCAAGGCAGCCAACGCCCTGGCTATCGTAGCCCGCTACGACAGGGAGTTGTGGTTCAAAATCACCCCTCTGTTAGACTTCCTTCCGGACGCCAAAAGGGCTGAGGTCCTTGAAATCCTACAGGAGGGTGAGATTGCTTTGGACCACGCCATCACGGTGGCAACGGACATCGCCGACACCGGTTTCCATCAGTTGGGCAACGGCGTTTGCTTGAGACGATGAGGATGGCTCAAGGCCACGGATTTCCGCCAGGACGTACAAGCCAAGGTTTTGGACATGCCCTTCGACGGGAACAACCTGTTTGGGAAGGCGGTTGATGAGTCCCTTCAGGCCATCAAGACAGACACAGAGACTGCCCGGGCACTGGGAGTGCTCCAACGACGGCCGTCCTTTCGGAGCTCCGGAGGCAGACAAGGTGCCTCCAAGGGATCCAGCAGTGGCTCCTCCACGTACCGCCAAGCGGCAAGATCTTCGTCCCAGGAAGCCTACAGGGGACGCGGCAAGCCAGGTGGTGCCCGTCTTCTTTGACAGGGAGGTCAAGGAGGCAAGGCGGCCTCCAAACAAGATTGAACCAACCGTGGGGTCGGGCCCCCGCCGAAGCACCCCAGTGGGAGGCCTGCTGGCGAGGTTCGTCAGCGTGTGGGAGTCCATCTCCACCGACCGTTGGGTGCTGGATGCCCTGGCCCAAGGGCACGCCCTCGAGTTTCAGAAGAAGTGGCCTTGCGTTCCACCCGTCGCCAGGAAGGAAAATCACGTCCCTCAACTACTGTTGGAAGTAAGGGCGCTGCTCAAGAAGGGTGCCATCAAGCTCGTCCCAAAGAGGCTTCGGGGCTTTGGAGTTTACTCAAGGTACTTCCTCGTAAAAAAGACAGGAGGATGGCGCCCCATCCTGGACCTACGATGACTGAACAAGTACATCAAGGCGCAGAAGTTCCATATGGTCACCCTCCAGCACGTGCTGGGACAGCTGGAGGAGGGCGATTTCCTGTTGTCGTTGGACTTGGAGGATGCGTACTTCCACATCCCCATTCTAATAAGATACCGAAAGTTCCTCAGGTTCGTGGTCCAAAGGCGGCACTACCAGTTCAAGGCCCTCCCGTTCGGATTGAAGTCGGCACCCAGGGTGTTCACCAAGTGCCTCGCACCGGTGGCGGCGCGGCTGCACCTACAAGGGATCCACGTCTACCCCTACCTGGACGGCTGGCTCATCCGGGCAAGGACGAGGGAGCTTGCCGTGGAGCACACTGCGAAGACCGTCCAGCTGCTCACGGACCTGGGATTCTCCATCAACTTTCCAAAATCCCACCTGGTTCCGTCGCAAGTCGCCCTGTTTCTGGGAGCCAAGCTCGACACAGTGGCGCGGCTGGCCTCGCCGTTGGAGGAAAGGACCAGGACCATTCTGGGCAAGGTGCAGCGTCTGCTGGCCACGGACATGGCCAGGGTAAGATCTATCAAGTCCCTCCTCGGGGTGATGTCCTCCTGCATTTATCTGGTGTGCCTTTGCAGGCTTCGGATGCGCCCCTTACAAGAGTTCCTCGATGCCCGCTGGGTCCAGTCGACGGGCAGCTTCGAGGACAGGATCCCTCAACGAGCGTTCCGTCGGGCGATCCGGTGGTGGGGTACCCGCTCCCATTTGTCGGCGGGCACAGACTTTCAGATCCCAGCTCACTAAGTGACGGTGACGACGGACGCCTCCCTGGAAGGTTGGGGAGCGCACTCCGGAGATCTTCACGCAAGAGGCCTTTGGCTCCCGGAGGAGAAGTCACTCCACATCAACATTTCGAAGCTCTGCGCAGTGTTCTAGGCCCTCGGGTCCTTTCTCCCGTCCCTCAAGGGCAAGGTGGTGAGGATCTTCACCGACAACGCCACCACGATGTTCTACATCCGGAAACGGGGTGGAACCAGGTCCCCGGACCTATCCAAGGAAGCCCAGGATCTGTGGCATTGGGCCGTCGCCCAACAGATGTTTCTTGAGCCTCTTCATCTGGCAGGAATAAAAAACACGATTTCCGACTCACTCAGCAGGGAGCTGCGCTCTTGCCACGAGTGGGAACTACGCCAGGATCAAGTGGATCGACTTTTCCGACGATGGGGCGAACTCCAAATCGATCTCTTCGCGACGGCGACAAATTCCAAGTGCCGGAGGTTCGCCAGCAGGTTCCCCCAGCCGAGGAGCATGGGCGATGCTTTCTCGTTCCCCTGGGATGGCCTATTTCTTTATGCATTCCCTCCGCTGCCGTTGCTGCTCCAGCTCAAGAGGTCCCGGTGCAGGAGGATCCTCGTCGCACCGGCGTGGCTGAGACAGATCTGGTTCCCGGACCTTCTGGACTTGTCAACGTTCACACCAGTCAAGCTGCCGACGGAGGCAGACCTTCTCTCCAGAGAAGGAGGCGCCATTCTTCACCACAACCCGGAGTCGCTGAACTTGCAGGCCTGGCTCCTGCAGCACTAGAGTTTGGAGGGTACGATATCCTGGCCGACTGCAGAGAGGTTCTTGCAAAGGCCAGGGCGTCTTCAACTCTCAAGTGCTACGGACATAAATGGAAGAGGTTCTCTGTCTGGTGCCGTGCACAGAAGATTAACCTTCTGCGGATTACGTCCCCTCAAGTACTGCCGTACCTACTGTCGCTGGCCAAAGCTGGACTGGCTCACGCCTCCATCAAAATACATCTGGCTGCAATCTCCCGATATACCAGGATTACGGGACGGGCGTCCTTGTGGTCTCATCGCCTGGTGAATGAATTCATGAAGGGACTATTCCGATCATTTCCGCCGGTGAAGGCTCCTGCCCCGGCGTGGGAGTTTAATGTGGTGCTGACCAGGTTCATGGGGGGGGGGGCCCATTCGAGCCTATGCATCCGGCGCCTCTGAAGTTCCTGTCATGGAAGACTGCTTTCCTCGTGGCCATCACCTCCGCACGACGAGTGGGAGAGATCCAGGCCCTATCTTGCAAGCCTCCATACTTGACTTTTCATGACACAAGGGTGATGCTGAGGACGCACCCCTCCTTTATGCCCAAGGTGCTGTCGGACTTCCACCTCAACGAGCCCTTGGTGTTGCCAGTTTTCTTCCCGTCGCCTTCGTCGCCGGCTGAGAGGACTTTCCACTCGCTGAATGTAGCTAGAGTGCTGAAGTTCTACGTGGACCGCACAAAGGGTTTTCGGAAGACGTCACAGCTGTTTGTGAACTTTGGGACTGTGAATCAAGGGAAGGCTCTCTCGAAGACTTCCATTTCCAGATGGCTCTCCGGCTGCATCATGCACTGTCACTGGTTTGCAAACCGACCGCTGCCCGGCCGTCCGACAGCCCATTCGACCAGAGCGATCGCTGCTACCACGGTGTTCCTGTCTGGTGTGCCCCTGCTAGACATCTGCAGGGCTGCGACATGGAGGTCGACGCACACCTTCACAAGATTCTACTGCGTCGATCGGGACTCCAGGGAGGAGTCCAGGGTCGGCCAAGCAGTGCTGCGCAACCTGTTCGCCTAGGGTGAGCCTGGTGTGGAGGTAGTAGATGCTTTATGTTGAGTTTTGTATTGCTTATTGTTGAGCCTGTTGCCACCTCCCGTGGTTGTGCATGTGTGTACTGCTATGTATTCTCTTATTCATGAGCATGTGAATCCATGCCAGACCCCATGCTGGAGAAGGAACAAGTTACTTACCTGTAACTGTTGTTCTCCAGCATGGGTCTGGCATGGATTCACATGTGAACCCTCCCGCCTACCCCTCTGCGGCTCTTCACTTGGTCATACAGCCACTTTACGTGCTACCAAATCTGAGGATGGCTGCCAGAGGCGGGGCTTAGGGAGAGGGCAGTCATTGGCTGGGGGCAGTATGACCCAGAGACCAGTGATTGGTTACTACTAAGAAAGACAGATCAGAAACGAAACTGATACTGATTTTTTTTCTATACCGAGGATTCCCGGCCTGACTGGGAATATTCATGAGCATGTGAATCCATGCCAGACCCATGCTGGAGAACAACAGTTACAGGTAAGTAACTTGTTCCTTGCATTCGAGGGTTCAAAAAGTACTTACCTGCTTAAGAATATTTGTTAACCATTGTTTTATTCCCTAAACTTATTTTGACACTCGCCCCAGTATTGCTCAAAATGTACCAGTGTTAAATGAATGTCCATAGTGTCCTAATTATTGAAGTCACCTCAGGGTGTCGGAAGAATCTGTGTCCCATCTCAAATGGGTATTATTTTGAAGTATATTTTTGTTACTAATATATTGCTCCCTTCTAAAGAAGGCATATTCACGTGACTGTTGAATATGTTAATTGTTTAATCAAGAAACCTTGAGTGTAAGTTTGTTTGGATACTTGTCACTGTGAATCTGTTTAATAACCCTACAGCTCACATTGACCCCTCTTGAGATAAGGTCTGGCTGCTCCGTCACTCTACCAACCTGTGTAGTACATGCTTATACAAAAGGTTGGGTTAACTATTGCCAAGAGGACAAGGCTGGTGCAGTCTCCCACAGGGTACTGCATATAATCTTGCCTAACACTGATGGCAGGCAGCGAGGATCTATTGTAGAGGTGTTAGATTGAGTATTTGCTTTGCCTTTGTTCAACTTAAACCTTCACAAGGCTAAGCCCCACTAGAACATCAGTTGTAGCATGCCAAATATGGATAACTTCAGTCAGATAGCCCTGATCATTCTAACAGTTGATCAACTGAAAGAAATGTGTAAGATCAGGAATCTCCCTGTAAAAGGAAAGAAAAATAGTCGATTACAAGGTTGTTGAATCACCAAAGATAGTATTCTGCCACACCTCCTAACCCAGGACATTTGGAAATTGATAAAGAGGATGATAATTCAGAGTCCTGCGCTAATGTCCTAGAAGAGTTGAAGGAGGGAGAGGAGTACCAGCAGGGGAGCCCCTCTTTGCCTCAGCCTGCCCTTTTGCCTCAAACTATATCCACTGGAACCCCACAAATTCCATCACTGAGTCCAGAATGTGTGTCTTGAGAAAACAAGACATGAATTGGAATTTAAAAAGTTGCAAGCTCAAGCTGAAGCCAAACATCAGGACATCAAACTCAGATAATTGGAAATGCAAAATGCTCTTGAAAAATAGATTGTCTCTTGAAAATGTTTCCCTCCCAGAGTCCCCTAGGTCTTCCAGTCCCAAGAGGCCTCGCCTCCCTAAAGAAACAGTGAGTATGTATGATGTGAAACTTGATATTTTGGATTGGTTGGGTGCCTTCTAATACAATCATGGGATTCAGTGTCTCACAGGGAATCAGTTGTTGATTCCTTGGCTTTTCTCTGGGCTCCCCCAGGTTGCAACTGATGCTGCAATGGAGGTGGGGGGAACTTGAGCGATTGCAGAATGAGAATGTGAAGCTGGCTTTAATAGGAGAAAACTCCTTCCCAGTACCTTAAGTGGTTTAGGACCCTCAACGACTGATGGTAACCCTTGGGCCACCTGGGTGTGTGAATGTTTGAAAAACTTAGATGGTTGGGTTAAGGGTTACAGAGTGAACTCCTTTGAAGGAATGAGAAATCTAGTTTTTGTTGGAGTCTTATTTTTTTATGCCTGGTCTCCTTAGCTGAGACAGCACTTGGCTGACTCAAGAGATTGATCCCAAGAAGCTAGCAAAAGCTGCTGACTTGTGGGTTGCCAACAGGGCCACTCGCACAGATTCTGGGGCCACTCGCACGGATTCTGGGGCCACTCGCACGGATTCTGGGGCCACTCGCACGGATTCTGGGGCCACTCGCTCGGATTCTGGGGCCACTCGCTCGGATTCTGGGGCCACTCGCAGGGATTCTGGGATCACATCCGGGGCACTTACAAAAAGGATGAGGGCAGCATGCTCCCAGGCGCACAACCAGATCAAATTGGGTTCGACCGTATACACCGTTGGCCCGAAACGGAACGACCCCGGAGCAAGACGTAGAGATGTCCTGAGAGCAGTAACATCGTACTGCCTCAAAGAAGACATTCTGAGAGCCGCAAGGTCTCACAATGATCTCGCAAACAACGGCTGTCGCGTTCAATTATACCAAGACCTAGCGTTGGTCACCATCCACAAGAGAAGACTGATGCAGCCAATTACAAAGGCACTCCAAGCAGGGCAAATACAATACAGGTGGGCGCATCCATTTGGCTTATCCTTCACATGGGAGGGCAAGCAGAAACAAATCAACACCTACGAGGAGGGCCGCTCAATCCTACAGCTGGAGGAAGACCAAGATCGCCTGGATGACTGCCCCCGACTCAACCCTCCTGGCTCAGCGAGTAAACCTTGGGAATGGTCAACTGAACGAGGGCGGAAGTCAAGGAAAGCAGAAAAGACCAAGGTTGTGCAACAGAGTCAGGAATGACTGGCGGTGGAAGAGCAACAGGACAAGCAACCAACGAGAGGGTTGATAACCTCAGAACAATGGTCGCGGACGACAATATACAGAGGTATACGAAATCCACACGGAGGAAGAACACCACACCTTGGAAGCTACATCAGGATAAGGTTAGATCCTGGCAGTTCAAAGACTGGGAGCAAATTACGGCCTGACACCCAGAGAGGAGAGAAGGGTGGATTCCTTTGAATCTGGGCTGCAAGTATTCTCAGTTAAGGGGTGGGTGGGGAAGCGGAGGGGGGGGGAGGAATCAGGGGAGGGTTGGAGGAACGGGGAAAGTACCAAGAGTCATAGCGATAGAACGGGCTAGAGGTCCAAGAGATGGATGAAGAATCGGTTGGGTGACGAAGAAGAACCTGGTACAATTAGCAGGGTGGGAATCGGGCACAGTAGGGCAAATCGCGGTGCAATGGCTGAGGTGAATTTAATAACAATGAATGTCCCTGGGTTGAAATCTACAGCGAAGCGTAAGGCGATCCTGAGCAGATTAGAAACAATGCATGCTGGGATAGCGCTCCAGCAGGAGACCCTTCTCCTGCAGACAGACGAAAAGCAAATTCTTCTCCTCCACCGGGAAAAAGACAATAGGGGTGGCTTTCCTCTGTAGTCGCGATCTGGTGTTCCAGAAACGGCAGATGATAAAAGATAAGGGCAGATATGTGGAGGTTAAAGGCACAATCAGAGGTCAGATGTACACACGATTTTGGCAGTATATCTACCCAATGAAAAACAAGACCAATACATACTCGTACTGCTCCAGAAAGTGGTAGGGTTGTGCGAAGGCCAGATAATCATGGGGGGGAGACTTCAACTGTGTAATGGACCCAAAGTTAGATAAGACGCTCCCCCAGACAGCAGCGGACCAGAGGAATATACGGGTCCTAGGTAAACTATTCCGTGATTTAGAGGTGATTGAAACGTGACGTTTCTTTAAAGGAGAAAATAGAGAATATACGCATTTCTCATCGGCGCATGGTGGTTACTTGAGAATAGACATGATACTGGTCTCCTCCACTCTGCTCCCTAGCATCAAGAATATGGAGATAGGGGTGCAGTATCTATCAGACCACGCCCCTGTGACTGTCACAATAGAACAAGCAAAGAGCAGAAATAGGCCGTGACCACAATGGAGACTAAACAAAGCAATCCTAAAAGATATAGCCCTCAGAGCACGCATAAAAAACACCATTAACAATTATTTCAGGGAGAACGATAACGGGGAAGTAGATTGGAGAGGCGTATGGGACGCGGGGAAAGGCAGTAGTCAGGTGAGTTTATTGCCCAGGACACAATACTATAGGGAGTGAGCTCTCAAAACACAGAAACTAGAGGAAGAACTGAAGGAGGCTGGAAAGCTACATAAGACACACCAGACCCCAGAGACACTGCGTGAGCTCAGGAAGATTGGAGCCAAAATAGAGAACCACACAGCAGATAAAACGGCGCAGGCACTATTAAAAACCAAACAATCATATTACACATATGGAGGCAAAGCAAACAAATTGCTAGTGGCCAAACTACGCAAACAAAAAACACGCAACAACATCACAGGACTGAAAGATAATATGGGAGAGCTACACACTAGGGACGAAGAAAAGCTAGAATTAATTGTCCAATTCCATGAGCGATTGCTATCCGGCGAGTGTCTAGATAAGACGAAACAAACAACCTATATTTCCTCTATCCACTTGCCACAGATCACGGAACAAGATAAAATTAAAGTAGAAGATTCGATTACGACCCAAGAATTTAGCGATGCTATAACGGCCCTTCCACTGGGTAAAACCCCAGCTCCAGATGGATTGGGAAATAGCTACTATAAATCATTCCACACACAACTGATAACCTCCCCCGACTATTCAATGTATTCAACGTAATCGGAGAAGCAGGGGCAGGGTAAATCGGCTACGATGCTATCCTTAAAACCAGAACGAGACCCAACTGACTGCGCCAGCTACCGACCCATTGCCCTTCTCAACACAGATGCAAAATTATACGCTAAAATATTAGCAAACCGTCTAGCGGCCGTCCTCCCCTCCCCGGAATAATACATTGAGATCAAGCAGGCTTCATCAATGGGAGACGCACACAAGACGTCAGTCGGGCGATCGATGTTATCGAATGGGGCAAAAGAAAGAATCAAAAACTCTCAATAGCGGCCCTAGACGCTAAGCATGCTTTTCACAGTCTGAATTGGGAATATTTAATGCTGGTGCTGGAGGGATTCGGGTGCGGACCAACTTTTACTAAAATGGTATTGGCAAACTATCACTACCGTCCACGAAATTCCTTGTTAATATCCATACCTCGTGGCAAATTGATATCCGAAGAGGCACTCGCCAGGGATGCCCCCTTTCACCATTGGTCTTTGCAATGGCAATGGAACCCTTTGCAATCCACATCAGAGAAGATCCAAACATCAAGGGGGTGATCAGTGGGGAAACTCATCATAAGGTCACACTCTACGCAAATTACATCATGCTCTATATGTCTGATACCAAGAACACCCTACCAAGGATAATAGCAGAACTACAGAGATTTGCAGAGGCATCAGGATTCACAATAAATTACACAAAATCTAAGGCATTGAACATCACGGAGAAGGAGGAGATAAAACCCTTGAAGCGCCTCTACCCCCTGCAATGGGAAAAACAATCTCTGAGCTACTTAGGGGTACATATCACCAAAACTATGGGAAAACTCTTCAAAGCAAACATAGTGCCGTTCTGGAAACGCCTGCAGGAGGACCTGAAGAGATGGGACGCCCAGGAACTCTCCTGGCTAGCGAGATTAGCAGCCACAAAAATGACGCTACTTCCCAGACTCCTGTATGTAGTGAGCTCAATTCTGTTACATTCCACCAAGGCTTACTACACAACTACAAGGAGCAATCCTTAAATTTATATGGCACAAAAAGAAGCCTCGAATCCAACAGCGAATCATGATACGTCCATCGCTACTAGGGGGGCTGGGAGTCCCGGATATAGAGGGGTACATATTAGCGGCACATCCGACACCAATACTAAAGTGGACAAGCCCTAGGTCCACGCCTAGCTGATGCAAACTGGAACAAGCAGCTACAACAACCACGTTAAAATACCTACCATTCCTGAAACCCAAGAAAATGGAGGAGCGCTACTCGAAACCACCATGCAAACCCTACAGGCCTGGAACCAAGCCGCCCGCAGGAGCAAGATTCATAAGGGTCTGGGCCCACTCTTAGCAATAGCATATAATGCAGACATCTCCCCTGGACTTGACCCAAAGTTTTGGGAGGGATGGAGTGAAGCCGAAACATTGACGCTCCAAGATGTATATCAGGAAAACATCCCTATGTCATTCGAGGCATCCAAGAAGAAATTCAGGATCTGAGAACAGAGGTACAAATATCTGCAATTGCGCCAATGGCTCTCCCATCCAGACACAAAGGTAGGGTTGCGAACACTGCTGGGCCTAGAATTTACCACACGAGTGGGCTCCACTAAAAGGTATCACTCGTCTATATAGTCTACGGGACAAGTCGCAAACATCAGACCCGCTGCAATATAAGAAAGACTGGGAAAAAGACATAAGGGAAGAGATCTTGGAAGAGGAATGGAGCCAAACATGGATTAGAGCTAAATCGGCATTGATCAAAGAATCTGCGTACAAAACCTGCTACCGGTGGTACCTGGCCCCTAATCGCCTACACAAAATGAATGCGGCATACCCCCCAATGTGCTGACGTCAATGCGGTAATAGAGGTAATAGAGGGGCTATGTTCCACATGTGGTGGATGTGCCCGAAAGTGATTATCTTTTAGAAATACATTTTGGAGCTCCTCAAGGACATAACGCGGTCTGATCTGCCATGGTCCCCGAAAGTAATTCTGTTGGGCGCAGTGTCAGAGGGTAAATATGCCACGTGAGGAAACAAGGCACCTCTGAGAATACACCTGCTGACGGCAGCTAGAATGACAATCGCCCAACGTTGGAAAACGATTGAAGGGCCCACCACCCCTGGTGGTGGGTTAAGTATGGTGGGTCATGGCGATGGAAAACATTTGTGCTACTAAAGCTGGGACATACCTGAAGTTCTTGGCAATATGGGATCCACTGCAGGACTACGGAGGAGAGAGTGAAGCCCGTTTCTTCAAACCGAACCTGCTCAAGACGATACATGTTCGATAAGAGTCAAGGAGCGCCCATGTCCCAAAACCGGGCTCAATAAAGGGAGCGGGAACTTGATCGAAGACTCTTTGTTAAAACTGGGGGAATGGGGGGAGAGGATTAAAGGGATGGGGGAGTTAATGTTGAAAATGGAAGATCGGATTGAGGCTTTGTTAAAGATGTAAGTTGAACTTAATGGAATGATTTTGATGATGCAGTGCATGACTGCCAAATGTGAAGGTCTTACTGAAAAATAAAATCGTTTAAAAAAAAAAAAAAAAGATGAGGGGAAGCAGCACAAGAAAGATGGAAAAGCGAATTCAAATTACAATCACCCAAAAAAGGGCCACATACAGAAAGAGTACATGGGAAACGCGGGGCAGCACAACCGGCCGGTAGGCCTACGGCTCTCTGCTTACCTGGTCTACACCTGAGGTGCAGGGCCCGGCGGAGCCCGGGAACACACCAGCTACAGCCCCACGTGCTCAAGGCATGGACAAAATGGTGACTCGAGACAAGATGGTGGCCACTTCCGAGCAGCAAAGGTCGAAAAGCTTGCAGGCGGGTGCGGAGGACCATCATGCCAGCAATCGGCAAAGAAGTTTGACTCCTAGGACAAACTGGGCACCACTGACACCTGGTCCATGTCGTATCCCAACATTCCGGGGGCCAGGTACAATATCTCTATGTACAGACGGGGTCTAGGCAGACAGTTGGCATGAAAAACCAACTGCCAGTGTAAAACCGCTCACAACCAGTCCGTTTTTTTTCTTTTTCTTTTTTTTTTTTTACAAGTTCATGTCACTCATGCGCTGCTCCTCAAATGGGCACAGTCCTCGGGGGCATTATTGAAGACATGTTGCCGCCGTCCACCCCGGCGCAGCCCACAGCAACTAACTTCATGCCTCCGCCTCTGGCTCCACCACCACAGCAGCTCAGTACAGAGATTCCAGCAACACCGGTTCAGTACAGACCCACACCATGGTCGAACCCCTGAGGCTCGCTGGTTCCCCACAACCCCCCCCCCCCCCTCGGGGACAGTGGACCAGCAGGACACAGACTAGGAGGAGCAGGATACACACTCCTCAGCTAAAGCTTTTCACGACAGGATTTCCGGCTTGTCTGAATATCTAGTTATTCTCCAGCGACAAAAGGAGCTCCCTGAAGCTGGAGTTCTGGCGGAGGTCCTGAGCATCGAGGCTGAGGCTTTGTCAGGCATCCCCCTACAAAGGGATTTGGAAGCTTTGGCCAAGAATGGCCGGCTCAAGCCCCACTCCACACATCCTATCAACAAAAAGCTTGATGCTAGGTTCAGGCAAACTGAGGGCAACCGCATACTACTCTGTACACAGTCGCAGCCCGTCATCCATAATCGCGGCTGCGTCCATGTACTCCAAACCCCAGTCTTTAACATCCAGTACTGCCACAACAGCCCTCCTCAACAAGGAAGAAAAGACCGTAGTCATATGGCAAGGTTTATTAATGCCAGGCTACACCTCGGGCAGGCCAACGCAGATGCTATCCTCACTGTAGCTACTCCACGCCTGTGGAGGGAGATGCAACTTTCTGCCAGATATCCCAACGGGCAAGCAAACCTTATTCAAGGCGGGTCTGGCGTAGATGAAAATTGTGGCCCAAGATGATATGGAGGCCTCTGTGGGCCACATAGACACGGCTAACAGAGCAATATGTCTAGCAACAGACATGAGGCGCACTGATTAGAGATGGTGCTATAATAACTCCAGCGTGACTCCCTGGGGGGGTAAGCTGATCTAGTGAAAGGAGGCTATAGGGCCATTTGAATACTGAACGCAGAAAAGGCATTAACAGCGGAAAGTCAATAACTGGGGGGCACGAGATTGCTTGGGCCATAAAATCTAATGACGTGCAAGGGGACGAAGCAGAATGTAATGTACAACATAGACGCCCCAATTTACGTAGCACAAACAAATAAAACTTGCTAAAAAAAAAAACTCCAAATGAAACCTACCATCACAAGCTGAAATTACGGCCTTCTTTGGTGCTAATGACAAACAGATTAGACGTTCCTCTACTACATTGGTGGAGGACAAAAAAAAGCAAATGGAGGATGCAATTGACAACAATAACTCCTTATTAAATCTGGTCACCAACCTAAAAAGAGCTTCATTGATGGGGGGGGGGGGGTGTCTGGGGGGGAGAGAAGAAACGCCACCCAAAACAAGACAAACAAAATAAAGACACTATAAGCCAATCCTATTCTGCGGGCCTTACAGTATTCAGATCTCACTCAGATTCTGCCGATACAACGGACTCCAAGGCAGATACCGATTCAACCCCTGTTGAGGACACAAGTTTGGGAGCTGATGCCACAGACCTTCTGATGACTCTAGACTGCAAGATAGATGCTTGAGCAGTATTAATGGGATCCATAATGGAAGAATTAAGCGATTGCATAAAACGCTCAAGTAAACTCATTGACATAATATCTGCGCTGTTAAAGAAAGTGGACAATATCGCTAAGGACACAGCTAAGCTAGTGGAGAATGCATCTTAGAAATCGGAGCAGGCAATAACTGCTAAAATGGCAGCCAATTTGCAAAAAACATTGCGATGCCGATCAGGGCCTGACGCAGGGCTGGCCTAGCCTAATGTTTCAGCTAAGCCTAACTGGGACTTTGAGGAAGTGTAAACTTCACCCCCAACGGAATTCAAAAAGGCACTTAAAAACAAGCGCTCTCGTGAGCATAGATATGTATTGCCGAAATTACCACCTTTGGAACTACAAAAACGCACAACGAAGTGTGAAGGTAAGAGCACGGGTGCCAAGCAAGACATAGTAAAAGGATCTACGCAAAAAAGTATGTGGCTGGGAGAGAAAACCAGAGCGCTAGGTAATAAGATCACAAAACAACTTAACATCCTAGGAAAAGGAGTTTGAGAAGGATAAAGCAGTATACAACCAGTAGCACTACAGCAAGCAGATATGACTAACAAAAAACAAGAGCTAAAGGTGGATCAAGTTAACTTTTCTCTGGTTGAAGAAAAAATGTATCTGTCTATCATCCATCCTAGTGCACTAAAAGATGGGGGCACTTGGGTAATATTGGAAGAAATAAACCCTTCAACATAGAGTACTTGCCTCAACACGTCAGTCCTCTTGTCAATATTTAAACAACTGACATATCTGGAGATCATCCAAAGTAGAGACCTACTAAAAATAGAACTACCAGAAATAAACAGCAGCACAAACTCGGCTCTAATAGTTTGCATCTCCCTTAATGGTCACCCTTTTGAAAACGCACGCTGATACCCTATTGAGGGTAGGCTTCACGTTAATTGCGTGTCAGGAAACTGCTGGTCACAAAGCAGAATTGGAGCAAAAAGATAAGAAATCTGCACCAGCATTAACCCAGCTGACGGAGAGAGAAGCGCTAATGGCAATGCAGGACTACAACTCACAAGTAGAGATGAAAACAGCGACTACCCTGTTTTGGAAGCCAATATGCTCAGATAATGGAGCAAACTGACAATGGAAGCCCACTAAGCTATCTTAGACTTCTGGAATTCACAAGGACATCGCTCCTTTTTGCTACATCCTAGAGGGCAACATTACTGATAGAGGCTGATATATTCCTATTACTTGGAGCCACAAAAAATTCCATATTGATGGTATCGGGTGCTGTTCAACAATGCCATAAAGCCCAAGAAGGGAAGGCCGAGTGGGGGCCTGGTTATAGGTGCCAAGACACACCGGAAACTTCTGCCGTGGTACAAGGAGAACCATTCACTGAACATGTTGATGGGAGTCTTGCAGTTCCCGTCTTCTCTTATACCGAACACACTAATGATTAATATTTATGACCCACCAGGAGGCCCCATGACTGAAATGTTACAATCCTCAATAACGGAAACCCTACTTTCTGATGTTTGTTAATCTGCTTAGAATCACATGCTGTGCATAGTCCAACAACCAGTGGTCACTGCGGAGTATTGCATTTTGTTTTTCGTAGTCGAAAAGGGTACGTCGACAAGGCCTGTCTGTAACACTATCCCTATAGTGATGTGCATTATACCCACAATCACTCACGCGTCTAGGTCCCTCAGATGTTTTTTTTTTCCACCCAGATATTGGTCGCCTTTATGCGGAGCTCCTCGAGGGAAATTGCAAAGACATTTACTCGACCCTTTGGTCGTTATTTAAGAACATATACATTAGAACACTCCTTCGTCGTAGCTGAGAAGCTGTTTCACTGCCGAATAAGAACTTCGACGGCGGTGACTTCGACGGAGGAGATCCTTCGGCGCTGCCGAACACGTGGCCTGGCCTCGCCGGCCTAAGACAGTAGGGAGAGGGGGTCGTTGGGACCTTTCTTGTTTCTGAGAATGCCTTTCTCTTTACACTCCCTTTCCTTCGGGGTCGTTCTCACGTTTAGCTGTATCCTCGGCTACGGAGAGGACTCCCTTTAGATTTTGTCCACGCTGCAAGGGCAAATTCACTTGGAAAGACTAGCACATACGGTGTAACCGTTGCTTGCCCCTCGACCACAAAGAGGACGGCTGGGCAGCCTGTAAGCTTCTTAAGCCTAAGACTTTAAAGGACCGCAGGGTCAAAAGGTGGGCAGCCTATGCCATGTCTAGGTCTGATTCCTCACCCGCCGCCGCCGAGTGTGACGAGGATAGTGGTAACCCGACCTCCACTTCCGAGGTTGTAGACCTCTCTAGGGAGTGTTCCCGCTCCTCGTCGTCTGTACCCGGCCCCGACAAGCTCGACTCACGCCCTGCTTATGGGGATGAACACCCCGGTGACAAACACAGAAAACACAAACATAAGCACACCACCCACGGCACGTCTTCGTCGAAGACAGCCCTAGCGCCTACCGGAATGCCCAGAATGGCCATGGTTCGCTTAACTTCTCACCATGCTTCCGCTGAGCCCAGCTCGCCTATTACAGCAGGGAGGCACGGTCATCCACCAAGACCCCTCAGAAGTTCACCCTCACAGCTTGGTTTTTTAACAGATCACACTAAGGCATCTGCACCTGTCACAGGCCAACCTAGACGTTATACAGGGTGCTAGGAGTGATTCTACCGGGGTCAAATACAAAAGCAAGTGGACTAGGTTTTGTCATTGGGTGGAATCAAAGGTTGATCCACTGACCTGCACGTTGGACAACGTGCTTTCCTTCTCTGCACACCTTGCACACTGGTGGGGGGGTACGTACAGGTAGACACATGCCGCACCTATCTGGCGGCCATCAGAGCCTACCGCAACACTGAGGAGGTGTTTTCATCCCCTAATCTGGTGGTTGACATCTGGCAGGCCTCACCAGGCTCTACCTGCTTACCAAGAAGCCACACCCGGTCTGGGACCTCAATGTGGTCTTGGGCGCCTTGCCGCATAAACCATTTGAACCAATGGCGTCCCCGGACATCAGGCTAGTCACCATTAATACAGCCCTCCTGGTGGGTCTTACATCTGCACGCAGGGTCAGCGAAATCCAGACACTGGTGGCTTGAGTACTTTATACTACTTTTCACAAGGACGAGGTGGTGCTTGGGAACTCACCCTGTGTTCTTACCTAAGGTAGTCTCCTCGTTTCAGCTGAATGAGGAGCTAGTGCTACCTACTTTCTTCACAGACCCTAAGAACAAAGCTCAGAGGGTACCGCACTATCTAGACGTCCGGCGTGCTCTAAAAATCTACCTGGACAGAACCAAGAGCTTCCGCAAATCAGGCTCTTTGTCGGCTTTGGTGGGTCCAAGCCAGGCTATCAGACTTCCAAGGCCTCCATAGCAAGGTGGATGGTTGATGCCTACGAGGGGCAGCACAAACCTCTTCCAGCAAACATGCATGCCCACGCTATCAGAGCCTAGGCCACGGCGGTTGCTTTCAGATGCACTTTCCTTGGCAGGTCATCCAGTAAGGCAGCTACATGGGCTACACCTTAGGCCTTCTGCAAGCACTACTGCTTGGATGCCAGCTCCAGGGCGTACATGGCCTTTGGTCAGGCAGTTTTAATGATCTTGTTTTCTTGAGAGGGCACCTCTCCACCCTGGGGCTACACTCAGTTATAATCGCCCATACAGTATGGAGGTAAGGGGACGGGGACGTAGAAGTAATTATAAGTTACTCACCATAGTTACTAATGTACTCCTAATCTATAGTCCCCTTTCCTCCATACGTCCCACCATCCTCCCTCCACCCCCTAATAAAACTGGTGTCATTAGGCAATGTTAATATTGTTGACGTGTCAAAGGTGACTGAGAAGTGGCACCGGTGGGCAGAGTCGGGGAGCGCATTCTCCCAGGGCCGCGCCCCTTTGCGCTTCTAAATTTAAAGGGGAAGATAATTTTTTCTGGTGAGAGGTTCAGTCTAGCGCCCATAGCAAGGGACGCCCATAAAGTCTGGAGGAAAGGGGTCTATAGACTAGGAGTACGTTAGTCACTACAGTGAGTAACTTTGAATTTAATCATGGCCATATAATACTATGAAAAATGACTACAATCATGACATATCACACAATACTAAATACATATACACAATCACTGGAGTAGGGCAATATACATATAAAACCTCCCGTAAAGCAATGTAAGTATTAGTATGCAGTACTACAGGTCCACAACCCTAATTTTAGAGATCCATCCCTCATGCCCAACAGTTCATCTAGGTTCCACACAGTTTTGTGAGATGTGAAAACATTTGTGTGGGGTTTCAGGGATCCAAAGAAGAGTTCCAAGTGGTAGAGGATTAGTTATTCTAACTATCAAGCGTCCCCAAAGTTCGTGCACAAGCAAGCAATGTAAAGACAAACTGTTGTAAAAGTTTCTGAAAGTTAACAAACTTTTAAAAGGGAGTTGGGGGTTCAGGTAAGGTTTGTTATAACTAAACACCCCTGCCCCCCCGTGCTATGATTCTTCTTCGGACTTGGCAGGTCTTCTGAAGAGGATCGGAGGTCATTTTTCGGCCTTGAGCTTCAGTCCCTGATGGCCTGGGATTGCAGGTTTGAGCACTTCTCCGGTTAGCGACAAATGCTGGTGCAAAGTCTTCAGGTTAGACCATGCAGAAGAAATGCAGGGCCCCTCAGCACAGGATGGGATGCAGGAAAGCTGTTTTGGATGGCCACTTGTCGTGGTCAGACTTTGCCTTCTATCCCATGTCCCATTGATACTGTAACCATGTAATTTGGCTGGGGTGAGTCTTGTAGCACATGCAATCCCCCAATTTCCAGGCCTCAATGTGGAACGGTGACGTCTGCAGCACGTTAGCCCAAACTCTGAGCTTGTCAGCCACTGGGTTATCCAAGGGCACTTCCGAATGTTCTTCGTAGGACTCCGAACTGATGTCCAGAATGGATGTTCCCTCCACTCCAAGGTATGTAGCTCCTTTGCAGGACTGCTGGAGGTCTGCAGGATCTCTTCAAAATGGGTGCAGGGGTGCTCTTCATATCCATACAACAGATGAGAGCAGAAACTACCACTAGCCAATCAAAGATCTGATGCCGCACGCACGCATGGAATGACTGGTGGCACAACTGAAAACAGTGTGTGGATTGGGACCAGACAGTCCCAACCCACTTCCTGGCAATAAACACACATGGCCATGTAGTAGCCTGTGAAAAGCCTTTGCTTTTCCGGGCACTGGAAGTCCATATAAGGATTTTCCTGGTCTAACAGGCTAGAAAGAAGCGTTAGTGACAAGATGGCCAAGGGACAAACGAAAAACCTTGTGGCATGGCCATGTTTGGTCACTAACCACAGTAGGTAGCCAAACGCGTTCAGGCTGAATTGAAAAACACAAAATAAAATGGTGAAACGTAACTGCTGTCACCAGCTGGTTCCTTAGCCATACCTAAAGTAACCAACAATCCTCTGGGTGTTAGTCTAGGGTAAAACAAAGTGTGTACCCCATTGTACTACATTGTAAGAGGCATTGAACAATGACACAAGTTTTACAAAAAGTGGCAACAAAGTAACAAGACAGAAGGAAACTGTGTTTACCGGTACTGACGCCTAAAGGATATCTGTTGCCCCATAACATATGAGCAAAGGCCAGTGCAGTGAAGATGAAGGCTTCACTGTACTGCAAAAACAGCCGGTCGGATTCAAAAATAAAAGCAACATGTTTGGGGGTCCATAAAAAGGGAACGAAAGGTGCTGTAAAGAGAAATCTTTCCTAACGGTCATCACTCTTCAGGGAGACTATTTCTATCTGGCAATGGGCCCTGTAACAAGACATTTGGATTAGGGTAGTTCATCTTGGCTGGGCTACAATATATACATGTGGGAATTGCACATCAACTCCTTGCCTCTTTCAGAGGGGGGCTTTCTGGATCTCGACCTGTTTGTCTCTGCAGAATTCCACATGCCCTGTGTTAGGCAAGATTGTATGCAGTACCCCTTTGGGAGACCACCAACCATGTCCTCCTGACAATAGGTAACCCAACCTTTGGTATAAGTCTGTACTACACAGGTTGGTATTGTGGCTGATCAGCCAGGCTTATCTCAAGAGGGGTCAATGTGAGCTGTAAGGTTTTTAGAGATTCACAGTGACCAATATTCCAAATAAACTCTTACACTCGGTTTCTTGATTATTACATAAATTAATAATAGCTTAGTCAGTTGAATAAGCCTTCTTCTGAAGGGAGCAATATATATGTAACACAAAAATACATTTCAAATACACACTTAGTTTCTCTAAATCAGCAAGTACCCATTTGGGATTGCGGACAGATTCTTCCTACACCCTTAGGTGACTTAAATAACTAGGACACTGTGGACATTAATATATCACTGGTACATTTATAGGAATACAGAGATTGGTCTCAAAGAAAAGGGTATAAAACGGAGGTGAAACAAACATTCTGAAGCAGGTAAGTACTTTTGAACCCCCCAATGCAAACTAAATTAACCCTTTCCTAGAGTAAAGGTAAAGCACAAAGTCAGAGGTAAGAAGAGTCGTTCAGGGGGCCAGGCCAGCAAATGGTAATTGAGCAAAAGTCGAAGTGCGCTGAAGCACTTCTTGCAGGCAAGTAGAAGTTTTTGTATGAGAATTAAATCACTGTAGGGCCACAAGCTGGGCAGCTTGTGAGGGGTAAAGCTGCAAGCATTTCTGCAAAAGCAACCAAGACACGTCTCCACTGAGAACTAGCAAGGCTAAACGACAAGAGGTAAGTCCTCTTAGTTTTACAGAAATTGGTTCCAGCTGGCTTCTGTTCCTTTGTAGGTCTGCAGATCCTGTTGTTCCTGGGCCTCAGTCGTGGGGACAAGAGAGAGGGCGCCTGGGGACTCCTGTACTACGAATTGAAGGTCAGCGGCAGCAATGGGCAAACTTCAGATCAGTGGCACTTTGCGGTTTCAGCTCCTCGCGGCTCTCGTAAATAGCACCACTGCGTTTCTCGGATACCACTATGGACTTTCCAGCACTCTGAGGTGGCTCAGGCTTGGTCAGTCCTGCTTCCTGGGAGTCCGGAGGATCTTCCTAGAGCTCGGGTACGACTTTAAAGACACTCACTCGATTCTGGTGTTCCTCTCCCTGGTACTTTGCTTCCTGCAGCAGCAATGGAAGCAATGCCAGCTCACAGAGGATTTCCAGATGATCTTGTCTTGGGGTTGATTGGTCCCACCAACCCAGGGGGAGAAGTCGTCCTTTGCAAGTCATCTCTAGTCGAGGCAAATTCAAAGCTTCAGCACTGCAGCAGGGCTTCACCGGGCAAACCAACGGTCCAGGTGTTGCAGCAGGTGCCTCTTCCAAGTTCTTCTTCAGATTCCTTCGTCCAGTGGTCGACTTTGCCTTTGAAGCAAAAAGCCTTGCCTTTTATGCAGGTTTCTCCAATTCATTGGCAGCCTCGCTGTCAATCACACAGAAGGGTGGCTGTCCTCTCAGGACAGCCCCTCCAGCCAATCACCCTTGGGTGCATTCCTGTAACCAAGGAGACAAATCACTTCCTGCCCCTGCCAGACATGCTGGTGCCAGAGGCGGGCTTCACTCGTGAATCCCGCCAAAGGCAAAATGAGCAAAGGGACCAAACCTGGTTTAGCGTGCAGAGTAAATCTCAAGAAGTATCTTTTCAACAAAAAAATGGCGTAAAAAAGACCAGGGCCATTTTAACAAAATGGACACCCATGGGTGCTTTACTGCAGCTGCAATTGCAGCCCGCGGTAGAAACACACAATGGTGCTCACAAAGGTAGTAAAAAGTAAACCACTGCCACCAGCCATTAATCGTGGAAAGGGTAACATCAAAATGTTACATAAGAAACTAGACAAAGGGGATACTAAGTAACCCCTCCAGCACCCTATTGTAAGATAGTGTGTGCTGGGTCTAGAATAGGGGTGTCACGGTATTAGTTTTATGACGGTACAATAACCTTCTTGCCTAATGACGGTATATCATGGTTATCGCCGTATAGCAGGTGGAGTTAACTAATCTTGACAAATATTTTCTAAAAGGTCATAAATTGTCAGGTTTATCATCACAAACAAAACCAGGCACCCCAGGCCAAAATTGGGCTTTTCAACATACTTTCCACTGAAATGCCACCCCTTGCTTCCACCAAAACACAAACACGTGTGGAAAGGGGGGGAGGGGGCTGCTGCAACTGGCAAAGCAAACTGAATAGATTTTCTTAAATGGTTCTTTAGGCTTTTAGCTCCCCCCACTGGCTACTGGTGAAGATGAACATGTTGCCATCTTGATAATCTGCATGCCACAGATCAATGGAGTCTGATGGTAGTATACGCTTGTATATACACACACACTCACACACTCTTTATGTTACAGCCTTTAGTTTACTTCCGGGCCAAAAGGTGTTCAGTAATCACAGACATGTTACCCTTTGGTATGGCAGCAGGGAATACCCACCGAGATGATTACATTTCGCAGTGTGACTTATATGTAAATTCAATGAAAGAACCAGGCAAATCCCCCATTGTCATATGTTTAGAAAACATTATCCATTATAAATATATAAACCCCAAAGCCACCAACCCAAAGTCCCGGGAGGATAGCTCAGCGGCAACGTACGTGCCTTGGAAGCAAGATGACACGAAGCAACACAGGTTCGATCCCTGGGTCCGCGCTTGGAAACCTCTGGGTGCTTAACTGCGTTATAAATACGCAACAAAGACAAAAACAATTACGCAACTAAATAAACAAAACCAATTTCTTTAACAGCGCCTCGATGCCCGCAGGCTGTGTGAGCGCTTTTAAAAAAATGTACATAAAAAAAACCTCTTCCTTCTTGGCACTGTATTTATTCTTCCTATTGCTAACATATTGCTTTTGTGTCAGGCACGTGTGGTTTATGGAATGGCATTAAAAACTGCTCAAACTGAAACTACTTAGCAGACGGCACATCCAACAGTGCAAGACCAAGACTGTGCAGCACTTGCTTACTGCAGCCTTTCCAAATCAGATTGAAAAGCCCACTTAACGGTATGAACGGTATACCGGTATAAACAATGTGACGGTTATTATTGTTCAATTAAGTGGTTCACGGTATCTTTAACGGTATACCGTAATACCGTTACATCCCTAGTCTAGAAAGTTACAAAGGTAATTCAAGTCAATTTCACTTTACTGCTCTTGGAAACAGTTTCCCCAAGAGAAGGTATTTAAACCTTTGGGAAATCTGAGACGTCCCTGTGTCACTGCACTGAAGGTGCTGTGTCACAATGTAAAGATGATGCCTATGGAGTTTCAGACTTCAAGGTCAAAAGAAACAGTCCAAATCACAGAAAAGTACATGTGTGGGGAAAAAGGTCTCACTCTCTTCAGGTTACAAATTAAAAGTCCTAAAGTCCAGCAAATAGAGCTGGGGGTTTCTAAGGTAGAAGGGAATTAGCACATTTCTGAGAATTCTCCTGAACACCCCCACTTTGCGTCATGGGCAGGGTCAAGGCTCCTTGGTTAAAGCATTGCAGCTGTGCCGGGATGACTGCAATGCCCCACCACCCACCTGCTTCGGAGGACCCTCAAAGTTCCAAAACTTAGTAGGCTGCACCATTATTTTGATTCCTCCCCACTGGCCATCAAAGACGTGGTTCTCGGACCGCCTACAGCTCATATCGCAGGACCCGGTCTATCAGCCAGTCCTCAGCAAGGGCTTCCTCACGCAGCAACACAGACTGGTGGAGCACCCATACCTGGCCAAGCTGGCCATGTGGGGCCTTGCTCGGGTTAGGTGAAGCGTCGCCCAGCGATCCTCTCAGTGAGCAATTGGGACATTATTCAGGAGGCTAGGAAACCTTCCACTCGCTCCCAGTACAAAAGTAAATGGACCAGATTCTTTCATTGGGCGCAGGAGCAGGACGTTGGAGCCCCTCACGTGCCCCCTAGACAGTGTTCTATCTTTCAAAAGGGATTGTCCTCCCACGTATTCCTCATCTTATGATGATTATCCTTCCAGCTTAAGCTGCTTCTGCTCTTTTTAGGACCGGGGGCACCGTGTGCCGTTGAGTCGATGTCCCTCGAGGGCCTTGTTCGACTGTCGACGTCATTAGTGTAAATGGTGCACGCAATGCCCATTAGCTCGGAAAAACAGAACTGAAGCAAACGCTTTGAAGAATTAGTGTGCTTCGGTTCTTCAATGAACTTGATCACTATTAACGTAAATGGAAATGTCTTCCCCGGCAGCTCCATCAACCCCTTAGATGGGCTTCAAGAAGTGCAAAGACCGTGGATCCAAGATGTCGATAACTGACCCCCACTGCATATGTCTGTGGTGTCTTGGTACAGGTCACTGTCAGGTGATGACTGAAAAGGTTCTGAGGGGCTCTGAGGGAGCGTAAAGGTAAGTATGTGGTGGGGAGGTTGCCTTTTAAAGTCTTTCGAAAAGTTCCAATGAAAATCTGTTGAGACGAGAGATTATCCTCGATGGAAACGGTCTAAAACTTCTCTATTGATAGGTCTATTGTGCTATTCTTCGTCTTCTAGGAATGCCAGGAAACTGCGTCACAGGTCACATTCGACCCCTAGTGATTCCTCGGCCGAAGTAATCAAATGTCCAACTAAGTTGGACTCCCCAGCTAAATAGGGCCCAACCCCCTCCAAGAATCAGCAGAAAGCCTATGCCCCTGTCGATCTGCATCAAGGCGGCAAAGGGAAGACTAAACCATTATAATCTTCGAATCCGAGCCATAAGCTGGTACTACATCGAATAATTTCGATCCGATTAAAAATCGGCATGGAGTTCAAGCCAGGAATCCAGAACATTGAGGGTTCCTTCGAAAAAACATAAAAAGTCGGTAACTCCGGCCTCGCTAACGCCATCTGTGTCTGAGCCGTCAACGCCAGTGTTGAAGTAGATTCTGACAATCTACTCCAACTTCATAGTTGTCTAAGTCAATAGTAACCCAGGAAAAGGTTTCCAAACCCTTGTTAAAGAGACTAAGTCTTTCACCTCAATCTATGAAGACAATGAGCCTGCAGATAATAATATACCATTTGGTTTCCAATATGGCACCCCAAATGTGCCAGAGGAGTTGATTTCTGAAGATTCTACGTTAAAAGACTTGTATGATAACCTACGATGAGTTAGTGGTATAGATGCTTCTCCAGAACTGGCATTTGGTCAACCAGCTCCTACTGACCCCGCTTACTCCTCATATAGGCAACTAATGAGCAAGGTGGTAGAATTTTTAGGTTAAAGCAGGCCTACGCCTTCTTTCGAGCAGGATGGCCTGACAGATATTTTGGATCAGGGTCCCCAAAGAGATCCAATTTTAACTTTTGACTTTCTTAAAGGGTTTCAGCAAATTGGGACACACCCGAGACTGAGGTTGCAGTAAATAAAACATTTTGCAAAAAAATATAGGCCATCCAGCAGTGACTCAGAGTACTTAAGAATGCACCCAAAACCAGAACGTTTGGTAGTCTACATCTACCAAGCAATCAGCATACCCCTCTATCCCTTCCGATAGGGATAAGAGTGGATGCTTGGTGGAGAAAAATATTTACTGCTGGTAGTATGGCTTTAAAATCAACAAACACAACCTGTGCCTCATCAAAGTTTACGTATACCGTGTGGGACTACGCAGCTATGGTGGCTGACCACAACCCAGAAGGAGAAGAAAAAGACGGCTTCCATCAACAATGGTAAGGAGGCAATGTGTGAATGCCTGTAGTCCAGTCTGGATGCTGCAGATGGCATCCGGAGATCCATGGCAACTATCGCAGTGTTGCACAGATTTGCGTGGTTGAGGAAATCCGGATTTGCACCCGATGTGCCATCTAGACTCCTCAATATGCCCTTTGACGGCTCAAGGCGGTTTGGCAGCAAGGCTGATGAAAGTCTGGAAAAGCTGCAGACCTCAAAAGCGGCAGCTAAATCTTAGTGCCTCAACAACCCGGTTCATCATCTTGGGGTGCAAAGTCATTTCAATTCTACTCCTCAGTTGGAAGAGGAAAAAAACCAGTCGGAGAAGATTTACTCGTGGTGGACGACGGGGAGATGCTAAGTCAGCCCAAGCAGCGGCAGTTTTACCTGGCAGGGTAATGGCGGTGGTGGCAGTGAGTCTCTGGGTGAGGGGTGGGGGTTAAGGATTCATGTCCACTTCTAACTGGACAATGGGCTGATCAGGGCACTTACACCTGACAAATCCCGGGAACATCTCAGCGTAACCTGCAACTCTCTTCACAGACTGGGCTTCTTTCAATTACAAGCAGTCCCTCATGATAGCATCTCTAAGGCTCCAGATTTATTGGAGCAGTCCTGGATGCTTCCTTTGAAAGCGTTGTCACCCGAGGTGAGGATTCAATGCAGTCTGCGGATGTTCTCTAAATGCCCAGTGTCTTCCGGCCTTTGATTGTTTTGAGGTTGCTCGGTCTCATGGCATCCTGCATGTGCCTGGTGCCAGAGCTTCGTATGAGAATGAGATCCCTCCATTGGGCTCTTGGGTTCCAATGGTCCCAATTCTCAGGCAGAATGTCAGACCACCAAGTTCTGAGCAATCTAGCATAAGACCTTCTGTGGTGGGCTTGCCAGGACAACATTCCGAAGGGTTAATCTTTTTAGCTGCCATGGCCAGAGATAACAGTAGTGACGGCCGCCTCACTCACAGGGTGGTAAGCCAACGCCATCGAGCTGACAATCTAAGGTCGGTGGTCTCCATCGGAGTCCAAACTACACATTAATCTTTTGCTGCTGAGGGCAATCAGACTAGCGCTGACAGCCTTTCTGCCCTCTGTACGGGTAAGGAATGTCCTAATAATGACGGACAAGACAGTGGCCATGTACTACCTCTACAAGGAGGTGGTGGGTCACTAACACTGTGCAGAGAAGCAATGCAGCTTTAGTTCTGGGCAGTTCAAGAAGGAAGGCGGACTTGTGCGAACTGATGTACGTGCAATCTAAGACTGTCACCCCTTTTACTATGTGTCACTTGTATAAGAATTAGGTACGCGCCCCCCCCCCCCCCCATGTGGGTTGTGATTCCAGTTTCTTCCACTTCCTGGGGGTGTTCTGGACCCATATTCCTCGGACGTGAGACCCCACGCCTATTCTCTCTGGAGGGATCCTCAACGTCTTCCATTCCCAAAATTGAAAGGCCTTTGGCACATGTGGTGGCCTGTTGCTTTCCCCTCCCAAGAGAACAGGCCAAAGGGAAATGTCGATTTGTTTGGTATTTTGTTGTCGATTAGAACTTTAGTCACTGGGCCTATTGCCCTTCTTTTCTGTAATGTGGTAGCCGCCAGATCTTGATACAGGAGAATGTGAGATCCGTTTATAGTAATGGCAGTCTGTCCTCTGGCCGCTCAGATCCTTTCCTTCTCTTCATGTGAGGCTAGTGCAGCGAGCACATCTCTTGGTCTTTCTCCCGTTCCCAACCTTTTGGGGCCAACCCTATGGATACGTATGTCCTCCAGGACAGAGTCCGCCAGGAGGGTTGCAGAACCTTATAGCTCTGAGTTTCAGATCTGCATCTATATTTGGCTCTTCTAGGCTTTTTGTACTTATATTTGACCTTTTTGAGCAGTTCTCCAGGTCTTCCGCCTTGATTTCCAGATTGTTGCAGTGGCTATTTGTTCCAGAAGATTTTAATTCTGGCAGCCAGACATTTCTGACAGGCCCTGCTCTGCGATGTCCACCCTGCCACCCAAAGCATTGATTTCTTCCCCGACTTCTTTCAGGGAGCTTTTTAGTTGTTTCAGCTTGACATTTGGTCCTTGAAGGTCTTTGTCATATGATCTTCCATACCCTTCAGGCAGTCCTTAAGGTCCTTGCTGAGTGCAATGTCGCTGTCTTCCTGTGGGCCCTCTACTCCTTTGTGCTGCTTACGTGCCTTTCTTGGTGCGTTCCTGTCTGTATTTTGCCTCCAGCACTGTTCCAATTGGCCCCTTTTCGTGTCCTTATTCAAGCCCTTTAGTGCTGCAGTCCGTTTCCCCTTACGCCTTGGCATCTGAGTAAGGTGAATGGTCCTCCTGGGTGCTTCCCGAACTCGCTGTATGTCTTTCCGGCCCTCCTATGGTTTATCAGTGCTTTTGTCCTCCTTATGTAGACTTGCTGGGGTCTACCCACGGCACAGTTGTGACTACTGTTGCCTGCAGTGATTAGCAATCTCCCCATTTCACTGCCCGTAGCGTTGCATGTCCCCCCCCCCCAATCATCTCGTCTGTGCTTGTCAGATCCTCCGCTGTGGCCTGCGGGTCCCGTGCATCTGTGCCCCACTGGCACCTTCCTGCCTGATTCCTCAGACAGATCACTGTGTGGTGCTGCTCAGCGTGGTCCGTTATTACGATTCCTAGTGGCGGGTGGGGTCCTAGGCTCTCCCCTCACCACTTGCTCCGAGCCTCCAGGCCTCTCTGCACTGATTTTGTCCCCAGCCCCTGCTTACTTCCCCGGCGCCGCCTATGCTTTACTTGGCGTCCTTACTTCTGTGGCGTGTTGCCGTCTATGGGTCGCCGCCTCTTAAGGTGAGCGGTCCTTGCATGTCCCTCTGACGATAAGGAGAGCGGCCGGATCTGTTTCTGGGACCCGCACAGGCTCTGCCTTTACCTGGGGGGAATCCACTCAGGTCACCATCCCTCGCCACGACTGGACCATCCGCTGCCAAGTATGTGCCTCACTGTGCCCCGGGCATGGGGGGGGGGGGGGGAGGATCCGCCTCTGTGCCCTGGGTCCTGGTAGCACTCTGCTGCCAGCAACCACGTTTCTCCCTTCGCTTCACCCCTGTGCCAGCTGCTACACGGGGCGAGATGCCACTGCCGATCAGTTCCCCCAGTCTGCCTCTGAACTGCATCGTGGGGAGGAAAATATTCGATCTTCCTTTAACTAGGCTTGATAAGTTACCACCATTATTTCGGCCGGTACGTAGTGATGAGAAGAGTGACTTCACACTGGCGGCCATCTTGGAATCCCACTATTTTTTTAAATCACTAACGGACCACTAGCCATGGCCTCCCCGGCTGTGCGCACCGTATTTTTTAAATCGCTAGTCATGGTCCGTGGGCGTGGCCTTTGGCTGGGCCCCCTGTCAATTTTCAAACACTACCAGCCAGAAGCGGAAAATGACTGCCATTTCAGAGCACAAGAGATATGATTGCCCCTGAGGAATGAACACACAACACTAAGGACAGAAACTTATATAAGTCGGGCTATGACGAGCACAGTGTGGAATAATAACAATTAATTTGGCACTGTTTTCAGGTTCCAACTTTGTGTTTCCTGTGCTTTTTAAATGTTTAAAATTTGTCTTTTCGCATTGTGTATATTGTATTGTAACATGTGCATATGCTTTTTAAATGTTTTAGATTTCTCTGTTAGGGTCTTGGGTTTTTGAATTCTTTTTTGAATATTAAAATGTGATTTGGAACATCTTTTGAGGACATATATACGTAAGATTGATGAATGTACAAGGTAATGTCATGGTATTACCATTGTGTGCATTTTGGACATTGTTAATGTTTATTAGGGATTAGACTCCTCCTTTGTTTGTAAAAGTCTTTGGAGTAGGCGACATGCCAGTTTATCGGGGGATGAGCCCAAGGTCTGTACCGTCAATTCAGCAAATCTGCACTTGCATTTCAGAGCGGCTAGATTGGAGTGATACCAGCTTTTGCGCTTGGAGGTGTGTTTCAGCCAGATTCTGACGACGGGGGCAAGAATGTCATGCGTGTTAGCAAGATGAAGTTTGGAGAGGACAGAGTCAGAGGGAGAGTTTAGGAGGAGAGGAAGTAGGAGGGGGTGATGGTGGAGGCAAATGCAACTGACACCTGTTTACTTGGACGAATGACTGCAAAGGAGGCAGGCAGTGCTGGTGGAGGCTGTCAGGCGGCTGAGAGGTCCAAAATGAGAAGATGGGAGAGAGTGGTCAGACCAGGCGAGGGGGCCATGACAGTGCCATTGTGATTGACATTACAGATGCACCTAGAGGATGAGAAGTGCGCCAAGAATACTCCCCATTTAGTGCCAACATTAATGGGCAAAGAGGAGTAAGGGGAGAGTGTACAGATTAGATGTGAGGTCCCGAAGTCAGGAGAAGGGACAGAGAAGAGGATATCACTGATGTCTGTAAGTAGCGCTGACGTAGGTGTCAGCAATAGGTAGGCCAGGGTTGGAGTCCAAGAGAACTTTTTTCTTCCATACTTCGTGATATTGATATTTTATTTCTATCGCGCTCGTACACAAGTGTTTCAGAGCGCGACAAGGCAAGGGAGGGGAACATGGGAGAACAAAACGGCGATCTAACTAGGCCCAGTGACATTGAGAACGTGCAAGTGCATGGGAGAGGGGGAGGGGAAACGTGCATGGAAGGAGGGAGAAGTAGAAAGTGCGAAGCAGAGAAGAAACGGATAAATAATAAAGGCAACAAACAGCGGTAATGCAGCCAGCAATTTGAAAGTGCTAGGTTTAAGTCGGCAGACAGGGTAGGTCTGATAAGTGCAGGAAGAAAAAGGGGGGGGGGGCTCTATTGGTACAGATACAAACCGCAGTGCAAGTGGTGGCCCGGAGGCAGTGCGGGAGGGTGAGCAGGTACCTGGGCCCGAAAGACAGAGGGTGGCCAGGTGCACAGTGCCAAGAGAACAGATCAGGAGGGGAGAGGGGGAGCAAAGGCAGATGAAAATAGGAAGGTCTTAAGGTGCTTCCGGAACCGGAGATGGTTCTCCAAGTTTTAGGGTGGCAGGGAGGCTATTCCAGAGGGAGGCCCCAGCCGAAGACCGAGATCTACCCCCTGCTCGTTTCTTTGAAAAACGACTGACCCTGAGGGAGTTGGAGGTAGAGGAGCGAAGAGCTCGAGAGGGGAGGTATTTGCGGAGGGATAGCTGATGTTATTTTGGACCCAGGCCCCAGAAAGCCTTGTGGACAACGCAGAGGGTTTTGAATTTAATCCTTGCATCCACTGGGAGCCGGTGGGGAGATTTCAGAGCTGGAGAGATGCGATCCCAGGGCTTGAGGCCAAGGACAAGTCTCGCAGTCCTGTTCTGGATTAGTTGCAGATGGCGGAGAGTAGAGGAGGTAAATTTAGAAAGAGGATGTTACAATAGTCCAAGCTAGAGAACCAGAGCTAGGGATACCATGAGCGTCTGGGGGAAGGAGAGGAAAGGCAGAGTACCTCTGAGGAGGTGCAGTCGGAAATTTGACTTTTTAGAGACCTCAGATGTGGGCGGAAAAGGAAAGGGTGGAGTCAAAGATGACCCCGAGGTTCTTAGCCTCGCATGTGGGGGTAGGAGGGCCAAGGGAGGCCGGCCAGAGAGTGAGGGGAAAGGATGGTTGCAGGTGTGCCGAGAAGGAGGATCTCCGTCTTGCTGGTATTCAAAGATCATTGGCGGAATACCAATCTTGAATGGCAGTTAGGCAATCGGAGATGAGAGAGGGAGAGGAGGTGGCAGAGGGCAGCCTGACAATGAGTTGTGTCGTCCGCGGAGCACTGGAATTTTGAGCAGAAAGTGCTTACCCTCAGGGATAAGAGCACTGCCCTGCCACAGCCCTGGCAGTGCTGCAGATTAAAGTTAAGGGCAGGCTGGAATGAAAAGCGGCACAGCATTAAAATGCAGTGCGACGGCCAGCCACGTCCCATTAAACAAATATATTACCCAATAAACAACTATATGGCCGAAACCAAATGGCTGTGAAAAGAACTAAAAAAGCATTGGTATTCCACTGGCTACCCTACTGGTAAATTTGTATTACTAATGTGGAAAACTAAATTACAGATGCCACCATCCTACTCCACACCACCATTGCAAGGTGAAAAATAATCAACCTGGGGCCAACTTTCACCCCAGTTCTAGTAGCTACACCTGTTACTAGAGGAGCGCAGATAAAAAAGGGTTATATTTGCTGGATAAATGTCAGTAGATGCACATCTGACCACAAAAATGAGGTCAAAGATGCAAGAAAAGCACAATTTTTTGTTTATACTGTAAATGGGACAGCAGACCCCTCAAAATTAGTATTCTGCCCTAGCTGTAATTAAAATAATTATTTTCCAAGCAATAAACTTCATTTTGGCAATGTGAAAATCTTTAGCACTGCTTTTTTTTGTTTTGTTCCCATGAGCTGGGTCAACAGATGAAAGTTGAAGGCATAACCACTCTGCCCACTCCCTCTCCCACTTCATTTGTTTTATTTGTAATTGGTGGCATGAATAAGTCAATTACTAGATTGGTGGTGTATTTGTATTTTGTATTTGTTTATTTATAACGCGCAAACCAACAGGCCCAAGGGCATCAGGGCGCAATTTGTACAAGGTTGCAAGAAAAGAACATACAGGGATATAAATTACAATAAAAGTGTGTCAAAACAGCAAAAAACAAACTTAATAATTACAAATATTACACAGGGTACAGTAACCCTAGGCTGTGGGAGATCCCTAATGTGGGAGATCAGCTTTTTGCCTAGAGCTGAAGTCACATTATGCCATATATGGTTATCGCATGTCCCTCTGTTTGATTCAAATTTTAAATGACAATTCTGTGGTTGGTATTCAGTTTATTTCAATATTTCCAATATTTTCTTTTGTGTAGCTATGAAATTAATGACTGCATTGGTGAACGTGGCTCTGAATCTTAGTATTAATATGGATAATACACAGAGGCAATACGAAACTGAGCGAAACAAGATTATTGGTAAAAGAGCCAATGACCGGCTAGAGCTGCTACTACAGAAAAGAAAAGAGGTAAGAAACACATTGTTAGTGCATATGTTAAAGTTTTTAATATGTTTCACACGAGAAAAAGACCTTACATTTTTCTTGGAATGCCTTTTTATAGATTCTCACGGTTTGAATTTTCCACTAAAATGCTTTTGAATGGTAGAAATGGTGTCATTAAATGAAAATATAGACTGCATACCTGTAATTCTATGATTAAGTCTCTTTTTGCATGAGGCATCCTCTATAACTATGTGACTAGGACAAAGAGAGGTTGATGGAAAAAACAATGGCATAGTGGGAAAGGGTGCAATTAATGTGCCAATGATGCTATAATGTGCCAACATTTTAACCAAAACAGCCAAAGTTGATAGTTTGAAATTGATTTGTTATAAATATTGTTTTACAGCTTCAAGAAAATCAAGATGAAATAGAAAATATGATGAATGCAATATTTAAAGGGGTTTTTGTGCATAGATACCGGTAAGTAATTTGATTACTGCTTACTTTTAAGCGATCCAGCATTGCCTATTAATTGGACAACTAGATGCAGTTTTCAGCCGTTAAATAGTGTGTATTGCAATTCCTGTTTAGAATGTAGTGATTTCTCCCTTCTAATCCTAGGCAATTTGTTTTTACTTCAGTTTCCCCCTAGCTCACGTTGTTTGCTTTGTTGAATCTGTCAAGGTCCATTCTCAGGAAGGATCCAGCTTGTCCAAGAATACTGAGTAACCGTGTTGGGGTGAGAATACTTGAGTTCTATTTTTAGTTCCCAGATATATCTGCCTACTTGGCTTACAGGGTGATTACTCTGTTATCCAGACTCTAAAAGAAGCAGTGTAGCAAAATCGTCAACGCAAACCGTTTGAAAGGTGCATGGTTAAACGGCACAGTAAACACTCAAGTCACAATGTCCTCTTTTCCATGGTCACATGAGTGTCTTTGTGGAAAGCTCTCATCTGAGAGATTGAGAATGTGTCATCCAGGATGCACCTGCTTTTTATTTTCCACTCACGCAGGTCCTTGTCCTGCAACTTCTGTACCATGTGGCGCCTGCGGTGACCTCACAGAATTACTGTCTGAGCAGCATGTATTCGCTCATAAGTGAGTTATTTTAAACAGAATTAAGACGGAAAACCTGTTGCACTAACAAAAGTCAATTGGTTTAATAGTCCATTCCTATTGTCTGGAGAACATTTGTTATATAGGTTATTCTAAAATTATGTTAAAAAGGCAAGAATAACAAAACCATGTGATTGGTCTAATTTGGTCTTTTCTAAAACGTGAGCTAACTGGGTCCTAAAATGTTGAATAGTACAGAAGGAGTAGAATGGGCCACACAAATGAGGCACCTATGTCTCTTAAAAAAAAATGTAGTTCTGATTGCTCCAGAGGTCCCCCAATGTATTGTGTTGATTGTGTTTTCACCAAAGCACTGGACAGGATTAGGCAAGGGTACAGTATAAAACGATGAAGAAATACTAAATGCATAATAGATAATGGCAACATGCTCCATTGCTTGAGGGCAAGGCGAGCAAATGAGGAAAAGCGTTTCTGGGCATGTCATGAAATTAAAGATTGAGACGGGGTCTGTAGATCGGGATGAGAGAAAAAAGACCTAGGACATGGATATATTTGAAAATAAAGAGTGGAAAAATAAGTTGAGCAAAAGGAAGTGAAGAGATGGAAAGAAGGCAAGCAGTACTAGAAATAAGAGGAACAAGACCAAAAAGGAGCCATAGAGGAATATTAAAGATGGAAGGAAGAAAACCAAGTTGGTTACATGGAAGTCAGACTTGAATGGCAGGCAGGAGTCCTGTCCGGAAAAAGATCAGGACATGATGCAGAGCTTTGTAGAATGAATAGATTGAGGGGGGAAGAGCTTTACTTATATTAGAGATGGCACCACCAACAGCAATTAGCAGTGTTTGAAATAGGAAGACTTAGAATGTGGAATTGACAGTGAAATCAAAATGACAATCTTAGGCAGAGCAAGGAGGAGGATCGAGTAGAAAGATGGTGGGCAGGAGCGGTGATTAAGGGAGGACTGTTGGGAAAGATTTCTATTTTTGCAACTTTCCCTCCATAGTTTGTGGACCCTTTTTTACTTTTTTCTGTTTTTGAACCCGTTTTCACTTTTTGAAGGGAAGTAAAGCTTCACTTCCCTTGTCTTTTCCTCATTTGTTATGAGGAAACTGATTAGTCAGACTTTAGTTCTAGGTTTCCCTTTTTGCACTGTGACTTCATAACATTTTTTTTATTAAATCATTTGGTTGAAGGAATCAACCTTTAATTCACATTTACAATCAAAAATAATTACAATTCAAACATAACCATTAAAGATTTTAAAAACCTTGAGAAATCACAATTTTTATTTCGAAGGGATTGTGTCCTCCGACGTATTCCTTATCTTAGATATCTCCTTCCAGCTCTGCTGGCCTCGGAAATTTTTTCTCTAGAGGGCGCTGCGCGTCGACGCGCGTCGACGTCCGCCGAGTCGATGTCCCTCGACAGCCGCCGTATCGACGTCATCCTGCCTATAAAGGCCACGCGCAGCGTCCGTTGCTCAGTTCCGTTTTTCCGCGCTTACTCAGTGCCTCGGAATACTGTTGCTCAGTTTTTGTCAAGTTAATCCTATTTACCTCGAGATATTCGATCCGTACTCGATGGCTTCCTCGTCGGAACCGACAACTCCTCGGTCCGGCTTCAAAAAATGCCGAGATTGTGGTAAAAAGATGTCGCTGACTGACCCCCACAGAGTTTGTCTGTGGTGTTTGGGAGCTGAACACCATTGTTCGGAGTGCGAGGACTGTATGTCCATGACAGCTAAGGCCCTGAAGGAGCGTAGGGGGAAGCTGGAGAAAGGTAAGACTTTTAAAGCTTCTTCTTCCTCGACGAAGTCGAGACATTCGTCTCCTCGTCACCATTCGCGCTCCAGGTCTCGGAGTGGGTCCCATCACTCCTCGAGATCGAAGCACTCGAAGAGGAGACGTCGAAGATCCCCTTCTCCGTCCTCCTCTTCCTCTGTTTCTCCAAAGAGAATCCCTTGCCCCAAGAAACATAGTTCCCGGGCTGAATGGGAGGAATTCCGCAAAAATATGATGTGCGTCTTCGAGAAAACGGCCTCGATCCCCTCGAAGACTGCCGAGAGCGATGCTCTGGTCGAAAGACCCGAAGGTCAAAAACGCAGCGAGTCGCAGTACCTGGCGAAGGAAGCTTCTCGACCGCCTCTCGAACCCTCGAGTAAGGCTATGACCTCAAAACCTTCTTCGAAGGTTCCATCGCCGAAGGTTCCGTCGACGCCGACGTCTTCGACGCTGTTGTCGAAGGGACCTTCGACACACGGGTCTGTCGACTCGACGCCATCTTAGACACCGGCGTCGACGCCAAGAAAAGTCACTGTTATGACGCACCCAGTGGCTATCCCCAGGTCCTCGATGACGATGGCGTCGAGGTTGTCTACTTCCTCGAGCAGAATCCCAATTTTGTCGATGTCATCGAGGCCTCCGCCTTTGTTTTCGATGCCACGCCCGAAGCCTTCGGAGTCGACGACATCGACGTTTTCGAGGCCGATTATGACAAGTTTGGCACCCTCTGCCTTGGAGATGGGGTTTACACCCTATATGAGTTCAGAACAATTGAGAACTATGTCCTCAATTATGGAAGAGGGTGAACTATCTGAACAGGAAGACACATTTGAGTTGCAGGGACCTGCAACCCCAGTTAGAGAGGAGTTAACCTCTGAAGAACGCAGGTTAAAGGATCTTCATGATTCCTTACATGAGGCAAGTGGGTTAGACACTTCCCCTGAGGTGGAGTTTGCTAGGCCAGACCCGGGGGAGCATGCTGAAACCCCCTATAGAGCCTTAATGGCCAGGATCATAGAATTTATGGGGTGGTCTGCACCTTCACAGTCTTTCCAACAAGATGACCTTACGGATATTCTTGACAAAGGTCCACAGGAGGATCCTGTAGTGCCCTTTCATAAAGCTCTTCAGAGGAAGATTATGACGAACTGGGAAACCCCAGATGTCGTCCCGGCAGTAAATAAAAAACTGTCTACAAAATACAGGGTATCTTCTGCAGACCCGGAGTTTTTGTCAAAACACCCATCCCCAGAAAGTCTGGTGGTACAGGCAGCATCTTCTACTGACGTCAAGACTGCTTACCCTACCGTCCCACAGGACAGGGACGATAAGAAATATGATGCTATGGCAAAGAAAGTTTTTTCGGCATGTAGCATGGCGTTAAAATCTGTTAATGCTACTTGCACCCTTGCTAGATTCAGCCATACACTTTGAGAGTGTGCTTCTACAGCGGCTGACTGCATCCCGGAGGGAGAAGAAAGGGATGCGTTCCTGAATATCATACAGGACGGTAAAGACGCTATGTGCGAATCCCTCCAGACGGGCATTGATTCGGCTGACAGTATCAGCAGAGCAATGGCGGCAAGTACAACAACCAGGAGATTCGCTTGGTTGAGAAAGTCTGGTTTTGCCCCAGATGTGCAAGCCAGGCTCTTGAACATGCCATTCGATGGCTCTTCTTTGTTCGGGAAAAAGGCGGATGACAGTTTAGAGAAACTGCAAACATCAAAAGCAGCAGCAAAATCCCTAGGCGCTGCAATCCATCAGACACCTTTTCGTCCCACAGGAACCTCTGCGAGGGGCAAGTCCTTTCGCTTCTACTCCGCATTCGGAAGAGGTAGAGGACGACCGGCTCAAAGGGGACAAAGAAGAACTACCCGAGGTGGACGGGGTAGATATTCAAAAGCCGCAGCAACAGCAGGTGCCTCTTTACCATCGGCATCTGCATCAGCCGCCCCAAAACCACTCTGAGGACTTCACTCATAGGACACGTGTAGGAGGAAGGTTAACTCCATCTGGCGGAATGGCAGGCTATCACGTCAGATGCTTGAGCATTGGAAACGGTTGCCCAAGGTTACTGCCTGCCTCTCCTACGCATACCTCAGTCATCCACCGGGGATCAGCTCTCAAAGCTCCAGATCCGCTCCTCTTGCAGGAAATTTTGGACCTGCTAGAGAAAGGTGCCATAGAACCGGTACCTGTAGCGGAGAGGAACAAGGGCTGGTACTCCCCTTACTTTCTCATTCCAAAGAATGAGAAAGGTATCTCTCGACCTTGAGTACGCTTATTTCCATGTGCCTATCCATCTGAAACACAGGAAATACCTGAGGTTCGCAATTGGAAACTCATCAATTTCGAGTGCTGCCATTTGGGCTGACCTCCTCCCCGAGGGTCTTCACCAAGTTAATGTCGGTAGTGGCGGCAAGTCTAAGGAGGGAAGGGATTCACGTCTACCCCTACCTGGACGATTGGTTGATCAGAGCTGTATCTTCGGAACAAGCTCAGATCCAGCTAGATCATGTTTGCCACTCCCTTCACAGACTGGGCTTCTCCCTCAATTTAAAGAAGTCACAAATGATACCATCGCAGAGGCTCCAGTTCATTGGAGCGATCCTGGACACTTCCCTGGGAAAAGCCTCGCCACCAGAGGTGAGGGCTCAAGATATTCTACAGATGGTTACCAAGTTTCAAAATGCCCAACGTCTCCCAGCCTTCGACTTTTTGAGGTTGCTAGGCCTCATGGCATCCTGCATTTTCCTAGTGCCAGAGGCTCGCCTGAGAATGAGATCCCTCCAGTGGGCACTGAGAACTCAGTGGTCACAATTCTCAGGGAGAATGACAGATCTTCTTCAGGTTCCCGACAGGGTGGCTCAAGACCTTCAGTGGTGGGCCTGTCAGGAGAACATTCTGAAAGGAGAGCAGTTTTGGCAACCCTGGCCGGAGAGAACAGTAGTCACGGATGCCTCACTCATGGGATGGGGAGCCCACGCCAACGACTTGACCATCAGCGGTCGTTGGTCTCCATCGGAGTCCAACTACATATCAACCTGTTAGAGCTGAGGGCCATCAGACTTGCGCTGAAGGCTTTTCTGCCATCTGTACAAGGACAGAATGTCCTGATAATGACGGACAACACAGTGGCCATGCATTACCTCAACAAAAGAGGAGGCGTAGGATCACTACCTCTGTGCAGAGAGGCGATGCAGCTCTGGTTTTGGGCAATCCAAGAAGGAATCTCTCTATCGGCAGTTCACCTAGCCGGAGAGAAGAACTTGACAGTGGACGCTCTGAGCAGGCAGAGCACAGTCTCCCACGAGTGGGAACTAGCTCAGGAAGTCCTTCAAGAGATCTTCGCCCTTTGGGGAACCCCTCAGGTGGATCTGTTCGCCACCAGTGTCAACAGGAAGTGCGATCTGTTCAAGGGAATTTCCCCCGAGAGGAGCTCTGGGAGACGCGTTCATAGTGGACTGGGAGTTTCCGCTTCTGTACGCGTTTCCACCGGTCCCTGTCATTCCTCAAATGATCAGGAGGTTGAGAAGATTCCGGAGAACCATGATCCTAATTGCCCCGGATTGGGCCAGGAGAACGTGGTACCCGGACCTTCTAGACTTGTCCATCTGCCCTCCAATTCGACTTCCACTCAGAGAGAATCTGCTCTCACAGAAGGGAGGTCAGGTTCTCCATCCAGACATCAAAACCCTCAACCTTCACGCTTGGCTTCTGAAAGGCTGAGGTACAAGGATTGGGACCTCCCTGATGATGTTATGGAGGTGTTGCTTTCGGCAAGAAGGCCAGCAACAAAATCTTTATACCGCTGCCGTTGGAACAGATTTTGCAGCTGGTGTAGAGAAAAGAATATTGATCCCTTTTCATGTGGTACACCAATGGTTTTGTCCTTCCAACTTTATTTAGCGAATTCAGGCCTTCAAGTTGGCACCATCAAGGGCTATCTCGCAGCGCTATCCATTTTAAGCGCACTGCGGAAGAACCATCATATTTCAAGTTACCCTTGGTAATACAGTTTCTAAAGGGGTTAACTAACGTTTATCCCCCAAGACCATTCCAGGTTCCCCTATGGGATTTAAACTTAGTCCTAACTTTCCTGATGGGCACACCTTTCGAACCACTCCACTCTTGTTCGTTAAGATTTCTTACCCTTAAGACTGTTTTATTAATAGCACTTACATCTGCTAGAAGGGTGAGCGAGTTACAAGCTCTTTCTTGTAAACCCCCCTCATACAATCTTTCACAAAGACAAAGTTGTTTTGCAAGTGAAGCCTAATTTCCTCCCAAAGCTGGTTTCTGAATTTCATATCACTCAGAAGATTACCCTACCATCTTTCTATCCTCCTCCTCATCCGGGGAAAGAGGAAGAGAGGTTACACAGGCTGGACCCAAGAAGGGCTTTAAGTTTTTACATTAGTAGACTGGCTAGGATAAGACAAGCAGACCAGCTGTTTGTAGGCTACGCAGGTCACAAGCTGGGGTTACCGATAACTAAGCAGACCATTTCCAGATGGATAATTTTAGCCATTTTGGAATGTTATAAACTGGCAGGAAAAGAGCCCCCTCAAAATCTTAGGGCTCATTCGACCAGAGGTATTGCAGCTTTATCGGCCCTCAAGAGGAGTGCCGGTTAGAGACATATGTGTGCGGCTGCCACATGGTCGTCCGTCCGTACCTTTACACGGTTTTACAACTTGGTATCCTCCTCCAGTCAAGAGACTAGGTTTGGAAGGGCAGTATTGCACTCTATTCATCAATAAGAGGAAGCATGAAGTCAGTACTCCCACCTCCAATAACAGAATACTGCTATGGCAGCCTATCTAAATGAGGAATACGTCGGAGGACACAATCCCTTCGAAGAACAAGTTACTTCTTACCTTGTAACGTTCTTTCGATGGGATGTTCCTCCGACGTATTCCTTATTGACCCTCCCATCCATCCCCGCAGTACTACTTCCCTTGTTGTTGCAGCTTACGCTCCCTCAGGGTGATTAGTCTAGTCCAGAAAGAATTATTGTGGGCTACAAAACGGAACTGAGCAACAGACGCTGCGCGCAGCCTTTATAGGCAGAATGACGTCGACACGGCGGCTGTCGAGGGACATCGACTCGGTGGACGTCGACGCGCAGCGCCCTCTAGAGAAAAAATTTCCGAGGCCAGCAAAGCTGGAAAGAGATATCCAAGATAAGGAATACGTCGGAGGAACATCCCATCGAAAGAACGTTACAAGGTAAGAAGTAACTTGTTCTTCTCCCATATTCCCTCACCTACTATTTGGGACGTGTTTCTAGAATTGGAAACCTCACCAACTTCTTTTGATAACAGTATACTCTCACAACATGCGCTTGGTACGCTGCTCAAACGTATTCTTTCAGTGGAATTGCACGCTCTACATGTGGCACTGGACCAGTAACCAATCGGAGGACCCACCCATTGGTGTCTTTTGTGAATATTTGCGTTGTGGGTTTCCGCTCAACCATAGTACTAGTCAACATGCAATTGTCTTTTGACTGTATAGCTAGGACTCCTCCCCATTGCTGTTTTTTCTTTCCTCCCCCCGTTTGGGTCGTATGGTTTCCCAATATCCTGTTTCGGAAACTACATTCATCGTCTCCATTGGTAATGTTTTATTGTATCTGTTTTATCATATTTGGATTCTTTGCGTTTTGTTTTCTGTTTTTTGTTTTTTCCTTTGCATCTGACCCTGTCCTCATGAACTGTGTATGATAACATATGTTCTTTACATTTCCATTTGCACCACCAACTATATGCGCTCCTTATATATTTTTTGGGGGTGTTTATGATTTATCTTTTTCTTATTTTTGTTGCTTTTTCTGCAATGTTATGTCACATGTGTGTTTGGTTTGTTTAGTTTCAATTATAAAGTTTTGCCTTGAAAAAAGGACCTGGTCTTGGGCCGAAACACGAGTCGGCAGACCTGTTCTAAATCATACCATAAACTTTGTTTTTTCAAAACTTAATGGCTCCATTACTTTGACATTCTGTTTGAACCATACCCTTTGATAAACAAATGCTATTTCATTCCATCCATTTGCTACACTTGTATCCCTCCCAACCCACAGTTTGTGCAGCGCACCGTGAATGAGGTGACACTCCCTCTTTCTGTCAAACGAAGACAAGACTGTGATATTGATGCAGTGTTTGTTTTATTATTTATAATGCGCGACATACCCTCCTGTAACAGGGCGCAACAGTTACAGGTATATGCAAAGCTTAGTTACAACAGAGTAACTGGCCGATTCATGGAATTAATGTGCGCCGAAAAAACGGTGCACGCGTGCGAAAACGTGCGATTCGCAGTGAAATAGCGAAAATGCAGTGCAAGTGCGATTATAGCACAGAAAACATCGCACATCTATTCATGGAAGTCCGTGCACGCGCAAAACGTGGGATGTGCGCTGAAAAAGTGCGCGGCGCACGCTGGCGCACAGGTCATCGAACGCCGTGTGTTAAGGCCACAGCGAATTCGCACATAGCGCGGCGCACATAACAAAAGTAGGCGTAACACTGGGCGTCACACGCAGAATGGGGAACAACTCGTGAAAATGTGGGCGTCACGGGTGGGGGGGAAGTACAGGAGGCAAGTGCGCAGAACGCCCACACGCTCGCCTACAACATGTATTCATGGAATCGAATATGGAAAAACAGCGCATGGCCAAAGACGCGCACAGGCCCATACATGTCCGCCACACGAAAGCAGGCGGTAGCGTCCCTGCGCAGGAAAAAAATGTGCGCCAAAGTGCCACACGTGATCGGGCCTGGGGGAGCGTGTGCGTGTATTACAGAAGTGCGCGAGAAGTTCCACACGCGAATGGCCTGGGCGCGAGTATTCCAGGGGTGCGCGAGAAGTTCCACATGCGATTGGCCTGGGCGCGTGTATTTCAGAGGTGCGCGAGAAGTTCCACACGCGATTGGCCTGGGCGCGTGTATTTCAGGGGCTCGCGGGTGGTTTTACAAGCAATCAGGCCTGGGGGAGCGGGGTATGTGTATTTCTGGGGCTTGCGGGTGGTTTCACACGCGATCGGGCCTGGGGGAGCAGGGTACCACTCACCCGTCTGCCTTGCATGTAGAAGTACGCGTAGCCAACACCCACCCGCTGTGAAGTGATAGCGTGTGAACCCCAACGCCTGCAAAACACACGCACCGCACCCCACGAAAAGCAATGCCCGTGCGCGATACGTCAGACGCGCATATACGCGCTAAGGGCCTTTGGTCCAATGGAATCGCGTATGCGTGCTGACGTGCTTACGCGCTAAGGGCCTTTCCTCGAATTACACGCTGACGTGCAGAATTTTCACGTGCCAAATCACTCCGTATCAAGCTGGCCACACGTAAGCACACGGAAGACCACTCTCCTGCCCAGAAGGCCGAACTACTGCCCCCCAGAGCCCCGAGCACGCTCCCACCTGCCATCTGCTGCTGCCTGACTGCCTGCTGCCCACGTGCCCTGCCATTTGCTGCCTGCACATCAGCCAGGGGTGCTGTTGCTGTGACCACCCCTGCTGGAACTGAAGACTCCCGACTGGGATTCCATCGCTCCACAGCCCAGCCCCAGGACCCAGTTGCCCACCCACTCCTGCCTCTGGGGTTGTCATGTCGGGCACTGCAACATCTGGCACCACTGACAACCCCCGGCCAGAGAGGCACCAGATTCAGTGCCACCGAAGTTGGTGTCCTGGTGGAGCAAGTCCTGGGGCAGTATGATGCCCTCTTCGGAAGTTCCCGCGCCGACAAGGAAGGACGGACTCGGATCTGGACTGACATCGTGACTGCCATCAACGCGGAGAGGGTGGCAGTCCGCGACATCCAACATGTCAAGAAGCGCTGGGAGGACTTCAGGTCCAGGACCCTGAACAAGGCCCTGCGCCTCTTGAAGGCAGCGGATCCCAAGGGGCGCCGGGGCCACTTGTCAGAAGATCAGATGAGGGTCCTGGAACGCATATCCCCAGCGCTCCACGTCCAGGTCCTTGAGAGGCAGACCCGTCTGGAGTCGAGCGGTAAGTGTACATGCATCCTGATTGTGAGCTGTGTGTGTGGTGATGTTTCAGTAGTGTGCAGGTTGCACATCTGTTTGTATGGGGTCGAGTATGGGTGTGGGTGTACAGGGCCGTGGGGCTAACACATGCGAGGGCTGTAATGTGAGACATGGATGGTGCTTGTGTGTGTAGGCTTGCATGCCAAATGCAGTTGTGTGGGCACACATGTTTGGATGAATGTGTATGTAAGTAGACATGTCCGTGATGTCACGCATGTATGTTTTCATCTGCATGTATCAGCACTGTGATCATGTGCATTTGTGTGTATTTGACAAGGGTGCAACAGTGATGCAACATGGATGCATGTGACAGCGGGATGTGGAAGCCTGATTGGCAGATGTGACATGGATGCCCATCTGAACACTGCGACACTTGGCAGAGGTGTACACATGCATGCAAGTGTGGTGGTGTGTGTACATGTGTGGTGCACTTCCTGTGTTGCATGTGATGTCTGGCTCAGCTTTGCCTGCTCATGCTGTTGTATGGGTATGGATGGTGCTGGCAGTTGCGATATGGCTGTGGTATGGCTCATGTGTGCGAGTTGAAATGACATGTGTGTTGGGGATTGTGATGGCATGTCTGAGGTTTGCCAATGCCACTCATGTACAACTGTCATGTGTGTATGTGTCCATTGTACAGTGCCCTGATGCCTGTGTTCTATTTCTCCCTGTCTGCAGCGTCAACTGATGAAGAGGGCGGAGAAGGTGCTGTGGAGCACAGCGGCGGGGATCCCACCGCCAGCCGGAGACGCAAGGCCCGGCTCCCCTCCCATGTTGTCATCTCGTCGGGGAGTGAGGAGTCCGGTGCCGCATCCCAGGCCGCAGCTGCCGGGGGGAGGTCCAAGAGGCGGAGGTTGGAGTGGGACTCCTCGGCAGCAGAAGGGGCAGCTGGGACCCCACAGGGCCCAACGGGGGAAGATGGCACAGAGTCATCCAGGTTAGTGGGGGGGTTTGGTGGAGGAGGAGGCCGTGCAAGCAACGGAGACGGGGTCTGGAGGTGGGGATCCCACTGGTGCTAGTGGTGCAGTGCAGGACCAGGGACAGGAGGCAGCACAGGCCGCCGCGGAAGTGCCTGTGTGCAATCCTGTCCCTGATCCTGTCCCTGCATCATCTTGCACCAGCAGGGATGCCTACGTCCAGACCAGTTTTCAGGCAGGGGATGAGCAAACGACAACTGGCCTTCCTCTGCCTGCGGATGTGGCTATCCGGGTCCGGGTTGAGCCTGTCCTGACTGGTGTGGCGTTGCGTCAACGGGCCATGCGAGGTGACCTGCATTCTTTTCATGAGGAGACTGCACGTCATCTCGAATGGCTCGTTGACCACGTCAGCCTGCTGGAACAGGTCACCCAGGCCGGATTCCTCCGTTTGATGGGGCTTGCTACGACCCCCCTCCTCAACTGAACCCCCTACGCGCCAGTCGTCCATGCCATCTTCCCACCCATCAGTCACCTGGGTGCCCTGTGGAGCTGCCACTGATGGTGCGGCCAGGCTGGTGGAGGAGGCATGCCTGCCACAGTCGGGAGTCGGACATCCAGCAGGGGTGGCCACCCCAGCCGGATGTGCAGGCAGCAGGAGGCAGTGCACGGGCAGAGGCGCAGCAGCAGCAACGTGGTGGGAGCCATGAAGGCTCGGGGCCTTCAACATCGGAGGGGCAGGCATCGGCCGTAGGGCAGGAGGACCCAGGACAGAGAGTGTCTTCCGTGTGGCAGCGATTGGGCCACGCCATAGAAGCGGAGCGGCAGCGGGCGGGAGAGGCATGGCTCACAATGGTCAGGGCGGAGAACTCCATGCGGAGGGCCCTGAGGCGGGCCGAGTGCCTCGAGGCAATCCGCAGGGGGTTGGAGGTGGACACGTTGACGGCCCTGCGGACCCTCGGGGCCATGGAGGAGGACCGCCTCCGGGACATTGAGCAGGAGTTTGATGATGCCCTGGGCCGGGACATCCAAAAGTGAGCCGTCAGACTAGCCCGCTGCCCTTGTACATAGTTATGTAGGTAGTGTTAGGTTTCCTTTGTTTTTTGATTTATTTTTGACCTTTTGGACATTGGCCACATTTGTGTATATAGTTTATTTTATTAGTTAGTGTTGTTAGATAGGTTTCATTTCTTTTGTTGGGATAATGGACCCTGGCTTGTTCGTCTGTACATAGTTCACTGTTGGATTTAATTTTTCTTTCACAATTTACCCATGGAGCAATGGCTTTCAATTATTATTTCCCGTTGGATTTGCTTTTGTGGACATTGACTTTGGACACCATTACTTTGGATTATGATTTTTGGTTTTGCTTTTTTTCACGGACATGATTCTTTTCATTTTTGTACATTCCCATTTCTGTTTCTTTATTTTTGAATCTATTTATGTTTCCTTTAATACATATTTTTTTTATCGAACTTCAATGTGTAGTATCATCTCATTGGTTTCATGCATATCATGATATGGGTTTTGATATTCACTGACACGCATTGGGGGTATGTGAGGGACATGTGTTTGTTTCGAAACTTGCAATTGGTGTTCTGTCATGTAATTGCCATTTCTGAGTGGGTGGATGCAATACTCGGGTGGGTGTTTTGCATTTGGAGACATGTGCCTTTGCTGGGGGGCATGCCCATGTTGGGTGGGCTGCCTGCGGGACATGACCAGGGATGCAGGGTAGTCCCCTGTGGTGTGGGCTGCCTGCAGGGGCTGTGGAGGGTGTACAGGGAACACCTGGGAGGACCCACACTGCCAAATCACATGTAGGACTCCCCGGCACCCCTGAAATACACGTACCCTGCTGAAATCGCATGTAAAACTTCGCGCGCACCCCTGAAATACCCGCACGCAGCCCAATCGCGTGTGGAACTTCTCGCTCACCTCTGATATACACGCACACGCTCCCCCAGGCCAGATCGCTTGTGGAACTTCTCGCGCACCTCGGAAATAACACGCGCCCAGGCCAATCGCGTGTGGAGCTTCTCGCGCACCCCTGAAATACACGCACCCAGGCCAATCCGTGTGGAACTTCTCGCGCGCCCCTGAAATACACGCACCCAGGCCATTCGCGTGTAGAACTTCTCGCGCACCCCTGAAATACACGCACACGCTCCCCCAGGCCGGATCGCGTGTGAGACTTCATGCGCACCCCTGAAATACACGCGCCCAGGCCATTCGCGTGTGGAACTTCTCGCGCACCCCTGAAATACACGCACACGCTCCCCCAAGCCAGATCGCGTGTGGAACTTCACGATCGCGTGTAGTACTTCTCACGCACCCCTGAAATACACGCGCCCAGGCCATTCGCGTGTGGAACTTCTCGTGCACCCTGGAAATATACGCGCCCAGGCCATTCGCGTGTGGAACTTCTCGCGCACCCTGGAAATACACGCGTCCAGGCCATTCGCGTGTGGAACTTCTCGCGCACCTCTGAAATACACGCACCCAGGCCATTTGCGTGTAATACTTCTCGCGCACTCCTGAAATACATGCACACGCTCCCCCAGGCCAGATCGCGTGTGAAACTTCTTGCACACGCATGTTCCCGACACTCGTAATACGCGTTCCCCGCTTTGCGTTTGCTGTTTGCCAGTCTGGTAAACTGGTACAGGGTTAGCGCAGCCCTTTGCGATGGTTTTGCGATCTTGATGGCTTTTCCTTGCGCGAGGGCGTTCTTGGGGGCGTAACTGGCACTGCTGCAGGGTCGCTGCGCCACGTCTGCTTTTGGAGGCGAGAATCCATGAATACGCTGTGCGCGGAAATTGATTTTATTGCACGCGGCTGGCGCAGACATTCGCACGGGCACGCTGTGCGCCAGCCGCGTGCGACACGACACTTTTGTGAGGAATTACATGAATCGGCCTGTAAGTATTTACATACAGGTAATATATACATATTTACATACTGGAATTAAATACAGGGTATATACAGACACAACCTATTTGCAGGTGGCTGGTGCAGAAGCAAGAGTGCGGTTGATGCATACAACTTACTTACAACAGTAGTATGAGCAGGTATAGGTGATAGTAGGGTGTAAATGAACAGGTATACGGCTAGGTGCAAGGTAGTTTTGGCTCCTGGCAGTGAATCCTGGCTACTTACTGTATTTACTGTACATTCGCTTTGAGCCACAAGATGGAATTATCCTGAAGTTCTGGTAGGGTGGGTCAGATCTAATTTGTCAGAAGTAGGGAGTTCCACAGTTTGGCTGCTTTCACTGGGAAGCTATTGCCACCAATTGTGGAACGATTGAACTTAGGAATAGAGAGGCAATCTTTATAAGCAGTTCTAGAAGGTCTCACCGAGATCTGTCTGTGGAATCTATCGACCAAGTAGGTGGGTGCAGCATTGTTGAGGGATTTGTGGGTAAGTGACAGAATTTTGAGGAGAATTTTATCGTTAGTTAGAAGCCAGTTATTCTGTTGACTAATCTCAGAGATGTGGTCTCTTCTGGTCATGCTCAAGTTGACCCCAGATAGAGCGCATTGCAATAATCCAGGTGAGACAAGATGAGGGGTCTGGCTAGGGTGATGCTAATAGTGTCAGAGAAAAGGCTTTGCTGTGTGGATAAGTTTGCACGTGTGGGCCGTGAAGGACGATAGCGAGTTAACTTGTTTGACAAATGTGAGGTTTGAATCAAGATAAAAGCCTAGAGTTTTTACCTCATGTCCTACTTTGATAGTGTTGCCATCAATTATAAATGAGGAGTAATCAGGTCCTAGTTTTTTTAGGCTGGATGTGGTGCTCAGGATGAGTTGTTCAGTTTTATCATCATGCAGGCATAGACCATATGTGGCCATCCATGCCTGGAAGATGTGTACACTATTCACCAAGGCCAAATCCCTTTCGTAATCCCAGAAAGCGGGAGGAGGATCTGGGTATCATCTGCATAGTTGGTGTAGGTGATACCAAGATGATCCAGATCATCGAAAAGGGGCTTGGTAAAAATGTTGTGCAATGTAGGCGAGACGCAAGAGCCCTGATCCCCAGTTCACACTACAAACACTCTTCCAAACACTTCATAACATTGCACACTGCATTTTACAGTGCAGTGCAATGTGGATTCTATCGCCCTAGCTTTTTATGCTTGGGACTTTGGGATACTTTTATTAGTGCCTAAAGACAACCTGGTGGCAGCAGATATATTTTTACGATCGTTGAATTATTTTTGGTGTGCATTTTTTTCCATTTACAGTGTATGCTCTACTAAACGGGGCTAGTGTCAGCGCGGCATGAGATTTCCGCTTGTTTTATGGCCATATTGTTTGGCTGCCTTGCCAGGTTAGGAAATCTCTTATAAGGTCATGCACTTGGCCGGGAAGACGGCTGCTTTCGCGGGGTGTGTGATGCCTTTGTGTGTGTGTGGCCCAGGAAGGGGACATCCAGGGTGTCATAAGTGTGTAGGTGTGGTGCATGACAAAAGCAGTAGTTCCCCCTCATTGGACAACTGTTGGCTGAGTGGTGCAGTTCCCTTACCATTGGTGGGCTTGAACTTGCTTACAGTCTGGATTTTGGATAAGAACTGCTGCAGCCATTTCTTCAGATTTGCATTGGAGCCAAGAACAACTCGTAGAAGAACAGATGACTGCATATGCAAAGAAGACGTCTGACGAGGCCTGGCCATCCCGCCCTGTTGGATTACCTGATTTCAGAAGACCGTGAGCAGTACTTCAGCCCTTGCACTAGTGAAACCAACTAGTCTTAACACCTTCTCGAGGCTCCAACAGTCATGAGCCTTCTGAAGTGTCCCGGTGGACTGATCAGTGGTGTCGTGGGCTACCTCGCCAGAACTGTTGCTGTTATGCGTTTGAACCCGGAACTTTGGTAGTCACCAGCTCGCACCACAAGTCTCCTTCCCTCCGAATTTCAGCGTTCCAGCACCCAGTGATCCTATTCTAGCAAACCTCTGTGTATGTGAACAGAAGGGACTCCTTCCATCAACTGTGTGCAGAGACTGTCGCTGGAACTTTCCTTCCTCGGTCCGAAGGAGTGTCCTGAAGGACCTTCAGCAGAGTTCTCTGCATTTTTTAATCGCCAGGGATTGTATCTTGTGTCTATACTTGACCTGAAGAATTCCTGCACCCGCAGCTCCTGTGCACCTCTCACTGGGAAAAATAGATGGAAATCCAGACTCCAGTGCCCATCGCCTTTGCCCCAGACAATCCACTAAATCACCTTGGAAAATCTGAGGCAGGGGCGGCTGTGGGTAAGTAAACACACTGCATCTGTTCGTCCCTGTCCTCCATAGGATAACTTTCAGAATGAGTCTCTTAAACCTTCAATGTCACTCCCTTTTGGCCATCAAAACTGGGTAGTAACAACTATAATACTAAAACATTTACTTAAGTAAAATTGTTGAAGTGTTTTCATCCATCACCAACACAAGCAAGTTATAACTTGAATACAGAGTCACCATTCTGGGGAGAAGCATTATGGCGCCTATGACTTTTGTGCACAAGGCCCTGTTCGTTTTAGGGTTTGGACTGCTTACGTTATGGAGTAAACTTGTGATCTTATTCTGTCTGTTATGAAAGATTTATCTTTTAGCAACTTTCCCTGCACAGTTTCTATGCACCCCCAATCTTTCTGCTTTGTTTTTGAACCTATGCTGACCTTTTGAGGGGAGGGGGCGGGGGAGTAAAGTTGTCAGCTCTGCTTCCCCTGCCTTTGGCACAGGGCCCGTTTGGTAAATGTCTTTTGGTAAATGTTTACTTTAGCCCATTAAAGGAGATTCTGGAGGAGGCTTTGGCTTTATCCTTTACTTTGTTGGGGGAGTTTCCCGCTGACGGTGCCTCAGTGATTTCAATGCTGAATGCCTTAAGGACAGGTGGTATTTGGAACCTGCCAGGAAATCAGTAGGCAAGGATGCTAGGGTCAGGGGAGGAAGAGTGGTACAGGAGCTGGGGGCCTGGATTTTGGCAATTGTGAACGGTAATGCTTTAGGAGACATACCCCCAGGATTTTCATGGAGGAACGGTCCATGGAAGACCACTTTAGATTATGTCTTTGTCTCTGAGGATTTAAAGTTAAGAGGAGGCTCCCTTGAAATAACACCTCCAACCTGGAGTGATCATTCTTTGCTTAATTACAGGATAAGTGGTTTAGTAAAGAGGCCTGAAACTACGCCTCTGGTAGTATCAGTTAATCTAGGGAAGTCTGAGGTCAAATGGGTTCCAAGATTAGCAAAGGCCTTCTTAGGAGAGATTTTAAGTCTGCCTCCAGAAAAGATGATCTTTTTATGTTCAGATGAGGGGTTCTCGGGGACAGTTCAGGAGGTCCTGGGTAGGTTAACTTCAGATAGACATCTAACAAAAGCAAGGGGGTGGGGGCAGCTTGCACCTTTTGATCCTGAGATTCAGGCACACAAAAAGCAACTGCAGTGGGAGGTTAGGTGCCTCAAGAAATCTCCAAGCCGGCGATATAAGGTAGAGGTCAAAAGACTAAGACAAATGTATAAAAACTGGGTCAAGGGAAGGCAATTTATGCTGTATATTAAAGACTTCCGTACGAATGCTGGCCTGTATGGTAGGAAATAGATCGGAAAGATTCTGGGAATTAATAAAATATCCTGGTAGACAGGGTTTTTTGCAGGCACAAGCAGTTAGTGATATGGCCTGGGTAAAACATTTTTTGGATTTGTATAGGGTAGAAGGGTTGGTCGGGCCAGTCATGACTGGAAGAGGGTTTTCACATGGCATTTGGATGATGTGTGTGCCTTGATAAAAAAGAAGCAAGAAGTCTAATGCACTGGGTCCAGACGGCTTGTCAAATCTGACTTACAAAGATAATTTGCTGGTCTGGTCTAGAGTACTATCAGATTTATGTAATAGTATTCTTACGAACAAACAGTTTCCTAGTACCTGGTGTGCAGCTACTATTGTTTTGATCTTCAAAGGTGGGGACAGGTCATCTCCCTTATATTACAGGCCAATCCCCCTTTTGGACGCTTTGAACAACATTTTTGCTAAAATGATTTTGAAAGCATTACAAGAGTGAGCCGCTGAATCAGATGTGCTGGATGTTTTTCAGTCAGGATTTCGGCAGGGACAGAGCACTGCCACACATTGTTTGGCCCTTGATTTACTTGCACATCAAGCCAAAATAAGCGAGGCCTGTATTTCTAGTTTTTTTGGTCATTAGTAAGGCATTTGACCTTGTAAATGGGTCCCTCTTGTGGGAAAAAACTACAGGCTCGGGGGTGTCCCCCGACTCTGGTGGGGATGTTTGAGGCCCTACATAAAGATACTAGGATTAGGGTGAGACTGGCTGCCTTTGGAGGTTACACACCCTGGATATATACAAATATAGGTCTACGCCAGGGGTGTGTATTGGCTCCTTTTCTTTTTATCTCCTAGAGTTGGGAGGCACATTATCACCAAGACTGGGAACAGTCATCAAGTATTTATTGTACGCAGATGATATTGTTTTGAGATGATATTGTTTTGTGACCTGACCACAATAGGCCTTCAGAGAGCTCTTATAGCAGTGGAGGAATTTTTAGGGGCTTTGGACTTGAATTTAAATACAACTAAATCAAAAGTACTTGTGCTGAATGGCGGAAAGAAAATCTGCAAGGTGTTACCTTGGCAGTTGAAATCTGGGAGGCTAGATTTGTAACTAAGTTTGTTTATTTGGGCCTCACTGTGTATGACAAAGTTACGGGTCTGGAGATGATGGATGACCTTATTGTGAAATTTCAAGTGGCATTAGTAAAGTTGCACATTTTAGATAACAAATTTGGGAGATTTTCTTCACCGGTTTTGAGATTATATAATCAGCAGCTGGTTCCAAAGCTTATTTATGGAGTCCATACTAGGTCCCGGATTTTGGACTGGTCGAAACTAGAAAGCCTACTACAGCACAGTTTTTACCACCTGACGCATTCAGTACCAGTATTGGGGATTTTGTTTGAATTAGGTTTGCTCCCCATTCAGGTGTTGGTAGACTGGGGTAAACTTCAGCTATTTAATTGTATCCTACACCCACAGTTCTTGAATTGCTGAACTCTGTAAGGATACAGGGTAGATGTGGGGTCTTGAATGACTGGGTCCTGAAAATATGTTACAGGACGCAGACTTAACATTGGAACAATGAAGTCTTACACCAAAAGTGGCAAAGTTAAAATGGTGCTGAAGCGCTTGGGTCAAGATGAGAGAAATTTTGGTGGACCATAAGTGCTTTGGTGACCATTTTATGTGGATTTGTAAAAGTTTTAATGCCCCCGGACCCTTACTTGAGAAAACATCTGTCAAGAGTCTGTAGGTCACAGATTCTAAGGTTCAGTTTGAACGTGGTACTAACAAATGAAATATTGGGGCAACGACAGAGGATTGCACGGGACCAAAGATTGTGTCGCTATTGCAATATGCAGATCAAAACATTGAAGCATTTGTGTGTAGAGTGCCCAAAATTGGAAATTGAGGTCCCACATTTTACCAGTAAATGTTTACATCACTAAAGATGATTTATGGAAGCGAATTTTAAATTGTAATGTTGACCTTGACTATACATCGTTTAGAATTTTTAAAGATAATTGATGTTTAGTAGGGCAATGAGTGTACTGTACATTTGTGACTTGAAGTGAAATAGACTAAAATTTTCTTTTTTAATTCTAATGAAAATGTATTGAAATGTTTGAACATTTTTCATTTTTATTCTGTTAAGAATACAGTTCCATTATGTAACACAATAAATAATTAAAAAAATAATTTGGCTCATTTGTTATGGGGAGTCATTCAAACTATCAGTTCTGGGTAACTGTTTCCTTTTTAACTTTTACACTTTTGTAACTTAACATTGCACACAGAATCTTACAATGCAGAGCAATGGGATTACTTTTGTATCACCCTAGCTTTTTACACTTCAACTTTTTGGTTTCTTTCATATGTGCCTAAAGCCAAGCTGGTGGCAGCAATTATACTTTTTTCCTTTTTTTTTTTATTGCTAGTGTCGCTTTTACTGCATATGGCTACTAAACGTGGCTTCTGCCATAAAATGGCCACACTCTTTTCACTTGTTCTTTGGCCATATTGTTTTTTGGATGTCTTCCTGACTTACCAGCACAGGAAATCCCATTTAAGGTCATGCACTTGCTCGTGAAAGCTGCAGCTTTGACTGGCTAGTGATGCCTTTGTGTGTGGCTCAGGAAGGGGCTGGGATTGTCTGTCCCAACTGCATATTCCTGTAGCCAGAAGAGTCTAGGTGTGGGGCATGAGTTAAACTATCGTCCCTGATTGTGAACTACTGGCCGTTTGGTGCAGATCCTTACCATTAGTGGGCTTGTACTTGCTTCCAGACTGGATTTTATGAGGACTCCCTGCAGCCATTTCTTGAGAGCAGCGTTGGAGCCAAGAATCCCTCATTGAAGAACTGCGGACTGAAGATCTGTTGGAGTATCGGATTTGGGAAGCGGTTGTCCGGTGCTTCCACCTTTTGGACCTGTGGTACCAACCAGTGTCAATGTGTTCTTGATGATCCAGACGTTCTAAGCCTTCAGAAGTGTATCTGACCACCCAATGGACTACCTCGCAAAAACCATTGCTGTTCCGTGTTTGTAGCCTGAACTTCGCCAGCTTGTGGTATAGGCTGCCTTCCTGCCGAATGTCACCCTTTCAGCTTCAAGGGCTTTTGCTCTGGAAGGACTTCTACAACCGTGAATAGGACGCCTGTGCGGTGGCTGTTGCTGCAACTCTACTTCCCCATTCTTTGAAGTGTCCTGCATCGATGCATTCTGCAGTTCTCCATCGCCAAGGGTTGCCCTCTGCTCCTGGACCCTCTCAAAAGAATCCTTGCTCCCTAGGCTCACCTCCTAATTCTAGAAATCCACCTTAACGAATGATGGTGCAGGAAAAATTGTATAAGTTTTGGGCTAATTGAGATGTTGAAAGAGGGCATTTGTTCAGGACACGAAAGCAAGGAGGTGGATGGATGAAAAGGGTTGAATAGAGAAAATCTTATGAGATAACGCCGGCAGACTGATAGCAGAGAGCACTGTTATCAAAAGACATGCTTGGTTAAGACAATCTTGGATCAAACCCGAGACAGAAGTACCTTTAATAGACAAGCCGGTTGAGCCTGATCTACTTTTTGGCAAGGCGGTAGAGGACGTGCTAAAAATGCCAAGGATGAGTACGAGACTCTCAAATCCCTTGGCCAGTTAACCAAAAAAAAACCCGAATCAAAGAGAGAATTGCAATTTTCGTCGCCCACGCGGCCAAAATGCCCAAAGAGGTTCCAACTATTCCCAGGGGCAGGGTACAGCATGGGACAACAACCAGCAGTCTACCCATGGTTATGGCAGGGGTAACAAAAGAGGACGTGGTAAGGCTAGAGGCAGCCCCAATAGAGGCGGCGGCATGCCTCCCCCAAAACAGTGACGTTCTGTTCAGGGTCCCTTCTCATGCATCCCCAGTAGGGGGACGCATTTCCAACTTCACCCAGGCTTGGGAAGGAATCACATCAGACAGATGGGTGCTGTCCACAGCGTCCGCGGGATACTGCATAGAACTGTTAGAGCGCCCCCGAAACCACCCTCCACGACAAAAAGTACATTCATTAGACCACCAGAAGATCTTCCTCGAAGAGATCACCAATCTTCTAGCAAAGGACCCGATGGAACTAGTCCTGGGACGGGAGGTAAACAAGGGTATTTATTCAACTTACTTCCTTGTGCCAAAGATTTTTTACAATGCGCCCAGTATTGGACTTACGGCCTGCAAACAAGTATGTCAAGCCTCAAAAATTTCGCGTTACTACTCTCCAAAAGGTAATCCGCCTCCTTAAAAAAAAAAAAGGGGATTATATGGCAACATTGGACATGAAAGATGCCCATTTTCATATTTCCATGTTCCCAGCGGACAGAAGATAATTGCGCTTCAAGGTGGACAGTCAGCACTACCAGTTCAAGGTACTGCCCTTCGGGATAGCTTCAGCTCCAAGGGTATTCACCAAAGTACTGGCGGTGGCGGCAGCACACCTACGCAGGGAGGCAATCCCAGTGTACCCTTACCTGGACGACTGGCTCATCACGGGGGAGACCCCAGTAATTTGCAGAACAAACATTCAAAGAAAGATCGACCTCCTCTTCGAATTGGGTTTCTCCATAAACGAGAAAAAGTCAAGTCTGGTGCCAAGCACCTCCAAACAGTTCCTAGGAGCTTTCCTAAACACACAAGAGGGGTTGGCCTTTCCATCGTAGGAAACAATTCGGAATATACTGCTGCAAATTGCGCTATATCAGGCCGGTCGCCAGATAACGGTACGCAAAGCAATGCGTTTGCTGGGCATGATGGTGTCATGTATTTACCTGGTCCCCCACGCGCGCCTGCGCATGCGTCCCATGCAAGAATGGTTGGCAAAACAGTTGTCTTAGGCAAGTGGTCAGTAGGACGATCTAGTGGTCGTTTCGCCAACGCTTGTACAAAGCCTTCACTGGTGGACAAGAGAAAATCTGTCCAAGGGGAAACCCTTTTACGATCCCGAGTTACAGGCGGTAGTCACAATGGACGCATGTTTGTCAGGGTGGGGAGCACACCATCTCCACCACACAGCTCAGGGTCTCTGGTCTCACTCAGTTGCCAAGAATCATATCAATCTGCTAGAGCTTCTGGCAGTATTCAGAGCGCTTCAGGCGTTCGAGCCCTACCTGATGAACCTGTCGGTGCAGATCCTGACGGACAGCACTACAGCCATGTTTTACCTGAACAAGCAAGAAGAAACTCGTTCACCAAATCTGTCCAAGCTTGCCCAGAAAATTTGGATATGGGCACTCAGACGGAACATCTTCCTGTCATCTCAGCATGTTCCAGGGGATCTGAATTCTCTGGCGGACGCTTTAAGCAGAGATACCCTCCCAGAGTAACACTAATGGTATCTACACAGAGAAATCGTAGAAGATCTCTTCTCACAGTGGGGTTTCCCCACTATAGACCTATTCGCCACAAGCGAAAACAGACAGTGCCCAGGATTTGCATCCAGGTTCCCCCAACCAGACTCCCAGGGGAACGCCCTGTGGATGAACTGGTCCGGGATGTTTGCGTACGCTTTTCCACCAACACCTCATCAGGAAGTTGGTCAACAAGATGCAAAGAATCGATGACACTCGTCCTGGTTGCTCCCATGTGGGCGAGACAACCTTGGTTCCCACACTTACGCAGACTAGCGGTGTGCGAACCCATCAAACTCCTGGGCTGTTTCAACCTACTGTCCCAGCACCAAGGTCAGAAAGTGCATCCTCAACCCAACTCACTGAACCTGGCAGCATGGCTCCTGAGGTCATAGAGTTTGGACATCTCAATTTACCGCAGAGATGTATGGACATCTTAATAGAATCTAGGAAGCCAAACACGAGGCACTGTTACTTTGACAAATGGAAGAAATTTGTTATCTGGTACCAGAATAAGCAAATCAACCCTGTTGATTGCACTCCTTCCACAATTATCTCCTACATGCTCCACCTGCTGGACGCAGGGTTGGTTTTTAACTCACTAAAGGTACACCTGGCAGCGCTGTCAGCATATACCACCTCCCATAATAAGGTGTCGTGGTGGAAAGTACCAGTAATTAAAGCATTCATGGAAGGAGTAAAGAGACTTCACCCTCCAATTTCAAACCCACCACCAGGATGGGACCTTAACGTGGTGCTATCTAAACTCATGGGCCCCCCATTAGAGCCCATGCATAAAAGCAGTCCCAAACACCTGACTTATAAAACGGCCTTCTTAGTAGCAATTCCATCTATAAGAAGGGTCAGTGAAATTCAGGCTCTGTCAGTGCAGGATCCTTTCTTTACGGTTCATAAAGATATACTGGTTTTACGTACACACCCTAGGTTCTCACCTAAGTTTATATCTAAATTCCACGTGAACCAGTCCATCGAGCTTCCGGATTTCTTCCAAGACCCACAAAGCTCGGCTGCGGTGAAACTACACACCCTAGATGTGCGTAGGGCGGTCCTATACTATGGAAACAAAACCAGACCGCTAAGGAAAACAGACCCAACTGTGTGTCTCCGTAGCTATAGGCGAAGAGGGAGATTGCGTCTCTAAAGGTGCCATCTCTAAGTGGATTGTTAACTGTATCCAGCTGTGTTACTCCCTTTCTGAAAAAACTTTGCCTTTCACGCCAAAAGCCCACTCTACAAGAGACATTGGGGCCACTCTGGCTTTCATTGCAAATGTACCCCTTGACACCATTTGCAAAGCAGCTACTTGGAGCTCTATTCACACTTCTACTCAGCACTACTGCATTGACACCCATTCCAAGACAGATACTCAAGTGGGACAAGCGGTTCTAAGACATTTATTTGCTCATGACCCTTCTCACATCCCACCTCCTCCTAACACTGCTCGCTAATCTATGCACAGCATGTGATCTAAGCAGATTCCACAAGCCTCAGAAGGGATACATTACTCACCGTAATCGTATTTCTGATGCTTGTATCTGCTTAGATTTACATGCGACCCACCCTTCATCCCCTCTGATAGAAGACGCATGGATGCTTGTAGTCTTATCTATCTGCTTGGATTATCTGTACTCGTGCTACTCCTCATGATACCTCATGTCAGAAAAAATACAATCTGAGGGTCCTAGACACGTGAGGGATAATGGGTACAGTGGACGTCCCACTAGGGATAGTATTACTGGCACGCCCTGTGTCGACGCCCATTTTCAAGTTTCGAAAAACAAACTGTAATACTCCGCAGCTTCCACTAGATGTCGGCCTATGGCCTATGCACAGCATGTGAATCTAAGCAGATATAAGCATCAAATATGATTACGGTGAGTAATGTATCGCATATTTTTGATGCTTGTGAATCTGCTTAGTCACATGCTGTGCATATAGCCCGATATCTAGTGTTAATATCGCAGATTATTGCATCTCGTCTTTCGAGGATCGAAAGGGGATGTCAGCATGGGCGTGCTTGTAACACTATCCCTAACGTGATGTGTAGTGTACCCAAGATCCCTCGCGCGACAAGGTCCCTCAGATTGTTTTTTTTCCACCCAGCCAGCTGGTCTCCTTAAGCAGAGATCGAAAAATTGCTAATATATGTCTTTGTCCACGACCTCTGGTCGTTTTAAAATTTGCCACCCTTCACAGACTACTTCACAACCAACGCCGAAGACAACTACAGACTTCAGCGGCTGGTGCTCCGGTCGACGGCATTGCCTCAGCCCTCCGACCAGGCCTACACAGTAGGGAGTGTGAGGGGCGGGGCTCTGTTTTTTTTTCAAGAATACATTTCCTTCTCCCCTTCTTTTCCCTTCTGGTTTTGCTGTTGCTATTAACCTGAGCTATGGACAGGGCGCCTTTTACATTGTCCTTCTTGAAACGGCAAGTACCCATGGAAAGACTCTCACTGGAGGTGTAATAAGCCATGCAGCAGGCAGAGGGTAGCACCGCTGCCGCCTCGAGTGACTAAGTTAGCGACAGCCGTGGGTCTGATACAGAAGCCATTGACTTATCTTCGGAGCAACCACGCTCCGAGCCGACCGTCCCCAGCAGACAGGCCACTGGTTCTGCTATGGGGAGTGTACACTCGGACGACAAGGACACACACACACCAGAAAGGAAAGCACACAACCCCCGAACCTTCTCGACAGACTTCTCAGACGGCCAAAGATGCCAATGGGTATGCCGATCCTTTCAATGGAACCCCCCGATACTCTGGGTCGGCCGCCCTCCCCGCAACCGTTTAGGCGGCATGTGTCCGGGCTCACAAGGGCGTCGGCACCAAATCTTGTAAGAGCGCTGAGATGCCTACAGTTTCGGCGGTGCAGAAGTGTCCCTAAACCGCTAGGCCTGTCAAAACCTCTCCCAGACACGCCGGAGATCCGCAGAGTCTCACCAACATCATCTCCGGGGCGAATAGATCTAAAGCCACGTCGAAAGACCAGTCAAAACGCATAGAGGGTCAGGAAGATTATTCTGATGGCTCCCACCCCTTGTCTAAGACTGTCAGACAAGGCTCGACAATCTAAAGACACAAGGCCCAAAGAAGAGCCCCTTCCACCTCCAAACCCCACTGGGGCATCCTTCTGGACCAGGGACAGGTTTGAGGGGTACATAAACTTTCTAAATGTATGGACTTTCCAGAAAAATGTATTGCCCACTAAAAGGCTAAGAGAGAAAGACTGCTATCCTACTATGGCTAAACTTCAGAGGACCTCCAGCTACACTCCCCATTAGGAGGTGTTTGATCTAACGGAACCAGAGGAGACCCTGCGGGACCCTTATGATTATGGTGAGGATCCCTTTGATGAACCTGTAGACCACTCCCCAGATTGGGTTGAGGAACAACCTGTGGGTGAGGCACCATGGCTGTCACCATCCGCTACCCCGGATCCAGACCCATTGTGCATAAATCCTCCTTCACCTCCTGTAAGACGAGCATCTCCCATAGACGACCAGATGGCATTCAATGCTATCCTTAAAAAAGCCGCTGAACACTTTCAGATTGTCATTTAGAGGTGGTGCAAGACACCGACTTCGTGGAGGATATTTTGAAAGAGAAACCACCTTCAAATCATGCAATACCTCTGTTGAACGGCGTATCGCCCCCCTCTTTGCTGACTCCGTCTCAAACAAGGGCAGTACACCCGCAGGTAGGAACTTTTTATCCCCTCGCCTACAGATCCCCTTTACATCCGGGGGCATGCCACTCCCGATCCCCTAGTGGTAACATCGAATAGGAAGAGATCAGGAGTACCCTTGTCTACGGCCGAGGCTCCGCCAAACGAGGACTGCAAGAAGTTGCATGCTCTGGGCAAGCGCATTACAACAGCAGCAGCCTATTCCACCAGGATAGATAACAATACCACATTGTTGGCTAGCTACGACGACGTCCAGTGGAACCTGCCCCAGGAAGGCCTGCAGGAAGTCTCAGAGCCAACACGATCAAATCTGCTGGCTGTTGTGACGGAGGAGAGGCAGGTGAATCAAAACCTACTTAAAAACACCCTGGATGCTGCAGAAGACAGCAGGTCGAACACTGGCCCAATGTACCTTGTTGAAAAGGCACTCATGGTTGAAATCGGGATTTAACCGGAAACACAGGCATCCCTCGTTAACAAGCCGGTAGAAGAAACTAACCTGTTTGGAAAAGCGGTGGATGAGGCTTTAGAGACTGCAAAAAAGGAACATGAGACTTTGAAGTCAATAGGCCAGATAACAGAGACCCAGATAACAGAGACCCTATCAACAGCGAGGGGGTAGCTCTAGCCACTCCTTTCGCTGACAATCTTTCCCACGGTCCTCTCACAATCGGCACGGAACAGAAAATGCATCATGGTCCTCAGGACAAGGAGCAGCTGCCTCCAACCAATATCGGCCGAGAGGACAGTGCCGTGGCAAAGGAAGGGGTAGAAGCACCACCCCAAGAGTCTCCCCGGCCTCAAATAAAAAATGACTTGCGTTCCTGGTCCCCTCCCATGCCCCCCCCCCCCCCCCGGGGGACGGATAACCTATGGAAGGTAATTACCACAGACCAGTGGGTGCTCAAGACCGTCACCCACGGTTACTGTATCGAGTTGAGCCAACCACCTAGACCCTGGCCACCAACGTCCAGATGATTGTCATTAGAATATCTGAAGATCCTACTACAAGAGGTCGAGATCCTGCAAGAAAAGGGTGTGATCGAAGCCGTCCTTGTTCTACAGGTAAACAAGGGTATTTATTCAGTGTACCTCCTTGCATCCAAAAAGGATCTCAGTATGCGCCTTGTGCTAGATTTGCGCCCAGAAAAAAAATTTGTCAAACCACAAAAGTATTGTATGACGACACTGCAAGAGGTAATCCCTCTACTAAAACAGGGGATTACATGACATTGGACATGAAAGATGCATACTTTCATATTTCAGTGCTGCCAGCGCACAAAGTACCTAAGGTTCATGATGGAGGACAAACTCAATCAGTTCAAGGTCCTTCACTTCGGCATTGCCTCAGCCCCAAGGGTATTTACAAAGCTACTGGCGGTAGTAACGGCTCTCCTGCGCAGACAGTCCATTCCAGTCTCTTTCCTCGACGACTGGCTAATAACAGGGGATTTGCCCGGAACATGCCTATCAAACACCCAAAAGACAGTAGATCTACTCTTCAGTCTGGGATTCTCAATAAACGAGAAGACCAGTCTAGAGCCCAGCCAAGTCCAACATTTTCTGGGAGCTCTAATTTGGACACAAGACGGCTTCTGCGGGGTTCAAAACATGCTGTTCCGGATCCCTCACTATGTAGCCAGTCGCAAGGTGACTGTACGCAAAGCCATGCGACTGTTGGGGATGATGGTTTCCTGCATTTACTTAGTCCCCCATGTAAGAGTGGCTCAACAGCCAGTGGTGTCAGGCCAGCTGACAGTGGGACGATCTAGTGGTTGTCTCGGCAGCCCTTGTTCTCTCTACAGTGGTGGTCGAGGGAAAACCTCTTGAAGGGGAAAACCTTCACCACCCCTGTAGTAGAAGCCACTTTCTTTGTTTGTATCTCTGCCGGGGAGGGAGGGGGGAGCTCCCCTCCATCGCACAGCATTTGGTCCCCAGCAGTAGTGTCCAACCACATGAACTTGTTGGAGTTGTTGGCATTGTTCAAGGCCCTAAAAGCTTTTCAGACACACAAGGGACGACCGTACTGGTCCTCACGGACAGCACCACGGCCATTTATTCCATGAACAAACAGCGTGGCACACTCTCCAGAGCTATCCAAACTGTCCCTGAACATTTGGAAGTGTGCTCTCAAACACAGGATGTTCCTCCTGTCTCAACACGTTCCAGGTGAACTTGATCTTCTGGCAGACGTGCTCAGCAGACACCCACAGAGTCGAATGGCAATTGCACGAAGACATCGTATCCAACGTCTTTGTGGAATGGGGCTTCCCAGAGAGCGACTTGTTTGGCAAACTCTGGAGAACGCACAATGCCAAGTTTACGCCTCTGGTACCGCCAGAACTGCTCCAAGGGAAACGGTCTCTGGATAACATGGTTGGGGAAATTTGTCTACGCTTTTCCCCCCAAACTTGCATACTCAAGAAGATTGTGCCTGGTTCCTGGTGCATCTTGTGCACTATGATTCTGGTGGCCCCAGTGTGGGCCCGCAAACCCTTGTTCTCCCAGCTGATGGCGATGTCAATCTCTTCTCCGATGAAACTACCTTGCCCATACAACATGCTCTCACAAGACAAGGGGCAGAGCCCACAAACTCTCAACTTAGCGGCCTGGCTCTTGGTCATAGTTTGGGCACCTCAAACTTCTTCAGATGTATGGACCTTCTTAATTAGGCAAGAAAGAATAACACCAGACAACGCTTGTTATCTGGTACTATTCTAAGCGCATCAATCCCATTGACTGCTCTCCTACCCACCTTGTTTTATACCCGACTCATCTACTGGACTCGGGTCTACCCACCTAGCTGCACTTTCAGCATACACTACGTCCCAAAGGAAGGGGTCGTGGTGGAAGATCCCAGTGATCAAGGCATTTATGGAAGGGGTTAAAAGACTTCATCCCTTATTTCAGACCCAGTCCCTTGGTGGGACCTAAATGTGGTATTAACTAGACTAATGGGATTGCCCTTTCAACCAATGCTTAAGGCTAGCCTTAAGGCTCACTTACAAAACTGCCTTCTTGTGGCAGTCACTTCAATTGGGAGAGTCAGTGAATTACAGGCCCTTTCAGTTCAAGGCCCATTTGTCACAATTCACAAAGATAAGGTGGTTTTGTGCACTTACTCTAGGTTTGTGCCTAAATTCATGTTAACCAATCAGTAGAACTGCCCACCTTCCAGTACCCCACTAATGTGGCAGAAAGAAACCTACACACAGTTGATGCGTCTAGGCAGGTCATGTATTATCTGGAAAAAACGATACCACTAAGAAAGACAAATCAGTTTTTCGTTTCAGTGGCAGCTGGTAGAGAAAGGGACCCTGTCTCTTAAGTCAGCCATCTCAAAGTGGATTGTAAACTGCATCACACTCTGCTACACGCTTGCCAAGAGATCTGCCCTTCAAGCATAGAGAACACTCTACTTGGGGCACTGGGGCTTCCATAGCATTCATTGCAAATGTTCCTCTCAAATTCATTTGCAAAGCAGCAACCTGGAGTTTTGCACACACCTTTAGAAAACACTACTGCCTAGATATATACTTTAGGTCTGATTCTAAGGTGGGACAAGCGGTACTAAGACATGTCTTTACTACTGTTCCTTCTCACACTCCACCTCCAACTCTGGGTACTGCTCACTAGTCTATGCACAGCATGTGACTCTAAGCAGATTCACAAGCATCAGATTACTTACCGTAATACAATTGTATCTGCATAGATTCATATGCGCCCACCCTTCCTCCCCGCTCGGGATATAAGGAACATAGACATCTTACTACTTTCTCTCTATCTGTACTCCCTCAAGTTAGTCATAAGGCTACCTCACGGCAGAAAAAACACAACCAGAGGGACCTCGACACGTGAGGGATCTTGGATACACTACACGTCACGGATAGTGTTTCAAGCACGATCCCCGAAAGACGAGATGCAATACTCCACGATTACCACTAGATGTCGAACTATGTGCACAGCATGTGAATCTAAGCAGATACATTCATCAGAAATGCTATTACTGTAAGTAATGCATGTCCTATATTTCTAAGGCTTCTCAAATCTGCTTAGATCACATGCTATGCATAGGCCGATAACTAGTGGAAGCGTATTACAGTTGTTTTTGAGACTCGAAGGGATGCCGACAGGGTGTGCCAGTAATACTATCCCTAGTGTGACGTCCACTGTAACCATGGTCCTTCACGCGTCGAGGCCCCTCAAATTGTTTGTTCCGCCATCGACAGACTCTTAGAGTTCCTATATCGGCTAACACCATTGATTGAAAAATAATTAAGAGTTAGTTTCTCTTTCTATCTTTTTAATCACCGACCTTCAACAACATCTCGACGGCAGTGGAATGGACAAACGTCGAACAAAGACCTTGCTTAGCACCCCTTCGGCCTTGGAAGGCTGCACCGGGCCTCGTCCCTGACAGTAAGGAGAGTGGGGGGTGGACATTTCTTAGGGCTCTAAGAGAATGCGTAGTCCCCTTTACCCTCTCTGTTCCAGACTTGCTGCCCTTCCTTTAAATTATGGGAGACGCACCATTTAAATTCTGTTCAAGTTGCAACAAAAGTTTTCTGTGGAAAGACAAGATCTTTGTCTTTCACAGGACCACGACGAGGGCCATTGTCTAGCTTGTCAGCTCTTCAATCTGAAAACGCTCAAGGACCGAAAGACCAACATTGGTCCCACCACGCCATGCAGGCAGAGGCTGCCTTGGATTTGGAGGGGGCATTCAGCGACTGCAGCATTGCCGCCTTTTCAAATAGGGAATGTGCCTGGCAACCTATCGATTCCCATGTGCTAACCCCTGACCCCAATGGACAGGCCGGCGGCACTGTTACGGGGACGACACCGGGCGGCAGTAGCACACCAAGTGCATACCCCATGGCTGAAAGTTGACGGCACCATCCTCGACACGGCTCCAAGGGGTAGGTCCAAAAGTTTGCTGTCCTCTGGGAACTCGGGATCTCGATAAAGACACGAATAGCCCCCAAAGTCGCGCAAGATACGCAACCCGGACGCCGTGCCTAAAATAATGGCTGAAAGCCGAGCGTCGGAGGACACAGCTTCGGACCGTCCTTCTGCCGAGATTCAACATCCTACTCCAATGTCTAAATCAGCGTAAAAAAGTACCAGTTCCTCGAAATTATCACAACTGGTCCAAAACATGTCCCATAGACGCTCTTCAAAGGGAGAATGTCGGAAAAACATTCCTCAAAAAGCTACCAATCCACTAAAACTCACCATTCCCACAAGGAAAATTGTATGGATTCCCAAGGGAAGGGTACCTTAGCAGCTGCTTTAAAACACACCAGTCTCCCATATCTGTACCATCTGTAACTACTATACATAGCTCCGCCCTATGGTCCTTTGAGGACATTGATCGGGTAATTTGCAGAATTACTTTTGTTAGGCAAAGTTTGAATGCAGTACCCTCTGGTAACACTACAGACAACTAGGACTACAGGTATAGGCAACCCAACCTTTGGTATAAGTGTGTACCGTTTTGGCAAGATGGGTCATGCATCCTGTACAAGATGGGAAGTGAGAGCTGTAGTGGAGTTGCACAAAGTTTCACAGTTACAGGTATTCAAATACTCTTATTCTCAAGGTTTCTTGCATAAACAATTTATCAGTTATAAAGCATTCTTCAGAAGGGAGCAATAGAATAACACACACATACTTCAATACTGTACACTTTGAGTTTCTGAATCAGACAAGGCCCTTTAGGGATGGCCCACAGACGCAACCTACATCTACCGGTGACTTCACTAACAAGGAGGCTGTGGACATTAATACCTTACTTTCAGAATATTCTTTCAAAAGTTAGTAAAAGGCAAAGGTTATTAGAACAAAAGAGTTTACAAATATTCATAAGCAGGGCAAATACTTTCAGATAGCACAGAGTCATTCAATTTCAGAGGCTAAGCCAAAGTCAAAAGGCCAAAGTCTTTGTATAGGATGCTGCACTTCAGGTAAGTACATGGAAAAGTCTTTGCACAAGTTCTTACGGGTCTTTGATAAAAAAGAACCAAATGTAGGGCCACAAGCTGATTAGACTTGAGTTGCAGAAGTTACTAGCACTTCCACAGTAAGAGGTAAGTTCTCTTAGGCTAGTTTTACAGTACCTTAGTAAAGAAGAAAAAGATGCAGCTGAAGACTTCTGTTCCTGTACAGCTCTGCAGATCACACTGTTCCTGGGCCTTGGTCGTGGGGACAAGAGGGAGGGCGTCTAGGGGTGTGGGGGGCGGACTGGCAATCGGCAAACTTTACTTTCAGTGCCAGTTTTGCATTTCAGCTCCTTGTGGTACAGCAAATGGCAATAAGCACGGTTCCTTGTTGTCAAGGTGTACTTTCCTCATATCTGAGGTCCCGTACTCCACTGAGGGCGGTCAGGCGTGGTCATTCCTGCTTCGTGGGAGTCCGGTGGATCTTCCTAAAGCTTTAGAGCACCGTACAAGCAATGCACACAATCTGGTGTCCCTCTCCCTGGCTCTAAGGTTTCCTGCAGCAACTCTGAGGAAATTCAACCAGCTCCGAGATGGGCGTCCAGGTGGATTACTTGGGAGTTGATTGGTCCCACAAACTCAAAGGGAGAACTTGTCCTTGCAGGGCTTCTGTCGATGCAAACGTGGCGATACGGACCTGCAGCAGGGCTTCACCGGGCAAAGCAACGGTCCAGTAGTTGCAGCAACCATCCTCTTCAAGCTCTTCTGGGGTAACTGATGAGTTAACAAGGAGAGATGTCCAAGGAAGTAGCAAGTCCACAAAGAGAATCCTTCCTCCCAAAAGGTAGAGAATGAACAGTCCTGATGACTTCAGAAGAAAGCAGATGAGGCCAGAAAGTGCAGCAAAAACTATTGCAGGAATCTTGTACATGACTGGAGCAGGAAACAGGGGCAAAGCGAAAGTGACCAGGGGAGAATCCTGTGAGAAGATGAAGAGGAGCCAAGGTAACCAGCGGCCTTCAGTAAAGGTAAGAGTACCAAGCAAGTAGAGGGTGAGAAAAAGGCGACTGAAAGGAACGGAAGAAGTAATCCGACAGAGTGCACAACGAAACAGCCAGCACGGAGCGGTATGGGATGGAAGCTGAAGCGTGTGTGGAAAGAAGGAAGCAAACCGAGGCAGAACACAAACACTCAAAAGAAAAGAGGAGAGCGAGGAGCTGCTGCCCTGCAATGGTGGAATTCATCACTGTTTGGGAGAATTCTCTGTTAAGGCTAATTTCCCAAACCTAGTGAGTCCCCCAGCAGCTTTGCTGGATTTTTGGGGTTATTTTTTTCTCTCCTGCTAAGAGTGAGACTCTTTCTCCCACTCTTAGACATGATTTGAGTTGTTCCTTTGACTTTGAATGTGTTATATGGGCTATGGGGTCCTTTACCCCATAGGGGTTCATGTGTTTTTGGTTTGTGGGTTACACAGCACCCTCCGTGCATTAACCCAAGGGCGTCATAGTGACCACCAAACCTAGACTCCATACCCTGGGACTGACTACTGTCTCCAGGGCATGTAACGTCACTATTGGCTTTACTAGTCCCAAATTATGAACAGAAACCATTACAAACCATCATATTGTGGATATACTGGTTGGGGCAATTCGATTGCCCTGGTGTCTGTTGTTCGAGGGGGGCACGTCTCCGTCCCCCCTGATCGAGTTTTGGCTGGTGGCAGTGGATACTACTTTTTATATCCGACCGCAAATATTTTCCTATGGGATTTTCCCATTGTTCGAGTCTACCACTTTTTAATATAGCCTCGAACATACCGCCGGTTTATTAAATTAATATAAATTGACCAGTTGGTATTTTTTGCCGAAACTTGGTTCCAAAATGGCGTTTGTGTTCGCTTCTGTGACTCCAACCCAAGTCGAGCACTTAGTTCCACTTTTTGGCGGGCTTCTCCACAGAAGCCTCCAAAAGTGGTGCCACTCTGGGTACCACAGGGGGCGTGGGAGGGGATTTAGACACCATGGACTGAGTTGCCTTGGCAACTCAAGTCACACTCTTGTGTGATTTGCCCACTTAGCATGTTTGATTGACAGCTAGGCTGAATGAATGGGGGTTTGCTGCATAAAAGCAGGGTTTTCGGGACTGGAACTTCAGAAGTCGCCACAGGACCTAAAGAATCTGAAGAGGGAGAAGCTGAGCCGACCTGCAACGACGACACCACCGGTGGAGCCCTGCTGAACCGTCTCACCACTTTTCCCGACGACGGAGGAGATCTCCAGCCCGGAGAGTCTTCTTCCTTTGACTGGTGGGGATAACCAGTTTGCCCATCCTTTCGCCTTCCCGGATCATCTCGTGGCCGCCTTGCCTGTGCCAAGCACCCCAGCAACCGGGATGCCACGGTTTTTCCACTACCACGAATAAAAGGGTCTTACCTTTTAACCGGAGAACTCCACGGCTGGTTTCTTCCCTGGCAGAGCAACGACCTTCAGCTTTCCTCCACGTCGAGACCATCTCTTCCTCTGGACGACGCCGTGACTTGCACCTGCTGCCAGGAACAACTGCCCCCACTGGATGATCCTCTCCACTTTGAAGGTACTGTGTTCGCCTGGCCTCCCTCGCAACGGTCTGTATGGGGTGACTCTTAGAGTCTCCACTTACCACTTGGGTTGACCCTAGGCTTGCTAACTGAACTTTTCTGAGCTGACTTAATTCTTTTCTGAACTCCCTGCAAGACTTCAAGACTTTTAAAACTGTGCGATCTTGGGCGCATTGGTGCTCTGTTCTCTCTAAGAGGGAGCGTGGCCTCTGAACCTTTTGCTCACAAGTAGACTTGACTTTCCTGCCTTGTTGCTTCTAAAGTATTGTGTTGTGTACCATTCCTAATTTCTGCCTTTTCCCCTCCCTTTTTCTTAACTTATTGGAGTGCCATCTTTAGTTAAGCGCTCACCTCTGTCTGGAAATAAGTGGTGTTAACTAAGACTTGTCTAATAAGGAATAAGGGATGTACATCTAGTAATAGTGACTATGTGTTGAATTTACTTATCTCTTTTTGTGCTAGTGTAATTTACAAGTGTGTCTTTAAATAATTATATACTTTTACACCAAAGCTCTGGTCAGTGTTTGCTTGTACTGTGTCTTTGTCCCTATTGTGTATACTCTGCATACTGCCTAACTCAGCTTGAGAGAAGTCTTACTGTTCAGCCTCAGCTACCAGGTAAATCTGGGTGGTACAGACTGCTACCAATTGGGTTTACTGCCAACCACCTGTAGTCCTAAATCTTTTGCAGTGGTCCCTAAGGGAACTGCACAGGTTTCTGCCTAACAAGCACGAAGAGCGGCTACAACCAATTGAGGGAGAAATGAAAAACACCTAACAATGGTAGGTAAGGAGAGTGCCGGCTGAGAAGGAACGTGAGGCGGTACTTGTGACCGGCTAAGCGAAAGTAACAGTAGAAAATAAAAATGGAAAGACTGAGGAGCAACACATGAGAAGGAAACAGTAAAGCAAGTGTCGGCCAGGACTGGCAAAGGGAAATTATACGAGCTACAAAAGTAAAATAGAAAGTACTTGGTGCGAACAGTAACCGTGCGTTTAAACTCCCAGACTTGCAACACACTGGTGGGTGGGGCTAGAAGGCTAATATCGGGAAGTGAAGAAAAAAGACTAGACTGCCACTGAGGAACGTGACTGCACGTTAATGGTGGATCCTCCACCTAGACCAAAGCTTCCAGAAATTGTTCCTCATGACGGTGCTGAAAAAAAGACTGCGGTCTGCATCCCATTCTGGATTTGAGGCAGTTGAAATTGTTACTGTGCAACGACAAATTCAAATGATCACACTAGCTTCACGACTAGTTGGTAGCACTAGACCTTCAGGACGCCTATTCTACGTACTGATTCATCCGAAAATACAGGAAGTGCCCGATGTTCATGGCGGGCCAACATCATTACCAGTTCATAGTCCTGCCATTTGTCCTTGCTTTTGTTCCTAGGTTTTTCACCAAAGCTGGTGACGGTGGTGGCAGCTAACCTCAGGAGGGAGCACATTCACCTCTTTCCCTACCTGGATGACTGGCTAGTCTGAGCTCGCTCTAAAGATCTAGTGTTGGAGCATCTGTTCCACAAATGCACTCTATTGCACAGCTTGGGCTTTTTTCTGAACTACAAAAAGACTTTGGATTCGCCATCCCACTTTCTCTGATGTATAGGAGCAGTCTTGGACACTTACTTGGACAGTGTATTACCGCCAGAGGACTGAGTGGTGAACATCTGTCGGAGGGTCAAAATCCTCCGATTACAGGAACAAGTGCTGGCCTCTGTTTTGCTGCTCCTTCTGGGCCTCATGCGTCCTAGTGGTACCAGAGGAGAGGATGCGAATGAGATCGCTCCAGCAGCTTCTACATTGTCAATGGTTGCATTTTCAGGCCCACATGTCACTTTTGACAGGTCAAGGACCAGGTGCCTCACAATCTGTTGGAACTGACAGTGAGTGGACTGTCTCCCTCAAAGTTTCAGGGACTAATTACTTGCTCGAGCTGGGGGTTATCAGGCTGACCCTGCTGGTCACCTTCCGCTTTGTGAAACGCAATACTGTTGTAAACCTAATGGAAAACATAGTGGCCATACACTACCTTAAAAAAACAGTGTTGTGGGGGTCTTTGCCTGTATGCAGAGAAGCAGTGTTACTGTATTTCTGGACTTTGGAGCACAGAGTCTCTCTGACGGCAGCCAGTCTGGCTTGAAAGAAGATAGTCACATTGAATGCCTTGAGCATACAGACTTTGACCTCCCACAAATGCAAGCTCTGCCTGGATGTTCTGGAGGAGATTTTCTCCATTTGGGGAACTCAAGTGGACCTCTTTGCTTCCATTGTGAGCTGGAAGTGCAAGTTGGTTCGTTCCAGGGTATTTCCTTGTCGGGGAGCTGTGGGGGAATGCGCTGACTATCAAGTGGACATTCAACCTTCATGCATTCCTGCAGATGCCTGTAATTGTGCTGTTATCAAGAGATTGTGCCAGTTTGTAGCAACGTTGAATCTCATTGCTCCGGACTGGGCCCGTAGGACATGCTATCCAAAGTTGCGGATGTGTCTGTCTGCTCTTCTTTGCCCCTTCTGAGGAAAGTCGATTTGCTCTCCCAATCGGAGCGGCTAACCTCTGCTGCCTGGACCGTCATTCTCGGCTACGAGAGGCTGAGATGCACAGAGTGGGACTTGTCGGATTATAGCCTTGATGTTCCCCTTTCAGCGTGAGAGACCTGACAGTTTGTCTTCAGGTGGCGCACATTTCTGGCTTGGTGCCGGGAGAGGGTTCTGCTGCCTCTGTTTTTGCTGTCGTTGCCCCAAGTGAGGAGGTGACTTTGCAAAGGGGAGTGTCTGTCCTGGACATCTGCCAGACGGCAAATGTGCGTCTTTGCACACATTGGCATTACTGCTTGCATTCCCTTTCAGGACAGGACATCTGTTTTGGTAGGGCTGTCCTTCAGAGTTTTCTGATCGAAGTGTTATCCTTGCTCACCTCCCTCTTCCAGATCTACCTACTGCTTTGGGAGTCTATCATAGATGAGTCTGTAGACTGAAGGAGTTCATTAGGAGAACAAATTACTTAACTCTCGGTAATGTTCTTTCTGGCGGATGTTCCTCCCACGGATTCCTCTTTGCATGCCCTAGCTGGCCCTCTTGCCTATAACTTGTAAACTATCGGTTCTGCTTTCCTCAGCATCCGAGTGCTAGGGCAAAAAATTGGAGCTGAGGTCTTGGGGAACAGCGCCTCAATACGTAATGGCCCTGATATCTGGTGCAGTGTATGTAAAGGCATTGGACGGTGCAGTGCTGCACCCACTTGCAGCAGAAAAAGATTCTGCTGAGCAGCTGCGCTGTGAATAACACATTATAGCTGAGGAATGCGTGGGAGGAACGTCCATCAGAAAGAACTGTTTGCCTTTTGCATTTGTGACTTAACGTGTCACACAGAATCTTACACTTGTTTGTCCATATTAGTTTGGCCTTCTTGTTTTGCCAGGTCAGGAAATCCCTTATACGTTCATGTACTTGCCCAGGAAAGCTGCTGCTTTTTGCTTTATAGTGATGCTTTCGCGTGTTGCCCGGGAAAGGGTGTGGGACTGTCTGGTGTCACTCCAAATCCGAGTTGCCAATCTAGGTTTGGGGGGAGGAGGGATGAGTGAAAGCAGTAGTTGTACCCAGTTCTCCAGATAAGCTTTTGAAGTCAGAGTATTTTACTCCGTTTTTGAAAATTTGGAGTAAAATTATTTTTATGGGAGTAAAAATGTACCGATGACTGCGGAGCCTGAAAAAGCTCTCTGGGAACGCAGAGGTAAACTGACAGTGGGGAGGGAGGCTTCAAAGTCTACTCCGAAGAAGGAAAAGTAGTGCAGGGGAGTCTAGAGACTCCACTCAGCGTAAACGATCAAAAATGTCCCGGTCAAGGAGTCGATCGAGGCAGCCTTCGTCTACTTCAAAGAAGGTGAAGAAGAGACACCATAGGTCTCCCTCTTCAGATTCCGCTACTGAGGTAATCGGGTGCCCAACTAGGTCGGATTCCCCACGTAAATGGGATGCCTTTAGAGTGGAAATTATGCAGATTTTTGAGAATGCGGCCTCAACCCCCTTCAAAAGAATCAAACCAGAGCCATGCCCCTGTCGCTCCTTTGGACAACTCGGGGAAGTCAAAGGCTACTTTGTCAAAGCCGAATAGTAAACCGGCTGTACGTTGAGATTCTCGAACCGATGAAAAGGCGTCAAAGGTATCTACTTGAGAACAGAGTTTGTCCCTGATACCGTCGAAAAAGCATAAATCATCGAGACCGTCGACTATTTTGTCGACGCCATCTGCGCTGAGCTCTTTGCCAGAATCGAGGGCGATTCCTAGTAAATCAATCCCTTTTTCGAAGTGGCCTTCAACACAGTCGACAGAATTTTAGATCTCACCGAAGCCCACCGGTTCAGGAAAAAGTTATTAAGCCTGTACCGAAAAAATACTCAAGTCATGGATTAATTTATGAGGAAGAAATTGTTTCTTATGACTTCTCCATTTGGGGTGCAGTTTGGCACTCAAAATGTACCTGAAGTGCTCATTGACTCAGAGTAAAGGATGAAGAAATTGTGACTCGTTCCAGTCCGCTAGTGAACTTGACACTTCACCAGAGCTGGAGTTTGTCAGGCCTGACCCCTCGGAGCATGCCGATTCTGGTTACAGAAATGTTATGAACAGGGTCACGCAATATATGGGGTGGAGTAGGGCTTCTCCAGCATATGAGCAGGGTGACATGATAGACATCCTAGACCAGGGACCTCAGAAGGACCCAATCTTGCCCTTCAGAGGAAGGTTGTGGCCAATTGGGAAGGTCCAGAATCTGGGCCTGCAGTGAACAGAAACTTCTCAAAGTATAGACTCTCTAGCAGCGATCCAGACTACCTTACTAAACACCCTACGCCTGAGTTTTTTTTGTTCAGGCTGCTACTTCAGCCAAACAGTCTGCCTATCCCGCTATCCCCACGGATAGAGACAAGAAGGTTGATGCATGGGCTCGCAAGGTCTCCACATCACGCAGCATGGCCTTGAAGTCTGCCAATGTTAACTGTACCTTGGCTAGATTTTCTTATACCCTGTGGGACTGTGTTGCCATGGCGGCTGAGTACATCCTGGAAGGCGAGCAAAGAGACGGCTTCCTGAATATAGTTAAGGATGGATAGGTGGCAATGGGAGAGTGTCTTCAGTAAGGATCGGATACAGTTTACCGCATCAGCAGATGCATGGCTGCAAGCACCGTACTGCGCAGATTTGCATGGTTGTGGAAGTCTGGGTCTGCACTGGACGTACAGGACAGACTGCTCATCATGCCCTTCGAAGACTCGAGGTTGTTCAGCAGCATGGCGGATGAGAGTCTGGATAAGCTGCAGACCTCCAAGGCAGCGACTAAGTCCCTTAGCGCCTACCATTCGTCAATCTCAACCCTATACAGACTCATCTTCCTGGAGGGATCGTTTATTTTTCGTTTCTAGTCCTCAGTTGGTAGAGGAAGAGGACAGGCCATATAAAGGGGGCGAAGAACATTTCCTCGTGGTGGAAGAGGAAAGGGTGCAGAATCAGCTCCAGCAGCATTTTTACCCTGAGCTGCTGCAGCCACCTCTAAGCCACTCTGAGGCCTTGACCCACAAGACCCCGGTGGGAGGCAGAATCTCTCAGCATCTGAACGAATGGTGGGCCATTACTTCAGATGCTTGGGCACTGGAAACAGTAGCCCAAGTTTACTGCCTTACTTTTCAAAATGGGCCTCGAGGTCATCCGCCGAGAACACTGTCAAAATTCCTGATCCGCTCATTGTGCAGGAAATTGTAACCCTGCTAGAGAAACGTGCAAAAGAACATGTACCTGTAGCGGAGAGGAACAAGGGTTGGTATTCCCCCTATTTACTCTTTCCCAAGGACGACGAAGGATTGAAACCCATCTTGGACTTAAACAAGATCCTCCGCAAGGACAAGTTCAAGATGGTTACCCTTTCTCAGATCCTTCAGGCTCTCCAACTCCAAGACTGGTTGGTATCATTGGACCTTCAGGATGCTTACTTTAATGTGCCAATCCATCTGAAGAACAGAAAGTACCTGAGGTTCGCAGTTGGCGGTTCTCACTATCAGTTTCAAGTTCTGCCATTCGGGCTGACCTCTGCCCCGAGGGTTTTCACCAAACTGATGGCAGTAAGTAGTGGCAGTGTTTGAAAATAGAACACTTGAAGGGCCACAAACTCAGAGGCTTCTGCAGGGCAAAGTTTCAGCAACTTTGCACAGTAACCAAGACCGGTCTCAATTGAGAGCAAGTAAGGCTACACAACAAGAGGGAAGTTCTTAGACTTTACAGTACCTCTGTTTAGAAGAAATGGTTCCAGCTGGCATCTGATCCTGTGCAGCTCTGCAGATCCTGTTGTTCCTGAGCCTCAGTCATGGGGACAAGAGGGAGGACGTCTGGGTACTCCTGCTCTGCAATGGGAAGGTCAGCGGCAGCAATGGGCAAACTTCAATTCACCGGTTCTTCAGTGTTTCAGCTCCTCGCGTCTGACAGCAAATAGCAACTCAGCGGTTCTCGGATACCACTTCAGATTTTCATTGCTTCTGGGGTCCAGCACTCTGAGGGGGCTCAGACTTGGTCAGTACTGCATCAGGGATGTCCGGATCTTACTAGTGCCCGGATCCGACTTAAAAGCAACGCACACAATCTGGTGTTCCTCTCCCTGGCTCTTCGGTTCCAGCAGCAGTGGAAATGCAACCAGGTTCGAGAGGATGTCCAGACGGGCTTACTTTGGAGTGGATTGGTCCCACCAACTCAAGGGGACGACACGTCCTTGCAGGGCTTCTCTAGTCGAGGCGAATTTGGACTTGAGCACAGCAGCAGGGCTTCACCGGGCAAACCAACGGTCTAGGAGTTGCAGCAGGCGTCTCTTCCAAGTTCTTCTTCGGTTCCCTTGTCCGGTGGTCGACTCTGCCTTCCAAGCCAAAAAGCCTAGCATTTTATGCAGGTTTCTCCCACTCATTCCAGCCTAACTGCCAATCACACAGCAGGGTGGCTGTCCTTGTCGGACTTCCAGCCGGCCAATCACCTTTGGGTGCATTCCTATAACCAAGGGGATTAAGCACAGGGAGTTTCGGGCACCTCCCTCACTTTCTGCCCCTGCCAGAAATACTGGAGCCCGAGGCGGGCTACACTTGTGAATCCCGCCAAAGAAAAAACAACCAAAGGGACCAAACCTGGTTTGGCACGCAGAGTAAATCTCAAGAAGGACCTTTCGGACAAGAGATGGCGAAAAAAGATGATCGGCCCATTTTGACGAAATGGGCACCCATGGGTGCCTTACCGTGGCTGCGAACACAGCCTGTGGTAAAAACACACAATGGTAGTAAAAAGTAGACTGCTACAAGCCATTGATTGTAGAAAGGGTAATGTTATATATAGTAAGATGGTGTGTGGCGGGTCTATAAAGTTAAATGTAAGTATTCAATTTCACTTCACTGCTCTTGGAAATAGTAGTTTATCCAAGAGAAGGTATTTAAACCTTGGGGAAATCTAAAAGACTTCCCTGTGCCACTGCACGGAATGTGCTGTGTGACGCAATGTACAAAGATGATGCCCATGGAGTTTGTCAGCCTTCACAACCACAAGAATCAGTGTTCAAAATCACATTAACATACATGAGTGGGGGAAAAAGGGTCTCACTCTCTCCAGGCAAAAAAAATGTAAGTCCTAGAGTTCAGCAAAAGAGCTGGGGGTCTCTAAGGTCGAGAGGAATTGGCACATTTCTGAGAATTCTCCCCAACAGACCCCACTTAAAATGTATGCATGCTTGTAATTTCCCATGAGTTGATCAAATAAAATGTGAAATTTAAGTTATTACTGGGATCTAAATGAGGCAGTTGTATCGCAATTTTTCTATAATATATATTGTTTTTTTACCTACTTGCAGGGATTCAATAGCAGAGATTCGTGCTATATGCATTGAAGAGATTGGAGTATGGATGAAGATGTACAGTGATGCCTTTCTAAATGACAGTTATTTGAAGTATGTGGGTTGGACTATGCACGATAAGGTAAAACCTTATATAATAAAAATGTGAAATTTCATGTAAAGGACTGGATGTATAATTGGATCTTGGCCAGCTCGGTTACCCAAGTAGTTGGTTAGTACATTTTGATGTGAAAATGTTTTTCTCCACCATGGGGTCTGGCATGGTTTCACATGCTCCTGAATATTCGGTCAGGCCGGGAATTTTCAGTAGAAAAAGTTTCACTTTCACTTACAAACGGGATTTTTCCTCTAAACCAATCGTACCCTGGGTCATACTGCCCCCAGCCAATGACTGCCCTCTCCCTAAGCGCCTCCTCTGGCAGCAATCTTCATATTTTTACTGCACGTTCATGTGTAGGAAAGTCCACGTGTTTTGCTTTGTGAGCTGATCTAATTTTTTCACACTTTTTCGGTAAAGTTCAAACCAAGTGAGTGTGCTGTTTCTCTTAATCGGCCGACAAACAAGGCTCTGTTTGTTGATTTTCAATGCCCCTCAAGGGAAAGAATCGTCAGTTTCATCGAAGATTCCAGAAGGACATCAGGCTTGCTCTGCAATCTGGACCATGTTGGAGGAGAAGGAGGGGAAGCTCCCTTTTCAAGCTCTGCTCCAGCTGCTGACTACGTAGCGTGTTTGTGGAGGACACAAACCTTCAATGCCTCTACTGTCCCATCTGCATCACAGGGGAGCGAATTGCGAAATCTGCCTCTGGTTCTCCAAACAGTGAAGGATCGTCACAGTAGGCTGGCAGTGTGGCTCAGTGCCAAGGCCTCTGCCCCGTGCGGCAAGTGGGGCATGCCTCACCCAGTACTGGCTGGTCCAGAGAATGTGCTTCTAAGTCCTTTGAGGGTACTCCATCCGTAGGGGCCCAAGACGAGGCCAAGCACCGCAAGTCTGTTTCCATTGGGGGCGCCGTACAAGCAGGTTCCCTCGACGGGCAGGTCACGCTCATTTTCACCATCTGCCTCATCTCCAGCCATCGGTCCAGCTCCTTTAAGAGAAAATCGGCTAACCCGGCTAAGCTCTGGGGGGAAAAAACAAAGGTTTCATATATCAACAACACAAGGCTAAGAGGAAGACCATCTTGGCGGTACCTCTTCTGGACAACATTTGGGAGGAAGGCCTGGCTTTGATGGGAAACCCAGCCATGGCCTTGGCCAAGAGGGTTCGGCTGGAGAACAAATCCCGAGTGCCGTAGTCTGCACCCAAGTGCCTACGTTCACAGCCCTACCCGGACTCGGTCTCAGCGACTTGGTCTAACCCCTCGCATTCATCCTCCGTCCCTCTGGATAGCAAGTGGAATAAGTTGGATGCTATGATAAGAAAAGTAATCTACTCGGCAGCGTCAGTCAAGGCAGCCAACGCCCTTGCTATCCTGACCAGATAGGACACAAAGCTGTGGTATAAGATGGCCTCATGGCTGGGGTTCCTACCCGATGACAAGCGGGTTGAGGCACTTTCCATCCTCCAGGACGGGGGAGGTGGCTTCCGACCATGCCATCACAGAGGCCCTGGACATACCAAAAAGGGGTTTCCGACAGATGGGGAACGGTGTCTACCTCTGTCGTCATGGCTGGCTGAAAGCCACCAAGTTTCGTCAGGAAGTCCATGTGAGGGTTCTGGACATGTCCTTTGGGGACACCGTCTTTGGGAAGGCCGTTGACGAGTCGTTGCAGGCCATGAAGACGGACACTGAGACAGCCCTTGCCTAGGGCACTCTTCAACACCGCCCATCCTTTTGTGCCTGCGGTGGGTAGTCTGGCAGAAGGCGAAGGGTCCTCTTCATACAGTCAACCCTCACAGTCCATGACCCATGAGGCCTACAGAGGCTGTTGCAAGGCTTTCGGTGGAGGTGCCAGATGCCGGCGCTCCCAAGGCGGCACGCAGAGCCCCGAAGCAAGAATAAACCTTCCAGGATGTTGGGCCTCCACCCATGCACCCTGGTTGGAGTCTGGCTGCCGGGCTTTGTCAGCGAGAGGATGATAATATCCCCTGATAAATGGGTGCTGGACGCCCTCACCCACGGACACTCTCCAGTTCCAGTAGAAGTGTCCGCGCATAACACCAGTTGCCTGGCATGAGCAGCACATCCCTCAGCTCCTGCACGAAGAACAGCCGTGATAAAAAAAGGGGGGGGGGGGGCAATAGAGCTGGCTCCAAAGCTATGCCAGTGTTCCGGAGTCTACTCCAGATACTTCTTGGTAAAGAAGACTGGGCGATAGAGCCCCATTCTTGACCTGCGGCACCCCAAGTCCCAAAAATTCAGGATGGTCACCTTGCAGCATGTGCTTGGCCAACTGGAGGAAGGAGACTTCTTGACTTCGCTGCATCTGGGGGACCCATAATTCCACGTCCCCATTCATGAGAAGCATCAGAGGTTCCTGTGCTTCGTAGTACAGGGAAGGCACTGCCAATTCAAGGCCCTCGCGCTCAGACTGAAATCGGCACATAGGGTGTTTACGAAGTGCCTGGCACCAGTGGCGGCCCATCTGCATCTACAGGAGATACACGTACCTCAACAACTGGCTCATCCAGGCAGAGTCAAGGGAAGAAGCCGCCGAACACACAGAGAGGACCGTCCGGCTGCTGACAGATCTGGGATTCCCTGTCAACTATCAAAAGTCCTGCTTGATAACATTGCAGAATGTGCTGTTCCTGGGGGCCAGGCTCAACACGCTCTCCTGCCTGGCAGCTCTCCTGAAATAGAGGGCAGTGGCCATGCTGGGCAAGGTACAACGGCTGTTGGCACTGAAGACCGCCACAGTGCGGACCATCAAGTTGCTGCTCGGCTTGAAGTTGTGCATATACCTGATCTGGCTCTGCAGGTTGCGGATGTGACCCCTTCAGGAATTTCTGGACACTTTGTGGATCCAGGTGTACGGAAGCTTCCCCCGTACCAGGAGACTGTCACCACGGACGCTCCCCTGGACGGTCGGGGAGCCCACAACAGACGTCTCCACGCTGTGGTTGCCGGAGGAGAGGGATCTCCACATTAGTGTCCTGGAGCTGCGGGCAGTGTTCTGGGCCCTCAAGTCGTTCCTTCCGTCCCTCAGGTGTGAGTGTCTTCACAGACAATACCACCACCATGTTCTACATCAGGAATCAGGTGGGGGGCAGCAGATCCCCCAGCGCTCTACAGAGGCGCAGGATTTGTGGCACTGTGCTAACTCCAAAGAGATGTTCCTCATCCCTTTTCACCTTGCAGGAGTCAAGAACACCATTGCAGATTCGTTCAGCAGGGAGCTGCGCTCCTTCCATGAGTGGGAACTTTGACATGATCAAGTGGACAGCCTCTTCCTCAAATGGCGTAGACCCCAGATCGATCGGTTTGTGACGTTGACAAATTCCAAAAACTTGAAAATCGCCAGCAGGTTCCACCAGCAGAGGAGCATGGGGGACATGTTTTCCTTCCTGTGGGAAGATCTGTTCTGTACGTGTTCCCTCTGTCATCAATCAACTCAAACGGTGCTCATGCAGGATGATCCTTGTCTCCCTGGCGTGGCTGAGGCAGATTTGGTACTGGGTCTTCTCAGCCCCACGCACCACCCCCCCGGTCAATTTGCCAGTGGTTACTGATCTTCTCACCGGAGAAGGAGATGCAATCCTACATCACGACCCAGGGTGCTGAACCTGGATGCTCGACTTCGAGCTGGGGAGGGGCAGCGCGTCGTCGACTCTTCACTGCTACGGGCACAAGTGGAAGCGTTTCGCGATGTGGTGCTGGACACAGACGATCAATCCTTTGAGGCACACAGCCCTGCGGTTGCTGCTGTACTTGTCCTTGGCCAAGGTGGATCTAGCGGCTTTCTTCGCTACATCAGGTCTCTAGGACGGTCTTCTCTTTGGCCCCACTGTCTTGTCAAGGATCTGTTTTGATTGTACCCGCTGATGAAGGCTCCTCCCCCGGCATGGGAACTCAACGTGGTACTGACGAGGCTCATGGCGTGGGGGGGGCCCTCTTTGAGCCTATGCATCAGGCCCCTCTCAAGTTCCTCTCACCGGAGACTTCTTTCCTCGTGGCCATCTCCTCTGCCAGCAGGATAGGTGAGATTTAGGCCCTATCCTGATAAAACAGCCTAATCAGACTTTTCACGACACAAGGATGGTTCTCTGGAAGCACCCATCCTTCAGAATTCCACTTCAACGAGCCTTTGGTGTTCCCTGTGTACTTTCCGATACCTTTGTCACCGGCTGAAAAGACTTTGCACTCGCTGGATGTGGCTTGTGCTCTGAAGGTCTATGTGGCGCACACAGAGTTTCTGGAAGACTTCTCAACTATTCGTGAACTTTGGTCCTGTGATCCATGGGAAGGCCTTGTCCAAGTCTTCCATCTCCAGGTGGCTCTCCAGCTATATCACACTGTCACTGGTTGGCAAAACGACCATGCCCGGCCGTCCGACAGTCCATTGCACCAGACCGATCGCTGCCACGACAGCGTTCCGGTCTGGTGTGCCCCTGCTGGACCTCTGCAGGGCTGCTACGTGAAGGTCTGTGCACACCTTCATGGGATACTACAGTGTTGCCAGGGCAGAGTTCAGGGTAGGCCAAGCACTGCTATGCTACCTGTTCACTAGAAGGTGACCCTGTTCTGGAGGTAATAGTAATTGCTTTTACTGAGCCTTGCCACCTCCCTTGGCTGTGGAATATTGTACTGCTATGCATTCTTTATTCATGAGCATGTGAATCCATGCCAGACCCCATGCTGGAGACGGAAAAAGTTACTTACCTGTAACTATTGTTCTCTAGCATGAGTCTGGCATGGATTCACATGCAAACCCTCCCGCCGTCCCCTCTGTGGCGCTTCTTGGTCATACTGCCACTTGCCGTGCTTACCAAATCTGAAGGAGGGGTTTAGGGAGAGGGCAGTCATTGGCTGGGGGCAGTATGACCCATAGCTCAGTGATATTGGTGTATAGGCGAAGGACAGTTTAGAAACTAAACTGAAACTGTTTTTTCTGTTACCAAGGATTCCCAGCCGGGCGGGGAATATTCATGAGCATGTGAATCCATGCCAGACCCATGCTGGAGAACAATAGTTACAGATAAGCATGGGGTCTGGCATGGATTTACATGCTCATGAATATTCCCCGTCAGGCCGGGAATCCTTGGTATAGAAACAATCAGTATCAGTTTCGTTTCTGATCTGTCTTTCTTAGTAGTAACCAATCACTGGTCTCTGGGTCATACTGCCCCCAGCCAATGACTGCCCTCTCCCTAAGCCCCGCCTCTGGCAGCCATCCTCAGATTTTTACTGCACGTTCAAGTGTTGGGAGTCCTCGTGCTGTAGCTCTCGAGCTTTTGCTGCGTTTTCGTGCTTTTTCAGGAGATTTTTCTAATTTCTCGGTTAAATAGAGCCTCCAGCTTCACCGTTTCTACATCCGATCAACGGGGACCAGTTTTGGAGTTTTCTACGCCCCTCAAGGGTGAAGATTTCATCGAGTTACGCTTTTGGAGGATTCCAGAAGTTCCGAGGCATACCCCGGACATGGCCCAGGAGAAAATAAGTTCGACGCCCGGGAAGCTGTTCAGGACCTGCCCTGGATGCCAGCTTCAGAATGTGTTCAAGGAGGACGAGCATTCGTTATGCCTCTACTGTCTCCATGAGGACAAGACACACGGAGAAGGACTGTGCGTTTTGTGGGAACATGTCGGAGCGGACCATGAAGGATCGCCACCTCTGTCTCGCCAACAGGCTGGAAGGGAAGAGCCTGTTAGGCGAGAGGAAGAAAAAGAAGTCCGAGCAGTCTTCTAAGTCCTGTGAGGGCGCCCCGGTGACGGGGGCCCAACGAAAGGCCAAGCACCGCAAGTCTGCGGGTACCGGGAGCGCCGAACGGTCGGGCTCCTTGGCTGCCAGGCAGGGCGCATCCTCCCCAGCGCCATCAACCACGAGCCAACGCTCTGGCTCGGGTAAGAGGAAGTCCGAGAACCTGGCGAAGCTTCTGGAGAGGCCCCGGTCGATCTCGAAGATTCCGGCAGAGGGGGAGCGAGGCTCGAACCCTCCCCCCAAGGTGAAGGTCCCAGGCGTACAGAAGGTGATGATGGCCTTAATTCACCCTGCTAAGACCTCGATTGAGGATGTCGCAGCGGCCCTGGCTCAGCCTGTGGAGGCTACGCCAGTGGAGGCGACATCAGGACCCAGAGTCTCCCTGCCACCGCGGAGGGAGTCGTCTTTCAGGCCCATTGAGAAAACCCCCACAAAGTCCTTGTTGGAAAAGGAGGGGGAGGGGCAGGTGGCCATCGTGGATACAGACACGACCTCGGAAGAGCTCATCGAAGTCGTGGAGGAGGCCCAGCCCATCGGAAGGGATCCCAATGAGGGCGACGACGAGAGCGACTGTCGGTGACGAGGTTCCTCAAGATCCTTAGTGCCCGTCGTTTCCGGTGCCGCAGGACACTTTGGCGGCCATTTTGTCAGCGATCAGTCCTTATGCTTGGAGATGAAGGTTGCCCCTCCCCCCAACGGAGGTACCGGAGCCAGACCCGACGGGGGAACCGGAGCCGGGACCTTCGGAAAGCCCACCGCATAAGAGGACGCATCCTCCACCACCTCTCGCACCTCTGCGGCCTTCTCTGCCTTCCCCCCAGTCTACCCACGGGGATGATACAGGCACGGACACGGCTACGACAGGTACAGATGACGACGGAGGCGATGACGGGACGTGTCCCCCGTCGCCCCCTGCTCGGGCGTCCCCCGTCACCCCCTGCTCGGGCGTCCCCCGTCGCCCCCTGCTCGGGCGTCCCCCGTCGCCCCCTGCTCGGGCATCCCCGCCCGACGAGATTGGATCCTTCCATGCCATGATTTCCAAGGCATCCGAGCTCTTCCAGCTCTGTCCAGAAGAGAAGGAAGGGTTCCTTTACCAATGGCGCGAGGCTAAAAGGAAGACGGTCCTCGCCGTAACACTTCTTGATGACATCTGGGATGAGGGGCTGGCCCTCCTCAAGAACCCTGCCACGGCGCCTGCAAAGATGGACCGGTACGAGAAGTAGTACCAGGTCCCCGACGCTGCCCCTTGTGCCTTTGGGCACAACCTACCCTGGATTCGGTCGTCGCAGTCCTCAACATCAAATCCCCCCCCCCCCTCCGGACGGCGAGGGCAGGAAGCTGGACACGATGGGACGACGGGTCCTCTCATCCGCAGCAACGACTATCAAGGCGGCCAACGCCCTGGCTATCGTAGCCCGCTACGACAGGGAGTTGTGGTTCAAAATTGCCCCTCTGTTGGACTTCCTTCTGGACGCCAAAAGGGCTGAGGCCCTTGAAATCTTACAGGAAGGTGAGATTGCTTCGGACCAGGCCATCGCAGTGGCAACGGACATCGCCGACACCGGTTTCCGTCAGTTGGGCAACAGCGTTTGCCTGAGAAGACGAGGATGGCTCAAGGCGACGGATTTCCGCCAGGAACTACAAACCAAGGTTTTGGACATGCCCTTCGACGGGAACAACCTTTTTGGGAAGGCGGTAGATGAGTCCCTTCAGGCCATCAAGACAGACACGACGACGGCGGTCCTTTTGGAGCTCCGGAGGCAGACAAGGTGCCTCCAAGGGATCCGGCAGTGGCTCCTCGACATACCGCCAAGCGGCAAGATCTTTGTCTCAGGAAGCCTACAGGGGACGCGGCAAGTCAGGTGGTGCCTGTCGTCGGGAGGTCAAGGAGGCAAGGCGGCCTCCAACAAGATTGAACCGACCGTGGGGTCGGTCCCCCGCCGAAGCACCCCTGTGGGAGGCTGGCTGGCGAGGTTCGTCAACGTGTGGGAGTCCATCTCCACCGACCGTTGGGTGCTGGACGCCCTGGCCCAAGGGCACGCCCTCGAGTTCCAGAAGAAGTGCCCTCGCGTTCCACCCGTGGCCAGGACAGAAAATCACGTCCCTCAACTACTGTTGGAAGTAAGGGCAATGCTCAAGAAAGGTGCCATTGAGCTCGTCCCAAAGAGGCTTCGGGGCTCTGCAGTTTACCCAAGGTACTTCCTCGTAAAGAAGAAGACAGGAGGATGGCGTCCCATCCTGGACCTGCGACGACTGAACAAGTACATCGAGGCACAAAAGTTCCGGATGGTCACCCTCCAGCACGTGCTGGGACAGCTGGAGGCGGGAGATTTCCTGTTGTCGTTGGACTTGGAGGATGCGTACTTCCACATCCCCATTCTAATAAGATACCGAAAGTTCCTCAGGTTCGTGGTCCAAGGGCTGCACTACCAGTTCAAGGCCCTCCTGTTCGGATTGAAGTCGGCACCCAGGGTGTTCATCAAGTGCCTTGCACCGGTGGCGGTGCGGCTGCGCCTGCAGGGGATCCACGTCTACCCCTACCTGGACGACTGGCTCATCCGGGCGAGAACAAGGGAGCTCGCTGTGGAGCACGCTATAAAGACCGTCCAGCTGCTCACGGACCTGGGGTTCTCCATCAACTTTCCAAAAATCCCACCTGCTCCCGTCGCAAGTCGCCCTGTTTCTGGGAGCCAAGCTCGACACAGTGGCGCAGCTGGCCTCGCCGTCGGAGGAAAGGACCAGGACCATCCTGGGGAAGGTGCAGCATCTGCTGGCCACGGACATGGCCAGGGTAAGATCTATCAAGTCCCTCCTCGGGATGATGTTCTCCTGCATTTATCTGGTGCGTCTTTGCAGGCTTCGGATGCGCCTCTTACAAGAGTTCTCGACGCCCGCTGGGTCCAGTCGACGGGCAGCTTCGAGGACAGGATCCCACTCAACGAGACGTTCCGTCAGGCGATTCGGTGGTGGGTTACCCGCTCATCTGTCGGCAGGCACGGACTTTCATACCCCAGCTCACTAGGTGACGGTGACGGATGCCTCCCTGGGAGGTTGGGGAGCGCACTCCGGAGATCTTCACTCGAGAGGCCTTTGGCTCCCGGAGGAGAAGTCACTCCACATCAACATCTTGGAGTTCCGCGCAGTGTTCTGGGCTCTCAGGTCTTTTCTTCCGTCCCTCAAGGGCAAGGTGGTGAGGATCTTCACCGACAACACCACCACGATGTTCTACATCCAGAAGCAGGGCGGAACCAGATCCCCAGCCCTATCCAAGGAAGCCCAGGATCTGTGGCATTGGGCCGTCGCCCAAGCGATGTTTCTGGTGCCTTTTCATCTGGCAGGAATAAAAAAACACCATTGCCGACTCGCGCTCGTGCCACGAGTGGGAACTATGCCAGGATCAAGTGGATTGACTCTTACGACAGTGGGGCGAACCCCAGATCGATTTCTTCGCGACGGCGACAAACTCCAAGTGCCGGAGGTTCGCCAGCAGGTTCCCCCAGCCGAGGAGCATGGGCGATGCTTTCTCGTTCCCCTGGGACAGCCTATTCCTTTAGGCGTTCCCTCTGCTGCCGTTGCTGCTCCGGCTCATCAACCAGCTCAAGAGGTCCTGGTGCAGGATGATCCTCGTCGCACCGGCGTGGCTGAGACAGATCTGGTTCCCGGACCTTCTGTACTTGTCAGCTTCCACACCAGTAAAGCTGCCGACGGACGCGGATCTTCTCTCCAGAGAAGGAGGCGCCATTCTTCACCACAACCAAGAGTCATTGAACTTGCAGGCCTGGCTCCTGCAGCACTAGAGTTTGGAGGGTACGACATCCCAGCCGACTGCAGAGAGGTTCTTGCAAAGGCCAGGGCGTCCTCAACGCGGACTATGTGCTACAGACATAAATGGAAGAGGTTCTCTGGTGCCGTGCACAGAAGATTAACCCTCTGCGGATTACGGCCCCTCAAGTATTGCCGTACCTACTGTCATTGGCCAAGGCTGGACTAGCTCACGCTTCCATCAAGATGCATCTGGCCGCCATCTCACGATACACCAGAACTACGGGACGGGCGTCCTTGTGGTCTCATCGGCTGGTGAAGGAATTTATGAAGGGATTGTTCCGATCATTCCCGCCGGTGAAGGCCCCGGCCCCGGCGTGGGAGCTCAACGTGGTGCTGACCAGGCTCATGGGGGCCCCATTTGAGCCTATGCATTTGGCACCGTTGAAGTTTCTGTCGTGGAAGACAGCTATTCTCGTGGCCATCACTTCCGCACGACGAGTGGGAGAGATCCAGGCCCTATCTTGCAAGCCACCATACTTGACGTTTCACGACACTAGGGTGGTGCTTAGGACGCACCCCTCCTTCATGCCCAAGGTGCCGTCGGACTTCCACCTCAACGACCCCTTGGTGTTGCCAGTTATCTTCCCGCCGCCTTCGTCGCCGGCTGAGAGGACTCTGCACTCGCTGGACGTAGCTAGAGCTCTGAAGTTCTACGTGGACCGCACGAAGGGTTTTCGGAAGACATCACAGCTGTTTGTAAACTTTGGACCTGTGAACCAAGGGAAGGCTCTCTCGAAGACTTCCATTTCCAGATGGCTCTCCGGATGCATCATGCACTGTCACCGGTTGGCAAACCGACGGCTGCCCGGCCGTCCGAGAGCCCACTCGACCAGAGCGATCGCTGCTACCACAGCGTTCCTGTCTGGTGTGCCCCTGCTCGACATCTGCAAGGCTGCGACGTGGAGGTCGACACACACCTTCACGAGATTGTACTGCGTCGATCGGGACTCCAGGGAGGAGTCCAGGGTCGGCCAAGCTGTGCTGCGCAACCTGTTCGCTTAAGGTGAGCCTGACGAGGAGGTAAGAGATGCTTAATGTTGAGTTGTTGTATTGCTTAATGTTGAGCCTGTTGCCACCTCCCGTGGTTGTGCATGTGTGTACTGCTATGTATTCTTATATTCATGAGCATGTGAATCCAAGCCAGACCCCATGCTGGAGAAGGAACAAGTTACTTACCTGTAACCTTTGTTCTCCAGCATGGGTCTGGCATGGATTCACATGCGAACCCTCCCGCCTACCCCTCTGCGGCTCTTCACTTGGTCATTATGCCACTTTACGTGCTACCAAATCTGAGGATGTCTGCCAGAGGCGGGGCTTAGGGAGAGGGCAGTCATTGGCTGGCGGCAGTATGACCCAGAGACCAATGATTGGTTACTACTAAGAAAGACGGATCAGAAACGAAACTGATACTGATTTTTTCTATACCGAGGATTCCCGGCCTGACGACGGGGAATTTTCATGAGCATGTGAATCCATGCTGGAGAACAGTTACAGGTAAGTAACTTGTTCCTTATTGAATAACTGTTAGAGGGTGTTGTGAAGAGTCAGGAACGAAACTCTGACACAAGTTAGCCATGTTTTTGGTCATATACTTTTATTCAAATCAAAAATGGGTTGGGAAAATGCCTCTCTGACCTTGCTTTAAGAGGAGTTTCCCTACCCAAACCAATCTGTCAGTGGCAGAATGTCCAAAGCAAAACTGTTGGCGTCCACATTTCTATTCTGACCCTCACACTCTTATTAAACTAAATTCTACTGTTAAAATGCTAATGTGTTTGGTGGTTCAGAAAAGTGTTCAAAAAGGAAGAATAAACTCCAAAACACAGGTACATCAAGGATAAGGATCCTTGCTCCAGAGGGTCTCTCCCTTCCCCTAGATTACTCTTTACTTGTGATATACTCCTACGTCCTGTCCCCTTTACTTCATCCGTGTGGGCGTCCCCCCCAACATTTGTCAGGGGAAAATGTAGCTTCACCTTTAAATTTAGGTGTGGGGTCATGACCCTGGGAATTCCCATTAAGGCTGTTACGCAAGATTATATGCAGTACCCTTTGGGTGCACTAAAACAGCCTTGACCTCCTGGCAACACACTACCAACCTTTGTAGTACAGACTTATTATTTTGTTTTTATTTTATTTTTATTAAGCATTTAGTATATAAAGAAATACAAACATTTTGCTTAGTCCTTGAGAAGAAAAACAGTAAAGAAAAGTTCTTCTCGCCATCCTTCATAAGCCAAGCAAGAGGTTCTCCTTCTTGTATCATGTCATTAATGTTTAGTCTTTGATATGTCCTGTATGAGAAGTTGCCTGGCTATGAGACAGTGTAGAATCAGGTTTTCCATTGACAGTCATCGCTGCCAGTTTGGTCAGCATCATTTCTAGGAAGACTCCTAAAGCCCTGGTTGTTCTTTGGTTGGGATTTTCATATAAGGCTTTCCACCATAGGTCAGAGTCCAAACCACAAGCTGCCGACAAGATTTTACTCAGGATGTTCGTTCTTTTAGCTTCTAGTTTTTCACAAAACATTAGTAGATGTTGTAGTGATTCCTCTTGTTGATGGTACAATCGACAGGTGTGATCGTTCGTCAAACCGTATTTCTTTAGATTGTGCTTTGTTCTGAAGATGTTTAGTCTAAAGCTCAGGATCAGAGCTCTGTGTTTGCTGTTGGCACTTTTTCCTAAGTATTTGGCCAATATCTTGGGATTTTTAGTGTTTTCGGCAATGTGTGCCTGCATGAGGCTGCCCGCGTAGTTTCTGATTGCGAACAGTCTATTGATCGGAGTAGTGTTTTGACTCGCTGTGGATGAACTCTTAGGGTCTCTTGGCTTACACTCATTTGGTTTAGGAATTAATTACACTTTTGTCTCCACACTGTTAGTGTCCACGAGGGTTATTTGTCATTCCCCTTTTTTAGAACTACATATTGTGGTGGACAGTCTGAGCTCTATCTTTCTAAACGTGGTTAGTGTTTGTTAGGCAGAAACCTGTGCAATTCCCTCTTGGACCACTGCAAAAGATTTAAGACTACAGGTGTTTGGCAGTAAGCCCACTTGGTAGCAGTCTGTACCACACAGATTCACTTGGTAGCTGTGGCTGAGCAGTCAGACTTCCCTCAAGAAGAGTTAGGCAGTATACAGCGTATTCACAATAGGTCAAAAGGAACACAGCAAACACTGACCAGAGCTTGGTGTAAAAGAGATATAATTATTTGTTTAAAACCACATCTAATAAAACACACAGGCACTAATATTAAGCAGTTCAAAAACACGGTCACTAAAAGATATACACTCCCTTAAAAGAATATTAGACAAGTCTTAAGTAAACCCCCACTTATTTTCAGACAGCGGTGAGCGCTTAACACAGATGGCACTCTAATAATTTGTTTTAAAAGGGAGAGAAAAGCAGAGTATAAATTGAAACAGATCCCAACACTTTCACAAGAACACAGCAAGAGAGGAAGGCAGAGTCAAACTGTGAAGTTAGAGTTCAGAAGGCCGAATCCACTTTAAGAGGATCAGAACGAAATGTGTCCAAGGTCACACGGTTGAAAAGTGCACAAAAGTCTCGAAGGCTCAGAAAGAGTTAAACCAATCTTTCAATCGATCAAGGAGCAGGTGAGTGCGCCCACCCATCCGCACCCCTCTTGCCTGTAATTTTACTGTAATTGGTGTGCCCAGGCCCCGCGTTGCCCCGTGTCTCCCGGCCTCCCCTCCTGGTTCTCGCTCGCCCGCCCTCCTCCCAGCCCACCCCCCACTCCTGATTGGCTGCATCCAAGTTGTTTCCTGGGTCTAGCGACCCGTGCTGAAGCACCCGCTCCCTTTCAAACGATCAAGGAGCAGCTGAGTGCGCCCACCCATCCGCGCCCCTCTTGCCTGTAATTTTACTGTAATTGGTGTGCCCAGGCCCCGCGTTGCCCCGTGTCTCCCGGCCTCCCCTCCTGGTTCTCGCTCGCCCGCCCTCCTCCCAGCCCGCCCCCCACCCCTGATTGGCTGCATTCAAGTTGTTTCCTGGGTCTAGCGACCCGTGCTGAAGCACCCGCTCCCTTTCAAATGATCAAGGAGCAGGTGAGTGCGCCCACCCATCCGCGCCCCTCTTGCCTGTAATTTTACTGTAATTGGTGTGCCCAGGCCCCGCGTTGCCCCGTGTCTCCCGGCCTCCCCTCCTGGTTCTCGCTCGCCCGCCCTCCTCCCAGCCAGCCACCCACCCCTGATTGGCTGCATTCAAGTTGTTTCCTGGGTCTAGCGACCCGTGCTGAAGCACCCACTCGCTTTCAATCGATCAAGGAGCAGGTGAGTGCGCCCACCCATCCGCGCCCCTCTTGCCTGTAATTTTACTGTGATTGGTGTACCCAGGCCCCGCGTTGCCCCGTGTCTCCCGGCCTCCCCTCCTGGTTCTCGCCTGCCCACCTCACAGCCCGCCTCCCGACCCGCCCCTCCCGCCCTTCATCACTGGTCCTCCCAGAGCAGCCCTCTGCCCGGCAGCCCCCAGCGGCTAAGGTCCCCAAGGCCAAGGGCGGCTCCAACAGAGGCGGCTCCAGGAGTGTCAGCAGGTGTCGGCAGGGGAAGCCAAGGAAGCCACCAGACACCAACAAAACCGTAAGTGTTGGCTTGGGTGGGGGTTAGAGCAATTACTCTATTCCAGAAAGCTCCTGCCACTCTAACATACCTCACAATAGCGCGCAGTATAATGTCAACCAATGATTGTTAGCATATGCCACACTTAGATGGAATCTCTAAAAACCTTGCTGAGAAAGTTGAATTTAGAAGTCTACCCAATTGCATTTGAAGTTGCGCCCAATAGCCTCTCTGAGAAAAGCTGAATTTAGAAGTGTACCCAATTGCATTTAGAAGTTGCGCCCAATAGTACCCAATTGCATTTAAAAGTTGCGCCCAATAGCCTCTCTGAGAAAGTTGAATTTAGAAGTGTCCCCAACTGCATTTGGAAGCTGCACCAAAGAGCCTCTCTGAGAAAGTTGAATTTTAGAAGTGTACCCAATTGCATTTAGAAGTGTACCCAATTGCATTTAGAAGTGTACCCAATTGCATTTAGAAGTGTACCCAATTGCATTTAGAAGTGTACCCAATTGCATTTAGAAGTGTACCCAATTGCATTTAGAAGGTTGCACCCAATTGCATCTAGAAGGTTGCAACCAATTGCATCTAGAAGGTTGCACCCAATTGCATCTAGAAGGTTGCACCCAATAGCATCCTCTGATAAAGTTGAACTTAAAATTGTTCCCAATTGCATCTAGAAGTTGCGCCCAATAGTACCCAATTGCATTTAGAAGTTACGCCCAACAGCCTCCCTGAGAAAGACGAATTTAGAAGTGTACCCAATTGCATTTGGAAGTTGCGCCCATTACCCTCTCTGAAAAGTTGAATTTAGAATTGTACTTACGTGGTCTCTTGGAGCGGACGAACGCATGGAGCAGATGGATTTGTAGAGCGGATGAGTATGCTGAACGGTTAAGTACGTGGAGCTGGGGAATAGTATGTTGAGGCTAGCAGTGGGTAGACCTGAGGAGTGTATAGATCAAATAAGCGTACTGATCAGAGGTGTATACAGAGCAGTTGAGAAAGACGAACGCATAGGCAGACATAAGCACAAGCACGGGCTAGACTGGAATGCACGCGCAAGTACACGAGTGCATACGTATGGAACACATGAGAGCATGCATGAGCCTCACTGGAGAATGAAGACCAGACTTGAGCACGCAAGGTGAACCAGAGTACATGAATATGTCGAGCAGACACGAATGCGTAGGACAATCCTGAACACCTGAAATGAATAAAAATACATAGATCGGACCTGCCCGCCCGGAACTGCGTGACAAACATAATATGCTTTGGAATGCAGGGAACGTTTGAAAAACAGACCATACCACACTCCACGCTTACTCTCTCCCTTACTCCACCACTCATCTAGAACACAGAGATACTATGACACCATTCGGTATAACTGTTCTCATATCTACATCTCCCGCTCACCCCACATCACTCTATGTAAACACTGCTGGTTTCACACCCCCCAGCCAGGCGTTCTCCTCAGGCCTAACACAGCCACACTCGTTCTGGATAAAGCCGGCGAGAGCGAACACATACTCCTGATCTCTCATCCACCACATCTACCGCTATGAAGCAGCTACCACCTGAATTCCGCACCAGCTGCACACATACCTGGTGCGCACAAGCACTTTTTGGACTCTCTCTACTGAACTGAACTTCGGTTCCCAAGGGCGTTCAACCTACCAGCGCCTTCAGACCATACCAATGGTATATAAGGTGCTATATAAATGCAAAATAACATAACATAACAAAATAAAAGGACCAGTTAGATGGTCAAGGCGGCCAGCCCAGTCCAGAAGGTTAAGGGGTTATTATTACCTTGTAGCAATCTTTAGAAAGGGAGGCCTGGCGGACACGGTACCTGAAAGTGGTGACAATACTCCAGCGGGGGCAGTTGTTCCTGGCAGCGGTTGCAAGTCAGTGCTTCGTCCGGGGGAAGAGAGGATCTCGTCGGGGAGGAAGACAGGAGTCCGTTGCACTGCCAGGGAAGAAACCAGCCGCGGAGTTCTCAGTTAAAAGGTGCCGTCCTTTTGTTCGCGGTCCAGTGGTAAGTGGCTATCCGGTTGCCGGGGTGCTTGGCATGGGCAATTCGACCACAAGACGTCCTGGGATGCGAGTAAAAGAAGGTGAACTGGTTGTGCTCACCAGTCAGGGGAAGAAGACTCTCCAGCAGGGAGATCTTCTGTCGTCAGGAAGTGCTGAGTTGGTTCCGCAGGGCTCCACCGGTGGTGTCGTCGTAGCAGGTCGGCTCAGCTTCTCCCACATCGGATTCTCAGGTCCTGTGGCGACTTCTGAAGTTCCAGTCCCCAAAGCCCTGCTTTTATGCAGCACACCCCCATTCACTCAGCCTAGCTGTCAATCAAACATGCTAAGTGGTGAGCCGGCCGGCTCACCACTTGGGCCAATCACACAAGAGTGCGACTTGAGTTACCAAGGTAACTCAGTCCAGGGTGCCTAAACCTCCTCCCACACCCCCTGTGGTACTCCGCCTGAGTGGCACCACTTTTGGAGGCTTCTGTGGAGAAGCCCGCCAAAAGTGGAACAAAGGGCTCGACTTGGGTTGGAGTCACAGAAGAGAACACAAACGCCATTTTAGAATCGAGTCCTGGCAAAAACTACCAACCGGCGAATTAATATTAAATAAATAAACCGGCGGTATGTTCGAGGCTATGAGAATTAAATAATTAAAGTTGGTAGCCTCGAACAATGGGAAAATCCCATAGGAAAATATTTGCGGTCGAATATAAAGAGTAGTATCCACTGCCACCAGCCAAAACTCGATCAGGGGGGACGGAGACGTGCCCCCTCGACTAACAGACCCCGGGGCAATCGAATTGCCCCGACCAGTACATCCTCAATATGATTTTGTACTGGTTTCTGTTCATAATTTGGGACTAGTAAAGCCAATGGTGACTTTACATGCCCTGGGAGACAGTAGTCAGTCCCAGGGTATGGAGTCTATGGTGGGGTGTCACTATGACACCCCTGTGTCACTGCACGGAGGGTGCTGTGTAACACACATAGTAAAAACACATGAGACCCTATGGAGTAAAGGACCCCATAGCCCATAAAACACATTAACAGTCAAAGGAACACCATAAATCATGTCCAAGAGTGGAACAAAGTGTCTCACTCTTGGCAGGAGAAAAAAACACTCCAGAAATCCAGCAAAGCTGCCGGGGGACTCACTAGGTTAGGAAATTCAGCATAAACAGAGAATTCTCCCTAACAGTGTTTTCCAAACGATTTGCACATGAAGGGAGTGCAGTCCGAGTTTGTGACGTATTACTCCGATCAGTACACTATTTTGCAAGATTAAAATTTTGTGCCAGAATCTTCCCTCGTGTTTATCCCAGGTTTTCCAAGGGATTCTTAAACCGATGTCGCCTGCATATGTGATTGCTGGTACGATCTTCAGATTATAGAATTCCACGATCGCCTTAATGGAGAACTTTCCATATCGCCTTTTGAGAATTAGGGCTTGAGCTGTTAGCTGGTCCATCTTTGAGTAGAGGTGCTGTATCCAGGGTTTATCTCCCCAGTCGCTGCTGATGATGGCTCCTAAATGTTTTATTTTTGCTTGTAGCTATCGGTTGGTTAAGACACCATTTAAAAGGTTTTCTTACTTTTGTTCGAGGATTTTTAATGACAATTTCCGATTTTGCTGCATTTATTTTTTGGTTGTTTTTTGTTCACCAATTTTTGTAGTGCGTCCAGCTTACGTTATAGGCCAATTGGGGAGGTGTCAAGCAGGGTAAGGTCATCTGCATACAATAAGTGGCCTATTGGTGTTCCTCCTAGACGTGGTGAGCACAATCTTTCAGGTTCCTTTTTGTCTTTAATTTCTAGGATGAAGAAGTTATACAGGAATGATGCCAGGGTAAACCCTTGTTTGAGGCCCCTTGTGGTGTGAATGGCTCTACTTAGGCAACCGGCTTGATTTAATTGCACCTGCAGTGTTGTGTCAGTATGTAGGCTGATGATGGCTGCTAGAAGATCTTGTGGACAGCCCTTGACCTAGTTTTCACCATAACATTTCTCCATCGACTCTTGTCGAAGGCCATAGCCATGTCAATGCATGCAAGGAACAGGGTTTTATTTTCCTTTATTGTCTGTATTTTCAGCAGATTTAGAATAGGCAGATTTAAGCCACCATCTACTTCTTCGACGAAGCTGGCTTTTCTTTGGTCCTGGCCTAGTTCTTGATAGTTGATATCCATTCCTCCAATCTTTTGAGCAGGATACCTACGTATATTTTACCCAGAACGTCCAGACGTGATATTGGCCGATAATTGTCTGGTATCACCACTGCGCGTTTCCATGAGGTAGGGATTTGTTTGAGGTTTATTCTTTTGAAAAGGATGTTGCACATCTCAACCCATAGTTCCGGTGCTTGTTTTAACAGGATATTGGTTAGTCCATCTGGCCCCGGTACCTGGGATGCACTGCTTTTTTTTTTGATTAAAGTCAGAATTTCAATTTTTCAGAATTTTATGTTCCAATGGTGGTGGTGGTCTTTTTGCGCCCATGTAGATTTATTGGTAAGATTTTGGCGATCGATATTTTCAAAATGAGCAGACCATTTAGATTCAGTAATTGAATTCAGTTGGTTAAGGCTTTGTGCGTTTTGTTCTTTATTTACCAGGGTCCAGAAATATTTTGCGTTTTTGGTTTCCAGTGCCATTAGCATTTTTTCCGAGTCTTTTGGTATAAGGTCGCTCAGTATGTTTTTACCCAGTGACGGTAAGTTGTCTTGAGTTTTTGCTCTGTCATTTTTATCGATTTATGACTTGTTTTCTTTTTTTGCTAATCGCAGATCCTTTGCAAGCTGCTTTTTCCTTGCGTGCAAATTGGGATCAAAGCAACGTAGCCTTGTGATTTTAACTTTGTTTGTTGGCTCTTGGCATTGCGGAACATTGTTAAACATGTTTCGTACTCAAAGTTGTTCTTGTCTTCTTGCCAACACGCTACCAACCTGTGTAGTACAGACTTAAACCAAAGGTTGGGTTCCTATTGCCAGGAGGTCAGGGTTGTTGTAGTGCAGTGTTAGGCAGGATTGGATGCAGTAGCATTTGGGTGCACTACAACAACCCTGACCACCTGGCTATAGGAACCCAACCTTTGGTTTAAGTCTCTACTACACAGGTTGGGTCAATGAGGGGTCAATGTGAGCTGTTGGGGAGTTATAGATTCACAGTGACACGTATTGAAATAAACACTTTCACACACAAGGTTTCTTGAATAAACAACTATTAATGTATTTATCAGTCAGCTAGAATAAACCTTCAGAAGGGAGCAATGTAACACACCACACAAATATATTTCTAAACCTACTTTTTTTAACCGTTCTTTTTTTTTCAAACTTTCCAAAATTTCCAAACAAAAACAAAACCGACCTAAACAAAATTGCGCCATGAGACACTAGTTCCCCTCGCCCCCTCCCATCCCAACAAATGTATAAAGGGTATATGGAAAACTCAGTTGCTTGTCATATACACTGTAGACCATGTGTGGTTGGCCTTGGAGTCTGTATGAAGCTGGTTACAGAGTTGAGCCATGTGAGTAGACATTGTCCGAAGTAGACTTTAAGTAGCCCACAGACACAACCTACACCCACAGGTGACTTCAGTAACAAGGGTGCTGGGAACATTAATATCTTACTGTTGGCATTCAGAACACTCTTTAAAAGTTAGTAAAAGGCAAAGGGTATTAGCATACAAGAGACCACAAATATTCTTAAGCAGTGCAGATACATTTGGAGTTCACTAGAAGAGTCCTTCAATTCAATAGGCTAAGCCAAAGTCAATGGGCAAAAGTCTTGGATAGGATAAAGCACTTCTGGTAAGTAAATGGAAAAGTCTTTGCACACGTTCTTAGGAGTCTTTGATGTAAAGAAGAAGGACATATAGGGCCACATGCTGATTAGACTTGTGAGTTGTGGAAGTTACAAGCACTTCTACAGTCAGAGGTAAGTTCTCTTACACTTGTTTTACAGTACCTTGGTAAAGAGGAAAAGATGCAGCTGATGACTTCTGTTCCTGTGTAGCTCAGCAGATCTCACTGTTCCTGGGCCTTAGTCGTGGGGACAAAAGGGAGGCCGTCGGGGGACTCCTACAATGCACTGGGACTGTCAAAACCTGCAACTGACAAACTTCACTTTCAGTGGTTGTTTCGCGTTTCAGCTACCGCAAATGGCAACAACGCGGTTCCTGGCTGTCTAGGTGGACTGTACTTGTTTCTGGGGTCCCGCACTCTGCTGAGGGGGCTCAGGCTTGGTCAGTCCGGCTTCGTGGGAGTACAGAGGATCTTCCAAAAGCTTTTGGCCAGCTTAAAAGTACCTTGCACAATCTGGTGTCCCTCTCCCTGGCTATACGGCTTCCTGCAGCAACTCTGAGGAAATTCAACCAGCTCCGAGATGGGTGTCCAGGTGACTTACTTTGGAATTGATTGGTCCCACCAACGCAAAGGGAGAAGTCGTCCTTGTAGGGGCTTCTCTGTCGATGCAAACTTGGCGTTTCAGCACAGCAGCAGGGCTTCACCAGGAAAACCAACAGTCCAGGATTTGCAGCAGGCGTCTTCTTCAAGCTCTTCAGTTCCTTCGTCCAAAAAGCTTTTTGGTGTTAAATGGATGTTCTGGTTTATTTCATGAGCCTAGCGCCAACGACACCATTAGTGTCCACCCAGGTCTCCTGTGCATGCGACCCCTCCATGCCTGTGCCCCTAACTTCATGACCATGACAGGAGTAAAAAGTCTTGGAGGCGTATGAGAACTCAAACGCCTCCTTGCACCTGCATCAGGCCAACGCGGATGCCATGTTGGCAGCCGTTAACCAAAGGCTCTGGCGGTAGATTATTTCCTGCGGTAACTTCCAGCGCAGAGCCAAGCGCGTTTCAAGGCAGGCCTAGGAGAAGGCAAGCTGGTAGCGCAGGATATCCTGGAGTCCACAGTGGCCCACATTGATGCCTTTTGCCGGGCCATCTGCATTTCCACAGACCTGAGAAGGCGGCCTGGCTCTGGGCTACTAAATTTAATCCCGATGTCCAGGAACGCATATTGGACCTTCCATTCGGGGGTAGTGACCTCTTCCACTCCACCGCGGATGAGGAGTTGGATAAGAATAGCTTGCAGACTGCAAATTCTTTTTCTATTCTTACGAATTCTCCAGCCAAGGCCTATACCCAGTTGCAGCAACGCTCCGACAAGGCGCAGGCATTCAGTGTGTTCCGGGGCTTCCAAGAACGAAGGTCCAGGCAACCTGACCGATCTCAGTCAGCACCAGAGGAAACAACAAAAGGGGGAGGCAAACGTTTCTTCCAATCACCCTCCTCCCCAACAGCCTCCGAGGGGATAAAAGGCATGACACGCCCCCCTTCGGGTCCACGTGTCTCCGGTGGGGGGCAGGCTTGTGTTGGGCAAAGTTTGTATGCAGTACCCTCTGGGACCACTACACACAACTCTGACTACAGGTATAAGAAACCCAACCTTTGGTATAAGCTTGTACTACACCGTTTTGAGCAGCCAGGCTCATCTCAAGAGGTGTCAGTGTGAACTGTAGTGGAGATTCACAGTGACAAGTATTCAAATAAACTTGCACGCAAGGTTTCTTGAATAAACAATTATTAATTTGTGAGTCAGAATAAGCCTTCAGAAGGGAGCAATATGATGGTAACACACAACTACACTTCAGTACTGTACACTCTTAGTTTCTAAATCAGTAAAGACCCTTTTGGGATGGCCCACAAACACAACCTACACCCTCAGATGACTTCAATAGCTAGGATGCTGGGGACATTAATCACTTACTGTTGGCATTTAGAATACTGTTAAATTTAGGAAAAGGTGATTTAGAACAACAAGAGACCACAAGTATTCTTAAGCAGGCAATTCCTTTCAGACCCCCCCCCCCCCCCCAAAGAAGAGTCATTCCGTACAATAGGCTAAGCCAAAGTCAATGGGCATAAATCTTATATATGATGAAGCATTTCTGGTAGGTAAGTAGAAAAAGTCTTTGCACAATGTTTTAGAAGTCTTTGGATTCTTCTTTTCTTCAATGTAGGGTCAAAAGCTGATTAGACTTGTGAGTAGCAGAAGATGCAAGCAACTCTTCAGTGAGGGGGAAGTTCTCTCAGACTTTACAGTACCCTTTCTGTATTGAAGAAAAAGGGCAGTGTTGACTTCTGTTCCTGTGCAGCTCTCTCTGTTCCTGGGCCTTAGTCGTGGGACAAGAGGAGGACTTCTGGAGAATCCTGCACTGCAATGGGAAGGTCACTGTTTGCAAACAGCAATCTTCAAATCAGTGGATGTTTAGTGTTTCAGCTCCTCGCGTCTACCGCAAATAGCAACACAGCGGTTCCTGGCTGTCGAGATGGACTTTCTTTGCTTCTGGTGTCCCGCACTGTGTTGGGGCTCAGGCCTGGTCAGTCCTGCTTCCTGGGAGTGCGCAGGATCTTCCTGAAGCTCTAGGCCAGCTTAAAAGCAACGCACACAATCTGGTGTCCCTCTCCCTGGCTGTACGGTTTCCAGCAGCAATTCTGGAAATTCAACCAGCTCCGAGAGGGATGTCCAGGTGGCTTGCTTTGGAATTGATTGGTCCCACCAACTTAAAGGGAGAATGGTGCACCCAAGCAAGTCCCCTCAAGTCCCGCTTTGTCGCAAGACTCTGCTGCTGCTCCAGGGACGCTTTACTTCTCTTACTTTGTTTTGTTTGGAATCTGCTTTGAACTTCAATTGCAAAACGAACTTCAATTCCCACAAGGTGAATTCACTGCAGTGACTTTAAGATAGTTTTACTATCATTCCTACGATATACTAAACGCTGTTTGTTATTTTTTCATTGTTTAGGCTTGTTCACCATTTTGGAGGCTGCTCCTATTTAACCTGGAACGCGTGCGCACCCAAGCAAGTCCCCTGAAGTCCCGCTTTGCCGCGGCGCAGAGGCGGGGAAATGTTGCAAAAAATTATACAATTGTCTCACTTGATAGCTTTTAGGGTGTTTGAAATCTTGCCCTAGCTTATACAAGCCAAGTCTAATTTTCAACTTCGTTGTTTTATGGTTGCTTCATTTAATAGCTAAAGTAGGTGTTTAACAAGTTATTTGAGAGAACTCTACTTATGCAACTTATGCAACTGTACACCCTAAAATCAAATATGCCTAATACAGTCCCCCAAATAGGCACCCCGCTACGTCCTATCTCGAGCAAAATAAAAAACAAAACAGTGTCTTCTTGTATATCTATAACACTCACGCCTCGCGTTAAAAATCGAGTGAAAACTCCAACCTCGAGCAAGGATATCAGACACTTTTGCCCTCCACAGAAAATCATGGCTCAGGATCTTACTCCTCTTGACTTAGTCTGATTCCCTCCTGTTGCAACAATGAATCAGGAGGATTTCCAAGACTCACCGAACTATGCAACCCAAGCCATCACTCCATCAGCACTCCTGTCTTTCGCCCAAAGTGACCTTAATAAATCAAGGAGAATTAGAAAAGCCAATAAATATGACAGCTCAAGGGTCTATGGACACTTCTCCAGCTCAGTCTAGCGCCACTCGGAGCGCGCCTACAAATCGCAAAGCAATTCAAAATCATGAGGACCTCCCAGTCTCTGATGATACAATGTTGCAAGCAATCAAGATTGCCGAAAAAGACAAACCATCTCGACCACAGTTAGACCAGATTGAGGAAATCTCAGACACTGAGGACAATCGAAGTTTTTTCGGAAATTTCAATACAATGAAGTACTCGAGGGAAAATTCATCTCCCCATTCTGCATCACCGGATTACTGCCAACGATGTTCAATGGACTCATCCATCTCTCTAGCAGCCTCATATATTGTACCTACTTCTAGACATCGAGCTTCATGTAGAGAAAAAGTGACTACATCTTCAAGCTCTGGCCTAATTGAAATTACTTTGGTGGCGGTAAACTCAACAATCCAAAGTCTAATCCAACTTTTTGAGTCACTTGAATCAAAAATCAATATTCAATCCGAAAAGATTGGTCAAATTACAACATGGATGAAAACACACCCTCATCAGAAATTGCCTTTAAGACATGCTTTGGCCAAAAAAGAAATTACCAGGGCAACTCCAAATGTCTCAATACCACCTTTCAATTAATACAGTACAAACCTTACCTTCATTTGAGCACATGATCCGCCCGATTGATTCTGTTATTCAGACAACAGCTGACCACAACTCTTTGTTGATAAGTGTGGATAATAACCCAACAAATGTAAAGCGCCAAGCAAATAAGGTAGCCTATGATGTTTTTAATAAGCGCCCTCGTGCTAAAGGCAAGGCACCTTATAACTAAACCCTATAAACCAAGCAATACAACAGCGAAAGTTAACAATCTCACATCTTGTCCTACCTCAATTGACGTAACCAAATCTACAAAATCTCCTTGTAAACAAACTAAGGTGGTTGGTGAATTGCCTGAAAATCAACTTCCAATAACACAAATTGAAAACCCAGGCTGTCCGCCTACGAACCACTCACCATTGAACCAACTTGTCATTGCTTTGGATGACGATGTTCTTGACTCTCTCCAAGTAACTTCACAGGGTCCCTGCGCGAAGTCCAAGAACGCAGTAGACTGTGTGCCTCAACCGGTAATTGTACAGCAAGCATCTAATCCAAAAGATCCGACTCAGATGCCATTAAAGCAGCGGTTGATGCAGATCTTTCACAGCGTGCCATCAAAACAAATATGGTAGTTCCTGTAAATGAGTCTGGTCTAAAAGCACCAATAGAAATCGCTCAGAATCCTAAAGCAAGTGAAATCCAGCCTAAATTGAACCAACAGGTGAACTTGGATCAACCGAGACAAGTGACCTTTGCGAACTCTCCACAAGCAATCCCTAAGGAAGGAAAGCAATCTTGTATGGTTAACGAACAAAATGAGATTATAAAGACAGCTATTGAAGCATACTTTACGCAACATAATCTAGTGCCAACTCATAGCACTCAACTAGGAAACACAGAATTAAGTGCCTCCCATTCAAATAGAAATGTTTTGACCAATGATTTTGCGCTATGGCAAATGACTCCCAGCTCTGCAAAAAACCCTCCGCATAAAAACCAACACATGACAGAGGGCTCTAATCTTAAGCAGCAGAAACCAGATGCCAAAATAAAAAATGGCATTGCCAATTATCATTCGCTCATATTGAAATGCCAAGCTTCACACCAACAATATCTTTCAAGAGCAAGTGTTCTTAACATCTTCAATGACATTCTTGAACTCAGCAGATATCCACAAAGTAGAATTCATTTGTGATGTGAATGCATCCATAGTTCGATTATGGATGAAATCTGGTCTGGTGCGGAATACGTTATGGCGAGCAAAGATGGTACTATTCAAATGTGCCAAGATCCCGAAAGAAAGAACTATGAAACATCGTGAGAGACACAGAAGCCCAAAAACTGCTGCCTAACTGAATGCCAGTGCTCTTTCTGCACTTTGGACCAAAAAATAACCAACGAACAGCTTACTAACATCTAAGCATAACCATCATTGCAGAAAGGCTTTTCTGAAAAGCAATCAAGTTCTCTCCAACTTATAAGTTGGAATACGAGGGCTCATAGCCATTTGCAATGGGAACAAAACAGCAAGCTCTCTGATGTGGATATAGTAATTCCTCAGGATGACTTCTCTTCCCTTATGGGACAACCATGACATAGTCTTCACCCCAGCAATACCTTCACAAAAGGGTTGTCCTATGGCGGGCCTCTTAGTAGCTGTTAAATCTAGCTCCGCTATCGAACTACTTCAATGGGCTAGTCCGAACAACTATATGCAACTTGTCAAAATTACATTTGACGATCAGGCTCTAGCTGTAATTAATCTATATAGAAACCCCGCAGCAATATCGGATGGTCTTTTTCTATAGAGACTTGTCCATGCTATTTGAACTGATTGCGAAAACGAATGGAATTACATGTATCATTCTAGCTGGAGATCTCAATCTGGACTGCACTAAAACATCTAGTGGGAAGAAAACCCAAGAAGTAAATAAATGGAATAGCTACATGAACCATCTCAGCATGCAAATGGCTAGTGGCTCCCTGCCTGGTGATATTCCATCTCATTTCACCTGGCAGAGAGGTATATCAACCAGCACAATAGACTACATTTATTTATCAAATGCGCATTTTATGCATTTTATGCAGTCAACAAGTTTCAAAATGAAAACGCAATCTGCAAGCGATCACCATATGCTAATGCTAACTTGGCCCAGAATTGGCCCTGACAATCAACAAAAGCACACTTGGATGTCCCAAGATCTGAGTATAAACAACTCCAAGACACGCTTTAAGTGGACTCCAAAGTCTCTGTCTGCATTCAACGCAACCTTGTGCGAACAATTAATATCATGTCAACCTCAATCCTATGTAGATACTTTGTCAATGTTTAAAAATCCTTATATTCCTATTAGGAATAAACACAATCATGCATTTAACCAACATATGCAACAGGCAAAAGAAGTATAGAGTAAAGAATTGCGAGCCACTAATGGTCTACCCTTGATCGAGAGTATCAAAGCTCGCAGGGTCATTAAATCTCGCTTCAGAACTGGGCCAGATCCTACAAAGGTAAATTGTACCAACAGGATGGTGAAGCTTTTTTAGTGGCTACATCAAATAAAAATTCACCTCAAATTTGGCAATTGTTAAATCTAAATACAAGTTTGTTTCACAAGCAAACAGGGTTTGTGAAATCCAGTGGATTTCACATTTCGCAGCTCTATATGCGGATAAGTCCTTTGATTCATTCCACTATGAAATGCAACTTACATTATCATGGAATTTGGAATGCTCGGAGGCCATTATAGAAGAACTTATATCAAAATCATCTTTTTCGCCAGCTGCTGGACTGGATGGAATCACTAATCAAATGCTAAAACAGCATCCTAAACATTGGGCTATCGTACTTAACAATATTTTTCAACTAATTCTCTTCACAAAGAAAATTCCAGACACATGGTGTACTTCACTCATAGTACCAATCTTTAAAAAGGGTGTTCGTGGAATTCTGTCAAACTATCGACTAGTCCTAAGGGTCTTCAATAAATGGTTAGTCATCCAATTCCCGTGATCGAAATCAAACCGGTTTTGTTCCAGGCCTTAACTTAATGATAATTAATGCTTTAAAAGAACAAGCAAAAAATACAAATACATCACTGTTCTTTGCGTTTAATGACTTAAACACGGCATTTGACTCTGTCTCAAGAGTGAAGCTAATTGAGAAATTGGTTAAAGCCCAATGTCCCCAAGATCTGATTGATATCATCTACCTGTTGCACTCCTCAACCTCTATTCAGTTTCGTCTGACCTTTATGGGATTGTTGTCTGCTGTGATGGGAACTGCAAGAGGATTGAAGGCTTCGGCCCTGTTTAGTTTTTTCATCCATGATGCTAGAGATATTTTCATCCATATTACATCAGACTCGCCAAAAAATAAACACGATTGCAATACAAGCATTATGGTATGCCGATTATCTCGTTCTTATCTCTAAGACCCCTACAGGACTGCAAAAGCGATTCAGTTCTCAATACTTACTTTGATGAAAATGAATTGTCAATGAATGTGAAAGTCAAATTGTAGCATATACCCCCAAACCAACACGCAGAAATCAATTTCCATGGAGAGTTAAAGACATCACTTTGGATGTTGTTTCTCACTATAGATACTTGGGCCTACCATTTGAAGGTAATAATTCTGCCTCAGTGCACACACATGTTACAAGATAAGTTAACTTCTCCAGCATTGGATCTTTCATGGTTTCACATGCTTAGAATATTCCCCGTTGACAGACTGGGAACCCTTGGTACACTTATAAAGCAGTTTCCCATAGGACACAAAAGTGTCAGAAGTTTTCCTAACTACGTCGTTTTTTGGGGCCGCCCACGCATGCCCCACTAGGACGTAGCGGTATAAATTACCCGCCCCCGCGGCTCTCTTCAGATTTCAACAGTCTCCAAAGTAGTGGGAGCACCTCGTGTAGTCTATTTTTTCTAGGTTGTACTGTTGGAGTTTTGTCCTGATGTCTGGAAAAGCGCTGTTCCGCCCGTGCGCTACGTGCGGGTTGAAGGTGGTGTATGAGGGGGGACGGACATATGGATTGCATATATTGTCTACACCCTCATTCGGCAGACAAGTGCGACATATGTAAGGGCTTCTCCCAGAAGACTCTTAAATATCGAAGTCGTCGACTAGTGGCATGGTTAAACGATGGAGCGGGGGCATACCCGCCTTCGGAGGTAGGCTCCACGCGCAGCGTGGCCTCAGCGTCCAAATCTTCAGGGGCCCCGCGCCGCTCGACATTGTCGGAACCCCCGGTGAAGAATTCACGACCGGCGGAGAAGCAATCATTGAGAAGCCATTCTAAGGAGCCCTCGTCGAAGAAAGCCTCGTCATCCTCACCTTCGACGAAGAAAGACAGAAAGGAAAAGTCGAAATCCTCCTCGGGCGATCACCATAGATTGACCTAGAGTCAAAAAGCGGAGAAGCGTAGGTCAAGTTCAGAAAAGGCGGGAACGCCTCTGGGACCTGCACGACTACCACGGTCGTCGACGGCAGGGCAGTCGTCGACCCCTTCTCTGCCACTGACCCAATTGGTCTCAACTATTCTTGGGCTGCAGATGGTGACGGCGACGACATTGACGGGGCCAGCTTTCGCCTCGTCGACGTATATTGCGCAAGAGGCCTGGTGACCAGAAGTATTCCACCCGGTTTTGCCGGAGACCCTACTGCAGCAAGAGGCGGCCTTGTCGGTGTCCTCGGGAGATGAGGATGTGAGAGTAGCTGGCCCTGCAGACCTCGGGTTACGAGGAATTACCAGGCCTCTCTCCGGGGAGCCAGCATTCCGGGGTCTACCCCTCTTCTTAATCCGCAGACACTCTTGTCGCTGGAGGTTTTATCCACGTTACAAACTTTACTGAAGACACTGGACGAGAGGCTACCTCAAGCAACTCCGGCCAGGTCGGCCATCGACGAACCGGGCCCGTCTCATCGGCCACCTCCGTCAACCCCCATGGCAGTGCCAGCGGGTGAAGACCTCTCTGCTGCACGCCATGAGGAGGGAGAACTGATAGATTTGGACTCGGACAGGAGAACCTTATCGGATGTCTCACTTTCCCCCTGCAGGGATCCAACCTGGGAGTCTGAGGGTGGATTTAGAAACCCAGAGAAGCCCGGCTCAGCCGTCTCCCCCGGACGACATTGGGTCATTTCACGCCATGATGGCCAAAGCGTATACAGAATTCGGGTTGGCCCAGGAAGAGGAGAAAAAGGACTGCTTTCTTTTCAACCACATGGGAAAGAGAAGGTCAGTGTTCTCGGTACCCATCCTGGATCATGTGTGGCAGGAGGGGTTACAGACCATGCGTCACCCTTTCTCGGAACCGGCAATAAAAGGTCGCCTGGAGAAAAAATGTAAGGCCCCAGAAGCTACCCCCAAGTGTCTGTCCTCCAAACCAACCCCGGAGTCGGTGGTGTCAGCGGCGGCGGCGAGAAAGGCGAGGGCCCAGCACAAGTGCACGACCCCCCCCCCCCCCCCCCCGGAAAGTGAATCCAGAAGACAGGATGCCTTTGGAAAAAAAAGTGCTGTTGGTAGGAGCAACCACAGTGAAAGCGGCCAACTCTCCGGCTATAGTAGCCAGATACGACAGATGTGGCACCGATTGGCACCTATGCTGGAGCATCTTCCGGGAGAATATTGTAAGGCGGCGATGTTACTCGTCAGGGAAGGTGAAGAGGCCTCCAATCATGCCATAAACATCGCGGTGGACCTCGCAGAATTGGGGTTTAAACAGGTGAATAACGGCATGGTTCTCCGAAGGCAAGCATGGCTGAAATGCACCAACTTTAGACCAGAGGTGCAGTACAAGGTGCTGGATATGCCCTTTGAGGGAGACCTTCTGTTCGACGAGAACGTGGACGAGGCCCTGAAGGGCATGAAGGAGGACTCGGACACGGCGCGTTCCTTGGGTGCCCTCCAGAGTGGTCGAAGTTTCAGGTCTTTTAGCTCCTTTAGGGGAGCATTGGGAAACTCCAGATTCTCGGCATCGAGAGACAGATTCTTAGGTAGGCCGGCGTACCCCTCCCAGGGATACAGACAGGCTTCTCAAGCGGCAAAACGACGCCGTGTCTAACCGACCCCCAGGAAGAGAACAGGTTACTCGTCATCGACGAGAGATGAGCAGACCAAGGACCAGCAATGACGGGCATCGGAACGTTCTGGGAAGCAGAGTATCGTGCTACATCGACGAATTGGAGCAAATAACGAATCATTGGGTGTTGGACACAGTAAGATACGGACATTCCCTGCAATTCAAAAGTTATCCTCCACACATTCCACCGGCGTTTGCAGCTCAACCGCATCTGAGCGTGTTGTAGCAGGATGTGGCACTTATGCCTGCAAAAAGGTGCTATAGAATTGGTTCTGTCGTCGCAGAAGGGTCAAGGGGTTTATTCCCGATACTTTGTGGTGAAAAAACCAAACAGAAAATGGCGTCCCATTGTAGACCTGCGCGATCTCAAGACGTTGAAAAGCCTAAAATTCAAGATGGGCACGCTCCAGGAAGTGATCCGGTCAGGTCAGGAAGGGGACTTTCTGGCATCTCTGGAACTGCAGGACGCGTACTTCCACATACCAATGTGTCGGCGACACAAAGTTCCTAAGGTTTGTGGTAGGACGGACTCAATACCAGTTCACAGTACTTCCTTTTGGGCTGAAATCCTCTCCCAAAACGTTCACGAAATGTTTGGCCTCGGTGGCGGCCTGGCTGAGAAGGCAAGGTCATCGTGTGTACCCGTATCTCGACGACTGGTTGGTGAGGGGCTCCTCCCCTATGTCGACTCAAACAAGTTTGCAGGCCACCATGCAACTCTTACAACGGCTGGGGTTTGCTGTAAACTTTGATAAATCTTCGTTGACGCCATCGAGAAGCTTGGTGTTCCTGGGCGCGCAATTCGAGACCCAGTCGGGGTTAGTGAAGCCATCCCTCGACAGAATCACCAAACTCAATCGATTGGCAGGTCGACTGAGAATCATTACCAGACTATCAGTGAGAAAATGTGTCGATTCTGGGCGCTATGGCGTCCTGCATTCCTCTAGTGGGCAACTGCCGCCTGTTCAAGATGCCGGTTCAAGAGTTTCTGGCGGACCGGTGGACGCAGGCCCAAGGGCTCTGGTCGGACAAGCTGACCGTCTACGAGCTCCTACTAGCTCTTCAGTGGTGGCAGAGCTTTCAGAATCTATCCAGGGGGGGGTACCCCTACAGGAGCCGGAGTTTTGCCTAACCATAGTGACGGACGCATCCCTGACAGGCTGGGGAGCACACATGGGTACTCTACAAATGCAAGGTCGTTGGTCCCGGAGGGAGTCACTCCTGGACATCAACGTTCTGGAACTGAGAGCAGTGCGCTGGGCCTTGAAGTCTTTCCTGCCACACATCAGAGGGTCCATAGTGAGAATATTGAGACAACACGACAGCGATGTTTTACTTAAGGAAGCAAGGGTGCACACGGTCCAGAACCCTTTCCACCGAGGCTCAGAAGGTGTGGCATTGGGCTCTGAAACACGATATATCCATCGTAGCTCATCATCTCCCGGGATTAAGGAACGAGCAAGCGGACTCACTCAGCAGAAAAATGGACCAAATACACGAATGGAAGGTAGACGGCGTTCAGTTGTCGAAGGTCTTCGAGAAATGGGGACGGCCTCCGCTGGATCTCTCCGCAACGAAGAGGAACAAGAAGTGCGAAATGTATGCCAGCTGATGGCCACAGGAAGGATCTCTGGGGGAAGAGTTCTCCTTCCCGTGGACAGACTAGTTCCTCTACGCCTTCCCTCCGTTCCCTCTTATAAGGAGAACTCTGCAGTGGATACGCAGGTACAGGTGCCGGGTCATCCTAGTGGCACCGTGTTGGCCGAGGCAGCTGTGGTTTTCCAACCTGCTTCACCTGTCAGTAGATCAACCGATAACGTTCCTGAAGGTTCCCAATCTCCTGTCCCAGGACGAAGGAACAGTGTGGCATCACAATCCAGACAGTCTCAATCTCACAGCTTGGCTCCTGACTTTTCGGAATTTGGTGCCTTGAGCATTTCGTCGGATTGTCGGAGAATCCTGCAAGCAGCACGGGCCCCTTCCACCAACAAGTCGTACGCGTGTAAGTGGAAAATGTTCTGTACGTGGTGTCAAGGACAGCTGAGAGTGCAACCTCTAAGGGTAACTCCGGAGCATCTTCTACCGTATCTGCTACACCTGGCGAAGAGCGGATTATCTTTTTTATCAATAAAGGTACACCTGGCGGCCATCTCTAGGTTCACGAGGAGGAGGCAGTCGTCTCCCTTGTTTAGTGACAGGCTGGTGAAACACTTCATGAGGGGTCTGTTCTGAACATTCCCGCCGGTTAAACGTTTTCCACCAATGTGGAGTCTTGATGTGGTGCTAGCAGGGTTAATGAAAGCACCCTTTGAACCAATGGCCACATCGTCGATGAAGTTCTTGTCATGGAAATTGGCTTTTCTAATAGCTATAACATCAGCTATGCGGCTCACAGAATTCCAAGCATTGGTCGTAGACCCGCCGGACCCAAGGTTCTTTAAGGACAAAGTGGTTCTGTCAACTAATCCTCGTTTCATTCCAAATGATCCTACGGCTTATCATAAACACTTGTCCATTGTCCTGCCTACCTTTTTCGCGACACCCACATCGGCTGTGGAAAAGTCCTCCATACCTTGGACGTGAAGAGAGCTCTAAAATATTACCTTCATCGGACTCAACAACTTAGTTCTACGCAGCAACTCTTCATTGCATATGGTCCATCGGCGAGAGGAAAAGAAATTTCAAAGCAGGGACTGGCCCGATGGGTCTCGTCGACGATTGCCTTCTGTCATTCCAAAGCGGGAAAACGGCTACAAGGGCGTCCGAGTTCATTCCACAAGGCCAACTTCGTCTTCGGCGTTGTGGGCAGGAATCCTGCTGGCAGACATTTGCCAGGCGGCGGCATGGTCAGTGCCTCACATGTTTGCCCGCCATTACTGCCTCGAACGGCAGCATGCGGACGAGAAACAAATGGGGAAGAGCAGTCTTGCGACATCTGTTTCAATAAGGTAAGCCCTTTTCAGGAAGAGTCCGTACTTATTTTAGCATATGTGTGTGTGTATATATATATTTGAGGCTTGTGGAATCTGCTTAGATCACATGCTGTGCATAGGCCGACATCTAGTGGAAGCCGCAGAGTATTAGTTTGTTTTTCGAAACTCGAAAATGGGCGTTGACACAGGGCGTGCCAGTAATACGATCCCTAGTGTGACGTCCACTGTACCCAAGATCCCTCACGCGTCTAGGATCCTCAGATTGTTTTTTTCCACCATACTGGTCGGAAGCATTTTGGAGTCCCTTGGCCTTAGCCATACTTTTGCTAAAATATCGATTAATTTACATCCTTTCCCCATCCCAACGTCGAACTTCGACACTCGACGCCGACTGGAGAAGAATTCGACCGTCGGCTGCTGCACGACGGATTTGGGCCTCGGAAGGCCTCTGGCCTCGGCCCGGGCTTTGGAAGGCCTCTGGCCTCGGCCCTGCAAGTAGGGAGAGTGGGGGGTGGACATACTCTATACTCTTGGTATATAGGTACACCTTATACATTTCCTACACTTACCAGCCAGCTGCCTCAAGGTGCGTATGGAGGGTACCCCTTTTCAATTCTGCCCCAAGTGCAATCGCAAATACCCTTGGGTCGACGGGCACGCCACGTGCAATCTCTGCTTGCCGAGGGACCAGCCCGAGGCGAACTGCAGAGCGTGTACTAGGTTTAAACCTAAGACACTTAAGGACCGTTCGACAAAGCGTTGGGCCCACCACGCCAGGCAGCGGAGGGCGCCTTCAGCGATGGCAGCGACTCGGTGCTTTCGGACGGCGAGGGCATTATGGCGTCGAAAGACAGCCGAGCGCAGGTCCCCGACCTCGGAAGGTCGTCCGACAGGGCGGCTATGGGGAAGACCCCCGGCGACACAAGCGCTTCACTCACCACTCACACAAAACACACAAAATCCAACCGAGACTCGACGACGTCGAGTTCTCAGAAAGAGGCACATAGAGAAAGGTCCGAATCGGTGTCATCTGGGCGTTCTCGATCGAGATCGCCGCATGACTCCAGGCAATCATCCACTCTTGCCAAGAGTGCCTCGCTCCCTAAACTAACAGAAGTTCGATCGTCGGAGGACGAAGACGACTTCCACCCCCAGGCCACTCTCCAGGAGTCGGAGCCCGCAGACCAGATCTGCGCGGCCCCACGTTCGAAGGACAGAGACTCTACCCCCGATCCTCGACGCCAGGCGTCGAAAACCTCCGGAACCACTAAGGGACAAGGAAAACACTTTTCCACTCACGGGGAGGGGGGAAAACAGCAGAAGAAGCAGCCACTGCACTCTTCCACACCTGTGAAACACTCCACTCCTCCTAAACAGACCAGCCCAAGTCTGCTGCTATTTCTAAAACCAGCAAATCTACTCAGGATAAGTCTCCTAGACTTTCTGAGAGAGTCATTCCCAGTTCCAAAGAATGGTCGAGTGATGACATAGATTTCCTTTCATATAATCCACAAAGGGCTACACCCACAGGCTCTAATGATCCTATCCCCCTGAGTAAGAAGCCCCGGCTTTGTGACACCTATTAGGTCTGCGGACCCCTTCGATGTACAGCCATATTCACGGCCATACTCACAGTATCAAGGAGAGACTTCCTTTGGTGAGGACCAAGAATTTGGCATGGTAGAAGAGCAAACCAGGACGGGCTACTATGGCGATGATGAGGACCAAGAAGAGGAAGAGGAAGACCCTGAAACCTACAGAGTGGATTCCCCGGTAGAGAAGGAAGCCCCGGTTACTGACTCCCCTGTCGATAACCAACCCCTCCTGAACGAGGTTCTCGCACGAGCAGCAGAACATTTCCATATTGACACCCACGGTGTCCAGGAAGAGAGGGACTTCGCCGAGGAGTTAGTGGGAGAAAGGAGGCCTGTTGCCCAGACCATCCCTATCCTTAAGTCTATTCAGCGAAGAATAGACCCGTCCCTGGTGAACCCGAAACTCACCAGAGCAGTCAATCCCAGAGTTGAAAAACTTTTCAGGGCAACCCAGTCTGACCCTCTCTATATAAGAGGACATCTGAAGCCAGACTCCCTGGTTATCACTAACACTCGTAAGAGGGCTGGAACACCCTTGTCATCGTCCGAAGCTCCTCCAGACAAGGAGAGCAAAAAACTATATGGTTTCGGCAGGAAAGTAGCCTCAACGTCCGCCTATCAGGCAAGGATTGCAAATTCCACCACCCTGTTGGCCAGCTACAACTGCCATCAGTGGGAAGAAGTCGTGGCACTCATAGCTTCTGCACCAGAACCCTTAAAGGCCCAGTTATCACGAATTTTCGCAGAGGGAGAGCCGTGTTTGGTTACATTTTAAAAGCAACTTTTGACGCCGTAGACAACGCAGGCAGATTGATAGCAGAAGGTACTGTTATCAAGAGACATGCATGGTTACGGCAGTCTGGTTTTAAGGCAGAAACCCAGGCATCATTGTTGGACAAACCGGTGGAAGCCGATCTGTTTGGTAAGGCGGTCGAAGACGCGCTGAAAATTGCCAAGGACGAATATGAGACACTCCAGTCCCTTGGCCAGTTAACCAATAAACCCCCTAACCAGAGAGGGAATGGAAATTTTCGTCGCCCACTCGGCCAAAATTCCCAGAGAGGATCGAACTATTCCCAGGGGCAGGGTACACAGTGGAACAGCCAACAGTCTACCCAGGGTTACGGCAGGGGTAATAGGAGAGGACGTGGTAAAGGCAGAGGCAGCCCCAGTAGAGGAGGTGGCACGCCTCCACCAAAGCAGTGACGCTCAGTTCAGGGTCCCTTCTCATGCAACCCCAGTAGGGGGACGCATTTCCAACTTCACCCAGGCTTGGGAAGGGATCACATCAGACAGATGGGTGCTGTCAACAGTATCCGCAGGGTACTGTATAGAACTACTGCAGCGTCCCCGGAACCATCCTCCACGACAAAGAGTACTCTTTAGAACATCAGAAGATTCTCCTCAAGGAGATCGCCAATCTGCTAGCAAAGGACGTGATGGAACTCGTCCCGGGACACCAGGTAAAGAAGGGTATTTATTCAACTTACTTCCTTGTACCAAAAAAAGATTTCACAATGCGCTCAGTATGGTTACCAGACATTTGGTCGAAAAAAATTGGTCGGCCAGACAAATGGTCGAACCAATTTGGTCGAAAACCAAATGGTCGAATTTTTTTATTTTTATTTTCACCCCTTTTTTTATTTTTATGGGGGGGTCCCCCCAACCCCCTTTTTTTCTCTAAAAACCCCTTTTTTTAAAAAACGAAAACCCGAAAAATAAATATATAAATAAAAAAAAATCGACCATTTGGTTTTCGACCAAATTGCGTCGACCAAATGTCATTCGACCAGTTTTCAGTCGACCAAATGACTGGACACCGCCCAGTATTGCACCTACGGCCTGCCAACAAGTATGTCAAGCCCCAAAAGTTTCGAATGACTACGCTACAAGAGGTAATCCCCCTCCTAAAAAAGGGGGATTACATGGCAATCTTGGATAACCTTCGGGATAGCTTCGGCACCAAGGGTATTCACCAAGGTACTGGCGGTGGCGGCTGCACACCTACGCAGGGAGGCAATCCCGGTGTACCCTTATCTGGACGACTGGCTCATAACGGGGGCAACCCCAGTAATTTGCAGAACAAACATTCAAAGGACTATCGACCTCCTTCACGAATTAGGCTTCTCAATCAACGAGAAAAAGTCAAGCCTGGTGCCAAGCACCTCCAAACAGTTCCTAGGAGCAATCCTAGATACTCAAGAGGGGTTGACATTTCCTTCAGAGGAAAGAATTCGGAATATACTACTGCAGATTCCGCAATATCAGTCCGGTCACCAAATAACGGTACGCAAAGCAATGCGTTTGCTGGGCATGATGGCGTCATGTATTTACCTGGTCCCCCACGCGCGCCTGCGCATGCGTCCCATGCAGGAATGGTTGGCGAACAGTGGTCTCAGGCAAGTGGTCAGTGGGACGATCTAGTGGTCGTTTTGCCAACACTAGTACAAAGCCTTCACTGGTGGACAAGAGAGAATCTTGCACAGGGGAAACCCTTTTATGATCCCGAAGTTCAGGCAATAGTCACTACCGATGCATGTCTGACGGGGTGGGGAGCTCACCATCTCCACCACACAGCTCAGGGTCTCTGGTCTCCCTCAGTGGCCAAGAACCACATCAACCTGCAAGAGCTTCTGGCAGTATTCAGAGTGCTTCAAGCGTTCGAGCCCTACCTACTAAACCTGTCAGTGCAAATCCGGACGGACAGCACGACAGCCATGTTCTACCTGAACAAGCAAGGAGGGACCTGTTCGCAAAATCTGTCCAAACTTGCCCAGAAAATCTGGATATGGGCACTCAGACAGAACATCTTCCTGTCATCACAACATGTTCCAGGGGAGCTCAATTCCCTAGCGGATGCTCTGAGCAGAGCCTCCCTCCCAGAGGAACACGAATGGGTTCTACACAGAGAGGTCGTAGAAGATATCTTCTCTCAGTGGGGTTTCCCCACTATAGACTTATTCGCCACAAGCGAAAACAGACAATGCCCAGGATTTGCATCCAGGTTCCCCAACCAGAATCCCAGGGGAACGCCCTGTGGATGAACTGGTCAGGGATGTTTGTGTACGCTTTTCCACCAACTCCTCTCATCAGGAAGGTGGTCAACAAGATGAACAGAGAGTCGATGACGCTCGTCCTAGTTGCTCCCATGTGGGCAAGACAACTGTGGTTCCCACACCTACGCAGGATGGCGGTGTGCGAGCCCATCAAACTTCCGGCCTGGTACAACCTACTGTCCCAGCACCAAGGTCAAACAGTGCATCAGCAACCCAACTCAATGAACCTGGCAGCATGGCTCCTGGGGTCATAGAGTTTGGACATCTCAATTTACCACAGAGGTGTATGGACATCCTAAAGGAATCTAGGAAACCAAACACAAGGCACTGCTAATTTGACAAGTGGAAGAGGAGTAAAGAGACTTCACCCTCCTATTTCAAACCCACCACCAGGGTGGGACCTTAATGTGGTGCTATCTAAGCTCATGGGCCCCCCCTTCGAGCCCATGCATAAAAGCAGTCTCAAACACCTGACTTAAAAAACTGCCTTCTTATAGCTATTACTTCTATAAGAAGGGTCAGTGAAATTCAGGCTCTGTCAGTGCAGGATCCCTTCTTTACTGTCCATAAAGACAAACTGGTTTTACACACACACACCCTAGGTTCTCACCTAAGTTCATTCGAGCTTCCGGCTTTCTTCCAGGACCCTCAAAGCTCGGCTGAGGTGAAACTACACACCCTAGATGTGCGTAGGGCGGTCCTCTACTATGTAAATAAAACCAGACCGCTAAGGAAAACAGATCCACTGTTTGTATCCGTAGCTACAGGCACAGAGGGGGATCGCATCTCTAAAGGTGTCATCTCAAAGTGGATTATTAACTGTATCCAGATGTGTTACTCTCTGAAAGAACTCTGCCTTTCACGCCAAGAGCCCACTCTACCAGAGGCATTGGGGCCACTCTGGCTTTCATTGCAAATGTAGCCCTTGACACCATTTGCAAAGCAGCTACTTGGAGCTCTATTCACACTTTTACTCAGCATTACTGCATTGACACCCATTCCAATGCAGATACACAAGTGGGACAAGCGGTTCTAAGACACTTATTTGCTCATGACCCTTGTCACATCCCACCTCCTTCAGGTACTGCTCGCTAATCTGTGCACAGCATGTGATCTAAGCAGATTCCACAAGCCTCAGAAGGGATACATTACTCACCGTAATCGTATTTCTGATGCTTGTATCTGCTTAGATTCACATGCGACCCACCCTTCCTCCCCTCTGAGAGAAGGCGCATGGTTTCTTGTAGTCTTACCTTTCTATCTATCTGCTTGGATTATCTGTACTCGCGCTACTCCTCATGCTACCTCATGTCAGAAAAAATACAATCTGAGGATCCTAGACGCGTGAGGGATCTTGGGTACAGTGGACGTCACACTAGGGATAGTATTACTGGCACGCCCTGTGTCGACGCCCATTTTCGAGTTTCGAAAAACAAACTGTAATACTCCGCAGCTTCCACTAGATGTCGGCCTATGCACAGCATGTGAATCTAAGCAGATGCAAGCATCAGAAATACGATTACGGTGAGTAATGTATCCCATATATGTATTTGTATATGTGTATATATATTTCTGAGGCTTGTGGAATCTGCTTAGATCACATGCTGTGCATAGGCCGACATCTAGTGGAAGCTGCGGAGTATTACAGTTTGTTTTTCGAAGTCGAAAAATGGGCGTCGACACAGGGCGTGCCAGTAATACTATCCCTAGTGTGACGTCCCCTGTACCCATGATCCCTCACGCGTCTAGGATCCCCAGATTGTTTTTTTCCGCCATTCTGGTCGGAAGCACTTCATCGGAGTTCCCTGGCTTTGCCATATTTTCACTCTAAACTAATTCTAATTTGCCCCGTTTGGCCAACCTTTCGTCGATCAACATCTCGACGCCGAACCGGGGAGGAGATCAACGTCGAATACCCGACGGATTGGGCCTTGAGGCTTCCGCCTCGGCTCGGGCCTGGGCCGCTGGCCTCGGCCCTACAAGTAGGGAGAGTGGGGGTGGTACACTTCCACACTCGACACCTTATTACCTACACACACTTGCCCGCTGCCCACAGGCGCGTATGGAGGGTACGCCCTTTCAGTTTTGCCCCAAGTGTAATAAGAAATACCCTTGGGTAGATAAGCACGCTACGTGCAACCTTTGCCTACCCAGAGACCACCCCGAGACGGGTTGCAGGGCCTGTAGCAGGTTTAAGGCAAAAACTCTTAAGGACCGCTCCACCAAGCGTTGGGCCCACCACGCCAAGCTAGCAGCTATGGAGGCGGAGGGTACCTTCAGCGACGGCAGCGACGCCGAACTTTCGGACGGCGAGGGCACCAAGGCGTCGAAGGACAGCCGAACGCACGTCCCCGGCCTCGGAAGGTCGTCCGTCCCGGCGACTATGGGGAAGTCCCCCGGCGACAAAAGCGTTACACATACACACGCTAAACACAGAAAATCCACCCGAGATTCGACGTCGTCGAAACCTCGGAAAGAGGCACAGAAGGAGCGGTCCGAAAGGACGTCCTCTGGGCGGTCCCGGTCGAGGTCGCCGCACGACGTCAGGCAAGCCTCCACACTTGCACAGAGTGCCTCGACCATTAATATCCCGGAAGATCAATCGTCCGGAGACGAACACGACTTCCACCCCCAGACTGCACCCCAGGAAAAGGGTACATTACTTGGGAGTAAAGAGGGGCCAGTTTCGAAGGCTAGTTCGAAAGACAGGGATTCCACCTCCGATCCTCGACGCCAGGCGTCGAAAGATAAGGGAAAGGGGAAACACACTTCCACCCACGGGGAAGGGGGTAAACAGCAAAGGAAACAACCCTTGCAGTCCTCCACTACAAAAGAACTGACCAAGTCTTCTCAGGGCCAATCCATAGAAAGTCCCAGCAAGGTCACCCCAAGCTCAAAACTCTGGTCATGCGAGGACATTGACAGAGTAATGTCAAGGATGTCTTCCTTGGCGAATTTTTTCGAAAGACACCCTGAACAACTCCTAGCTTTAAACCCTCAGGAACATTCTCCCTCAGGGTCAAGGGACCCTATCCCCTCAAATAAAAGACCCCGGGTCGAGACACCATTTAGGCCTTTAGACCCCATCGAGGTCCAACCCTATTCTTACCTCTTCCCTACAGACCAAGGAAACTCTTCCCTTATAGAAGGTCAGGAAATTGACACGCCAGAAGATCCTGCAGGATCAGATTATTACGGCGAAGACGAAGACGAGGATGAGCCAGAAAATAGCCCAGATATTTTCAGAATGGACTCACCAGTCGAAAGGGAAGCCCCAGTGTCTGACTCCCCAATAGATAATCAGCCCCTCCTGAATGAACTGCTCTTTCGGGCAGCTAACCACTTCCACATAGACACACAAGGTGTCCAGGAAGAAAGGGACTTTGCGGAAGAACTAATAGGGGAAAGGAAGCCAGTAGCCCAGACCATTCCCATCCTAAAATCTGTTCAACGCAGAATAGCACCATCCCTTGTCAACCCAAACCTGACAAGACCTGTAAATCCGAGAGTGGAGAAGCTGTTTAAAGCAGCCCAGTCGGACCCCCTATATATTAGAGGTCAACTTAAGCCAGACTCTCTAGTAGTAACCAACACCCGCAAAAGAGCTGGTACACCATTATCTTCCTCTGAGGCTCCCCCCGACAAAGAAAGTAAAAAACTTTATGGTTTTGGCAGGAAAGTAGCTTCCACGGCAGCCTACCAAGCCAGAATCGCGAATTCCACCACACTGTTGGCTAGCTACAACTGTCACCAGTGGGAAGAAGTGGCAGCACTAATAGACTCTGCTCCCGAACCCCTTAAAAGCCAGCTAGCTCGCATTTGTGCGGAAGGAAGGAACGTGTCAGGCTGCACTGTAAAAGCAACTCTGGACGCCGCTGACAATGCGGGTAGACTTATAGCAGAGGGGACTGTCATCAAAAGGCATGCTTGGTTGAGGCAGTCGGAATTCAAAGCAGAAACACAAGCTGCGCTCTTAGACAAACCAGTGGAAAGTGATCTCCTGTTTGGGAAGGCAGTCGAGGACGCTCTAAAAAACGCTAAGGAAGAATTCGACACCCTCAAATCCCTTGGCCAGTTAACTACCAAACCACCTAACCAAAGAGGGAATGGCAATTTTCGTCGCCCCCGCGGCCAAAATTCCAATAGAGGAAATAGCTACTCCCACACCCAGGGTACACAGTGGAACACCAGCTCACAACAGTCTACCCAGGCGTATGGTAGGGGTAGTAAAAGAGGACGTGGTAGAGGCAGAGGCAGCCCCAGTAAAGGAGGAGGCACGCCTCCACCAAAGCAGTGACGCTCAGTTCAGGGTCCCTTCCCATGCAACCCCAGTAGGGGGACGAATATCAAGTTTCACCCAGGCATGGGAAGGGATAACATCCGACAGATGGGTGCTGTCAACAGTATCCAATGGGTACTGCATAGAACTACTGCAACGTCCCCTAAACCATCCTCCAAGACAAAAAGTCCACTCTTTACAACATCAGAAGATCCTCCTCGAGGAGATCGCCATTCTGCTAGAAAAGGACGCGATAGAACTCGTCCCGGGACACCAGGTAAACAAGGGTATCTATTCAACTTACTTCCTTGTGCCAAAGAAAGATTTAACAATGCGCCCAGTTTTAGACTTACGGCCTGCCAACAAGTATGTCAAGCCACAAAAATTCCGTATGACCACACTACAAGAGGTAATCCCACTCCTAAAAAAGGGGGATTACATGGCAACCTTGGATATGAAAGATGCCTATTTTCATATTTCCATGCTCCCGGCGCACAGAAAATACTTGCGCTTCAAGGTGGACAGTCGCCACTACCAATTCAAGGTACTGCCCTTCGGGATAGCTTCTGCACCAAGGGTATTCACCAAGGTACTGGCGGTGGCAGCTGCACACCTACGCAGGGAGGCAATCCCAGTGTACCCTTATCTGGACGACTGGCTCATAACGGGGGAAACCCCAGGAATCTGCAGGTCAAACATTCAGAGGACCATCGACCTCCTCCACGAATTAGGCTTCTCCATCAACGAGAAAAAGTCAAGTCTGGTGCCAAGCACCTCAAAACAGTTTCTAGGAGCTATCCTAGATACTCAGAAAGGATTGACCTTCCCTTCGGAAGAAAGAATTCGGAACATACTTCTGCAAATTCCGCATTATCAGTCAGGTCAACAGATAACAGTACGCAAAGCTATGCGGTTACTCGGCATGATGGCGTCATGCATTTACCTGGTCCCCCACGCGCGTCTGCGCATGCGTCCCATGCAGGAATGGTTGGCGAAACAGTGGTCTCAGGCAAGTGGTCAGTGGGACGATCTAGTGGTCGTTTCGCCAACACTTGTACAGAACCTACACTGGTGGACAAGAGAGAATCTCGCAAAGGGGAAACCCTTTTACGATCCCGAAGTACAGGCAGTGGTAACTACAGATGCATGCCTGACGGGGTGGGGAGCTCACCATCTCCACCACACAGCTCAGGGTCTCTGGTCTCACTCAGTAGCCAAGAACCACATCAATCTGCTAGAGCTTCTGGCAGTATTCCGAGCGCTGCAGGCGTTCGAGCCCCATCTACTAAACTTGTCGGTGCAGATCAGGACGGACAGCACGACAGCCATGTTCTATCTGAACAAGCAAGGAGGGACTCGTTCGCCAAATCTGTCCAAGCTTGCCCAGAAAATATGGAGATGGGCACTCAGACGGAACATCTTCCTGTCATCGCAACATGTTCCAGGGGAGCTCAATTCCCTAGCGGATGCTCTAAGCAGAGACTCCCTCCCAGAAGAACACGAATGGGTCCTTCACAGAGACGTAGTAGAAGATCTCTTCTCTCAGTGGGGTTTCCCCACTATAGACCTATTCGCCACAAGCGAAAACAAACAATGCCCAGGATTTGCATCCAGGTTCCCACAACCGGACTCCCAGGGGAATGCCCTGTGGATGAACTGGTCAGGGATGTTTGCGTACGCTTTCCCACCAACTCCTCTCATCAGGAAGGTGGTGTACAAGATGAACAAGGAATCGATGACGCTCATCCTAGTTGCTCCCATGTGGGCGAGACAACCATGGTTTCCACACCTACGCAGGATGGCGGTATGCGAGCCCATCAGACTCCCAGCCTGGTACAACCTTCTGTCCCAGCAACAAGGTCAAACAGTGCATCAGGAACCCAACTCTATGAACCTAGCAGCATGGCTCCTGAAGTCATAGAGTTTGGACATCTCAAATTACCACAGAGGTGTATGGACATTCTAAAAGAGTCTAGGAAACCAAATACAAGGCACTGTTACTTTGACAAGTGGAAAAGATTCGTTATCTGGTGCCAGTGTAAACAAATCAACCCGGTTGATTGCACTCCTTCCAACGTTGTAACATACATGCTCCACCTGCTGGATGCAGGGTTGGTTTTTAACTCTCTGAAAGTACACTTGGCAGCCCTCTCAGCCTACACCACATCCCATAACAAGGTTTCGTGGTGGAAAGTACCAGTGGTTAAAGCCTTCATGGAAGGAGTAAAGAGACTTCACCCTCCTATCTCGAACCCACCGCCAGGATGGGATCTCAATGTGGTGCTATCTAAGCTCATGGGGCCCCCCTTCGAACCCATGCATAAAAGTAGTCTCAAACACCTGACTTATAAAACGGCCTTCTTAGTAGCCATTACCTCCATAAGAAGGGTCAGTGAAATTCAGGCTCTGTCAGTGCAAGATCCTTTCTTTACTATCCACAAGGACAAACTGGTTTTACGCACACACCCTAGATTCTCACCAAAATTCATATCCAAGTTCCATGTAAACCAGTCCATCGAGCTTCCGGCTTTCTTCCAAAACCCACAAAGCTCAGCTGAGGTGAAACTACACACCCTAGATGTGCGTAGGGCGGTCTTATACTATGTAAATAAAACCAGACCGCTAAGGAAAACAGATCAACTGTTTGTCTCCGTAGCTACAGGCAGAGAGGGGGATCGCGTCTCTAAGGGCGCTATCTCAAAGTGGATTATCAACTGTATACAGCTGTGTTACTCTCTTTCTGAAAAAACTCTGCCTTTTACGCCAAGGGCCCACTCTACCAGAGGCATTGGGGCCACTCTGGCTTTCATTGCAAATGTTCCCCTTGACACCATTTGCAAAGCAGCTACTTGGAGCTCTATTCACACTTTTACTCAGCATTACTGCATTGACACTCATTCCAAGGCAGATACACAAGTGGGACAAGCGGTTCTAAGACACCTGTTTGCTCATGACCCTTCTCACATCCCACCTCCTTCTTCTGGTACTGCTCGCTAATCTATGCACAGCATGTGATCTAAGCAGATTCCACAAGCCTCAGAAGGGATACATTACTCACCGTAATCGTATTTCTGATGCTTGTATCTGCTTAGATTCACATGCGACCCACCCTTCCTCCCCTCCGAGAGAAGGCGCATGGTTGCTTGTAGTCTTACCTTTCTGTCTATCTGCTTGGACTATCTGTACTCACGCTACTCCTCATGCTACCTCATGTCAGGAAAAACACAATCTGGGGATCCTAGACGCGTGAGGGATCATGGGTACAGGGGACGTCGCACTAGGGATAGTATTACTGGCACGCCCTGTGTCGACGCCCATTTTTCGACTTCGAAAAACAAACTGTAATACTCCGCAGCTTCCACTAGATGTCGGCCTATGCACAGCATGTGAATCTAAGCAGATACAAGCATCAGAAATACGATTACGGTGAGTAATGTATCCCATATATATATATAATATATGAGAGAAAGAGATATGTATTCTTGCGTATTTATAAGTTGGCAGTTTTACGTAAACCTGGTTCGGTATACATATGCTTAGGAGGGTGCCGGATTGCATTCACACGTCCCCTTTTCAGGATCACTGCTGTATATTCTATTCCAAGCATGTGAATCCATGAAAGATCCAATGCTGGAGAAGGGAATAGTTTCTTACCTGTAACTACATTTCTCCAGCATTGGATCTTTCATGGATTCACATGCTTAGAATATTCCCCGTCGTCAGACTGGGACCCCTCGGTACACATATATAGCCTTTTCCTATAGGAAAACTTCCGACACTTTTGTGTCCTATCTACGTCCTTTTAGGACCCGCCTACGCATGCTCCGTAGGCCGTCCCAGTATAAGAGGCCCGCCCCCGCGGCTCCCCTTTAGATTTCAACCGTCTCCAAAGTAGTGGGATCTCCTCGCGTCGTCTTACTATTTTGTACAAGGTTGTGTACCTGGAGTTGGAGTTCGAGGAAATTTTCCTCCATGTCAGTAAAAGCGCTGTTCCGTCCGTGCGCGACGTGCGGCTTGAAAAAAGTTTACGAGGGGGGCGGACATAGGGACTGTGTATATACTGTCTCCACCCTCATCATTCGGCTGATAACTGTGACATATGCAAAGGGTTTTCCCAAAAGACCCTCAAAGACCGAAATCGACGGCTGGTGGCATGGCTGAATGATGGAGCGGGGGCATACCCCCCTTTGGAAGTAGGCTCCACACAATCGGCGAAAACATCACACCGCGCTGCCTCGTCGGAACCACCGGCGAAAAAATCTCGACCGACGGAAAGAGTCCTCTCGGAGTCATTCAGCTAGAGAATCCTCATTGAAAAAATCGTCATCTTCATCAAAAAAGCATGACAAGGAAAGGCCGAAATCCTCCTCCGGCGATCACCATAGATCGACCACGAGTCGAGTAAAGGCAGGCCAACTGTGGAAAAGGCGGGACCGCCTAAACCACCTGCTAAGTCACCGTCGACGGCGGTCCAGTCATCGTCCTCCACCCTGCCACTGACGCATGTGGTATCCACCGTCACAACGACTGCGACGGTGGCCTCGTCAACGGAGGTTCTACAGGAAGCCTGGAGACCTGAAGTTTTTGATCCGATCCCCCCCCGGATACTTTACTGCAAGAACAGGCTGTGTCGCTGTCCTCGGGGGAGGACGAGAGCGGGAGAATAGCTGGCCCGGCAGACCTCGGGCTACGAATGGTTGACAAGTCGTCGATGAGGGGATCCCGTATTCCGGTATCTGCCCCTCTTCTCAATCCTCAATCTGTTTTGTCGTTGGAAATTCTGTCCACGCTTCAGTCTTTAGTACAGTCGTTGGACCAGAGATTACCTCAGGTAAACCTGCCACAGTCACCTGTCGACGAGCCGGGCCCGTCCCGTCCACCGACGCACTTACGCACGCCAATCTCAGCACCACTGGCACCCTTAGAGGAAGGTGAGCTGCCAGATTCGGAGTGTGACAGGGGAGCTATGTCGGATATCTCATCATCCCCCTCCAGGGATCCAACCTGGGAGTCAGAGGTGGAGTTAACCCCAAGAAGCCCAGCTCACCCGTCCCCTCCGGACGACATTGCATCATTCCATGCTATGATGGAGAAGGCGTGTAAGGAATTTGGTTTGTCCCAGGAAGAACAGAAAAAGGACTGTTTTTTGTTCGACCACATGGGTAAGAGAAGGTATGTGTTCTCAATACCAATACTAGACCACGTGTGGAAGGAGGGGTTGCAGACAATGCGTCACCCCTTTTCGGAGCCGGCAGTGAAAGGACGCCTTGAGAAAAAGTTTAAGGCTCCAGAGTCTACCCCCAAGTGTTTATCCTCCCAACCAACGCCTGATTCGGTGGTGGCGGCGAGGAAGGCGAAGGCCCAGGCCCAGCACAAGTGCACGACTCCGCCTGAAAACGAAGCAAGACGTCAGGATGTCTTTGGCAAAAAAGTGCTATCCGTGGGAACAACCACAGTAAAGGCCGCAAACTCTCTGGCTATTGTAGCCAGATACGACAGAGAAATGTGGCACAGGCTAGCGCCGTTGCTGGATCATCTGCCGGAAGAGCATAGGAAGGCAGCGATGTTACTTGTCCGAGAGGGTGAGGAAGCCTCCAATCACGCAATAAACATTGCGGTTGACCTCGCCGAGTCAGGCTTCAAGCAAGTCAATAATGGGGTCGTATTGCGACGACAGTCATGGCTTAAGTGTACCTACTTCAGACCAGAGGTACAATACAAAGTATTAGATATGCCCTTTGAAGGAGACCTTCTATTCGGAGAGAATGTAGACGAAGCCCTAAAGGGAATGAAAGAGGACTCGGACATGGCACGTTCTTTGGGGTGCCCTCCAGAGTAGCCGAAGCTACAAGTCTTTTCGTCCCTTTTAGAGGGGCTTCAGGCAATTCCAGATTCTCTGTATCGGGAGACAGATCCTTTGGTAGGTCGGCTTACCCCTCCCAGGGATACAGGCGTGCTTCCCAAACTGCAAACCGACACCAGAACTTCCAGACGTCCAGGAAGAGACCATCCTATCCGTCGTCGTCGAGAGACAAGCAAAATAAAGATCAGCAATGACGAACAACACACAGTTCTGGGGGGAAGAGTATCAGCCTATGTCGACGAATGGGAACGAATAACGACGGATCAATGGGTGCTGGACACTATAAGGAACGGGCACTCTCTACAATTCAAGCACAGCCCTCCGCACATTCCACTTGCGTTCACAGCTCATTCCCATCTGAGAATACTGCAACAAGAGGTAACACTCATGTTAGCAAAGGGCGTGATAGAATTAGTTCCAACATCACAGAAAGGTCAAGGAGTTTACTCAAGATACTTCGCCGTAAAAAAAGCCGAACGGCAAATGGCGTCCCATTTTAGACTTACGCGATCTCAAGTCTTTAAAGAGCCTGAAAGTCACAATGCTCACGCTGCAAGAAGTGATCCGAGCCGTTCAAGAAGGGGATTTTCTAGCGTCCCTGGATTTACAGGACGCGTACTTCAATATTCCAATGTGTCGGAAACACAGGAAATTCCTGAGGTTCGTAATAGGGCGGACTCACTACCAGTTCACGGTTCTTCCCTTTGGGCTCAAGACCTCCCCCAGAATGTTCACGAAATGCCTGGCCCCAGTAGCGACCTGGCTAAGGAAGCAAGGCCACCACGTATACCCATACCTCGACGACTGGCTGGTAAGGGGATCCTCCCCAGCGTTGACCAACACAAGTTTGCAAGCCACCATGCAGCTTCTACAACAGCTGGGATTTGCCATAAACTTCGAAAAATCCTCTCTGCGGCAATCGAGAACGTTGGTGTTCCTGGGGGCACAGTTCGAGACCCAGTCGGGGCTAGTGAAGCCTTCTCTCGACAGAACCTCAAAACTCAATCAGCTGGCGAACCGACTACGACAAACCACCAGGCTCTCAATGAGGAAATACGATTCGGTCCTAGGAGCCATGGCATCCTGCATCCATCTGGTGGCAAACTGTCGCCTATTCATGAGGCCAGTCCAGGAATTCCTCGCGGACCGTTGGACACAGGCCCAAGGATCGTGGTCAGACAAGATAACCATCGACGACAAACTACTTCGGACCCTTCAGTGGTGGCAGAGTTTCCACAATCTGAACAACGGTGTACCCCTGCAGGAACCGGAGTTTCAGCGAACCATAGTCACGGATGCGTCCCTAACTGGATGGGGAGCTCACATGGGTACTCTTCAAACGCAAGGTCGCTGGTCTCAAACGGAGTCTCTCTTACACATAAACGTGTTAGAGCAGTACGATGGGCCCTGAAGGCATTCCTACCACACATTAAGGGATCGCAAATACGAGTGCTGACGGACAATACGACGACCATGTTTTATTTGAGAAAACAAGGAGGGACGCTATCGAGAACTCTTTCCATAGAGGCCCAGAAAACATGGCATTGGACATTAAAGTACGAGATTTCCATTGTGGCTCACCATCTCCCGGGAGTGAGGAATTCGCAAGCAGATTCCCTCAGCAGAAGGATGGCCCAGATACACGAATGGGAAATGGACACAGTTCAGCTGATGAAAGTGTTCGAGAAATGGGGTCACCCCCCTCTGGACGCTTTCGCAACCAAGGAAAACAAGAAATGCGAGCAATTCGCAAGCAGATGGACTCAGGGTTCCATGGGGGAGGCATTCTCCTTCCCATGGACGGACATGTTCCTTTATGCTTTTCCTCCGTTTCCCCTCATACGGAGAACAGTACAGTGGATACGCAGGTACAGTTTCCGGGTAATTCTAGTGGCACCGTACTGGCCGTGGCAACCGTGGTTTTCCGACCTGCTTCACCTGTCGCTGGAACATCCAATAGCGTTTCCGAGAGTCCCGGACCTACTGTCCCGGGAAAAAGGCACGGTGTGGCATCACGACCCGGACAGTCTCAACCTTGCAGCCAGGCTCCTGACTTTTCAGAGTTCGGTGCTTTAGACGTTTCGGAGGATTATCAAAAAATTCTGAAGGTGGCTCGAGCCTTCTCTACCAACAAATCTTACACCTATAAGTGGTGGAGGTTCTGTGAATGGTGTCGAGGACAACAAGGCCTACAACCGTTGACGGTGACGCCGGAACAAGTTCTACCTTACCTGCTTCTCTTGGCGGAGAGGGGTTTCTTTCACATCGATAAAGGTGCACCTGGCGGCCATCTCGAGGTTCACGAGGAAGAGTCAGTCGTCTCCTCTATTCAGCGACAGACTGGTGAAACACTCCGAGGGGTCTATTTCGAACTTTTCCTCCGGTAAAACGTTTCCCGCCAACTTGGAGCCTCAACACAGTGTTGGCAGGCTTAATGAAACCACCCTTTGAGCCTATGGCCACGTCGGACATGAAATTCATATCGTGGAAGTTGGCATTCTTAATTGCTATCACATCAGCTGGGAGAATCTTGGAACTGCAAACGTTGGTCGTAGACCCGCCATACTTAAGATTCTTTAAAGATAAGGTGGTCCTGGCAACTAATCGTACGTTCGTCCCAAAAGTTCCGACAGTGTATCACAAACACTCGTCCATTGTTCTCCCTACTTTCTTCGCGACCCCATCATCGGCAGCAGAAAAAGCTCTTCATACCTTGGACGTTAAGAGGGCCCTGAAGTTTTACCTACATCGTACACAGGAACTCAGTTCTACTCAACTGTTCATCGCATATGGTCCGTCGACCATGGAGAAAAGCAATCTCTAAGCAAGGATTGGCTCGATGGGTCTCATCGACGATTGCGTTTTGCCACTCCAAGGCCGGAAGGCCGCTGCAAGGGCATCCTAGAGCCCATTCTACAAGATCAACGTCCTCCTCAGCAGCATTATGGGCAGGGATTCCGCTAACAGACATATGCCAGGCTGCGGCATGGTCAGTGCCCCACACGTTTACCCGCCACTACTGCCTTGCCAGGCAGCATGCGGACGAGGTGCAGATGGGAAGAGCAGCCCTGCGCCATCTGTTTCAGTAAGGTAAGCTCCACACTGTGGAGAGTTTTGTTTTTCTACCTTTTGATGACAGTATGCTTTGAGGGTACGGTGATATGAGTAAACCTATTCCTGGTATACAGATGCATTCTGTATTATGGTGAGGGTATATTACATTACATTCTCACCGCAGTTTTCAAGTATTATTGCTAGACAAACTATTCTAAGCATGTGAATCTAGGAAAGATCCAATGCTGGAGAAGGGAATAGTATCTTACCTGTAACTCCATTTCTCCAGCATTGGTATCTTTCATGGATTCAAATGCGCCCACCAGCCTCCCCGGAATGCAATGCATTTCCTTGATAAGTTTAACCCTTCCTACTTTGGAGGGGCCGAAATCTGAAGGGGAGCCGCGGGGGCGGGCCTCTTATACTAGGACGGCCTACTGAGCATGCGTAGGCGGGTCCTAAAAGGACGCAGATAGGACACAAGTGTCGGAAGTATTTCCTATAGGAAAAGGCTATATATGTGTACCGAGGGGTCCCAGTCTGACGACTGGGAATATTCTAAGCATGTGAATCCATGAAATATCCAGTGCTGGAGAAATGGAGTTATAGGTAAGAAACTATTCCCTTCTCCAGCATTGGTATCTTTCATGGATTCACATGCGCCCGCCATCCTCCCCGGAATGCAATCTACTTGTATAACTAGGTTTTCACCCCATTCTGCTTTGGAGGGGTCGAAAACTGAAGGGAGCAACGGGGGCGGGGCATTTATACCGCTACGTCCTATTGGGGCATGCGTGGGCGCCCCAATAACGACGTAGATAGGACACAAAAGTGTCAGAAGTTTTCCTATGGGAAACGGCTTTATAAGTGTACCGACGGTTCCCAGTCTGTTGAAGGGGAATAGTCTAAGCATGTGAATCCATGAAAGATACCAATGCTGGAGAAGAACAAGTTACTTCTTACCTTGTAACGTTCTTTCGACGGGATGTTCCTCCGACGTATTCCTCATCTTAGATATCTCCTTCCAGCTCTGCTGGCCTCGGAATTTTTTTTCTCTCTAGAGGGTGCTGCGCGTCGACGTCCTCCGAGTCGATGTCCCTCGACAGCCGCCGTATCGACGTCGACGTCATCCTGCCTATAAAGGCCGCGCGCAGCGTCCGTTGCTCAGTTCCGTTTTGTAGCCCACAATAATACTTTCTGGACTAAACTAATCACCCTGAAGGAGCGTAAGCTGCAACAACAAGGGAAGTAGAACTGCAGGGATGGATGGGAGGGTCGATGAGGAATACGTCGGAGGAACATCCCGTCGAAAGAACGTTACAAGGTAAGAAGTAACTTGTTCTTCGAAGGGATTGTGTCCTCCGACGTATTCCTCATCTTAGATAGGCTCCCATAGCACTATTCTATTATCGGAGGAGGGAGTACTGACTTCACGCTGTTTTCTATTGATGAATAGAATGCAGTACAGCCCTTCCAAACCTAGTCTCTTGACTGGAGGAGGAATCCAAATTGTAAAAACGTGTAAAGGTATGAACAGACGACCATGTAGCGGCCGCACAGATGTCTTTAACCGGCACGCCTCTTTTGAGGGCCGATGAAGCTGCAATACCTCTGGTCGAATGAGCCCTAAGGTTTTGAGGGGGCTCTTTCCCTGCCAGTTTATAACATTCCAGAATGGCTAGAATGATCCATCTGGAAATGGTCTGCTTAGTTATTGGTAACCCCAGCTTGTGACCTGCGTAACCTACAAACAGCTGGTCTGCCTGTCTTATCCTGGCTTAAAGCCCTCCTAGGGTCTAGCCTGTGTAACCTCTCTTCCTCTTTCCCCGGGTGAGGAGGAGGATAGAAAGATGGTAGGGTAATCTTCTGAGTGATATGGAATTCAGAAACCACCTTTGGGAGGAAATTAGGCTTCACTTGCAGGACAACTTTGTCTTTGTGAAATATTGTGTGAGGGGGTTTACAAGAAAGAGCTTGTAATTCGCTCACCCTTCTAGCAGATGTAAGTGCTATTAATAAAACAGTTTTAAGGGTAAGGAATCTTAACGAACAAGAATGGAGAAGTTCGAAAGGTGTGCCGATCAGGAAAGTTAGTACTAAGTTTAAATCCCATAGGGGAACTTGGAATGGTCTTGGGGGATAAACATTGGTTAACCCCTTTAGAAACTGTATTACCAAGGGTAATTTGAAATAGGATGGTTCTTCCGCAGTACGCTTAAAGATGGATAGCGCTGCGAGATAGCCCTTAATGGTGCCAACTTGAAGGCCTGAATTTGCCAAATATAGTAGGAAGGACACAACCATTGGTGTACCACATGAAAAAGTGTCGATATTCTGTTCTCTACACCAGCTGCAAAATCTGTTCCAACGGCAGCGGTATAAAGACTTTGTTGCTGGCCTCCTTGCCGAAAGCAACACCTCCATAACATCATCAGGGAGGTCCCAATCCTTGTACCTCAGCCTTTCAGAAGCCAAGCGTGAAGGTTGAGGGTTTTGATGTCTGGATGGAGAACCTGACCTCCCTTCTGTGAGAGTAGGTTCTCTCTGAGTGGAAGTCGAATTGGAGGGCAGATGGACAAGTCTAGAAGGTCCGGGTACCACGTTCTCCTGGCCCAATCCGGGGCAATTGAATCATGGTTCGCCGGAATCTTCTCAACCTCCTGATCATTTGAGGAATGACAGGGACCGGTGGGAACGCGTACAGAAGTGGGAACTCCCAGTCCACTATGAACGCGTCTCCCAGAGCTCCTCTCGGGAGAAATTCCCTTGAGCAGAACAGGTCGCATTTCCTGTTTAGGCTGGTGGCGAACAGATCTACCTGAGGGGTTCCCCAAAGGGCGAAGATCTCTTGAAGGACTTCCTGAGCTAGCTCCCACTCGTGGGAGACTGTGTTCTGCCTGCTCAGAGCGTCCGCTGTCAAGTTCTTCTCTCCGGCTAGGTGAACTGCCGATAGAGATTCCTTCTTGGATTGCCCAAAACCAGAGCTGCATCGCCTCTCTGCACAGGGGTAGTGATCCTACGCCTCCTCTTTTGTTGAGGTAATGCATGGCCACCGTGTTGTCCGTCATTATCAGGACGTTCTTCCCTTGTACAGCTGGCAGGAACGCCTTCAGCGCAAGTCTGATGGCTCTCAGCTCTAACAGGTTGATGTGTAGTCTGGACTCCGATGGAGACCAACGACCGCTGATGGTCAAGAGTGAGGCATCCGTGACTACTGTTATCTCCGGCCAGGGTTGCCAAAACTGTTTACCTTTCAGAATGTTCTCCTGACAGGCCCACCACTGAAGGTCTCGAGCCACCCTGCCGGGAACCTGAAGATGATCTGTCATTCTCCCTGAGAATTGTGACCACTGAGTCCTCAGTGCCCACTGGAGGGATCTCATTCTCAGGCGAGCCTCTGGCACTAGGAAAATGCAGGATGCCATGAGGCCTAGCAACCTCAAAAAGTCGAAGGCTGGGAGACGTTGGGCATGTTGGAACTTGGTAACCATCTGTAGAATATCTTGAGCCCTCACCTCTGGTGGCGAGGCTTTTCCCAGGGAAGTGTCCAGGATCGCTCCTATGAATTGGAGTCTCTGCGATGGTATCGTTTGTGACTTCTTTAAATTGAGGGAGAAGCCCAGTCTGTGAAGGAAGTGGCACACGTGATTTAGCTGGATCTGAGCTTGTTCCGAAGAAACAGCCCTGATCAACCAATCGTCCAGGTAGGGGTAGACGTGAATCCCTTCCCTCCTTAGACTTGCAGCCACTACCGACATTAACTTGGTGAAGACCCTCGGGGCGGAGGTCAGCCCAAATGGCAGCACTCGAAATTGATAGTGAGAGTTGCCAATTGCGAACCTCGGGTATTTCCTGTGTTTGAGATGGATAGGCACATGGAAATAAGCGTCCTGAAGGTCCAGAGATACCAACCAGTCCTGGAACTGAAGGGCCTGGAGGATCTGAGAAAGAGTGACCATCTTGAATTTGTCTTTTCTGAGGAATTTGTTCAATTCTCGCAAGTCCAAGATGGGTCTCAGTCCTCCGTCTTTCTTTGGAATGAGAAAGTAAGGGGAGTACCAGCCCTTGTTCCTCTCCGCTACAGGTACTGGTTCTGTGGCACCTTTCTCTAGCAGGTCCAAAATTTCCTGCAAGAGGAGCGGATCTGGAGCTTTCTGAGAGCTGATCCCCGGTGGATGACTCTGAGGTATACGTAGGAAAAGCAGGTAGTAACCTTGGGCAACTGTTTCCAATGCCCAAGCATCTGACGTGATAGCCTGCCATACCGCCAGATGTTGAGTCAACCTGCCTCCTACAGGTGTCCTGTGAGGGAAGTCCTCAGAGTGGTTTTGGGGCGACTGATGCAGATGCCGATGGTAAAGAGGCACCTGCTGTTGCTGCGGCTTTCGAATATCTACCCCGTCCACCTCGGGTAGTTCTTCTTTGTCCCCTTTGAGCCGGACGTCCTCTACCTCTTCCGAATGCGGAGTAGAAGCGAAAGGACTTGCCCCTCGCAGAGGTTCCTGTGGGACGAAAAGGAGTCTGACGGATTGCAGCTCCTAGGGATTTTGCTGCTGCTTTTGAAGTTTGCAGTTTCTCTAAACTGTCATCCGCCTTTTTCCCAAACAAAGAAGAGCCATCGAATGGCATGTTCAAGAGCCTGGCTTGCACATCTAGGACAAAACCAGACTTTCTCAACCAAGCAAATCTCCTGGTTGATGTACTTGCCGCCATTGCTCTGCTGATACTGTCAGCCGAATCAATGCCCGTCTGGAGGGATTCGCACATAGCGTCTTTACCGTCCTGTATAATATTCAGGAACGCATCCCTTTCTTCTCCCTCCGGGATGCAGTCAGCCGCTGTAGAAGCACACTCCCAAAGTGTATGGCTGAACCTAGCAAGGGTGCAAGTAGCATTAACAGATTTTAACGCCATGCTACATGCTGAAAAGACTTTCTTTGCCATAGCATCATATTTTTTATCGTCCCTGTCCTGTGGGACGGTAGGATAAGCCGTCTTGACATCGGTAGAGGATGCTGCCTGTACCACCAGACTCTCTGGGGATGGGTGTTCAGACAAACTCCGGGTCTGTAGAAGATACCCTGAACTTTGTAGACAGTTTTTTATTTACTGCTGGTACGACATCTGGGGTTTCCCAGTTTGTCATGATCTTCCTCTGAAGAGCTTTATGAAAAGGCACCACAGGATCCTCCTGTGGGCCTTTGTCAAGAATATCCGTGAGGTCATCTTGTTGGAAAGATTGTAAAGGTGCAGACCACCCCATGAACGCTGTGATTCTGGCCATTAAGGCTCTATAGGGGGTTTCAGCATGCTCCCCCGGGTCTGGCCTAGCAAACTCCACCTCAGGGGAAGTGTCTAACCCACTTGCCTCATGTAAGGAATCATGAAGATCCTTTAACCTGCGTTCTTCAGAGGAAATTTCCTCTCTAATTGGGGTTACAGGTCCCTGCAACTCAAATGTGTCTTCCTGTTCAGACAATTCACCCTCTTTCAAAATTGAGGACATAGTTCTCAATTGTTCTGAACTCATAAAGGGAGTAAATCCCATTTCCAAGGCAGAGGGTGCCAAACTTGTCATTATCGGCCTCAAACGCCGACGTCGAAGGCTTCGAGCGTGGCGTCGAAAACAAAGGCGGAGGCCTCGAAGACCTCGACAGAATTGGAATTCTACTCGACAATCTCGAAGCCATCCACGTCGAGGACCTGGGGATAGTCACTGGGTGAGTCGTAACCGTGACTTTTCTTGGCGTTGACGCCGGTGTCGAAGCTGGCGTCGAGTCGACAGACCCGTGTGTGGAAGGTCCCTTCGACAACGGCGTCGAAGACATCGGCGTCGACAGAACCTTCGAGGAAGGTTTGGAGGTCATAGTCCTACTCGAGGGTTCGAGACGCGCTCGAGAGGTTTCCTTCGCCGGGTACTGCGACTCGCGGCATTTTTGACCTTCGGATCTTTCGACCAGAGCATCGCTCTCGGCAGTCTTCGAGGGGGTCGAGGCCGCTTTCTTGAAGACGCTCATCATATTTTTGCGGAATTCCTCCCATTCAGCCCAGGAACTGTGTTTCGTGGGGCAAGGGATTCTTTTTGGCGAAACAGAGGAAGAGGAAGACGGAGAAGGGGATCTTCGACGTCTTCTCTTCGAGTGCTTCGATCTCGAGGAGTGATGAGACCCACTCCGAGACCTGGAGCGCGAATGGTGACGAGGAGACGAGTGTCTCGACTTCGTCGACGAAGAAGCTTTAAAAGTCTTACCTTTCTCCAGCTTCCCCCTACGCTCCTTCAGGGCCCTAGCTGTCATGGACATACAGTCCTCGCACTCCGAACAATGGTGTTCAGCTGCCAAACACCACAGACAAACTCTGTGAGGGTCAGTCAGCGACATCTTTTCCCCACAATCTCGGCATTTTTTAAGCCGGATCGAGGAGTTGTCGGTTCCGACGAGGAAGCCATCGAGTACGGATCGAATGACTCGAGGTAAATAGGATTAATCTGACAAGAACTGAGCAACGGTATTCCGAGGCACTGAGTAAGCGCGGAAAAACGGAACTGAGCAACGGACGCTGCGCGCGGCCTTTATAGGCAGGATGACGTCGATACGGCGGCTGTCGAGGGACATCGACTCGGAGGACGTCGACGCGCAGTGCCCTCTAGAGAGAGAAAAAATTTCCGAGGCCAGCAGAGCTGGAAGGAGATATCTAAGATGAGGAATACGTCGGACACAATCCCTTCGAAATGGTGTTATAGCTAAGAAACTATTCCCATCAGCCATATCCCAAACCAAAATAATACTCTATAAATATGGCAAATTCACCATCAATCCAGCGCTCTTCTTTTGGCAACAAAAAGTTTCTCCTGTTTTGTTGTATGGGTTGGAATCAAGGGCAATAATTTCTACCCAATTCTTGAATAAATTAGAAGCCAAGTTCTGGAGACAGATTCTCAAAGTACCACAATTACCCCTGGGTCATGTTTGTGTAATGAGTTGAGTCTCATATCCTTAAGTGCAAAATATCATTGGCAACTATGTGCCCTTCTGCGTAAATGTCTTGTAAATACCAATGAATTATCAATTCTTGCAGTTCTAGCGTCCTATCTGTTTACATCAGACCATGTTTTCATCCAGAAATGGACCAGATATGTTTATCAAGTCCTAGCAATGGCAGATGTTAACTTGGAAACGCTCATAATGAACCCAGTGAGAGCTAAAAAGAAAATCTTCCTCCAAGATTGGATTCTAACACGTTCATTATGTTTGCAGTATAAGCACTTTAAAACCTTTGCTGATAAGAGAATGGGAGTTGTTGAACCATATTTGACTAGAGCCCCCTCACCACAAATACGCATGGCTATCGTGAGAATGTGATTTAATCTAGGTCTCTCCCAAGATATCTTGGCCCAACGAAAACAAACCCATGTGTCAGAATTTTTGTAGATTCTGCAATGATTTAGCACAATAAGAAAACTTGGAGCACTTAATTGTAGAATGTACAGCGCTGATTTCCTTGAGAAACACATTTTTTGAAACATATGGCCTCAGTTGCAAATGTGCAGCCTTAATTTAGATGGGCTTTCCTTCTCAACTCTGCCAACACGAGCTTGAACATAGCCTTGGTGAATTTTCTTACTACGCTTCTTCTTGACAATGAAATTGGTTAATATGCGAATGACAAGATCCTTTATTAGATTTCATGTCATTCATGTTCTTTTCTCTATATAATAGTTATGTAAATAGTCAAGGCTTATATCTGTAAATAATTTAGTATGTTTTCCTTTCTGTAATTTAGCATGAATGTAAATGGCCAATGTTATGATGTGTATAATCATTTAGAATGTTTCTTGTCTGTAATTACTATGAATATATGAAAATTCCTTTTTTATAAATTGAAAAAGGTAGATTAATTTCTGCTAAATTTCAATAAAAAAATATATAAATTAAGGGAGAATGGTCCTTGCAGGGGCTTCACTGTCGATATGAATTTGGAGTTTAAGCACAGCAGCAGGGCTCCACCGGGCAAACCAACGGTCCAGGAGTTGCAGCAGGCGTCCTCTTCAAGTTCTTCTTCGGTTCCTTGTCCAGTGGTCGACTCGGCCTTCGAAGCCAAAAGCCTTGCTTTTTGTTCAGTTCTCGCCCATTCATTCCAGCCTAGCTGTCAGTCACCCAGCAGGGTGGCTGTCCTTGCTTGACAGTCAGCCGGCCAATCACTACAGAGTGCATTTGGGTCTCCTAAGAGACGAAGCACTGGCAGTTTCGTGCACCTCCCTCACTTCCTGCCTACCCCAGACACCCTGGAGCCAGAAGCTGGCTTCACTAGTGAATCCCGCCAACGGCAAAGCGAACAATGGGAGCAAACCTGGTTTGGCGTGCAGAGTAAATCTCAAGAAGTACCTTTCCACAAAGAAATAGCGAACAAAGACGACCAGGGCCATTTTGCCAAAATTGGCACCCTTGGGTGCTTTACTGCAGCTGCAAACGCAGCCCGCCATAAATGCACACCACAGTAGTAATAACAAAACCACTGCCACCAGCCATTCTGCGAGAAAAGGGTAACATACAAAATTTACATTAGAAGCTAGACAAAGGGGTTACTAGGTAACCCCTCCAGCACCCTATTGTAAGATAGTGTGTGCTGGGTCTAGAAAGTTACAAATGGAAGTAAAATCAATTTCACTTTACTGCTCTTGGAAACAGTAGTTTATCCAAGAGAAGGTATTTAAACTTTTGGGAAATCTGAAAAGACTTCCTTGTGCCACTGAACTGAAGGTGGTGTGTGACACAATGTAAAAGATGCCAATGGAGTTTGTCAGACTCCATAACCAAAAGAAGCACAGAGTTTAAATTCACATTCAAATACATGAGTTGGGGGGAAAAGGGTCTCACTCTCTCCAGGTTAAACATAAATAAATAATCAAGTCCTCAAAATCCAGCAAAGTTGCTAGGGGTCTCTAAAGTGGAGGGAATTGACACTTTTCTGAAAATTCTCCCTAACAGCTTAAATTTCACATGCAATTTTGGCGCCAGAATTTCGCGAACCCCTGGATTCTGGCTATTGTAAATAAGCTAGATATGTAACACTAGTAAACTGTCCTTGAAGCCTGTACTCAGTATTGTATCTGCAACTGATAAGTACACTGTATAAATCTCCTTTCTGATCCTATGTCTGTTGCAAATATGCAACTTGATCTGTAACACACGTCACTTTTCGTATACTTACTGCACTTTTTCTGCCATTATCTGTCTGCACCTGTTCTGGTAATCTCTCTACCAGCTTCTTTGTAACAACTGTTTTATACACAAGTAAAAGCGCCCAGATACCTCTGGGTATGGAGCGCAATATAATCAAACTAAGCCGACCCTCCCTACCGCCCATCCCCCCCTTTCGTTCCTCAGGAGGGAAGTCTATCTGCTCTTCGAAGGGATTCCAGGAGTGTGGGGGAGCTTGTCCTCTTACCATGCGCCCTCCTAATCCTCGACCCAGGAAGCCAGCAGGGGTTGCTTCAAGGCCTTCAGGGTCAGACGTTGTTGGGGGACTGCAAGGCAGCCCGTCCACCTACAAGCAAGATTGTACCGGCCAGGACGTCGGGCCCCCACCCGTGCACCCCGGAGGGAGGCCGCCTAGCAAACTTCATCGGCGTGTGGGAGACCATCTCCACCGACAGATGGGCGCTGTATGTTCTCGCCCACGGGCACACCTTAGAATTCCAACGGAAGTGCCCACGAATAACACTGGTGGCCCAGCAGGAAAACCACATACCTCAGCTGCTGCTGGAGGTTCGTGCCATGTTACGGAAAGGGGTGATAGAGCTGTTTCCACAGTGACTCTGGGGTGCCAGAGTATTTTCAAGGCATTTACTCGTAAGAAAAGACCGGGGCTGGAGGCCCATTCCTGGCCTACGACGGCTCAACAAATGCATAAAGTCCCAGAAATTCTGGATGGTCATGCTGCAGCACATGCTCGGCCAGCTGGAGGAGGGGGCCGGGGGTTGGGGGGGGAGGGAGGAGTACTGTCGTTGTTGGATCTGTAGGACGCGTACTTCCACATCCCCATACAAAAAGGACATCACGTTTCTGCGCTTCATCGTTCAGGAGAAGCATTATCAGCTCAAGGCCCTTCCATTCGGGCTGAAGTCGGTGCCCAGAGTCTTCACCAAGTGCTTGACGCAGCCCATCTGCGACTGCAAGTGATCCATGTTTACCCCTACCTGGACGACTGGCTCATCCGGGCCAAGTCAGGGGCACCGCCGTCGAACACACAGAGCGGACTGTCCGTATTGTGACGGATTGGGGGTTCTCTATGAACTATGCAAAGTCCTGCTTAACTCGCAGGATGCTCTGTTCCTGGGATCCAAGTTCAACACAGTGTCATGCCTGGCATCACTGTCTGAGGAAAGTATCGTCCATATTGGTCAAGGTGCAATGGCTGTTGGCACTGAAGATCACCACGATGAGGACCATCAAATCGCTGCTCAGGATGTCGTTGTGTATTTATCTGATTCGGGCTCTGCAGGTTACGGATGTAGCCTCTACAGAAGTTCCTCGTTGCCCCTTTTGGGTCCAGGTGTCCGGAAGCTTCCAGGACAAGATTGCGCTTGACGAATAGTTCCGACAAGTGATCAGATGGTGGGGCGTGCACTCCAATATCGCTGGGAGCACAGTTTTCCAGAGCCCCTCATACCAGGCGACTCTCACGACGGATGCGTCTCTGGAAGTATAGGGAGCCCACACCCAACGTCTTCACGCCAGAAGTCTGTGGCTGCTGGAAGAGAAGACGCTACACATAAACGTACTGGAATTACGGGCAGTGTTTTGGGCCCTCAAATTGTTTCTGATGTCTCTCGGGCAAGGTGGTGAGGGTCTTCACGGACAATACCACCAGGATGTTTTACATCCGGAAGCAGGGGGGCACCAGATCGCCCAGGGGATGTTCCTCATTCCTTTGAGTCAACAGATAGAGCCACTCTGTAGTGGCGTTGGACTGCCCATAGGGAAGCGTAACAGTCTGGGGCATGTATACATTATATCCAAAAAAAGGTGCTATTACGCAAGGGATTGGTCACATAGGTTAAATTATTTAGACAAAGTTTCCTAGTCCAATCCGCCGTCGGTAAATAATTTGTACATTCAACCACAAGAAAAGAACCACCATATCAGCCACAAGTGTCAAAAAAAGTTGTGTATATATTTGTTTGAACAACAAATAATGTTAGTGTTCAATATAACAATGACAATCACAAAGAAAAAAGGAAAACCGATGAGGCCCAACTCTTAAGGGCACAATAAATTGTAATAACACCTACATAAACATATGCATATTCTTGAAATTATAAAAAGTGTTTGAAATTAGCAAAGGGGTGGAAGAAACATTTGTTAAAAAGAACAAGATTACAAAGATACTTGAACATAAATGACAAAAATAACAGTGAATCAAAACCGGCCCAAATCGACCGTTATGTAAAACCATAACCTGTGATACCTACAAGCTAAATCTATTCGCCTTACGACTAATGCGAAAATTGTCTTGTACCTAAACACTGTTGTTAGTTCAGCAAATTGGTTTAAGAAAAAGGAAGGAAACAAGTCCTTAGTATCCCAGAGTGAAAAATTCTTATCCAGGATAGGGTGAACCTGCTACTGTTGCCGACTGACTCAGCAAGGAGCTATGCTCTTGCCACGAGTGGGAGTGTCGACATTACCAAGTGGACAACCTGTTCGACAGATTGGGCAATCCCCAGATCAATCTGTTTGCGACGGTGATGAACACCAAGTGCCGAAGGTTCGCTAGCAGGTTTCCCCAGCCAGGGAGCATGGGGGACGCATTCTCATTCCCCTGGGACGGCCTGTTTCTGTATGCATTCCCTCAGTTGCCATTGCTTCTTCGAGTCATTGGTCAACTCAGACGGTTCTGGTGGAGGATGAGCCTCGTTGCACCGGCGTGGCCGAGGCAGAACTGGTACTTGGACCTTCTCAGCATCTCTTGCAGTCAAGCTGCCAGTGGTTGCGCATCTTCTCGCTAGGGAAGGAGGTGCAATTCTGCATCACAACCCAGGGTCGCTGAACCTGAAGGCCTGGCTCCTGCAGCATTAGAATTTGGTGGTTTCGATCTTCTGGGGGACTGCAAGGAGGTACTCGCCAAGACCAGAGCGTCATCTACTTTGAAATGCTACAGATTCGAATGGAACAGATTCACAATTTGATGCTGTTAACAGAAGATCGACACTCTGATGTTCACGGCCCCTCAGGTACTTCCATATTTGCTGTTGGCTAAATCAGGGCTGGCTCACGCCTCCATCAAGGTTCATCTGGCAGCAATCTCGCGCTACAACAGATCTCCAGGATGGGCTTCCTTGTGGTTGCAACGATTAGTCAAGGAATTTGTTGAGGGGACTATTTGGCGAGCGGCTCTGTCCCCGGCGTGTTGGCTCAATGTGGTACTTACTAGGCTCATGCAAGCTCCGTTCGAGCCTATGCATTCTGTCCCACTCAAGTTTCTGTCGTGGATGACAGCATTTCTCATGGCCATCACCTTTGCATGACGAGTAGGTGAGATCCAGGACCTATCGTGTAAACCACCTTACTTGACTTTCCACCAGATGGTGGTGCTGCGGCCGCACCCCTCCTTCATGCCCAAGGTGCTGTCAGACTTTCACCTAAACAAGCCCTTGGTGTTACCTGTGTTTTTTCCGACGCCTTCGTCGCCGGCTGAAAGAACTTTGCACTAGCTGGATGAGGCTAGAGCGCTCAAGTTTTATGTGGCCCCTACGAAGAGTTTACGGAAGACTTCCCAGCTATTGGTGAGCTTTGGTCCTGTGAACCATGGGAAGGCCCTGTCCAAGGCTTCCATTTCCAGGTGGCTCTCCGTCTGTATCACTCACTGTCACCGGTTGGCAATCCGTCCACTGCCTGGCTGTCCGAGAGCCCATTCTACCAGAGCGATTGCTGTTACAGTGGTGTTCCGATCTGGTGTGCCCCTGCTCGACATCTGCAGGGCTGCTACATGGAGGTAGACGCACATCTTCACAAAAGTTCTACTGCATGGACAGGGATTCCAGGGAGTAGTCCAGAGTCTGCCAAGCAGGCCATGCGCAACCTGTTCGCTTGAAGGTGAGCCTGTTGAGTTAAGAGATTGCTTCTGTTGAGCCTTGCCACGTCCCGTGGTTGTGCATGTGTGCACTACTATGTATTCTTTATTCATGAGCATGTGAATCAATACCAGATCACATTCTGGAGAAGGAACACGTTACTTACTTGTAACTGTTGTTCTCCAGCATGGGTCTGGCCTGGATTCACATGCAAACCCTCTCTCCTGCCCCTCTGCAGCTCTTCTTGGTCCTACTGCCACTTTAAGTGCTTCCAAATCTGAAGATGGCTGCCAGAGGGTCTTGGGAAGAGGGCAGTCATTGGCTGGGGGCAGTATGACCCAGAGCTCAGTGATTGGTTTATAGGAGAAAGACCGTTTAGAAACAAAACTGAAACTGGTTTTTCTTTTACTGAGGATTCCTAGCCTGGCGGGGAATATTCAGGACGATGTGAATCCATGCCAGACCCATGCTGGAGAACAGTTACAGGTAAGTAACTTGTTCCTTATTCCCTTTGTCCTTCCTTCCTGCTCCGGTTCCACGGTAATTAGTGTCCTGTTCTTCATGCGAAGGTTGTTTTGCAAGGGTGGATCCCCTCTTTGTCTAGAGTCTAGGTCCAGAACATCGTTGGGACTCTTGTTGTTATTGCGATACCCTCTCCATCGGGGCACTTGGACGTCTTCTGCGGTGGGAGGAGGTGTTCAACGCGTTCCTCCACTGCATTTTCAGCTCTTGATCGACAAAAACAAACGCTAAGTTATTTTTTTAGTGTGCCCCGGCCAGGGGACTCCTTCCCGGGGTCTTCCGGGTCCGGGAGGGGCTCGCGTAGCCCTGTTACCAGGGGCATCCCTGAGGTGCTCCACAAGGGGCCTAATAGGCACACCGGATTTTCCTCAGAGGGTTTCTGCAGTGGGCCTGCCAAAATCGGACATTGTTTCAAGGTTCCCTTTTGGGGGCTTAAATTCAGCCCAGTTCTTCTGGGGCTCTGGATATCGGGGTTCGCCCTGAGGTCTCCATTTCTAGAGCTTTCCACACTAGAGTTGCGACTTGAGGCACCTTTTGAGGGAGCTAAACGTACAGAGTTAGAACCAGAGGTTCCTCTTCTTGGGGCTAAATCCAATATCGCCAGAATCGAGGGTTCCTCTTTGACGGTCTTGGTGTTGAGGTACATTCCTCAACCCTCCCACGCTCGGGGTGGTACCAGTTCCGTTGAGGGAGCAAAGAAGACGGTCACGTACCACAGGCTTTCGAGAACCGGCTCTGCTGAGGTTCCTCCACTGGAGGCTTATTCTGGGGCATTACCGAACATGTCCAGTAAACTGCTGAGGATCCTTTTTTCAGGGTTAAGACCCCTGAATCCCCTGAGGAGACAGTTGCCTCACTTTCTCCTCTGACGCAGTTCTCCTCAGGTGGCGACAAAATGGCAGCTCAACCGCCATGCTCTACGGTGGCCATTTTGGATATCTCGCTTACACCAACATTCACGATGGCTGTTGCTGGGATCATTCCTTTTGGGGCTTAGCAGTTGGTTCCATGCCATGTGGGCAACAAGAACCCATTCTGCCCTTCGATGGATTGGCGTGCTTGGGCACTGCTGCCTCATACAGTCTTGCTTCCCCCCTGGTTCTGCACCACTGATTTATTGGACCCAGCTGGTGGAGGGCTGTCCTGGCAACCATCCTTGTTGCGCTCATTTGGGATATGCCCCTCAAGAGTGGCCTCTGCCAGCTCCTAGACCTTCGGAGGATGGTTTTTTTTTTTGTGAAGTTTCAGACGCTCATGCACTCTGATCCCTTGAGGGCATAATTTAAGGGCGTTTTTAGGGAGTTGTACCCTGCTCCTCCCATACCGCCTTCGGCCTTGGCTGACCCTACGCCGGTCCTGGTGGTGCCATTTCCTCTAGCTCTTTAACCTCCTCCAATGCTTCCTCCTCTGCCTCCGCTGTCCCCGATAGAAAAAACATTGGGTGCGCCGCTAGACAATAAACACCTGAGGTACCACGTGCAGCGGATCAGCTTCCTGTTCCCACTTCACTGGATGAGGACCAGGCGGACCAGGATAGCGATGAACAGCCCCGCACTATCTGAGCATTCCATGACCGGGTGCTGGATATGAACTTGCTTGATATTCCAGTCCCGAGGCCCCCGCTCCGCATGATGGGGTGCTTTCTGGAGCCTTTACCCTATCACCGCAGGAGTGCACCAGCCTTTTCCTCCAGAAGGACGTCTTGGCTGAGGCCTGTAAGGTCTGGGACAAACCCCATACTGGGCTCCATCTCAACAAGAGGATTGACGCTAGATACAAGCTTCATGCCTCGGAAGATGTAGCCTTGTCGGCTTGTCCGCTCCCATCTTTTAGATGGTAGTGGCAGCTGCCACTCTCAAATCCAAGCCGGCATCTGCATTCTCCACAGCAGCGGCCCAAATCCACTCCAAGGAGGATTAAACTTCTGGACGCCATTGGCAAGAAAGTATCTTCCAATTCGGCGCTCAAACTTCGTCAAGCTAACAGCAAGCTCATCCTGGCTGCAGCCAATCTTAGGCTGTGGAAGGAGCTAGCTGATTTCCAAGAATGTATTCCTGTGGAAAGGCTAGACAACTTCAAAGCCGGCTTGTCGGATGCCAAAGAGTTGGCACAGAATTTACTGGAATCTGCAGCACTTCACGTAGATACTTCAGCTCGAGGCGTTATGGTCGGGGTTGACATCTCATGGCAAGCGTGGCTCCATGCAACTAAGTTTTCAAAGGAAGTGCAGGACAAGTTGTTAGACCTTCCTTTTCATGGCAAAGAGTTTGTGAGTTCCTCATTTGTGGAGGAATGGACTAAGACTAAGTAGAGTACCCAATCCGCCATGTCTTTATCGGTCCTGGCGAAAGCGCCAGCTAAGGCCCTTTATAGACAGAGGTCGGGGTCCCAAACTTGGCCCTTCTCTGGGTTCAGGGAGTTTCAGGATCGCCATGCACGCCGGTCTGAAGCTCCGGTTGGCGGGTCCCATCGTAAGCAACAACGGCAAGGTCGTCGTTTTTTCTCTTGTCCATCAGCCTCCTATCCATAGACAGGTATTCTCCCTGCTGACAAATCAACCAAATATTTGTCAGTCGCACAGAACTCCGGTGGGAGGAAGATTCTCGTCTCATCTGGAGGTGTGCCAGACTATCACCAAAGACCAGTGGGATTTGTCCATCGCTCGGGCGGTCTTCCTCTTGCCTCTACCCCATCCTTCAACCCTCCGAGCAGAATGGGTCGCCCTCCCTCAGAGCCGATGTACAGAAACTACGAGACCTCCGGGCGGTGGGGCCTGCTCCCCTCGGGGAGCAAGGGGAGGGCTACTACTCCCATCTGTTCAGTGCCCAAACCAACCAGGCTGGCCTGCGCACCATCCTCTTTCCCAGTTCCAATCTTTCTCTTCCCCAAGAGAAATTCAAGATGATTACGCCTTGCCAGATTAAGTCCTCTCTATGTAAGGGCGACTGGCTCAGTGTAGTAGACCTTCAGGATGCACACATTCTGATATGGACCCCGCATTGGAAATACCTGTGGTTCTCCCTGGTAGAGGAACACTTCCAGTTCTGTGTGCTCCCTTTTGGTCTCAGCTCGGTGCTGCGTGTCTTTACGAATGTCAGGCATCGCAGCTTTCATTAGGCTGCAGGGGGTTCATGTATATCCATATTTGGACGAATGGCTCCTGCGCAGTCCTTGCCCCCAAACGTCCTTGACCAATCTTCAGTCTCTCCTTCAGCTCCTGTTCCATCTTGGGCTGTCAGTGAATTGACGGGAATCGTCCATAACTGTCTCTCAAGACCTGATTTTCCTGGGTTTCTGTTGGAAGACAGTAAGTACCAGGGTGTTCCTAATGGCGTACAGGATTACAGACCTATCTTCCACGTGTCGGCTCTTCCGCCAGTCCTCACACATGACAGCCTGGTGGTTCCAAATTCTTCTGGGTCTCATGGCCTATTGCGTGCTAGCTCTACCTCTTTCACTGCTGAAGATGAGGCGTACTCAGCTGGCCCTTCGGAGCTGATGGTCTCAGACTTCGGACCCTGATCTCAAGTTGATCCCAGTTCCATCCTGTATGACGACGGACCTACAATGGTGGTCTTCGACCAGCAACCTTTCAGTGGGGGCCTCCTTCCAAGAGCCCTGCGCACAAGTGACGGTTACCACAGACTCCTCCCTTATGGGGACCTGGGTCACCTCGAAGTATTCGACTTATGGACGCTTCAGGACAGGCAGATCCATAGCAATTATCTGGAACTCCTGGCTATTTTTCTGGGGCTCAGAGCTTGTCAACAGTCTATCACCAAAAAGGTAGTCCGTAGTCGCACAGACAATTTGGTGGCAATGTTTTACATCAACAAGCAGGGTGGCACCAAGTCACTTCTCCTTGTGGACCTAGCCATCCAATTTGGGACTTGGGCCATCCAGCACAAGGTCTGGCTCCTGGCTGAACATATCCTGGGTCGCATCAAATTAACTGCAGACTCACTCAACCGCCAGTCGGCAGCCAGTTAGGAGTGGGAATTGAACAGCGATGTTCTCTCCAACATTTTTCGGGGCACTCTAGAAGTGGACCTCTTTGCGACGTTCTCAAACAGGAAACTTCCTCTTTATGCATCCAGGGACGGCCTCGTAGCGTCCTCATCAGAGTCGCACTTCAGATTCTGTGGCACAACATATGAAGGCTTATACTTGCCCTCCATTGCCTCCTATTCATCGGTCACTCTGCAAGCTCAGGATCACATCGAATTGCACTATCCTCTTCATAGCTCTTTGGTGGCCAGCCAGATTTTGGTTTTTGGGACTTAAGCATCTGTCGAGTCTGCCTCTGATCAGATAGCCGCTGATTCCTGACCTCCTTCACCAGAGCGATCACCAGCTGTGGCATGCCTCCCCACAATCGTTCAGCTTGGCGGCCTGGAGCCTGAATTCAGATCTTTAGAGAAATTTAATCTGTCGGAGGTCAATATGTGCATTATCCAAGCATCCAGAAAACCTTCTACGAAGGCTCAATTATAGGATCAAATGGCCCCGTTTTTGCCACTGGTGCTTAGCTAAACAGCTTCTCCCCAGGTATGCTTCGGTTGACAATGTTCTATCTTTTGTGTCTCACCCCGCAGCTTCTGGCATTCATGTTCTGTCTTGCAACTTATTTATCTGCCATTGCGGCCTACCTGTCCCCAGACAGCTGTCCTTTTTCATTGACTAATCCGGTCATTAAGACATTTTGCGGATCTCCAACTCTTCCCGCCGGTGCGCACCCCTCATCCCAAATGGGATTTGAATGTGGTCCTCAGTGTTATGCCTTAAGCCATTTGAACCAATGGCCACTACCGATCTTAAATAGCTCTCCTGGAAGGTCGCTTTTCTGATCGCAAGCTCTTTCTGTGGAACATCCGTTCCTCACTTTCCATAAGGATAAGGATGTGTTTCGCACTCATCCTTCCTTACTGCCTAAGGTGGTTACTGATTTTCATTTGAACCAATCGATCTCCTTACCTGTCTTTTTTCCTAATCCGGCAACGGATGATGAGAAAGTTTTTACAGAATTTTGATGTCGGGCGAGCTCTGAAGTTTTACCTTGATAGAACGAGTGAACTCAGAAGCTCCTCACAACTCTGTCACATTTGGAGACCTGAAAGGGAAACGGCTTCCAAAGCAACCATCTCCCGATGGATTGCCTCATGTATTTCAGAAGCCTATACCATTCAAGGCCTTCAACCCCCAAAAGGCATCAATGCTCATTTGGTACGTGGCAAAGCGGCTGCTGTTGCCTTCCAAAAATGTGCCTTGGGAGTCAATTGCCAAGGCGGCTATGTGGGCTTCCCCATCCGCTTTCTGTAAGCATTACTGCTTAGACCTGAGCTCCAGTGCTGATGCCCAATTCGGCCAGGCTGTTCTTAAGAACTTATTCCAGTAAAGGTTTTTTTTTTCCATCTACCCATACTAAATGTGGTGTATGCTTGGCAATCTCCTCCAAGTATGGAGGAAATGGGACGGGATGTAGGAGTGTATCAAAGTTACTCCCCATAGTAACTATCTTACTCCTAGTGCAGAGTTCCCTTTCCTCCATAGGCCCACCCGTCGTCTCCTCTTAAAGTATCCTCCATTATTGCTAAAAAGGCCTCCGACCTGGCGATAGGAAAAGACTGAAGGACGATTCCCTGGGTGGAGCTCAGAAGGGTGGGGTTGCAGCCACGTGCCGTGGCCCCGCGTAAAAATGAAGGAAGGACACCAATTCAAACTTTTTGATGCTTTTTGACAAGTGTTCCGTTCCCGTCCTATGGACTAGTAGTAAGATGGTCACTACGGTGAGTAACTTTATTTCCCATCTGACTGGGCGGATTTATCCTCCTACTCTACCTCTGAGCTCCTACTTGGTGATTTCAACATCTACCTTGGCTCCACAATCACGGCTACCACTCTTCTGTGACCTTTGCACCTCGCTCTCTCTCCATTCTCCCCTCTGGTCCTACCCACTCAGCTGCACACTCTCAATGCCTTCTTCCACACTTATCCTCTGTCCCCCCTCCTATTGTCACCACTCTCTCCTGATCAGACCACTCCCTTCTATCCTCTCACTTGGGCTCTATAGGCCCCCTGACCTCACCTTCTTCCTCCCAGCTCTGCCAACCTCATTCTCGGATGTTGGCCCGATGAATCGAATGTCAGCTTCTGCCTTTGCATCTACCTTCATCGCCTCCTCCCCTCCCACAGCAGACACCACCTCTGATGCTGCTCTTGGCAACCTCCACCTCGCCATCACTAACCCTCTCGATATCCTTGCCCCAGTCATGAGGATTCCCCTGAAACATGCCTCCAAGCAGAGTGCCTGGTACGACTCTGGTCTTAAAGCCCTAAAGTGCAAGTGCAGAGCTGAAGTGGCAGACCTCAAGCTCACCCTCTGACAAACTGGCCTGTCGCCTTCTCCAAAGGCAATATCGTCTGTTTGCTCCAAGAAGAGAGCCCACATCCAGGATCGCATTTCTGGTGCATCAAACAACACGGCTGAATTCATTAAAATCTGCTTGGAACTAGCCATGCCCTCCAGTCTCTACCCCTCCTTTTCTCTCAGGCGCTCTGCACTGTACTGGCCACCCACTTCACTGCTAAAACTCAGGACATCCCAGCATTCTGGCCTCACCCCCTCCAATCCCTTTGCCACCCTAGGCCTCCCATCCTCCCTCTGCCTTCATCTCCTCGTTCTCCCCTAGTACATCGCATGAGGTCTCCTGGGTTGTCTGCTCTGTGAAGGTCTGTTCCAAACGGGTCCCACGCTGTTCTTCCAGAACTATTAAGGACAACATCGGCTCCCTTGCCCCAGCACTTACTGATTTCTGCAATCACTCTTGCCACTTGGTCCTTGTCTACCCTGAAGCACTCTTGTGCACCGCATCTTCAAGCCTTTTTCTGACCCCTCGTGCCTTGCCAACTACTGCCCCATCTCTATCACCCCCTACTTTGGGAAACTCCTGGAACAATTGGTCCGCCCACAACTGACTCGGCACACTGAGCTGATTGGTTGTCTTCTTGTCTTCACGACCACCAGTCTGGATTCAGAGCATCCAGAGGCATGGATTCTGCTCTCCTGAACACATGTGAAGAATTGCTTGCATTTTTGGACTCCAACTCTCCTGCTGTTCACACTTTACTCGATCTCTCTTCTGCCTTTGACACAATTAGCCACTATATCCTCATAAAAAGATGCCATGCTACGCTTGATATCTTGGAGTGGGCACTGGACTGTCGAACTTCCTTTCTCACCGACCGTCCCTCCCAGGTGATCCTGGGCCCCTTCTCTCCTACTTCTATCTCTACCTATGGCACCCCTAGTGGACCAACCTTTCACCCTGGCTCTTTAACATCTACCTCGCCCCACTTTCTCACTTTCTCCCCAACTTCCATTGATTTGCAGATGACTGCCAACTCCTCTTCAAACTTCCCTCGGACCCTTTTGCTACTTCCGCTACCATTCCTGACTGCCTTTCTGCTATCCAGTCCTGGTGTGCTTCTAATGTCTTCTGCCTCAACGCCGGCAAGACTGATCCTTCCTATCAGGATTCTGCTCCCACCTTCATCCCTTCTCTCCGCCGTCCCTCCAGGCCCCCAGACCCCCCTCCCCCCAGCCTCCTACTGATGTCAGAAACCTCAATCATCTTGGACTCTTTCTTTCCTCCCTCACATCATGGACCTTGCCAAGAAGGCCCATTTCCAACTCCACCTCCTCAGAGGTATCCTTCCTTTCCTTTCCCCAGAAGCTCAATGTCTCTAGAGCCCTATTACTCTCTAGGCTTACATTATACAATGAGGGGATAGGGGGGACAAATCCCCCCCACAATTTTAGGTGGCGGGGTGTAATGGCATTTGTCCCCCCCAGAATATGTTTGGTGTATCGTGCACAGTGCAATGCACTGTCCCGGCACAGCACTGTGTGTGTGTGTGTGATGTCGTGTCTAGCCCTGGTCACCCCATGTTGGTCTGTGACACTTGGCAGGGGAGAATCAGTGGCCTATCCTAGGCTGGTCTAGTAGTATAAATAGCGAGGTCAGTCCCTGAAACGTCCCTCGCTATTTATAGTGTGTGCGCGCACGGCTGTACATCTATTTCTTTGCGCGACTGATAATAGTTTGTCATTGAACTGTAAAATAAAGAGTGCTCTGAAAGAGTTACCCCAGCAAAACTAAATGTCACATGTGCCCACCAGTATGTCACTTGTCCTTAAGACAGTAAAGCCCCAGAAGAGATATCATTTGTAAGGTAGCTCAGTTAGTTAATTCTCCAAATGCAGAATGTGCACATGACAATTTACCCATGTATTTAAACCTTACATTGCATGATCTAGCCTACACTCCTTGTTTTATCACTGTATTGTTACATTTATCTAGGCTACTGCCAAATCCATGCAATATCTTGATGCACATTAGCATCTAGTCTGCCGGTAAACCTCTAGGCAAGCTCTGCCATTGTTGCCACATTCAGCACACAGGTGCCCAGTCGCTTCTTGACTATTGTGATATTTGCAAACACTGCCTTGTTGCCACATTCAGCACACAGGTGCCCAGTCGCTTCTTGACCATTGTGATATTTGCAAGCATTGCCACTGTTGCCATATTCAGCACACAGGTGCCCAGTCGCTTCTTGACTATTGTGATGTTAGTAAGCACTGCTTTTGCTATCTTTTTCACCACAAAACTGTTTAGCACCGTAACTCATTGGACTCCTGCTTAAGCCAACGCCCCATCATTGCCCTGAATCAGTACCCTTTAGCTTGCCCATTTAAATAGCAGTAGCCCTCGGCTTTACTACGCACCCAGTCCGTAGGTGAGACCCTCCAGGTACACTACAGCTAGCCAGCACCCATCGCCCCTCCTAACCAAACCATGCAAGGCTGGTTACTAATCATGATGTTTCCTTTCTGTGTCGTACCGTATGACACACCCTGCACTGGCTCCCATTTCTTTATCCATGATAATGGCCTCTCCAGAACAATTTGCCCCCGTCATCACCCCATCCCATGCCCTACGCCTTTCCTGCCCCGTACTAAACCCTTCCCCGATCTTCATTATCCGATCAATGGCCTAATAGACCACAAAGGCATCCAAAGAAGCCAGAAAGAGCCAACACACTCCACTCAGTACCCATAACGACTGCTCCGATCCTTAGTGCTCTTAGACGCACTAGACTAAGATCACGGACCCTTACAACTTTCTGCTCTTCAAGCAGGGACCTCCTCAAAGTTAAGCATTCCAAACAAATCCCACTACTAGGTCGCATAAGAACCCAAAGACTTGGATCCAGATTCACCAACCCTCTTAGGACAAATGCCTTCGCTCGTTCTGCTAACTTAGGAAGCGTACTTCCATTAATGACCCAATCTAAACACCCTAAAAGACCCACCGCAACCAAACGGCAACCCACTGCTACTGAGACCACTAACACTCACCCACCTCCCCCAGCCCAAGTGCCCCCTCCACCAATACAACTCAAAGCAGCCCTCATTAATGTTAATGCGCGGTCCATACCTGCTCACGCCACAGAAATACATGACCTTTATCGCAGAGCAACAATTCGATTTACTTAAAGTGCCAAACTTGGCTCCACCAAGCTTCTAGGCCCTCGCTCTCCATTGCCATTCCTCCAGACTATACCATTCTTAGGACGGATGGAACGAAATCAGTAGGTGGGGGAGTAGCTATTATTGCTAAAACCCATGTCAAAATAAGAACCTGCCCTATTGAGAACCCAGATGGCTACGAGGTCTTGCTAGCTAAACTAGCTACTAACCATAAGACTATACATATAATAACTATCTATAGAGCATCTAACACCATATCTCAACCAGAACTAGACATACCACTATTGCTAACACCACTCATTAAACCTAATACAAAATGTCTACTTCTAGGGGTTCTGAACCTAGGTTTTAATGACCCCCTAGAATACAAAGCAGAAGCACTATACAGTGCACTCAAAGACATGGCATTCACACAACTTGTGAACGCCCCTACCCACACAAAAGGGAGATTACTAGATTGGATACTGCCACTCAACACTAAAGTCTCTATAGACTCCATTAACTCAGTACCCTGGTCAGACCATCATAGTATAAACTTCACTATCCTGTGCAACAAACCAGACCTACCGAAAACGGTTGTTGAAGAATCTTACGTAACAAACATCCGTAAACTTGCAGCAGAAAACCTCAACCCCCTATTAGCTCCTTCCCTTAACAATATGATTACTGCTAAAGAACCCTGTCCCTGGCGGACCATTACCATAACTGTCTCACCAGCACAATTAATACTCTAGCACATTGTGTTAATATAACCAAACGCAAGGACAAAAAGTCCTCTTTCTGGTTCAATGAGGAATTAGTCTCACGTAGACGGATTAAAAGATTGCTCGAACACCGGCTAAAGAAAACCCACACCGTAGAAGCCCTGGAAGTGTTCAACTCCGCAAACAAAATCTACAAATCAGCCATCATTGCCCATAAAGCAGATGCCTTTAATACCAGAATCAGGAATGCATCCTCCGACAGCAAAGAGTTATTTACCATACTCAAGGAGTTTGAGAATCCGATCCCCATAATTAACCCATTCCAACAAGGCAAAGACTGGTGTACCACCATTCAAGATGCTCTGGCATCAAAAATCAAGCTACTACAAAACAAAATCTCCAAAAGAAATCTCCCGTCTGGTAAACACTCCACGGCTAACCAAATCACCACTAATCTAGAAAATACCACCCCCCCTTCAACTTCACACCAGTCTCCCAGGATATAGTACTTAGTACAATATCCAAACTTAAAGCCTCCAACTGCAAAGGACATAACTTTCCAGCACACCTAATTAAACTCTGCGCCCCCATCCTATAATCACTAACTTTGTGAATGCCTCTTTTTATACCAATCGGGTCCCAGTCATCATTAAAGCGGCATGGGTCACCCCATTACTAAAAAAGCCCACTTTAGATCCACTAGTGCCCATGAACTACCGGCCCATAACGGCTGTCCCATTCTTACTTAAAATCATTGACAAAATAGCCTATAACCAAATACAAACCCACCTCGAACAAAATAACCTGCTAGGAGCCAGACAATCGGGCTTTAGACCTAACCATAGCACCGAGACAGCCCTCCTGTATCTGAAAATCCAACTGGACTCCATTAGAGATTCAGGCAAATTAGCCACCCTACTGCTACTGGACCTATCGGCAGCATTCGACCTGGTAGACCATGACAAACTATGAAACTCTAAAAAAAAAAAAAAAATGTAATTTCTCCAGCAATGCCACACAATGGATCAAATCCTTTCTAACGGACCGTACATCCAGAGTTGCCATCGGATATTTTGCAGCGGACCCCATAATAGTACCCAATGGAGTCCCCCAGGGATCCTGCCTCTCCACCCTCTACAATGCATATACTAAACTCCTTTTCTCGGCCTTAGATGATATGGGTGTCATCTACACCAACTTTGCAGATGACGCCCAAATCCTCATTCCCATTACAGGCGACTACACCCAAGACACCGTCACCATCAACAAAGTATACTTTATAATCCAAAACTGGATGGCCCTCAACAGTCTCTGCCTTAACGATTAGAAAACTGAGGTCCTCATTGTGGGCTCCCAAAATAGAATAAGCCCCCTCCACCCGGACTACTCTCACATTAACATTGATGGCACACTGATCCCAGTACTTAAACAAGTTAAAACGCTTGGTGTCTACATAGATGCCAACCTCACTATGCACAAACAAATATCATCCCTCGCCTGGTCCACAGCCTATACAGCAAAACTTATCGCACTCGGACGCCAATTTCTTACCCCCTCGAATTGTATCACACTGGCAGAGCTCTGATTTTAACGAAATTGGATTATTGTAACATCCTCTTTCTAGGAACTTCCAAAACCAATTTAAACAAAATCCAATTATTACAGAACAAAGCCCTTAGAGCGGCACTAGGTATAAAGAAATCTGAACACATATCCAGCATTAGAAGAGAAAACCACTGGCTGCCAATTGAAGCAAGAATCATATTCAAAACCCTCAGTATCGTCTACAAATGTATCACCAACAAAGCGCCTATCTATCTCAACAACTCCATTAAGAAAATAATCTCCTGTAGGACACTGAGATCCAACAAACTTGCACTCTTAGAAGTTCCTCAATACAAATACAGCAGAGCAGGAGGAAGTAGTTTCAAAGTCCTAGCCCCATCGCACTGGAACGCACTACCCCTTAGCATCAAAAATGAGGACTCCCTACCAAGATTCCAAAAAGCACTGAAAACCTGGTTATTCAACAAATAATAACCATTTGAGTCCTACTCTCCCATATACAGCTAGGGGTCACCTTCAGAACTGCAAGTAGTGCTGAAACAAATTGAGAGTGGCTACCTGACTAAATGTAACTTGGTATAAGTAATTTGACTATATGTTTGTTGTAACCTTAGTTTAAAAATGTTTGATATGACTGTACTACAACACTGTATAAAATGTGACAACTGGCCTGTATTTTCGCCGTGATACCCTCGGGTCTGGGCGAGTAACAAATGTAATAAATAAATAGGCTGGACTACTGCAACAGCCTCTTCCTTAATCTACCCTTTTCCTCTCTCCGCCCCCTCCAGCTTATCCAGAATAGGGCTCCAAGACTTGTACTTGGCCTCAAGCCCAGGTACTGTCCCTCTCCAGCCCTGATATCTCTCCATTGGCTCCCCGTTGCTGCAAGGATCAAATTCAAATCCCTCTGCATCATCTATAAGGCTGTCTGGGGCCAGCGACCACGTGATCTACAAACTGCTCTCACCAAATACTCTCCCTCTGGGTCCTTGCGCTCTTCCTGCTCCAACTGGGCTTTTCTAAGCAGCAAGGTGGAGGCCAATCTCTTTCCTCGTTTGGCTCCCTCCTCTGGAACAGCCTCCCCTGAGGTGTATCGCCTCAAATTCCGGAAGCCCCTTAAGACTCCCCTTGTCACCTCCTCCCCTGCTAAAACCCCTCAGTCGCTGAGATTGGTGGCCTTGGCCCTTGTATGTCCTCTTGGGTCATGGCCGGCCGTCTTACCAATCCCCTGCAGCCCCTCCCACTCCTAGCATTTCTCCTTGGGCACCCACTGGTCTGGGTTCCCTTACAGAACTGCACTTTCGAAGGGATTGTGTCCTCCGACGTATTCCTCATCTTAGATATCTCCTTCCAGCTCTGCTGGTCTCGGAAAATGTTTTCTCTCTAGAGGGCGCTGCGCGTCGACGTCCTCCGAGTCGATGTCCCTCGACAGCCGCCGCATCGACGTCATCCTGCCTATAAAGGCAGCGCGCAGCGTCCGTTGCTCAGTTCCGTTTTTCCGCGCTTACTCAGTGCCTCGGAATACTGTTGCTCAGTTCTTAGTCAGATTAATCCTATTTACCTCGAGTCATTCGATCCGTACTCGATGGCTTCCTCGTCGGAACCGACAACTCCTCGATCCGGCTTCAAAAAATGCCGAGATTGTGGGATAAAGATGTCGTTGACTGACCCTCACAGAGTTTGTCTGTGGTGTTTGGGAGCTGAACACCATTGTTCGGAATGCGAGGACTGTATGTCCATGACAGCTAAGGCCCTGAAGGAGCGTAGGGGGAAGCAGGAGAAAGGTAAGACTTTTAAAGCTTCTTCTTCGTCGACGAAGTCGAGACACTCGTCTCCTCGTCACCATTCGCAGGTCTCGGAGTGGGTCTCATCACTCCTCGAGATCGAAGCACTCGAACAGGAGACGTCGAAGATCCCCTTCTCCGTCTTCCTCTTCCTCTGTTTCGCCAAAAAGAATCCCTTGTCCCACGAAACCTAGTTCCCGGGCTGAATGGGAGGAATTCCGCAAAAATATGATGAGCGTCTTCGAGAAAGCGGCCTCGACCCCCTCGAAGACTGCCGAGAGCGATGCTCTGGTCGAAAGACCCGAAGGTCAAAAACGCAGCGAGTCGCAGTACCCGGCGAAGGTAACCTCTCGAGCGCGTCTCGAACCCTCGAGTAGGACTATGACCTCCAAACCTTCCTCGAGGGTTCCGTCGACGAGGGTTCCGTCGACGCTGAGGTTGATGTCTTTGACGCCGTTGTCGAAGGGACTTTCGACACACGGGTCTGTCGACTCGACGCCAGCTTCGACGCCGGCTTCGACGCCAAGAAAAGTCACGGTTACGACACACCCAGTGACTATCCCCAGGTCCTCGACGTCGATGGCGTCGAGATTGTCGAGCAGAATTCCAAATCTGTCGAGGTCATCGAGGCCTCCGCCTTTGTTTTCGACGCCACGCTCGAAGCCGTCGACGACATCGACGTTTTCGAGACCGATAATGACAAGTTCGGCACCCTCTGCCTTGGAAATGGGATTTACTCCTTTTATGAGTTCAGAACAATTAAGAACTATGTCCTCAATTTTGGAAGAGGGTTAATTGTCTGAACAGGAAGACACATTTGAGTTGCAGGGATCTGTAACCCCAATTAGAGAGGAATTTTCCTCTGAAGAACGCAGGTTAAAGGATCTTCATGATTCCTTACATGAGGCAAGTGGGTTAGACACTTCCCCTGAGGTGGAGTTTGCTAGGCCAGACCCGGGGGAGCATGCTGAAACCCCCCTATAGAGCCTTAATGGCCAGAATCACAGAGTTCATGGGGTGGTCTGCACCTTCACAATCTTTCCAACAAGATGACCTCACGGATATTCTTGACAAAGGCCCACAGGAGGATCCTGTGGTGCCTTTTCATAAAGCTCTTCAGAGGAAGATCATGACAAACTGGGAAACCCCAGATGTAGTACCAGCAGTAAATAAAAAACTGTCCACAAAGTACAGGGTATCTTCTACAGACCCGGTGTTTTTGTCTAAACACCCATCCCCAGAAAGTCTGGTGGTACAGGCAGCATCCTCTACCGATGTCAAGACGGCTTATCCTACCGTCCCACAGGACAGGGACGATAAAAAAATATGATGCTATGGCAAAGAAAGTCTTTTCAGCATGTAGCATGGCGTTAAAATCTGTTAATGCTACTTGCACCCTTGCTAGGTTCAGCCATACACTTTGGGAGTGCGCTTCTACAGCGGCTGACTGCATCCCGGAGGGAGAAGAAAGGGATGCGTTCCTGAATATTATACAGGACGGTAAAGACGCTATGTGCGAATCCCTCCAGACGGGCATTGATTCGGCTGACAGTATGAGCAGAGCAATGTCGGCAAGTACATCAACCAGGAGATTTGCTTGGTTGAGAGTCTGGTTTTGCCCCAGATGTGCAAGCCAGGCTCTTGAACATGCCATTCGATGGCTCTTCTTTGTTCGGGAAAAAGACGGATGACAGTTTAGAGAAACTGCAAACTTCAAAAGCAGCAGCAAAATCCCTAGGAGCTGCAATCAGTCAGACTCCTTTTCGTCCCACAGGAACCTCTGCGAGAGGCAAGTCCTTTCGCTTCTACTCCGCATTCGGAAGAGGTAGAGGACGACCGGCTCAAAGGGGGCAAAGAAGAACTACCCGAGGTGGACGGGGTAGATATTCAAAAGCCGCAGCAACAGCAGGTGCCTCTTTACCATCGGCATCTGCATCAGCCGCCCCAAAACCACTCTGAGGACTTCCCTCACAGGACACCTGTAGGAGGCAGGTTTACTCAACATCTGGCGGTATGGCAGGCTATCGCGTCAGATGCTTGGGCATTGGAAACAGTTGCCCAAGGTTACTGCCTGCCTTTCCTACGTATACCTCAGAGTCATCCACCGGGGATCAGCTCTCAGAAAGCTCCAGATCCGCTCCTCTTGCAGGAAATTTTGGACCTGCTAGAGAAAGGTGCCATAGAACCGGTACCTGTAGCGGAGAGGAACAAGGGCTGGTACTCCCCTTACTTTCTCATTCCAAAGAAAGACGGAGGACTGAGACCCATCTTGGACTTGCGAGAATTGAACAAATTCCTCAGAAAAGACAAATTCAAGATGGTCACTCTTTCTCAGATCCTCCAGGCCCTTCAGTTCCAGGACTGGTTGGTATCTCTGGACCTTCAGGACGCTTATTTCCATGTGCCTATCCATCTCAAACACAGGAAATACCTGAGGTTCGCAATTGGCAACTCTCACTATCAATTTCGAGTGCTGCCATTTGGGCTGACCTCCGCCCCGAGGGTCTTCACCAAGTTAATGTCGGTAGTGGCTGCAAGTCTGAGGGAAGGGATTCACGTCTACCCCTACCTGGACGATTGGTTGATCAGGGCTGTTTCTTCGGAACAAGCTCAGATCCAGCTAAATCACGTGTGCCACTTCCTTCACAGACTGGGCTTCTCCCTCAATTTAAAGAAGTCACAAATGATACCATCGCAGAGACTCCAGTTCATAGGAGCGATCCTGGACACTTCCCTGGGAAAAGCCTCGCCACCAGAGGTGAGGGCTCAAGATATTCTACAGATGGTTACCAAGTTCCAACATGCCCAACGTCTCCCAGCCTTCGACTTTTTGAGGTTGCTAGGCCTCATGGCATCCTGCATTTTCCTAGTGCCAGAGGCTCGCCTGAGAATGAGATCCCTCCAGTGGGCACTGAGGACTCAGTGGTCACAATTCTCAGGGAGAATGACAGATCTTCTTCAGGTTCCCGGCAGGGTGGCTCGAGACCTTCAGTGGTGGGCCTGTCAGGAGAACATTCTGAAAGGAGAACAGTTTTGGCAACCCTGGCCGGAGATAACAGTAGTCACGGATGCCTCACTCACGGGGTGGGGAGCCCACGCCAACGACTTGACCATCAGCGGTCGTTGGTCTCCATCGGAGTCCAGACTACACATCAACCTGTTAGAGCTGAGAGCCATCAGACTTGCGCTGAAGGCGTTCCTGCCAGCTGTACAAGGGAAGAACGTCCTGATAATGACGGACAACACGGTGGCCATGCATTACCTCAACAAAAGAGGAGGCGTAGGATCACTACCCCTGTGCAGAGAGGCGATGCAGCTCTGGTTTTGGGCAATCCAAGAAGGAATCTCTCTATCGGCAGTTCACCTAGCCGGAGAGAAGAACATGACAGCGGACGCTCTGAGCAGGCAGAACACAGTCTCCCACGAGTGGGAGCTAGCTCAGGAAGTCCTTCAAGAGATCTTCGCCCTTTGGGGAACCCCTCAGGTAGATCTGTTCGCCACCAGCCTAAACAGGAAATGCGACCTGTTCTGCTCAAGGGAATTTCCCCCGAGAGGAGCTCTGGGAGACACGTTCATAGTGGACTGGGAGTTTCCGCTTCTGTACGCGTTCCCACCGGTCCCTGTCATTCCTCAAATGATCAGGAGGTTGAGAAGATTCCGGCGAACCATGATCCTAATTGCCCCGGATTGGGCCCGGAGAACGTGGCACCCGGACCTTCTAGACTTGTCCATCTGCCCTCCAATTCGACTTCCACTCAGAGAGAACCTACTCTCACAGAAGGAAGGTCAGGTTCTCCATCCAGACATCAAAACCCTCAACCTTCACGCTTGGCTTCTGAAAGGCTGAGGTACAAGGATTGGGACCTCCCTGATGATGTTATGGAGGTGTTGCTTTCGGCAAGGAGGCCAGCAACAAAGTCTTTATACCGCTGCCGTTGGAACAGATTTTGCAGCTGGTGTAGAGAACAGAATATCGACCCTTTTTCATGTGGTACACCAATGGTTTTGTCCTTCCTACTATATTTGGCAAATTCAGGCCTTCAAGTTGGCACCATTAAGGGCTATCTCGCAGCGCTATCCATCTTTAAGCGTACTGCGGAAGAACCATCCTATTTCAAATTACCCTTGGTAATACAGTTTCTAAAGGGGTTAACCAATGTTTATCCCCCAAGACCATTCCAAGTTCCCCTATGGGATTTAAACTTAGTACTAACTTTCCTGATGGGTACACCTTTCGAACCTCTCCATTCTTGTTTAAGATTCCTTACCCTTAAAACTGTTTTATTAATAGCACTTACATCTGCTAGAAGGGTGAGCGAATTACAAGCTCTTTCTTGTAAACCCCCTCACACAATATTTCATAAAGACAAAGTTGTCCTGCAAGTGAAGCCTAATTTCCTCCCAAAGGTGGTTTCTGAATTCCATATCACTCAGAAGAGTACCCTACCATCTTTCTATCCTCCTCCTCACCCGGGGAAAGAGGAAGAGAGGTTACACAGGCTAGACCCTAGGAGGGCTTTAAGTTTTTACATCAGTAGACTAGCCAGGATAAGACAGGCAGACCAGCTGTTTGTAGGTTACGCAGGTCACAAGCTGGGGTTACCAATAACTAAGCAGACCATTTCCAGATGGATCATTCTAGCCATTCTGGAATGTTATAAACTGGCAGGGAAAGAGCCCCCTCAAAACCTTAGGGCTCATTCGACCAGAGGTATTGCAGCTTCATCGGCCCTCAAAAAATGCGTGCCGGTTAAAGACATATGTGCGGCCGCTACATGGTCGTCTGTCCATACCTTTACACGTTTTTACAATTTGGATTCCTTCTCCAGTCAAGAGACTAGGTTTGGAAGGGCTGTACTGCATTCTAGTCATCAATAGAAGACAGCGTGAAGTCAGTACTCCCTCCTCCGATAATAGAATACTGCTATGGGAGCCTATCTAAGATGAGGAATACGTCGGAGGACACAATCCCTTCGAAGAACAAGTTACTTCTTACCTTGTAACGTTCTTTTGACGGGATGTTCCTCCGACGTATTCCTCATCGACCCTCCCATCCATCCCCGCAGTTCTACTTCCCTTGTTGTTGTTGCAGCTTACGCTCCTTCAGGGTGATTAGTTTAGTCCAGAAAGTATTATTTTGGGCTACAAAACGGAACTGAGCAACGGACGCTGCGCGCGGCCTTTATAGGCAGGATGACGTCGATACGGCGGCTGTCGAGGGACATCGACTCGGAGGACGTCGACGCGCAGCGCCCTCTAGAGAGAAACATTTTTCCGAGGCCAGCAGAGCTGGAAGGATATATCTAAGATGAGGAATACGTCGGAGGAACATCCCGTCGAAAGAACGTTACAAGGTAAGAAGTAACTTGTTCTTCTATCGGCAGATGAACATTCTTTACTATGCAACCCCTGCCTAACACGTGATCGGTACCAGTCAACTCAACCTTTGGCACTTCACATCCCAGCTCTTCCACCCCCCCCACACACCCCACACCCCACACCCCATCACCCCCACCCTCTCCTGGGATTTCCCTCTGCACTTATACCTACGCCCCCCACACCCCCCCTGCACTTACATGATCTGAAGGCTCACAAGACCTAGTATGACCATCTCTATCTTGTTGATTGTTTTCTGCTGCATTTGTCCCATGTTCCCTCCCTTTGCCATGTGGGGGCTTTGAAACACAATTTCTTGCTGCATAAGCGCCTTACAATTGCACAATAAATAAAGTAGATGTATTAGAGTTTAGAAAACTATTCTTGGGCATTACTGAAACACGTGCACTATTTGTTTCCTTTCTAGCAAGGTGAAGTGAGACTTAAATGCCTCACTGCTCTGCAAGGGCTTTATTACAACCGAGATCTTAATTCCAGATTGGAGCTCTTTACCAGCCGATTTAAGGTTAGTGTAATTTGGTTTTGGTCAAATAATGGAACTATCAATAGCTCCCTGTTTTAATATACATTCTGTTTATATTTCCTTTGTAGGATAGAATTGTGTCCATGACACTAGACAAAGAATATGATGTTGCAGTTCAGGCTATAAAACTACTAACGCTTGTTTTACAGTAAGTTTTTGTACATTACATTTCCTTCATGATACTGCAGTGGGTAATTGGAGAAAGAATAAACTAGATATATATATCAATGTTAAGTGTTTTTCCAATGTGCTTTTTGTAAATGTTTGCAGTTTTCTTTCTAGAAAATAGTGTTTTGATGCTTTTGGGTGGCTGCATGATGGCAACAATGACAGTAGGTAATTTTCTGCAATTTCAGACGTCCATTTTCAAGCATCGTTTCGCACTTTTAACTTGCTATTTCATATTTGCAGTTAAGTTTAATCCCATCTGTTTAATTGGAACTGTTCTACGCTATTTAATCTTGTCAAGATAAATCTGTTGTACAGTTTTTCACTGCAGGCTTGGATGGTGGTGTAGCATGGGAATGAGAGGGGTTGGGGATTTAGGCAGGGCCTGGCGTGATCTATCGCTTTGTGTAAGAGGATTGGGCAGAGAATATCGAGTAGTGCAATGCTTCACAATTTGCTTTGATTTTTGCTCTTATAAGATACCTTCTCCCACCGATTCCTAATGTTTGAAACAGTGCAGGCTGCATCTGGAAAAGAACTTGGCGACATGATGTGGCATATGTACAATTCCATCACTGGACTCTTAATGGCATCTTGGGTTCTCGCCACTGAGTGAAATGCACCAACTTATTTACAACATGTTCCCCCTTTCTGCAATTTGCAGATGCTGTTCTCTGTAATCTCTAAACACAAGTGCGAGCACAGTATAGATTTACACACATTTTTATCATTTGGATCAGAGGGCCACCTGGTTATCTTGGCCATTATGTCACAGATACAACCTGTTCCATTTTAGGGTTTTTCCCGATAAATATCTCTGAGAGATCAGTTTCACATGAGACATTTGGGTCGCCCAAGCTTTCCCTCCATTTGTGTTTCTCATGACCATGGGGATAGATTATCTTGGTCTGTGTTTATCGGGCAAGGGAATCTGATGCGTGGATCTTCTTTATTTGAGCATGTCTGCCATTTCTAGGGAACCTCTGAACCTATAGGGGCAATTTGAAGCTTCTCATTATACAGATGGCGGGGAATTTGAAGCATTCCAATATACAGATATTTGGGTTTCTTCCTACGTGGATTGGCTAGTTTTCCCTGCTGGGCCTCCCATAGGTGGTTTAACCTTTCCTGGCTCCCATATGTTCCTCCACTTAGTTGCTTATTCTGATGGATTGTCCTCCAATGGATTCCTCCTCTTGGATATAATTCTCCTACGGCAGAACGTCTCAAGCATATATGACCGCAGCGGATGGAAATGATGTAGATGTCCCTTGGCACTCTTTATCTTCGAGACGGGCTAAAGGACCTCTGTTTCCTTTTCCTGCAAGATACGCACACTTCTCGAACGTCACACCTCAGGTTTTTCTGACATATTGAGTCAAACTCTATTCTGGACTGATGATTGTAAAAACAAAACCTCCAGCTTTTAAGAGATGTGAATAATGTGACGCCAAATCGTCAGATAAGTACACCCACAAGGTCTGTCTTGGGTGCTCCGTGCCGACCAAACAGTAGCAGACTCTGGCCCCAGCCAAATCATGACAACAAAGGCATCGATAGATCACCAAAGATGGGCTCTCGGGCGCTCGACATCCAACTCACCCTGTACTACTCGGTTTAAGTGGAAGCGTTCAAAAGGGAAAGCTCCGATGACAGAGAGGTCTCCGGAGAGAACAAGGAGAGCCAAGAAACACAAAAATTGTCCCCTTTGAGGAACCTAGTCCCACCACTCCTCATCTTCCTCAAAGAAAAGGAAGCATAGACCCTCTTTGATAAGTCTTCAGAGGACAGTTCCCCTTTAAATTCACTGCAGTGGGAACATTTAATTTCTCATCTTAGAAGGGTTTGAAACGGTGTTGCTTTAGCTCCTCCATGCAACTGAAAAAGGAAAAAAGTGAACCTAATGCATTTGTCAAAGCTGGCAGGGTGTCTGATAAAAAAGCCTTGCTATGTGCGTAAAAGCCCAGCCATGTCATCGACGTCAAGGGAACTTGAGTGCCGTTGACAACACAAGTGTAGTCTTCGCCTCCTTCAAAGCATCAACACTTTACTATCAAGGCTCGTCTACCTAGATCTTGACATATGGCACTCAGTAGAAGAATACATGAATTCCTTCCAGAGCCTTTTCGATGAGGAAGGTGACCCCGATACCTTTTTGTTTTTAGCCATTTATGTTGGGGAGAATTCTTAGAAATGTGCCAATTCCCTTCTCCCTTAGAGACCCCTAGCACTTTTTCTGGACTTTCAGACTTTACATTTTTATCCCGGAGAGTGAGACCTTTTTTCCCACTCATGAATTTTTCATTGATTTGGACACTTTCTTTTGGTTTTGGAGCCTGACGAACTCCATAGGCATCATCTTTTTACATTGTGACACACATCACCTTCAGTGTAGTGGCACAGGGAAGTCTTTCAGATTTCCCAAAGGTTTAAATACCTTCTCTTGTTTAAACTACTGTTTGCAAGAACAGTAAAGTGAAATTGATTTTACTTACCTTTTTGTAACTTTTCAGACCCAACACACACTATCTTACCTAGATTGCTGGAGGGGTTACTTAGTATCCCAGTTGTCTACTTTTGCATGTAAGATTTTTATGTGACCCTTTCTACAATTAATGGCTGTTGGCAGTGGTTTACTTTTTCCTACCATTGTGTGTTTTTACCACGGGCTGCAATTGCAGCTGCAGTAAAGCACCCATGGGTAACCATTTTGTAAAAATGGCAGTCTTTTTTTTCTTGACACTTCTTGTTGGAAGGGTCCTTCATGAGAATTACTTTGCGCGCCAAACCAGGTCTGGTCCCTTTGTTCGTTTTGTCTTTGACTGGGTTCAATGGTGAAGCCCACCTCTGGCTCCTGCGTTTCTGGCAGGGCAGAAAGTGACAGAGGTGCCTGAAACTCCCTGTGCTTAGTCCCCTTGGTTACAGGAATGCACCCAAAGGTGATTGGCTGGCTGGCTGTCCTTGGAGGACAGCCACCCTGCCGTGTGAGTGACAGCTAGGCTGCAAATGAATGGGAAAGACTTGCATAAAAGGAGGTCTTTTGCAAGTAAGGCAGTCGACCACTGGATGAAGGAATTCGAAGAAGAACCTAAAAGATATGCTTGCGGCAAGTCCTTGACCGTTGGTTTGCCCGCTGAAGTCCTGCTGCAGTGCTGAAGCTCTGAATTAGCCTCGACTAGAGCAGCCCTGTAAAGGACGACTTCTCCCCTTGGGTTGGTGGGACCAAGTGACCCCAAGACGAGCTCATCTGGAAATCCTCTCGTTGCTGGCTGTACTTCCATTGCTGCTGCAGGAACCGAGTGCCATGAAGAGGAACACCAGAATCGAGTGCATTGTTTTTTAAGTGGGACCCGAGCTCCAGGAAGATCCTCCGGACTCCCTCGAAGCAGGAATAACCAAGCCTGAGCAAGCTCAACAGAGTGCTGGACTCCAGAAGCAAGTAAAGCCCACAAGGTATCAGAGAACCACGGTGGTGCTATTCGCGAGAAGCTGAAACCACGTGGTGCCAGTGATCTGAACTATGCCAATTGCTGCCGCTGACCTTCAAATCGTAGGGCAGGAGTTCCCAAGATGTCCTCCGTATTGTCCCCACTACTGAGGCCCTGGAACAGGAGCTGTCATACTACAGGAACAGAAGTCAGCTGCAACCAATTTCTACAGCCCTAAGGTACTGTAAACTAAGGGGCACTTACCTCTTGTTGTGTAACTTGCCTGCTCTCATTTGAAACTTGGATTTGTTGCCTTTTGTAGAGTTACTCGCAGCTTTGCCCATCACAAACCTTCCAGCTTGTGACCCAGCAGTGATTTCTTTTTCAACAAAAACTCTCCAACATTGTGCAAGACATTTTACTTAACTACAAGAAGTGCCTCAGCTCCCCTAGACTTTGCTCAAGGGACATTGGCTGTGCTGGCTCCCAGAAGACTCTTCTAACATCTGACTTTGTGTTTTGATCTGCCCCTTCAAAAGTCATACATTCTTCACTTGTATAGCTGGGAAATGGTTAATCTACATTGCATTGAGGGGTTAAAAAGTGCTTACTTGTTTTAAAAACTTGTTAACCATTGTTTCCTTCCCTAAACTTTTCCTTTTGATACCAAACTCGGTATTGCTCTAGATGTACCAGTGATATTTCAATGTCCAGTGTCCTTACTATTGAAGTCACCTGAGGGTGTAGGAAGTGTCTGTGTGCCATCCCAAATGGGTATCTACTTATTTACTTAAACAGTGTATTTTGAAGTATATTTAAGTGTTAGATATTTGCTCCCTTCTAAAGAAGATTTATTCAAACTGATTGTTAAATAGATAATTGTTTAATCACGAAACTTTGAGTGTAAGTGTAATTTGGATATTTACTGTGAAACTGTTAAAACCCTACAGCGTACTGTTAGGGAGAATTCTCAGAAATGTGATATGATATGGCATTTGTAACGCGCCTATACACAAGTGTTTCAAGGCGCGACTAGGCAGGGAGGGGGGAACAAGGGGAAGACAGACAACGATCCTACTAGGCCAGGTATCATTCAGACCGCGCAAGTGCAGGGGTAGGGAAAAGTGCAAGGGGAAGGGAAGGGGAGGGGGAAGTGCAGTACAAGTAAGTAGAATAAAAATAAATAGGGCCAGCTGGTGGCAAGTGCAAGGTAAGTGCAGACAAGTGCTGGGTAGGGGGGGCTGTAGGGATACAGACAGTCCCGCAGTGCAGGGGATGCCAGGGAGGCAGTGCAAGTGGAGAGTGGCTGGGCCCAGGACCGATGTCGGTGAGAGTGGCCCAGTTGCAGATTCAGTGCAATTTCAGTGTAGAATTTAGCAGGGGAGAGGGACAGAGAAAGCCGAAGCAAAGAGGAAGGTTTTGAGGTGCTTCCGGAACCGGAGATGGTTCTCCTCAAGTTTCAGGGAGGCAGGAAGGCTGTTCCAGAGGGAGGCCCCTGCCGCGGAGAGAGATCTACCCCCAGCTCGTTGCTTTGAGAAGCGGCTGACCCTGAGGGAGTTGGAGACGGATGAGCAAAGGGCTCGGGAAGGAAGATATTTAGGAAGAGAGAGTTGAAGGTATTTTGGCCCCAGGCCCCAGAAGGCCCTGTGGATAATGCAGAGGGTTTTGAACTTAATCCTTGCAGCCACTGGGAGCCAGTGTAGAGATTTCAGTCCTGGAGCGATACAGTCCCTGGGCTTGAGGCCAAGGACAAGTCTCGCAGTTCTGTTCTCGAGGAGTTGCAGAGGGCGGAGAGTGGAGGCAGGCAGATTAAGATAGAGGCTGTTACAGTAGTCCAGCTTCGAGAGAACCAGGGCTTGGGAGACAGTGAGCTTCTGGGGGAAGGAGAGGAAGGGAAGAATACCTCTGAGAAGGTGCAGCTGGTAGTGTGACTTCTTAGAGACGTCAGATATGTGAGGAGAGAAGGAGAGTATAGAGTCGAAGATGACCCTGAGGTTTTTAGCCTTGCAGGAAGAGGGCCAAGAGAGGCCGGCCAGAGAGCTGCAGGGAAGGAGGGAGTGGGTGTGCCGATGAGTAGAATCTCAGTCTTACTGGCATTAAGGCAGAGGTCATTGGCGGCACACCATTCCTGGATAGCAGACAGTTGGAGATGAGGAGAGGAGGAGGCCGAGGGTAGCCTGAAAATGAGCTGGGTATCGTCCGCGTAGCACTGAAAGTTGGGGCAGAGGGCGGCGATGCAGTGCGCAAGGAGTGACAGATACTGGTTGAAAAGCCAAAGTGAGAGATTAGATCCCTGGGGAACACCACAGGTGGAGAAGAAGACGTCAGAGAGGAAGGACCCAAGTTGGACCTGGGAGGGTCGATTGGAAAGGAAAGAAGTCAGCCACGCCAGAGCCTGACCAGTGATACCCAGGTTATCACGGAGACGGTTGAGCAGGATGGCATGGTTGACAGTATCAAAGGCAGAAGAGAGATCGAGCAAAATGAGAACACAAGGAGTGTTAGAGTCAAGGTTGGAGAGCAAGTCTTCACGGATGTTCAGGAGAGCAGTTTCCGTGCTTCTGGCAGCTCTGAAGCCAGACTGATGGTCATGAAGGCTACCAACAGATTCAGCATGGGGGTTAAGCTGGGAGATGGCCAGTTTCTCCAGGAGCTTGCCCAGGAAGGGAGTGATGGATATTGGGCGATAGTTAGCCGGGCAGGAAGGGTCGGAAGAGGGTTTCTTAAAAGGGTGCACAAGGGAGTGCTTGAGGGGGGATGGGAAGACTCCAGAGGCGAAGGAGTGGTTGCAAAAGTCAGCCAGGGCGGGAGCTAGGGAGTGGATGTGGTCCTTGATAGTTTTGGAGGAACAGGGGTGAACCTGTTTAGACAAGACTTTCATAGATCAGACTTGTCTGGAGACCTCGTCGGCAGAACAAAGGGGAAAGGCAGAGAAGGAGGGAGGAGGGGTGGCTGCAGAAGGGCCAGAGGAAGAGCCGGGAAGAGAGGGAGGGAGGGAGGTGATAGGAGGAGAGTGAGGACAGGATGTCCTGAGTTTTAGAGATGAAGTGAGACGCCAGTGACGTGCAGAGGGCCTGGGAGGGGACAGGAGAGGTAGAGACTGCAGCAGAGTTGGCTAGCTCCTTGCAGATTTTAAAGAGTTCAGCCGAGTTGTTAGATGCCGCAGAGATGCGGGCTTGGATAAGGGCTCTTCTTGATGAGAACGGAGAGACGGTATTGCCTTTGGAGCAGGCGGCAGGCCAGTTTGTCAGAGGATGAACACGAAGCACGCCATTTCCTCTCTGCCACCCTGCACTTGCATTTAAGGGTGACGAGATCCGAGTCATACCAGGAGTTACATTTGGCTTTGGGCTTCAGGCGGATTCTCATGACGGGGGCAAGGATATCAAGAGTATCAGATATTGCAGAGTGGAGCATGGGGAGGGCTGTGTCAGGGTGGGAGTCAGCCGAAGGGGGAAAGGGGGGCTAGAAGGTGGCAGGGAAAGCCTCAACTGACACGCGCTTCATGGGTCGGATGGCCGAGAAGGTGGGTGGCGATGATGAGGGTGGCTTTGCCTGAGGGGTAGGGAGGTTGAGGTGGGAGGATAGGAGAAAGTGATCAGTCCAGGAGAGAGGAATGGAGAGAGGGACGGAGAGGGGAAGGACAGAAGAGATCAGAGCATCAAGAGTGTGCCCTGCGGAATGAGTAGGCCCAGACGGGAGAATAGAGAGTGAAAGAGAGTCGCAGAGGTCACGAAAGAGTCCAGTGGGGGGACAGGAGGCATCCAGGTGGATGTTGAAGTCACCAAGAAAGAGGAGTTGAGTGGTAGCGGACAGGAGTGAGGAGGAGAGGTCAGCCCACTCGGAGAGGAAGGGGGAAATTTGACCAGGTGGCCGATAGATAGTAGCCACGGTAAGGGAATGGCTGGGAGAGAGAGAGAGAGAGTGTCGACAGACAAGACATTCAAAAGAGGAGTAGGTCTGCGTAGGAATGACAGTGGCAGGAATCCACTCAGGGAAGATAAGGGCAACACCCCCCCCAAGCACGGTTAGGCCTGGGCACAGAGAGGATCATGTAACCATCAGGTAGGAGTGTGTCAAAGCTAGTGACAGAGCTGGCTGTGAACCATGTCTCTGTGAGACCGAGGACGTCAAGGTCCCGTTCCTCAAGAAGGCGACAGATATCAGAGGAATGCTTGATGGCAGAGCGAGAGTTAAGAGTGGCAATGTGGAGGCGGTTGCCAACCTTGAAGGACTTCCGGGGAGGGGTACAGATCAGAGGTACGCCCTGCGGAGGTGTAGAAGGAGGTGAAGGAGCATGAGAGAGGGCAGGGAGGGAGGGTAGAGGCAAGGTAGACGAGGACAGAGGAGGGGGGACAGCAGGAGAGGAAAGGAAGTTGATGAGGCGTGGGAAGCGTTGGTCAAAGAGGTGAAGGTTGGCCTGAGGGCCTTGGACCAAGACGGTCCCATTAGCGTAGACATTAATGATGGCCTTAGAGGAGTGGTAGGAGGCCAAGAGGACATCCCAATGGGTGCCACCATTAATGGGAGAAGAGGAAAAAGGAGAGCACGGAGACCATATGAAGGGTCCATAGGTCAGGCAAAGGCACGAAAAAGAGGATGTCAGTGAGAGTTTCCTTAGAGCAGGCACTAGTGTAGGGGTCAGCGATAGGGAGGCCTGGGTTGGAGACCAGGATGTCCTTTTTAAACTTTTTCCTACCAGATTTAGTGAGGAGAGCAGGATAGTCAATAGACAAGCAGTTGGAGAATATAGGCGAGATAGAGAGCACCATGGAGTAGGAAGGGGTGAGGGGGGAGGACAGACGATGCGAGAGCACGCAGACAGGAAGAGAGCGGAAAGCACAGGTTACCACATTTCAGAACAGACAACGTTATGCGAATTAGGTACACAGTGGTGGGGCCACCTAAGTTTGAGAGTCCTGCGGGGGGAGAAAAACCCTAATTTACCACATTTTCAGAACAGACAACGGTATGCGAATTAGGTACACAGTGGTGGGGCCACCTAAGTTTGAGAGTCCTGCGGGGGGAGAAAAACCCTAGTTTACCACATGTGCTAATTCCCTCCACCTTAGAGAAATTTTGAGGACTTGATTTTTTTTTTAACCTGGAGAGAGCGAGTCCCTTTTTCCCAATCTCTGATGTGTTTTAATGTGATTTTGAACTCTGTGTTTCTTTTGGTTGTGGAGTCTGACACTCCATAGGCATCATCTTTTACATTGTATCCCACAGAATCTTCAGTGCAGTGGCACAGGGACGTCTTTGAGATTTCCCAAAGTTTTAAATACGTTCTCTTGGATAAACTACTGTTTCCAAGAGCAGTAAAGTGAAATTGACTTTACTTACATTTGTAACTTTCTAGACCCAGCACACACTATCTTGCTGGAGGGGTTACCTAGTATCCCCTCTGTCTAACATTTTGTATGTTACCCTTTTTTCACTGAATGGCTGGTGGCAGTGGTTTCATTTTAACTACTGTGGTGTGCATTTACCGCGAGTTGCGTTCGCAGCTGCAGTAAAGCACCCAAGGGTGCCATTCTTGTCAACATGGCCCGATCATCTTTTTTACCATTTCTTTTTGGAAAGGTCCTCGAGATTTACTCTGCGCGCCAAACCAGGTTTGGTCCTTTGTTCATTTTACCTTTGGCAGGATTCACAAGTGAAGCCTGCCTCTGGCTCCACGATGTCTGGGGTAGGCAGAAAGTGAGGGAGGGTCCCGAAACTCCTTGTGCTTAGTCTCCTAAGAGGCCCAAATGCACTCTGTAGTGATTGGCCGGTGGCTGTCCGGGTAGGACAGCCACCCTGCTGTTCGACTGACAGGCTGGAATGAATGGGAGATAACTGAATAAAAGGCAAGGCTTTTGGCTTGGAAGGCAGAGTCAACCACTGGACGAAGGACCCGAAGAACAACTTGAAGAGGACGCCTGCTGCAACTCCTGGACCATTGGTTTGCCCAGTGAAGCCCTGCTGCTGTGCTGAAATTCCAAATACGTATCGACGGAGAAGCCCCTGCAAGGACGACTTCTCCCCTTGAGTTGGTGGGACCAACCAACTCCAAAGTAAGCCACCTGGACATCCTTCCTGGCTGGTTGAATTTCCACAGAGTTGCTGCTGGAAACCGTATAGCCAGGGAGAGGAACACAAGATTGTGTGCGCGTTACTTTCACTTTTAAGTTGGCCAAGAGCTCCAGGAAGATCCTGCGAACTCCCAGGAAGCAGGACTGACCAAGCCTGATCCCTCACCCCCCCACCCCTTCAACAGTGCGGTACCCCAGAAATGAGGAAAGTCCATCTCGACAGCCAGTAACCACGGTGTTGGGATTTATGGTAGTCCCTGGGAGCTGAAACACTGAAGTGCCACTTGTTGGAAAGATTGTCTGTTGCGAGCAGTGATCGTCCCATTGCAGAGCAGGAGTCCCCAGTAGTTCTCACTCTTGTCCCCACGACTGAGGCTCAGGAACAGAAGTCATCTGCTACACTTTCTTCTATACAACTATGCTGATGACACCCAGATTCTCATCCCATCCTAGGTGACTATGACAAAGACGTAACCATGATCAACAAAATGGATCTAATTATTCAAACATGGATGACCACCCACGGCGTATGCCTCAACGACGAAAAAACAGCTTTTAATCGTTGGATCTCCTAAAAGACAGACTAAACGCTCTACCCAATATAATTCCGTCCTCATTGATGGAATTAAGATCAAAGTCTCTATGGAGGTCAAGACCCTAAGTTGGTACTTGGACTCGGCTCTCAAACTCAAGCAAATAAACGCCATAGCTTCTGCCACCAACTGTGTAAATTGATTTATGCATGCAAACCATTCCTGTTCACAGTAAGCTGCATTACAATTGTAACAGCCTTAATCCTCTCCAAAGTGCACTACTGCAATGCCTTTATATTTAGGCACCAGCAAACACAACACCAGTAAACTATAGATAATCCAAAACCATGCATGAGAGCGGCTCTAGGCATTAACAAAACTCAGCACTTATCTGAGACGTGACACCAATTGGCTCTCTATAAACAACAGAATCATGCTCAAATCACTCAACCTTACTCAGAATTGTCTATCCAACAAGGCTCCCGTATACCTCACTGATGGGTCGTTTTGAGGTGCGTTTGGTAAATCTATCGTAGTAGCACAATCCAACAGCCTCAGAACACCTAAATTCAAACTTTAAAAAAACACAAGGTGCTAGCTTTCCATTCCTGGCTGCGCAACTATGGAACTCATCTCTGACTCATTAAGAGCCAGATCTCCCTTCCACTGCTTTAAGACAAACATCAAGAAGTGACTGCACTCCTTAGACCGATGATCCCCTGGCCTGTTTCCTGGTACTTCTCTCTGCAGACTACACCTAAATAAGAAACCACAACTAAGGAATCTATCTATTGCATATATGTACATTGATGCCACATTCATCTGTATATATCTGTATAGTGATGTCCTGTCATATGTAAATTTGTAACCTGCTCTGTGCCCACATGCCTACGGGCCAGATGCGCACTATAAATGAATAAACAATTACAAAGGTACTGTAAAGTCGGAGAGAACTTACCTCTCATTGTAGAGTTGCTTGCATCTTCTACTGCTCACAAGTCTAATCTGCTTGTGCCCCTACATTTGATTCTTCTTTTCTTCAAAGTCTTCTAAAACATTGTGCAAAGACTTTTCTACTTACCTACGAGAAGTGCTTCTTCTCCAGTATGGGGTCTGGCATGGATTCACATGCTCATGAATATTCCCCGTCGTCAGGCTGGGAATCCTCGGTAAAGAAAAAACCAGTATCAGTTTCGTTTCTGATCTGTCTTTCGTAGTAATATCCAATCACTGGTCTCTGCGTCATACTGACCACAGCCAATGACTGCCCTCTACCTAAGCACCGCCTCTGGCAGCCATCTTCAGATTTTTACCGCACGTTCATGTGTTGGGATCCTCGTGCTATTGCTCTCGAGCGTTAGTGCTATTTTTTCACGTTTTTTCTCAAAAAACTTCGTTTTTCGGTCAAAAGAGCCTCAAGCTCCACCGACTCTCCATCCGATCAACGGGGACCCGTGTCGGATTCGTCTGCGCCCCTCAAGGGTGAAGATTTCGTCGAGCTATGCTTTTGGAGGACTCCAGAAGTTTCTCAGGCCCGGACATGGCCCAGGAGAAGGGATGCTCGACGCCCGGAAAGCTGTTCAGGGTCTGCCCTGGATGCCAGCTGCAGAACGTCTTTAAGGAGGACGAACACTCCTTTTGTCTCTACTGCTTACATGAGGACAAGACGCACGTGGAGAAGGACTGTGCGTTTTGCGGCAACATGTCGGAGCGGACCATGAAGGACCGCCATCAACGTCTCGCCAACTGGCTGGAAGGTAAGAGCCCGTCAGGCGAGAAGAAGAAGAAATCCGAGCGGTCTTCTAAGACCTTTGAGGACGCCCCGGCGACGGGGGTCCAACACAAGGCAAAGCACCGCGAGTCCGCTGGCACCGGGAGCGCCGAACGGTCGGGCTCTACGGGCGCCAGGCAGGGCGCACCCTCCCCGGCACCATCAACCATGAGCCAACGCTCTGGGTCGGGTAAGAGGAAGGCCGAGCACCCGGCGAAGCTCCTGGAGAGGCCCCGGTCGAGCTCGAAGGCCCCATCGTAGGGGGAGCGAGGCAGTGTCCCCCCCTCAAGGATAAGGCGGTGAGCGCACCTAAGGTGGTGAAGGCCTTAATCCATCCGGCCAAGCCCTCTATCGAAACTGTCGCGGCGGCCCTGGCTCAGCCTGTGGGGGCTACACCAGTGGTGGCGACCTCGGGGCTCAGAGTCTCCCTGCCACCTCGGAGGGAGTCCTCTTTTGTGCCCATCGATAGGGCCCCCGTGAAATCCCCCGTGGGGAAGAAAAAGGGGGGGCAGGGCGTCGTCGTAGATTCGGCCTCAACCTCGGAGGAGGAGCTGGTCGAAGTCTTAAGCCACGGCCTCGGCGTGGAAGAAGACCGGCCCGTCGGGATGGATCCCGACGCAGGCGACGACGACATCATCGAGGGTACCGACGGGGCCCCTGATCGCCCGTCGGATTCCCCTCTGCCAGCGCCGCGAGACAGCTCGGCGGCCATTTTGTTGGCTATACAGTCCTTATGCTCAGAGATAAGGACGAGACTACCGTTGCCGACGGAACCTCTCCCGTCGGGGGACCCAGAACCGGGACCTTCTGGTGTTCCCCCTACCAAGAAAAGAAGGATCCACCCTCCGCCTCCTTTTCAGCCGTCGCGCCCCTTCCAGCCCTCCTCCCCGTCCACCCGAGGGGATGATACGGGGACTGACACGGCAGCGACGGGTACGGACGACGAGGTATACGACGAGGATGTACCGTCGTCGCCTCCCACCAGGGCTTCTCCGCCCGACGAGATTGGATCGTTCCACTCCATGATCACCAGGGCATCCGAGCTTTTCCAACTCTGCCCTGAGGAGAAGAAGAAGGAAGGTTTCCTTTATCAGCGGCGCGAGGCCAAGAGGAAGACGGTCCTCTCAGTGCCTCTATTGAACGACATTTGGGATGAGGGCCTCACCCTCCTCAAGAACCCTTCCACGACGCCAGCTAGAAGGGATCGGTACGAGAAGAAGTACCGGGTCCCGGACACGGCCCCCCTGTGCCTCTGGGCGCAGCCTACCCCGGACTCCGTCGTCTCCGCGGCGGCCAGGAAAAAAGCGGGGGGGGTGCGGCCTCCACATCGACTTCCCCACCGGACGGCGAGGGAAAGAAATTGGACGCTATGGGACGCAGAGTCATCTCGTCTGCGGCGACGACGATTAAAGCGGCCAACGCCTTGGCTATTGTGGCCCGCTACGACAGGGAGCTCTGATACAAACTGGCTCCCCTACTGGACTTCTTGCCGGACGACAAGAGGGCAGAGGCCCTGGAGATCCTGCAGGAAGGTGAGGTGGCTTCGGACCACGCCATTACCGTTGCGACGGACATCGCCGACACCGGGTTCCGCCAGTTGGGCAACGGCGTTTGCCTTAGGCGGCGTGGATGGCTCAAGGCTACGGACTTCCGTCAAGACGTTCAGACCAGAGTCCTGGACATGCCCTTCGATGGGAACAACCTGTTTGGGAAAACAGTGGACGATTCCCTTCAGGCCATTAAAGCGGACACCGAGACGGCCCGGGCCCTTGGAGTTCTCCAACAACGACGGACGCCCTTTCGGAGCAGCGGAGGCAAGGGCGCCTCCAAAGGTTCAGGCGGCGGTTTCTCCACCTACCGTCAAGCGGCCCGCTCGTCGGCTCAGGAGGCCTACAGAGGACGAGGCAAGTCTGGCGGACCCCGCCGTCGTCGCCAAGGAGGTCAAGGCGGCAAAGCCTCGTCGAAGCAGGATTGAACCGACCGTGGGGTCGGGTTCCCACCGAAGCACCCCGGTGGGAGGCCGGCTGGCGAGATTCGTCAGCGTGTGGGAGTCCATCTCCACGGACCGTTGGGTGCTGGACGCCTTGGCCCGGGGCCACGCGCTCGAATTTCAAAGAAGGTGTCCGCGCGTCCCCCCCGTGGCCAGGAAAGAACTTCACGTCCCTCAACTTCTCCTGGAGGTAAAGGCGATGCTGAGGAAGGGCGCCATCGAACTCGTCCCAAAGAGACTTCGGGGCTCCGGAGTTTACTCGAGATACTTCCTCGTGAAGAAGAAGACGGGGGGGGGGGGGGATGGCGCCCCATCCTGGACCTGCGACGTCTGAACAAGTTCATCAAGGCGCAAAAGTTCCGGATGGTCACCCTCCAGCACGTCCTGGGTCAGCTGGAGGAAGGAGACTTCCTGTCGTCGTTGGATTTGGAGGATGCCTACTTCCATATTCCCATCCTAAAGGGGCACCGAAAATTCCTCAGGTTTGTGGTCCAAGGGCGTCACTACCAGTTCAAAGCCCTCCCCTTCGGACTACGGTCGGCCCCCAGGGTATTCACCAAGTGCCTTGCACCGGTGGCGGCGCAGCTGCGCCGCGAGGGGATCCACGTCCACCCCTACCTGTACGACTGGCTCATCCGAGCCAAGTCGAGGGAGCTCGCCCTGGATCACACGGCAAGGACCGTCCGACTTCTCACGGACTTGGGATTCTCCGTGAACTACGCCAAGTCTCACCTGGTACCCGCGCAAAACGCACTGTTTCTGGGAGCGAAGCTCGACACAGTGTCTCTTCTGGCCTCCCCGTCGGAGGAAAGGACCAGGTCCATCCTGGGCAAGGTACAGCGGATGTTGGTTTCCGACGTGGCCAAGGTGAGGTCCATCAAGTCCCTCCTCGGAATGATGTCTTCCTGCATCTACCTCATTCCCATGTGCAGGCTCTGGATGCGCCCGTTGCAGGAGTTCCTGGACGCGCGCTGGATCCAAACGACGGGCAGCTTCGAGGAGAGGATCACACTCGACGAGTTTCCGCTGAGCGGTCCGGTGGTGGGGCAACCGCACGCATCTGACGGCGGGCATGGACTTCCAGACCCCAGATCACCAGGAGACAGTGACAACCGATGCCTCCCTGGAAGGGTGGGGAGCGCACACTGAAAATCTGCATGCGAGAGGCCTTTGGCTCCCGACGGAGAAGTCCCTCCATATCAACGTCCTGGAGCTCCGTGCAGTGTTCTGGGCCCTCAGGTCCTTCCTTCCGTCCCTCAAGGGCAAGGTGGTGAGGATCTTCACCGACAACACCACCACCATGTTTTACATCAGGAAACAGGGCGGAACCAGGTCCCCAGCGCTGTCCAAGGAGGCGCAGGACCTGTGGCATTGGGCCGTCGCCCAAAGGATGTTTCTGGTGCCGTTTCATCTGGCAGGGATAAAAAACACCATCGCCGACTCACTCAGCAGGGAGCTGCGCTCGTGCCACGAGTGGGAACTACGGCAGGATCTAGTGGATCGCCTCTTCCGACGGTGGGGCACACCCCAGATCGACCTGTTCGCGACGGCGACGAACTCCAAGTGCCGGAGGTTCGCCAGCAGGTTTCCCCAGGCGAGGAGCATGGGCGATGCCTTCTCGTTCCCCTGGGAGGGCCTGTTCCTCTACGCGTTCCCTCCTTTGCCACTGCTAATCCGGCTCGTCAACCAGCTCAAGAGGTCACGGTGCAGGATGATCCTCGTCGCACCTGCGTGGCCGAGGCAGATATGGTTCCCGGACCTTCTGGACTTGTCAGCGTCCCCGCCAATCAAGCTGCCGGTGGACGCGGATCTACTCTCCAGGGAAGGAGGCGCCATCCTCCACCACGACCCGAAATCGCTGAACTTGCAGGCCTGGCTCCTGCAGCGCTAGAGTTTGGAGGATACGATATACCGGCCGACTGCAGAGAGGTTCTTGCAAAGGCCAGGGCGTCCTCGACTCTTAAATGCTACAGACACAAATGGAAGAGGTTCTCTGTCTGGTGCCACGCACAGAAGATTAACCCTCTACGGATTACGGCTCCCCAGGTACTGCCGTACCTGCTGACGCTGGCCAAAGCTGGACTGGCACACGCGTCCATCAAGATTCATCTTGCTGCGATCTCCCGATACACCAGAACCACGGGCCGGACGTCCTTGTGGTCTCATCGTCTTCATGAAAGAGTTCATGAAGGGGCTGTTCAGATCGTTCCCGCCGGTGAAGGCTCCGGCCCCGGCGTGGGAGCTCAACGTGGTGCTGACCAAGCTCATGGGACCTCCGTTCGAGCCTCTGCACTCGGCCCCGTTGAAGTTTCTGTCGTGGAAAACAGCGTTTCTTGTGGCCATCACCTCCGCACGACGGGTGGGAGAGATCCAGGCCCTTTCATGCAAGGCCCCGTACTTGACTTTTCACGACACGAGGGTAGTGCTCAGGACGCACCCCTCCTTCATGCCCAAGGTACCGTCGGACTTCCATCTCAACGAACCCTTGGTGTTGCCTGTGTTCTTCCCGTCGCCGGCTGAGAGGACTTTGCACTCGCTGGATGTAGCTAGAGCGCTGAAGTTCTACGTGGACCGCACGAAGGGTTTTCGGAAGACGTCAACTCTTTGTGAACTTTGGACCTGTCAATCAGGGGAAGGCTCTCTCGAAGGCTTCCATCTCCAGATGGCTCTCCGGCTGTATCATGTGCTGTCACCGGTTGGCAAACCGACCGCTGCCTGGCCGTCCGAGAGCCCATTCCACCAGAGCGATCGCAGCTACCACGGCGTTCCTATCTGGTGTGCCCCTGCTGGACATATGCAGGGCTGCTACGTGGAGGTCGACGCACACCTTCACGAAATTCTACTGCGTCGACCGGGATTCCAGGGAGGAGTCCAGGGTCGGCCAAGCAGTGCTGCGCAACCTGTTCGCCTGAGGTGAGCCTGGTGAGGAGGTAAGATGCTTAATGTTGAGTTGATGTGATGCTTGATGTTGAGCCTTTGCCACCTCCCGTGGTTGTGCATGTGTGTACTGCTATGTATTCTTTATTCATGAGCATGTGAATCCATGCCAGACCCCATGCTGGAGAAGGAACAAGTTACTTACCTGTAACTGTTGTTCTCCAGCATGGGTCTGGCATGGATTCACATGCGAACCCTCCCGCCTACCCCTCTGCGGCTCTTCACTTGGTCATACTGCCACTTCACGTGCTTCCAAATCTGAAGATGGCTGCCAGAGGCGGTGCTTAGGTAGAGGGCAGTCATTGGCTGTGGTCAGTATGACGCAGAGACCAGTGATTGGTTATTACTACGAAAGACAGATCAGAAACGAAACTGATACTGGTTTTTTCTTTACCGAGGATTCCCAGCCTGACGACGGGGAATATTCATGAGCATGTGAATCCATGCCAGACCCATGCTGGAGAACAACAGTTACAGGTAAGTAACTTGTTCCTTATTCAAAAAACCTTGTGTGTAAGAGTTAATTTGAATACTTGTCACTGTGAATCGCTGTGTAACTCCCCTACAGCTAATATTGACCCCTCTTGAGATAAGCCTGGCTGCTCAACACGCTAACAAAACAGTGTAGCTCAGCGGGTTGAGTGCTCGCTGCTGCGATCTGAGCGTGATCTGTAGGTCGCAGGTTCGAAACCCAGCAAGGCCAACTCAGCCTTTCATCCTTCCGAGGTCGATAAATGAGTACCAATTTTGCTTGGGTGATATTGTATGTAAATATGTGCTCTGTATAGCACTTTGGATTAATGTGCTATATAAATAACACATTATCATTATACCAAAGGTTGGGTTTCCTATACCTGTAGTCAGTTGTTTGTAGTCTTCCCAGAGGGTACTGCATACAAACGTTGCCTTATGCTTACCAAGGACCCCTCTTGAGATGAGCCTGGCTGCTCAGTTACTCTACTAACTTGTGTAGTACATGCTTATACCAAAGCTTGGGTTAACTATAGCCAAGAGGCCAAGGCTGGTGCAGTCTCCCACAGGGTACTGCATACAATCTTCCCTAACATATGTTGACTTAACGCCCATTTTAATTTCAGTCCTAAGAAGGCAGAATGACAGAATGGGCCAGGGATCTTAGGAGGTCACTGGGCTCACACCTGTTCAGAGGTTTATTTTGTAGTTCCCGATCCTCATGCAATCTCTACTGCCACCTACAGAAAAACTATGGCTAAGATAAGATGCCTTGCGGCCTGTATTGTTACAATGAAACCCATCGCCTTACAGTGAAGTCCAGTTTTTTTGTAAGAGTTTATATAAATTTTTCAACATGCAACACCTTACAATAAAAACTTGGTTCTCATATATGGAAGCCAACCCAATTACTGAACCTTTCTTTGAACACAATTCACTTAGTCCTATTCCAGTGTATACATATCGAGTGGAACATCCTGTGATGCTGAAGTAACATTTCCAGCAGCGAAACAACCCCTACATTGTCCTACTCACCCCTAAATCTCAGCTCTGCCCTCCCAGCCTGCCCCCTTTGCCCCAGCTCAACTAAGCAATCAGCATTATCCACTTGGCCTACACCTCAAGGTTGCTTCAGATCCGACTGTTCCTCCATCTTGACCCAGACCTAATGCCATACAGTGTACCGCACATTGCTATCATCCCTAGGCCGTACCTTATTTCCCAAGTCCATTTCTGCCCTTAACCATTTGCGCTTTGCCCTGCGCCAATTTCCAATCAAATGTCCCTGTGCTTTCCATGCCATGGCGATCACCCGCCTAGTGAGAATTAGCCCCAAACTTCAGTAATTGCTCTACCCCGAACTCCCTTCCCTCGAGGTAACAATCCCAACAAGCAGTGTTTAACCTAAATATGAACCCTCGCCGCAACCAGCGAGAATAATTCTTAACAATCTCCCAAAACCTCCCCACCTTATTTCACCCCACCATATGTGCATGTTGGATCTGCCATGGTAACCATCTTAACCCTTACTGGTGTAATATAGGCACGCTGCACTATTTTATATTGGATCCATTGGAAACTAGCGTTTTCTGCAAACTGTCTATGCATGTGCAAGAGCTTTACACCACTCGCTATGCGAGAGTGGTTCCCCTATGTATGATTTCCATCTGAGCCTCCGTTCCCCAGCCTTGGTGTCGCATTCTGCATTATCGGGCATGTATAAATCCTAAACACCCCCCCTTGGGTAATGGCAACAGTGCACTGTTCACTCTGTGTACACGCAGCTTATGCAGAAATCCATCACAGGCTTTCCACACCCCAGCCCTTAGACTTTCAATTTCAAATGTACTCTCGGGTGTGCCCCCATAAACTTCTCATAGGTAATAGCCCTGTCATCTAGCTATAAGTCGTCAATGGTACTGCTATGTCCCACTCGACCAATAGTTGATCCTTCTCTCAAACACAACCTTTGTCATAGTCTGCTAGAACCTAGAGGCATAGGACCCTCTTAACCTGTACTCTTGGTGGCCCTCCACCACACCTGAATAATTTTGACTCGCCGGAGTCAAAATACCCCCAAGCTCCCTGACCCGTCCCCCAGTAATGCCAAGACTTGATGCTGCACTGATTCTTTAAAAATCCATGCAGTGATATGAGCTCTATTCGGCTGAACAAACCATTCGACCATATGTTGCAATGTGGCCGCCCATTAATACGCTTTGAAATCCGGCACTCCTACGCCCCACTTACCTGCCTGTAGTTGTAATGTACTCAGATATTCTCACCCCCCCCCCCCCCCTTTGATAAAATCCTGGCCCGTTTCCTGTGTAGTGTTAGGGAGAATTCTCCAAAATGACTAATTTCCATTACCTACCGAGTCCATCAGCAGCTTTGCTGGATTTCTAGGGTTTATTTATTTTACCTGGTAAGAGTGTGAGCTTTTTTCCCCACTCTTGCATGTTTTGCTGTGTATTTACCAATTGTGTGATCTTGGGCTCTGGAGCCTCACCTACTCCATGGGCATCATTTTTTTGTTACACAGCACCTTCAGTGCAGTGTCACAGGGTTGTCTTTTAGACTTCCCACTGACTCCATTTTTCTGGGACTGACTACTGTCTCCCAGGAGCATGTAAAGTTGCCGTTAACTTTATGTAGTCTCTTTAAATCACATACCCAGTACCCCCATCTTACATGGAGTATTGCAAAGGGTTAATTATTATCCCTTTTTGTCTGTTTCTCTTGGAGCACTGTTTCGCTCCCTTTTCATCAAGACTTGGCTGGTGGCAGTGGTTACTGACCTATTTTTCATACCGCGGTTATCTTAAATAACCATGGTATTGTTTTAGGCTATTTTTTTAGCCTCGAACATAAACCCGCGTGACCATATAGATTTTATTTCGGCTCCGGCTGCGTTTATTCGCCATTAATTTTTGTAAAAGTCTTTCTCATGTTTTACTCTGCGCGCCAAACCAGGTTTGGTTCCTTTGTTCGCCGTCTTTTTGCAGGCTTCTGCACAGAAGTCCTCCTTAAGGCACCTGAAAGTCTAGGTAGGCAGGATATGAGGCAGGTGTCTTAAGACCTCTTCCCTGGGTTCCCTTGGTAACCCAAGTCGCACTCCTGTTTGATTCGCTGGGTGACTGTCCTTGCCAGGACAGCCACCCTGCTCTGTGATTGACAGCCAGGCTGTTGAATTGGGGAAAACAGCATAAAAAGCAGGTCTCTGGGACTGGAAAGGCAGAGTCGCCACTGGAACGAAAGAACCGACGAGGAGCTGACAGAAGAGGACCTCTGCAACAACTGAACTGCCCGGTGAAGCCCTGCTGCAGGTCCGAATCTTCAAACTCCAACGACAGAGGATCCTCCAGGAATCTTCTTCCTTTGACCTGGTGGGACCAACCAGTTTGCCCAAACTTCAGGCCAGGACCCCTCCTCTGGTCGAAATCGCTGTACAGCGCTACAGTGGGCCGAATAACCAGGAAGGTCGGACCCTGCTTGGGTTTTAAGGAGCGCACCTTTTATTCGTTTCGCTCTGCTGCTGGTTTCTTCCCCGGGTAGTGCAGGACCCTCCAGTCTTCCTACTTCTTGTCAATCCGACAGTTGCTTCAGGAACCGTGAGCCTGCAGGAACTACCAGGATAGTCCGCCTCAGCTACAGCTCCCTCTCCGTTTTAAGGTACTGTGCAAATCCGATTGTTCGTTTCGTTCAGCCGCGGTGAAAGTGTGTGAAATCTTTCTTCAATCCGATGGCTTGTCCTTCTCTTCTTTTCGAACTAACTTTTCTGCTCACCAACTTTGTCTGGAACTCGTGGCACGAACTTTACTGCAAATTGCCCCGAACCGTGTGATATTGAGCAAAAGACTTTTAACCTATTGACTTTGGTCCTAAGCCTTTTCTCCTGATTCTATCACTGTAGTTCCTCTTACTCAATTGCCCTGAGTAATACCTGTTAGTGTGGTTCATTTTCTGCCTAACTTTGTTTTTCCCCCCTTTTTAAATTTCTGGAGTGCCATTTTGCTCCCACTTCATTTTGTGAGCTTTACTTGTCTGGAACTTATTGGGAGTGTTGTGGTGCATTAAGAGTGTGATTTTTTAAACTGCTTTACTTTAGTGAGATGTCATACAATTGATAATAATAATAATGTGTAAATAAATGTATATTCTTTTACTTAAAAACCTTGAGTCAGTGTTTGTTTGAATCATAGTAATTGCTGTCCTTTGTGTATCTATTTGATACTGCTCACTTGCTCTTGAGATATTATAGGCTTGTACCAAAGGTGAATTTGTACTGTCACTTGTAGTGTTAATTGTGTGTGGTGGTCCCAAAGGGTACTGCATATAATTCTGCCTAACATGTAGTGAGCGAAAACGGCCTGCCTTCAGGACGATTAGCATTATTTGTAACGGCATGATAATTTTTTCCAGTTGCAACTGTTGCATCTAAGATATAGAAAATGTAATCCATAAATCTGTGAGCCTATCCAACTCCTCAGTCAGCCTCAATACGTTACGAGAATACATCCACTCCTAGTCCACACTAGGTTGTATAAAACCGTCCACCAGGGGGTCTATTGCAAAATACTCAACACCCCATCAGTATCAATAGGCAACATATAAACAGCTGACTTGGATTTATTAATAACCAACCCTGAGAATACTCACAATTCTTCCAGTGTCCATGGCTTGCTGCAGAGTCTTCTCTGGATCCTGCACATACAGCAAAAAAATTGTTGTCAGACATAGATTGCGTTACCCCCCAGCCTTCGTTCATTGTCCATGTGTCTATTCCTATACACCGCACCTAAGGGTTATAACACCAGAGTGAAGATCAGTGGGGAAAGCAGGCACCACCTTGCCTTGTTCCGTGCTGTACTGGCCCGGAAGTGGAGATCATTCCCTTAACCTGAACTCAAACGGTCGAGCTCCTGTATAGTAAATTCACCCATTCAATACATAGGGCCGCTAACCCCATCTTCTCCAACACCATCCACTGAAACTTCCAAGAGACAGAATCAAAGTTTTGAATGTGTCTAAGCTGACTACCGCTAGCCTATCTACTGCCTGTGCTTGTCCAGGATCAAAAAAAGGCATCTCAAGTTATTAGTGGACAAACCCGGAATAAACCCAGTTTGGTCCAGATGAACCAGGGACTGCATATACGGTGTTAAGCGGCCTGCCAGAATTTTGCACATATGTTTCACATCGACCTTAATCGTGGCAAAGAGGTGCTATGATGCACACTAAACCGGGCCCCCTCCCTTTTTGAGGATTAATAACCAACGCCTCCAGCATGGGTCCTGGGAGATACACTATTCTGCATCCTATGGAGTCTGGCATGGATTCACATGCTCATGAATAATCCCCATCACGCTGGGAATCCTCGGTTAAAAAAAAGTTTCACTTTCGTTTATAAACTGTCTTTCTCCTCTAAACCAATCAATGAGCTCTGGGTTGTACTGCCCCAGCCAATTACTCCCCTCTCCTTAAGCCCCTCCTCTGGCAGCCATCTTCAGATTTTTACCACACGCTCAAGTGTTGGGAGTCCTCATGTTTCACTCTTAGAGCTTTTTGCATTTTTCTTACTTTTTTGGCTAAGAAAACGGGGATCGATTTTTCAACATCTTTCATCGCCCTCAAGGGTAAAAATCAAGTGTTTTCTTCTTGGAAGTTTCCAGAAATCCATCAGGCCTACACCTTGCCGGATTATGTCTGAGTAGAAGGACGGAGCTTCGCTTTTTAATCTCTGCACCAGCAGCGGCTTGCAAGTGTTTTAAGATGAACATTCCCATTGCCTGTGTTGTCTACACCCGACATACAAGGAAGAAGATTGTGTAATTTGCCATTGCTTCTCCAACCGCTCTATGAAGGACCGGCACGTCGGACTGGCGATGTGGCTCAAGGCCAGGACCTCTACCCATGTGGTCCACAGCGGCATGCCTTATCCGTGCAGCCAGCGGTTGCTTCTAAGTCCTTTGAGGGCGCTCCATCTTTGGGGGCCCAAGACAAGGCCAAGCACTGCGAGTCTGCTTCTGCTGGGATCGCCACACAAGCAGGTCCTCCTACGGGCGTGGCACATTCGTCTCGATCAGCCTCAATTTCCAGCTATCGCTCCAGCTCTTGTTCGAATAGAAAGTCAGCTACCCCGGGGAAGCTGCGGGAGAAACCGGAGAAGGCCAAGCAGGACAATGTGTCCGTCCTGCCAGTTTAAGGCCCAGATGATACAGTTCAAGACGCCCTCTTTGATCGAGATGTTTGCTGCCGCCCCCTCGAAGGCGAAAGGAGCTGAGCTGGTACAGGGTACCCCAGGTGCAGCCAGGGTGGCTCTCCCTCCCAGGCAGGAGGCTTCGGTCATACCAGTGGAGAAGACTCCGGAGAGGAGGAAGCCGGGCCGCAGCCCAAAGCCGACCCCTCAGGACCCAAAGCAGGGGGGTTGGAGGGTGTGGAAGAGCTACAGGGAACCGATAAATTTCTTCGTCCGAAGAGGTAGACATTGTTTCCATCCACATCATCCCGGAGAAGATTGGTGATGACGAGAACTTCTGAGTTGCCCACCGGAGGTGATGACGAGGTAGGGGGCGATGGGCCCAGCGAACCTGTCCCCAGGCACCCCCCAGAGATCTGTCGCGGGAGATTCTCTCGACCATCCACACAATGGTGTCGGCGATTCAGAAGAGGATGCCGACGGCACCGCCAACGGCTCCACCAGCGATGACCCTGTTGACACGGGGGCCACCACCGTTGAAGAAAAGGAGGAGGCCCCTTACAACTCCACTCCAACTGTCATTGCCTTCCCCCTTCCAAACCCCTCCCCTCTTCCCACAACCCTCAACCCCCCCCACCCCGCCGCCCTAGGGAGACACAGACACGGCTAAAACGGCCATAGATGACCGTGGACTCTCCACCACTGAGGGCTTCTCTGCCGGACGGAGTGGGATCCTTCCACTCCATGATCGCCTGTGCGTCTGAACTTTTTCAGCTTACTCCGGAGAAGAAGAAAAAGGAAGGCTTCATGTACCAATGCCGGGAAGTGAAAAGGAAGACCTTTTTGTCAGTACTGCTACTGGACGATGTCTGGGAGGATGGGCTGGCACTTCTGAAGAACCCGTCGTCAACTACTGTTCCCCCCGGACGCGAGGGGAAGAAATTGGATGCCGTCTGACAGTCCTTTACTCGGCGGCAGTCAAGGCGGCCAACGCCTTAGCGATTCTGTCCAGGTACGACCGGGAGCTTTGGTACAAGATTGCTCCGATCCTGAATTTCCTCCCAGAGGACAAGCCGGTAGAGGCAATGGGAAACCTTCAGGAGGGTGAGGTGACATCGGACCACACACTCACTGTTGCCCTGGACATTGCTAATATAGGGTTCCGCCAGATGGGAAACCGGGTTTTCCTCCGTCGTCGTGGCTGGCTGAAGGCCAACAACTTCAGACGAGGGTCCTGGACATGCCGTCCGACGGAGACCATCTTTTCGGCAAGGCAGTCGACTAATCTCTTCAAGCCATCGAAGCCGACAGACAGCCTGTGCCCTGGGCATGCTACAACAGCACCATCCTTCCTTTCGTCAGTCAGGAGTGAAGTCGGGTGGGTCTTTGAAGAGTTCGGCAGTGGATCGTCCTCTTAGCGCCAACCCGCCCCTTCCGCGACCTAGGAAGCCTACAGGGGTCGTTCCAAGTCCTTCGGAGGTGGCCGCTGTTAGGGGTAATTCTCTTATAAGGCTAATTTCCCAAACCTAGTGAGTCCCCCAGCAGTTTTGCTGGATTTTTGAGGTTTGTTTTTTTCTCCTACTAAGAGTGAGACTTTCTCCCACTCTTTGGCAGGATTTGAGGTATGTCTTTGACTTTTTGTGTGCTTATGGGCTATGGGGTCTTTTTACTCCATAGGGTATCATCTGTTTTAGTGGATGTTACACAACACCCTCAGTGCAGTAACACAGGGGTGTCATAAAGACCCCCAAACATAGACTCATACCCTGGGACTGACTGTCTCCCAGGGCATGTAAAGTCACCATTGACTTTACTAGTCCAAAATTGTGAACGGAACCAGTACAAACAATCATATTGTGGAAGTACTGGAAGGGGTTAATTCTATTGCCCCTGGGTCTGTTTCCAAGGGGGGCACGGTCCAGTCCCCCCTTGTCGAGTTTGTGGCTGGTGGCAGTGGTTACCACGCAAAATATTCAACTGGAATATTTCCTATGGGATTTTCCCATTGATTTTAAACGCACCACTTTTTGGTGCAATGTTAAAGATACCGCCGGTTTATTGATTTAATATAAAATCACCGGTTGGGTCTTTTTGCTAGAACTCTTTTCTAAAATAGCGTTCGTGTCCGTCTCTGTAACTCCGACCAAGGTCGGGCCCTTTGTTCCACTTTTTGGCGGGCTTCTCCACAGAAGCCCTCCAACTGGTGCCACTCTGTCTGCGTTCCACAGGATGTGTGGGTGGGGGGAATGGGCACCCTGGACTGCGTTGCCTTAGCAACTCAAGTCGCACTCTGTTCTGATTGGCCCAGTGGTGAGCTGCCCGGCTCACCACTTAGCATGTATGAGTGACAGCTAGGCTGTTGAATGGGGGTTTTTCTGCATAAAAGCAGGGCTTTTGGGACTGGAGCTTCAGAAGTCACCACAGGACCTAAGAAATCCGAAGAGGGGAGAAGCTGAGCCATCTGCAACGACGACCCCACCAGTGGAGCCCTGCTGCAACAACCTCACCACTTTCCTGACAAGAGAAGATCTTCTGCTGAAAGAGTCTTCTTCCACTGAGCTGGTGGGATCAACCAGTTCGCCATTTCGCCTTCCATGACGTATCTTGGTCGAATCGCCCGTGCCAAGCACCCCGGCGGCCGGATAGCCAAGCTTCACCACTGTGACTGCGAATAAAAGGAACGCACCTTTTAACCGACAAACTCTGCGTCTGGTCTCTTCCCTGGGCAGTGCAACAACTCCAAGTTTCCTCTTCGAGATCTTCTCTTCCCCTGGTCAAAACCACGAATTGCACCCACTGCCAGGAACAACTGCCACCGCTGGAGCTTCCTCCACCTGGCCTCCCTTTCTATGGTTTGCTAAAGGTTACCCTTAAATCCTTGGCTTTCCAACTGGGTTGGCTACCAGACCTTCTAACTTTACCTCCAGAATCAACCCAACCTCTTTTGAACATTTTTACAAAGAATTGAATGCATTTCTAAACTGTGTGATCTTGGGCACATTTCACCTGCTCCATTTAAAGCGGACCTGGCCTATGAACGTTGGCTCTACAGTAGACTCTGCCTTCACTAACTTGTTTTGGTCTTAGAAAAGTGTTGGGAACTGTTTTATTTTCATGACCTGCCTTTTTCTCTCCCTTTAACTTCATTATTGGAGTGCCATCTAAGTTACACGCTCGCATCTGTTTTGACTTAGACTTGTCTAATAATTCTTAAGGGAGGTGTGTATACCTTTCCGACTGTGTTTGAACTTGCTTTGATTTATAGTGCTAGTGTATTTCCTTAAGTGTGTGTTAAATAATGATATACTTTTGATACCAAGCTCTGGTCAGTGTTTGTTTGCTCTACTGTGTTTTTAGCCCTATTGTGTATCCTCTGTATAATGCGCTACTCTTCTTGAGAGAAGTCTGACTGCTCAGCCACAGCTACCAGGTAAATCTGGGTGGTAGACTGCTACTAATTGGTTTTACTGCTTACTCCTGTAGTCTTAATCTTTTTGCCGTGGTCCCCAAGGGAACTGCACAGGATTCTTCCTAACAGCCGCCATCGTCAAAGCTGCTAGGACGGCGCGCCAGCCTCCAAGCAGGACTGAACTGGCCCAGATGTCGGGGCCCACACCCCTCCACCCCGGTGGGAGGCTGGCTGGCTAACTTAGTCAGCGGGTGGGAAAACATCTCCACCGATCGATGGATTCTGGATGCTCTTGCCCACAGACGCACTTTGGAGTTTCGAAGGAAGTGTCCGCAAATACCACTGGTGGCCCGGCAGGAACAACACAGCCCTATGCTGCTGCTGGAGTTAGGGGCCATGTTAAGAAATGTGGCGATAGAGCTGGTTCTGAAGCGACTCCAGGGCTCTGGAGTTTACTCAAGATACTGTAAGAAAGACTAGGGCTTGAGGCCCATTCTCGACCTACGATGACTCAAGTTCATCAAGTCCCAGAAATTCAGGATGGTCAAGTTGCAGCATGTGCTCGGCCAACTGGAGGAGGGGAGACTTTGTTGTTTGATCTGGAGGACGCATACTTCCACGTCCCCATTCACGTAAAATATCGCAGGTTCCAGCGTTTTGTCGTACACGGGAAGCACTACCAGTTTAAGGGTCACTCCTTCAGATTAAAGTCAGCGTCCAGAGTTTATACAAAGTTCTTGGCTCCGGTCGCGACCCATCTGCTCATACAGGCCAAGTTGGCGGACCTTGCCACCGATCACACAGAGAAAACTGTCCGGCTGCTGACGCATCTGCGGTTCTTGGTGAACTATGCAAAATCCTGCTGGACGCCATTGCAGAATGCGCTGTTCATGGGGTGCAGGCTCAACACGGTGTTCTGCCTGGTGGCTGTCGGAAGAAAGGATAGTGACCATTTTGGGCATGGTGCAACGCTGTTAGCACTGACGATCTCCACTGCTCGGCATGATGTCGTCCTGTATCTTCCTAGTCTGGCTCTGCAGGATCCGGATGGGACCGCTAAAGGAATTCCTGGACTCCCGCTGATCCAGATGTTCCGAAGCTTCAAGGATAGGATTGTGCTCAACAATGAGTTCTGTCGAGCGATAAGGTGGTGGGGCGTGTGCTCCAACATCACTGGGGGCACAAATTTCAAGAGCCTCCCATACCAGAAGACTGTCATGACGGACGCTTCCCTGGAAGGGTGGGGAGCACACTCTGGATGCCTTCACGCCAGAGGCCTTGGGCTGCTGCAGGAGAAGGCGCTGCATATCAACGTCCTGGAACTACAGGCTGTGTTGGGCCCTCCAGTCATTTCTTCTGTCTTCTGCCAAAGTGGTGAGGGTCTTCACAGACAATACCACCACAATGTTTTGCATTTGGAAGCAGGGGGCACCAGGTCCCCGGCGCTCTCCAGAGAGGTGCAGGAGTTGTGGCACTGGGCTGTTGCCTGTTAGGCAGAATCCTGTGCAGTTCCGTTAGGGAGCACTTCACAAGATTAGCACTACAGGTGAGAGCAATAAATCCCCTTTGGTATCAGTCTGTACCACAAAGATTTAGTTGGTAGCTGTGGCTGAGCAGTCAGACGTATCAAGAGGGAGATGAGCAGTATTCCGGGTTTACACAATAGGCCTGCAGTACTATGACACAAGAAAACACTGACCAAAGCTTTGTATTAAAAAGTAGATATATATTTATTTTATACACTTCTAATAAAGCACATGTATGTCATCAAGCAAGTTAAAATGAGTCAAAGGAAAAATATACACACTCCCTAGTTAAATTGTAGACCAAGTGAACCAGAGTGAAAACTGAGCAAAACGGCACAGTGAAAACCACACACAAGGGATACTCTATCAATTTCTCACAAGGGAGGGAAAGTATAAGTTATATAGAAATAGTTTCTTACACACCCTAGCAACACTTCTCATAAGTTTGTGAACCAGTGTAAGCAAGACAGTGCATCAGCATAGGAAATACTTGAATGAAAACTGAGCAAAATGGCATTTCACAAGGTTTTAAAAGGGGAAGAAAAGGGTAGTTATAAGAAGTAGGTGCACCAACACAGTTCTAGTTGAGAATCATTCTAAAGAAGGCAGGTCTAACAAATGTAGCCAGAGTCAGTAGGCCTGTGCCAGAGTCCATGGTACCGGGCAACGGCCCTGGAGTAATATGTTCTTGTAGCTGCAGTCAGATGGATGCAGGAGGTGAAAGACAATGTTGAGAGAGCGGCGGCCAACCCAACAGGTAGGTAAAGGATTTAAAACACCTTTAGTGCTACTGCGAAGAATGGGCGGCCTGGCGGAACAATGTACCTTTAAAATGAAGTGGCTCCTGCGGTGGCGTTTGTTCCTGGTAGTTCCTGCAGCTCGGGGGATCCAGCAGAGGAAGAGGGGCTCTCGTTGTGGAGGAAGGTTCGAGTTACTGCACTACCCAGTGATGAAACCAGCCGCGGTGCTGTCCGACAAATAAAAGGTACGCTCCTTTAAATCGCGGTCCGGGTGGACTGGTGCCTGGCTATCTGGCCTCCGAGTACAGTGTACTGGTGATTCGACCAAGGCAGGTCCGGGTAGGCGATTGGCAAACTGGTTGGCCCCACCAGCTCAAGGGAAGAAGGCTCTTGCAGAGGAAGATCTTCTCTCGTCGTGTGGAGAAAAGTGGTGAGACGATGCAGCAGAGCTTCACCGGTGGTTCAGTTGTTGCAGATGTCTTTGGCTTCTCTACTCTTCGGCTTATTAGTTCCAGTGGCGACGTCTTGCTCTTCCAGTCCTCAGGACCCTGCTTTTATGCAAAAAGATCCCCATTCATACAGCCTAGCTGTCACACACACAGTGGAGTGGTCATCTTGGTGGGAAACCCTCCAGCCTATCAGGATAGAGTGCAACATGGGTTGCTGAGGCAACCCTGTCCAGGGGTCCTACTCCCACCTCCCACACAAGGGACCCACCCCAGACTCTGTGGCGCCGAAAGGAGGGCTTCTTGGCAGAAGCCCGCCAAGCGGACGAACAAAGGATCCCGACCTGGGTTAGGAGTCTAGAGAAAGACACGAGAAAGAAGTTATATTAAAGTTCTGGTAAATAAAACCGACCGGAGTAAAGTTAATATTAAAATGCACCGGTGGTATGTTGGAGGCTGTCAGAAAAAGTGGTAGCCTCGAACAATGGGAAAATCCCATAGGGAAATATTTGCGGTCGAATATTTATGATAGTAACCACTGCCACCAGCCAGAAACTTTTGAGAGGGACTGTATAGTACCCTCTCGAAAATGAACATAAGGGAAAAACTATGAACCCTTTCCAGTACTTCCATAGTAAGATGGGTTATAGTGGTTTAATTCATAAAAATTGACTAGTAAAGTCAATTGGGACTTTACATGCCCTGGGAGACAGTAGTTAGTCCCAGGGTATGGAGTCTATTTGGGGGTCGTTATGACACCCCTGGGTCACTGCTTTGAGGGTGCTGTGTAACACATGTGAATAAAGATGGTTACTTTGGGGTTGAGAAAATCCCATAGACATTAAACACAACAATAGCCTAGAACACACATAGCAAAAATGCCTAAGAGTGGGGAAAAAGAGTCTCACTCTTAGCAGGAAAAAAAAGCAACAAACCCTTCAAAACCAGCAAAGCTCCTGGGGGACTCTGTAGGTAAGGGAAATTAGCCATAGAATGAGAATTCTCCCTAACATTGCCCAGGGGATGTTAGTCATTCTTTTCCACCTGGTTCGATTCGAAAACACTGTCTACGATTCCCGCCACAGGGAACTGCGTTCTAGCCATGAGTGGGAGCTTCGGCAGGATCTAGTGGACAACCTCTTCCTCATGTGGGGCACTCCCCAGATCGATTTGTTTGCGACAGCTATGAATACCAAGTGCCAGAGGTTCGCCAGCAGGTTTTCCCAGCTGGGGAGCATTGGGGACGCATTCTCCTTCCCTTGGGAAGGCCTGTTCCTGTACACGTTCCCTTTGTTGCTGCTGCTACTACGAGTCATCAGTCAACTGACAGTGCAGGTGCAGGATGGTACTTGTTGTGCCAGCGTGGCTGAGGCAAATCTGGTACCCAGACTTTCTCAGCATGTCAGCGTCCCCTCCAGTCAAGCAACCAGTGGTCACGGATCTTCCCACCAGGGTAGGAGGCGCAAACCTGCACCACGATCCAGGATTGCTGAACATGAAGACCTGGCTCCTGCAGCATAAGTTTAGTGGTTTCAAGCTGCCTGCAGACTGCATGGAGGTTTTCGCCGATGCCAGGGGTTAGTCGACATTTAACTGCTAGGGCACAAATGGAAGCGTTTCGCGGCTTGGTGCCAGTCGCAGAAGATTATCCTCTGAGGGTCACGGCCCCCAGGTCCTTCCGTACTTGTTGTCATTTGCTCAGTCTGGGCTGGCGCACGCCTCCATCGTGCATCTGGCGGCTATCTCCCACCACACCATGTCTCTGGGATGGTTTTCTCTTTGGTCGCACCATCCAGTGTAGGAATTCATCAAATGACTGATCAGTTTGTACCCGCCGGGGAAGTCGCCTGCTCCGGCGTGGGAACTCAACGTGGTGCTGACTAGGCTCATGGCCCCATTCCAGCTGATGCATCAGGCTCCGCTCAAGTTCATGTCTTGGAAGACCGCTTTCCTTGTGGCTATCACCTCTGCTAGGAGAGTAGGTGAGATCCAGATCCTCACCTGAGACCAGCCTTACTTGACTTTCCACGAGACAAGGGTGGTGCTGCGGACACACCCTTCCTTCATGCCCAAGGTTCTGTCGGAATTTCATCTCAACAAGCCCTTGGTGTTACCTGTGTTTTTTCCAACGCCTTTATCGCCGGCTGAAAGGACTTTGCACTCACTGGATGTGGCCCGCACAAATAGTTTCCGGAAGACTTCATAGCTTTTTTTCTTTGGTCTTGTGAACCATGGGAAGGCCTTGTCCAAGGCTTTCTTCTCCAGGTAGATCTCCGGGTGCATCACCCATTGTCACGGGTTGGCTAACTGACTGCTGCCTGGCCATCAGAGAGCCCATTCCACTAGCTCGATCGTTGCTACGACGGTGTTCCTGTCTGGTGTGTTCCTGCTGGACATCTGCAGGGCTGCTACGTGGAGGTCTATGCACACCTTTATGAAATACTACTGCGTCGACCGTGATTCCAGGGAGGAGTCAGTCGGCCAAGCAGTGCTACGCATCCTGTTGGCTTGAAGATGAGCCTGGTGAGGGGGTAAGAGTAATTGCTTCTGATAAGCCTTGCCACCCCCCTGTGGTTCTGTATGTATGTACTTCTATGTATTCTTTATTCATGAGCATGTGAATCCATGCCAGACCCCATTCTGGAGAAGGAACAAGTCACTTACCTGTAACTGTTGTTCTCCAGCATGGGTCTGGCATTGATTCACATGCAAACCCGCCTTCCTGCGGCACTTCTTGGTCATAGTGCTGCTTTACTTTACATGCTACCAAATCTGAAGATGGCTGCCAGAGGGGCTTGGGGAGAGGGCAGTATGACCCAGAGCTCAGTGATTAGTTTATAAACTGTCTTTTATCCTTTAAACCAAAGTGAAACTGTTTTTACATTTACCGAGGATTCTCGGCCTGACGGAATATTCTTGAGCATGTGAAATCATGCCGGACCTATCCTGGAGAACAACATTTAAATGCATCAATATCAGACCTTGCCTTTTGGACTTAATGCAGCACTAAGAGTAGTCATCAAGCAGGTGAATCCTTTGGCCAGCTCACATTGGCTCGGGGGATCTAGCTATTTTCATACCTGAACGGCAGGCTTTCCCGTGCTTCGTCTGGTCGGGAAGCTTCAAATGAGACCAACATCCTGGGTACAGCGGGGGCAGTCCCTGCGCCATGAAGGCTAGCACCGAACCACAAGTCGAGGGCTATACAAAGCCTCTTACTGGCGAGCACTCCCAAGATTATAATTACTGCACTGAGTTTACTGTGACACCTAAAAATGTGTTCATTTTGACCCCCCACCCCCCTTTTCACCCCATATATTTGTTGGGGATGAGTGTAATATATAATAGATGAAGTGGGGGGTTCTCCCCACATATTTATGCAGTGAAAAGGGGGTTGAAATAAAATGTTGGCATTTTCAGGGGTCGCAGTAATTGCAAAGATCCCACTCTTCCGAAGCCTGTTGGAGCAGCTATTGACCTCCGGGTCAAGGACTCTTCAGCGTCTATCACCAGGCACCCTCCGGAGGGTGGTTTGGGGGGGGGGTTACCTGTGGAATCGCCACAGAGGGCACAGCGATGCCTTCAGACATCAGTGTGAGATTCATAGTTCTCCCATCACCAGCAGTACGTCAGACATTTGCATCAGGGAGCCACATTTGGGAGAGTAGCCCTAGTGTCCCTACCAAGGCGGTCCACATGCTTGTGCCCAAGTTGGCAGAGATCTAGGGCCACTCGAGATCCAAAATGGCATAGGAGGATTGGAATTACAGGCCATCTTTTATGCGCTAAGAGCGTTCCTTCCGAACATCAGCAAAAACACTGTCCGCAGCGCGACTGCAATGTTGTCTATGAATAAGCAGGGAGTACAAGTACCATCCACTTTATATGGCTTTATAATCCATCTGTGAATGGGCTGTGGCATGCAATATAGTTCTCAGAACAGTTTATCTGGCCTGGGTTCTGAACAAGGAAAAAGATCCTCTCCAGGCTACACCATGTCAATCACGAGCAGGAAATATATCACATGGCTCGCTATGCCATCTCCTGAGAGTGGCTTTTTTGCTATTCCTCTCGGGGCGGCACAGGCACCGGCTCTCTAGGAGATGTGCTAAACATTCCCCGGATGGGGAGTTATCTTGCGCTTCCCGCGAACCTCCCAGATCCTCAGAGTATTGGTAATACTGAAGGAAACTGCAAACTGCACACTCATACTGCGAGCGCAGCAGTGCCTGTCCCGGTTTTCATATTCAGAACTTGAGGCTATATTTCTAGGGTCCTATTCCTCTTCAACAGTGGCCCATCATCCTGATTCAAGAACAAGGGCAAAATTATTGGTCCATGCCCTCAATTGCTCAGCCTAGCAGTCTGGTTCCTGAGGGTTTGGCTCTAGGTCATTTGTCAGTCTGCAGAGAAAATGAAAATCATTCAGGTGGCCAGGAAGCAGCTTTCATAGGAGATTGCGAAAAGGTATCCACCCCCTCTGTTAGGCAGAAACCTGTGCAATTCTCTTAGGGACCACTGCAAAAGATTTAAGACTACAGGTGGTTGGCAGTAAACCCAATTGGTAGCAGTCTGTACCTCCCAGATTTACCTAGTAGCTGTGGCTGAGCAGTCAGACCTCTCTCAAGATGAGTTAGGCAGTATATAGAGTATACACAATAGGTACAGAGCTACAGTAGCACAAACAAACCCTGACCAGAGCTTTGGTGTAAAAGTATATAATTATTTATCTAAAGACACACTTGTAAATTACACTAGCACAAAAAGAGGTAAGTAAATTCAACACAGTCACTATCATATATATACAACCCTGATTACTTATTAGACAAGTCTTAATGAGAAACACCACTTATTTTCAGACAGAGGTGAGCGCTTAACATAAGATGGCACTCCAAGTTCTTTAAAAAAGGAGGGAAAAAGGCAGCGTTATGAGAGCACACAAATCTCAATACTTTTCGAAGAACCACAGTGAGGCAGGTTAGGCAAAGTCTACTGGAGAGCAAGGAAGTTCAAATGCCAGGCCCACTCATAGAGAGAGCAAGCGAAATGTGTCCAGGATCACACAGTGGGGTTATGCCCAAAGAGTCTTTGTAAATAGTTCACAAAAGATTGAGGTCCAGTCAGGAAAAGTTAGTTAACAGGCCCCAGGCTAACCCAGGTTAGAAAGTCGAGGATTTACTGTCACACCGAACGATCTGTCGCAAGGGAAGCCAGGCGGGACACAGTACCTGAAAATGGGAAGAACGCACCAGCGGGGGCAGTTGTTCCTGGCAGCGGGTGCAAGTCGGTGTTTCGTCCAGAGGAAGAGGAGGTCTCGACGTGGAGGAAAGCTGAAGGTCGTTGCACTGCCAGGGAAGAAACCAGCCACGGAGTTACCTGGTTACAAGGTACCACTCTTTTCTTCGGAGTAGTGGTAAACCGTGGTATTCCGGTTGCCGAGGTGCTTGGCATGGGCAAGGCGGCCACGAGTTGGTCCAGGAAGGCGAAAAGACGGGCAAAATGGTTATCCCCACCAGTCAAAGAAAGAAGAGACTCCGGGGTGGAGATCTCCTCTGTCGTCGGGAAAAGTGGTGAGATGGTTCAGCAGGGCTCCACCGGTGGTGTTGTTGCAGGTCGGCTCGGCTTCCCCCTCCTCGGATTCTTTAGGTCCAGTGGCGACTTCTGAAGTTCCAGTCCCCAAAGCCCTGCTTTTTTGCAGAAAACCCCCATTCATTCAGCCTAGCTGTCAATCTAACATGCTAAGTGGTGAGCCGGGCGGCTCACCACTTGGGCCAATCACACAAGAGTGCGATTTGAGTTGCCGAGGCAACTCAGTCCAGGGTGCCTAAACCCCCTCCCACACCCTCTGTGGTACCCAGACAGAGTGGCACCACTTTTGGAGGCTTCTGTGGAGAAGCCCGCCAAAAAGTGGAACAAAGGGCTCGACTTGGGTTGGAGTGTCAGAAGTGAACACAAACGCCATTTTGGAACCAAGTTTCAGCAAAAAATACCAAACGGTGAATTTATATTAATTTAATAAACCGGCGGTATGTTCGAGGCTATTTTAAAAAAGTGGTAGCCTCGAACAATGGGAAAAATCCCATAGGAATATATTCGCAGTCGAATATAAAAAGTAGTATCCACTGCCACCAGCCAAAACTCGGTCGGGGGGGACTGGACAGTGCCCCCTCGAACAACAGACCCTGGGGCAATCGAATTGCCCCGATCAGTACGTACACAATATGATGGTTTGTACTGGTTCTGTTTACAATTTGAGACTAGTAAGGCCAATGGTGACTTTACATGCTCTGGGAGACAGTAGTCAGTCCCAGGGTATGGAGACTATGGTGGGGTGTCACTATGACACCCCTGGGTTACTGCACGGAGGGTGCTGTGTAACCCACATATCAAAACACATGAAGCCCTATGGGGTAAAGGACCCCATAGCCCATAAAATGCATACAAATTCAAAGGAACACCTCAAATCAGGTCTAAGATTGGGAGGAAAAAATAAACCCCAAAAATCCAGCAAAGCTGCTGGGGGACTCACTAGGTTTGGGAAATTAGCCTTTATCGAGTATTCTCCCTAACACCCTCTCCAGTGGCTTCAATGGTGGCTTCAATGATGTGCTGTCCTTCTCGCACCTGGTGTCTTCAGGCTTCTCTCACCCCTTGTTTAAGAATTGATGCAGTCACACTGTGTGAGACTACACAACACTTGTCTGCTTTGTATTAGGTAACCCACCTTTTGGTATAGGTCTGTACTACACAAGTTGGTAGTGTGACTGAGCAGCCAGGCCTATCTCAAGAGGGGTAAATGTGAGCTGTAGAGCTATACAAATGAAACTCGTAAATACAAGTAGCCAAGTAACACTTACACTCAAGGTTTCTGTTATAAATATTTATTTAACATCCATTTTTAAATGAGTTTTCTTTAAAAAAGCAATTTGTGCAACAAGGTAAATAGACTTTAAAATTACTTATAGGAATCAGAACATGTTAGTGGATAATCTTTGGATATGCTTCTTACACAATTCCTACACCCTGAGGTGACTTCAATCACAAGAACAGTAATGGCATTTACATATCATTGTAGTTATACTTTGCAGATTCTGAGGTTGGAGAAGGTAAAGGTTTAAGGAAGGAAAAGGTTAAACAGGTTCTCAGAAAATGTGAGGACAACTAAATCGTCCAGTGAAATCTAGACGAGCCTTTCCTAGTAGTAACAGTTCCCAACAATCTACCACTTATGAGGGACAAACAATATCGGTCAATGGACTAGAAGAGTCTTCAGGGTCCCAGGACAGCCAAAGTCAATAGAAAGTCTATGGAGCTGAGGCACTTCTTAGATCAGTAACAGTCTTGCAAAAAGTTGGAGAGTTTGTAGAAAATCACTTGTGGGGGTCACAAGCTGTTAAGCATGTGAACAGAGAGTAGGACCAACTCTAAAAGATAAGCCACTGCAATTCCCAACTGAGAAAAGTGCAGATAAAAGAAAATGATGTAAGTACCCCAAGCTTAAACAGTACCTCTGGTTTGAAGAAGTGATCCAGCTGGATTCTGTCTTGGTACAGCGGTGCAGACCCTGTGTTCCTGAGTCTGTCATGGGGACAAGATGGAGGACTTCTGGAGGCCTCCTGCGGCTGTACTTGGTAGGTTGTCAGCAGCTATGGGCTCGTCTTGGTTCAGCAGCACTTCACGGTTTCAGCACTTGGTAAACACCACCGTCGCGGATCTCAAATACCGGTTGGGCTTCCTACACTCCTTGGGTCCTGCAAGATCTGGTTGTCCTGCTTCTAGAGGGTCCTTGGGAGACTTCTGGAGCTTCTAGCTGTATTTTTGACGTTTAACTTGACCACGGATTACTCAACCCCTTGCTCTCGGTTCCTGCAGCAATGAAGTACAGCCGGCAGGTTAGATGGTCCAGTGGAGTTTGTCTTGGGGTTATTTGGTCGCACTAACCCAAGGGGAGAGGTTGTTCCGTCCGGAGCTTCTATATCTAACTGAAAAAGGAGTTTCAGCACTGCAGCAGGGCTTTACTGTGCATTTCAAAGGTCCAGGAGGCTGCAGCAAGCTTTGTTCACTGTTTCTTAGTCTGGTCTTTCTCCCAATGGTCCACGCTGCGTCTAGTACCTAAGCCCTCACCTTTTCAGCAGGTTTCTCCCATTCATGCACAGCCTAGGCTATCAAACGCACAGCTAGGTGGCTGTCCTAAAAGGACAGCCAGCCAGTTAGGACTAGTTGCATTCAGGCACTCGTATACACAAAGGATTGGCGTTTCGGGAACCGCCATCACTTCCTGCCCTTCCAGACACACTGGAGCCAGAGGCGGGCTTCAGGGCTGAAGCCCGCCAAAGGCAAGACAAAGGGCTCAAATCTGTTCCAGCGCACGGAGTAAAACCCAAGACCGACATCAATTCGAAAATGGCAATAAAAAAATGCCTGGGCCCATTTTTACAAAATGGTCACACATGGATTCTGTACTGCAGCTGAGGGTTCGGCCTACGATAGAAACACACAGTGGTTGGAAAAATTAAGCCACTGCCACTAGCCTTTTAAACTAGTGAGGGTAATATAAAAATGTTACAAGGGGCTACTAGTTAACCCCCAGCACTCCAAATAGGATGGTGTGTGCTGGAACTACAAATAGAAAAGTTAAGTAAAGTAAATTCCACTGTACTATTCTTGGGAACTGTAGTTCACCCAAGAAAGGGTTTTTAAACCTTATGAGAAAGCTAAAGGTATTTCTGTGAACCTGCAATGAAGGTGCTGCGTGTCACCATACACAAAGTAGATGCCTATGGAGTTTGTCAGACTCCAAAAAATCGAGGAAACGCATAATCCAAATCAAGTCAAAACAGGAGAGAGTGAGCAAAAGGTTTCACTCAATCCAAGGTTAAAATTAAAAAGTCCTTTAATCCAGTAAAAGAGCTGTGGGTTCCTAAGATTGAAGGGAATTAGCACAGAAATGAGTTCTCCCTAACACTCCGCGAACACACACCCCCCACAAACTCACACAAGCTTTAACTCCATATATTTTCTATCAAAAGTGAAGACTCTTTAAGGCCCCCCGGGGGATGGCATGTGGTGCACCATCCCCAGTTTGACCGGCACAGTTTTAAAAGAACGGAAATCTTGTACGTACTTGATAAATTGTGACCGCTTTTGTTTTAAACTGGTTTCCCTATCCATGAATGTATTGTTTTTCCCTCTGCCTTTTCGAAATATAAAGATTCTACTTTTATAGAACAAATAGTTTGTGGACCTTTCTTTGCTATTAATAAAATGCTTGTGCTGTACCTGTGATCATACCAGGTCTAGCTCCTGAGATTTGAGGTTGGGCTGTGTTGGGGAGAATTCTCAAAAATGTGCTAATTCCCTTCACCTTAGAGACCCCCAGCAACTTTGCTGACTTTTGAGGACTTGATTTGATTTTTTTTTTTTTTTAACCCGGAGAGTATGTGACCCTTTTTTCCCCACACTCTCGTGTTTTGAAATGGGTTTTACGCTTGTGTTTTCTTTAGTTATGGAGTTTTAGACAACTCCATAGTCATCTTTTCATTTGTCACACAGCACCCTCAGTGCAGTGGCACAGGGAAGCCCATCAGGCTTTCCCAAGGTTTAAATACCTTCTCTGGGATAAACTACTGTTTCCCAGAGAAAGTAAAGTGAAATTGACTAGCTTTACTAGTCTTTTTAAATTCCTAGACCCAGCACAACCCTATCTTACAATAGAGCGCTGGAGGTGTTAACTTGTAACCCCTGTGTCGAGATACTCATGTAGCAGTCAAATGCTACCCTTTCCTCTCGAAATGGCTTGTGGTAGTGGTTTTACAACGAATTACCATGATTTTTCCTGACCGCGAACACTGGTAGCGTTAAATCGCGGGAGCCATGTTCATCAAGATGGCATCTGAGCCCCCTTTGTTTGAACGGGTCCTGGTCTTCTTTCGCCATTTCATTTTGAAAATTGAATTTTTATTAAGGTTTTGTGATTATAACATAGGCAATTCAATAGTACAATCGGCAGAATAAATGAACATGAACAATCACAACTTTTGTGTCCCCCCCTTTCCCTCCCCACCACCCACTGCCTCCCCCCTCCCTCTGCCACACCATGGCACGATAATAAATAATAACCACGGGGTTCAGCACGTTATCTTCACAAAGACATATCACCGGTACAAGGTAAGTTCAGAATAGGGGTGAGGTCGCTCGAAAGGCAAGGGCCATGGCCTGGCAAAATCTCCCGCACCAGTCGGTCCCTTCACACACGGGGAGGTTTAATTTAGACAGAAAGCAGGCCATTCCAGGTGTTGCTCGAGTCTTATGCCGATCTTCCATATTTATCAAAGAAGGGAAGCAACAGGCCCTCAATATTGGACCTAGATTCGTCTATCAAATGAGTTAAGAATTCCATGTCATAGATTGCTCGTACCTTAGAGACCCACTCTCTTTCTCCTGGGGGTTGAGGCGATTTCCACTTTTGGGCCCAACAACACCATGCCGCTACGAGCATCACATGCAGCATGTGGTCATGTTTCACCTTTGGTCCCCCTTCCACTTCAATGCCGAACAACACCAACCAGGGGGACAGGGTCCTTTCCATCCCATCTACCTCTTTGATCCAAGAAAGGACCTCATTCCAAAATGTTTGTACCACACGGCACTTCCACCACATATGTATGTAGTCCCCTTTTTCAGTGTGACATTTCCAGCAATGTGGATCATAGCCCCTTCTCATCTTGGCTATCCTTTACGTTGGATAGTGCCACCTGTGGATCAGCTTAAGGGCCTGATGGCGGTATTGGGGTGCAGCCGTGGAACGATTGGCCAGTCTACATATCTTGGTCCATCTCATTTCGGTGATGGGAGTGCCCAGATCTTTCTCCCATTGTACTTGGGAAGATGGGGGTTCCCGTGGGGTGGTAAACAATAAAAAGCTGTACAGCCGTGATATTACCCCTTTGGTCCCTTTGTGTGTGATAAGAAACTTCTCAGCCTTTTAGATCACGCCTAAGGGTATCTCCCCACCTGCTTTCAGTGAGGGCCCCTTTGAGTTGTTGGTAATGAAAGAGGGAGAGATTGGGGAGACCCAAGGCCTCTTGCAGATCCCCTAATGATATAAACACCCCTTCCAACCATAGCTGTCCAGCTCTACAAAGGCCCGCCTCGTACCATTGTTGGAAGGCTAGGGGCTCATTGATTCCCTCCCAGAGTGGGGGAGCCCAAATGCACCCCAGGGGCGAAGGCCACGTTGTGAGCAACCGAAGGTAGCCCCTTCCCTCCATATTGTCCATAACACTCCCAGTATTGGATGGTTCAAAACTCTCCTTGGGATACTCACCCTGGGAACCCACAATCATTCATCTAGTGTGACTGGGGAAAATAGCAAGTTATCCAGGCCCACCCACTGTTTCTTTGGGCCCATCACCAAGTGATCCACCAGGATTCGCAGCTGTGATGCCTTATAGTAGGTGTCTAAGTCTGGGTAATTAACTCCGCCCTCGTCCTTGGGTCTTACTAAGGTGTCAAAGGCAATTCTATGGGATTTTCCCGCCCAGAGGTAGTGGAGAAGGGTCCACTTGATCTCTAGGAGGAAGGGCTTTGGTATCTGGGTTGGGAGCATTTGGAATAAGTACAGAAATTTGGGGAGGACCACCATCTTTATGGAATTAAGGCGTGCCATCCATGAGAGGCCGGATTTTGCCCGTCTGATCACGGACCAAAGAGGGGGGTAATTCACCTTGAAGAGGTCCGCCAAGTCTGTTGGTATTTGAATCCCCAGGTGACAAAATCCCCCGGGTTGTTTACAAAATGGGAGATCTTCAACATATCGCTTCTGAGTCCTTGAGTTGGCCTGCTGGGAACGCGACTGATTTGCCTAGGTTTACTCTATAACCTGCGAGGGCCCCATATTGCTCTAGGCTATGTAGCACCTCAGGGACTGACTGGGACGGGTTAGAAAGATATAATAGGACATCATCGGCAAAGAGGGTAACTTTATGGTTGGTATCTCCCATTTTAATGCCCTGGATCTTATCGTTTCCTCTGATGGCTACGGCCCAGGGTTCCATCACTAGCACGTATATGAGGGGGGATAGCGGGCACCCCTGTCTTGTACCCCTGCCCAGTGGAAGGGCTTCAGACTCACTTCCATTAACTACCTTTTGCAGAGGGTTGAGAGTACAGAGCCGAAATCCATCCTCGCCATTTAGGTCCCATCCCCAGGGATGACATGACCCCCCTCCATAAAGGCCCAGCTCACCCTATCGGACACTTTCTCCGCGTCTAGGGACAGGAGAAGAGCACCTTCCATTCTGACTCCTATTGAGCTCAATATATTATTATTATTATTTATATGCAGGGTTTTACGCATGCTATCGGCCCCCTGTCTGTCCAACACAAAGCCGACCTGGTCGGGGTGGATTAGTCTGGGAAGGCATTTTTCTAGGCGTGCTGCCAGGATCCTAGTAAAGATCGTTGCGTCCGTCTTCAAAAGTGTGAAATGGGTCTGTACGAACCGCACTCCACCGGATCTTTGCCTGGCTTGGGAATCACTGTGATCAAGGCCTGCAGGAATGTCGGTGGGATGGTTTCCGAGGTTCTGATTTGATTAAAGAGTTTGGTCAGCGGTTTTATTAGTACCGATTGGTATTGTTTGTAAAAGTCGGCTGTGTAGCCGTCTCCCGCCGGTGTCTTGCCTACCTTCTGTTTTTTGATAGCCCCCTCCACCTCTTCCTCCGTTATGTCCCTCTCCAGGGCCTCCCTCTCGGGGTCTGTAAGCCTGGGCAGGGGATGGTCTTCAAGATATCTCTGAATATCCTCTGATGATTCGTCCTTTTGTTTGGCGTAAGGCTCTTTGTAAAAACTTGCAAAAGATTCAGCTATATATTTAGTTGATGTCTGGATGTTGCCTGTCCCATCTTTGACCCGCTCTATCCGCCTAGCAGCTCTGCTTCCCCTCAGCCTATGGGCCAAGAGAGTTACCACCCTATCCCCCCTCTCGTGATATTGCTGTTTTGTGTATCTCATTTTCTTTACCACTTCACCCATTAGGAGTGTGTGCAAGGCCTGTCTCTTGTCTCTCAATTCGCCCAGGAGTTTTTCTCGGTCTACGTTGCCACTAGTGAGCTGTGCCCTCATGTTCCGTAGTTCCCTGTAGAGTTTAGATTCTATTAGCACCCTCTCCCTTTTCTTACTGGCGCCTTCTGCGATAAGGAGACCCCTGAACGTGGCCTTTGCCGCCTCCCAGACAGTGGCCATTGGGACCTCCCCTGTGTCATTAATTTCAAAAAAGGCTTCCATTTCCTTCCGTAGGAATTCCCTAAACACTTGGTCCCTCAGAGTGTCGTTACAGCGCCACCTGTATGACTTTGGGGCGTCCTGCAGTCGCCAGTCCATGGTTAGAAGTTCATGGTCACCAAGTCACTGATTCAACCGTGGGGCTACCGACCTCTCCGCCTCCCTCTTGATATCAAAAGTAGATCAATTCTGGTATATGTTTGATGAGGGGGGGGAGAAGAATGTGTAGCCCCTCGGGGTCTGCCAGCATTTCTGCCATACATCCACCCAGTAGTATTCCCGTAACAGGTCCCTCATAGCTAGGTTATCTTTTGTGGGGGCTTTCGGCCCTACCCCCCTGGCAGACCACCAGTCCAGTTGGGGGTCGGCGATAAGATTGAAATCCCCACCCAAAATCTTAGCGCCTTCTGCCCATTCATCCATGACTCTAAGGACCTTACGAATAAACTTAATTTGACCAACATTGGGCGCGTACAAGTAGCAAATGTGACGTGCATACCCTGGGACCAGCCCTTGATCCCCAGAAATCTGCCCCCAAGGCCCCTTTTGGTTTTAATGTCGGTAAGGTGCAATGATTTGCCCAGGATGATACCCACCCCCCCTCCTTCTTTGAGGATTTGTGTGAGGCCCAGAAATTGCTACCTATTTCTTTTCCCTTTATCGTTGATTCTGCCCCCCTCCTGTAGTGAGTTTCTTGTAGGAAAAGGACTGTCAATTTGTGTTTACGGAACATGTTGCTAGTAAGGGACTGCTTGCTTTGTGAGTTTAGGCCCTTAACATTGAGCGAACCAATCTGTCCCTCAGCCATAATCATTGTCTTTGCCCCTTAAAGTTTCCGTGGGTTCCCCCCGCGTCATTCGCGTGTTTGAGCCCCAGTCCCATGGTGTGGTGTCCCCGTTTCCCTTGACCCTTTCCCCTCCCCTCCCTTCCCCTGATCCCCATTTCCCTTACCCGTTTTGTGAGGCGTTCGTCTCCGTCGCCCAACATACACCAGGGTTGGTAAGACTAACCACCAGGGCCGCTAACCAGGCCCCGGGATGATGAGAAATATGGAACACATCCTCTGTTACTTTTACTAAAGGACTTTTTCCCCCCAAAACTTCAGTTAGGATTCAGGCCTCCATCTAGGGTCCCCAATTTGGTTCTTCCCTCTTACACCCCCCCCCCCCCCCCCCAGTCATCGGCAGACTGGGTTGCATCCCATATATTGCAAGCCCCATCATACATTAACTTTTGGAACAAGGCCGGGGGGTGCACCCCAACCTCAGGGGCCATGCCCATAGAGCCTCCAGAGAGGGCAATCCCTCTCCGATGAACCCCGTGCCGGGCTTCTGGCTTTCTGTAACAAAACCCAAACTTAAACCTAGCCAACAGTGGTTGCTTCAACAGGTAACATACGGTTGCCCCCAGCCCGGAGCGGGGGCCTGAGGGCCATGCAAACAATTGCGCTGTGAAAATGGTCATCGACTTTCTTCACCATTCCCCCACCCCCTCCTCACGATCCCGCTGGCCCACCATGGCCTGCAGAGGGGTGTCTGGTTTTCAGAAATGTTCGCGTGCCTTTCACTTCGTTTTCCCTGTTTTGTGCCAGGGCTCCGCGGAGTACGGGTTGGGTCCCTGTCTGTCCCAGATTGTGTCCCTGAGGTTTCTGGTGGGGTTCCCACCAGCTCATCGGTAGCCCTCAAGATATCTTCTTCCGTCACCAGTTGGTGACTCTTCCCTTGCCATTCGAACGCCAGATAGAATGGGTGGCCCAAGCGGTATCCGATTCCCTTTTCCTGCAGCCATCTGGTGATTGCTCCACACTTTTTCCGCCTTTGCAGCGTGAGAGCGGACAGGTCCTGATAAATTGCCACCCTGGAGTTGTCATATTGTATGTCCCTTAGAGTCCTTGCCCTTTCCAGTATTCTCGCCTTGTCCCTATAGCAGTGGAACCGTGCCAGGACCGAGCGTGGGCCCCTACCACCTCCACCAGCTCGATGGACCCTGTCGATCAGGACGGTCTCCCCAGAGTCAGTCTCCAGTACAATCTTGAAAATTTCCTGTACCTTACTCTCAAGGCCGGCCTGGGTTTCGCCTTCCGTCTCGGTCAAGCCAAAAATCTGCAAGTTGCTTCTCCGTTCCTGATTTTCCATATCGTCCACCTTGAGATGAAGTTCATTCTCCAGTTTCTGTATCTCCCTGAACTTCATCTCCATCCGCGTCTCCAGAAGGTCCGTGGATGCCTGATTGTTCTCTACCCCACCCCATTCGGTCCTCAAGTGTGGAGACTTTGGCGGTGATGTCAGCTAACTTGGCCCCCATATCCGTTCTCATGCCACTGATTTCGTCCAAGATCGTTTGGATATTGTTCTGCATAGTGTTCATATCAGGGGGCGATGTGGAAGAGGCGCTGGTATCCATTGTTGACTCCTCAGGAGCGTATTGGAGTTTTGCTAGGGCTATTTTCCAACTCATGGGGTGTTATCGCCCTCTCTTGTAGTGTGCTGGAGGGGGCCCGGGCGCGCACCCGCGTCGGCCCAGGCCTTCACGACGGTCAGTCCTGCAGTAGAGCCCCGGTAGGATGGGGGGCCCCAGGCGCGCTCCCACAACGGCCCAGGTCTGTAAGGGGGTGGTGAAGGACCAAGAGGCTGTGTCCCAGTGAAAAGTCGAGAGTCCGACCCTCCCCTGTTGGCTTGGGGGGGACTTAGTGTGCAGGAGGGGGCCCGGGCGCGCTCCCGCGTCGGCCCAGGCCGACACAAAGTCTTTTGCCGGCTCCGTGACGCAGAGGGGCTCGTGAGGATCTGGTGTCGGGCCGGAAGGGAGGGGGGGGGGACACAGCGACACCCTGTCGGTGCCTGGATGTCCGATGCCCGGGTCCGTCACTGGCCGTCCCGCGATATGGTCGCCGCTCACTCCTATGGACCCACTTCTGAGGCCGCGCGGATTGCGGGGATCAGGGTGTCCGCCATCTAAGTCCTCGAGGGGCTCCCTGGATCCCCGCCGAGACCACCGGAAGCTCCCCCGGAGTCCGAGGTCAAATCGCTGGCTGCGGCTTGGGGATCACCCGCTGTAAGGTGGTGCACCGTGTCCTCGATTTGTTCGTGGCGTCGGCCTGGTGGAGGGGGGACGGGCGCGGCCGCTCCGAGTCCAATATCTCCAGTTCTGGTGCACCCTCAGAGTTCGGGAGGGTGTTGCTGGGATCCTTAAAAGTTCCTGTGGCTATTTTCCCAGGTTTGAGGAGGATAGTGTTCCTTTTTTCTTTTATCATGCTGTTATCCCGGGGCCATGCGGGAGCAGATAGTTCAGGCAGCCATCTTGCCCGCGCCCCCTGGTGGCCTCCGCCATTTCATTTTGGTAAGGTCCCTCTAGAGTTTGTCTCTGCGCTCCAAACCAGTTTTGGTCCCTTTGTTCCATCGCCTTTGGTGGACTTCAGGACTGAAGTAAGGGAGGGGCCCCAAACTCCCTGTGCTTGGTCTCCTTGGAGTCCCAAATGCACTCTGGCATTATTGGCTGGCTGAGTGTCCTGCAAGGACAGCCACCCTGCTAGGTGAGTGGCAGCTAGGCTGGAATGAATGGGAGTAAACTGGATAAAAGGCAAGTCTATTGGCTGTTAGGGTAGTGTAGACCACTGGAACGAAAGAACCGAAGGACGGCTGCTGCAACTCCTGGACCGTTGGTTTACCCGGTGAAGGCCTGCTGCAGGTCCGAATCGTTAAGTTCATCTCGACAGAGAAGCCCTGCAAGGTCGACTTCTCCCTTTGAGTTGTTGGGACCAATCAACTCGACACTAAGCCACCTGGATTCCATTCTCAGAGCTGGTTGTATTTTCCTCTCAGTGCTGCAGGAAACCGAATAACCAGGGAGAGGGACACCAGTTTGTGTGCTTTACTTCAGCTACCAGAATTGAAGATTTGCCAGTGGCAACTTTTCTGACCAGTCCCAATGCAGGAGTCTCCCGATGTCCTCCTTCTTATCCCCACGACTGAGGCTCAGGAACAGTGAGATCCGCAGGAACTTCCAGGAACAGTCTTCAGCTGCATCTTTTTCTTCATAAGGTACTGTGAAACGAGACTGAGAGTACTTGCCTCTTGCGGAGAAAGTGCTTCAAACTTTCGCAACTAGCAGGCCTAATCAGCTTGTGACCCAACATATAATTCTTCTTCTTACAAACAACTTCTGAGAACTTCTACAGAGACTTTACCGTTTACTTACCAGAACTGTTTTTACCTATTCAAGACTTCAGCCCATTGACTTTGGCCTATCCGATTTAATTGATTCCTCTGGTGAACTCAAAGTATTTGCACTGTCTAAGAATATTGTAATTCTTTTATGTTCTGAACCTATTCCTTTTTGCTGCTCCTTCAAAGTATTCTGAATGCCATTTTGCTCCTCCTTCTAAAGTAGTCTGAATGCCTCAAACATAACGAGTATAGTACTGAAGTGTATTTTTTGTATATTTAACTGCCGCCTTCTAGTGAATGTTTTATAACTGTTGAATAAATTAATAAGTGTTTAACCAAGGAACCTTGAGTGTAAGAGTGTTTTTGAACACCTGTGATTGTACACCTCTGTTTAACATCATTACATCTCACATTCCCTCTTGAGATCAGCCTGGTTGCTCAGCTCCACTACCTAAAACTGTATAGTACAGACTTATACCAAAGTTTGGTTTTGCTTACAACTGTAGTCATAGTTGTGTGTAGTGGTCCCAAAGGGTACTGCATACAAACTCTGCCCAACAGGCTGCTTGGTCACAACTTAAAAGTTGGAGAGCCAAGGGAGCTTGAGGTAATCTCTAGTAGTACCAAAATCACAACAATATACTTGAAGACCCTGACCACAAGACTTTAAGGAGAGTATCCCTAACACTAATTTATTATTCCTTTGTGGGATTTGAATTTGTGGTGAAGGAAGCTCCTACATGCCTTCATGCTAAAGGTGGATTTTCATCAAGCAAGTGAATAAGCTCGAGCTCTCCTTTTCAAGAAAGTTTTGAAAGTTAGTGTGCCATTCCTACAAAGATGATCAATTACAACTCGCCCACAATGTATCCTATTTATAATTCTAAAGTACAAGCATGAGTCTGTCTAGATACCTGTGTTTTTACATCTCTTGGATGACCGAATTGTAAAAGACCTAACAGTTCCTCACCAGCTTGGCTAGTGCCCTATACAGAGGAGAGATGTAAATAAACGGAACCTCTTTACCTCTGTATTTTTGAATGCAACATACTGGCAAAGTGCCGTAAAGTCTTCTTTCTCATGCTACAAGGTGTCTGGCTTCAACTGATGTCTTTTTGAGGTTGTCTGTTATTGACATTCTCAAAGCGGCAACATCTGCAACCCTGCATGCTTCCAATTTTGCACTACTTTGAGTCTCTCCAAGACGAGGAATCAATGGGAAGATGTTACACATTAGGAAAATAAAGAATTTGTACAGCATAGGGCCTGGCATGGCTTCACATGCTCATGAATATTCCCTGACAGGCCGGGAATCTTCAGTAAAAGAAAAAACAGTTTAACTATCACTTACAAACTGTATTTTGAAGGTATTGTGTCCTCCGACGTTTTCCTGATCTTTGATACACTTCCAGCTTGCTGGCCTCGGAAAAATGTTTCCACAGAAGAGCGCAGTGCGAGTCGACGTCCCTCGAGTCGGTGTCCCTTGAGGCCTCCGTATCGGCGCTGATGTCACCATGGGTATAAATGGTCTCGCACAGCGTCCGTTGCTCAGTTCCGTTTTTCCGCGCTTCGTGAGCCTCGAAGACCCAACGCTCTGTTCCATTCTTCGAAAAAATGTTCGAAATTCATCGAAAATCTAAAGTTTGTAACAATGACATCTTTATCCGAACCATCGACGACACAATCCAGTTTTAAAAAATGTCGAGATTGTGGAAAATGGGTATCTCCAACGTATCCTCACAGGATCTGTTTGTGGTGCCTGGGATCAGAGCCTCAGTATTAAGAGTGTGAGGACTGCATGTCCATGACAGTGAAAGCCTTGAAGGAGCGTAAGGGGAAGTTAGAAAGAGGTAAGGCTGTTAAAACTTCTACCCCTTCAAAAGTATCCTCGGCTGAGTCGAGACATTAGTCTCCTCGCTGTCATAAAAAACATTCCCAATCGAGATCTCAAAGCAGTTCCCATCACTCTTTGAGATTGAGACACTCTAAGAAAAGGCGTTGTAGATCTCCCTCTTACTCAAGTTCCCCGGAAAGGGTCACCTGCCCCACAAACCAAAGCTCTCCGGTTAAGTGGGAAGAGGTTCATTAAAAAGTGCTTAGGGTCTTCGAGAAAGGGGTCTCGACCCCCTCAGAGATGCCTAGATGTAATACCCTGGGTGAAAGACCCGAAAAACAAAACCGCAGCAAGTCGTTGAACCCGGCGAATAAAAATACTCGAGCGTCATGAATCCTTGAGTAAAGGCAAAACATCATCGGATAAGACTGCGTCATCAACGCCATTGTCGAAGGTACCTTTGCTGGACAAATCTGTATCATCGACGCCGTCTTTGATGCCGTAGTCAATGCCAATGAAAGATATGCCTAAAACCTCTACTACGCCACGTGCACCATAGGTGTCGAAAGCTCCGACCAAGACGTCGAGAGTGGCGTCGACAACTTTGACGCCGAGTAGGTCTCCGGTCCTCTCAAGTAGATGGCGGCCCTTTTTGACATTTTCGACGCCTTTTACGGGTTTGTCGAAACCTACGTCAACCACCGCGATGGTTTCACAAGCAGTAACCACAAATTTGGCTCCTTCTTCCAGGAAATGGGTTTTACTCCCTATCCCAGATCTGAGTACTTCAGAGCTTTATCTTCTGTATATGAGGAAGGGGGGACTCTGACAATGAGACCTTTTGGACTACAAAGAACAGTACCCATTACAGAGGAATTAATCTCTGAAGAAAACAGATTGAAAGAGCTGCAAGAGTCTTTACAGGAGGCCAGTGGTATAGATACCTCTCCAGAGGCAGAATTTGCTAGCTCAGGACCTGGAGAACATGCAGATATACCTTACAGGGCCATTTATGGCTAGAATTATGCAATTTATGGGGTGGACTACACCTGCACCCTCTTTCCAGCAATATGATCTTACTGATATATTAGATAAAGGGCCCCAAGAGGATCCTATCGTCCCTTTTCATGCTGCACTGCAAATGAAAATATCTGCAAAATGGGAGACGCCTGAAGTTATCCCTGCAGCAAATCAAAAACTCTCTGCTAAATACAGAATGTCGGCTTCAGACCCTGAATATCTAATCAAGCATCCAACTCCAGAGTTTAGTTGTGCAGGCAGCAACGTCATCAAGCAGTATGTAGGCATACCCCACTATACCACAAGACGGGGATGATAAAAGATTTGATGCCATGTCAAAAAAAATATTTTCGGCATGCAGTATGGCGCTTAAATCTATCAACGCCACTTGCACGATAGCGAGATTCAGCCTGCACCCTTTGGGAGTGTGCTTCATCAGTGGCTGACTGTCTTCTAGAAGGGGAAGATCGAGAAGCATTCTTGAACATCATCAAGGATGTGGAAGGATGCGATGCGAGTCCCTCCAAACAGGCATTGATTCTGCTGACAGCAACAGCAGAGCCATGGCGGCGAATACCACAATCTGCAGATTTGCGTAGTTGCAAAGTCTGGTTTTGCTCCTGATGTACAAGCCAGACTTCTAAATATGCCCTTTGACAGCACTTCTCTATTTGGAAAAAAGGCTGACAGTCTGGAGAAATTGCAGACATCCAAAGCAGCAGCGGAATCACTCGGGCTGCAATCCGGCAAACTCCAAATCGCCCAACAGGTACACCATGGAGGGGTAAGTCCTTTCGTTTTTACTCCACATTCGGAAAAGGCAGAGGACAGCCAGCTCAAAGGGGCCAGAGACTATTCACCCGTGGTGGACGGGATCAAAGGTACCAAATCCCCACCAGCAGGTACTACTTTACCCTCAGCATCTGCGTCAGCCGATTCTAAACCCCTCTGAGGCTTCCCCTCACAAGACACCAGTAGGAGGCAGGTTAACTCAACATCTGACAGAATGGCAGGCTATTGCGTCAGATGCTTGGGCATTGGAGACAGTTGCCCATGGTTACTGCCTGCCTTTCCTACAAACTCCTGACTCATCCACCAGGAAACAAATCTTTGAAGTTTCCAGACCTGCTCCTTATGCAGGAGGTTTTAGACCTGCTAGAGAAAGGTGCCATAGAACCGGTACCTATAGCGGAGAGGAACAAGGGTTGGTATTCCCCCTACTTTCTAGTACCAAAAAGGACGGAGGATTGAGACCCATCTTGGACTTGCGAGAATTGAACAAATTCCTCAAGAAAGACAGGTTCAAGATGGTAACCCTTTCCCAGATCCTTCAGGCCCTCCAGCTTCCGGACTGGTTGAGATCTCTAGACCTTCAGGATGCTTATTTCCATGTGCCAATCCATCCCAAACACAGGAAATACCTGATGTTCGCAATTTGCAACACTCATTATCAATTTAGAGTTCTGCCTTTTGGGCTGACCTCCGCCAGAGTGTCTTTACCAAGCTAAAGGCGGTTGTGGCTGCAAGTCTGAGGGAAGAGATTCACGTCTACCCCTACCTGGATGACTGGTTGATCAGAGCAGTATCCCCGGAACAAGCTCTGATCCATCTAGATTATGTTCGCCACTTCCTCCACAAGCTGGGCTTCTCCCTCAACTTAAAGAAGTCACAGATGATACCTTCACAGAGACTCCAATTCATTGGAGCAGTCCAGGACACATCCCTGGGAAAAGCCTCGCCACCAGAGGTGAAGGCTCAAGATATTCTACAGATGGTGACCAGATTTCAAAATGCCCAGCGTCTACCAGCCTTCGACTTTTTGAGGTTGCTCGGTCTCATGGCATCCTGCATTTTCCTAGTACCAGAGGTTCGCCTGAGGATGAGATCTCTCCAGTGGGCGTTGAGAACCCAGTGGTCACAATTCTCAGTAAAGATGTCAGATCTCCTACAAATTCCTGACAGAGTAGCTTGAGACCTTCAGTGGTGGGCCTGTCGGGAGAACATCTTGAAAGGAGAACAGTTTTGGCAACCATGGCTGGAGATGACCATAGTTACGGATGCCTCACTCACAGGGTGGGGGAGCCCATGCCAACAACTTGACCTTCAGCGGTTCTTGGTCTCCATCGGAGTCCAGACTACACATCCACCTATTAGAGCTGAGCGCGATCAGACTAGAGCGAAAGGCTTTCCTGCCATCAGTACAGGGAAAGAATGTCCTGATAATGATGGACAACACAGTGGCCATGCACTACCTCAACAAAAGAGGTGGTGTAGGGTCACTGCCACTGTGCAGAGGTGCAATGCAGCTCTGGTTTTGGGCAATTCAAGAAGGAATCTCTCGATCGTCATTTCACCTAGCCGAGGAGAAGAACTTGACGGTGGATGCTTTGAGCAGGCAGAACAGTATCCCATGAGTGGGAACTAGCTCAGGACGTCCTTCAACAGATATTGGCCCTTTGGGGAACCCCTCAAGTGGATCTGTTCGCCACCAGTATCAACCAGAAGTGCGATCAGTATTGCTCAAGGGAATGTCCCCCGAGAGGAGCTCTAGGGGACGCGTTCATAGTGGACTGGGAGTTTCCACTGCTGTATGCGGTTAGGCAGAAACCTGTGCAGTTCCCTCTGGGACCACTGCAAAAGATTTAAGACTACAGGTGTTTGGCAGTAAACCCACTTGGTAGCAGTCTGCACCACACAGATTCACTTGGTAGCTGTGGCTGAGCAGTCAGACTTCCCTCAAGAAGAGTTAGGCAGTATACAGAGAATTCACAATAGGTCAAGAGAACACAATAGAACAAGTAAACACTGACCAGGGCTTGGTGTAAAAGAGATATAAGTATTTATTTAAAACCACATCTAGAAAAACACACAGGCACTAATAGTAAGCAATTCAGAAACATGGTCACTAAAAGATATACACTCCCTTAAAAGAATATTAGACCAGTCTTAAGTAAAGCCCCACTTATTTTCAGACAGCGGTGAGCGCTTAACGTAGATGGCACTCTAATAGTTCATTTTTTAAAAGGGAGAGAAAAGCAGAGATCAAATTGAAACAGATCCCAACACTTTTACAAGAACATAACAAGAGAGGAAGGCAAAGTAAAACCGTGAATTCAGAGTCAGTAGGCCGGATCCGCTTTAAGAGGATCGAAACGAAATGTGTCCAAGGTCACACGGTTGCAGTGCACAAAAGTCTTGTAATGGTTCAAAAAGGAGTTGGACCAAAGAAAGGGACCAGTTAGAGGGTCAAGGCGGCCAGCCCAGTCCAGAAGGTTAAGGGGTTATTATTACCTTGTAGCAATCTTTAGAAAGGGAGGCCTGGCGGACACAGTACCTTAAAGTGGTGAGAACACTCCAGCGGGGGCAGTTGTTCCTGGCAGCGGATGCAAGTCGGTGCTTCGTCCGGGGGAAAAGATGATCTCGTCGTGGAGGAAGACAGCAGTCCGTTGCACTGCCAGGGAAGAAACCATCCGCGGAGTTTCTCGGGTACAAAGAGCGGTCCGTTGATTCGCGGTTCAGTGGTGAGTGGCTATCCGGCCGCCGGGGTGCTTGGCACGGGCAGTTCGCCCACAAACCGGTCTGGGGTGCGAAGAAAGAAGGTAAAGCTGGTTGTGCCCACCAGTCAGGGGAAGAAGCCTCTCCAGCCGGGAGATCTTCTCTGTCGTCGGGAAGTGATGAGTCGGTTCCGCAGGGCTCCACCGGTGGTGTCGTCGTCGTGGTAGGTCGGCTCAGCTTCTCCCTCGTCGGATTCTCAGGTCCTGTGGCGACTTCTGAAGTTCCAGTCCCCAAAGCCCTGCTTTTATGCAGCATACCCCCATTCACTCAGCCTAGCTGTCAATCAAACATGCTAAGTGGTGAGCCGGCCGGCTCACCACTTGGGCCAATCACACAAGAGTGCGACTTGAGTTACCAAGGTAACTCAGTCCAGGGTGCCTAAACCCCCTCCCACAACCCCTGTGGTACCCAGACAGAGTGGCACCACTTTTGGAGGCTTCTGTGGAGAAAACCGCCAAAAAGTGGAACAAAGGGCTCGACTTGGATTGGAGTCACAGAAGAGAATACAGACGTCCTTTTTAGAATAGAGTCCTGGCAAAAAATACCAACCGGCGAATTAATAATCTTTAAATAAACAGGCGGTATGTTCGAGGCTATGAGAATTAAATAAAGTTGGTAGCCTCGAACAAATCCCATAGGAAAATATTCGCGGTCGAATATAACAAGTAGTTTCCACTGCCACCAGCCAAAACTCGATCAGGGGGGGCGGAGACGTGCCCCCGGGGCAATCGAATTGCCCCGACCAATACGTCCACAATATGATGGTTTGTACTGGTTTCTGTTAATAATTTGGGACTAGTAAAGCCAATGGTGACTTTACATGCCCTGGGAGACAGTAGTCAGTCCCAGGGTATGGAGTCTATGGTGGGGTGTCACTGCACGCAGGGTGCTGTGTAACACACATAGTAAAAACACATGAGGCCCTATGGAGTAAAGGATCCCATAGCCCATAAAACACATTACCAGTCAAAGGAACACCATAAATCATGTCCAAGAGTGGGAGAAAAAGACTCACTCTTAGCAGGAGGAAAAAACAAGCTCCAGAAATCCAGCAAAGCTGCTGGGGGACTCACTAGGTTAGGAAATTCAGCCTAAAGAGAGAATACTCCGTAACATATGCGTTTCCTACAGTCCCTGTCATTCCTCAAATGATCAGGAGGTTGAGAAGATTCCCGGAAACCCATGATCCTTATTGCTCCGGATTGGGCATATCTGTATTATAGAATGTGGTATCCGGATCTTCTAGACATGTCCATCTGTCCTCCGATTTGTCTTCCGCAAAGAGAGGATCTTCTCTTGCAGAAGGGACATCAGGTTCTCCATCCGGATATCAGAACCCTCAACCTTCACGCCTGGTTTCTGAAAGGCTGAGATACAAGGATTGGGATCTCCCGGATGACCTAATGGAGCTGTTGCTTTCAGCCAAAAGGCCAGCAACAAAATCTTTATACCGCTGCCGTTGGAAATGTTTTGCAGCTGGTGTAGAGAAAAGAATATTGAACCCTTTTCATGTAATACTTGCTTTATTTAGCAAATTCAGGTCTTCAAGTTGTCACAATCAAGGGCTACCTTGCAGCTCTGTCAATCTTCAAGCACACTGCAGAGGAGCCTTCATACTTCAAATTGCCCTTAGTGATTCAATTTCTGAAAGGGTTAACTAATCCCCCCCCCCCCCCCCCCCCAACTCCTTTTCAAGTTCCAGTGTGGGACCTAAACCTAGTCTTCAAATTTCTAATGGGTATTCCATTAGAACCTCTTCATTCCTGTTCATTTAGATTTCTTACTCTTAAAAAAGTCTTTCTAGTGGCTTTAACTTATGCCAGAACAGTGAGCGAATTACAAGCCTTATCTTGCAAACCCACATACAATCTTTCCCAAAGATAAGGTTGTTCTACAAGTGAAGCTGAATTTTCTCCCAAAGGTGGTCTCAGAATTCCACATCACACAAAAGATAACCCTACCCTCGTTCTATCCTCCTCCCCATCCAGGGAAAGAGGAAGAGATTACACAGACTGGATCCAAGGCATGCCTTAAGTTCTTACATTAGCAGACTTGCAAAGATCAGGCAAGCAGACCAATTGTTTGTGGGGTATGCAGGGCACAAATTAGGTCTGCCCATTACAAAACAAACCATTTCAAGATGGATTATTTTAACCATTATAGAATGCTATAAATTGGCAGGAAAGGAGCCCCCTCTACATCTCAGGGCTCATTCAGCCAGAGGTATCTCAGCCTCTTCAGCTTTCCAAAGAGGAGTTCAAATTAAGGACATATGTGCTGTTGCCACATGGTCATCCGCACACACTTTAACAAAATTTTACAGTCTTGATTCCTCCTCTAGCCAGGAGACGAAATTTGGAAAAGCTGTGTTGCACTCTTTGCATCTTTAAAGGGAAACATTTCATTTTACTTCCGCCTCTATATACTACTGCTATGGGAGTCTATCAAAGATGAGGAATAAGTCGGAGGACACAATCCCTTCGAAGAACAAGTTACTCACCAAACTGGTAACGTTCTTTCGATGGGATGTTCCTCTGATGTATTCCTCATCACCCCTCCCATCCTTCCCTGCAGTAAAACTTCCCTTGTATTTGCAGCCTACGCTCCTTCAAGGTTACCAACCAACTCATGCAAAGAAAAACAGCACCTCAAAACAGAACTGAGCAACGGACGCTGCGCGAGACTATTTATACCCATGGTGACGTTGGCGCCGATACGGAGGCCTTCGCGGGAAGTCGACGCGCAACGCCCTCTACTGTGTAAAAATATTTCCGAGGCTAGCAAGCTGGAAGCTATGTTGAAATTCCATAACATGCAAAACGAGCGGTGCTGCATGGGCTTTGCACCTGATCCAAGATTTATGTTCTCCAATTCTTTTGGGCACCGGTCTCGAGGTTTGCCCCACTTACAGTAGTCTGCATGGACATTCTATGAGGTAGATGACAGTGGGTGTTTTGCAGTTTGTGAATTGTCGCAATTCCCATTCTTTGCCCTCTATAGGAAATTATTTCATTTTTTGGGTCTGGTTACAGGCTGCACAGCTGCCTTGCGCATATTCCAGATAGTGGATTTGGCATTTTTGCGTCTGGATCTTGCGTGAGTAAGGCGGTCTTTGAGGTTTTTGGCTCTCCTGAGTGCCATCCTTGGTAGCGGTTCTTCCGGTAGGCTGAGTTGAACTATGGGCCAAAATGTTTTAATCATACCCTTAAGTTGTAATGTGTTGGCACTGAAAGTAGATTTGCAAGCCATGATGTTTTCAGAAGCAGGGTTGCGTTGTTTCAGGGTTAGTAGTGTTTATCTAGGTGTATATAGAGCTTTTTTCTTAGTGTTTTTCAATTGTTTCTTTGGGTAGCCCCGGCTTTCTAGTTTGTGCTGTAGATGAGTTGCATGAATCTTGAATTCTCTGGTTTCTGTGCAGTCCTCCGGATTTGTAGGAACTGCCCGTAGGCAAGATTATCGCCTAGGTTTTTTGGGTGATGACTTTTATAATGTAGGATCGTGTTCCTGTCGGTTTCCTTTTTAAAGATGGAGCATTCTAATTGGTTGTTCGTGACACTGATGTTGAGATCCAGAAAATTGATGTTCACGTTGCTATTATTGATGGTGAATTGAATTTCCTGAGATTGGCCATTTATCCAGCTAAAGAAGTTATGCAGTTCTTGCCTCTGGCCCTTCCAGATGAAGATGTCATCAATGTATCTGCGCCATAACCGGATGTTCTCCCAGAATGGATTGTCCTTGTTGAGTACATAACTTTGCTCATATTCTGCCATGTAAATTATGGCCATACTGGGGGAAAAGACCACGCCCATGGCGGTACTGCAGTTCTGCAAATAGAATGCATCATTAAAGGAACAATAATTGTTAGTGAGGGTTAACTCAAGTAGTTAAACTATAAAGTTAACCGGAATCCTCCTTTGGGTCATATGCAGGGTGAGATGGTGTCTGATGCACTCTACTGCTTTGTCCTGACAAATTGTTTGTAAGCTTTTGATGCCCACGGTCACTAGCTGGTTGTTGGTAATATCGAAGGGCTGATGTTATAAAATGGCGATGGTTGCCATGCTATCTTTGAGATATGATGGAGTGTTTTGACATAAAGGTTTGAGGAAATAGTCAATGAATTTGCATATTGGTTCCATGATCGACCCGCAGCCTGAGACTATTGGTCTCCCCGGAGGTGTGTTGCTGTTTTTGTGTATTTTAGGCAATGCATAAAATTCAGGAATCCTCCCTTCTGCAGTGTTAAAGAATATCTCTTCTTTTTCTGATACATTCTCTATCAAATGCATATTTGTTAATTTCCTGTATTTTGGATTTGATTGGGGTGGGATCTCTCTTCAATTGTTTGTAGTTATCTTCGTTAAGTAACGCCATCACCATGGTGGTGTATTGATCAGTGTTTTGTATAACAATCCCGCCTCCTTTGTCTGCTGCTTTTATAACAAGGTCGGTGTTTGCTAGAGCTTTTTAAGGGCTTTGCGTTCCCCTGTTGACAGATTTTGTCTCTGGTGTTCTTGGTAAGACTGCAGTTTCTTGATTTCCTGTCTAATACATTTCTCAAAAGTGAGAATGGATGGTGGTATCTCACTGTCTCTTGGATTGAAATCTGATTTAGGTCTCAGTCCTGTGTCATCTGGTGTCTGTGGGCATTCTTTGTCTTTGAAGTACATTTTCCTCCTGATGGTGCGAAAGAAGTTAGCAAATTTGCCATCTAGTTTGAACCAATCCATACTGTTGGTGGGGACAAATGATAGGCCTTTTGCCAGCAGGGAGGTATCTTCATTCCAGAGAGGGCAGCCTGATAAATTGAAGATGGGGATCATGTCTAGCGTCTCCTGTTGCCTATGCGCCTCCGGCTGGATTGGTTCCATTGCGGATAGTTGTAGAAGGGCATTTGTAGTTGTGGTGGGGGGGGGGGGCAGTATCCTCCCCTGGAGCCCCCTTGGCTTAAAAAAGGCGTCATAGGCAGGGGTTGAAATTACCCAGGTTAGAGTTTCTGCCTCGGAATTGGTATTGGTCACCTGTCGAACAATCTGAACTTGAGGTATCTGAAAAAGAGACACCCTTATATCTGCTTCTGTTAACTCCTCCTTGTCTTGCTGCTCTCCACGTGTCTGTGGTCGTACCTCTACGCAGAAAAGATCAGGTGTCTTATGTGTATCAGCTTGTAATATATGCATTCTCTATACACAATGTTTTGTTTTATTTTTGTATAAAATGTTGCATTTAAAACACTAGTTGCAATGGATATATTATGCAAACAGTACCCAATGAACTGGCAATTATCGCACATGATTTGACTGATATAAAGTAATATTTAGTCAGGTCTTACCTATGTGGGTACTTGATAAGGCATAAAACAAAATGTTTATGCCCCCCTTTTCTTGCTGTTGATTGTATGTATTATTCACAGGTTTGTTCTCCAAATAAAAAAGGCAGCTGTAGATAAATCTCAGTGGTTGGATGGTTCTTTTCCCAGTGACACAAACTCGATAGTTGTTTTGCTGGATGCTTCAGAAGGTTCAAATTATTGCAAGAATGTATTGCATTAACGATGTTTTGAGGACAGGACAGGACAAACCCCTTGTATACACTGTTTCACTAACCCATTCCGTCCGCGGGCTGTCCCTCCTGTTACCATTGTTTTCGATGGAAGTGGCCTGCGCTCTAGTCACCTCCAAGGCGGAATGCAGGCGTTTAAGCAAGACTGAACCGGTCAGGACTTCAGGGCCCCCACCCACGCACCCTGGTGGGAGACTGGCGGATTCATCAGTGAGTGGAAGGTCTCAGCGACGAATGGGTGCTGGATGCTCTCGACCCATGGACATACCCTGGAGTCAAAGGACTGTTTCGATCTTTATCGCCAGTGAACGCTCCCGCCCTGGCATGGGAACTCAGCATGGTGATGACAAGGCTCATTGGGGGGGGGGCACCTTCGAGTTGATGCATCAGGCCCCTCCAGTACTTCTCATGGAAAACGGCTTTTATCGTGGCCATCACCTCTGCCAGGAGGGTGGGTGAGATCCAGGCCCTATCCTGCAAACCGCCATATCAGACTTTTCACGAATCACGGCCGGTGCTACCGACGCACCCCTCCTTCATGCCAAATGTTCAGTCAGAATTCCACCTCAACAAGCCTTTGGTGTTGCCTGTGTCCTTTCCTAAACCTTCGCCGGCTGAAAGGACTTTGCACTTGCTGGTCGTTGCTTGTGCTCTGAAGTACTACGTGGCATGCACAAAGAGTTTGCGGAAGACCACTTGACTGTTCGTGAACTTTGTTCCCGTGAACCATGGGAAGGCCTTGTCCAAGGCTTCCATCTCAAGTTGACTCTCCGGCTACACCGCACACAGTTATCGGTTGGTGAACCGACCACTGCCCAGCCGTCAGTCCATTCTACCAGAGTGTTAGGGAGAATGTTCATTCTATGGCTAATTTCCCTCACCTAGTGAGTCCCCCAGCAGCTTTGCTGGATTTCTTGAGTTTACTTTTTCCACTTGGTAAGAGTGTGAGCCTTTTTCCCACTCTTACATGTGTTTTGCCATGTGTATTCCTACTGTATGTGTGATCGTGGTCTCTGGAGTACACTACTCCATGAACCCCCACTTTTATGTGTTACACAGCGCCTTCAGTGCAGTGACACAGGGTTGTCTTTGAGACTTCCCACTGACTCCATTTTTTCTGGGGCTGACTACTGTCTCCCAGAAAACAGGTAAAGTTGCCATTTACTTTGCATAGTCATTTAAAACGACAGACCCAGTACACCCCACGTTACATGGAGTACTGGAAAGGGTTAACTCCTGTCCCTTTTGGTCTGTGCCTCTGAGCTTTGTTTTGCTCTTTTAAAGGAATGGTTCGGTCAAAAAATGTTATTGCCCCTACGTGTCGGCCATGTGTTTTTAAGCCTAAGTCGCTCGATTTTTAGAAAAATTTCCTATGGACCTTACCCGAGTTTTTGTCCATTAAATGAACGCGAAAACAGGCACCAGGGAGCTGCCATTTTGTGATAATCCTATCATTTCCCCCATCGCCCTGGCTGACCTGCTTTTGCGGCACTAAATCATATTCCCCACCCCTGACCCTAACATTATCAAAACATTCATATTCCCCGCCTCTCTCCGTGACGTTACTGTGCTGCATAGGCAAACGCGCCCATTCATCTTCTACGCGACTTCACACAGAACCCGGAAACCAACACAGATCAGCTCACAACACAGCGTGCCACAATTCGGAATATGAAACTGTACTTTAAAATCAAACAGCAACACAGTAAATTTGGTAAAGTACATTTATTTGACATTAAATGTTTATAGAATATTCTGCAATTGCTATATGAACTCGGAAAGTCATTTATTTTCTTTTATCTCTATCCGCAAATCCGTAAAATTTTATTGTGAGTCACGCGCTGTTCCTTTATGGTACACAGGGTGTTGGTTTTCGTTCAAAGAAGCACTTTTGTCGCACGTTGAACTGCAAGGCTGTTCCATCAAGTAGGCACTAGGCCAGCGTAAAGGTTGATATGTTGCTTCTAGCCGCTAGTACCGCGTAAGGGCATATGGGCCCTTGGCGATCGTCCCATAAGATCATCGGAATGGTGCAGTTGTTTACATTAAGCTGCAGCTGGCGGTTAAAAAATCGATCTGCTGATGTCTGAAACTGGTGGCAAAAGGGAAGGATGTACCTATTTTGAAAACATAAAATTTATAATTAGTCTCGCCAGCCGATCTTTATTAATATTCATTTTAATTATTACGGCCGAGCTGAAACTATTTGCTTTCAAGGATAGTGCAATGGAGTATGTTCGGCTCTAAAATCAATGCGAAAACTAACGAAATAAATTGAGGTTAGTACACAATGAGAAACGACTTTTTGTCTACATGCGTGTGGAATGTGGACCTGCATGCCCATGTGCCCGCTACAAGGACGATCCCACAAACCATTTCAAAGCTCTTCATTCATTCATTTATTCATGCATCCATTCATTAATTCTTCATTCCGGTATAAAAGCGTCTTAAGAGTTACATTATATTTGCAATTTCCATTGTGTCTCTGCGTAATGTAGTCTGTAAATCCCACTGTGCTCTTGACAACGATTTTTCGTATACTGAACTAACGTGAAACTTGGTCTAGTTTAAGAATTTTCTGCCTTATCGTCTCAAACGTTATTGCACCCACTAACCCCCCCCCCCCCCCCTTCAAATGAAGTTCTTTCTGCATGGTCCCTGTCTCTCGAGGTCAAAAAATAATAGAACCTTATACTGCCAGTGCGAGTTGTGGGCCTCTTCAGGGCGCGAGCTGAAAATCAAAGCCGCTGACCTTCACTAGAAATGAGCATACATTCTTTCTTTGCAACATCCCGTAGTAAAGCCATCTGTGAGAACTTGAAGTTTCGAATCCATCTATGTAGTGCGCCTCAATGTGCAAATGCGAACTGGCTTCTCTCCCATCTGCAACGGCTCGCTTGGCGCGTTCTAAGGCCCCAATTTTGTCCTCGTCTGCGAGCTTTGAAGCCCCAAAGAACCATAACTATTGAGACTTTTAATTTTTTGGGGAAGGTCAGGGAAAGTATAAAGTACCCGAGGAGTTGAGTTGAAAGTGTGATTTATTGTTGGTTTTATTATTTGCAATACGCAAGCCTCCCCTCGGTTAACAGTGCCCAGCATTTATAAGAGATTGCGAAAATTAGTTACATCAACAAAAATATATACATACAGATATAGACAAGGTCAGCAATATGAGGTGAATAGAGAGAGAATTCAAAGATGACACCGAGGTAGTTCGGCACCCAGGATGGTGAAGGTAGGGGTTAGGGTTAGCGTACTTTGTATGCACACTGTACAATAAAATTTATTTACAAAAAGACAATCGTATTACAATTATTTAAACCGGGATTTGTACTTCACAACCAGCTCTCCTTTGGGTGGACATGGCGCAGTGGCAATGTTGGGTGTCAATGGATCAGTGCTCTGCACAGAAACGTTCAAAATTCCATATCTGTGCTTCTCTAATACAGCAACAATAAAGGCGTTTGACAAAGTCGAACTCCATTTCCTCATAGACTGGTTTGATCACCCATTGCTTACTTCTTTTTGAAAAGGCCTTAGTGTAGCGAGGCATCCTTACATTAGCCTTTGTCCTAGATTGTTCACGGCTGAGATTCTCGTTATGGGCCAAGACGGCAAGTAGAGTCCTATGTCTCATGCCCTGTTTACTGAAATGCAAGCGCTTTGGCCTGTACTTTAGGCACATATTGTGGAACACCTCCAAACCTCCTGTGTGACAGAATTCTGTCAGTCCCCTCAACTCTCTTGATAGTTTTATCGAAAACAATCTTCTCAATGGCTTTGTATGTCGGTGAAGATGGATTCAACCACTTCTTCCGTGCCTCCACTGGGGATAAAGGGCCATGTTCACATTGGTGGAAATGTTGGTTTTCTGGCCAGCGGTGCACGTTGGTACAGTGGTGCATCAGTGACTGCCATTTTTCAAGTAGTATTTCCACTGACCCTTCACAAGTTTTGGAGCTCCACCACCAAAGATGGTTGCTGATAGACTGGGACCACTCTGAAATACTTTTCAAACCTTTTTTTTTTTTTCCCTGCAGCCGAGATTTTCTTATTGATTGATTTAGCAAGATGCCATACGTCAAATTGATGTTTAATATGTGGGAACTGCTCTCTCATTGTCTTGGCAATTGAAACGTGTCTGTCCGTGGCTATGAGGTCAATGTGCATTCCCCTCGATTGTAGATATTCCACTGATTTTATAAATCCTAGTTTCTCCATGGCCACTGAGGATGTACATTGTGTTACCTGCACGACCACCAAACTCACAATTTTCTTACTATCCATGTCCTGAAAGTGGTAGGTGCAGTACTTGGCAGAAAATCTAGGGCTGTCGCACTGTCCATCGCCAGCTAGCCTGAATCGTTTGCCTTCGAATGTACTTGCTAGAGACAATTGTTCAATTTTCCAGGCATCACTAATGGCCGGAAACAGATAATCATGTTGGTATTTGTAGTACTGCGTTTTTGAAATGAAATGGAGTCCCACAAACTGAAACAAAGAGTAACTTTCTAAAACTGAAGCCACTAAAAAGTGATGCAGCTGCACACAGTAGATTGCTTGCTGGCAGTTTCCCCAGCATCGGTTGTGCAGACCATGAGAACGTATGATGTAATCTACAGGCGGCATGTATTGTGACGTTACTGCCTTGTTTTTGACGAGTCACATGAATCAATGGCTTCCCATATACTTTCCCTCTGACGGAATGCCCACATTTCAGCATACTTATAATATACATCAAACAACTGTTGAATACTATGTATTTGCCCTCTTTCATTAGACTGTCATCCTGCGTCAAAGTTGTTTCGGCCTGTGACGTTGAGGACATATCACCACATTTGAAAGAAATATCGCTGCTATCAAGTTCTGATGCGTCGGTGAATGCTGCTGCTGGTTCATTCTGTCATTTCAACATGTGCTACCTCAACATTGATGGGAGAACACAATGTCGACAGCTTTTTTGGTGGCAATTTTTTGGCAGGTGTAGATTGTGTGAATTGATCTGCGGCTACTTCAGAGCTATCTTCAATACTTCCAGTATCATGTTGTTGCGGCGGTGCGGTCGTACTGTAGCAATGGTCCAATAAAACTTTGCTGGCTTCTCCGGACACATTCATTTCATGTTCTGGCCATTGGACATGAGCATCCCGAGTCTCAACATGCTGCGTCTGAATTAATAGTTCCTCCATAGTGTAAATGGTCTGGCAAACATCTCTCCTTCGCTTCACTGTCTGTGTATGTATAGTTCGTAGACCCACGGGTAACTAGAGGACAGATTGGAAAAGGGATGTTCAGTTTAAACACAAGATAAAGTATAGTACAATTGACTGGAAAAAAACATAAAATAGTCCCCAGCACAAAATAATTTCTAAAGCTATGAACTGTTTGTAACTAACCTTATTTTGGTTTCTTTTCTTTACACCTTTTTGACTCGACCTTCAACATCTGCACGCTGTTGCTCCGATACGTATCCGCATGTTTCCCCTTCCCCTTGCGCTGCAACGACTATATTTTCTGTATCCGCATAGACAGCACGGAATGAGCCTCCATCGACTCCCTGAAACATAGTATTTTCATTACTGTGTATCAAAATATTGTTAGCGTAAAACGCATGTGAGGACGAACACACATGTACATCTCAATAGCCAAACACAATTTAAACATTGTGTGGAACAATCAAACGACAAGTATTCGAGCTCTGATGACCTAGTTCAATGGAGATGTCAGTATCCATACCTCTGGCTCTACATTGACTGCCACGAATAATTGCATTGAAGAGGAGGCATCAGCAACTCCCTGAAACACATTACTTGCGTTAGTATGGTTTTCAATATCGTAAACATAACACACACTTGGGGTCGACGGCACAGGTACATCTAAAGAGATAACCACAAATGTTGCATTGTCTAAAAGAATCAAGGAATATTTAAAAATGATCAGATTTAACCGACTTTTTTCTCCGATTTCTTTACATCTGCATCATCTAAATGGGATCTTGTGATTGTAGTGGAAGCTCCATCATCTCCCTGAAACACAGTACTTGCGTTAATGGGGAAGAAAGTATAGCAAATGGAATCATGTCATCTGATCATGCTCGATGGAGCTGTCAGTATCCATACCTCATGCTGCTGAAGAATATCTAGGGCTGTTGTCATTGTGGTGCGCACTTCCGAAAGCTGTTGCGCCGATTCGTATCCGCATGGTCCCGCTTCCACCGGAATTACTTGAATGTCAGGCTCTGCATCAAGTGTGTGGGTTGACGATTCAACAACTGCCTGAAACATAGTATTTGCATTAGTAAGGATTACAATATTGAAAACACAACACACGCTTGGGGTCGACCGCACAGGTACATATCAACGGCTAACCGCAAATGAAACATGGTTTAAAACAATCAAACGACAAGTTCTCCAGTCCTGATGATCACGGTCAGTTGAGCTGACAGTATCCATACCTCGGGCTGCTGAAGAACATCTAGGGCTGTTGTCAATGTGGTAGACGCTTCAGCATCTCCCTGAAAGGCAGTACTTGCATTAGTATGGATAACACTAATTATAACTGAAAACAAACACCAGGGGACGACAACTAAGGTGTATATCAATTGGAAAGCACTAACCAAACAATTGGTGAAATAATCACACGATACATATAAACTATTACTTGACATGCATAAAACAAGTCTCTGGCGGAATAGCTAAGTATGATTACCTGATACGCGCTAGAAGTGGTTGAGAACTGCGAGCATGTGACGGAAGTAGAATGTTCTTGCTTCAGATTCAAGGCATAGTCAAGAAGTTGTAAAGGTAAATTATTGTTTGATAATGAAATGCCAATATTTAAAATTGCCATGTAAAGAAACAGAATACTTGAGTAATGCGCAATATATATCACAGTTCCCTGTGCCCATATATAGATTTCGTTTGTGGGTTATTAAATCTAAAAATAATATATTGATAAATGTCATTATTCAAAAAGCTATACACTCATATTAATGTCGAAAGTATTACAAATTGGAAACTCCTAAAATATCAATGAATCCATTCGGCTACCTACACACTACCGCAAGACCTAAAGGTAAAAACGGACACTTGACTCACCAGTGGCGGATTGTGGATGAATAGAGTGGAAATAGCGTTTGCAAGCAATTTTCGTGTCGATCTCCGTTTGTTCTTCTTTGTTACCCAAGATGTGGTGTACATGTTCGAGGGAAAGTGCCGGCTGCAGATGCGGTATCGATCACCCCTCTTGTCCTCAAAGACTTGTTGGACTCTACTTTCCAGCTCATCCAGTGGATATCCACAATGTCTGACCCATTCTCTTTTTCGATCAACAGTTTTCGGGAATACATGCATTGTATTGCCTTCAGATTTAGCATGGGTCTTCGAAGGGCAACCGCTAATCGAACAGGCAGGTATTGTTGAAAATTCTGAAAAGTAAATATCACGATTATAAAACCTTGATGAATAAAAATGTCATAGTAAATGAACCATACCATGCTCAATGCAAGGTTTGTTTTGGTCGCCGGAACTATACCAGTTCATCATGTGCGGCTTAGTATTTGCATAAATTATAGACTTTTCTGTTTTGTCTTGCACGAAAAGGAACCATGCTTACATTATAGACTGGACCCCCGAAGGATGCAATTCGATGACAATTGACACAGATGAAAATAAATAGATCTATTGATAGCATAACAATTGAAACTCAAGTCAATAGCAATGAGACCAATGACATAGCTCTATTGGGTACTGTAATAGCAAATAGATCGAAATGTAAAAATGACCGAAATATGACTAGGATACATGGCCTTACCTTGAACAACAAACAGTTGGATTCAGCAGGCTGAGCAGTATGTTGCAGGAGAACAGGTAGATGGCCACAGGTAGCACACTGACGAGTTTGCTCGAAGCGGTCACAGATAGCACGGCGACGAGCAGATTAGCATAGATCTCAGTGCTTCTCAGGTAGAAGGTTCAGGAGTTGACTTGCAAAGCACAAAGATGTTCTCATGAGACTTATCAAGTGGTTTATAAAGTATTAGAAACGGGTGTGTTTGTGAATGAATGATGTGTGTATGTCGTGGTATTATGTTTATTGCAGGGGGGCGGCGGTCTGCCTGGAGATACAGGGTCTGAGGAGGCCATGTGAGCGATGGCCCCTGGGCGTGGGATACCTTTTGAAGTGTACATGCTGTTTTCCACCTTGGCCGTTTGCGCCCGTCCCTTGCCCTTATGTGATAACTTTGCATGACATTCGCGTAGATGGGTACACTGAGCAGGACATGGGGCATCCATTTTTGTACCCCCTTTCCACTCCATTTTGGTGACCAGGCCTCACTGCGATAATACAGCGCGCAGAGCACATGGCCCACAGCCTCGTTCCCACTCTGACTGGAAAACTCCAGAGGTATTTGCAACAGCTAATAAATGTAACTTATCACTCTGAGATCGCGGTCCTGCATGTGAACCGGCCTGAACCAAGCACATGGCTCGTTCATCTCCACAAACGTGTCCTTGCCCAGGCACCCTCGCCAGTGGAAAGTTACTGCCATTCTGACCCTGTGCCCCTGCAAGGTGTTCTCTTCATGTGCCAGACCACTGACCACGCCATGATGGCCACCTAGCAGATCCCCAACTAACATTAGACCCCTACTGCAGTATATCGTTGCCTATCAATAACAAATGCCACATATCGGAGATTCTTGTGAGCACAGACCCACACTTCAAACAGTGTATTATAGTGGTCAAGACCCTTGACCTAAGTCCTGTATAATCCAATGTTAATTGATAGTTTTGATATATGTGTGACTTTTATAGAGACATAACCGACTGAAAGACTTTGAACACGTGTTATTTAGTGCATGCATTATTGATAATATATTCTGTTAGCTTAGATAGTGACCACCCCGCTTCACAGCGACCTGAACTTCATCCATTCCGAGCACAGGTGTCTGACTGTTGGGCAGAAACCTGTGCAGTTCCCTTTCGGAGCACTGCAAAAGATTTTGGTCTACAGGTGTTAGCAGTAAACCCACTTGGTAGCAGTCCGCACCACCCAGATTTACCTGGTAGCTGTGGCTGAGCAGTCAGACTTCCCTCAAGAAGAGTTAGGCAGTATGCAAAGTATACACAATAGGCCCTCAGATAAAATAGCACAAGCAAACACTTGACCAGAGCTTTGGTATCAAGGTATATAATTATTTTTTTTAAAACACACTTATTGAAACACTCCAGCACTATTATTGTAAATCACTCTAAACACAGTTACTATTATTATATATACATCCCGTATTCCTTATCAGACAAGTCTTAGTTAACACTGATTTCCAGACAGAGGTGAGCGCTTAACTATAGATGGCACTCCAATAAGTTAACGAAAAAAGGGAGGGAAAAAGGCAGAATGTAGGAAGATACACCACTCTAATACTTTGGAACACTTTAGCAAGGCAGAAAAGACAAAAGTTACTGGTGAGCCAAAGTCCATCGGCTGGTCCCACTCTTAGAGAGAGCAGAGCACAAATGCGCCCAAGATCACACAATTACAATAGGCTTTGAAAGTCTTGTAGGGAGTTCAGAAAGGGTTTAGAGAGGCTCAGAAAAGTTTAGCCAGGGTGTCCCAGGCTAACCCAGGTTCGAAAGCCGGGGGATAAATCTACCCCGTACAGTCGGTTGCAAGGGAAGCCAGGCGGAACATGGTACCTTAAGTGGAAAGGATCCTCCAGCGGGGGCAGTTGTTCCTGGCAGCGGGTGCAAGTCTGTGTCGTCCCGAAGTAAAGATCTCGACATGGAGGAAAGATGAAGGTCGTTGCACTGCCAGGGAAGAAACCAGCCGCAGAGTTTTCCGGTTAAAGGTACAACCCTTTGATTCGCGGTAGGGGTGAAATGTGGTATCCCGGTAGCCGGGGTGCTTGGCACAGGCAAGGCGGCCACGAGATGCTCCAGGAAGCGAAAAAGGAAGCAGACTGGTTATCCCCACCAGTCGAAGGAAGAAGACTCTCCGGGCTGGAGATCTCCTCTGTCGTTGGGAAAAGTGGTGAGACGGTTCAGCAGGGCTCCACCGGTGGTGTCGTCGTAGCGGGTCGGCTCAGCTTCTCCCTCGTCGGATTCTTGGGTCCTGTGGCGACTTCTAAAGTTCCAGTCCCCAAAGCCCTGCTTTTATGCAGAAAACCCCCATTCACTATGCCTAGTTGTCACTCAAACATGCTAAGTGGTGAGCCGGCCGGCTCACCATTTGGGCCAATTAGGACGGATTGCGACTTGAGTTGCCTACGCAACTCAGTCCAAGGTGCCTAAATCCCCCTCCACCCCTCCTAAGTACCCCAGACAGAGTGGAACCACTTTGGAGGGCTTCTGTGGAGAAGCCTGCCAAAAAGTGGAACAAAGGGCTCAACTTGGGTCGGAGTCACAGAAGCGAACACAAACGCCATTTTAGAACCGAGTTCTGGCAAAAAATACCAACCGGAGAATTAATATTAAACAAATAAACCAGCGGTATGTTCGAGGCTATAGGAATTAAATAATTAAAGTTGGTAGCCTCGAACAATGGGAAATCCCATAAAGATATATTTGCGGTCGAATATAAAAAGTAGTATCCACTACCACCAGCCAAAACTCGATCAGGGGGGACGGAGACATGCCCCCTCGACTAACAGACCCCAGGGCAATCGAATTGCCCCGGCCATTACGTCCACAATATGATGGTTTGTACTGGTTCTGTTCAGAATTTGAGACTTGTAAAGTCAATGGTGACTTTACATGCCCTGGGAGACAGTAGTCAGTCCCAGGGTATGGAGTCTATATTGAGGGGTCACTATGACACCCCTGTGTTACTGCACTGAGGGTGCTGTGTAACACACATCACAAAAACACATGAAGCCCTATGGAGTAAAAGACCCCATAGCCCATTAATCACATCTAGAGTCAAAGAAACACGCTCAAATCATGCCCAAGAGTGAGGGTAAAAGAGTCCCACTCTTGGCAGGAGAAAAAAATAAACCCCAAAAAATCCAGCAAAGCTCCTGGGGAACTCGCTAGGTTAGGATATTCAGCCTAAACAGAGAATTCTCCCTAACACTGACGTCCATCCTTGAATGGAGACACACTTGATTGATTTAAAAAAATCGAAACAACCCTTGTTAAAATATATGTGGTGTTTTATTTTGTAGCTTATTTTGAGGACACAAAAATACAATACTTTACACATTGTATAGTTCAGGTTGCAGCACAGCGAGAGAAAATCCCCTGTACTGACTGCTGTCACTCGGGAACGTTTCTCTTATGGCACGAACGGCACAGACGGGTATCACTCTTCGAACGCGGTGTCCAAGCCTCCCTTGAAGCCACCATGTAAAGGAACGATAGCCTGTACCACCTGTGAAAAGGAATGAAACAAACTGTTTTTAAATGACCAAGATAAGTTTAATAAATGTTTGTCAATGACAATTCTTGTAACTAATGGCATTTTGCTCGGACAAATGCTATCTAGACACTGCACACTATTGAACGTCTTTCATGCGTTACAATTATATGTATATGTAATTTTGGATATAGTAGAAGACCATGAAATAGGAGTGGCATGACAAGCAGAGTATACTTACTCGTTACTCGGATTACGAGGACGAACAGTTGCCCGAAGTTCGTGCATAAGCACCATCATTATCCTCAACACGGATCGTGTGAGGCAGTCTGCCCTGAAGTCTGGCAGCTCGATGATGCTTTGCGGTCGTGGCTCGCCTTCTGAAATGTAGGCCACGCATCCCGAGTTTTCACAGCAGCAGCAGTTCTCCTCCTCAGTCGGCATTAGCTCGCACCGATTGAATGTGCACCAGGTGGAAACACCGTCCATGCGACTAGGTCCAGTGTCTTCATCCGTTGATTCGTCCTGCCAACTGCTGTCCGAAGCCCCATCGTTTTCGCGTGTTTCCCTTTCCAGTAGTTCCTCCTCGGTATACTCGGGCTCGTACATGTAGGGCATTATTGTATCCATTGTGTGTTGCACAAACTAAAATAATTGATAGCGGTGGTACTGGTATCTGTCCACACGGGCTACAAGCAACAAAGGTAGCTGACCAGAACACAGAAACGAGTCACAGAATACTCAAAGTAACACAGAGAGAGGAATGGAATCGAAAATCTGCTGTTGTGTGTTGTGAAACGGTCTGTTTATACTTATTGAGGAAAGAGGCGTCCTGCCATTTCCATGGCGACACGTCATTAGCTGAAGCGCAGCGAATGTTGACACGAGACGTGCTTTGGCGTTGTGAAATGGGCGGTACGCGTCTGCTGATGACAGGCTCAGGGGCGGGGGATATGATTTAGTGCCGCAACAGCAGGTCAGCCAGGACGATGGGGGAAATGATAGGATTATCACAAAATGGCAGCTCCCTGGTGTCTGTTTTCGCGTGCGTTTAATGGACGAAAACTCGGGTAAGGTCCATAGGACATTTTTCTAAAATCGAGCTTAAAAACACATGGCCGACCCGTAGGGGCAATAAAACATTTTGACCGAACCATTCCTTTAACATTTAGCCTTGGCTGGTGGCAGTGGTATCTACCCTAACTTTTTTACCACGATTACACTATATAAACGTGGTACGGTTGCAGGCTATTATATTAGCCTCGAACATAAACCCGCTTGACCAAATAATTTCTTTTTGCTCCAGTCGGGTTTATTCGCCATTTCTTTTTGTTAAAGTCCTTCTTGTGTTTTACTTTGCGTGGCAAAGCAGGTTTGCCTTCTTTGTTCACCGTCTTTTGTCAGGCTTCTCCCAAGAAGCCCTCCTTTTGGCGCCTGGGTGTTTAGGTGGGCTGAATGTGAGGGAGGGTTGTAGTCACTCCCTGCACAGGGTATCCTTGGAAACCCAAGTCACACTTTGTTGTGATTGGCTGGGGTGGTTGTCCGGGCCGGACAACCCCCCTGCAGTGTGATTGACAGCCAGGCTGTGTGAATGGGGGATTTAGTCACCACTGGAACTGCAAGGAACCGAAGAGAAGCAGAGAAGAAGATGGCTGCTGCAACTACCGAGTCCTGTTGAAGCCCTGCTGCAGTCCTGAGCTATCTACCCTTCAACGACAAGAGAAGATCCAGTCCGAGTCGTCTTCCCTTGAGCCTGGTGGGATCAACCAGCTCATCTTCCACAGGCAGAGGATCCTCTTCTAGGTTGAAATCGCTGCACACCGCTGTAGTGGTCCGGATAGCCACCTAAAGAGCCTCTCCTGTTTTAAAGGAGCGCCCCTTTTATTCACTGTTGCTTTTGCTGCTGCTGGCTTCATCCCTGGGTAGTGCAGATAGCTCCAGACGACATCCTTCTTGTCTCCAAAACTGAAGCCACAGGAACCGTGAGTCTGCAAGAACTATCAGGAACAACTGCTGTAGCACCAGCTCTTCTTCGCTTTGAATAAGGTACTGTGTCCAACCTCGAGGAACTTGGGTGATCCCCTTTCTCCTCACTAAAGGCTTGTCCTGATCTTCCTTCCCTCTTATTACTTTTGCTTCCTCTTTTGACAATATCTAAGTACTACTGGCAATTTCAAATCGTGAACTGTACTAACCGTGTGATCCACGACAACAGGAACCCTGTTCCACTTGACACTGGCGCAGGCCTATTGACTTTTATTCACTTGTAGGAAAGTGTCCTCTGATTCTATCTGCCTTGACAAAAGTATTGCCTATGATTTTTATCCCCAACTCTCTTGTGTTGATTCATATGCGAAGTGTGGTTTAACTCTGGTAAAATTTCTTCCTGTGGGTACGCGTCATTTTTATTAAGACCGAACTGTCATTACTGTCAAAAAGTGTTCGCATCTGTACCCCCGGTAACGTCTGTTTCACACCGGTCCGTCAAATCCAAAGGTACTTACCTTGAATTGTGCTGCACAAAGTGAATTGGTTGTGTGTAGTGTATTTTACGTGTGATTTTAAATTAATAGAAGTGAAGTGTTTTGTGAACAGATGGTTGAGATATAAATGTAGTTTTTCTTTTTTAACCAAAAACCTTAATTGTGTGTAGTGGTCCCTAAGGGCACTGCACAGGATTCTGCCCAACAGAGTGATCGCGGCAACAGCGTTCCTGTCTGGTGTGTCCCTGCTGGACATCTGCAGGGCTGCTACGTGGAGGTCCACGCACACCTTCACGAGATTCTGTGTCGACTGGGATTCCAGAGAGGAGTCCAGGGTCGGCCAAGTAGTGCTACGCAACCTGTTTGTTTGATGGTGAGCCTGTTCCGGAGGTAGGAGTTATTTCTTCTGTTGAGCCTTGCCACCTCCCGTAGTTTAATATGGTACTGCTATATATTCTTTATTCATGAGCATGTTGAATCCATGCCACTTTACGTGCTTACCAAATCTGAAGATGTATGCCAGAGGAGGGGCTTAGGGAAAGGACTGTCATTGGCTTGGGTTAGTATGACCCAGATTACAGTGATGGGTTTAGAGGTGCGAAGTACAGTTTGTAAGTGAAACTCATTCTTTTACTGAGGATTCCTGGCCTGACTGGGAATATCCATGAGCATGTAAATCCATGCCAGACCCATGCTGGAGAACAATAGTTATAGGTAAGTAACTTGTTCCTTCCCTTTGAAGTCTTTACTTTCCGATTGTCCTTCCTACCACAGATTTCTCATAAACCCATCTGCCCTCATTGGGATTACTTCAAACACTGGCAGTTCTTTAGCCTCTGACCACTGAGAAAATGGGTGTGACAGATCATTTGTCACAGGTGGCTCATACCCGTTACCCCCGACATTGTATCTGGAGTCATGGGTGCCATCAATACCAAGTTTAGTTGGTTTGGCTGCAGGCTACCACCTCGTTGCTGTCAGTGTCTCATGCAAGTGGGCAGAGGGACCTAGACATCCGAACATTACTGAAGTTAAGTAATTTCTTCTTAGTTATACTTTGTATTTTCACTTTGCAACTCTGCATGTAGCACTAGATTTTACAATTTACTATCTGCTCAGTCCGTTCTTTTTAACGTTTGTTTGTGCCTTTCAGTCTTTTTAAACCTATACATTAATATAAAACTTACAGTAACATTTTCAACATGGTAAAGGGATTTGAAAATTATATCCTGCTTTGCCTTTTTGTACTGCTATTGGCATTTTTAGCTTTTTGGAATACTTGTTAAATATTTTCATTTTTCCATAGAAGCAGTGATGAAGTTTTAACAGCGGAAGACTGTGAAAATGTATACCATCTAGTTTACTCTGCACACCGTCCGGTTGCTGTGTCAGCAGGAGAATTTCTTTATAAAAAGTAGGCATCAAAACCATTATGTAATTTCAAAGTGCAATCCAATTACCCTATTGAACTTTAAATATGTCTCATATACTCAAGTGGATAAGCATACTTCAGATTGTCAACCTAACTGCAGAGGCATTATTTATATAGAATTTCTATCAAACATAATGGCAACGCTTGGTTTGCAGTGTCTCTAGTTGAAGTTTATATTTAGACAGATTTGTATCAGTGAGACCCTCCTTCTCTTTGGTTAGAGCTGTTAAACTTGAGGATTTTGTGGAACCATGTGGGATGTGTAGCTCAAAATTCCTTTCACCGGCCAACTGATGGTATTGCACCAAGTACAAAGGGGGAAGAGGTGGGTGCAGTAGGCAAAGCCCAAAATGATACGAGTAGCTCATTTGTTTAGTGAAGGAAAAGGAATAAGGGCTATGTAAATTATTGGAATAGAAAAGATCTTAGAATTTCTGAAACAATTTATTGGACTGAAAACTATAATTCTTTGGGGTTCTTAAGGCTTGCGTTTAAGGAAATAAATGTATGACCATTTCTAATGTATGCCTTCCTTCCACGGATTTCTCATCTTTGATATTCATCTCCCAGGGCAGCGGCTCTTCGTAAACTTTTCTGCTGCCATGTGGGCATTGCACAGCTCCGCCTGATGCATCTACGTGACCCCCTCTTGACATCAGGGACAGTATATATTGAGGCACAGCACCCTGTGACCTTAGTCCCTTTTTTAATTTACTATGCTCACCTCTGGAAAGCTGCTTCTTTAGAATGATTAAATGTAATTGCACCATGCTGAATCGTCAAATGCCTCTGATTTTAAACCCTGTGTTGTCTGCGGGCATCAGATGTCATACCCTTACGTCCCGTCCCCTTTCCTCCATACTGCATGGGCGTCCCTTCCAAGGGACGGGATCCGGAACCAGAACAAAACCTTCGTCCCCTTTAAATTTAGAGGCGTGGGGCCCTGGGAGCATGCGCTGCCCTGATTCAGCCCTCAGGCGCCCCACCTCAGTCCCCTTTTCTGCGTCTACGGGAACGGGCCGAATTCTGCAGCACTTCTGGGTTTGGCTTCGGCATGTAATTCCACGCGCGGATACTTCTTATTTGTCTTTTTTTTATCATTCAGGTGCTCGGGCGTCAGGCTCCTCCCTGGCAAATGTTGACTTCCACAGGTTTCGGCAGGTGTCCATCTTGCGACAGGCTCTTCCCAGCTTCAGACCCCCACGCCCTCTGCCTACGCTGCCTTGGCCCAGACCATGGTTGGCAAGCTTGTAAAGCATGCAACGCCCTGTCATCGAGGTTGCTGAAGAACAGACTAGCCAGGTGGAGGGAGCTCTTCCATAAGTGGCCTTCAGAGGACCTCAAGAACTTTGTGAAACATCGAGCCAGGCCCAAGGTAGGGCCTCTATTTTTCATAGCACTCCGCAAGGGAGACTCCTTCTCAAGGACTCGCCCGCATGGGAAGGACCGCTCAGGTCCTTGTACCAGCACGTGCACCAAGGCTGCTCCAGCTACCGGCCTACTGGCCGAGGGATCCTCAGATCCTCCCAGTGACAGTGTGAGGGACCAGAAGGTTCTTTGACCGGGTCTACACCCGAGGGTCTCTGCCCTTTTACCAGCATTATGTCCAAGGGGCCACGCCCTTGTACCAGCAATATGGCCGGGGGGTGGGGAGGGCTGTGCCTAAACACAGCTCTATCAACCTGCTGGCTGAGGGTGTCACACCTACCGGGTCTAGGCCCGAGGAGCAGGGTAGGCCTTGTGATCCACACTCAAGAGTCTTGGAGGAGGCGGAGCTCAGTGAGCCGAGCAACACGATGCAGGCACGTGGCAGGCAGCTCAACAAAAAGGGCCGCCGCGCCAGACAGTACCGTCATTCCAGGAGTTCGGCGAAGAATGAGTGTCAAGCTGGGACTGGCTTCAACCACGTACGTGGCATACAGCATGTCCTTCATTTGGCAGGGCAGTTTCCCTCTGCATCCGTACGGGCAGGGTATGCAGCGGCTCCAGCAGCCTTCCCCTACCCCGTCTGTATCCCCTACCACTCCTCCGGCTTGTGAAGACAGGATTTTTGAGAGGTTCCTCTGGCTCCTGAAATCCCCTCGGATGGGGGGTTATCCTCAGAGGGGCCATCAAGGACGTGCTCCCTCCAATGCTACCTGCACCACAGGCTCCTCCCCCGGTGCCCCTGGCCCCAGCACTGCCTCTGGCTCCCCACAGATTCCTCAGGCAGTTCTGTACTGGCCTCAGCCTCCGGTCCCTGTACCCCAGCCTCCGGCTCCTGCTACTCCGCCCCCTCGCAGGATCCTCCTGACCCACAGGATACGGATGAGGAGGATCATCCTGACACGCCATCCTCAGTCAGGGCCTTCCATGAACGTCTTGCGAGGCTGGCGGAGTATCTGGGCCTACCTCAACCTGAGGTTGAGCAACCGGCGGAGGGGGTGTTTTCTGAAGTTCTCAAGTGACACCCCTCGGCCAAAACAGCAATTCCACTGCAGACCAATGTAGTCTTCGTGGCCAAGAAGGGTTGGTTCAAGCCCTACTCTGTCAAGCCGGTCAATCGACGCCTGGATGCCAAGTACATGCAGATGGAGGGGGATACACTCTTGCTATCCGCCCTTCCTCAGCCTCCTTCTCTGCGACGCTGCTAGGCAAAGAGGAGAAGGTCTTATAGGCGTACGGGAAGACGCTGTGTTCCAACACGTCCCTGCATCTTCATCAGGCCAACCACAATGCCATGCTGGCTGCCACTAACCAAAGGTTATGGCGGGAAATTGCAGACTTCTTCCCGGAACTACCTAAGCAGAGCCAATCGCATTTTAAGGCGGGACTGGCTGCGGCAGGACCTCAAGGAATCCACCGTGGCCCTTATTGACACCTCTGACCATGCCATCTGTATCGCCACGGACATGACAGCCTGGCTCCGTACAACGAAATTCAACCCAGACGTCCAGGAACGCATATTAGACCTGCTGTTGGAGGCCGGGGAGGGGAGGGGGAGCTCTTCCACTCCTCCACGGTCGAAGAGCTGGACACAAAGAAAAAAGAAAAACAGATCAGACGGCCAAGTCTTTATCCATCTTGACAAAGACCACGCCCAAATCGTGCACCCAGTCACAGCAGCGCTACGACAAAGGGCGTACGTACTGAGGGTTCCGCGGCTTCCAGGAGCGGAGATCCAGGCAGTCTGACCACTCGATGACTCCAAATCGGCTCAAGCAACAAAACGGACGGTGGGTGGGGGGGGTGGAGTAAGGGCTTTTTCCAGTCCCCCTTCTCCCTGACAGCCTCCGTGTGAAAGAAGGAATGACACGCCCCTTCGGGTCCACATGTCTCCAGTGGGGGGCAGGCTTGCTCTCCATGCACATTTCTGGCACCAGAATTTCTAGGACCCCTGTATCCTTTCCGTAGTATCCACAGGGTACCGCCTACCCATCCATCCCATCACATCCTCTCCTCCCTCAAGTTGGGACAGCAACTCTTCTGGCGGAGATCCGGTCGCTCGTAGAGAGCTAGGCAGTGAAGGAAGTCCCAGCCTCCCAGCGAGGCTTGGGCTTTTACTCTAGGATTTTTGCCATTCAGAAGAACCAGGCGGGTCTGAGAGTTGTGCTGGACCTTTTCACACTCAACCTCTCCCTACCCCTACAAAAATTCAAGATGGTTACGTCAGCTTTTATAGCGGAGACATTGTGCAAGGGAGACTGGATGTGCTCCCTGGATCTGAAGGACGCGTACTTACACGTCCCGATTTGGCAGCCCCATCGTTCTTTCCTCTGGTTTTCGGATCATGGGCTACCATTTCCAATACAAGGTCCTTCCGTTTGGCCTCAACTGGGTCCCCAGGGTCTTTACCAGACACATGAAACAGTGGCTGCCCTCATCAGAGCGCAGGGCCCCCTCATCTCTACCCATGCCTCGACGACTGGCTTTTCAGGGCTACATCTCCGGAAGCGTTTCACTACTCTTCCCAAGCCATTATGCACACACTGCACTATCTGGACTTTTCGTTCAATCTCAAGAAGTCCCAGCTGCAGCCCACGCAGACTGACCTTATTGGGCCTCATCTGGCACATGTGCTCCGAGAAGGTATTTCCGCCGGAGGACAAGATCTCGGCTATCAAGAGGGCCACCACCCACTTCCTCAGTAAAGAGGTGACCTCGGCATGGTGGTACCATCATCTCCTATGTCTCTTGACTGCAGTATTATTAGCAATCCCACACACGAGATTGAGGAGGATTCAGCTGCACTTCGTAGCATCATGGAACCAGGAGTGGGGCTCTCAATCAACCTTTCCTCCATCTCTCCATCCAAACCTAACATGGTGGTCCAGGGACAGCAACCTACGGATGGGCAAGCCCTTTCGTCCTCCCTCCCCTCAGGCCACCATCACCACAGACTCCTCGCTCGAGGGCTTGGGAGCCAACCTGGGTGATCTCTTGGTCCACAACACCTGGACTCGACAGGAGCAGGAATACATCAATTGGTTAGAGCTGAACACCATCTGGTAAGCGCTCCGAGCATTCCTGCCACTTCTCAGGGGCAAGGTCGTCCTCCTTCAGACAGACAACTCGACCAGCATGTACTCTGTCAACAAGCAAGGAGGCACCAGATCCCCCTCTGTGCAGACTGGCAAGCAGCATGTGGGAGTGCGACCCTGGAAAACAGCATCTACCTCCAGCAGTCCATCTCCCGGGGGATTCCAACCTGGAGGCGGACAGGCTCAGCAGGTTGGGAGCGGACAATTAAGAGTGGCAGCTAAACGACCTCGTTATTCAGGAGATTTAACAGGTGGGGTCATCCCCAGGTGGATCTCTTTGCCACCTGGCACAACAAGAAGTACCCTCAGCTCGCCCTGCTGGCTGGGACAGGGCCCAGGCGCCCTGGCCGAGGCATTTTGGCTTCAGTGGAACGGCATGACCGCTTACACCTTCCCACTCACTTTGCTGATTCACAGATTTGATTTGCAAGATCAAGGGGTCTCGCCAACTCGACATCATTCTAATAGCTCAATGGTGACGGGCCAGGCCATGGTTTTCGGAGCTGCTCAGCCTCTCGGAGATGCTTCCGATTCACCTCCCGACGGGCCCAGCACATCTCCTGTCCTGTCATCCACCCCGCCCCACAGAAGCACCCTCACAGCATGGTTCCTGAGCAGGTAACGCTAAGACACCGCAGCCTCTCCCAGGCTAATCTGGAAATCCTACAGGGCTACCAGGGCCCAGCATAAAAGTAAATGGATCAGGTTTTGCCACTCTGCAAACTCCATGGGAATCGACCCCCTGGCATGTACTTTGGACGACATGCTATTCTTCTTGGTGCACCTCAGCCACTCTGGCGTGCAGGTGGACACCTGCCGTACGTACCTCGCATCCATTGGGGCTTACAGGAACTCAGGAGGGGATCTTCTCCTCCTCCAATCCTATCGTCAAACATTTGACGGGACTCGCAAGGCTCTACCCACCCATCAAGAGGCTGCACCCTGTGTGGGACCGTAACATAGTCTTGGGCGCCCTGGCGCACAAACTGTTTGAGCCAAGGGTGTCTGCAGACATCAGGCTGGTCGCCATCAAGCCAGCCTTACTATTCGGTCTCACTTCAGCTCGAGTCAGCAAAATCCAGGCGCTGGTCGCCTCAGAGCCATATACTACCTTTCACAGGGACAAAGTAGTCCTGCGGACACACCCAGCATTTCTGGCCAAGGTGCTGTCTGCTTTCCACTTGGGCGAGGAAATGGTCCTGCCTATGTTCTTTGCTGATCCTAAGGACGAAGCACAGAGTGCTGCACTGCCTGGATGTCAGGTGTACCCTGAAACTCTGGTTAGAACCAAGGGCTTCCGCAAATGGGGCACCCTGTTTCACTTTCAGAAGCTCAAGACCTGGCTATCGGGTCTCCAAGACCTCCATATCCCACTGGATGGTCTCAGCCATGAAAGAAGCCTACGAAGGCCAGAGCAAGCCGCTTCCGCCAAACATGCACGCCCACGCAGTCAGGGCCAATGCAACGGCCATCGCATTCCAGCGCCATGTCCCTTGGCAAGTCATGAGCAGGGTGGCCGCTTGGGCCACTTCTTCGGCTTTCTGCAAGCATTACTGTTTGGATGCCGGCTCTAGATCTGATGCAGCTTTCGGACAGGCGCCTATTTGCTTAAGGAGGGTCTCCGCTCCACCCTGGGGCTACATTCAGTTGTAATCGCCCATGCAGTTTGGAGGAAAGGGGACGGGACGTAAGAGTAATTGTTACTCACTGTAGTGACTAACATACTCTTAGTCATTAGTCCCCTTTCCTCCATACGTCCCACCATGCTCTCCCCCATCCCCCCCCCCAATAAAACCAGTGTCATTAGGCAATGTTAAATCTATTGTCAACGCGTCAATGGAGACTGAGGTGTAGCGCTGGATGGCCGAGTCAGGGCAGTGCATGCTCCCAGGGCCGCACCCCTGCGCGCCTCTAAATTTAAAGGGGAAAAAGGTTTTTTTCTGGGTTAAAAAGGTCCATCTTTTGTCCCTTGGAATGGACACCCATGGAGCATGGAGGAAAGGGGACTAAGAGTATGTTACTCACTACGGTGAGTAACTTATAATTGATCTGACGCCCTCTCAGAGGGTTGCCTGTACTGTCTATTGGAGGAAGACCACAAATAGGACTGTATGCTGTGCCAATTGATGCACCCCAAGGCTCTTCGAGAGCAGACAGCAATATTTTTTACCTTTTCTCAACCAAGACAACGATGACAGCCGGTCCCTCTCAAAGTTCCTGTGCATGAAGTGCCGAACCAAAGATCGGTCACTGGTGCGCAAAGACAAAACGAAGATAAAATGCAAGACTTTTCGTTCACGCACCATTTTTCCTCCAGGAAGAAACGTCCCTGCTCAAGGGACGACTGAGGAACAGCCGCCACAGTGACCTTACCCCTCCCAATCCTCCATGCTGGAGGAATGGGATGCCTTTCGCCTCAAGATGCTTGACCACTTTGCCATGGCCTCGACGCCATCAGTGTACCCTGCTCTCTGACAAGCTGGCAGAGACCTTGTAAAACCCCACCACCTGCCCTCATGCTAGGACCCGTCTCTACACTGCACCACTCATCTTCTGATATCTTTCAGCTCCAGTTCGTCACTCCGTGACGCCACTGGTGCAGAGATTGCTCAGGAGTATGTCCTGCTACCTAGCGGTGCATTTGTGCCATATTGGGGACCTTTATATGGAGGCTGGAACCCTTATAACCCAGGGAGGTTGGGTACTGTCCTTGGATGCAAGAGGCAAGTGGTCTGGATACTTCTCCAGAATTGTACATGCTCTGTACACCTACAGGCTCCTTCTGGCATGTTTCCTGTCTTCACATGCCTCCCCCAGAGCCTGGTAGTCCTGGCCGCCACTGCAAGACAATGTTTATCCCTTCATTACCTCTATACAGGGAGAGTAAAAGCCTGGGGAATGAGTATTTTCGGCTCAGGTTGCCTGGGTCTGAGGGTCAGAAACGCCTCTTGCGCCATGGTCAAACTTTCATTTGCCCTTTGGCCTGCTGTTTAAGGGGCTAAAGAGTACTTCCCGCAGGAGCTATAAGGCATGGCTTTGAAGCTCTAGTCAAGGATGGCAACAAAGCGCCCCGCCAAATGCTTGTTGGGCCTGTATACAGTTGACTGCATGGCTCATACAATGGCCACAGGAATGGTGTCGGGAAGGTACTCCTGGTTGAGGACCTCTGGTTTCGCCCTCGACATGAAGTCAAAACCTTTGGGCATGTCGTTTGATGGAAATTTGTTTGTGCTTTAAGTCAACAAATCACTCCATATATTTCATTCCTCCAAAGTGATACCCAAATCTCTGGGTCTAGCAGTGCAACAGTCCACGGCCTGCAGGGGTAGGGATTCTCGCCTCTTCACCTCCTATGCCCACAAGGCCAGAGGACAAAGCTTCCTCTGACAAACAAATGCAGCACCATCCGATGACTGGTTGTGCACCAGGGATACTGTCTCCCCTTTGCTCAACACCTCCAAATCTTTCCCCTACCAATCGGTGCTTGCCACCTGACTCCCTCCTGTTGGCAGAGGTTCATCAGCTTCTGGCGAAGGATGGTATCCAGTCTTTGTGTCAAAAGTTTCCAACAAAACCTTTTCCATCGAATGCATATGTGGGGGGTAAACGGTTGATTTTGTTTGGGGTGGGTTTTTAAGGGTTAAAAAAATACAAAAAATGCATTTGATAAACTTTTAGTTGGAAAACCTTCGATGCATTTGAATTTCGTTGAAAAATTTTCGATGCAAAGACTTTAAACCGTGAAGGACGCCATAGATCCCAGTGCCCCGCTCCGAACGAGGCGAGGGTTGCTACTCTAATTATTTTCTGGTGCTGAAGAATGACTGGGGCTTAATTCTCATACTGGATATGCAGCTTCTGAACCTGTGTCTGCTTAAGGACAGATTAAAGATGGTTACTCAGGCTTGGATCCCTCAAGCCACAGACTTGCAGTAGTGGCATGTTTCGCTGGACCTACAGGATGCCTACTTTCATGTGCCCATCCACAGAAAGCATGTGGGTGGGTGGGGGGGGGGAGAGAGTACCTTGATTAGCAGTAGGGCATTCCCACTACTAATTCAAGTTCCTTCCTTTCTGTCAATGTTGGGCACACAGGATATTAACCAAGCTGCTGGCAGTGATATTGGCTTGCCTCAGAAGGGATGGTGTTCATGCCTTGCCTTATTTGGACGACTGGGTCATCCAAGTTCGCCCCCCTGGATCAGGCATCGTCACACTTGGATCGAAAGTGCAGTTTATTGCACAGCCTGGGCGTCACCTTTAATTTCAATAGGTCTTAAGTTTCACCATCCTAGTTACTCTCTTATTGGGGTGGTCTTGAGCACTCTCCTGGGCAGGGGCTTCCCCCATGAGGATTGAGTGGACAACATATTGTGGATTGTCCAGATCTTCAAATAACTGTGGAGTATTCTGGCCTTTGCCGCCTTGTGTTTGCTGTGTCTTATGGCCTCTGCGTGTTTGGAGTGCCTGAGGTCCAGGTATTCATGAAGTCGTGCAGTGACTGCTCAGTTGTCGGTCTGTTTCAGGGACATTCCTCAGACCGTCTTCGGGTCTTGGCGAAAGTATCTCTAATGATGGTACCAGAGAGACAATGTCCTTGAAGAGGCATTCGTTCGCCACACTAGCCCCAACTGACAATAGTCATGGACATGTGTTTGAAAGGGTGACGTGCTCACCTTCAAGACTGGCAGTGAGTGTTAGGGAGAACCCTTGAGATGGTTGATGCAAATGAAAGGGGAAAACCCAAAACTATTAAGATGGTCAATATGCCTCCAAGGGTTTGATTTTTACAACTGAGCACAGGTCAGGATGTCACCACCAAAATGCTGATGGTCTCTAGGATGTTTTTAACCGACTAGAGGTAAGAGACTCATCCAGGAGTGGATTAGATCCTCCTGTCCCTTAGTCTAGGGGGTGGGGGGGTGAGTGTTAGGGAGAATTCTCTTCTAAGGCTAATTTCCCTTACTTGGAGTCCCCCAGCATCTTTACTGGATTTAAAGGGTTTATTTTTTTCTCCTGCTAAGAGTGAGACCCTTTTTTCCCCACTCTTAGACAGATTGCTAGTGTGTGTATTAGACTCTCGTGTGCTTGTGGACTATGGGGTTTTTCTCACCCTCATAGGAATCATCTTTTTAACATGTGTGGTACATGGCACCTTCCGTGCAGTACCACAGGGGTGTCGTAGCGACCCCCAAACGTAGACTCCATACCCTGGGACTGACTACTGTCTCCCAGGGCATGTTGTTAGGGAAAATTGTCTTATAAAGCTAATTTCCCAAACCTAGGGAGTCCCCCAGCAGCTTTGCTGGATTTTCTGGGGTTTGTTTTTTTCTCCTGCTCAGAGTGAGACTCTCTTCCTCTCACTCTTAGGTATGATTTGAGGTATGTCTTTGACTTTTGGTGTGCTTATGGGCTATGGGGTCTTTTACTCCATAGGGTACCATCTGTTTTTTGTGTATGTGTTCCACAGCACCCTCAGTGCAGTAACACAGGGGTGTCATAGTGACCCCCAAACATAGACTCATACCCTGGGACTGACTGTCTCCCAGGGCATGTAAAGTCACCATTGACTTTACTAGTCCAAAATTGTGAACAGAACCAGTACAAACCATCATATTGTGGAAGTACTGAGAGGGGTTAATTTGATTGCCCCTGGGTCTATTTCCAAGGGGGCACTGTCCAGTCCCCCCTTGCCGAGTTTCTGGCTGGTGGCAGTGGTTACCACGCAAAATATTCCACCGGAATATTCCCTAAGGGATTTTTCCCATTGATTTTAAACACACATCGTTTTGGTGCAATGTTAAAGATACCGCTGCTTTATTTAATATTAAATCAACGGTTGGGCCTTTTTGCCAGAACTCTTTTCTAAAATGGCGTTCGTGTCCGTCTCCAACTCCAACCAAGGTCAGGCCCTTTGTTCCACTTTTTGGCGGGCTTCTCCACAGAAGCCCTCCAACTGGTGCCACTCTGTCTGGGTTCCACAGGATGTGTGGGTGAGGGAATTGGCCTGCGTTGCCTTAGCAACTCAAGTCGCACTCTATTCTGATTGGCCCAGTGGTGAGCCGTATGAGTGACAGCTAGGCTGTTAAATGGGGGTTTTTCTGCATAAAAGCAGGGCTTTTGGGACTGGAATTTCAGAAGTCGCCACAGGACCTAAGAAATCCGAAGAGGGGAGAAGCTGAGCAATCTGCAACGACACCACCGTTGGAGCCCTGCTGCAATGACCTCACCACTTTCCCGACAAGAGAAGATCTTCTGCTGAAAGAGTGTTCTTCCTCTGAACTGGTGGGATCAACCAGTTCGCCATTTCGCCTTCCAGGACGTCTCTTGGTCGAATCGCCCGTGCCAAGCACCCCGGCGGCCGGATAGCCAAGCTTCACCACTGTGACCGCGAATACCAGGAACGTACCTTTTAACCGACGAACTCCACGGCTGGTTTCTTCCCTGGGCAGTGCAACGACTCCAAGTTCCCTCCTCGACGAGATCCTCTCTTCCCCTGGTCGAAACCACGAACTGCGCCCGCTGCCAGGAACAACTGCCACCGCTGGAGCTTCCTCAACTTTAAAGGTACTGTGTTCCACCTGGCCTCCCTTTCTACGGTTTGCTAAAGGTGAGCCTTAAATCCTTGGCTTTCCAACTGGGTTGGCCCCCAGACCTAACTTTAGCTTCAGAACCACCCCAACCTCTTTTGAACATTTCTACAAAGACTTGAATGCATTTCTCAACTGTGATATCTTGGGCACATTTCACCTTGCTCCATTTAAAGTGGGTCTGGCCCATAAACTTTGGCTCTACAGTAGACTCTGCCTTCATTAACCTGTTTTGGTCTTTTAAAAGTGTTGGGAACTATTTTATTTTGATGACCTGCCTTTTTCTCTCCCTTTAACTTAATTATTGGAGTGCCATCTAGGTTACGCGCTCACCTCTGTTTTGACAAAAAGTGGTGTTATGACTTAGACTTGTCTAATAATTCTGAAGGGAGGTGTGTATACTTCTCTGATTGTGTTTGAACTTGCTTTTGATAGTGCTAGTGTATTTTCTAAAGTGTGTGCTAAATAATTTTCTGATGTTTGTTAATCTGCTTAGAATCACATGCTGTGCATAGCCAGACATCCAGTGGTCACTGCGGAGTATTGCATTTCGTTTTTCGTAGTCGAAAAGGGGACGTCGACAAGGCGTGTCTAACGCTATCCCTATAGTGACGTGCAGTGTACCCACAATCCCTCACAGGTCGAGGTCCCTCATTGTTTTTTTTCCACCCAGATATTGGTCGCCTTTACGCGGAGCTCCTCGAGAGACATTGCAAATATTCACTCGACCATTTGGTTGTTATTTAGATATTCAATCCTACCTTTGGTCGTTATTTAACATTGGGTTCCTCCTTCGACAACGCTGTTCTCCGCCGACAAGATCTTCGATGGCTGTGCCTTCGACGGAGGAGACCCTTCGGCGTTGCCGAACACGTGACCTGGCCTCACCGGCCTCAAACAGTAGGGAGAGTGGGGTCGTGGGACATTTCTTGCTTCTCATTAAGAATGCCTTTCTCTTTCCCCACCTTATCCTTCGGGGTTGTTATCACGTCTGTCCGTTCCCTTAGCTATGGAGAGGACACCCTTTAGGTTTTGCCCGCGCTGCAAGGGCAAATTCACCTGGAAAGACTAGCACAAACGGTGCAACCATTGCTTGCCCCTCGACCACAAAGAAGACGGTTGTGCGGCCTGTAAGCTTCTTAAGCCTAAGACTTTAAAGGACCGCAGGGTCAAGAGGGTGGGTAGCCTACGCCATGTCTAGGTCCGATTCCTCACCCGCCGCCGCCGAAAGTGGCGAGCAAAGTGATAACCCGAGCTCCTGTAACGTCGAGGCCAGAGGAACCCCCGACAGACCATTTAGTCGTCTAGAGCCTGGCGCATATTGTTTCCACCGATAGCCAGAGAAGGACGGCGAAAAAGACGCTGAATACCGCTTGCAAGGCCAGGGAAACGCCGAATGGGACAGAAGGAAGGCAGGAACTGCCCCCTCCGTCAAATGGCGGAGGGGGCATTTTCAGAAGGCGATGGGAGCTTATCCTCGACGTTATGGGATAGATCAAAGCGTTTACAGGCCAAAAGCTTTCCGTTTTCCCTCCCAGACCGCTCTGGGCTACCACAAGGGACCTTAGAGAGACTCCAATTTTGCATGGACGAAATGGAGAATTTTATGTCTAACCAATACCTGCCCACACCCAAAAGACCAAGAGAGGGGCATCAGGAGGATCCTAGAGCTAAATACCCTAGGCTGTTTAACCCCCCACAGAGGGATGTAGTTATATGACCTCACTGAAAAGGACTCCCACTTTCATGACGATGAGGAGTTCTTAACTAACTAACGAGAACAAAACATAGACCAGGAAGGTTTCGAGGATGACCCAGACATGGGTGATGGGGGGCTTTGAAGAAGACCCAGAAGAAGGTGCTTCACAGCCCTGGCAGTCCCCATCAGTGTCTACAGACCCGACACCCTAAACCTGTCCCCCCTCCGCCCCCAAAGACTCACCAATCAGGAATATGTCACCTATAGATGAACCTACCTTTAATGTACTACTCCGCAAAGCAGCAGCGCATTTTGACATCGAGAATGGGGAAATTTCTCCTGACATAGACTTTGTGGAAAAGATTATCAAGGAGAAACCCCCTGTCAGTCGAACCTTTCTCCTCCTTGCCTCAGTAAAGAGACAAATCATTCCTTAGCTATCTACACCCGCATTGGTCAGAGGAGTCAACCCAAGGATAGAAAAATTATTTAGTTCTTCTCCATAGGACCTGTTCTACATCAGGGGCTACTCAGTACCGGACTCCCTAGTAGTAACAAATACAAGAAAAAGGGCAGGGGTCCCGCTATCAACCAGCGAGGCACCTCCAGATAAAGAAGGTAAAAAGCTGTATGCCCTAGGTAAAAGGAAAACAACCTTGGCAGCCTTTTCCACCAGGATTGCCAACAACTCCTCCTTATTGGCAAGTTATGCAGATGCCCAATGCAGCAAACTAAGCAAGGACATTGAGGAGGTACCTGAACCCCTAAAAACTCGGCTTCTGGCCACGGTTACTGAGGGAACCTTAGTCAACCAGAGTATCATTAAGAATATCCTAGATGCTGCAGAAACGGCTGGCCTTTCCCTAGTCCAAGGAATCCTCCTCAAACGTCATGCCTGGCTACGTAATTCGGGGTTTAAACCCAAAACGCTTTTTTCGAGGCCAACGCCAACATCCTCATCAACAGCAGCAGTACTCTGCAGGCAACTGGTCCTCAAATCAAGGAACCAGTGGACAATACACCCAGAGAGGACAGCGTCGTGGCAAGGGAAGAGGTCGGGGTTCCACCCCTAGAGGTTCCCAAGCCACCAACACCAAATGACCCAAAGATTCGGGTCCCCTCCCATGCATCGCCGGTCCGGGGCCAGCTAACATTGTTTCTTCTAGCATGGGAGTGAATAACATCAGACCGCTGGGTACTATCGACCATAGTCCGCGGCTACTGTATAGAATTCAACTGCTCCCCGACGTACAGACCCCCAAGGGGACGACGCCCGTCACCAGAACACCTCACCATCCTTCAAGAAGTGGACCAACTACTAGAAAAAGGAGCTATAGAGGTCGTGCCTCTATCACAGGTAACGGAAGGTATTTAGACAGTGTACTTCCTTGTACCCAAAAAGGATTTAACCATGCGCCCTGTACTAGATCTGCGCCCAGCGAACAAATTTGTAAAACCTCAAACATTTCTTATGGTGACCTTGCAGGATGTAATCCCCCTGTTATCGCAAGGGGATTACATGACAACACTGGACATGAAAGATGCATACTTTCATATTTTAATGTTGCCAGCGCACAGAAAATAGCTCAGGTTCATGATAGAGGGCAAACGCTACCAGTTCAGAGTGCTACCCTTTGGCATAGTGTCAGCGCCGAGGGTATTCACGAAAGTACTGGCAGTGGCAGCGGCCCACCTGCGCAGGTTGTCCATCCCAGTATACCCTTACCTCGATTGGCTCATAACTGGATTCTTACGAGACATGTTTCTCAAATATCCAAAAGACTGTTAACCTTTTGTTCCAACTGGGCTTCTCCATCAACGAGAAGTCCAGCCTAGAGCCCAGCCATATCAAACAATTCCTGGGGGCACTAATTCGAACAAAGGACGGCCTCGTCTTCCCCTCCAACGAGAGGTTCCGAAATATGCTGTTTCAAATCCTTCAATATGTGGCCGGTCGAGAGGTGACGGTGCGCAAAGCAATGCGTTTTCTGGGAATAATAGTGTCATGTATATATTTGGTACCTCGCACGCAACTGTGCATGCTTCCAATGCAAGAGTGGCTCAACAGCCAGTGGTGTCAGGCCAGCGGACAATGGGACGATCTAGTGGTGGTCTCGCAGGCCTTGGTTCTCTCGCTACGGTGGTGGTCGAAGGAAAAACTTGTCATGGGAAAACCATTTGACACCCCCGCAGTGGAGGACACTCTAACCACAGACTCATCCCTCACAGGATGAGGGGGGGGCTCACCTATCCCATCAAACTGCACACAGAGTTTGGACTCTGAGCGTAGCATCCAAACACACAAACTTGCTGGAATTGTTAGCAGTCTGCACAGCACTGAAGGCTTTTCAGGCACACCTGCAAGGGAAGACGGTGATGGTCCTCACAGACAGCACCACAGCTATGTACTATCTGAACAAGCAAGGGGGCACTCACTCTCCAGGTCTGTCCAAGCTGTCCCAGAACATATCGAAGTGGGCTCTCGCACATGTTCCTGTTGTCACAACATGTACCAGGGGAACTCGATCTGCTAGCAGATGAACTCAGCAGAGACTTCCCTCTGCCCGCAGAGTACGAATGGCGGTTACAAGAAGACATCGTCTTCGACGTCTTCACACAATGGGGATTCCCAGAAATAGATCTGTTCGCAACTCTGGAGAACTCGCAATGCCAAGATTACGCCTCCAGGTACCCCCAGAACCAATCCATGGGGAACAGTCTATCGATACCATGGTCAGGGAAATTTGTTTACGCTTTTCCCCCGACTCCCCTTCTCAACAAGATAGTGCAAAAGATGCACCAGGAACCAGTCACCATGATACTAGTGGCCCCTATGTGGGCCCGGCAACTATGGTTCGCTCACCTGATGGAGATGTCTCTGTCTCCACCGGTGAAACTACCCTGCCCCTACAACATGCTGTCACAGGACAAGGGCAAGACACTACACCCATGCCCACAGACCATGAACTTAGCAGCATGGCTCCTGAGATCATAGAAGTTGGTCATTTACAACTCCCGCAGAGATGCATGGACATTCTCAAGGAATCTAGAAAGCATAACACTTGTCACTGTTACTCTAGCAAGTAGAAACGATTTGTCATATGGTGTAGAAATAAGAGCATCAACCCAGTTGACTGCTCTCCCACACAAATTGTTCTCTACCTGACTCACCTACTAGACTCAGGATTAGTGTTTAATTCTATTAAGGTTAATTTGGCTGCACTTTCCGCATACACCACTTCTCAACTTAGTGTCGTGTTTGAAAGTCCCAGTTATTAAGGCCTTCATGGAAGGGAGTTAAAAGAATACACCCTCCCATAGCTAACCCAGCTCCTGGATGGGACCTAAATGTGGTACTAACCAGGCTCATGGGATCACCCTTTGAACCCATGCACAAAGCAATGCTTAAGGACCTCACCCTTAAAACTGCTTTTCTAATAGCTATCACCTCATCAGGAGAGTAAGTGAACTACAAGCGCTTTCTATTCTAGACCCCTTTGTAACAGTTCACAAAGATAAGGTGGTTCTACGCACAAACCCTAGGTTTGCACCTAAATTAATTTCTAAGTTTGTTAGGGAGAATGCTCTGTTTAGGCTGAATTTCCTAACCTAGTGAGACCCCCAGCAGCTTTGCTGGATTTTTGGGGTTTATTTTTTTCTCCTGCCAAGATTTTACCCTCACTCTTGGGCATGATTTGAGTGTGTTTCTTTGAATCTGGATGTGTTTAATGGGCTATGGGGTCTTTTACTCCATAGGGCTTCATGTGTTTTTGTGATGTGTGTTACACAGCACCCTCCGTGCAGTAACACAGGGGTGTCATAGTGACCCCCCAGTATAGACTCCATACCCTGGGACTGACTACTGTCTCCCAGGGAATGTAAAGTCACCATTGACTTTACTAGTCTTAAATTCTGAACAGAACCAGTACAAACCATCATATTGTGGACGTACTGGCTGGGGCAATTCAATTGCCCCGGGGTCTGTTAGTCGAGGGGGCACATCTCTGTCCCCCGTGATCGAGTTTTGGCTGGTGGCAGTGGATACTACTTTTTATATTCAACCGCAAATATTTTCCTATGGGATTTCCCATTGTTTTAGGCTGCTATCTCTATTTACGGTAGCCTCGAACATACCGCCGGTTTATTTAATTAATATTAATTCTCCGGTTGGTGTTTTTTGAAAAAACTTGATTCTAAAATGGCGTTTGTGTTCTCTTCTGTGACTCCAACCCAAGTCGAGCCCTTTGTTCCATTTTTGGCGGGCTTCTCCACAGAAGCCCTCCAAAGTGGTGCCACTCTGTCTGGGGTATTTAGGAGGGGTGGAGGGGAATTTAGGCACCCCTGGACTGAGTTGCCTAGGCAACTCAAGTCGCACTCCATCCCGATTGGCCCAAGTGGTGAGCCGGCCGGCTAACCACTTAGCATGTTTGATTGACAGCTAGGCTGAGTGAATGGGGGTTTTCTGCATAAAAGCAGGGCTTTGGGGACTGGAACTTCAGAAGTCACCACAGGACCTAAGAATCCGACGAGGGAGAAGCTGAGCCGACCTGCCACGACACCACTACCGATGGAGCCCTGCTGGACTGCCTCACCACTTTTCCCAACGACAGAGGAAATCTCCCGCCGAAGAGTCTTCTTCCTTTGACTGGTGGGGATAACCAGTTTCACCGTCTTTTCGCTTTCCCGACGTACCTCGTGGCCGCCTTGCCTGTGCCAAGCACCCCGGCAACCGGGATACCACGTTTACCACGACCGCGAAACAAAGGTACCACCTTTAACCGGAAAACTCTGCGTGCGGCTGGTTTCTGCCCTGGTAGTGCAACGACCTTCATCTTTCCTCCAAGTCGAGATCTTCTCTTCCCCTGGACGACGACGCAACTTGCACGCACTACCAGGAACAACTTCCACCGCTGGAGGATCCTTCCCACTTAAGGTACCGTGTCCCGCCTTACTTCCCTTGCTACCGACTGTACGGGGTAGATTTAGCCCCCGGCTTTCGAACCTGGGTCAGCCTGGGACACCCTGGCTAAACTTTCCTAAGCGCCTCTAAACTCTTTTTGAACCCTCTGCAAGACTTTCTAAGCCCAGTGTAACTGTGTGATCTTGGGCGCATTTGTGCTCTGCTCTCTGAGTGGGCCCAGCCTTTGGACTTTGGCTCACCAGTGACTTTTGCTCTTCTGCCTTGCTAAGTGTTCCTGAATCTTAGTGGTGTACCTTTCCATATTCTGTCTTTTTCCCTCCCTTTTTCACAAACTTATTGGAGTGCCATCTAGTTAAGCGCTCACCTCTGTGTGAAAATAAGTTATGTTTTACAGTGACTTATTTGATAAGGAAAAAAGGGGTGTATATATTACAATAGTAACTGTGTTTAGAATATTTTACAATAAGAGTGCTGGAGTGTTTCAAACTGTGTGTTTTTAAATAAATAATTATATACTTTGATACCAAAGCTCTGGTCAGTGTTTGCTTGTATTGTTGTATCCGAGTGCCTATTGTGTATACTTTGCATACTGCCTAACTCTTCTTCAGGGAAGTCTGGCTGCTCAGCCACAGCTACCAGGTAAATCTGGGTGGTACAGACTGCTACCAAGTGGGTTTACTGCCAACACCTGTAGTCTTAAATCTTTTGCAGTGTTCCCTAAGGGAACTGCACAGGTTTCTGCTTAACAAAGTTCCATGTGAACCAATCTATAGAACTACCAACGTTCTTTCAAAACCCTTCAAACCTGGGAGAAAAAAGCCTGCATACACTGGATGTTCGCATGGGCTGTTATGTTTTATATGGAAAGAACTAGACCACTGAGAAAGACTAATCAGTTCTTTGTCTCGGTGGCAGCAGGAAGAGAAGGAGATGCAGTTTCAAAATCCACTATATCTAGATGGATCGTACAATGCATCACCCTCTGTTACACTCTTGCTAATAGCGAACTACCCTTCAAGCCAAGAGCACACTCTAATCGAGGCACTGGGGCTTTCATAGCATTTATTGCAAATGTCCCTCTGGAGTCCATTTGCAAAGCGACAACCTGGAGTTCTGTACATACCTTTTCAAAACACTACTGTCTAGATGCCCACTCTAGATCTGACTCACAGGTGGGACAAGCAGTATTAAGACACCTTTTCTCTACTGTTCCTTCTCACAACCCACCTCCAACTCTGGGTACTGCTCGCTAGTCTATGCACAGCATGTGATTCTAAGCAGATTAACAAACATCAGAAGATAATGCATTACTTACCATAAAAGCATTTCTGATGGTTGTATCTGCTTAGATTCACATGCACCCACCCTTCCTACCCGCTCGGATGGAAGGAACATAGACATCTTTTTATCTCGCTTTTCTGTACTCACTCATGTCTATAAGGCTCCCTCAGGGCAGAAAAAATACAAACCGAGGGACCTCGACGCGTGAGGGATTGTGGGTACACTGTAGTCACTATAGGGATAGTGTTAGACACGCCTTGTCGACGTCCCCTTTTTGACTACGAAAAACTAAATGCAATACTCCGCAGTGACCACTGGATGTCGGACTATGCACAGCATGTGAATCAAAGCAGATACAACCATCAGAAATGCTTTTACAGTAAGTAATGCATTGTCATATACTTTTGATAACAAGCTCTGGTCAGTGTTTGCTTGCTCTACTGTGTCTTCTTGAGAGAAGTCTGACTGCTCAGCCACAGCTACCAGGTAAATCTGGGTGGTACAGACTGCTACCAATTGGGTTTACTGCTTACTCCTGTAGTCTTAATCGTTTTGCAGTGTTCCCCAAGGGAATTGCACAGGATTCTGCCTAACACATGTAAAGTCCCCATTGACTTTACTAATCAATAATTATGAACTAAACCAGTACAACCCATCTTACTATGGAAGTACTGGAAAGGGTTAATCGTTTTTCTCTAATGTTCATTTTCTCTGTAATCCTAACCCACGTCGGGGATCCTTTGTTCATCCTTTTGGTGGGCTCCCGCAAAACAGTGACGTTCCATTCAAGGTCCCCTGTCACGCATCCCCAGTAGGGGGACGCATTTCCAACTTCACCCAAGCTTGGGAAGGGATCACATCAGATAGATGGGTGCTGTCCGCAGGATACTGCATAGAACTGCTTGAGTGTCCCCGAAACCACCCTCCACGTCAAAGTACATTTATTAGACCACCAGAAGATCCTCCTCGAAGAGATCGCCAATCTTCTAGCAAAGGATGCGATAGAACTCGTCCCGGGACACCAGGTAAACAAGGGTATTTATTCAACTTACTTCCTTGTGCCAAAAAAGATTCGACAATGTGCCAAGTATTGGACTTACGGCCTGCAAACAATTGTCAAGCTCCAAAAGTTTGCATGACTACTCTCCAAGAAAGGGGATTACATGGCAACATTGGACATGAAAGATGCCTATTTTCATATTTCCATGTTGCCAGTGCACAGAAGATTCTTGCGCTTCAAGGTGGACAGTCAGCCCTACCAGTTAAAGGTACTGCCCTTCGGTATAGCCTCGGCTCCAAGGGTATTCACCAAGGTACTGGCGGTGGTGGCGGCACACCTATGCAGGGAGGCAATCCCAGTGTACCCTTACCTGGACGACTGGCTCATCACGGGGGAGACCCCAGTAATTTGCAGATCAAATATTCAAAGAACTATCGACCTCCTCTTCGAATTGGGCTTCTCCATAAACGAGAAAAAGTCAAGTCTGGTGCCAAGCACCTCCAAACCGTTCCTAGGAGCTGTCCTAAACACACAAGAAGGGTTGGCCTTTCCATCAGAGGAAAGAATTCGGAATCTAATGTTGCAAATTCCGCTATATCGGGCCGGTCGCCAGATAACGATGTGCAAAGCGATGCGTTTGCTGGGCATGATGGCGTCATGTATTTACCTGGTCCCCCACACGCGCCTGCACATGCGTCCCATGCAAGAATGGTTGGCGAAACAGTGGTCTCAGGCAAGTGGTCAGTGGGACGATCTAGTGGTCGTTTCGCCAACACTTGTACAGAGTCTTCACTGGTGGACAAGAGAAAACCTCTCAAAGGGAAAACCCTTTTACAACCCCGAGGTACAGGCTGTAGTCACAACAGACGCATCCCAGTCAGGGTGGGGAGCACACCATCTCCAGCACATAGCTCAGGGTCTCTGGTCTCACTCAGTGGCCAAGAATCATATCAATCTGCTAGAGCTTCTGGCAGTATTCAGAGCGCTTCAAGCGTTAGAGCCCTACCTGTTGAACCTGTCAGTGCAGATCCTGACAGACAGCACAACAGCTATGTTTTACCTAAACAAACAGGGAGGAACTCGTTCGCCAAATCTGTCCAAGCTTGCCCAAACAATTTGGATATGGGCACTCAGATGGAACATCTACTTGTCATCTCAACATGTTCCAGGGGAGCTCAATTCTCTGGCGGATGCTTTAAGCAGAGATCCCCTCCCGGAAGAACACGAATGGTGTCTACACAGAGAGAAATCATAGAAGATCTCTTCTCTGCGGGGTTTCCCCACTATAGACCTATTTGCCACAAGTGAAAACACAGTGCCCAGGATTCGCATCCAGGTTCTCCCAACCAGACTCCCAGGGCAACGCCCTGTGGATGAACTGGTCAGGGATCTTTGCGAACGCTTTTCCACCAACCCCTCATCAGGAAGGTGGTCAACAAGGTGCACAGGGAATCGATGATGCTCGTCCTAGTTGCTCCCATGTGGGTGAGGTAACCGTGGTTCCCACACTTACGCAGACTAGCGGTGTGCAAACCCATCAAACTCCCGTGCTGGTACAACTTACTGTCCCAGCACCAAGGTCAGACAGTGCATGCTCAGAGATGTATGGCCATCTAAAAGAATCCAGGAAGCCAAACACGAGGTATTGCTACTTTGACAAGTGGAAAAGATGTGTTGTCTGGTGCCAGAATAAGCAGATCAACCCTGTTGATTGCACTCCTTCCACTATAGTCACCTACATGCTCCACCTGCTGGACGCAGGGTTGGTATTTAATTCACTGAAGTTACACCTGGTAGCTCTGTCAGCGTACACCACCTCGCATAATAAGGTATCGTGGTGGAAAGTACCAGTGGTTAAAGCCTTCATGGAAGGAGTAAAGAGACTTCACCCTCCAATTTCTAATCCACCACCAGGATGGGACCTTAATGTGGTGCTGGCTAAACTCATGGGCCCTCCCTTTGAGCCCATGCATAAAAGCAGTCTCAAACACCTGACATATAAAATGGCCTTCTTGGTAGCCATTACGTCTATAAGAAGGGTCAGTGAAATCTAGGCTCTGTCAGTGCAGGGTCCTTTCTTTACTGTCCATAAAGATAAACTGGTTTTACGAACACACCCTAGGTTCTCACCTAAGTTTATTTCAAAATTCCACGTGAACCAGTCCATTCAGCTTCCGGCTTTCTTCTAAGACCCACAAAGCTCGGCTGAGGTGAAACTACACACCCTAGATGTGCGTAGGGCGGTCCTATACTATGTAAACAAGACCAAACCGCTAAGGTAAACAGACCAACTGTTTGTCTCCGTAGCTACAGGAGGGAGATCACGTCTCTAAAGGTGCCATCTCTAAGTAGATTATAAACTGTATCCAGCTGTGTTACTCCCTTTCTGAAAAAAACTGCCTTTTACGCCAAGAGCCCAATCTACAAGAGGCATTGGGGCCACTCTGGATTTCATTGCAAATTTACCCCCTCAACACCATTTGCAAAGCAGCTACCTGGACCTCTATTCACACTTTTACTCAGCACTACTGCATTGACACCCATTCCAAGACAGATACTCGAGTGGGACAAGCGGTTCTAAGACATTTATTTGCTCATGACCCTTCTCACATCCCATCTCCTTCTTCTAACACTGCTTGCTAATCTATGCACAGCATGTGATCTAAGCAGATTCCACAAGCCTCAGAAGGGATACATTACTCACTGTAATGGTACTTCTGATGCTTGTATCTGCTTAGATTCACATGCGACCCTCCCTTCCTCCCCTCTGAGAGAAGGCGCATGGATGCTTGTAGTCTTATCTTTCTATCTATCTACTTGGATAATCTGTACTCGTGCTACTCCTCATGCTACTCCTCATGCTACCTCATGTCAGAAAAAATAATATCTGAGGGTCCTAGACGCGTGAGGGATCATGGGTACAGAGGACGTCACACTAAAGATAGCATTACTGACACGCCCTGTGTTGACGCCCATTTTCGAATTTCGAAAAACAACCTGTAATACTCTGCAGCTTCCACTAGATGTCAGCCCATGCACAGCATGTGAATAAGCTGATACAAGTATCAGAAATACGATTACGGTGAGTGATGTATCCCATATATTGTTTTTGATACAAACAATGTTAGCTTGTTCCATAGTACTGAATCCCTAATGTGTAAAACCTGAATACTGCTCATCTCCCTCTTGAGATAAGTCTGACTGCTTACCCGCAGCTACCAACTAAATCTTTGTGGTACAGACTGATACCAAAGGGGATTTGTTGCATATACCTGTAGTCTTAATCTTCTGTAGTGCTCCCTAAGGGAACGGCACAGTATTCTGCCTAATAGTGAGTGACCTGTGGTCTCATGATGCCCAGAAGACGTCAATTAGCTAGAATTGAGAGCGATCAGACTAGTCCTGGATGTCCTGCCTTCAGTACAGGGCAAGACTGTGCTGGTCCTGACAAACAAAGGTTTCCATGTACTTCAACACCACGGGTGTTTTGTGATGCTTGCATCTGTAATGTAAATTGGTCTTATATTGCACCCTTCTTCCAATGATGTTTGCCTTGCTGCTCATGGCTCTGAAAGAAAGGAGGGTAGGGTATGTTAGTCGGATGGCGGGAAAGCATATAATATTGGCATTGATGGATGCAGGTTGGAAGTACCAGTTGTGTGTCGATATGAAAATCTCGGTTTGTGGTGGGTATCCCCCAGGCAGGTTATCCATATGGGCAGCCATTGCAGAGAAGCAATGCGATTGATGTTCTAGGGACTGCAGCACGGTCTCTAATGGCAGCCCATCTCACCGGCAGCAAGATCATTGCAGATGCCTTGAGCAAACAGATTTCACCCTCACACGAGTGCGAGCTCTGTCAGGAATTCTGGCTGAGATTTTCTCTGATGGACTCCTCAGCTGGACCTCTTTGCTTTCATTGTGAAGATGAAAATGCAGCTATTTTGCTGCAGTGAATTTCTGCTGCATGGAACTCTGGGATGGATCACTGGTAGAGTGATTATTCGATCTACTAGATTTCCCACCGAACTATACCAGTGGTTCTATTGAGGCTTTGCCTGTTGGGTTCCATGATGATTTTGATAACTCATGAATAAGCCCAAAGAATGTGGTACCCAGGCTTGGTGGACATGTCCATTTGCCTTGCTTCGCGCCTTACACGGATAGCATTTCGAATGAATTGTGTCCTCCGATGTATTCGACAGCTTTGACATGTAATGTCCACAGCTGTGTACTTGGAAAACATTTTTGGCAGAGGGCTTCCTGCGTCGATGGCGTCTGGTCGATGTCCCTTTAAGGCTTCCGTTAAGGGCGACGTCACGGGATGTTATAAATAGGCTGCATGGCGCCCATAGCCCCAGTTCAGTTTTTTCCGCAATAGTTTTTGCTTCGGAGACTCGGAGCGCCTCGTGTATTCCTCGTGAATGTCTTCTTTAAGACTTGCCGGGACTGCAAGTCGAAGATTTTGATTACAGACCAGCATCGCATTTGTTTGTGGTGCCTGGGCGAGAGTCATGACACAGACGACTGTTGTAAATGCCAGTCGCTGACTGCTAAGGCCTTGCGGGAGCGTAAGGGGAAGTTACAGGTAGGAAGGGGTTCTAAACACAGTAAGTCTCGTAAATCTACTAAGGGGATGTCCACTGACGATTCGAGGGGCAACTCTCCATGTCAGAAGGAGTCCCGGGGATCTCGGTCCCGGAGTGGTTCCTGCCATTCGTAGTCCTTGTCTCGGCATTCCAGGAAGCGCTGTCACCGGTCGCCTTCCCCGTTGTCCTCAGAGGAACGCGCCATGAGGAAAGTGGCTTGTCCTACTAAGTAATCGACTCGAGAGGAATTGTCTGCCTTCAGGGAGCAGATGCTGGTGATTTTCCAATCCCAGGGCACCGTTTCGTCTGCACCTTTGCAAGAAGCCGGCAGGGAACGGTCTCGGTCCGTGGCTCGTGCGCCTTCAGGCTTGGGTCCTCGGAGCGATTCTTATTGGGAACCTTTGAGGTCACGTTTGGACAAGGTTCAGGCTGATAGCAAGAGATGTGCTTCCAGGCCTCGGTCTTTGTCCCTGGCGAGACCGCAGAAATCTGGTAAGGGCTCGAGGTCGGCGCTGCGTCAGTCTGATACAGATGTCGAAGCTTTGCCTTCACACCAGCCCTCGGCGCCCTTGATGCCTTTGGGGCCTTTTGGCCAGAATTTGCCGCTGGAGGTCCCTGGTACTCTGGATCCTCCAAGGAAGGCCACTTCCAAGTCTGAGGCCTGTTAAGGATTCCAGTCCGAGGCAGTTTTTTCTCCCTCTGGATGACATCTGAGGATAGACGTCGGATTTAGAATTTGACCCTGTTGAGCTTGATGTGGCTCCGGTCTTTTCCAGGGACAGTCAGTTGGAAGAGTTACAGCAATCTCTTCATGATGCCGGTGGCCTGGACACTTCTCCTGAGGTGGTGTTTGGCAGACCTGAGCCTGGTGCTCATGCTGAGTTGTCCTACAGGAGGCTGATGGCTAGGGTCACTGAGTATCATGGTTGGTCTAGTCCGCCAGAAGCTTTTATGCAGGATGACTTAACGGATATTATGGATCAAGGTCCGTCCTCTGACCTGGTGTTAGCTTTTCATTTGACGCTGCAGAAAAGGGTGGCGCCTGCTTGGCAGACACCAGAATCTCTTCCGGCAGTTAACAAATCGTTAACAAAAAAATACTGCCCTTCCGGTAGCGACCCCAGCTACCGTTCCTCTCACCCAACTCCCGAGAGTTTGGTGGTTCAGGCGGCTACGGCCACCTCGAGGCAGGCGACGTACCCTACCATCCCTCCTGATAGGAACGACAAATGCTTCGATGGTTGGGCACGCAAGGTGTTTTCTGCGGTGAGTATGGCCTTGAAGTCGGCCAACTCCACTTGTACCTTTGCAAGATTTTCACACACACTGTGTGGAATTGTTTCTCTAGCGGCTGAGCATATTCCCGAAGGGTAAGAAAGGGATGGGTTCCTTGCTCTCGTGCAAGATGGCAAGGATGCCATGTTTGAATCCCTTCAGTCGCGTTTGGACACAGCCGACAGTGTTAGCCGGTCCATGGCTGCGAGCACCGTTATACGCAGATTTGCGTGGTTGAAGTCGGGTTTTGCTCCAGATGTGCAAGCCTGTCTTCTGAACATGCGCTTTGATGGCACACATTTGTTTGGCAGCAAGGCTGACGAGAGCCTTGAGTTGCAGACCTCAAAAGCTGTGGCTAAGTCTTTGAGCATAGCTGTGCTTTAACCTCTGCCTTTTCGTCCTAGTGGACAGCAGTGGAGGGGAGGTTCTTTTCGTTAATACTCCTCCTTTGGTAGGACGAGAGGAGTCGCCAGTCAAAAGGGTCAGTGTGAAAATACCCATGGTGATAGGGGAAATAGGGGTGCCAAAGCCGCTCAGGCAGCTGCCTCTTTGCCTTCAGGCACTGCCGCAGCTACCCCTAAACAATCATGAGGCCATGTTCCATTGTTCGCCGGTTGGGGGCACACTGTCTCAGCATCTCGAAGAATGGGGAGCTATTACTTCGGATGCGTGGGTTCTGGATACAATAGCCCACGGCTACTGCCTTCCCTTACTAAAGCGGCCTCACGACAATCCACCGGGGAATCTCTTTGAAGCGTCCAGATCCACTCCTTGTGCAGGAAATCTTGACCCTGCTGGAGAAAGGTGCTATAGAACTGGTGCCTGTAGCAGAGAGGAACAAGGGATGGTAACCAGACCACCTGTGAAGTGAGGATACAATCCACAACTACTTGTCAAGAGGCGCGACAACGGTAAGGAGGGCAGGCGGGCGTGCGACAAGGGATTTTGTAGACCTGGACAGCAAGTGCTCTCACACACTGCGGTGGGACTCCACCCCCCCCCCCCCCCCCCCCCTCTCTGCCATCCGACAGCGATCACGATCACAGACACACTTACCCCTGTACACTGAAGAAGGAACTACGCCTAACACGGGTTGCATGGTAGGGACACACCGCAACATTAGTCCACGAACAGAGAGGGGCACGGACCAGGCGCTACTATAACACGCACGTCCGATACCATTGCTGTTAAGTGCCCACGATAAGGGAACAACGCTGGTTCCAAAGTCACAGCACAGACCAGATCTGAGTGCCATACGCCTTTACTGTTCCCCCGTGATCTGTAACCGTGGATTAACTGTAGAACACGTAACGTCGGAGTGGCTGCTTTCTGGCTGTATTCCTACTGAAGCCTTGCCTGCACCTGCAACAACCTCTCCCAGCGAACCATAAGACTACAGGCACGTGAAGAGGACTGTATATCACAGGCTACCAGCTCCCTGACCGGTTGTTACACAAGGATCTACCAGTGCACTGGACTATGTGAATCAGCTCTCCCCAGATACAACGCAGTAATCTAAAGGCGCTTGGCAACAAATCCCCCCCTTCTAGTGGGGTAAGGGGACCTGAGGCAAAGCTCTTGCTCCCCCACAACCCCCTCAACGTCTTTTAGTTACACCTTTAAGGGAGGTCACAGACTGGAACAAGCCTACCACCACGGCACACTCAAGCAAATGTAACCCGTCATGCCCACACTACAACCAACGCTACCTGTGGACAACCCTCCCTCTCATACATGGTGGAATTTAAGTGTGATAATCGCATCATGCACTGCTGAAGACATAGCGCATCCCCTACCACACAGGTCACCAAAAGAAACGGGGGGGGGGGGGTGGACGTGGTAGAAAGGAAAGAACACAATCTAATGTGCCGTTTGGAGGTCAACCACAGCACCCCGCAAGTAACGTGCTACAAAAGACCCCATGGTACTAATACTCTACCCCATCTAAGAAGATTAAGGATATGAGGCAGCCAGCAAGATCCCAATGTGCATCAAACCACAACGAGGAGAAATAGAGCCAATATCTGAGCCAGAGATACCAGTGGAAGATGCCCAAAGTGCTATTGACAAATTTACAACAGCACCGAGAAAGGTGACTGAGGTCACCATGTCTTCGGAACCAACACACAGATAAATCCTGTGACACCAACAAGTACCATGGCAGTCTTTGCGGCCATGCAGCAAGGTTTCTCTTCCCTTAACGAGAAATTGGATGGGATAACAGCTAATGTGGTGACCATCAAGAATCAGTTGGATAAGACCACAGGCGGAGACCCGAATCAGCACTACATGAGACCCACCGGAAGCGCTACAGAACACTGTGTTAACAATGGCGAAAGAATTGGGTTCGGTTAAAATCAAGTGTGAAGATTTGGAAGCCAGATCTCGATGCAACAACATGCACATAATTGGCGTACCAGAAAAAGCCTTGAAGGGCCCCATGGAACTAGCTGTGGAAAAACTACTGCGTGACCTCCTGGGAGATCCCGGATGGTCACCTATCTTCATCGTAGAGCGTGCACACAGATCGCTGGTGCCACGACCTAGACCCGGTGCCTACCTGAGTCCCATCAAAGCGCGTATGATGAACTATAGGGACAGAGACTTGGTGTTGAAGGCGGCTAGAGATGACCAGGAACTGAGATTGGAGGCCAGCACTCTCTGCATAGTCCCAGACTACACACTGGCAGCCCAGCAAGAAAGACGCTCGTTCACAGGGGACAAGAAACTGCTACGAGATCGACATATCCCATATGCTATTTTGTACGCTGCCAGGTTGAGATTACAACACCAAAACAAGACTTATTTCTTTATATTCCCTGAGGAGGCGACGAGTTTCGTCGAGGCCAATAGTCCTCTAACTCCACATCAACCAGCGAATGAGGACGACACCTGAAATGTTGCGCGCTCACCAGTAATGTTTTAGTGATGTGAGAACACGGGGAAAGGGGGCAAAGGCACCCTTGTGCGGGAGTTCACATAGTTTGTTTCAGTTAAGATTTGATATGTGATAAATGTTGTGTGTATTCTCAAATATTCGGGCATACACGTTCTGCTCCTCGGTGCACGACATGAACTCCAGAATAGACTTATGGCTACTATCTCATGAAGCATTACACTGGATCACCAATACTCATATATATATATATATATATACACACCCTAGTACATACTAAAATCACTCACCCATTCAGATATCATTACTAATCCCAGAGATTAAAATACATAGACCCCCATGGATATTCAAATCTGCAGCACTAACCGACCTGGTCTATAAGACGTCGCTAGCCCAACATATTCAGGAATATTTTAAAATTAATGAAGGCTCAGTGTCTAGTCAAGCTGTGTTATGGCATGCTTTTAAGGTATGCATCAGAGGCACCGCTATGTCGACTGAATTCGGAGTGTTGATAGACATTCGGAGGGATCTAGCGCGACAGGAAAAGACATCGGCAGTAAACGGGACCAGTATGCACAATCACCGTCCCGTCTCCCCCCCCAGCTGGGACTAGACATCAAGACCCAGGTGGAGGAATTCAGGGAAGCAGCTGATCGTGAGATCCGCTACTTTGATAGGCCTGCAGCAGCTCAGCGATATGTGGAGCGTGAGCGCCCGGACAGATTGCGGGCGAGGATGGTAAGGGGGGAGCGCGGACCCACGAGAATTCCATGTAGAACACGAAATGATGTAATCGTGGCCACGGAACAAAAGGAGATCGAGGAGGCATGCTAAGATTTTTATAAACGCTTGTATTCCCTGAAGAGTACTGCTGCGGATCCCGAGATAGATCAATATTTAGCCCAAATACCAACGACACTTCGATCTACCACAGCCAGAGGAGCTCTAGAGGCCCCGATCACGATAGCTGAGATATCCGAAGCCATTAAGGCATTACCCATTGGGAAAGCGCCGAGGGCCTCGGTGCAGAATTCTACAAAGAGTTAACCCCTTATACCCAAACTGCACACTCTTTGATCAGAAACCCTAGAAGGAGGGAGCTACCCGCAACCACCAGAGAAGCTCTCATTACTCTGCTACGTGAGCCAGGGAACCCCCCCCATCCCTCCCTCCCCCCCCGAGGATTGTGGCTCGTATAAGCCACTATCATTAATAAACACTCATGCAAAAATGTTCGCAAAGATCCTGGCCACACGACTAACTCCACTAATGTCTTATATGGTCCACGAGGATCAAGCAGCATTCATAACTGGCAGATCCATGGCAACACATATGAGGCACTGCCACAAAATATTAGCAGCGATACCCGGGGAACTAAAAGGGTGGCAGTCTCATTAGATATGCTAAAGGCCTTTGACAGTCTATTGGCAGTTTCTGTTCAGGGTTCTACAGAATTATGAGTTCGGCACGAACTTTATTAAGTGGATTAATGTGTTATATACACGTCCCTACTCTAGAATAAGTATTAACGGTACACTATCAGAAGTGTTGGAGTTAGTGGGGGGCACTCGTCAGGGTTGCTTGTTGTCCCCACTTTTATTTGCAGCAGTGATAGAACCGCTGGCGGATCTACTCATGGCTAGATATGGCAAACTTGGATTGCTCGTAGAGGGCATGCAAGAGATTATCACATTGTACGCTGACAATATTCTGTTATATTTAAAAAATCCTGGGCATACTCTGGGTAAGGTTCTATCAGTGGTCAAAACATTCAGCAACTACTTGGGCCTGAAGCTGAACGCTGCCAAATCGGAGGTTTTCCCGCTCACAGATGCAACTGTCCAACCATCGGAACTCCACGGACTTCTTTGGAGTCCAGTTCATATAAAGTATCTGGGGGTTAATGTAGCCAGAACAGCAGAGTTATCCTGTGCGCTGAACTATGATGCTCTGGCTGATGCCTGTTGTGTTAAAATGAAACTATGGAGAGCCCTTCCAATATCAATGTTAGGCAAGATCGCCCTTATAAAAATGATATTTCTCCCTAAACTTTTAGTAACGTGCCGGTATGGCCAGGCAGGACAATGTGTGCGAAAATAGGGGGGGAATGCACTGCATTGGTATGGGGCGGACACTCTAGACTGAAATGGAGGTTCTCCAGCATGGGGTCTGGCATGGATTCACATGCTCATGAATATTCCCCGTCGTCAGGCTGGGAATCCTCGGTAAAGAAAAAAACCAGTATCAGTTTCGTTTCTGATCTGTCTTTCGTAGTAATAACCAATCACTGGTCTCTGCGTCATACTGACCACAGCCAATGACTGCCCTCTACCTAAGCACCGCCTCTGGCAGCCATCTTCAGATTTTTACCGCACGTTCATGTGTTGGGATCCTCGTGCTATTGCTCTCGAGCGTTAGTGCTATTTTTTCGCGCTTTTCACAAAAACTTCGATTCTTTCGGTCAAAAGAGCCTCAAGCTCCACCGATCCTACATCCGATCAACGGTGACCCGTGTCGGATTCATCTGTGCCCCTCAAGGGTGAAGATTTCGTCGAGCTACGCTTCGGAGGACTCCAGAAGCTTCTCAGGCCCGGTCTCGGAGATGGCCCAGGAGAAGGGAAGCTCGACGCCCGGAAAGCTGTTCAGGGCCTGCCCTGGATGCCAGCTGCAGAACGTCTTCAAGGAGGACGAACACTCTTTCTGCCTTTACTGCCTTCATGGGGACAAGACGCACGTGGAGAAGGACTGTGCGTTTTGCGGCAACATGTCGGAACGGACCATGAAGGACCGCCATCAACGTCTCGCCAGCTGGCTGGAGGGTAAGAGCCCGTCTGGCGAGAAGAAGAAGAAATCTGAGCGGTCTTCTAAGACCTTTGAGGGCGCCCCGGCGACGGGGGCCCAACATAAGGCCAAGCACCGCGAGTCCGCTGGCACCGGGAGCGCCGAACGGTCGGGCTCTACGGGCGCCAGGCAGGGCGCACCCTCCCCGGCACCATCAACCACGAGCCAACGCTCTGGGTCGGGTAAGAGGAAGGCCGAGCACCCGGCGAAGCTCCTGGAGAGACCCCGGTCGAGCTCTAAGGCAGAGGAGGAGCGTGGCAGTGCCCCCTCCCTCAAGGATAAGGCGGTGAGCGCACCTAAGGTGGTGAAGGCCTTGATCCATTCGACCAAGCCCTCTATCGAAACGGTCGCGGCGGCCCTGGCCCAGCCTGTGGAGGCTGCACCAGTGGTGGCGGCCTCGGGGCCCAGAATCTCCCTGCCTCCTCGGAGGGAGTCTTCTTTCGTGCCCATCGATAGGACCCCCGTGAAACCCTCCGTGGGGAAGAAGGGGGGGCAGGGCGTCGGCGTAGATTCGGCCTCAACCTCAGAAGAGGAACTGATCGAGGTCTTAAGCCACGGCCTAGGCGTGGAACAAGACCAGCCCGTCGGAATGGGCCCCGACGCAGGTGACGACGACGACATCGTCGAGGATACCGACGGGGCCCCTGCTCGCCCGTCGGATTCCCCTCTGCCAGCGCCGCAAGACAACTCAGCGGCCATTTTGTTGGCTATACAGTCCTTATGCTCCGAGATAAGGACGAGACTACCGTTACCGACGGAGGAACCTCTCCCGTCGGGGGATCCAGAACCGGGACCTTCTGGTGTTCCCCCTACCAAGAAAAGAAGGATTCATCCACCGCCTCCTTTTCAACTGTCGCGCCCCGTCCAGCCCTCCTCCCCGTCCACCCGAGGGGATGATACGGGGACTGACACGGCAGCGACGGGTACGGACGACGAGGCATACGACGAGGATTTTCCGTCGTCGCCTCCCACCAGGGCTTCTCCGCCCGACGAGATTGGATCGTTCCACTCAATGATCGCCAGGGCATCCGAGCTTTTCCAACTCTGCCCTGAGGAGAAGAAAAAGGAAGGCTTCCTTTACCAACGGCGCGAGACCAAGAGGAAGACGGTCCTCGCAGTGCCTCTGTTGGACGACATTTGGGATGAGGGCCTTTCCCTCCTCAAGAACCCTTCCACGACGCCAGCGAAAAGAGACCGGTACGAGAAAGTACCGGGTCCCGGACTCAGCCCCCCTATGCCTCCGGGCGCAGCCTACCCCGGACTCCGTCGTCTCCGCGGCAGCCAGGAAGAAAGCGGGGGGGGGTGCGGCCTCCACGTCGACTTCCCCGCCGGACGGCGAGGGAAAGAAATTGGATGCCATGGGGCGCAGAGTCATCTCGTCGGCGGCGACGACGATTAAAGCGGTCAACGCCTTGGCTATCGTGGCCCGCTACGACAGGGAACTCTGGTACAAGATAGCTCCCCTGCTGGATTTTCTGCCGGACGACAAGAGGGCGGAGGCCCTTGAGATCCTGCAGGAAGGTGAGGTGGCCTCGGACCACGCCATCACCGTGGCGACGGACATCGCCGACACTGGGTTCCGCCAGATGGGCAACGGCGTTTGCCTTCGACGTCGCGGATGGCTCAAGGCTACGGACTTTCGGCAGGACGTCCAGACCAGGGTCCTGGACATGCCCTTCGACGGGAACAACCTGTTTGGGAAGACAGTGGACGATTCCCTTCAGGCCATCAAGGCGGATACTGAGACGGCCCGGGCCCTTGGAGTACTGCAGCAACGGCGGACGCCCTTTCGGAGCGGCGGAGGCAAGGGCGCCTCCAAAGGTTCCGGCGGCGGTTTCGCTTCCTACCGTCAAGCGGCCCGCTCGTCGTCGCAAGAGGCCTACAGAGGACGAGGCAAGTCTGGCGGACCCCGCCGTCGTCGCCAAGGAGGCCAAGGCGGCAAGGCCGCGTCCAAGCAGGATTGAACCGGCCGTGGGGTCGGGCCCCCACCGAAGCACCCCGGTGGGAGGCCGGCTGGCGGGCTTCGTCAGCGTGTGGGAGTCCATCTCCACCGACCGTTGGGTGCTGGACGCCCTGGCCCGGGGCCACGCGCTCGAGTTTCAAAGAAGGTGCCCGCGCGTCCCCCCCGTGGCCAGGAAAGAACTTCACGTCCCTCAACTTCTCCTGGAGGTAAAGGCGATGCTCAGAAAGGGCGCCATCGAACTCGTCCCAAAGAGGCTTCGGGGCTCCGGAGTCTACTCGCGTTACTTCCTCGTGAAGAAGAAGACGGGAGGATGGCGCCCCATCCTGGACCTGCGACGCCTGAACAAGTTCATCAACGCGCAGAAGTTCCGGATGGTCACCCTCCAGCACGTCCTGGGTCAGCTGGAGGAAGGAGACTTCCTATCGTCGTTGGATTTGGAGGATGCCTACTTCCACATTCCCATCCTAAAGGGGCACCGAAAATTCCTCAGATTCGTGGTCCAAGGGCGTCATTACCAGTTCAAAGCCCTTCCCTTCGGACTGCGGTCGGCACCCAGGGTTTTCACCAAGTGCCTCGCACCGGTGGCGGCGCAGCTGCGCCGCGAGGGGATTCACGTCTACCCCTACCTGGACGACTGGCTCATCCGCGCCAAGACGAGGGAGCTCGCCGTGGTCCACACGGCAAGGACCGTCCAACTCCTCACGGACCTGGGATTCTCCGTGAACTACGCCAAATCCCACCTGGTGCCCGCGCAAGTCGCACTGTTTCTGGGAGCGAGGCTCGACACAGTGTCCCTTCTGGCCTCCCCGTCGGAGGAGAGGACCAGGACCATCCTGGGCAAGGTGCAACGGATGTTGGTGGCCGACGCGGCCAAGGTGAGGTCCATCAAGACCCTCCTCGGGATGATGTCTTCCTGCATCTACCTCATTCCCATGTGCAGGCTCCGGATGCGCCCGTTGCAAGAGTTCCTGGATGCGCGCTGGATCCAGACGACGGGCAGCTTCGAGGAAAGGATCAAGCTCGACGAGAGTTTCCGACGAGCGATACGGTGGTGGGGCACCCGCGCGCATCTGACGGCGGGCATGGACTTCCAGACCCCAGCCCACCAGGTGACTGTGACCACGGATGCCTCCCTAGAAGGGTGGGGAGCGCACACCGAATACCTGCACGCAAGGGGACTCTGGCTCCCGACGGAGAAGTCCCTGCATATCAACGTCCTGGAGCTCCGTGCAGTGTTTTGGGCCCTCAGGTCCTTCCTTCCGTCCCTCAAGGGCAAGGTGGTGAGGATCTTCACCGACAACACCACCACCATGTTTTACATCAGGAAACAGGGCGGAACCAGGTCCCCAGCGCTGTCCAAGGAGGCGCAGGACCTGTGGCATTGGGCCGTCGCCCAAGGGATTCTTCTGGTGCCGTTTCATCTGGCAGGGATAAAAAACACCATCGCCGACTCACTCAGCAGGGAGCTGCGCTCGTGCCACGAGTGGGAACTACGGCAGGATCTGGTGGATCGCCTCTTCCGACGGTGGGGCACACCCCAGATCGACCTGTTCGCGACGGCGACGAACGCCAAGTGCCGGAGGTTTGCCAGCAGGTTTCCCCAGACGAGGAGCATGGGCGATGCTTTCTCGTTCCCCTGGGAGGGCCTGTTCCTCTACGCGTTCCCTCCCTTGCCTCTGCTAATCCGGCTCGTCAACCAGCTCAAGAGGTCACGGTGCAGGATGATCCTCGTCGCACCTGCGTGGCCGAGGCAGATATGGTTCCCGGACCTTCTGGACTTGTCGGCGTCCCCGCCAATCAAGCTGCCGGCGGACGCGGATCTACTCTCCAGGGAAGGAGGCGCCATCCTCCACCACGACCCGAAGTCGCTGAACTTGCAGGCCTGGCTCCTGCAGCGCTAGAGTTTGGAGGATACGACATACCGGCCGATTGCAGAGAGGTTCTTGCAAAGGCCAGGGCGTCCTCGACTCTTAAATGCTACGGACACAAATGGAAGAGGTTTTCTGTCTGGTGCCACGCACAGAAGATTAACCCTCTACGGATTACGGCTCCCCAAGTGCTGCCGTACCTGCTGACGCTGGCCAAAGCTGGTCTGGCACACGCGTCCATCAAGATTCATCTTGCTGCGATCTCCCGATACACCAGAACCACGGGCCGGACGTCCTTGTGGTCTCATCGTCTGGTGAAAGAGTTCATGAAGGGACTGTTCAGATCGTTCCCGCCGGTGAAGGCTCCGGCCCCGGCGTGGGAGCTCAACGTGGTGCTGACCAAACTTATGGGACCTCCATTCGAGCCTCTGCACTCGGCCCCGTTGAAGTTTCTATCGTGGAAAACAGCTTTTCTCGTGGCCATCACCTCCGCACGACGAGTGGGAGAGATCCAGGCCCTTTCCTGCAAGGCCCCGTACTTGACTTTCCACGACACGAGGGTAGTGCTCAGGACGCACCCCTCCTTCATGCCCAAGGTACCGTCGGACTTTCATCTCAACGAACCCTTGGTGTTACCTGTGTTCTTCCCGTCGCCTTCGTCGCCGGCTGAGAGGACTTTGCACTCGCTGGATGTAGCTAGAGCGCTGAAGTTCTACGTGGACCGCACGAAAGGTTTTCGGAAGACGTCACAACTCTTTGTGAACTTTGGACCTGTCAATCAGGGGAAGGCTCTCTCGAAGGCTTCCATCTCCAGATGGCTCTCCGGCTGTATCATGTACTGTCACCGGTTGGCAAACCGACCGCTGCCTGGCCGTCCGAGAGCCCATTCCACCAGAGCGATCGCAGCTACCACGGCGTTCCTATCTGGTGTGCCCCTGCTGGACATATGCAGGGCTGCTACGTGGAGGTCGACGCACACCTTCACGAAATTCTACTGCGTCGACCGGGATTCCAGGGAGGAGTCCAGGGTCGGCCAAGCAGTGCTGCGCAACCTGTTCGCCTGAGGTGAGCCTGGTGAGGAGGTAAGATGCTTAATGTTGAGTTGATGTGATGCTTAATGTTGAGCCTTTGCCACCTCCCGTGGTTGTGCATGTGTGTACTGCTATGTATTCTTTATTCATGAGCATGTGAATCCATGCCAGACCCCATGCTGGAGAAGGAACAAGTTACTTACCTGTAACTGTTGTTCTCCAGCATGGGTCTGGCATGGATTCACATGCGAACCCTCCCGCCTACCCCTCTGCGGCTCTTCACTTGGTCATACTGCCACTTCACGTGCTTCCAAATCTGAAGATGGCTGCCAGAAGCGGTGCTTAGGTAGAGGGCAGTCATTGGCTGTGGTCAGTATGACGCAGAGACCAGTGATTGGTTATTACTACGAAAGACAGATCAGAAACGAAACTGATACTGGTTTTTTCTTTACCGAGGATTCCCAGCCTGACGACGGGGAATATTCATGAGCATGTGAATCCATGCCAGACCCATGCTGGAGAACAACAGTTACAGGTAAGTAACTTGTTCCTTGTTAGGTAAGATTTACACAGAGCTGGAAAATCTTCCTTTCCTGGTTCAACTCCAGAACTTTTTGCTTTTCTAGTGGGATATTTTTCATTAATACCTCAGTGAGTGGGAACCTTTTTCCACACTCACCTGTTTTTACCTCTTTTTATGGGTGTCATTTTTAAGACTCTCCGTAGTGCCTTATTAAAGTTATCATGCCTAACAACTTATTGGCAATAAGTGCCTGTTGTTGCTGGGTTGCCCTAGGGACTCCCCATTTAACTTTCTTGTGCTAACCTTGAGTGAACTACAGTTCCCAAGGGTAGAAATGATCTTTGGATCCCTTTTACATTTGATTTTGTGAAATAAGCACCCCCCACGTTATGTGGAGTGCTGGGGAGATGCAATGTATCCCCTTTCACATTAAAACTGTAACAATTCTGTTACAGTGACAAGCTTACCTTTAATGGCTGGTGGCAATGATATTTTTTACTAATTTGGTGCACCGTTACTGCGGGCTGTAATCACAGCTGCAGTAAAGGCACCTAAGGGTGCTCATTTTACCAAAATGGCCCCTGTCTTCTTTTTCTGCCATTTTAGTGTTTCCTGTCGTTTTTTGTTCCTTCCCCTGACATTCAGGGCAGGAAATTCCTTTGTTTGAGTTTTGTCTTAGGCGGGCGTCCCCTGGACACCCCGCCCAGGCTCCAGTCAGTCTGTAAGCACAGGAAGTGGGGGAGGAGTCCAAAACTTCCCCCTCCTTTGTCTAAGGCCTTCCTTGAACTGGGCCAAATCCCAGTGGGGGGGGGGGTTAGCTGTCCTGATTGGACAGCCAAACGCCCCTTTCTTTAAAATGCAGGGAGAGAATGCAGAGCTTGTGTTGCAGTTCATGATAAATATTGGAAACCTGGAAGCTGAAGTCATGTCCACCACTGGAACAGAAAACCGAAGAGGATAACGAAGGAAAAGCGGCAGGAATGATTTCCAGCGACCAGAGAGCCTGCTGTGTAACCGGAGCCTGCGGCAGCCCTTCCTTCCGATCGACCTGGGGTCTCCGAAAACGACGACCCGAACCCAGAGCCTGGTGAGACCCACTAGACTCAGGAAGACCTGCATTTTGAGCCATCCCACTGGTTGCTGCGACCTTGCGTTCTTGCAATATCCCAATACCCTGGGACCTCCAGCCACTGTGCGGTGCACGGTCTTCCGAATTCCAAATCTCGCTGAAACTTCGTGGGCATCCTGGTGTATCTCCAGAGACACGAATAGAGTCCAAAAAGTCCCCTGAGAAGAGTGCTGGACCTTTTTAAACGACGAGAATTCAACCACGATTTTCTGTCTTCTGTGCTCCTTGAAAAGGCGCCAAACCCACAGAACCGCATTCAGCCACGAGAGTAATCTTGCCTAGAGCCTTCTTCATCGATCCCTGCTGCAAAGTCCCTTCTGAGGTCTTGTGTTCAGTCTCCAGGACAAGGAATCCACTGACCGGGTATTTGGCTGCAGTCCCTGAAGTTCTCCTGCTGCAATCTCTTCTTCATTGCTGAGGTAATGTGTTGGCTTGGGTATACACTTACCGTCAGCCTGTTGGGATTTCTGTGTAGTCCTGGGGTGTTTTCTGTGATTGGGAGGTCCCTCGTCCAGTACACCCAGTCCCACTGCTAGAATCCTGCTGGGGTGTCTTCTGAGAAGCCCCTGGACCCTCTTCTAACCCTAGAAGTAAAGTACTCGCCTGTTTGCCCAGTTTTACTAAGGAACTCTGACTTTTGCTACTAAGGAACTTATTCTAACACTGCCTGTTGGTCACTAGTCCTAGTGACCCCCCTTCTACCACTGAGAACACTCATGCTCTAAGGGAAAGACTTTGAAGGGATTGGGACTTCTGCCTAGAAAAGAAATCAAGTGTTTTACTTACTTGTAAAGAATTGGTGGGTAACTGGAATTCTAAGAGTGACCAGTTACCAAAGTTCTTATTGATCTTGAATGTGTGATGAACTATTCTTAAAAGTATGGTTAAACCTCTTTTCTTCCTTAGCCACTGTTTTGCCAGACTAAAAGAAAGTAATTGTAAAGGTGTTTTACTCTCCTGTGATTAGGTTGTGCCTCTTTACAAAAGTAATGTGTTGGTTTCACCAGATTATTCCTATAGGGTAATTGTATGAGTGTCCTCCAACTGTTGGTGTCACCAGGTTAGTCCTGTTAGGTTAATTGTCTTAGTGCCCGTCAACTGGGTCTTGCTTCCCCTGACTTGCTGCTAGCCTGTCCTTAATAAGCCTTCATTAGGTTGTTGCCTACCTAGAATAACTTTTCAGTAAAGTGTGACATTGGGTTTTACTTTCCCCTTCATTGTGAAGTTAAAGTTAGTGGGTTTTACTTACCTTGTGTTAGCTGTGTGCCATCCAAAACAAGTTACCAGAGTTATTGCTTACCTAAATCTGAGGTTCACTGATTTCCAAAGCATCTGTAATTGTATATTACATCCTTAGGTTTTACTCATCTGGTATAACTCTCTGTTATAACAAAAGTGCTTATAGGTGTTTACTGCACCTAGAATTAGTGTTTCACTATTCACCAAAAGTATATTGTCCAGTTGACTGTTTATGTGAGTTCTTCCAAGAGTCACTGTACAACTGGAAGGGCCCACTGTCCTTGTATTACCAAAATTAATCTAAAAGTAACCATTGGTCTTTTACTCCCAAAGAATAGGCTTGACCTATGATAAATGTGTATAACAAGGTTTTGACTTCCCTAGAACTACTGTTGGGTGTTCCAAATAAGGTTTATACTTGGGTCTGTGTACTTTCAAGTACAGTGTTGTATTTTATATTGTGATTTCAAATAATGTTAGTACTTACTTAACCCCTAGATTTGTCTGGGTTTACCTGTATTTAAATAAATCCTTTATTTTTACAATACATAGTGTTTCAGTGTTTCTTTGGATCATTTGTATTACAATGTTCACTTGTACTGTATCTACTGCCCTCTCTCCCTCCTAAAATAAGCCTGGCTGCTCGGTCTACGCTACCCCGAACTCAGGTGGTACAGCCTTATACTAAAAGTGAAGTCTTGTACTGCCTCAGTAGAATGGTTTTGTTAGGCCCTTAACTGGACTTCAGAAAAACTGTCCTAACAGAGGGTTCTTACCAATCAATACCTACAGGGAGGTCTGGCTGCACCAGACTTTGAGATCTATTATCTGGCAGCTCAAGCACATTATACAGCACGATGGGCGACAGAATTCCTCGACCCAAATGGATTGATGAACGAGGCCCCAAAATCAGCCACACTCGTTCATGGCTTGATGACATCATGTCCCAAACGCTACAACACTATCAACCCTGTATTGGTCACAGCCTGGGCTAAAATAGCCGATATACATGTAACGGACACATTATATCATCTGAGCATGCCAATTTGGGGGGCTCGTTATATACCTCCCACTCTGGACCCGGAGGTAGCAACACACTGGGGTGCCAGAGGTATTATGCAACTGGGGCACTTGTTTCAGGATAAGAGATTTGTCATGGGAAAAGCTCAAGGAAACAATAGGAGACATGCCAAATCATGAACTGCATTACATGCGGATGAGGTCTGCCATTGCGAAGGTGTGGAATGAGTTTCCATCTGAACCGAGGATAAATCTGGGACTGGGATATATGTTCACAGCCGGGATGGGGAAAATATCTGCATCCATATTATATAAGACCATCATTCAAACCCGCCCACCGCTGTCTCATGGTGCTAGAGAGAAGTGGGAACAAGACCTAGGGCACCCGATCAGTGAAAACCAATGGGAACAAGTATGCGGCCTAACAAAACATTACCAGATATAAATTGATACACTATAAGATCATACATAGGATACATTACACGCCTGCTAAACTGAAACACATTTACCCCACATTAGAAGGCACATGTCCCAGATGTGGGTGTGAAGAGGCAGATACCTTACACATGTTTTGGGCATCTACACAACTGAAAGACTACTGGGCAGATGTATGTAAAGTAATGGATGACATGGCAGAACGACCCATAGAATGGTCACCAATGGTATGTTTACTGGGGGCTATAGGGAAGATGAATCCTATGTGGCGGAAGCTATTGAATGTAGGTCTATTACTGGCCAAAAGGGCGATACTACTGAAATGGAAAAGCAAATGCCCACCCACTAAGAGCGTCTGGGACAGACAAGATCTGAATGAAGAAATGTATATTGAACTAATGCAAGCTGCTACGAGACCTAGGAACATTTGGGCCAGATGTAAACAATACCTCACCGATAAGGCAGAAGATAAAGATATGTAATGATGCAATACTAGTATTAGATGTATTAGGAAATTTGAGTTTAATGTTTAAGATGTGTAACCTGAATGTCTTTGGATATGTGTTGTACTTATGTGGAATAAAATGAAATAAAAAAACAAAAACAGAGCCACTACTCACTCCCTCTCCAGGACTGTGACCTCGGCCTGGTGGTACCAACACCTACTGGATATTATGGCAGCGGTCCTTTTAGCTGTCCCCCACACAAGACTCAGGATGAGGAGACTGCATCTAAACTTTGCAGCCTCCTGAAATCGGGAGAGGGGCTCACAAACTGTGCCAATGGACATTCCAACGTCTCTCCATTCGGACCTCACCTGGTGGTCTGCAGACTTCAACCTACGGCGGGGCTAGCCCTTCCGGCAGCCTCTTCCTCGGGTCACTGTCATGTCGGACTCCTCCATAGAGTGCTGGGGAGCCACACTGGACAGCCACAGTATCCATGGAGTCTGGAACCCCGGCAGGAGCAGGTGTCCCACATCAACTGGCTAGAGTTGAAGGCCATATGGCTGGCTCTCAAGGCCTTTCTCCCTCTTATCGAGGGCAAGACAGTTCTTATCCAGACGGACAACTCCACCAGCATGTACTATGTCAACCAGCAGGGGGTTACCAGATCCCCTCCACTCTGCAACCTGGCAGTCAGCATGTGGGAATGGGCTCTGGAGAACATCTACCTCTGGGCTGTCCACCTCCCGTGGGAATCCAACCTGGAAGTGGACAGGCTCAGCAGACTGAGGGCAGACAATTACGAGTGGTATTTAAACGACCTGGTACTGAAGGAGATCTTACTCAGGTGGGGGCATCCCCAAGTGGCTCTGTTTGCCTCCTGGGACAACAGGAAATGGCAGCAGTTCGCCTCCTGGCAGGGCTCCGGTTCCCTGGGCGACGCATTTCAGATACAATGGAACATGACGGCATACGCCTTCCCGCCCACACCCCTGGTCCACAGGATGATCTGCAAGATAAATGAATCCTGGAACCTCATCCTCATTTTGATAGCTCCATGGTGGCCTTCGAGACTGTGGTTCTCCAAGCTATTTAGCCTATCGGACAGAGCACCCATTCATCTACAGCTGGGCATAGCTCCTCTCCTGGCCCAGCAGGGGGCAGGGTACTCCACCCTGCTCCTCACATACTAGCCCTCTCAGCATAGTTCCCGAGAAGGTCACGCTGAAACACTTGAGCCTATCTCAGGCTGAACTAGAGATCCAGGGCGCAAGAAGCAAGGCTACCAGGAGCCAATATAAGTAAATGGTCTAGATTCTGTCATTGGGCCGACTCTAGAGAGATCGCCCCTCTTAAGTGCACCTTCGACGATGTGCTCTTTTTCACCACACCTCGCCTTCTCTGACGTACAGGTGAATACATGCTGCACCTATCTGGCAACCATAGGGGCTTACAGGACCTCGGAGGAGAGCCTCTTCTCCTCCAACCTGGTGGTCAAGCAACATCTGTCGGGCCTCCACAGGCTTTACCCGCCTATAAAGAAACCACACCCGGTGTATACCTTAATGTTGTGTTGGGCGCCTTGGCGCACAAACCTTTTTGAGCCAATGGCGTTCGCGGACATCAGGCTGGTCACCATAAAGACAGCTCTGCTCGTGGGCCTCACCTCAGCTCGCAGTCAGCGAGATCCAGGCTCTGGTGGCTTCAGAGCCCTACGCCACCTTTCACAAGGACAAGGTCGTCCTGCTCACACACCCTGCTTTCCTTCTCAAGGTGACCTCCTCCTTCCATCACAGCGAGGAAATGGCCTTACCCACTTTCTTCGCCAACCTCAAGGACAAGCCTCAGAGGATCTTGCACAGTCTGGATGTCAGATGCGCGCTGAAATACTACCTGGACAGGACCAAGGACTTTAGCAAGTGGGACGCCTTGTTTGTCACTTTCGGTCAGTCAAGGCCCAGTTATCAGGCCTCCAAGACCTACATAGCAAGTTTGATGGTCGCGGCCATCAAAGAGGCAGCACAAACCAGTGCCAGCTAACTTACATGCCCATGCGGTCAGAGCCAAGGCCACGGCCATCGCATTGCACCGGCATGTGCCGTGGCAGGTTATCAGCAGGGCGGCTACCTGGGCCACCCCTTCGGCTTTCTGTAAGCACTACTGTTTGGACGCCGCCTCTAGGTCAGAAGCAGCGTTCGGACAGGCAATTGTAAGAAACCTGTTTTCTTAAGGATGGTCTCCTCTCCACTGTGGGGCTACATTCAGTTGTAATCGTCCTTATGGTATAGAGGAAAAGGGAGGGGACGTAAGGGTAATTAATAGTTACTCACCAGAGTGACTAACGTACTTGGTCCATAGTCCCCCTTCCTCCATACGTCCCACCATTCTCCCCCCTAATAATACTGGTGTCATTAGGCAATGCTTAATATTGTTGGCGCGTCAATGGGGACGCCGGTGGGTGGAGTCAGGCGAGCTACCAGGGCTGCACTCCCCATCCCCCACACCTCTAAATTTAAAGGGGAAGGTGTTTTTTTTTCTGGTGAAAAAGGACGCCCATACAGTATGGAGGAAAGAGGACTATGGACTAAGAGTACGTCAGTCACTGCGGTGAGTAACTATTAATTTTACATTTGTTAACAGATTAGTTGACAACTTCCACCCCATAGGCGACTCACAAGCAGACCAAGTCCTCTGTTCCATCGACTACCTATTCGACGGTCTTATCGAATCCAATTCGGATGACTGTCGGTCACACCATTGACAGTGCACGGAGTCCCAGCAACGTCTGTGACCACTACAACCAACTTGTCCATGATAAGGGTGCACTCCTCATTGTCTACGGCTCCGCAAGGCATCTCTCAAGCTAAGGATTCTGCTGCTGCGCTTTTGACATTACCAAACCCTACTCGTCCTATGCTGGCCTTGTATGCTCCTCCTGCTGTTCATCTACCGGCAATGGTTCCACCTGAGAACCTATTGCAACCTGTCATTGATGTTGATTTTGAGGGCCAGAAAGATATTTTCTTATGACTAAGACAACCACATGGATTTACTACCATTAACTCCAGCTGGGGCTTCAGCGAGTATATCACACATAAGGGTGATTTCCACAGGGAGGTCAGAGTTTATCCAAAACCCAAAGTAGTGTGGAGGGCATTCAAGGCTTAGTCTCTGGAGACTGAGCGTGGTCATGGACCCTCAATGTGTTCACACAGGATAATGCACAATAATTCAGCTTAAACAGTTATCAAAATAACTAATTCTTGGCACCTTTAGAGCACACTGAAAAATGAACTAGCTGGTAGAATTACCACACTATAGTCTATAATACAAATTACACAGTCGGCACAGGTCTGACCAGGGATCACGATTGGTCACTTTAATCAGTCTTCCGTCCTTTGTTGCAGTGAGAGTTGATGAGGGTTTGCAGGTTTGAGGATTGTTCCGGACGGGTGTGTTGAAACTGTTTTTTGACTGGATTGTGTCCTCCCATGTATTCCTCATCTTGTGATATTTGTTGGCAGCTTTGCTGCTTCGGAATTTTTTTCTGGCAGAGGGCGCTGTGCTCGAGGTCGTGGTGTCGATTGTCCCTCGACGGGCTCTGTTCCGTGTCGACGTCACTGCTGGTATAAATAGCTTGAGCCGCGCCCGTTGGCTTCAGTTCCATTTTTCCGATTCTTCGCTCTCGTGAACGGCGCACTTCGAGATTTTCTGTCAGAAAATGTCTTCATCAACCGCTTCTACACCCAACACTGGGTTTAAGAAGTGTATCGACTGCGGGTTGAAGATGTCGATCACCGATCCCCACCGTAACTGTCTTTGGTGTCTCGGTTCATGTCATCGAACCAGCGACTGTGACTCCTGTCAGTCGATGATGGAGAAGGCCCTCCTTGAGAGGAAACATAAGTTAGCGGTGGGGCAGGAGGTGTCAAAGGCCACTTCGAAGGTCTCGTCGAAAAGGCATAAAAAATTGTGCGATTCAAAGGAATCGGAACGTCATAAAAAACACTCTTTAAGAGATCCCAATCTCGTAGATCGAGACGATATTCTTAGTCTTCTTCAAAAAAACTAAAAGGGAGACAGATCTCCATCGTCATCATCCGATACATCGACTGAATTTGTTCGATGTCCTACAAAATCGGATTCCCCAACAAAATGGGAAGATTTTAAGAAATAAATTATGCAGGTCTTTGAGAATGCGGACTCGACCCCCTCAAAGAAACCTCAGAAAAGCCACACCCCGGTCGCTCCATTGGACGACGCAGGGAAGTCGGGAACTACTGCGGTAAAACCCAGTAGTATGGGTGAAGCCTGTTAAACTCGAGTCGACAAGTCGTCGAGAGATCGAGAGCTTCCTCGATCCCTCTTAAAAAGCAGAAGTTGTCGAAGTCCAGCACAACTCCATCGGTGTCGACGGCTTAGATATTGAAGCCTAAACTATCTTTGACGCCTTTATCGAAGACTTCGAGTGTGTCGAAGTTTCCTTCGACACCTTCGAAGAAAACACCTATTCCTTCGACAAAAATCAGGAGGAAGAGAGGTTTACACCCTTACCGAAGTCAGATTTATTTAGGTCCATGTCTTCAATTTTTGAAGAATCTGGCTCGGAGGATGACGATGTCACTCCTTTTGGAATAAAATATGGCACTAGACAGGTTCCAGAGGAACTTATAAACCCTGAATCTAAATTGAGAGACCTGTGCGAGACTCTACATTCTGCTAGTGGCATTGACACGTCACCTGAATTAGTTTGCTGCACCTGATCCTGCAGAGCATGCAGACTCAGGGTACAGGTGTTTGATGAACAGGGTGATAGAATATATGGGTTGGGGAAGAGCCTCAACTACTTTTGAACGGGATGATATGACGGACATAATAGTTCGAGGCCCCAGAAAGATCCAGTCCTCCATTTCCATAGGGCGCTTCAGAGGACAGTGGAAAAGAACTGGGAAAAACCTGATAACATTGCTGCAGTAGACCGCAATCTTCCAAAGTAGTATAGAACTTCTGCTTCTGATCCAGAATATTTGAATAGACACCCTACTCCAGAAAGTCTGGTTATTCAGCCTGCTACTACTTCGAGACAGACAGCATACCCAACCATACCTCTGGATAGGGAGGATAAGAAAGTTGATGCTTGGGCTCTTAAAGTTTTTACTTCAGGTAGCATGGCCATGAAATCGACCAATGTCACCTGTACCCTGGCCAGGTTCACACATGCCCTGTGGGAATGCATTTCGGCGGCGGCTGAACATATTCTGGAAGGCGAGGAAAAGGAGAAGGCTTCCTGAATATGGTCAACGACAGGAAGGAGGCAATGGGGGAATGTCTCCAGTCTGGACTGGATAATGCTGATAGTATTAGCAGATCCATGGCATCAGCCTGTTAGGCAGAAACTTGTGCAGTTCCCTTAGGGACCACTGCAAAAGATTTAGGACTACAGGTGGTTGGCAGTAAACCCAATTGGTAGCAGTCTGTACAACCCAGATTTACCTGGTAGCTGTGGCTGAGCAGTCAGACTTCTCTCAAGATGAGTTAGGCAGTATGCCGAGTATACACAATGGGTACAGAGGCACAGTAGTACAAGCAAACACTGACCAGAGCTTTGGTGTAAAAGTATATAATTATTTATCTAAAGACACACTTGTAATTTACACTAGCACAAAAAGAGGTAAATTCAACACACAGTCACGATTACTAGATGTACATCCCTTATTCCTTATTAGACAAGTCTTAGTTAACACCACTTATTTCCAGGCAGCGGTGAGTGCTTAACTAAAGATGGCACTCCAATAAGTTAAGAAAAAGGGAGGGGAAAAAGGCAGAAATTAGGAAAAACACACATCACAATACTTTAGAAGCACCCAGCAAGGCAGGAAAGTCAAGTCTACTTGTGAGCAAAAAAGTTCAGAGGCCAGGCTCCCTCTTTGAGAGAACAGAGCACCAATGCGCCCAAGATTACACAGTTTTAAAAGTCTTGAAACAGTCTTGCAGGGAGTTCAGAAAAGAATCAAGTCAGCTCAGAAAAGTTCAGTTAGCCAGCCTAGGGCCAACCCAAGTGGTAAGTGGAAGCTTTAAGAGTCACCCCACACAGACCGTTGCGAGGGAGGCCAGGCGGACACAGTACCTTCAAAGTGGAGAGGATCCTCCAGCGGGGGCAGTTGTTCCTGGCAGCAGGTGCAAGTCACGGCGTCGTCCAGAGGAAGAGATGGTCCCGACGTGGAGGAAAGCTGAAGGTCGTTGCACTGCCAGGGAAGAAACCAGCTGCGGAGTTCTCCGGTTAAAAGGTAAGACCCTTTTATTCGCGGTGGTGGAAAAACCGTGGTATCCCGGTTGCCGGGGTGCTTGGCACCAGCAAGGCAGCCACGAGATGATCCGGGAAGGCGAAAAGACGGGCAAACGGGTTATCCCCACCAGTCAATGGAAGAAGACTCTCCGGACTCGAGATCTCCTCTGTCGGGAAAAGTGGTGAGACGGTTCAGCAGGGCTCCACCGGTGGTGTTGTCGTTGCAGGTCGGCTCAGCTTCTCTCTCTTCGGATTCTTTAGGTCCTGTGGCGACTTCTGAAGTTCCAGGCCCCAAAGCCCTGCTTTTATGCAGCAAACCCCCATTCATTCAGCCTAGCTGTCAATCAAACATGTGAAGTGGTGAACCGGGCGGCTCACCACTTGGGCCAATCGCACAAGAGTGCGACTTGAGTTGCCAAGGCAACTCAGTCCAGGGTGCCTAAACCCCCTCCCCCACCCCCTGTGGGACCCAGACAGAGTGGCACCACTTTTGGGGGCTTTTGTGGAGAAGCCCGCCAAAAAGTGGAACAAAGGGCTCGACTTGGGTTGGGGTCACAGAAGCGAACACAAACGCCATTTTGGAACAGAGTTTTGGCAAAAAATACCAACCAGTGATTTTATATTAATTTAATAAACCGGCGGTATGTTCGAGGCTATATTAAAAAGTGGTAGCCTCGAACAATGGGAAAATCCCATAGGAAAATATTTGCAGTCGAATATAGAAAGTAGTATCCACTGCCACCAGCTAAAACTCGATCAGGGGGGACGGAGACGTGCCCCCTCGAACAGCACACCCCAGGCCAATCGAATTGCCCCAACCAATACGTCCACAATATGATGGTTTGTACGGGTTTCTGTTCATAATTTGGGACTAGTAAAGCCAATGGTGACTTTACATGCCCTGGGAGACAGTAGTCAGTCCCAGGGTATGGAGTCTATGTTTGGGGGTCGCTGCGACACCCCTGGGTTACGTCACAGAGGGTGCTGTTTAACCCACATACCAAAAACACATGAAGCCCTATTGGGTAAAGGACCCCATAGCCCATAAAACACATTCAAAGTCAAAGGAACACCTCAAATCATTTCTAAGAGTGGGAGAAAGAGTCTCACTCTTAGCAGGAGAAAAAAAATAAACCCCAAAAAATCCAGCAAAGCTGCTGGGGGACTCACTAGGTTTGGGAAATTAGCCTTACAGAGAATTCTCCCCAACACAGCCACAGTGCTACGCAGATTTGCGTGGTTGAGGAAGTCGGGGTTTGCACCAGATGTGCAGGCCAGACTTCTCAACATGCCCTTTGATGGCTCAAGGTTGTTTGGGAGTAAGGTTGATGACAGCCTAGAAAAATTACAGACCTGAAAAGCGGCAGCTAAATCCCTTAGTGCCGCCATGCGACAGCCTCAAAAACCCTATTCGGCTCATTTTCCTGGAGGGGTCGTCCTTTTCAATACTACTCTACTGTTGGTAGAGGAAGAGGACAAGCTTTTCAAAGGGGCAAAAGAAATGGCACTTGTGGTGGACCAAGAAAGGCTACAAAGCCATCTTCAGGAACGGCATCTATGCCCTCAGCCGCTCATGCAGCCGCCTCAAAATCACTCTGAGGTCTTATCATACAAAACACCAGTGGGAGGCAGAATCACTCCGCATCAGAAAGAATGGCGGGGCATTACTTCAAATGCTTGGGCATTGAAAACAGTAGCTCGAGGTTACTGCCTTCCCTTCCTAAAAAGGCCTCCCAATCATCCACCGGGAGCCAGCTCTACCAAAATTCCAGACCCGCTCCTTTTGCAGGAAATTTTCACCCTGCTAGAGAGGTGCAATAGAACGTGTACCTGTAGCGGAGAGGAACAAGGGTTGGCACTCCCCTTATTTTCTCATCCCAAAGGAGGACGGAGGATTGAGACCCATCTTGGACTTAAACTTGAACAAGTTCCTCGGGAAGGACAAGTTCAAGATGGTAACCCTTTCTCAAATCCTTAAGGCTCTCCAACTCCAAGACTGGTTGGTATCGTTGGATCTTCAGGATGCTTATTTTCATGTGCCAATCCATCCTAAGCACAGAAATTACCTGAGGTTCGCAGTTGGCGGTTCTCACGATCAGTTTCGAGTTCTGCCATTCGGGCTGACCTCCGCTCCGAGGGTTTTCACCAAGCTGATGGCGGTTGTGGCGAGTCTCAGGAGAGGGGGATTCACGTCTACCCCTACCTGGACGACTGGTTGATCAGAGCATGTTCCCCCGAACAGGCTCAGGAACATCTGTCGATCACCTGCCACTTCCTGCCCAGGTTGTGGAGGATCTACTATGGTGGACTTGCAACGACAACATCCTCAAGGGAGAATCTTTTTGGCAACCCTGTTTGCCCCTGTGATTGTTAGGGAGAATTCTCTGTTTAGGCTGAATTTCCTAACCTAGTGAGTCCCCCAGCAGCTTTGCTGGATTTTTGGGGTTTATTTTTTTCTCCTGCCAAGAGTGAGACTCTTTTACCCTCACTCTTGGACATGATTTGAGTGTGTTTCTTTGAATCTAGATGTGTTTAATGGGCTATGGGGTCTTTTACTCCATAGGGCTTCATGTGTTTTTGTGATGTGTTACACAGCACCCTCAGTGCAGTGACACAGGGGTGTCAGTGACCCCCCAGTATAGACTCCATACCCTGGGACTGACTACTGTCGCCCAGGGCATGTAAAGTCACCATTTACTTTACTAGTCTTAAATTCTGAACAGAACCAGTACAAACCATCATATTGTGAAAGTACTGGCTGGGGCAATTCAATTGCCCCAGGGTCTGTTAGTCGAGGGGGGCACGTCTCCGTCCCCCCTGATCGAGTTTTAGCTGGTGGCAGTGGATACTACTTTTTATATTCAACCGCAAATATTTTCCTATGGGATTTCCCATTGTTTTAGGCTACTATCTTTAATTATTTACGGTAGCCTCTAACATACCGCCGGTTTATTTAATTAATATTAATTCTCCGGTTGGTATTTTTTGCCAAAACTGGATTCTAAAATGGCGTTTGTGTTCTCTTCTGTGACTCCAACCCAAGTCCAGCCCTTTGTTCCACCTTTTGGCGGGCTTCTCCACAGAAGCCCTCCAAAGTGGTGCCACTCTGTCTGGGGTACTTAGGAGGGGTGGAGGGGAATTTAGGCACCCCTGGACTGAGTTGCCTAGGCAACTCAAGTCGCACTCCATCCTGATTGGCCCAAGTGGTGAGCCGGCCGGCTCACCACTTAGCATGTTTGAGTGACAGCTAGGCTGAGTGAATGGGGGTTTTCTGCATAAAAGCATGGCTTTGGGGACTGGAACTTCAGAAGTCGCTACAGGGCCTAAGAATCAGACGAGGGAGAAGGTGAGCCGACCTGCCACGACACCACCGGCGGTGGAGCCCTGCTGGACCGTCTCACCACTTTTCCCAATGACAGAGGAGATCTCCCGCCGGAAGGTCTTCTTCCTTTAACTGGTGGGGATAACCAGTTTCACCGTATTTTCGCCTTCCTGACGTACCCGTGGCCGCCTTGCCTGTGCCAAGCACCCCGGCAACCGGGATACCACGTTTTACCACGACCGCGAAACAAAGGTACCACCTTTAACCGGAAAAACTCTGCGGCTGGTTTCTTCCCTGGTAGTGCAACGACCTTCATCTTTCCTCCAAGTCGAGATCTTCTCTTCCCCTGGACGACGACGCAACTTGCACCCACTACCAGGAACAACTGCCACCGCTGGAGGTTCCTTCCCACTTAAGGTACCGTGTCCCGCCTGGCTTCCCTTGCTACCGATTGTACGGGGTAGATTTAGCCCCCGGCTTTCGAACCTGGGTTAGCCTGGGACACCCTGGCTAAACTTAAGCCTCTCTACTCTTTTTGAACCCTCTGCCTAATGCCTAGTGTAACTGTGTGATCTTGGGCGCATTTGTGCTCTGCTCTCTCTGAGTGGGCCCAGCCTTTGGACTTTGGCTCACCAGTGACTTTTTGCTCTTCTGCCTTGCTAACAGTGTTCCTGAACCTTAGAGTGGTCTATCTTTCCATATTCTGTCTTTTTCCCTCCTTTTCTCACAAACTTATTGGAGTGCCATCTAGTTAAGCGCTCACCTCTGTATGAAAATAAGTGGTGTTTTACAGTGACTTATCTGATAAGGAAAAAGGGTGTATATATTACAATAGTAACTGTGTTTAGAATATTTTACAATAAGAGTGCTCAAGTGTTTCAAATAGTGTTTTTAAATAAATAATTATATACCTTGATACCAAAGCTCTGGTCAGTGTTTGCTTGTATTGTTGTATCTGAGTGCCTATTGTGTATACTTTGCATACTGCCTAAATCTTCTTGAGAGAAGTCTGACTGCTCAGCCACAGCTACCAGGTAAATATGGGTGGTACAGACTGCTACCAAGTGGGTTTACTGCTAACACCTGTAGTCCTAAATCTTTTGCAGTGTTCCCTAAGGGAACTGCACAGGTTTCTGCCTAACAGTGATCAGCCTCAGTCACTGATGATCCGCGACGAGGGCAGGAGCCCTCTCCTCACTGTGAGTGAATGCGCGATAGAGATCAGCTGGGGTGCGACCTCATCTGCGACGACCAGCTCGAGCATCGTGACATTGAGCACCGTGTGCCCCAGCCCCTCAGGTAGTGTGCGCCAAACATACCTTTGCACACTGCATCTGACACCTGAAAGCCTACCTATATTCCACTGCACCTCCGTTAAGCCTGCATCTAGGCTTTACCTACTACGATCGTGTTATGGTGCTGCCTGCACCTAAGATGGCGGACTGTTTAATCCGGAACGAAGCGATGCGTTGCTAATTAACATGGGCCATAAAGATCCCACACATCCGCCAGCGCAGGCCGAAGCCGGCCCTCCTTGAAAAGGACCTGTTTGCCCCTGTTCGCCACAGGGCGCAAAGGGCTTAAAAAATCATACCGGTCCCGTCACCTGCTCCCTAGACCCTGCCCCTACCACTGATCTAAATTATCTTGCACTGCTCTCCCTCTACAGCTGAGCACGGACATCCAAACTGCTCACACAGACACCGAAGGAAACTGGAGCCTCGCCGCCTCTGCAGGCGCAGTGTGCCGTCGCGGAGTGAAGTGGGAGCTACCCGCACATTTCAAGGTAGGCCCCCAGGGCTTGTTAGATCATTCTTTAAGCGCTAGCATTCCCACCGAAATTATGCACCAACTCTGCTTTTTTAATCCTGACCACCGACTTCTACCACAATCCGCCTGAAATTGCCATTTCACGGCAACATCCCGCAATAAACCAGCACAACCCCTTATGGTCCACTGAGGCTGCCTCTCCAAGATGGCCGCCCACCATGGCCAAGTCCTACCTTCAATGATCTGGGTCCTCACAGCTACTAGCAGCGCGCTCCTTGACCGCTCTGACCTAGTAAACAGCCAATCTTAACGTGCATTTGACCATGCCATTGTTGCCTGCCTATAACTGTACCTGTCTAGTTAGCCCAATGACCACGGCCTAAACTTGCACATGTATAGACTGCTGTTAGATCTCAACTTATCTAGTACTTAAACTACTCCGTGCTGTGCCTTACGGTCGCCTTCAGACCACACTTCAATTGTGTTGTGCCTTATGGTCGCCTTCAGACCACACTTGAATTGTGTTGTGCCTTATGGTCGCCTTCAGACCACACTTGAATTGTGTTGTGCCTTATGGTCGCCTTCAGACCACACTTTAATTGTGTTGTGCCTTATGGTCGCCTTCAGACCACACTTGAATTGTGTTGTGCCTTATGGTCGCCTTCAGACCACACTTGAATTGTGTTGTGCCTTATGGTCACCTTAGACCACATTTGAATTGTGTTGTGCCTTATGGTCGCCTTAGACCACATTTGAATTGTGTTGTGCCTTATGGTTGCTCCCAGACCACATTTGAATTGTGTTGTGCCTTATGGTCGCCTTAGACCACATTTGAATTGTGTTGTACCTTATTGTCGCCTTCAGACCACATTTGAATTGTGCTGTACCTTATGGTCGCCTCAGACCACATTTGAATTGTGTTGTGCCTTATAGTCGCCCATCTTTGACCCGGCCGGTGCCTCTGCTGCGCCTCACCACACTGATTCCTCCTAGGACCTAGGTTGCTTTTCAGCCCACTCTGAACCTATCCACTCCTGCCTTCCTCAGACTAGGTCCACCCAATCTGACTGTGTCCTCTTCCACACACAGCCCGCCCAGCATACAATCATGCCCATAGCGTCCTGCCAAGCTCACCGTTGCCTCCACCACGCTGCTCTCTCTCCTCGCAACACTCACTGCTCTTAAGCTGTATACTCCTATCCATCCCCTCATACCCACACCACCAAGCACTATCCCCTATCACATGCATCTCGGTACCCCGGATACCACACTAACCATGCCACATCGCACACCGGTGTCGTAATTATGCCTAGACTAGAAAGACTTAGAGCTTGCACACAGACCACTGAATTTAGCACACTACCCCTTCCCACAGAATACAGAAACTATAGACTGAGTTCCCGCACCACTTCCAAGCGCTGCCCCAGCATGGGATACCCACTCTCCCACAGTCCACCACCCACCAACCTTGCCACACCCCTCAATACCACCTCACATAACATATCAGATAAGACCACCATTCCCTCTTCCACAAACAAACCACACACACCTCACATCAAATGTGCCCTCCTCAATGTCCGATCACTCCCAGCTCATGCATCTGATATTCATGACCTCATAACTAACAATAACATTGACCTACTAGCCATCACTGAAACATGGTTACACGAAGCATCAGGCCCCGCAGTTGCACTTGCACTACCACCTGGCTTCACCATACTCAGACAAGATAGGCCAGATCGAATAGGAGGCGGAGTAGCCCTCATCTACAAAGAGATCCTCCAGCTCCGACCTGTCAGTCACCCCTCGACCAACAACTCTGACCTCTTATCGGCCAAACTCAGTGTCACCCAACCGCACCATCAACATTCACCTACTATACCGCCCGCCAGGCAACACCCCAGACTCCCAGGACAACATTATACATATCCTCAGCAACAACATCAAACGCTCCACCAAAACCCTTCTACTAGGAGACCTCAATCTTGGATTCAACGATACTAAGGACAAATCTGTAGCCACTCTCACCAAGGAACTCGATGACCTGGGCTTCACCCAAAAAGTAGAAAGTCCTACTCGCACCAAAGGCTGCATCTTGACTGGATTGCAGACCATAACTGCCTTTCCACTATCACCTCTAATTCCTCACTGCCCTGGACTGACCACAACTGCATCGAGTTCTCTATTCCTATCACCAAAAACCACAAACCCCTGCTAGCGCCGCACAAGTCAGAAGCTCTAAAAAAAAAAAAACTCACAAAGGATAACCTGCGCCCATACCTCAATACCCCCGAGCTAGCTCCCCCATTCACTAATGACCCCAACATCCTAGCGGACATTTACAAAGATGTCATCACCAAAGCTATCAATGAAATAGCACCACTAGAATGGAAAAAAGAGAAGAAATCCCTACACTAACTCATGGTTTACTGAAGAATTGCACTCAATGCGATCCCACAAATGAGCAGCACTAAAAAACTGGCAATCTGACCCCTGCACCAGTACCAAAAACATATTCAATTCAATCTCCCACCAATACAAGATAGCTATCACCGATGCCAAAGCCTTCAACGCACAAATCTCCAATGCCAAATCTCACTCCAAAGAGATCTTTGCCATTTTTAATGAGCTCATCTCCCCCCCTAATTAATACTCTGGACTAAATAATCAAAGATGAAGCTTGGTGTACCAGCATTCAAGCTGCAATGCTACACAAAATTGACCTTCTCCAAATGAAAATCAAAGACCACTGCAAAGCACTTCCTCAACAGTCAGGAACTAGACCTACCAACACTCCTCCCACCTCGTCTAAGCCCACCATATCTGACTTCTCCTTCAGAGATGTCACTGAATCAGAAGTCATTAACCTACTAAAAAATCTCAAACCCTCCCCCTGTAAAGGCGATATCTGCCCACCAAAACTCGTCAAAGACTGCGCAGACTGCCTTGCGCCGCTCTTCACAGCATTCATCAACGCGTCCTTTAAAACAGGCATCCCAGCTAACCTCAAAGAGGCTTGGGTCCGGCTGCTCCTAAAAAAAAAAAAAAAAAACCTACTCACAACCAAACAACTACAGACCAATAACCACGGTGCCATTCCTGCTGAAACTACTGGAAAAAATCCGCTCACTGCCAAATCCAACATTTTCTGGAAACCCACTCCATCCTCGGGACTAGGCAATCAGGCTTCCAGAAAGGACATGGCACAGAAACAGCCCTGGTAGATCTGAAGAGCCAGATCACCCAAATCATGGACAAAGGCAAGCCTGCTCTCCTGCTCCTCTTAGATCTCTCAGTCGCTTTCGATCTGGTTGATCACAAGACTCTCACTTCACACCTCACACACTCAGCCAACTTCTCCAAAGAAGCAGCCCTCTGGATCACTTCCTTCCTAGAGGGAAGAGCCATGAAAGTCTTCTTGGACATCGCCAACGCCATGCCCACGACAATCCACTGCGGGGGTCCCTCAAGGATCTTACACTGCACCCACACTCTACAACTTGTTCACCAAGCCCCTCTTTGACAAACTTGACTCATACGGCATCACATACACGAACTTCGCGGACGACACACAAGTACTCCTACCACTTACTGGATCATACAACAAAGACGCCAAGGCACTCCACACAATCTACTCCGTCATCAAGGCATGGATGGCAGTTAATGGCCTCTGCCTCAATGGTGACAAGACTGAAATTATGATACTAGGTCAGCAGAACACCTTAGACAAACTTGACAAACTGTACGCTAACTTCTCCATTGACAACTCCATCATTCCCGTATCCACAGCCGTAAAGACACGGAGTATACCTTGACTCTTCATTATCTATGACTAGACAAGTCAGCGCAATCACTTCCTGCTTCTGCACACACCACCAAAGTCATAAACGCCATCAAACCCTACTTCTCTAAACCCAACTGCCTTTCTATAGCGAGGGCAACCATTGGAGCCAAACTGGACTACTGCAATGCACTCCTAGCAGGCACATCAGCCAAAAACTTAAACAGACTACAAGTCATGCAGAACTGCTCTCCGGGCCGCTCTTAGTATCCCAAGAAGAGAGCATATCACCCAGGCCAGGCACTCAGACCAATGGCTCCCAGTCAAAGAATGGATCACTCTCAAAATCCTCACCCTCACTCACAAATGTCTCTCTCTCCGCCCTATCTATCTGAAACCATCCTCAAACGTTCCTCCTCCCGTCCCACCAGGACGCAATACTTCAACCTAATCTGCGTCCCACGCATCAAAAAAGCCAAAGCCGGAGGTCTAAGTTTCCCCTACATTGCAGCCAGGACCTGGAACGCTCTCCCTGCAGACATTAGAGCGGAAAACTCACTCCCTATTTTTCGCAGGAAACTGAAAACCTCAGTCCTTGCAAAATAAGTATGAAACTCGCAGGAATCCATGTGAACTTACTGCGTTGCTAATGTACATATGTCAACTGTAAATTCTGTATTGTATGTAATTACTGTATCCTATGTAACTAAGATTTTATCTGTAACAAGCGCCACAATGCCCACGATCTGACGTGCGCTCTACAAATCTGAATAAATAAACCATGGCCGGAGATAACAGTAGTAACGGACGCCTCACTTACGTGGTGGGGAGCTGTCGCCAGCGATCTGACAATCAGCGAACGTGGGTCTCCATCGGAGTCCAAACTACACATCAACCTATTGGAGCTGAGGGCAATCAGACTAGCGCTGAAGGCCTTCCTGCCCTCTGTACAGGGAAAGAATGTCCTGATAATGTCGGACAACACAGTGGCCATGTACTACCTCAACAAAAGAGGAGGCGTAGGATCACTACCATTGTGCAGAGAGGCAATGCAGCTCTGGTTCTGGGCAATACGAGAAGGAATCTGTCGGCAGTTCACCTAGCTGAAGAGCAGAACACGGCGGCAGACGCTCAAGGCAGGCAGTGCACATTCTCCCACGAGTGGAAGTTAGCTCAGGAAGTCCTTCTGGAGATCTTTGCCCTTTGAGGAACCCCTCAATTGGATCTGTTCACAACCACGGTAAACCAGAAGTGCGATCAGTATTGCTCAAGGGAATTTCCCCCGAGAGGAGCTCTAGGAGACGCGTTCGTGGTGGACTGGGATTTCCCCCTACTGTATGCGTTTCCTCCAGTCCCGGTGATTCCTCAAGTAATCAGGAGGTTGAGAAAGTTCAGGAAAGCCATGATCCTAATTGCCCCGGACTGGACCAGGATGACGTGGTACCCGGACCTTCTGGACATGTCCATCTGCCCTCCAGTATGTCTTCCGCAAAGAGAGGATCTTCTCTAGCAAGAGGAAGGTCGGGTTCTCCATCCAGAGGTCAAGACACTCAATCTACATGCATGGTTTCTGAGAGGTTGAGATACAAGGATTGGGCTCTTCCGGATGACGTAATGGAGATTTTGCTTTCGGCCAGAAGGCCAGCAACAAAACCCTTATACCGGTGTCATTGGAACAAGTTCAGTAACTGGGGCAAAGATAAGGATGTGGACCCTTTTAATGTGGCACCCCAATGGTGCTTCCTTTCCTGTTACATCTAGCTAATGTGGGGCTCCAGATGGGAACATTTAAAGGATATCGTGCTGCGCTGTGCTGTCCATTTTTAAGCGCTCCTCGGAAGAACTTTCTTACTTTAAAATTCCATTAATCCTACAGTTCCTGAAAGGATTTACCAATGTTTATCCACCAATACTGTTTCATGTTACACCTTGGGATTTAAACTTAGTTCTTAAATTCCTAACTTGTATACCATTTGAGCCTCTGCACTCCTGTACATTGAGGCTTTTAACACTAAAAACTGTCCTTCTTGTGGCATTAACATCAGCCAGCAGGGTTAGTGAACTACAGGCTCTCTCATGTAAACCTCCATATACCATCTTATACAAGGACAAGGTAGTTCTTAAGGTTAAACCATCTTTCTTACCTAAAGTAGTTTCCGACTTCCATTTGTCACAAAAGATTATTTTGCCAACATTCTTTCCTCCTCATCTGGGTAAAGAGGAGAGAATGCATAGACGACCCCAAGAGGGCCCTCAGTTTTTACACTTCAAGAATTGCAAAATTACGTCAATATGACCAACTTTTTGTGATTTACACAGGTCGTAAATTGAGGTTAGCAGTGACAAAGCAAACGATATCCCGCTGGATCATTCTGGCTATATTGGAATGCTACAGATTAGCAGGAAAAGACCCATCGGATGGGCTACGTTCTCACTCCACTCGGGGAATGGCTACTTCTGCGGCTTTGAACAGGGGAGTCCCTGCAAAAGACATTTGCTCGGCTGCAACATGGGCATCAATGCATACCTTTATCAAGCATTGCTGCTTAGATGCCTCCTCCTCCAATGAGGGTTTATTTGCAAGGGCGGTACTTCATTCCGTCCATGAAAACAAGAACTAGCACTCCCGCCTCCAAATTGATCACTGCTATGGGAATCTATCACAAGATGAGGAATACGTGGGAGGTCACAATCCATTCGAAGAACAAGTTACTTACCAACTGTAACATTCTTTCGACTGGATGTTCCTCCCACGTATTCCTCATCGACCCTCCCAGCCTACCCTGCAGTACAGTTTACGTTATCTTACACTTTCCTCTTCTGATGGACCCATCGGTCACAGCATACACCTGGATGTTCCACGAGTATTTCCTCGAAAAAACAGAACTGAAGCCAACGGGCGCGGCTCAAGCTATTTATACCAGAAGTGACGTCGACATGGAACGGAGCCCGTTGAGGGACAATTGACGCCACGACATCGAGCACAGTGCCCTCTGCCGAAACAAAATTGCTGAAGCAGCGAATCTGGCGATAACGAATATAACAAGATGTGGAATACATGGGAGGAACATGCAGTCGAAAGAACGTTACAGTTGGTAAGTAACTTGTTGTTCTGTACTGGCATGGTGGACAGATGTATAGAACGCCAGCCTATATTGTGACGGGAACTACTCTGGGAAGCTGTAGCCAAACCATTTTAGGTAGCAGTGACAGTCGGTCAAGGCAAAGTTCTTCAGAGGGGGTGAGGTTGTAAAGGGTCAACAATGAGGTCAAACAATGGGAATCACAGATTGCACTTAGACAGGATGTATCAAAATAAAGTTATTTAATTATGGTCAAAACACACTATAGAAAAATGACTAGAAGTAGGTTGATGCAGCACACAACACTATCAAACTAAATACATCCACTTGGTTATAAGGCATAATACAAATCAAATGCCTCCAAAGGAAAGGTTCGACAAGTATTATGCACAAAAAGGTCCATACAAATGATCCCTATTTAAAATTGTCCAGCCCTAAATTGCCTGTCTTGTGCCCAATAATTCAGGGTACAGTTCCACAGAACTTAGAATGTAGGCAAAAATGCAGGTAGGGTTACATTTTTTATTTATATACACAAAGCAAATTAATCACTCTGTTATGCAGCAACTAATAGTAACATCAAGCAGAATTTCAGAATCCATTTATTCAAGAAGCAATAATGCAGGCAAGTACATTCTTTTTGACTAAACATTTCCACCACAGGGAGTGACATCAGTTAGTCGGTAGTAGCTGTTGGGGAGAATTCTCAGAAATGTGCCAATTCCCTCCACCTTAGAGACCCCCTGCAACTTTACTGGATTTTGATGACTTGATTTTTGAAACCTGTGTAGAGAGCGAGAGAGAGGACCCTTTATCTCACACGTGTATTTTTATGTGATTCTTGAACACTGTTTCTTTTGGTTATGGAGTCTGATAAACTCCATAGGCATTGTCTTTTACATTGTCACACAGCACCTTCAGTGCAGTGGCACAGGGAAGTCTTTCAGATTTCCCAAAGGTGTACATACCTTCTCTTTGTTAAACTACTGTTTCTAAGAGCAGTAAAGTGAATTTGACTTTACTTAGATTTGTAACTTTCTAGACCCAGCACACACTATCTTACAATAGGGTGCTGGAGGGGTTACCTAGTATCCCCTTTGTCTAGCTTCTCATGTAACATTTTTTGTTACCCTTTCCTCACTGAATGGCTGGTGACTGTGGTTTCTTTTTAACTACTGTGGTGTGTATTAACAGCGGGCTGCCTTCGCAGCTGCAGTAAAGCACCCAAGGGTGCCATTTTTGTCAAAATGGCCCGATCTTCTTTTTTCGCCATTTCTTTGTGGAAAGGTCCTTCTTGAGATTTACTCTGCACGCCAAACCAGGTTTGCTCCCTATGTTCTCTTTGCCTTTGGTGGGATTCACAAGTGAAGCCCGCCTCTGGCTCCAGGGTGTCTGGGGTAGGCAGGAAGTGAGGGAGGTGTTCGAAACTCCGTGCTTTGTCTCCTAGGACAACCGAATGCACTCTATAGTGATTGGCTGGCTGACTGTCCGGCAAGGACAGCCACCCTGTTGGGTGATTGACAGCTAGGCTGGAATCAATGGGAGAGAACTGAATAAAAGGTGAGGCTTTTGGCTTGGAAGGCAGAGTCGACCACTGGATGAACGTACCGAAGAAGAACTTGAAGATGACGCCTGCTGCCACTCCTGGACTGTTGGTTTGCCCGTTGAAGCCCTGCTGCTGTGCTGATACTCCAAATTCGTATCGACAGAGAAGCCCCTGCAAGGACAACTTCTCCCTTAAGTTGGTGGGACCAATCAACTCCAAAGTAAGCCACCTGGACATCCATCTCGGAACTGGTTGAATTTCCACAGAGTTGCTGCTGGAAACCGTATAGGCAGGGAGAGGAACACCAGATTTTGTGGCCTAAAGCTCCAGGAAGATCCTCCGGACTCCCAGGAAGCAGGACTGACTGAGCCTGAGCCCCCTCAACAGAGTGCAGGACCCCTGAAGCAAGGAAAGTCCATCTCGACAGCCAGGAACTGTGGTGTTGCTATTTTCGGTAGATGCGAGGAGCTGAAACACTGAACAGCCACTGAAAGTGAAGTTTGCCGGTTGCGAGTGTTGACCGTTGCAGTGCAGGAGTCCCCCGACGTCTTTCCTCTTGTCCCCACGACTGAGGCCCGGGAACTGTGAGATCTGCAGAGTTGTACAGGAACAGGAGTCATCGGCTGCATAGTTTCTTCATTTTTAAAAGTACTGTACCAAGTTTAAGAGAACTTACATCTTGCTGTAGAGTTCCTTGCATCTTCTACTTCTCACAAGTCTAAACAGCTTGTGGCCTACATTTGATTCTTCTTTTCTTCAAAGACCTCTAAAACATTATGCAAAGACATTTCCATTTACCTACTAGAAGTGCTTCATCCTATATAAGTCTTTTGCCCATTGACTTTGGCCTAGCCTATTGTACTGAACGACTCTTCCTGTGGGGATCCAAAAGTGTTCGCCTGCTTAAGAATATTTGTTGTCCCTTGTATGTTCTAAATAACCTTTTCCTTTGACTTATTACTACATGATTCTAAATACAACAGTGATTTATTAATGTCCCCGGCACCCTAGCAATTGAAGTCACCTGAGGGTGTAGGTAGTGTCTGTGGGCCATCCCAAAAGGGTATCTACTGATTTAGAGATATTAAGAGTGTATCTTTCATGAAGTGTATTTGAGTGTTACTGTTATATTGCTCCCTTCTGAAGAAGGCTTATTCTAACTGACAAATTAATAATTGTTTATTCAAGAAACCTTGAGTGTAAGAGTTTATTTGAATACTTGTAACTGTGAATCTTGGTGTAAATCTACTACGGCTCACATTTACCCCTCTTGAGATAAGCCTGGCTGCTCAACACGCTACCAAAACTGTGTAGTACAAGCTTATACCAAAGGTTGGGTTTCCTATACCTGTAGTCAGTTGTTTGTAGTGTTCCCAGAGGGTACTGCATACAAACATTGCCTAACAGTAACGTTTTCCATACAGTATTGAGTTTGGAGGAAAAGTGTTAGAGTAGAATAATACTGTAGCAATAGTCTTTTCTCCTAGAGGGATGTAGGCAGTCTTTTATCTCAGCAATAATGGTGTAAAACAATTAAAACCTGTAAGGGAACAAGCACTGCCAAATCAATTGGGGTTCAGAAGGGATGCCTTTAGGGAGCAGAGCCAGGTAAGCCAAAGTCAGGACAGTTCTAGTTCTGATGCAATCATCTTAGAAAAAGTTAATTGAACAGTCAGTAGTTCATTGAAGAAAATTCCAGGCGCTCAAGTGAGCCTACCTGATGTGCACAAGCTTTTAGGCCTGCAAAGTGAATTGCAGTAATTCAAAATAATAGAAAGGAGAACTCCCCAAGCTAGGAAGCACTACATTTGGCTGAAGGTGGTTAAACCCAAAGCCCAACAGTACCTTAGAATTGAAGCAGATGTTCCAGCTGACTTCTATTTTGATGCAAAGATGCAGGCGCACTTGTTCCTGGACCTTAGTCGTGGTGACGAAAGAATGGACATTTGGCGGGGTTCTTCAGCAGAACTCTCGGCTCTTTGTGGTTTTGGTGCCTTTTTCTCAGCGCCAAAGAAAAATGAAAAGCTCTGATTAGAGTTTCCTTGGTCCCGGACTCTGGTGAGGGGACTCTGGACGAAGAATTGCTGTTTCTAGCGGTCCTTGAAGATTCCCACAAAGTCTTTGTCTGATCCGTTCTCGGGAAGACGTTGCACTTGTCAGTGCTCCAGGTACCCTGGGTATTGGTTGGGAAATTGCAGCCCAAGAAAGTCGGAGCGACTCATGGATTGGCCCAGAACTAAGCAAGTCTTCAGGATACTTGGTCCCACCAGCCTAAGGGAGGAAGACGTCCTTGGCATAGCTTCCCTCTCGATGGGAATACAGGGTTGGCTCAGCTGCAAGATTTCACTGGTGGTTTTGCGGTCCTGAAACATTCTGCTGGCGTCTCTCTGCGTGTTCTTCGGATTTGATGTTCGTGTTCTACTCTGCCTGTAGTTCCAAAACGCTCACCTTTTATGTGAAATCACGTTCATTCACAGCACTAAGCTGTCAATCACAGGGGGGGTTTCGTCCACTAGGACAGCCACCCGTCCAGTTGGAACTACTTTCGGCCAGCCATGCCTACTAAGAAATGCCAGCAAAGTTTCAGCCTCCTCCCTCACTTCCTGCCTTCCCAAACACACTGGAACCTGAGCGGGCTTCAGGGCAGACGCCCGCTCAAGACAAAACACACAATGGACATTTTTGCAAAATATTCACTCGTGGGTGCTCTACTGCAGCTGAGAAATCGGCCTGCAGATTCATTGCACAAAAGTTAGTAAAAAGAAACCCACTGCCACCAGCCATTCAAGTTAGTGTAACAAATTGTTACATGAGAAGTGGGATAAGGAGTTACAATGTAACCCCCAACACTCCACATAAGGTGGTGGGTGCTGGAACCACAAAGGAAAAAGATAAGTAAGACAAAGGTTGTCTTAGCATTTTTTGGAAAATATTTTAACATCTAAGAGTCGATGGGACTCCTCAGTAGCACTGCACAAAGGGTGCTGCATGTCACTATATAAAAGCAGATGCCTATGGAGTTTAATGGACCACATTAAAACATAAGGAACATAAAATCGTTGTTAGAGGGAAAAGGCATGAGTGAGTGGCAAAAAGGCTCTCACTCAGGAGGTTAAAAATCAAAAAGGTCCCAGATGCCAGCAAAGGGCTGGGGTCTCTAAGGTTTAAAGGAATTATAACAGAAACTGAACATTCTCCCTAACAAGTGTATTACACGTATACGGTACCTTTTGAAACCAACCTCTACTGGTGAGTGGCTTTGATTTCTTAGTCTATCAATCAGAGAGTCTGTCCTATTAAAATATCCTGTTAAATCAAGTAGGTGTCATTGTCTGTGTGCTAAGCGTAATGCCTAAATAAAAATAAACTCTCCTGCAAATACTTATATGTTCATGATTGCATACAGTTTGCCTCATTGGATTGATGAATATAGTTAATCTATTATGGATTGAGAGAAAAGATTACATGTGGAAGAAGTTTACATACATTACATAGGGAATGATTGTTTTGCTGGTCCTTTCGAAAAATTCGTCCTTAGTGTATTGAAAAGTAAAATGTATGAATGGACCTTTAACTTTAAGTTAAACACCAGGCAGACTTCCGTTTAGTTCTATGCTTTTTTGTCATGAATTGCTAAAACAAACTGAAGAATTAGATTTCTAATTACTGAATATGAGGCGTGGATGTTTGTGTGCACTGTTTGTACGTTTTTAACTTCATTATTTTTGTCATAAATGTCCAGGTATTGTGATATTTCATTGGAGCTCTAGCTCACTGAATTTTACATAATATTTTGAAGACCACCAGTTTGACATGTGACCACACTATTAATCTCCTTTACTTTTCCTATTTTTTAGACTTTTTAGTTGCAGAGATCCTGATGACGATGGAATTCTTAAACGAAGAGGGAGGCTTAGTCCAAATGCTAACCTTGTAAAGACCCTGGTATTTTTTTTCCTAGAAAGTGAGGTAAATCTTTTTTTTTTATTGTCAATTTTAACAATATTTTAGATTTGAATAGATTTAAAGAATAGAAAAGTGCTTTCTTTGAAAGTTTGTGTGGAGTTGTTTTCTCTACAATAATCAGAATCGCCGCTTTTGGAGGGCTCCTACATCGCCGAAGATTTAGCGTGGAACCGTTTGATTGCGGGCGAGACCACAAAATGGACTTTGGCAACCGTTAAGCTGCTAGACATAGCTTTAAAAAGATAAAATAGCAAACGGTTTCGCTGTAACATCCTCTAACTTGGTGTAGCCGTCTTTCAGCTCCACAGTCAAACATTTTCTTCTTCTTCTTCCCCTTCCCTCTCGTCTCAGTCTTGTAAAAATCTTAGATTAAACACAGGTAAATAAAAAAATTAGAATATCAAACACCGTATATGAGCACATTAGAAGTTTCAATACTCCTATGGCCTGTCCCCTTTCCTCCATACTGCATGGGAGTTCCTCGCTAGGGACAGGAACAGAACATTTTTCACCAGAAAAAAAGTCTTTTCCCCTTTAAATTTAGTTGCGTAATTAGTAAGTCCTTCCTTCCTGCGCCACACCCCAGTTCTCTTTTCCGCATCGACGGGAGCAGACCACCTTCACCTGCGGTGTGGTTGAGCCCCCCCCCCCCTCATAATTCCATGCGTGTGTAAATCAGATCTCAGTCCCACTTTTTTCTATATAATTAGCTATGTTAATTTCAACTGCATGTCGGCCCCAGCGGGCTTTGTAAGTGTTTATTTGTTAAGCAATTAGACACAAGTGAAGTGCTTCAAAGCGCTACAAGGGGGATATTGTTGTCATTCTTAGGCCTTAAAGAATCTGAATGATCTAACCACAATAACTAGACTACTAGGCCAGGGCATCAATAGGTTGGTCATCAATGCACCTCTGCATGCACCTCTGCATGCAGGCACAGCAAAGCTGCGGAGGGAAGATGGAGGAAGACAGGACAAACATGCTATGCCTAGTAAATTCAAGGTCGTGCAAGTGAGCAGACAGAAATGCCAGGGGGGTGGGGGGTGGGCGCAATCGCGCCCGGTCCAGTAGGGGTTAGGGTTAAGTTCAGAAAGGATGCCACTCTCATGCAACGTATTCCGAGTGCAGTAATGTAGGCATAGTGTGCAGTTCATAGGAATTGCAGGACTGGCTGGGGGACCCTGGGACCTGTGAGGCTCTGGAGGTGCATCGACCAGTCAGCTGACTGAACAGATTGGGAATGAGAACGAAGGAGAGAAGAGAAAGGAGGTTAGGGAGAGAGACCGAGGAAGAGAAGAGGAATGTCTTGAGGAGTTTCCACAACTTAAGGAGGTCCTGCTCAAGACAGAGAGAGGCAGGGAGGTATCTGCAGTGGATAAGGAACTATGCCCAAATCTGTTTGGAAAAGCGGCTCACCTGCAGAGAGTTGGAGGAGACAGAGCCAAGGGTTCTGGAAGCAGAGTATTTAGGAAGAGAGTGTTGTAGATAGTGGGGGCCCTGCACAGGAAAGCCTTGTGGACTATGCAGAGGTACTTGAATGATCCTTGCAGCCACGGGGAGCCCGTGGAGGGATTGCGGCACCAGATAGATGCAGTCCCTTTGCTTGAGACCAAGTATAAGTCTTGTGGTTTTGTTCTGGATAAGTTGAAGAGGTTGAAGTGTAGATGTAGGAAGATTGAGAAAGAGACTGTTGCAGTAGTCTAGTCTGGAGAGAACTAGGACTCTGGAGACAGTGAGCCTCTTGGGGAAGGTGAGAAAAGGTAGAATACCTCTGAGGAGGTGCAGCTGGTAGTGGGACTTTTTTGGCAAGTCCAAGATGTGAGAAGAGGAGGAGGAGACAGTAGAGTCGAAGATGACCCCAGCTTTTTCGCCTCACTAGTGGTTAGGGTGCAGGACCAAGGGTGTTCGGCCAGCGTGAAAGTGGGAAAACAGTAGCACGAGTCTCTGAGGACGATCTGTCTTACTGGTATTAAAGCAGAGATCATTAACGGCACACCAGGACTGAAATGCGGACAGACGGTCATGGATGAGCGAGGAGGAAGCTGAGGCAGAGGATAGCTTGAACTTTGTCATCCGCATAACATTGAAAGTTGGAGGTGAAGGCAGAGATCATGTGGGCCTAAGGGGCCACATCATTCCCAAGTAGGTTCCCTACCTGCGATAGATTCTATCCGACGTCAGACCCGCATGCACTCTGAATCTGCTTCCTCGGCGACCACCACTGTTGGGACAGCTGTTTGGCGTGCACCATTCCTTACTCCCTGGTTCCTTGAGAACCGGCTCGTGAGATGGAGGGAGCTGTTCTCCAGGTTCCCCCAGAGTATCTCAAGGAGTACCTGCGCAGGACGATGAAGGCCAAGGTAAGTGTTTTGTTGTCCAAAGCGCCCAGCAAAGGTGACTCCTTCCCCAGGAAGCAGCCGAGCAGGAGTGGCCATATGGGTCTGTCACCAACCAGGGTACTGAAGTTCGAGCTACTGGCCGAGGGGGTCCACAGATCCTCCCGGTCTCACCGCTGAGGGACCACTCGGCTTTAGTACCGGGAAATCACCCAAGTGGTTCTTCCCTAGTACTGGTCCTATGCCTGAGGGGGCACCTACACGCAGTAGCACTACCTGTTCCATGTCAGAGGGCAGTCAGTTTACCAGGCCCATGCCTGAGGTGCAGAGGAGGCTTGAACCTTCGCGTGGACAAACAAACTGGTAGAGGCCCGATACAGACCGTGACAGACATGCAAACCCTGTATGGGTCGTGCCAGGACAAGATGGCGCTGCAGCCGGACAAAAAGGCTGCACGTGTGGACGTGCGCCACTCCAACAAACATCAGAGGCTGGACTCTCAGGATGGAAGTGCCCCTCGTGGTCGCCCCTCATGCAACCTGGTGCACTTCATAGCAGGGGACCTCAGGGCTGAGGCGTGACGCTAAGGCGATTTTCATGCATGGCAGACAATGCGAGGGAAGAGCACAGCCATTCACGCTGGTCACGCCGTTGGGGCCTATGCTAGAGCACATATCCCCAGAGTGAGTTATGTTTCTTTGACAAATTTCTCAAGTTGAAGTCTCCCCAAATGGGGAGCATCCTGAAGGGGCTTATTAAAGAGATGCTACCACCAATGCCTGCACATTCTTAGGCTCCAGTGCAGCTGCTGCTGGCCCCACCCATAGTGGTAGTGCGTGCCCCGCCTCCAAACACCATCACACGCACCTCTGAGCAACAAGCTCTGTTCCCATTTCCCGTGGCCCCCAGGCCACGATGGCACAGGCGATACCGCCTGCAGATCCCACAGACCTCTAGGGCACCACAGATCAAGCGGACATTGACGAAGAGGGGAGGATCTGCACAACCTAATCTTTAGCAAGAGCGTTCCACGATCGCTTGACATCCCTCAACCTCAGAAGGAACAGCCAGAGGCAGGGGTCCTGGTGGATGTCCTAACTGTCAGATCAGCCACGAGATCAGGATGTGGAATATCTGGCAAAAAAGATAGTCTCCTCTTATCGTTTCACCCTTTGCCTCATTCATCTGATAGCAGTGACTTCCATGTACGCAATTCCCAAACATATGCATCGTCATCTACATCCGTCTTGTTGGGAAAGGAGAATGTTTTTGAAGCCTATGGGAAGGTCTACTCAAACGCTGGCCTCCACCTGTGGGAAAGCCAACACAGACTTTATGCTGGACCCTGCAAATCCGAGGCAATGGAGGGCGATTGCTAATTTCTTCCCAGACCTGCCAGTTCACAAGCAAGCGTCTTTCAAGGCGTGCTTGGAGCTGGATCTTATGGTGGAGTATATGGGTCATATTGCCCGGCCAGCAGGGCCATCTGCATAGCTGCTGATATGAGACGGACGGCATTGCTGAAGGCCACCAGTTTTAACCCTGACGTCCAAGACCGCATCTTGGATCTTCCGTTGAATGGGGGGTGGGGGGTCGGGGGGGTTTCCATTCATCCATGGAGAAGGAATTGGACAAGAAGAATAGTTCCCAAACCGCCTATACTAGCTAAGCCTACATCCAGGACGTACAGGCAGGGACAGGCCCATTTTGACAGGTGAAGGACTTTCTGTGGATTCAGGGGTGGAAGGCCCCCTCTCGAGGCTCAGTGTTTTACTTGTGGATTTTCGTGCTACAGTAGAACCAGGCAGGCCTGCGAGTGGTTCTTGATCTATCATTAAACCTATCCCTTCTACAAAGGTTCAAGATGGTTACGCCAGCGCAGATTGTGGAGTCTCTGTGTGGGGGAGACTGGACATGCTCCCTGGACTTCAAGGATGCATACCTACACGTCCCTAAATGGCAACCTCATCGGTCCTTCTTTCGGTTTCGAGTGTTGGGCTTCCATTTTCAGTCCAAGGTCCTTCCATTCGCCTTCAATTAGCTCCCCTGGTTTCCACACTGCTCATGAATGCAGGGGCAGCATTGTTCAGGTTGGAGGGCCACCATGTATACCCATACCTTGATGACTGGTTGGTCCGAGCAGAAACTCTGGTGAAGGTCCAGAATACGGCCTCCAGGTTTATGGATATCCTTTGCGAACTGGGGTTCTCCATCAACCACAAAAAGTCGCAGCTACAGCCTCCCCAAACCTTCAACTTCCTCGGTCTGTTGTGGGGTACCAGGGAGCAGAGGATATTCCCCACCATGGAAAAGGTGCCAGCTATGTATACTGCTACTGGACACTTTGTCAGCAAATCAGTAACCTTGGGCTGGTTGTACCAACATCTGTTGGGAATTATGGCGGCATGCCTGCTGGCTGTTCCACATACAAGATGCAAAATGAGGGTGCAGTTACATTGATCAACCTCCTGGTAGCAGGAGACTGGTCCCAAGCGGCATCAGTCTCCATCCCAGCCAAGCTCGACCAGGACTTTGTTTCGTGGAGGCAAGATGCCAATGTTATGGCAGGCAGACCCTGCCAAATGGTACTATCACAACGGACTCCTCCCTTGGCTGGTGGGGAGCCATGCTGGGTGACCAGTGTACATGACCTGTGGACAAGGGAGGAACAGAAGAGCCTCATCAGAAATTGGCCCTAGCAACCTGGTTCCTCAGCATGTTACTCTGCATCACCTTCACCTTCTGAGGACAACTTGAATAGAATTCAGAAGTCAAGAAGCAACTCCACTAGGAACCAATATAGGAGCAAATCGACCCGGTTTTGCATTTGTGGCCAAGGAAAGAGGCATAGACCCACTGACAGGCACACTTGATCAGGTGCTATCGTTTTCGGCACATCTGGCAGAGTCAGGGGTTCAGGTTGACACATGCCTTATCTAGCTGCGATGGGTGCGTAAAAAGATTCAGACAACAGATCATTTTCCACTCCCAACCCTGTGGTCAAGAGGCATCTGGCAAAGCTGATGTTGTACCCCCCGGTCCTCCGTCAAAGGCCCACACCCAGTCTGGGAACTCAACGTGGTTCTGGTCGCCATGGCGCAGAAACCATTTGAGCCCAGGGCATCCGTCGGCATCAGATTGGTCACGATCAAGACAGTACTCGTGGTGGGCCTTACATCAGCATGTAGGGTTAGCGAAGTTCAGGCGCTTGTGGCCTCAGAACACTATACCACGTTCCATTGCGACAAGGTGGTGCTCTGCACTCATCCTTGGTTCCTCCCGAAGGTGGAGCTTTCGTTCCATCACAACGAAGAGCTAGTCCTACCAACTTTCTTTCCTAACCCAAAGGATGATGCAGAAAAGGTATTACACGGTCTAGATGTCTGTCACTAGGGTCGATTATATCCTCTTCTTCACAAGAGGACTGTTTCACCACCCTCCCCCAACTCCTCACCTTCGTCCTTCTTGGTTTTCCTTTTCTCGTGGCTTGTGTGTCTCTCCTTTTTATGGAGGTAGGGACGTCCACGGAAGGATGCCACCGTGCCACCGTAAAAGGTGTGACGGGGGTAAACCCCCCCACCTCCACCCCCCCCCGTGAACGTCACGCTAGGGGAAAAAGCCAATGGCACAAAAAACCCCTTGAGAGACTTCCTCCCAGAGAATGTGGAACAGACTCGAGTGGGCTGGAACGTGGAGCAGATGGAAGACTGAGAAAAATCTGCGAGGTAGGCTGAAATTATGTTCAATGGCGGCTGTAGAGCTTCAGACGTGTGGCGGAGACAATCTGAATAAAACAGGCAGAGGTCCGGTACATAGCTGACAGGAAGGTATAAAGGGCTTGGCAAAGGCAATCCGTAAAACAGGCTGAGGTCTGGTACACAGCTGACAGAATAGATCAAAATCAGAACAGAGGAAGAGAAAAGGCAGGCAGAGGACTGGAACTCTGGCGTAGAAGAAAGGGAAGAAGGAAAAGGGAAAAGAAAAGGGGACAAGAGGGAGAGAGAAAAAGGAGGAGCGAGCGGGCGAAACAGAAAGGAGAGGAACAAGAGGGCAACGGAGGGAAATAATGAGGGGAACGGACAAAAGTCCGAGAGTGGAACAAAAACACTAAACGAGAGCGACGGCAACACAGGAGGAAACCCGGAAACTTTGCAACGCATCCGTAACCAGGAAGTGGTACAATAAATACTTCCGGTGACATGCCCATGCAACAACTAGACCGGTAAATCCGTAAAAAGGAAAGAACGTGATGGGAAACGCTATGGCGGACCATAGCGCCAGCGGTTCCAAACCCGCCATCCCTGCCGAGACATTACAATGTCAGTAGAGCCCTGACGTTTCACCTCAACGGGAGAAAAGGCTTCCACGGGTTTGCGTTATTAATCACCTTTGGTGGGTTAAAGCCAGGTGGTCCAGCATCAAAGGCCTCAATAGCCAGGTGGATGGTCGCAGTTGTTAGCAAGATTTATTATGCTTGTGCTTCATAACCTCTCCCAGTTAGACCCCAGCACTTTTTGCTGGACTTCTGCACCTTTTTCTTTTAATCCTGAATGAGGGGGGGCCTTTTTCCACTGATTCATTCTTATGGGGTCTATCTTTTGGAACTCTATTCTTTGTATTGTACTTGTACTATGGAGTCTGTCTGCTCCATAGCTCTTAAAGGCATCTGTGTTTTACTATTGCAGCATTCTGCTCCTTATGGGCAGTGTTTCTGGGGACCCTTTGGGTCCTCCCTTAAGACTTTTTCCTATTTGCTTAAGTCAACTACAGTTCTCCAGCATGGGGTCTGGTATGGATTCACATGCTCATGAATATTCCCTGTTGCCAGGCTGGGAATCCTTGTTAAAGAAAAATCAGTTTCACTTCTGAACTGTCTTTCTCCTAACAACGTATCACTGGTCTCTGAGTCATACTGCCCCAGCCAATGACTGCCCTCTACCTAAGCCCCTCCTCCAGCCATCTTCAGATTGTTACCACACGTTCAAGTGTTGGGAGTCCTCGTGCAATAGCTCTCGAGCTTTTATTGCGTTTGCGATTTTTCTAAGAGTTTTGCTCTATCCAGCCTCAGGTTCCATCGATCCACCTTCCGAAGGGACCTGTATTCGAATTCTTCAGCACCCCCTCAAGGGTGAATTTCAAAGAGTTTTCTTCTTGGAGGATTCCAAAAGCTTCTTCAAGACCTACACCGTGTGGAAATGGCAGATGAGAAGGAGGACTTGGCGCCTCTCTTCAAGGTTTGCCCCGCTGCAACCTACGGAATGTCTTTTCAGACGACCGACATTCCCTGTGCCTTTACTGCCTGCACTTGGACCCGACGCACGTGGAGGATGACTGTTCGTCTTGTTAGGAGATGGTGCCCTGCGCGCCCTGACGACCAACGCAGGTGTCTCAACGAGTGGCTGCAGGCCAAGGCTACTGCTCTGGGTGTGTCCCGACAGCATGCTTCCCCTGCCCAGAAGAAAGTTGAGCAGTCTTCTAAGACCTTTAAAGGGTGCTCCTCCTGCATGGGCCAAAATGAGGCTAAAGCACCCTGAGTCCACTGCAACCGGGAGCACCGTTGCAACAGGCTCTGTGGTGGCCAGGGCGAGTACATTGTCTCCAGCGCCTTCGACCACGAGCCAACACTCAGGTTCTTCAAAGAGGTCGGACCATCCGTGCAAGCTCTTGGAGAAGACCCAGACAGGTCCTGCAGAGAAGACCGAGGGGGAGTGGGGCTCGGACCCTCCCCCCTAAGGTGAAGGCCTCCAGCTCGACCAGGGCCGTGAAGGCTCAGGTACATCTGACGAAGGCCCACCATTCCATCGAAAGAGTGGTGGCGTGCCTTGCGAAGGCCGCCGAGGCAGTACCGCTGGGCACGACCCCAAAGGCAAGAGTATTTCACTGAAGCAGTCTCCCTTGGTCGCAGAGAAGGGGGGGGCATGATAGCCCTCCAGGGCATGGATATCTCCTCAAAGGAGGAGCTTACCAGCCTCCAAACCTTCCAGGAGGAACGATGCGTTGAGAGCAGACCCTACGGGAAGGATCCCGATGAGGGCAACGACGAAGGTGATGACGAGGAGACTGAGCAGCAGGGCGTTGAGGGCTTGGAGGACCAGCCTAAGCCGCAAACGCCCTCACCTCCGTCGCCACCTCAGCAACCACCTGGGGATATCTTGTGGACATTCTCACTGCTCTGCATACCTTCTGCTTGCAGATCCGAACAAGGATGCTTCTTGCGCTGGTGACCCCACCCGCGGAGCTGGTACCTTTGGCGGAACCACCACCCAAGAAGAGGAGAGTTCACCCTCCACCTCCTTTCCACCCTTTGCCTTCCTCTGTCCCCTCCCCCCACTCACCCCCCTTGAGGGATGAGACGGATCTGGACACTGTGACGACAGCCACTGGCATGGACAGTGGACAGTGGATTGTGGGATCTCCCGTCTCCCAGATATTCAACGCCCGAAGAGGAGGAGGAAGAGGAACTGTTGTGATAAGAAATACAGGGTGCCGGACTCTGCACCCAAGTGCTTTATGGTCCCAGCCGTCTCCGGACTCTGCGGTTTCGGTGGTGGCCAAGAAGAAATCTTCAGGCTCCTCCTCGTCAGTGGCCTCCTTTACTCCCGCCCCCCCGGACAGCGAGGGGAGGAAGATGGATGCCATGGGGCGAAGAGTCATCACGTCGGCAGTGACTACCATCAAGGCCGCTAACGCCCTTGTGGTGCATTACAACAGGTAACTTTGGATCAAAATCGCCCCCTCCTGGACTTCCTTCCCGATGACAAGAGGGCAGAGGCGTTGGAGATCCTACAGGAAGGCGAGGTGGCATCGGAGCATGCAATTACAGTAGCCATGGACATCGCCCACACAGGGTTCCGCCAAATAGGCAACAGCGTTTGCCTTCGTAAGCGGGGCTGGTTGAGGGCCACTCATTTCCACCAGGATGTTCAGTCGAAGGTGTTGGACATGCCCTTCGACGTGAACAATTTGTTCGGGAAGACTGCGGACGAGTCTCTTCAGGCCATCAAGTTGGACACTGAGATGGCTCGTGCCTTGGGCACGCTTCAGCAGCGGCGACCGTCCTTTCGAACTTCTGGAAAATCCCAAGGTTCCTCCAAAAGATTTGGGGGAGGTGCCTCGTCCTACCATCAGCCCTTCCGCTCGTTGGCCCAAGAGACCTACAGGGGCCATGCCAAGTCTGGAGGTGGATGTAGTCGCCAAGGCTCCCAAGACGGCACTTCGACTTCAAAACAGGACTGAACCAGGCGTGGATTCGGGCCCCCACCCATGCACTCTGGTGGGAGGCTGGCTGGCGAACTTCGTCAGCGTGTGGAAGACCATCTCCACCGACGGTTGTGTGCTGGCCGCTCTTGCCCACGGACACACCCTAGACTTCCAACGGAAGTGTCTCCATATATCATTGTTGGCCTGGCAGGAACCCCCCCCCCCCCCAGCTTCTGCTGGAGGTTGGGGCCATGTTAAAGGGTGCGATAGAACTCGTCCCGAAGAGGCTCCGGGGTTCTCGAGTGTACTTTTGTTACTTCCTCGTCAAAAAGACTGGCGGTTGGCGGCCCATCCTAAACCTCCGCCATCTGAACAAGTACATCAAGTCTCAAAGGTTTTGGGTGGTGACTCTTCAGCACGTGCTAGGACAGCTGGAAGAGGGGGATTTTCTATCGTCACTGGACTTGGAAGAGGCCTATTTTCACATCCCCATCCACAAGGGCCACCGAAAGTTCCTGCACTTTGTGGTTCAAGGGCAACATTACCAGTTCAAGGCTCTTCCCTTCGGGTTGAAGTCCGCGCCAAGAGTATTCACCAAGTGCCTGGTACCAGTGCAGCTGCGTCTACGAGGGATCAACGTGTACCCTTATCTGGACGACTGGCTCATCCGGGCAAGTTTAAAGGACATCGCCATCAAACACACAGCGAGGACTGTCCAGCACCTGACGGATCTGGGGTTCTCGGTGAACTATGCAAAGTCGTGCTTGATTCCATTGCAGGACGCACAGTTTCTGTGATCCCGTCTGCCGTCTCCATTGGATGAGAGGTTAGTGGCCACCTTGGGCAAGGTACAGCAACTGTTGGCCCTGAAGATCGCATGGGTGAGGTTCATCAAGCCCCTGCTCGGCATGATGTCATGCATATAACTCATTCAGCTGTGCAGGCATTCGGATGCTTCCACTGCAAGAGTTCCTCGATGCCCGTTGGATAGAAGTATCGGGAAGCTTTGAGGACAAGATCACACTAGACAAGTGTTTCTGTCAAGCGATACAGTGGTGGGGAGTGCATGCACATCTGTCTGCTGGCACAGATTTCCAGACCCCACCGCAGCTGGAGACTGTCACGACGGACGCCTCCCCGGGGGGCTGGGGGTCACACACAGGAAGTGTTCATGCAAGAGGCCTGTGGCTACTGGAGGAGAAAACATTGTACATCGTGTTGGAGCTGCGGGCAGTGTTTTGGGCCCTCAAGTCTTTCCTTCCGTCCCTCAAGAGCAAGGTGGTACGGGTCTTCATGGATAATACCACCACAATGTTCTACATCAGGAAGCAAGGGTTAACCAGATCCGCAGGGCTCTCCACGGAGGCGCAGGAATTTTGGCACTGTTCCTTCTCCCGTTTCATCTGGCAGGAGTGAAGAACACTGTCGCCGACTCTCTCAGAAGGGAGCTGCGCTCTTGCCATGAGTGGGAACTTCGGCAGAACCAAGTGGATCACCTGTTGTGCATATGGGACAATCCCCAGATCGATCTGTTTGCGACGAACACCAAGTGCCGAAGGTTCGCCAGCAGGTTTCCCCAGCCGGGGAGCATGGGGGACCCATTTGCTTTCCCCTGGCACGCCCCATTTCTGCATGTGTACCCTCCGTTGCCGTTTCTTCTTCGATTAGTCAATCAACTCAGACGGTCCCGGTGCAGGATGATCCTCGTAGTTCTGGCGTGGCTGAGGCAGATATGGTACATGAACCTTCTGGACATGTCAGCGTCCCCTCCAGTCAAGCTTCTGGCGGTCGCAGACCATCTCGCTGGGAAGGAGGCGTGATTCTGCACCACGATCCAGGATTGTTGAACCTGAAGGCCTGGCTCCTGCAGCACTAGAGTTTGGGGGCTAGGATCTCCCAGTGGATTGTATGGAGGTGCTTGCCAAGGCCAGAGCTTCGTCTACTCTCAAATGCTACGGGTACAAGTGGAAGATGTTCACCGTTTGGTGCCGTACTCGGAAGATCGACCCTCTACGAGTCACTGCTCTGCAGGTGCTTCTGTATTTGTCGTTTGCCAAGGCAGGACTGACCCTTGCTTCCATCAAAGTTGATCTGGACGATCATCCTTATGGTTGCATCGATTGGTCAAGGAGTTTGTCAAAGGACTATTTCGCTCGTTCCCGCCGGTGAAGGCTTCTGGCCTTGGCATGGGAGCTGAATGTGGTGCTGACTAGGCTCATGGGTCCTCGTTCAAGCCTATGCATTCGGTTCCACTAAAACTTTTGTCATGGAAAACGTCTTTTCTTGTGGCCAGCACCTCCGCACTAGTGGGAGAGATCCAGGCCCTCTCTTGTAAACCGCCTTATTTGACATTCCACGAGACGAGGGTAGTGTTACCACCACACCCCTCAATCATGCCCAAGGTGCCGTTGGACTTTCATCTAAACGAGCCCTTGGTGTTACCTGTATTCTTCCCGACGCCTTCATCGCCTGCTGAGACGACTCTGCACTCGCTGGATGTGGCTAGAGCGCTGAAGTTCTATGTGGACCGCACAGTGTTTCCGGAAGACTTCGCAACTTTTTGTGAAATTTGGCCCCGTGAACCATGGGAAGGCCCACTCCAATGCTTCCATTTCCAGGTGGCTGTCCGGCTGCATCACCCATCGTCATCTGTTGGCAAACCGACCGTTGCCTAGCTCTCCGAGCGTCCACTCGACCAGAGCGATCGCTGCAACTACAGCGTTCCTGTCTGGTGTGCCCCTGCTTGACATCTGCAGTGCTGCTATGTGGAGGTTGACGCACACCTTCACGAAGTTCTACTGCATCGTAAGGGATTTCAGGGAGGAGTCCAGAGTCGGCCAAGCAGTAATGCACAACCTGTTCGCTTGAAGGTGAGCCTGGTGAGGAGGTAAGAGATGCTTAATGTTGACCCTTGCCACCTCCCGTGGTTTCATGTGTGTACTGCTATGTATTATTTATTCATGAGCATGTGAATCCATGCCAGGCCCATGCTGGAGAACAGTTAGTAACTTGTCCTCCTTAAGGATGGAGAGATACTTGGTGTCTCTCTCAAAACTCTATAATCTGAGAGATTGGCACACACCACCTTCAGTGGAGTGTCAAAGGGATACTTGGTATCCCCCTTCTCTCTGCTCATGTGCCTTTCTAGTCACATAGATGGATGATCACCTAGTTATGGCTGGCAGTGGATGTGTTCTACAAACTATTGTGTATTTTCTAGACCGCAGGCTATGTCCAGAGCCTCGGTAGTGCACAATAGGGGCACCCAAGTACCAACTTGGGGCCTCCCTTCTTTTTTTTGCCATTACTTGCGTAGTTGTTCTTTGTTAGCCTTTCTTCTACCATTATGGGAGGGGGAGGTCTATTTATTTGTGCCTTTGGCGGGAACAGTACATGTCCCCGCCTAGGCTCCAGTGTCTGGGCAGGCAGGAGTGGGGGAGGAGTCTTCCACCCCCCCCCCCCCCCTGTCGTTTGTCTGCCAGAGTGCCTGGATAGGACCAGCTCCCTCAGGATTACAGAGGGGTGTGTGGTGGAACTGTATAAAATGAGGCTTCTGGAGTGTAGACCACTGGAAACGGAAGTAACTGAAGACCAGAGACGCCTTCATACCCTTTGCAAGACCGTGAAGTGACCACTGCTGTCCTGACCCCGTTTTCTATGCCACAGAGGAGCTCTGAAGAGGACGACTCCTTCCCTTAGGCTGGTGGGAACAACCATTCCCAAGACCAACTTTGAAACTGTGTAACCCCAATACCAGGAGACCTGCTGCCCATTTCGAGTGCATAGTCGTAGAAAGGCTGAATCTGTCCAAATCTGAGCACATAAGAACACGACACAGATCCGATCCAACTCGCCCAGACCCCCTCTCCAGAGTGTGTGACTGCAAGAAGCGAAGAAGATTGACCGGGATATCTGTGTTCTTTGTTGGTGCTGCTGAAAAGGCACCAAAACCGCAGAGTGAACCAAGAAGTTGCTGAAAGTCGTGCCATGGGTACCCCCTCGAGACTGCTGCTGGAAGACAGTCCATTGTTCTGCCTTTTGTCACCATCCTAGGAATCTGGAGGTTTTGTCCAGAGCTGCTACATCGTGGAGGAGCCAACATAAACTCTTCAAACTCAATGTAATGTGGGGATAAAGGTATTGCTTACCTGATTCCGAGAAGTCGCTCCAAAGCATTGGAGTGCACCTAGATGTGTCTGTGCAACCCCCTCTTTCTCTGACTCAAGCTGCTGCTTGTGTCACCTTTGAGTCCGTTTTCTGTCTCCTTTGCTAGGTGAAGAAACCTTCTCTAGAACATTGAACTAAGCTCTTTTCCCCCCATTACATGACTTTTCCATGTGTTTGCAGAATAAATGCTGAAAACCGCATTAGTGCGCAATTACCGATGATACGATAACCATGTCTTTTCCCTTTGTAACGTTGCTACAAATGTAACCGCGAACAAATAAAGAAGTGAAAGCGCCCTTTGAAGTGCGTTACCTAGTATTCCTAATTGTTCTACCGTTACCGTCTGAAGTATTTAAAGTATTTATGGTATAAATATTTCTCATGCTTGTTAATCTGCTTAGAATCACATGCTGTGCATATGGTCCGACATCCAGTGGTAACCGCGGAGTATTGCATCTGGTCTTTCGGGGACCGAAAGGGGACTTCAGAATAGGCGTGTCTGTAACACTATCCCTATCGTGATGTGTGTAGTACCCAAAATCCCTCACGCGTTGAGGTCCCTCAGATTGTTTTTTTCCGCCCAGATAACTGGTCGCCCTATAGCGGAGCTCTTACTAGGGACATTATTTATCTTTACCGAATTGTCGGTTTATTCCCCGTTGAGTCATTTCGCCAATAAAACGAAGACTACGGGGGAATCGTCTACTGCTGTGGATTTCGGCGCCTAAGATCCAGCGGCCGGATGGTCCACGTGGTTGTGCCCTCTGGCCGACCTATACAGTAGGGAGAGCGGGGTCGGGGTGGCCATATTGTTTTAGTATGTCTTTCCTCTTTTCCCCTCCTTTCCCTTTTGATCTGGTCATTCTTCCCTTTTGCTATGGAAAGGACTCCCTTTAGATTCTGCCCTAAGTGTAGGGTCAGATATCCTTGGAAGGACGAGCACAGGACGTGCAACGCCCGTCTCCCCCGAGAGCACGCCGAGAAGTGGTGTGCGGCGTGCAAACTCCTTAGCCCCAAGACCCTTTAGGAGCGCCGTGTAAAGCGGTGGGCCGCGTACGGCATGTCACGCGTGGATCCCCCCCCTCCCCCACCGCCACACCAGCCGAAAGTGACGGGGGTACTTTGCATGACCAAACGTCCAACGCAGATGTTATAGGCCTTGAGGCGGACACTTCTATTTCTGCCACGCCCGTCCTTGATCCTTCCAGGCTCGACTCTGGTCTTGCTACAGGGACCACACCCGGCGACAGGGGCGTACAATCGCACCGTTACATTAAGCACACAACCCATATGCCAATTTCGACGGTTGCGTCGAAAAAGGCGAAAGCGCCAAAGGGGCTGCCGAAATCTTCACCGGTCCCCCCAGATCGCTCTGATCCAAGGCCTTCCCCGCATTTGCAGCAGCGCATGGCGACTGGGCAAACAAAGACCAAGGGCACTACTAATCCTACACACGTCGAAAGTCGGGAGCCCGACGCTTCGAGTTCAAAGGCCTCTATAGGCCCAAAAGATACGACTAGGCCTCTACCCGGATACCCATCCGCTAAACCTTCTGGTGGCACGAACGGTCTTTCTGCTGACGATTCAGCGCCTATCCAAAATAGCATCGGAAGAATCGCAGCGGCGGTGGCTCTTATCCTGGTTCCGCCAAAGATTATGGGTCAATCCGCGGGAAAGTTTTCGGCAGATCATGTTCCCGATTACGATGGGACTTAGGTAGATAGTCAGGCTACTCTCTCCGACACCCTTGGAGGTTCCCGTCAACGGCTAAGTGCAGAGACGAGACTGTCACTTCTCCTCATGCCGGGCTGTTCGGGTCCTCTAAATGGACTACTGAAAAGTTTGAAGGTTGTATGGATCGACTGGAGCGGTTCATCGCCTCGTCAGATCATCCACCCCCGAAAAGAGCACGGTTAGACTCTAGCCCTCAAGTTCAAGTAGATCAGTCTCAGGTTTTCCAACAAGAAGACTTGATCCATATGGATACTTATAGAAATATATATAATGAGGAAGAAGCGTCCTTCCTCAAACTATGAGGAGGATCAACAGGACGAAACTGACAACTGGGAGGAGACCCAGCAGGAGGGTGAAAACCCTTGGACACAACAGGATCAGGACTCTGATATTTTGGTACTGGATTCTCCTCTGTCCACTCCGGCATGCCAGGCCTCCCCTGTGGATGCCCAAATGGCTTTCAACTCCATATTGAAAAAAGCGGCAGAATACTTCAAAATTGCCACTCGGGAGGTGGTAATGGAGCAGGATTTTGTGGAGGATATTATTAAAGCAAAACCTCCAGCGAGTCAATCCATCTCCCTCCTTAACTCTGTCCGGAGACGGGTAGCTCCATCTCTGGTCACACCTGATCAGACACGGGCGGTTAACCAGAGGATCGAAAAACAATTTCGGCCTTCCCCTACAGACCGTCTGTGTATCAAGGGGCACGCCATCCCAGACTCACTGGTAGTGACTACCACTCGAAAGAGGGCAGGGGTACCCCTTGCCACGGGAGAATCACCAAAAAGGCTGTATGCCCTAGGCAAACGTGTCAAGTCAGCAGCTGCATACACCATGCGGGTTGCTAATAATACTACGCTATCAGCAAGGTATGCGGATGCCCAATGGAACTTGATCCAAGAAGGCCTCCAAGAGGTTACTGAACCAGCCAGAACTAAGGTTCTTGCCATTGTTTCGGAGGGAAAATTGGTTAATCAGAATGTGGTGAAGAACATCCTGGACACTGCAGAAACAGCAGGCAGGTCTCTTGAAGCAAGAGTACTCTTCTAAAAGACATGCATGGCTGCGCATGTCGGGTTTCAGACCTGAGACCCAGGCCTCTCTCATTTACAAACCCATTGAGGAGACTAACCTCTTCTGGAAAGCAGTGGATGAAGCGTTGGTGAAGGCCAAGAAGGAGCACAAGACTATAAGGTCTCTGCACCAGATTACACAGAAACCCTCCTCCCAGAGGGGTAATAATTCTCTGCGGTCCTTTCGAGGACAAGCCCATGCCGGTCAGAACTATGGCACGGGTAACTTCAACATGAATCAAGCATCCGGAAGCCCTAACTACTATCCCCTTAGGGGTCAAACGCGGCAAAGGTAGAGGTGAGGCCCCAATCCCAGAGGAGCCTCAGCCTCGGGTCAGAAATGACCACCAAATCCAGGTCCCCTCCCATGCCTCCCCGGTCGGGGGAGGCGATTAACATCTTTCCTCAAGGCATGGGAGGGGATAACTTCAGACCAGTAGGTCTTAAAGACGGTCTCCCAAGGATAGTGCGTGGAATTCACCCGACCTCCACAGTTCAGACTGCCGCGATCACAATGCCTTTCACCGGACCATCTGCAGATCCTGATCCAAGAGGTGGAAGCTCTGCTGGGAAAGGACGCCATAGAAGCCGTCCCAATTCTTCAGGTAAACGAGGTTATCTATTCAGCGTACTTCCTTGTAACCAAAAAGGTTCTCACCATGCGTCCTGTTCTAGACCACCTGTGCCCAGCCAACAAGTTCATAAAGCCCCAAAGGTTTTGCATGGTAACACTACAGGAGGTGATCCCATTGCTGAAACGGGGGGGACTTCATGACATTGGATATGAAAGATGTATACTTTCATATTTCAATGTTGCCAGCGCACAGAAAATACCTAAGGTTCATGATTCAGGACAAACACTACCAGTTCAAAGTACTCCCCTTCGGCATCTTCTCAGCGCCAAGGGTGTTTACCAAAGTCCTGGCAGTGGCAGCAGCACACCTGCGCAGACTATCAGTCCCAGTTTACCCTTACCTCGACGACTGGCTCATCACGGGGTACTCGTTCGCTTTTTTTTTTCGAACACCCAAAAAACAAATGATCTCCTCTTCAGCCTGGGTTTTTCAATCAACGAAAAGAAATCCAGCTTAGTTTCCAGCCAAGTGAAACAATTTCTGGGAGCGCAAATTCGGACGGAAGCCGGCCTTCCCTTCCAGCGAGAGGGTTCAGAACATGCTCTCTCAGGTTCCTCAATATGTAGTCTGTCGGGAGGTGACGGTACGCAAAGCTATGCGTTTGCTAGGGATGATGGCGCCATGCATATACTTGGTTCCCCACGCGCAGCTGCGCATGCGTCCCATGCAAGAGTGGCTCAACAGCCAGTGGTGTCAGGCCAGCGGACAATGGGAAGATCTGTTAGTTGTCTCGCCAGCCCTCTTTCTCTCTCTGCAGTGGTGGTCAAGAGAAAACCCCTTGAAGGGGAAGACCTTCACCACCCCTGCAGTGGAAGCCACTCTTACGACAGACACATCTCTCACGGGGCGGGAGGGACTCACCTGCTACAGTAGACAGCACACAGTGTGGTCCCCTCAGGTAGCGTCCAATCATCATATAAACTTACTGGAGCTACTAGCGGTGTTCAAAGCATTGAAAGGGAAGACGGTGCTGATCCTAACCAACAGCACTACAGCAATGTATTACTTGAACAAACAGGGGGCGCCCACTCTCCAGGGCTATCCAAGCTGTCCCAAAACCTTTGGATATGCGCTCTCAAACACAAGATGTTTTTGTGTCCCAACATGTTCCAGGGGAACTCAATTTTCTGGCATACATACTCAGCAGAGATGTTCCTCTGCCAGAAGAATACGAATGGCAGCTGTACGAAAACATTGTGTCCGACGTCTTCGCAGAATGGGGTTTCCCAGAGATCGACCTGTTCGCCACTCAGGGGAACGCCCAAGGCCAAGACTACGCCTCCAGGTACCCCCAGAACCGATCCAAGGGGAACGGTCTCTGGATAACTTGGTCGTGGAAATTTGTCTACTTCCCCCCCCTCACCCCCCGACTCCCCTTCTCAAAATGATAGTGCACAAGATGCACCAGGAACCAGTTACCATGATACTGGTGTCCCCCATGAGGGCCCGCCAACCCTGGTTCGCTCACCTGATGGAGATGTCCCTCTCCTCACCAGTCAAACTGCCCTGCCCGTACAACATGAAGAAGAGACCCTCCACCCATGCCCACAAACTCTAAACTTAGCAGCCTGGTTCCTGAGATCATAGAGTTTGGACACCTGCAACTCCCTCAGAGATGCATGGACATACTCAGGGAAGCGAGAAAGCCTAATACACGTTATTGCTATGCCAGCAAATGGAAACGGTTTGTCATCTGGTGCAATTCCAAGGGCGTCAATCCCATTGATTGCTCACCCTCACACAATGTGTTGTATCTAGCCCATCTGTTGGACACTGGGTTAGTCTTCAATTCCCTAAAGGTTCATCTTGCTGCGCTGTCAGCCTACACTACATCACAGCAAAAAGTATCCTGGTGGAAGATACCAGTAATTAAAGCCTTTATGAAAGGGGTTAAGAGGATTTATCCTCCCATCTCTCATCCAGCCCCTGGGTGGGATCTGAATGTGGTTTTGACCAGGCTCATGGGAGCTCCCTTTGAGCCTATGCATAAAGCAAGTCTGAATGATCTGACTTATAAGACAGCCTTCCTAGAACTACAGGCTCTTTCTGTTTTAGACCCCTTTGTTACAGTCCACAAAGATAAGGTAGTTCTGCGCACACACCCCAGGTTTGCGCCGAAATTTATTTCAAAGTTCCATGTGAACCAGTCAATTGAACTACCCACATTCTTCCAGAAACCTACCAACATGGCCGAAAGAAGCCTTCACAGACTAGATGTGCGCAGGGCAGTCATGTTTTACATGGAAGGAACTAAACCACAGAGGAAGACTAAACAATTCTTTGTTTCAGTGGCAACTGGTAGAGAAGGGGATCCTGTCTCTAAATCAGCAATCTCAAGGTGGATTGTCAAATGCATCACACTGTTACACTCTTTGCAAAGAGAGAACTGCCCTTCAATTCGAGAACACACTCTACTCGAGGCACTAGGGCATCCATAGCATTCATTGCAAATGTTCCCCTAGAGTCCATTTGCAAAGCGGCGACCTGGAGTTCTGTACACACCTTTACAAAACACTATTGCCTAGACCCCATTCTAGGTCTGATTCACAGGTGTGACAAGCAGTATTAAGACATCTTTTCTCTACTGTTCCTTCTCACAACCCACCTCCAACTCCGGGTAATGCTCGTTAGTCTATGCACAGCATGTGATTCTATGCAGATTAACAAGCATCAGAAGACATGCATTACTTACCGTAAAAACATTTCTGATGATTGTACCTGCTTAGATTCACATGCACCCTCCCTGCCTCCCTGTTCTGGGTGGAAGGAACATAGACATGTTACTACTTTCTCTTTATGTACTCACTCACTATAGCCTTGGACTCCCTCATGGCAGAAAAAATACAATCGGAGGGACCTTGGCGCGTGAGGGATTTTGGGTACTACACAAGTCACGATAGGGAAAGTGTCGCCTATGCTGACGTCCCCTTTCGGTCCCCGAAAGACAAGATGCAATACTCCGCGGTTACCACTGGATGTCGGACCATATGCACAGCATGTGAATCTAAGCAGATGCAATCATCAAATGCATTTACGGTAAGTAATGCATGTCATATCTTTTATAGAACTATTCCTGCAAGTGCTTCTTTGCTGTGCCTGTCTAAGATTCAGAGTACTTACCTACAGCTCACATCTTCCTTAAGATAAGCCTGACAGCTGTGCCACACTATGAGGTCCTGAGCTAGTACAGACTGATGCTAAGAGTTAGGGGAATCTACAAATCACTGGGATAGCTGATTATTGCCAGTAGGAAAACTCCCCTAACAGCTGCCATTCATGAGGCCTACAAGGGTCAGCAGAAGGAGGTGTTAGAAAATCTTCACACTCATGGATTCAGGGCCAAGGCAACGGTGGTCGCCTTCCAGAGGCATATGCCATGGCAAAGGATCAGCGGGGGGCTACCTCCTTACCATTCTGCAAGCACTATTGTCTCCCTGGTGCTTCAATCAGTGGTAATCTCCCATGCTGTATGGAGGAAAGGGTATGGGATGTAGTAGTAATTATAATTTGCTCACTGTAGTGACTAATGTACTCCTAGTCCAATATCCCCTTTCCTCCATACGTCCCACCATCCACCCCCCCTTAAAAAAAGGAACGCTGTTAATCAGTTTCATCTTGCTGACGTGCCAAAGGGGAATGAGGTGGGGGGGGGGGGGGGCTGGAAGGTGGAGTTAAGGGAGCGCATGCTCCCGGCGCCACGCCTGTGACTAAATTTAAAGGGGAAGAGACCTTTATTGTGCGGAAAAGGTTTCTGTTCCCGTCCCTAACGAGGGACGCCCGTGCAGTATGGAGTAAAGGGGACTATTGTTCAGATGGATTTCTAAACTCTGACCTGGTGGGCAGAAGTTCAGGAGGCCACCTTAGTTTAGTGGAACAGGGTAACTTTCTGGACAAACCAGACCTCCTACGGTAGCTTGGCAGGCAGTCAAGACTAAATCTCAGGACAGGTGAGAGTGATCGGAAGCCCCCAACGAGTACACACAGTGAAAGTACACAGAATACTCTTAGACAGATGTCTAGCAAAAATACATTTATCATCGGCCTTTATAACTAAACAAAATAAAGCACAGTAATAATCACTTACCACACATGCCTTAAACTATGTAACATCTATACAAAATGCATTTAGCCTAATGTGGATGAAAGGGGAGAAAATAACCACAACCTGCAACAGAATAGCTAAGTGCAACACAGATGTCGCATTAGGCAGTTTTTCAAAGTCCATTCCTATCCTATGCAGTCCAGCCCTAAGAAGTGAGGAGCTGTATGCTGAAAAGTACAGCCGTATGTTAATGCACAGTCGTTCATAAAGCGAAAAGCGAGGTCTCTTCTGGGAGCTGTAGCTGTTCGGCAAGGGAGTTGTGGTGATGAGGAATCAAGTCCTAATCATCGGAGGCTCATCCTTGCAGGTAAAGCGACTTTCCGAGTTTGGATATAGCTCGGGAGCGCAGGCCTGTCCAGCTAAGGTGAGTATCTTTTCAGGGATTCTCGTGCGTAAAACAGATGGATGTGCTAGGGGACCACTGGTAAGTGATGGAAGTACTCCCGACCCTTGACACAGTCCGGGCCGAACTTTGCCAGTCTAGTCCAGTTTGCTTGTTTTTTAACACTCGCAGTTACAAGTCGCTCCGGGACGATAGTTTGTGGTGGGACAGTAGCCTATTCTCAGCTCTCGTAGAAAGAAGGGTGGTTCTGGTGCAGCACATCTCTGGACACGGGAGGGTGTGCAGGTCTGCAGGCACTTACATCGGAGGTCCCCTCAGCGGCGTGACACGGGGACCGCAAATGCTTGCTGCGTGGCATACTCTCATAAATAGCTACCCTTGGTGGGAGAGGGCCCAGGACCAAATGTAAGCGATTCCCAAAGTCTTGAGTCTCCACTCGGGATGGCGGTGCTCCTATACGATACCCCAGGTTCAAGCTGGTCAGTTTGCTGGATGGCCCAGGAACACTTATGAAGAGGCTCTTTGCGAGGGTAAGCAGAGAGTGCTGTTAGGCGGAATTATATGCAGTACCCTTTGGGAACACCACACACAATTAAGACTACAAGTGACAGTACAATTTCACCTTTGGTACAAGCCTGTACTATACAGTTATAGTGGTAGCAGTAGCGGAGCAGCCAGACTTATCTCAAGAGTAAGTGAGCAGTATCAAATAGTTACACGAAGGACAGCAATTACTATGATTCAGGCAGACACTGACTCAAGGTTTTTAAGTAAAAGAATATATATTTTTCACTCTTCAGTTGTATAACAGTACACTATTATAAGCAGTCTAAAAATCACACTCTTAATACACCACACCACTTCCCTTAAATTCCAGACAAGTTAAGCTCACAAAAAGAAGTGGGAGCAAAATGGCACTTCAGCAATTTAAAAGGGAGGGAAAGACAAAATGGAATTAAATCCCACCAAAATGTAAGTACTCGGGGCAATTGAACAAGAGGAACTACAGAGATAGATTCGACTAGAAAAGTCTTAGGACCAAAGTCAATGGGTCAAAAGTCTTTTGCTAAAGATCACACAGTTCAGGGTAGTTTGTGGTAAAGTTTGTGGCACGGTTTCCGGACGAGGTTGGTTGTTAAAAAAAAGTTAGTTCAAAGAGAAGAGAAGGACAAGCCCTTGGATTGGAGAAAGATTTCAAACACTTTCACCGCAGTTGAACGAAACGGACAACCGGATTTGCACAGTGCCTTAAAATGGCGAGGGAGCTGTAGCTGAGGCGGACGTTCCTGGTAGTTCCTGCAGGCTCACGGTTCCTGAAGCGACTGTCGGACTGACCAGAAGTAGGAAGACTTAGAGGGTCCTGCACTACCCTGGGAAGAAACCAGCAGCAGAGCAAAGCAATAAATAAAAGGTGTGCTCCTTAAAACCCAAGCATGGTCCGACCTTCCTGGCTATCCGTCCCACTGTAGCTCTGTACAGCAAATTCGACCAGAGGATGGGTCCTGGCTTGCAGTTTGGGCAAACTGGTTGGTTCCACCAGCTCAAGGGAAGACGTTTCCTGGAGGATCTTCTCTGTCGTCGGATTCTGAAGATTCAGACCTGTTGCAGTGCTTCACCGGGTGGATCAGTCGTCGTAGGGGTCCTCTTCTGCCAGTTCCTCGTTGGTTCTTTCGTTCCAGTGGCGACTCTGCCTTTCCAGTCCCAGGGACCTTCTTTTTATGTAGTTTTCCCCCATTCTTACAGCCTGGCTGTCAATCACACAGCAGGGTGGCAGCCCTGCCAAGGTCATTCCCTTCAGCCAATCAACCAGGAGTGCGACTTGGTTTACCAAGGCAACCCGTTGCAGGGGTCCGAAGTTCCCTCCCTCACATCCTTCCTACCTAGACTTTCAGGCGCCTTAAGGAGGGTTTCTATGCAGAAGCCCGCGAAAAGACAGCGAACAAAGGAGTCCTCCCCGATTTGGCGCGCAGCGAAAAACACGAGAAAAACTTTAACAAAAAGAAATGGCGAATAAACCCAGCCGGAGAAAGAAATGGCGAATAAACCCAGCCGGAGAAAGACATGGCGAATAAACCCAGCCGGAGAAAGAAATGGCGAATAAACCCAGCCGGAGCCAAAATAAAATGTATTTGGTCAAGCGGGTTTATGTTTGAGGCTAATATAATAGCCTAAAACATTACCACGTTTATATAAGATAATCACGGTAGAAAAGTTAGGGTAGATACCACTGCCACCAGCCAAGGCTTGATGTAAAGGGAGCGTAACAATGCTCCAAGAGCCACAGACGAAAAGGGATAAGAGTTAACCCTTTCCAATACTCCATGTAAAATGGGGTGTACTGAGTCTGTGGTTTAAAGTGACTAAAGTAAAGTGAATAGCAACTTTAGTCAGCCCCAGAAAATGGAGTCAGGGGGAAGTTTCGATGACAACCCTGTGTCACTGCACTGAAGATGCTGTGTAACACACATGAAAATATGAGGCCATGGAGTAGCTGAGGCTCCAGTGCTCAAGATCACACAAAGTGAAAACACACACAGCAAAACACATGTAAGAGTGGGAAAAAAGCTCACACTTTTACCAGATGAGAAAAAATAATTGTAGAAATCAGGCAAAGCTGCTGATGGACTTATTAGGTAAGGGAAATCAGCCATTTATGAGAATTCTCCCTAACAGGTGCCGAGAGTAGTTCATTACACTACTGCAAAGGGTCGAAGCTCCCTTGTTAGGCAAAGTTTGTATGCAGTACCCTCTGGGACCACAACACTACACACAACTCTAACTACAGGTATAGGAAACCCAACCTTTGGTATAAGCTTGTTCTACACGGTTTTGGTAGCGTGTTGAGCAGCCAGGCTTATCTCAAGACTGGTCAATGTGCGCTGTAGTGGAGTTACACAGAGATTTACAGAGACAGGTATTCAAACTCTTACACTCAAGGTTTCTTGCATAAACAATTATTAATTTATCAGTCAGTTAGAATAAGCCTTCAGAAGGGAGCAATATAATAACACACAAATGCACTTCAATACTGTACACTCTTAGTTTCTAAATCAGTTAAGACCCTTTTGCGATGGCCAACAGGCACAACGTACACCCACAGATGACTTCAAAACTAGGGTGCTGGGGACATTACTATCTTACTGTTGGCATTTAGAGTACTCTTAAAAGTTGGTGAAAGGCAAATGTTAATAGAACAAGAGACCACAAATATTCTTAAGCAGGCAAATACTTTTAGAATTTCCTAGAAGTCATTCAGTTCAATAGGCTAAGCCAAAGTCAATGGGCAAAAGTCTTGTATAGGATGAAGCACTTCTGTAAGTAAATGGAAAAGGCTTTGCACAAGTTCTTAGGAGTCTTTGATGAAAAGAAGAATCAAAGGTCCACAAGCTGATTAGACTTGCGAGTTGGAGAAGTGGCAAGCACTTTACAGTGAGTTAAGTTCTCTCAGACGTTTTACAGTACCTTAGACATTAAAAGATTCAGCTGATGACTTCTCTTCCTGGGCCTCAGTCGTGGGGACAAGAGGGAGGATGTCGGGGGACTCCTGCAATGCACTGGGAGGGTCAAAACTCGCAACCGGCAAACTTCACTTTCACTGGCTGTTAAGTGTTTCAGCTCCTCGCGTCTACCGCAAATAGCAACCCTGTGGTTCCTGGCTGTCGCCATGGACTTTCCTTGCTTCTGGGTTCCCGCACTTTGTTGAGGGGGTGGGGGGGGCTCAGGCTCGTTCAGTCCTGCTTCCTGGGAGTCCGTAGGATCTTCCTGAAGATCTAGGCCAGCTTAAAAGCAATGCCCACAATCTGGTGTTCCTCTCCCTGGCTATACTGTTTCCAGCAGCAACTCTGTGGAAATTCAACCAGCTCCGAGAGAAGGTACAGGTCGCTTACTTTGGAGTTGATTCGTCCCACCAACTCGAGGAGAGAAGTCCTTGCAGGGGCTTCTGTCAATGCAAACTTGGCATTTCGGCACTGCAGCAGGGCTTCACCGGGCAAACCAACGGTCTAGGAGTTGCAGCAGGCGTACCCCAAGTTCTTCTTTGGTTCCTTCATCCAGTGGTCGACTCTGCCTTCCAAGCCAAAAGACTTGCCTTTTATTCAGTTCTCTCCAATTCATTCCAGCCTAGCTGTCAGTCACCCAGCAGGGTGGCTTTCCTTGCCCGACAGTCAGCCGGCCAATCGCCAGAGAGTGCATTTGGATCTCCTAGAAGACTAAGCACAGGGAGTTTCGGGCACCTCCCTCACTTCTTGCCTACCCCAGACACCCTGGAGCCAGAGGTCGACTTCACTTGTGAATCCCGCCGAAGGCGAAATGAACAAAGAGACCAAACCTGGCTTGGCGCGTAGAGTAAATCTCAAGAAAGACCTTTCCATAAAGAAATGGCGAAAAAGGAAGACCGGAGGCATTATGACAGAAATGACACCCTTGAGTGCTTTACTGCAGCTGCGAACATAGCCCGCAGTAAATGCACATCATGGTAGTTAAAACAAAACCACTGCCGCCAGCCGTTCAGTGAGAAAAGGGTAACCTAAAAATGTTACGTGAGAAGCTAGCAAAGGGGATACTAGGTAACTCCTCCAACACCCCATTGTTAGATGGTGTGTGCTGGGTCTAGAAAGTTACAATGGTAAGTAAAGTCAATTTCACTTTACTGCTCTGGGAAATAGTACTTTATCCCAGAGCAGGTATTTAAAGCTTGGGGAAATCTGAAAGACTTCCCTGTGTCACTGCACTGAAGGTGCTGTGCTGTGTGACCAAATGTAATAGATGGTGCCTATGGAGTTTGTCAGACTCCACAACCAAAAGAAACCGTGTTCAAAATCACATTAAAATACATGAGGGAGTGGGGAAAAGGGTCTTGCTCTCTTCAGGTTAAAAGAAATTGCGTCCTCAAAATCCAGCAAAATTGCTGGGGGTCTCCAAGGTGGAGGGTATTAGTACATTTCTGAGAATTCTCCCTAACATCTGGTCCTCAGGGATACATCTATTTTTCACAGCCCTACGGCTACACACCTCATGCCCCTCAGTTCTTCGGTCAGGAATGGAGACACATCGCTTCGGAGGGCCTGGACTCCTGCACTGCACGGGATCGTCAGAAAACGCAAACAAAATGGAGTACTTCAGTTCCCGTAGCTGTAGATTCAAGCGCACAAGCTGGTATCCCTCTCCCTGATTAATCCTAACCAGCCTTGAGAATGGTATCCAGTTGGCTTACGAGTTGATTGGTCCCACCAACTGAAAGGGAGAAGTCATCCTTGAAGGGGCTTCTCTGTCGAGATGAACTTGGCAATTCGGACCTGCAGCCGGGCAAACCAACGGTCCAGGAGTTTCAGCAGCCGTCCTCTTCAAGCTCTTCTTATGTTACTTCGTTCCAGTGGTCGACTCTGCTTTCCAGTCCAAAAGACTCGCATTTTAAACAGGTCTCTCACAATCATTCCAGCCTAGCTGTCACTCATCCAGCAGGGTGGGCGTCCTTGCCAGACAGTCATCCAGCCAATCACGCCAGAGTGCATTTGGGTCTCCTAGGAGACTAAGCACGGGAGTTTCGGGCATGTCCCTCACTTCCTGCCCACCCCAGACACTCAGATGCCAGAGGCAGTCTTCAGTACTGAAGCCCGCCAAAGGCATAGAAACAAAGGGAGCAAACCTGGTTTGGCACGCAGAGACAGACACTAGAAGGAACTTTCCAGGAAGAAATGGTGAAAAAAGAAGACCGGGTCCCATTTAAACAAAGGGGCTTGAGGCACCATCTTGAAAAACATGGCTCCTGTGGTTTATAGCTACTGGTGTTCGCGGTCGGGGAAAAATCATGGTAGTTTGTTGTAAAACCACTGCCACCAGTCATTCTGATAAAAAAAGGGTAGCATTTGACTGCTACATGAGTTTCTAGACACGGTATACTAGGTAACCCCTCCAGCACTCTATAGGAAGATGGTGTGTGCTGGGTCTAGGAATTTAAAAAGACTAGTAAAGTCAATTTAACATTACATTCTCTGGGAAACAGTAGTTTATCCCAGAGAAGGTATTTAAACCTTTGGGAAGTCTAAAAGACATCCCATTGTCACTGCATTGAGGGTGCTGTGTAACACATGAAAAAAGATGATGCCTATGGAGTTGTTTAAAACTTCATAACCAAAAGAAATAAACACAGAAAACAGAATGAAAAAGTTCAAAGCCCTAAAGTTTAGCAAAAGAGATGGAGGGCTCTAAGGTAGAGGGGAATTATCGCATTTTGAGAATTCTCCCTAACACTGCTGAAATTGGAAGCATCAAGATGCTTTTAATGGTATGTTTAAAAAAAGATGCCCACTGAACAAGGGGCGGAAGGGATGGACACACTAAATGAAAGAGAGGATGCGATATGTTTGTTCATAATATCAGAAATGAGAAAAGCTGGCTAGTGATCGAACTTTTATAGAGTTTTTATTCAATGGCTTGGCAGATGAAATTTGGATGAATAGCAAGAATGGCTTTCTAATTTCCCAACGCAATTAAGTGGGAGTGGTACAACTTAAGGTAACAGGATTTAGGATTTCATTCTCAATGTTGACAAAGTTAGGAACAGTAGATAGGGCTGTTTATAGAAGTTGTGCCCACCATTGGAAATTGACTACCATATGTGGTAAATTACTGTGTATAGAACTCCATCTAGCCAGCCATTAGTCAGCAATATTATTTCTTTGTGTAGGTCTGCTTCCGCTCTTCCTTTTTAGTCACTTGTATTTTGGCATAATCTTAATGACCCCTCCTGTAGACCTTGCCATCAAGGAAATTCAGGACTTTAGTCATACATGCTTATCTTAATTATGATGTCAAGTGTTTCCAGATTGTTTGACCTGATATGATCTTGTTTTCTTCGCTATATGTGCTTGGAGGATATTCTGAGCTGGCTGCCAGCATGGACTGAGAATTTAAACTGTGGTTCCAGTTTAGCATATGGAATTGTCTGACACATACCAGGTTTATTTTGAAGTGATGCCATTTATGAATTGTAAAACATGCCATTTTCAAATCTGACAAAGTAACCCTTATTCTTTGTAGCTGCACGAGCATGCTGCTTATCTTGTGGATAGTATGTGGGATTGTGCCACTGATCTGCTCAAGGACTGGGAATGTATGAACAGTTTGTTGTTGGACGATCCACTGAATGGAGAAGAGCGTAAGCAAAGTCTTAAGCTTTTATCATGTTTTGTTAATTTTATGTTGTAAAATGTATATTCAAGTTACTAATATCTTGTCTTTCTCCAAATTTGGCACATCTGAACTACTTTCTATGAAGTTTTTTCTAATGAATTAAAGCAGTTGCTTGACTGTTTAACACAAACTGCAGTCTGGAACATAACATTTTCAAAACAGTTTTACAAACTTTGACAAAATAGAAACTACAGTGTCTGTTAGGGAGATTTATAATTTGTACGCTTCATCCCCTCTCCTAGTGAGAACCCCAGCACTTTTGCTGGACTTCTGGACCTTTTTGTTTCAATCCTGAATGATTGGAGCCTTTTTCCTCTCATTCATTCTTACGGGCTGTGTCTTTTGGAGCTCTATTCTATGTATTCTATCTGTACTATGGATTATCTGCTCCATAGCTCTTATAGGCATCTGTGTTTTATCACTGCAGCACATTGCTGCTTATGGGCAGTGTTGCTGGAGACCCTTAGCGGCTTCTTTCAATATTATTTTTCTATATCTTCCAATAACTACAGTTCTTATAGTCTGAGAGATTGGTACACACCACCTTCAGTGGAGTGCAAAGGCATACCAGTATCCCCCTTCGCTCTGCTCCTGTTACTTTTTAGGTACATAGACAATCACCTATTTATGGCTGGTGGCATTGGATGTGTTCTACCAATGATGCTATATTTGTTGTACCGCAGGCTATGTCCATAGCCTCGGTAGTGCACAATAGGGCCACCCAAGTACCACCCTTCTTTTTCGCCATTACAAGCATGATTGTTCTTTGTTAGCCCTTCTACCATTCTGGGAGGGGGGAGGTGTGTGTGTGTGTGTGTGTGTGTGTGTGTGTGTTTTTGCCTTTGACGGGAACCAGTAGGTATCCCTGCCTATGCGCCAGAGTGTCTGGGCAGGCAGGAAGTGGGGGGAGTAGTCTTCCACCTCCCTGTCCTTTGACAGAGTGCCTGAATAGTACCAGCTTGTTCAGGGAGTCTGTCCTGATTGGACAGCCAGACGCCCCTTTCTGTAAAATGTTGAGAGATTGCAGAGGAGTGTGTGCTGGAACTGCATAAAAGGTCAGGCTTTTGGAGTGAAAAGCAAGTTGGCCACTGGAAACAGAAGTAACCGAAGATGACCAGAGACAACTTCAGACCCTTTGCAACACTGTGAAGCGACCACTGCTGTCGTGGCACTGTTTTATGTACGACAGGAGCTCCCAAGAGAACTCCTTCCCATTGGCTGGTGGGAAAACCCATTCCCAAGAAAATCTTTGAAACTAGCCATCTCCTGAGGTCCTAGGAGCTTCCAGAGCTGCAAAATACCAATACCAGGAGATCTGCTAACTGTTTTTGATTGCATAGTTGTGGAAAGGCTGAATCCACCCAAATCTCAGCTGAACCCGTAAGGATGCTCCACTGATCGGATCCAACTTGCCCAGACCCCCTCACCAGATTGTTGGAATGCAGAAAGCAAAGAGGATTGACCGGGCTATCCGTGTTCTTTATTGGTGCTGCAGAAAAGGCGCCAAAACCGCAGAGTGAATCAAGAAGTTTCTGTAAATCGTGCCACAGGTCCTCCCTCAACACTGCTACTGAGTGATCCTGTCCTTTGTCCTGCCTTAGGTTACAAGACCAATGAATCCGGAGGTCTGGTCCAGGGCTGCAACATCGTGGAGAATCCAGCACAAACCTTTTCTTCGAACGTTGGGTAATGTTGGGGAAAAGGTATTGCCTACCTGTTTCCAGGAAGTTGCTCCAGAGCGTTGGAGTGCAGCTAGAGGATTCCAGGGAAAACCCCCTCTTACCTCTAGTTAGGCAAGAATTAAGGTAGTAACCATGTGGGAGACTACACCACCCTTGTCCTCTTGGTTTTAGGTAACCCACCTATTGGTATAGGCCTGTACTATACAAGTTGGTAGTGTAACTGAGCAGCCAGGCTTATCTCAAGAGGGGTAAATTTGAGCTGTAGAGCTGTAGCAATGAAATCCACAAATACAAGTAGCCAAGTAACACTTGTACTAAAGGTTTGTTATAAATAATTATTTAGTTAAGAGTAGTTTTTTTAAATAAGCATTATTAATCTATTTTATTTTTTGGTTGATTTCCAATTTTTACAAAAAGAATTTAAATTTTTGTATTCCCTTTTTTTTTAAAAATTAATCTTTTCAGTCCCTCTTTGTTCATACTTTTCCGTCAGTCACCCTTGTTTGGTCGATTTCTTTTACCGGAAGACTTCCTGCAGAGACAAATTTATTTTCTTGATTGTTAACCTACTTTGTCGTCGGTCTGGTCTGCCTGTTGGGAGAGAATTCTATGTATGAAAAACTACAGCTATGACCAGTGCTGCTGTGTCCCCGTTTATCAATTTCGCCCACCAGTCTTCCTCATCGTATGTCTGAAATTTTGAAACGTACTTTTCCAGAATCCGCACAACGCTAGTAGACTCTTTCGAGATGCTTCTTACACACTTCCTACACCCTAAGGTGACTTCACGAACTAGGACAGTAATGGCATTTATATATCACTAGTACACTTTGTAGATTCTGAGGTTTGTAGAAAGGAAAGGTTAAGGGAAAGAAAGGTTAAACAGGTTCTAGAAGCATGTGAGCACTTTAAATCTCCCAATGAACTCTAGATAAAAATCTTTCCCAGCACTAATAGTTAAAAACCAACTTATCACCTATGAGGGAGACTAAGTATCAAAGTCAAATGGACTAGAAGAGTCTGCCGGGAACAAGGATAGCCAAAGTCAATTGGAGCATAGTCTGTGGAGCTGAGGCACTAATTAGATGAGTCTTGCACAAAGTTAGAGAGTTTGTGGAAGAGAAATCACTGTAGGGTCACAAGCTGTTACACTTGTGAAATGCAGAACTGAAATAAAGTCTAGCAAAGTAGCTACTACAAGTCTCAACTGAGAAAAGCAAAGCTAACGACACTGAGGTAAGTATACCCCAAGTCAGAACTGTACCTTTGGTTAGCAGAAGAGTGGTCCAGCTGGCTTCTGTCTGCTTAGTGATGCAGATCCTGGGTTCCGGGGCCGCAGTCTGGACAAGAGGCAGGACGTCTGTGTCAGCAAAACGTAGGTTGCCGGCAGTTACAGGCTCTTTTCAGATTAGCAGCAATTTGTGGTTTCAGCGCTCGGTAAACGGCACCAGTGCGGATCTTGCACACTGATTGGGCTTCCTTCACTCCTCGAGTCCTGCACTGGTGAGGGGACTTAAGCTCTGATTGTCCTGCTTCTGGATAGTCCTGGAACTTCTGGTCAGATCCCAGATGTTGGATTTGAGCACGGATTTCTCGACCCCATGCTTTTCTTGTTGATTAGAAAAAGTAGTTTCAGCACAGCAGCACAGCTTCACTGGTCAATTCAAAGGTCCAGGAGGATGCAGCACGCTTTATTCACGGTTTCTTCGTAAGGTTGTTCTTCAGTGGTCGACTCCATCTTCAGTCACAAAATCCTCGCCTTTTAAGCGGGTTTCTCACATTCATGCAAATCCTAGCTGTCAAACAGCAGGGTGACTGTCCTGAAAGGACAGCCTGCCAGCCAATCCAAGACTGACTTCATTCTGGTATTCCTAAAGACAAATGACAGGGGTGTTTGGCTCTTCCAGACACACTAGAGCCAGAGGCTGGTTTCAGTACTGAAGCTTGCCAAAGGCAAAACTAACAAAGGGAGAAAACCTGCCCTGGTGCGCAGAGTAAACCCCAAGAAAGACCTCACAAACAGAAAATGACGAAAAAAGACGACCAGGGCCCTTTTGACAAAATGGTCCCCCATGGGTGCTATACTGCACCTGAGGATTCAGCCTGTGATATAAAAGCACAATGGTAGGAAAATTAAACCACTGCCACCAGCCATTTAAAGTAGTGAAGGTAACATATAAAAATGTTACATGAGTAGGTAGGATAAGGGAAGATGGTGTGTGCTGGATCTACAAAGAGAAAAAGTAAGTGAAGTCAATTTCACTTTACTACTCTTGGGAACAGTAGTTCACACAAGAAAAGGTATTTAAATGTCATGAGAAATCTAAAGGATTTCTCTGCGACACTGCCCTGAATTAGATGCCTATGGAGTTTGTCCAACTCCAAAAACAAAGGAAATACATAATCCAAATCTGGTCAAAACACATGAGAGAGTGAAGAAAAGGGCTCACTTACTCTTGGGTTAAAATTAAATAGAGCTGGGGGTTTCTATGGTTGATGGGAATTAGCACAGAAATGCAAATTCTCCCCAACACCTCTAACCCAAGCCGCTGCTTGCGTCGCCTTTTCGAAGTCTGTTTTTAAAGGTCAGCTTTGTTAGTTGTAAACTTGCTGCTTCAATAACTTTAGACACTGGAAGAAATCCGCAGGAACTCTTATTCGCCGATTGTCAAGACTTCAAGCCATCTATGAACAGCCTTTAGCTAGGGTTGTGTTTTTTTAAAAGACTTACTAGGCGAAGAAACCGTCTCTAGAACCTTGAACTAAGCTCTTGTTACATTAACTATTTTCCTCCTTTTTAAGTTAATTTACTATGTTTGCAGAATAAATGTACTTCCGTATAAACCCTTGAAAAAAATCGCATGTGTTGCTATAACCGATAATACGATAACATTCTTTTCCCTTTCTAACGTTGCTACAAATATAACCGTGAAGAAACACAAGTGAAACTGCTCTTTGAAGTGCTTTAAGTATTCCTAAGTATTCTATCTTAAACGTCTGAAGTATTTAAGTGATTCTGGTGTAAATAGAATACATATACTTTATATATAATTATAAGTGTAAGTTCTTCTTTGTTATGGCTGTCCAGCTAAGATTCAGTGTACTTACCTACAGCTCACATCTTTCTCTTAAGATAAGTCTGGCTGCCCTGCCATTCTACCAAGAACCTGAGCTGGTACAGACGGATGCTAAGAGTTTGGGGCGATCCACAAACTAATGTGATAGCTTTCTAAATTCTTACTACCAGTTGGACTTTAGGAAAACTCTCGTAATATTGTCCAGAGTGGGCTGTTTATAAAGGTGATTGTTTTTTTTTTATAACAGAGGGCAATTGAATGGAGTTGTTGAACTAGTATGATAAAATAGAAAAGTCATGACCCTTAATGTCAAAAAGGTTATTAAGAATTTGCTCTGTTTCGTGCTCAACATTTTTTGTTAAAGGCGAGACAGGGTGGTTTCTTAATTGGGTATAAGCTATCAAAGTATAATAATGCGTAGCCTTCTACTGTGAGAAAATATAGCCTGGATTCACTATGCACAATGTGTTTTTTAGACTGGGAAATGTGCACATGAGTGTAAGACGAACAGGGTCGGTAGGGATAGAAGAGCCAAATGATGGGCTGCTTATATGCATTAATAGTCTGGCACTCTTCCATTATGTTTTGGTCATAAATTGTATCTCAGCCTGTGTTAGGATGGATTACTAGAATCTGGCCTGGTGGACAGCATATACAAAGCCACCCTTGTTATAGTTAACAGGGAGCACTGACATTTCAGCCAATACCCAATCAAGGGAGCTACGGAGAGCAGTCAAGGCTGAGTCTTAGGAGAAAGTGAGTGTGGTCAAGGGCCTTCAATGAGTCTAAATAGAATGGCACATTCTAAAGCATTGACAGTCTGTTATAAAAATAGTTCTCCAGCATTGGATCTTTCATGGATTGGCATGCTTTGAATATTCCCAGTCAGGCTGGGATTCCTCATTAACCTCAGGTTATAATAAAAAAACTGGTTCACTTTTGCAACCCATTACTGGGACGGCTGGTGTCTAGCCCCACCCTAGAGACCATCTTCAGATTCTAACCGCATTTTGTGCCGAGTTCTCCTCAACCTCCTTTTCTCCTGAGAGAAAACCCTATTCTACTTAAAGATCATAAAGGGAGCTTCTACAGTTGGCATACTAGCCAACAATATTCTGCTGCTTTTTCAGATAAGTGAGACGCGGATTACTATGGAGGGGAAGGCAAAGAAATCTCTATTCATATGAGACCTTTGGCATAAAGAATGTATTTGAGGGGGCTAGGCACTCTGAATATATATATATTGCCTCTACCCCAACCATACACAAGACTAAGAAATGTGTAGCACTTTTATGCCAGAACACTAGGAGATGAGCATAGGCGCCTAGTATGTTGGCTAAATGAAGGGAAGTACCCTTTCTCCACCATGGGTCTGGCATGAATTCACATGCTCATGAATATTCCCCATAGTCAGGCCAGGAAATCCTCAGTAAAAGAAAAGACAGTTTAACTTTCACTTATAAACCGTCTTTCGCCCATAAACCAATCACTGAGCTCTGGGTCATACTGCCCCCAGCCAATGACTGCCCTCTCCCTAAGCCCCTCCTCTGGCAGCCATCTTCAGATTTTTACCACATGTTTAAGTGTTGGGAGTCCTTGTGTTTTGCTCAGAGCTTTTCTGTGTTTTTGTGCTTTTTCAATAGTTTTTTTTTGTCCAATAGAGCCTGTGTGCTCTTTGATTCCTTTGACCAGCAAGTGGGGATCCGTTTGTCGGCGTCTTTCAATGCCCCTCAAGGGCAAGAGTCGTGAAGATTCCAGAAGGTCATCGGGCCTACACCGCTCACCGGACCATGTCGGAGAAGGAGGACGGAGGATCCCTCTTCAAGCTCTGCTCCGACTGCGGGTTGAGGACGACAAACACTCCCAGTGCCTCTGTCTCCATCTGGACCACACGGAAGCAGATTGTGAAATCTGCCTTGGGTACTCCAAGCGCACCGTCGAGGATAGTCACAGTAGGTTGCCAGTGTGGCTCAACACCAAGGTCTTTGGCCCTTGCGGCAATCAGGGGCATGCCTCACCCAGGACCAGCCGGTGTGAGAAGCGGGCTTCTAAGTCCTTTGAGGGCGCTCTATCCATGGGGTGCCCAAAACAAGGCCAAGCACTGCAAGTTTATTTCCATCAGAATTTGCCAAGCAAGTGGGTTGCACGACTGACTGGGCGCATTCGTCTTGGCCATCTGCCTCCATCTCCAGTCATCGCTCCAGCTCCTCCTCGAAGAGGTTATCGGCTAACCTATGTGTTAGGGAGAATTCTTTGTTTAGGCTGAATTTCCTAACCTAGTGAGTCCCCCAGCAGCTTTGCTGGATTTTTGGGGTTTGTCTTTCTCCTGCCAAGAGTGAGACTCTTTTACCCTCACTCTTGGGCATGTTTTGAGTGGGTTTCTTTGAATCTAGATGTGTTTAATGGGCTATGGGGTCTTTTACCCCCATAGGGCTTCCTGTGTTTTTGTGATGTGTGTTACACAGCACCCTCAGTGCAGTAACACAGGGGTGTCATAGTGACCCCCCAGTATAGACTCCATACCCTGGGACTGACTGTCTCCCAGGGCATGTAAAGTCACCATTGACTTTACTAGTCTTAAATTCTGAGCAGAACCAGTACAAACCATCATATTGTGGACGCACTGGCTGGGGCAATTCAATTGCCCCGGGGTCTGTTAGTCGAGGGGGCACGTCTCCGTCCCCCCTAATCGAGTTTTGGCTGGTGGTAGTGGATACTACTTTTTATATTCAACCGCAAATATTTTCCTATGGGATTTCCCATTGTTTTAGGCTACTATCTTTATTTAATTAATTACGGTAGCCTCGAACATACTGCCGGTTTATTTAATTAATATTAATTCTCCGGTTGGTATTTTTTGCCAAAACTTGATTCTAAAATGACGTTTGTGTTCTCTTCTGTGACTCCAACCCAAGTTGAACCCTTTGTTACACTTTTTGGCGGGCTTCTCCACAGAAGCCCTCCAAAGTGGTGCCACTCTGTCTGGGGTACTTAGGAGGGGTGGAGGGGGATTTAGGCACCCTGGACTGAGTTGCCTAGGCAACTCAAGTCGCACTCCGTCCTGATTGGCCCAAGTGGTGAGCCGGCCGGCTCACCACTTAGCATGTTTGAGTGACAGCTAGGCTGAGTGAATGGGGGGTTTTCTGCATAAAAGCAGGGCTTTGGGGACTGGAACTTCAGAAGTCGCCACAGGACCGAAAAATCCGACGAGGGAGAAGCTGAGCTGACCTGCCATGACGACACCACCGCTGGAGTCCTGCTGGACCGTCTCACCACTTTTCCCAACGACAGAGGAGATCTCCCACCGGAGAGTCTTCTTCCTTTGACTGGTGGGGATAACCAGTTTCACCGTCTTTTCGCCTTCCCGACGTACCTTGTGGCCACCTTGCCTGTGCCAAGCACCCCGGCAACCGGGATACCACATTTTACCACGACTGCGAAAAAAGGTACCACCTTTAACCGGAAAACTCCGCGGCTGGTTTCTTCCCTGGCAGTGCAACGACCTTCATCTTTCCTCCAAGTCGAGATCTTCTCCAGCATGGGGTCTGGCATGGATTCACATGCTCATGAATATTCCCCGTCGTCAGGCTGGGTATCCTCAGTAAAGAAAAAACCAGTATCGGTTTCGTTTCTGATCTGTCTTTCGTAGTAGTAACCAATCACTGATCTCTGCGTCATACTGACCACAGCCAATGACTGCCCTCTACGTAAGCCCCGCCTCTGGCAGCCATCTTCAGATTTTTACCGCACGTTCAAGTGTTGGGATCCTCGTGCTATTGCTCTCGAGCATTAGTGCTATTTTTTCACGTTTTTTTCTCAAAAACTTCGATTTTTCGGTCAAAAGAGCCTCAAGCTCCACCGTTTCTTCATCCGATCAACGGGGACCCGTTTCGGATTCGTCTACGCCCCTCAAGGGTGAAGATTTCGTCGAGCCACGCTTTTGGAGGACTCCAGAAGTTTCTCAGGCCCATCTCGGACATGGCCCATCTCGGACATGGCCCAGGAGAAGGGAAGCTCGACGCCCGGAAAGCTGTTCAGGTCTGCCCTGGATGCCAGCTTCAGAATGTCTTTAAGGAGGATGAACACTCCTTTTGTCTGTACTGCCTACATGAGGACAAGACGCACGTGGAGAAGGACTGTGCCTTTTGCGGCAATATGTCGGAGCGGACCATGAAGGACCGCCATCAACGTCTCGCCAACTGGCTGCAAGGGAAGAGCCCGTCAAGCGAGAAGAAGAAGAAGAAATCCGAGCGGTCTTCTAAGACCTTTGAGGACGCCCCGGCGACGGGGGTCCAACACAAGGCCAAGCACCGCGAGTCCGCTGGCACCGGGAGCGCCGAACGGTCGGGCTCTACGGGCGCCAGGCAGGGCGCACCCTCCCCGGCACCATCAACCACGAGCCAACACTCTGGTTCGGGTAAGAGGAAGGCCGAGCACCCGGCGAAGCTCCTGGAGAGGCCCCAGTCGAGCTTGAAGGCCCCATCGGAGGGAGAGCGAGGCAGTGACCCTCCCCCCAAGGAGAAGGCGGTGAGTGCACCTAAGGTGGTGAAAGCCTTAATCCATCCGGCCAAGGCCTCTATCGAGACAGTCGCGGTGGCCCTGGCTAAGCCTGTGGACGCTACACCAGTGGTGGCGACCTCGGGGCTCAGAGTCTCCCTGCCACCGCGGAGGGAGTCCTCTTTTATGCCCATCGACAGGACCCCCGTGAAACCTCCGACGTAGAAGAAAAAGGGGGGGCAGGGGGTCGTCGTGGATTCGGCCTCAACCTCTGAGGAAGAGCTAATCGAAGTCTTAAGCCACAGAGTTGGCGTGGAAGAAGACAAGCCCGTTGGGAGGGACCCCTACGTGGGAGACGACAATAACATCGAGGGTGCCGACGGGGCCCCTGACCGCCCGTCGGAATCCCGTCAAACAGTGCCGCAAGACACCTCGGCGGCCATTTTGTTGGCTATACAGTCCTTATGCTCGGAGATGAGGACGAGACTGCCGTTACCACCAGCGGAGGAACCGCTCCCAACGGGGGACCTGGAGCCAGGCCCTTCTGGGAGCCCTCCCCCTAAGAGAAGGATTCATCCTCCACCTCCTTTTCAGCCATCGCGCCCTGTTCAGCTCTCCTCCCCGTCCACGACTCGTGGGGATGATACGGGGACTGACACGGCCGCGACGGGTACGGACGACGAGGTTTACAACGAGGATCTGCCGTAGTCACCTCCCCACCCGGGCTTCCCCGCCCGACGAGATTGGATCGTTTCACTCCATGATCGCCAGGGCATCCGAGCTTTTCCAGCTCTGCCCGGAAGAAAAGAAGGAAGGTTTCCTTTATCAACGGCGCGAGGCCAAGAGGAAGACGGTCCTCTCCGTACCTATACTGGATGATATTTGGGATGAGGGCCTCGCCCTCCTCAAGAACCCATCCACGACGCCGGTTAGAAGGGAACGGTACGAGAAGAAGTACTGGGTCCCGGACGCGGCCCCCTTGTGCCTTCGGGCACAGCCGACCCCGGACTCGGTCGTCTCCGCAGCGGCCATGAAGAAAGCGGGGGCGGGGGCCCGGCCTCTACGTCGACCTCCCCGCCGGACGGCGAGGGAAAGAAATTAGATACGGTGGGACGCAGGGTCATTTCGTCTGCAGCGACGACGATTAAGGCGGCCAACGCCTTGGCTATCGTAGCCCGCTACGACAGGGAGTTGTGGTACAAACTGGCCCCCCTGCTGGACTTCCTACCGGATGACAAGAGGGCGGATGCCCTAGAGATCTTGCAGGAAGGAGAGGTGGCGTCGGACCACGCCATTACGATTGCGACGGACATCGCTGACACTGGATTTCGCCAGTTGGGCAACGGCGTGTGCCTTAGGCGGTGTGGATGGCTCAAGGCTACTGACTTCCGTCAGGACGTGCAGACCAGGGTCTTGGACATGCCGTTCGACGGAAACAACCTGTTTGGGAAAACAGTGGACGATTCCCTTCAAGCCATCAAGGCAGACACGGAGACGGCCCGGGCTCTTGGGGTTCTCCAGCAACGGCGACCGCCCTTTCGGAGCGGCAGAGGCAAACAGGGTGCCTCCAAAGGTTCCGGCGGCGGATTTTCCACCTACCGTCAAGCGGCCCTTTCATTGTCGCAGGAAGCTTACAGGGGACGAGGCAAGTCAGGCGGACCCCGCCGTCGTCGCCAAGGAGGTCAAGGCGGCAAAGCCTCGTCGAAGCAGGACTGAACCGGCCGTGGGGTCGGGCCCCCACCGAAGCACCCCGGTGGGAGTCCGGCTGGCAAGCTTCGTCAGCATGTGGGAGTCCATCTCCACCGACCGTTGGGTGCTGGACGCCCTAGCCCAGGGTCACGCGCTCGAGTTTCTAAAGAGGTGCCCGCGCGTACCCCCTGTGGCCAGGAAAGAACATCACGTCCCTCAATTTCTATTGGAGGTAAGGGCTATGCTCAGGAAGGGCGCCATCGAGCTGGTCCCAAAGAGGCTTCGGGGCTCCGGAGTTTACTCAAGATACTTCCTCGTGAAGAAGAAGACGGGAGGATGGCGTCCCATCCTGGACCTACTACAACTGAACAAATTCATCAAGGCACAGAAGTTCCGGATGGTCACCCTCCAGCACGTCCTGGGTCAGCTGGAGGAGGGCGATTTCCTCTTGTCGTTGGATTTGGAGGATGCCTACTTCCATATTCCCATCCTAAAGGGACACCGAAAGTATCTCAGGTTCGTGGTCCAAGGGCGTCACTATCAGTTCAGAGCCCTTCCCTTCGGACTGAGGTCGGCACCCAGGGTGTTCACCAAGTGCCTCGCACCAGTGGCGGCGCAGCTGCGCCGAGAGGGGATCCACGTCTACCCCTACCTGGACGACTGGCTCATTCGAGCGAAGACGAAGGAGCTCGCCGTGGAGCACACGGCAAGGACCGTCCAACTTCTCACGGACCTGGGATTCTCCATAAACTACGCCAAGTCCCACCTGGTGCCCGCGCAAGACGCACTGTTTCTGGGAGCGAAGCTCGACACAGTGTCGCTTCTGGCCTATCCGTCGGAGGAAAGGACGAGGGCCATTCTGGGCAAGGTGCAGCGGATGCTGGTTGCGGACGCGTTCAGAGTGAGGTCCATCAAGTCCCTCCTCGGAATGATGTCTTCTTGCATTTACCTCATCCCCCTGTGCAGGCTCCGGATGCTCCCGTTGCAGGAGTTCCTGGACGCGCGCTGGATCCAGACTACGGGCAGCTTCGAGGAGAGGATCACACTCGACGAGAGTTTCCGACTAGCGATCCGGTGGTGGGGCACCCGCGCGCATCTGACGGCGGGCATGGACTTCCAGACCCCCGGCCACCAGGAGACAGTGACCACGGATGCCTCCCTGGAAGGGTGGGGAGCGCACACCGAAAATCTGCACGCGAGAGGCCTTTGGCTCCCGACGGAGAAGTCCCTCCATATCAACGTCCTGGAGCTCCGTGCAGTGTTTTGGGCCCTCGGGTCCTTCCTTCCGTCCCTCAAGGGCAAGGTGGTGAGGATCTTCACCGACAACACCACCACCATGTTCTACATCAGGAAACGGGGCGGAACCCGGTCCCCAGCCCTGTCCAGGGAGGCGCAGGATCTGTGGCATTGGGCTGTCGCCCAAGGGATGTTTCTGGTGCCGTTTCATCTGGCAGGGATAAAAAAACACCATCGCCGACTCACTCAGCAGGGAGCTGCGCTCGTGCCATGAGTGGGAACTACGACAGGATCTAGTGGACCGCCTCTTCCGACGGCGGGGCACACCCCAGATCGATCTGTTCGCGACGGCGACGAACTCCAAGTGCCGGAGGTTCGCCAGCAGGTTTCCCCAGCTGAGGAGCATGGGCGATGCTTTCTCGTTCCCCTGGGAGGGCCTGTTTCTATACGCGTTCCCTCCATTGCCATTGCTGATCCGGCTCATCAACAAGCTCAAGAGGTCACGGTGCAGGATGATCCTCGTCGCACCTGCGTGGCCGAGGCAGATATGGTTCCCGGACCTTCTGGACTTGTCAGCGTCCCCGTCAATCAAGCTGCCAGGGGACGCGGATCTTCTCTCCAGGGAAGGTGGCGCCATCCTCCATCACGACCCGAAGTCGCTGAACTTGCAGGCCTGGCTCCTGCAGCGTTAGAGTTTGGAGGATACGACATACCGGCTGACTGCAGAGAGGTTCTTGCAAAGGCCAGGGCGTCCTCGACTCTTAAATGCTACGGACACAAATGGAAGAGGTTCTCTGTCTGGTGCCACGCACAGAATATTAACCCTCTTCGGATTACGGCCCCCCAAGTACTGCCGTACCTACTGCAGCAGGCCAAAGCTGGACTGGTGCACGCGTCCATCAAGATTCATCTTGCTGCGATCTCCCGATACACCAGAACCCCGGGGCGGACGTCCTTGTGGTCTCATCGTCTGGTGAGAGAGTTCATGAAGGGACTATTCAGATCGTTCCCGCCAGTGAAGGCTCCGGCCCCGGCGTGGGAGCTCAACGTGGTGCTGACCAAGCTCATGGGACCTCCAACGGAGCCGAGTGCAGAGGCTCGAATGAAGTTCTTGTCGTGGAAAACAGCATTTCTTGTGGCCATCACCTCCGCACGACGGGTGGGAGAGATCCAGGCCCTTTCCTGCAAGGCCCCGTACTTGACTTTTCACAACACGAGGGTAGTGATCAGGACGCACCCCCTCCTTCATGCCCAAGGTGCCGTCGGACTTCCACCTCAACGAACCCTTGGTGTTGCCTGTTTTCTTCCCGTCGCCTTCGTCGCCGGCTGAAAGGACTTTGCACTCGCTGGATGTGGCTAGAGCGCTGAAGTTCTACGTGGACCGCACAAAGTGTTTTCGGAAGACGTCACAACTCTTTGTGAACTTTGGACCTGTCAATCAGGGGAAGGCTCTCTCGAAGGCTACCATTTCCAGATGGCTCTCCGGCTGTATCATGTACTGTCATCGGTTGGCATACCGACCGCTGCCTGGCCGTCCGAGAGCCCATTCCACCAGAGCGATCGCAGCTACCACGGCGTTCCTATCTGGTGTGCCCTTGCTGGACATCTGCAGGGCTGCTACGTGGAGGTCGACGCACACCTTCACGAAATTCTACTGCGTCGATCGGGATTCCAGGGAGGAGTCCAGGTTCGGCCAAGCAGTGCTGCGCAACCTGTTCGCCTAAGGTGAGCCTGGTGAGGAGGTAAGATTTGCTTAATATTGAGTTTGATGTAATGCTTAATGTTGAGCCTTTGCCACCTCCTGTGGTTGTGCATGTGTGTACTGCTATGTATTCTTTATTCATGAGCATGTGAATCCATGCCAGACCCCATGCTGGAGAAGGAACAAGTTACTTACCTGTAACTGTTGTTCACCAGCATGGGTCTGGCATGGATTCACATGCGAACCCTCCCGCCTACCCCTCTGCGGCTCTTCACTTGGTCATGCTGCCACTTCACGTGCTACCAAATCTGAAGATGGCTGCCAGAGGCGGAGCTTAGGTAGAGGGCAGTCATTGGCTGTGGTCAGTATGACGCAGAGTTAAGTGATTGGTTACTACTACGAAAGACAGATCAGAAACGAAACTGATACTGGTTTTTTCTTTACCGAGGATTCCCAGCCTGACGACGGGGAATATTCATGAGCATGTGAATCCATGCCAGACCCATGCTGGAGAACAACAGTTACAGGTAAGTAACTTGTTCCTTCTCTTCCCCTGGACGACGACGCGACTTGCACCCACTGCCAGGAACAACTGCCACCGCTGGAGGATCCTTCCCACTTAAGGTACCTTGTCCCGCCTGGCTTCCCTTGCCACCGACTGTACGGGGTAGATTTAGCCCGCGGCTTTCGAACCTAGGTTGGCCTGGGACACCCTGGATAAACTTTCGTGATCCTCTCTAAACTCTTTTTGAACTCTCTGCAAGACTTTCTAAGCCTAGTGTAACTGTATGATCTTGGGCGCATTTGTGCTCTGCTCTCTCTAAGAGTGGGCCCAGCCTTTGGACTTTGGCTCACCAGTGACTTTTGCTCTTCTGCCTTGCTAAGTGTTCCTGAATCTTAGTGGTGTACCTTTCCATATTCTGTCTTTTTCCCTCCCTTTTTCACAAACTTATTGGAGTGCCATCTAGTTAAGCGCTCACCTCTGTATGAAAATAAGTGGTGTTTTACTAAGACTTATCTGATAGGGAAAAAGGGGTGTATATATTACAATAGTAACTCTGTTTAGAATATTTTACAACAAGAGTGCTGGAGTGTTTCAAACAGTGTGTTTTTAAATAAATAATTATATACTTTGACACCAAAGCTCTGGTCAGTGTTTGCTTGTATTGGTGTATCTGAGTGCCTATTGTGTTTCTCCAGCATGGGGTCTGGCATGGATTCACATGCTCATGAATATTCCCCGTCGTCAGGCTGGGAATCCTCGGTAAAGAAAAAACCAGTATCAGTTTCGTTTCTGATCCGTCTTTCGTAGTAATAACCAATCACTGGTCTCTGCGTCACACTGACCACAGCCAATGACTGCCCTCTACCTAAGCACCGCCTCTGGCAGCCATCTTCAGATTTTTACCGCACGTTCATGTGTTGGGATCCTCGTGCTATTGCTCTCGAGCGTTAGTGCTATTTTTTCGCGCTTTTTCACAAAAACTTCGATTCTTTCGGTCAAAAGAGCCTCAAGCTCCACCGATCCTACATCCGATCAACGGGGACCCGTGTCGGATTCATCTGTGCCCCTCAAGGGTGAAGATTTCGTCGAGCTACACTTCGGAGGACTCCAGAAGCTTCTCAGGCCCGGTCTCGGAGATGGCCCAGGAGAAGGGAAGCTCGACGCCCGGAAAGCTGTTCAGGGCCTGCCCTGGATGCCAGCTGCAGAACGTCTTCAAGGAGGACGAACACTCTTTCTGCCTTTACTGCCTTCATGGGGACAAGACGCACGTGGAGAAGGACTGTGCGTTTTGCGGCAACATGTCGGAACGGACCATGAAGGACCGCCATCAACGTCTCGCCAGCTGGCTGGAGGGTAAGAGCCCGTCTGGCGAGAAGAAGAAGAAATCTGAGCGGTCTTCTAAGACCTTTGAGGGCGCCCCGGCGACGGGGGCCCAACATAAGGCCAAGCACCGCGAGTCCGCTGGCACCGGGAGCGCCGAACGGTCGGGCTCTACGGGCGCCAGGCAGGGCGCACCCTCCCCGGCACCATCAACCACGAGCCAACGCTCTGGGTCGGGTAAGAGGAAGGCCGAGCACCCGGCGAAGCTCCTGGAGAGACCCCGGTCGAGCTCTAAGGCAGAGGAGGAGCGTGGCAGTGCCCCCTCCCTCAAGGATAAGGCGGTGAGCGCACCTAAGGTGGTGAAGGCCTTGATCCATTCGACCAAGCCCTCTATCGAAACGGTCGCGGCGGCCCTGGCCCAGCCTGTGGAGGCTGCACCAGTGGTGGCGGCCTCGGGGCCCAGAATCTCCCTGCCTCCTCGGAGGGAGTCTTCTTTCGTGCCCATCGATAGGACCCCCGTGAAACCCTCCGTGGGGAAGAAGGGGGGGCAGGGCGTCGTCGTAGATTCGGCCTCAACCTCAGAAGAGGAACTGATCGAGGTCTTAAGCCACGGCCTAGGCGTGGAACAAGACCAGCCCGTCGGAATGGGCCCCGACGCAGGTGACGACGACGACATCGTCGAGGATACCGACGGGGCCCCTGCTCGCCCGTCGGATTCCCCTCTGCCAGCGCCGCAAGACAACTCAGCGGCCATTTTGTTGGCTATACAGTCCTTATGCTCCGAGATAAGGACGAGACTACCGTTACCGACGGAGGAACCTCTCCCGTCGGGGGATCCAGAACCGGGACCTTCTGGTGTTCCCCCTACCAAGAAAAGAAGGATCCATCCACCGCCTCCTTTTCAACCGTCGCGCCCCGTCCAGCCCTCCTCCCCGTCCACCCGAGGGGATGATACGGGGACTGACACGGCAGCGACGGGTACGGACGACGAGGCATACGACGAGGATTTTCCGTCGTCGCCTCCCACCAGGGCTTCTCCGCCCGACGAGATCAGATCTTTCCACTCAATGATCGCCAGGGCATCCGAGCTTTTCCAACTCTGCCCTGAGGAGAAGAAAAAGGAAGGCTTCCTTTACCAACGGCGCGAGACCAAGAGGAAGACGGTCCTCGCAGTGCCTCTGTTGGACGACATTTGGGATGAGGGCCTTTCCCTCCTCAAGAACCCTTCCACGACGCCAGCGAAAAGAGACCGGTACGAGAAAAAGTACCGGGTCCCGGACTCGGCCCCCCTATGCCTCCGGGCGCAGCCTACCCCGGACTCCGTCGTCTCCGCGGCAGCCAGGAAGAAAGCGGGGGGGGTGCGGCCTCCGCGTCGACTTCCCCGCCGGACGGCGAGGGAAAGAAATTGGATGCCATGGGACGCAGAGTCATCTCGTCGGCGGCGACGACGATTAAAGCGGCCAACGCCTTGGCTATCGTGGCCCGCTACGACAGGGAACTCTGGTACAAGATAGCTCCCCTGCTGGATTTTCTGCCGGACGACAAGAGGGCGGAGGCCCTTGAGATCCTGCAGGAAGGTGAGGTGGCCTCGGACCACGCCATCACCGTGGCGACGGACATCGCCGACACTGGGTTCCGCCAGATGGGCAACGGCGTTTGCCTTCGACGTCGCGGATGGCTCAAGGCTACGGACTTTCGGCAGGACGTCCAGACCAGGGTCCTGGACATGCCCTTCGACGGGAACAACCTGTTTGGGAAGACGGTGGACGATTCCCTTCAGGCCATCAAGGCGGATACTGAGACGGCCCGGGCCCTTGGAGTACTGCAGCAACGGCGGACGCCCTTTCGGAGCGGCGGAGGCAAGGGCGCCTCCAAAGGTTCCGGCGGCGGTTTCGCTTCCTACCGTCAAGCGGCCCGCTCGTCGTCGCAAGAGGCCTACAGAGGACGAGGCAAGTCTGGCGGCCCCCGCCGTCGTCGCCAAGGAGGCCAAGGCGGCAAGGCCGCGTCCAAGCAGGATTGAACCGGCCGTGGGGTCGGGCCCCCACCGAAGCACCCCGGTGGGAGGCCGGCTGGCGGGCTTCGTCAGCGTGTGGGAGTCCATCTCCACCGACCGTTGGGTGCTGGACGCCCTGGCCCGGGGCCACGCGCTCGAGTTTCAAAGAAGGTGCCCGCGCGTCCCCCCCGTGGCCAGGAAAGAACTTCACGTCCCTCAACTTCTCCTGGAGGTAAAGGCGATGCTCAGAAAGGGCGCCATCGAACTCGTCCCAAAGAGGCTTCGGGGCTCCGGAGTCTACTCGCGTTACTTCCTCGTGAAGAAGAAGACGGGAGGATGGCGCCCCATCCTGGACCTGCGACGCCTGAACAAGTTCATCAAGGCGCAGAAGTTCCGGATGGTCACCCTCCAGCACGTCCTGGGTCAGCTGGAGGAAGGAGACTTCCTATCGTCGTTGGATTTGGAGGATGCCTACTTCCACATTCCCATCCTAAAGGGGCACCGAAAATTCCTCAGATTCGTGGTCCAAGGGCGTCATTACCAGTTCAAAGCCCTTCCCTTCGGACTGCGGTCGGCACCCAGGGTTTTCACCAAGTGCCTCGCACCGGTGGCGGCGCAGCTGCGCCGCGAGGGGATTCACGTCTACCCCTACCTGGACGACTGGCTCATCCGCGCCAAGACGAGGGAGCTCGCCGTGGTCCACACGGCAAGGACCGTCCAACTCCTCACGGACCTGGGATTCTCCGTGAACTACGCCAAATCCCACCTGGTGCCCGCGCAAGTCGCACTGTTTCTGGGAGCGAGGCTCGACACAGTGTCCCTTCTGGCCTCCCCGTCGGAGGAGAGGACCAGGACCATCTTGGGCAAGGTGCAACGGATGTTGGTGGCCGACGCGGCCAAGGTGAGGTCCATCAAGTCCCTCCTCGGGATGATGTCTTCCTGCATCTACCTCATTCCCATGTGCAGGCTCCGGATGCGCCCGTTGCAAGAGTTCCTGGATGCGCGCTGGATCCAGACGACGGGCAGCTTCGAGGAAAGGATCAAGCTCGACGAGAGTTTCCGACGAGCGATACGGTGGTGGGGCACCCGCGCGCATCTGACGGCGGGCATGGACTTCCAGACCCCAGCCCACCAGGTGACTGTGACCACGGATGCCTCCCTAGAAGGGTGGGGAGCGCACACCGAAAATCTGCACGCAAGGGGACTCTGGCTCCCGACGGAGAAGTCCCTGCATATCAACGTCCTGGAGCTCCGTGCAGTGTTTTGGGCCCTCAGGTCCTTCCTTCCGTCCCTCAAGGGCAAGGTGGTGAGGATCTTCACCGACAACACCACCACCATGTTTTACATCAGGAAACAGGGCGGAACCAGGTCCCCAGCGCTGTCCAAGGAGGCGCAGGACCTGTGGCATTGGGCCGTCGCCCAAGGGATTCTTCTGGTGCCGTTTCATCTGGCAGGGATAAAAAACACCATCGCCGACTCACTCAGCAGGGAGCTGCGCTCGTGCCACGAGTGGGAACTACGGCAGGATCTGGTGGATCGCCTCTTCCGACGGTGGGGCACACCCCAGATCGACCTGTTCGCGACGGCGACGAACACCAAGTGCCGGAGGTTCGCCAGCAGGTTTCCCCAGACGAGGAGCATGGGCGATGCTTTCTCGTTCCCCTGGGAGGGCCTGTTCCTCTACGCGTTCCCTCCCTTGCCTCTGCTAATCCGGCTCGTCAACCAGCTCAAGAGGTCACGGTGCAGGATGATCCTCGTCGCACCTGCGTGGCCGAGGCAGATATGGTTCCCGGACCTTCTGGACTTGTCGGCGTCCCCGCCAATCAAGCTGCCGGCGGACGCGGATCTACTCTCCAGGGAAGGAGGCGCCATCCTCCACCACGACCCGAAGTCGCTGAACTTGCAGGCCTGGCTCCTGCAGCGCTAGAGTTTGGAGGATACGACATACCGGCCGATTGCAGAGAGGTTCTTGCAAAGGCCAGGGCGTCCTCGACTCTTAAATGCTACGGACACAAATGGAAGAGGTTCTCTGTCTGGTGCTACGCACAGAAGATTAACCCTCTACGGATTACGGCTCCCCAAGTGCTGCCGTACCTGCTGACGCTGGCCAAAGCTGGTCTGGCACACGCGTCCATCAAGATTCATCTTGCTGCGATCTCCCGATACACCAGAACCACGGGCCGGACGTCCTTGTGGTCTCATCGTCTGGTGAAAGAGTTCATGAAGGGACTGTTCAGATCGTTCCCGCCGGTGAAGGCTCCGGCCCCGGCGTGGGAGCTCAACGTGGTGCTGACCAAACTCATGGGACCTCCGTTCGAGCCTCTGCACTCGGCCCCGTTGAAGTTTCTATCGTGGAAAACAGCTTTTCTCGTGGCCATCACCTCCGCACGACGAGTGGGAGAGATCCAGGCCCTTTCCTGCAAGGCCCCGTACTTGACTTTCCACGACACGAGGGTAGTGCTCAGGACGCACCCCTCCTTCATGCCCAAGGTACCGTCGGACTTTCATCTCAACGAACCCTTGGTGTTACCTGTGTTCTTCCCGTCGCCTTCGTCGCCGGCTGAGAGGACTTTGCACTCGCTGGATGTAGCTAGAGCGCTGAAGTTCTACGTGGACCGCACGAAAGGTTTTCGGAAGACGTCACAACTCTTTGTGAACTTTGGACCTGTCAATCAGGGGAAGGCTCTCTCGAAGGCTTCCATCTCCAGATGGCTCTCCGGCTGTATCATGTACTGTCACCGGTTGGCAAACCGACCGCTGCCTGGCCGTCCGAGAGCCCATTCCACCAGAGCGATCGCAGCTACCACGGCGTTCCTATCTGGTGTGCCCCTGCTGGACATATGCAGGGCTGCTACGTGGAGGTCGACGCACACCTTCACGAAATTCTACTGCGTCGACCGGGATTCCAGGGAGGAGTCCAGGGTCGGCCAAGCAGTGCTGCGCAACCTGTTCGCCTGAGGTGAGCCTGGTGAGGAGGTAAGATGCTTAATGTTGAGTTGATGTGATGCTTAATGTTGAGCCTTTGCCACCTCCCGTGGTTGTGCATGTGTGTACTGCTATGTATTCTTTATTCATGAGCATGTGAATCCATGCCAGACCCCATGCTGGAGAAGGAACAAGTTACTTACCTGTAACTGTTGTTCTCCAGCATGGGTCTGGCATGGATTCACATGCGAACCCTCCCGCCTACCCCTCTGCGGCTCTTCACTTGGTCATACTGCCACTTCACGTGCTTCCAAATCTGAAGATGGCTGCCAGAGGCGGTGCTTAGGTAGAGGGCAGTCATTGGCTGTGGTCAGTATGACGCAGAGACCAGTGATTGGTTATTACTACGAAAGACAGATCAGAAACGAAACTGATACTGGTTTTTTCTTTACCGAGGATTCCCAGCCTGACGACGGGGAATATTCATGAGCATGTGAATCCATGCCAGACCCATGCTGGAGAACAACAGTTACAGGTAAGTAACTTGTTCCATACTGTGCATACTGCCTAACTCATCTTGAGAGAAGTCTGACTGCTCAGCCACAGCTACCAGGTAAATCTGGGTGGTACAGACTGCTACCAAGTGAGTTTACTGCTAACACCTGTAGTCCTAAATCTTTTTCAGTGTTCCCAAAGGGAACTGCACAGGTTTCTGCCTAACACTAGGGAAGCTGCGTGAGAAGACCAAGCCGCAGGGAAAGGTGTCTCACCTGCCCCTGAAGGCACAGGTCCAGACAAAGTGCTCCTCGACGATCAAGCTGGTGGCGGTCGCCCTCTCGAAGGCAAAATGGGCTGACCCAGTCCAGCAGACTATGGCGGCACCCAAAGTGGCCCTACCCCAGAGGCAGGAGGCCTCGGCCAATGCCATCCCTAAGCCGAGACCGCCCCCCCTCCCCCCTCAGGATGCCAAAAAGGAGGTGGGGGGGGGGGGGGGGAGTGGAGGCCTCAACAGTGCTCCAGGGCACGTATTTATTTTCCTCGGGTGAGGAGGACCTGGTGTCCCTTCACATGGTTTCAGAGGACGTGGGGAACGACGGCAGGAACGCAGAGGACTGTGGCGGAAACAGAGTTGGGCGACGGTGGGAATGCCAACTACGTGGGTGCTGGGTCCAGCAAGCCTACCCCAATAGGTCCATACTAGGGTGCTGGACATGCCCTTCGGGGACAACCTCTTTGGGAAGGCAGTCGACGGATCGTTGCAGGCCATTAAAATGGAAGCAGCCAGCCCATGCCCTGAGTGCACTGCAGCAGCATTGTCCATCCTTTAGTGCCTCTGGCGGAAAATCGGGCATATCTTCGAAGGGGTTTGGCTGAGGGTCCTCGTACCATCAACACTCCTGGTCCACAACCCAAGAAGCCTACAGGAGGCACTCCAAGGCTTTCGGTGGAGGTGGCTGACGTTGTACCCAAGGCGGCACGCAGGCCCCGATGCAAGATTGAACTGGCCAGGACGTCGGTCCCCCACCCATGCACCACGGTGGGAGGCGAGCTGGTGGTCTTCGTCAGCGAGTGGTAAAAGATCTCCACTGACCGATGGGTGCTGGACGCTCTCGCCCACTTACACCCTCTAGAGTTCTCCAGCATTGGATCTTTCATAGATTCAGATGCTTGATTTTTCCTTGAATATTCCCTGTCATCCGACTGGGAATCCTCTGTGATATTAATTTTAAAAAATTGTTTTTAATATACATACACTGCCAACTAGCCCCTCCACCTCACTTTGGTCCTTTATGGCCCCAACCAATGAGGTGGCAGGACTTAAGCTGCGCCCCAGGCAGCCATCTTCAGATTTTTCACCGCAGTTTTAACAGACACAGGGAATTCTCAAGCTCTCTGAGCTTTTCAAATCTTTTCTACTTTTGTGTGGAATATATTTCTTTCAAATATATTCTGCTTTGTTCCCCTACGTGTAGGGGCTTTAGTCTCAGTGAAACCTTGAGACAGAAAACTGTTTTTACTACAAAATCGTTGTGTGAAATTTCTCTTCAGAAATAGATGGACCTCAGGCTGTCAAGAAGCCTTCCCTGTTCAGGGACTGCGCGAGGTGCAAGAAGAAACTGGTTTATATGAAAGATCCACATGAACATTCCATTTATTGTCTGCACCCACATGACCTCCAGAAATGCTATATTTGTAAAACATTTTCCACCAAGACCCTTCAGGAGAGGCATAGAAGACTCCTTTTACACCTGGAAGCCAGGGATCAATCTTCGGGCGAAGAGTCGGTCAGGAAAGCTCCTGTCCAATCCAGCATTCCATCTGAGAGGCAAACCTCAAAGAGAAGGTCCTCTTCAGTGGAAAGGAGTTCCTCTCCCATAGCTAAAAGCAAGAGGAGGCTGGAGTTGATACCCTGTCTGCCTCCACTGGACTCATCAAGCCAGAAGAAGTCACACATCAGCAAAATCTACCTCCAGAGGTAAGGAGGTGTTTGCAAAAAACCGGGGGGGGGGGGGCGGGGATTTGGGGTGGTGGGTGGACGGGGCAGTAGTTAACGGGGAAGCTGTCCATGAGCGAAGGGAAAGGTAAAGGCCCGTCATCTACCATACCATCGACAAAGCCATAGACGACGATCACACATAAAACATCGACGACAAGATAGTCATCAGATTTATTGTCCACAAAGCACTCCACGAAGAAAACGCACCTTTCGTCCATGAGGCATTTGTCCACGACGCACTCGTCCACGGCCAAACCACATTCGTCGACAGGATCCAGACCACAGTCATCAGCGAAGCCCTCGTCGACGGGCAAACTATTTGTTAACGGGATCCAAAGCACATCTGCCGATGGAAGCATGGTCCACGGGACGCTTGTCAGCGAAGATAGCATCGCCCACACCACCGTCAGCTAGACCGCAAGTTCCTGCAGCTACGGAGGAATTGGAGTCCGAGGCGCCTTCTGAGCACGATACACCTGTCATTGAAGACAATCTCCTTGAGGGCACTGAAGCTGAACCACTGGTACAGCAAGTTTCACCTCTAGGGGACATGGCAGAACTCCCTCATGTAATTCTCCAGGAAGAATTTTCAGATGCAGAAGTGATGGAAGATAGACCTGGCCCCTTCCCGAAACCACAGTCCTCCTTGGCTGCCGTCCACGGAAGAGGCCGAATATCTTCATGACCCGATACTTAGGTTATCTGTACAGAGGATTGTAGAGGAATTCTACAGACGTCAAAGGGAGAAGGATATCCCGACTGATCCCATGGAATCGGAAAACCTTCGGAGAGACTAGTCTCCAATTCCAGGCACGTCAGGAAGTTCACCTCACAGGGGTAGACCTTAAAAGCGGACGAGATCACCGGAACTTGCTCGAAGACCTAGAAGCAGCACTCGCAGTGCTTCACCGACAAGAGTCCCATCACCACAGTCATCACATAGACCTCGATCTCCGGATGGAGATCCCACAATGGTGCCGTCCACTATTTCAGTTTCAGATTGGCAGGATGATCCTTTTAGAGAATTCTCTGCCCCAGAAGGAGAAATAATACAGGAACCTGACGCAACCAGTGAGTGGGAGGACTCCGTAGTCGAGAAGCCCAGGAGAAGAGATTCACCAGGTGAGGCCTCACCGCCGGATGATCTGGTTTCCTTTCACACCATAATAGGCAAAGCTGCAGAATTGTTTAAAATTCAGGTTGCATCAGAGGAAAAGAAATCGGTGCTTTATGAGCACAGGTACAAATGCAGGAGAACGGTGACCACCATCCCTCTCCTCGACACCATCTGGGAGTCCGGATCCCAGATCCTATCTACGCCGTTATCTACTCTGGCTCTGGTGTCCAGAACAGAGAAGAAATATAAAGCTCCAGTGTCTGCACCGCTTTGTTTGAGAGGTCACACGAAACCGGACTCGGTTATCACAGTGGCATCAAGAAAGAAACTCACCAATCCCGCCTCACCCTTGTCTGCACCACCAGACAAAGACAGGCGTAAGCTGGAAGCCAGGGGCAGGAAGTTGTTATCTTCTGCATCGGTCACCATCAGAGCAGGTAATGCTCTGGCCATGACCGCAAATTGGTAGCTGCTTTGCCAATTCGACCCAAATTGGCAAAGCAGCTACCAACAGAGCTCCAGGAAGAGGCTAGGTCAATAATCGCTGACGGTGAAGCAACATCGGATCATATGATCGACACAGCAGTTGATTTGGCCGAATCAGGCTTCAGACAGATGGTGCACGGCACAGTACTCGGAAGGCAGGCCTGGATGAAGGCTCCTCATTTTAGGCCTGAAGTCCAAGTGCAGATATTAGACATGCCCTTTGATGGACAAGACTCTTTGGAAAGAAGATAGACGACCATCTGAAGGGAATCCAAACAGACACAGCCAGAGTCATCAGTTCTTTGAAGGACAAAAACAAGGACCATCGATCTTTTCATCCCTTTAGGCGTGGCTCCGCCCAAGGGAAGTCACAAGGCAAGCAAAACTGACTATCAAACACTTTCCCCTCAACGCCACACCCCGGTGGGGGCAGGGGGTGAAGGGTAAGCCAGTTCTTCCAGCGTTGGCAGTCAATTACATTGGACAAATGGGTGTTGCAGGTGATCCGAAAGGGTCACACCTTAGAATGTCTAGGCCAACCTCCTTCCCTGTCTCCAACTTCACGCAGGGTGCATGTGTTACGGCAAGTCATGTCCGAGGTGCAGAAACTACTCCAGAAGGCAGCGGTAGAACCAGTGCTGTACACTCTGAGGGGAAAGGGTTTCTACTCCCGCTTATCCTCATCAGAAAGAAAAACGGTCACTGGAGGCCATTCTTGGACCTGAGGGCACTCAACAAAGTTATCAAACGCATAACATTCGGGGGGCGCTGTTGCGCTTGACGAAGATGGCCGCCTGATTCATCGCTCCGTCCCGTGTGGCACCCTTTAGCTGTAAAATCTCCTGTTTGCCCCGGTACAGCGCAAAGCCGACCACCGGAGTGGGTCATTAACCGGTCTGGTAGTCTACCGGGCGAGTCTCGGTCACCAGACCCTCTTTACTGCGGAGCTTCAGACCCCTGCGTGAGGGGCGGGGTCGGACATCCGACGGCCCCCATACTGGTTCCAGAACTTCCTACTCGAGCTCCGCGGCTTGCGGCCTACTGTGTGGGGGAGGGGCCTCACTCTCCTTGTGCGGCTCCCACGCCGGATTCCAGAGCGACCCGCTCCGCTGCCCCACCCAGGGCGGTGTGCTGTCCGAGATCCGAGTAAGCACCGCTCTTGTCTCGAGGGGTGAGTGGCCCCCTGGCTTGATGTTCTTCGTGCCCACTACGCAGCGGCGGCCCTATCCCTTGCCCGCCTGGAACTTGGAGGCCTGCTTCCTCCCCTCTCCCCCAGCCACCTGAGAGCTGACCGCCACGGTCGTGGAGACGGTCGATCCATCCGGCCGTTAGACCTACTACTGCTACTGATCCGGCGCCTTGATTCTCTCCGCCTGCCCTCAACGACTCATACCGAGTGCCATCGACCCATCGACTACGCATAGGGTTGCCCCCCTACAACTGCGACACTGGTCTTTTGTACCTCATGTAGGAACCTGATCTCCAGCTGGGTTCCTCTTCTCGGCCTCCTCGATCCTGCGGGGGTTGACATACCCGCTCCTCGGTCTGGCGTGGGGTTATCCCTACACCGGCGACATGTCGACACGGACCGGCAAGAAGCAATCCTCCATCAACATGTTCGCAAAACCCTCGATCCCCCCCGGGGGGGAGACATCATCACAGGACACTTTGCCCACACCGGAATCACCCGATTCCCAGAAGATGTTGGAGTTTATCCGTGAGGGGTTCACCACTATTCATAGCAAGCTGGACGATATGAACGGCACGATATCTTCCATCAAAGCGCACATGGAGAGAACCGATGGTCGGGTGACCGAAATTGAGGAGCGGGTGAGCACTGCCGAGGACGGCCTCGGTTCCCTCCGTGCGGAGGTCTCCACACTATCCGCCCGAGTTACCGAAGTGGAGAAAAAGAACGAGGACCTGGAGTCTCGCTCGAGGCGCAACAACCTCCGCATTGTCGGGGTGCCGGAAGACGGTATACAGGAACCTATGGAGGACTACGTGGAGAGTATGCTGCTTCAGCTCCTCGATTCCCCGAAACTCTCCCCGCAGTTTGCGATCGAGCGGGCCCATCGCTCCCTCATGGCGAAACCCAAACCTGGTGCGCCTCCACGCCCGATAATTGCCAGGGTCTTAAACTTTCGGGACCGAGACACTCTCCTTAGAGCGGCAAGGGCCAAGGGAGACCTTTTCCTAGGCGGGGCCAGGGTCCATCTTTATCCGGATTTTTCGATAGCGGTCCAGCGGGAACGTAAGACCTTCCTGGCAGTGAAGAGGAGGCTACGCGACCTACAGGTGAAATATTCTATGTTATATCCCGCTAAGCTACGCGTTGAACACGCAAACCGCGTTTACTTTTTTACGCTGCCCGAGGAGGCCTCCAGGTTCATAGATGAACGCTTTCACGGCTGAAGTACTACGCCAGCAGATGCCATCACCGACACACCATAGTCTAAGACATCTGTTCAGCGGATACCTTTCTATCCTATTTCAGTACTCATCTGGTCCGTCGGCACTCTGTCATTACCTAATGTGGATCCGACGAGAACACTTGGCTGCACCGATAACTAATTCAGTTGCTATCTTTGTTGTTCTTTGCTTAGGACATTGTCCTTATATAGTCGGCTTACCCCGACAGATTGATTTGTATTATGCTTGCCATGTTTGCCCCTTCCCCCACGGGACCTCTCTTGAATGGGTATCGCTATTAGCATCGCTATTAGTATCGGGCAAGTACTGTCATCCGTCTATCGCCTCAAGGTTCGGAGCATTACCGCCAGGCCACTTCGCAGGCCCCCCAGGCGTTGATGCCACTGTTCTGGTTGTTGTTGTTGGGTTATAGGGTGATCATCCCTCCGTTTGGGGGAGGAATGTGGGAGGGGGAGGGGGGTATGGGGTTTCATGTTAAAAAAAGCTTGGTGTTCACAGGAAGGTTGAGTCCGATATACTACGACCCCATTGGCGATACAGACTTGCCCGCACGGGGCATCGACCATGGGGTGCATACTTCCATTCACCCGTATTCTTTGATGGCTACTACGGGAGGGCTTAGTGAGGACCCTTTGACGTTTATGAGCTGGAATGTGAGGGGGCTAGGAAACCACAAGAAGATGAGACTACTACAACTTCAGGCCGAACGTCACGGGGCTAAAGTCCTGTTCCTTCAGGAAACGCATGCATGCACTGAATTTTGTGACAAATTCGCTAAAGCGTGGGGCCCACAGAGATATTTTACTACATACTCCACCCAGAGCCGCGGAGTCATGACCCTCATCCACAGGAGCCTTAGATTTGTCCCCACTACTACGCTAATCGATCCCCAGGGCAGGTACGTTCTTCTTCATGGTACTCTACAAAACAGGGAAATTATCCTACTCAATATATATGGCCCTAACATTGACGACCCCGACTTTTATACACATCTCATAAATCTCCTAGTAGGCTTCCCCCTGATCCCGATACTCTGGGGAGGTGACTTTAACACGATATTTGACGTGGATCTTGATAGATCCGGCTCCAGACCTCGTCAACTCTCCAGAGCAGCATACACCGCACTTTCCTCGCTTCCTCGTCTATCCTTGTTTGATGCTTGGAGGTTCCTTTACCCCGACTCCCGCTCTTATTCTTTCTATTCCTCGGTCCATGATTCCTTCTCCCGGATTGACAGATGGCTGTTATCTGGCGATCTAATAAAGACCGTGACTGATATGGCGATTCTCCCTAGGACTCTGTCGGACCACTCCCCGGTGACTGTCACCCTGTCTTGGGGCCTGGACCGGGATCGGACCAGGCACTGGAGAATGAAACCGCTTTCTCTCCTCGACCCGGTCTTTTGTTCGGAGATGGGTTCGGCAATTGAGGAATTCTTTGAGATTAACACCAACTCTGTTCCCTCACATGCCACCCTATGGGAGTCCTTCAAGGTCTATATCAGAGGCATCGCTCTCTCCAAGGAGAATGGCATCCTCAAAACAATCCGGAGGGAAATCGCTGTAAGCGAGGCCACATTATCCAGACTGGAGGCCCAGTACGCTTTGGATCCGACCCCGGAAACCCTTGCGTTAATTGGCACGGAGTTGGACACCTTCCGTTCGCTCGCGGACCGCGAGCTAAGGTTTCTTGATAACCCCGGTCAGGCAAGAAGATACGGTGAGGGTGAACGCCCCAGCCGTCTTCTGGCTAGACTTCTCCGTCGGGAGTTCGGCGCCTCACCTATTTCCGGAATTGAGAGACCTGATGGAACCCTGGCCACCTCCCCTGGGGATGTCAATGCCGAATTCCTCTCCTTTTACCAATCTCTGTACGCTCTCTCCGACACTGCCACTACGGCCGAAATAGATGCTTATCTTGACAAACTCCCCCTCTCGGCCCTCTCTCCCGCCACTATCGAAGCCCTCGAGAGCCCCCTCACCCCTGAGGAGTTCTCGGAGGCCATAGATTCCCTATCTTCAGGCAAGTCCCCGGGTTCGGATGGTATACCTGTCGAGTTTTATAAACACTTTAAATCGCTCCTGCTCCCTCATCTGGCAGCACTATGGGAGGAGTCTGTGGAGGCAGGTCAGTTCCCCCCCCCTCTCTCCGCGAAGCCACCATCACAGTCCTGCTAAAACCTAATAAACCCTCTACTCAATGCGGTTCTTATCGACCGCTCTCATTGATCAACTGTGATGTTAAGATCTACGCCAAGTCACTCGCTCTGCGGCTTATCCCCTTCATGCCACACATAATTCATCCAGACCAGTCGGGATTCATCCCGAACCGCTCCACCTCCTTGAATTTGAGACGTCTTTTCAGCATTATAAGTAGAGTGAGCCCTGACATACATGCGGTGACGGCGGCCCTCGATATGCAAAAGGCCTTCGATTCGGTCTCATGGAACTACCTCTGGAGGGTACTTGACAAATGCAAATTTGGCCCCACATTTGTCACCTGGGTTAAGCTGCTCTACTCCAGCCCGGTGGCCAGGGTCCGCACCGAGGGCCGCTGCTCCCCTCTCTTCCACATTGCCAGGGGCACCAGACAGGGTTGTCCCTTCTCACCCTTAATCTTCGCCGTAGCGATGGAGCCGTTCGCTGACATGCTGCGCCAGAACCATTCCCATAGGGGCCTGCGCACAGCTGGTTCCTCAGATATAGTCTCTCTATATGCTGATGACGCTCTCCTCTATATTCGTTCCCCTGAGGTCAATCTGGCCCCTATACTGGCAGATGTCGCCCTATTTGGTCGTATCTCTGGTCTCACGGTGAATTGTTCCAAATCAACCCTCTTCCCGCTCACTCCCAGCACACTTCCACCTCCCGACACCATGGGATTCACATGGGCTCAAACCAAATTTACTTACTTAGGTGTCGTGGTGTCCAGGCACACCGAACGGGTCCTGGAGGAAAACTATCAGTCATACCTAGTCAACCTTGCAGTAAAAATACAGGGCTGGGACAAACTTCCGATTTCACTGGCGGGCAGGATAGGGGTTCTGAAGATGGTGGTACTCCCACAACTACTATATAGATTTGCCAATATTCCTCAGTGGCCGGGAACAGACTACTTCCAAATGCTGACTCGTACCCTAAACTCTTTCCTTTGGCACTCCGGTGCAGTCCGCCTAAAACTCACGACTCTTTCCGCTCCCATGGAAGCTGGTGGCTTTGGTGCACCAGACTTTCTTAGGTACTGGCTAGCAGCACAACTCCAACATACTGCGCATTGGTTCACTACCATAGATCCCCCCCCATGTTAGGCTTGAGAGATTATCAGTCAGCGACCGCGACATTCGATCTCTTGTAATCACACCTATGCCTATGATATTAGATTCCATGGACCCAGCGACATGCACATCTCTGGCCTTGTCCAAATCGTGGCGGATACTGGGCATCGCTCACCCCTTCCATGGTAATCTCCCAATCTGGAATTTTCTTCCTGAAGTCCCACGGGTCCCTCCCTCCGTAGTTCGTTCCTGGGCCGAGGCGGGGTATGAACTGCTACGTGACCTATTTGAACAAGGCATCTTCGAGTGGCCTGACCTCCCGGCTTCTCTCAGGCAGAGACCTTCTGTCTGGCTTCAATATTCCTCACTCCGTAGAGTACTCAAGCACAAGTACACATGCTTCCCAGCGCTGCCTCCCGACGAACCTGCAATTACTGAACTAACCTCTCCCGCCCCCTTGAGGGGCAAAATCTCGAGATTATACACCCTTCTTCAATCCAGATTGCCCCCCACATTTTCCAAACTACGGCGCTCGTGGGAGATCGATCTTGGACTTGAGGTGACTGATGAGCGCTGGGCTCATATGTGCGCACGCACCCGGGATGTCTCCTTCAACTCCCGATTTAAATTAATTCAATTCAAGGTGCTCCACAGGTACCACTACACTCCGGCCAGACTACATCATATTTTTAACGACTCCTCCCCCAGGTGCCCTAGGTGTACATGTGAGAATGCTGACTATCTCCACATGTTGTGGTCTTGCCCCCGACTTGCTCAATTTCGGACCTCAGTGTGCTCTACTATGTCCTCTATCCTTGAATTCCACATTTCCCCATCCCCAATGACATGTTTGTTCCATGACTTCCCCGACCTCCACCGTGACTCCAGAAAACTTGCCGGCCTCTGCATGCTACTTGCTGTGCGCACAATTCTGCTTTGCTGGCTTAGGCCTTCCATCCCTACCCACGCACAATGGCTCAGGGCAGTGACGTGGGCCTCCGACACGGAGGAAGCCTGGGCGATACAACAACCCACCCGTTCCAGGCCCAGAGATATCTGGCTGCAGTTTCGCTTATTTATGTCTGCCACTGACTCTGATTCAGATTCCGTATCTCCTCCCCCCTCACCTAGCCCACCCCCATGCTGACCTTGTGATCCCTTTTCTTTATTTTCCCTCATTTGTGTATGGTCCGACCCCCCATAGGTCCTCACATGTGTATGTATCGACCCCCCCTTTTTTTTTCCTCCTGATACTTTGCTTATACAAATTGTGTGTACTCATATTATTTGACCGACTTTAATCTTGTATGCTTTATGTCTACTCACCTGTACCTGTGTTACCGAGCTGAAAAATAAAAGTTTAAAAAAAAAAAAACGCATAACATTCAAGATGGTGGCTTTACAAGGGGTGCTAACTTGGTTAAACGAGCACAACTTCTTGGCCACTTTAGACTTGGAGGACGCATACTTCCATGTGCCGATCCATCCAGCACACAGACAGTTCCTCAGGCTCACGGTGGGAGAGCTTCATTTTCAGTTTCGAGTGCTCCCATTCAAGCTAAAATTGGCATCGAGAGATTTCACAGAATGCTTGGCGCCTGTAGCTGCAAGTCTCAGGAGGGCAGGAACGGAAGTCTTTCCTTACCTGGACGATTGGCTGATAAAAGCAAGTTTCGCCGTAAGGGCTTGCTCAGCAGTGTCAAGGACTGTCGCCCTCCTAAAAGAGTTTTTCCATAAACCATATGAAGTCCTACCCCGTTCCCAGCAAAACAACTCTCTTCCTGGGAGCCGAGATCGATACCAGCATTCCCAGGGTGAGGCCATCGACAGAAAGGGTAGCAGCGATTCTATGCTCAACATAGAGCTTCCTAGAGAAAGACAACATCTGTACGCTCTTACAAATCCCTTCTGGGCATGATGTCATCGTGCATATTCCTCATACTAAACTACAGGCTACGCATGAGACCGGTTCAGGAGGCCCTGGACCACCAATGGAAACAAGCTCTCGGATGCTGCAAGGACATCCTCCAGATTCCATCGACATTGCACAAAGCTCTTCGATGGTGGAATGCTCCGAGAAATCTTCTGCAAGGGATGCTATTCCAAGCACCGACATCGACCCTTCTGCTGAGGACGGACGCTTCCTTATCAGGCTGGGGCACTCATCTTGCGAACCTCCAAACCAAGGGCACTTGGTCGACACAAGAGTCCGAACTTTACATCAGTGTGTTAGAGCTCAGAGCCATAAGGTTGGCGTTGAAAGCCTTCCTACCAGTGATAGCTGGCCAAGTGCTTACAGTCCAGACAGACAACGCGACCTCCATGCACTACACAAACAAGCAGGGAGGCACAAGTTCAGAAGTCCTATCACAGGAAGCCCAACGGCTATGGGCCTTACACCACGGAGTGCAAATCAAGGCAGAGCATCTTCGGGGAGTGGACGATGTCCTAGCGGACAAACTAAGCAGGGAATACACGTCGTCCCACAAGTGGCTACTGGACGAAAAGGAAACCCAACAGATTTTTGCCTTATGGGGCCACCCGCATATCGACGTTTTTGCCACCAGGAACAACAAAAAGTGCAAGAGGTTTGCCTCGAGATACCCGAAGTACCAATCACTGGGAGACGCGTCCTCGGTGAATTGGACGGGCAAGTTCCTCTACGCCTTTCCTCCCATTCCCCTCATGGCGAGGGTACTTCGCAGGGTGAAAGAACAGGATTGTTCTATGATCCTAATCGCACCGGAGTGGGCGCGGCAAGTCTGGTACTCAACGCTGAAGCATCTATCCCGTCGGCTCCCGATTCGCCTCAAGATGAGGCATCAATATCTGTTGACGCAACAGAACCACAAGGTGGTCCACCACGACCCGAGGAGCCTATCTATCAAGGCATGGACCTGAGCAGCGCAAACTGATGAACCTGAAGCTACCATCAGAATGCTCGGATATCAGGGCAACGAGAGCCCCTTCGATGCAAGTTACTTACACCAGCAAATGGACCTGTTTCTCCAAATGGTGCGAGAACTCTGCAATCTAGCCTCTCACGGTCTCGGTTGATCAGGTTCTGCCCTACTTGTTGTACCTAGCTAAGTCAGGGCTATCATTGCCCTCCATCAATGTCCATCTGTCAGCCATAGCAGCGTACACGACAACCCTGGAGATGCAATACTTGCTTTCTTTATCGGCGGTTAAAGTGTTCTTGAAATGGCTGATGCGTACTTATCCTCCTACGCCTTAACCAGTTCCAAACTGGAGCCCCAACACTGTCTTGACAGCCCTCATGCAACCTCCCTTGGAACCCATACACAGATGCGAAGTGGAATTCTTGTCCTGGAAAACCGCTTTTCTGATGGCCATTACATCAGCCAGAAGGATCAGTGAGTTACAAGCTTTATCTTCTGAGCCACTGTTTACTTTGTTCCAGACGGACCGCGTCATCTTAAGGCCACATCCTAAGTTCCTTCCCAACGTGCTTTCGGAGATGACACTCACTGAGCGCATTGTTTTACCAACCTTTTTCCAGTATCACACTTCTGAAGCGGAAAGAGCATTACATTCTCTAGAGTATTGAAGTTTTATTTACAGAGAACCAAGGAGTTCCGCTCCTCAAACCGACTGTTCATTGGCTTCTATGGCCGTACCAAAGGTCAACATACCCAGGGCACGCTGGGTATCGTCTTGCATCACCCACTGCCATCAGATAAAAGGCGACCCTCTAATTAGACTGCCATCTGCACACTCCACCAGAGGAAGGGCGGCGCCAACAGCATTCCACGCAGGGGTAGCCTTGAAGGACATATGCAGAGCCGCCATGTGGAGCACTCTGCACAACTTTCCGAAACACTACTGCCTGGCTGAAGACACCAACAAAGAAACTGTAGTTGGACAGGCAGTGCTCCACCATCTCTTTGCATAAGGTAGCACCAGCCTCCTTTCCCATCTTTCCCGAGGTATGTAACCGTTGTGTTGCTGCATGGTAAAGGTTTGTTCAGAAATGTTTGTTTCTGTATTTATGCATATATGTAATGATGGTGGCATGTTTAACTGCTTGGTATTCTATTCAAGCATCTGAATCTATGAAAGATCCAATGCTGGAGAAGTCTTAGTTACTTACCTGTAACTGTATTTCTCCAGCATTGGTATCTTTTATAGATTCACATGCGCCTGCCCGCCTCCCCTGAGAGGCTCCTCCTATGCTTGGCATCCATCATAATGTAACATCTACGGTTCAAAATTTGAAGATGGCTGCCTGGGGCAGAGCTTAATCCCTGCCACCCTATTGGTTAGGGCAGTAAAGGACCAAAGTGAGGCGGAGGGACTACACAAAAGAATGGCTCATAGACTACACTGGGCTATGTACATGCACTGTGTTAGGGAGAATTCTCTTAAAAGGCTATTTTCCCAAACCTAGTGAGCGCCCCCTGGCAGCTTTGCTGGATTTTTGGGGTTTGTGTTTTTCTCCTGCTAAGAGTGAGACTGTTTTTTTTTCCCACTCTTAGGCATGATTTGAGGTATGTCTTTGACTTTGTATGTGCTTATGGGCTATGGTGTCTTTTACTCCATAGAGTATCATCTGTTTTTCATGTGTTACCCAGCACCCTCAGTGCAGTAACACAGGGGTGTCATAGTGACCCCCCAAACATAGACTCGATACCCTGGGGCTGACTACTGTCTCCTAGGGCATGTACAGTCTCCATTGACTTTACTAGTCCAAAATTGTGAACAGAACCAGTACAAACCATCATATTGTGGAAGTACTGGAAGGGGTTAATTCAATTGCCCCTGGGTCTATTTCCAAGGGGCACTGCCCAGTCCCCCCTTGTCGAGTTTCTGGCTGGTGGCAGTGGTTACCATGCAAAATATTCCACCGGAATATTTCCTATGGGATTTTCCCATTGATTTTAAACGCACCACTTTTTGGTGCAATGTTAAAGATACCGCCGGTTTATTTATATAATATTAAATCAACGGTTGGGTCTTTTTGCCAGAACTCTTTTCTAAAATGGCATTCATGTCCGTCTCTGTAACTCTGTTGAGCCCTTTGTTCCACTTTTTGGCGGGCTTCTCCACAGAAGCCCTGCAAATGGTGCCTCTCTGTCTGGGTTCCACAGGATGTGTGGGAGGGGAATTGGCACCCTGGACTGTGTTGCCTTAGCAACTCAAGTCACACTCTATTCTGATTGGCCCAGTGGTGAGCCGCCCAGCTCACCACTTAGCATGTTTGAGTGACAGCTAGGCTGTTGAATGGGGGTTTTTACTGCATAAAAGCAGGGATTTTGGGACTGCAACTTCAGAAGTCCTCACAGGACCTAAGAAGCTGAGCCATCTGCAACGACGACACCACCGGTGGAGCCCTGCTGCAACAAACTCGCCACTTTTCCAACGACAAGAGAAGATCTTCTGCTGGACGAGTCTTCTTCCTTTGAGCTGGTGGGATCAACCAGTTCGCCCCTTTCACCTTCCAAAGAAGTCTCTTGGTCGACTCGCCTGTGCCAAGCACCCCGGCGACCGGATAGCCAAGCTTCACCACTTTGACCTTGAATAAAAGGAACGCACCATTTACCGACAAACTCTGCGGCTGGTCTCTTCCCTGGGCAGTGCAACGACTACAAGTTTCCTCCTCGACAAGATCTTCTCTTCCCCTGGTCGAAACCACAACTTGCATCCACTGCCAGGAACAACTGCCTCCGCTGGAGCTTCCTCTCTCATTTAAGGTACTGTGTTCCACCTGGCCTCCGTTTCTTCGGATTGCTAAAGGTGACACTTAAATCCTTGGCTTTCCAACTGGGTTGGCCCCAGTCCTTCTAACTTTACTTTGCGAATCACCCTAACCTCTTTTGAAAATTCTGCAAAGACTTTTAGTGCATTGTAAACCGTGTGATCCTTGGCACATTTCGCTTTGCTCCATTTAAAGTGGGCCTGGCCTATGAACTTTGGCTCTGCAATGTATACTGCCTTCAATGACTTGCTTTGAACTTAGAAAAGTGTTGAACAGTTTTATTTTTATGACCTGCCTTTTTCTCTCCCTTTAACCTAATTATTGGAGTGCCATCTAAGTTACGCGCTCACCTTTGTTTTGACAAAAAATGGTTTATTAACTTAGACTTGTCTAGTAATTGCTAAAGGAGGTGTAAATACTTTTCTGATTGTGTTTTGAACTTGCTTTGACTTATAGTGCTAGTGTATTTTCTAAAGTGTGTGTTAAATAATTCTATACTTTTTGATACAAAGCTCTGGTCAGTGTTTGCTTGTTCCACTGTGTTTTTGGCCCTATTGTGTATACTCTACATACTGCCCTACTCTTCTTGAGAGAAGTCTGACTGCTCAGCCACAGCTAGCAGGTAAATCTGGGTGGTGCATATGCTACCAATTACTGCTTACTCCTGTAGTTTTAATCTTCTTGCAGTGTTCCCCAAGGGAACTGCACAGGATTCTGCCTAACACACTGCTAGTTGGCAGTGTGTGTATATTAAAAAAAAAATGTTTTAATAATTAATATCACAGAGGATTCCCAGTCTGACTGGGACTATTCAAGGAAAAATCTAGCATGTGAATCTATGAAAGATACCAATGCTGTAGAAATAGTTACAGGTAAGTAACTAAGACTTGCAGAAGAAGTGTCTGTGGATACCACCGGTGGCCTGGCAGGAGCAGCACATCCCTCAGTTCCTGCAGGAAGTACGGGCCATGCCAAAAAAAGGAGCGATGGAGCTGTTTCCATAGCAACCCTGGAGTCTACTGGAGAAAGGAGACGACTTGTCGCTGGATCTGGAGGACGCATACTTGTATGTCCCCATTCACGAGAAGCACCAGATCTTACTGCACTTCGTGGTACAGGGTAGGCACTACTAGTTCAAGGCTCTTCCCTTCAGACTGATGTTGTCGCCCAGGTTGTTCACAAAGTGCCTGACATCAGTGGAGGTCCATGTGCGTCTACAAGGAATGCATGGTTACCCGTACCTCAACGTCTGTCTCATCTGCGCTTAAGCCAGTGAAGTAGCCGTCAAACACACAGAGGACGGTCAGGCTGCTGCCAGATCTGTGGTTCTACGTCAAATATCCAAAATCCTGCTTGATACCATTGTGGAACACACTATTCCTGGGAGCTCAACAGATTCTCCTGCCTGGCGGCCCCTTCGGAAGACAGGATGGCAGCCATGCTGTGTAAGGTGCAACTGATATTGGCACTGAAGACCACCACGCTGCGGACCATCTAGTCGCTGTTTGGCATGATGCTGTCGTGCATTGACCGGATCCGACTCTGCAGGTTGTGGATGTGACCCTGTTAGGTAAGATTTGCATGGAACTGGTCAATCTTCCTGACCTGGATCAACCCCAGAACTTTTTGCTTTACTATTGGGATATTTTTCCATAATACCTCAGTGAGTGGGAACCTTTTTCCACACTCGCATTATCTTGAACTCTTTTTATGGGTGTTATTTTTAAGACTCTCCATAGTTTTTTTTAAAGTTATCCTCTTTAACAACTTATTGGCAATAAATGCCTTTTTGTTGCTGGGTTTCCTTAGGGGCTCCCCTTTTGACTTTCTTGGGCTAACCTTGAGTGAACTACAGTTGCCAAGTGTAGAAAGTATCTTTAGATCCCTTTTACATTTCATTCTGTGAATCCAGCACACCCCACCTTATGTGGACTGCTGGGGAGATACAACGTATCCCCTTTCACACTAAAACTGTAACAATTCAAGCTTACCTTCAATGGCTGGTGGCAGTGATACCTTGTATTAATTTTGTGCACCTTTACAGCGGGCTGTGTTCACAGCTGCAGTAAAGGGACCGAATGGTGTCAATTTTTAACAAAATGGCCCCAGGCTTCCTTTTTTGTCATTTTAGTGTTTCTTGTCGTTTCTTGTTCCTTCCTCGTACATCCAGGGCGGGAAATTCCTTGGTGTGATGTTTTTTTTTAAAATCTTCGGCGGGAGTCCCCTGTACTCCCCGCCCAGGCTCCAGTCTGTCTGTGAGAGCAGGAAGTGAGGGAGGAGTCTGTAAAGACTGGAAGGGCGGGGGGGTCTGTTCTTCTGCTCTATATGGTAGAGGAGGGCCACAGAGGACCCCCAGCCAAGATTCTCCATTACGGTATCAATGGACGAACAATCAAGTCCTAGCTTCTCTGGTGATGCAGTCTGGTTCTTAAGTACAGTGTAGTCCCCATGCCACCACAAAGGAATGTCCACACACTGTATTAGTTAAAAAACAGTCTTTATATAATTAAGGTTCAAGGTCATATACACGATAATTAAGGTTCAAGGTCATATACACGGTCATATACACGATCAAAATAACTCAATTTGTGCTCAATAATTCTACAATGGCAAATATATACAGTTCTAAGTGGTACCACAATATTATCAGATTTCATTAAAGTGCATCACTGTACTCTGGTCAAATGTCACACATCACTTAAAGGTAACCAAAAATAGGCATAGCAGTTGGTTAGAACAATAGGCAGAATACTGGCCCCTACCACTAGACTCAGTTCTGTGTGGAGAACCTGGGAAACCTGTTAGGGAGAATTCTCTGTTTAGGCTGAATTTCCTAACCTAGTGAGTCCCCCAGCAGCTTTGCTGGATTTTTGGGGTTTATTTCTTTCTCCTGCCAAGAGTGAGACTCTCTTACCCTCACTCTTGGGCATGATTTGAGTGGGTTTCTTTGAATCTAGATGTGTTTAATGGGCTATGGGGTCTTTTACTCCATAGGGCTTCATGTGTTTTTGTGATGTGTTACACAGCACCCTCAGTGCAGTAACACAGGGGTGTCATAGTGACCCCCCAGTATAGACTCCATACCCTGGGACTGACTACTGTCTCCCAGGGCATTTAAAGTCACAATTGACTTTACTAGTCTTAAATTCTGAACAGAACCAGTACAAACCATCATATTGTGGACGTACTGGCTGGGGCAATTCAATTGCCCCGGGGTCTGTTAGTCGAGGGGGCACGTCTCCGTCTCCCCTGATCGAGTTTTGGCTGGTGGTAGTGGATACTACTTTTTATATTCAACCGCAAATATTTTCCTATGGGATTTCCCATTGTTTTAGGCTACTATCTTTATTTAATTAATTACGGTAGCCTCGAACATACCGCCGGTTTATTTAATTAATATTAATTCTCCGGTTGGTATTTTTTGCCAAAACTTGATTCTAAAATGACGTTTGTGTTCTCTTCTGTGACTCCAACTCAAGTCGAACCCTTTGTTCCACTTTTTGGCGGGCTTTTCCACAGATGCCCTCCAAAGTGGTGCCACTCTGTCTGGGGTACTTAGGCGGGGTGGAGGGGGATTTAGGCACCCTGGACTGAGTTGCCTAGGCAACTCAAGTCGCACTCCGTCCTGATTGGCCCAAGTGGTGAGCCAGCCGGCTCACCACTTAGCATGTTTGAGTGACAGCTAGGCTGAGTGGGGGTTTTCTGCATAAAAGCAGGGCTTTGGGGACTGGAACTTCAGAAGTCGCCACAGGACCGAAGAATCCGACGAGGGAAAAGCTGAGCCGACCTGCCATGACGACACCGGTGGAGCCCTGCTGGACCGTCTCACCACTTTTCCCAACGACAGAGGAGATCTCCCGCCGGAGAGTCTTCTTCCTTTGACTGGTGGGGATAACAATTTTCACCGTCTTTTCGCCTTCCCGATGTACCTCGTGGCCGCCTTGCCTGTGCCAAGCACCCCGGCAACCGGGATACCACGTTTTACCACGATCGTGAAAAAAGGTACCGCCTTTAACCGGAAAACTCCGCGGCTGGTTTCTTCCCTGGCAGTGCAACGACCTTCATCTTTCCTCCAAGTCGAGATCTTTTCTTCCCCTGGACGACGACGCGACTTGCACCCACTGCCAGGAACAACTGCCACCGCTGCAGGATCCTTCCCACTTAAGGTACCGTGTCCCGCCTGGCTTCCCTTGCCACCGACTGTACGGGGTAGATTTAGCCCCCGGCTTTCGAACCTAGGTTGGTCTGGGACACCCTGGCTAAACTTTCCTGAGCCTCAACGCTTTTTGAACTCTCTGCAAGACTTTCTAAGCCTAGTGTAACTGTGTGATCTTGGGCGCATTTGTGCTCTGCTCTCTCCAAGAGTGGGCCCAGCCTTTGGACTTTGGCTCACCAGTGACTTTTGCTCTTCTGCCTTGTTAACAGTGTTCCTGAATCTTAGAGTGGTGTACCTTTCCATATTCTGTCTTTTTCCCCTCCCTTTTTCACAAACTTATTGGAGTGACATCTAGTTAAGCGCTCACCTCTGTATGAAAATAAGTGGTGTTTTACTAAGACTTATCTGATAAGGAAAAAGGGGTGTATATATTACAATAGTAACTGTGTTTAGAATATTTTACAACAAGAGTGCTGGAGTGTTTCAAACAGTGTGTTTTTAAATAAATAATTATATACTTTGACACCAAAGCTCTGGTCAGTGTTTGCTTGTATTGGTGTGTCTGAGTGCCGATTGTGTATACTTTGCATACTGCCTAACTCTTCTTGAGAGAAGTCTGACTGCTCAGCCACAGCTACCAGGTAAATCTGGGTGGTACAGACTGCTACCAAGTGGGCTTACTGCTAACACCTGTAGTCCTAAATCTTTTGCAGTGTTCGCTAAGGGAACTGCACAGGTTTCTGCCTAACACCTGTAACATAAAGATATAGCACAAGCCAATTCATATATTGTTCTAGAAGTCTGATTTCCTTCTATAATGTTTCTACCACCCCAATGTACCTGGAATCGCAAAGTTCTACGACGAGTGGTGAACAGATCCTTCTTAAGCAGCTCCCTTTAAAGCAGGAGCCACGGATGGTCGAGATCCCTCGAAGAAAGGGAACTCTGCTTCGAGGCGGCAGCTTCGGTCCCAGCGGTGCTCTTCGACGGAACAAAGACGTCCTGCAAGGAAGAGGCGTGCGGGGCACCACGATGTCGATAGTTCAGGACTGCAAAGAGTTTGAAGAACTGTGGCCCAGCAAGGGTGTCGAGGAGTCTGGCGTCTCTACGGTCGTTGGGTGACGGGAAACCCACCAGCGGATGCTCCTTGGCGCGTCAAAGGCCTGGCGTTCTCTGGCGGGATAAGGCGGGCGGCGGTGCGGACGAGCGCGTCCATGAATTAAGTCTTAGGCAAAGGAGTGTGCGGCTCTGGTTGTTGAGGGCACGGCGTCAAGCGGTCCCCTCTTCTGGGCAACACGTCTTTGGCGGGCCTCCAGCAGTTATGCAAACCTGCGAACCCTGGTCGACGGCAGTGGACGGAATGTCCTGTGCTTATCTTCGTTCTCCTTGGCGGTCCCAATCTCCGGTCGGCAGCCTGTCGAGGGTCTCACTTCAGGGCGCTTCGGCGATGGTGAGCAGTGCTCGATGGTCCCCCAGAGCACGGGAGGAGGGCGCCTAACCAGGTCCTCTCTTGGATCAGTCTCGATGGCTTTCGGATTTCGGCGATGGGAGACAGCAGTCAACCTTATTCAGGCTCGGCTTTGAGATTGAGCTACAGTTTCAACTTCAGCTTCTTAACGAATTCTAGCAGTGAGAGGCCCCCAGATATACTAGTTGATCTCTTATTCATTCTGCTGGGTCACTCTAAGGCAACCAATCACTCAGGAGGGCATTCAGCAGTCAGTCATTGAATAAGGCATATAGTTCATTCAGGCCATACTCCTCCCTCTCAGACACACAACAAGGAATGTGTATTGGGACAAGTACCCAGCCGTTCAACACTACACACTGCATTCATACCAGTTTCGGGTAGGGCTGCTAGGCCATGAAGACCGCATATGGAAACTAAGGCACAATAACCATATACTAAAGTGACATGTCAGACATGAGGTTCGTTTTCCAAACAACTCTGGTTTATTTCAAAGTATTCTCAGTCGGCCGACTGGGTCTCACCGTCCCACGATGTGGGTTCCCAAACACTGTGAGATGCGAGAGTGCTAACAACGCTCAAGCAGCAATATATATACATTAGACATAATCTTTATGAAGGCAATTAGATCCGCCCATGTTCATGTCATTCAGGCTAGGGTTCAGTGATTGACAATTATACAATTGACACGTTATGACAAGTCTTCATTTAGCCTAAATATAGTTATTTTAGCAAAGGCAGCAGAGATAGCTTTCTGTTATGGGGAACATGGAGCTTCTGGCTCAGCAAGAATATCGTGTTCTTAGCAGGGAAACATTCCTTAATACGTTATCTGTAGGACTTGGGTCATGAGCTGAGGGTCAGATGGTTCTGAAGCAGAAAATGCCATTCTGCGCGAAGGAGCACCGCTAGAAGACTATAGTACATGTTATAACTGCCTTTTACTACAGCGTTTGCAAGACAACCTGGCACTTGGTCTGCTGATTAGATGCGGCTTCTGCTCGCCTTCAAGGACTCAGTGAGGGAGAAAAACCATGTATTTCTGCACAGTTTGACATTCCTGTCTGTTAGTATTTCAGCATTCAGGCCGTGGACTCGCACTGTGTAAGAGTTCGAAGCATAGAATATATCTGCAAAGCATTTTGACAGAAAGGAAAAAAGCAAATGGCCGACATTATACAAAATGGACGCCCTTTTGTTAGGTTGACAATTATTTTGTTGCAATGTTTGTCACATGATGTGATTGGTTTCAGGCCAACATACTATACATATCATTCCATTATAGGGTTACTTCTCTGGTCTAACAGGGATGTCTCAGTCATTGCATTGCATACTAGAAACCAGACATCCACAACAAGAAGTGCATATTGGTCACACACTCCATTCACCCAGGTCCCACCCACAGGGTGCACCCACAACATAGTCACTGGGAAGGCGCCAACTGTTAGGCAGAAACCTGTGCAGTTCCCTCTGGGACCACTGCAAAAGATTTAGGACTACAGGTGTTTGGCAGTAAACCCACTTGGTAGCAGTCTGTACCGCACAGATTCACTTGGTAGCTGTGGCTGAGCAGTCAGACTTCCCTCAAGAAGAGTTAGGCAGTATACAGAGTATTCACAATAGGTCAAGAGCACACAATAGACCAAGTAAACACTGACCAGGGCTTGGTGTAAAAGAGATATAATTATTCATTTAAATCCACATCTAGAAAAACACACAGGCACTAATGGTAAGCAATTCAAAAACAGTCACTAAAAGATATACACTCCCTTAAAAGAATATTAGACAAGTCTTAAGTAAAGCCCCACTTATTTTCAGACAGCAGTGAGCGCTTAACGTAGATGGCACTCTAATAGTTCGTTTTTAAAAAGGGAGAGAAAAGCAGAGAACAAATTGAAACAGATCCAAACACTTTTTCAAGAACACAACAAGGGGGGGAAGGCAAAGTAAAACCGTGAAGTTAGAGTTAAAGAGGCCGGATCCACTTTCAGAGGATCCAAACGAAATGTGTCCCAGGTGTCACGGTTGCAGTGCACAAAAGTCTTGTAATGGTTCAAAAAGGAGTTGGACCACAGAAAGGGACCAGTTGGAGGGTCAAGGTGGCCAGCCCAGTCCAGAAGGTTAAGGAGTTATTATTACCTTGTAGCAATCTTTAGAAAGGGAGGCCTGGCGGACACGGTACCTTAAAGTGGTGAGAACGCTCCAGCTGGGGCAGTTGTTCCTGGCAGCGGGTGTAAGTCGGTGCTTCGTCCGGGGGAAGAGAGGATCTCGTCGTGGAGGAAGACAGGAGTCCGTTGCACTGCCAGGGAAGAAACCAGCCGCAGAGTTTCTCAGGTACAAGGAGAGGTCCGGTGATTTGCGGTTCAGTGGTGAGGGCTATCCGGCCGCCGGGGTGCTTGGCACGGGCAGTTCGACCACAAACCGGACTGGGGTGCGAAGAAAGAAAGGAAAACTGGTTGTGCCCACCAGTCAGGGGAAGAAGCCTCTCCAGCCGGGAGATCTTCTCTGTCGTCGGGAAGTGGTGGCTCCACCGGTGGTGTCGTCGTGGTAGGTCGGCTCAGCTTCTCCTTTGTCGGATTCTCAGGTCCTGTGGCGACTTCTGAAGTTCCAGTCCCCAAAGCCCTGCTTTTATGCAGAAAACCCCCATTCACTCAGCCTAGCTGTCACTCAAACATGCTAAGTGGTGAGCCGGCCGGCTCACCACTTGGGCCAATCACACAAGAGTGCGACTTGAGTTACCAAGGTAACTCGGTCCAGGGTGCTTAAACCCCCTCCCCCCTCCCACACCCCATGTGGTACCCAGACAGAGTGGCACCACTTTTGGAGGCTACTGTGGAGAAGCCCGCCAAAAAAGTGGAACAAAGGGCTCGACTTGGGTTGGAGTCACAGAAGAGAACACAAACGCCATTTTTGAATCGAGTCTTGGCAAAAAATACCAACCGGAGAATTAATATTAATTAAATAACCCAGCGGTATGTTCGAGGCTATGAGAATTAAATAATTAAAGTTGGTAGCCACGAACAATGGGAAAATCCCATAGCAGAATATTCGCGGTCGAATATAAAAAGTAGTTTCCACTGCCACCAGCCCAAACTCGATCAGGGGGGACGGAGATGTGCCCCCTCGACTAACAGACCCTGGGGCAATCGAATTGCCCCGACCAGTACGTCCACAATATGATGGTTTGTACTAGTTTCTGTTAATAATTTGGGACTAGTAAAGCCAATGGTGACTTTACATGCCCTGGGAGACAGTAGTCAGTCCCAGGGTATGGAGTCTATGGTGGGGTGTCACTATGACACCCCTGTGTTACTGCACGGAGGGTGCTGTGTAACACACAAAGGAAAAAACACATGAGACCCTATGGAGTAAAGGACCCCATAGTCCATAAAACACATTACCAGTCAAAGGAATACCATAAATCATGTCCAAGAGTGGGAGGAAAAGAGTCTCACTCTTGGCAGGAGAAAAAAACAAACTCCAGAAATCCAGCAAAGCTGCAGGGGGACTCACTAGGTTAGGAAATTCAGCCTCAAGAGAGAATTCTCCCTAACACCAGCCAGTCTGGCCTGGACTTCACAACACCATATATGAAACTTCCACCCAACAGCCAGTCAGGGGGAAGGGACAGAGTCAGGGCTTCCCAGGACTTTGGGAAAACAAGGTAACAGGCAATAGAAAGCAAGAGGCCACAGGGTCCATCTTGTTTCCTATCAGGAATCAACTGATTCCAATGGCAGGGCCTGGGTATCCCAAAATGGAAGATGCTCGCGGCACCTGTCAGATTCAGCATGGAGCTGCCACCAGCCCATACCCTGATCTGTGGGCCAGACACAGGTGCCCAAAAACCTACACTAGGGGCACAGGGTTGTACCCCCACCCATGGGTGCCATAAGGGTATCCCATGGGTCTGTACACCAAACCAAAAACAGGAAGAGCTGCACTGCCAGGAGTCCCACATGGACTCCTGGGCAGAAAACAATACAGTAAACAATTTTAAAAAACAGGACTACAGGACAAGGAGGCCCTAGCCCTCCAATGCATCAGTCTAAAACTCCCCAGCCATTTGTCTTGCGCCTTGCTTGAATGGGGACAAATCCCAGTGGGGGGGCTGTCTGTCCTGATTGGACAACCAGACGGCCCCTTCTTGTAAAATGTGGGGAGAAAATGCAGAGGTTGTGCTATAATTCCTGATAAATACTGCAAACCTGGAAGCTAAAGACATGTCGACAACTGGAACTGAAACCAAAGAGGATGGTGAAGGAAAAGCGGCGGAAACGATTTCCAGCGACCGGAGAGCCTGCTGTTTAACCGGAGCCTGCTGTAGCCCTTCCTTACAATCGACCTGGGGACACTGAAAACTACGACCCAGAGCCTGGTGAGACCCACTAGACTCAAGAAGGACCTGCATTTTGAGCCATCCCACGCATTGCTGCGACCTTGCGTTGTTGCAATACCCCCAGTACCCTGGAACCTCAAGCCATTGTGCAGTGCACGGTCTTCCGAATCTTGCTGCAACTTCGTTGGCATCCTGGTGGATCTCCAGAGACACGAATTGAGCCCAAAAAGTCCACTCCCCAGAGTGCTGGACCTTTGTAACAACGAGAATTCAACCGCTATTTTCTGTCTCCTGTACTCCTTGAAAAGGCAGCAGAACCGCATTCCGCATTCAGCCGCGAGGGAAACCTTGCCTAGAACCTTCTTCATCGATCCCTGCTGGAATATCCCTTCTGTGATCTTGTTTTCAGTCTCCACGACGAGGAATCCACTGACCAGTTATTTGGCTGCAGACCCTGAAGTTCTCCTGCTACAAAATCTTCAATGCTGAGGTACTGTGTTGGCTTGGGTAGGTACTTACCTTAAGCCTGTTAGGATTGCTGTGTAGCTGTGGGTTGTTTTCTGTGATGGGGAGGCCTCTTCCAGTGCACCCAGTTGCACTGCTAGAATCTTGCTACGGTGTCTTCTGCGAAGCCCCTGGACCCTCTTCTAACTCAGAAGTAAATTACTCACCTGTTTTCCCTGTTTTCCTAAGGAACTCTGACTTTTGCTACTAAAGAACCTATTCTGACACTGCCTGTTGGTCACTAGCCCTAGTGACCCCCCTTCTGCCACTGAGAACACTTGTGCTCCAGAAATAAGGGAAAGACTTTGAAGGGATTGGGCCTTTTGCCTTGAAATGAAAATAAGTGTTTAAAAGTAACTTACTTGTAAAGAGTTTGTTGGTAACTGTAATTCTAAGAGTGAACAGTTACAAAAGTTCTTACTGATCTTGAATGTGTGATGCACTATTCTTAAAAGTATGGTTAACATCTTTTATTCCTTTGCAACTATTTTTCCAGTCTAATAGAAAGTAGATGTGAAGGTATTTTACTGTCCTGTGATTAGGTTGTGCTTCTTCCCAAAAGTAAAGTGTTGGTATTAACAGATTAGTCCTTTGAGGATAATTGTGAGCGTGTCCCCCGACTGGGTCTTGCTTCCCCTGACTTGCTGCTAGCCTGTCCATAATAAGTATACATTAGGTTGTTGCCTACCTAGCATAACTGAGTTGTTCAGTAAAATGTAACATTGGGTTTTACTGTCCCCTTCATTGTGAGGTTAAAAAAGTATGTGGGTTTTACTTAACTTGTGTTAGCTTTGTGCCAGCCAAAATAAGTTACAAGAGTTACTGCTTAAATCAATCCGGGGTTCTCTGATTTCAGAAGCACCTGTAATTGTATATTACATCCTTAGGTTTTACTCACCTAGTATAACTGTGTTATCAGAAACGTAGTTATAGGTTTTTACTGCACCTGGAATAAGGGTTTCACTATTCACCAAAATATATTGTCCAGTTTACTGATTATGATTTGTTCCAAGACTCTACAACTGGAAGGGTCTACTGCCCTTGCATTACTGAATGCAATTGTGAAACTAACCATTGGTTTTTACTCCCCAAGAGTAGGCTTTACCTATACTGAATGTGTATAAAAAAGATTTGGACTCCCCTAGAACTACAGTTGGGTATTTCAAATAAGGTCATACTTGGGTACTTTAAAGTGTAGTGTTATGTTTTTATACTAAGATTTCATGTAATGTTTTAGTGCTTACTTACCCCTAGATTTATCTGGGCCTACCTGTAGTGAAATAAATCCTTTATTTTTGCAATACAAAGTGTTTCAGTGTTTCTTTGGATCATTTGTATTACAATTTCACTTGTACTGATTCTACAGCCCTGTCTCCCTCCTAAAATAAGCCTGGCTGCTCTGTCTACGCTACCATGAACTCAGGCAGTACACCCTTATACTAAGAGTGGAGTCTTGTACTGCCTCAGTTGAATGGTTTTACTAAGCCCTTAGTTGGATTTCGGAAAAACTGTCCTAACAGACCCCTTCAGGAATTCCTGCCCTCTCGGTGGATCCAGGTGTCCGGAAGCTTCTCAGACCAGATTGTTCTTGACCAGGATTTCTGTCGGGCGATGAGGTGGTGGGGCGTGCCCTCTAACATCGACGAGGGCATGGATTTCCAGAGCCCCCCATACTTGGATATGGTCACCACGGACGCTTCCCTGGAGGACTGAGGAGCCCACACAGGACGACTCCATGCCAGAGGCCTGTGGCTACCAGAGGGGAGGCATCTCCACATCAATGTCCTGGAGCGGCGGGCAGTGTTCTTGGCCCTCAAGTCATTCCTTCCGTCCCTCAAAGGCAAGGTGGTGAGCATCTTCCCAGACCATATACCACGATGTTCTACTTCAAGAAGCAAGGGCGTACCAGATCCTCGGCGCTCTCCAGAGAAGCGCAGCACTTGTAGCACTGGGCCGTCGCCCCAGCGATTTTCCTCATTCCTTTTCACCTGGTGGGAGTCAAGAACACAATCGCCGACTCCCTCAGCAGGGAGCTGCGCTCTTGCCACAAGTGGGAACTTCGACAGGATCAAGTGGACAGCCTCTTCCTCAAATGGGGCTGCCCCTAGATTGATCTGTTTGCGACGGCAATGAATTCCAAATGCCAGAGATTCGCCTGCAGGGTTCCACCTGCTGAGGAGCATGGGGAATGCGTTTTCCTTCCCCGGGAAGGCCTGTTTCTCTCCACGTACCCCCTGTTGCCTTGCCTGCTGCGAGTCGGTCAACTCAAACGGTGCACGGTGCAGATGCAGGATGATCCTTGTTTCCCTGGCGTGGCCGAAGCAGATTTGGTACCAGGATATTCTCACCCTGTTGGCGTTGCTCTCGGTCAAGCTGTCAGTGGTGGTGGATCTGCTTCCCAGAGAAGGAGGCGCAATCCTGCATCATTACCCAGGATCGCTGAACCTGAAGGCTTGGCTCCTGCAGCCTTGGAGTTCGGAGGGTACGAGCTGCCGGCGGACTGCATGGAGGTCCTTGCCAGGGGTAGAGCCTCGTCGACTCTTCAGTGCTATGGACACAAGTGGAAACGCAACGTAGTGCCGGATGCAAAAGATCAACCCTCTTAGGGTCTCGTCTCAGCAAATTATCTCGTATCAAGGTGCATCTGTCCGCTAGCTCCTGTTACACTAGGTCTCCAGGACGATCTTCTGTTTGGTCTCACTGTCTAGTCCTGGAGTTCCTCAAAGGACTGTTTCGATGGTTCCCTCCGGTGAAGGCCCCTGCCCAAAGTAGGAACGAAACGTGGTGCTGACTAAGCTAATGGATGCTCCCTTCGAGCCTATGCATAGTCCCTGCTCAAGTTCCTTTCGTGGAAGACTGCTTTTCTCCTGGGCATCACCTCGGCCAGGAGGGTAGGTTAGATCCAGGCCCTTTCCTGCACAGCCTTCTCTGACTTTACACGACACATGGGTGATGCTGCGGACGCACCCTACCATCACGCCGAAGGTTTCGTCGGAATTCCACCTCAACAAGCCTTTGGTGTTGCCTGTGTTTTTTTCCATAGCCTTTGTTGCCGGCCAAAAGGACTTTGCACTTGCTGGCTGTGGCTCCTGCGCTGAAGTTCTATGTGGCACGCTTGAGGAGTTGCCGGAAGACATCTCAAATATTCTGGAATTTTGGTCCTGTGAACCATGGGAAGGCCTTGCCCAAGGCTTCCATCTCCAGGTTGCTCTCCGGCTGCATCACAGTCACCGGTTGGCAAACCGACCGCTGACCGGCTGTCGGAGTGCTCATTCCACCAGAGCGATCGCTGCGACGACGACTTACCTGTCTGGTGTGCGCCTGCTGGACATCTGCAGGGCTGCTACGTGGAGGTCCACGCACACCGTCACAAGATTGTACTGCGTCAACAGGGATTCCAGAGAGGAGTCCAGGGTCAAACAAGCAGTGCTACGCAACCTGTTCACTTGAAGGTGAGCCTGTTCCGGAGGTTAGATTATTTGCTTCTTTTGAGTCTTGTCAACTCCTGTGGCTGTGTAATGTTGTACTACTATTTATTCTTTATTCATGAGCATGTGAATCCACGCAAGACCCCATGCCGGAGAAGGAACAAGTTACTTACCTGTAACTATAGTTCTCCAACATGGGTCTGGCATGGATTCACATGCAAACCCTCCCTCCTGCCCTCTGTGCCTCGTCTTGGTCATGATGTCACTTTACGTGCTACCAAATCTGAGGATGGCTGCCAGAGTAGGGTCTTGAAGAGAGGGCAGTCATTGGCTGGGGGCAGAATGACCCAGAGCTCAGTGAATGGTTTATAGGAGAAAGACAGTTTGTAAGTTAAAGTGAAAATGTTTTTTTCTTTTACCAAGGATTCCCGGCCTGACTGGGAATTAGTATGAGCATGTGAATCCATGCCAGACGCATGGTCTTTGTTCCACCCAAAGGCTGTCCAGCAGCAAAATGCTAGACAAATCTCCTCTGAACAAGAGTACTAACAGCAATCCCAGACACGTGTTTCGGCTTACTCGGGCCACATCAGTGAGGGGGAGCTGTGATTTCCGAGCACAGTGAGCAAGGGCTCCATGTCTGGATTACCCTGGTAACGTAGGGTGAGACCCAAAGTACCTCAAAATATGCAAAAGGTGGTCTGGGAGTCCCTCTACCGTCACAAACAGTCGATTGACCTGTTCTTGGGTGGATGGCCCCTGGGAGAGTCTCAACCATGCTTTAGCTTCTCCAGCATGGGGGTCTGGCATGGATTCACATGCTCACGAATATTCCCCGTCAGGCTGGGCATCTTTGGTAAAGAAACAATCAGTTTAATTTCTGAACTGTAATTCTCTTAACAACCGATCACTGGTCTCTGGGGTCATACTGCCCCCAGCCAATGACTGCCCTCTACCTAAGCCCCTCCTCTGGCAGCCATCTTCAGATTTTTACCACACGTTCAAGTGTTGGGAGTCCTCGTGCTTTAGCTCTCGAGCTTTTACTGCGTTTGACTGAAAAAATTAGAGAAAACTAAGAAAAATCGCAATCGAGCCTCAAGCTCCATCGATCCATCATCCGACTAATGGGGACCTGTTTTTCTGAACTTTCTACGCCCCTCAAGGTTGATTTTTCATAGTTCACTTCTTGGAGGATTACAGAAGATTATAGGAGGCCTACGCTGCGTGGGCATGGCTGAAGATAAAGGAGACTCGATGCCTCTGTTCAGGATTTGCCCAGGATGCGGCCTACGGAATATTTTCTGGACGATTGGCATTCCCTTTGCCCCTACTGCCTGCATACTGACCAGGCGCACGTGGAGGAGGCCTGTGCGTTCTGCAAGGATATGGTGCCCCGCACCATGAAGGACTGTCGCGAGCGGCTCATCACGTGGCTCCAGTCGGGTTAGCCCCAGTCACCCAGCCGCAAGAAGAAATCCGAGCAGTTTTCTAAGACCTTTGAGGGCGCTCCGGCGACGGGGGCCAAGCAGAAGGCAAAGTACTGCAAGTCCGGGGGAACCGGGAGCGCTGTATGGTCGGGCTCTTTGGCGGCCTGGGCGGGCGCAGCATCTCCGGCACCTTGGAGCACCCGGGTAAGCTTCTGGAGAAGTCCCAGTCAGCTCCGACAGAGAAGGCCAAAGGAGCGTGGCGCTGACCCTCCCCCCACGGTGAAGGCCCCCGGCATGACCAAGGTCGTGAAGGCCCAAGTTCACCCTGCAAAAACCTCCTTTGAAGGAGTGGTGGCATCCCTGGCGAATGCCGTTTATGTTTGTTCACAGGAATCTGCCTCCAGAGCGAGGGGTTTCACTGCCGGCCTGGAGGGAATCCTCTTTTCTGCCGGTCATCTCCCCGAGACAGCCTTCCCTTATCGAGAAGGGGGTTGGGGGGTGGGAGGGACAGTAGTCCTGCAAGGCACAGACATCTTCTTTGAGGTGGAGCTTGCTGTTCTTAAGACCATCGTGGATATAATGTCCGTCGAGTCCAGGTCCTACGGGATGGACCCCGACGATGCAGATGTTGAGTGGCGAAGACAGACGAGGAGGAGCAGGGCGTTCAGGATCCGGAGGACACTATGCCACTGTTAGGCAGAAACCTGTGCAGTTCCCTTAGGGACCACTGCAAAAGGCTTAAGACTACAGGTGTTGGCAGTAAACCCAATTGGTAGAAGTCTGTACCACCCAGATTTACCTGGTAGCTGTGGCTGAGCAGCCAGACTTCTCTCAAGAATAGTTAGACAGTATATAGAATATACAAAATAGGTACAACAGTACAGTAGCACAAGCAAACACTGACCAAAGCTTGGGTATAAAAGTATATAATTTATTTAAAAACACACTTTGTAAAATACACTAACACTAATATGGCAAGCAAGTTCAAACACAGTCACTATTAATATATATACATCCCTGATTACTTATTGAACAAGTCTTGGTTAAAACACCACTTATTTTCAGACAGAGGTGAGTGCTTAACCTAAGATGGCACTCGAATAAGTTAATTAAAAAGGGAGAGAAAAGGCAGAATTAGGAACATGCACAATACCAACACTTTAAGAGAACCAGAGCAAGTCAGAAAAGGCATACTTTACTGAGGAGCAAGAAAGTCATAGGCTAACCCCACTCTTGGAGAGCGCAAGGCGGAATGTGTCCAAGATCACACAGTTGAAAAATACTTTTAAGAGTAGTTGCAGATAGTTCAAAAAGGGTTGGTTCAGTTCAGAAAAAGTTAGTTAGCAGGTCCCAAGTCACCCCAGGATAGAAAGTCAAGGATTTACGGGACACCTTGAACAGTCTGTTGCAAGGGAGACCAGGCGGGACACAGTACCTAAAATGGTGAGAAAGCTCCAGCGGGGGCAGTTGTTCTTGGCAGCGGGTGCAAGTCGGTGTTTCGTCCAGAGGAAGAGCTCTCGATGTGGAGGAAAGCTGGAGGTCATTGCACTGCCAGGGAAGAAACCAGCTGCAGAATTTCCTGGTTAAAAGGTACTACCCTTTTATTCGCGGTAGTGGTGAAGCGTGGCTATCCGGCCGCCGGGGTGCTTGGCACTGGCGATTCGACCGCAAGACGATCCAGGAAGGCGAAAAAGAAGGCGAACTGGTTATCCCCGCCAGTTCAGATGAAGAAGACTCTCTGGGATGAAGATCTTCGAAGGGATTGTGTCCTCCGACGTATTCCTTATCTTTGATAATTCGTCTCCAGCTTGCTGGCCTCGGAAATTTTTTCTCTGTAGAGGGCGCTGCGCGTCTACGTCCACCGAGTCGATGTCCCTCGACAGCCACTGTATCGGCGCCTACGTCACCATGCCCATAAATAGCCACGTGCAGCGTCTGTTGCTCAGTTCTGTTTTTCCGCGCTTCGTGGGGCCTCGGAATATCGTTGCTCAGTTCAGTCAGATAAACCTTTTTATATTTACTCGATAAAACCAACTCGTTCTCGATGGCTTCTTCATCCGAACCGACGACTCCGCGGTCCGGCTTCAAAAAAATGTCGAGACTTCGGAAAGAAAGTGTCTAACGGATCCTCACAGGATCTGCTTGTGGTGCTTGGGAGTAGATAACCATTGTTCGGAGTGTGAGGACTGCATGTAAATGACGGCGAAAGCAATGAAGGAGCGCAAGGGGAAGCTCGAGAGAGGTAAGTCAGTCAAAACCTCCTTGAAAGTTTCTTCGGTCGAGGCATTCGTCTCCTCGCTGTCGAAAGCATTCCCATTCTAGGTCTCGAAGTAGCTCCCACCTCTCGTCGAGATCTAGACACTCAAAGAAGAGACGTCGAAGATCCCCTTCCTCGTCATCTTCTGTTTCCACAGAAAGGGTCTCTTGCCCCACAAAACACAGCTCTCAGGCTGAGTGGGAGGAATTCAGGAAGAAAATGCTAAGCGTCTTCGAGAAAGTGGCCTCGACCCCCTCGAAGACAGCTGAGGGTGATACCCTGGGTGAAAAACCCAAAAAATCGAAACGCCGTGAGTCGTTGCACCCGGCGAAAGAGTCCACCCGAGAGCACCACAGGCCATCAGGTAAGAAGGCACCATCTTCGACGCCGTCGTTGAAGATCCCTTCGTTGCATGAATCAGCGCCATCGACGCTGTTGTCGAAGGGTTCTTCGACGCGTCGATCGAATCGACACCATTGTCGACATTGACGCCGATAAAAGAGAAAACCACGGCTACTTCACAGCCAACGGTTCTACCAAGAGCCTCCGGCACGACGCCGAGAACGTCGTCGACATCCTCGAGTAGGATCCCGATCCTCTCGAGTTCTTTGAGGCCTCTTCCAGTTTTCTCGAAGCCTTTCACATCGGCGTCGACGGCATTGACGTTTTCTCGCCCAATAATGACGAGTTTGGCTCCTTCTGCCTTAGAAATGGGTTTTACACCATTTCCGAGGTCAGAGTACCCCAGATTATCTTCAATCTATGAAGAAGGGGAGGATTCTGACCAGGAAAGACCCTTTGGGCTGCAGAGGACCACACCACCTGTTTCAGTGGATTTTACCTCGTGAGGAAAGAAGGTTGAAAGACCTACAGGAATCATTACATGAGGCAAGTGGGCTGGACACTTCCCTAGAAGTGGAATTTGTCAAACCAGACCCAGGGGAACATGCCGAAACCCCCCTATAGAACCCTGATGGCAAGGATTATTGAATTCATGGGTTGGTCTGCGCCTTCACCTGTTTTTCAACAGAATGACCTTACAGACATACTAGACAAAGGTCCATAGGAGGATCCTGTGGTCCCCTTCCATGCAGCCTTAAAAAGGAAGATTTCATCAAATTGGGAAACTCCTGAGGTTATCCCTGCAGTCAATAAAAGATTGTCAGCCAAGTATAGGGTAGCTGCGGCTGACCCTGAATATTTATCAAAACACCCGACTCCAGAGAGCCTGGTGGTTCAAGCGGCAACTTCATCAAGAAGCAGATCCGCTTATCCTACTGTTCCACAGGACGGGGATGACAAAAGGTACGATTCTATGGCAAAATGTCTTTTCTGCTTGTAGTATGGCGTTGAAGTCCATCAAAGCCACTTGTATGCTTGCCAGGTTCAGTCGCACACTGTGGGAGTGCGCTTCATCAGCGGCTGACTGCATACCGGAAGGAGAGGAAAGGGAAGCCTTCCTTAACATCATTAAAGATGTCAAGGATGCCATGTGCGAATCTCTTCAAACTGGCATTGATTCCGCTGATGGTATCAGCAGGACCAATGGCGGCAAGTACTACAATCCGCAGGCATGCGTGGTTGCGAAAGTCTGGCTTTGCTCCAGATGTACAGGCCAGACATTTGAATATGCCCTTTGACGGCTCTTCTTTATTCGGTAAAAAGGCTGATGACAGTCTGGAAAAGTTGCAAACATCTAAAGCAGCAGCAAAATCATTAGGAGCTGCAATCCGCCAAACTCCTTTTCGCCCCTCAAGAACCTCTGGGAGAGGGAAGTCCTTTCGCTATTATTCCGCATTCGGGAAAGGCAGAGGACAGCCGGCTCAAAGAGGCCAAAGAAGATCCACCCGAGGTGGACAGGTCAAAAGTACTAAGGCTGCAGCAGGTGCCTCTTTACCCTCGGCATCTGCATCAGCCACCCCCAAACCACTCTGAGGTCTTTCAACACAAAACACCTGTATGGGGCAGGTTAACTCACCATCTGACGGAATGGCAGGCTATTACGTTGGATGCTTGGGCATTGGAGACAGTTGCCCAGGGTTACTGCCTACCCTTTCTATACATCCCTCAGTCATCCACCGGGGCACAGCTCTCTAAAAGTTCCAGATCCGCTCCTGCAGGAAATTGTAGACCTGCTAGAGAAAGGTGCCATAGAACCAGTACCTGTAGCGGAGAGGAACAAGGGCTGGTACTCTCCCCTACTTTCTCATACCAAAGAAGGACGGAGGACTGAGACCCATCTTGGACTTACGAGAATTGAACAAGTTCCTCAGGAAGGACAAGTTCAAGATGGTAACTCTCTCTCAGATCCTTCAGGCCCTCCAGATCCAGGACTGGCTGGTATCTCTGGTCCTCCTGGATGCTTATTTCTATGTGCCAATCCATCTCAAACACAGGAAATACCGGAGTTTCGCAATTGGCGGCTCTCATCTATTTCGAGTTCTGCCATTTGGGCTGACCTCCACCCCGAGGGTCTTCACCAAGCTAATGTTGGTACTGGCTCCAAGTCTAAGGAGGCAAGGGATTCACGTCTACCCCTACCTGGACGATTGGCTGATCAGAGCTGTATCTTCGGAACAAGCTCAGATCCAGCTAGATTATGTCTGCCACTTCCTTCACAAACTGGGCTTCTCCCTCAATTTAAAGAAGTCACAGATGATACCATCACAGAGACTCCAGTTCATAGGAGCGGTCCTGGACACTTCCCTGGGAAAAGCCTTGCCACCAGAGGTGAGGGCTCAAGATATTCTGCAGATGGTCAACAAGTTTCAAAATGCCCAACATCTCCCAGCCTTCGACTTTTTGAGGTTGCTAGGCCGCATGGCATCCTGCATCTTCCTTGTGCCAGAGGCTTGCCTGAGAATGACATCTCTCCAGTGGGGGCACTAAGGACCCAGTGGTCACAATACTCAGGAAGAATGACAGATCTCCTCTGGATTCTGGACAAGGTAGCCCACGACCTTCAATGGTGGGCCTATCCAGAGAACATCTTGAAAGAACTGTTTTGGCAACCATGGCCGGAGATAACTGTAGTCAGACGCCTCACTCACTGGGTGGGGAGCCCATGCCAACGACTTGACCATCAGCGGACGTTGGTCTCCATCGGAGTCCAGACTACACATCAACCTGTTGGAGCTGAGAGCGATCAGACTAGCGCTGAAAGCTTTCCTGCCATCAGTACAGGGGACAAATGTCCTGATGATGATGGACAACACAGTGGCCATGCACTACCTCAACAAAAGAGGAGGCGTAGGGTCACTGCCACTGTGCAGAGAGGCAATGCAGCTCTGGTTTTGGGCAATTCAGGAAGGAATCTCTCTATCGGCAGTCCACTTAGCCGGAGAGAAGAATTTGACAGCGGACCCTCTGAGCAGGCAGAGCACAGTCTCCCACGAGTGGGAGCTAGCTCAGGAAGTCCTTCAAGAAATCTTTGCCCTTTGGGGAACCCCTCAGGTGGATCCGTTCGCCACCAGCACCAACAGGAAGTGCAATATGTTCTGTACAAGGGAATTTCCCCCGAGAGGAGCTCTAGGGGACGCGTTCGTAGTGGACTGGGAGTTCCCACTCCTTTACGCGTTTCCACTAGTCCCTGTTATTCCTCAAATGATCAGGAGGTTGGGATGATTCCAGAAAACCGTGATCCTAATTGCCCTGGGCCAGGAGAACGTGGTACCAGGACCTTCTAGAGAAGTCCATCTGTCCTCCAATCCGTCTTCCACTCAAAGAGAATCTTCTCTCACAGAAGGGAGGTCAGGTTCTCCATCCAGACATCAAAACCCTCAACCTTCACGCTTGGCTTCTGAAAGGGTGAGGTACAAGGATTGGGACCTCCCTGATGACGTCATGGAGGTGTTGCTTTCGGCCACAAGGCCAGCAACAAAGTCTTTATACCTCTGCCGTTGGAACAAATTATGCAGCTGGTGTAGAGAAGAGAATATCAACCCTTTTTCATGTGGTACACCAATGGTGTTATCGTTTCTACTCTACTTGGCAAACTCGGGCCTTCAAGTTGGCACTGTAAAAGGCTATCTCGCAGCGCTATCGATCTTCAAGCGCACTGCGGAGGAACCATCATATTTCAAACTACCCCTAGTAATACAATTTCTCAAGGGATTAACTATTGTTTATCCTCCAAGACTATTCCAAGTTCCCTTATGGGACTTAAATTTAGTCTTAAATTTCCTAATGGGTACTCCCTTCGAACCACTCCACTCTTGTTCGCTGAGATTTCTCACTCTTAAAACTGTCCTATTGGTAGCACTAACATCTGCTAGGAGGGTGAGCGAATTACAAGCTCTTTCTTGTAAACCCCCCCCCATACAATTTTCCATAAGGACAAAGTTGTCCTACAGGTGAAGCCTAATTTCCTCCCAAAGGTGGTTTCTGAATTTCACATCACTCAGAAAATTACCTTACCTTCGTTCTACCCTCCTCCCCATCCGGGGAATGAGGAAGAAAGGCTACATAGGCTGGACCTGTGGCGAGCTCTAAGCTTTTACATCAGCAGGCTGGCAAGGATTAGGCAAGCAGACCAACTGTTTGTAGGATACTCATGTCACAAGTTGGGACTACCCATAACAAAACAAACCATTTCCAGGTGGATTATTTTGGCCATTCTGGAATGTTACAAACTGGCAGGGAAAGAGCCACCCCAAAATCTTAGGGCTCATTCAACCAGGGGTATCGCAGCCTCTTCGGCCCTCCAAAGAGGGGTACCGGTCCGAGACATATGTGCGGCTGCCACATGGTTGTCCGCACATACATTCACAATATTTTACAACCTGGATTTCTCCACTAGTCAAGAGACCAGATTTGGCAAAGCCGTATTACATTCGGTTCATTCCTAAAAGGGATACATGACATTATTACTCCCACCTCCAATTACATGCCACTGCTATGGGAGTCTATCAAAGGTAAGGAATATGTCGGAGGACACAATCCCTTAGAAGAACAAGTTACTTCTTAACTTGTAACGTTCTTTCGATGGGATGTTCCTCCGACGTATTCCTTATCGCCCCTCCCATCCATCCCCACATTAATACGTCCCTTGTGGTTGCAGCTTACGCTCCTTCAAGGTCAATAACCAATTCGGGCATGACTTATCTTATGCGACAAAACGAACTGAGCAACGGACGCCGCGCGTGGCTATTTATGGGCATTGTGACGTCGGCGCCGATATGGTGGCTGTCGAGGGACATCGACTCGGTGGACGTTGACGCGCAGCACCCTCTACAGAGAAAAAATTTCCGAGGCCAGCAAGCTGGAGATGAATTATCAAAGATAAGGAATACGTCGGAGGAACATCCCATCGAAAGAACATTACAAGGTAAGAAGTAACTTGTTCTTCTGTCGTTGGGAAGTGGTGAGATGGTTCAGCGGGGCTCCACCGGTGGTGTCGTCGTTGCAGGACTTCTGACGTTCCAGTCCCCAAAGCCCTGCCTTTATGCAGAAAACCCCCATTCATCAGTCCTAGCTGTCACTCAAACATGCTAAGTGGTGAGCCGGGCGGCTTCCCACTGGGCCAATCACACAAGAGTGCGACTTGAGTTGCCGAGGCAACTCAGTCCAGGATGCCTAAACCCCCCCCCCCCCTCCACACATCCTGTAGACCCAGACAGAGTGGCACCACTTTTGGAGGCTTCTGTGGAGAAGCCCGCCAAAAAGTTGAACAAAGGGTTTCGACATGGGTTGGAGTTACAGAGGCGAAAACAAACGCCATTTTAAAACTGAGTCCTGGCAAAAAGACCCAACCGGGGAATAAATATTAAATAAATAACCCGGCGGTATCTTTAACATTGCACCAAAAAGTGGTGTGTTTAAAATGAATGGGAAAATCCCATAGGAAATATTCCAGTGGAATATTTTGCGTGGTAACCACTGCCACTAGCCAGAAACACTGCAAAGTGCCCCCTCGAAAAACAGACCCAGGGGCAATCTAATTACCCCTACCAGTACTTCCACAATATGATGGTTTGTACTGGTTCTGTTCACAATTTAAGACTAGTAAAGTCAATGGTGACTTTACATGCCCTGGGAGACAGTAGTCGGTCCTGGCCGTCCGAGAACCCTCACAGGGCAATCTGGAGATCATACAGGGCGCCAGGAGCAAGGCCACCAGGGCCCAGTACAAAAGCAAATGGACCAGATTCTGCCACTGGGCAGACTCCAAGGGAATCAACCCCTTGGCCTGCAGTTTGGACGACGTGCTCTCCTTTTCGGCACACCTCGCTCATTCAGGTGTACAGGTGGACACCTACTGCACATACCTTGCTGCCATTGTGGCATTCAGGAACTCTGAGGAAGGCATCTTTTCCTCCTCCAACCCTATAGTCAAGAAACACCTGACTGGTGTCGCTAGGCTTAACATAGTCTTGGGCGCCCTTGTGCACAATCCATTTGAGCCAATGGCATCGGCGGACATTAGACTGGCCACCATCAAGACAGCCTTATGGTTGGTCTTACCTTGGCTCGCAGAGTCGGCGAGATCCAGGTGCTGGTCGCCTTTTAACCATATACCACCTTTCACAAGGACAAGGTAGTCATGCGGACGCACCCGGCATTTCTGCCCAAGGTTCCATCTGCATTTCACTTGAACGAAGAACTAGTCCTTCCTACCTTCTTTCCCAAGCCCAAGGATGAAGCACAGAGTGTGCTGCACTGCCTGGATGTCAGACTTGCCCTAAAATTGTACTTGGACAGGACCAAGGGCTTCCGCAAGTCGGACACTGTCACTTTCGGAGGCTCGAGGCCAGGCTATCACATCCCGCTGGATGGTCTCGGCCATCAAGGAAGCGTACGAGGGCCAGCACAAGCCGCTCAAGGCCAACATGCATGCCCACGCAGTCAGGGCCAAGGCAACGGCCACCGCATTCCAGCGCCATGTCCCTTGGCAAGTCATAAGCAGGGCGGCCACTTGGGCCTCTCCCTCTGCTTTCTGCAAGTATTACTATTTGGATGCCGGCTACAGATCGGATGTGGCTTTCGGACAGGCGGTTCTCGGGAACCTATTTGCTTAAGGAGGGTCTCCTCTCTGCCCTGGGGCTACATTCAGTTGTAATCGCCCATACAGAATGGAGGAATGGGGACGGGACGTAAGAGTAATTAATAGTTACTCACTGTATTGACTAACATACTCTTAGTCCATAGTCCCATTTCCTCCATACGTCCCACCCTCCTCCCCCCTAATAATACTGGTGTCATTAGACAATGCTGAATATTGTCGATGCGTCAATGGGGATTGAGGAGGGTGCCGGTGGGCGGAGTCAGTCGAGCGCAGGCTCCCAGGCCACGCCCCTGCTTGCTTCTAAATTTAAAGGGGAAGATTTTTCTGGTGAAAAAGGTTCAGTCTCCCGTCCCTCGCGAGGGACGCCCATACAGTATGGAGGAAAGGGAACTATGGACTACTACGGTGAGTAACTATACATTTTTTCATGCTTTCAGAGTATAGGGAGAGATCCCTCCTCCAGCCCTGCATGCACATTTTACAAGAGCGAAGAGCACAGCATCAGTCATTCAACATCGCGTGCCCTGGCAGGCCATATGCAAAGCTGCAACATAGCCCTTCTTTTCAGCTTTCTGCAAACACTATGTGCTGGATTCCAGCTCCTGGGCTGATGCCCAATCCGGACAAGCAGTCCTAAGGAACATATTCGCAATAGTGTAGATTGCATCCTCCATGGGGTTCGAGTAGTGCTTTATACTCGCACAGAAGTATTGAGGAATTAAGACGGGATGTAGGAGTAAGGCAAATTTACTCACCACAGTGGCTATAGTGTACTCCTAATGAAATGTCCCCTTTTCACCATACGTCCGTCCTCCATCCCCTTAAACTAGTTTGATTTGTCCAGTCCTCTCTGCGGTTCAGGAACTGAGGGGAATGAGCGCAGGAGGCTGGGCATAAGTCATAGTTCTACTGCATGCACTTGGGCTGCTACCACGCTATACATTCTTAAAGTGGGAAGCACACTTGGGCTTGCCATGACTCCAGTCCTGTCTTTGCTCTGTGGGAACTCCCATAAGTATGGAGGGAAAGGAAATTGGATTAGGAGTACAGTGATCACTGCGGTGTACAGCTTTTCCTTTGTATACCAGTAGTCTTTGGTGGCCCCTTGGACACATTACTGTTGATTGTCTGTTTTTAATCAAATATAACCCTTGTAGCAAACTCTTTAATTGAACATTTGTCCGAATAATACTTCAACCAATGGCAATTTTATTTCAACCAATCTTTTATTTTTATTTTTCAGCGCTAACAGATAAACAAGAGACTGCACTGATTGAAATAATGCTTTGCACAATTCGACAAGCGGCAGAATGTCATCCTCCTATTGGAAGAGGCACAGGAAAAAGGGTATCTCAGACTTATGTGAAATATTTTGCTACGTTTTGCTATTTCTTTATTTCACTATGCATCTTGTAATCTTTATATTACAAGACATTTATTTTTTATCAATGAACAAAGCAGTGTTCAAGCTAACGTGCTTATAAAAGGGACACAGTCTTGCCTTTTTCTTGGATTTGGCCTGTTCAAGTGGATTCATCAATGTTGGCATTGGCCAAAACCTATATCGGTGATTTGTCTTAGATGTTTATCTTTATTTTTCATTCCTTCACACTAATGCAAACACTATTTTGAGCCTTCAATTGTGGTTTGTTTGCCTTTATGGATTCTTTTGCTGCATTTCTTCCAGTGGTTTCTTCATAAAATGTGCCCTGTATGTAGTTTCCACATTAGTCACTTGTCCTACATCCTGTCTCCTTTCTTCCATTTTATGAGGATTTTGTGTTGTGCTCTGGTCTTGTCCCTGTTCGTTTTGTAGAATAACAAGTTTTCTGTTGTCCTTCGGTCCTCTTTACCACTCCGACTGGACTGGTTGCTTATGACATGCTAGTTCTTTGACCATATGTGTTTCTTATTTCTTTGTTCCATTTATTTTTCCCCTCATGACTTGCTACTTGGAGTCTAGTTCTCGCCATATATACTGGGTAAAAAATGTTTTCTTGCTGAACCACTCATTTTGTTGTCTCCAATCCACACACTAAAGTGCTTTGGGTAGGATCATGGAAGGGCGATTTATGCTTTTTTTTTTCCTTGCTCTCTCATACAGAACATGTTTGAAGGCCTGGACAATGGGTTGAGGTGTTGAACTGAGTTCATCTTGCTCACTTCCAGTAGTTCCTGTTAGAAAATATTTTTTCTTTGCAACTTTCCCTCCATAGTCTTGTATGAAACCCCATTCTTTTTTCTTTGTCCTGACCTTTTGAAGGGAAATGAAGCCTTCCGCTTTGTTAGGGAGTATTCTCAAAAATGTGCTAATTCCCTTCACCTTAGAGACCTGCAGCAACTCTGCTGGATTTTGAGGACTTTTTCTTTACCTGGAGAGAGTGTGACCTTTTGTCCCCACTCATGTGTTTAGAAATGTGTTTTACTCTTGTGTTTTCTTTGGTTATGGAGTTTTAGAGAACACCATAGGCATCATCTTTTCATTTGTGTCAAACAGCACCCTCAGTGCAGTGGCACAGGAAAGCCTTTCAGGCTTTCCGATGGTTTAAATACCTTCTCTGGGATAAACTACTGTTTCCCAGAGAAAGTAAAGTGAAATTGACTTTACTAGTCTTTTTAAATTCCTAGACACAGCACACCCTATCTTACACCCTAGTATCCCCTGTGTCTAGAAACTCATTTAGCAGTCAAATGCTATCCTTTCTTCTCGAAATGGCTGGTGGCAGTGGTTCCCGACTGCAAACACCGGTAGCGTTAAATCACGGGAGCCATGTTTTTCAAGATTGCGTCTGAGCTCCCTTTGGTTAAACAGGTCCTGGTCTCCTTTTTTTGCCATTTCATTTTGTAAAGGTCCTTCTAGAGTTTCTCTGCGCGCCGAACCAAGTTTGGTCTTTTTGTTTCATCGCCTTCGGCAGACTTCAGGACTGCAGGCCGCCTCTGCCGCCATAGTGTCTGCGGTGGCCAGGAAGTGAGGGAGGTGCCCGAAACTCCCTGTGCTTAGTCTCCTTGAAGACCCAAATGCACTCTTGCCTTTGCACTCTTGGCTGGCCGACTGTCCGGAAAGGACAACCCTGCTGGGTGAGTGGCAGCTAGGCTGGAATGAATGGGAGGAAACTGGATAAAAAGCAAGTTTCTTGGCTTGGAAGGCAGAGTCGACTTCTGGAATGAAAGAACAGAAGACGAGCTTGAAGAGGACTGCTGCTGCAACTCCTGGAGCGTTGGTTTGCCCGATGAAGCCCTGCTGCAGGTCTGAATCGCTAAGTTCATCTCGACAGAGAATCCCTGCAAGGACGACTTTGCCTTTTCAGTTGGAACTCTACACTAAGCCACCTGGATACCATTCTCGGAGCTGGTTGTATTTGTGCTGCAGGAAACAGAATAACCAGCGAGAGGGACACCAGTTTGTGTGCTTGACTACAGCTACCGGAATTGGATTTGCCAAGTGCCAGCTTTTCAACCATTCCCAGTCCCCTGACGTCCTCCCTCTTGTCCCCACGACTGAGCCTCAGGAACAGCGAGATCTGCAGGAACTGCCAGGAACAGAAGTTTTCAACTGCATCTTTTTCTTCATTTGTAAGGTTCTGTGAAACGAGACGGAGTACTTACCTCTTGCAGTGAAAGTGTTTGAAACTTTCCCAACTTGCAGGCCTAATCAGCTTGTGACCCAACATATGATTCTTTCCTTTACAAACTACTTCTGAGAACTTTGGCAAAGGCTTTTCTGTTTAACTGCCAGAACTGCTTTATCCTATACAACACTTTAGCCCATTGACTTTGGCTTAACCTCTTGCATTGAATTGACTACTCTGGTGAACTCAAAATATTTTCACTGTCAAAGTACTCAATGCCATTTTGCTCCTCCTTCAAAGTAGTTTAAATTCCTCAGAAACGTACAGCGTAAAGTACTGAAGTATTTTTGTGTGTAATATTTAACTGCCTCCTTCTAGTGAATGTTTAACTGACTGTTGAATAAATTAATAAGTGTTTACCCAAGAAACCTTGAGTGTAAGGGTTTATTTGAACACCTGTGATTGTAAGTCCTCTGTGTAACATCCTTACAGCTCACATGCCCTCTTGACATAAGCCTGGCTGCTCAGCTCTGCTACCAAAAACTCTAGTACAGACTTATAACAAAGGTTGTTTTTGCTTACACCTGTAATCATAGATTTGTGTAGTGGTCCCAAAGGGTACTGCATACAAACTCTACCTAATACGCTTCACTTCCTTTTGCTCATTATTATGGGGAAACTAGTCCTTTAGACTGTCCGTACTCAAACTTTTTCTCTTTTGAATTCCTGTATTTTTACCAAATGCACCCAGCACCTTGCAGTGGGGATCATTTTTATCTCCCTAACTTTTGTATTTGGGATGTTTACTTTTATCTCCAGCATGGGGTCTGGCATGGATTCACATGCTCATGAATATTCTCCAGCATGGGGTCTGGCATGGATTCACATGCTCATGAATATTCCCCGTCGTCAGGCTGGGAATCCTCGGTAAAGAAAAAACCAGTATCAGTTTCGTTTCTGATCTGTCTTTCGTAGTAATAACCAATCACTGGTCTCTGCGTCATACTGACCACAGCCAATGACTGCCCTCTACCTAAGCACCGCCTCTGGCAGCCATCTTCAGATTTTTACCGCACGTTCATGTGTTGGGATCCTCGTGCTATTGCTCTCGAGCGTTAGTGCTATTTTTTCGCGCTTTTTCACAAAAACTTCGATTCTTTCGGTTTCCCTTCGGACTGCGGTCGGCACCCAGGGTTTTCACCAAGTGCCTCGCACCGGTGGCGGCGCAGCTGCGCCGCGAGGGGATTCACGTCTACCCCTACCTGGACGACTGGCTCATCCGCGCCAAGACGAGGGAGCTCGCCGTGGTCCACACGGCAAGGACCGTCCAACTCCTCACGGACCTGGGATTCTCCGTGAACTACGCCAAATCCCACCTGGTGCCCGCGCAAGTCGCACTGTTTCTGGGAGCGAGGCTCGACACAGTGTCCCTTCTGGCCTCCCCGTCGGAGGAGAGGACCAGGACCATCTTGGGCAAGGTGCAACGGATGTTGGTGGCCGACGCGGCCAAGGTGAGGTCCATCAAGTCCCTCCTCGGGATGATGTCTTCCTGCATCTACCTCATTCCCATGTGCAGGCTCCGGATGCGCCCGTTGCAAGAGTTCCTGGATGCGCGCTGGATCCAGACGACGGGCAGCTTCGAGGAAAGGATCAAGCTCGACGAGAGTTTCCGACGAGCGATCCGGTGGTGGGGCACCCGCGCGCATCTGACGGCGGGCATGGACTTCCAGACCCCAGCCCACCAGGTGACTGTGACCACGGATGCCTCCCTAGAAGGGTGGGGAGCGCACACCGAAAATCTGCACGCAAGGGGACTCTGGCTCCCGACGGAGAAGTCCCTGCATATCAACGTCCTGGAGCTCCGTGCAGTGTTTTGGGCCCTCAGGTCCTTCCTTCCGTCCCTCAAGGGCAAGGTGGTGAGGATCTTCACCGACAACACCACCACCATGTTTTACATCAGGAAACAGGGCGGAACCAGGTCCCCAGCGCTGTCCAAGGAGGCGCAGGACCTGTGGCATTGGGCCGTCGCCCAAGGGATTCTTCTGGTGCCGTTTCATCTGGCAGGGATAAAAAACACCATCGCCGACTCACTCAGCAGGGAGCTGCGCTCGTGCCACGAGTGGGAACTACGGCAGGATCTGGTGGATCGCCTCTTCCGACGGTGGGGCACACCCCAGATCGACCTGTTCGCGACGGCGACGAACACCAAGTGCCGGAGGTTCGCCAGCAGGTTTCCCCAGACGAGGAGCATGGGCGATGCTTTCTCGTTCCCCTGGGAGGGCCTGTTCCTCTACGCGTTCCCTCCCTTGCCTCTGCTAATCCGGCTCGTCAACCAGCTCAAGAGGTCACGGTGCAGGATGATCCTCGTCGCACCTGCGTGGCCGAGGCAGATATGGTTCCCGGACCTTCTGGACTTGTCGGCGTCCCCGCCAATCAAGCTGCCGGCGGACGCGGATCTACTCTCCAGGGAAGGAGGCGCCATCCTCCACCACGACCCGAAGTCGCTGAACTTGCAGGCCTGGCTCCTGCAGCGTTAGAGTTTGGAGGATACGACATACCGGCCGATTGCAGAGAGGTTCTTGCAAAGGCCAGGGCGTCCTCGACTCTTAAATGCTACGGACACAAATGGAAGAGGTTCTCTGTCTGGTGCCACGCACAGAAGATTAACCCTCTACGGATTACGGCTCCCCAAGTGCTGCCGTACCTGCTGACGCTGGCCAAAGCTGGTCTGGCACACGCGTCCATCAAGATTCATCTTGCTGCGATCTCCCGATACACCAGAACCACGGGCCGGACGTCCTTGTGGTCTCATCGTCTGGTGAAAGAGTTCATGAAGGGACTGTTCAGATCGTTCCCGCCGGTGAAGGCTCCGGCCCCGGCGTGGGAGCTCAACGTGGTACTGACCAAACTCATGGGACCTCCGTTCGAGCCTCTGCACTCGGCCCCGTTGAAGTTTCTATCGTGGAAAACAGCTTTTCTCGTGGCCATCACCTCCGCACGACGAGTGGGAGAGATCCAGGCCCTTTCCTGCAAGGCCCCGTACTTGACTTTCCACGACACGAGGGTAGTGCTCAGGACGCACCCCTCCTTCATGCCCAAGGTACCGTCGGACTTTCATCTCAACGAACCCTTGGTGTTACCTGTGTTCTTCCCGTCGCCTTCGTCGCCGGCTGAGAGGACTTTGCACTCGCTGGATGTAGCTAGAGCGCTGAAGTTCTACGTGGACCGCACGAAAGGTTTTCGGAAGACGTCACAACTCTTTGTGAACTTTGGACCTGTCAATCAGGGGAAGGCTCTCTCGAAGGCTTCCATCTCCAGATGGCTCTCCGGCTGTATCATGTACTGTCACCGGTTGGCAAACCGACCGCTGCCTGGCCGTCCGAGAGCCCATTCCACCAGAGCGATCGCAGCTACCACGGCGTTCCTATCTGGTGTGCCCCTGCTGGACATATGCAGGGCTGCTACGTGGAGGTCGACGCACACCTTCACGAAATTCTACTGCGTCGACCGGGATTCCAGGGAGGAGTCCAGGGTCGGCCAAGCAGTGCTGCGCAACCTGTTCGCCTGAGGTGAGCCTGGTGAGGAGGTAAGATGCTTAATGTTGAGTTGATGTGATGCTTAATGTTGAGCCTTTGCCACCTCCCGTGGTTGTGCATGTGTGTACTGCTATGTATTCTTTATTCATGAGCATGTGAATCCATGCCAGACCCCATGCTGGAGAAGGAACAAGTTACTTACCTGTAACTGTTGTTCTCCAGCATGGGTCTGGCATGGATTCACATGCGAACCCTCCCGCCTACCCCTCTGCGGCTCTTCACTTGGTCATACTGCCACTTCACGTGCTTCCAAATCTGAAGATGGCTGCCAGAGGCGGTGCTTAGGTAGAGGGCAGTCATTGGCTGTGGTCAGTATGACGCAGAGACCAGTGATTGGTTATTACTACGAAAGACAGATCAGAAACGAAACTGATACTGGTTTTTTCTTTACCGAGGATTCCCAGCCTGACGACGGGGAATATTCATGAGCATGTGAATCCATGCCAGACCCATGCTGGAGAACAACAGTTACAGGTAAGTAACTTGTTCCTTCCCCATCGTCCGGCCAAGAATCCTCAGTAATGGAAAAATCAATTTCACTTTTATTTACAAACTGTCTTTATCCTATAAATAAATCACTGAGCTCTGGGTCATATGGCTCCCAGCCAATGACTGCCTTCTCTAAGCACCTCATATGGAGGCCATCTTCAGATTTTTACTGCACGTCCATGTGTTGGGATTTCTCGTTTTCCACTCTTACAGCTTTTCTGTGTTTTCGTGCTTTTTTTGCTCAAATACCTATTTTTGTTCCATCGAGCCCATGTGCTCTATCGTTTCTTCATCGGACTAACCGGGATCAGTTTGTCGGCATCATTCATCACGCCACAAGGGCAGAATCAAGTGTTTTTTATTTGAAGATTCCAGAAGGGCTTTGGGGCCTACACTGCACGCCGGACCATGTCGGAGGACGACAGGGGTTTCCAAGCTCTGCACCAGTTGCGGTTTGTGGCATGTGTTCGTGGAGGACAAGCATTCCCAGTGCCTCTATTGTCTTCACCCGACGCACAAGATGGAGGATTTCGAGATCTGCCGTGGCTTTACCAAGTGCACCATCAAGGCTCAGCACAGCAGAATGACAGTTTGGCTCAACTCCAAGGCCTCTATCCCATGTGGTTCACAGGGGCATGCCTCACCCAGATCCAGCCAGTCAGAGCGGGCTTCTAAGTCTTTTGAGGGTGCTCCATCCGTGGGCCACCCAATACAAGTTCGAGTACCGCAAGTCTATTTCCATCAGTTTCGCCGCGCAAGCGGGTCCCGCGACGAGGACAGTGCGCTCATCTTCTCCATTGGCCTGTCTCCAACCATCGCTCTAGTTCTTAATCGCAGAGGAAGTAGGCTACCCCCCTGGGAAGCTGCGGGAGAAACCAGAGAGTGCAAAGCCGCAGGGTAATGTGTCCTACCTGCTTTGAAGGCCTAAGTGATCCAGGCTAAATAGTCCTGAACTATCGAGTTGGTGGTGGCCGCCCTTTCAAAGCCGAAAGGGGCTGTCCTGGTCCAGTGTGCCCCGATGGGGGCCAGAGTGGCTCTTCCTCCCAACGGGAGGCTTCGGCCAAGCCAGTGGAAAAGACCCCGGAAAAAGAGAATGCCGTCCCTAAGCCAGAGACCGACGCCCTCAGGGGGTGGTGGTGGAAATGCTTTAGGGCACCGATATTTCTTATTCCGACGAGGACATTTTTTCTGTCTGCACAGTCCTAGGGGACGTTGGGGATGACGGGACCATCGAGGAGGAGGAGGAAGTCAACGACAGCAAGGATGCTGACGGGACTACATGGGCGCTGGGTCCAGCAAGCTTGCTCCCCGAGATCTCCACCTCTGCCTTTAACACCAGGCCCACCACCGCCAAAGAAAAGGAAGCCGCACCCTGCGCCGCCTCACCAGTTGACGCACATGCCCCCCATCCTCCCTGCTACCCCCACCCCAGCCTACCCCTACGGATTTGGGGACGTACACAGCAACGACAGACAGCGATGACATCTCTCCACCTCCAAGGGCTTCTCCCCCAGACAAACTGGGTCCATTCCACTCCATGGTCGCCCGTGCATTGGAACTCTTCCAGCTCGCGTTGGAGGAGGGCTTCCTTTTAAATGCCAGGAGGCGAAAAGACCATGCTGGTGGTGCCCTTGCTGGATTACGTCTGGGATGAGGGCCTGGCGTGCCTGAAAGAGACCATCTACAGAAGAAATACTGAGTGCCAGATTCTGCACCCAAGTGTCTGTGGTCACAGCCATCACCAGACTCTGTGGTCTCGGGCTGCTTCGCGGAAGAAGTCATCCAACCCATCATCCTCTGCCTCGGTTCGCCTGGACAGTGAGGGGAAAAATTGGATGCTGTGGACAGAAAGGTAATCTACTCAGTGGCTACGACGGTCAATGCGGCTAAAGCTTTAGCGATCATGGCCAGGTACAACCGGAGTCATGGTACAAGATGGACCTGCTACTGGAATTCTTCCCTGAGGACAAACAGGTCGAGGCACTGGAGATCCTTCAGGAGGGCGAGGTGGTGTCGGGACCACAACATCACCGTGGCCCTAGACATTGAGGACACAGGGTTCTGCCAAATGGGAATAGGGTTTGCCTCCGTCGTCGTGGCTGGTTGAAGGCAGCTAACTTTAGGCAGGAAGTTCAGACTAGAGTCCTGGACATGCTGTTCAGCGGGACTCTGTTTGGAAAGGCTGTCGATGCATCACTAACAGCACAGTCCTTCTCTTCGTTCCTCCGAAGGGAAGTCGGGCAGATCATTGAAAGGTTTTGGAGGAGGATCATCCTCATACCGCCAACCCTCCTGTTCCACGAACCAGTAGGTTAAAATGGGTGGTTCCATGGCCTCCGGAGGTGGTAGTCATCAAGGCTCCCAAGTCGGAGTGCAGGCCTCCAAGCAAGATTGAACCGAGCAAGACGTTGGACCCCTATTTCTGCACCCCAGTGGGAAGCCGGCTGGCGAACTTCGTCATCGTGTGGGGGCAAACATCTCCACTGATTGGTGCTGGACTCTTTCGCCCACGGACAGTTTGGAGTTTCAGGCCAAGTGTCTGCGGACACCACCGGTGGCTCGGCAGGAACAACACACAACATCAAGACCCTTCTCTTTCGTTTGAATTCAGCGTTAAGGGTCTTCACCAAGTGCCTCGCGCCGGTCGTAGCGCGGATGCGCTTGCAGGGCATCCACGTCTACCACTATCTGGACGATTGGCTCATCCGAGCTAAGTCGAGGGAACTCGGCGTCGAGCACACAGCGAAGACAGTCTGCCTACTCACGGATCTGGGGTTCTCGATAAACTTTGCAAAGTCCTGCTTGGTGCCATAGCAGGACGCTCGGTTTCTGGGATCCAGGTTCAACAGTGTCACGTCTGGCTTCACCGTCGGAGGACAGGATAAAGGCCATCCTGGGCAAGGTTCAACAGCTGGGGACCATGGAAGTTGCCAGGGTGAGGTACATAAAGTCCCTACTCGGCATGATGTGGTCATGCATCTACCTCGTTCGGCTGTGCAGGCTGCGGGTGCAGCCACTGCAAAAGTTCCTAGATGCCCGTTGGATCCAGGTATCAGGAAGCTTCGAGGACAAGATCGTCCTCACAGACATGCATCTGGCGGCGGGCACGGACTTACAGTACCCGGCACACCAGGAAACGGTGACAACTTGCGCCTCCCTCGAGGGATGGGCCGCGCACACCGGAAATCTCCACGCAAGAGGCCTTTGGCTCCCGGAGGAGAAGTCGTTGCACATCAACGCCCTGGAGCTCCGGGATGTGTTTTTGGCCCTCAGATCATTCCTTCTGTCCCTCCAAGGGCAAGGTGGTGTGGGTTTTCACCGACAACCACAATGTTATACATTCGGAAGCATGGGGGCACCAGATCCCCGACTCTCCAAGGAAGCACAGGATCTATGGCACTGGGCCGTCGCCCAGAGGATGTTCCTGGTACCCTTTGATCTGGCAGGAGTGAAGAACACAGTTGCTGACTCACTCAGCAGGGAGCTGCGCTCTTGCCACGAGTGGGAGCTTTGGCAGGATCAGGTGGACCTACTGTTTCGACGATGGGTCAATCCCCAGATCGTTCTGTTTGTGACGGTGACGAACACCAAGTGCCCGAGGTTTGCCAGCAGGTTCCCCCAGCTGGAGAGCATGGGGGATGCATTCTCCTTCCCCTGAGATGGCATGTTCCTCTGTTTCCACCATTGATGTTGCTTCTGCGACTCATCGGTCAACTCAGACGGTCCCGGTGCAGGATGATACTCGTGGCACCGGCGTGGCTGAGACAGATATGGTTCCTGGACCTTCTGGACATGTCCGCGTCCCCTCCAGTCAAGCTTCCGGCAGATGCAGATCTTCTTGCCAGGGAAGGAGGTGCAATTCTACACCTTGACCCAGGATCGCTGAACCTGAAGGCCTGGCTCCTGCAGTACTAGAGTTTGGAGGCTACAGTCTCCCAGCGGAGTGTAAGGAGGTGCTAGTCAAGGCCAGAGCTTAGTCTACTCTCAAATGCTACGGGCACAAGCGGAAGAGGTTTGCCTTTTGGTGCCGTACTGAGAAGATCGACCCTCTACGAATCACTGCTCTGCAGGTGCTTCCGTATTGTTGTTGTTGGCCAAGGCAGGACTGGCCCACGCTTCCATCAAGGTTCATTTGGCGGCTATCTCCTGCTACACCAGATCTCCTGGACGATCATCTTTATGGTCGCATCGATTGGGCAAGGACTTCGTCAAAGGACTATTTTGCTCGTTCCCGCCAGTGAAGGCCCCGGATCCGGCGTGGGAGCTCAATGTGAAATATTTGTTGTGGAAACCCGCACGAGTGTTATAGAGATCCAGGACCTCTTTTGTAAACTAACTTATTTGACATTCCACGAGACCAGGGTAGTGATACGGACGCGCCCCTCCTTCATGCCTAAGGTGCCATCGCACTTTCATTTAAACAAGCCCTTGGTGTTACCTGTATTCTTCCCGACGCCTTCATCGCTGGCTGAGAGGACTTTGCTCTCTCGGGATGTGGCTAGAGCGCTGAAGTTCTACGTGGACCACATAGTTTCCAGAAGACATTGCAACCTTTTGTGAACTTTGGCCCTGTGAACCATGGGAAGGCCCTCTCCAAGACTTCATTTCCAGGTGGCCTTCCGGCTTCATCACCCATTGTCACCGGTTGGCAAACCGACCGTTGCCTGGCCGTCGGTGAGCCCACTCGACTTGAGCGATCGCTGCTACCATGGCGTTCCTCTCTGGTGTGCCCCTGCTTGACATCTGCTGGGCTGCTACGTGGAGGTCGACGCACACCTTCACGAAATTCTACTGCATCGACGGGGATTCCAGGGAGGAGTCCAGAGTCGGTCAAGCAGTGCTGCGGAACCTGTTCACTTGAAGGTGAGCCTGGTGTGGAGGTAAGTGGTGCTTAATGTTGAGATGCCTAATGTTGAGCCTTGCCACCTCAGTGGTTGTGCATGTGTGTACTGCTGTGTATTTTTTATTCATGAGCATGTGAATCCATGCCAGAGCCCATGCTGGAGAAGGAACACGTTACTTACCTGTAACTGTTTTTCTCCAGCATGGATCTGGCATGGATTCACATGCGAACCCTCCCGCCTACCCCTCTGCGGCTCTGTTAGGCAGAAACCTGTGCAGTTCCCTCTGGGACCACTGGAAAAGATTTAAGACTACAGGTGTTTGGCAGTAAACCCACTTGGTAGCAGTCTGTACCACACAGATTCACTTGGTAGCTGTGGCTGAGCAGTCAGACTTCCCTCAAGAAGAGTTAGGCAGTATACAGAGTATTCACAATAGGTCAGAAGAACACAGTAGAGCAAGTAAACACTGACCAGAGCTTGGTGTAAAAGAGATATAATTATTTAAAACCACATCCGAAAAAAACACACATGCACTAATAGTAAGCAATTCAAAAACACGGTCACTAAAAGATATACACTCCCTTAAAAGAATATTAGACAATTCTTAAGTAAAGCCCCACTTATTTTCAGACAGCGGTGAGTGCTTAATGCAGATGGTACTCTAATAATTTGTTTTAAAAGGGAGAGAAAAGCAGAGAATAAATTGAAACGGATCCCAACACTTTTACAAGAACACAAAAAGAGAGGAAGGCAAAGTAAAACCGTGAAGTTAGAGTTCAGTAGGCCGAATCCACAGGATCAGAACGAAATGTGTCCAAGGTCACACGGTTGCAGTGCACAAAAGTCTTGGAAAGGTTCAAAAAGAGTTGGATCAAAGAAAGGGACCAGTTAGAAGGTCAAGGCGGCCAGACTAGTCCAGAAGGTTAAGGGATTATTATTACCTTGTAGCAATCTTTAGAAAGGGAGGCCTGGCGGACACGGTACCTTAAAGTGGTGAGAATACTCCAGCGGGTGCAGTTGTTCCTGGTAGCGGATGCAAGTCGGTGCTTCATCCGGGGGAAGAGAGGATCTCGTCGGGGAGGAAGACAGGAGTCTGTTGCACCGCCAGGGAAGAAACCAGCCGCAGAGTTCTCGGGTAAAAGGAGCGGTCCTTTGGTTCGCGGTCCAGTGGTAAGTGGCTATCCGGTTGACGGGGTGCTTGGCACGGGCAATTCGACCACAAGACGTCCTGGGATGCGAAGAAAAGAAGGTAAACTGGTTGTGCCCACCAGTCAGGGGAAGAAGCCTCTCCAGCCGGGTGATCTTCTCTGTCGTCGGGAAGTGATGAGTCGGTTCTGCAGGGCTCCACCAGTGGTGTCGTCGTGGTAGGTCGGCTCAGCTTCTTCCTCGTTGGATTCTCCGGTCCTGTGACGACTTCTGAAGTTCCAGTCCCCAAAGCCCTGCTTTTATGCAGCACACCCCCATTCACTCAGTCTAGCTGTCAATCAAACATGCTAAGTGGTGAGCTGGCCGGCTCACCACTTGGGCCAATCACACAAGAGTGCGACTTGAGATATCAAGGTAACTCAGTCCAGGGTGCCTAAACCCCCTCCCACACCCCTTGTGGTACCCAGACAGAGTGGCACCACTTTTGGAGGCTTCTGTGGAGAAGCCCGCCAAAAAGTGGAACAAAGGGCTCGACTTGGGTTGGAGTCACAGAAGAGAACACAAACGCCATTTTAGAATCGAGTCCTGGCAAAAAATACCAACCGGTGAATTAATATTAAATAAATAAACCGGCGGTATGTTCGAGGCTATGAGAATTAAATAATTAAAGTTGGTAGCCTCGAACAATGGGGAAATCCCATAGGGATATATTTGCGGTCGAATATAAATAGTATCCACTGCCACCAGCCAAAACTCAATCAGGGGGACGGAGACGTGCCCCCTCGACTAACAGACCCCGGGGTAATTGAATTGCCCCGACCAGTACGTCCACAATATGATGGTTTGTACTTGTTTCAGTTCATAATTTGGGACTAGTAAAGCCAATGGTGACTTTACATGCCCTGGGAGACAGTAGTCAGTCCCAGGGTATGGAGTCTATGGTGGGGTGTCACTATGACACCCCTGTGTTACTGCACAGAGGGTGCTGTGTAACACACATAGGAAAAACACATGAGACCCTATGGAGTAAAGGACCCCATAGCCCATAAAACACATTAACAGTCAAAGGAACACCATAAATCGTGTCCAAGAGTGGGACAAAAAGAGTCTCACTCTTGGCAGGAGGAAAAAAAAAAAACTCCAGAAATCCAGCAAAGCTGCTGCGGGACTCATTAGGTTGGGAAATTCAGCCTAAAGAGATAATTCTCCCTAACAGGCTCTACTCTTGGTCCTACTGCCACTTTACGTGCTGCCAAATCTGAAGATGACTGCCAGAGGAGGGACTTAAGTAGAGGGCAGTCATTGGCTGGGGTCAGTATGACCCAGAGACCAGTAATTGGTTGTTAGGAGAAAGACAGTTCAGAACTGAAACTGATTTCTTTCTTTACCGAGGATTCCCATCCTGATGACAGGGAATATTCAGGAGCATGTGAATCCATGCCAGACCCATGCTGGAGAACAGTTACAGGCAAGTAACTTGTTCCTTATTCCCTATGTATCTTTTACACCAAACTCAGTATTGCTCTAAATGTACCAGTGATAAATCAATTTCCAGTGTCCTAGCTATTTAAGTCACCAGTGGGTGTAGGAAGTGTCTGTGTGCCATGCCCAATGGGTGTCATCTGATTTAGAGAGAGTGTGTTTTGAAGTGTATTATAATACAAATTATACGTTTTACATATATTGCTCCCTTATGAAGGCTAATATAACTGTGAAATAAATTGTTTTTATCAAGAAACCGAGTGTGAGTATTTTAATTACTAGTCTGTGTAACTCTGTGTCGCAACCTTGCTGCTCACATTGACCCCTCTTGAGATACGCCTGGCTGCTCAGCCACACCACCAACCTGTGTAGTTCAGACTTGTATCAAAGGTTTGTATTTGTATTTGTATTTATTTATTTATATTGCGCACCTTGCCCAGAGGCTTGCGGGCGCATGTTTAGGAGGAAGTTACAAGTTACAGAAAGGAGGTTACAGGTTGCAGAAGTTACAGGTTGCAGAAGGGGTGATACAGTATACCGTTACAGGTGATATTAACATAGATAGTAACAACCCAGTTACAGGAGAAGGGTACAATCTGAGAGCAGTTACAGGTAGCAAGATAAGTATACATCAGATCCGTTTAAATTACAGCAGAATCGCTAGGCAGGCGAACCTAGATGCGTTAGGCAGATGAGAGAGCCGGAGTAACAATGTGCAGACAGCCGTGCGGAGACAAGCACTAGCCGCTGAAGGATGCAGGGGTGGAGGGTGGGGTATCTTGTTCTCGTAGCCAAAGTTTCGCTTTGGCTTTAAATTCGAGGCAGTGCGGAATGTTCCTTAGGGCGTTAGGAAGTGAGTTCCAAAGCTTGGCAGCAAGGACCGGAAAACTCGACCCTCCCGCCGAGCGTAATTTGAAGCTGGGGATGTCCAATGTGTGAATCTGGGCGGATCTCAAGGGTCTAATGGCTGTGTGTTGCGAGAAGCGTGATACTAAATAGGCAGGAGCTGCATTGTTCTGAGCCTTGTGTGTGAGCACAAGTGATTTGAGTGATATGCGGTGGGAAATGGGTAACCATTGAATGTTGCGTCTAAAATTGGAAATGTGGTTCCGTCAAGGTATGTTGAGTGCTGCCCTTATGGCGTTGTTTTGCGTGACCTGGAGTTTGTCCAGATTTCTTTGGCTGGTCCCAAAGTAGAGGGCGTTACAATAGTCGATTTTGGACAGGATGAGGGTTCTCGCAAGGGTCAGGCAGTTGTCCGGAGTCAGGAATGGTCTGCAGGCTGTGATCAATTTGCAGGTGTAAGAGGATGCAGAAACAACTGCATTAGTTTGTCGAATGAGGGACAGTGTGGAATCGAGGTAAATTCCGAGAGTTTTGGTGACATTGGCCACTTTAATGTCATTCCCGTCAATAGTGAAGGATTTATAGTTGGTGTCGAGTTTTGAAAGTTTAGTTTGGGAGCCCAGGATGATTAACTCCGTTTTTTCGTCGTTCAGGCAGAGCCCGTGATTAGCCATCCAGGCCTGGATGACGGTGTAGACTGTATTGAGAGATTTAGAGTCGGTTACAAAATCACCCGTGATAGGGATGAGTATCTGGGTGTCATCCGCATAATTAGTGTAAGAGACACCCAGATAGTCCAGGATATCAGAGTGGTTTAGTAAACACATTGTAAAGTGTGGGAGATACACAGGATCCTTGAGGGACTCCACAAGGGACGTGGGATGGGTCAGCCGCTGCTAGTGGAGAGAAAACCCTCATGGTCCTGTTAGCAAGGAATGAGCTGATCCAAGAAGTAGCTGCGTCTGAGAAATGGGTGGCAATTTTGAGATGGTGACAGAGGATTTGGCTCCCTATTGGTTATTGTAGTGCACCCAAAGGGCACTGCATACAATTGTGCCTAACAGAACTTTTCTAGTTTGGAACTGTCCCCAGACCAAACTAGGAACACAATCTATGTAACATTTCCATAGTACCATCTTCCGTTGATGAGGATTATTTCCAGAATAAAGAAACTATTTTTCAATTTTCTGTCTTGTCGATATTTGCGTTGTCTGGATCAAAATTTGCTCCCATACTGACAACTTTTTTTTGTCTGTATATCTGGTTATTGTACAGAAAAATAAAATTCAGTCATGGCCAGTTTTGGGGAGCTTTTTGCGTTTCATGCCAAAATCTATTCCACCTGTGAGACCCCCAACTCTTTTTGCTGGACCCCTGGGACTTTTGCCTATTCTCCTGAATGAGTGGGAACCTTTTTCCCACTCCTTCATTCTTGTGCTCTAACTATGGGAACCCTTATTCATTCTTGTTATACTTTATTTTATGGAGTCATGCTTTCCTCCATATTTTCTAAAGGCATCTGTAATTTACTTTTGCAGCAGACACCTTGTGTGCAGTGTTGCTGGGCTCCCTTTGGTCTTTACTCTTTATTTCCTTTATTTCCATTGTGTGAAATGACCGGATTCCCTAGGGGGTCATTACATCAATCATCTGTATCCCCTTGACATTCCACTCCTTTACCCATTGCAGATGTTTGATCCCCTCAATGCACCTATTCCCCCAAATTGTATCAACCAGCGTACGTTTCCTACCCATCATTTCCAATTCCGTGTCCAAGGTCTAGCTCCTCCCCAGCCCCCATTCATTCCTGGTACGCACACCCATTGCTATTGCCTATTGTGTTGCCCAGTAATAAAGCTGCAAGTCCGGGAGACCTAGTGCTCCTTCCCTTCGTCTCCAGCTTAACTCTGGGAGCTTTCTTTTCCCATAGGAGTTCCTTCAGTATTTGATTCATTTTTCATATTCCCTCGCCTAAATTCTGGTTGCGGTGTGCTGCAACGTATATAGTAGCCTGGGAAGTCTCACCATCTTATATACTGCCACTCCTCCCATCAAGGAGATCCGGAGGGTCGTCCACTGTCAGACATTCTGCTCGAAACCATTTGACTGCTGGGTGAAGGTTCAGCACTGCAAAAGATGTCTCATTCCTTTGGATAAACACTCCTAGGTACTTAAACCCATTCTCCTCCGTTTTCAGCAGCGGTTAAGTACCCTATTTCTCACCCCTCCCCCAATTCAAAGGGTAGTGAATGGCTTTATCCCAGTTAATTTGCAAGCAGGAATAGGACCCAAATTCCCCTCCGCCACGAAAGACCTGACAGACCCGGGTCCACTCTAATCCACTCCACACATGGCTCGATGGCCAATGCAAACCTAGGTGAAAGCTGGCACCTCTGCCTGGTGTAAGTCTGGCCAAGCTTGTATTGTTCACCTTTACCATTAAACAGCCCATGACTCCATTTCTTGATAAAAGGTGCAGCCATTCTAGAGATCTACATTGGCGTTCAAAGCAAGTCCAAGCCCACCAATGGAAAGTATCAGCACCATTTAAACAACCAGTTGTCCAATCGGGGACAACTACTTCTTTCACGTCTGCCCCAGCAGCAGACCTTCTGGCACCAAGGATGTGGACTGGGACTAGTCAGTCCTTGCCCCCTTGTTAGGCAGAATCCTGTGCAGTTCCCTTAGAGAGTACTACAGAAGATTAAGACTACTGGTATATGCAATAATTCCCCTTTGGTATCAGTCTGTACCACAAAGATTTAGTTTGTAGCTGTGGCTAAGCAGTCAGACTTACCTCAAGAGGGAGATGATCAGTGTTCAGGGTTTACGCAATAGGACTACAATACTATGGAACAAGGAAACACTGACCAAAGCTTTGTATCAAAAAGAATATATATATTTATTTTACACACACAATGTTCACACACAAATCACTATTCTTAAAGTAAGTTAAACCAGTCAGGAAAAGTATACACAAATCCCTTTTTTAAATTGTAGACAAGTTTGAGCAAGAGTGAAAACTGAGCAAAATGGCACAGTGTTAACTACGCAGAAATGGCACTCTAACAATTTCTTCAGAGGGAGGGAAAGAACAAGTTATACAGGTTTAGACTCCTAAAACACACCAGCAACACTTCCCAATTGGATTATGAACAAGTTAAGCAAGGTAGCACTTTAGCATCAACAGTACTTTGGTGAAAACCGAGCAAAATGGCACTTCAGCAATATATAAAGGGGAAGGAAAGGTGGTTATAAGAGTTTTAGGTGCACCAACACATTTCTTGATGAGAAAAAATCTAGAGAAGGCAGTTGTAACAGATTTAGCCTGAGACAAGAGGCTTGTGCCAGAGTCAGTGGTACAAGGCAAAGTTCCTAGGTTCAAAATGTTCTAGTAGCTGCAGCCAAGTCTGTTAAACTATTCAAAAGGCGGTTGCAGGACGTAGAAAGATAATGTTAGACGAAAAGGCGGCCAGTCTACAAGGTTAGTAAAGGATTTAAAACACCTTTAGCAATACCCAACGAAACGGGAGGCCTGGCGGAACAATGTACCTTGAAAGTGGAAGAGGCTCCTGCGGTGGCGGGTGTTCCTGCAGTTCAGGAGATCCAGCAGAGGAAGAGAGGCTCTCGTCGTGGAGCAAGGTTCAAGTTACTGCACTGCCCAGGGATGAAACCAGCCGTGATGCTACCAAAATGGAATAAAAGATATGCTCCTCGTGGTCGTGGTGGACAGGTGCCTGGCTATCCGGTCTCCTAGTGCTTGGCACTGGTGATTCGACCAAGGCAGGTCGTGGAAGGCGATTGGCAAACTGGATGACCCCACCAGCTCAAAGGAAGAAGACTCTGGCAGGTGAAGATCTTCTTAAGTCGTTGGAGAAAAGTGGTGAGGATCTGCAGCAGGGCTTCACCGGTGGTTCAGTCGTTGCAGATGTCTTTGGCTTTTCTCCTCTTCGGCTTCTTGGTTCCAGTGGCGACTTCTTGTCCTCCAGTCCTCAGGACACGGCTTTTATGCAGCAAGAACCCCCGTTCATACAGCCTAGCTGTCACTCACAGTGGGGTGGCTATCCTGGCGGGATATCCCCCCAGCCTATCAGGGCAGCGTGCGACTTGGGTTGTCTAGGTAACCCTGTCCAGGGTGCCTATTCCCCCTCCCACACATCCTGTCTACCCTAGACCCAGTCGTGCTGAAAGGAGGGCTTCTGTGCAGAAGCCCGCCAAAAGGATGAACAAAAGATCCCCGACCTGGGTTAGGATTTCAGAGAAAGACACGAGAAAGAAATATTATTAATGTCCTGGCAATAAAAACCTACCAGAGTAAAGTTAATATTAAAATAAACTGGTGGTATCTTAGTGGCTGTCAGTAAAAGTGGCAGCCTCGAACAATTGGAAAATACCATAGGGAAATATTTGCGGTCGAATATTTAAGGTAGTAACCACTGCCACCAGCCAGAAACTTTGGAGAGAGGGACTGTACGGTACCCCCTCGACAATGAACTGTTAGGCAGAATCCTGTGCAGTTCCCTTGGGGAACACTGCAAAAAGATTAAGACTACAGGAGCAGCAGTAAACCCAATTGGTAGCAGTCTGCACCACCCATATTTACCTGGTATCTGTGGCTGAGCAGTCAGACTTCTCTCAAGAAGAGTAGGGCAGTATATAGAGTATACACAATAGGGCTAAAAACACAGTAGAGCAAACAAACACTGACCAGAGCTTTGTCTAAAAAGTATATAATTTATTTAAAACACACTTTAGGCAATATACTAGCACTCTAACTCAAAAGCAAGTTAAAACACAGTTAGGTAAAGTATACACACCTCCCTTGATAACTATCAGACAAGTCAGAGTTAAAACACCACGATTTGTTAAACGGATGTGAGCGCATAACCTGATGGCACTCCAATAGTTCAGTTAAAGGGAGAGAAAAAGGCAGAGCATAGAAAACAGGTCCCAATACTTTTAGGAGTTCTCAGCAAGGGAATAAAGGCAGTAAATACTGTAGAGCCAAAGTTCATAGGCCAGGCCCACTTTATAAAGGGAGCAAAGCGAAATGTGCCCAGGATCACACGGTTTAAAATGCACGAAAAGTCTTTGCAGAATGTTCAAAAGAGCTTGGGGTGATTCAAGAAGGTAAAGGTAGAAGGTCTGGGGCCAACCCAGTTGGCAAGCCAAGGATTTAAGGGTCACCTTGGGCAAACCGAAGAAAGGGAAGCCAGGCAGGACACAGTACCTTAAACAGAGAGGAGGCTCCACCGGTGGCAGTTCTTGGCAGTGGTTGCAGTTCGTGGTTTCGACCAGGGGAGGAGAGGATCTCGTCGAGGAGGAAACGTGGAGTCGTTGCACTGTACAGGGAGGAAACCAGCCGCGGAGTTCGTCAATAAAAGGTGCGTTCCTTTTATTCGCAGTAAAAGTGGTGAAGCTTGGCTATCCGTCCGCCGGGGTGCTTGGAACGGGCGATTCGACTAAGAGACGCCTTTGGAAGGTGAAAAGGGCAAACTGGTTGGTCCCACCAGCTCAGAGGAAGAAGACTCGTCCAGCAGAAGATCTTCTCTTGTCGTTGGGAAAGTGGTGAGGTAGTTGCAGCAGGGCTTCACCGGTGGTGGTGGTGTTGTAGATGGCTCAGCTTCTTCCCTCTTCGGATTCTTAGGTCCTGTGGTGACTTCTGAAGTTCCAGTCCCAAAGGCCCTGCTTTTATGCAGAAAAACCCCCATTCATCAGCCTAGCTGTCAATCACACATGCTAAGTGGTGAGCCGGGTGGCTCACCACAGGGCCAATCAGAGTAGAGTGCGACTTGGGTTGTCGAGGCAACGCATTCCAGGGTGCCAATTCCCCCCCCCTCCACCCGTCCTGTGGAACCCAGACAGAGTGGCACCATTTGGAGGGCTTCTGTGGAGAAGCCCGCCAAAAAGTGGAACAAAGGGCTCGACCCTGGTCAGAGTTAGAGACGGACACGAACGCCATTTTAGAATCGAGTTCTGGCAAAAAGGCCCAACCGTTGATTTAATATTAAATAAATAAACCGGCGGTATCTTTAACATTGCACCAAAAAGTGGTGCGTTTAAAATCAATGGGAAATCCCATAGGGAATTTTCCGGTGGAATATTTTGCGTGGTAACCACTGCCACCAGCCAGAAACTCGACAAGGGGGGGGGGGAACTGGACAGTGCCCCCTTGAAAACAGACCCAGGGGCAATATAATTAACCCCTTCTAGTACTTCCACAATATGATGGTTTGTACTGGTTCTGTTCACAATTTAGGACTAGTAAAGTCAGTGGTGACTTTACATGCCCAGGGAGACAGTAGTCAGTCCCAGGGTATGGAGTCTATGTTTGGGGGTAACTATGACACCCCTGTGTTACTGCACTGAGGGTGATGTGTAACACACATAAAAAAAAGATGATACCCTATTGAGCAGAAAGAAAACCCCATAGCCCATAAGCACACAAAAAGTCAGACATGCCTCAAATCATGCCTAAGAGTGGGAGGAAAAGAGTATCACTCTTAGCAGGAGAAAAATCCAGCAAAGCTGCTGGGGGACTCACTAGGTTTGGGAAATTAGCCTTATAGAGAATTCTCCCCAACATGAACACCAGGGAAAAACTATTAACCCTTCCCAGTACTTCCATAGTAAGATGGGTTGTACTGGTTCTGTTCATAACTATTGACTAGTAAAGTCAATGGTAACTTTACATGCCATGGGAGACAGTCAGTCCCAGGGTGTGGAGTTTGTTTGGGGGTCGCTACGACACCCCTATGGTTCGACACAGAGAGGGTGCTGTGTAACACACATGTTGAAAAGATGATTCCTATGAGGGTGAGAAAACCCCCCATAGACCATAAGCACACAAGATAGCCTAAAACACACACTAGAAATCTGTCTGAGTGGGAGAAAAAACTCTCACTCTTAGCAGGAGGAAAAAATCTGCTGGGGGACTCTATAGGTAAGGGACATTAGCTAAGTGGTGAGCTGGGTGGCTCACCACAGGGCCAATCAGAGTAGAGTGCGACTTGGGTTGTCGAGGCAACGCATTCCAGGGTGCCAATTCCCCCCCCCTCCACCCGTCCTGTGGAACCCAGACAGAGTGGCACCATTTGGAGGGCTTCTGTGGAGAAGCCCGCCAAAAAGTGGAACAAAGGGCTCGACCCTGGTCAGAGTTAGAGACGGACACGAACGCCATTTTAGAATCGAGTTCTGGCAAAAAGGCCCAACCGTTGATTTAATATTAAATAAATAAACCGGCGGTATCTTTAACATTGCACCAAAAAGTGGTGCGTTTAAAATCAATGGGAAATCCCATAGGGAATTTTCCGGTGGAATATTTTGCGTGGTAACCACTGCCACCAGCCAGAAACTCGACAAGGGGGGGGGGGAACTGGACAGTGCCCCCTTGAAAACAGACCCAGGGGCAATATAATTAACCCCTTCTAGTACTTCCACAATATGATGGTTTGTACTGGTTCTGTTCACAATTTAGGACTAGTAAAGTCAGTGGTGACTTTACATGCCCAGGGAGACAGTAGTCAGTCCCAGGGTATGGAGTCTATGTTTGGGGGTAACTATGACACCCCTGTGTTACTGCACTGAGGGTGATGTGTAACACACATAAAAAAAGATGATACCCTATTGAGCAGAAAGAAAACCCCATAGCCCATAAGCACACAAAAAGTCAGACATGCCTCAAATCATGCCTAAGAGTGGGAGGAAAAGAGTATCACTCTTAGCAGGAGAAAAATCCAGCAAAGCTGCTGGGGGACTCACTAGGTTTGGGAAATTAGCCTTATAGAGAATTCTCCCCAACATGAACACCAGGGAAAAACTATTAACCCTTCCCAGTACTTCCATAGTAAGATGGGTTGTACTGGTTCTGTTCATAACTATTGACTAGTAAAGTCAATGGTAACTTTACATGCCATGGGAGACAGTCAGTCCCAGGGTGTGGAGTTTGTTTGGGGGTCGCTACGACACCCCTATGGTTCGACACAGAGAGGGTGCTGTGTAACACACATGTTGAAAAGATGATTCCTATGAGGGTGAGAAAACCCCCCATAGACCATAAGCACACAAGATAGCCTAAAACACACACTAGAAATCTGTCTGAGTGGGAGAAAAAACTCTCACTCTTAGCAGGAGGAAAAAATCTGCTGGGGGACTCTATAGGTAAGGGACATTAGCCCTAGAATTCTCCCCAACACCCCTTCCTTTTACTCACTCACTCCCTCCCTCCCTCCTATGGGATTTCCTGACCTAGGACAGTTAAGTGCTACCAGGACTTAAGAAAACTATATTTAAATATATTGCTTTTCTCCTGCAGATTCCATATCATGATAGATATCCATCATCTTGCTCTGCTGTTCTGAAATGTTTCGACCAGGTGCGGAGAGGACATCGATTTGGCCGTCTCCGGAAGGGGCGACAGGCATCGTGTGTATATATATGTAGCACCTCACTACGCCCCATGCTTCATTCCTTTTATTTCTGCGCGCTTGCACACTGCATCGAGAACACGACTAGTGTTTACTCGATGTTTATTTGTACCTAGCTGTACTTTTTCATCTCAGTGGCTCGTGCTTCAAACAATGCTGCAATTGCGAGGTCAAAATGTCAGTAACCGTGCCCCACTACGTCTCAGTAGTGCCTAGGTGTTGGTCACGACACAGAGGCCAGCATGTTGTGCGCAAAGATACAACTCAAGTCCCTACGGGAGAGGACCAGGAAACTGGCCTTGGGCTGACCGGTCGCCATATCGGCTGCACGGTCCCTCGTTCGTCCCTGAGACAAAGTAGACCATTCCCGACAAGGGGAAAAGAAGACTAAAATGGTCTCACTTCAGGAAACATTCCTTGTCCTCTTTGTTAGGGAAAATTCTCATAAATGTTTGAATTCCCTTACCTACTGAGTCCCTCAGCAGCGTTGCTGGATTTCTAGGATTTTTTTTTTCCACCTGGTAAGAGTGTGAGCCTTTTTTCCAACTCTTACATGTGTTTTGCTAGGTGTGTTTCTACTTTCTCCAGCATGGGGTCTGGCATGGATTCACATGCTCATGAATATTCCCCGTCGTCAGGCTGGGAATCCTCGGTAAAGAAAAAACCAGTATCAGTTTCGTTTCTGATCTGTCTTTCGTAGTAATAACCAATCACTGGTCTCTGCGTCATACTGACCACAGCCAATGACTGCCCTCTACCTAAGCACCGCCTCTGGCAGCCATCTTCAGATTTTTACCGCACGTTCATGTGTTGGGATCCTCGTGCTATTGCTCTCGAGCGTTAGTGCTATTTTTCGCGCTTTTTCACAAAAAACTTCGATTCTTTCGGTCAAAAGAGCCTCAAGCTCCACCGATCCTACATCCGATCAACGGGGACCCGTGTCGGATTCATCTGTGCCCCTCAAGGGTGAAGATTTCGTCGAGCTACACTTCGGAGGACTCCAGAAGCTTCTCAGGCCCGGTCTCGGAGATGGCCCAGGAGAAGGGAAGCTCGACGCCCGGAAAGCTGTTCAGGGTCTGCCCTGGATGCCAGCTGCAGAACGTCTTTAAGGAGGACGAACACTCTTTCTGCCTTTACTGCCTTCATGAGGACAAGACGCACGTGGAGAAGGACTGTGCGTTTTGCGGCAACATGTCGGAACGGACCATGAAGGACCGCCATCAACGTCTCGCCAACTGGCTGGAGGGTAAGAGCCCGTCTGGCGAGAAGAAGAAGAAATCCGAGCGGTCTTCTAAGACCTTTGAGGGCGCCCCGGCGATGGGGGCCCAACATAAGGCCAAGCAACGCGAGTCCGCTGGCACCGGGAGCGCCGAACGGTCGGGCTCTACGGGCGCCAGGCAGGGCGCACCCTCCCCAGCACCATCAACCACGAGCCAACGCTCTGGGTCGGGTAAGAGGAAGGCCGAGCACCCGGCGAAGCTCCTGGAGAGGCCCCGGTCGAGCTCTAAGGCAGAGGAGGAGCGTGGCAGTGCCCCCTCCCTCAAGGATAAGGCGGTGAGCGCACCTAAGGTGGTGAAGGCCTTGATCCATCCGACCAAGCCCTCTATCGAAACGGTCGCGGCGGCCCTGGCTCAGCCTGTGGTGGCTGCACCAGTGGTGGCGACCTCAGGGCCCAGAATCTCCCTGCCTCCTCGGAGGGAGTCTTCTTTTGTGCCCATCGATAGGACCCCCGTGAAACCCTCCGTGGGGAAGAAGGGGGGGCAGGGCGTCGTCGTAGATTCGGCCTCAACCTCAGAAGAGGAGCTGATCGAGGTCTTAAGCCACGGCCTAGGCGTGGAAGAAGGCCAGCCCGTCGGAATGAACCCCGACGCAGGTGACGACGACGACATCGTCGAGGATACCGACGGGGCCCCTGCTCGCCCGTCGGATTCCCCTCTGCCAGCGCCGCAAGACAACTCGGCGGCCATTTTGTTGGCCATACAGTCCTTATGCTCCGAGATAAGGACGAGGCTACCGTTACCGACGGAGGAACCTCTCCCGTCGGGGGATCCAGAACCGGGACCTTCTGGTGTTCCCCCTACCAAGAAAAGAAGGATCCATCCACCACCTCCTTTTCAACCGTCGCGCCCCGTCCAGCCCTCCTCCCCGTCCACCCGAGGGGATGATACGGGGGCTGACACGGCAGCGACGGGTACGGACGACGAGGCATACGACGAGGATTTTCCGTCGTCGCCTCCCACCAGGGCTTCTCCGCCCGACGAGATCGGATCTTTCCACTCCATGATCTCCAGGGCTTCCGAGCTTTTCCAACTCTGCCCTGAGGAGAAGAAAAAGGAAGGCTTCCTTTATCAGCGGCGCGAGGCCAAGAGGAAGACGGTCCTCGCAGTGCCTCTGTTGGACGACATTTGGGATGAGGGTCTTTCCCTCCTCAAGAACCCTTCCACGACGCCAGCTAGAAGAGACCGGTACGAGAAAAAGTACCGGGTCCCGGACACGGCCCCCCTATGCCTCCGGGCGCAGCCTACCCCGGATTCCGTCGTCTCCGCGGCAGCCAGGAAGAAAGCGGGGGGGGTGCGGCCTCCACATCGACTTCCCCGCCGGACGGCGAGGGAAAGAAATTGGATGCTATGGGACGTAGAGTCATCTCGTCGGCAGCGACGACGATTAAAGCGGCCAACGCCTTGGCTATCGTGGCCCGCTACGACAGGGAGCTCTGGTACAAGATAGCTCCCCTGCTGGATTTTCTGCCGGACGACAAGAGGGCGGAGGCCCTGGAGATCCTGCAGGAAGATGAGGTGGCCTCGGACCACGCCATCACCGTGGCGACGGACATCGCCGACACTGGGTTCCGCCAGCTGGGCAACGGCGTTTGCCTTCGACGTCGTGGATGGCTCAAAGCTACGGACTTCCGGCAGGACGTCCAGACCAGAGTCCTGGACATGCCCTTCGACGGGAACAACCTGTTTGGGAAGACAGTGGACGATTCCCTTCAGGCCATCAAGGCGGATACTGAGACGGCCCGGGCCCTTGGAGTCCTGCAGCAACGACGGACGCCCTTTCGGAGCGGCGGAGGCAAGGGCGCCTCCAAAGGTTCCGGCGGCGGTTTCGCTTCCTACCGTCAAGCGGCCCGCTCGTCGTCGCAAGAGGCCTACAGAGGACGAGGCAAGTCTAGCGGACCCCGCCGTCGTCGCCAAGGAGGTCAAGGCGGCAAGGCCGCGTCCAAGCAGGATTGAACCGGCCGTGGGGTCGGGCCCCCACCGAAGCACCCCGGTGGGAGGCCGGCTGGCGGGCTTCGTCAGCGTGTGGGAGTCCATCTCCACCGACCGTTGGGTGCTGGACGCCCTGGCCCGGGGCCACGCGCTCGAGTTTCAAAGAAGGTGCCCGCGCGTCCCCCCCGTGGCCAGGAAAGAACTTCACATCCCTCAACTTCTCCTGGAGGTAAAGGCGATGCTCAGAAAGGGCGCCATCAAACTCGTCCCAAAGAGGCTTCGGGGCTCCGGAGACTACTCGAGATACTTCCTCGTGAAGAAGAAGACGGGAGGATGGCGCCCCATCCTAGACCTGCGACGTCTGAACAAGTTCATCAAGGCGCAGAAGTTCCGGATGGTCACCCTCCAGCACGTCCTGGGTCAGCTGGAGGAAGGAGACTTCCTATCGTCGTTGGATTTGGAGGATGCCTACTTCCACATTCCCATCCTAAAGGGGCACCGAAAATTCCTCAGATTCGTGGTCCAAGGGCGTCATTACCAGTTCAAAGCCCTTCCCTTCGGACTACGGTCGGCACCCAGGGTATTCACCAAGTGCCTCGCACCGGTGGCGGCGCAGCTGCGCCGCGAGGGGATTCACGTCTACCCCTACCTGGACGACTGGCTCATCCGCGCCAAGACGAGGGAGCTCGCCGTGGTCCACACGGCAAGGACCGTCCAACTCCTCACGGACCTGGGATTCTCCGTGAACTACGCCAAATCCCACCTGGTGCCCGCGCAAGTCGCACTGTTTCTGGGAGCCAGGCTCGACACAGTGTCCCTTCTGGCCTCCCCGTCGGAGGAGAGGACCAGGACCATCTTGGGCAAGGTGCAACGGATGTTGGTGGCCGACGCGGCCAAAGTGAGGTCCATCAAGTCCCTCCTCGGGATGATGTCTTCCTGCATCTACCTCATTCCCATGTGCAGGCTCCGGATGCGCCCGTTGCAAGAATTCCTGGATGCGCGCTGGATCCAGACGACGGGCAGCTTCGAGGAAAGGATCAAGCTCGACGAGAGTTTCCGACTAGCGATACGGTGGTGGGGCACCCGCGCGCATCTGACGGCGGGCATGGACTTCCAGACCCCAGCCCACCAGGAGACTGTGACCACGGATGCCTCCCTGGAAGGGTGGGGAGCGCACACCGAAAATCTGCACGCAAGGGGACTCTGGCTCCCGACGGAGAAGTCCCTGCATATCAACGTCCTGGAGCTCCGTGCAGTGTTTTGGGCCCTCAGGTCCTTCCTTCCGTCCCTCAAGGGCAAGGTGGTGAGGATCTTCACCGACAACACCACCACCATGTTTTACATCAGGAAACAGGGCGGAACCAGGTCCCCAGCGCTGTCCAAGGAGGCGCAGGACCTGTGGCATTGGGCCGTCGCCCAAGGGATTTTTCTGGTGCCGTTTCATCTGGCAGGGATAAAAAACACCATCGCCGACTCACTCAGCAGGGAGCTGCGCTCGTGCCACGAGTGGGAACTACGGCAGGATCTGGTGGATCGCCTCTTCCGACGGTGGGGCACACCCCAGATCGACCTGTTCGCGACGGCGACGAACACCAAGTGCCGGAGGTTCGCCAGCAGGTTTCCCCAGACGAGGAGCATGGGCGATGCTTTCTCGTTCCCCTAGGAGGGCCTGTTCCTCTACGCGTTCCCTCCCTTGCCTCTGCTAATCCGGCTCGTCAACCAGCTCAAGAGGTCACGGTGCAGGATGATCCTCGTCGCACCTGCGTGGCCGAGGCAGATATGGTTCCCGGACCTTCTGGACTTGTCAGCGTCCCCGCCGATCAAGCTGCCGGCGGACGCGGATCTACTCTCCAGGGAAGGAGGCGCCATCCTCCACCACGACCCGAAGTCGCTGAACTTGCAGGCCTGGCTCCTGCAGCGCTAGAGTTTGGAGGATACGACATACCGGCCGATTGCAGAGAGGTTCTTGCAAAGGCCAGGGCGTCCTCGACTCTTAAATGCTACGGACACAAATGGAAGAGGTTCTCTGTCTGGTGCCACGCACAGAAGATTAACCCTCTACGGATTACGGCTCCCCAAGTACTGCCGTACCTGCTGACGCTGGCCAAAGCTGGTCTGGCACACGCGTCCATCAAGATTCATCTTGCTGCGATCTCCCGATACACCAGAACCACGGGGCGGGCGTCCTTGTGGTCTCATCGTCTGGTGAAAGAGTTCATGAAGGGACTGTTCAGATCTTTCCCGCCGGTGAAGGCTCCGGCCCCGGCGTGGGAGCTCAACGTGGTGCTGACCAAGCTCATGGGACCTCCGTTCGAGCCTCTGCACTCGGCCCCGTTGAAGTTTCTATCGTGGAAAACAGCTTTTCTTGTGGCCATCACCTCCGCACGACGAGTGGGAGAGATCCAGGCCCTTTCCTGCAAGGCCCCGTACTTGATTTTCCACGACACGAGGGTAGTGCTCAGGACGCACCCCTCCTTCATGCCCAAGGTACCGTCGGACTTCCATCTCAACGAACCCTTGGTGTTACCTGTGTTCTTCCCGTCGCCTTCGTCGCCGGCTGAGAGGACTTTGCACTCGCTGGATGTAGCTAGAGCGCTGAAGTTCTACGTGGACCGCACGAAGGGTTTTCGGAAGACGTCACAACTCTTTGTGAACTTTGGACCTGTCAATCAGGGGAAGGCTCTCTCGAAGGCTTCCATCTCCAGATGGCTCTCCGGCTGTATCATGTGCTGTCACCGGTTGGCAAACCGACCGCTGCCTGGCCGTCCGAGAGCCCATTCCACCAGAGCGATCGCAGCTACCACGGCGTTCCTATCTGGTGTGCCCCTGCTGGACATATGCAGGGCTGCTACGTGGAGGTCGACGCACACCTTCACGAAATTCTACTGCGTCGACCGGGATTCCAGGGAGGAGTCCAGGGTCGGCCAAGCAGTGCTGCGCAACCTGTTCGCCTGAGGTGAGCCTGGTGAGGAGGTAAGATGCTTAATGTTGAGTTGATGTGATGCTTAATGTTGAGCCTTTGCCACCTCCCGTGGTTGTGCATGTGTGTACTGCTATGTATTCTTTATTCATGAGCATGTGAATCCATGCCAGACCCCATGCTGGAGAAGGAACAAGTTACTTACCTGTAACTGTTGTTCTCCAGCATGGGTCTGGCATGGATTCACATGCGAACCCTCCCGCCTACCCCTCTGCGGCTCTTCACTTGGTCATACTGCCACTTCACGTGCTTCCAAATCTGAAGATGGCTGCCAGAGGCGGTGCTTAGGTAGAGGGCAGTCATTGGCTGTGGTCAGTATGACGCAGAGACCAGTGATTGGTTATTACTACGAAAGACAGATCAGAAACGAAACTGATACTGGTTTTTTCTTTACCGAGGATTCCCAGCCTGACGACGGGGAATATTCATGAGCATGTGAATCCATGCCAGACCCATGCTGGAGAACAACAGTTACAGGTAAGTAACTTGTTCCTTTTGTGTGATCTTGGGCACTGGAGCCTCACCTACTCCAGGGCACCATATTGTTCATGTTACACAGCACCTTTAGTGCAGTGACAGTGTTATCTTTTAGACTTCCCACTGGGTTAATTTTCTGGGGCTGACTACAGTCCCCCAGAAAAGGGTAAAGTTGCCATTAACTTTACCTTTGTCACTTTAAACCACAGACCCAGTACATCCCATCTTCCATGGAGTATTGGAAAGGGTTAATCTTGTCCCTTTTTTGTCTGTACCTATCGGGGCATTGTTTCGCTCCCTTTACATTAAGACTTGGCTGGTGGCAGTGGTATCTACCCTAACTTTTCTACTGCGATTATCTTACATAAACGTGGTAATGTTTTAGGCGATTACATTAGCCTCAAACATAAACCCGCTTGACCAAATACATTTTATTTTGGCTCCGGCCGGGTTTATTCACCATTTCTTTTTGTTAGTCTTCTTTCTAGTGTTTTACTCTGCGAACCAAACCGGGGTTGATTCCTTTGTTCGCCGTTGTTTTGCAGGCTTCTGCACAGAAGCCCTCCTTAAGGGGCCTGAAAGTCTGGGTAGTCAGGATGTGAGGGAGTGGTCTTAGGACCCCTGCCATGGGTTCCCTTGGTAACCCAAGTCGCACTCCTGTTTGATTGGCTGGGTGACTGTCTTTGCCAGGACAGCCACCCTGCTGTGTGATTGACATCCAGGCTCTATGAATGGGGGAAACCTGCATAAAAAGCCAGTCTCTGGGACTGGAAGAGCAGAGTCGCCACTGGAATGAAAGAACCAACGAGGAGCTGATGGAAGAGGACCCCTACAACGACTGAACCGCCCGGTGAAGCCCTGCTGCAGGTCCGAATCTTCAGAATCCGACGACAGAGAAGATCCTCCAGGAAACCTCTTCCCTTGAGCTGGTGGGACCAACCAGTTATCCCAAACTGCAAGCCAGGACCCCTCCTCTGGTCGAATTCACTGTGCAGAGCTACAGTGGGCCGGATAGCCAGGAAGGTCGGACCCTGCTTGGGTTTTAAGGAGCACACCTTTTATTCATTGCTTTGCTCTGCTGCTGGTTTCGTCTCTGGATAGTGCAGGACCCTCCAGTCTTCCTACTTCTTGTCAGTCTGACAGTCGCTTCTGGAACCGTGAGCCTGCAGGAACTACCAGGAACATCTGCCTCAGCTACAGCTTCTCCGTTTTAAGGTACTGTGCAAATCAGGTTGTTCGTATCGTTCAACCGCGGTGAAAGTGTTTGAAATCTTTCTCCAATCCTAGGGCTTGTCCTTCTCTTCTCTTTGAACTAACTTTTCTGCCAACCAACCTCGTCCGGAAACCGTGGCACGAACTTTACCACAAATTACCCTGAATCGTGTGATCTTGAGCAAAAGACTTTTGACCCGTTGACTTTGGCCCTAAGCCTTTTCTACCTGAGTCTATCGCTGTAGTTCCTCTTGCTCAATTGCCCCGAGTACTTACCTGTTGGTGTGGTTCAATTTCTATTAACTTTGTCTTTCCCTCCCTTTTAAATTGCTGGAGTGCCATTTTGCTCCCACTTCATTTTGTGAGCTTAACTTGTCTGGAACATATTGGGAGTGGTGTGGTGTATTAAGAGTTTTTTTTTAAAAAGTGCTTATAATAGTGTAATGTTATACAATTGAAGAGTGAAATGTATATTCTTTTACTTGAAAACCTTGAGTCAGTGTTTGCCTGAATCATAGTAATTGCTGTCCTTTGTGTAACTATCTGATACTGCTCACTTACTCTTGAGATAAGTACGGCTGCTCAGCCATCGCTACCACTTTAACTGTGTAGTACAGGCTTGTACCAAAGGTGAATTTGTACTGTCACTTGTAGTCTTCGTCAGCGAGTGGGAATAGATCACCACTGACAGATGGGTGTTGGACTCTTGCCCACGGACATGCACTGGAGTTTCAGCAAAAGTGTCAGCTGATCGCTCCGGTGACCCGGCAGGACCAGCCCCATCCCTCGGCTCCTGCAGGAAATACGGGCCATGCTAAAAAATGGGGCGATTGAGCTTGTTCCAAAACTATCCGGGGCTCAGGAGTCTCCTCCAGATACTTCTTAGTCAAAAAGACCAGGGGCTGGAGGCCTTTTCTAGACCTGCGGCATCTCAACAAGTACCACAAGTTTAGGATGGTCAAGTTGCAGCACATGTTTGGCCAATTGGAGGAGGGAGACCTCTTGATGTCGCTGGATCTGAAGTGCTGCTTCCACGTCCCCATTCACAGGATGCTTCGAAAAGTTCCTATGGTTCGTGGTGCTGTGACTGCACTTTCTGTTCAAGGCCCTCCCTTTCAGCCTAAAGTCCGCTTCCAGGGTGCCTGGCAACAGTGGCGGCCCATCTAAGTCTACGAGGGGTACACGTGTACCCGTACCGCGACTGGCTAATCTGGGCCAGTTCAAAAGAGGTAGCCGGCAAACGCATAGACGACCGTCCGGCTGCTGACGGATTTGTGGGGTTTCTTCATCAATTATCCGAAGTTCTGCTTGACACCATCGCAAAACGCACTGTTCCTAGTTGTCAGGCTCAACACTCTCCTGCCTAGCTTCGCCCTCAGTGGAGAGGATAGCAGCCGTGCTGGGGAAGGTACAACCTCTGTCACTGAAAACCGCCACAGTACAGGCTATCAAATGTTTGCTCGGCATGACGTCATCATGCATCTCCCTTATACGGCTATGCAGGTTTTTGATGTAGACTCTTCCAGAGTACCTGGACGACCCCTGGATAAAAGTGTCCAGAAGCTTCGCTGACAAAATCTTGCTAGACGAAGAGTTCCGTGGGTGATAAGATAGTGGGGCTTACACTGCAAAATCCCAGGGGCACAGAGTTTCAAAACCCTCCCTATCTGTAGACTGTCACCACATACACTTCCATGGAGGGCTGGGGAGTCCACACCAGACATCTGCACGCCAGAGGCCTGTGTCTGCTTGAGGAGAAGGTTCTCCACATCAATATCCTGGAGCTGCGGGCAGTGTTCTGGGTCTTCAAATCTTTCCTTCTGTCCCTGAAGGGCAAGGTGGTGAGGATCTTCACGGACAACACCACCATAATGATCTACATCAGGAAGCAGGGGTCGGGGGGGTAGGGGGCAGCCGATCGCCAGCGCTCTCCAAAGAGGTTCAGAACTTGTGGCACTGGCCCGTCGGACAAGAGATGTTCCTCATCACCTTTCACCTGGCGGGAGTCGAGCACCATCGCTGACTCCCTCAGCAGGTAGTTGCGCTCTTGCCACGAGTGGGAGCTTTGGCAGGAACAGGTGTGTACCACATCTTCACCAAGTGGGGCAGGCCCCAGATTGATCTGTTTGCGGCTGCGGCAAACTCCAAATGCCAGCAATTCTCCAGCAGGTTCCACCAGCTGAGCAGCATGTGGGACGCGTTCGCCTTTCCGTGTGAAGGCCTGTTTCTGTACGCTTTTCCCCTTTTGCCTCTCCTGCTGCGAGTCCTCCATACTGCTGCTGTCCTGGCCCTGTTTTTGAATCGACAGGGACTCGCCGCCATGGAAGCCTTCCTCCTCTGGGCTTGTGGGCATAATGCGCCTCAAGACATACTTCAATTTGAGCCATCCCCCGACGTCATGCGACCCTCCTGGGCTGCAGAATCCCAATACCTAAGGGTGCCTCGACCACCTGGATGTGCATTGCCTTGCCGTTGACTAATCTCGCTGGAACTTAAGTGGCATCTGTGTCGAGCTCTAGAAGCACAAAGCCTCTCCTCCAATTCCCCTTATCAGAGTGCCGGACCGAGAAACAAGGAAGCGTCCAACCAGTGGTGATTGCTAAATACTGGTGGTGAGTAAAAGACGCCAAAACAACGAACCGATGCCCGAGTAAGTTATTCAAATAAACACTTAAACTCGAGGGTTATTGATTGACAATTATTAATTTATTTCACAGTTATATAAGCCTTCTTCAGAAGTGAGCAAAACATGTAACACTTCTAATACACTTCAAAACACTCTTAGTTTCTCTAAATCAGTTGATACTCATTGGCGATGGCACACACGCTTCCTACACCCTCAGGTGACTTAAATAGTTAGGACACTGTGGACATTGCTTTATCACTGGTACATTTAGAGAAATACTGAGTGTGGTGCAAAGGTTAGATAAGGGAATAAAACAAAGGTTAACAAATTATTCATGAACGGGTAAGTACTTTTTAAAACATTCAATGTCAAGTAAATTTTACCCTTTTCTCGGGGGAAGATGAAGGCACAGTCAAAGGTAAGAAGAGTCTCTCGGGGAGCCAGGACAGCCAATGTTAGTTGAGCAAAGTGTAGAGGAGCTGAAGATCTTCTTTACAGGTAAGTAAAAGTCTTGCACAATATTTTTAGAAAGGTTTGTAGAAATAAGATTCACTTGAAGGGCCACAAGCTCCGTGGCTTCTGAGGGGCAAAGCTGTAAGCCTCTCTGCAAGGGCAACCAAGACAGGTCTCAAGTGAGAGCAACTAAGGCTACACAACAAGAGGTAGGTTTTCTTAGACTTTATAGTACCTTTGGTTAAAAGAAACGGTTCCAGCTGGCTTCTGTTCCTGTACAGCTCTGCAGATCCTTTTGTTCCCGGGCCTAAGTCGTGGGGAAAGAGGGGGGGACGTCTGGGGACTCCTGCCCTGCAATGGGAAGGTCAGCGGCAGCCATGGGAAAACTTCAATTCAGCGGCACTTCAGTGTTTCAGCTCCTCGTGTCTGACCGCAAATAGCAACACTGCAGTTCTCGGATACCACTGCAGACTTTCCTCACATCTTGGGTCCAGCACACTTTTGACGTGGTTGAGGCTTGGTCAGGCCTGCTTCAGGGTAGTCTGGAGGATCTTCCTGACGCTCGGGCCTGGCTTAAAAGCGATCCACTCAATTTGGTGTTCCTCTCCCTGGCACTTCGGTTTCAGCAGCAGTGGAAGTACAGCAAGCTCCGGTAGGATGTGAAAACGAGTGCACTTTGGAGTTGATTGGTCCCACGAACTCAAGGGGGGAGATGTCATCCTTGCAGGGCTTCTCTAGGCGAGACAAATTCAGAGCTTCAGCACAGCAGCAGGGCTTCCCCAGGCAAACCAACGGTCCAGGAGTTGCAGCAGGCGTCTCTTCCAAGTTCTTCTTTGGATTCCTTCGTGCAGTGGTCGACTCTGCCTTCCAGGCCAAAAGCCTGGCCTTTTATGCAGGTTTCTCCAATTCATTCCAGCCTAGCTGTCAATCACACAGCAGGGTGGCTGTCCTTCCCTGACAGCCAGCCGGCCAATCACCTTTAGGTGCATTCCTGTAACCAAGGGGATTAAGCACAGGGAGTTTCGGGCACCTCCCTCACTTCCTGCCCCTGCCAGACATATTGGAGCCAGAGGCGGGCTTCACTCGAGAATCCTGCTAAAGACAAAACAAACATGGGGACCAAACCTGGTTTGGCGTGCAGAGTAAATCTCAAGAAAAGGACCTTTCTGACAAACGGGAAGAAAAGACGACCGCGGCCATTTTGACAAAATGTGCACCCATGGGGCTTTACTGCAGCTGCAAACGCAGCCCGCGGTAAAAACACACAATGGTAGTAAAAAGTAAACCACTGCCACCAGCCATTAATTGTAGAAGGGTAACATATAAAGGTTACATGAGAAACTAGACAAAGGGGATACTAAGTAACTGTTAGGGAGAATTCTCTGATAAGGCTAATTTCCCAAATCTAGTGAGTCCCCCAGCAGCTTTGCTGGATTTTTGGGGTTTGTTTTGTTCTCCTTTTAAGAGTGAGACTCTTACTCCCACTCTTAGACATGATTTGAGGTATGTCTTTGACTTGTTATGTACTTATGGGCTATGGGGTTTCTTTTTACTCCATAGGGTATCATCTGTTTTTCTGTATGTGTGGTACACAGCACCCTCAGTGCAGTACCACAGGGGTGTCACAGTGACCCCCAAACATAGACTCCATACCATGGGACTGACTACTGTCTCCCAGGGCATGTAAAGTCACCATTGGCTTTACTAGTCCAAAATTGTGAACAGAACCAGTACAAACCATCATATTGTGGAAGTACTGCTAAGGGGTATTTCGATTGCCCCTGGGTCTGTTTTCGAGGGGGCACTGTTCCGTCCCCCCTCATCGAGTTTCTGGCTGGTGGCAGTGGTTACCACGCAAAATGTTCCTCAGGAATATTCTCTATGGGCTTTTCCCATTGATTTTAAATGCACCACTTTTTGCTACAATGTCAAAGATGCTGCCGGTTTATTTAATATTAAATCACCGGTTGGGTCTTTTTGCCAGAACTCGATTCTAAAATGGCGTTTGTGTCCGTCTCTGTAACTCTGACCAAGGTCGAGCCCTTTGTTCCACTATTTGGGCGGGCTTCTCCACAGAAGCCATCCAAATGGTGCCACTCTGTCTGGGTTCCACAGGAAGGGTGGAGGGGGGAATTGGTACCCTGGACTGCGTTGCCTTAGCAACCCAAGTGGCACTTTACTCTGATTGGCCCAGTGGTGAGCCGCCCGGCTCACCACTTAGCATTTGTGATTGACAGCTAGGCTGATGAATGGGGATTTTTCTGCATAAAAGCAGGGCCTTTGGGACTGGAACTTCAGAAGTCGCCACAGGACCTAAGAATCCGAAGAGGGAAGAAGCTGAGCCACTTGCAACCAACTACACCACCGGTGAATCCCTGCTGCAACGAACTCACCACTTTTCCAACGACAAGAGAAGATCTTCTGCTGGAGAGTCTTCTCCCTTTGAGCTGGTAGGACCAACCAGTTCGCCCTTTTTCGCTTCCAAAGACGTCACTTGGTCGAATCGCCCGTGCCAAGCACCCCGGCGGCCGGATAGCTAAGCTCACCACTTTTGACCGCGAATAAAAGGACCGCACCTTTTAATCGGGAACTCCGCGGCTGATTTCCTCCCTGTGCAGTGCATCGACTCCACGTTTCCTCCTCGATGAGATCTTCTCTTCCCCTGGTCGGAACCTCAACCACTGCCAGAAACAACTGCCCCCGCTGGAGCTTCCTTCTCTTTAAGGTACTGTGTCCTGCCTGGCCTCCCTTTCTACAGATTGCTAAAGGTGACCCTTAAATCTTTGGCTTCTAAACTGGGTTGGCTCCAGGCCTTCTAACTAAATCTTTTGACTCACCCCAACCTCTTATGAACACTCTGCAAAGACTTTTAGTGCACTTTAAATTGTGTGATCCTGGGCACATTTTGCTTTGCTCCTTTTAAAGTGGGCCTGGCCTATGAACTTTGGCTCTACAGTATAACCTGCCTTTCTCCCCTTGCTCTGAACTCTTAAATGTGTTGAGAACTGTTTTATTTTATGCTCTGATTTTCTCTCCCTTTTTAACCTAAACTATTGGAGTGCGATCTAGGTTAAGTGCTCACTTCTGTCTTAACAAATAGTTGTGCTTTAACCCTGACTTGTCTGATAGCTATCAAGGGAGGTGTGTAAACTTACCTGACTGTGTTTTAGATAACTTTTCATGGAGAGTGCTAATGGATTGCCTAAAGTGTGTTTTAAATAAATAACTATATACTTTGTATATAAAGCTCTGGTCAGTGTTTGTTTGCTCTACTGCGTTTTGACCCTATTGTGTATACTCTGCATACTGCCTTACTCTTCTTGGGAGAAGTCTGACTGCTCAGCCACAGCTACCAGGTAATTCTGGCTGGTGCAGACTGCTACCAATTGGGTTTACTGCTGCTCCTGTAGTCTTAATCTTTTTGCAGTGTTCCCCAAGGGAACTGCACAGGATTCTGCCTAACAGTAACCCCTCCAGCACCCTATGGTAAGATAGTGTGGGCTGGGTCTAGAAAGTTACAAAATGTAAGTAAAGTCAACTTCACTTTTCTTGGAAACCGTTTTACCAAGAGTAGGTTTTTAAACCTTTGAGAAATCGAAGAGACTTCTGTGTGCCACTGCACTGAAGGTGCTGTGTCACAATGCAAAGATGATGCCTATGGAGTTTGTCAGACTCCAAAGTCAAAAGAAAACGAGTCCAAATCACAGAAAAATACTTGAGCGAGTGGATAAAAGGTCTCACTTTCTCCAGGTTAGAAATGAAAAGTACTAGAGTTCAACAAAAATGATGGGCGTCTCCAAGGTAGAGGAGAATTAGCACATTTTTGAGAATTCCCACTAAGCCATTTGCAGTCGCCCAGGCCCCTCAGCCTGTGCTCCTCCAGGAAGCCTTTTCCTAAGCTCCTGAACTTTTTCAAATACCAACTAACTTGTTAATTACTTGTGCTATGAAGATTTGAGTCGGACCTGTTGAATTCCTATTGTCTTGGGCTCTGCTGTTTTCCTAGCAGGAAATCCTCTAAACCTCTTGCCTGGGGCATTGCTTGTTTCCCTGCAAAACTTGAACTGTAGACCACCTTCCTTGTTAGGGTAAAGACTGCCTAACTTATACGAGTTGCTACTAGTATTGCTTAACTGTGTTTGCTGCTCTTTACATTCTTCAACTACCCAAACTTGATTACTGCAGAGTTGATTGAAAATAGGTACTCTTACTGACCTTAATTGAAGTCTCACTGTGTCTGTATAAGAAAGCTATATAACAATCTACTCACCTGCTTCATTTCCTTACTATTCTAAATTAGTGTTTTATGGTGCTAGTTGATGAATACAATTCTTTGAGTTTATAACTTCCTTGTGTATATGAAATAATTCAATATTTTCTTTTTATGACTGCAAGTGTGGGTGTTTCTTTGGATCCCTGTATGTTCTGATTTCCTTGTACTGATTTGGATCCCCCATTCCTCCTCCTAAGATAATACTAGCTGCTCTGCCACTTTCCCAACCTTGGGGTACTACAGGCCTATATTAGATTTTGGGGCCTTGACACCAAGGGATGAGTTTTGTAGATTCCAAAACCAATTCGACTGTAGAAAAACATATCTGACATCAACCTACTATCGCTACCTGAGAGTTGAGCCTTGTTGCGCAGACCATATTGCCTAGGTCTACTGGTTGCTGCATCAAAAATAGATGGTATTTTAAAAACTGCCTTAACATCCATTTAGTCTAGACCAAGGTTGTCCAAGATACGGCCCGCGGGCCACAATGCGGCCCTCAAAGCCATTTCATGTGGCCCGCGAGGCTGTACAGAAAACATTGAACAAATAAAGAAATAAACCGGGCCGTGGCGGAGGACTGTTACTGCCTCTGGTGCCCCCTAAAAGAGGTGGAGGGGGCACCAGAGGCAGTAACAGACCACAGCCTGGTTTATTTATTTGCCCAATGTTTGTCGGGTCCGTGGACCCGATTAATTTATTTATTTCTGCAATGGTGGTCGAACCAACATTGCAGAAATAAATAAATTAATGGTGTCCATGGACCCGGCAAATATTGAACAAATAAATAAATAAATAAACCAGGCTGCAGAGGTAATTGGCGGTACACCACTCCTGGAGAGCAGACAGTCAGAGTTGAGGGACGGGGAGGAGGATGCAGAGGGTAGCCTGAAAATTAGCTGGGTGTCCGCATAGCACTGGAAGTTGGGGCAGAAAGTGGCGATGCGGTGGGCAAGGAGTGCCAGGTATTGGTTGAAAAGCTAGGGATAGAGGTTAGACCCCTGGGGGACACCACAGGTAGAGTAGAAGACAGAGGAGAGGAAGGACCCAAGTTGGACCTGGGAGGGTCGGTCAGAGGAAAGAGGTCAGCCACACCAGAGCCTGACCAGTGATACCCAGGTTATCACAGAGACAGTTGAGCAGGATGGCATGGTTGACAGTATCAACGGCATAAGAGAGATCAAGCAGGATGAGGACGCAAGGGGTGTTAGGATCAAGGTTGGAGAGCAGGTCTTCACGGATGTTCAGGAGAGCAGTTTCCGTGCTTCTGGCAGCTCTGAAGCCAGACTGATGGTCATGAAGACAACCAACAGACTCAGTATGGAGATTCAGCTGGGAGATGGCCAGTTTCCCCAGGAGCTTGCCCAGCAAGGGAGTGATAGAGATTGGGAGATAGTTAGGTGGGCAAGTGGGGTCAGCAGAGGGTTTCATAAGGGGGTACACAAGGGAGTGCTTCAGGGGGGATGGGAAGACTCCAGTGGCAAAGGAGTGGTTGCAGAAATCAGCCAGGGCAGGAGACGGAGTCGATGTGGTCTTTGATAGTTTTGGAAGAACGGGGGTAAACCTGTTTCGACGAGACTTTCATAGATCAGACTTGTCTAGAAACCTCGTCTGCGGAGAAAAGGGGAAAGGAAGAGAAGGAGGGAGAGGTGGCTGCAGAAGGGCCAGAGGATGAGCAGGGGGAGGGAGAGGATAGGAGGAGAGTGTGGACAGGATATCCTGAGTTTTTGAGACGAAATGAGAGGCCAGTGCTGCACAGAGGGGGCCTGGGAAGGGACAGGAGAGGTAGAGATTGCGGCAGGATTGGCCAGTTCCTTGCAGATTAGGACATTACTGGCTTACATTGGGAACAGCCAGCATAGATATGTTGCTATAGAGGCATATTTTGGGCACAACCAGCATGCCAATGTTACATCAGTGACAGTGCTGTCTCACACTGTGGACACATTGGTCATTAAAATGTGTTGTGTTCTACAATGTTCTTGTCTGCTGTTGGTGACATGGAATGTACATATTCCCCTTTAGAACTGATTGTAAACTTATGGCTTTTGGTCACTTTTCCTGTTGTAAAATGCACAATTTCAGCCCCATATTTGCCCTCCCTAGATCGTTATAGCTCCCTCGCTACGCTCGGTCGCCCCCACTATTTCAGAGAAATATCAACACATACACAATGGAAGAAATCGCAAGAAACTAACCTTTGATCACTGCCCCCAACACCAAAAGCTATCTTTGGGACTGCATGGCTGTGCCTGTGATGCTATTGTGTCAAAGGTCACACACACCATCGCTTTTGAATATATTGCTTTGGGTGAGTGTGGTCACTTTTGGCTCGCCAGCCCACCGGGTGACAAAAAGTTAATGCTTGGGCCCCACATTCAAAAAGGTTGGACAAGCCTGGTCTAGACAAAGTGTCACTTTGTATATCTTCACCTTAGTATTATTGCAGAAGGAGATCTAAAAATGAGTTGATCTCAAGTGTGTTTTTCGAGTAAACCTCACTGGCGGGAGACCGATCAGGGCACCCAAAAGCCTGCAAAAAGACTTGGGGCTTAACAAAGTTAGGCAAAATGAACTAAAATGAATATCTCCATTACAGAATCACTACTGGTATGCCGTTGAAAAGATCTGTTTCTGTTAATCGAAACAAAACATATAATGGTTTTGTGTTTGCTTTCTTCCCATCCCTCTCTCAATCAAAATAGGTGTTAACTGCGAAAGAAAAGAAAGCTCAGTGGGATGATCGGACGCGACTAACAGAACTTTTTGCAGTATCACTTCCTCAGCTGTTAGCAAAAGTATGTATAATTGTATTTTTTAATTGTCTTGAGATTGTGACTCTTCCTTGATGCCGGTTAAGAGAATTTCTGACTGGTCCAGTATTTTGGGTGTGGGAGCAATCACCCAAACTATTAAATAGATTTACATTAAAGTGCATCTGACTCATCTGTAAGTTATGTTGTCGAACAGGCACAGGTAAATGCTCCGTTGGGGGGCAGGGATGGGGGGGGGTTGAGCAGCGTGGTTAATTGTATAGTCCATGTTTTAGAATTTTTAATAAGGCAATAGCCATGCAATCTGTAACTTAGAAAATATTGCTCTTTGTTGTACATGAAGAATAAGGCAGAATTACTGCTAAGTAGCTTAGTAAATTAAATTCTGTAGCTTGGTGTGATATGATAGGTTTATAGGTATTTATAACGCACTTAATATCCAGAGGTTAAGTGGCCGCCCGGGGATCGAAACTGTGTTGCTCCGTGTTGTCATGCTTCCAAGGCGAGCATGTTGCCCCTGAGCTATCCTCCCAAGACTAGTATTGTAGTTTTCTTTGACCTATCATTTTGACAATAAAAGAAAGCAAACTTAAACAGATGAGATCTAAACCAAGATCAAAACAATACATATACAGAACACTCTGTCCAAAATGGAAAGTGACATTGCGTGGGGGGGCAGCCTACAAGATGAAGTCTTCAAGATCAATCTGCAGTAGGCAGCATCCACGGTGCTCCACATTTCAATGCAAACTCACCACATAGTATCAAAGCAGTGAGAAATGATGTAACGTTTGAGCTTTATTAAACCACAGGGGATATTTCTTTCCAAACTCATGTAGAGTCAGCAAGGTGGTAATGTATTGAGCCAGGCATTGGCCAACACCTTTTCCACCAAGGCAGTCTCCCACACCGTGCCTAAACCACCAAACCTTGATTAGCGAGCCCTCTGCCGACTTACAGCTTCTAGCCAGGGCAATGCGTGCAGCTAATAAGTGAGTATTGAGTTCAGCCTTGGCACCCTTTGATGGTTAGTGTCCAGAGCTTCCAACAAAATCACCTGGGGATCCATTGGCAGTGGTGATCCAGTATATCCCTGATCAGGGACAGAACCTCCTTCTAAAACCTTTGAGACCTGTCCAAATGCCACCACAGATGGAGATAATCCCAGAGTTGGCCACATTGTCACCAAGAAATAGTGCCATCTGTTTTGTTTAGTCGGTAGGGTAAAGGTACCACTGTATATTTCACTTTATAGCCTTTCTCTTAGTCACATTACGAGATGCAGTGGCATCCCTCGCCCAGATCCTTCCCCACAAGTCCTCCTGAATGGGGAAACTGAAATCCCTCACCATAGTACCATATAGTGGAGCCTATTAGAGAGATCTGTTGAACATCTTATATAATCTCGATCTTCCACTCAAGAGAGCCCTCCTGCACAGTAAGTTCCAAAGCAGTAAAGGGGTGTGTTCGATCCCAACCATATTGTGGTTAGAGATCCAGTGCCTAACTAGCAGTAATGGAAACGCTAGTACTCATGGACTCCAAAGGCTAACTTGCATCCTTCAAAGGTAATTGGGGTGTTTCCACCATACAGCGGTGCTTTGCCATGCACGGAAGTCACTACCCTTAAACCAGGTGGGAAGTTCGGATTGCCTAAGACCAGAGTAAGGGGCCTGCAGTCCATCGGAGCCTTCCACAATCTGTTTGCCTTCTCCAGGTATGTCAGGGAGACGATAGTGGGATGGCAAGAGCACAACCCCCCGCGCCCCCTTGCTCCTCTGAATGCTCTTGAGATAAGATAGAGCCAATAAAGGGTGCTTAGTTACAGATGGCTCAATGTCCACACAGAGGGCCCCATCTGTGCCAGTCACCCAAGTCATCAAGTGTAAGATGTTGACTGACGTGATGTTATTCTGCAGAATGGTTAAGATGGTTAGGCCACCCTAGTTATAGTGAACAGGGTAACTGTGAGAGGTTAGCCAAAACACAGTCAATGTAGCAGAAGAGAGCAGTCAATGCTTTTCTCAGGAGAGTATGATTGGGGCCAGGAGTCTACAATGAGGCCACAAAGTGAAGCACACAGTAATTCATTTAAGACTGGTAAGTACACAAATACTATATTGATTTTAGGCCCAAAACACACACTGGAAAATAAAACACGACCTTTGGTTGAATATATTAGATTATTGTTAAGATCAGCCTGACCGTCCTTCCTATAGACGGCTGTTCCGGATCTCCACAGACACCTCCACAGACCGACAGTCGGTGGGCCAGTCTGCTTTGCCGACCATGTGGCCGGGCCTTCCAGCCAGCCTACACAGTAGGGAAAGTGGGGTCGGGGTGGACATTTCTGTAAAATCTGAGAATGCCTTTCCCTTTCCTCCCTCTTTCTTCTTTAGTCTTCGTCACTTTCCCTATCCTCAGCTATGGAGAGGACTCCATTTAGGTTTTGCCCCATTTGCAAGGGCAAATTTCCTTGGAGAGATGAGCATCAACAGTGTAACCGTTGCTTGCCCTTCGATTACGACGAAAAAGGTTTTGCAGCTTGCAATCTCCTCCGTCTGAAGACATTGAAGGAGCGCTGTGTCAAGCGGTGGGTGGCCTACGGGCTGTCGAATGCCGAGTCGAGTTCTCCCGCAATCGCAGTGTGAGACAGGGGCATCAGTGACGAGCAGGTCTCAGACTTGGAAGTTGTTGACCTTTCTGCGGAGTGCTCCCGCTCTGCGTAGTCTGTCCCCGGCCCCGTCAGGCACGGCTCGGGTACTGCTATGGGACTGTACACCCCGGCGACAAAATCGCAATTCACTAAACACACAACCCCCGGCCAGTCTTCAGATTTGAAGCGGACCACAGCGCCAACGGGCACACAAAGTTTCGTCTGGGCCCGCCGACTGTCAAGAACGGCAGCCCTCCCCGGAGCCGCAGATGCGCCTACCGACTGGGCACTCGCAAGTGAAGGGCGCTCCCCCCAATATTCCAAAACCTGTCGAGATGCATTGTAGGAAGGAGTCTGCTAAGGCCCTGGTTCCCCCGAAGACTGTACAACCGAAAGTCCAGGCTACGCGTCTCCCTACTGCAGAGGACGTTACCGAAAGCATTGCGAGAATTGTTTCGGCGGATGCTCGGAAGCCTTAAGTCAAGGGATTTGACGGCGCTCACAGGAAAGCTCAAGGATTCGTCGAAATCCAAAGATAGGCTTAAGGAGATACCAGGACCCTCCGCCAAGCCTAAAGATGAGCACAGGGACACACAACCTCTGTCGGTCCCCTGAGAAGAGTTTTCGGATGGCGAAGAAGGTATTTCTTAGTCGTTGAGACAAAAATCTGGACCTTTGGCATCAGAGGATTGTATACCAGAGTGTTTCCACCTCTAGACCCTTCTGGGTCTTCTGTTTGGACTAGGGAAAAATTTGAGAGGTGTATGGAGAGGCTCGACATATTTGTAACTCTCTGAGCAACCCACCCCCAAAAGACCACAGGAAGAAGGCCCTTTCCACCCTATGGCGAAATTTCCAAGACACTCTGACCCCTCTCAGGCAGAGGATGTGTACAGTTATGACCTCACTAAGGAGGAAATTCCTGCTGAAACGCAGAATGATGAGAACCCACAATACTTATCAAACCGTTTCCAGGTTCACCCCTCTACACGACCCATGAGATCCACTCAAGTCCATTCTCTGCACATACCCAGATTCAAGCTGCATAAAGCCTGGCAGCCAAATTATGGAACATGCTCCCTATCACACTCAGAGCTGAGCCTTCCTTCCACTCCAAGTCTAAAGCCAAGAAATGGCTTTATGAGCAGGACCTAGGCACCATCCACCTATAATGTCCCTGCTATTTGTCATTATTATTGTGTGCCACAATGAATATTATGCAACTATACAATTGTTAAAACGTCATGTATATTGCACTCTGTGAACTTAAATAGTTACTACTTGTGTATATATCTATTTGTAAATTCTTGATTGTACCACCAAGAACTGTTAATTTGATTTAATGTATGTAACAAATACAATTTCATGATGCGCCCAGTTGTCTATGGGCCCCGGATGCGCTATACAAATAAAACAAATACAAATCATTTCATTGACCCTGAGGATATGCTTGAACCCATAGAGGGGTGGGGGGGGTGGGGAAACCCAGATATGGGTGACCCGCAGCCTTGGCAGTCTCCAAATCCTTCTCCAGATCCTGATGCTCTGTGTTTGGATTCGCCACAGACCACTCACACTAGACAGCCCTCTCCAGTGGATGATCAAATGATGTTTAATGCCATTTTGCGCAAAGCAGCAGAACATTTCAAGATCGCAACCGATGAAGCTGTTCCTGAAGCTGACTTTGTGGAAGACCTTCTTAAAGACAAACTGCTGGCCAGGCTATTCCTCTCCTTAACTCAATTAAAAAGCATCTGGCTGCCTGTGATGCTGGAAATGCATTGGAGGGACAGGACTTCCATGTCCTTGTCCTGTAGTCCTTTTTCATTTGTGTTCTGTATTGTTTTCTGGCCAGGAGTCCGTGTGGGAGTCCTGGCAGTGCAGCTCTTCCTGTTTTTGTGTTGGTGTACAGACCCATGGGGATACCCTTATGGCACACATGGGTGGGGGGGTACAACCCTCTGTCCCAGGTGTATGTTTATGGGCACGTGTGTGGCCCAGAGAGCAGGGTATGGGCTGGTGGCAGTTACATGCTGAATTTGACAGGTGCTCGGAGTATCCTCCATTTTGGGATATCCATGCCCTGCCATTGGAATCAGTTGATTCTTGATGGGAAACAAGATGGCCCCTGTGGCCGCTTGCTTTCTATTGCCAGTTACCTTGTTTTCCCAAAGACCTGGCAAGCCCCGACTGTCCCTTCCCCCTGAATGGCTGTTGGGCGGAAGTTCCATATATGGTATTGTAGTGAAGTCCAGGCAAGACTGGCTGGAGCCTTCCCAGTGACTGTCCTGGGTACACCCTGTGGGTGGGACCTGGGTGAATGGAGTGTGTGACCAATATGCTCTTTTTGTAGATTTCTTGTTTCTAGTATGAAACGCAATGACTGAGACAGCCCTGCCCGAAACTGGTCTGAATGCAGTGTGCAGTGTTGAATGGCTGGGTACTTGTCCCAATACACATTCCTTGCGAGTGTCGGAGAGGGAGGAGAATAGCCTGAATTCACTGTATTCCTGATTGGCTGACTGACTGCTGAATGCCCTTCTGAGTGATTGATTGCCTGAGTGTGACCCAGCAGAATGAATGGGAGATAAACTAGTATATCTGGGGGCCTCTCACTGCTAGAAATCATTCAGTAGCTGAAGTAGTAACAGATATTGAAACTGAAGCTGAATCTCAAATATGAGCCCGAAGGTGGTTGACTGCTGTTACCTTCAGCGCAATCTGAAATCCGCTGTGACGTTGAGACTGATCCAAGAGAGGACCTCTTTAGGCACCCTCTTACGGTGCTCCGAGGGACCATCTAGCACTGCTAACCCCTCAGGGAAGATATCCGCACGAACCCTGTATCCCAGACGCCCCATCTGTATTTCCTTGTCCCATGTGGGGAGTAGGTCAGGGAATTTCCACAGGGGAAGCCTTGGTGGTAGGGATTATCGGTTGCTGTGTAGGCAAAAATGCATGCCACACGCGCAGAGTGGAGGCATCCAGGTCGAACGGCAGTCGTCTTGGTAGAGTAAGTGTTGGTCTAGTAAGTGTTTTTAAATCTGAATCCGCTGCGGCTAGAGTCTCCAGTTTTACATATGTGGGGGCATGCAGTGACGTCATGGGTACCAGAATGTGGCAAACGGCGCTTTGCAACTGTCAAGTATGATTCTAGGTTTGAGGCGGTGAATCCCCCTTGGCATAGGGGTAAGTCATCTCGACCCATTTCTTACGGACCGCTTCAAAATGCCATAGGAACTGCGCAAGTAGGGCGTGCATTTTTGGCAAAGTATGGTTTTCCAGGCCAGGTTGGGACATTAGAGAATTTATAAAGCAGCTTGGGGAGTATTGTCATCTTGATGAGTGATCATTTTGCGGCAGAGCATAGTGTGAGGGCTTTCCATATATTTGTTTTGGACTCTGTATATTCTTTAAGTGAGGCATAATTGTCTTATACGAGGGCAGGGAGGGAGCGCGACACCCACACCCCTAGGTATTTGATGCGATCTGGGACCACTGCAGGGATGTAGGTCCACCGCAGTCCAAGGTTTAGTTTAGTTTCTTTATTTATACCGTGCGCCGAACCCTGGGGTAACTGGCGCCGGAGACTTAGAGGAGGTTACAACCTGATATGGACATACAATAGAGTAACAATAAGTGCAGTTGACCGGGTTACATTGTGGTCGACAGTAGACGGGTGCAGTGCTGAAAAAGTCCGATGGCGGAGTTCTTGTTGTTGAGCCATAATTTAGTTTTAGCTCTAAAAGTCCAGAAGGATGGTTCTGCTCTAAGGTTCAGTGGTATAGGGTTCCACGTTTTGGCGGCTAGGACCGGGAAGCTGGAACCACCTGCTTTTTTTAGGGAGAATTTGGGGATGGAAAGGCAGTGTGTGTATGATGATCTGGTTGGTCTGGATGAGGTGTGTTTGGAGAACTTGTCTGCCAAGTATTTGGCGGCGTCATTGGAGAGGCATTTGTGGACGATAACCAGGGATCTGAGAGTAATTGTCCCGTACAGGGAGCCAAATGAGCATCTTGTCTAAAGCTAGAGATGTGTGCATGACGTGGGATACTCTTGCATTGTTCTGAAGCACCTGCAGTTTTTTCAGATTGCGTTCTGAGGTGCTGAGAGAGTGTTACTGTTAGGGAGAATTCTCATTCAATGGCTAATTTCCCTTACCTAGCGAGTCGCTCAGCAGCTTTGCTGGATTTCTGGAGTATATTTTCCCACTTGGTAAGAGTGGACCCTTTTTTTCCCCACTCTTACTTGTGTTTTGCCATGTGCATTTCATCTGTTTTTGTGATTGTGGACTCTGGAGTACACCACTTCAGTAGCCCCCTTCTATTGTGTTATATAGCACCTTCAGTGCAGTGACACAGGGTTGCCTTTTAGACTTCCCACCAACTCCATTTCTGAGGCTGACTACTGTCCCCCAGAAAAGGGTAAAGTTGCTATTAACTTTACTTAGTCATTTAACCACAGATCCAGTACACCCCCTCTTACATGGAGTACTGGAAAGGGTTAATCCTTAGCCCTTTTTTATCTGTACCTCCTAGAGCATTGTTTCGCTCTTTTAACATTTAGACTTGGCTGGTGGCAGTGGTATCTACCCTAACTTTTCTACCACGATTATACTATACAAATGTGGTATTGTTTTAGGCCATTATATTAGCCTCGAACTTAAACCCGCTTGACCAAATACTTGGCTCCGGTTGGGTATATTCGCCATTTCTTTTTGTTAAACTCCTTCTTGTGTTTCACTTTGCGCGGCTAACCAGGTTTGCCTTCTTTGTTCACTCTCTTTAGGCGGGCTTCTGCCAAGAAGCCCTCCTCTAGGCGCCTGGGTGTCTAGGTGGGCTGAATGTGAGGGAGGGATGTAGTCACCCCCTGCATAGGGTATCCTAGGAAACCCCAGTCGCACTTTGCCCTGATTGGCTGAGGTGTTTGTCCGGGCTGGACAACCCCCCTGCTGCGTGATTGACAGCCAGGTTGTGTGAATGGGGGATTTTCGCATAAAAGGCAGGTCTCTTGGGCTAGAAGTCAGTCGCCACTGGAACTACAAGGAACCGAAAAGAAGCATAGAAGAAGACGGCTGCTGCAACTAACCCGTCCCGGTGAAGCCCTGCTGCAGTCCTGAGCTATCTACCCTTCGAAGACCAGAGAAGATCTAGTCCGGAGTCGTCTTCCCTTGAGCTTGGTTGGGATAACCAGCTCATCTTCTACAGCCAGAGGATCCTCTTCGTGGTCGAAATCGCTGCACACTGCTGTAGTAGTCCGGATAGCCATCTGAAGAGCCTCTACTGTTTTTAAGGAGCCCACCTTTTATTCACTGTTGCTGTTGCCGGCTTCATCCCTGTGTGGTACAGACCCCTCCAGACATCCTCCTTCGGATCGAAGCTCCAGGAACCGTGGGTCTGCAGGAAACTACCAGGAACAATTGCCGTGGCACCAGCTTCTTCATTGGATAAGGTACTGTGTTCTGCTCGAGAAATTGGGGTGAATCCCTTTTCTTCGCCTCCAAGGCTTGCCCGTGTCTTCCCTCCTTCTTATAACTTTTGCTTCCGCTGTTGACAATATCTAAGTACCCCTGGCTACTTTGAATTGTGAACTATCCGACTGTGTGATCCTCGACAACAGGAACCCGGTTCCACTTGACACTGCTCCGGCCTATATACTCTTGAATTTGAAGTTCTCTGATTCTGTCTGCCTTGACAAAAGTATTGCCTATGATTTTTGCCCCCAACTCTCTCTGGGTATCTCCGGTGCTAAGTGTGTTATTGCCCCGGTAACCTTTCTTGCCGCGGATACATTTTTCTTTAGCAAGACCGAACTGTCATTACTGTCAAAAAGTGATCGCAAGCGTATTCCCGGTAGCGTCTTTTATTTCACAACACTGTTCCGCTAAAACACAGGTATACTTACCTTGAAGTATACCGTACAAAGTGAATTGGTTAGTTGTAGTGTATTGTAGTTGTAGTGTATTTTACGTGTGGTTTTTGACTTAATAGAAGTGTCGTGTTCATAACAAATGGTTTAAAAATAAATGTACTTATATTTTCTTACCCGAAACCTTGAGTCAGTGTTTGCTTGAGTCACAGTAATTGTGGTCCCTACTGCTCATATACTCTTGAGAAAAGCCTGGCTGCTCCGCTACTGCTACCACTTTAACATAGTAGTACAGGCTTGTAGCAAAGGTAAAACTTGTATTGCCACCTGTATTCTTAATTGGGTGTAGTGGTCCCTAAGGGCACTGCACATGATTCTGCCTAACAGTTACAGTAGTCCATTTTTGAGAGCACTAGTGCTCTGGCTAGGGTAATGCAGCTGGATGGAGAGAGGAAGGGTTTGCAGGTGTTGATGAGCTTATTTGTATAGGCTGTGGCGTTCACCTGCCTTTTGAGCTTGAGCGCCGAGTCTAGATGGACCCCAAGAGTTTTTATTTGGCAACAGTGATAAGGTTACCGTTTATGTTGATGGACACGTAACGGGGGTCCAGTTTGTTTAGCCGTGGTGGTGAGCCGACAAGGAGGAGCTCAATAGCTTGGTGAAGATATTGTATATGGTCGGCTAGACGCACGAACCTTGAGGAACTCCGCAGAGGATTGGGATGGGGTGGGCTAAGCCCCCGGGGAGAAGGCACAGGTGGTTCTGTTGGCTAGGAAGGACTGGATCCAGGCCGTTTCCTGGTTAGAGAAAGCCGCAGATGCTGTCAGATGTTCCTTGAGGATCTGATGGTCGACAAGGTCAAAGGCTGCAAAATGATCTTGCAGTAAGAGAAGGGCAATATATCCATTATCTTTAGCCTCGTCCATCTGGATTTTTAAGTGCAAGAAGGCAGTCTCTGTTCCGTGCCTTGGTCTGAAGCCCGATTGTCCGAGGCCCAGGAGGTTCTCTTCCAGGTGCTTCTGAATTTGCAGGTAGGCCACTCTAAGATTTTTAGGATGTAGGGAACGGTGGTGATTGGCCTATAGTTGCTTGGTTTATTAGGGTCTAAGTCTTTTTTTTCTTTTTTAGTAGAGGCATGTCCCAAGCCTCCTTGAGGCTGCTAGAAGGGACTGAGCTTGATTTGAAGGATTCATTGATTAGGGCTGTTATGAAGGGGGCAAGATAGTTGGCACCTAACTGGATGATGGGCGCTGGACATGAGTCACCTTGTCATCTGGAAGGCTTGAGGCCTTTGATGATGCATTCCACTTCTTCCGTAGATACCGAGGAGAAGGGGTGGCAGGTTTGGGTTTCGGAGGAGGGTGTTGGTGGGGGGGGGGGGGGGAGTATTTGTTTTTTTTGCTAGGCTGAGCTTTTTCTGTGCTATTTTGGATTGTGGCATGCTTATTTTGTCTGCCAGGGCTTTCTGGATCCTCTTGCACCATTCTGTATCTTTCACGCAGGTTTCTGAGGGTGTGGACGGGGATTCGAGTTCCCTGAGGATGGTGAAGAGCTCCTTTGTTTTAGATTTGGCGGTCTCAATTCTCTTGTCGGAGGTCTCGTTTTTGGCCCTGAGGATGGCTGATTTGTAGGTGGTAGCTGCTATCGTGAATTGTTTTTTGTTGGCTTGGTTAGGTGCTTTTCTCCATGAGGCTTCTGCTGCTTGTTCGGCATTCCAGAGGATTTTTAGCTCTGGGGTGAAGCATTTGTTCATGTGGGCTGTCGGTTTGGCTTTGGTGAGTTTGAGGGGGGCGAGGGTATCCACTGCGGAGTCAAGAGTTTTATTATAAAGGTAAGTGAGTTTGTCCGCATCTAGGTTGGCATAGTTTGCGGGAGTGAGGATATTGTGGATAAGAGGGTGAAGGTTCTACAGGGTGGTGATACGGTTGTTCCTGGTGAGGGTTTGCGGGATGATGGTTGGGGGGGGGGTAATTGGTTGTGGTTTCCCTTGGAAGGAGAAGGACATGACGTGATGGGTTTGGCCATGCAATTGGCTCGTTTTTTAGGATGGCTGTGGGAAAATTGAGATCCGCTAACCAGTCCAGGGTTCTACCTTTATGAGTTGGGGCTGAGCTTCCGTGTTTGAACCCTAATTGGGATATAGTGTTTTCCAAGGAGAGTGCATTGGCGTTGTTTGGATCGCCGAGTCCAAGGTTAAGATCTCCTAGTAGGATGATTTGAGATCCTGTTTTTATGTTGATGGTTAGTAGGTCGGAAATCTCTTCCTCAAATGAAGAGAAGGGGGCCTGAGGGTTTATATATGAGGTGCAGAAGTACAGTTTGTGTGGCTGAGAGTTGAAACTTGGTTGACAGAAGTTCTACCGACCGGAAGCTGGGAGGTGGTGTTGATCTAAGGCCAAGGGATGTTTTGGCGATAAAGGCTACCCCACCACCTTTACCTGAGTTCCTGTCATTCCTAAGTATTGAGTAGCCTTCTCCAGCATGGGGTCTGGCATGGATTCACATGCTCATGAATATTCCCCGTCGTCAGGCTGGGAATCCTCGGTAAAGAAAAAACCAGTATCAGTTTCGTTTCTGATCTGTCTTTCGTAGTAGTAACCAATCACTGGTCTCTGCGTCATACTGACCACAGCCAATGACTGCCCTCTACCTAAGCACCGCCTCTGGCAGCCATCTTCAGATTTTTACCGCACGTTCATGTGTTGGGATCCTCGTGCTATTGCTCTCGAGCGTTAGTGCTATTTTTTCACGTTTTTTGCTCAAAAACTTTGTTTTTCGGTCAAAAGAGCCTCAAGCTCCACCGACTCTCTATCCGATCAACGGGGACCCGTGTCGGATTCGTCTGCGCCCCTCAAGGGTGAAGATTTCGTCGAGCTACGCTTTTGGAGGACTCCAGAAGCTTATCAGGCCCGGACATGGCCCAGGAGAAGGGAAGCTCGACGCCCGGAAAGCTGTTCAGGGTCTGCCCTGGATGCCAGCTGCAGAACGTCTTTAAGGAGGACGAACACTCCTTTTGTCTCTACTGCTTACATGAGGACAAGACGCACGTGGAGAAGGACTGTGCGTTTTGCGGCAATATGTCGGAGCGGACCATGAAGGACCGCCATCAACGTCTCGCCAACTGGCTGGAAGGGAAGAGCCCGTCAGGCGAGAAGAAGAGGAAGAAATCCGAGCGGTCTTCTAAGACCTTTGAGGACGCCCCGGCGACGGGGGTCCAACACAAGGCCAAGCACCGCGAGTCCGCTGGCACCGGGAGCGCCGAACGGTCGGGCTCTACGGGCGCCAGGCAGGGCGCACCCTCCCCGGCACCTTCAGCACGAGCCAACGCTCTGGGTCGGGTAAGAGGAAGGGCGAGCACCCGGCAAAGCTCCTGGAGAGGCCCCGGTCGAGCTAGAAGGCCCCATCGGAGGGGGAGCGAGGCAGTGTTCCCCCCCCCCCCCCTCAAGGATAAGGCGGTGAGCGCACCTAAGGTGGTGAAGGCCTTAATCCATCCGGCCAAGCCCTCTATCGATACTGTCGCGGCGGCCCTGGCTCAGTCTGTGGAGGCTACACCAGTGGTGGCGACCTCGGGGCTCAGTCTCCCTGCCACCTCGGAGGGAGTCCTCTTTTGTGCCCATCGATAGGACCCCCGTGAAATCCCCGGCAGGGAAGAAAAAGGGGGGGGCAGGGCGTCGTCGTAGATTCGGCTTCAACCTCGGAGGAAGAGCTGATCGAGGTCTTAAGCCACGGCCTTGGCGTGGAAGAAGACCGGCCCGTCGGGATGGATCCCGACGCAGGTGACGACATCGTCGAGGGTGCCGACGGGGCCCCTGATCGCCCGTCGGATTCCCCTCTGCCAGCGCCGCAAGACAACTCGGTGGCCATTTTGTTGGCTATACAGTCCTTATGCTCAGAGATAAGGACGAGACTACCGTTGCCGACGGAGGAACCTCTCCCATCGGGGGATCCTGAACCAGGACCTTCTGGTGTTCCCCCGCCCAAGAAAAGAAGGATTCACCCTCCACCTCCTTTTCAGCGGTCGCGCACCGTCCAGCCCTCCTCCCCGTCCACCCGAGGGGTTGATACGGGGACTGACAAGGCAGCGACGGGTACGGACGACGAGGTATACGACGAGGATCTACCGTCGTCACCTCCCACCAGGGCTTCTCCGCCCGACGAGATTGGTTCGTTCCACTCCATGATCGCCAGGGCATCCGAGCTTTTCCAACTCTGCCCTGAGGAGAAGAAAAAGGAAGGATTCCTTTATCAACGGCGCGAGGCCAAGAGGAAGACGGTCCTCGCGGTGCCTCTACTGGACAACATTTGGGATGAGGGCCTCGCCCTCCTCAAGAACCCTTCCACTACGCCAGCTAGAAGAGACCGGTACGAGAAGAAGTACCGGGTCCCGGACGCGGCCCCCCTGTGCCTCCGTGCGCAGCCTACCCCGGACTCCGTCGTCTCCGCGGCGGCCAGGAAGAAAGCGGGGGGGGGGTGCGGCCTCCACATCGACTTCCCCACCGGACGGCGAGGGAAAGAAATTGAACTCTATGGGACGCAGGGTCATCTCGTCTGCAGCGACGACGATTAAAGCGGCCAACGCCTTGGCTATCGTGGCCCGCTACGACAGGGAGCTATGGTACAAACTGGCTCCCCTGCTGGACTTCCTACCGGACGACAAGAGGGCGGATGCCCTGTAGATCCTACAGGAAGGTGAGGTGGCGTCGGACCACGCCATCACTATTGCGACGGACATCGCCGACACTGGGTTTCGCCAGTTGGGCAACGGCGTGTGCCTTAGGCGGCGTGCATGGCTCAAGGCTACGGACTTCCGTCAAGACGTACAGACCAGAGTCCTGGACATGCCGTTCGATGGGAACAACCTGTTTGGGAAAACAGTGGACGATTCTCTTCAGGCCATTAAAGCGGACACTGAGACGGCCCGGGCCCTTGGGGTTCTGCAGCAACGACGGACGCCCTTTCGGAGCAGCGGAGGCAAGGGCGCCTCCAAAGGTTCCGGCGGCGGTTTCTCCACCTACCGTCAAGCGGCCCGCTCGTCGTCTCAGGAGGCCTACAGAGGACGAGGCAAGTCTGGCGGACCCCGCCGTCGTCGCCAAGGAGGTCAAGGCGGCAAAGCCTCGTCAAAACAGGATTGAACTGACCGTGGGGTCGGGCCCCCACCGATGCACCCCGGTGGGAGGCCGGCTGGCGAGCTTCGTCAGCGTGTGGGAGTCCATCTCCACCGACCGTTGGGTGCTGGACGCCTTAGCCCGGGGCCACGCGCTCGAGTTTCAAAGAAGGTGCCCGCGCGTCCCCCCCGTGGCCAGGAAGGAGCTTCACGTCCCTCAGCTTCTCCTGGAGGTAAGGGTGATGCTCAGGAAGGGCGCCATCGAACTCGTCCCAAAGAGGCTTCGGGGCTCCGGAGTTTACTCGAGATACTTCCTTGTGAAGAAGAAGACTGGAGGATGGCGCCCCATCCTAGACCTGCGACGTCTGAACAAATTCACCAAGCGCAGAAGTTCCGGATGGTCACCCTCCAGCACGTCCTGGGTCAGCTGGAGGAAGGAGACTTCCTGTCGTCGTTGGATTTGGAGGATGCCTACTTCCATATTCCCATCCTAAAGGGGCACCGAAAATTCCTCAGGTTTGTGGTCCAAGGGCGTCACTACCAGTTCAAAGCCCTCCCCTTCGGACTACGGTCGGCACCCAGGGTATTCACCAAGTGCCTTGCACCGGTGGCGGCGCAGCTGCGCCGCGAGGGGATCCACGTCTACCCCTACCTGGACGACTGGCTCATCCGAGCCAAGACGAGGGAGCTTGCCGTGGAGCACACGGCAAGGACCGTCCAACTTCTCACGGACCTGGGATTCTCTGTGAACTACGCCAAGTCCCACCTGGTACCCGCGCAAAACGCACTGTTTCTGGGAGCGAAGCTCGACACAGTGTCCCTTCTGGCCTCCCCGTCGGAGGAAAGGACCAGGTCCATCCTGGGCAAGGTACAGCGGATGTTGGCTTCCGACGGACGCGGTCAAGGTGAGGTCCATCAAGTCCCTCCTCGGAATGATGTCTTCTTGCATCTACCTCATTCCCATGTGCAGGCTCCGGATGCGCCCGTTGCAGGAGTTCCTGGACGCGCGCTGGATCCAAACGACGGGCGGCTTCGAGGAGAGGATCACTCGACGAGAGTTTCCGCCGAGCGGTCCGGTGGTGGGGCACCCGCGCGCATCTGACGGCGGGCATGGACTTCCAGACCCCAGACCACCAGGAGACGGTGACCACGGATGCCTCACTGGAAGGGTGGGGAGCGCACACTGAAAATCTGCACGCGAGAGGCCTTTGGCTCCCGACGGAGAAGTCCCTCCATATCAACGTCCTGGAGCTCCGTGCAGTGTTCTGGGCCCTCGGGTCCTTCCTTCCGTCCCTCAAGGGCAAGGTGGTGAGGATCTTCACCGACAACACCACCACCATGTTTTACATCAGGAAACAGGGCGGAACCATGTCCCCAGCACTGTCCAAGGAGGCGCAGGACCTGTGGCATTGGGCCGTCGCCCAAAGGATGTTTCTGGTGCCGTTTCATCTGGCAGGGATAAAAAACACCATCGCCGACTCACTCAGCAGGGAGCTGCGCTCGTGCCACGAGTAGGAACTACGGCAGGATCTAGTGGATCGCCTCTTCCGACGGTGGGGCACACCCCAGATCGACCTGTTCGCGACGGCGACGAACTCCAAGTGCCGGAGGTTCGCCAGCAGGTTTCCCCAGGCGAGGAGCATGGGCGATGCTTTCTCGTTCCCCTGGGAGGGCCTGTTCCTCTACGCGTTCCCTCCTTTGCCACTGCTAATCCGGCTCGTCAACCAGCTCAAGAGGTCACGGTGCAGGATGATCCTCGTCGCACCTGCGTGGCCGAGGCAGATATGGTTCCCGGACCTTCTGGACTTGTCAGCGTCCCCGCCAATCAAGCTGCCGGTGGACGCGGATCTACTCTCCAGGGAAGGAGGCGCCATCCTCCACCACGACCCGAAATCGCTGAACTTGCAGGCCTGGCTCCTGCAGCGCTAGAGTTTGGAGGATACGACATACCGGCCGACTGCAGAGAGGTTCTTGCAAAGGCCAGGGCGTCCTCGACTCTTAAATGCTACGGACACAAATGGAAGAGGTTCTCTGTCTGGTGCCACGCACAGAAGATTAACCCTCTACGGATTACGGCTCCTCAGGTACTGCCGTACCTGCTGACGCTGGCCAAAGCTGGTCTGGCACACGCGTCCATCAAGATTCATCTTGCTACGATCTCCCGATACACCAGAACCACGGGGCGGACGTCCTTGTGGTCTCGTCTGGTGAAAGAGTTCATGAAGGGACTGTTCAGATCGTTCCCGCCGGTGAAGGCTCCGGCCCCGGCGTGGGAGCTCAACGTGGTGCTGACCAAGCTCATGGGACCTCCGTTCGAGCCTCTGCACTCGGCCCCGTTGAAGTTTCTGTCGTGGAAAACAGTGTTTCTTGTGGCCATCACCTCCGCACGACGGGTGGGAGAGATCCAGGCCCTTTCCTGCAAGGCCCCGTACTTGACTTTTCACGACACGAGGGTAGTGCTCAGGACGCACCCCTCCTTCATGCCCAAGGTGCCGTCGGACTTCCATCTCAACGAACCCTTGGTGTTGCCTGTGTTCTTCCCGTCGCCTTCGTCGCCGGCTGAGAGGACTTTGCACTCGCTGGATGTGGCTAGAGCGCTGAAGTTCTACGTGGACCGCACGAAGTGTTTTCGGAAGACGTCACAACTCTTTGTGAACTTTGGACCTGTCAATCGGGGGAAGGCTCTCTCGAAGGCTTCCATTTCCAGATGGCTCTCCGGCTGTATCATGTACTGTCATCGGTTGGCAAACCGACCGCTGCCTGGCCGTCCGAGAGCCCATTCCACCAGAGCGATCGCAGCTACCACGGCATTCCTTTCTGGTGTGCCCCTGCTGGACATATGTAGGGCTGCTACGTGGAGGTCGACGCACACCTTCACGAAATTCTACTGCGTCGATCGGGATTCCAGGGAGGAGTCCAGGGTCGGCCAAGCAGTGCTGCGCAACCTGTTCGCCTAAGGTGAGCCTGGTGAGGAGGTAAGATGCTTAATGTTGAGTTTGATGTGATGCTTAATGTTGAGCCTTTGCCACCTCCCGTGGTTGTGCATGTGTGTACTGCTATGTATTCTTTATTCATGAGCATGTGAATCCATGCCAGACCCCATGCTGGAGAAGGAACAAGTTACTTACCTGTAACTGTTGTTCTCCAGCATGGGTCTGGCATGGATTCACATGCGAACCCTCCCGCCTACCCCTCTGCGGCTCTTCACTTGGTCATACTGCCACTTCACGTGCTTCCAAATCTGAAGATGGCTGCCAGAGGCGGTGCTTAGGTAGAGGGCAGTCATTGGCTGTGGTCAGTATGACGCAGAGACCAGTGATTGGTTACTACTACGAAAGACAGATCAGAAACGAAACTGATACTGGTTTTTTCTTTACCGAGGATTCCCAGCCTGACGACGGGGAATATTCATGAGCATGTGAATCCATGCCAGACCCATGCTGGAGAACAACAGTTACAGGTAAGTAACTTGTTCCTTCTGGGATGGTGAGGGATAAGGGATCCCGTGAGGGTGAATCACGGATTTCGTGACATTAATCGTGAAGCCTGATAGTTCCCCAATGCGGGTAATGTCTTCCAGTATCCGTATCAAGTTAGTGGAGGGGTTCCTAACGTATAGTATTACATCGTTGGCATATAGGGATATGATCTTGCAGGGGAGTGTGGGTGCGGGGGGAGTGGTGGGAGCAGGTGAATTCCACAATGTCCATGATGTTCCCTGATATATTACGCCATATGCTTGATAGCTAGTGCAAAAAGAATGGGGGAGTATTAGGGAGAATTCTCTGTTTAGGCTGAATTTCCTAACCTAGTGAGTCCCCCAGCAGCTTTGCTGGATTTTTGGGGTTTATTTTTTTCTCCTGCCAAGAGTGAGACACTTTTACCCTCACTCTTGGACATGATTTGAGTGTGTTCCTTTGACTCTAGATGTGTTTAATGGGCTATGGGGTCTTTTACTCCATAGGGCTTCATGTGTTTTTGTGATGTGTTACACAGCACCCTCCGTGCAGTAACACAGGGGTGTCATAGTGACCCCCCAGTATAGACTCCATACCCTGGGACCGACTACTGTCTCCCAGGGCATGTAAAGTCACCATTGACTTTACTAGTCTTGAATTCTGAACAGAACCAGTACAAACCATCATATTGTGGATGTACTGGCTGGGGCAATTCGATTCCCCCTGGGGTCTGTTAGTCGAGGAGGCACGTCTCCGTCCAACCGGATTGTGTTTTGGCTGGTGGCAGTGGATACTACTTTTTATATTCAACCGCAAATATTTCTCTATGGGATTTTCCCATTGTTCGAGGCTACTATCTTTATTTATTTAATTACGATAGCCTCGAACATACTGCCGGTTTTTCCTGAACTGTCTTTCTCCTAACAACCAATCACTGGTCTCTCGGTCATACTGCCCCCAGCCAATGACTGCCCTCTACCTAAGCCCCTCCTCTGGCAGCCATCTTCAGATTTTTACCGCACGTTCAAGAGTTGGGAGTCCTCCTGTTTAGTCCTTGAGCTTTTACTGCGTTCTTTTCACTTTTTGGAAGTTTTACTCTATTTTTCGGTCAATCGGGCCTTGTGCTCCATCGATCAACCTTCCAATTAATGGGGACCCGTTTTTCAGATTCTTCAGCGCCCTCTCCAGGGCGGATTTCATCAAGCTTCTTCCTGGAGGCTTCCAGAAGATTTCCAGGCCTACGCCGACTGGACCATGTCGGAGGAAAAGGATTCAACTACCCTGTTATGGATTTGCTGCGGAATGTCTTTGGGGACGAGCATTCCGAGTGCCTCTACTGCCTGTACCCGACGCACAAAGAGGAGGATTGTGCGTTTTGCCAGGAGATAGCCCCTCGTATGATGAGGGATCGGCACAGGCGGCTGATTGAGTGGCTATAGGCCAAGGTTCCTGCTCTGGGTGGGTCCCAGCAGCATGCTTCTTGCGGTTCCAAGAAGGCTGAGCTGGCTTCTAAGTCCTCTGAGGGTGCCCCTCCTGCAGGGGTCCAACAGAAGGCTAAGCACCCCGAGTCCACTGCCACCGGGAGCGCCGTTGCGACGGGCTCCTCGGCGGCCAGGGAGCGTTCAACGTCTCCAGCCTCTGTCGCCAGTCAAAGCTCAGGATCTTCGGCCAAGTGGAAGTCGGACCATCCGGGGCAAACTCACAGAGGCCCAAGTCCCTCCCACCGGAGAAGTCAAAGGTGGGGCGGGGCTCCTCCGCCTAAGGAGAATGCCAAGCAGGACAAGGCTCCGGCCCTGACCGTGAATGCCCAGGTGCGCCCACTGAATGCCCAGCCTTCCATTGAGGGGGTGGCAGCGTCTCTGGCGACGGCTGCCGAGATGTCTACGCAGGATGCGACCCCTAATGCCAGGGCGTCCCTTCCTCCTAGATGGGAAGCTGCGTTTGGGCCCATAAAGAAGACCCCAGAGAAGATGCCTGTCATCTCCCAGAGGCCTTCACCGCTGTAAGCATAGAAGGGGGTTGGGGGTGTGGTGGGCCTCCAGGTATGGATCTCACCGGTCTGCAAACCATCCAGGAGGAGGGAAACATACGAAGCAGGCTCTACATAGAGTGCGCCGATGAAGGTGACAACGGAGAGGACACTGTCGAGGAAGAGCAGCAAGGAGGTGATGGCCTGGGCTCCCAGCCGGTGCCCCGGTGGCCTATTCTGCCTGCACCTCAGCTGCCACCCCCGCCTCAGGTACCTCCTAGAGACCTCTCAGTGGAAATCCTTTCGGCCCTGCATACGCTGGTATCAGAGATGCAGACGAGGATGCCTGTTGTGCCGGCGGCCCCAGCGACAGCTGACACTCCCACAGGGGAACCTGTTAGGCAGAATCCTGTGCAGTTCCCTTAGGGAGCACTACACAAGATTAGGACTACAGGTGAGAGCAATACATCCCCTTTGGTATCAGTCTGTACCACAAAGATTTAGTTGGTAACTGTGGCTGAGCAGTCAGACTTATTTCAGGAGGGAGATGAGCAGTATTCAGGGTTTACACATTAGGCCTACAGCACCATGGAACAAGGAAACACTGACCAAAGCTTTGTATTTAAAAAGTAGATACATATTTATTTTTTACACTTCCAATAAAACACATGTATCGCAGTCATCAAGCAAGTTAAATTAAGTCAAAGGAAAAAATATACACACTCACAAGTTAAATTGTAGACCAAGTGAACCAGAGTGAAAACCCAGCAAAACGGCAGTGACAACTACACACAAGGTATCCTCTAACAATTCCTCACAAGGGAGGGAAAGCACACGTTATCTAGAAATAGGTTCTTATACACCCTAGCAACACTTCCCATCAGTTTGTGAACCAGTTTAGCAAGACAGTGCATCAGTATAGGCAATACTTAAAATGAAAACTGAGCAAAATGGCATTTCACAATGATTAGAAAAGGGAAGGAAGGGGTCGTTGTAAGAAATAGGTGCACCAACACAGTTCTCAGTGAGAATCAGTCTAAAGAAAGCAGGTGTAACATGTGACCACAGTCAGTAGGCCTGTGCCAGAGTCAGTGGTACAGGGCAAGGGCCCAGGAGCAAAATGTTCTTGTAGCTGCAGTCAAGTCTTTGGTTAACGAATTTGAAAAGGTGGTTGCAGAAGTTGAAAAAGACAATGTTAAGACAGAGGGGCGGCCGACCCAACAGGTAGGGAAAGTATTTAAAACACCTTTAGGGCTACCGCGAAAAAAGGGTGGCCTGGCGGAACAATGTACCTTTAAATCAAGAAGTGGCTCCTGCGGTGCCAGTTGTTCCTGGTAGTTCCTGCAGTTGGGTGATCTAGCAGAGTAAGAGAGGCTCTCGTGGAGGAAGGTTTGAGTTACTGCACTACCCAGGGATGAAATGAGCCGCGGTGCTGCCCGACGAATAAAAGGTACGCTCCTTTAACTTGCGGTCCAGGTGGCTATCCAGCCTCTGAGTACAGGGTACGGGCGATTCGACCAAGGCAGGTCCGGGAATGCGATTGGCAAACTGGTTGGCCCCACCAGCTCAAGGGAAGAAGGCTCTTTCATGTGAAGATCTTCTCTCGCTGTGTGGAGAAAAGTCATGAGACGCTTCAGCAGGGCTTCACCGGTGGTTCAGTCGTTGCAGATGTCTTTGGCTTCTCTCCTCTTTGGTTTCTTAGTTCCAGTGGCAACGTCTTGCTCTTCCAGTCCTCAGGACCCTGCTTTTATGCAAAAAGATCCCCATTTATACAGCCTAGATGTCACTCACACAGTGGAGTGGTCTTCTTGGCGGGAGATGCTCCAGCCTATCAGGATAGAGTGCAACATGGGTTGCTGAGGCAACCCTGTCCAGGGGTCCTACTCCCCCTCCCACACAATGGACCCAATTCAGACTCGGTGGTGCCGAAAGGAGGGCTTCTCGGTAGAAGCCCGCCAAAAGGACAAACAAAGGATCCCCGACCTGGGTTAGGAGTTTAGAAAAAGACACAAGAAAGAAGTTATATTAAAGTTCTGGCAAATAAAACCTACCGGAGCAAAGTTAATATTAAAATGCACCGGCAGTATGTTAGAGGCCGTCAGAAAAAGTGGTAGCATCAAGCAATGGGAGAATCCTATAGGGAAATATTTGCGGGCGAATATTTATGGTAGTAACCACTGCCACCAGCCAGGAACTTTCGAGAGGGACTGTAGGGTACCCTCTCGAAAATTAACATGGGGGAAAAACTGTTAACCCCTTCCAGTACCTCCATAGTAAGATGCGTTGTACTGGTTTAGTTCATAGGATTTGACTAGTAAAATCAATAGGAACTTTACATGCCCTGGGAGACTGTAGTCGGTCCCAGGGTATGGAGTCTGTTTGGTGGTCGCTACAACACCCCTGTGTCACTACACTGAGGGTGCTGTGTAACACATGTGAATAAAGATGGTTCCTATGGGGTTGAGAAAGATCCCATAGGCATTAAACACAAAAATAGCCTAGAACACACATAGCAAAAATGCTTAAGAGTGGGAAAAAGAGTCTCACTCTTAGCAGGTAAAAAGAAACAAACCCTTCAAATCCAGCATAGCTGCTGGGGGACTCTATAGGTAAGGGAAATTAGCCATAGAATGAGAATAATCCCTAACAGAACCCCCAGCCAAAAAGAAGAGGGTGCACCCTCCACCGCCTCACCAAACCCCCTCCTCCCCCCCCCCCCTGTTGGGTGAGACAGATACGGAGACACAGCGACTGACGGGCACGTACGGCGGCGGGTTAGGGGACCTCCCCTCTCTGCCGCCCTGTTCTTCAACGTCGGACGATATTGGCTTGTTCCACTTGATCTCCAGAGTGTCAGAACATTTTTAGGAAGGAGGGCTTCTTAAACCAGCGCAGAGAGGCGAAGAGCAAGACCATCCTCTCGGTCCCACTCCTGGATGATATTTGGGACAAGGGTTTGGCGCTCATGAAGAACCCTTCCATGGCTCCTGCAAAGAGGGATCACCTCGTGAAGTACAGGGTGCCGAACTCTGCCCAAATGCTTCCGGGACCAGCCTTCCCTGGATTCTGTAGTGTCCGCGACGGCCAGGAAGAAGTCCTCGGGTGGTTCAGCGGCTATAGGACGACGGGTCATCTATTCTGCAGCGACTACCATCGATGCCGCCAACTCCCTCGTTGCTCGCTTGGACCGGGAGTTGTTGTTAAAGATCGCTCCCGTCATGGACTTCCTTCCCGACAAGAGGTTGGAAGTGTTGGAGATTCTACAGGAAGGCCAGGTGGCTTCGGAATGTGCCATCACGGTGGCCAAAGGCATCGCCGACTAGGGGTTCCGACAGATGGGCAACAGCGTTTGCCTTTGTCGTGGCTGACTCAAGGATCCTCCAAGGGGTTTGGCAGGGGTTTCTCTTCTCCTCCAGCATGGGGTCTGGCACGGATTCACATGCTCATGAATATTCCCAGTCGTCAGGCTGGGAATCCTTGGTAAAGAACAAATCTGTTTAGTTTCTGAACTGTCTTTCTCTTAACAACCAATCAGTGGTTTCTGGGTCATACTGCCCCCAGCCAATGACTGCCCTCTACCTAAGCCCCTCCTCTGGCAGCCATCTTCAGATTTTTGCCAATGTTCAAGTGTTGGGAGTCCTCGTGTTATAGCTCTCAAGCTTCTACTGTTTCGTGATTTTTCTAAGTTTTGCTCTATTTTGCGGTCAATTGAGCCTCTAGCTCCATCGATATATCATCCGACTAATGGGGACCCGTATTTCGGCACCTTCTACGCCCCTCAAGGGCGATTCTTCGTCAAGTTCCCTTCTTGGATGATTCCAGAAGATTCTTGAGGCCTACACCGCATGGACATGGCCGAGGATAAAGGAGACTCAACGCCTCTGTTCAGGATCTGCCCAGGATGCGGGCTCTGGAACATCTTCCAGGACGATGGGCCCTCCATGTGCATTTATTGCCTACATTCAGACCGATAGCACGTGGAGGAGGCCTGTGCATTCTGCAAGGACATGGTGCTACGCACCATGAAGGACCGTCGCAAGCGGCTCGCCGAGTGGCTGCAGATGAAGACCGCAGCGCATGGGCGTAATTTAAGGGGGGACAGGGGTGTTTGTCCCCCCCCCAACTTTCATGGCACACCATGCTGTCCCCATTCATTTGGCTTGGGCACCATTTCTTCAGATGTCATGCCCCCCCCCCCCAACATTTTCAGCAAAGTTACTCAACTGCCCCAGCGGCAGGTGAGCCCTGGCACAATGCTACTCCCAAGAGGAAGTCTGAGCTGTCTTCTAAGACATTTGAGGGCTGTTAGGAAAAATTCTCATAAATGGTTGATTTCCCTTACCTAATGAGTGCCTCAGCAGCTTTGCTGGATTTCTAGGATTAATTTTTTTCACATGGTAAGATTGTAAGCCTTTTTTTCCCATTCTTACATGTGTTTTGCTATTTGTATTTCTACTTTCGAGGGGATTGTGTCCTCCGACGTATTCCACATCTATGACAGGTAATCACCACAGCTGTGCTGATTACCTGTCATAGATGTGGAATACGTCGGAGGAACCCCCATCGAAAGAATGTTACCAGGAAAGAAAGTAACTTGTTATTCTTTGTTATCTTGGGCACTGGAGCCTCACCTACTCCATGTGCACCACTTTTTGTGTGTTACACAGCACCTTCAGTGCAGTGACACAGGGTTGTCTTTGAAACTTCCCACTGACTCAATTTTTCTGGGGCTGACTACTGCCCACCAGAAACAGGTAAAGTTGCCATTAACTTTATATAGTCACTTTAAACCACAGGCCCAGTACACCCCATCTTACATGGAGTATTGGAAAGGCTGAACTATTATCCCTTTTTGTATGTGCTTCTTGGAGCCTTGTTTCGCTCCCTTAACGTTACGACTTGGCTGGTGGCAGTGGTATCTACCCTAACTTTTCTACCGCGGTTATCTTATATAAACGTGGTAATGTTTTAGGCTATTATATTAGCCTCAACCATAAACCCGCTTGACCAAATATATTTTATTTTGGTTCCAGCTGGGTTTATTCGCCATTCTTTCTCGTCTTTCTCTCCGCGCGCCAAACCGGGGATGACTCCTTTGTTGGCTGTCTTTTTGCGGGCTTCTGCACAGAAGCCCTCCTTAAGGTACCTGATAGTCTAGGTAGGCAGGATGTAAGGGAGGCCTCTTCGGACCCTTGTCATGGGTTCCTTTGGTAAGTCTCACTCTTATCTTATTGGCTAAGGGGACTGGACTTGCCAGGCCAGCCACCCTGCTGTGATTGATAGCCAGGCTGTATGAATGGGGGAAAACTGCATAAAAACCAGGTCTCTGGGACTGGAAGAGCAGTCGCCACTGGAACGGAAGAACCAAAGAGGAACTGGAAGAAGAGGACCCCTACCACGACTGAACCGCCCGATGAAGCCCTGCTGCAGGTCCAAATCGCCAGAATGCAACGACATAGAAGATCCTCCAGGAAACTTCTTCCCTTGAGCTTGTGGGACCAACCAATTCGCCCAAACTACAAGCCAGGACCCCTCCTCTGGTTGAATTCGCTGTACAGAGCTACAGTGCGCGGGATAGCCAAGAAGGTCGGACCTTGCTTGGGTTTTAAGGAGCGCACCCTTTATTCGTTGTTTTGCTCTGTTGCTGGCTTCTTCCCTGGGTGGCGCAAGACCCTCCAGTCTTCCTACTTCTGATCAGTCCGACAGTTGCTTCAGGAACCGTGAGCCTGCAGGAACCACCAGGAACGTCCGCCTCAGCTATAGCTCCTTCTCCGTTTTAAGGTACTGTGCAAATCCGGTTGTCCGTTTCGTTCAACCACGGTGAAAGTATTTGAAATCTTTCCCCAATCCGAGGGCTTGTCCTTCTCTTCTCTTTGAACTAACTTTTCTACCAACCAACCTCGTCCGGAAACCGTGCCACGAACTTTACAGCGAATTACCCTGAACTGTATTATCTTGAGCAAAAGACTTTGAACCATTGACTTTGGCCCTAAGACTTTTCTATCTGGTTTTATCATTGTAGTCTCTTGCTCGCTTGCTCTGAGTACTTACTTGTTGGTGTGGATCCTTTACTGTTAACTTGTCTTTCCATCCCTTTAAATTGCTGGAGTACCATTTTGCTCCCACTTCATTTTGTGAGCTTAACTTGTCTGATATTTAAGGGAAGCTGTGTGGTGTATTAATAGTGTGATTTCTAAACTGCTTAGAAAGGTGTAATGTTATACAACTGAGAGTGAAATAAATGTATATTCTTTTACTTGAAAACCTTGAGTAAATGTTTGCCTGAATCATAGTAATTGCTGTCCTTTGTGTAACTATTTGATACTCCTCACTTACTCTTGAGATAAGCCTGTCTGCTCTGCTACTGCTAACACTTTAACTGTGTAGTACAGGCTTGTACCAAAGGTGAAATTGTACTGTCACTTGTAGTCTTGATTGTGTGTGGTGTTCCCAAAGGTATTGCATATAATTCTGCCTAACACTGGGTTCTAGATAAACTATGCGAAGTCCTGCTTGGTGCCATCGCAAGACGCTCTGTTTCTGGGATCCGGGCTCACCACAGTGTCGCGCCTGGCTTTGCCGTCTGAGGACAGGATAAGGGCCATCCTTGGCAAGGTATAACGGCTGTTGGCCATGGAAATTCCCAGGGTGAGGTCCATCAAGTCCCTGCTCGGCATGATGTCTGTGATGCTGGAAATGCATTGGAAGGACAGGGCCTTCCTGTCCTTGTCCTGTAGTCCTTTTTCACAGGTGTTCTGTATTGTTTTCTGCCCATGAGTCCATGTGGTACTCCTGGCAGTGCAGCTCTTCCTATTTTTGGTTTGGTGTACAGACCCTTGTGATACCCTTATGGCACCCCTGGGTGAAGGTACAACCCTGTGCCCCTAGTGTATGTTTTGGGCACCTGTGTGTACCCCACAGAGCAGGGTATGGGCTGGTGGCAGCGGCATGCTGAATTCGATAGGTGCTCGGAGTATCCTCCATTTTGGGATACCCACGCCCTGCCATTGGAATCAGTTGATTCCTGATAGGAAACAAGATGGCCCCTGTGGCCTCTTGCTTTCTATTGCCTGTTAGCTTGGGAAGCCATGACTCTGTCCCTTCCCCCTGACTGGCTGTTTGGTGGAAGTTCCATATATGGTGTTGTGAAATCCAGGCCAGACTGGGTGGAGCCTTCCCAGTGACTGTTTGTTGTGGGTACACCCCGTCGGTGGGACCTGGGTGAATGGAGTGTGTGACCAATATGCACTTTTTGTTGTGGATGTCTAGTTTCTGGTATGTGACACAATGACCGAGATGGCCTGCCTGAAACTGGTATGAATGCAGTGTGAAGTGTTGAATGGCTGGGTACATGTCCCAATACACATTCCTTGTTGTGTCTGAGAGGGAGGAGCATGACCTGAATGCACTGTATGCCTGATTGACTGGTGAATGTCCTTCTGATTGATTGGTTGCCCGAGTGTGACCCAGCAGAATGAATGGGAGCTCAACTAGTATATCTGGGGGCCTCTCACTGCTAGAATTCGGTCAGAAGCTGGAGTTGAAACTGGCATTGAAACTGAAGCTGAATCTCGAATCCGAGGCTGAAGAAGGTGGTTGACTGCGGTCTCCCTTCGCCGAAATCCAAAAGCCGCCGAGCCGTCGAGACTTATCAGAGAGGACCTGGTAAGGCGCCCTCTTCCCGTACTCCGAGGGACCATCGAGCACCATTAACCTTCGCCGAAGCTCCCTGCAAGTCAGACCCTCGACAGGCTGCCGGCCGAAGACAGGGGCCGCCGATGCCCGTCGAAGCCTTGTTGCCCAGTAGAGAGGACCGATTAACGCTGTGCCGCCCGGAGCCACACGCTCCTTTGCCTAAGACTTTTGATTCCCGGACACGCTCGACCGCACCGCCGCCCGCCTAATCCCGCCGGAGAAGGCCAGGCCGTCTGCTAGGCAGAATCCTCTGCAGTTCCCTTAGGAAACACTACATACAATTAAGACTACAAGATATAGTACAATTTCACCTTTGGTTCCAGCCTGTACTAGACAGTAAAGTGGTAGCGATGGCTGAGCAGCCAGACTTACCTCAAGAGCAAATGAGCAGTAATAGGAATTACACAAAGGGTTACAATTACTGTGACTCAAGGTTTCTGGTTAAAAACATAAGTACATTTATTTTTAAACCATCTGTTCACCAAACACTTCTCTTCTATTAAATAAAACCACACTCTAAATATACTACACGCAACCAATTCCTCTTGTTCAGGTCAATTCAAGGTAAGTGCATTAGGATTTGACAGACTGGTGTTTCGAACAAAGACGTTACTGTGGGTTAATACGCGATCACTTTTTGACAGTAATGACAGTTCTGTCTTGCGAAAATAAAGCGTACCCGCGAGAAGAAATGCACCCGAAGTCAAACACACTTAGCACATAGAGTTAAAACAAGGGAATAGTGGATAAAAATCATAGGCAATACTTTTGTCAAGGCAATAGAATCAGAGGACGTTTTCTAAGAGGCAGATAAGTCAATAGGCCTGCGCCAGTGTCAAATGGAGCGGGGGTTCTGTTGTCGAGGATCACACGGTTAGAATAGTTCAAGATTAACGTTGCCAAGAGTACTGGATATTGTCAAAGGGAAGCAAAAGTTATAAGACAGAAGGAAGAAAGGACAAGCCTTTGGAAAGGAAAAGGGTTCACCCCGATTCCTCAAGGTCGGAAGGAGAAAACAACCAAATAGACACAGTACCTTATTCGGATGAAGAAAGCTGGCGCTATGGCAGTTGTTCCTGGTAGTTCCTGCAGACTCGCAGTTCCTGAAGCTTCAGTCGTGGGGACAAGGACGACGTCTGGAGCGATCTGCCCTACCCAGGGATAAAGCCAGCAGCAGCAAAGCAACGATAAATAAAAGGTGCGCGCCTTAAAAACAGGAGAGGGCTCTTCTGATGGCTATCCGTACCACTACAGCTCAGTGCAGCGATTCCGACCCAGAAGAGGCTTCTCTGGCTGTAGAAGGTGAGCTGGTTGATCCCACCAGGCTCAAGGGAAGAAGACTCCGGACTGGATCTTCTCTGTCGTTGAGGGGTAGATAGCTCAGGACTGCAGCAGGGCTTCACCGGGATCCAGGAGTTGCAGCAGCCGTCATCTTCTCCACTTCTCTTCGGTTCTTGTAGTTCCAGTGGCGACTGACTTCTAGCCCAAGAGTACTGCCTTTTATGCCAAAATCCCCCATTCACACAGTCTGGCTGTCAATCACACAGCAGGGGGGTTGTCCAACTCGTACAACCACCTCAGCCAATCGACACAAAGTGCGACTTCTGTCTCCAAGGAGACCGTGTGCAGGGGATTACTAAACACCTCCCTCACATTCAGCCCACCTAGACACCCAGACGCCAAAGGAGGGCTTCTGGACAGAAGCCCGCCAAAGGTCGGCGAACAAAGACGGCAAACCTAGTTTGGTGCGAAAAGTAAAACACAAGAATGACTTTAACAAAAAGAAATGGCGCTAAAACCCGACCGGAGCCAAAATAAAAAGTATTTGGTCAAGTGGGTTTAGATTTGAGGCTAATACAATAGCCTAAAACAGTACCACGTTTATATACTATAATCGCGGTAGAAAAGATAGGGTAGGTACCACTGCCACCAGCCAAGTCTAAATGTTAAAAGAGCAAAACAAAGCTCCAAGAGGAGCAGCTAAAAAGGAGTAGGAATTAAACCTTTACAATACTCCATGTAAGATGGAGTGTACTGGGTCTGCAGTTTAAATGACTACATAAAGTAAATGGCAACTTTACCTGTTTCTGGGGGACAGTAGTCAGCCCCAGAAAAATGGAGTCAGTGGGAAGTCTTAGACAACCCTGTGTCACTGCACTGAAGGTGCTGTGTAACATACACAAAAAGTGGGGCTCATGGAGTGTTGTGGCTCCAGAGCCCAAGATCACATAAACAGTAGAAATACACATGGCAAAACACATGAGAGGGGAAAAAGGTTCACACTCTTACCAGTTGGAAAACAATTAACCCCAGAAATCCAGCAAAGTGGCTTAGGGACTCACTAGGTAAAGGAAATTAGCCATAAATGAGAATTCTCCCTAACAGTCCTCTTCCCCAGCGAGACCGTTGCAGCCTGTGGAGGTATCGACACTGGCGTCGACTCGTTCGGCCCCAGGCCAGTTGGACTCGAACAATGCTTTACCGTCTTATCAGCCTATGCCTGTAGCGGCGTCGACACCTACAGCGTGGATTTTGGCGTCAAAGCCCTCGGCTGTCTCGATGTCTATGTTCTCGAGGCCCTCGGCGCTTTTTGGGCAGCATGTGTCTGAGGAGTTTCCTGGGGAGTTGGTTATGCCTAGGAAGGTTTCCTCTAAGTCTGGGAGGCCGCTATTGGGCTCCAGGCCCTCTTCTGTCACTTTGCCTGGGTTTTCTGACCCTTTGCCTGACATTTTTGAAGAGCGGAAAGGTCTGAGATTGCAGACCCGGCTTCTCGGATTGAGGCTCCGGGATTGTTGGATGACAGTCCCTTGGAGGAGTTGAGGCAGACCCTCCGTGATGCCAGTGGCCTGGATACTTCTCCAGAATTTGAGTTTAGTAGGCCTGAGCCAGGGGTTCATGCAGACTCTTCCTTCAGGCGGCTCATGTCTAGGGTTGTCGAATACCTGGGGTGGTCCAGTCCTCCTAAGGATTTCATTCAGGATGACCGTACTGACATCTTGGACCATGGTCCCTCCCCGCCCCCGTGACCCGGTATTGCCCTTTCATTTTATGTTGCAAAAAAGGGTGTCATCGGCTTGGCAGGCCCCGGAATCGCTTCCTGCGGTCAATAAGATTTTGTCGAAAGTACCACCCATCTGTTAGCGACCCCACCTATTTGTCTACGCACACCACTCCTGAGAGTTTGATGGTTCAGGCGGCTACGGCCACCTCGAGGCAGCAGGTTTACCCTACCATCCCTCCGGATAGGGACGACAAGCGCTTCGACGGATGGGCTTAAAAGGTCTTTTCTTCAGGGAGTATGGCACTGAAAGCTGTTAACTCCATATGTGCCTTGGCAAGATTTACACTCTGTGGAACTGTGCTTCCTTAGCGGCTGAGCATATTCCCGAGGGGGAGTAAAGGGATGGCTTCCTAGCCGTCATACGTGACGGCAAGGATGCTATGTGTGAATCCCTTCAGTCGTGTTTGGACACGCATAGTGTGAAGCGGTCCATGGCTGTGAGCACCGTCTGTTAGGGAGAATTCTCTGTAAGGCTAATTTCCCAAACCTAGTGAGTCCCCCAGCAGCTTTGCTGGATTTTTGGGGTTTATTATTTTCTCTCCTGCTAAGAGTGAGATTCTTTTACTCCCACTCTTCGACATGATTTGAGGTGTTCCTTTATCTTTCCATGTGTTTTATGGGCTATGGGGTCTTTTACTCCATAGGGTCTCATGTGTTTTTCATGTGGGTTACACAGCACCCTCCGTGCCGTAACCCAGGGGTGTCGTAGCGACCCCCCATCATAGACTCCATACCTTGGGACTGACTACTGTCTCCCAGGGCATGTAAAGTCACCATTGGCTTTACAAGTCCCAAATTATGAACAAAAACCAGTACAAACCATCATATTGTGGACGTACTGGTCGGGGCAATTCGATTGCCCTGGGGTCTGTTGTTCGAGGGGGCATGTCTCCGTCCCCCCCTGATCGAGTTTTGGCTGGTGGCAGTGGATACTACTTTTTATATTCGACCGCAAATATATCTCTATGGGATTTTCCCATTGTTCGAGGCTACCACCTTTAATTATTTAATTCTTATAGCCTCGAACATACCGCCGGTTTATTTAATATTAATTCCCCGGCTGGTATTTTTTGCCAGAACTCTATTCTAAAATGGCGTTTGTTCTCTTCTGTGACTCCAACCCAAGTCGAGCCCTTTGTTCCACTTTTTGGCAGGCTTCTCCACAGAAGCCTCCAAAAGTGGTGCCACTCTGTCTGGGTACCACAGAGGGTGTGGGAGGGGGTTTAGGCACCCTGGACTGAGTTACCTTGGTAACTCAAGTCACACTCTTGTGTGATTGGCCCAAGTGGTGAGCCCGCCGGCTCACCACTTAGCATGTTTGATTGACAACTAGGCTGAGTGAATAGGGGTGTGCTGCATAAAAGCAGCACACCAGTTTGGTGACTGGAACTTCCCAAGTCGCCACAGGACCTAAGAATCCGAGGAGGGAAAAGCTGAGCCGACCTGCAACGACGACACCACCGGTGGAGCCTTGCTGAACCATCTCACCACTTTTCCCCGACGACGGAGGAGATCTCCAGTCCGGAGAGTATTCTTCCTTTGACTGGTGGGGATAACCAGTTTTGCCTTCTTTTCATCTTCCTGGAGCATCTCGTGGCCGGCCTTGCCCGTGCCAGGCACCCCAGCAACCGGAATACCACGGTTTACCACTGCCGCAAAGAGAAGGGTAGTACCTTTTAACCGAAGAACTCCGCGGCTGGTTTCTTCCGTGGCAGTGCAACGACCTTCATCTTTCATCCACGGCGAGACCTCTTCTTCCTCTGGACGAAACGCCAACTTGCACCTGCTTCCAGGAACTACTGCCCCCGCTGGAGCTTGCTTCAAACGTAAGGTACTGTGTCCCGCCTGGCTTCCCTTGCGACAGATTGTTCGGGGTGACAGTAAAGCCTCGACTTTATAACTTGGGCTAACCTGGGACAACCTAGCTAACTTTTCCTGAATTTCATCCTTTTTGTGCGAACTATCTACAAGACTCTTTGGGCATAACCCCACTGTGTGAACCTGGACACCTTCTGCTTGCTCTCTCCAAAAGCGGGCCTTGCAATTGACTTCCTGGCTCCCCAGTAGAACTCTGCCTATCCTGCCTTACTGTGGTTCTTTTTAAAAGTATTGAAACTTGTGTGCTTCCTTAACTCTGCCTTTTTCCCCCCTCCCTTTCTTTATAACTTATTAGAGTCATCTTATGTTAAGCGCTCACCTCTGTCTGAAAATAAGTGGAGTTTCTCACTAAGACTTGTCTAGTAAGTGAATAGGGTTGTGTATATATATATATGATAGTGTCTGTGTGCTGAATTTACTTACCTCAATTTTGCTAGTGTAAATCCCAAGTGTGACTTTAAATAAATAATTGTATACTTTTACACCAAAGCTCTGGTCAGTGTTCGTTTGTGCTACTGTGTCTCTGTATCTATGGTGTATACTCTGCATACTGCCTAACTCTTCTTGAGGGAAGTCTGACTGCTCAGCCACAGCTACCAAGTGAATCTGTGTGGTACAGACTGCTACCAAATGGGTTTACTGCCAAACACCTGTAGTCTTAAATCTTTTACAGTGGTCCCTAAGGAAACTGCACAGGTTTCTGCCTAACGCCGTCCTACGCAGATTTGCATGGCTGCGGAAGTCTGGGTTTGCTCCCGATATGCAAGCCTGTCTTCTGAACATGCTCTTTGATGGTATTCATTTATTTGGCAGCAAGGCTGACTAGGTACCTGAGGTTTCAGACCTCCAAAGCTGCAGCAAAGTCTTTGAGCACTGTAGTACGTCAACCTCTGCCTTTTCGTCCTAGGGGACAGCATTGGAGGGGAGGTTCCTTTAGTTTCTACTCCTCTTTTGGTAGATCGAGAGGAGCTGCCAGTCAAAGGGGCCAACGTAAGTGTACCCATGGTGGACGGGGTACTCGGGGTGCCAAAGCCGCTCGGGCAGTTGCCTCTTTGCCCTCAGGCGCAGCCGCTCCAGCTCAGTCATGAGGCCATGTCCCATGGTTCGCCGGTTGGGGGCGGAATTGCGCAGCATCTTGGAGAATGGCGTGCCATTACTTCAGATGTGTGGGTTCTTGATATCATAGCCCACAGCTACTGCCTTCCCTTCCTGCAGCGGCCTCACGACAATCCACCGGGGAAGCTCTTTGAAGCATCCCGATTCGTTTTTTGCGCAGGAAATCCTATCCCTGCTGGAGAAAGGCGCCATAGAACTGGTGCCTGTAGCAGAGAGGAACAAGGGGTGGTATTCCCCTTATTTTTTGATCCCAAAGAAAGACTGGGGATTGAGACCCATCATGGACTTGCGTTGGTTGAACAATCTTCTAAGGAAGGACCAGTTCAAGATGGTCACTCTTTCTCGAGTCCTCCAGGGCCTTCAACTTCAGGATTGGTTGGTATCTCTGGACCTCAAGGATGCTTAATTTCATGTGCCAATTGATCCCAAGCACAGGATGTACCGGAGGTTTGCGGTTGGCGATTTGCACTTTCAATTTCGGGTCCTGCCATTCGGATTGACCTGCGGCCTGAGGGTCTTCACCAAGCTGATGGTGGTTATGGCAGCGTACCTCAGGAGAGGGGAGATTTAAGTCTACCCCAACCTGGATGTTTGGCTGATCAGGGCGCGTTCTCTCTAGCAAGCCCTGAATCATCTATCCATCACCTGCCATTCCCTTCACAAGCTGGGCTTCTCCCTAAATTTAAAGAAGTCACATTTGACACCTTCCCAGCGGCTCCAATACATCGGAGCAGTGCTCGACACATCCCTGGGGCAGTGTTCGCCTCCCCAGGTAAGGGCTCATCACATTCTGCAGATGGTGGACAAGTTTCAACGTGCCCAGAGTCTCCCGGCTTTCGAATTCTTAAGGTTGCTCGGCCTCATGGTGTCCTGCATTTTTCTGATGCGAGAGGCCAGACTGCGGATGAGATCCCTGCGATGGGCTCTCGAGATACAGTGGTTGCAGTTCTCCGGCAGGATGTCGGATCCCATTCAGATCGCTCTGTCGCCCAGGATCTTCTATGGTGGGCCGACGAAGGAAATCTGATGAAAGGGGCACCGTTTTGGCAACCGTGGCCAGAGGTGACGATCGTGATGGATGCATCCCACACAGGATGGGGCGCTCATGCCAAGGAGTTGACAGCCAGCGGCCGTTGGTCTCCGTTGGAGTCAAGACTCCACATCAATTTGTTAGAGCTGAGGGCCATCAGGCTGGCCCTGAAAGTTTTTCTGCCTTCTGTGCGGAGAAAGACTGTCCTGACTATGATGGACAACACAGTGGCCATGAATTACCTCAACACAAAGGGGTGGGGGCAGGGTCACTCCCGTTGTGCAGGGAGGCGATGCAGCTCTGGTTCTGGGCCATCCAACAGGAAATCTCGATCTCAGCAGTTCATCTGGCCGGAGATGAAAACGCGGCGGCGGACGCTCTGAGCAGGCACAAGTGGGGGTTGGGTCAGGAAGTCCTTTTGGAGATCTTCGGCCTTTGGGGAACCCCCCAAGTGGACTCTTTGCCACCAGTGTCAACCGGAAGTGCTAGAGGTTCTGCTTGCGGGAATTTCCCCCAAGAGGAGCCTTAGGGTCGCGTCTGTAGTGGAGTGGTCTTTCCCACTCCTGTACGCGTTTCCTCCAGTCCCCGTCTTTCCTCAGGTGTTGCGGAGGTTCGTTCCCCAAATGATCCTCATTGCTCCGGATTGGGCCAGGAGAGTGTGTTACTCGGACCTTCTCGACATGTCCATCTGCCCTCCACGCCGTCTTCCCTACCGAGACGATCTGCTCTCATGGGAGAGGGGGGGGTCAGGTTCTCCATCCAGAGGTTTGGTCTCTCAACCTTCATGCTTGATGTCTGAAAGGTTGAGATACAAGTATTGGAACCTCCCGGATGACGTGATGGAAGTGTTGCTTTCGGCCAGGTGGCCCTCAACAAAATCCTTGTACCGTTGGCGGAAGTTCTGCGACTGGTGCAGGGGTCAGAATGTGGATCCTTTCCAGTGTTCTGTTCCTATGGTGTTGTCTCTTCTTCTTTCTTTCGCCCACAAGGGCCTTCAAGTGGGTACCATTAAGGATTACCTGGCGGCGCTGTCTATATTTAAGCGCTCGTCTGAAGAGTGTTCTTAGTTTTAGATTCCTTTTGATTTCACAGTTTCTGAAAGGACTGTATTTTTCCACCGTCCCCTTTCCAGGTGCCGGGTTTGGATTTGAATTTGGTTTTAAAGTTTCTGATGGGTGCTCCATTTGAGCCCTTACACTCTTGTCCGCTGAGACTGTTGTCTTTTAAAACTGTTTTTTTTAGTTGCGCTTACGTCCGCACGCAGAGTGAGTAAATTGAATGCGCTTTCTGCCAAGCCACCCTTTGTTTTCCCTAAGGACAGTGTTGTCCTGCGGGTGCGACCTTCTTTTCTTCCGGAGGTTGTGTCTGAATTTTATTTGAGCCAGAAGGTTATTCTTCCGGCTTTTCCTTTGCATCCTGGTAAGGAAGAGGAGAGGCCCCATAGGTTGGATTCTAGGAGAGCTTTTATCTTTCACGGATGTCCAGGGTCAGAGTGGACGATCAGCTCTTAGTAGGTTATGCTCAACACCGCTTGGGTCAGGCTGTTTCCAAACATGGATGTTGTTGACCATTACTGAGTGCTACCGTTTGGCGGGGAAGGACCCTCCTGTAGGCTTACGGGCTCACTCTACTAGGGGTGTGGCTGCCTCCACTGCTCTACAAAGAGGCGTTCCTATTCAGAATATTTGTGAAGCAGCCACATGGGCTTCTGTCCATACTTTTGTTAAACACTTTTCCCTGAATTCCATCCATGGGCAGGATTTGGCCTTTTGTAAGGCGGTCCTCTAGTCAGCCATTTGAGTAATCTAAATTTCACATTCTAATTTCTTTCCCTCCTCCATACTGTGGTACTGCTTTGGGAGTCTGTCATAGATGTGGAATATGTCGGAGGACACAATCCCTTCGAAGAACAAGTTATTTACCAAACTGGTAACGTTCTTTCAATGGGATGTTCCTCCGACGTATTCCACATCGCCCTCCCAGCCTGCCCCTCTGGAGAATTTTCTCTGATTACAGCTTCCATTTCCGCAAGGCTAGTTATACTGGCAGGAGACTGGTTTCACACATTCTGGGGGAAAAAACTAAACTGAGGCAACGGGCGCAGTGCGTAATATATATTTATTTCTGATGCTTGTGGAATCTGCTTAGATCACATGCTGTGCATAGGCCGACATCTAGTGGAAGCTGCAGAGTATTAGTTTGTTTTTCGAAATTCAAAAATGGGCGTCGACACAGGGCGTGCCAGTAACACTATCCTTAGTGTGACGTCGACTGTACCCATGATCCCTCACGCGTGTAGGACCCTCAGATTGTTTTTTTCCGCCATACTTGTCGGAAGCATTGCGCTGAGTTCCCTGTCTTTCAGCCATATTTTGCTAAATATATTAATTTCCCCGTTATTCCACTCCCACTTCGAGACATCAAAGTTCGAAGATCGACACCGGTCCGAAGAAAAAACCGTCGAGAGCTGCACAACAGACTTTGGGCCTCTGAAGGCCTCTAGCCTCGGCCCGGGATTTGGAAGGCCTTTGGCCTCGGCCCTGCAAGTAGGGAGAGTGGGGCGTGGTAACATACTCTACACTCTTATTTTTCCTACACACACTAGCCTGCTGCCACAGGGTGCGTATGGAGGGTACCCCTTTTAAATTTTGCCCCAAGTGCAACCGGAGGTACCCTTGGGTTGACAAACACACCACCTGTAACCTCAGCTTGCCGAGGGATCACTCCGAGGCAAACTGCAGAGCGTGTAGCCGGTTCAAGGCTAAAACAATAATAAAGGACCGCTCGACCAAACTTTGGGCCCACCACGCCAGGCAACTCGAGGCCATGGAAGCAGAGGGCGCCTTCAGTGATGGCAACGACGCTGTACTTTCGGACGGCGAGGGCAAAGGGGTGTTAAAAGACACCCAAGCGCAAGTCCCCGACCTCGGAAGATTGTCCGGCAGGGCAGTTATGGGGAACACACCCGGCGACACGAGCACTACCCACACCACTTCTACTCCTAAACACTCGAAGTCCAACCGAGACTGGACACGCGTGTCGAGTTCTCGGAAAGAGGCACAAAGAGAGCGGTCCACTAATTCGGTGTCCTCCGGGCGTTCCCGGTCAAGATCGCCACACGACACAAGGCAACAGTCCACAGTTGCCAGAGGTGCCTCACTCACCAAAGTCACGGAGGTACGCTCGTCAGAAGACTAATCTGACCTCCAACCCCAGGCTGAACACCAGAAGTCTGCTCCGGCAGACCGTTCAGCGGCTGCTTCCGAGTCCCGACGTGCTCACTCGAAGGAAAGAGACACTACACCCGAATCTCGACACTAGGCATCGAAAAGCTCGGAGATGGTGAAAACATCATGGAATTACTCTTCTACTCGTGGGGAAGAGGGTAAACAGCAGAAGAAACCATCTCACCCTTCTTCTGCACCACAGACACATAAGAACAGTTCAATGTCTTCAGATGAGCATAAATCCAAGACCCCTGTCCAGACCCCCTGATCCAAACAAGGAATAGAAGGGGAACCCTCTCAGGAAATGGTCATTACCAGCTCCAAAAAATGGACCAGTGAAGATATAGTAATGACTAGAATGTCCTCCCTAGCTGACTTCTACTCCAAGAACCCAGAGCACTTCCTCACCTATCCCCCAGACAGTGCTACTCCTTTTAGGATCCAGGGACCCTCAGCCCCCTACTAAGAAACCTTGGGTTGAGACTCCAACTCAGGGACTGATTTCAGACCCTTTTTATATGCAGCCTTACAATCAGTATGGTGAGGATCCACAACAGTACGATGAGGATCCAGACTTGGTAATGTTGGATGACCAAACTGGGGTGGACTATTATGGGGATGACAAGGGCCAAGAGGGGGAGGAAGATGACGTTGCAGAAGTCTACAGGATAGACTCTCCTGTTCACAAAGAACCTCAGGTTACCGACTCTCCAGTAGACAACCAGCCCCTCCTAAAAGAGGTCTTGGCTAGAGCGCCAGAGCACTTCCGCATAAACACTCAGGGGGCACCGGAGGAGAAGGACTTTGCAGAAGAACTAGTGGGAGAGTAGAGACCCATTGCCCAAGCCATTCCAATTCTCAAGTCCATCCAACGGAGAATTGATCCTTCCCTTCTTACACTCAACCTCACCAGGGCCGTAAACCCCAGAATCGAGAAACTCGTCAGGGCCGCCCAGTAGACCCACTTTACAGAAGTGGTCAACTGAAGCCCAACTCCTTGGTAGTTACTAACACCAGAAAGAGGGTGGGGACACTTTTATCATCTGAGGCCCCCCCAGACAAGGAGAGCAAGAGAATTTACGGGTTGGGAAGGAAGGTAGCCTCCAATTCCGCTTACCAGACAAGGATTGCCAACACCACCACTCTGCTGGCAAATTACAATTGCCACCAGTGGGAGCAGGTAGGTGCCCTCATTGACTCCGGACCGGAACCACTAAAGGGTCAGTTGGCCCAGGTTGCGTCGGAGGGGAGAGCCGTGTCCGGTTGCATCTTCAAAGCAACCTTTGATGCTGCAGATAACGTGTGCAGGCTCATAGCAGAGAGCACGGTCATTAAGAGGCATGCTTGGTTAAGACAGGGTTTACACCCGAGACACAAGCATCCCTAATTGACGTGCCGTTGGAACCGAATCTCCTATTTGGCAAGGCGGTTGAGGACGCATTAAAAACTGCCAAAGATGAGTATGATTCTCTGAAATCCCTGGGACAGTTGACCAACAAGCCCCCTTATCAAAGAGGCAATGGTAATTTTCGTTGCCCACGCGGCTAAAATTCACAAAAGGGGCTCCAATTATACAGGGGCAGGGTACATCATGGGGTAACAACCAGCAGACTAACTAGAGTTACGGCAGAGGAAACAAAAGGGGCCGTGGAAGAGGTAGAGGCAGCCCCAGCAGAGGCGGCACGCCTCCCGCAAAACAGTGACGCTGCGCTCAGGGTCCCTTCTCATGCATCCCCAGTAGGGGAACGAATTTCCAACTTCACCCAAGCTTGGGAAGGGATCACATTAGACAGATGGAAAGAATTCGGAATCTACTACTGCAAATTCCTCTATACCAGCCCGGTCGCCAGGTAAGGGTGTGCAAAGCGATGCGTTTGCTAGGCATGATGGCGTCCTGTATTTACCTGGTCTCCCCCACGCGCACCTGCGCATGCGACCCATGCAAGAATGGTTGGCGAAACAGTGGTCTTAGGCAAGTGGTCAGTGGGACGATCTAGTGGTCATTTCGCCAACACTTGTACAAAGTCTTCACTGGTGGACAAGAGAGAACCTGTCAAAGGGGAAACCCTTTTACAATCCCGAAGTACAGGCTGTAGTCACAACAGACGCATCCCTGTCAGGGTGGGGAGCACACCTCCTTCACCACACAGCTCAGGGTCTCTGATCTCACACAGTAGCCAAGAATCATATCAATCTGCTAGAGCTTCTGGCAGTAGTCAGAGCGCTTCAAGCATTTTTGCCCCACCTGTTGAACCTGTCAGTGCAGATCCTGACAGACAGCACTACAGCGATGTTTTACCTAAACAAACAGGGAGGGACTCGTTCGCCAAATCTGTCCAAGCTTGCCCAGAGAATTTGTATATGGGCACTCAGATGGAACATTTACCTGTCATCTCAACATGTTCCAGGGAATCTCAATTTGCTAGCGGACGCTTTGAGCAGAGATCCCCTCCCCCAGAAGAACACGAATGGTGTCTACTCAGAGAAGTTTTAGAAGACGACATCTCACAGTGGGGTTTCCCCACTACAGACCTATTCGCCACAAGCGAAAACGGGCAATGCCCAGGATTCGCATCCAGGTCCTCTCGGCCAGACTCCAAGGGGAACACCCTGTTAATGAACTGGTCAGAGATGTTTGCCTATGCTTTTCCACCAACTCCTCTCATGAGGAAGGTGGTCAACAAGATGCACAGGGAATCGATGACGCTCATCCTAGTTCCTCCCATGTGGGCAAAGCAACCGTGGTTCCCACACCTACGCAGACTAGCGGTGTGCAAACCCATCAGACTCCCGTGCTGGTACAACCTACTGTCCCAGCACCAAGGTCAAACGGTGCATCCTCAACCCAGCTCAATGAACCTGGCAGCATGGCTCCTGAAGGCATAGAGTTTGGACATCTCAACTTACCACAATGATGTATGGACATCCTAAAAGAATCTAGGAAACCTAACACGAGGCATGGTTACTTTGATAAATGAAAATGATTTGTTATCTGGTGCCAGAATAAGCAAATCAACCCGGTTGATTGCACTCCTTTCAATATTGTCACATGCTACACATGCTGGACGCAGGGTTGATATTTAACCCACTCAAGGTACACCTGGCAGCGCTCTTCGCCTACACCACCTCCCAAACAAGGTTTTGTGGTGGCAGGTATCGGTGGTTAAAGCCTTCATGGAAGGGGTAAAGAGACTCCACCCTCCAATTTCAAACCCACCACCTCGATGGGACCTTAATGTGGTGCTTGCTAAGCTCATGGGCCCACCCTTTGAACCCATGCATAAAGCCAGTCTCAGACACCTGACCTATAAAACTGCCTTATTAGTAGCCATTACATCCATAAGAAGGGTCAGTGAAATTCAGGCTCTGTCAGTGCAGGATCCTTTCTTTACTGTCCATAAGGATAAACTGGTTCTACAAACACACCCTAGGTTCTCACCTAAGTTAATTTCTAAATTCCACGTTAACCAGTCCATTGAGCTTCCGGCCTTCTCCGAAGAACCCAAAAGCTCTCCTGAGGGGAAACTACACACTCTAGATGTGCGAAAAGTGGTCCTCTACTATGTAGACAAGACCAGGCCACTAAGAAAAACAGACCAACTGTTTGTCTCCGTAGCTACAGGCAGAGAAGGAGATCGCGTCTCTACAGGTGCCATCTCCAAGTGGATAGTCAATTGTATCCAGCTATGTTGCCCCCTTTCTGAAATGACACTGCCTTTTACGCCAAGAGCCCACTCTACAAGAGGCAGTGGGGCCACTCTGGCTTTCATTACAAATGTACCCCTTGACACCAAAAGCAGCTACATGGAGCTTTATTCACACTTTTACTCAGCACTACTGCATTGACACTCATTCCAAGACAGATACTCAAGTGGCACAAGCGGTTCTAAGACATTTATTTGCTCATGACCCTTCTCACATTCCACCTCCTTCTAACACTGCTCGCTAATCTATGCACAGCATGTGATCTAAGCAGATTCCACAAGCCTCAGAAGGGATACATTACTCACCGTAATTGTATTTCTGATGCTTGTATCTACTTCGATTCACATGCGCCCGCCCTTCCTCCCCTCTGAGAGAAGGCGCATGGATGCTTGTAGTCTTATCTTTCTATCTGCTTGGATAATCTGTACTCGCGCTACTCCTCATGCTACCTCATGTCAGAAAAAATCATGGGTACAATGGACGTCGCACTAGGGATAGTATTCCTGGCACGCCCTGTGTCGATGCCCATTTTTGAGTTTCGAAAAACAAACTGTAATACTCCACAGCTTCCACTAGATGTCGGCCTATGCACAGCATGTGAATCCAAGCAGATACAAGCATCAGAAATACGGTTACAGTGAGTAATGTATCCCATATAACATCGGGTGACGTCGACCCTCGACGCAGGCCCTCGAGGGACATCGGCTCGACGCCATCGACGCAAGATCCCCTCTGCTGAAAAGTTTCTGAAGTGCACAGCTGTGGACATTACATGTCATAGATCTGGAATACGTCGGAGGAACATCCGATCGTAAGAAAGTTACAAGTTTTGTAAAATAACTTGTTCTTCTCCAGCATGGGTCTCGCATGGAGTCACATGCGAACCCTCCCGCCTACCCCTTTGCGGCTCTTCTCTTGGTCCTACTGCCACTTTACGTGCTACCAAATCTGAAGATGGCTGCCAGAGGAGGGGCTTAGGTAGAGGGCAGTCATTGGCTGGGGGCAGTATGACCCAGAGACCAGTGATTGGTTGTTAGGAGAAAGACAGTTCAGAAGTGAAACTGATTTTTACTTTACCGCGGATTGCCAGCCTGACACAGAATATTCATGAGCATGTGAATCCATGCCAGACCCATGCTGGAGAAAAACAGTTACAGGTAAGCAACTTGTTCCTTTCTTGGTTTAGAGATTTCTTGAGAGTTGTTTACCACAAGACTTCGATTTAATGTTCACTTGTTCTTGTCTTGCCTCTGAATGTGTTTAGCTCCAGTCTTGCGCAGCTACCAACCTGGTTTGGTACAGCTAGTGAATAAACAAAACATGCATTTTTCTAATAAACGACTGTGCCAAATGTTTTTGTGACTAGGCAGTTGTTTTTTCAGTAATGGATAAGTATTTGCAATGTTATGGATTATTTATAAGTTTGATGGAAAAGATTGTCTCAGTGTGCACTTGTACACATTTGAGTGTGGTCTATACCTTCTACTCTTCCCTCTCTCTACATCGTATTATTTTACTGACTCTGCAAATAGGACCATAGTTCCATCATTAAAATATGGTTTACTTGTTAACCAGTGTAGGGATAGGATAAAAAAGTCTGGGTTTTCAATGCAAAACAGCTAACTGTATTGCCACTTGCTTTACAACCATATCCATTTTATAGATTGCACATTATTTTCTGACTCTGATAACATTTTACACAATTTATTTTCATTTAATCATGCTCATCTTTTACTTCTCTCTTGCAGTATTCTGTAGATGCTGAAAAGGTGACTAATCTATTGCAGTTGCCACAATACTTTGATTTGGAAATCTACACAACTGGGAGGTTAGAAAAGGTAAGGCAATTCAGAAAGTACGATTTTGGAGGCTTGAGCATTTGAGTTTGTCCACATTGGAGCTTAGATTTATATTCTTAAAATAATACTCCTATGTACTGTCCTGCCACAACTAACTCTGGTAGCCATCTTGTTTTTTTGATGTCTTATTGTGCCCCGACTTCATGTGAACTGTGTGCCTCTTTTCAAATCATCACTGAAGACTGCAGCACCTCTGTCTATGTGCTGCCTTGAAAACCCATTCAAGTGCCTATAATGTCCTTGTAAATTTTAAAACGCTGCTGGCAAAGCATCATGCTTTGTAGGGCTGCCCCATTGTGTATTAGTTTTAGCTGCCCATACTCCGATGCCCTGTTCCTTTCCTCCATCCTGTATGGGCGTCTCTCGCTAGGGACGGGAACAAAATCTTTTTTCACCAGAAAAATAACACTTTCTCTTTACATTTTTACACAAGTGGCGATAATGCACTATAACTCCACCCACCAGCACCACACCTCAGTCCTCTTCTGCGTTGATTGGAGCGGACCGCTTTCAACAGTTCTTCTGCTGGCTTCAGCAGGTGCCCATTGTGCGATGGTTCCTTTCCCACCTCGGACCAGCACGCGTTCTGCCTCGGGTGCCTTGGGGGAGACCACAGATGGGAAGGCTGCTCTGCTTTTGTCCCTCAGAAACCCTCGTATTCTCAAGGACTTTACTTGTGAGCATTAATGAATATGTACACAGTAAGACCAAAAAAGTAGGCATATCCTTCTCAAAAGCACTCTGCAGGGGCAACTCCATCCCAGGGAAGCCCATTGAGGGGAGGGTTTAGTCGGACCTTCGCAGCGGCAGTAAGGACACCGAGGCTCTTGTAGCTACTGGCTTAACGGCCTAGGACGCTAAGGGACCTACCGGTTGTTAGGGAGAATTATAATTTCTGTGCTAATTCCCTTCACCTTAGAGACCCCCAGCTCTTCTGCTAGACTTTAGGACTTTTTTTAAAAAAAAATTGGTTTTATTGATTTTCAACATGAGTATAGCAGTTTCTATTGCATAAATCATAAAACAACTTTAGGTGCAATGCGTTCTGTTCAGAATAACATATCTCCAATCTAAACATTACCCCCGATCCCCCACCCCACAACCGTTGAGGTAACAGATGATCCCATTACTGTCCATAAAGGATGGGAGGAGATCATTGGCAAATTCGTTGATGCAGACAGAGGTACCACATCTGAATATTTAGGATTAACAAAAACATTGTTGGCAGATTGACAAATTAGAACTTTGGCTATGTCGTGGTGCACACTTCACTTCAGCTACTGTATTTGGCTCGGAACTCAGACCTGTCAGTGGAGGTGCGATCTCCGTGAATGGCGGCTGTCAGCCTGTCCATAGTATAGATATTGCGGGAGACATTTATCCACAGAGACTTTGTCGGTAAACTTGCTCTTTTCCATACTGTTGTGAGGCAGGCCCTGGCCGCCAACAAGAGTCCATTTGTCATTTTGGGTACCTTAAGTATATGTTCTTCCGTTTTCTCCAAGCCAAACAAAATCAAGAGTGGTTGCTTCTCCCTCTCCTCCCCCTCAAGCTCTTTAATCCAGCTGAGCACTTTGTCCCAGTCTGCTTGGACTGCCCTGCAACCCCACCACATGTGCCAGTACTCTGCTTTCTGGCCGCACCCCTGCCAGCAGAGCGGACTTACATCTTCATACATCCTGGCTAGTCTTAACGGGTCGTACTGCCATCTATACAGTAGCTTGATCCCATGCAGTTTGTACTGACAGGAAATAGAGGTTTTCGAGGTCCTTCTGCATATCTTGAGCCATGTCTTCGGGGGGAGATTCCTCCTGAGATCTTTTTCCCATTTATGTTTCAGGGTGGTCGAGGGGGTAATGTTAGTACCAATTAGTGCTGCGTACATTGTGCTGAGGCCCCTGGAGCCTACGTACAGGTCTGAAATTATTTCGAACGGGGTGAGGTCTCTGTAGGGCCTCCTTCCAAACCTCTCGGGTCATGACGCCTTTCAGCCGCGGATACAAAAAGACTGAGAGTGGTCCTATGCCTAGGGCTTCCTCTAGCTCCTGGATGGTAATGAATGCGTCATTTCTCCGTAGTTGCCCTGCCCTTTCAAGCCCAGTCTCGTACCATGATTCGAAACTGCCTGTATCGGGGATATCGTCCCTGACACCCGGCACCCATAGGTGTGATGGGGGGAGGGCCATGTCGTGACTCCTTTCATTCCTTTGTTTGGTTTCCATATGGCCCATATGGTCCCAAGGATGGGGTGGTTTTTAATGCGGTTTCGTAATTGGGGTCCCGGTACCCATAACCATTCTCCCACAATAAATGGCCGAAGGTGGTAATTATCTAGACTTATCCATTGGGGTTCTTTCTGTTGTCTGAACTGCGGGATTAGCATTCGGAGTTGGGCTGCTTTATAGTAGAGCTCTATGTCTGGGAGGCCCACCCCACCATCATCCTTTCGAAGGTGAAGCAAAGCAAGGGGAACCCTGGGTTTTCTGTTTTTTTTTAGTGGTTGCAAAGAAGTTTTGGGGTAAATGGATAGGGAGCATTTGGAATAGATAGAGTAGCTTTGGGAGGATCACCATTTTAATGGTATTGAGGCGACCCATCCATGAAACGGTGAGCCTTGTCCACCGTTCAATATCGTTCTGGATTGTGTGTAGTATCGGGGGAAAATTGGTTTCAAAGAGGCCGCCCAGATGTCGGGTCACATTGATGCCCAGATACCGCAGCGTGGTGGGACGGACCTTCATCCCTAGAGGTGCAAATCGTTCCACATCTAAATCCCTACTCTTGTCAATCGGGAGAAGGACCGACTTCCCCGTGTTAATTTTCAGGCCCACCATTGACCATACTCCTCAATTATTTCCATGGCTGCTGGTATCGAGCTTAGGCGGTTGATTGTGTGCAGGAGAATGTAGTCTGCATATAGGCCTAATTTATATTCCTGTCTCCTACTTTGATTCCTTCCACCATTTTATCGAGCCTTAGCTTCTGCACAAGTGGTTCAAGGGACAGTACGAATAGTATAGCTGATGGTGGACAGCCCTGCCTGGTTCCTCTTTCCAGTGCGAACCACCTTGAGTAACCACAGTTCATGGCCACAGAGGCTTTGGGGGTGGAGTATAGTGCCCTAATAGCGCGGGAGAGTTTAGGGCCAAGGCCTATCCAGCTTAGAACTTTCTCCAAGAACTCCCAGTCCACCCTGTCGAAGGCCTTTTCGGCATCAAGAGACAGGAGGGTTGGGTCATCGCTCCCCTTTTGTGCCTCGTGTATCAAGTCTGTTTTCCTCATCGTATCTGCTCCCTGCCGTCCCATTACAAAGCCGACTTGATCTGTGTGTATCAATGTAGGTAGATGTGTTTCTAGTCTGGCCGTTATTACTCTCGCGTAGATTTTGGCGTCTATGTTGAGAAGAGATATGGGGCGATATGATCTGCAATGTTTTGGATCTCTTCCTTCTTTTGTGAAGACCGTTAGAAGGGCCTGGGCGAAAGATGGGGGTGCTTGTCCTGTATCGAAGATGCTGTTGAACAGGGTAACTAGGAAGGGGGTGAGAAAGGCAGTGAACGTTTTGTAAAAGCCGCGGGTGACACCATCATCCCCTGGTGCCTTCCCAGACTTAAGGCGTTTGATGGCATCTGAGACCTCGTCTCCTGTGACCAGTGCATCAAGGGCTCCAGCCTCGGAGTGTGTGAGTGTAGGGATACCTGCCCCTTTGAGATGGGCGTCTACGCTTCCCATTGGGGGAGGAGGGTCACATGTATATAGGTCTTCATAGAAGAAGGCGAATGCCTCTTGTATGCCTTCCGGGGTGGATTCGAATGTATTTACGAGAGTGCAATCTGTCCTTTCTATAGTGTCCACCCATCTTTCTGCCCTTTGTGCGCGAAGCCTTGCCGCAAGGAGGGCATCAGCCTCATCTCCCTTCTCAGAATACTTTTGCTTCAGGTATTGTAAGGTCTGTGACACCTTGCCCATTTCCAGGGTTTTTAGCTCCTCCCTTAATTCCTTCACTACCGTGAGATGTGTGGATCTATTCTGCGGGGATGTCTGAACTAAGCTTTCTGCTGCGTCTAGTTTCTGTCTAATGTTTGTCTCAATTAAGGTACGTTCTTTTTCCTTGCACCTTCCCTGATCAAGATCCCACGCCAGGTGGCCTTAGCCGCTTCCCATACATTCACTTTTGTAACTTCATCTGTATCGTTGGTCATGAAAAACTGTTTAATTTCGATTTCCGGTTCCTCTCTGAAGGCCATGTCCGACCATAGTGTTTCATTACACCTCCACTTTGTGTTGATACGCCACGACCATGTCATGGTCAGACCAAGTAATGGGGTGTATGTTTGCACTTTCAAGTATTCTCATTAGGCCCTCGGAGAGGAACACACAGTCTATTCTTGTGAGCGTCTCGTGGGGGATGGACCGGAATGTAAATCCCTAATCTAAGGGGTGTAGGAGACGCCAGCTATCGGAGAGGCCGTACAGGGCAAGGGTGGTTTTGATTTCCGCAAATAACTGTGTGTGAGAGGGTTGGGAGGGTCGAGAGTGCTTTGCCTATCCATGGTGCTGTCCATCCATGTGTTGAAATCGCCCCCTAGGATAGTGTGGCCTTGCGCTTTATTAAACATCCATTCGGTTAACTTGTGCAGGAATCTTTTGGCCCTGATTGGGTGCATAAATTGTGGCGAGGGTTATAATTGTGTCCCTAATGGATCCAACTATCGGCATGGCCCTACCTTCTGTGTCGGACCAGGAATTCAAAATCTTTATACGGATGCTTTTTCGAATTAGAATTTCTACACCTGCCTTTTTGGGGATACCCGAACTCCAGAAAGTGTGCCCAATCTGCTGGGGATCCCTTTCTCACTGCCCCTCTGGTATTTGGTCTCTTGTAGGAACATAATATCGACGTTGGACCTCTTGAATTCTCTCGCTACTAATGAGCATTTGGTGGGGGAATTGAGGCCTTTCACATAGTGTGCATACACGTAGCCGTTGATGTCTAGGTTTTGTCGCCATCGTGATTAACTAGTGTGGAATGGCACTCTAAGTGCGTCTGCCTCGTAACTTCTGTTCTGGGTGTCTGCCATATGTCTGCCTCCATACTAGCAAGCTGAGTCTCACACGACTTTGAGAGGGTCGCTAAGCGTCCCTGGTGCTCAGCATTCAATGGTTCCAAGGGTGTCTCTCCCTCCCACTTTCCCCAGTTCACATCTGTCCCCTCTGACCCTTTAGGTTGCATTATCCCTCCCTCCGAACCCCCGAAACTACACAGCGTCCGATCCGGCTGGGTTATGTACCCAGTCGTTTTCGGACCACCAGCGGGAATACATGTAAAACGTAACCATGAGCCCCCAACTCCCCCCTGCAATATAAGCACACATTACCAAACTGAACTGCATTTTTACATTTGGTTCTTAAACACGCAATCCCGATATCGGGCTTCAGACAAGTCACCTTATGGGTGATCATTGTTTCTGTTACTTTTTGTCACCTCCTACATCTCCACGTTCCCTAAATTGCCCCCATTGTCCACCCATCTCCACTTTCTTTACTGATCACAGAAGCGGCATGACCACCAGCGTGCATGCATACTCTTACCCTTGTCCATTTCGTAAGTGGATCTTCTGCGTGGGGTGGGGCGGGAAGAGGGGGGGGCAATGATGTGACAACTGCCTGCTGGTGCTCAGTAAGCGTCGATCCGATGATATCAAGGGCCGTTAGTCAGCCCGGTGCTTGTCGTCTGGTGCACCAGTGGGGAAGAGAGGGTAGATATGGAGTCACAATGGATTTAGTGCTCGGCTTCCTGGGAAGTGTTCAACCTTCTATATTTCCTAGAGCCTTGCATCCTCATTCTACGTGGGCCTTTAGTGTTCCAGCCTGTTGTCTCAGACCTTTTCTCGCTTTGGGTCGGTTCTTCCCCCGAAGCGCCCAGTAGATCAGTAATGCAGCACCGGATATCCTTTTCGGGGACCAGTTTTATGGTGTTACCTTCCCACTCAAAGGAGAGTGGTTATGAAAGTTATGAATAGTTATGAAAGCGGGCAAGCAACGTTCTCGGACCCCCCGGTCTTCCACCCATCCTGTGGACACGATCAATCTTGGGCTTATCAACTGAGTCGTCGTTGAAGAGTGTTTTCATTATTTCGTGCAATGTTCTCTTCAGATCGACTCAGTCTCGCCTTCCTTGTCTGGGATTCTGAAAATGTGTATATTATTGCGCCGTTCTCTGTTTTCCAAGTCATCAATCTTTAATCGGAATTCTTCTTCTCTGGCTTCAAGTTCGGCAATTTGCACGTCCATTTGTCTTTCCAGAGTATTCAAGGATGACTGATTGTGCTCAACTTCTTCAAGTCTGTCCTCCATTTTATCCATCCTCTGGGTGATTTTATCAATTTTGCCGCCAATGTCCGCTCTCATGCTCCTCATTTAATTGAGGATATCAGCGACGTCCGCTTTAGTTGAAGCTGCCTCTGGTTTCGGTGATTACATGGTTGCGGCTCTGTATGGTCGATGGCTATCTTGTGGTGGTGCGAACTGGTATGCAGCTAATCTCTCCTTGACATTCATGCGTTGGGTTTGGTGATATTTGGTCGAGCAGACCTCCCAAGGGTATTGTTACTAACAGATAGGAGGGTTAATTCATGGTACTACGGTCACCTGAGAGTGTATCGGCTTGCCAGTTGAAGGGCATTGTGTCGGGGGGCCCGGATTGTTGGGGAGGCCAGGGTTCATATAGCACCTAGGTACGTCAGCGGCCGTCCCCACCGCAGCGTTAGGTTTCTGTGGGTTGGGATGTCCCTGAGGTGGAGGTTCCGAGAAGGGAACACGCCCTGCAGTGCGCAGGGGCCCAGAGGTTAGTGTAGCTTTCGCCTTTGAGGAGGGTAATTAGTCCATTCCTTGTGGCGAGGATTCCACCCGCACTTGAGTTGTTTGTCTGCGCGCTATTCCCAGCCGGCCAGCTTCGGGGGGCTACTGGCCCTGGGTCTCGCTGTGGTTCCCTCCTGGTGAAGGTGCACAGACCGCCATGGTCCTAGGGCACTTTATTTGTTGCGACCGGTTTCTAGACAACATGGGCGCTTGGGCTCAGTGGTGATGTCTTCACTTGGAGCCTCTGTGGATCTTGTATGAATTAGTCTCCTGTGAGGGGAGGGCAACAGCGGTCTCAGTCATCGCCAACGTCCCACTCTTCAATTTATGATGGTTGTCCTGCGTGTTCGTGTGAGGGGTGAGCCTCAATGCGGAAGTGAGGCGCAGGGCCTTGTGGTGCGATTAACCCGGGCCTCGGGGGGTGCTGCTTCTAAGTGGACCAACGTGTGGCCGTGCTCTACCGTGTGTCTGTGCCAGCACCCCCGCGTCGTGGGGGGAGTTGGTGTGCGCCAAGAACGTTGTGGTAGTAAAGGATCAATTGGGTGCTTTGGTCGGGCCCTGTGGTAGATTAGGACATTGCGCCTCACGGGATGCACAGGTCGAGTCCATTGGGGCGCTGCCTCCAAACACGCAGGCGAGTGGCTACGCTCCGTCTCCTTGTTTGCGCTGGTGGCACCTTACCTTGGAGGTGCGAGGCAAAGTCCGCCCAAAGTCTGCCCTGCGCCCGAGGACCAGCGGCAGGAGGGCGAGGCACCCCGCAGCGGGGTTCTCTAATGTGGCCGTCGGGCGCGCTGGAGTTCGCGCTGGCGTTCGCGTTGGATTCGCGCTTTCTATGTCTCGATGCAAGCTCCAACGGGCGCTCATGAGGGTCCGCTCAAGACGCTCCAGGGAGAGCACACGATGCACGGCAGCAGTGGGGCAAGGGGTGTGGCTCGCTGGAGCCGCTGTGATGCAGATGCGAGCTGAGGGCACTGCTCGGCGGGTTGCTGACAAACAGTGGGAGGCAGGAGCTCCGAGGCCTGTAGGGTTTCGGTTCCTTAGAATCTCAGACCGAATCTCGGCGAAACTGCTTCCGTTTTTTGTCGGGTTTTGTCTCGAAGTGTGGGGGGGGCCTTAATGTCCCTGATCTGATCGGTTCGTACTTTAGGGGGTCCATAAGAGGGGGCTCATGCCACTTTTGAGGACCTCAGGACAGCGCTCACGCGGAGGAGCTTGCCATCCGTGCGCCCCCTGGTGGCCAGTCCGACTTTAGGACTTTTAACCCTGAGGTGAGTGAGCCTTTTCTCACTGTCTTGTGTGTTTTCAACTGATTTGGTTTTTAGATTTCCTTTGTTTTTGGAGTCTGATAAACTCCATAGGCATCTACCTTTTGTAGATGTTGGTTGGATGTTGTAGATGAAGGTGTTGACACAAAGCACCTTCAGTGCAGTATTACAGAGAAATCCTTTTGATTTCTCATGAGGTTTAAATACCTTTTCTTGTGTGAACTACTGTTCCCAAGAATAGTAAAGTGAAATTGACTTTGCTAACCTTTTTACCTTTGTAGATCCGGCACACCCCACCTTATGAGGAGTGCTGTGTGGTTACCTAGTGGCCCGTTTTCCTACATTCTCATGTAGAACAAAATGTATGCTACCCACTCTACTTTAAATGGCTGTGTAAGTGTTTTTGGCTACTTGTATTTACGGATTTGATTTGTACAGCTCTCCAGCTCACATTTACCCCTCTTGGGGTAGCTTGGCTGCTCAGTCACACTGCCAACCTGTGTAGTACAGACCTATACCAAAAGGTGGGTAACCTAATACCAAGGAGCTAAGCATTGTGTACGGTCACACAGTGTGACTGCACCAATTCCTAACTAACGGTTCCTATGACTCCGGTCACGTGGACCACTTCGTACCCGACCCTCACGGGGCAAGCACAGTATCATGAGGGCATGTACTCACAAGGTGGGGCAGACAAAAGTCCTTTACTCCGCAGTATTGCACCCAGGCTGCTTTCAAGGATCATTTTTTTCGACAGGTTCTTGACCCTTATGCCGTCCCCACAGATGGGTTACATTCTTAAAGGCATAATTCAGGAGAAGCTGCCGCGCCACACTGCCACCTCAGCCGGTGCCTGCACAGCCTGTACCTCCACCACTGCCCATGCCTCTGGTAGTTCCGGTCGCAGCGCCTACCCCTAGAGCTCCAGCGCCTGGGCCAACTCCAACAGCAAACCTAACACCCGCAGACCACTTGGCCCCTTCTAACTTGGGTGACCAGCAAGAGGCTGTTGAGGAGCAGGAAACGCTTTTTTTGGCTAGGGAATTTCATGATCGGATCACTTGCCGAACAGAATACCGGGGCATCCCTCAGCCCCAGAAGGAGCTGCCTGAGTCGGGGGTACTGGCAGAAGTACTCGCCATGCATCCCGTTGCAGGAGGCTCTGGTGAAGAACGGTTGGCTCAAACCCCATTCCACTCTGCCAATAAATAAAAGGCTAGATGTAAAATTCAGGCAGGTGGAGGGCGACACTCTGCTCTTGTCAGTTCACCCGCAGCCACTGTTAGTCATTGCGGTCGCTTCTATGAACGCCAAGGTTCATAACTCTACCACGAGCACCTCAACTTCAGCACTACTGGGCAAAGAAGAAAAAAATGCTCAAGCCCTATGGGAAGAAGGTGTACTCTAATGCAGACCGGCCTTCCCCGATTCTATACTGGCAGCTGCTAATCAATGGCTGTGGAGGGAAATTGCAGACTTCTTACTGGACATTCCAGCTGACAAATGAGCCCCCTTCAAGGCAGGACTCACTAAAGCAAATATTGTGGTACAGGACGACATGGAAGCCACAGTGGCTCACATACTAACCTCTAGCAGGGCAATCTGTATGGCGACTGACATGCGAAGGATGGCATGGCTCAATGCGACCAGATTCAACCCTGATGTTCAGGAATGAATACTAGACCTGCGTTTCGAGGGCAGCGACTTGTTCCATTCCACCACAGACAAGGAACTCTCCAAGAGGAGGAGCAGCTCGCAGATGGCCAAATCCCTGGCCATTCTCACCAAACTAGCAGCCAAAATCTTGGCACAGGGCCATTTGCTCAGAGGTTGGTCCTTGGGTGGTTTCTGGGGATTTCCAGGATTGCTGGGCCAGGCAACTGGACAGATCGCCAGCCAACATGGGCGAAAACATCAGAAGTCTTCACACAAGGGCCATTTTCAGTCCCCCGCCCAGTCTGCCTCCAACCTAAAGAAGCAATGACTGCTCGTTTTTGATCCACAGCACCCGAGTCGGGGGCAGGTTGACCCTGCACAGTCAAGCTTGGCGCTCAGGTTTTAGACTCATTTCGGTAGCTGCTTTGGGCTTACCTTAAAGCCCCCCCCCCCTCTAAATCCACAGATCGGGACTCCTTCACTCTTAGCACAGATACGTTCCCTTGTGGAGAGCAAGGCGGTGGAGGAGGTTCCTCTCCCTCAGTAGGGGGAAGGGTTTTTACTCCTGCATCTTTGCTATTCAAATAAAAAACCAGGCGGGCCTGCCAGATGTCCTAGATCTTTCCTTCCTGAATCTGTACTTACCTCTGCAGAAGTTCAATTTTGGGATGCCAAATCTTATAGTGGAGATATTGCGTGGGGGGCAGGGAGAGACTGGACTTGCACCCTGGATCTGAAAGACTCATACACGTCCCCATAGTGCAGTCTCATCGGTCCTTCCTCAGGTTCCGGGTCATGGGTTTCATTTAGCGCCAAGACTGATGAATGCGGTAGCGGCCCGAGGGCTGCCATGTATATCCTTCCCTCGATGACTGGTTAGTCCTAGGGTGGAGGGGTTCCCTGGAGCACGTCATGTACTCAGCGGACAGACTCATGACTACACTCTAACTGGGGTTCTCAATCAATTTCCAGAAGTCTTAGCTCTGCCCTAGACAAACGCCAGTGTTTTTGGGGCTGATGTGGGATACTCTGAAGCAGAATGTGTTCCCCACAGGGGAGAAGGTTGCAGCAATCAAATCCTTGTTCATTTCCTTAGCAGAACAGGAACTACGGCCTGGTGGTACCTGCACCTGCTAGGAGTACTGGCAGCATGCCTCCTGTCCATCCTTTGGACCAGGAGTCGGGTCATAAAGGAGTCCCGCTCACCTATACTCGCTCACCTACAGCAGGACCTCACTTGGTGGGGGCTGGAAGCTAACCTCACGGTGGGCAGACAATTCAGGCCGCCTCCGGTGGATCATACTAGAACTACGGATTCCTCACTCCACGGGTGCGGTGCTACCTTGAGGACCCATTCAGTGCACAGTCTGTGGTCCCAGACCGACAATACAAGCACATCAACTGGCTGGAAATGATGGCCATTTGGCCCGCACTCCAGGCATTCCTCCCATTGATCAGTAGCAGTGCAGTTTGCATTCGGACCGGCAACTCTACCTGCATGTACTATCTCAAGAAGCAGAGGGGCACCAGATCCCTGCTCATATGCAGGCTGCCCTTCAGCATTTGCGTGTGGGCGACTGTGCAGGACATCTGGATCTCAGCAGTGCATCTGCCGGGGGAATCGAACCAGGAGGCGGACAGACTGTCGGGTGGGCTCCGACGACTGAGTGGCAACTGACAAGAGAGTCCTTGGAGACATTGTCAGCAGGTGGTCATCTGCTCACAGACCTGTTTGTGACGGTGAGAATCCGGTCTTGTCAGCAGTTTGCGTCCTGGGCTGGGAAAGGGTTTTGCCTCCCTCGTGGACGCGCTTTAGATCACCTGGGACGGGATGTAGGCTTCTCCAGCATGGGGTCTGGCTTGGATTCACATGCTCATGAATATTCCCTGTCGTCAGGCTGGGAATACTCCGTAATAAAAAAAACAGTTTCAGTTTAGTTTCCAAACAGTCTTTCTCCCATTAACCAATCATTGAGCTCTGGGTCATACTGCCCCCAGCCAATGACTGCGCTTTACCTAAGCCCCTTCTCTGACAGCCATCTTCAGATTTTTACCACACGTTAAAGAGTTGGGAGTCCTCGTGCTTTGCTCTTCGAGCTTTTGCTTTGTTTTTCGCTTTTATGAGAGTTGAACTCTATTTTTCGGTCAACTGAGACTCTGTGCTCCATCGATCATCCATCCGACTAACGAGGACCAGTTTTCAGATTTCTTTCAGCCCCTCAAGGGCGATTTTCCTAGAGTGTTCATGGAGGGTTCCAGAAGATTCTTCAGGCCTACACCGCATGGACTATGTCAGACGAGAAGGATGGCTCTTCACTCTTCGAGCTTTGCTCTGACTGCAGTTTGCGGAATGTGTATGTTGGGTAGAATCATTTGTAGTACCCTTAGGGACCACTGCATACAATTAAGACTACAAATGATGGTACAATTTCACCCTTTGGTACAAGCCTGTACTAAACGGTAAAGTGGTAGCGATGGCTGAGCAGCCAGACTTATCTTGAGAGCAAATTAGCAGTAACCGGGATTACACAAAGGACTACCTACAATTACTGTGACTCAAGCAAACACTGACTCGAGGTTTCTGGTTTAAAAATAGAAGTACATTTATTTTTAAATCATCTATTCAGAAAACACTTCACTTCTATTAAATAAGACCACAGTCTAAATATACTACACACAACCAAATCCTCTTGTTCAGGTCAATTCAAGGTAAGTACATTAGGATTTGACAGACCAGTGTATCGAAACAAATGCGTTACGGGGGTTTCTTGCACAATCATTTTTTGACAGTAATGACAGTTCGGTTTTACGAAAGAAAAGCGTACCCTCAGGAAGAAATGTAACCATATTCACACTTGGCACAAAGAATTAAAACAAGGGCATAATGGATAAAAATCATAGGCAATACTTTTGTCAAGGCAATAGAATCGGAGGACGTGTTCTAAGAGGCTGATAAAAGTCAATAGGCCTGCGCCAGTGTCAAATGGAGCAGGGGCTCTGTAGTCGACGATCACGCGGTGAGAACAGTTCAAGATTAAAGTTGCCAGGAGTAATGGATATTGTCAAAGGGAGGCAAATGTTATAAAACGGAAGAAAGAAAGGACAAGCCTTCGGAAAGGAAAAGGGTTCACCCCGATGCCTCAAGGTTGGATGGAGAGAACGACCAAATGGAGACAGTACCTTATTTGGATGAAGAAAGCTGGTGCTACGGCAGTTGTTCTTGGTAGTTCCTGCAGACTTGCAGTTCCTGAAGCTTCAGTCGTGGGGACAAGGACGACGTCTGGAGTGATCTGCACTACCCAGGGATGAAGCCAGCAGCAGCAAAGCAATGATGAATAAAAGGTGTGCTACTTAAAAACAGGAGGAGGGCTCTTCTGGTGGCTATCCGGACCACTACAGCTCAGTGCAGCGATTTCGACCCAGAAGAGGATTCTCTGGCTGTAGAAGGTGAGCTGGTTGATCCCACCAGGCTCAAGGGAACAAGACTCCGGACTGGATCTTCTGTCGTTGAAGGGTAGAAAGCTCAGGTCTGCAGCAGGGCTTCACCGGGATCCAGATGTTGCAGCAGCCGTCGTCTTCTCCACTTCTCCACTTCTCTTTGTTCTTGTAGTACCTGTGGCGACTCTTACTTCCAGCCCAAGAGTCCTGCCTTTTATGCCAAACTCCCCCTTTCACACAGCCTGGCTGTCAATCACACAGCAGGGGGGTTGTCAAGCCCGGACAACAACCGCAGCCAATGGGCACAAAGTGCGGCTTGGGTCTCCAAGGAGACCCTGTGCAGGGGGTTACTAAACCCCTCCGTCATATTCAGCCCACCTAGACACCCAGATGCCAAAGGAAGGCTTCTTTGCAGAAGCCCGTCAAAGGACGGAGAAAAAGGAAACCAAACCTGGTTTGGCGCGAAAATCAAACAAAGACTTTTCCAACACGAAATAACTCTAGGACCCAAAATATAAATGACATGGGGTAGCGGGTTTTATGTTCACGTCTGTCACGACAGCCAGAACACTAACCCGGGAATCCGTGTAAAAATGATAGTTACCACTGCCACCAGCCATGTCGAGTCGGGAAGGGGGGGGACACAAAGTGCCCCTTGAGTTACAGGACGACAGGGGAAAGATATTCCCCTCCAGTACTCCATGGTAAGATGGTTTGTACTGGATCTGTATTTAAAAAGGACTAGTAAAGCCAATGGTGACTGTTGGGCAGAATCCTGTGCAGTGCCTTTAGGGACCACTACACACAATTAAGACTACAGGTGGCAATACAAGTTTTACCTTTGGAACAAGCATGTACTACTATGTTAAAGTGGAAGCAGTAGCGGAGCAGCCAGGCTTATCAAGAGTATATGAGCAGTAGCAGAGATTACACAAAGGGACCACAATTACTGTGACTCAAGCAAACACTGATTCAAGGTTTTAGGCTAAAAATATAAGTACATTTATTTGTAAACCGTTTGTTATCAACACAACAGTTCTATTAATTCAAAATCACTTGTAAAATACACTACAACCAACCAATTCACTGTGGTAATCTCTAACTCAAGGTAAGTGCCCTATGTTTTAACGGACCGGTGTTGTGAAACAAATGACGTTACCGGGAATACACTTGCGATCACTTTTTGACAGTAATGACAGTTCGGTCTCACTAAAGAAACGAGTATCCGCGGTAAGAATGTTACCAGGGCAAAAACACACTTAGCACCCGAGTTAACCAGAGAGTTGGGGGCAAAAATCATAGGCAATACATTTTCTGGGCAGACAGAATCAGAGAGCACTCATTGCCTGAAATTCAAGAGTCAATAGGCCGGAGCCAGTGTCAAGTGGAACCGGGTTCCTGTTGTCGAGGATCACACAGTCGGACAGTTCACGAGTCAACATAGCCAGGAGTACTTAGATATTGTCAGCAGAGGAAGCAAAAGTTATGAGGAGGAGGAAAGACAAGGGCAAGCCTTGGAGGCGAAGAAAAGGGATTCACCCTAATTCCTCAAGCAGAACACAGTACTTTATTCAATGAAGATGCTGGTGCCACAGCAGTTGTTCCTGGTAGGTTCCTGCAGAGCCACGGCTCCTGGAGCTTCGGGGACGAAGGAAGACGTCTGGAGGGGTCCGCACCACACAGGGATGAAGCCGGCAGCAGCGACGGTGAATAAAAGGTGCGCTCCTTACAAACAGGAGAGGCTGTTCAGATGGCTGTCCGGACCACTACAGCCGTGTGCAGCGATTTCGACCAAGAAGAGGATCCTCTAGCTGTAGGTGAGCTGGTTATCCCCACCAGTTCCTTGTAGTTCCAGTGGCGACTCTGACTTCTAGCCCAAGAGACCTGCCTTTAATGCGAAAATCCCACATTTACACAACCTGGCTGTCAATCGCGTAGCAGGGGGGTTGTCCAGCCCGGACAACCACCTCAGCCAATCATGGCAAAGTGCGAATTGGGTTTCCTAGCATACCCTGTGCAGTGGGTGACTACACCCCTCCCTCACATTCAGCCTACCCAGGCGCCTAGAGGAGGGCTTCTCGGCAGAAGCCTGCCAAAAGACAGTGAACAAAGAAGGCAAACCTGGTTTGCCGCACGAAGTAAAACACAAGAAGGACTTTAACAAAAAGAAATGGCGAATAAACCCAACCGGAGCCAAAAGAAAAAGTATTTGGTTAAGCAGGTTTAAGTTCGAGGCTAATATAATCGCTTAAAACAATACCACATTTATATAGTATAATCGCGGTAGAAACGTTAGGGTAGATACCACTGCCACCCGAAACAATGCTCTAGGAGGTACAGATAAAAAGGGCTAAGGATTAACCTTTTCCAGTACTCCATGTAAGATGGGGTGCACTGGATCTGTGGTTAAATGACTAAGTAAAGTTAATGGCAACTTTACCCTTTTCTGGGGGACAGTAGTCAGCCCCAGAAATAGAGTTGGTTGGAAGTCTAAAAGACAAACCTGTGTCACTGCACTGAAGGTGCTGTGTAACACACAAAAGAAGGGGGCTACTGAAGTGGTGTACTCCAGAGTCCACAATCACAGATGAAATGCACATGGCAAAACATGGGTGAGAGTGGGGAAAAGCTCACGCTCTTACCAAGTGAAAAAAATAAACCCCAGAAATCCAGCATAGCTGCTGAGGGACTCCTCAGATCAATCTGTTTGCGACAGTGATGAATGCCAAGTGCCGGAGGTTCGCCAGCAGGTTTCCCCAGCCGGGGAGCATGGGGACTCATTCTCATTCCCCTGTGGCGGCCTGTTTCTGTATGCGTTCCCTTTGTTACCGTTGCTTCTTCGAGTCATCAATCGACTCACAGTGCCGGTGCAGGATGACCATCATTGTACCGGCGTGGCAGAGGCAGATCTGGTACCCGGACCTTCTTAGCATGTCAGCGTCACCTCCATTCAAGCTGTGCGGATCTTCTCGCCAGAGGAGGGGCAATTCTGCACCACGGCCCAGGATCACTGAACCTGAAGGCCTGGCTCCTGCAGCTTTAGAGTTCGGGGGTTACGATCTTCCGGCGGACTGCAAGGTCGGAGCATCACCTTCTTTGAAATGCTATGAAACTCGAATGGAGGAGATTTGCAATTTTGGTGCCGTTCACAGAAGATCGAGCTTCTGAGGGTCACAGCCCCTCAGGTGCTTCATATTTGCTGTCGTTGGCTAAATCGAGACTGGCTCACGCCTCAAAGGTTCATCTGGCGCCTATCGCCCGCTACACCAGATCTTCATGACGACCCTCTTTGTGGTCACACCGGTTAGTCAAGGAATTCATCAAGGCACTATTCCACTCGTTCCCGCTGGTTAAAGCTCCAACCCCTGCGTGGGAAATCAATGTGATACTTACTAGGCTCATAGGAGCTCCATTCAAGCCTATGCATTCTGTTCCACTTAAGTTTGTCGTGAAAGACTGCTTTTCTTGTGACCATCACCTCTGCCCGACGAGTGGGTGAGATCCAGGCCCTATCCTGTAAACCTCCTTAATTGACTTTACACGAGACTAGGTTGGTGCTGAGGACACACCCCACCTTCATGGCCAAGGTGCTGTCGGACTTTCATCTAAACAAGCCCTTGGTGTTACCTGTGTTTTTTCCGACGCCTTCATTGTTGGCTGAAAGGACTTTTCACTAGCTGGATGTGGCTAGAGAACTGATGTTTTATGTGGCCTGCACAAAGAGTTTCCGGAAAACTTCTCAGATGTTTGTGAATTCTGGTCTTGTGAACCATGGATGGGCCCTGTCCAAGGCTTATATTTCCAAGTGGCTCTCCAGCTGCATCACTGTCACCGGTTGGCAAACCGTTCATTGCCTGGCAGTCCGAGAACCCACTCTACCAGAGCGATCGCTGCTACTACAGCGTTCCTGTCTGGTGTGCCCCTGCAGGACTTCTGCAGGGCTTCTGCGTGGAGGTCAACACATACCTTCACGAGATTATACTGCGTCGACACAGATTGCAGGGAGGCGTCCAGAGTCGGCCAAGCTTTGTTGCGCAACCTGTTAGCTTGAAGGTGAGCCTAGTGAGGAGGTAAGAGATTGCTTTTGTTGTGCCTTGCCACCTCCATTGGTTGTGCATGTGTGCATCTGGGGTCCCGTGACATCCAGGGCGCTTTCATCTCCAGCGTCTTCACTCTCCAGCAATCTCCCCAGCTCTTCCTCGAAGAAAGTCAGCTACCCCTGGGAAGCTACGGGAGAAATGGGAGAAGGCCCAGCAACACGAAAAGGTTGCTGACCTGTCCCTGAAGGCAGAGGTGGTACAGGCTAAATCGTCTGCATTTATCGAGTTGGTGGCAGCCGCCCTTTGGAAGGTGAAAGGAGCTGAACCAGTCCAGGGTGCCTCCTCCCCCGGGAGGCTTTGGCCAAAACCAGTGTAAAGGACCCCAGAGAAGAGGATACCGCCCCTCAGCCCGAGGGCAACCCCTCAGGACCCAAAGGGGCGGGCGTGCAAAAGCTCCAAGGCGCAGATATTCCTTCTTCCGATGTAGAGAATGAGGGTTCCATCCACACCATCCCGCAAGTCATTAGGTGTACGGGACGTTTGGAACGTTGGGGAGATACCAATCCTGGGCAAACTCTTGAAAAAGCTGACCATCTCCCAGCTGAATCTTCACACTGAAATCTGTTGGTTGTCTCCATGATCATCAGTCTGGCTTCAGAGCTGTCAGAAGCACGGAAACTGCTCTCATGAACATCCATGAAGACCTGCTCTCCAACCTTGATTCCAACACCCGTGTCCTCATCTTACTTGATCTCTTTTCTGCCTTTGACACGGTCAACCATGCCATCCTGCTCAGCGGTCTCCGTGATAACCTGGGTATCACCGGTCAGGCCCTGGCGTGGTTGACTTCTTTCCTCTATGATCGACACTCCCAGGTTCAACTTGGTTCCTTCCTCTCCCCTATCCCTACCTGTGGTGTTCCCCAAGGGGTCTAACCTCTTTCCCTGGCTGTTCAACCAATTCCTGGCACTTCTTGCCTACTGCATTGCTGCACCCTGCCCCCACTTCCTGTGCTATGCGGATGACACCCAGCTCATCTTCATGCTACCTCAGCCACCTCTTCTCCCTCGCTCATCTATGCCTGGCTGTCCGCCATCCAGGAATGGTGTGCCGCCAATGATCTGTCTTAATGCCAGTAAGACAGTGTTTCTCCTAATCTGCACACCCGCTCCCTCCTTTCCTGTCACTTTCTGGCTGGCCTCTCTTGGCCCTCTTCCTGCTCCCACCTGTGAGGCTAAAAACCTCAGGGTCATCTTTGACTCCACACTCTCCTTCTCTCCTCGCATCTCTGACGTCTCTAAGAAGTCACACTACCAGCTGCAACTCCTCAGAGGTATTCTTCATTTCATCCCCTTCCCCCAGAAGCTGTGCCTCCAGAGCTCTGGTTCTCTGTTGGCTGGACTACTGCAACAGCCGCTTTCTAAATCCGCCTGTTTCTACTCTCCGCCCTCTGTAACTCATCCAGAACAGGGCTACGAGACTTGTCCTTTGCCTCAAGCCCAGGGATCGTATCTCTCCAAGACTGATCTCTGCACTGGCTCCCAGTGGCTGTGAGGATTAAGTTCAAAACCCTATGCATTGTCCACAAGGTCTTCTGGGGGTACGGGGCCCCAATACCTTCAACTCTCTTCCTAAATATCTTCCTTCTCGAGATCTTCGCTCATCTGCCTCCAACTCCCTCAGGGTCAGTCGCTTCTCCAAGCAACAAGTTGGTGGTAGATCTTTCTTCGGCTGGGGCCTCCCTCTGGAACAGCCTCCCTGCCTCCCTGAAACTTGAGGAGAATCCTCACCGGCTCCGGAGGCACCTCGAAAGCTTTCTCTTTGCTTCTGCTTTTTCTCCTCCTCTCCCCTGCTGACGTCCTGGCTGAATCTGATACTGCACTGGTTACCTGGCCACCTTCTGATCTCGGGCCCAGGTCCCCTCCCCTGCCAGTTGCACACCTGCATTGCCTTCCTGGCAACCCCCGCACTTGAGGACTGTTTCTGTATCCCTACAGACCCACTACCAGCACTTGACACCTGTTGTCTGCACTTACCCTTGCACTTGCCACCTGCTGGCCATACTTTTACTTATTCTTATTTATTCCTTTTCCCCATGTACTTCACATCATCCGAGCAGAGGTATGAGCAGGAGCTCCCTCTTCCAGCTGACTGCAGGAACATTCCCCTCTTCCACGGATGCACTGATGTGCTCAAGGTAAGCCTGGAGGCTATACCAAATGAAATGCTCAGAGGCAGTGCCCTCCGCTGTAATTTGCATCTGCATTCATATTACTGATGCTTAAATCTATGCTAATCCATTCTCTTGCCAAGTTCCCTGGGCTAAATTCAAAATATTTGCTATTCATGGCTGCATATACCACGAGGTTTTAGACGTTCCAAGATGGCCGCCGCTGTATTTTTGGCCAACTCCTGCTTCTAAGAACCTTCTTTATCCTGATTGGCTGCCCCTGGCTAAATGTCAATTGCTGTGCACCGGCAGGCGAAAGCCGGCCCCTGATGAAGGCAACCGAAAAAGGCTCTACCTGACTGAACCTGACCGAGCAGGAACGAGCCCCTACGTCTCTGGACCCACTCTCCGGCTCTAGGTCTGCATCCTACCGACCTTTATATCCAGCTAGGTGAGAGCTTTCAAAACTTTGCGGGAGTGCATCCGCCTCACCGTCCATTGCAAACCATTGTTTGTTTATTGAATTTCTAATGCGCACCAGACCCAGGGATAACGGGGCACAGCAAAATGAATGTGCAAAGCTTACAAGTTACTTAATGAGAATCAGTGGCATAATGGTAAATACAGAGGACATATAGGTAAGCACAGTTGCAAAGTAAATACAGTGTTTTACAATAAGTTTTGGACTCTTATTGTAAACCACATTATTAACTATCAAGTACAACCTCCCCTTCCTTCGCAATCTGTTTTGTGATTTGTTCTTCCCCACCCTCCACTCACTCACCTGCTTTACAAGCATTACCGAGCGCCCCACAGTACCCTCTGCCTGTTCCTGTTGCGCACGCGGCTATCTCTCCGTGGCGAATGTCACCCGACTCCACCGCTGCGACACTACGGACGCTAATCGACCTGCTGCACTACCGCCCCTTTGTCGTTTACCTACCTCCTTGTACCTCATTCTTGAACAATCGATGCACTAAGTGGGAGAACTCATTGTGCTACTCCAGTCTGCCTTCTTAACGACTGCATATACTACTCATGTATATATTATATCACGTCATATTGCTACATTACTGTTTTAATGCTCCTAGTTCTGCCTGTTACGTACTCTACTATGCTCTCAATGTTTAAAACGTCTTTGTTGAACTTTAGCATGTATTGAACGCAGCACCTCAAATAACCGAAAGCTGTGCTTCCTATGCAGGTCAAGCACCTTTAAATGCTGATTTATGTGCCACATGTGCCGAGCGGCCATACTCCTTCCGATGAAAACAAAACCACATTAACGAAGTTTGCTGATAAAAAAAAGAAATTATACGCACAAAGAAAGAACTTTTTAATGACAGGATATCCAAAGCTAGATCCAACACAAAGGAGCTATTTACTATCTTACGAGAAATGGAGGCACCCATCCCACCAGCCGACAATCTAGTCAAAGACCAAATCTGGTGCACTAGCATACAGAATGCACTAGCCAACAAAATAGTAATCCTAAAAGATAAGATGGCCAAGAAAAAATCTTCACGCCTACTTCCAAAGACCCTTCCAAAACAGCGAACCAATTAAAATTCTCAAAAGTTGCCACTTTGGAAGTAGAGAAGATCATGTCTTCATTGAAACCCTCAAGATGCCAGGGAGACACTTGCCCATCTCAATTAATTATAAATGCAGCTAGAGACCTGGCTCCATTCATTTCCAAACTTATTAACTCATCCTTTTCCACCACAATGTCCCAAGCAATCTGAAAGAGTCCTGGGTATTACCCTTACTTAAAAAAAAAAAAACACTAGACTCATCTATTCCAACAAACTATAGGACTATTACAACCGTTCCCTTCCTTCTGAAGATATTGGACAAAGTTGCATATCTTCAAATTCAGCAATACCTTGAAACTGATCTTCTCTTAGGCGCTCGCCAATCAGGCTTCAGACCATTACATAGAACTGAAACGGCGCTCATCGACCTAAAGACCCAAATGGAGGAACTAAAAGACAAAGGAAAACGCCCATGCTACTCCTCCTTTGCTTGTCAGCTGCCTTTGACTTGGTGGATCATGAAGTCCTATGTAACCATCTCGCCATGGCGGCCCACTTCTCTAAGGACGCAATAACCTGGGTCCAATCGTTCCTTAACAATAGAACTATGCAAGTCTTCTCCACATCTGACTCAGCAGACCCGATTCCCATTACATGTGGTGTACCCCAAGTTTCTTGTGTTTCACCCACTATGTACAATATCTTCACAAAGCCGTTGTTTGACAAATTAGATAATCTGGGTGTCTCCTACACCAATTATGCAGATGATACCCAGATCCTCATACCCCTTTCGGGCAACTACTTTAGTGACACAGTTCTTGTGAACAAGATCTATCTTGTCATTCAGGCATGGATGGCCACCCATGGCCTATGCTTGAATAACTACAAGACTGAACTATTGATCAGGGGATCCCCGACCAACCTGAAAAAAACTCAACAGGGATTATTCTTATTTTTGACATCGACAGTAACTCCATCAAGGTAGTTAAAGAGGTCAAAACTCTTGCTTTTTAACTTGATGCCACCTTGACTCTGACTAAACAAGTTAACTCACTGACATCCACAACTGCATACGCATGCAAGCTTATCAGGGCCTGCAGGCCTTACCTATTGTTAAGCAGAATTATATGCAGTACCCTTTGGGAAGAGCACACACAATAAAGACTACAAGTGACAGTACACATTCACCTTTGGTACAAGCCTGTACTACACAGTTAAAGTGGTAGCAGTAGCGGAGCAGCCAGACTTCTCAAGAGTAAGTGAGCAGTACAAGATAGTTACACAAAGGACAGCAATTACTATGATTCAGGCAAACACTGACTCAAGGTTTTCAAATAAAAGAATATACATTTATTTCACTCTTCAGTTGTATAACATTACACTATTATAAGCAGTTTAATAATCACACTCTTAATACACCACACCACTTCCCTTTAAATTCCAGACAAGTTAAGCTCACAAAATAAAGTGGGAGCAAAATGCCACTCCAGCAATTTAAAACGGAGGGAAAGACAACGTTAATAGAAATTAAATCAAACCAACAGGTAAGTACTCAGGGCAATTGAACAATAGGAGCTACACTGATAAAATCAGATAGAAAACCGGATTTGCACACTACCTTAAAACGGAGAGGAAGCTGTAGCTGAGACGGACGTTCCTGGTAGTTCCTGCAGGCTCATGGTTCCTGAAGCGACTGTCGGACTGACAATAAGTAAGCAGACTGGAGGGTCCTGCACTACCCTGGGAAGAAACCAGCAGCAGAGCAAAGCGATGAATAAAAGGTGCGCTCCTTAAAACCCAAGCAGGGTCCGACCTTCCTGGCTATCCGGCCCACTGTAGCTCTGTACAGAGAATTCGACCAGAGGGGTCCTGGCTTGCAGTTTGGGCAAACTGGTTGGTCCCACCAGCTCAAGGGAAGACGTTTCCTGGAGGATCTTCTCTGTCGTCCGATTCTGAAGATTCGGACCTGCAGCAGGGCTTCACCAGGCGGTTCAGTCGTTGTAGGGGTCCTCTTCCATCAGCTCCTTGTTGCTTCTTTCGTTCCAGTGGCAACTTTGCCGTTCCAGTCCCAGAGACCTGCTTTTTATGCAGTTATCCCCCATTCATACAGCCTAGCTGTCAATCACACAGCAGGGTGGCTGTCCTGGCAAGGACAGGGTCCTCAGCCAATCAAGCAGGAGTGCGACTTGGGTTACCAAGGAAACCCATAGCAGGGGTCCGAAGATCCCTCCCCTCACATCCTGCTTACCTAGGCTTTCAGGCGCCTTAAGGAGGGCTTCTGTGCAGAAGCCCGCAAAACGACGGCGAACAAAGGAATCGACCCCGGTTTGGTTCGCAGAGTAAAACACTAGAAAGAAGACTTTAACAAAAAGAAATGGTGAATAAACCCGGCCGGAGCCAAAATAAAATGTATTTGGTCAAGCGGGTTTATGTTTGAGGCTAATGTAATCGCCTAAAACATTACCACGTTTATGTAAGATAATCGCGGTAGAAAAGTTAGAGTAGATACCACTGCCACCAGCCAAGTCTTAATGTAAAGGGAGCGAAACAATGCCCCGAGAGGTACAGACAAAAAAGGGACAAGACGGCAGACAAAGGAATCATCCCTGGTTTGGCGTGCAGAGAAAAACACGAGAAAGACTTTAACAAAAAGAAAAGAAATGGCGAATAAAACTGGCCAGAGCCAAAATAAAATGTTTTTGGTCAAGCGGGTTTATGTTCGAGGCAAATATAATAGCCTGAAACAATATCATGGTTATATAAGATAAACGCGGTAGAAAGGTTAGGTAGTTACCACTGCCACCAGCCAAGTCTTGATGTAAAGGGAGTGAAACAAGTCTCCAAGATATGCAGATAAAAAGGGATTAGAATTAACCCTTTCCAATACTCCATGTAAGATGGGGTGTACTGGGTCTGTGGTTTAAAGTGACTAATAATAAAGTTAATGGCAACTTTACCTTTTCTGGGGGACAGTAGTCCGCCCCAGAAAATGGAGTCAGTGGGAAGTCTCAAAGACAACCCTGTCTCACTGCACTGAAGGTGCTGTGTAACGCACATGAAAAATATGAGGCCATGGAGTAGGTGAGGCTCCAGTGCTCAAGATCACTCAAAGTGAAAACGCACACAGCAAAACACATGTAAGAGTGGGAAAAAGGCTCACTTTTACCAGGTTAAAAAAATAAATCCTAGAAATCCAGCAAAGCTGCTGAGGGACTCATTAGGTAAGGGAAATCAAACATATATGAGAATTCTCCCTAACACCCGCCTTATCCCGCCGGAGAAGGCCAAGCCGTTGACGCGCCAAGGATCATAGAGACGCCGGAAGACTCGACGCCCTTGCTGGGCCACAGTTCTTCACAAACTTTTTGCAGTCCTGAACTATCAACCTCGAGGTGCCCCGCACGCCTCTTCCTTGCAGGATGTATTCGAATCGTCGTCGACGAGCACCGCTGGGACCGAAGCTGCCACCTCGATGCCGAGTTCTTTCCTCGAGGGATCTCGATGTTCCGTGGCTCCTGCTTTAAAGGGAGGCGCTCAAGAAGGATCCGTCGACGACTCGTCGTCGAACTCCATTTCAGGTACATTGGGGTGGTAGAAACATTATAGAAGGAAATAAGACTTATTGAGCAATATATGGACTGGGCTTGTAGTGTATCTTTATTTTACAGGTTGCCCAGGTGGGGGGGGGGGCTCTCCACACACAACTGTCTAACAGTAGGGGCCAGTATTCTGCCAATTGTTGTAACCAACTGCTTTCCCTCCTATATCTAGTGTTGGTTACCTTTATTGATTTGTGTGACATTTAACCAGAGAATAGTTGATGCACTGTAATGGGATCTGATAATAATTGTGGTAACACTTAGAACTGTATATATTTGCCATTGTAGATTTACTGAGCACAAAGTTGGTTATAGTGATTGTAACCTTGAACCTTAATTATATAGACTGTGTTTTCACTCAGTGTGTGGACCTTCCTATGTGGGTGCTTGGGGAATACACTGTAGTACTGTGTACTAAAGAACCAGCCTGCATCACCTCCTGAGAAGCTAAGCCTGGATTGCTTGACTACATTACCAATAATAGAGAATCTTGGCTGGGGTCCTCTATGGCTCTCCTCTGCCATAAACAGGGCATAAGTACAGACACCCCCTCTCCAGTCTTTACAGGGTTGCGTCAGGTTTCGGTTACACAGCAAGCTCTCAAGTAGCTGGAAATTGCAACAAATGTCTTTTCTTAGTCTACATCTTTGGGTTCAGCTCCAGTGGTCCGCTTGTCAGCAGCTTCCAGTTTCTGAGTATTTATCAGGAACTACAGCACAACTTCTGCAATGTCTCCCTGCAGTTTACAGAAAGTGGCAGTCTAGCTGTCCAATCAGGACAGTTGCCCCCCCCCCACCCCCCTTTGTCTTTCACCTTGCCTGAAAGGAACCAAGTCTCAAAGTGCTGCAGAGTTTTGGACTCCTCCCTCGCTTCCTGCCTTCTCAGGCACTCTGGAGACTAAACAAGGAATATAAAGGATTCCCGCCTAAGACAAAACGTCCACTGAGGTAGTTACCACCTAGAAAGCTTCAGAGCCCAGTCAACCACGGTGTGGCTGCCACATCAGCACTTTACAGTGGACTTCCTACACCAGGACATTTAAGCTGCAACATGGACTCCACACATCTGTGAAACACTACTGCATGGGCACCCTGTCTTGTCAGTATGCCTGCTTTGGTAGAGCTGTCGTGCAACATGTTCTTGTTGAACACCAGTGTTTGTCGCTCCTCCCTTCTCTGACATTGTGATACTGCTCTCAGGGTTTTTCTAAGATGAGCAATCTGGGAGGTCAAAATCCATTAGAAGAACAAATAATTTGCCTCTGATGTTCTTTCTGATTCATGTTCCTCCTGAGTCAGTAAAGGTGTCCCATTGTACTCTTGCGTCCCGTCCCCTTTCCTCCATACTGCATGGGCGTCCCTCGCGAGGGACGGGAGACAGAACCTTTTTCACCAGAAAAATCTTCTTCCCCTCTAAATTTGGGGGCGTGCGGCCCTGGGAGCATGCACTCCCTGACCCAGCCCTCTGGCGCCACACCTCAGTCCCCTTTTCTGCACCGACGGGAACGGGCCGAATTCACCAGCGCTCCTAGGTTTGGCTTCGGCCATGTAATTCCATGCGCGGATTCTTCCTCTATTTATTCTTTTGTCTTTTTTCAATGGGTACTCTGTCCTAAGACGCCACAGCTCCTCCCCGGCGCATGTCGACTTCAACAGGGTTCAGCAGGTGCCCATCCTGCAACGGGCCCTTTCCAACTTCAGACCCCCATGCCCTCTCCCTACGTTGCCTTGGCCCAGACCACTGTTGGCAAGCCTGTTCGGCATGCGGCCCGCTGTCCTCGAAAGTGCTGTAGAACAGACTAGCCAGGTGGAGGGAGCACTTTCAGCAGTCTCCATCTGAGGATCTCAAGAACTTTGTGAAGCTTCGATCCAGGCCTGAGGTAAGGCCTTTATTTTCATCCGCACCCTGCAAGGGAGACTCCTTCCCACGGACTCTCCTGCGCGGGAGGGACCGGTCAGGTCCTTCTACCAGCACACGCATTGAGGCTGTCACAGCTACCGGCCTCTGGGCTGAGGGGTCCTCGGTTCCTCCCGGTGCCAGTGTTGAGGGGCCGCTAGGCTCGATTACCGGGCTTGCGCCTGAGGGGCTACGCCCTGTTAGCGGCAGCACGTCCGAGGGGGCGCCTGAACGGAGCTCTAACGACCCCTGGGTCGAGGTGGATACACCTACCGGGCACAGGCCCGAGGAGCGGGGCAAGTCGCACGCCGCTCACATAAGAGACTTGGCAGAGGCTCGCACCAACGAGCCGAGAAATACATCCAAGCCACGTGGTAGGCAGCTCAACAAGATGGCCGACATGCCAGAAAAGGACACCCATTCAACGCCTTTGCAGGACTTCGGCAAAGAAAGAGTATCGAGGTGGGACTGGCATCAACCAGGTACGTGGCCTACGGCCTACTCTTCTTATGCACAAGGTGTTTTTCCCTTGTGTCCGTATGTACAGGGCCGGCAGCGGCCTCAGCTGCCTTTTAGCTGTCCCGCCAGTCCCCTCCTCGGCCAGGGAGGACCGGATCTTTGAGAGTTTCCTCGGCCTCATGAGGTCTCCAGATATGGGGGTTATCATCAAGGTGCAGTCAGGGAAGTCCTTCCCGCTATGCTAGCGGCACCACAGACGACTCCTCCGACGCCTTTGACCCCGGCGCAGCCGCCGCCTCAGCCCACTCCACAGGCGGTTCCATACCATCCTCCTCGGCCTCCGGTGGCGGTCCCTTCGCTCCGGATACTCCTCCTCCACAGGAGCCCCCAGACCCTCAGGATACTGATGAGGAGGATCCTGACTCGCCATCATCAGCCAGGGCCTTCCACGAACTGATCTCGGGCCTGGCAGAATACCTGGGCCTCCCCCAGCCCCAGGTAGAACAGCCGGCAGAGGGCGTCCTCCCTGAAGTCCTCACTAGGCGCCCTTCTGCCAGAACGGGTATTTCACTGCAAACCGATGTAGTCTCCCTCGCCAAGAAGGGTTGGCTCAAACCCCACTCCAACCAGCCGGTTAACCGCCGCCTGGACGCCAAGTACAGGCAGATGGAGGGGGGATACACTCTTGCTCTTCTCCCATCCTCAGCCACACTCCTCAGTGATTGCTGCAGCATCACTGTACTCCAAGCCTCAATCGTCCTCGTCTTCGTCATCAACGGCGCTGTTAGGCAAGGAGGAGAAGACCTTGGAGGCATACGGTAAGTAGCTGTATTCCAATGCCTCCTTGCACCTGCAACAGGCCAACCCAGACGCCATGCTGACAGCCGCTAACCAGAGACTATGGCGGGAAATTGCCGACTTCCTCACGGAACTCCCCTCCCAAAAGCCTATCATGTTTAAAGGCGGGGCTAGCCGAGGCCAAGCTCGTGGCTCAGGATATCATGGCGTCCACGCTGGCACATGATACCTCTGGACGTGCCATCTGCATTGCCACGGACATGAGAAGGATGGCCTGGATCCCGGGCAACCAAGTTCAACCCGGATGTCCAGGAACGTATTATATACCAGCCCTTCGAGGGCAGTGACCTCTTTCACTGCAGCACAGACAAAGAGCTGGACAAGAAGAAGAATTGCTCTCAGACAGCGAAGTTTTTATCCATTCTGACAAAGACCACTCCCAAAGCGTACTACCAGTCTCAGCAACGCTCGGATAAGGGTCACTCATCTGGAGGCTTCCGCTGCTTCCAGGAACGGAGGTCCAGGCAGCCGGAACGCTCGTCGACACCTAGTCGGCGCAAGCATCAAAAAGGGGGAGGGGGAAAGGGCTTTTTCCCAGTGCCCCCCCCTCGGCCTCCAAGGGTAAAAAGTCATGACAGACCCACTCGGGTCCACGTGTCGCCATTGAGGGGCAGGCTTGCTCTTCACGCACACTTTTGGTGACAGAACTTTGCGGACCCCTGGATCCTGTCAGTAGTATCCTTGGGGTACCGTATACCTATTCCTACCTCTCCTCCCTCCTCTCCTCCTCTTCCGCAAGTTGGGACACATTCTTTTGGCGGAGATTCGGTCGCTCTTCCTGAGCCAGGCCAATGAGGAAGTGCCAGCCTCCCATCAAGGCTCAGGCTTCTGCTCCAAGATCTTCGCCATTCAGAAAAAGAACCAGGTTGGCCTGCGTGTTGTACTGGACCTTTCCACCCTCAACCTCTCCCTACCTCTCAGAGGTTCAAGATGGTGACGGCAACTTTTTTTGCGTAGACATTATGCAGGGGAGACTGGATGTGCTCCCTGGATCTGAAGGATGCATATCTACACGTCCCGATCTGGCAAGCCCGTTGTTCTTTCCTCCGGTTCAGGATCACAGGCTGCCATTTTCAGTACAAGGTCCTCCCTTTTGGCCTCAACTCGGCCCCCAGGGTCTTTACCAGACTCATGAATGCGTTGGCAGCCCTCCTCCGGGCTTAGGGCCTCCAGATATACCCCTACCCAGACGACTGGCTCGTCAGGGCTATATCTCAAGAAGCAGTTCACCACTCCTCCCAGGCACTGATGAACACGCTACACGACCTGGGCTTTTCGCTCAATCTCGGGAAGTCACAGCTACAACCCATGCAGTCTTTGACTTTCCTGGGCCTCATCTGGGACATCTGCTCCGAGAGGGTCTCCCCCCTCGGAGGACAAGATCTGGGCCATCTTGAGGGCCATGTCCCACTTTCTCAGCCGAGGCTTTACCTCAGCTTGGTGGCACCAGCATCTACTGGGCCCTTTTGCAGCAGTACTCTTGGCCGTTCCCCATACAAGGCTCAGGATGAGAAGGATTCAGCTCCACCTCTCGGCGTCGTGGAACCAGGAGAGGGGGATCACAGGCCGAAATAATAAAGATCCCTCTTTCTCTCCACCCGGACCTCACATGATGGTCTAAGGACTGCAACCTGCGGACGGGCAAGCCCTTCAGGCCCTCCGTTCCGCAGGTGACGATTACCACAGACTCCTCCCTCGAGGGCTAAGGAGCCACCCTGGTGGATCTCACCTTCCACGGCACGTGGACCCGTCAGGAACAAGATTACCACATCAATTGGCTGGAACTGAACGCCATATGGTTAGTGCTCAGAGCCTTCCTCCCACATCTCCAGGGAAGGGTTGTCCTCATCCAGACAGACAACTCGACCAGTATGTACTACATCAACAAGCAAGGTGAGACCAGGTCCCCTGCTCTGTGCAGACTGGCGATCAACATGTGGGAATGGGCCTTGGAGAAATAAATTTTCCTCACAGCAGTCCACCTTCCGGGGGAATCCAACCTGGAAGTGGATAGGCTCAGCAGGTTGGGAGCAGACAACTAAGAGTGGCAGCTGAACAACCTCGTTGCACAGATCTTCCACAGATGGGGCCTCCCCCAGGTGGATCTCCTTGCCACCAGGCACAACAAGAAATGCCCTCAGTTCGCCTCCTGGCAGGGCCTTTGCTCCCTGGGTGACGCCTTATGGATCCAGTGGAACAGCATGTCAGCATACGCCTTCCCGCCCACTTCACTGATTCACAGAGTGCTCTGCAAGTTTAAGGAGCCTCACCAGCTCAACATCATTCTGATAGCCCCATGGTGGCCAGCCAGGCCATGGTTCTCGGAGCTGCTCAGCCTCTGAGGTCCCTCCAATCCACCTCCCGATGGGCCCAGCACATCTTCTGACTCAGCAGAGTGGCAGGGTCGTCCACCCCGCCCCTCAGAAGCTGGCCCTCACAGCTTGGTTCCTAAGCAGGTGACGCTCGGCCACCTCAACCTATCCCACGCCAATCTGGAAATCATACAGGGGGCTAGGAGCAAGGCTACCAGAGCCCAGTATAAAAGTAAATGGACCAGGTTCTGCCACTAGGCGCAATCCAAGGTTATCGACCCACTGGCTTGTCATTGGATGACGTGCTGTCGTTCTCGGCGCACCTCGCCAACTTGGACAGGCAGACACCTGCCGCACATACCTCTCAGCCATTGGGGCTTACAGGTATTCGGAGTAAGGGGTCTTCTCCTCCTCCAACCCGAACGTCGGGAGACATTTGGCCGGACTCGCTAGATTCTACCCACCCATCAGGAAGCCACATCCTGTGTGGGATTTGTACCTCGTCTTGGGCGCACTCCCGCACAAGCTGTTTGAGCCTATGGTGTCCCCGGACATCAGGCTGGTCACCATCAAGACGGCTCTGCTAGGCGGCCTCACATCGGCACTCGGGAACAGCGAGATCCAGGCCCTAGTCGCCTGAGAGCCGTACACTACCTTTTCACAAGGACAAGGTGCGGACCCATCCGGCATTTCCACCTAAGGTGCCATCAGCTTTTCACTTAAACAAGGAGATTGTCCTTCCTACATTCTTTGCTGACCCGAAGGACGAGCCTCAAAGAGTTCTGCACTGCCTAGATGTCAGACGTGCCCTGAAATTCTATCTGGACAGGACCAAGGGCTTCCTCAAGTCAGATGCCCTATTCATCACTTTTCGAGGCGCCAGGCCAGTCCAGGCTATCAGGATTCCAAAGCCTCCATTTCCCGCTGGATGGTCTCGGCCATCAAGGAAGCGTACGAGGGCCAGCATAGACACCTTCTGGTGAATATGCATGCCCACGCGTTCAGGGCCAAGGCAACGGCCATCGCCTTTCAGCGCCATGTCACCCATGGGCCACCCCATCGGCTTTCTGCAAGCATTACTGTTTGGATGCCGGCTCCAGGTCGAATGCGGCTTTCGGACAGGCGGTTCTCCGGAACCTGTTTGGTTAAGGAGGGTCTCCTCTCCAACCTGGGGTTACATTCTGTTGTAATCGCCCATGCAGTATGTAGGAAGGGCGACGGGACGTAGGAGTAATTATAAGTTACTCACCGTAGTGACTAACGTACTCTTAGTCCATAGTCCCCTTTCCTCCATACGTCCCACCATCCTCCCCCCTAATAATCTGGTGTCATTAGGCAATGGTATATCTATTGTCGACGCGTCTTTGGGGACTGAGGTGTGGTGGCGGAGGGCAGAGTCAGTGCAGCGCATGCTCCCTGGGTCGCGCCTCTAAATTTAGAGGGGAAGAAGATTTTTCTGGTGAAAAAGGTTCTCTTGCGTCCCTCGCGAGGGACGCCCATGCAGTATTGAGGAAAGGGGACTATGGACTAAGAGTACGTTAGTCACTACGGTGAGTAACTTATAATATCTCTATTGTGGGAAAGCTGCAAAAATTGAAATCTTTTCTATTGGACACCATCCCTCTAACAAGGTCTGAGAAATGTCTGGTATGACTAAAAACAAATGTTATTTAAATTAAGGGATGCTTAAATTTAATTATTTGGATCTCTGGCGATCATTTAGGCGTGTCAATTAATACCACAATGGGTCAACTTTTATTAATTTATGCAATTATTCTAAGAAAAATGATAAATTAAATGAATTTAGTGAATCCACAAATGCCTGTGAAAACACACGTACACTTAGACTGTTGGTTCACACACAATATATTGAAAGCATTATTGTACATTTTTCTTTTAAACTTTCTTAGTGTGTATTTAGAACAAATGGAAATGTAAGATTTTCGCTTTGGCTCTCAACCTGCTCCTAGAGAATGTGTCTTGGGAAGGGTTTTCATAATTTTGTACATCCACCAGGTGTTTTGTATTCAGGCCAGCTCGTTGAGTTTAGTAAGTCTGCAGAGGTGTTTGAATGCTTAATATAGGTCTCAAATGGAAGTGATTGCACATTTGATTTAGTGTAATTCCTTAAATTCATAACGGACTGAGGGCAAATGAACTTCATTAATTGATCTCATCTACTTGTAGCAGTTGTTTAAACACAGTGATAAAAGTTGATTAATGAGTAAAACATTGAATAGATTAATTGCAATTGTTTTAAGGGAATAGGATTTAAGTGCTTGATTATTTCTTCTGTCATTGCACTTTTAATAGATAGTTTATTTTTTTCTTTTTTCCTTTGTTGGCTTTCTTTAGTTTCTATATATACATTTCTGAGTCTTGTGAAATCTGCTTAGATCACATGCAATGCATAGGCCGACATCTAGTGGAAGCGGCAGAGTATTACAGTTTTTGTTTTTGAAACTGGAAAAGGGACATCGACAGGGCGTGCCAGTAATACTATCCCTAGTGTGACGTCCACTGTACCCATACTTCTTCACGCGTCGAGGTCCCTCAGATTGTTTTTTTCCGCCATCATAAGAGGTCGCTTCTTGCAGAGTTCTAGTTCAGCTGACACCATTTGCTTATGCAAAGTTTAAATATAGTTACTCTTTCTGTCCTTTTTTCTTCCAACATCGTTCGACGCGGTTGAAGAGACAATACAAAGGACAAGACAACGCCATCTGACCAAGTCAAGTTACGACTGATCCTTTTGGTCTTGTAAGGCCCAATGGGCCTAGACCCATACAGTAGGGAGAGTGGGGGGCGGTCATTGAACAATGCATCACGCCATGCAGGCTGAGGCTGCCATGGATGTGGAGAGAGCCTCCAGTGACGGCAGCATCGCTGTCTTTTCGGACTGCAATGGCGACGGGGCACGTCCAAGTTCCAAAGTGCAAGCCCCTGACCCTAGAAGACAGGCCGGCGGCCTTGTTGTGGGGATGAGACCTGGCAGCAAGAGCACTAACTCTTCCCACACTAAGCACAAACCATACAGCGATGTGTCGGCACCGCCGACCAGACGCCCAGATTCGGCGTCTAAGGGAGATCAGTAGATTCCCTGTCCTCTGGGAACTCCAAGTCCTGGTTGCCCCATGACATGCCCCTTAAGACAAAGGATGCTGCCCATAAAACTCCTTCGACCTAACTTCGACAGATGTGGCGGAGGTCCTTCCCAATGCCGACACTCGACACGTTTCGTCGAAACCAGAGAAATCCAAAAATACAGGGTTATCACACCTGGTTAAAAACATGTCCCAGAAAGCCTATTAAAGGCTTCTCATTCCAAGAAGTCTTCCTCCAAGAGTTCTGAATATAGAGACGAGTCTCATATGAATAAATCTACCCCTTCTAAGGAAACATTAACTGTCCCACACACATGTAAGGCCTCACTTAAGGGACCCACCCACATCTACGCCCCAAGTCCCTGCTGTACCTTACCCTGCGGTAATCCCCAGCTCAGCCCTATGGACAGCAGAGAACCTAGATAGGGTGATGTCTGGAATGACATTTTTGGTTGATTTCTTCAAGGAAAAAAAACCCTCATGCAATAGAACATTTTCAGAACACACCTCCTACTGCTCAGGTCTCAAGCTCTCCGCCCGTCTTCCACTTCTCAGTCCGTGTCTTCATCCCAGCCACCAGGAAAGAGGTCTCGCACTTCTGCTGAGCTTTGACTTGCATACAGACACTGAAGGGAATCAGGAGGAATATCAATACCATGATGATGATGCGGATGGTGATGATGAGGCAGAGGTGTATACTATGTCTTCTCCAATTCAACAGGATTCCCCAGTCCCTGATTCTCCAGTAGATAATCCGTCTTTATTTAATGACTTACTAATAAAAGCACCTGAGCACGTCGGCATTCAAACTCTGGAGACTCGACAAGACAAAGATTTTGTCGAAGATATCCTGGGATACAAAAAGGCTGCCACCCAGTTCATACCCATCTTAAAGTCTATCCAGAGAAGAATCCAACCTTCACTGGAAACCCCCAATCAAACAAGGGCAGTAAACCCAAGGATAGAAATAATTTTCCGCCCGGCTCCATCTGATCCTACATATATATCAGCAGACCGCTTAACCCGGATTCGCTTGTTGTCACAACTACTCGAAAGAGGGCAGGCACACCACTAGCTTCTTGAGAGGCTCCCCCAGACAAGGAGAGTAAGAAGCTCTATACCATGGGGAGGAAAGTTGCAGCTTATGCAGTGTTTCAAGCTAGGATCGCCAATAACTCCACGCTTTTGGAAAGCTATGACTGCCATAAATTGGACGAGATTTTGCCCCTCCACGACTCTGCTCCAGAGTCTTTAAAGTCTAGACTTGACCTAGTAGCAGTGGAAGGCAAAGCTACTGCCAGCGGCTTACTAAAGAACAACCTCGACGCTGCAGATAATGTGGGCCGTATTATTGAGGAGGAAACCATTATGAAGCGCCATGCTTGGCTTCGCCACTCTGTCGTAAAGCTTCAGACCCAGGCAACGTTACTCAACATGCCAAAGGAACCATCCATACTATTCGGCAAAGCGGTGGAGGACGCTCTGAAATCAGCCAAAGAGGAATATTACCTTCACCACACAGCGCATGGTCTGTAGACTCGCATCACCTGCTGGAACTACTAGCAGTATTCAAAGCACTTCAAGCATTTGAAGCGCAACTGACGAACTAGGCGGTTCAAATTCTAACGGACCGCACAACTGCAATGTTCTACATCAACAAACGGGGGGGAGGGGCACACCCTCTCCAAGTTGGCGCAGAAAATATGGAAATGGGCACTCAGATGGGGGATATTCCTATCCTCCCAACACGTTCCAGTGGTACTTGTTAGGCAGAATTGCATGCAGTACCCTCTGGGACCACCACATACAATTAGGACTACAGGTGTAAGCAAAAACCAACCTTTGGTAGAAGTCTGTACTACACCGTTTGTAGTAGCGAGCTGAGCAGCCAGGCTTATCTCAAGAGGGAATGTGAGCAGTACAAGGATGTTAGACAGAGGTCTTACAATCACAGTGGTTCAAGTAGACACTTACACTCAATGTTTCTTGGTAAAACACTTTTTAATTTATTACACAATCATTTAGAAAACATTCACTAGAAGGAGGCAACTTAATATTATACACAAACACACTTCAATACCAAACCAAAAAGTTTCTGAGTAAATTAGGCTCCCCTGAAATAGATGCAAAATGGCATTTCAGTTACTTTCAATGGGAGGAAAAAGGCACAAGTTAGCAGAATAGATCACAAATACTTTCTGAGGCAGGGCAAATAGTTTTAGTTCACTAGAGGACTCGATTCAGTTCAATAGGCCCAGGCCCAAGTCAATGGACTAGTGTCTTGGATAGGAAAGAGTGGTTCTTGAAGTAAACAGTGAAGTCTTTGCCAATGTCCTCAGAAGTAGTTTGTACGAAAAAGACTCGTATGTTGGGTCACAAGCTGATTAGGCCTGCAAGTTGAGCGAACTTTTGCTGCGAGAGGTAAGTTCTTTCAATCGGGTTGGCACAGTACCTTAATATGAAGAACAAGATGCAGCAGAAGACTTTGGTTCCTGATAGTTCCTGCAGATCTCACTGTTACTGAGCCTCAGTTGTGGGGACAAGAGGGAGGACGTTGGGGGACTCCTGCACGGGATCGTCGAAAAGCGCTAACAAAATTGAGTCACTTCAGTTTGAGTAGCTGTTCATCAAGCACACAAGCTGGTGTCCTTCCCCTCTGGTTAATCCTAACCAGCTTCGAGAATGGTATCCAGGTGGCTTATGAGTTGATTGGTCCCACCAACTCAAAGGAAGAAGTCTTCTTTTAAGGGGCTTCTCTGTCGAGATGATACTTGCCAATTCAGACCTGCAGCAGGGCTTCACCGGGCAAACCAACGGTCCAGGAGTTACAGCAGCCGTCCTCTTCCAGCTCGTCTTCGGTTCTTTCATTCCAGTGGTCGACTCTGCTTTCCAGTCCAAGAGACTCCCCTTTTAAACAGTTTTCTCCCTTTCATTCCAGCCTAGCTGCCACTCACCCAGCAAGGTGGCTGTGCTTGCCAGCCAGTCAGCCAGCCAATCACGCCAGAATGTATTTGGGTCTCCTAGGAGACTAAGCACAGGGAGTTTCGCGCACCTCTCTCACTTCCTGCCCACCCCAGACACTCGGGCGTCAGAGGCGGTCTTCAGTCCTGAAGCCCGCCAAAGGCATAGAACCAAAGGGACCAAACCTAGTTTGGCGCGCAGAGACAAACACTAGAAGCACCTTTCCAAAAGGAAATGGCGAAAAAAGACCGGGACCTGTTTAAACAAAGGGGTTTAAGGCACCATCTTGAAAAACATGGCTCCTGAGATTTTTAGCTACCAGTGTTCGCGGTCGTGAAAAATCATGGTAGTTCGTTGTAAAACCACTGCCACCAACCATTTCGATAGAAAAGGGTAGCATTTGACTGCTACATGATTTTCTAGACACAGTATTCTAAGTAACCCCTCCAGCACTCTATAGGAAGATAGTGTGGGCTGGGTCTAGGAATTTAAAAAGACTAGTAAAGTCAATTTAACCTTACATTCTCTGGGAAACCGTAGTTTATCCCAGAGAAGGTATTTAAACTTTTGGGAAGTCTAAAAAGACATCCCTGTGTCACTGCACTGAGGGTGCTGTGTAACACACATGAAAAGATGCCTATGGAGTTATCTTAAAACTCCATAATCAAAGAACACAAGAGTAAAACACACATCAAAATACATGAGTGGGAAAAAAGGCTCATTCTTTCCAGGTAAAAAAAAAATCAAGTCCTCAATCCAGCATAGTTGCTTGGGGTCTCTAAGGTGAAGGGAATTAGCACATTTATGAGGATTCTCCCTAACAGTACTCGACACTCTAGCAGACTCTTTGAGCAGAGATCCCCTACCAGAGGAACACGAGTGGCAACTAGACCCAAACGTCGTAGACCACATCTTCTCTCAGTGGGGTTACCCCACACTAGACATGTTCGCTGCAGGAGAAAACAAGCAATGCCCAGACTTTACGTCCAGGTTCCCCAAGCCAGACTCCAAGGGGAACGCCCTATGGATGAACTGTTCAGGGAAATTAGCTTACGCTCTGCCCCAGCCGCCCCCCCCTTCCCCCGACTCCATTAATGAGCAGGATAGTGAACAAGATGCACACAGAACAGATGACACTCATCCTAGTTGCTCCCATGTAGGCAAGACAACCGTTTTATCCACATCTGCGCAAACTGGCGATGTGTGATCCCATCAAACTCCCGTGCCAAACCAACCTGCTAACCAAACACAGGGAAACAACGGTGCACCCACAACCGCACGCAATGAACTTGGCAACCTGGCTCCTGCAGTCAGAGTTGGGAAACCTTAATTTACCACGCAGTGTATGTATATCCTCAAGGAGGCACGAAAACCAAACACTAGACACTGTTATTTCGACAAGTGGAGGAGATTTGTAATTTTGTGCTAGTCAAAGCAAATAAACCCCATAAAATGTTTCCCTTTATACATTCTAAATTATATTCTCTACTTGTTAGATTCGGGATTAGTATTGAACTCTATAAAGGTCCACCTGGCAGCTTTATCAGCTTATACCACCTTTCAAAGTACAGTATTGTGGTGAAAATTCCAGTCATTAAGGCATTCATGGAGGGAGTAAAGAGACTCTACCCTCCAATTTTAAACCCACCGCCAGGATGGGATCTCAATGTAGTACTTGCAAAGCTCAAGGGGGCCCCCACCATTCGAGCCTATACATAAGTCAAGTCTTAAATGACAAGGGTAGCTTTTGACTCCATCTCTTTTCGATATATTTAGTTAAACACCTGACATAGAAGACTGCCTTCTTAGTGGCTATTACTTCCATAAGAAGAGTTGAATTTCAAGCATTGTCAGTGCAGAACCCTTTCTTTATCATCCATAAAGATGAAATAGTTTTACATACTTACCCTAGGTTCTCCCCTAAATTCATTTAAATTCCACATGAACCAATCTATTGAGCTTCTGGCTTTCTTTCAGAATCCAACTAGCTCATCTGAGGTAAAACCCCACACACTGGATGTGAGGAGGGGGGTCCTTTACTATGTAAACAAGACCAGGCCACTTAAGAAAACAGATCAACTGTTTTCTCCATAGCACCAGGCAGAGAAGGAGATCGCATTTCCAAGAATGCCATTGTCAGATGGATAGTCCGATGTATACAATTATGCTATTCATTATCAAACAAGACACTGCCTTTTACACCAAGAGCTCACTCGACACGGAGCACAGGAGCTACTCGGCTTTTATCACAAATGTCCCCTTAGACAGCATTTGCAAAGCAGCTACATAGAGCTCAGCACACATTCACTCAGCACTACTTCATTGACACCCATTCCAAAGCAGATACACAGGTGGCACAAGTGGTTCTAAAACATCCATTTGCAGCAGATCCTTCTCACGATCCACCACCATCTCCTAACACTGCTTGCTTATCTATGCATAGCATGTGATCTAAGCAGATTCACATGCGCCCACCCTTCCTCCCCTGAGAGAAGGTGCATAGATGTTGAGCGTTCTGTTATTTATCTGCTTGGATACACCTGTACTCACGCTACACTTCATGCAACCTCATGTCAGAACTAAACAATTTGAGGGAGCTTAAAGCGTGAAGGACTATGGGTACAGTGGACGTCGCACTAGGGATAGTATTACTGGTACGCCCAGTTGACGTCCCTTTTAGTTTCATAAACAGCAACTGTAATACTCCGCAGCTTCCACTAGATGTAGGCCTATGCATAGCATGTGAATCTAAGCAGATACAAGCATCAGAAATAGGATTATGGGGAGTAATGTAGCCCATATTTCTGAGGCTTGTGGAATCTGCTTAGATCACATGCTGTGCATAGGCCGACATCTAGTGGAAGCTGCAGAGTATTAGTTTGTTTTTTGAAACTCGAAAATGGGCGTCGACATAGGGCGTGCCAGTAATACTATCGCTAGTGTGACGTACTACTGTACCCATGATCCCTCACGTGTGTAGGACCCTCAGATTGTTTCTGCCATACTTGTTGGAAGTATTGTGCGGTGTTCCCTGCTTTCAGCCATTTTGCAAAAAATATATATTCTCTGTTCTTTCACTCCCACGTCGAGATCCGAAGATCGACGCCGGTCCGAAGAACTACAACCGTCGAGACTGCACGACGGACTTTGGGCCTCGGAAGGCCTCTGGCCTCGGCCCTGAAACAAGTAGGAAGAGTGGGGGGTGGAAACATACTCACACTCGCTAATATTTAGTATACACTAGCCCGCTGCCTTTAGGTGACATATGGAGAGTACGCCATTAAAATTTTGCCCCAAGTGCAACCACAAGTACCCTTGGGTTGACAAACATGCCACCTGTAATCTGTTTGCCTAGGGACCACCACAAAGCTAACTGCAGAGCTTGAAGTCTTTTTAAGGCTAAAACACTAAAGGACCGCTCCACTAAACGTTGGGCCCACCACGCCAGGCAACTCGAGGCCATGGAAGCGGTGGGTGCCTTCAGTGACTGCAGCGACGCCGCCCTTTCGGACGGCGAGGGCACATGGGCGTCGAAAGGCACCCAATCACTAGTCCCGACCCCGTAAGATTGTCCTGCAGGGCAGTTATGGGGACCACACCCAGCGACACGAGCGCTACCCCAACCACTACACAAACACACTAATCCCAACCGGGACTCGACACGCGTGTTGAGTTCTCGGAAAAAGGAGGCATGTAGAGAGCTGTCCACGGAATCGGTGTCCCCTGGGCATTTCAGGTCGAGATCGCCTCACGACACAAGGCAACCGTCCACAGTTGCGAAAAGTGCCTCGCTCCCCAAAGTCACAGAGGTACGATCGTCAGATGACAAGTCCGACCTCCACCCCCAAGCTGCACGCTTAGAATCGGCCCCGGCAGCCCGTTCGGCGTCTCCCTCCGAAGGTCGACGTGCACTCTAAAGTTTCCTAAAGTACCCTTCACACCCCCGAATCTCGACGCCAGGCGTCAAAGTGCAGAGAAGGTGAAAACATCAGGAAAACTCTTCTACTCAAGGGGACAAACAGCAGAAAGTCATTACACTCTCCTTCTGCACCCCAGAAACACAAGGACATTCACAGGTCTTCAGATAAAGATACATCCAAGACCCCTGTCCCTGTCACTAAACCTAAAGTTATCCCTACCACTCTAAAGGATAAGGGAATAGGAGAGGAGTCTCAGCAGGAGGTGGTCATCCCCAGCTCCAGGGAATGGAGCTCCCAGGACATCGACAGGGTGATGAGAAGGATGTCTTTTATGGCTGACTTCTACAGGGAAAAAAACTGATTACTTTCTTCGTAATTATCAAGATGCCCCTGACAACTCTACTCCTTCAGAATACAGAGATTCGCAGCCTCCTAATAAGAGACCTCAGTTTGAGACTCCAACTCAGGGCCTGATTTCAGACCCATTCTACATCCAACCTTACCAGCAGTATGGTGAGGATCCAGACATAGAAATGTTGGACGACCAAACAGGAGCCGATTATTATGGAGATGACGAAGGCCAAGGTGAGGAGGAGGAAGACGAGGCAGAAGTCTACAATATAGACTCTCCTGTTCGCATAGAACCACAGGTCACTGATTCCCCAGTAGATAACCAGCCCCTTCTAAATGAAGTCTTGGCTAGAGCTGCAGAGCACTTTCATATAGATATTCGGGGGCGGGGGGGGGGGGCACAAGAAGATAGGGACTTTGCAGAGCAGATCATGGGGGACAAGAAACCCATTGCCAAAGCAATTCCAATCCTCAGGTCCATACAATGTCGAATTGACCCTTCCCTCCTCACCCCTAATCTCACCAGGGCTGTAAACCCAGAATTGAAAAAATGTTCAGAGCTGCCCAATCAGACCCACTTTACATAAGGGGTCAACTCAAGCCCGACTCGCTAGTAGTCACTAACACCAGGAAAAGGGCAGGGACACCTCTGTCAGTATCTGAAGCTCCCCCAGACAAGGAGAGCAAAATAATTTATGGGTTAGGAAGGAAGGTGGCCTCAACTTCTGCTTACCAAGCAAGAATCGCCAACACCACCACTCTGCTGGCAATCTATAATCGCCACCAGTGGGAGCAGGTAGCTGCTCTCATTGACTCCGCAGCGGAAACACTAAAGGGACAGTTGGCCCAGATCGCGTCGGAGGGTAAAGCCGTCTCCGGATGAATTCTAAAGACAACATTTGATGCCGCAGATAATGCAGGCCGGCTCATAGCAGAGAGCACCGTCATTAAGAGGCATGCTTGGCTTAGACAATCTGGGTTTAAACCCGAGACCCAAGCCACCATTATCGACATGCCGGTGGAACCGAATGTCTTGTTTGGCAAAGCAGTTGAGGAGGCACTCAAAACTGCCAAAGACGAGTACGATACCCTTAAATCCCTGGGACAATTGACGAATAAGCCCATGAATCAGAGGGAATAGTAATTTTCATTGCTCACGTGGCATAAATTCCCAGAGGGGCTCCAATTACGCACCGGGGCAGGGTACTTCCTGGGGTGGCAAACAGACTACCCAGAGTTAAGGCAGAGGTAATAAAAGGAGCCGTGGTAGAGGTAGAGGCAGCCCACCCAGAGGCGGGACGCCTGCCGGAAAACGGAGACACTTCGCTCAGGGTCCCTTCCCGTGCATCCCCAGTAGGGGGGGCGCATTTCCATCTTCACCCAGGCATGGGAAGGGATCACATCGGACAGATGGGTGCTGTCAGCAGGATACTGCATCGAACTTCTGGAGCGCCCCCGCAACCACCCTCCACGATAAAGAATTCACGCCATGGACCACCAAAAGATCCTCCTCGAGGAAATAGTCAATCTTCTCGCAAAGAACGCGATATAACTCATTCCGGGAAACCAGGTAAACAAGGGTATTTATTCAACTTACTTCCTTGTGCCAAAAAAAGATTTAACAATGCGCCCAGTATTAGACTTACGCCCTGCAAACAAGTATGTCAAGCTCCAGTTCTCCAGCATGGGGTCTGGCATGGATTCACATGCTCATGAATATTTCCCGTCAGGCTGGGAATCCTCGGTAAAGAAAAAATCAGTATCAGTTTCGTTTCTGATCTGTCTTTCTTAGTAGTAACCAATCTCTGATCTCTGGGTCATACTGCCCCCAGCCAATGACTGCCCTCTCCCTAAGCCCCGTCCCTGGCAGCCATCCTCAGATTTTTACTGCACGCTCAAGTGTTGGGAGTCCTCGTGTTTAGCTCTCGATTTTTTTTTTTTTTTTTTAAACTGCGTTTTCACGTTTTTTCAGGAGAATTTCTCAATTTTTCGGTTTAATCGAGCCTCAAGCTCCACCGTTTCTACTTCCGATAACAGGGACCAGTTTCGGAATTCTTCTACGCCCCTCAAGGGTGAAGTTTTCGTCGAGTTTACACTTCTTGGAGGATTCCGGAAGATCTGCGGCCTACCTCAAGGACATGGCCCAGGACAAAGGGAGCTCGACGCCCGGATCCAAGCTGTTCAAGAACTGCCCTGGATGTGGATTATATAACGCTTTCAAGGAGGACGAGCATTCCCGATGTCTCTACTGCCTCCATGGGGAAAAGACGCACGTGGAGAAGGACTGTGCATTCTGCAAGAACCTTTCGGAACGGACCAAGCAAGATGGTTCCCGCCTCGCCACCTGGCTGGAGAAGGGCACAGCAAGTGAGAAGGCAAAGAAGTCTGAGCGGGCTTCTAAGTCCTTTGAGGGCGCCCCGGCGACGGGGCCCAACAGAAGGCCAAGCACCGTGAGTCCGCGGGCTCCGGGAGCGCCGAAAGGTCGGGCTCTTCGGTTGCCAAGCAGGGCGCTACTTCCCCGCACGTTCGACCACGAGCCAGCGCTCTGGGTCGGGGAAGAGGAAGTCCGAGAACCCGGGTAGGCCGCTGTAGCGGACCCGGTCGATCTCGAAGGGGGAGTGAGGCGTTGACCCTCTCCCAAGGCGAAGGCCTAGGACGCACCTAAGGTGGTGAGGGCCTTGATCCACCCGGCAACGGCCTCTACCGAAGTGGTCTCTGTGACCCTGGCGGAGCCGGCTGAGACTACGCCAATGGAAACGGCCTCTGGGCCCAGAGTATCCCTGCCGCCGTGGAGGGAATGCTCTTTCCAGCCCATCGCTAAGACCCCCGTGAAGCCCCCTGCTGAAAAGGAGGGGGGGGTGGCGGTGGCCATTACAGACTCGGAATCAGCCTCTGAGGAGGAACTGGTGGAGACCGAGAAGGGCCTCAACGAAGGGTCCATAGGCCTCAACGAGAGGTTCATAAACCTCAACGAGAGGTTGGAGAAGGTTCGATCCCAGGGGACGGTCCCTGTTGACGTGATCGAAGATAGCGACGAGGACGACGAACAGGACCCACTGGAGCGGCCATCCCGTCTGTTGCAGCCATTGCCCGAGCCCCAGGATAGCTCGGCGGCCATTTTGTTGGCAATCCAATCCTTATGTACCGAGATAAGGACGAGATTACCACGCACCCCGACGGAGGAGCCAGAACCAGGCCCATCGGGAAGCCCTCTGAACAAGCGGAGGAGAGTCCACCCTGCTCCGCCCTTCGTGCCTGCGAGACCAGTGGACCCCTCATCCCCCTCGCCGGGAGAGGATACGGCGACGGACGATGATGGCGGCGATGACACAGCAGACATCCCGTCGTCACCCCCCCCCCCCTCCAAACCCCCCGCGGGCGTCCCCAGCCGACGAGGTTGGCTCTTTCCACGCCATGATAACCAGGGCATCCGAGCTCTTCCAGCTGTGCCCTGAAGAACAGAAAAAGGAGGGGTTTCTGTACCAACGACGAGAGGCTAAGACGAAGACGGTCCTCGCGGTGCCTTTACTCGACATCTGGGATGAGGGGCTTGCTGTCCTCAAGAACCCTGCCATGACACCCGCCAAGAGGGACAGGTACGAGAAGAAGTACCAAGTCCCTGATGCCGCCACCTTGTGCCTCAGGGCCCAGCCCATGCTGGACTCGGTCGTCTCGGCAGCGGCTAAGAAGAAGGCAGCGGGCGCGGCGGCTTCAACTTCCACTTCCCCGCCGGACAGCGAGGGTAAGAAGTTGGACTCTCGTCGGCGGCGGCGACGACGATTAAGGCGGCCAATGCCTTAGCGATCGTGGCCCGCTACGACAGGGAGCTCTGGTTCAAGATAGCTCCCCTGCTAGATTTCCTGCCTGATGACAAAAGGGCGGAGGCCCTAGAAATTCTGCAGGAGGGCGAGGTGACGTTGGATAACGCCATTACGGTGGCAACGGACATTGCAGATACCGGATTTCGCCAACTGGGCAACAGAGTTTGTCTCCGACGACGAGGATGGCTCAAGGCAACAGACTTTCGCCAGGACGTCCAGACCAGAGTGTTGGACATGCCGTTCGACGGCAACAACCTCTTTGATAAGGCGGTGGATGAGTCTACAGGCCATCAAGACCGACTCGGAGACGGCCCAGGCCCTTGGGGTGCTTCAACAGCGACAGCCCTTTCGGAGCTCTGGAGGCAGACAGGGTGCCTCCAAAGGATCCAGCGGTGGCTCCTCCACCTACCGCCAGGCGGCCTGCTCCTCTTCCCAGGAGGCCTACAGAGGTCGCGGCAAGCAAGGTGGTTCCCGCCGTCGTCGCCAAGGAGGCAAGGCCGCTTCCAAGCAAGACTGACCCGGCCGGGTGATTGTGCCCCCACCGAAGCACCCCAGTGGGAGGCCGACTGACGAAGTTCGTCAGGGTGTGGGAGTCCACCTCCACCGATCGTTGGGTGTTGGACACCCTGGCCAACGGGCACTCACTGGAATTCCTAAAGAAGTGCCCTCGCATTCCTCCCTTGGCCAGGAAGGAGAATCACGTCCCTCAACTGCTATTGGAGGTAAAGGCGATGCTCAAGAAAGGTGCCATCGAGCTCGTCTCCAGGAGGCTCCGGGGCTCCGGAGTATACTCAAGGTACTTCCTCATCAGAAAGAAGACAGGCGGTTGGCGCCCCATCCTAGACCTGCGTCGGTTAAACAAATACATCAAGGCGCAGAAATTCAGGATGGTCACCCTCCAGCACGTACTGGGACAGCTGGAGGAAGGTGACTTCCTATCGTCGCTGGACCTGGAGGACGCTTACTTCCACATCCCCATTCTAAAAAGGCACAGGAAGTTTCTCAGGTTCGTGGTTCAAGGACGCCACTACCAATTCAGAGCCCTACCATTCGGATTAAAGTCGGCACCCAGGGTTTTTACCAAGTGTCTGGCACCAGTGGCGGCGCGGCAGCCCCTGCATGGGATCCACGTCTACCCCTACCTGGACGACTGGCTAATCCGGGCAAGGTCAAGGGAACTCGCCGTCGATCATACGGCGAGGACCGTCCGGTTGCTCACGGAGCTGCCGTTCTCCAACTACCCCAAATCCCACCTGGTTCCGTCGCAAGTATGTTTTTGGGGGCGAAGCTTGATGCAGCTCGATACAGTGGAGCAATTAGCCTCCCCTTCAGAGGCGAGGACCAAAACCATCCTGGGCAAGGTACAGTGACTGTTAGCCACGGACGTGGCCAGGGTGAGGTCCATCAAGTCCCTTCTCGGGATGATGTCCTCGTGCATCTACCTTGTACCCCTTTGCAGACTTCGGATGCGTCCGCTACAGGAGTTCCTCGACGCCCGCTGGTTTCAGGCAGGGGGCTGCTTCGAGGACAGGATCCCCCTCGAGTTCAGTCAGGCCATCCTATGGTGGGGCACCCGGGCTCACCTCACGACGGGCACAGACTTTCAAACCCCGGCGTTTCAGGAGACGGTGACTACCGACCCCTCTCTGGAGGGTTGGGGGGCCCACACCAGAGATCTCCACGCAAGAGGCCTTTGGCTCCTGGAGGAGAGGTCTCTTCACATCAACATCTTGGAGCTCCGTGCAGTGTTCTGGGCGCTCAAGTTGTTCCTCCCGTCCCTCAAGGACAAAATGGTGAGGATCTTCACCAACGACACCACCACGATGTTCTACATACGGAAGCAGGGGGGGCACCAGATCCCCAGCCCTATCCAAGGAGGCCCAGGATCTGTGGCACTGGGCCGTCGCCCAGGGGATGTTTCTGGTTCCCTTCCACCTGGCAGGAATAAAAAAAGACCATTGCCAACTCACTCAGCAGGGAGCTGCGCTCGTGCCACGAGTGGGAACTGCGCCAGGATCAAGTGGATCGACTCTTCCAACGATGGGGCAAACCCCAGATCGCCCGGTTTGTCGCCGTCGCGAACTCCAAGTGCCAGAGGTTCGCCAGCAGGTTCCCACAGCCGAGGAGCATGGGCGATGCTTCTCGTTCCCTTGGGACGGCCTGTTTCTATACGCGTTCCCTCCATTGCCGTTGCTGCTCCGACTCATCAGTCAGTTTAAGAAGTCCAGGTGCAGGATGAAACTTGTTGCACCGGCATGGCCAAGGTAGGTCTGGTTCCCGGACCTTCTGGACTTGTCAACATCCCCGCCAGTCAGGCTGCTGGCGGACGCGGATCTTCTCTCCAGAGAAGGAGGTGCCATTCTACACCACGACCCACTGTCACTGAACTTGCAGGCCTGGCTCCTGCAGCACTAGAGTTTGGAGGGTACGATATCCTGGTTGAGTGCAGAGAGGTTCTTGCAAAGGCCAGGGCGTCCTCAACTCTCAAGTGCTATGGACATAAGTGGAAGAGGTTCTCTGTCTGGTGCCGTGCACAGAAGATTAGCCCTCTGTGGATTACGGCCCCTCAAGTACTGCCGTACCTACTGTCGCTGGCCAAAGCTGGACTGGCTCACGCCTCCATAAAAATACATCTGGCTGCCATCTCCCAATATACCAGGACTACGGGACGGGCGTCCTTGTGGTCCCATCGCCTGGTAAAGGAATTTATGAAGGGACTATCCCGATCATTCCTGCCGGTGAAGGCCTCTGCCCCGGCGTGGGAACTTAATGTGGTGCTGACCAGGCTCATGGGAGCCCCATTCGAGCCCATGCATTCGGCGCCTTTGAAGTTCCTGTCATGGAAGACAGCGTTCCTCGTGGCCATCACCTCAGGCCCTATCTTGCAAGCCTCCATACTTGACTTTTCATGACAAAAGAGTAGTGCTTAGGACGCACCCCTCTTTCATGTCCAAGTTGCCATCGGACTTCCACCTCAACGAGCCCTTGGTGCTACCAGTTTTTTTCCCTTCGACGCCGGCCGAGAGGACTTTGCACTCGCTGGATGTAGCTAGAGCGCTGAAGTTCTATGTGGACCGCACAAAGAGTTTTCGGAAGACGTCATGGCTATTTGTGAACTTTGGGTCTGTGAATCAAGGGAAGGCTCTCCGGCTTTATCAGTCATTGTCGCTGGTTGGCAAACCGACCGCTGCCCGGCCGTCCGAGAGCCCATTTGACCAGAGCGATCGCTGCTACCACGGCGTTCCTGTCTGGTGTGCCCCTGCTGGACATCTGCAGGGCTGCTACATGGAGGTCGACGCACACCTTCACAAGATTCTACTGCGTCGATCGGGACTCCAGGGTCGGCCAAGCAGTGCTGCGCAACCTGTTCGCTTAAGGTGAGCCTGGTGAGGAGGTAAGAGATGCTTAATGTTGAGTTGTTGTATTGCTTAATGTTGAGCCTGTTGCCACCTCCCGTGGTTGTGCATGTGTATACTGCTATGGATTCTTTTATTCATGAGCATGTGAATCCATGCCAGACCCCATGCTGGAGAAGGAACAAGTTACTTGTTCTCCAGCATGGGTCTGGCATGGATTCACATGCGAACCCTCCCTCCTACCCCTCTGCGGCTCTTCACTTGGTCATACTGCCACTTGGCGTGCTACCAAATCTGAAGATGGCTGCCAGAGGCGGGGCTTAGGGAGAGGGCAGTCATTGGCTGGGGGCAGTATGACCCAGAGATCAGTGATTGGTTACTACTAAGAAAGACAGATCAGAAACGAAACTGATACTTTCTTTACCGAGGATTCCCAGCCTGACGACGGGGAATATTCACGAGCATGTGAATCCATGCCAGACCCATGCTGGAGAACAACAGTTACAGGTAAGTAAAAAAGGGGGATTACATGGCAACGTTGGACATGAAAGATGCCTATTTTCATATTTCCATGTTCTCAGCGCACAGAAGATTCTTGATCTTCAAGGTGGACAGTCAGCACTACTAGCTCATGGTGCTGCTCTTCGGTATAGCCTCGGCTCCAAGAGTATTTATTCACCAAGGTACTGGCGGCACACCTACGCAGGGAGGCTATCCCATTGTACCCTTACCTGGACGACTGGCTCATCACGGGGGAAACCCCTGTAATTTGCAAATCCAACATCCAAAGAACGATCAACCTCCTCTTCGAATTGGGTCTCAGTCAACGAGAAGAAAATCAAGCCTGGTGCCAAGCACCTCCAAACAATTCCTAGGAGCTATCCTAAACACCCAAGAGGGGTTGGCCTTTCCAACAGAAGAAAGAATTCGGAACTTACTACTGCAAATTCCTCAATATCAGTCTGGTCGCCAGATGAGGGTGCGCAAAGCGATGTTTGCTAGGCATGATGGCGTCATGTATTTACCTGGTTCCCCACGCGCGCCTGCGCATGTGACCAATGCAGGAATGGTTGGCGAACAGTGCTCTCAGGCAAGTGGTCAGTGGGACGATCTAGTGGTTGTTTCGCCAACACTAGTACAAAGTCTTCACTGGTGAACAAGAGAGAACCTAGCAAAGGGAAAACCCTTTTACGATCCAGAGATACAGGCCGTAGTCACTACAGACGTGTCCCTGTCAGGGTGGGGAGCACATCTCCTTCACCACACAGCTCAGGGTCTCTGGTCTCACACAGTGGCCAAGAATCGCATAAATCTGCTAGAGCTTCTGGCAGTCTTCAGAGCGCTTCAAGCGTTCGAACCCCATCTGTTGAACCTGTCGGTGCAGATCCTAACAGACAGCACGACTGCTATGTTTTACATAAACAAACAGGGAGGGACTTTTTCGCTAAATCTGTCCAAGCTTGCCCAGAAGATTTGGAAATGGGCACTCCGACTGAACATTTACCTGTCATCTCAACATGTTCCAGGGAATCTCAATTCTCTAGCGGACGCCTTAAGCAGAGATCCCCTCCCAAAAGAACACGAATGGTGTCTACATGAAGTCGTGGGAGACCTCTTCTCACAATGGGGCTTCCGCACTATAGACCTATTCGCCACAAGCGAAAACGGACAATGCCCAGACTTCGCATCCAGGTTCCCCCAACCAGGCTCCAAGGGGAACGCCCTGTGGATGAACTGGTCAGGGATGTTTACCTATGCTTTTCCACTCACTCCTCTGATGAGGAAGTTGGTAAACAAGATGCACAGGGAATCGACAACGCTCATCCTAGTTGCTCCCATGTTGGCGAGACGACCGTGGTTCCCGCACTTGCGCAAACTGGCAGTGTGCGAACCAATCAAACTCCCGTGCTGGCACAACCTACTATCCCAGCACCAAGGACAAACAGTGCACCCTCAACCCAGTTCAATGAACTTGGCTGCATGGCTCCTGAAGTCATAGTTTGGCCATCTCAATCTACCTCAGAGATGCATGGATATCCTAAAGGAATCCAGGAAACCAAACACAAGACACTGTTACTTTGATAAATGGAAATAATTCATTATCTGGTGCCAGAATAAACAAATCAACCCGGTTGATTGTACTCCTTCCAATATTGTCATCTACATGCTCTACCTGCTGGATGCAGGGTTGGTATTTAATTCACTCAAGGTACACCTGGGGGCGCTGTCAGCCTACACCACCCATAACAAGGTGTTGTGGTGGAAAGTACCAGTGGTTAAAGCCTTCATGGAAGGGGTAAAGAGACTCCACCCTCCAATTTCAAACCCACCACCAGGATGGGACCTTAATGTGGTGCTTGCTAAACTCATGGGCCCACCCTTTGAATCCATGCATAAGGCTAGTCTCAAACACCTGACCTATAAAACTGCCTTCTTAGTAGCCATTACTTCCATAAGAAGGGTCAGTGAAATTCAGGCTCTGTCAGTGCAGGATCCTTTCTTTACTGTTCATAAGGATAAACTGGTTCTACGAACACACCCTAGGTTCTCACCTAAGTTTATTTTAAAATTCCATGTTAACCAGTCAATTGAGCTACCGGCTTTCTTCCAAGAACCCAAAAGCTCTGCTGAGGTGAAACTACACACGCTAGATGTGCGAAGAGCGGTCCTCTACTATGTAGACAAGATCAGACCGCTGAGAAAAACGGACCAACTGTTCGTCTCCGTAGCTTAAGGCAGAGAGGGAGATCGCGTCTCTAAAGGTGCCATCTCAAAATGGATAGTAAACTTTATCCAGCTGTGCTACTCACTTTCTGAGAAAACTCTGCCTTTTACGCCAAGAGCCCACTCTACTAGAAGCACTGGGGCCACTCTGGCTTGCATTGCAAATGTACCCCTTCACACCATTTGCAAAGCAGCTACATGGAGCTCTATTCACACTTTAACTCACCACTACTGCATTGACACTCATTCCAAGACAGATACTCAAGTGGGACAAGCGGTTCTAAGACATCTGTTCGCTCATGACCCTTCTCACATCCCACCTCCTTCTAACACTGCTCGCTAATCTATGCACAGCATGTGATCTAAGCAGATTCCACAAGCGTCGGAAGGGAAACATTACTCACCGTAATCTTATTTCTGGTGCTTGTATCTGCTTAGATTCACATGCTCCCACCCTTCCTCCCCTCTGAGAGAAGGCGCATGGATGCTTGTAGTCTTATCTATCTGCTTGGATAACCTGTACTCGCGCTACGCCTCATGCTACCTCATGTCAGAAAAAATACAATCTGAGGATCCTACACGCGTGAGGGATCATGGGTATAGTGGACTTCACAATAGGGATATTATTATTGGCACGCTCCATGTCAACGCCCATTTTTGAGTTTTGAAAAAAAAAATTAATACTCCGTAGCTTCCACTAGATGTCGGCCTATGCACAGCATGTGAATCTAAGCAGATGCAAGCATCAGAAATACGATTACGGTGAGTAATGTATCCCATATTTCTGAGGCTTGTGGAATCTGCTTAGATCACATGCTGTGCATAGATCACATGCTGTGCATAGGCCGACATCTAGTGGAAGCTGCGGAGTATTACAGTTTGTTTTTCGAAACTCGAAAATGGGCATCGACACAGGCGTGCCAGTAATACTATCCCTAGTGTGACGTCCACTGTACCCAAGATCCCTCACGCGTCTGGGATCCTCAGATTGTTTTTTTCCGCCATACTGGTCGGAAGCATCTTGCGGAGTCCCCTGGCCTTAGCCATACTTTTGCTAATTATTGAAGTTTAAAATTATTTATTGACATCCTTCCCCACCCCAACGTCGACCCTCTACACTCGACGACGGCTGGAGAAGACATCGACCGTCGGCTGCTGCACGACAGATCTGGGCCTCGGAAGGCCGCTGGCCTCGGCCCGGGCCTAGTAGGCCGCTGGCCTCGGCCCTGCAAGTAGGGAGAGTGTGGGGGGTGGTACATACTCTTCACTCTTGGTATATAGGTACACCTTATATATTTCCTACACTTACCAGCCCGCTGCCTCAAGGTGCGTATGGAGGGTACCCCTTTCCAATTCTGCCCCAAGTGCAACCGCAAATACCCTTGGGTCGACGGGCACGCCACGTGCAATCTCTGCTTGCCGAGGGACCACCCCGAAGCGAACTGCAGAGCGTGTAGTAGGTTTAAGCCTAAGACACTTAAGGACCGTTCGACAAAGCGTTGGGCCCACCACGCCAGGCAGGTGGCCATGGCAGCGGAGGGCGCCTTCAGCGATGGCAGCGACGCCGTACTTTCGGACGGCGAGGGCATTACGGCGTCGAAAGACTGCCGAGCGCAGGTCCCCGACCTCGGAAGGTTGTCCGGCAGGGCGGCTATGGGGAAGACCCCCGGCGACGCAAGCGCTACACACCCTACACACACTAAGCACACTAAGTCCAACCGAACCTCGTCGACTTCTCGGAAAGAGGCACAGATAGAACGGTCCGACTCGGTGTCCTCTGGGCGCTCTCAATCGAGATCGCCTCATGACGCAAGGCAATCATCCACTCTTGCCAAGAGTGCCTCGCTCCCTAGATTAACGGAAGTTCGATCGTCGGAAGACGAAGACGACTTCCACCCCCAGGCCGCGCTCCAGGAGACCGAGGCCGCAGTTAACACCAGTGAGGCCCCACGCTCGAAACAAGATACCTCTCCCGACCCTCGACGCCAGGCGTCGAAAGTCTCTGGGGCCTCCAAGGGGCAGGGAAAACATTTTTCCACGCACGGGGAGGGGGGGAAACAGCGGAAAGCACAGCCTTCCACTCCTGTAAGACCATCCTTCCACCCTAAGCAGACAGACAAACATAAATCTACTGGGACATCAACATCCAGCAAGGGTACCCTTGATAAGTCCTCTAAGTTGCCTACTAAAGTCATACCCTGTTCCAAAGAATGGTCCAGTGAAGACATAGACAGGGTCATGTCAAGGATGTCTTCCTTAGCTGATTTTTATGACAAAAAACCCAGAACATTTCCTTTTGTATGACCCTCAAGGGGCCACACCCTCAGGCTCCTCTGATCCTATCCCCCTAAGTAAAAAGGCCCGGTTCGAAAGACCTGAACCCTTCGAGGTGCAGCCTTACTCTACTCCATACTCTACTCCACACCCCAGATACCAAGGACAGCCTTTCCCTGAAGGGGACCAGGAGTTTACAATTATGGAGGAACAAACCGGGACTGAATACTATGCGGATGATGAGGACCTGGAGGAGGTAGAAGATGAGCAGGAAATTTACAGAGTAGATTCCCCGGTAGAGAGCGAAGCCCCAGTTACCGACTCGCCAGTTGATAACCAGCCCCTCCTTAATGAAGTTCTCGCTCGTGCAGCAGAACATTTTCACATCGACTCCCACGGTGTACAGGAGGAAAGGGACTTCGCAGAAGAGTTGGTGGGAGAGAGGAGGCCGGTCGCTCAGACCATCCCTAGCCTTAAATCCATCCAACGTAGAATAGATCCATCCCTGGTGAATCCTAACCTCACCAGAGCCGTCAACCCCAGAGTCGAAAAACTTTTTCGGGCAGCCCAGTCTGACCCTCTTTATATAAGAGGACATCTTAAACCAGACTCCCTAGTGGTTACCAACACTCGGAAGAGGGCTGGGACACCCTTATCGTCGTCAGAAGCTCCTCCCGACAAGGAGAGCAAAAGACTGTACGGGTTTGGCAGGAAGGTAGCCTCAACGTCCGCCTACCAAGCAAGGATTGCAAACTCCACCACCCTGTTGGCAAGTTACAACTGCCATCAATGGGACGAGGTCGCGGCGCTCATAGCCTCTGCTCCTGAACCGTTAAAGGGCCAGTTGGCTCGGATCTCGGCAGAAGGGAGAGCCGTGTCTGGTTGCATATTAAAAGCAACTTTCGATGCCGCGGACAACGCAGGAAGATTGATAGCAGAGGGTACTGTTATCAAGAGACATGTGTGGTTACGGCAGTCGGGGTTCAAAACAGAAACCCAGGCTTCATTAATAGACAAGCCGGTGAAACCCGATCTATTGTTTGGGAAAGCGGTCGAAGACGCACTTAAGAATGCCAAGGACGAGTACGAGACTCTCAAATCCCTTGGCCAGCTTACCAACAAACCCCCTAACCAGAGGGGGAACAGTAATTTTCGTCGCCCACGCGGCCAAAATTCACAAAGAGGCAACTATGCCCAAGGACAGGGTACACAATGGAACAACAACCAGCAGTCTACCCAGAGTTACGGCAGGGGTAACAAGAGAGGTCGTGGAAGAGGCAGAGGCAGCCCCAACAAGGGAGGTGGCACGCCTCCACCAAAGCAGTGACGCTCAGTTCAGGCTCCCTTCTCACGCAACCCCAGTAGGGGGACGCATTTCCAACTTCACCCAGGCTTGGGAAGGGATCACCTCAGACAGATGGGTGCTGTCAACAGTGTCCACAGGATATGTATAGAATTACTGCAGCGTCCCCGGAACCACCCTCCACGACAAAGAATACACACCTTAGAACATCAGAAGATCCTTCTCGAGGAGATCGCCATTCTGCTAGAAAAGGACGCGATAGAACTCGTCCCAGGACACCAGGTAAACAAGGGTATCTATTCAACTTACTTCCTTGTGCCAAAGAAAGATTTGACAATGCGCCCAGTATTGGATTTACGGCCTGCCAACAAGTATGTCAAGCCCCAAAAGTTTCGTATGACTACGCTACAAGAGGTAATCCCCCTCCAAAAAAAGGGGATTACATGGCAACCTTGGATATGAAAGATGCTTATTTTCATATTTCCATGCTCACAGCACACAGAAAATACTTGCGCTTCAAGGTGGACAGTCGCCACTACCAATTCAAGGTACTGCCCTTCGGGATAGCTTCAGCACCAAGGGTATTCACCAAGGTACTGGCGGTGGCAGCTGCACACCTACGCAGGGAGGCAATCCCAGTGTACCCTTATCTGGACGACTGGCTCATAACGGGGGAAACCCCAGGAATTTGCAGGTCAAACATTCAGAGGACTATCGACCTCCTCCACGAATTAGGCTTCTCTATCAACGAGAAGAAGTCAAGTCTGGTGCCAGCACCTCAAAACAGTTCCTAGGAGCAATCCTAGATACTCAGAAAGGGTTGACCTTCCCTTCGGAAGAGAGAATTTGGAATATACTACTGCAAATTCCACATTATCAGTCAGGTCAACAAATAACGGTACGCAAAGCAATGCGGTTACTGGGCATGATGGCGTCATGCATTTACCTGGTCCCCCATGCGCGTCTGCGCATGCGTCCCATGCAGGAATGGTTGGCGAAACAGTGGTCTCAGGCAAGTGGTCAGTGGGACGATCTAGTGGTCGTTTCGCCAACGCTCGTACAGAGCTTACACTGGTGGACAAGAGAGAATCTCGCAAGGGGAAAACCCTTTTACGATCCCGAAGTACAGGCAGTGGTGACTACAGATGCATGCCTGACTGGGTGGGGAGCTCACCATCTCCACCACACAGCTCAGGGTCTCTGGTCTCACTCAGTAGCCAAGAACCACATCAACCTGCTAGAGCTTCTGGCAGTATTCCGAGCGCTTCGGGCGTTCGAGCCCCATCTGCTAAACTTGTAGGTGCAGATCCGGACGGACAGCACGACAGCCATGTTCTATCTGAACAAACAAGGAGGGACTTGTTCGCCAAATCTGTCCAAGCTTGCCCAGAAAATCTGGATATGGGCACTCAGACGGAACATCTTCCTGTCATCACAACATGTTCCAGGGGAGCTCAATTCCCTAGCGGATGCCCTAAGCAGAGACTCCCTCCCAGAAGAACACGAATGGGTCCTTCACAGAGATATCGTAGAAGATCTCTTCTCTCAGTGGGGTTTCCCCACTATAGACCTATTCGCCACAAGCGAAAACAAACAATGCCCAGGATTTGCATCCAGGTTCCCCCAGCCAGACTCCCAAGGGAACGCCCTGTGGATGAACTGGTCAGGGATGTTTGCGTACGCTTTTCCACCAACTCCTCATCAGGAAGGTGGTGTACAAAATGAACAAGGAATCGATGACGCTCATCCTAGTTGCTCCCATGTGGGCGAGACAACCATGGTTTCCACACCTACGCAGGATGGCGGTGTGCGAGCCCATCAAACTCCCAGCCTGGTACAACCTACTGTCCCAGCAACAAGGTCAAACAGTACACCAGGAACCCAACTCAATGAACCTGGCAGCATGGCTCCTGAGGTCATAGAGTTTGGGCATCTCAATTTACCACAGAGGTGTATGGACATCCTAAAAGAATCCAGGAAACCAAACACAAGGCACTGTTACTTTGACAAATGGAAGAGATTCGTTATTTGGTGCCAGAATAAACAAATCAACCCAGTTGATTGCACTCCTTCCAACGTTGTAACATACATGCTCCACCTGCTGGACGCAGGTTTGGTTTTTAACTCTCAAAGTACACCTGGCAGCCCTCTCGGCTTACACCACATCCCATAACAAAGTATCGTGGTGGAAAGTACCAGTAGTTAAAGCCTTCATGGAAGGAGTAAAGAGACTTCACCCTCCTATTTCGAACCCACCGCCAGGATGGGACCTCAACGTGGTGCTAGCTAAGCTCATGGGCCCCCCTTTCCAACCCATGCATAAAAGTAGTCTCAAACACCTGACTTATAAAACGGCCTTCTTAGTAGCCATTACCTCTATAGGAAGGGTCAGTGAAATTCAGGCTCTGTCAGTGCAGGATCCTTTCTTTACTATCCACAAGGACAAACTGGTTTTACGCACACACCCTAGGTTCTCACCTAAATTTATATCTAAATTCCATGTAAACCAGTCCATCGAGCTTCCGGCTTTCTTCCAGAACCCGCAAAGCTCAGCTGAGGTGAAACTACACACCCTTGATGTGCGTAGGGCGGTCCTCTACTATGTAAATAAAACCAGACCGCTAAGGAAAACAGATCAACTGTTTGTCTCCGTAGCTACAGGCAGAGAGGGGGATCGCGTCTCTAAAGGCGCGATCTCGAAGTGGATTATCAACTGTATACAGCTGTGTTACTCTCTTTCTGAAAAAACTCTGCCTTTTATGCCAAGGGCCCATTCTACTAGAGGCATTAGGTCCACTCTGGCTTTCATTGCAAATGTTCCCCTCGACGCCATTTGCAAAGCAGCTACTTGGAGCTCTATTCACACTTTTACTCAGCATTACTGCATTGACACTCATTCCAAGACAGATATACAAGTGGGACAAGCGGTTCTAAGACACCTGTTTGCTCATGACCCTTCTCACATCCCACCTCCTTCTTCGGGTACTGCTCGCTAATCTATGCACAGCATGTGATCTAAGCAGATTCCACAAGCCTCAGAAGGGATACATTACTCACCGTAATCGTATTTCTGATGCTTGTATCTGCTTAGATTCACATGCGACCCACCCTTCCTCCCCTCCGAGAGAAGGCGCATGATTGCTTGTAGTCTTACCTTTCTGTCTATCTGCTTGGATTATCTGTACTCACGCTACTCCTCATGCTTCCTCATGTCAGAAAAAATACAATCTGAGGATCCCAGACGCGTGAGGGATCTTGGGTACAGTGGACGTCACACTAGGGATAGTATTACTGGCACGCCTGTGTCGACGCCCATTTTCGAGTTTCGAAAAACAAACTGTAATACTCCGCAGCTTCCACTAGATGTCGGCCTATGCACAGCATGTGATCTATGCACAGCATGTGAATCTAAGCAGATACAAGCATCAGAAATACGATTACGGTGAGTAATGTATCCCATATGTGTGTGTGTATGTGTAGAAGATGGTGTAACATGTGCATAATGTTTATTTTTACCAAATGCACAAAAATGTTAAAAAAACAAGAATTGCATAGGTTTTACAATTATTAGTACATACTTATTTCTTCATTGTTTTTTTTTTTAAGCATTTAGATGCCTTATTACGTCAGATTCGAGACATTGTAGAAAAGCACACAGATACGGATGTGTTGGAAGCCTGTTCAAAAACATACCATGCCTTAAGTAATGAGGAATTTACCATCTTTAACAGAGTGGACATTGCAAAGAGTCAGTTGATTGATGAATTGGCAGATAAGTTCAACCGACTTCTTGAAGACTTTCTGCAGGAGGTTTGCAATGTAATATAATTTTGCCTATAATATTAGCAATTATGTACAATGTTACAAATTCATTGTAACCAATATATTTGAGATTATTGATGAATGGTGTCTTATTTTCTTTCTGAATTAAACTGCTTTTGACTTGCCATAGATTCATTTTCGATTTATGTAGGCCACGTTGCTATAAAATATGTACCCCCCTTACCCCTTCCTGTGTTAATGGTATTTGGTGGTCGGGTCAAAACTAGACAGCATGATTTCCCTTAAGTCCACTCATAGTAAGGAAGAGCCAAGGCTTTATTCTCATAGTGGAGAAATCCAAACGTAGACTGGGTTTATATCCAAACAGTGCTTAAGATGAGACTGGGTCAATCCCCTTTAATACTCATAAATCCCGTCCCCTTTCCTCCATCCTTGTGGGCTTCCCCCAACATGGGGCCGGTAGCAGAGCCTTTCGCAGTGAAAAATGGATCTTCTCCTTTAAATTTAGTATAGAGCGTGGCCTCGGGCGTGGGAACGCCCTGCTGAGGCCCCGCCCTCCGACACTTCAACTCGGTCGCTTTTTTCGCACGTACCGTGTCGGACCTGGCAGCCAGCCAGAGACTGTTTTAGCTTTCTGCTTGCTCACAGTTTTTGTCAATTCTTATTTCACGTTCCTTCAGTACCTCATCTTCCCAGCGCATGACGACAGCAGGAGGCTTCCCCTCGGTGTGCCTTATGCGACTGTTCGTTCCCAGCCTCTGACCCCCATGCACTCCGTCTTGAGATTTTGGGGCCTGACCACAGCTGGGACTCATGTTCGGCCGTCAGCGCTCTTGATCGCAGGGCATTGAAGAATCGCTTATTATGCTGGAGGGCGGAGATCCACACTTTTCCTCCGCCCCACCTTAGGGACTTTGTCTCCAGGACCTCTCGTCAGGACTAGGTGACCCCTCTGTTCAACACAGCTTCACAGCGCAGAAACTCCTTCCCTGGGGTTCCCAAGAATCTGGGTTCCTCGGATTCAGGTTCTGGCAGGTCTGAGGGCTCTAAGGCTTCCTGTTCCCAAGCTGAGGTGCCTGTGGGCACTTCCGGGTGATCCGGGGACAGACCTGAGGCCTTCCAGGCTACCGGCTCCCAAGCTGAGGAGCTCAGGGGCCCTTCCATGCTGTCCTCAGAAGGACGCTCAGGCCTGTCCTCTTCTACCCCAGGGGGTAAGGAATAGTGGAGTGCCACCTCCAAGAGTCTGTCCTCGGCCCCTAACTGGAGCTCGCTCTGAGGTCATGAATCAGTGTGTTAAAACTATTGGCTGGCCAGCTGAGGGCTCAGTGCTTACCAGAGGAATCTGAGGTTGACGATTCTGCTTCGGGTGCAAGACACAAGCTGTATCCTCTTGTGTCTCCCAACCAGGGTGTAGCACAAGGCTTCAAAATGGTGGAGCAGCACGTGGCGGAGCCTGCCAAGCACGGGGCTATCTTGGATCCAGCTGCAGGCCTGCCAGTGCTTTCGCCCATCGAATGGGCTTTGCAGGATGATCACTTTGGAAGCGGGAACGGATCCTACGGTGCAAGTTTTTGATCCCCTCAGGGCTACACCTACCCATCACAGCCATACGCACCAGGCGCCTCAGTGCTTTGACCAGGAGTGGACCCCCACGGCCTTGGAGGGCCCGGCTTCTAGGGATCACATGGCTTGTGAGGACCACTACTTCTAGCGCTTCCTCCTTTTCATGCGTTCCCCTCAGATGAAGGGGCTCCTGAAAGACATTGTGAAGGTGGTCATCCTGCAGGTGGTTTTGCCTCGGCCCCCTGCTCTGGTACTCCACCCGTTCCTCCTGCGCTCCCAGTACCTCCTCCGGTTCAGGCCCGTCCTGTTCTGACCCCCAGACCTCCTCCTGTGCCACCAATGCCTTCCCCTCAATAGCCGTTGGACTTGTCTGTGGCTACAGACCTGGGGGGGGGATGGGGGGGGAGAGAATCAATCAGCTGGCACCTGTGTCCCAGGGCCCGGTTTCCCTTGGGTCTGAAAAAAAAGTGGGTGGGGGGGGTGACAATGGTGACCATGATGCTACCTTCAGGGCCTGGCCGTTTTGGGGTCCTTACTGAGGAAGACCCCCAGGAGTCTAGGGTGCTAACAGAGGTTTTGGGAAAAATGCATCATGATCCGGTCTGGCATTCCCCTCCAAATAAATGTCCTACAGGTGGCACGAAAGGTCTGGGAGAAGCCCAGGGCCAACGCCCAGATGAACAAGACTTTGGACAGCAGGTATAGGCTGATGAACGAGAAGCCAATCTTCCTGGCCTCCCACACCTCTCTGGTGGCTGCTGCCTCATAGTCTAAACCATAGTCTTACTCTTCCTCCACGGGAGCCGCCTCCAGTTGCCTCGTTGAGTCCTTGGCAAAGTGCTGTTACTCTGTGATGCTGGAAATGCGTTGGAGGGACAGGGATTTCCCTGTCCTTGTCCTGTAGTCCTTTTTCATATGCGCTCTGTATTGTTTTCTGCCCAGGAGTCCATGTGGGACTCCTGGCAGTGCAGCTCTTCCTATTTTTGGTTTGGTGTACAGACCCATGGAAATACCCTTATGGCATCCATGGGTGGGGGTGCAACCCTGTGCCCTAGTGTATGTTTTTGGGCACCTGTGTGTGGCCCACAGAGCAGGGTATGGGCTGGTGGCAGCTCCATACTGAATTTGACAGGTGCTCGGAGTATCCTTCATTTTGGGATACTCGGGTCCTGCCATTGGAATCCGTTGATTCCTGAGAGTTAACAAGATGGCCCCTGTGGTCTCTGGCTTTCCATTGCCTCTTACCTTGTAATCCCGAAGTCCTGGGAAGCCCTGACTCTGTCCCTTGCCCCCGACTGGCTGTTGGGTGGAAGTTCTATATATGGTGGTGTTGTGAAGTCCAGGCCAGACTGCCTGGAGCCTTGACTGTTGTGGGTACACCCTGTGGGTGGGACCTGGGTGAATGGAGTGTGTGACCAATATACACTACTTGCTGTGGATGTCTGGTTTCTGGTGTTTTCACAATGACTGAGACAGCCCTGCCTGAAACTGGTATGAATGCAGTGTGTAGTGTTGAATGGCTGGGTACTTGTCCCAATACACATTCCTTGTTGTGAGTGTCTGAGAGGGAGGAGAATGGCCTGAATGCACTGTATGCCTGATTGGCTGACTGACTGCTGAATGCCCTTCTGAGTGTGACCCAGCAGAATGAATGGGAGATCAACTAGTATATCTGGGGGCCTCTCACTGAGAGTTTCAGATTCTTAACGATTTCTAACGCTTAATCTCAAAGCCGAGCCTGAAGAAGGTTGACTGCTGTCCCCCTTTGCCAAAATCGAAAAGCTGTCGAGACTGATCCAAGAGAGGACCTGGTTAGGTGCCCTATTCCCGTGCTCAGAGGGACCATCTAGCACCGCTAACCTTCGCCGAAGCGCCCTGGAAGTCAGACCCTCGACAGGCTGCCGACCGTAGACTGGTACCACCGAGGAGAACGTAGATAAGCACCGGACATTCTATCAACTGTTGTTGACCAGGGTTCGCAGGTTCGCCATTAACCGCTGGAGGCCCGTCGAAGTCTTGTTGCCCAGAAGAGGGGACCGCTTGATGCCGTGCCGCCACCGAACAGAGCCACACGCTCCTTTGCTTAAGACTCTTGATTCACGGACGCGCTCGTCCGCACCGCCGCCAGCCTTATCCCGCCAGAGAAGGCCAGGCCGTTGATGCACCGAGGAGCATCCGCCGGTGGGTTTCCCGCCACCCAACGACCGTAGAGATGCCGGACGACTCAACGCCTTTGCTGGGCCACAGTTCTTCACAAACTCTTTGTAATCCTGAACTATCGACATTGAGGTACCCCGCACGCCTCTTCCTTGCAGGACGTATTCGAATCATTGCTGACGAGCACCGCTAGGACTGAAACTGCCGATCCGTGGCTCCTGCTTTAAAGGGAGCTGCTCAAGAAGGATCCGTCGACGACCAGATGTCGAATTCTGCATTTCTAGGTACATTGGGGTGGTAGAAACATTATAGAAGGAAATAAGACTTATGGAACAATATATGGACTGGGCTTGTGGTATATCTTTACTTTAGAGGTTGCCCAGGTGGAGGGGGGAATCTCCACACAGAACTGTGCCTAACGGTAGAGGCCAGTATTCTGCCCATTGTTCTAACCAACTGCTTTCTTCCTATGTCTATTGTTGGTTACCTTTTATTAAGTGATTTGTGTGACATTTAACTAGAGTTCAGTTGATGCATTTTAATGAAATCTAATAATTGTGGTACCACTTAGAACTGTATATATTTGCCATTTACTGAGCACAAAGTGAGTTATTGTGATTGTGTAAATAACCTTGAACCTTAATTATATAAAGACTGTTTTTTAACTAATAGTGTGTGGACATTCCTTTGTGGGTGCTTGGGGACTACATTGGACTTAAGGACCAGCCTGCATCACCTCTTGAGAAGCCTGGCCCTGATTGCTCGTCCATTGCTACCAACAATAGAGAATCTTGGCTGGTGTACTCTGTGCCTCTCCTTACCATATAGAGAGCAGAAGTACAGACCCCCCCCCCCCCTCCTATCTTTACAGGGTCCCTCTGTCAACCGGCGAGGAAGCATCTGAAAAGGAAGGTAAGAGACTGTATGCCCTTGGGAAGAGGGTCATGACCGCAGCAGCTTTTTCGACACTTATTGCCAACAACACAACTTTATTGGCCAGCTACGTGAACTCTCAATGGGCATTCCTACAAGAAGGCCTACAGGAGGTTCCCGAACCTCTACAAACTAGTCTCCTGACCACATTCACTGAGGGCAGACAAGTGAACCAAAGCATACTTACAAACACTTTGGATTCTGGCGAGACGGCTGGTCGATCCATGGCTCAGAACACACTCCTGAAGAGACATGCGTGTCTACGGAACTCTGGTTTCAAGCCAGAGACGCAAGCGTCACTTATAAATAAACCTGTGGAACAATCCAACCTGTTTGGGAAGGCAGTCGATGAAGCCCTCGAGACGGCAAAAAAGGAGCATGACACCCTGAAAACACTGTACCAAATTGCACAAAGACCCTCTACAAGAATAGGATCTGAGTCCAAACGGCTTTTTCGTGGCCACCGCTTCCCTCAACAACAATACTCCTCGGTAAACAATTGGAACTCTCCAAAGAGAACCAGCGGATACACCACCTTGTATCTCCAAAGAGGTCAGCGTCGTGGAAAAGGAAGGGGCCGGGTCTCTACCCCTAGAGGCTCCCCAGCCTCGGGTTCAAAATGATCTGAGGATTTGGGTCCCCTCCTATATCTCCCCGGTCGGGGGCTGACTAACATTGTTCCTTCAGGCATGGGAGGGGATAACTACAGACCAGTGGGTGCTAAAGATCGTGGCCCACAGGTACTGTATAGAGTTCAACCAGTCCCCAACATTCAGACCTCCACGAGCAAGACGACTGACACCAGACCATCTTTGCATACTTCTTCACGAAGTCGAGACACTACAAGAGAAAGGAGCCATGAAAGAAGGTATTTATTCAGTGTACTTCCTTGTGTCCAACAAGGATCTAACCATGCGCCCTGTTTTAGATCTGCGCCCAGCGAACAAATTTATAAAGCCATAAATGTTCTGCATGGTCACTCTGCAGCAAGTAATTCCCCTGCTATCACAGGGGGATTACATGGCAACACTGGACATGAAAGCTGCATACTTTCATATTTCAATGTTGCCAGCGCACAGAAAATACCTCAATTATGATACAAGACAAGCATTGTCAGTTCAAGGTACTACCCTTCAGGATAGCATCTGCACCAAGGGTATTTACAAAGGTACTAGCGGTGGCAGCAGCACATCTGCGCTGCCAATCCATCCCAGTCTAGCCTTACCTTGACGACTGGCTTATAACAGGGGACTCTTACGAAACATGTCTGTCAAATACCTTAAAGACGATAGATCTTTTATTCATTCTGGGATTCTCTGTCAACGAGAAAAAAATGCAGCCTAGACCCCAGTCAGGTCAAACAGTTCCTAGGGGCTCTAATTCGAACAAAGGACAACCTAGTCTTCCCCTCCAACGAGACGGTTCAAAACATTGTTTCAAATCCCTCAGTATGTAGCCAGTCGAGAGGTGGCGGCACGCAAGGCTATGCGACTGCTAGGAATGATGGCGTCCTGTATCTACTATGTTCCACACACGCGGTTGCGCATGCGCCCAATGCAAGAGTGGCTCAACAGCCAGTGGTGTCAGGCCAGCGGACAGTGGGACGATCTAGTGGTTGTCTCGCCGGCCCTCGTTCTCTCGCTGCAGTGGTGGTCGAGGGACAACCTCTTGAAGGGGAAATCCTTCACCACCCTTCGCAGTGGAAGCCACTCTAACCACAGATGCGTCTCTTACAGGGTGGGGAGCTCACCTGCTTCAACAAACAGCATACAGAGTTTGGTTGTCAGACATGGCATCCAACCACACAAACCTGTTGGAACTATTCGCAGTGTTCAAAGCACTAAAAGCTTTACAGACACAACTGCAGGGGAAGAGAAACCTGATCCTCGCAGACAGCACCATGGCCATGCACGATCTGAACAAAGAAGGGGGCACTGACTCTCCAGGGGTGTCCAAACAGTCCCCAAACATTTGGAAGTGGGCTCTCAAACGCAACATGTTCCTGTTATCACATGTTCCAGGGGAACTCCATCTTCTGGCAGACGTAGATTAGTTTATTATTTATAATGCGCACCAGACTCTGGGGCATCAGGGCGCAGGATACAAGGATATGTTCAGCTTGGTTACATGGGTACATGAAATACATTGGCATTTATACAATGTGGTTACATGGGAATATGAAATGCATAGGCAGCAATAGGTACATGAGATACATCGGCATATATACAATGTAAATTACATGAGCAAATAGAATTTAAGTGATCAAGGTACATCAGAGAGTGTGTCCCAGGGGACTAATACATGATAAGCAAATCAATATGCAGATGGGTATACGTGATGGGGAGTATAGGGCGTCAAGAGTGATTATCAAACGATTGTTTTCTTTTAGCCAGTTAGTTAGGTTTTGTCTGAATTTAGTGAAGGACTGCCGTTCTCTAATACCAGGAGGTAGGGAGTTCCACAATTGCGCAGCCTTAACTTGGAAGCTGCGTCCTCCGATAGTGGAGAGTTTGAATCGTGGTACTTGGAGGCAGTTGGAGTTAGCTGTTCTGGTCGGTCTGAAAGAGGTTTTTCTACATATTCTGTCAGTAAGGTATGGCAGTGCTCTATTATTAAGGCACTTGTATGTGAGGGAGGCAATTTTAAGTTGGATTTTATCAAAGGTGGATAGCCATTTGTAATTTCTTATAGTGGAGGAAATATGTTAATTTCTGTTGATCTTAAGTGCTGCTCTCAGGGCATTGTTCTGGAGAATTCTGGAGAACCTGTATTTTATGGATAATCTGTTTGTTCGCACCAATGTATAGCGCGTTACAGTAATCCAATTTGGAAAGTATGAGAGCTCTAGCGAGAGTAAGTCAACTGTCAGAGGAGAGGAATTGTTTACTAGCTCTGATTAGTTTGCATGTATATGCGGTAGCAGAAGCTAGGGAGTTGACTTGTTTGGTGAAGTTCAGGGTGGCGTCTAGATAGAAGCCTAAGGTCTTCACTTCCTTTGCTACTTTTATGTTATTTCCATCAATAGTGAAATTGGCATAATCTGGGCTAAGTTTGGATAGGTGGGTCTAGGTGCATAAGCTCAGTTTTGTCATCGTTCAGGCATAGTCCATGGTTGCCATCCATGCCTGAACGATGCTATAAATTCTATTCACCAAAGCCAAATCCACGGCGTAATCTCCGATAAGAGGTAGGAGTATTTGGGTATCGTCTGCATAGTTTGTGTAGGCGATACCCAAATGGTCCATTTCGTACTGAGCAGAGACTTCCCGTTGCCCATGGAGTACGCATGGTGATTACACGGAGACCTCGTCGCCAATGTTTTCGCAGAATGGGGCTACCCAGAGATCGATTTGTTCGCAACTGTTAGGGACCACTACACACAATTAAGACTACAGGTGGCAGTACAGGTTTTACCTTTGGTACAAGCCTGTTCTACTATGTTAAAGTGGTAGCAGTAGCGGAGCAGCCAGGCTTATCTCAAGAGTATATGAGCAGTAGCAGAGATTACACAAAGGGACCACAATTACTGTGACTCAAGCAAACACTGACTCAAGGTTTCAGGTAGAAAAATATAAGTACATTTATTTTAAACCATTTGTTATAAACACGTCACTTCTATTAATTCAAAAACCACATGTAAAATACACTATCACTAACTAATTCACTTTGTACGGTATACTTCAAGGTAAGTACCCTGTGTTTTAGCGGACCAGTGTTGCGAAACAAAAGACGTTACCGGGAATACACTTGCGATCACTTTTTGACAGTAATGACAGCTCGGTCTTACTAAAGAAACGCATATCCGCGGCAAGAAATGTTACCAGGCAAAAACACACTTAGCACCTGAGATACCCAGAGAGAGTTGGGGGCAATTTGTCAAGGCAGACAGAACCAGAGAACACTTTTAGACGAAATTCAAGAGTCAATAGGCCGGAGCCAGTGGAACAGGGTTCCTGTTGTCGAGGATCACACAGTCGGATAGTTCACGATGCAACATAGCCATGAGTACTTAGATGTTGTCAACAGAGGAAGCAAAAGTTATAAGGAGGGTGGAAGAGGAGGGCAAGCCTTGGAGGCAAAGAAAAGGGATTCACCCTAATTCCTCGAGCAGAACACAGTACCTTATTCAATGAAGACGCTGGTGCCACGGCAGTTGTTCCTGGTAGTTTCCTGCAGACCCTTGGTTCCTGGAGCTTCGATCCAAAGGAGGACATCTGTAGGGGTCTGCACCACACAGCGATGAAGCTGGCAGCAGCGATGGTGAATAAAAGGTGCGCTCCTTTAAAAACAGGAGAGGCTCTTCAGATGGCTATCCAGACCACTACAGCAGTGTGCAGCGATTTCGACCACGAAGAGGGTCCTCTGGCTGTAGAAGATGAGCTGGTTATCCCCACCAAGCTCAAGGGAAGAAGACTCCGGACTGGATATTCTCTAGTCGTCGAAGGGTAGATAGCTCAGGACTGCAGCAGGGCTTCACCAGGACGGGATAGTTGCAGCAGTCGACTTCTTCTCCGCTTCTCTTCGGTTCCTTGTAGTTACGGTGGGGACTCTGACTTCTAGCCCAGGAGACCTGCCTTTTATGTGAAAATCCCCCATTCACACAGCCTGGCTGTCAATCACGCAGCAAGGGGAGTTGTCCGGCCCGGACAACTACCTCAGCCAATCATGGCAAAGTGCGACTTGGGTTTCCTAGTATACCCTGTGCATGGGGTGACTACACCCTTCCCTCACATTCATCCCACCCAGGCGCCTAGAGGAGGGCTTCTTGGCAGAAGCCCGCCAAAAGACAGTGAACAAAGAAGGCAAACCTGGTTTGCTGCACAAAGTAAAACACAAGAAGGACTTTAACAAAAAGAAATGGTGAAAAAACCCGACCGGAGCCAAAAGAAAATGAATTTGGTCAAGCGGGTTTAAGTTCGAGGCTAATATAATAGCCTAAAACAATACCACGTTTATATAGTATAATCGCGGTAGAAAAGTTAGGGTGGATACCACTGCCACCAGCCAAGTCTAAATGTTAAGAGCGAAACAATGCTCTAGGATGTACAGATAAAAAGGGCTAAGGGATTAACCCTTTCCAGTACCCCATGTAAAATGAGGTGTACTGGATCTGTGGTTAAATGACTAAAGTTAATGGCAACTTTACCCTTTTCACAGTGACAGTAGTCGGCCTCAGAAATGGAGTCGGTGGGAAGTCTAAAAGACAACCCCGTGTCACGGCACTGAAGGTGCTGTGTAACGCACAAAAGGGGGCTGCTGAAGTGGTGTACTCCAGAGTCCACAATCACAAAAACATGAAATCCACATGGCAAAATACAAGTAAGAGTGGGGAAAATAAGGGTACACTCTTACCAGGTAGAAAATAAACTCCAGAAATCCAGCAAAGCTGCTGAGGGACTCGCTAGGTAAGTGAAATTAGCCATTGAATGAGAATTATCCCTAACAGCAACTCTGGAGAACGCTCAATGCCAAGATTACGCCTCAGGTACCCCCGTAACCGTTCCAAGGGGAACGAACTCTGGCTAACATGGTCAGGGAAATTTGTCTATGCTTCCACCCCAAACCCCCTCCCCTTCTCAACAAGATAGTGCTCAAAATGCACCAGGAACCAGTAACGATGATAGTTGTGGCCCCCATGTGGACCCGCCAACCCTGGTTCGCTCATCTGATGGAGACGTCCCCTTCGCCTCCAGGCAAACTGCCTTGCCCGTACAGCATGTCGCAAGACAGACGGGAGACGCTTCACCCATGCCCACAGACATTGAATTTAGCGGCCTGGCTCCTGAGGTCATAGTTTGGGCACCTGCAGCTCCCTCAGAGATGTATGAATTTTTTTTAATTTTTTTTTTTTGTGGCTCAAATGAAACTTTCCAAAATAGATCATCAATTCTATTATTTAAAAATAAATAAAACAGATTAAAAAAACAATTAATTGGAATCAACAATTACATTACCCAAAATAGAAAAAGAATATACACTAAAGTAACAATCTCATGTTCTATTACTTTCAGAAAAGCAACCAATGTAAAGATGAGCGCTCTCTCATAACCTTGCATGAGGCGATTCCAAAGAGACTCCATGCAGTCTTCATAGTTCACATTTACAAATCGTAGAAAGAACTTAGACCTTACATCTCTAAAATATGAGCATTCTAAAATCAAATGTTTTAAGGTTTCATTTGGTTCTAAACAATTCAAAAATGGACATTTAGTAACACCATGATTACCATTAGTGGTTCCCCGGTGTTTTGTTCTTTCCAGAGTATGGTACTGATTTAGTCTAAATCTCAGTTAATACATTCTGGTTTAGGTGTATGATATAATAATGTAATCACAGCCATCTCTTTTATGTGGAAATTTGGCATATATTATGGACATTCTCAGGGAAGCAAAATAACCGAACACTAGATAATGCTATTCCAGTAAATGGAATTTGTTTGTAATCTGGTGCAGCTCAAAGAGCATTAACCTGATGAACTGCTCTCTCCCACACACATTGTTTTGTACCAAACTCATTTACTTGACTCGGGCCTGGTCTTGAACTCCCTAAAGTTCACTTAGCTGCGCTGTCAGCCTACATTACATCACAACAGAAAGTGTCATGGTGGAAGATACCAGTTATTAAGGTTTTCATGGAGTAAGTAAAGAGAATTCACCCTCCCATTTCAAACCTGGCTCCAGGATGGTTCCTAAATTGTGGTGTTGACTAGACTTATGGGGTCTCCGTTCGAGCCCATGCATAAAGCAAGTCTCAAAGATCTCACCTACAAGACTGTCTTTTTAATAGCTAGTACTTTCATAAGTAGAGTCGGTGAACTACAGGCCCTGTCAGTTCTAGACCCCTTCGTTACAGTTCCCAGAGATAAGGTGGTTCTGCGCACTCACCCTAGGTTTGCGCCTAAATTAATTTCAAAGTTTCATGTGAACCGGTCCATAGAACTACCGATGTTCTTTCAGAACCCCTCAAGCATGGTAGAGAGAAGCCTGCACACTGGATGTACGCAGAGCAGTCATGTTTTACATGGAAAGAACTCGACCACTAAGAAAGACAAACCAGTTTTTCGTTTCAATGGTGGCGGGTAGAGAGGGAGTCTGTCTCCAAATCTACCATCTCAATACTTACCGTAAAAGCATTTCTGATTATTGGATCTGCTTAGATTCACATGCACCCACCCTTCCTCCCCGCTCGGATGGAAGGAACATAGACATCTACTGCTTTATGTTTTCTGTACTCACTCACGATAGTCATAAGGCTCCCTCACAGCAAATAAAATGCAATCGGAGGGACCTCGACGCATGAGGGATTTTGGGTACACTACACGTCACGTTGGGGATAGTGCTACAGGCACGCCCATGTCGACGTCCCCTTTCGATTCTCGAAAGACGAGATGCAATACTCCGCGGTTACCACTGGATGTCCTACTATATGCACTGCATGTGAATCTAAGCAGATACAATAATCAGAAATGCTTGTATGTTAAGTAATGCATGTCTTCCTTTCCAGCTCCCCTTCCCCAAGTTCAAAGTAGTTCCAACACTCCTCTTGCTTCCCTACCCCAAGAAGAAAACACAGTACAAAAAGGCCCTGTGGTTCCTTCCCTAAGGCAACAATGCAGTTCACAATGTCTCTTGTTTCCTTTCTCCAAAATGTCGACTCTTACAGTTTGCCATTGTACAATCAGTTCAAGTCTCTTAATTCTCACAGCCAGTTCCAGGTCACCTTTATAATCATTCAGGTTCTGTTGATACAGATTGCCATCTTTCCCATTCACGTCAGCAATGTCAGTTCACAGGTGGAAGTTAGTTATCTTGACTTTCCTTTGCTTATTTCATACCTGGTATCCTCTGTCTAGACGCAGTTGTCAGAGCACACGGTCCACCCATTACCGTACACGCAACCGATTGCACCAAGTTCTCTTGCCCAAACAGCTGCCTTTCTCACTGCACCTTGGCCTTGCTTCAGATTCACTTTAGCTTCTCCTTTACTGTCTCTTGTCTTTGCCACAGTTTGTTCTTCCACACAATTCACTCTGTGGTGCTCACTCTCTCCACCACCTCGCTTTCATAATCTTTAAAAGTGTTCATCACTTGCTTTTCACTTTTCATAGCGTGCTCTCCACTTCATTGATGTCGTTTCATTCTTTGCCTCTCAATGTTCATTAATTGTTTCACACCTGTTTTCATTTATGTGCCTCCCTAAAGTCTTCCTTCAGTTTGGTATTCACTAATTCTTGCAAAGCTTTCCTTCAGTTCGTATTCAATAATATTTGCTTGATACTTCAGTTCCTTCGCTTTACAGTTCAGCGTTTGCTTGTAGCAATAAAATAGCTTTGGGTTCAATATCACTTACACACAAAGTTCTCTTCAACCAGCATCAACATATGCCCTGTTGTTAGGCAGAAACCTGTGCAGTTCCCTTGGGGAACACTGCAAAAGATTTAAGACTACAGGTAGAGCAGTAAACCCCTTTGGTAGCAGTCTGTACCACCCAGATTTACCTGGTAGCTGTGGCTGAGCAGTCAGACTTCTCTCAAGAAGAGTTAGGCAGTATGTAAAGTATACACAATATGTACCAAAACACAATAGCACAAGCAAACACTGACCAGAGCTTGGTTTCAAAAGTATATAGTTATTTATTTAAAATACACATAAGTTAAAAACACTCTAGCAAAAATATAGTAAAAGCACTTCAACACAGTTATACTGAAAGTAAATTCAATCCTTTCTCCTATCTAGACAACTCTAGGTTAACACCACTTAATTAAAACAGAGGTGAGTGCTTAACGTTAGATGACACTCTAGTAGTTTCCAAGAAAGGGAGAGAAAAAGCAGAAATAGGTTAGACACACCACTCTAAGGTCCAGAACACTTGCAATAGGCTTAACGAAGAATAAAGTCACAGGTGAGCAAAAGTCACTAGGCAGGGCCCACTCTTAGAGTAGCCGGAGCGAAAATGTGCCCAAGATCACACTGTTAGTTAGAGATTCAAAGTCTTGCAAAGAGTCAAAAAGAGGTTAGAGTGGCTCAGAAAGTTTAGCCAAAGTGTCCCAGGCACTCCCAGGTTCGAAAGCCGGGGACTAAATCTACCCCGTACAGTCGGTAGCAAGGGAAGCCAGGCAGAACACGGTACCTTAAGCGGAAAGGATCCTCCAGCGGTGGCAGTTGTTCCAGGCAGTGGCAGCAGGGCTCGACGTCGGTCAGGGGAGAAGAAGTTCTCGCTGAAGAGCAGAAGAAGAGGGTCGTTGCACTGCCCGGGAAGAAACCAGCCGCGGAGTCCTCCGGTTAAAGGGTTGGTGCCGACTTTCGCGGTATGGGGGTAAAGTGTGGTATTCCGGTTGCCGGGGTGCTTGGCACAGGCAAGGCGGCCACGAGATACCTCAAAGAACGGAAAGAAGGCGAAAACTGGTTGTCCCCACCAGTCAAGGGAAGGAGCCACTCCGTTAAGAGTTCTCCTCGGTCGTCGGGAAAAAGTGGTGAGACGGTTCAGCAGGGCTCCACCGGGTGGTGTCGTCGAAGCAGGTCGGCTCAGCTCTTCCCTCGTCGGATTCTTGGTCCTGTGGCGACTTCTGAAGTCCCAGTCCCCAAAGCCCTGCTTTTATGCAGCAAACCCCCATTCACCCAGCCTAGCTGTCACTCAAACATGCTAAGTGGTGAGCCGGGCGGCTCACCACTTGGGCCAATCAGGACGGAGTGCGACTTGAGTTACCAAGGTAACTCAGTCCAGGGTGCCTAAATCCCCCTCCACCCCTCCTAAGTACCCCAGACAGAGTGGCACCACTTTGGAGGGCTTCTGTGGAGAAGCCCGCCAAAAGTGGAACAAAGGGCTCCACTTTGGGTCAGAGTTACAGAGGCGAACACCAACGCCATTTTAGAATCAAGTTTTGGCAAAAAGTCCCAACCGGAGTTATAAAAATAAATATATAAACCGGCGGTATGTTTAAGGCTACCGTAAATAAATAATTAAATGTGTTAGCCTAAAACAATGGGAAATCCCATAGGGAAATATTCGCGGTCGAATATAAAAAGTAGTTTCCACTGCCACCAGCCAAAACTCGATCAGGGGGGACGGAGACGTGCCCCCTCGACTAACAGACCCTGGGGCAATCGAATTGCCCCAGCCAGTACGTCCACAATATGATGGTTTGTACTGGTTCTGTTCAGGATTCAAGACTAGCAAAGTCTTTGGTGACTTTACATGCCCTGGGAGACAGTAGTCAGTCCCAGGGTATGGAGTCTATGTTGGGGAGTCCCTAGGACACCCCTGGGTCACGGCACAGAGGGTGCTGTGTGACCCACATCACAAAAATACATGAGGCCCTATGGAGTAAAAGACCCCATAGCCCATTCAACACAAGGTTTAACCAAGAAAACACACTTCAACATGTCCAAGAGTGAGGGTAAAAGAGTCTCACTCTTGGCAGGAGAAAAAATTAAACCCCAGAAATCCAGCAAAGCTGCTGGGGGACTCACTAGGTAGGGAAATTCAGCCTAAACAGAGAATTCTCCCTAACACTCGCCCCCCCCAGACTAAGGGACAGGAGGATTTAATCCACTCCTGGATGAACCTCATACCTCTAGTCGATGATATACATCCTAGAGAGTCCATCAGCATTTTGATGGTGACACCTTGACCTATGCTTAAGGGAGAACTCAAAGGTTTTCTTTTGCAAGCTAAAGGACCTACAAACCCTTTGAGGAACATCAGTCTTTTTGTTATAGGGGATCTGGTTGACCAGTCCCTCAGAAGTTGGTACAACTTCTGAACCTATGTTAGGCTTTTTCAAGGGGTCCTTATAAAGGATTCCCTGAGATCTAGAGGGGCCTCCAAGGTTCCTCACCACCTCTCTTGTGGGAGCAGGTTGGGTCTTAGGCCTCTTGGTTGGAGGGGTTGGGGTTAGGCACTGCACCTGCTTCCCCTTCCTCTTAGATCTACCCTTACCTATTTTAGGAGTTTCCCCCCTAACATTAGGATTTGAGTTGGGGTCTTCAGTAGAAGGTCCAACAGTCTGAAGGTTTTTGGCCTTAGACTTTTCTTTTCTGGTTTTCCACCAGCACTGAGAATTACCAGTTCTCTCAGGTCCAGATAGGGGCCTAGTTGGTCTATCCACCTCTTCCTCAGAAGCAGGGGGAGTCAGAGACTCTGAGACTAGGGGAACAATGATGGAGCTTGGTTGGGGCACCCATGTTCCTAGCATACTATCCTGAAATGTGCCTGGGTTAGAGGTCAACTTACTAACACCAGGGCTTGTAGTGGGGTTCTCAGTAGAGGGTCCCACAGGCTTGGAAGGGTCCTTCAAGGTAGCCTTTCTAGCCAATTTGGTTAAGTTCTGCTTCTCCATACTGGGAGGCCTGGGGGTATGTGACACTACTCCTAGAGTTCTTAGGTCATTCCCTAACAGGACCTTCCCAGGTACCTCAGTCTGAACACTGACAGGGATCCTCACTGTCATGTTGTTACACTGAATGAGGGCTGGTAGAATAGGAACCATTTGGACAGGGCCTCCAGACATCTTAGTGGGACCTTTGGGTGCTTTGGCCACATCCTCAGGTTGAAAGAAGCTTTCATCCACTACTGTTCTGCTGGCCCCAGTGTCTCTCCTGGCAGGAGTATCCTGGCCATTGACAAGAACACTGTCCACATAATACACCTTAGAGTTAACAGGTAGGGAGTTATACACAACCCTATTCTGGGGACTAACCAGACCCATAGGCTCTAAGTTTACAGTTGCTTGAAGACCCAAGGGTTCTTCAGCAAAGAGTTCAAAGTGGGCACTAGCCATCTGTACTTCATCCTCAGGAGTGAAGGCTAAGGAGACTGTGCTGATCCCTGCAGGTTTACCCTTGCACTTGGGATCTCCTTTGATATGGTCAGTACCCTGACAGACATAGCATTGTCCAAATGCTCTCTGGAAGGGTGGCTTGCTCTGACCTCCTTCTGGCTTGTGGCCAGAAGGTACACTAGCCTGATTCGGTTTACCCTGGGGCTTACCCTGGTTATTTGGTTGTTTGTGGCCCTCTTGGGTATGGGAGGTATTAGAATTCTCTTTGGGGTCCTTTTTAGGCTGTTTCTCCCCATCCTTCTTCTGAGTTACCCCAGAATCCTTGTGAGTGGCCCTGTTGGCAACCCACAAGTCAGCAGCCTTAGCTAGCTTCCTAGGATCCAATTCCTGTGAATCAGCCAAGTGCTGTCTGAGCTCAGGAGAGCAGGCATCATAAATTGACTCCAACATAAAGAGATTTCTCATCCCCTCATAAGTGTTCACCTTGTAACCCTTAATCCATCCCTCTAAGTTTTTCAAACATTCACTCACCCAGGTAGCCCAAGGGGTACCATCATGCTTTTTGAGGCTCCTAAACCTCTTAAGATACTGGGAAGGGGTCTTCCCAAACCTAGCTATCAAAGCTAGTTTCACACATTCATAGTCCTTCCTATCCTCCTCCCCCATCTCCATTACCACATCAGTTGCAACAGGGGGAAGCCTAGAGAACAACCAGGTGAGTAAGTCATTTCCTGTGATGTTCTGGAGCCCATGATTATATTCAAACAGAGACAACCAATCCAACACATCCAACTTAGGCTCATACATACCAACCAATTCTTTAGGCATCCGGGGTCTTTTAGGACTGGAACTTCTAGAGGAGCCAGAGAGAGAAACATTCTCAACAGATAATTTCTTCATTTCTAAGTCATACTTGAGCTCCATTTCCCTTAGCCTTAATTCTTTGTCAGTTTGAGCATTAAGTTTCTTATACTCCAATTCTAGCTTCATTTTCTCCAGTTCAAAGTACTGAGGACTAAAGGTGGGACCTGGTAAAGGTCCAGTAGGCACAGCAGGTAGAGCAGGCAGAGGCCTAGGGGGGACAGTTACAACAGCCTCACCCTCCTCTTCTGACTCTTCCTCAGAAACATCAACATTTTGCTCCATGTTAACTTCAATACTGTCATCTACAGTTGCTGGAGTGGTAGGCTCCTCTGAACCATCACCCAGACTTTGGTTAGCTAACAATCTTTCAATCAGCTCCATTTTCTTGCCCTTAGTCAGGAGATCCTTATGTTTACAGAGCACTCTTAAACAATCAGCAGTTTTGGCTGCAAGGGACTCTTGACTATAGCTTTCTATAACTGACATGTTAGAGGTTTTACTTTTTCAGTGCTAAGCTTTGTGGTTAGTTGCACTAAGGTATCTAAAGCACAATAAAATGTATACTCAATACAAATCCCACCGCTGTACACCAGTGTTAGGCAGAAACCTGTGCAGTTCCCTTGGGGAACACTGCAAAAGATTTAAGACTACAGGTAGAGCAGTAAACCCCTTTGGTAGCAGTCTGTACCACCCAGATTTACCTGGTAGCTGTGGCTGAGCAGTCAGACTTCTCTCAAGAAGAGTTAGGCAGTATGTAAAGTATACACAATATGTACCAAAACACAATAGCACAAGCAAACACTGACCAGAGCTTGGTTTCAAAAGTATATAGTTATTTATTTAAAATACACATAAGTTAAAAACACTCTAGCAAAAATATAGTAAAAGCACTTCAACACAGTTATACTGAAAGTAAATTCAATCCTTTCTCCTATCTAGACAACTCTAGGTTAACACCACTTAATTAAAACAGAGGTGAGTGCTTAACGTTAGATGACACTCTAGTAGTTTCCAAGAAAGGGAGAGAAAAAGCAGAAATAGGTTAGACACACCACTCTAAGGTCCAGAACACTTGCAATAGGCTTAACGAAGAATAAAGTCACAGGTGAGCAAAAGTCACTAGGCAGGGCCCACTCTTAGAGTAGCCGGAGCGAAAATGTGCCCAAGATCACACTGTTAGTTAGAGATTCAAAGTCTTGCAAAGAGTCAAAAAGAGGTTAGAGTGGCTCAGAAAGTTTAGCCAAAGTGTCCCAGGCACTCCCAGGTTCGAAAGCCGGGGACTAAATCTACCCCGTACAGTCGGTAGCAAGGGAAGCCAGGCAGAACACGGTACCTTAAGCGGAAAGGATCCTCCAGCGGTGGCAGTTGTTCCAGGCAGTGGCAGCAGGGCTCGACGTCGGTCAGGGGAGAAGAAGTTCTCGCTGAAGAGCAGAAGAAGAGGGTCGTTGCACTGCCCGGGAAGAAACCAGCCGCGGAGTCCTCCGGTTAAAGGGTTGGTGCCGACTTTCGCGGTATGGGGGTAAAGTGTGGTATTCCGGTTGCCGGGGTGCTTGGCACAGGCAAGGCGGCCACGAGATACCTCAAAGAACGGAAAGAAGGCGAAAACTGGTTGTCCCCACCAGTCAAGGGAAGGAGCCACTCCGTTAAGAGTTCTCCTCGGTCGTCGGGAAAAAGTGGTGAGACGGTTCAGCAGGGCTCCACCGGGTGGTGTCGTCGAAGCAGGTCGGCTCAGCTCTTCCCTCGTCGGATTCTTGGTCCTGTGGCGACTTCTGAAGTCCCAGTCCCCAAAGCCCTGCTTTTATGCAGCAAACCCCCATTCACCCAGCCTAGCTGTCACTCAAACATGCTAAGTGGTGAGCCGGGCGGCTCACCACTTGGGCCAATCAGGACGGAGTGCGACTTGAGTTACCAAGGTAACTCAGTCCAGGGTGCCTAAATCCCCCTCCACCCCTCCTAAGTACCCCAGACAGAGTGGCACCACTTTGGAGGGCTTCTGTGGAGAAGCCCGCCAAAAGTGGAACAAAGGGCTCCACTTTGGGTCAGAGTTACAGAGGCGAACACCAACGCCATTTTAGAATCAAGTTTTGGCAAAAAGTCCCAACCGGAGTTATAAAAATAAATATATAAACCGGCGGTATGTTTAAGGCTACCGTAAATAAATAATTAAATGTGTTAGCCTAAAACAATGGGAAATCCCATAGGGAAATATTCGCGGTCGAATATAAAAAGTAGTTTCCACTGCCACCAGCCAAAACTCGATCAGGGGGGACGGAGACGTGCCCCCTCGACTAACAGACCCTGGGGCAATCGAATTGCCCCAGCCAGTACGTCCACAATATGATGGTTTGTACTGGTTCTGTTCAGGATTCAAGACTAGCAAAGTCTTTGGTGACTTTACATGCCCTGGGAGACAGTAGTCAGTCCCAGGGTATGGAGTCTATGTTGGGGAGTCCCTAGGACACCCCTGGGTCACGGCACAGAGGGTGCTGTGTGACCCACATCACAAAAATACATGAGGCCCTATGGAGTAAAAGACCCCATAGCCCATTCAACACAAGGTTTAACCAAGAAAACACACTTCAACATGTCCAAGAGTGAGGGTAAAAGAGTCTCACTCTTGGCAGGAGAAAAAATTAAACCCCAGAAATCCAGCAAAGCTGCTGGGGGACTCACTAGGTAGGGAAATTCAGCCTAAACAGAGAATTCTCCCTAACACTTGTGATATCCCCAGGAGCACCCTGGTACGAGTATTCCCTCTAATTCACTCACGGGCCCTTGGCTGCTCCTCCGGTCTCTCCCTTTCTCCATCTCCCTCTCTACCTACCCCCCGCCCCTCCCTACCGCCCTCCTCGGCAGCCCCCTCTTCTGCAGCAATTCTCACCTCTCAAGCCCGTCTCTCCCGCCGTGTCGCCTGCTGGTTTTCCTTCCTTTCTGCTCCACCTTTTATTCACCTGTGATCAATTAACAGGTTGCACTAGTGTTCTCTGGACATGCCTGACACCCACGATAAGTTCCAGGCTTCTTCCTTGTCGCCTTACCAGAGTGGTGTAGCTGCACGTTCTTGTGTACAACTCCTAGATGCCTCTTCCTCGTCCTGCGCTAGTGGTATGACTGACAGTAATTTATTTTAATTCTTGTTAAGCGCCACATGCCCGTGGGCCTTCTTTTAAAAGAAAGCGATTGGAAACAACCTTATAAAGGTATGGGGGATGGGAGGGTAAGGTTTGCTCACACAATCGAAAGGGGATACCATGCCTCGCCTAAAGACATCCTCATCTCAAGCCCCAGTGAACCTCCACCCAGGTGATCTTCACGCTCATCTCCACCCCCAGGGTGGTCAAGATCCAGTAGTAATGGCCTTTCCCTGGCCACATGAGAAGAGGATCCTCGGAGTAGGTGTGAGGCTGCCCTCAAGTTTCTCACATACCTTGCCACTATTTTCTTTCAATAGGAACCCTGACCGGGGATCATTCCTTCCATTCTCATAGTTATGCAATGTTGGCTGGAATTGTGCAATCCTTTTCTGCTATGCAAGTTTGTTGTGTTAGTGTTTCTTATGGGTGCTCTGTTTGAGCCCCTCCGTTTTTGTTCTTTTAGATTACTTGCCCCTAAGGCATTTTCCCTGGTTGCCATCACTTCCACTAGATTGGTAAAGTGTGCTCCAGGCATTTTCTATTAAACCTACCTATTTGATTTTTTTCCAAAGACAAGCTGATATTGAGTGAGGCTGTGCTTTCTACGGAAGGTATTCTTATTTCCATCTTTATCAAAAAATCCATCTTTGTCTTTTGCCCTCCACCATTTCAAGGCAGCGATCAATTCCATCAGCTCCACCTGGTGCTGGCCCCCAGCTATGTCTCTCGGACAAGGGACGGCAGGAAAGAGTACCAGCTTTTTGTTGGTTATGCTGGTGCCCGTGCTGGCAGGGCTGTCACTAACCTACCCTGTTGCGGTGGGTCATACTTTGCCTCTTGGAATGCAAAGATCTGGCTGGTAAAGATGTACCCGAAAGTCTCAGGGCTGGCTGTCACCTCTGCAACGTGGAGTGCCTGTTCTGGACATTTGCCAGACAGCTATGCGGGCATCTCTGCACACGTTTGAAAAGCATTACTGCAAAGTCGTGGGCAAAGTCTTACAGTTGTACAGTTTCGAAGTTCCGACATACTACTTCGGCTCTGATTCATTATAGCAATAAGGCACTGGCTATGGTGACTTTGATATAGACTGTGAAACCAGCACAAAAACTTTGATTCGCGAAGATCCCCAACCAGTGGCATCAAAGACTGAAAGCCTGACGGAAGCCGATGGACACACCTTCCGAATCAGAATCATTTGAGTGATTGTCCTTGTACGACAGACACATAATCTAAAAGACTGACGGATGGATCAATTGGGGCCTCGCACAAGGAAACAGTGGCTCCAATTAACTCTACCCATGGGGAAGCCAACTGAGCACCTGAACCGAATACCGGTAAGTGGATTTGTCCCATCCAGCTTAATTCAGTGCCCGCCAGTTCTCTCACACGCGGACACAGTCGATCAGATACCTGAGGCCAACAGTTGACCTTCGGGTTCTGTCAACAGCGAGTGCAGGTGGGGAGAATGTAGAGACTACAGAGCGTGGATTGCTGCCAGAGTTACCAGTGGTGCAACAATTGCAAGACGTGATGATGCAGAAATTCTTGATTTGACTGCGACTAGGACGCACGAGTCTACACATGGTGCAGATAGTCTTCCCCACACAAGGTGAATGTCAATTGTGGGTTAAAAGCAGAGAGATTTTCATTCGAAGGAAGGCACAGGCAAAACTACTACAACCAGTTGGTATCAACACCGACCATAGTGAAATCATAACTGAACCAACGGGATGTATTAAAACATCAATAGGAGGAATTTGATCAATCGTCGCTGGAGTGTGAAGCAGAAGCTGTATCCAAACGAAAATCGCCTAACTTGAATGTTCAGTGTTTGACTCCTTATTTATCGCTCTCGGTTATCACAAGGCCCTGCAGTACCACATTCGGGCAAAGAGGAAGATATACAGTGTAATCAGTTCCCAGCAGAGCTAGGGGTGCAAATACACAATAACATTATGGCTGCCCTAACCATATCTCTGGCTCCATACCTGAAAATGTATGACAATATCCATTCTACTTTGAAAGATCATGAAACTTTATTAGCTATGATGCAGACAAAGCTAAATCCAATGGAAGCATTGGTAGATAAAATTCAATTAAGATTAAATATGTTGGCAGAAACGTCAGCAATCTGTCAAGCTAGACTAAGTGACTTGGCGCAGATTGGTAGGAAAAACATGATGGACGCATTATTGGAAAGTCTGAAATGGATGAGGAAACATTTTAACCAAGAAGATATACCCCTCACAATGAAAGCTGGCAAAAATGTGAGAACTGATGAAAAGGTGAGTCGGCTTACTGCAAAGAAAAATGGAGAGTACTTGGTTAAGAAAAGCACCATAAGCCAAGTCCCCATCAAAGATAGAGGGAAAACAAATCAGGCAGTCAATAGAAATACTAAAATTAATCGTCAAAAGACTAACGCTCTCCAAAATGGCATGTTAATGTTAAAGGTCATTTGTACCGCGCACTATCACCACCGAAGTGGTCCCCTGGCGCTCTGGCGGCTATGAAAAGAGGAGGAGGGGGGTGGGTTAGTAGGAATACGCTGGAAAAGTGCAAGAGAGCAGTGATGTGCTGTTGGCAGCCTCAGCCCGGTGGGTCCGTCGGCTGGGCTTGGGGTGTTTTATGGTCCGTAGTCGTCGTGTGCTGTTGTGCAAGTCTATGTGTGGTTTGTTTTGTTGCATTGTTGTGAAGTTTGTGCGGATTGCTGCGTTTAAGGCTTGTGGTTGTTTGGTTATAGTTTGAGAGGTGTATGCAGAGGGATGGAATTGTTAGTTGGTTGGTTAGTTGGCATTGCTGTCCTTGCAATTGTGGGATTCCATCTAGGTCCGGTACATGCTAACAGTCACATTTCTATCTAGATGCCGCGCAAGCTAGGTTCATAATTCTAAGTGTGGTGCATGCTAAGAGTCACATATGCTAATAGTCACATTTCTGGAATTCTATCTAGGTGTGGTATTTGCTAACAATCATATTTCTATTTAGATGCAAGAGATGTTCCTCATCCCCTTTCAGCTGGCGGGAGTCAAGAACACCATTGCGGACTCCCTCAGCGGGGAGTTGCGCTCCTGCCACAAGTGGGAACTTCGGCAGGACAAGATGGACCAGATCTTCACAAGTGGGGCAAGCCCCAGATGGATCTGTTTGTGAAGGCGGTGGACTCCAAATGCCAGAAATTCACCAGCAGGTTCTACCAGCTGAGGAGCATGGGGGGCATGTTCTCCTTTCTGTGGGAAGGCCCGTTTCTGTACGCGATTCTCCCGTTGCCTCTCCTGCTGCGAGTCATCAGTGAACTCAAAATGTGCCGATGCAGGTTGATACTTGCCGCCATGGCGCAGCCGAGGCAGATTTGGTACCCGGTACTTTTCAGACTCTGCGTTGCCTCCGGTCAAGCTGCCAGTGGACGCGGATCTGCTCACCAGGGAAGGAGGTGCAATCCTGCACCACGACCCAGGATCGCTGAACCTGAGGGCTTGGCTTCTGCAGCCCTAGAGTTTGCAGGATACGAGTTGCCGGCCCACTGCTAGGAGGTGCTTGCCAAGGCCAGAGCGTCAACTCTCAAATGCTATGGTTACAAGTGGAAACGTTTCGCTACATGTTGCCGGTTGCAGAAGATCACCCCTCTGAGGGTCACGGCCACACAGAGCCTTCCATACGTCTTGTCCTTGGCCAAGGCCGGGCTGGCGCACGCCTCTGTCAAGGTGCATCTGCGGCTATCTCCTGCTACACCAGTTCTCCTGGAAGATCTTCTCTTTGGTCCCATCGTCTCGTCAAGGTGTCCTTCAAAGGACTGTTCATCTTTCCCACGATGAAGGCTCCTGCCCCGGCATGGGAACTCAGCGTGGTGCTGACGAGGCTCATGGGAGCCCCCTTCGAGCCTATGCATCGTGCCCCTCTCAAGTTCCTCTCATAGAAAACGGCTTTCCTTGTTGTCATCACCTCTGCCATGAGGGTGGGTGAGATCCAGGCCCTATCTTGCAAACATCCATATCTGACTTTCCACTAATCGAAGGTGGTGCTGTGGACGCACCCCTCCTTCATGCCAAAGGTTCCGTCGGAATTCCACCTCAACAAACCTTTGGCCTTAACTGTTTTTTTTCCAAAGCCTTTGTCACTGGCTGAAAGGGCCTTGAGCTACCATTCAGTTTCTTTTGCGGTACTTCTTCCCATCCTCTCGGCCTCTTGTGCATTTCTCACCTTGCCTTGCCACCCCTGCTTTATGCCCCCTCTACTTGCAGGTCCATAATGTGGAGCCCTTCTTCATAGGTTGTTACTCTTCTTTGCTTGCCCTCCCATTTGAAGAGCAGACCAAATGGAAACGTCCATTTGTACCTAATTTCCCTCGCCGTCAGCTCCTTTACCAATTGGGCCATCTCTCTCCTTTTTAGTAGAGTAACAGAAGCCAGGTCCTGGTATGGCTGTATATCTACCCCATTCATCCTAATTTGGTCCACCTGCCGCGCCCTCTTTAAGGTTTGTTCTTTTTGCAGGTATGATGAAAGGGCTACTAGCACATCTCTAGGTCTTTCCCATGGGACTCCTGTTCTTTTTCGGCCCACTTTGTGCACTCTGTCAATCCCAATGGAATCTTGCGCCTCTATGTCTCTAAACACTTCCTGGACCGCGTTTTTGAGATCTTTGTCCAAAACCGACTCTGGCATGTTCTTAATGAGAATGTTGGATCTACGGGATCAGTTTTCTAGATCCCCTCATTGGATCTCAAGGTTGTGGGTCAGTCGCACCAGGTGCTCCTGCGTCTCACTATATTGCATTGCTTCTCCATTCTCTCGAGCGTGTCTGTTCTCTCTTCCAGTTTAGCCACATATAGCTTCAATTCTTGGACAACCTGTTTCATGTCATTCTTCATAGTGGTAAATTGGTCTTGCACCGTAGACATACATTTTGTCTTGCAGCTCCACAAACCATGTATGCATGTCTTCCCTTGAGGGAGGGAGGTTCCATGTGTTGGGGGGAATGTTGTCTGCTGTGGGGTCTTCCAGTGTCTTTCCCCTGACATTTCCTGGGGCTTCAGATGACCACATTTGAATCAGGTTTGCATCTTGTTTAGTATTTTATGGGTTTAGATGGGTTGAGGCCCCTTTCCCTTTTGCCCTTGACATCGCCGTAGTGTTGTGGCCCCCTTATGCAATTGGGCGCCTGATTGGACGTCAATGTGGTGCCTTCCGGTTCTTATCTGTTCTGCCCTCCTCCTGCTGTGGTGGGAGGGAGCTATGGCGGGGGAGCAGGCTTTAATGCCTCTAGAGGGGAGGATATCGCCTCTCCTGCCCCTCAGACCAGGGGGCTGTGGTTCAGGAAGGAGGGGTCCTTCGCTTTCAGTTCCAGATGCCCTCCTTTTTACTACTTGATTTTTACCTTCCCCTTCCCGCACTGTTTGTGGCCTCGCTGGTTAATTTGGACGGAGGGCGGTGGGGGTGGGGGGGGAGTCTCTCCCCTGGTATGAGTGCAGGCCTTATGGTAATGTGCGTGGGAGGGGTGTCCCCCACCTGTAATCACCTCCGTGCTGCCCGCTGCATTCTGTGTGGAGTGGAGCACCGGGGGGCGGGGGAGTCGCTCACCTTCTGCGGCCACCGCCGGCGCCAGTCTCTGGAATGCCTCTGACCGGGCTCGTATTTCAGCGACTCCCGCCCGCGATGCTTAAACTGCCCAAGCTCTGTGTGGTGGGCGCAAGAGCGGCCGCGGGATCTCCGTGATTCGGTTGGAGGACAAGCCGCGCCCCGCCAGCAGGTTCCAAGCCCTGCGCTCCGCTCTGCTGGGTTTCCCACCGCGGCCTCGTCCACCGCTCGCCGTCACTTCTCTCAGCGGCGCAGCTCTGCAGCGGTCCTCGGAGGGGCAGGGGCGCCCTGTCACCGCGCTTTTCTTCGCCTCTCCCTCGTCCACGGGCCTTTTTCTGTTCTCCGCAGTGCCGGGAGACTCAGCAGGCTGTCGGGAGGGGAATCCCGAGGTTTGTCGATCGGATTATGTGCTTAATGAAGTGCTTATTATCGGCCCAGCCAGAGCGAGACTCGGGCGCATCTTCCTGTGCCGGCGGTCATCTTGGAAGTGATTTTTCTTACTTTTAACCCCATAATTTCCCCTCCTCCCCCACCCTTTGTGCCTTTGTTCTGGCGACTTGGTCTTTTTTTCCTCAGAGTCCTTCCCTTCTTACTGGTCCTTCCAACTGTTCCCAGGGCCTTAGGCTGAGTCTGGAAGGTCAGGGCTGGGCAGGCTCTATCATATTCCAAGACTGGGTCTCAGCAATCTGTGACGCGGGGTAATGTTGCATCTTTGGCCGCAGTGACCTTTTCCACCACCAAAATGTCCCAGACCTTGGCCCACTACAGGGGAAGATGAGGGTCTTCCTTGGATTTCCATCTGAGGGCGAGTGAGATCTTGGCCTCTAGTAACAGCTGGGTGATCAGTTTTGCAGTTGGTCCAGATCTTGGCTAGCAGTCCGGCAGCCGGGTGCCTAGAACCACCACCTCTGGCATCAGCTGCAGCCTGCGGTGGGTGATGGCTTCTATTGTCTGGAGAACCTGCTCGCAAAAGGATTGTACCCGTGGGCAATCCCACCACATATGGAAGTATGTTTCTCGGGCGCCGCATTGCCTCCAGCATTTTGGATCCAACGAGCAAGCTTTTAAAGTGGTGCAGACGTTCCGGTGGGTAGTACCCGCGATAGAGCAGTTTGAGCATACCTTCTTTGTTGGTAATGCATCTGGAAGCAGAGTTGTTTCTGACCAGATGTCGACCCATGTCTGGTCCTAGAAGTCATGCCCTATGTCCGTTTTCCATTTGGCCATGTATGCCGGTCTCACGACCAGCATGTCCTCTTGAAATAGCTTGTAGTTTAATGATGTGACCCCGCCTGTGGCCTTCCGATAATGAGTTCCAGGGGAAGGGGTGCTCTGGTGGCTTTCTGTTTGTTTGCTGATTGGGAGATCCAGTGGTGTAGTTGTGTGTAAGTGAACCTATCTGTTTCTAGTAGTTTAAAGCAGGCCTTGCATTCCACAAAGTCTAGGGGGATCTGTCTTTAAATAGCTGAGAGAGTTTGTAGTCCTCCTTGGGTCCAGTTGTGGAAGTTTGCCGCTTGCAGTCCCGTGCGAAGCCTGGATTGTGGATGACTGAGGCAAGAGGGCGCAGTCCGTTGGGGATCTTTCTTTTTTTTTTTCTGTAGTGTGCTATCCCAGATCCTCAGGGTGGCCCTGGTCGACGAAAGAATTGTTGGCCATTGCCTGCGTGCTGCCGTTGAAGTGTATAGAACATTGTTGAGCGGGAACATGCTTCTGGCTTCTTCGATCTTGATCCATTATGGGGGGTCCGTGGGGTCATTCCATGCCAGGGAGTTAGTTGGGCCGCTAGGTAAGGCTGGCGGAGGTTGGGTACTCTCATTTTCCCCCCCATTTATCTGCCACCGTCATTACTTTCTGTGGGAGCCGTGATTTCTCCCCTTTCCATATGAATTGAAGGAGAGGTTTTAGGGTTTTCCACTGGTAACGCCGCACAGAGGTACAGAAATCTTAGTAGTGAGTTAATTTCAAATGGATTGTGTCCTCAACGTATTCCTCATCTTAGATGTATTCCATCCAGCTTAAGCTGCTTCAGAAATGTTTTCTCTGCAGAGTGCGCTGTGCGTCGGTCGTCGAGTCCCCTCTGAGGCCTCCGCCGAGGGTGACATCTTCGGGCATACAAGTAGCACGCGCGGTGCCCGTTGGCCTCAGCTCCGTTTTCCTGCAGTACGTGTTGCTTCGGAAACTCTGCACGCCTCGAGTAGTTCTGTGACAGTTATTGAAGAAGATATACGATGATAATCTCGTCGTCGACCCAGACCACCCCGCGTTTGGGGTTCAAAAAGTGTAAATCCTGCAGTTCGAAAATGTCCCTCACGGACCTGCCCCGAGAATGTCTGTGGTGCCTCGGTGAAGGCCACAACATGGAGGCCTGTACGAAGTGTCAGGCAATGACGGGGAAGGCCTTGCGAGAGAGGAAGGGAAAACTGCAGGTAGGTCAAAAACCCAGCCGAAAAGCCTCTAGCGTAGAGTCAAGGTCCAGTGAGGAGAAATCTCCTCGACGCGAAAAGCAAAAGCATCGGTCTAGGTTCTGAAATAGTTCACACTACTTAGTCTTCGACGAAAAAGACCAAGAAAAGACTCCACCGGTCCCCTTCCACCGCTTCCTCGGATGAATCCCCCAAAAGAATGAAATGCCCCACAAAACATTCTTTCTCCGAAGAATGGGAAGCATTTAGAAAAAAATTGATGGAGGTGTTTAAAAAGGGTAAGCCTCGGTCCGCCCCTTCTTCAGAAGCCGGCAGGGAGCGTTACTGTTCCGACACTTGCGCGTCCTCGAGCCCGGGTGATCGAAGGAGAAAGGATCGGGAACCCTCCAGGACGCCGAGCAAAAAAGACCAGTGGATTCGACCGTTCACGGTCACAGACACCGTCCAGATCCCGACACATCTCGAAGGAGCTCCTAGACGCCCTCAAAGCCAGCTCTGTCGTCGACCACTAGTTCGTCGACGCCATTGACGCCCTTGTCGACGTCAACCCCGAAGCCCTCAGCGCCAAATGTCCAAAAGGCTCCAATTCAGCCAGAAGATGTCAAAATAACAGCAAAAGAAAAAGCTGCAAAGGCTGTAAAGCCTTCAGGCTCCACTGATGCACCTCTCCCAGAAAAGGTTTTTAATCCTCTTCCGAGGAAAGACTATTTCAATCATTAACTTCAATTTTTGAAGCACAGGAGAAGGCTGAGGAGGAGGATGTTCCTTTAGGACTGGAATATGGCACTCCAAATGGCCCAGAATGCCTGATTTCTGAGGAAAGCAGGATGAGGGATCTGGTGGAAACCTTGCAGCATGCAAGTGGAATTGATACTTCACCTGAAACAGATTTTGGCAGGTCAGAACCAGGGGAACATGCCAATCCCTCATACAGGCAATTAATGACAAAGGTGGATGAATACTTAGAATGGGCTAGACCACCAACTCAGTTCATCCAAGATGATTTGATATTGATGATTTGATATATTGGATCATGGTCCTACGGAAGATCTGATTTTTACCCTTCCAGCTCACGAGTGAAATATTCATAGACAAAAATCACATTTCTTGATGTTCTAATAGAGAAAAAAGACACTGGCTACAGTATCACTCTGTTCCGCTAAACTACCGATCGTAATAACTTATTACACCGTCTTTGCTTCCATCAACCCAGTCTCCTAAGGAACCTACCGTATAGTCAACTCTTGCAAGTCAAAAAAATCGTTGGTGATCCAGAAGAAGGTTTAGCCCAACAATCAGAAATGGACACATTTTTATCACATGGCTACAAGCAGGAAGAACTTGATTCAGCATCCCAGAAGGTGAATGCTCTGGATCGTGACTCTCTGTTGTCCAGTACTACCAAATCAAAAAGAGAACTTAAATCACCAGTAAATGTTTCAAGATTTTCTGTTCAAAGTAACCAGATCAAGAACTCAATCAAAAAACATTGGAGTATTTTCAAGAACGATGTTAGAGTGCAGAAGCTGTTTGACCAACTGCCGGTGTTTGCTTATCAGAGGAGCAAAAATCTATGGGATGAACTTGTTCGCACAAGACCCCCCACCCCCTTAAAAGAACTCAGCACCCAACATACGGGGACATACCCCTGCTTACATTGTGCCAACTGCAATTTGGTAATCAAAGGGAACATTGTATACCATCCCGACACAGGCAACAAAATTCTTCTTAAGGCATTTGGTACCTGCGACAGTGTGAAAATCAAATATGGAATAAAGTGCCCCTGTGGGAAATATTATGTTGGTCAATCCACAAGAGCAGCAAAAGTACGATGGAATGAGCATCGCTCCTGCATCTGTAACTCGAACCCTAATTCAGCAGTGGCCCGACACTGGAGAGAAAATGCCACCATCTGACAAAAATAAGGTTCTTGATCTTGGAAGTACTGAATAAAGTCAATCCCCACAAAGATTTGGGCCTTCGGCTCAACCAAAGAGACATTTTGGATCGATAGACCTGGGAGCCTGTATCCCAATGGCTTCAATGAAGAGATCAACTATCATTGTTACATTTGAATTTGGTGTACCAGTTTCTTGATTTCATACAATATTACTCTTACTGTATCTGCAGTGTTTGTATCATATTTATATACCAGCAGGTTTCACCATGTAAAAGGGACCTCTGATCCTAGCGTAATGACGGCACTGTCCGCACATGCAATTCTCCCCAGCATGCGCAGCAGTTCCTGGCTGTTTAATGCCCTTGAAGTCGTTTTGACACTAAGTATGTACTGGCTTTCAGTAATTACCTTATTGTTTCTTTGTAAATAGAGCACTTTCTGAGCTGTTGCATTAAGGCCGCTACGCCCGGACATCCGTCTGGGACCCAAGGTGGTACCTATTAGTGCCACCATCCGCCGAGAAGATGCATATTTTTGATATTTTCATAGTGGTGTTTACACAAAATACTTCACCTTATTACTATGTTTTGTCTACATTCTTTGCATCCATGATTTGTTCTATTTGTTTTTGGTTTTGTATTAGGCACCAGTATTTTTTCTATGTCTATGTATCTCAATTTTTTGGTTTGTATTCTTTACTTGCCTACAATTCTTGATTTACCTCCTATAGTCTCTATAATTGATTTTCTCGCCACTCTGATGCCACTTGATCTCACATGCTGCCCTGCAATGTGCGTGCCACATTGCGCTTTACTCCTACGCGTTGCGGTCACGTGTCTATATCTTGCACTGTTTCCTTGGCAACGCATGCACTCTGCAATGCACAGCGGCGTTCCTCCGGCCGCCGCAGCTACTGTGTGTAATCCTCTGGTATACTAGCACTCTGCCTCATACTTACCCTGTTTCTGGCTCACGCCTTTTACTAAATCCAGCCTCACCTCTACAGATCGGCAGCTGGATTCGGTCCAGCACACGATCGCAAGCAACACATTTAACTCCATCAAAAACAACACATCTGATACTGACCCTGAACCTCTTACCTCGTTTGGCTGCACTCTGCACGCGCGGTAACTTTTAAATTGTTGCTAGCACTGGTAGTTAACTTATTACTTGTTACCAGTCTTCTTTACTCATTCATTTTTTCCTTTTCTATTTACATATTCCAATCCGATCTGAATCCTTCCTTCCATGGCTTTCCAAGCTTAGAGTGGATAATCAACTTTTCATTGGCTACACCGGAAGGAAATTGGGTCAATCAGTGTCAAAACAAACCATATCACATTAGATTGTGCTTTGCATTTCAGAATGCTACAGATTGGCGGGCAAAGACCCACTAGAAGGCTTAAGGGCCCATTCCACCAGAGGCATAGCCTCTTCGACAGCTCTTCAAAGAGGTGTTCCCATAAAATCTATTTGTGAAGCAGCAACTTGGTCATCGCTGCACACTTTTTCTAAATTCTATAGTCTGGATGCTTCCCAGTCTAAAGAGCGTGATTTCGGTAAAGTAGTGCTATATTCGGCCATATATTATAAAAAATCTACTCCCTCCTCCAGAGAGCTTTCTACACTGCTGTGGGAGTCTATCTAAGATGAGGAATACGTTGGAGGACACAATCCATTCGAAGAACAAGTTACTTACCATCTGGTTACGTTCTTACAACTGGATGTTCCTCCAACGTATTCCTCATTGCCCTCCCATCCTACCCCTCTGTAGATTTTCCAGGTTATTGCCACTTCTACTCTCGCAATGCTGACACCTGGCTACCTACACTAGCCATACAACAGAGTGCTACTTGTACACCCGATGACGTCACCCTTGACTGAGGCCTCCTAGGGACCTCGACTCGACGACATCGCCCTCTGCCGAGAAAATTCCGAAGCAGCTAGAGCTGTATGGAATACATTGAAGATGAGTAATATGTTCGAAGAACATCCAGTCGAAAGAAAGTAACCAGTTGGTAAGTAACTTGTTCTTTGCATGCGGTCACCCTCCCCAGGAGTGCGATCACCTGGGTCTCCCATCTCTTGAGGTCTGCCTTTAGGTCGCTGAATAGGTGGGGAAAGTTTTCTGCATATAATTTTTTGGGCTCGCCCACAATATGTACTTGCAGGTATTTGGTCGCAGTGGTGCGACATTTCAATGGGCAGATTGGACGGAGGAGGTGCAGCGTCTCCTTTCATAAATTCACTCCTAGGGCTTCTGACTTGGTGTAGTTAATGGAGAAGCTTGCCACTCGTTCAAAGGCTTCCAGCTCTGTGAAGGCTGCCGGTAACGAGCTCTGGCTTTTCATGAGCGACAACATCATGTCCTCTGCGTACAGCGCCTTGTATTGTTCCCCTTTTATTGACAATCCTTCAATGCCGTTATTATTGCGGACTCTCTTGGCAAAGGGTTTCATGATTAAGGCCAAGATCAGCAGGGAGAGGTGGGCATCCTTGTCTTCCGCACGCGAGTGGAATTTGGGCGGATTTATGTTGATTTATTCTTAGAGAGGTTTTGTGGGCCACGTAGTTGGCTAGTATCATGGTGCGGAAGTTGGGGCCAAATTAAAAGGCCTTCAGTGTTAGGTCCATGAAAGACTAGTCGACCCGGTCAATGGCCTTAGTAGCCTGAACCAGGAGACGGTAGACGGCCCAGCCATTCAAAGGCCTACATCTAAGGCCCTGTCTGTTCCTGTCCGTTGCCTGGCAAGCCTGGGGGGGTCTCTTCACCCTCCTAACTCAGCATGATCATATATAGGTGGCGCAACACAACCCTGCCTTCCGGGTCCTTCTGGGTCCACTGAATACCAGGGGACAATCTTTCTATTTCACTGTAGGTGAGCCCCCACAACCATATACACACTTCTATCCTCCACCCCTTTGACTGCTGCACCCTCCACTCCGTCTCACATGTACTCTGGTCACAATACCATGCTGCATTGTGTTGAGAAACCCTTACCAACATCCCCTTAGTCATCCCTTCACCCGTCCTATGGACCCTTCATATGGTCGCTCTGCTCTCACTTTACTACTCCTCACAGATCAATGGTGGCAGCCGTTCTTGCCTCCTTCTCATCCTAAGGGTCATCCCATTTTAATAGCATACTACCACGCCTCATCAACTTTCCAGCCTCTTCAGTGGCACCCTTGTCTCCTTCTGCTCGCACCTTCACATGCTCTAAAGCCCAAATACCATCCTTGTCTTCTGGCTCTCTACCTTCGCCTGTTTGCAACTCTCTGACACTCTTGCCGCTAGCGTATTTGACCGCCACACCCCCATAAGTCTCTCAAAAGTGCCAATCATCTCCTTGTTGCTATTCTAAACACTCTGCTGTGAAGCACTCCTCTGACATCTGCCACCTCCTTGAACTCTTGGACCTTGATGTTCTTGCCCTCACTGAGATATGATTTAAGGCCAGCTCTGTTAAGAGTTTTGACACTCTCCTCCCTGAAGACTACAAGATCCTCTCTGAGCCCAGGTCTAAAAGACCTGGAGGCAGAGTAGCCCTGATCTATCCTAAGTGGATCCCTGTCTTCATTCCCACTCAGGCATACTCCTCCTTTGACTGCCTAGTCTGCAGTTTCTCTCTCCCCCCCCTTTCCCTTTCCCTCTCTCTTTCCCTCTCTCTTTCCCTCTCTCTTTCCCTCTCTCTTTCCCTCTCTTTCCCTCTCTCTTTCCCTCTTTCCCTCTCTCTTTCCCTCTCTCTTTCCCTCTCTCTTTCCCTCTCTCTTTCCCTCTCTCTTTCCCTCTCTCTTTCCCCCTCTCTTTCCCCCTCTCTTTCCCCCTCTCTTTCCCCCTCTCTTTCCCCCTCTCTTTCCCCCTCTCTTTCCCCCTCTCTTTCCCCCTCTCTTTCCCCCTCTCTTTCCCCCTCTCTTTCCCCCTCTCTTTCCCCCTCTCTTTCCCCCCCTCTTTCCCCCCCTCTTTCCCCCCCTCTTTCCCCCCCTCTTTCCCCCCCTCTTTCCCCCTCTCTTTCCCCCTCTCTTTCCCCCTCTCTTTCCCCCTCTCTTTCCCCCTCTCTTTCCCCCTCTCTTTCCCCCTCTCTTTCCCCCTCTCTTTCCCCCTCTTTCCCCTAGATCGATCACTCTTTCCCCTCTTTCCCTTCTTTCCCTCATTCTCCTAGATTGATCACTCTTTCCCCTCTTTCCCTCATTCTCCTAGATCGATCACTCTTTCCCCTCTTTCCCTTCTTTCCCTCATTCTCCTAGATTGATCACTCTTTCCCCTCTTTCCCTCATTCTCCTAGATCGATCACTCTTTCCCCTCTTTCCCCTCTTTCCCTCATTCTCCTAGATCGATCACTCTTTCCCCTCTTTCCCTCATTCTCCTAGATCGATCACTCTCTTCTTTCTATCCACCTTATGCTCTCGTCCCCTCTAGCATTGGCACCCCCACACTGCCTCCCGTCTTCAAGGACACCCGTCCCATGAAAAGAGGGACAGTGGATGCCTTTGCGTCCTCCTACTCTCCGCCCCCTACTCTTGCGCCTGGCTCCCCTAACAATGCCCCTCTAATCTTCCCACATTCTTGACATCCTTGCCCCTTACATTGGGGTATGTATGAAGCCTCACAAAAAGTGCATTTCTTAGTATGACTCTGATCTGGCTGCCCTCAAACACAAGTGGAGAGCAGCAGAACGGAAATGGGTTGCCTCAGGTGCACCCTCTGACAAACTGGCCTGTCGCCTTCTTCAAAGGCAATATAGACTCTGCATCCGGTCCAAGAAAAGAAATACATATTCAAAGTCTGCAAGGAATTGGCCAATCCTTCTGGAGCTCAATCTTCCACTGCACCCACCCAGGCCCTCTGCTCGGCACTGGCAGCACATTTCACCAACAAAACCTTGGACATCCTTTCTGTTAGGCAGAATCCTGTGCAGTGCCCTTAGGGACCACTACACACAATGAAGACCACAAGTGGTAGTACAATTTCACCTTTGGTACAAGTCTGTACTACACAGAAAAAGTGGTAGCAATGGCTGAGCAGCCAGACTTATCTCAAGAGCAAATGAGCAGTAGTCGACATTACACAAAGGACTCCAATTACTGTGACTCAAGCAAACACTGACTCAAGGTTTCTGGTTAAAAAGTAAAAGTACATTTATTTTTAGAAGATCTGTTCACAAAACACTTCACTTCTATTAAATTAAAAACACACTTCAAATGTACTACACACAACCAATTCCCCTTGTGCAGATCAATTCAAGTAAGTACCTTTGGATTTGACAGACCGGTGTTGTGAAACAAAGACTTTACCGTGGGTTAATACGCGATCACTTTTTGACAGTAATGACAGTTCGGTCTCACCAAAGAAAGGCGTACCCACAAGAAGAAATGCTACTGTAGTCAAACGCACATGAATTAACACAAGAGAATAGGGGATAAAAATCATAGGCAATACTTTTGTCAAGACAGTTAGAATCCGAGGACACTTTCTAAAACGTAGATAAGTCAATAGGCCTGCGCCAGTGTCAAATGGGACAGGGTCCTGTTGTCGAGGATCACAAGGTTAGAACCGTTCACGATTCGAGATGCCAGGAGTACTTGGATATTGTCACAAGGGAAGCAAAAGTTATAAAAGGGAAGGAAGACAAGGGCAAGCCTTGGGTGAGGAGAAATGGTTCACCCCAATTCCTCGAAGTCGGACACAGTACCTTATTCGTTTGAAGAAAAACTGGTGCTACGGCAGTTGTTCCTGCAGACTCACGGTTCCTGGAGCTTCAGTCGTGGGGACAAGGACGACATCTGGAGCGATCTGCACTACCCAGGGATGAGGCCAGCAGCAGCGAAGCAACGGTGAATAAAAGGTGCGCTCCTTTAAAACGGGAGAGGCTCTTCAGATGGCTATCCGGACCACTACAGCGGTGTGCAGCGATTTCGACCAAGAGGAGGATCCTCTGGCTGTCGAAGGTGAGCTGGTTGATCCCACCAGGCCCAAGGGAAGAAGACTCCGGACTGGATCTTCTCTTGTCGGTGAGGGTAGATAGCTCAGGAATGCAGCAGGGCTTCACCAGGACTCGGAGTTGCAGCAGCCGTCTTCTCTGCTTCTCTTCGATTCTTTGCAGTCCCATTGGCGACTCTGACTTCCAGCCCAAGAGTCCTGCCTTTTATGCCAAAATCCCCCATTCACACAACCTGGCTGTCAATCACTCAGCAGGGGGGTTGTCCGGCCCGTACAACCACCTCAGCCAATCGACACAGTGTGACTTGGTCTCCAAGGGGACCCTCTGAAGGGGGTGACTAAACCCCTCCCTCACATTCAGCCCACCTAGATACCCAGACGCCAAAGGAGGGCTTCTGGACATGAGCCCGCCAAAGGTCGGCTAACAAAGAAGGCAAACCTGGTTTGCCGTGCAAAGTAAAACACAAGAAGGACTTTAACAAAAAGAAATGGCGATAAAACCTGACCAAGCGGGTTTAAGTTCGAGGCTAATACAATAGCCTAAAACAGTACCACGTTTATATAGTATAATCGCGGTATTAAAGTTAGGGTAGAAGCCACTCCCACCAGCCAAGTCTTAGTGTTAAGAGAACAAAGTAGAGCTCCAAGAGGTGCAGACAAAAAGGAGTAGGAATTAACCCCTTCCAATACTTCTATGTAAGATGGGGTGTATTGGGTCTGCAGTTTGAATGACTACATAAAGTTAATGGCAACTTTACATGTTTCTGCTGGACAGTAGTCAGCCCTAGAAAAATGGAGTCAGTGGGAAGCCTCAAAGACAACCCTGTGCCCCTGCTCTGAAGGTGCTGTGTAACACACACAAAAAGTGGGGCTCATGGAGTGGTGTAGCGCAAGAGCCCAAGATCACACAAACAGTAGAAATGCACATGGCAAAACACATGTAAGAGTTAGAAAAAGGATCACACTCTTACCAGGTGGAAAAAATAACCCCAGAAATCCAGCAAAGCTGCTGAGGGACTCACTAGGTAAGGGAAATTAGCCATAAATGAGAATTCTCCCTAACAGCAGATCTTAAGCTTGTGCCAGAAGTCTCCTGCACCTGCATTTTCAAGGGATGCTCTGCTGGGGCTGCTCCTGTGTTCACTTCTGTTCAATTGCCTGTGGGCTCCTGACAGTAGTGACCTTTGTTGGATCATATCTTCTTAGTGTCCCTGAGGTGACCCATGGTCGTCTCTCCCACAGAAGTTTTCCAACAAACGAAATTCCGTGAAGCAAAGTAGATCTGTCTTGACAACCCTTGCTGTATGAGCAAAAACTGAAAAACAGTCCTGGAACGAAGTATGGAACCTCCCACTGGGGCCTCTGGAGAATCCTGAGCCAGAGCAGCAAGTACATACCTGTTGCTTTCTTCCAATAGGTTATCCTGGGCGTAAATTCCTGACTCTAAATTTACTGTGACCTGATTTCTGAGGATGGAACCTGGGTTAAGTATCCTTACCTAACACTATCCTAGTGTGTTGGATTGACTTGAGTACTTTCCTGCAATTTACTTAACTTTTTATCTAAATTTAGAACTTTCATTTTTTATTTAAGATTATATTGGTTTTCAAACACAATTAATAAAATCAACATTTCAGTGTGTAACCTAATCTCTTACCCAGCACATTACCCACATCGCCCCCTCGACCCTCCTCCCCCTTTCCCTTTGGTGTCCACATCTTTCCCCATCTTGTTCTTTTCAGTTGCTTGAAGCTTACATCCCTACTCTCATGTTAAACTTTATTAATTACATCAATCATGCTCCACCCACTTCCCCCAAATTCTTTTATGTTTGTTTGGGCAGCCTCTTTTCCAGTGTGCAACATTGGTCCATTCCTTCCATCAACACTGCAGTGCTGGGGGCCTCCACCCTCCCCCCATTTTGCTGTGATATCCCTTTTTGCCACCATCCATGCTGTTGAGTGAAGTTTCTTTTTCCAATTTGTGATGTTGCTTACCCCCCACAACCCCTTGCATGTGTAGTAGCACCTCACTTGGACCTGCCTGGATTTGGTATCCTGTTATTAGAGTTACCAGGTTAGTTTTCTTGCCCAGTAGGCTCCACATACTATGTAGGAATGTTACCTGTGCTGTCTTGCACCTAAGACAGTTCAAATATGTGGCTCTCCCCGTACAAAATAAGCCGTCCCTAGTGTAGTAGATCCTATGCAGTATTTTGTATTATACCAGGTGCAGTCTACTGGGCAGGTTTACTTGCCTGGCCAACACCTGGGCGTCTATCCAATCTTCCTCCTGCAGGTTGCCCAGGTCTACCACCCATTTGCCCTTCAAGTTTATTTAGTGGGATTGGTGTGCCTTTATATATAAACTTACCTGAAGAAGTTATGCAGGTTCTGGCTGTTTTCTTGCAACTGCCTACTTGAATGTATTGAACTGCTAATTGATTCATATGCAATTCTAATTCTCCTATTGGTGAACGTGTGCATGTTTTATAAGGATTTATGTGACAATACTTGCCTGTGATTTTTATGCGTGATCTGTAACTAAAGGCCTAATAAATAATTGCATTTTTATTATTGCTGTCTAACTGAAATTAATGATGTTGCTCTGTGTGGACTCGTAGCCCTAGACCACCCTCACTTTTTTGGAGAATAAGCATTGACTGCTCAGCTACCTTAACTTTATTTAGTTTGGTGTTTTCTTTTTTTTTTTTTGGTTGTAAATGGCAACATTTCAAATATAAAAAAAACAGAGGGTAACATTTACATTTTTAAAATAATCATATTTACATTTAAAATATGTTCTGAACTTTCAGTTCTTTATACATTTTACATGTTCTATTTTGACAGTATACATTTACAAATTGATTCAAACTACATTCGGCTATGTGAGTCTAACCTAGCTAAAATGTGCAACATCTTTTGATGCAACTAACAACATACAGGTAATGCAATGTGATCAAAACCCCTACATACAGTTCAATGAGAGATGTGGCATTTCTCAATATTCTCCAGCATGGGGTCTGGCATGGATTCACATGCTCATGAATATTCCCTGTCAGGCCGGGAATCCTCGGTAAAGAAAAAATCAGTATCAGTTTAGTTTCGTTTCTGATCTGTCTTTCTCAGTAGTAACCAATCACTGGTCTCTGGGTCATACTGCCCCCAGCCAATGACTGCCCTCTCCCTGAGCCCCGCCTCTGGCAGTCATCTTCAGATTTTTACTGCACGCTCAAGTGTTGGGAGTCCTTGTGTTTAGCTCTCAAGCTTTTGCTGCGTTTTCATGCTTTTTCAAAGAGAATTTCTAATTTTTCGGTCAAATAGAGCCTCAAGCTCCACCGTCTCTACATCTGATTAACGGGTAGCCGTGTCAAATTTTTTTCTACGCCCCTCAAGGGTGAAGATTTCGTCGAGTTACCCTTTTGGGGGATTCCAGAAGTTTCTGCGGCCTACCCGAACATGGCTCAGGAGAAAGGAAGCTCGACGCCAGGAAAGCCGTTCAGGGTCTGCCCTGGATGCCAGCTGCAGAATTTGTTAAAGGAGGACGAGCATTTGAAATGTCTCTACTGCCTTCATGAGGACAAAACGCACGTGGAGAAGTACTGTGCGTTTTGCAGGAACATGTCGGAACGGACCATGAGGGACCTACACCTTCGTCTCTCCAACTGGCTAGAAGGAAGGAGTCCGTCAGGTGAGAAGTAGTAGTCCAAGCGGTCTTCTAAGTCCTGTGAGGGCGCCCCGGCGACGGGGGCCCAACAGACGGCAAAGCACTGCGAGTCTGCGGGCACCGGGAGCGCCGAAAGGTCAGGCTCTTCGGCTGCCAGGCAGGGCGCGCCTTCCCCAGCACCATCAACCACGAGCCAACGCTCATGTTCGGGGAAGAGGAAATCCAAGAACCTGGGTAAGCTTCTGGGGAGGCCCCGGTCAATCTCGAAGGATTCGGCCGAGGGTGAGCGAGGCGGTGACCCTCCCCCCAAGGTGAAGGCCTCAAGCACGCCTAAGGCGGTGAAGACCTTGATTCACCCGGCCAAGGCCTCTATCGAGGGAGTCGCGGCGGCCCTGGCGCAGCCTGTGGAGGCGACCTCGGGGCCCAGAGTCTCCCTGCCTCCGTGGAGCCAAGAGGAAGGCAGTCCTCGCCATGCCTCTGCTGGATGACATCTGGGACGAGGGTCTCACCCTTCTCAAGAACCAGTCTACGACGCCTGCCAAGAGGGATCGGTACGAGAAGAAGTACCGGGTCCCCGACGCAGCCCCTTTGTGCCTTAGGGTACACCCGACCCCTCACTCGGTCGTCTCAGCGGCAGCCAAGAAGAAAGCGGGGGGGCATCGGCCTCAATGTCAACTTCCCCGCCTGACGGCGAAGGGAAGAATCTGGAAGCAATGGGACGATGAGTTATCTCGTCGGCTGCAACAACGATTAAGGCGGCCAACACCCTCGCGATCGTGGCCCGCTATGACAGGGAGTTATGGTACAAGATCGCCCCCCTGTTAGACTTCCTACCGGATGACAAGAGGGCCGAGGCCCTGGAGATCTTGCAAGAAGGCGAAGTTGCGTCGGACCACGCCATTACGGTGGCAACAGACATTGCCGACACCGGTTTCCGCCAGCTAGGCAACAGCGGTTGCCTTAGACAACGAGGTTGGCTCAAGGCGACGGATTTCCGCCAGGATGTACAAGCCAAGGTGTTGGACATACCGTTCGACGGGAACAACCTGTTTGGAAAAACAGTGGATGAGTCCCTCCAAGCCATCAAGGAGGACACGGAGACAGCTAGGGCCCTAGGCGTCCTCCGACAACGAAGGCCGTCCTTTCGGACCACCGGAGGCAAGCAGGGTGCCTCCAAGGAATTCGGCGGTGGTTCCTCTATGTACCGCCAAGCGGCCCGCTCCTCGTCACAGGAAGCCTATAGAGGACGAGGTAAGTCGGGTGGGCCCCGCTGTCGTCGCCAGGGAGGCCAAGGTGGCAAGGCGTCCTCCAAGCAAGATTGAACCGACAGTGGTGTCAGGCCCCCACCGAAGCACCGCGGTGGGAGGCTGGCTGGCGAAGTTCGTCAGCGTGTGGGAGTCCATCTCCACCGACTGTTGGGTGCTGGATGCCCTGGCCCAGGGGCACGCCCTCCAATTTCCAAAAAAGTGCCCCCGCATTCCACCCGTGGTCGGGAAGGAAAATCACGTCCCTCAACTGCTGTTGGAGGTAAGGGCGTTGATCAAAAAAGGTGCCATCGAGCTCGTCCTGAAGAGGCTCTGGGGCTCCGGAGTATACACAAGGTACTTCCTAGTGAAAAATGACAGGAGGATGGCACCCCATCCTGGACCTGCGACGACTGAACAAGTACATCAAGGCACAGAATTTCCGGATGGTCACCCTCCAGCACGTGCTGGGACAGCTGGAGGAGGGCGATTTCCTGTTGTCGTTGGATTTGGAGGATGCGTACTTCCACAGCCCCATTCTGAAAGGACACTGAAAGTTTCTCAGGTTCGTGGTCCAAGGACGGCACTACCAGTTCAATGCCCTCCTGTTCGGATTGAAGTTGGCACCCAGGGTGTTCACCAAGTGCCTCGCACCGGTGGCGGCGCGGCTGCGCCTGCAGGGGATCCACGTCTAACCCTACCTGGACGACTGGCTCATCCAAGACCGTCCAGCTGCTCACGGACCTGGGATTCTCCAACTTTCCCAAATCCCACCTGGTCCCATCGCAAGACGCACTGTTTCTGGGAGCCAAGCTCGACACAGTGGCACCTCTGGCCCCATCATCGGATGAAAGGACGAAGGCCATCCTGGGAAAGGTGCAGCGTCTGCTGGCCACGGACGTGGCCAGGGTGAGGTCCATCAAGTCCCTCCTCGAGATGATGTCGTCCTGCATATATCTCGTGCGCCTGTGCAGGCTTCGGATGCGCCCTCTGCAAGAGTTCCTCGACTCCCGCTGGATCGAAGCGACGGCAGCTTCGAGGACAGGATCCCGCTCGACGAGACCTTCCGACGAGTGACCCGGTGGTGGGGCACCCGTGCTCATCTGACGGCGGGCACAGAATTTCAGACGGTATCGGGTAATATTATCCCCATATATATATATATATATATATATATATATATATATATATATATATATATATATATATATATATATATATATATATATATATATATATATATATATATATATATATATATTTTTTTTTTTTTTTCCTGAGGCTTGTGGAATCTGCTTAGATCACATGCTGTGCATAGGCCGACATCTAGTGGAAGCTGCGGAGTATTACAGTTTGTTTTTCGAAACTCGAAAATGGGCGTCGACACAGGCGTGCCAGTAATACTATCCCTAGTGTGACGTCCACTGTACCCAAGATCCCTCACGCGTCTGGGATCCTCAGATTGTTTTTTTCCGCCATACTGGTCGGAAGCATCTTGCGGAGTCCCCTGGCCTTAGCCATACTTTTGCTAATTATTGCAATTTAAAATTATTTATTGACATCCTTCCCCACCCCAACGTCAACCATCGACACTCGACGACGGCTGGAGAAGACATCGACCGTCGGCTGCTGCACGACGGATCTGGGCCTCGGAAGGCCGCTGGCCTCGGCCCTGCAAGTAGGGAGAGTGGGGGGTGGTACATACTCTTCACTCTTGGTATATAGGTACACCTTATATATTTCCTACACTTACCAGCCCGCTGCCTCAAGGTGCGTATGGAGGGTACCCCTTTCCAATTCTGCCCCAAGTGCAACCGCAAATACCCTTGGGTCGACAGGCACGCCACGTGCAATCTCTGCTTGCCGAGGGACCACCCCGAAGCGAACTGCAGAGCGTGTAGTAGGTTTAAGCTTAAGACACTTAAGGACTGTTCGACAAAGCGTTAGGCCCACCACGCCAGGCAGGCAGCCATGGCAGCGGAGGGCGCCTTCAGCGATGGCAGCGACGCCGTACTTTCGGACGGCGAGGGCATTACGGTGTCGAAAGACTGCCGAGCGCAGGTCCCCGACCTCGGAAGGTTGTCCGGCAGGGCGGCTATGGGGAAGACCCCCGGCGACGCAAGCGCTACACACCCTACACACACTAAGCACACTAAGTCCAACCGAACCTCGACGACGTCGACTTCTCGGAAAGAGGCACGGATAGAACGGTCCGACTCGGTGTCCTCTGGGCGCTCTCGATCGAGATCGCCTCATGACGCAAGGCAATCATCCACTCTTGCCAAGAGTGCCTCGCTCCCTAGATTAACGGAAGTTCGATCGTCGGAAGACGAAGACGACTTCCACCCCCAGGCCGCGCTCCAGGAGACCGAGAGCGCAGTTAACACCAGCGAGGCCCCACGCTCGAAACAAGATACCTCTCCCGACCCTCGGCGCCAGGCGTCGAAAGTCTCTGGGGCCTCCAAGGGGCAGGGAAAACATTTTTCCACGCACGGGGAGGGAGGGAAACAGCGGAAAGCTCATCCTTCCACTCCTGTAAGACCATCCTTCCACCCCAAGCAGACAGATAAACATAAAGCTACTGGGACATCAACATCCAGCAAGGGTACCCTTAAGTCCTCTAAGTTGCCTACTAAAGTCATACCCTGTTCCAAACAATGGTCCAGTGAGGACATAGACAGGGTCATGTCAAGGATGTCTTCCTTAGCTGATTTTTATGACAAAAACCCAGAACATTTCCTTTCGTATGACCCTCAAGGGACCACACCCTCAGGCTCCTCTGATCCTATCCCCCTAAGTAAAAAGGCCCGGGTCGAAAGACCTGACCCCTTCGAGGTGCAGCCTTACTCTACTCCATACTCTACTCCACACCCCAGATACCAAGGACAACCTTTCCCTGAAGGGGACCAGGAGTTTACAATTATGGAGGAACGAACCGGGTCTGAATACTATGCGGAGGATGAGGACCTGGAGGAGGTAGAAGATGAGCAGGAAATTTACAGATTAGATTCCCCGGTAGAGAGCGAAGCCCCAGTTACCGACTCGCCAGTTGATAACCAACCCCTCCTTAATGAAGTTCTCGCTCGCGCAGCAGAACATTTTCACATCGACACCCACGGTGTACAGGAGGAAAGGGACTTTGCAGAAGAGTTGGTGGGAGAGAGGAGGCCGGTCGCTCAGACCATCCCTATCCTTAAATCCATCCAACGTAGAATAGATCCATCCCTGGTGAATCCTAACCTCACCAGAGCCGTCAACCCCAGAGTCGAAAAACATTTTCGGGCAGCCCAGTCTGACCCTCTTTATATAAGAGGTCATCTTAAACCAGACTCCCTAGTGGTTACCAACACTCGGAAGAGGGCTGGGACACCCTTATCGTCGTCAGAAGCTCCTCCCGACAAGGAGAGCAAAAGACTGTACGGGTTTGGCAGGAAGGTAGCCTCAACGTCCGCCTACCAAGCAAGGATTGCAAACTCCACCACCCTGTTGGCAAGTTACAACTGCCATCAATGGGAAGAGGTCGCGGCGCTCATAGCCTCTGCTCCTGAACCGTTAAAGGGCCAGTTGGCTCGGATCTCGGCAGAAGGGAGAGCCGTGTCTGGTTGCATATTAAAAGCAACTTTCGACGCTGCAGACAACGCAGGAAGATTGATAGCAGAAGGTACTGTTATCAAGAGACATGCGTGGTTACGGCAGTCGGGGTTCAAAACAGAAACACAGGCTTCATTAATAGACAAGCCGGTGGAACCAGATCTATTGTTTGGGAAAGCGGTCGAAGACGCACTTAAGAATGCCAAGGACGAGTACGAGACTCTCAAATCCCTTGGCCAGCTTACCAACAAACCCCCGAACCAGAGGGGGAACAGTAATTTTCGTCGCCCACGCGGCCAAAATTCACAAAGAGGCAACTATGCCCAAGGACAGGGTACACAATGGAACAACAACCAGCAGTCTACCCAAAGTTACAGCAAGGGTAACAAGAGAGGTCGTGGAAGAGGCAGAGGCAGCCCCAACAAGGGAGGTGGCACGCCTCCGCCAAAGCAGTGACGCTCAGTTCAGGGTCCCTTCTCACGCAACCCCAGTAGGGGGACGCATTTCCAACTTCACCCAGGCTTGGGAAGGGATCACCTCAGACAGATGGGTGCTGTCAACAGTGTCCACAGGATATTGTATAGAATTACTGCAGCGTCCCCGGAACCACCCTCCACGACAAAGAATACACTCCTTAGAACATCAGAAGATCCTTCTCGAGGAGATCGCAATTCTGCTAGAAAAGGACGCGATAGAACTCGTCCCAGGACACCAGGTAAACAAGGGTATCTATTCAACTTACTTCCTTGTGCCAAAGAAAGATTTGACAATGCGCCCAGTATTGGACCTACGACCTGCCAACAAGTATGTCAAGCCCCAAAAATTCCGTATGACCACGCTACAAGAGGTAATCCCCCTCCTAACAAAGGGGGACTAAATGGCAACCTTGGATATGAAAGATGCTTATTTTCATATTTCCATGCTCCCAGCGCACAAAAAATACTTGCGCTTCAAAGTGGACAGTCGCCACTACCAATTCAAGGTACTGCCCTTCGGGATAGCTTCAGCACCAAGGGTATTCACCAAGGTACTGGCGGTGGCAGCTGCACACCTACGCAGGGAGGCAATCCCAGTGTACCCTTATCTGGACGACTGGCTCATAACGGGGGAAACCCCAAGAATTTGCAGGTCAAACATTCAGAGGACTATCGACATCCTCCACGAATTAGGCTTCTCTATCAACGAGAAGAAGTCAAGTCTGGTGCCAAGCACCTCAAAACAGTTCCTAGGAGCAATCCTAGATACTCAGAAAGGGTTGACCTTCCCCTCGGAAGAGAGAATTCGGAATATACTACTGCAAATTCCACATTATCAGTCAGGTCAACAAATAACGGTACGCAAGGCAATGCGGTTACTGGGCATGATGGCGTCATGCATTTACCTGGTCCCCCACGCGCGTCTGCGCATGCGTCCCATGCAGGAATGGTTGGCGAAACAGTGGTCTCAGGCAAGTGGTCAGTGGGACGATCTAGTGGTCGTTTCGCCAACACTCGTACAGAGCTTACACTGGTGGACAAAAGAGAATCTCGCAAGGGGAAAACCCTTTTACGATCCCGAAGTACAGGCAGTGGTAACTACAGATGCATGCCTGACTGGGTGGGGAGCTCACCATCTCCACCACACAGCTCAGGGTCTCTGGTCTCACTCAGTAGCCAAGAACCACATCAACCTGCTAGAGCTTCTGGCAGTATTCCGAGCACTTCGGGCGTTCAAGCCCCATCTACTAAACTTGTCGGTGCAGATCCAGACGGACAGCACGACAGCCATGTTCTATCTGAACAAACAAGGAGGGACTCGTTCGCCAAATCTGTCCAAGCTTGCACAGAAAATCTGGATATGGGCACTCAGACGGAACATCTTCATATCAGCACAACATGTTCCAGGGGAGCTCAATTCCCTAGCGGATGCCCTAAGCAGAGACTCCCTCCCAGAAGAACACGAATGGGTCCTTCACAAAGAGATCGTAGAAGATCTCTTCTCTCAGTGGGGTTTCCCCACTATAGACCTATTCGCCACAAGCGAAAACAAACAATGCCCAGGATTTGCATCCAGGTTCCCCCAGCCAGACTCCCAAGGGAACGCCCTGTGGATGAACTGGTCAGGGATGTTTGCGTACGCTTTTCCACCAACTCCTCATCAGGAAGGTGGTGTACAAGATGAACAAGGAATCGATGACGCTCATCCTAGTTGCTCCCATGTGGGCGAGACAACCATGGTTTCCACACCTACGCAGGATGGCGCTGTGCGAGCCCATCAAACTCCCAGCCTGGTACAACCTACTGTCCCAGCAACAAGGTCAAACAGTGCACCAGGAACCCAACTCAATGAACCTGGCAGCATGGCTCCTGAGGTCATAGAGTTTGGGCATCTCAATTTACCACAGAGGTGTATGGACATCCTAAAAGAATCCAGGAAACCAAACACAAGGCACTGTTACTTTGACAAATGGAAGAGATTCGTTATTTGGTGCCAGAATAAACAAATCAACCCAGTTGATTGCACTCCTTCCAACGTTGTAACATACATGCTCCACCTGCTGGACGCAGGTTTGGTTTTTAACTCTCTGAAAGTACACCTGGCAGCCCTCTCGGCTTACACCACATCCCATAACAAAGTATCGTGGTGGAAAGTACCAGTAGTTAAAGCCTTCATGGAAGGAGTAAAGAGACTTCACCCTCCTATTTCGAACCCACCGCCAGGATGGGACCTCAACGTGGTGCTAGCTAAGCTCATGGGCCCCCCTTTCGAACCCATGCATAAAAGTAGTCTCAAACACCTGACTTATAAAACGGCCTTCTTAGTAGCCATTACCTCTATAAGAAGGGTCAGTGAAATTCAGGCTCTGTCAGTGCAGGATCCTTTCTTTACTATCCACAAGGACAAACTGGTTTTACGCACACACCCTAGGTTCTCACCTAAATTTATATCTAAATTCCATGTAAACCAGTCCATCGAGCTTCCGGCTTTCTTCCAGAACCCGCAAAGCTCAGCTGAGGTGAAACTACACACCCTTGATGTGCGTAGGGCGGTCCTCTACTATGTAAATAAAACCAGACCGCTAAGGAAAACAGATCAACTGTTTGTCTCCGTAGCTACAGGCAGAGAGGGGGATCGCGTCTCTAAAGGCGCGATCTCGAAGTGGATTATCAACTGTATACAGCTGTGTTACTCTCTTTCTGAAAAAACTCTGCCTTTTATGCCAAGGGCCCATTCTACTAGAGGCATTGGGGCCACTCTGGCTTTCATTGCAAATGTTCCCCTCGACACCATTTGCAAAGCAGCTACTTGGAGCTCTATTCACACTTTTACTCAGCATTACTGCATTGACACTCATTCCAAGGCAGATACACAAGTGGGACAAGCGGTTCTAAGACACCTGTTTGCTCATGACCCTTCTCACATCCCACCTCCTTCTTCGGGTACTGCTCGCTAATATATGCACAGCATGTGATCTAAGCAGATTCCACAAGCCTCAGAAGGGATACATTACTCACCGTAATCGTATTTCTGATGCTTGTATCTGCTTAGATTCACATGCGACCCACCCTTCCTCCCCTCCGAGAGAAGGCGCATGATTGCTTGTAGTCTTACCTTTCTGTCTATCTGCTTGGATTATCTGTACTCGCGCTACTCCTCATGCTTCCTCATGTCAGAAAAAATACAATCTGAGGATCCCAGACGCGTGAGGGATCTTGGGTACAGTGGACGTCACACTAGGGATAGTATTACTGGCACGCCTGTGTCGACGCCCATTTTCGATTTTCGAAAAACAAACTGTAATACTCCGCAGCTTCCACTAGATGTCGGCCTATGCACAGCATGTGATCTAAGCAGATACAAGCATCAGAAATACGATTACGGTGAGTAATGTATCATATATATATATATATATATATATATATATATATATATATATATATATATAATATGGTCGCCGTAAATATCGCCGGGACAGGGGCAAAAAATTGGGGGTTGCGGGGGTGCCCCCGCATGTTCCATGCAATAATGTTGCCACCAAAAACAGCCATTTTTCGGCGATATTTTTGCATGGCGAGATTTTTGTGGCAACATTATTACATGGAACCCTTTCAGACCCCATCCCACCAGATAACGGTGACGGATGCCTCCCTGGAAGGGTGGGGAGCACACACCGGAGAACTTCACGCGAGAGGCCTTTGGCTCCCAGAGGAGAAGACGCTCCACATCAACATCCTGGAGCTCCGTGCAGTGTTCTGGGCCCTCAAGTCCTTTCTCCCGTCCCTCAAGGGCAAGGTGGTGAGAATCTTCACCGACAACACCACCACGATGTTCTACATCCGGAATCAGATCCCCAGCCCTCTCCAAGGAAGCCCAGGATCTGTGGCATTGGGCCGTCGCCCAAGGGATGTTTCTGGTGCCCTTTCATCTGGCAGGGATAAAGAACACCATTGCCGACTCACTCAGCAGGGAGCTGCGCTCGTGCCACGATTGGGAACTACGTCAGGATCAAGTGGATCGACTCTTCCGACGATGGGGGGGAAAACCGCAGATTGACCTGTTCGCGACAGCGACGAACTCCAAGTGCCAGAGGTTCACCAGCAGGTTTCTCCAGCCGAGAGGCATGGGCGATGCTTTCTCGTTCACCTGGGACGGCCTGTTCCTATATGCGTTCTGTCCGTTGCCGTTCCGACTCGTCAACCAGCTCAAGAGGTCCCGGTGCAGGATGATCCTAGTCGCACCGGTGTGGCCGAGGCAGATCTGGTTCCCGGACCTTCTGGACTTGTCAGCGTCCCCACCAGTCAAGCTGCCGACAGACGCAGATCTTCTCTCCAGAGAAGGAGGCGCCATACTTCATCACGACCCAGAGTCGCTGAACTTGCAGGCCTGGCTGCTGCAGCACTAGAGTTTGGAGGGTACGATATCCCGGCTGACTGCAGAGAGGTCCTTGCAAAAGCCAGGAGTCTTCAACTCTCAAGTGCTACGGACATAAGTGGAAGAGGTTCTCTGTCTGGTGCCATGCACAGAAGATTAATCCTCTACGGATTACGGCCCCTCAAGTGCTGCCGTACCTACTGTCGCTGGCCAAGGCTGGACTGGCTCACGCCTCCATCAAGATACATCTTGCTGCGATCTCCCGATACACCTGAACCACAGGACGGGCATCCTTGTGGTCCCATCGCCTGGTGAAGGAATTTATGAAGGGACTATCCTGATCGTTCCCGCCAGTGAAGGCCCCTGCCCCAGCGTGGGAACTCAACGTTGTGATGACCAGGCTCATGGGGACGCCATTCGAGCCCCTGCATTCGGCACCGTTGAAATTCCTGTCGTGGAAGACTGCGTTTCTTGTGGCCATCACCTCCGCACGGTGAGTGGGAGAGATCGAGGCCCTATCCTGCCAAGCCTCCATACTTGACTTTTCACGACACGAGGGTGGTGCGGAGGACGTACCCCTCTTTTATGCCCAAGGTACCGTCGGACTTCCACCTCAACGAGCCCTTGGTGTTACCTGTTTTCTTCCCGTCGCCTTCATCACCGGCCGAGAGGACTTTGCACTCGCTGGATGTGGTTAGAGCGCTGAAGTTCTACGTGGACCGCACCAAGAGTTTTCGGAAGACATCACAGCTTTTTGTGAACTTTGGACCTGTGAACCAAGAGAAGGCTCTCTCGAAGGCTTCCATTTCAAGATAGCTCTCCGGGTGCATCACAAACTGTTGCCTGGCCGTCTGAGAGCCCATTCGACCAGAGCTATCGCTGCTACCACGGCGTTCTTGTCTGGTGTGCCCCTGCTGGACATCTGCAGGGCTGCTACGTGGAGGTCGATGCACACCTTAACGAGATTCTACTGCGTAAACTGGGATTCCAGGGAGGAGTCCAGGGTCGGCCAAGCGGTGCTGCGCTACCTGTTCGCCTAAGGTGAGCCTGTTGAGGTAAGAACTGCTTAATGTTGAGCCTTTTTTCCACCTCCCGTTGGTTGTGCATGTGTGTACTGCTATGTATTCTTTTATTCATGAGCATGTGAATCCATGCCAGACCCCATGCTGGAGAAGGAACAAGTTATTTACCTGTAACTGTTGTTCTCCAGCATGGGTCTGGCATGGATTAACATGCGAACCCTCGCTCCTACCCCTCTACGGCTCTTCACTTGGTCATACTGCCACTTTGCATGCTACCAAATCTGAAGATGGCTGCCAGAGGCGGGGCTTAGTGAGAGGGCTTTCATTGGCTAGGGGCAGTATGACTCAGAGACCAGTGATTGGTTACTACTGAGAAAGACAGATCAGAAACGAAACTGATACTGATTTTTTTCTTTACCGAGGATTCCCGGCCTGACGGGGAATTTTCATGAGCATGTGAATCCATGCCATACCCATGCTGGAGAACAACAGTTACAGGTAAGTAACTTGTTCCTTCTCAAATGCTTCCACAATGTTGGTCATCCTGTGAATTCCACTTAGTGATACAGTGTACTACGCATAATGTTCTCATTTGACTTCTGCTGACTATTGTGATGAGGTTATAACAGAGCATCTTATATTATCATTGTCTGGTGTTTAGACAATGTGTTTTATAATTTCAGAATAGTTATCGTTTGTTTTTCCATGGATTCAGGTGTCCCATGCAATATGTTAACATTGTGTATTTATGGAAACTGGAGTCGCGTATTTGTTGGCATCTTATATTACAATATGCTGTATTTACACAGTATTAGCACAGTTTCCTTTCATTTAAAGCTGCGATTTTGATTCCTAAGTTGAGGTTCTTGTATACAATGGAACCCTATTGTAAAATTACATTTTTCTCAAGGGTTCTCATTGTGTTGACATGCTCTAACTCACAATTTATATTCCCTTCCAATCTCTCAATTGACTGCTTGTCGGTTTCATAATTATGCCTCGATCTTAAGAGACTGGTGATCATTTATTGGGGCTAAGTTTAATGATATTTGCATTAAAAATCATAAACCACATCTGGTTGGGCGATATGAAAAACTCATTGAAAAAAGTCGTCTTTTTTTAATGAAGCTAAATTCATGCATTCAAGAAGTAGGTGTTGTAAGGATCCACTTGGGTTGGGCAATCCACAGAATCGACATACTGCATTTAAGTTCTGATTTTTGGCTCGAGATGTTAAGAGTACTCTGGTAGGCCATAGATTAAAACACAGTAATCAGATTAGCGCATTATTCCTGGTCTGGGAATCTTTGGAGCTATTTTGGAATTTAATTGGGAGGTTTTATTACAAAGTTGTCATTTCTGAATGCTTTATATTGATTACACTTTGAACATGTTATTCATCAGTCACTTCCAAAAAAGAGTTAAGGCATGCCACGCTACAATAGTGGTAAGGAAAAGTAACCCTAATTCAAAATGAATGAGGTCTATCCGGAAGGTTTTTGGAAGGGGTAACGTTTCTTTCCAGTATATGTCTTCTAGATAGTCCGATTTAGGGTGATGCTCAAGTAGTTGGGCTTGAACCCCATATGTAACCACAGGTATAACATTTTGTCTATAAAAGGTTACAACAGGTAAGCATGGAAATTTGCCAAACCTTCAATTTATTGGCATTACTTGCGAAGACATAGATACCATTTTCCGTTTTATTTCTATTTGATAAGGAGTATGCTGAAGGTTGTCTTGAATTAACACAAGCGAGAGCATCCCAGTTCTCCAGCATGGGGTCTGGCATGGATTCACATGCTCGTGCACATTTCCTGTCGTCATGCTGGGAATCCTCATTAAAAAGAAAAAAACGGTTACAGTTTTGTTTCTAAACTGTCTTTCTCCTCTAAACCGATCACTGAGCTATGGGTCATACTGCCCCCTGCCAATGACTGCCCTCTACCTTAGCCCTTCCTCAGGCTGCCATCTTCAGATTTTTACCGCACATCTGCGGGTCCCGAGACGGTTTTTTACTGCGGGTCCCGAGACGGTTATGGCACGCTCATCGTCAGTCAGCATCGATCTCCAGCCACCGATCCAGCTCTTCATCCAAATGGAAGTCAGCTACACCGGGGAAGGTGCAGGAGACGCTGGAGAAGGCAAAGGCAGACAAGATGTCCGGCCTACCCATGAAGGAGAAGGCCAAGCAGGATGAGGTGTCCGACCTGCCTGTGAAGAAGGCCAAGCGGGACATGGGAGGCGGCCTTTCCGTGAAGGCCCAGGTGCTCCAGGCCAAATCGTCCGCCTCGATCGAGTTGGTGGTGGCATGCCTCTCGAAGGCGCAAGGAGCCGACCCGGTCCAGGGTGCTTCGACGGCGGCCACAGAGTTGCTCTTCCTCCCAGGAGGGAGGCTTCCGCCAAGCCGGTTGAGAAGACTCCGGAGAAAAGGATGCTGGACCTCGAGACCGATACCTCACAACCCGAAAAAAAGGGGGGGGGGTTGAAGAACTCCACAGGATAGAAATGTTTTTTTCCAACGAGGAGATACTTTCCATCCACACCATTCAGGGTGGTGACGACGGAAATGTTGGTACGTCGCCCACCGGAGGCGGCAGCGATGGCAATACCTTTGGGTATGACATGGGCGCTGGGCCCAGCGACCCTGTTCCCCACGTGCCCCCGAGAGACCTCTTGACCCTCCACATGCTGGTTTCGAAGATAGAGGAGGATGCCGACGGTACGACCAGCGGCCCCCTACACCTCCATTCCAACCATCGCTGACCTCCTCACCCCCCATTAGGGGACAGACACTGCTACAACGGACACAAGCGACGACTGACACACCTTGGAGTTTCAATGGAAGTGTCAGCGAATACCACGGGTGGCCAGGCAGGAAAATCACAGCCCTCAGCTGCTGCTGGAGGTTCGGGCCATGTTGAGGAAAGGGGCGACAGAGCTGGTTCGACGGCTCCAGAGTCTACTCCAGATACTTTCTCACAAGAAAGAAGACCATGTGCTGGAGGCCCATGCTCGTCCTACGATGACTCAAGTAGATGAAGTCCCAGAAGTTCAGGATGGTCACACTGCAGCACATGCTCGACCAGCTGGAGCAAGGAGACTTTCTGTCATTGTTGGATCCCCATACACGAAAAGCATTGCAGGTTCCTGCGCTTCGTCGTCCAAGGGATGCATACTAGTTCAAGGCTCTTCCCATCGGACTGAAGTCGGCGCTCAGTCTTCATCAAGTGCCTGGCTCCAGTGGTGGCCCACCTATGACTACAGGGGATTCACATGTACCCTTACCTGGACGACCGGCTCATCCGTGCCAAGTCAAAGGACATAGTCATCGATCACACGGTGAAGACCGTCACGCTGCAAGTCCTGCTTGACTCAATTGCAAAACGCGCTTTTCCTGGGATCCTGTCTGTTGGAGAGGATAGCTGCCATCTTGGGCAAGGTGCAACGACTGTTAGCACTGAAAATCGCCACGGTGAGGACCATCAAGTCGCTGCTCGGCATGTCATGCATGTACCTGATTCGGCTCTGCAGGTTGTGGATGCATACACTCCGGGCGTTCCTCGATGACCGTTGGGTCCAGGTGTCCGGGGGTTTCCAGGACAGGATTGCGCTTTACTAGCTCCGTCGAGCGAGAAGGTGGTGGGGCGTGCGCTCCAACATCGCCGGAGGCACAGACTTCGCGTCCCCCGTACCAGGAGATGGTCACAACGGATGCTTCTCTGGAAGGATGGGGAGCCCACACCGGACGTTTTCACGCCAGAGGCCTGTTGCTGTCAGAAGACGCTACACATCAACGTACTGGAACTAAGGGCAGTGTGTTGGGCCCTCAAGTCAATTCTGCCGTCCCTCAAGGACAAAGTATTGAGGGTCTTCACAGACAATACCAACACAAGTTTTACATCCGGAAGCAGGGGGGGTACCAGATCCCCAGTGCTCACCAGGGAGGCGCAGGACTTGTGGCACTGGTCCATCGCCAAGGGGATGTTCCTCATGCCATTCCACCTGGCAGGGGTAAAGAACACTGTCGCCGACTCTCTCAGAAGAGAGCTGCGCTCTTGCTACGAGTGGCCACTTCGGCAGGATCAAGTGGACAACCTCTTCCTCAAGCGGGGCAGTTCCCAGATCAATCTGTTTGCGATGAACACCAAGTGCCGGAGGTTCGACAGCAGGTTCCCCCAGCCAGGGAGCATGTGGGGATGCATTCTCCTTCCCTTGGAAAGTCCTGTTCTATACGTGTTCCATCCGTTGCCGCTGCTTCTACGAGTCATCAGTCAACGCCGACGGTACTGATGCAGGATGATCCTCGTCGCACCAGTGAGGCCTAGGCAGATCTGGTACCAGGACCTTCTCAGCATGTCAACGTCCCCTCCAGTCAAGCGATCAGTGGTTGCGGATCGTCTCGCCAGGGAAGGAGGTGCAATTCTGCACCATGACCCAGGACTGCTGGAGGTACTCACCAAGGTCAGGGCATCTACTTTGAAATGCTACGGACACAAATGGAAGCGCTTTGCGACTTGGTGCTGGTCTCAGAAGATCAACCCTTTGGAGGTCACGGCCTCTCAAGTACTTCTGTATTTACTGTCATTGACTAAATCGGGACTGGCTCACGCCTCCATCAAGATGCAGCTAGCGGCTATCTCCTGCTACACCAGATCTCCGGGAAGGTCTTCACTGTGGTCGCACGTCTAGTTAAGAAATTCATCAAACGACTGTTGCGCTCGTTCCCACTAGTGAAGTCTCCGGCCCCGGCGTGGGAACTCAATGTGGTGCTGACTAGGCTCATGGGGGGGCCCAATTCGAGCCTATGCATTCAGCGGCGCTTAAGTTTCTGTCGTGGAAGACAGCATTCCTCATGGCCATCACCTCAGCAAGACGAGTAGGTGAGATCCAGGCCCCGCCATGCAAGCGCCCTTACTTGACTGCACAAGACGTGGATGCCTCTGCGGACGCACCCCTCCTTCATGCCCAAGGTTCCGTCGGAATTTCATCTCAACGAGCCCTTGGTGTTACCTGTATGTTTTCCAACACCCTCGTCGATGGCTGAAAGGACTTTGCACTCGCTGAATGTGGCTAGAGCGCTGACGTTTTATGTGGCCCGCACAGAGTTTCCAGAAAACTTCTCAGCTTTTTGTGAACTTTAATCCTGTGAACCATTGGAAGATCCTGTCCAAGGCTTCCATTTCCAGGTGGATCTCCAGCTGTATCACTTACTATCATTGGTTGGCAAACCGAACGCTGCCTGGCCGTCCAAGAGCCCATCCTACCAGAGCGATTGCTGCTACAGCGGCGTTCCTGTCTGGTGCTCCCCTGCTGGACATTTGCAGGGCTGCTACGTGGAGGTCGACGCACACCTTCATGTAATTCTACTGCGTCGACAGGGATTCCAGGGAGGAGTCCAAAGTTGGCCAAGCAGTGCTGCGCAACCTGTTTGCTTGAAGGTGAGCCTGGTGAGGAGGTAAGAGATTGCTTCTGTTGAGCCTTTCCACCTCCCGTGGTTGTGCATGTATATACTGCTATGTATTCTTTATTCAAGAGCCTGTGAATCCATGCCAGACCCCGTGCTGGAGAAGGAACAAGTTACTTACTTGTAACTGTTTTTTTTTTTTTAAATATATTTTATTTTATCTCAACCAAACAACATTAAAACAAAACATAACTAAAACACACCAAACAACAAAACCAAACAAACAAAAAATAAGGCACTGCAATCCCCCTCCCTCCCCCCTATGAGCCTGTAGAGTGTCCACCTTCAGTGTCCGTTCCGTGCGGTGGGGCCTCATCGCTCACAAGTCCAGCCGAGGCCGATCCCGCCCCAAACAGCTCAGTTAACAATAACTTCCATGCAGTGAGAGAGCCTATTTCATCCTCATCCCCTGCCATACTGCCATCTTGCCACACTGTCGTTTCGGCATCCGCCCATTTTTGGAGATCGAGCCACCAGACCTCCACTCGCGGCTTATGACATTTCTTCCACCCCATGGCTATCCTACGTTTGGCAAGCACATAGGCCAGATCTTTAAGTTTCTCAACATGTCGAAGCTTACGCGCCCTGGGATACCCTCCAAGCAGACAAGCCCAAGCCGACAAGCCCAAGCCGAATCCACCTTAAGCGTAATACCCCTCCCTGCCAGCCTCTGCGCCACTTCACCCCAGTAGGTTGCAATCACTGGGCACGCCCAGAACATGTGTATCATGTCCGCATTCTCTTCGTTACACTTGGGGCACGCCTGGCGCCCACTATCCAGAAATTTGGAAATTCTAAGGGGGGTCATATATGCCCTGTGCGTAATATAGAGCTGTATCTGCTTGAACCTGGCGTTCCTCGATACCTTTTTATGGTACCCCAGGGCGCGCTCCCACATCCCATCCGACATCGGGCCCCCATCTCCGCTTCCCACTCCAGTCTCAGGTGCCCCAAATCCTTCCCAACCTTTGTCATCAACATCTCGTACAACCTAGAGACCTCGTGCCCGCCCTCTGATGCGTCGTACATTGTTTCCAGCGTGGCATCGGGTTCATCGGCCAAAGTAGTTTCGGGCCACGTGCCCCGGACCTCCCGGACCACCCTATGATATGTTACATATTGACCCCTGTGTAGTCCCGACCCTGCCTCCAGTTCATCGAACTCCATCAGAGTCCCATCCTGCCAGATGTCGCCCATAGTGATCAACCCCACTGACTCCCAATATGTCCGGATAATAGCTCTCAGCTGCCCGTCTTCCTTTGCCAGGGCGCCCAGAGGTAACTGCGGCATACACGGCAAGGGGTCACCCATCATCCGGCAGGCACGCCTCCATATGTTCCCGCCAAGGGCTAGCATCTTAGGACGCTCTCTCATCCATGAACCAGTCACCCAGATCACCTCCCGCAAATAGAAGGGGGAACAGTCTCTTCCTAGCAGCCTGTGTTCGGAGGTCTCTTCATCTGAGAGCCACTTGGCCACGTATTGCAGTTGCGCCGCAATATAATAGGCCTCAAAGTTTGGCAGCTTCACGCCACCTTTCTCGTAAGAGTTCTGCAATTTCCATAATGCGACCCTGTTGCGCGTGCCGTGCCACAGGAAATTCCTACACACGCTATGTAACTTAGCGAAAAACTTCCTAGGTATCATATACGGGATGTTATTAAAGTAATGCAGGAGCCTGGGCAGCACCACCATTTTAAGCATAGCTCCACGACCCATCATCGCTAAAGGCAATCTTTCCCAGAACCTCATGCACTTCTCAATCTTTCCCACAGCTAGCTCAGTATTATGCCTGTGTTCCTCCTCGGTCGTGTGATAAACGTCAATGCCCAGGTACCGGAAGGAGTTCGTCGCCCACGGGATCCGCAGCACTGGCAACCTCTCCATCGGTATCCCCACATAAATGCCTAGCGGGAATAGTACGGATTTCTGAGGGTTGACCGCTATGCCGGACAACCAGGCGTACCTCTCCAATACCTCCAAGATATACTGCAAATTCTCTTCCGGATGTTTCAGGTATAACAGCATATCGTCTGCATACAGGGATATAAGATGGCACTCCCCTCCCACCTCTATACCCACCGGGTCATACTGCTGCCGGAGGTAGATCGCCAAGGGTTCGAGGGCCAGTATGTACAACATTGGGGACCAAGGACACCCCTGCCTAGTGCCTCTGCCTAACTGCCATCTATCTGACACTACTGCGCCCGTACGGACCCTAGCCAGAGGCGCACTATATAATAGCTCGGCCCACCTCATGTAGCCTGGTCCCAGTCCAAACCGCCCCAAAGCCGCCAGCAGCCACGGCCATCGAACAGTCGAACGCTTTAACCGCGTCCAACGCCACTATCGCCATTTTGCCGTCCACACTGCCTCCCCATTCCACCACCCTGTGAAGGCGTCTGTGATTGTGAGTAATATTCCTGTTCGGGACATAGGCAAGCTGATCCATCCTGACCAGACGGGCTATCACCCTCCGCATTCTGGCCGCCAGGACAGCTGTTAGGATCTTGCTGTCCTGGTCCAGTATCGACAGGGGCCGGTAGGAGCCACAATCATGTCCCGGTTCATTGGGTTTGGGGAGCGGTACTATAATCGCCTCCCTGAGTGATTCCGGCAACCGCCCCACCTCGAACGCTTCATTAAACATCTCCAGCATGGGCGGGAGCACCTCCTCTCCATACGCTTTATAAAATTCGCTGGGGAACCCATCCGCTCCTGGGGCCTTGCAAGTGGGTAGCTGCCGCACAACCTCCTGCAGCTCCTCCAGAGTGATCGGAGCATCCATCTCCTCTCGCTCTTCGTCACTTATCTTGGGCAGGCCTATGTCTTCAAGTACTACCTCTATCTCCTCCCGGCTTCCCCCCCTCTCGATCCTCATATAATGCTCGATAATATTCCGCGAATGCTCCATTCACCCCTTCCTGGGTGTCCTCCTCCACTCCCTTTTCAGTGATAACTGATCGGATCGGGGATCTTGGGGTCTCGCTCTTGTACAGCCAAGCAAGAAGCCTGCCCGTCTTGTCTCCCCCGGCATGCAACCTCTCAATGTACTTCCTGTAATTCAGATTAGAGAGCCTGTCCCAATGTTCTGCGCACCTCTGCTGCAGATTAATGACCTCCGTGTCCGTCCCACCCTCCCCCAGCTCTATCTCCAACTCAATCTCGGCTCTACGCAGATCTGCCAGGACTCCTCCCATTAATCCCTTGGATTTCGCGATGGCAACCCCCCTCATTACAACTTTAAAGGCCTCCCACAAAGTACCAGCCGACTTGACACTGCCTGTGTTCGCCTCAAAGTAAGCAACTATCTCCTCCCTCACGTCCTCTCTAAAGACTGGATCCCTGAGCGCTTCCGCCCTAAGGCGCCATGTTGGAATTCGCGCACGTGGGGGACAAAGCTGCCAACGCATGACCAGGGGCGAGTGGTCCGAAAGGACTCTCGCCCTGTAGTCTATCTGGTCACACTCCGCGACAACGTCCGGAGTGGTGAAAAAGTAATCCAGCCTTGTGTGTAACTGGTGCGGGGCCGAGTAATGCGAATATTGCCTCACGCCAGGGTGTCTCGTCCTCCACATGTCTGCCAGGCCAAGGTCTATCAGCAGCGCCAGCAGTACCCTAGCCGCCGGGCTGGGCCTGTCCACCCTATCATCCGACCTGTCCTCCTTGGGGTTTAGTACACAATTAAAGTCCCCTCCCCAAATCACCGGACCCCCATCCCTTCAACCAGTCTAGTGATCAGTGTCCTGAAGTATGTCGCCGTGTCGCGGTTGGGAGCATAAGTATTTATAACACACACTACTTTATTTTCCACAAGCCCCCTTACCATGACCAGCCTCCCATCAGACTCCACAACTTCCCCAAGTAGCTTAAACGGGACATGTGGTCCAACCCAAATCAGCACACCTCTGGCATAGGCTGAATATGTAGATCCAACTACTGTCCCTCTCCACTTTCTCCCCACCAGTTCGTTTGTCCCGTGTCAGATGTGTCTCCTGTAACAAGGCGATGTCTATCTTTTGCCTTTTCAGGTACAACATGACCTTGTTACGCTTAAGGTAGCTGTTAAGCCCCCTAACGTTCCACGTTAGTATCCTAAGGTCCCCCATGATGTATCAGTGACTTCCATCTCTCTCCCAGGTCCACTCGCCTCCCCCCTACCTCAAAGGCCCCCATTCCCAGTTTCTCACCCAGGCTCATATAAAAACTGACCCACCCCTCCCCCCTAACCCAACCAACTGCCCAGCTCCATCCCTTGATCTCGGGCATCCCTGTGTTCGGTTCTCTCTGGAACCCAAGTAGAGAACCCGACAGGGTGTCACCCCTCACACAGTGACTAAACTAAACTCAAACTGGGGTGCAAAGAACCGCCCCCGGAGGCTCCCCTCCCGCACTACCGTATCCGCGCACACGGACCATGTTTCAAAGTCCTAACGCATACACTACCAAACAAAGTCATACCGACTATATTCTAGTCCCAATGTTCATAGCCCACCGGGCCCGCAGCGTCACTTATCTCTTCCCGTTCCATCCGCCGTCCGCTCATCTGGCTCCTGAGGACAGTTTTGTGCATCGAGCCATTCCATGGCCTCCTCCGGGGTGTCAAAGAACAGCATCTTAGTCTTGAAGAAAACCTTCAATCTGGCCGGGTAAAGCAACATATACTTGTACCCTGCTGCCCGCAATCGCCTCTTGACCGCCCCAAAGTTCATGCGACTGCGCTGCACTCGCAAGGTGTAATCTGGGTAAGCAGTAATGGTCGCCTCTCCTCGCCGTATGGTGCCCCCTTACGAAAGTGCTCAAGGATCCATTCCCGATAATTGAGGATCTTGGCGATCACAGGCCTAGGTGGGTTCCCTGGCGGTGGTCTTCTGCTCAAGGCCCTGTGCGCCCTCTCCACCGCAAACCCCTGCGACAGGGCTCCCCCAGTGATCTCCTGCAGCAGCAAGTTCTCAATAAACTCCGTGGGATTCTGGCCTTCAGCCCCCTTCGGCAGGCCCACGATGCGAACGTTGTTTCTCTGGGCACGTCCTTCCGCCTCTTCAGCCCTACTTTCCAAGTTGCCCACCCGCTGTACCAGGGCATGGATATCGCGCTTATGTGCAGTGCAGTCCGCCACAGTAGGGCCCATCTCCTTTTCCAAAGTTTCCGTGCGCTCAGCCAGGGCTCGCACATCCTGCCTCAGGAGGTTCACGTCCTCCTGCACCGCCCCAACCTGTAGTTCCAACGCAGTTTTCAATTCGGCCACAGCAAGTTGGAGCTTGGTCTCCCACGTCGCCTTCAGGTCCGCGATCGCAGCGAGGACCTCCTGGTTCGCACCACCGGCGGCCATCTCCTTGGTCTGAGCCTTATCCTTGCTCCTGGCACCCTCCAAGCCGGGCGACGTCTTGGCGTATTCGTCGAGCGTGGGCTGTTTATTCTTCGCCCTCAGAAGCTTGTTCGACATATCTCCAGTCAGGAGCGTCCCTCTGGCCGCGCTCCGGTCCAGGCCAGGGAGGCACTGTGCCCATACACCACGACTCTGTTGAGAGTCCCAGCTCGCCCAGCAGTCTCAGGCACCGCTGTTGTCCGGCGCTCCCCCCAGATGGGCAGGGTCGCGCTGCCCCCTTCGTACCGCTGAGAGGGCGCACGTATGTTGTGGTCCCAATCTACCGCTCCTTTGTCCCCTCGTCAAGCGGCAGCGGCCATTTTGTCGTCCGTCGAGGTCTCGCCCCCAGTGCTTCATTCGGCTCTTAAGTATCCGTGCGCACTACGAACCCGTATAAAAATGTGTCCTCGCGTGCAGCCGGACTTCATGTACACAGTCTTCCAATCTTCGCCAAATCACAGCGGTCCTTGCGCGGTATCAGTCGGATTATGTACGGATCAGCGGGAGCTCCCGTACAGGCATGTCTTTTCACATGGCTTCCAAGCCACGCCCCCTCCTACTTGTAACTGTTGTGCTCCTACGTCCCGTCCCCCATACTGTTGCCACGTTCCATCCAGTGGGACGGGATCGGCGAACTTTTGTAAAAAAGCATCAAATTGAAAATGTGTCCTTCTCTTTTTTACGCTGGTTACCACACGTGGCCGTAAGCCTGCCCTCCTGAGCTCCGCCCCACGCATCGCCCTTCACTTCTTTTCGGTGCACCATCAGGGCTGGACGCACTTGCATCACCGGAAAGTTATTTTTCTTCTTTCTGTTGTCCTTCTCTCCTGCTCAGGTTCTGCGGTCTCGTAGTCCTCAGTCTATGCTGGATCGTTTGGGATTTTTCTCTTGTTCCTCTTGCAAACGTCGCTTCGCTAGGGCGGATCCCCATTCTGTTTGGAGTGTCTGGCACAGGATCGCCGTTGGAACTAGTGTTTCTACTGCGACTCCCTTTCGGTCCGGGCACTTCAACCTCGTCTTCGCCGGTGGGAGGAGGTCTTCCAGCACGTTCCTCCACCGCATTTTCAACTCTTCATCGAAATAGATGCCCAGTAAGTTCCTTAATTTTTAGGGTACCCTGGCCGGGGGACTGTTTCCCTGGGGTCCTCCAGGTCCGGGAGGGACTTCAACAGCTCTGCTACCAGGGTTTCCCCAGAGGTGCCTCACAGGCCTGATAGGCATACAAGGGCTTTTCTGAGAGGCTTCCCGCGAGGGGCTTGCTGACACCGGACTAAGATCCAGTCAGGTGCTAATAGTCAGCCCAGTTTTGCTGAGGCCTTGGGTACCGGAGTTCGCTCCGAGGTCTCCTTGTCTGGAGCTTCCCATACAGACACTGGGGTGCGCCCTGAGGCCTGTGTTGAGGTTTTTCTGTATCGACCCACAATTCGAGGCCCCCCTCGGGGGAGCTGTATGACGCTGTTCCGAGCTTCCTCTCTTTGAAACTACGGTGTGTACCGAAAGAACTGAGACCTGCTAGGGTCTTGTCTGTGAGGTGGATTCCTCAACAGTCCCACGCTCACGGTGATACCGGTTCTGTCGAGGGGGCAAAGGGAGAGGTCTCTGACCGGGACTCGTCTGTTACCGGCTTTGCCGAGGTTCCTCTTGGAGGCTAATTCAAGGGGTCCCTTCAGGATGTTCAGTAAACATCAGAGGCCCCACAGTACCGTCTTTAACTGAGGATCCTTGTGTCAATGCTAAAGTTTCGATCAAGTCCCCCTGACCATCCTGTGGAACCTGCCTCATCCACACGTGTGACTAGGTTCGCTTCGGTACCGGCTTGTCCGAGGTTCCTCGGTTGGAGGCTAATTTTGAGACGGGTTCGAAGATGGCGACTAATATCAGAGACCACCCAGTTCCGGCTCTGCCGAGGATCCTTGTAAGGCTAAAGTGTTACTTAAGTCCCCCGACTATCCTGAGGAGGCTGTTGTCTCATCTACGCATGTGACAGTTCTCTTCAGGTGGCGACAGAATGGCGGCCCAGCCTGCGTGGCCTATGGCGGTCATTTTGGATACCTCCCTTACACCTACGTCTAGTGCTGGGAGCATTCCTTTTGACAATAGTAACCCGTCCCCCCGCCCCCCCTTCTTTTGACCAGCGTGCGTTGGCTGCGCTGCCTCAAACGGTTTTGTTCCCGCCTGCTTTTGCTCCACTGATCTATGTGGACCCAGCTGGTGGTGGACCCTCCTGGCAACCATCCTTGTGTGCGGGGGTGGGTCCCTTACAAGCAGTTTCTTCCTCTTCGACACCTACATTTTTGGGAAGTTTCAGATGCTCATGTACTCTGACCCTATGAGGACGTATTTCAAGTGTCTTTTCGCTCCTGTTCCACCCTGGCCCTGGCTGCACCGATTCAGTTTTCTTTTAAAACCTGAGGCGGTAGTCGTGGAGAACTAGTCTTCTGTTCCCGACTTGTTGGGATGAGGCTTAAGTGGGTGAGGGCGGCGATGAGTAGCCCCACTCAGTGAGAGCATTCCATTACTGGGAGGGGCTTGTGTCGCTCGGTTACCGGGGTTTCCCTTGAGGTGCCTGATATGCCTAATAAACACACCAGAATGTTCTGAGGGTCCCTCAAAGGACCTCCCAAAACCAGACGTGGTTCCGAGGTTCACCATTTGGGTGCTAAGATTCAGCTCAGTTCGTCTGTGACTCTGGATACCAGGATTTGCCCTGAGGTCTCCATTTCTGGAGCTTTCCACACTGATACCGTGGTACACCCTGAGGTCTCTGTTTCTGGTGCTTGTCACACCGAGCCATGTCTCGAGGCCCCTCTTGAGGGAGCTGTATTTCCCGGGTTAAAACACAAGGTTCCTCTAAATACAGTACCGACAGTGTCGAGCGATCCTCTAAGGGTCCTGTGGGCAGGGTACATTCCTCAACCATCCCACGCTCTGGGTTATGGTGGTACTGATTTCTTTCGAGGGGGCAAAGAAGGTGATCAGCAACAGGTCTTCCAGTCCGGCTCTGCCGAGGTTCCTCCATTGGAAGCGAATTCTGGGTCAGTTCCTAGGATGTCCACTAAACATCCTAGATCTGCCAGCACTGGCTCGTCCGAGGATCCTTGTTTCAAGGTAGTGTTTCTTGTCCCCTGACTACCCTGAGGGAACGGTTGCCTCACATTCTCCTATGACGCAGTTCTCTTCAGGTGTGGACTAAATGGCGGCCCAACCTCCTTGGTCCACAGCAGCCATTTTGGATGCCTCCCTTACACCAACTCTCATGACGACTGGTGCTGGGAGCATTCCTTTTGAGGCTGAGCAGCTTTCCACGCTATGTGGACAACAAAGACCTGTTTGTCAGTCCCGGCGACGGCTTCAGCTAAGGCCCCCTTGTACACAGAGTTCAGGGTCCCAGACTTGGTCCTTCTCTGCGATCAGGGGGTTTCAGGGTCACCTTGGTAGCCCCGCCTGAAGTGGCGGCAGCGGCAAGGTGGTTGGTTTTCTCTCGGCCATCAGCCTCCTCTACAGGGACAGGTAATCTCCCTTCCGACAAATCACTAAATTATTTTTTTTTTGTTGGTCACACTACACTTCGGTGGGAGGACGAATCTCGTCTCGTCTCATCTTGAGGCGTGGCAAACCATCACCGAAGACTGTGGTTTGTCCATCTTTTAGATGGGTTTTGCTTGCCTTTTCCTCCTACCCCACCCTTCAAACCTCTCTTCCAACAGATCGGGATGCCCTTCCTCAGAGCATGGGTACAGAAACTTCCATAACTCAGAGCGGTGGAACCTGTTCCCCCTCATGGAACAAGGGAGGGGCTTGTTCGGCTGTCCTTTCACAGTGCTCAAACATGCTGGCCTGCGCGCTATCTTCGATCTTTCCGAGAGAAATTCCAAGTTGATCATGCCGTGCCAAATAAAGACCTCTCTTCGGAAGGGCGATTGGCTCAGTGTGGTGGTGTTCCAGGATGCGTAAATGCACATTCTGACTCGGAGCCGGCATATGAAATATCTGCGGTTCTCTGTGGGAGCAGAGCACTTCAGATTCGGATACTCCTTTTGGTCTCTGCTCAGCGAGATGCACCAGAAACTCCTCTGAGGGGCCCCGCAGCGGTCACCCAATACCAGATCATCTTCTAAAGTTCCCCATTTGGGGCTAAGGCTGGCCCCAGCTCTGCTGTGGTTTTGGATACCAGGGTTCGCCTGAGGCTTCCCCACCTGGAGCTAACTGTACCGAGTCTTGGCTTGATGCCCCTCTCGAGGTGGCTGTAAGACTAGGGTTAAAACTGAGGTTCCACTGCTTGGGGCTCATCGAGGGTCCCGGCTGTAAGGTATATCCCTAAGCCTTTCCACGTGCGTGGCAGTGATGATACCAGTTCTGTTGAGGCGGCGAAAGAAGGGAGTCCCGCACCACTGAGCTTCCAGTACCGGCTCTGCCGAAGATTCTCCACTAGATGCTAATTCGGGGGAAGCCCCTGACGTGTCGAGTAAACACCCTGGTTCTGCCAGTACCGACTCTGCCGAGGTTCCTTGTTTCAAGTCTAGGATGGCACGTAGGGCCCCTGACTCTCTTGGGGATACTATTGCTCCACTTGCTCCTGTAAAGCAGTAGGCCCCTGGTGTGTGATGGTGGCGGCCCAACCTCCGTGGGCCACAGCCATTTTGAATACCTCCCCTAAAGCGAGGTTTATACATCAACTAGCAGGGCGACACAGACTCTCCTCACCTTGTGGATCTTGCCATACAAATTTGGGCTGGGCCATCTGGTTTATTGTTTGGCTCCAGGCTCCACACATCCTGGGTCACCTTAATGCGACCGCAGATTAATTCAGTCGCATGTCGGCTTCGGTTAGGAGTGTGAGATGAACAGCAATATCATCTCCAACTTTTTCCAGCTGTGGGGCACGCCAGAGGTGGTCCTCTTTGCAGCTTGTGGGTCAACATGAAAGCTTATACTTTCCCCGCATTGCCTCCTATCCATTGATCGGTCTGTAAGCACATTGAGCTGTTGCCAGAGCAGCTCTGTGGGCTTGCCCATAAGCTTTTGGTAAGCATTACTGCTTAGACCTGAGCTTCATTGCTGATGCTCAATTCGGTCAGGCTGTTCTGAAGAACCTTTTTCAGTAAGGGAATTCCATCCACCAGTTTCCTGTGAGGAGTGCTTGGTAATATCCCAAAAGTATGGAGGAAAGGGGACTATGAACTAGGAGTAAGATGGTCACTACGGTGAATAACTTTATTCTCCAGCATGGGTCTGGCATGGGTTCACATGCAAACCCCCGGCCTCTGCAGCTCTTCTCTTGTTCCTACTGCCACTACTTAATGTGCTACTAAATCTGAAGATGGCTGCCTGAGGAGGGGCTTAGGTAGAGGGCAGTCATTGGCTGGGTGCAGTATGACACAGAGCTCAGTGATTGGTTTAGAAAGGAAACTGTTTTTCTTATAACAAGGATTCCCAGCCTGACGGGGAATATTCATGAGCATCCGAATCATGCCAGACCCATGCTGGAGAACAGTTACAGATAAGTAACTTGTTCCTTACCCACTTAAGGGTAAACATGTTTTTGTTTTCCTGCCTTTCCCAGTGTGCATTATGAGATTATTTGACTTTTGTGTATTGATGACGAAGGATTTTTCCAGAGCCTATTTATCTAAAGCGTTGAGCTTTCTCTGGAGACCTATGGGTGTCTGGTCTAGTATTACGAGGTCATCTGCGTAAAGGAGCCACGATATCCGTGACCGACCAATTTTCGGTGGAAAAGATCTATTGGTTGCAAGCGTGCGTTTGTCACTGATTATAAAAGTTACTGTGGAAGCCAATTTGCAACCCTGTTTAAGTCCACCATATGTGGGAATGGATTATGATGAGTCCTTCTTGTGTTAACTTTACTTGGATTGTAATTGTTTATTTATATAGCGCCTATACACAGGAAGTGTTTCAAAGCGCTCAATGGATGTATGTATTAGATGGATGTATTAGAATCGAATTGATATAGCAAGTATAAATGGTTCCATGTGTTAAAATCGTGTCAAAAATGGCTGTGGACACAAAATATCACGGCAAAAAGGCAATGGTTTTGATGCCGCAATCCATGTAAAGGATGCAGGGGACACCCCCAAATCCCCTGCTCCCCTTAAATAATGTAATATGGTACACCTTTAACGGGTCAAACCACAGCATTTTTGCTGCAATTTATTGATACAAGGTGACATCTTTGCTGCGATTTTATCACTGCATACCATATAAATGCTGGGCACCTGGCCTTCATTTGTTTTCGCCGTAGTCTGTCTCTAGGGATGGAATCCAAGGCTTGCTTAAAATCTATGTAGGCTAGATGCTTTGGTTGGTTTGCTAGTAGCACCTGCTTTTTTATATGGCTGTTAGAGTAAGAAGGTTAACAGATGTTCCCAGATCCAGATAAAAAACCTGATTGCTACATGTCCTATTTGTGCTGACACTTTTACCCGTTTTCCCAGGATTTCAAGGACTGGACGGGCGCAAATTTTTCATGTAATGTCAAGAAGGGCAATCGGACGGTAGTAAAATGGTTCTTTTCGGTCACCCTTCTTGAAGATAGTGAGAAGTATGGACCGTTTCCATGAAAGTGTAATCAAGCCAGTTCGAATGACTCTTTGGAATATTACGTCCAAAATAGATGACCACCGTTCTGGGTGAGTTTTTAGGATTGCATAGAAAGCCTATCGGGCCCAGGAGCTCTAGATGGGATTAATTTAAATAAGAATGTCCGTTTGGTCAAAATGGAATATGGACAAATTGGTTTTGCAGATTGTAAGTTTGTTAGTACAGGGAGTTATCTCTGCAAATAAAGTAATGAAGTGTGTGATCAAAGTTGGTTCACCCACTACATCTATTAAACGAAAGGAAGTACTGGCATTAATCCCCTCTTTCAGTAAACCCCATATTCGATCACTAGATTTGGAAGATAGGGCGGCAAGCATGCTTTCCCTCGCTTCTTGGATTTTAAGTGTCTTGTGGCATTTTGATCGATTTTTGTGAGCAGTGTGACTTTTACAGGCTTTTTTCCGTCTCTCTGGAGAGGGCTCATCTTTGATGGGTCAGTTTTCAGCTTGGTCTTCATTGTCTGAATGCCCTGGTCAAATGGATGTTTGTCTAAAACAGGGTCTGAGACCACTTTGAGCTGATTCCCCAAAACTTGGCGTTTCCGTATATGATGGACGTACTTCACTATCGGGGGTATTAAAATCATTGTGTATTCTATCTAGACGAATATCTAGTTTAGCTGGCGTCCATTTGATCCTATTTCTCCCTTGTAGGAGTTCAATGGCAGGCCTGTAATAATCACCTAGTTTAGCATCCAATTGCGTCCATGAAATTTCCAAGATATTGTGGTCACTATCAACTGTTGGAATGACAGTGAACTTTTGGACATGATTGAGTGGAGGGATAGGAACGGAGTCTAATATGGCATGAGAAGAGTTTCTATGCCCAGTAGCGGATGGAGGAATATCATCATCAGTAGTTCAGTTCAGCAATGTAAAATTACTCTCTCTCAAGTTCATCCATCTCAAAGCTCTAGAAGAGAGCAATGCATCAATAGGCTTGATACAATTGATATGTAGGTCTCCGACAATAAGTATGGCATACTGCTCTAATTCATTCACAATGAGATCCAACATTTTAATCAACAATTTAAAAAAATATATCTTCCATAATAGCAACAGGCTGTCAGTTAAGATGGCTGTGTGGCACCCTAGAGGGAACAGAGGGTTGGGTGAATATAGTTTTACCAATTGGATGCAAGGTGCGGAGAAGCCCACGCCAGTAATGTAATGCGTGCATTGAATTTTACTGCTATTATGAGACCAACTGAGGGTCTGCCTTTATCGTGTTTAATGGCAGGGAACCAGGATATCTTGTAAATTGTCCATATAGGTTCTTGTGTTATCAAAGTTTCTTGCAATGCGATAATGTTAGTTAGCCAATGGATTATTTCCAATTGTTCTCATAAAGTGTTTAAAACCCCTTGTGTTCAACACTGTCATCTTAAGTGAGATCTTGGCCTGATCTGGCATTAATGATTTTTGCCATGTTTAGTGTCATTAATGGCTTTTTTGAGCAATGAGGGGTTCTAAAGATTCATCCTTGGACAAATCCCTTCTATTAGATCTATGATCAGTAGTATCTTCCCATCTTACTGATTGGGTTTCTTTGCTCATTTCTAAATTAAAGTCCTGGTGATACAGATCTTTTGTACTCCATTTCAGTTTAACGATTTGTGAGGGAATAGACCATTTCACTGTGCCGATATTTACGGTATTAATGAATTGGATATAGTTGATGTCTGATTGGATCAATTTTACATTAGATATGGACTTAGACCGTTAATATGGACGTCCTGTTGGGAAAGTGATCTCCTTTGTGCCTGTCTTTGATGGTCAGCATTAGTAGATCTGTTTGCTTAAGAGCTACATTATTTGTACTAGTCATCTGTTAGAAGCTGCTCGTGCTGCTGTCTGTCTCTCATTTGGAGGAGAATGCAAGCAATCCTGGGGAATGTGAATTCATACTATTATTTAGATTTGGACTTAATCGGGTGATAGAGAGTTCCCTTTTTGAGCCTGACTCTGCAGGGATGTTTTGGAGCGAGTTCTCTTTTTTGCTCCATTGTAAGAAAATTTACATTGTAATCAGATTTCCAAGCTGTTGTCTTTACCCAAATCTGGTGGAATTAATGAGTGCACAGGTTCTTGGATGGATATTTCTTGGGGTAAGGAGCAGGTAGAATAAGTTGACATGCTCATTAAAACGTCATCTTCCTCCTCATTAGTAATGTGTATCTGAACTGGAGGGAGGGAGGGCGGGCAAGCTGGGAGAGCACATTTTTTAAAATAATGTTTTTAGATTTGGTTTGAGCTTTTAAGATACTTGGCTTAGTTCCGGAGGTGGTTGTGGTGGAACACCTAGGAGTAATCAGTGAATCTGATTTTTTTTTTTTTTTTTTTTTTAGGTTTGCTAGTTATTGACCTGCTGACTGATGGTAGATTATTGGTCTTTTTTTGTTTTTTTTTTGTTTCTACATCCCCTGTTGTGTGGGAACCTACCCTGAAAGTTCTTATGGGCTGCAGAGCCAGACAATTACCCTCACCTGGCAAATTGCCATCAGTCGGTGTTGGGTGCTCTTATACATGAAGCGGGTGGTAAGAAATCAATTCTGAGGCTTTCCAATCAATCTTAGAGGACATTATGCTCAAAAGAGAGGAATGCAGATCAGTTTTGTTTTTCCATTGTCAACATTTTTTGGTAGTGAATAGACTATTATTCATGGCAGATAAGGTGGTTTCAAGCAGAGGAATCAGTGGTTTTAGCCCAAATGAGGGCTGATGTTTAGGTTTTACAAAGGGCATCGGGATGGTACAGATGACTTAAAAGTCGAATTAGTGGACTCTGGGTCGAGAATTGGCGAGTTTGACAATTGAGTACTGCCATTCTAGCGGCCACTTCTAATGCAAAGTTCATCTTGAGACGGTCTCGGAGATCTGCAATGAAGTTGCAGTAACAGGAGTTAGCAGGAAGATCTACAGCTAAACAGCACTCTCGATGCACTCCCATAAGGATTTTGTTTTGGCTAACTTCTCTGTCTTCCCTGTTGACCATAATAGGGTGGCCTTCCAAAATCCTCCCCACAGGGCTGATTTTGGAAAATCCATCTCAACTGTGCAAAAGAGTATCTTTTCACTCCTTTTCCCCGCAGTCGTTTCATCCTTTGAACAAAATGTATGAATATAGTGGTAATATGGAAAGAAAACAAAATGTAGACATGAAAGATTTTTTCCACCAGAGATTAATTACTTCTATGGGTTCATATTTAGGGTGAAGATCCTGATGAAGATGATGCCTACCAAGTCTTGTCAACACTGAAGAGAATAACTGCTTTCCACAAGTAAGCACACCTTTATTTGTGTTCTTTAATGTATACTTGTGCTATGCAGTTTAATGTTTTGCAGTACGCATGGTAACTTGCTAATGGAGTTATGTATCAACTATTGGAGTTAAGAATTTCAGAATCACTTATTTGCTCAGTTCCTTCCACCCGTATCTCCACTTAAGTAAATACTTTGATTTTCTTGTGTAATTTGAATGGTCCATTTAGTTTTTAAAAACGTATATGTAGACACAACTGACTGTAACAATCCATTTATCAAAACTTTCAGTTTGAAATAGCAGCAGGACTTTGTCGAGGAGGTCTTAAAATCTTTTCACAATCAATCCCAGCTTCTCCAGTGTTAGTGTTTTAAGCTTTACTGCTGTCACACTTTATTGCCACTCCAAACTCCTCTATTCCACCCCTTTTTCCTTGATGCTGTTGAGTTTTAAGCCAAGTTTACAGACTACCTTTTGTCATGGATCCCCATACTCACTGAAAAAGGTTATTTATGTTCTGGAATGAGACTTAAAATATATATGAAGCATAGTGAGATGTCAGTACATGTTGTAGCTATCGGTTCAACTCTAGGAATATGGACAGCTTTTTCACTTTATTTTCTCTTCTGCTGTGAAAAAGTTGAATAATTCTTTGACTTATAGAACTGGTTGTGTGGGTATAATGCATAATTGGTTTCTCCAACTGATTTTCTGACCTATCCCCCCAGCAGAGTCTGATTACAGACTGTTTGGAAAGATTTTCTCTTCTGCACCTTTCTCTATTGACTTCAAATGGACACCCTACTTTTTACTTGTTTTTTAATCCGTCATTTTTTTAGGGGAACTAGAGCCTTCAGCTTCACTTCTCTTTTTGCTCATTGTTATGGTGTACCTGACTAGTCCCTAGGACTGTTTAGTACTGAAAGACTCTCTTTTGTAATTCCTGTATTTTGTTAATTGCGCACAGCACCTTGCAATGCAATTACCACTTTGTATCCCCCTAACTTTTGATCTTATGGGTTTTTGGTTGGTCTATATATGTGCCTAAGAAAAGCATTTGGCAGCATTTAACATTTTTACCATGTTTGTATTTTGATTGTGCACTTCTGCATTTAATGCAAATGGCTACTAAAGGTGACGAGCCCCAAAGATGGCCATGCCACAAGGATTTTCGCGTATCCTTTGACCATGTTGTAGTTTGGCCTTCCTCCTGCCTTCTCTGGTCAGGAAATCCCATATGAAGTTATGCACTTGCTTGGGAAAGCTACTATTGCACACTAGTGAGCCTTTGTGTGTGAGCCAAGGGGCGGGGGTGGAGCCTGTATTGTCCCAGTTCACATGCCTTGCTGCTGGAGTCTGCTGCTTGGCACATGTGAAACCAGTAGTTGTCCCTTATTGGACAACTACTGGCTATTTGAACGTGTCAGATTCTTACCATTGGTGGCCTTGTTTCCAGCCCCTAATCTGGATAAGAGGACTTCTGCAACCATTCTTCAGATCTACGTTGGAGCCAAGATTCCTGCAGCCCCCGGGCACCCCTCACCCGATCAAAGGACAGAAGATCACATCCCCAGCGATTCCCGACAATCCACAGTGTGACCTGTGAACATCTGAGTCAGGAGTGAGGGGGGCAAGTAAATGTAAGGATCCCATCTCCCCTGTCCTCCATTGGGTAACATTGGGTGTAAAACCCCATGCCCCTTAACTCTTTGCTTACCTTTTGTTAAACCTGGGTCAAGTATACTATCCCTGGGCAACCTTGGGACTGTGATAAAGAGGATATTTTACCTGTCTTTGGACAAATAGTTTTCTTTTTGAACTTTCATCGTGTTGACCCAGTAAAAATAGCTTTTTCATCAAAACTTGTGTTTGATGCAGTCATGGCGGAGGCTGAACCATTGTCTGCAATGGGCCATCTGTTGTCAAACGACTGGCCTCAAGAAACCCCAAAGACATCCGTTTTGGGGGGCGAGTGTGACCCTAAGATCATTCCACGCGAGCCTCTGAAGGTTAAAGTAGAATTGGCCTCTTCGAACTTAAGCAATGTTGTTGTGCCAATGTCTGTCAGTCGCCATGTCACCTATGTTTGTGTTGGATTATAATGATGCAATGAGTTGATAATATGAGACCAAAGGGACTCCTGTTGAATTGAATCGGTAGGTTTTTATCTTGGAACACTCAGGGGTTTAACCATCTCATACTGAATTACAAACGTTGTTTGGAGACAGACCTAGTCTGCATTCAAGAATGTCTTATGTTGGATACCCTTTTTGATGGATTTACAGTTATGTATCAGCCCACGACGAACTGTACTTTAGGGGTGTCACGGTATTAGTTTTATGACGGTACAATAACCTTCTTGCCAAATGACGGTATATCATGGTTATCGCGGTATAGCAGGTGGAGTTAACTAATCTTAACAAATATTTTCTAAAAGGTCATACATTGTCAGATTTATCATCACAAACAAAACCAGGCACCCAGGGCTAGAATTGGGCTTTTCAATATACTTTCCACTGAAATGCCACCCCTTGCTTCCACCAAACTCAAACACATGTGTGGAGAGGAGGAGGGGTGGGGGGAGCCCTGCTGCAACTAGCAAAGCAAACTGAATGGCTTTTCTTAAATCGTCATTTAGGCTTTTTGCCCCCCCACTGGCTACTGGTGAAGATGAACATGTTGCCATTTTGATTACCTGCATGCCACAGATCAATGGAGTCTGATGGTAGTATACGCTTGTGCGCATACACACGAACACGCACTCTCTTTACATTACAGCCTTTAGTTTACTTGCGGCCCAATTGGTGTTCAGTAATCACGGACATGTTCCACCTTGGTATGGCAGCAGGGAATACCCACAGAGATGAGTAAATTTCGCAGTGTGACTTATTATATGTAAATTCAATGATGGAACCAGGGAAATCCCCCATTGTCATATGTTTAGAAAACTTTAGCCATTATAAATATATAAACCTCAAAGCCGCCAACCCAAAATAAACCCTTTTCCTTCTTGGCACTGTATTTATTCTTCCTATTGCTAACATATTGATTTTGTGTCAGGCACGTGTGGTTTATGGAATGGCATTTAAAAATTGCTCCAACTGAAACTACTTGGCAGACGGCACATCCAACACTGCAAGACCAAGACTGCACAGCACTTGCTTACTGCAGCCTTTCCAAATCAGATTGAAAAGCACACTTAACGGTATGAACGGTATACCGGTATAAACAATGTGACGGTTATTATTGTTCAATTAAGTGGTTCACGGTATCTTTAACGGTATACCGTAATACCGTTAAATCCCTACTGTACTTTGGGTCGGCCATATGGTGGTCCGATTTGTGCATGGCGTAGTCTTACTAGCTCAAACAGAGAATATGTGCACTGGCCGCTCAGATTTGTTTGCATGTAAAATCGCATGGTTCCGATTATTCAAGCAGTCAGAATATTGATTGTTTTAAATGTCTATTTGAATCCAGTAACAACTGTTTTTACTGAATTTTTAGCGGTTATTTATATTTACTGTCGCCTGATTCTTCTACCAAATGTGTGTTTTTATCATTTTTGGGCGATTTAATGAGTGCTTGGATCCCAGCTGGTATTTTTCGTGGTCCACTAGGTACTGCTCTCAATCGGCCAGATATAGAGGCATCTCATTTTGTGCCCGTCTGGACTTTGTCCCCTTGAATGGTAACCTTCGAGATGATGTCCCACCTATGTATACCTGGCGGAATGGTGTGTGTAAGTTTACTTCAGACTAAGTGTTTGTTTCTTCAGTTATTTTCTTCTTTTAAATATTTTACTGTGATTGCTGATACTGCAAGTGATCATTTGCGCCTTGCAGGTAGTTTTGGCTGTATTTTTTTCTACTGATGGGCTCGATCTGTTCGGGGATGCTGTACAAATGAATCCCCGTAATCATGCAGTCATGTGGAAACAGAAACATGCTTATCAGTTTTACCCAGGACCACGTGGGGAGACTTTTTGGAAATATGTGCTCTTGGTTATTTTTGTCATGATCCCTAGCAAAACAGTCAAGTAATGTGGGCAGGGCATTGACACTGAATTGAGGGTTGCTGGCTGGGACAGCGGTTCACTGCAAACACTGGCTGCAGCCTCCACCAAGATGGCCCCCGGAGGAGGATGCCACACAGAAAGCAAGATGACCCCTGGCAGTCCATATAAGATTCCTTGGTCGTCCAGTGGTGCACATACTTGGCGTTTTCTCCTGCTGAGTATGCAAGCAGTGTAACGCTTGCTATCCTCTTTGGAATCCATGTGCTACTGCCATGTGCTACTGCTCCGATCCATCTGCCGCTTTGCTTACCTGATTTGACTACTGCAGTCCCCTGACGTCGTGAATACTTAAGGCAGCTGCATCTGGACTTTAATAGGCTCTCCGCTTCACTGCAGCATTCCGCAGCTCCTGGGGAGAGAAAAAACACTAAGCTGAATTTCGAGCGCAAGGCCTCCCCTCCACCTCATTCCCGTCAAGTCAGCCTACCTCGGGCCGCAATCGGTGCATTCTGACCTCAATCCAGCGATCCACGCATTGTGGGGGCTCTCAATGTAGCAGCGACCAGGATACACTACGCTGCAGAACCGGGAAAGAAAGACACAAGTTTAAATGCGCTTACAAAGGGGAAAGAGACACTATTAACCACGTGCTTGAGATACTTTTAACAGTGTGTTTTTACAGAAGAGAAAGACAATTGTTTGAGAGGACATAAACTGGGTACAGGCATCACGTGTGCCGCAGCTGGTTGGGGCTACAAAACCCCAGTGAAGGAACTGGAGACAGAGCCTGCCTTACGTCCTAAACACAGATTTGGTACCAAGGTGCACCCAGAGGGTCATCCAGAGGGCCCAGCATCGACCTCACCTTCCCATGAATCCTACCAAATCGCTCTCAACCATACTGTACGCTGTGCAGGCAGCCTTTCAGTGCAACAGTCGGAAGAGACTGGTTTGGGCCAAGCACCAAACAGCCAAGGAACACATTTCTGACGATACAGACCAGGCACTCCTGCAGGGCACCAGATTTAAGCATTACAGAACGGTAAGCCCACGTGGGACGCCCTGCCAGAGTATCATGGTGTCTGAAGTAGACCAGTTAGCCGCATTACTAGGTGAGTTGCGGGCAGAGGTTTGCGCCGCCTGCTCTGAGGAAGGAGTTAGTAGTAAACCGAGAGAGAGCAGAAGAACTAGCAAAACGCCTGACTAGAACCCAAGCAGGTCAGTTTCCCTTGCCAGGCCTGCCCAACGGCGCAGCAGCAACGCCACCTCAGATACAAGTTACCACCCCCGTCACTGTCCCCTTAGCTTCTCCTGAAAGGTTCCCTGTGGGGATCCACAAAAGTATGCCTTGTTTATGAACCAGTGTCTGCTTCACTTCTTGTGTCGACCAGGGGCATTTCCGACCAACCAAACCAAGGTTGCCTTTGTTCTCTCATACCTGGGGGAAGCACACAGCCAGTTTGTCGGTGCTGCTGGTTAATCAGTATGACCCCATTTTGTATAACTTTGCGGGTTTCCAGCGAGAGCTAGACAAGCTCTTTGCCTGCAGAGCTCTGGGGCAAGCTTCAGATGGGGAGTTGCTGGCCCTTCGACAGGGATCCCAGGACCTGTTAGTATACATAACCACTTTCAATCGGCTGGTGGCCAAGACAAACTGGCCAGAGAAGAAGAGAACCACTCTATTTTACCGGGGTCTCCGTAGTGAATTGAAAGATATCCTGGCACAGGTAGTGAATCCACCCGAACACTGGCAGAGTACATAGATTTAGTGGTGCAGCATGATCACAGGTTACAGGAAAGAAAGTCTGACCAATCTCATATTGAGGGACTCCCCTTGTATGCATGTCCCCGGGAGGTTCTATCCCGACCCACGGAGTACCAGCCTGAGCCCATGCAGTTGGGCAGTGTAAGAGGTCCCCAAACCAAAGAGGACAGAGAATGATGCAGGCGGCAACAACTTTGTACTGTGGCAAGGCAGGACCTTTCTTTTTTTTTTCCAAAGTTATTTTTATTATTTTACTGAGGTTAAGATCATTCCATGCATGTCGGCTTGTTAGAACGTATAGATAGGAGAACATTACTTTGCGTGCTTTAGTCTAAGCTAATCTTGCGTTCTCTTCATTAATAAAAGCAAAAGAAATAATAACAGTAACAACTACAACAGGATGGGGGGGGGGAAGGGAAAGAAGGGGGGGCAAGAGACAAGGTGCAGTTTTCACAAGGAGCTGATTTTACACATGAACAGGTTACTATCTGTTTCGCCAAGGAGTCTGTTTCAAGGGTTCGGAGTGGCACTTTCACTGGATTCTGCTGGGGTGCTTTGGTGTCAGGTCTTCCAAGTCCGGGGAACTCGGTTTATCGTTCGTGGCATTTCGGAGAACTGGGAGAACTCAGTTGCTTGTCTGGCTTAGGGCTGTGTTTTCTTTTTCAGTCTTGGGTTTCCATCCAGCGTAAGTTAGGTGGCTGCCTTGTCACCCCGGGGAATTGCTGCGCATAGTCCAGAAAGGGCGCCCATGTGCATTCAAATTTGGGTTTACTGCCTGACCTGATGGCTGTGACTTTCTCCGCTGCGGCGATTTCCCAGCATTTAGACCACCACATCTGTGTGGATGGACCCTTCGGGTTTTTCCAGAGTCTGGCGATGGAGATTTTGGCGGCTGTCAAGAGGTGGGAGCATAGGTCTGCCATGTTGCCGGTTAGAGGGAATTGGCCTTCTCCTGTCGACCCCAGAAGCACAATCCCTGGGTCCCAGGGGATGTTGAGTCCGGTGATTGTCTTAATTTGTTCCAGGATGTTTTCCCAAAATAGGGCGGCTTTGGGGCAGGACCAGAGGAGGTGGAATAGAGTCCCGCGGTCCGGGCATCCCCTCCAGCATTGCGCTGGGATAGCCGGGTTGCATTTGTTGAGGAATGACGGGGTTCTGTACCACCTATAGCAAACTTTAAACGCACATTCTTTGTTCGTTACGCATTTCGAGCTTTTCAGAGCGCGGGACCAGATGTGTTGCCATTCCTCCAGCTCAATCGGTCTCCCGATGTCCTCTTCCCATTTCACCATATATGGCTCTTTTTTTCCGGGGTCTGTTCTGTCTAGGATTTTGTACAGGGCTGATATTTTCCCCTTAGGGGGGGTTGTCAAGAGGGAGTGTTCCAGTGCTGTTAGCTCCCTGCTGCCTAGTTTCCTAACCAGAGGGTGCGATAGCCAGTGCCTCAGCTGGGAGTAGCGGAACCTTTCTGTTTCCTGGATCTTGAACTTTGTTTTGCACTCTTCGAAGTTCAGGGGGAGGCCGTTTTCGAAGAAATCGTAGATCGTTTCTAAGCCGCCGGCTCGCCACTCCGTGAACTGGTTTGGTGTGATTCCGGGGGAGAAGTCAGGGTTGTTCCAAATTGGCGTAAGTGGACCCATTGTGCTCCTGCATTTCCACCGGCGTGCAGCCGCCCTCCAGCTGGCAACTGTGTTTCTTGTTGCTGATAGGGGGCCAAGGTCCCTGGCCCCCCCGAGCTCCCTGGAGTGGGGCAAGGATTCCAGTGGGGTCTGACACCAATCTTCCTCCAGAGTTAACCACCGGGGTCGGTTGGTTGGAAGCTTCCAGGCAAAGGCCGGGGCTAGTTGGGCTGCGAGGCAATATCTTGACACGTCTGGGACCCCTAGGCCACCCAGGGCAGTGCTTCGGAGCATAATGCGTTTTGGGATGCGGGATTTCTTTCCTTCCCAGACTAAATTCAACACCTCCCTTTGCAGTTTTTGCAGGGCCTTTTCCCGGATCGACACCGGCAGGGCTTGGGCGTGGTATAGCAGCCGTGGCGTGAGATTCATTTTTATCGCAGTCGTTCGGCCGAACCAGGAGATTTCCTGTTTTTTCCAGAGGTTAATGTCCTTTCTCAGGTCTCTGAAGAGTGCCGGGAAATTGGTCTTGTACAGTTTCTCTGTTTTATTGGGTATCTGCACCCCCAGGTAGTTGAAGCTGCTACCGGCCCAGGGAATTTGGAACTCCTCTTCGAGATGAGCCTTGGTCTTTCTTGGGATGTTAATGCCCAGTGCGATGGATTTAGAGATGTTTATTGTGAATCCCGAGGCTGCTCGGAATTCTTCGAGTGTTTGCCATAGGGCTCTTATTGACTCTTCCGGACTGGTGAGTGTGAGGAGCACATCGTCTGCGTAGAGCGCAATTTTGTAGGATTCTTTTTTGTACCTTAGGCCTGATATTGATGCATTTCGGCGGACCCTTTCAGCAAATGGTTCCATAGATAGGGCAAATATAAGTGGGGAAAGAGGGCATCCCTGTCTCGTGCCTCTAGTTATGTTTATTCTACTGGATTTTGTCCCGTTGAGGCGAAGGTTTGTAGAGGGTTTTTGGTAGATGGCCAGAACCCATTTTGCGAAGTTTGGGCCAAAGCCGAAGTACTCTAGTGTGTTCCTAATATAGCCCCAGTCGAGCATGTCGAAAGCTTTATGCGCATCTAAGGAGAGGACTGCCAGTTTTGTGTCCAGTCTGTTCGCTGATTCAATGATGTTGATGGTTCTGCGAATGTTGTCTTGGGTACCCCGACCCGGGATGAATCCGGTCTGGTCCGGGTGGATGAGCTCTGGAAGGAAAGGGGATAGCCTATTTGCTAAGATTTTTGCGAATATCTTCGCGTCGTTGTTTAGGAGCGAGATGGGCCCGTACGATGAACATTGTGTTTGGTCTTTTCCTGGTTTAGGGATCAGCACTGTTATTGACTCGTTCATGGAGGGGGACGTGAAGCCGGTGGATAGGAATGAGTTGAATAGATTTGCCAGCTGTGGGGCTAGCAGGTGAGCGAATTTTTTGTAGAATTTTGCTGTAAACCCATCTGGGCCAGGTGTTGTGTTCTTCAGGCGGCGGATCGTCTCGCTCACTTCCTCCTCTGAGATAGGGCCCTCTAAGTTCGCTAGGGATGGAGGTGGCTGTTTCTTTGGTGCTAGGGTCAAGAATTGGGTAATGGCTGAGGTGGCTATTGGGGGCCCTGCCATGATTTTCTCGTGGTGTTGCACCATTAACCCGAGTTTTTCGGGGTCCCGGTGGAATAAGGTGCCGTTCCTGTCTTGCAGAGATTGGATATGGTTCCTGGTTTGTAACTTTTTCAGTTTGTATGCTAAGAGTTTGTTCGCTTTGTTACTGTGCAGGTAATAGTATTGTTTGGTATAGGTTAATGCTTTGGCGGCTCGGTCCGCCAGGTGGATCTCGAGCTCCCTTTTAGTTTTCTTGAGTTCTTGGTGCGTTGTTTTCTTGTAGCAGGCTTTGAGTTTGTCTTCTAGGGCTGTGAGTTTTTGCTCGAGCTTTTGTTGCTTGAGTAGGTTTTGGCGCTTGAGTCTGGCTGTTAGGTCCATTGCGACCCCTCGGATCACCGGCTTCATGGCGTCCCACACCGTGGCTGTTGAGGAGTCGGGGGTCGTGTTCTCTGAGAAGTAATTCCGAATTGCCTCCGCGAGGTCCGAGCTAGCCGATATATCTGTCAGGATGTAATCTTGCAGTTTCCATTGCCTCTGCGTAGGCTCCGGGGCCCCGTGGATAGACACCACCATCGTGACTGGAGCATGGTCCGATATTGCGATTGGTCCGATTTGAATCTTTTCCACGCAGGGGGCCAGGTTATTCGTAGCGAGCAGGAGGTCGATGCGTGAGTAGCCTTTGTGCACGTGCGAAAAGAAGGTGTAGTCCCTTTCCCCTTGGTTGTGGAATCTCCATATGTCGATTGTTTCAGTTTCCCGCAAGAATTTCGCCAAGGCGAGGGATTTGCGGAAGTCCTCCCTCGAGGCTGGAAGCGTCTTATCCATCGTCGGATCCGGGGGGAGGTTGAGGTCCCCTCCGATTATTAGGCAGCCTTCTGCGAAGGACGTGATGATTGGGAGGAGGCTAAGGAGGAATTGGTCTTGTTCTTTGTTTGGCGCGTAAGCGGCCACCAGGGTGATCGGTAGCTCCACCAGGAGACCTTTCAGGAGTAGGAATCTGCCCTCGGGGTCTTTTTTGATGGTGATCTGTGTAAGTGGGAGATCTCTTTTTAGTAGGATAGCTACGCCTCTCTTTTTCTGTGTGGCTGAAGCGAAGTAACATTTTGGGTAGCGCCAGAATCTTAGTCGGCTTTGGTCGTCCGCAATGAGATGGGTTTCCTGAATACAGACAATGTGGGCTGCTAGTTGATCTAGTTTGTGTTCCACTGCTTTCCGCTTTCTGGGCGCGTTGAGCCCCTGCACGTTCCAGGTTGTGATGGTCAGAGTTTTATCTAGCGAGCCCATCTTTTGGATTTCGTGTGAGTCGATTCAGATAGTTCCTTGAAGCTCTCTTGTTCCTTGTTCTTTCGTGACAAAGTTCTCCGTTCATTCGTCTTTAACTTGCTGTCCTCTGCCCCTCGCCCCCCCCCCCAGTCCTCCACCCCCCAGATCATAACAAGGCTTCCGGGCCAGCCTTCAACCAACGGGGCATACGGCCGGACCGGTATGTGAATTCGGCGTGGAGGCAACTGTGCCTCTTCCTTTGGCCAGTAAATGTTCAGGATAAGTTTAACTGATTTGAGTACGGTAGTCGTCTCAGGGAGGCTCGGCTCCACCGTCAGAGGGGCCGAGGGCTCGGCCTGGGGGGAGCTTGTGTTTTCCGTGTTCTAGACTGCCCCTTTAGCGGTTATTGTCCCTTTTGAATTTGCCCGCGGGACCACGGGGTCTACGGCGGCTGGGTACCTTGGACCAGGCTCTGGTGGGTTCCCCGCGTGAATCTCCGGGGACCTCGGCAGCATTAGGGGGGGCTCCCTCTTCGCTCTCCGGGTTCATGAACCGCTCGGCCTCTTTGGGGGAAGGGATAGACCAGGATCTGCCCTCCCAGGTGAAGAGTAAAGAGGTGGGGAAGCCCCAACGGTATGTTGTTTTTCGTTCACGCAGCCACTCGGTTAGTGGCTTAAGAGCCTTCCTTTTCGTGAGAGTGGACGCCGCTAGGTCCTGGTATAGGGATATTTCGGCGTCCCGGAAGAGAATTCGGGCGGAGCTTCTGGCTTCTTGCATAATTTCTTCCTTTATTTTATAGAAGTGGATTCTTGCGAGGACGTCAGGCGCCACATTTGCGTTTTGTCTAGCTCTAACTCTGTGGACCCTATCCAGTTCTAAAGGGGCTCCGTCTGGGAGCGTTATAATGAAGCGAAAGAAGTCGTTGACATAGGAGTTGAGCTCCTCGTCGGAGACTGAGCTCGGGATTCCCCTCAGGCGAATATTGTTGCCTCTAGACCTATTTTCGGCCTCTTCTTGTTTGTTCTCGAGGGACTCACATCTGGCCTCGAGAGCGGAGAGTCTATCGGCCCCCTCCCCAATTTCAAAGTTCTGTTCACACAGAGTGGTTTCTATTTCTGTTGTTCTGGTTTCGACCTCGCCCACTCTCCTGTCCAGGGACGCAATTTTGTCTTTCAGTTCCTCTGTCCCTTTCTGGTATTCCTTGGTTATGGCGGAGAGGAGCTCCTGTAGATCGGCTTTAGTCACCGCTTGGGCTGTGGCCCCCCCGGTGGATTCTTGGGCAGTTCCCCCCATGTCACTGCGGTCTCCTTTCTTGTTCTTTTCACCCATGTTAGTGGACAGCAGGGTCGCGATGTCTGTCTGTTTGGTTACTTTCGGATTTCTGGACATTGCTTCTTGTGGGATACGTTGGGGCCCGACCCACTCGGGGGTAGGGTGACCGCTGTGGAGCACCTGGGCCTCTCTCCGGACCCCCCCCACACCCCCTCCACAGGCCCGCCAATTCAATTCTCGGAGCCGCTCCCCGGAAAGGACCGCATCTAGGCGGCTAGTTTGGCCGCTCCAGGGGTGCTAGGAGAGACCGGAGGGGCAAGGAAACCCCCCGCAGTTGCGGCAGGTGCCGCCTTACCTTCCCTCCAGGAGCGTTCTTCAGGCACCGCGCCCCCGGGGGGGTCGGCAGGCTGGGTCCCCCAGTCTCTTTTCCCTTGTTCAGGGCTACGAGGATCTTCCCGCCCCGAACCCACCAGGCCGTCGGATGGGGGGGGCCGTCTTCTTTTCCCCCTCGCCCGGTGGGTGCGGCCGGGCTCCTCGTGCAGGTCTGGGGCGGAGGCAAGTCCCCGGAGGAAGGCCGGAGGAAGGCCGGGCCCCGCGTTCTCCATTGGCGGTCACTGGGGGACGTTGTATGGTGTGATCGGCCCCCCAGAGTCCCCGGCAGCAGCCAACAGTTATCGGGGGGAGGGCGCGGGCCCAGCTGTGCCAGGGTGGTGGGAGCGGGAGATCTGGGTCCGCAGCGGGGCTCTCGGGGAGGAGAGGGGGGTTTCACCCTGCTTCTGTGCACGGCGGAGTATTGTGCGGGTCCCCCGCCTGTTGCCACTCCCCCCGGCAGCCCCCCTAGGGGTGGGTGACTGCGGGAGCCGCGGGCTCCGCGGGGCTCGCACTCCGGCTCACGGAAACGCCGGGGGAGGGGAGAACCAGTGCCGATGATCCCCGGACCGGGCTCGGCCCCCGTCTCCGCGATCGGGGGGTGCGGGCGGCTCCGCCAGTCAGGCTCCTCCGGGGAGATCCGCGGTTGTGTGCTTCGCGGGGGGGAGGCTCCTCTAGTTCCGCCTTCGTTCGGACATCAGAGGTGCCTTCGTGATGTAGGGCCGCAGTCCGCCATCTTGGTACGTTGCGCAAATCGCAGTCCTCCACTGGGGGAAGGCAGGCCCAGCACAATCCCCACTTCGAACTGCTGAGATCAAGGCATGAGTCGCCCGAGCCTCCGGGCTTTGCAGGCTAACGATTTCCTTCGCCTAGTCTTGCTGTTTACTGGGGCATTTTAGGTAATACTCGGTCGCGGCCGGGAGCTCTCACCGGACCCAACCGTTCACCATGGCGCCAAGCCACGCCCCCCCGGCAGGACCTTTCTTAAAGGATTTCCAGAGTAAAACACCACAGAAAACCACTGGGAGTTTTCGATGTGGGAACAATAGAACCGAAGGAACCGTCTGAAAACGCTATGGCTCAACAAGAGTAGAGATCGGCTTGTCTGGAAAGGAGAAGACGTCAACGGTCTCGCATCTTACAACACTGGTAATCCTACTTCGCCCCGAACAGCCTCAACGGGTGCATGCCTTAGAAGCATATATTCAAGGTGGAGGAGTAGAAAATTATATGGGTATCGCTGTGGCCTTGCAGATAGGTGTTCCCATTCAGAAGAACGGAAAGGTTGACAATCTAGTTTCCGTCGATGGAACGCAGCCGTCATCTGGGACAGTAACTCTGGGTACGGGGAAGGTTTTACTGTTAATGCCACGACGGCCATTGGGAACAATACTTGCAACTCTCTCCCTAAATATCTTCCTTCTCGAGCTCTTCGCTCACCCACCTCCAACTCCCTCAGGGTCAGTCGCTTCTCCAAGCAACGAATTGGTGGTAGATCTCTCGCTTTGGCTGGGGCCTCCCTCTGTGGAACAGCCTCCCTGCCTCACTGAAACTTTAGTAGAACCATCTCCAGTTCGTAAGCACCTCAAAACCTTCCTCTTTGCTTCTGCTTTTTCTCCTCCTCTCCCATGCTGAGCCCCCCTGGCTGAAACTGCACTGGTTACCTGGCATCCTCTGATCTCGGGCCCAGGTCCCCTCCACCACCAGTCGCACACCTGCACTGGCTTCCTGGCAACCCCTGCACTCAGGACTGTCTCTGTATCCCTACAGTCCACTACCAGTACTTGTATTTGTATTTGTTTATTTATAACGCTCAAGCCATCCGGCCCGGAGCCATCAGGGCGCAATTTGTACAAAGTTACAATAATGCATATATGCAGACATAAAAATTACATTTACAGAATACTAACAGTGTTTCTATCTACATACATTACAGTGATTACAGTGCCGCTAAGGCTTGACAGTGGATATACCCATAGGGTGTACAGAAAATAGTAACAGAGTTCAGCGGGCCAGAGTATGTAAGACATGGGCGCAGAGCATGTCTTAGTGCTGGTCGAAAAGCCAAGATTTGGTTTTTGACCTGAATGTGTTGAATGAGCCCTCAGCTCTGATTGTAGCGGGGAGGGAGTTCCATAGCTTAGAAGCTAGGACAGGGAAGCTAATGCCCCCTGCTTTTTGAAGTTTGAACCTAGGCATCGATAGACAGTGGGTCTGGGCAGTTCTTAGAGGTCGAGTGGCGAGACATCCGACTACAGAGGTAGATAGGGGCCTTGTTAGCCAAGCATTTGTGCGTGAGATTCTCTGCTTGACAGGTAGCCACTTCAGGTTAGTTCTGGATTCTGAAATGTGGTGGTTGCGGGGGATGTTTAGGGCAGCTCGAATGGCATTGTTCTGGGTTGTTTGGAGTTTATTCAGGTTGTCTTGGCTGGTACCTAAGTAGAGAGCACTACAATAATCAATTTTGGCCATAATGAGAGTTCTAGCTAGTGTGACACTGTTAGAGGTGGTAAGAAACGGTCTTACCCGGCTTGGTTCAACACTGCCTAGCCAGCAGCCCTAATGCGCTTCGGATTGGCCTAGCAACCACCTAAGAAGGCCATTAGCTGCCGGCAGGCGGAGCCGGCCCACCTCCAGCAAGCCCTACGACAACAAGGCCGTTGCCTGTTCCTGCCTGTATCCAGTTGTCTTCACCTCGTCTGAGGAGCAGAAGCTCCATTGGAGAGCATCAGTCCCTGCCGGAGCAGAGGACATGCTGCAGAGTGCCCCTCGCACCACCCAGGATCCCAGATGAATACGGGTGGTGCTTTTTGTGAATAGCGGCCCGTGCACACTCTAAGTGGCCTAGGCTTCTGCTAATTGTACAAGCGACGTGACCCAAGCCCTAACAAGGAGCATTTTCCATCTGTACTTCTTCACGGCTCACAAGGCCGTGAAACTCCAAGATGGCCGCCCTCTGCCCGGCTTGGTTCCACGTTGCCTAGCCAGCAGCTCTAATCCGCTTCGGATTGGCCCAGCAACCACCTAAGAAGGCCATTGGCTGCCGGCAGGCGGAGCCGGCCCACCTCCAACAAGACCTACGACGACAAGGCCGTTGCCTGTTCCGGCCTGTTCGTGCTGCTTCTGCTGCATGCCAGACCCTCTGGTACTTGACACCGGAGGTCTGCACTTGCATTTGCCGCCAACTGGCCGTACTTTGCTTATTGTTACTATCCCATGTACTGCACTTTCCCCTCCACCTCTCCCTTGCACTTCCCCCTTCCCATGCACTTGCACGATCTGAATCTGGCCTAGTAGGATCGCTGTCAGTCTTCCCTCTGTTCCCCCTCCCTTGCCACGTCGCACTTGTGTATAGGCGCGTTATAAATGCCATATCATAGCTTTTTGATCCGATTAATGCACCCCCAGTTCCAGCTCATACTAGGCATGCCCTGGTTGGAGTGTCCTAACCCGGCCATAGACTGGCTGACCTATACGTTGACCTTCCCCGCCGAGTGCTTTCAGACTTGCTACCCATCGATACTCAGGTGCCAAGGCCCGGAACACAAGGCATGGAGCCAAGGTGGTGAACGATATCATGGGACAACTGCCCCGGAGTATGAGGACTACCAAGACTTCTTTCAGAAAGAACAAGCCAACACCCTGCTACCCCACAGATCCTATGATTGCCAAATCAACCTGGTCCCGGGAGCCCAAGTTCCATGCAGCCGCATATATGCACTTCCTGAAAAAGAGAACCATCATTTGCGCAGCTACTTGGATCAGTATCTGGCCATTGGGTTTATTTGACCATCTGTCACCCGCCGTCTCGGTTCTATTCTTCGTCCCCAAGAAGGAGGGTGCGGGACCTTAAGACCTTTATATATTAGAGGGCTCAACACAATTTCCATGAAGAACCGGTACCCTCTACCATTGATCCCAGTGCTACTAGACCCAAGTGGAAGGTTCTAAAATCTATACGAAGCTCGACCTCGGAGGAGCGTTCCATTTGGTTCGTGTGAAGGCCGGAGATGAGTGGAAGACTACCTCCGCACAAAGTTTGGGCTGTTTGAACGCACTGTCATGACCTTCGGGCTATGGAACGTGCCGGCAGCATTTCAATTTTTTATGACTGATGTCTTAAGAGATACTGGATGTTTGTGCTATGGTATGTGTATATTGATAAAGAGGGATAGAGGCTGACTACGCCAGCACAATTTGTATGCAAAACTGGAGAATTGCGCCTTCCACGTAACCAAAGTAGAGTTCTTAGGATTTATCCTGACTCAACAAGGGTTCCATATGGACAACCGCATGGTGGAAGCAATACTCCAGTGGCCTTCACCCACCTTGGTCAAAGCAGCCCAGAGTTTCCTGAGGTTCGCCTGTTTTAACCAGCTGTTTATCGCAGACTTTTCAGACATAGTCCATCCCATCACTTCATTACTTCGGAAAAACAGGTCCTTCCGTTGAACCACCGAAGCCAAGCAGGCCTTTATGCAACTTACTCTTATGTCCCTTCCCCTTTCCTCCATACTGCATGGGCGTCCCTCGCAAGGGACAGGAGACAAACCTTTTTCACCAGAAAAAAGCTTAATCCCCTTTAAATGTGGAGGCACGCAGGGGTGCGGCCCTGGGAGTATGCGCTGCCCTGAGTCCGTCCTCTGGTGCCACACCTCAGACCCTTCCTGCGTCAAAGGGAACAGGCCGAATTCACCAGCGCTCCTGGGTTTGGCTTCGGCCATGTAATTCCATGCGCGGATACTTCTTGTATTTTTTGTCTATCATTCAGGTACTTGGTCCTCGGGCGTCACGCTCCTCCCCGGCACATGTCGACTTCTACAGGGTTCAGCAGGTGTCCATCCTGCAACTGGCTCTTCCCGACAAGACCCCCACACCCTCTGCCTTCGGTGCCTTGGCCCAGACCACAGCTGGCAAGCTTGTACTGCGTGCAACGCGCTTTCCTCGAGGTCTCTGAAGAACAGACTAGCCAGGTGGAGGGTGCTCTTCCAGAGATCGCTTCCAAAGGACCTAAAGGACTTCATCGATCCAGGCCCAAGGTAAGGCTGCTCTTTTCTAGTGCACCCCGCAAGGGAGACTCCCAAGGACTCGCCTGCGAAGGAGGGACCGCTCAGGTCCTTGTACCAGCACAAGTACCGAGGCTGATTCAGCTACAGGCTGACAGGCCGAGGGATCAGTGAATCCTCCTGGTGATGGTGCCGAGGGACCGGAAGATTCTTTTACTGGGTCTTCACCAGAGGTGCTACTACACCTTAGTACCGGCATGAGGTCCAAGGGGGTGCCTTTACGCAGTTCAACTGGCGGGTCCGCCGAGGGCGAATCTCCTAGCAGCTTCGGCCCGAGGAACAGGGTAGGCCCCATGATCCACACTCGGGAGTCCTGGACAGGGCAGGGCCCAATGAGCCGAGCAATACGATTGAGACACATGAAAGGCAGCTCGACAAAATGGCGGCCGCATCAGAAAATCCAGACATCCGGATGTTGCCCCCCAAGGAAGGCAGGTGGATGACCATGTGTCAAGATGGTACTGGGGTCAACCAGGTATGTTGCCTACAGCTTACCCTTCCTTCGCGCAAAGGCAGGTTCCTGCTCGTCCATACAGGCAGGGCACACAACGGCTCCAGCAGCTGCCCGCTACCCAGTCGGTACCCCCTACCACCAATCCAGCCTGCGAGGACAGGTTCTTTGAAAAGTTCCTCAGGCTCATGAAATCGCCACAGATGGGGGTCATCCTCTGGGACACCATCAGGGACTTGCTCCCTCCAATGGCTCTGGCACCGCAGGCCCCAGAACAGACCCCTCCGGTCCCTGTTCAGTCTGAGCAGCCCGCTCCGGCCCCCCACCCGATTAAGCAGGCGGTTCCATACCAGCCCCGATGAAACCTCCGGCTCCAACACCTAAGCCTGCACCTCCTAGCACCCCCTCGCCCCCCTCCAGTGCCGTACCCCCCCAGACACATAGGTGGACACAGATGAGGAGGATGACCCTGACATGCCATCTTCAGCCAAGGCCTTCCACAAACGACTGGCAGGGCTGGCAGAGTACTTGGGCCTTCCTCAACCTGAGGTTGAGCAACCACCAGAGGGGGTCCTCGCAGAAGTCCTCACGCTATGTCCCGGGGCCAGAACGGAGAGCCCAATGCAGAAGGACGTAGTTGCCTTGACCAAGAAGGGTTTGTTCAAGCCCCACTGAGCCGGTTGATAAACACTTGGACGCCAAGTACAGGCAGATGGAGGGGATACACTCTTGCTATCGGCCCATCCTCGGCCACACTCCTTGGTGATCGCTGCAGCATCGCTGTGCTCAAAGCCTGTCGTCCTTAGCTGCCTCCTCTGCGGCGCTGCTAAGCAAGGAGGAGATGATCTTGGAGGCATACAGGGAGAATCTGTATTCCAACGCGTCCTTGAACCTGCGTCAAACCAAACCGGATTTCATTTTGGAAGACGTTAACCGGATGCTCTGGCAGGAAATTGCAGATTTCCTTCCGGCGCGGAGCCAATCACGATTCAAGGCGAGATTGAGGCCAAGATTGTGGAGCAGGACATCATGGAGTCCTCTGTGGCCCACATGGACACCTGACCGTGCCATCTGTATTGCCATGGACATGAGGAGAACTGCCTGGCTCAGTGCTATGAAATTCAACCCGGATGTCCAGGAACGCATACTAAATCTTCCGTTCAAAGGGGGTGACCTCTTCCACTCCACAACGGACAAGGAGCTGGATAAAAAGAAAAAGGTCTCTCAAACAGCCAAGTCTTTATCCATTCTTACAAAGACCACGCCCAAACCGTATCACCAGTCACATCAGCGCTCTGAGAAGGGGCGTATGTATGGAGGGTTCTGCGGTTTCAAGAGTGGAAGTCCAGGCGCCTGACTGGTCACCGTCACAGCATCGGCGCAAACAAAAAAGGCGGGCTAAGGGCTTTTTCCAGTCCCCCTCCTCCGCAACAGCCTCCGAGGGAAAGAAGGCATGACACACCCCTCCGGGTCCCCCGTGTCTTCAGTGGGGTGGGGGGAGGCAGGCTTGCTATTGACGCACATTTCTGGCGCCAGAATTTCGCAGACCCCTGGGTCCTTTCTGTATTCTCCACAGGGTACCGACTCCCTTTCCCAGCCTCTCCTCCCCTCTGCTCCCACAGGTTGGGACAGCAACAGTTTTGGTGGAGATCTCCTTGCTTGTCGGGGGACAGGCAGTGGAGGAAGTCCTGGGCTTTTACTCCAGTATTTATGCCATTCAGAAGAGCCAGGCGGGCCCGAGTTGTGCTCAACCTTTCCACCCTCAACCTCTCCCTACCTCTACAAAAATTCAAGATGGTTACGCCAGCTTTGATAGCAGAGACATTGTGCAGGGGAGACTGGATATGCTCCCTGGACCTGAAGGACGCTTACCTACACGTCCCGATCTGGCAGCCTCATCTTTCCTTTCGACAATTCATATTCATGGGCTGCCATTTGCAATACAAGGTGCTTCCTTTCGGCCTCAACTCGCCCCCGAAGGTCTTTACCAGGCTGATTAACTCTGTGGCGGCCCTCCTCAGGGCAACCACATCTACCTGTACCTCGACGACTGACTCGTCAGTGCTACATCTCTGGAAGCAGTGCACCATACTTCCCATACACGAGCTGGGCTTTTCACTCAACCTCAAGAAGTCGCAGCTGCAGCCAACGCAGAGACTGACTTTCTTGGGCCTCATTTACGACACATGCTTCGAGAACATTTTTCCCCCTCGGAGGACAAGAACACAGCCATCAAGAGGGCTACGGTGCACTTCCTCAGCAGAGAAGTGACCTTAGCCTGGTGTTATCAGCACCTACTGGGTCTCATGGCAGCAGACCTCTTGGCTGTCCGCCACACGAGACTCTGGATGAGGATGATACAGCTGCACTTTGCAGAATCCTGGAACCAGCAACGGGGACCTCAGAGATGATCAACATCCCTCCATCGCGTACGGGCAGGCCTTTTCGACAACCTACACCACGGTTCACCATCACCACGGACTCCTCTCTCAAGGGTTGGGTGGGCCACCCTGGACCACCACTGCGTCCATGGCCCCCTGATCCGGCACCAGCATCACACCAATTGGCTGGAATTGCCAGCCATCTGGCTGGCACTTGGGGCCTTCCTTCCGATTATCTAGGGCAAGTTCGTCCTCATTCAGACTGTTAAGGAGAATTCTCGTTTATGGCTAATTTCCCTTACCTAGTGAGTCCCTTAGCAGCTTTGCTGGATTTCTGGGGTTTATTTTTTTCACCTGGTAAGAGTGTCAACCTTTTTCCCCACTCTTACATATGTTTTGCCATATGTATTTCTGTTTGTGTGATCTTGGGCTCTGGAGCTACACCACTTCATGAGCCCCATTTTTTGTGTATTACACAGCACCTTCCATACCGTGACACAGGATTGTCTTTACTCCCCACTGACTCAATTTTTCTGGGGCTGACTACTGTCCCCCAGAAACATGTAAAGTTGCCATTACCCAGTACACCCCATCTTACATAGAGTATTGGAAAGGGTTAATTCCTAACCCTTTTTGTCTGTGCCTCTTGGAGCTTTGTTTCGCTCCCTTAACCTTAAGACTTGGCTGGTGGCAGTGGTGCCTACACTAAGTTGTCTACCATGATTATAGTATATAAACGTGGTACTGTTTTAGGCTATTGTATTAGCCTCAAACCTAAACCCGCTTGACCAAATATTTTTTATTTTGGCTCCTCCGGTCGGGTTTTATCACCATTTCTTTTTGTTAAAGTCCTTCTTGTGTTTTACTTTTCGTGCCAAACCAGGTTTGCCTTCTTTGTTCGCCGACCTTTGGCGGGCTTCTGTCCAGAAGCCCTCCTTTGGTGTCTGGGTGTCTAGGTGGGCTGAATGTGAGGGAGGGGTTTAGTCACCCCCTGCACAGGGTCTCCTTGGGGACCCAAGCCGCACTTTGTGTTGATTGGCTGAGGTGGTTGTCCGGGCTGGACAAACCCCCCTGCTGAGTGATTGACAGCCGGGCTGTGTGAATAGGGGATTTTGGCACAAAAGGCAGGACTCTTGGACTAGAAGTCAGTCGCCACTGGAACAGCAAGAACCGAAGAGAAGCGGAGAAGAAGATGGCTGCTGCAACTCCCGAGTCCCGGTGAAGTCCTGCTGCAGTCCTGAGCTATCTACCCTTTAATGACAGAGAAGATCCATTCCAGAGTGGTCTTCCCTTGAGCCTGGTGGTATCTCCTTCTGGACTTATCAGCCGCATTTGACCTTGTTGACCACAAAGTCCTTTGTAGGCATTTGGACATGGCTGCGCACTTCTCTGAAGAAGCCACAAACTGGATCCAATCCTTCCTCAATAATAGGACCATGAGAGTCGTCTTCACCACCGCGGCAACAGACTCCATCCCCATTACATGCGGCGTGCCCCAGGGATTTTGCGTTTCTCCTACACTCTACAACATCTTCACGAAGCCCCTTTTCTGGACCTTCTTGCTATCACCTACACTAATTATGCAGATGATACTCAGATTCTTCTACCACTTTCTGGTGACTATGACAAGGATTTGGCCTTGGTGAACAGGGTGTATCTCATCCAGGCATGGATGGCCACTCATGGACTATGCCTGAATGATGACAAAACTGAAATCATTCTCTTCAGCACACCCGCTACCCTAAAAAAACTGGGCCCTAACTACTCCTCTTTTAACATAGATAATAACCAAATCACAACCGCTCACGCGGTAAAAACTCTGGATTTCTACCTGGACTCTACCCTCTCTTTCAACAAGCAGGTGAACGCGATGGCTTCTGCCACTGCCTACACCTGCAAATTGATAAGAGCAGGTAAACCTTTCCTGTCATACAATAGCTGCATGACACTGGCAAGAGCGCTCGTGTTATCAAAGTTGGATTACTGCAACTCGCTCTATATTGGGGCCAACAAGGAAGTTATCAAAAGAATTCAAATTTTACAGAATAACGCGCTTAGAGCAGCATTGGCATTCCCAGGAGAACCCACATCACCGAACTCAGAAGGGCCAACAATTGGCTCTCTACCCAGGAGAAAATCCAGTTAAAAGTGGCCTCACTAGTTTACAAATGCCTAAACAATGCCGCACCATGCTACCGCTCTGCGAGATTCACGAGAACTAAACCCACAAGACTCACCAGATCTGTCAACTCTAACAACATATCAACACCCAGATTTAAATTGTCCAGAGTCGGTGGCTGTAGCTTCCAGGTTAAAGCAGCTCAACTTTGGAACTCCCTACCACCCACCCTGCGGACAAACCAACCATACCTCACCTTCCGACACAACCTTACAAGGTGGATTAAAGAGACAGATAAATAACAGACCACCATCTTGCCTAAACTTTTCCTGCGTCTCTCTCCACTTCCGCTTTTTGCACACACCTACTGCATAGCAGTTACTGCCTGCTTAAGTAGAACTGTAATTGCGTGCACTAGTACTCCTGCCTGTTGTGTATATTGTGTATTTATTTATTTGTAGATTTCTTGTTTCTTTTTGCCATGTGTTTCTCCTGTAACTAAGCTGTAAATTGTCTTATAAAATGCTCCCGGTTACCCCTGGGTCTGGTGCGCAAAACAAGTAATAAAAACAAACAAAACAAACATCAACCAGCTCACCTTAAACAGCCAGAGGATCCTCTTCTTGGTCGAAATCGTTGCACACTGCTGTAGTGGTCCGGATAGCCATCTGCTGCTGGCCTCATCCCTGGGTAGTGCAGATTGCTCCAGACGTCGTCCTCCTTGTCCCCATGACTGAAGCTCCAGGAACCGTGAGTCTGCAAGGAACTGCCATAGCACCAGCTTTTCTTCGAACGAATAAGGTATTGTGTCCAACTTCGAGGAATTGGGGTGATCCCTTTTTCTTCACCAAAGTCTTGTCCTTGTCTTCCTTCCCTTTTGACAATGTCCAAGTACTCCTGGCAATCTCGAATCGGGAAATGTTGTAACCTTGTGATCCTCGACAACAGGACCCCTGTTCCATTTGATACTGGCGCAGGCCTATTGTCTTTTATCTAGGTTTTAGAAAGTATCCTCTGATTCTATTTGCCTTGACAAAAGTATTGCCTTTGATTTTTATTCCCTATTCTCTTGTGTTCAGGTGCGAAGTGTGTTTGACTTCGGTAACAATTTTTCTCGCGGGTACGCTTTTCTTTCGTAAGACCGAACTGCCAGTACTGTCAAAACGTCATTGCGTATTTACCCACGGTAACGTCTTTGTTCCACAACACTGGTCTGCCAAATCCCAATGTACTTAACTTGAGTTGATCTGCACAAGGGTAATTGGTTGTGTGTAGTATATTTGAAGTGTGGTTTTATTTGATAGAAGTGAAGTGTTTTCCGAACAGATGGTTTAAAAATAAATGTACTTATGTTTTTAACCAGAAACCTTGAGTCAGTGTTTGCTTGAGTCACAGTAATTGTAGTACTTTGTGTAATCTCTACTACTGCTCATTTGCTTTTGAGATAAGTCTGGCTGCTCAGCCATTGCTACAACTTTTTCTGTGTAGTACGGGCTTGTACCAAAGGTGAAATTGTACTACCACTTGTAGTCTTAATTGTGTGTAGTGGTCCCTAAGGGCACTGCACAGGATTCTGCCCAACACAGACATATAACTCGACCAGCATGTTCTATGTCTACAAGCAGGGAGCTACCACATCCCCTCCATTGTGCAGGCTGGCAGTCCGCATGTGGGAGTGGGCCCTGGAGAATAACATCTACCTCAGGGCTGTCCACCTGCCGGGGTAATCCAACCTGGAGGCAGACAGGCTAAGCAGACTGGGAGCAGACAACTATGAGTGGCAGTTGAACGACCTAGTACTGCAGAAGATCTTTCACCAATGGGGTCATCCTCAGGTGGACCTCTGCCTCCCGGGGCAACAAAGTGCAAACTGGTCGCCTTCTGGCAGGGTCAGGCCCCAGGCTCCCTGGCCAATTGCTTTCAGATCAAGTGGGACGGAATGACCGCATACGCCATGGACGATTGTGACGAGTGGCAGTCGTTGACATCGAAAGCCTTGCGGGAGCGTACGAAGCTTTCTGTCGGTAGGGTGTCCAAGCCCCGAAAGTCAATCCACTGGGCTTTCGACTGACGATTCTAGGGGCCACTCTTGGCATCGTCGGCGTAAGTCCAGGGGGTCTCGGTCCCGGAGTGGGTCCTGCCATTCCTCTGCCTCTTCGAGGCACTCTTGGAAGCGCAGATACCGGTCGCCTTCCCCGTCCTTGTCCGAGAACTCCGCCCGTCGGCGGGTTGCTTGTCCCAACAAGCATTCCTCTCCTGCGGAATGGGGTTAATTTCGTAAGGAGATGATGGTGATTTTTCAGTCGCAGGGCTCCGCGCAGTCAGGGAACATGCTAGAGCCACCGTTTGCACGCTGTTAGGCAGAAACCTGTGCAGTTCCCTTGGGGAACACTGCAAAAGATTTAAGACTACAGGTATAGCAGTAAACCCACTTGGTAGCAGTCTGCACCACCCAGATTTACCTGGTAGCTGTGGCTGAGCAGTCAGACTTCCCTCAAGAAGAGTTAGGCAGTATGCAGAGTATACACAATATGTACCCCGACACAATAGCACAAGCAAACACTGACCAGAGCTTGGTTTCAAAAGTATATAGTTATTTATTAAACACACATAAGTTGAAAACACTCTAGCAAAGTATAGTAAACACTTCAAACACAGTTATAACGAAAGTAGATTCAATCCTTTCTCCTATCTAGACAACTCTAGGTTAACACCACTTAATTAAAACAGAGGTGAGTGCTTAACGTTAGATGACACTCTAGTAGTTTCTAAGAAAGGGAGAGAAAAAGCAGGAATGGGTTAAACACACCACTCTAAGATCCAGAACACTTGCAATAGGTTCAAAGAAGCACAGGTGAGCAAAAGTCACTAGGCAGGGCCCACTCTTAGAGTAGCCGGAGCGAAAATGTGCCCAAGATCACACTGTTATTAGGGATTCAAAGTCTTGCAAGGAGTTAGAAAGAGTTTAGAGTGGTTTAGAAAGTTTAGCCAGGGTGTCCCAGGCACTCCCAGGGTCGAAAGCCGGGGGCTAAATCTACCCCGTACAGTCGGTAGCAAGGGAAGCCAGGCGGAACACGGTACCTTAAGCGGAAAGGATCCTCCAGCGGTGGCAGTTGTTCCAGGCAGTGGCAGCAAGGCTCGACGTCGGTCAGGGGAGAAGAAGTTCTCGCTGAAGAGCAGAAGAAGAAGGTCGTTGCACTGCCCGGGAAGAAACCAGCCGCGGAGTCCTCCGGTTAAAGGGTTGTACCGACTTTCGTGGTTTGAGGTAAAAGTGGTGGGGTTCCGGTTGCCGGGGTGCTTGGCACTGGCAAGGCGGCCACGAGATACCTCGAGAAGCGAAAAGAAGGCGAAAACTGGTTGTCCCCACCAGTAAAGGGAAGGAGCCACTCCGTTAAGAGTTCTCCTCGGTCGTCGGGAAAAGTGGTGAGACGGTTCAGCAGGGCTCCACCGGGTGGTGTCGTCGAAGCAGGTCGGCTCAGCTCTTCCCTCGTCGGATTCTTGGTCCTGTGGCGACTTCTGAAGTTCCAGTCCCCAAAGCCCTGCTTTTATGCAGCAAACCCCCATTCACCCAGCCTAGCTGTCACTCAAACATGCTAAGTGGTGAGCCGACCGGCTCACCACTGGGGCCAATCAGGACGGAGTGCGACTTGAGTTACCAAGGTAACTCAGTCCAGGGTGCCTAAATCCCCCTCCACCCCTCCTAAGTACCCCAGACAGAGTGGCACCACTTTGGAGGGCTTCTGTGGAGAAGCCCGCCAAAAGTGGAACAAAGGGCTCCACTTTGGGTCAGAGTTACAGAGGCGAACACCAACGCCATTTTAGCATCAAGTTTTGGCAAAAAGTCCCAACCGGAGTTATAAAAATAAATATATAAACCGGCGGTATGTTTAAGGCTACCGTAAATAAATAATTAAATGTGTTAGCCTAAAACAATGGGAAATCCCATAGGAAAATATTCGCGGTTGAATATAAAACGTAGTTTCCACTGCCACCAGCCAAAACTCGATCAGGGGGGACGGAGACGTGCCCCCTCGACTAACAGACCCTGGGGCAATCGAATTGCCCCAGCCAGTACGTCCACAATATGATGGTTTGTACTGGTTCTGTTCAGGATTCAAGACTAGCAAAGTCTTTTGTGACTTTACATGCCCTGGGAGACAGTAGTCAGTCCCAGGGTATGGAGTCTATGTTGGGGAGTCCCTAGGACACCCCTGGGTCACGGCACAGAGGGTGCTGTGTAACCCACATCACAAAAATACATGAGGCCCTATGGAGTAAAAGACCCCATAGCCCATTCAACACAAGGTTTGTCCAAGATAACACAGTTCAACATGTCCAAGAGTGAGGGTAAAAGAGTCTCACTCTTGGCAGGAGAAAAAAAAGAACCCCAGAAATCCAGCAAAGCTGCTGGGGGACTCACTAGGTAGGGAAATTCAGCCTAAACAGAGAATTCTCCCTAACACTCGCCCCCCCCAGACTAAGGGACAGGAGGATTTAATCCACTCCTGGATGAACCTCATACCTCTAGTCGATGATATACATCCTAGAGAGTCCATCAGCATTTTGATGGTGACACCCTGACCTGTGCTCAATGGTGAAATCAAACCCTTGCAGGCAGATTGACCATCTCAATAGTTTTGGATTTTCCCCTTTCATTTGCATTAACCATCTCAAGGGTTGGTGGTCAGTCTGAATAACAAAAGTAGAACCATACAAGTATGGCCTAAACTTCTTCAGTGCCCACACAATAGCAAAGCATTCTCTTTCGATAGTTGCCCACCTTGTCTCAGGATCCTTCAGTTTCCTACTGATGAAGCAAATGGGGTGCTCCCTACCCTTCTCATCCAGTTGGCTTAGAACTGCACCTATACCTACATTGGAAGCATCAGTTTGTACAATGAAAGGTTGGTGGTAGTCAGGAGCTCTCAATACTGGAGCTTGGCAAAGAGCTCTCTTCAGTTTTTCAAAGGCCTGATTGCACTCCTCATTCCATTTTACCTTTTTAGGGAATTTGGGAGAGGAGATTACATTCAGTGGAGAAGCTATGGTCCCATAGTTCTCAATGAAATTCCTGTAATATCCAGTGAGGCCTAGAAAAGCTCTCACTTGGGTTTGAGTAGTTGGTGTTGTCCAATTTTGCACAGCTTCAATCTTGCTGGGCAAAGGCCTTATTTCTCCACCTCCTACCTCATGTCCAAGGTAGACCACTTTACTTTGACCAATCTGGCACTTACTGGCTTTGATTGTCAAATGGGCCTGTTCCAGAGCCTGCAACACATGTCCTAGGTGGTTCACATGTTCTTCCCAGGAGTGGCTGAAGACTGCAATGTCATCCAAGTATGCCATGCAGAAATCTTCCATCCCAGCCAGAACTTGGTTCACCATCCTTTGGAATGTGGCAGGTGCATTTTTTAATCCAAAAGGCATGACCTTAAACTGGTACAAGCCAACTGGGGTTGAAAATGCAGTTTTCTCCTTGGCATGGTCTGTCAGGGCTATTTGCCAATAGCCTGACGTCAGGTCAAATGTGCTGAGGTACTTGGCTGCACCAAGTTTATCCACCAACTCATCTGTCCTGGGCAAAGGGTGGGCATCAGTCTTGGTGACTGCATTTAGAGCTCTATAGTCCACACAGAATCTCAAGTCTTTGGATCCTGCCTTTGGTACTAACACAACTGGGCTAGACCATGGACTAGTAGAGGGCTCTATTACCCCGAGATCAAGCATCTTCTTGCCCTCTCCTTTGATGTGGGCTCTGATATGTTCTGACATTCTGTATCCTCTGCTTTTGACTGGCAGACAGTCACCAGTGAGTATCTCATGCTGGCCCCAAGGGGTCAAGCCTGGTGACAGTGAGAACAGGGAGGCGAACTGATTTAACATAGATTTGCACTCCTCTTGTTGCTCAGGTGTCAGGTCTGAAGAGAGATTGACTCCTTCAACTTTTTCATCTAAAGGCACACCTCTGAGGAGATCAGGGAGAGATTCACTCTCTTCCTCCTCTGCAGCTGAAGCTAGAAGCAAGGCTCCTACATCAGGTCTGGAGATGTATGCTTTTAGTCGGTTGGTGTGGAAGACTCTAGGAGCTTCCCTGGGTCTGCCCAGATCCACCAGATAGTTGACCTCTCCAAGTTTTCCCACAACCTTGAAGGGTCCCATCCATTTGTCTTGCAAGGCCCTCTGCCTTGTTGGGAGCATAACTAGAACTAGCTGGTCTTGAGTAAACTCAACCATGTTAGCCTTCTGGTCGTGCCAATGTTTGACCAGGGCTTGACCAGCTTTCAAGTTGTCACTTGCTTCTGCCATCATGTGTGACATTCTCCTCCGGAGACCTATCACATAGTCAGTCACTCTGACTGGCTTGAGGGGAGGAGCACCTTCCAATCCCTCCTTAATCAGGGCCAATGGACCTCTGACGGGATGGCCATAGAGAAGCTCAAAGGGAGAATAACCTACTCCCTCCTGAGGGACTTCTCTATAAGCAAAGAGAAGGCATGGCAGTAGAAGGTCCCACTTTTTCTTAAGGGGTTCTTCTAAAGCACCTATCATGCTCTTCATGGTTCTGTTAAACCTTTCAACCAACCCGTTTGTCTGAGGGTGGTATGCGGTTGAGAACTTGTAGGTAACTCCACAGGTTTTCCACATGGCTTTCATGTAGTGGGACATAAAGTTTGACCCCCTGTCAGAGATTACCTCCTTAGGAAACCCAACCCTGGGAAAAATACCAAGGAGGGCCTTAGCCACAGCCGGAGCTGTAACAGTCCTCATAGGAATTGCCTCAGGGTACCTAGTAGCATGGTCTACTACAACAAGTATAAACCTGTTGCCTGAGGAGGTTGGAGGATCAAGGGGACCAACAATGTCAATCCCAATCCCTACCCTCTCAAATGGGACTCCCACAACTGGGAGAGGCACTAAAGGTGCCACATTCTTGGAACCAACCTTACCAGAAGTCTGGCAGGTATGGCAGCTCTTACAATATCTATCTACTTCAGCCCCCATCTTTGGCCAATAAAAGTAGAGTGAGAGCCTTTCCTTGGTCTTCTTGAAACTCAAGTGACCAGCCAAAGGTATCTCATGGGCTAGTTGTAAGAACTGTTGTCTGTTCTCTTGTGGGACTACAAGGCGTTTGTAGTCTCCAGGTTCAGACTCAGTGGGTTCACTGTAGAAGAGGCCATCTTCCCAGTGCAACCTATACTTCCCAGGCTCTTGCCCATCAGCTTGAGAAGCTGCCTGGTGGCGGAGACCTTCCAGAGTTGGACATTCTCTTTGCCCCTTACGAAAAGCTGCCCTGCTAGGCCCACCTTCTGCCAGTAAAGACTGCAGCTCAGGATGGTCCTCAGGGTCCAAATCTCCAATAAGGTTGGGGCCTCCTTCTAGCTCTTCCTCAGAGTCTAGCTCAACCACACAGGGTTGTACCTCCCTCTCAGCCTCAGCTGGAGGTGGAGTTACAGGTGTAACTTTGGACAACCTAGGGGAAGTCCTTGTTGGAAGCACTGGAGTGCTTGCTGCTGGCTTTCTCCTAGGAGTCTTGGGTTGCCCCTTTGCTCCTGATCGGGTAGTTACTGCAGTAAGTTGCTCCAGTGGGAGAGGAGTGATTTCTGTCATCATCTCCTGAGATAACCCTCTCAGGGTTTTCTCTCTTGCAGGTTTTGTGAGTTCCTGGAACCTTTTGCTAGGAGGTCTGGGGGTATGAGATACAACTCCAAGAGCTTTGAGGTCATTACCCAACAGGACCCTACCTGGCACTTCACATTGTACACTGACAGGTATTTTTACAGCCATATCGTTACATTGGATGAGAACTGGTAACTGGGGACACATCTGCACAGGCCCACCAGCTAACTTGGTGAGGCATTTGGGTGCCTTAGCAACATCCTCTGCCTTGAAAAATGATTCATCCACCACAGTTATGCTGGCTCCAGTGTCCCTAATGGCAGGAGTCTCCTGACCATTCACCTGGACACTGTCCTTATAATACTCTTTAGTATTATCTGGGATAGAGTTATAGACATCTAAATTCTGTTGTTCCCACAACCCCAGAGAGACTAAAGAAACACTAGCTGAGACTCCAGTGGGTTCATCAGCTAGTAATAGAAAGTTTCCACTTGCCATATGTACTTCCTCTTCTGGAGCGAAGGCTAAGGAGGCAAGCTGGACCCCTGAAGGTTTACCCTTACATCTGGGATCTCCTTTCACATGGTCAGTAGCCTTACAAACAAAGCATGAGCCAAAGGCTCGCTGGAATGGAGGCTTGTTCTGACCTCCTTCTGGTCTGGGACCAGGAGGTACACTAGCCTGATTTGGTTTCCCCTGTGGCTTACCCTTATAGTTTTGTTTGGGGCCCTCTTTGGAATTTGTAGTATTAGAATTCTCTTTGGAGTCCTTTTTAGACTGTTTCTCCCCATCCTTCTTCTGAGTTACCCCAGAATCCCTGTGAGTGGCCCTGTTGGCAACCCACAAGTCAGCAGCCTTAGCTAGTTTCCGGGAATCCAATTCCCTGGAATCAGCCAAGTGTTGTCTGAGCTCAGGAGAGCAGGCATCATAAATAGTCTCCAACATAAACAAATTCTTCATATCTTCATAAGTGTTCACCTTGTAACCCTTAATCCATCCCTCTAAGTTTTTCAAACATTCATTCACCCAGGTAGCCCAAGGGGTACCATCATGCTTTTTGAGGCTCCTAAACCTCTTAAGATACTGGGAAGGGGTTTTCCCAAACCTAGCTATCAAAGCTAGTTTCACACATTCATAGTCCTTCCTATCCTCCTCCCCCATCTCCATTACCACATCAGTTGCAACAGGGGGAAGCCTAGAGAACAACCAGGTGAGCAAGTCATTTCCTGTGATGTTCTGGAGCCCATGATTATATTCAAACAGAGACAACCAATCCAACACATCCAACTTAGGCTCATACATACCAACCAATTCTTTAGGCATCCGGGGTCTTTTAGGACTGGAACTTCTAGAGGAGCCAGAGAGAGAAGCATTCTCAACAGATAATTTCTTCATTTCTAAGTCATACTTGAGCTCCATTTCCCTTAGCCTTAATTCTTTGTCAGTTTGAGCATTAAGTTTCTTATACTCCAATTCTAGCTTCATTTTCTCCAGTTCAAAGTACTGAGGACTAAATGTGGGACCTGGTAAAGGTCCAGTAGGTACAGCAGGTAGAGCAGGCAGAGGCCTAGGGGGGACAGTTACAACAGCCTCACCCTCCTCTTCTGACTCTTCCTCAGAATCATCAACATTTTGCTCCATGTTAACTTCAATACTGTCATCTACAGTTGCTGGAGTGGTAGGTTCCTCTGAACCATCACCCAGACTTTGGTTAGCCAACAATCTTTCAATCAGCTCCATTTTCTTGCCCTTAGTCAGGAGATCCTTATGTTTACAGAGCACTCTTAAACAATCAGCAGTTTTGGCTGCAAGGGACTCTTGACTATAGCTTTCTATAACTGACATGTTAGAGGATTACTTTTTACAGTGCTAAGCTTTGTGGTTAGTTGCACTAAGGTATCTAAAGCACAATAAAATGTATACTCAATACAAATCCCACCGCTGTACACCAGTGTTAGGCAGAAACCTGTGCAGTTCCCTTGGGGAACACTGCAAAAGATTTAAGACTACAGGTATAGCAGTAAACCCACTTGGTAGCAGTCTGCACCACCCAGATTTACCTGGTAGCTGTGGCTGAGCAGTCAGACTTCCCTCAAGAAGAGTTAGGCAGTATGCAGAGTATACACAATATGTACCCCGACACAATAGCACAAGCAAACACTGACCAGAGCTTGGTTTCAAAAGTATATAGTTATTTATTAAACACACATAAGTTGAAAACACTCTAGCAAAGTATAGTAAACACTTCAAACACAGTTATAACGAAAGTAGATTCAATCCTTTCTCCTATCTAGACAACTCTAGGTTAACACCACTTAATTAAAACAGAGGTGAGTGCTTAACGTTAGATGACACTCTAGTAGTTTCTAAGAAAGGGAGAGAAAAAGCAGGAATGGGTTAAACACACCACTCTAAGATCCAGAACACTTGCAATAGGTTCAAAGAAGCACAGGTGAGCAAAAGTCACTAGGCAGGGCCCACTCTTAGAGTAGCCGGAGCGAAAATGTGCCCAAGATCACACTGTTATTAGGGATTCAAAGTCTTGCAAGGAGTTAGAAAGAGTTTAGAGTGGTTTAGAAAGTTTAGCCAGGGTGTCCCAGGCACTCCCAGGGTCGAAAGCCGGGGGCTAAATCTACCCCATACAGTCGGTAGCAAGGGAAGCCAGGCGGAACACGGTACCTTAAGCGGAAAGGATCCTCCAGCGGTGGCAGTTGTTCCAGGCAGTGGCAGCAAGGCTCGACGTCGGTCAGGGGAGAAGAAGTTCTCGCTGAAGAGCAGAAGAAGAAGGTGGTTGCACTGCCCGGGAAGAAACCAGCCGCGGAGTCCTCCGGTTAAAGGGTTGTACCGACTTTCGTGGTTTGAGGTAAAAGTGGTGGGGTTCCGGTTGCCGGGGTGCTTGGCACTGGCAAGGCGGCCACGAGATACCTCGAGAAGCGAAAAGAAGGCGAAAACTGGTTGTCCCCACCAGTAAAGGGAAGGAGCCACTCCGTTAAGAGTTCTCCTCGGTCGTCGGGAAAAGTGGTGAGACGGTTCAGCAGGGCTCCACCGGGTGGTGTCGTCGAAGCAGGTCGGCTCAGCTCTTCCCTCGTCGGATTCTTGGTCCTGTGGCGACTTCTGAAGTTCCAGTCCCCAAAGCCCTGCTTTTATGCAGCAAACCCCCATTCACCCAGCCTAGCTGTCACTCAAACATGCTAAGTGGTGAGCCGACCGGCTCACCACTGGGGCCAATCAGGACGGAGTGCGACTTGAGTTACCAAGGTAACTCAGTCCAGGGTGCCTAAATCCCCCTCCACCCCTCCTAAGTACCCCAGACAGAGTGGCACCACTTTGGAGGGCTTCTGTGGAGAAGCCCGCCAAAAGTGGAACAAAGGGCTCCACTTTGGGTCAGAGTTACAGAGGCGAACACCAACGCCATTTTAGCATCAAGTTTTGGCAAAAAGTCCCAACCGGAGTTATAAAAATAAATATATAAACCGGCGGTATGTTTAAGGCTACCGTAAATAAATAATTAAATGTGTTAGCCTAAAACAATGGGAAATCCCATAGGAAAATATTCGCGGTTGAATATAAAACGTAGTTTCCACTGCCACCAGCCAAAACTCGATCAGGGGGGACGGAGACGTGCCCCCTCGACTAACAGACCCTGGGGCAATCGAATTGCCCCAGCCAGTACGTCCACAATATGATGGTTTGTACTGGTTCTGTTCAGGATTCAAGACTAGCAAAGTCTTTTGTGACTTTACATGCCCTGGGAGACAGTAGTCAGTCCCAGGGTATGGAGTCTATGTTGGGGAGTCCCTAGGACACCCCTGGGTCACGGCACAGAGGGTGCTGTGTAACCCACATCACAAAAATACATGAGGCCCTATGGAGTAAAAGACCCCATAGCCCATTCAACACAAGGTTTGTCCAAGATAACACAGTTCAACATGTCCAAGAGTGAGGGTAAAAGAGTCTCACTCTTGGCAGGAGAAAAAAAAGAACCCCAGAAATCCAGCAAAGCTGCTGGGGGACTCACTAGGTAGGGAAATTCAGCCTAAACAGAGAATTCTCCCTAACACACGCCTTCCGGCTCGAGCGGTCGGCGCGATCACCGGGAACCTTCGAAGTCCCGGTCGGACAAGGTGGATAGCTCTAGCCATGCCCGCTCCAGGTCCCGGTCCTCAACGCCGTCGATACCGTCTGAGCCTGTGAGTTCTTCGAAGAAGACATTGACGCCTTCGGCGCTGAGACCGTCGAAGGACTCTCGAGGCTCCGCCTCCGAGGAAGCCATCGACACGCCAAGGCTGTTGAAGGACACGCTCGGGGCTCCGCCCTCGAGGCCTTTGTCGAAGCCATCAGCGCCACGGTCTACGTCAACGCTGATTCCGTCAATGCCTTTCGAGGAGGATTTCTCTGAGGTGCCCCGGAGACTGGTGGAAACCCCGAGGAAGGCTTTGGCCAAGTCCAAACATGTGCCTTTTTCTGTGCCCTCATCCAGGGATTTATTCCAGCCTCTTGATTATATTTCTTAGGTGGATGAAGGGTCTGAGGAAGGGATGGTTCCTGATGAGGTTCCTGACGACCTCTTATCTGGTCATAGCCATTTGAGGACCTGCGTCAGTCTCTGCACGACGCCAGTGGTCTGGACACCTCTCCGGAGGTGCAGTTCGGTATTCCTGAGCCTGGCACACACGCCGAGTCTTCGTACCGGCGGCTTATGTCGAGGGTGACTGAGTATTTGGGGTGGTCTGCGCCACCAGTGGATTTCCTGCAGGATGACCTGACAGATATCTTGGACCAAGGTCCACCAACTGATCTGGTTCTGCCATTCCATATGGCCTTGCGAAGAAGGGTAGCAGAGTCTTGGACTGCTCCGGAGAGTCTCCCGGCAATGAGCAAGTCTTGCTGAAAAAAAAACGTCCAGCCAGTAGCGACCCCAGCTACTTGACTACGCACCCCACTCCTGAGAATTTGGTGGTGCAGGCGACTACAGCCCCAGCAAAACAGGCGTCGTACCCTACCATCCCTCCTGATAGGGATGACAAGCATTCTGATGGCTGGGCGAAGAAAGCGTTTTCTTCAGGGGGTACGGCTTTACAGGCAGCCAACTCCACTCTGTGGAATTGTCTCTTTGGCGGCTGAACATCTTCCCGAAGGGTACGGGATGGTTTTCTTGCTCTCGTTCAGGATGGCAAGGATGCCATGTGTGAATCCATTCAGTCAGGTCTGGACATGGCCGATTGCGTCAGCCGGTCCATGCCGGCGAGCACGGTAATGCGCAGATTTGCGTGGTTGCGGAAGTCGGGGTTTGCTCCTGATGTACAAGCCCGGCTTCTCAACATGCCCTTTGATGGTGAACATCTTTTTTGCTGCAAGGCTGACGAGAGCCTGGAGAGGTTGCAGACCGCCAAAGCTGCAGCGAAGTCATTGAGCGCTGCAGTTCGCCAACCTCCGCCTTTTCGTCCTAGGGGACAGCAATGGAGGGGAGGTTTCTTTCGATACTACTCTTCCTTTGGTAGATCGAGAGGAGCTTCAAGTCAAAGGGGCCACCGTAGGAGTACCAGAGGTGGAAAACAAGGTACGCGTGGTACCAAGGCCGCTCGGGCAGTTGCCTCTTAACCCTCAGGCAATGCTGCAGCCGTTTCAGCTCAGTCATGAGGCCATGTCCCATTGTTCGTCGGTTAGGGGAAGGCTGGAGCAGCATCTTGTAGAATGGCGTGCCATTACTTCAGATGTGCGGGTTCTGGAGATCATAGCCCACGGCAACTGTCTTCCTTTCCGGCAGAGGCCTCACGACAATCCACCAGGGAAATCTCGCTCAGGAAATCAAATCTCTGCTGGAGGAAGGCGCCATAGAACTGGTGCCTGTAGCGGAGAGGAACAAGGGATGGTATTCCCCTTATTTTTTTATTTCGAAGACAGACGGGGGATTGCGACCCATCATGGGCTTGCGTGGCTTGAACAAGCACCTCAGGAAGGACAAGTTCAAGATGGTTACGCTCTCTCAAGTCCTCCAGGCCCTTCAACTTCAGGACTGGTTGGTGTCTCTCAACCTCAAGGACACTTATTTTCATGTGCTGATTCATCCCTAGCACAAGAAGTTCCTGAGGTTTGCGGTTGACGACTTGCATTTTCAGTTTTGGGTCCTGCCGTTCAGATTGACGTTTGCCCCGAGGGTCTTCACCAAGCTCATGGTGGTGGTGGCAGCGTATCGCAGGAAAGAGTGGGATTCACGTCTACCCCTAGCTGGACGATTGGTTGATCAGGGCATGCTTTCCATAGCAAATCCTGGATCATCTGTCAGTCACCTGCCACTACCTTCACAAGCTGGGCTTCTCCCTCAACTTAAAGAAGTCCCACTTGACACCTACCCAGCGGCTCCAGTACATCGGAGCAGTGCTCGACACATCCCTGGGGCAGTGATTCCCTCCCCAGGTGAGGACTCATCACATTCTGCAGATGGTGCACAAGTTTCAACATGCCCAGAGTCTCCCGGTGTTCGAGTTCTTGAGATTGCTCGGCCTCATGGCATCCTGCATTCTTCTGGTGCCAGAGGCCAGGTTGCGGATGAGATCTCTGCAATGGGCTCTCAAGCTCCAGTGGTCGCAGTCCTCCGGCAGGATGTCGGACCCTGTTCAGGTGCCACCCTCGGTCGCCCAGGATCTTCTGTGGTGGGCCGTCGAAGGCAATCTGATGAAGGCAGCTCCATTTTGGCTACCCTGGCCAGAGCTAACGAACATGACGGACGCGTCCCTCACGGGATGGGGAGCTTATGCCAACGAGTTGACAGCGGTCGTTGGTCTCCGTCGGAGTCCAGACTCCATATAAATCTGTTGGAGCTGAGGGCCATCAGGCTAGCCCTGAAGGCTTTTCTGCCTTCTGTGCGAGGGAAGAATGTCCTCATCCTGACAGACAACACAGTGGCCATGCACTACCTCAACAAAAGGGGGGGGGGTAGGGTCTCTCTCCCTCTGTGCCGAGAGGTGATGCAGCTCTGGTTCTGGGCCATCCAGCAGGAAATTTCGATCTTGGCAGTTCATCTGGCCGGAGACGAAAACGCGGCAGCAGACGCTCTAAGTAGGCACAGCACGGTCTCTCACGAGTGGGAGCTGGCTCAGGAGATTCTCCTGGAGATCCTCGCCCTTTGGGGGACCCCACAAGTGGATCTCTTCGCCACCAGTGTCAACCGGAAGTGCAAGAGATTCTGCTCGTGGGAATTTCCTCCAAGAGGAGCCTTAGGGGACGCGTTCGTAGTGGAGTGCTCCTTCCCATTGCTGTACGTGTTTCCTCCATTCCGCAAGTGCTAGGAGGTTCGGTTCGCGGATGATCCTCATTGCTCCGGCATGGGCCAGGAGAACGTGGTACCCGGACCTTCTAGACCTGTCCATCTGCCCTCCACGCCGTCTTCACAACCGAGACGATCTGCTCTCACGGGAGGGGTTCAGGTTCTCCATCCAGAGGTCAAGTCCCTCAATCTTCATGCTTGGCGTCTGAAAGGTTGAGGTATAAGGATTGGGACCTCCGTGAAGACGTGATGGAGGTGTTGCTTTCGGCCAGAAGGCCCGCAACAAAGTCTCTGTACCGTTGGAGAAAGTTCTGCGACTGGTGCAGGGTTAAGAATGTGGATCCGTTTTCATGGTACTATTCCTGTAGTTCTGTCATTTTTCCGTTTGTTAGCCCACAAGGGCCTGCAAGTGGGTACCATTAAAGGTTACCTGGTGGCGCTGTCTATATTTAAGCGCTCGTCTGAGGAGTGTTCTTACTTAAAGATTCCTTTAATTTCGCAGTTTCTGAAAGGGCTCACTAATGTGTTCCCACCGTCACCTTTTCAGGTGCCCAGTTGGGGTTTGAACCTCGTTCTTAAATTCCTAATGGGAGCTCCGTTTGAGCCTTTACATTCTTGTCCTTTGAGACTGTTGACTTGAGTCTTGACGTGAGTGAGTTGCAGGCACTTTCCGTTAAGCCACCCTTCACGGTGTTCCATGAGGACAGGGTTGTCTTTATGGTTCATCCTTCTTTTCTTCCGAAAGTTGTCGGAATTTCATTTAAGCCAGAAGGTCATTCTTCTGGCGTTCTATCCTCAACATCCTGGTTAGGAAGAAGTGAGGCTCCATAGGTTGGATCCTACGGGGAGCTACATTAAGTTTCTACATCTCACACATGTCCCGGGTCAGAGTGGACGATCAACTCTTTGTAGGATATGCTGGAAGGCGTTTGGGGCAAGCTGTTACTAAGCAGACTTTCTCTAGATGGATTATCTTGACAATTTCTGAATGCTACTGCTTGGCAGGTAAGGACCCTCCGGTAGGATTACGGGCCCATTCTACTAGAGGTGTGGCTGCCTCTATTGCTCTGCAGAGGGGTGTTCTCATTTGTAACATTTGTGAAGTAGCCACATGGGCCTCTGTCCATACTTTCGTCAAACACTCCTCCTTGGATTCTACCCATGGGCAAGATCTGGCCTTTGGCAAGGCGGTCCTTTATTCTGCAATTTAATTGGGCATTCTAAAATTCTTTCCCACCTCCTTACGTTGGTACTGCGTTGGGAGTCTGTCATAGATGTGGAATAAGTCGGAGGACCAATCCCTTCGAAGAACAAGTTACTTTCTTACCTGATAACGTTCTTTCGATGGGATGGTCCGATGACGTATTCCACTTCGCTCCCTCCCTACCTGCCCCTCTACAGAATTTCTTATGCGATTGCAGCTTTTGTTTCCACAAGGTTTTCTGTAGTCATGCTCGCAGGAGATTGGTGCCACAGGTTCTGGGGAAAAAACTACAACTGAGGCTACGAGCATCGTGCGTCCTACTTATAACATCCAGTGATGTCGGTTCGACCGAGGCCCTCGAGGACAGCGTATTGACGTCAACAACGCAGGACGGAGATGCTGAAAATTTTCCAAAGCAGCACAGCTGTGGTGATTTTTAGGGAGAATTCTCATTCTATGGCTAATTTCCCTTACCTATAGAGTCCCCCATTTGAAGGGTTTGTTTCTTTTTACCTGCTAAGAGTGACTCTTTTTCCCCACTCTTAAGCATTTTTGCTATGTCTTTTCTAGGCTATTTTTGTGTTTAATGCCTATGGTATCTTTCTCAAACCCATTGGAACCATCTTTATTCACATGTTACACAGCACCCTCAGTGCAGTGACACAGGAGTGTCGTAGCGACCCCCAAACATAGACTCCATTCCCTGGGACTGACTACTGTCTCCTAGGGCATGTAAAGCCCCCATTGACTTTACTAGTCAAATCCTATGAACTAAACCAGTACAACCCATCTTACTATGGAGGTACTGGAAGGGGTTAATAGTTTTTCCCCTATGTTCATTTTCGAGAGGGTACCCTACAGTCCCACTCTCAAAGGTTTCTGGCTGGTGGCAGTGGTTACTACCATAAATATTCGACCGCGAATATTTCCCTATAGGATTTTCCAATTGTTCGAGGCTACCACTTTTTCTGACAGCCTCTAACATACCGCCGGTGCATTTTAATATTAACTTTGCTCTGGTAGGTTTTATTTGCCAGAACTTTAATATAACTTCTTTCTTGTGTCTTTCTCTAATCTCCTAACCCAGGTCGGGGATCCTTTGTTCGTCCTTTTGGCGGGCTTCTACCGAGAAGCCCTCCTTTCGGCGCCACAGAGTCTGGGGTGGGTCCATTGTTTGGGAGGGGGAGTAGGACCCCTGGACAGGGTTGCCCCCGCAACCCATGTCGCACTCCTATCTTGATAGGCTGGAGGGTCTCCCACCAAGATGACCACTCCACTGTGTGAGTGACAGCTAGGCTGTATGAATGGGATTTTTTTGCATAAAAGCAGGGTCCCGAGGACTGGAAGAGCAAGACGTCGCCACTGGAACTAAGAAGCCGAAGAGGAGAGAAGCCAAAGACATCTGCAACGACTGAACCACCGGTGAAGCCCTGCTGCAGCCTCTAACCACTTTTCTCCATGCGACGAGAGAAGATCTTCACCTGAAAGAGCCTTCTTCCCATGAGCTTGTGGGGCCAACCAGTTTGCCAATCGCATTCCCGGACCTGCCTTGGTCGAATCTCCCGTACCCTGAACTCAGAGTCCGGATAGCCAGGCACCAGTCCACCCGGACCGCGATTTAAAGGAGCGTACCTTTTATTTGTCGGGCAGCACCGCGGCTGATTTCATCCCTGGGTAGTACAGTAACTCGAACCTTCCTCCAAGATGATCCTCTCTTCCTCTGCTGGATCACCCGAACTGCAGGAACTACCAGGAACAACTGCCACCGCAGGAGCCACTTCTTCATTTAAAGGTACATTGTTCTGCCAGGCCGCCCTTTCTTCGCTGCAGCCCTAAAGGTGTTTTAAATCCTTTACCTACCTGTTGGGTCTGCCGCCCCTCTCTCCTAACATTCTTTTTTAACTTCTGAAACCACCATTTCAAATTCGTTAACCAAAGACTTGACTGCAGCTACAAGAACATTTTGCTCCTGGGCCCTTGCCCTGTACCACTGGCTCTGGCACATGCCTACTGACTCTGGTCACATTTGTTAGACCTGTTTTCTTTAGATTGATTCTCACTGAGAAATGTGTTGGTGCACCTATTTCTTACAACCACCAACCCCTTCCTTCACTTTTCTAATCATTGTGAAATGCCATTTTGCTCAGTTTGCATTTTAAGTATTGCCTATACTGATGCACTGTGTTGCTGAACTGGTGCACAAACTGATGGGAAGTGTTGCTATGGTGTATAGGAACCTATTTCTAGATGACTTTTGCTTCTCCTCACTTGTGAGGAATTGTTAGAGGATGCCTTGTGTGTAGTTGTCACTGTGCTGTTTTGCTCAGTTTTCACTCTGGTTCACTTGGTCTACAATTTAACTTGGGAGTGTGTATTTTTCCTTTGACTTAATTTAACTTGCTTGATGACTGTGATAAATGTGTTTTACTAGAAGTGTATAAAATAAATATATCTCTACTTTTTAATACAAAGCTTCGGTCAGTGTTTCCTTGTGCCATAGTGCTGTAGGCCTATTGTGTAAACCCTGAATACTGCTCATCTCCCTCTTGTGATAAGTCTGACTGCTCAGCCACAGCTACCAACTAAATCTTTGTGGTACAGACTAATACCAAAGGGGATTTATTGCTCTCACCTGTAGTCCTAAACTGTCTAGTGCTCCCTAAGGGAACTGCACAGGATTCTGCCTAACAGTGATTACTGTCATAGATTTGGAATACGTTGTCGGAACATCTCATCGAAAGAACCTTACCACGTAAGAAAGTAACTTGTTCTTCACAAGGATAAGGTGTTCCTGAGAACGCACCCTGCGTTCCTACCTAGGTAGTCTCTGCTTTCCATCTAAACTAGGAGATAGTTTTACCTATGTTTTTTGCCGAAACTAAGGACGCTGCTCAGAGGGTCTTACACTGTCTGGATGACACACGCTCTTAAACTCTCTCTGGACAGGACCAAGAGCGTCAAACTTGCGGAAGCTCAGTTACCTTTGGGCAGGGTGACGGGGGTTCAATGCCAGGTTATCAGGCATCCAAGGCCTCTATAGCAAGGTGGATGGCTTTGGCCATAAAGGAGGCCTATGAAGGGCAGCACAAACCACTTCCAGCTAATCTGCACCCCCATGCTGTCATAGCCAAGGCAACGGCTGTTGCTTTGCAGCGGCAGATTCTGTAGCATGTCATCAGGACGGCCACCTGGGCCACCCCTTTGGCTTTCTTTAAGCCCTACTGTTTGGACACAGGCTCTAGATCTGACACGGCTTTCGGACAGGCAGTTCTAAGGAACTTGTTCGCTTAAGGAGGGTCACCTCTCCACCCTTGGGCTACATTCAGCTGTAATCGCCCATGCAGTATGGGGGAAACTGGACTATGGACTAGGAGTAGGTTAGTCAGTACGGTAAGTAACTAATAATTTTGCAGCACAATACTCCTTATGGGCAGTGTTGCTGGGGATCCTTGGGGTCCTACTTTGAGATTAGTTTCTTTATCCTATAACTACAGTTCTTAAGTATAGATAGATGCTTAGTATCTCTCCAAAAATGTTAGTCTGAGCGATGGGCACTTTGTACAGTACCTTTTTAAAATGAAGAAAAGATGCAGTAGATGACTCCTGTTCCTGTGCAGCTCTGCAGGTGTCACTGTTCCTGGGCCTCAGTCGTGGGGACAAGAGGGAGGACGTCGGGGGGACTCTTGCAATGCACTGGGACGGGCAAAACTCGCAACCGGCAAACTTCACTTTCAGTGGCTGTTCGGTGTTTCAGCTCCTCACGTCTACCGCAAATAACACTGTGGTTCCTGGCTGTCGGGATGGGCTTTCCTTGCTTCTGACGTCCCACGCTCTGTTGAGGGGGGCTCAGACTGAGTCAGTCCCGCTTCCTGGAAGGCCGGAGGATCTTCCTGAAGCTCTAGGCTAGCTTAAAAGCAACGCACAGTGTTAGGCAAAATCCTGTGCAGTACCCTTAGGGACCACTACACAAGATTAAGACTACAAGTGGTAGTACAATTTCACCTTTGGTATGAGCCTATGCTACACAGAAAAAGTGGTAGCAGTGGCTGAGCAGCCACACTTCTCCAGCATGGGGTCTGGCATGGATTCACATGCTCATGAATATTCCCCGTCGTCAGGCTGGGAATCCTCGGTAAAGAAAAAACCAGTATCAGTTTCGTTTCTGATCTGTCTTTCGTAGTAACAACCAATCACTGGTCTCTGCGTCATACTGACCACAGCCAATGACTGCCCTCTACCTAAGCACCGCCTCTGGCAGCCATCTTCAGATTTTTACCGCACGTTCATGTGTTGGGATCCTCGTGCTATTGCTCTCGAGCGTTAGTGCTATTTTTCGCGCTTTTTCACAAAAAACTTCGATTCTTTCGGTCAAAAGAGCCTCAAGCTCCACCGATCCTACATCCGATCAACGGGGACCCGTGTCGGATTCGTCTGTGCCCCTCAAGGGTGAAGATTTCGTCGAGCTACACTTCGGAGGACTCCAGAAGCTTCTCAGGCCCGGTCTCGGAGATGGCCCAGGAGAAGGGAAGCTCGACGCCCGGAAAACTGTTCAGGGTCTGCCCTGGATGCCAGCTGCAGAACGTCTTCAAGGAGGACGAACACTCTTTCTGCCTTTACTGCCTTCATGAGGACAAGACGCACGTGGAGAAGGACTGTGCGTTTTGCGGCAACATGTCGGAACGGACCATGAAGGACCGCCATCAACGTCTCGCCAACTGGCTGGAGGGTAAAAGCCCGTCTGGCGAGAAGAAGAAGAAATCCGAGCGGTCTTCTAAGACCTTTGAGGGCGCCCCGGCGACGGGGGCCCAACATAAGGCTAAGCACCGCGAGTCTGCTGGCACCGGGAGCGCCGAACGGTCGGGCTCTACGGGCGCCAGGCAGGGCGCACCCTCCCCGGCACCATCAACCACGAGCCAACGCTCTGGGTCGGGTAAGAGGAAGGCCGAGCACCCGGCGAAGCTCCTGGAGAGGCCCCGGTCGAGCTCTAAGGCAGAGGAGGAGCGTGGCAGTGCCCCCTCCCTCAAGGATAAGGCGGTGAGCGCACCTAAGGTGGTGAAGGCCTTGATCCATCCGACCAAGCCCTCTATCGAAACGGTCGCGGCGGCCCTGGCTCAGCCTGTGGAGGCTGCACCAGTGGTGGCGACCTCGGGGCCCAGAATCTCCCTGCCTCCTCGGAGGGAGTCTTCTTTTGTGCCCATCGATAGGACCCCCGTGAAACCCTCCGTGGGGAAGAAGAAGGGGGGGCAGGGCGTCGTCGTAGAGTCGGCCTCAACCTCAGAAGAGGAGCTGATCGAGGTCTTAAGCCACGGCCTAGGCGTGGAAGAAGGCCAGCCCGTCGGAATGGACCCCGACGAGGATACCGACGGGGCCCCTGCTCGCCCGTCGGACTCCCCTCTGCCAGCGCCGCAAGACAACTCGGCGGCCATTTTGTTGGCCATACAGTCCTTATGCTCCGAGATAAGGACGAGGCTACCGTTACCGACGGAGGAACCTCTCCCGTCGGGGGATCCAGAACCGGGACCTTCTGGTGTTCCCCCTACCAAGAAAAGAAGGATCCATCCACCACCTCCTTTTCAACCGTCGCGCCCCGTCCAGCCCTCCTCCCCGTCCACCCGAGGGGATGATACGGGGACTGACACGGCAGCGACGGGTACGGACGACGAGGCATACGACGAGGATTTTCCGTCGTCGCCTCCCGCCAGGGCTTCTCCGCCCGACGAGATCGGATCTTTCCACTCCATGATCTCCAGGGCTTCCGAGCTTTTCCAACTCTGCCCTGAGGAGAAGAAAAAGGAAGGCTTCCTTTATCAGCGGCGCGAGGCCAAGAGGAAGACGGTCCTCGCAGTGCCTCTGTTGGACGACATTTGGGATGAGGGCCTTTCCCTCCTCAAGAACCCTTCCACGACGCCAGCTAGAAGAGACCGGTACGAGAAAAAGTACCGGGTCCCGGACACGGCCCCCCTGTGCCTCCGGGCGCAGCCTACCCCGGATTCCGTCGTCTCCGCGGCAGCCAGGAAGAAAGCGGGGGGGGTGCGGCCTCCACATCGGCTTCCCCGCCGGACGGCGAGGGAAGGAAATTGGATGCTATGGGACGTAGAGTCATCTCGTCGGCAGCGACGACGATTAAAGCGGCCAACGCCTTGGCTATCGTGGCTCGCTACGACAGGGAGCTCTGGTACAAGATAGCTCCCCTGCTGGATTTTCTGCCGGACGACAAGAGGGCGGAGGCCCTGGAGATCCTGCAGGAAGGTGAGGTGGCCTCGGACCACGCCATCACCGTGGCGACGGACATCGCCGACACTGGGTTCCGCCAGCTGGGCAACGGCGTTTGCCTTCGACGTCGTGGATGGCTCAAAGCTACGGACTTCCGGCAGGACGTCCAGACCAGAGTCCTGGACATGCCCTTCGACGGGAACAATCTGTTTGGGAAGACAGTGGACGATTCCCTTCAGGCCATCAAGGCGGATACTGAGACGGCCCGGGCCCTTGGAGTTCTGCAGCAACGACGGACGCCCTTTCGGAGCAGCGGAGGCAAGGGCGCCTCCAAAGGTTCCGGCGGCGGTTTGGCTTCCTACCGTCAAGCGGCCCGCTCGTCGTCGCAAGAGGCCTACAGAGGACGAGGCAAGTCTAGCGGACCCCGCCGTCGTCGCCAAGGAGGTCAAGGCGGCAAGGCCGCGTCCAAGCAGGATTGAACCGGCCGTGGGGTCGGGCCCCCACCGAAGCACCCCGGTGGGAGGCCGGCTGGCGGGCTTCGTCAGCGTGTGGGAGTCCATCTCCACCGACCGTTGGGTGCTGGACGCCCTGGCCCGGGGCCACGCGCTCGAGTTTCAAAGAAGGTGCCCGCGCGTCCCCCCCGTGGCCAGGAAAGAACTTCACGCCCCTCAACTTCTCCTGGAGGTGAAGGCGATGCTCAGGAAGGGCGCCATCGAACTCGTCCCAAAGGGGCTTCGGGGCTCCGGAGTCTACTCGAGATACTTCCTCGTGAAGAAGAAGACGGGAGGATGGCGCCCCATCCTAGACCTGCGACGTCTGAACAAGTTCATCAAGGCGCAGAAGTTCCGGATGGTCACCCTCCAGCACGTCCTGGGTCAGCTGGAGGAAGGAGACTTCCTATCGTCGTTGGATTTGGAGGATGCCTACTTCCACATTCCCATCCTAAAGGGGCACCGGAAATTCCTCAGGTTCGTGGTCCAAGGGCGTCATTACCAGTTCAAAGCCCTTCCCTTCGGACTACGGTCGGCACCCAGGGTATTCACCAAGTGCCTCGCACCGGTGGCGGCGCAGCTGCGCCGCGAGGGGATTCACGTCTACCCCTACCTGGACGACTGGCTCATCCGCGCCAAGACGAGGGAGCTCGCCGTGGTCCACACGGCAAGGACCGTCCAACTCCTCACGGACCTGGGATTCTCCGTGAACTACGCCAAATCCCACCTGGTGCCCGCGCAAGTCGCACTGTTTCTGGGAGCGAGGCTCGACAGTGTCCCTTCTGGCCTCCCCGTCGGAGGAGAGGACCAGGACCATCTTGGGCAAGGTGCAACGGATGTTGGTGGCCGACGCGGCCAAAGTGAGGTCCATCAAGTCCCTCCTCGGGATGATGTCTTCCTGCATCTACCTCATTCCCATGTGCAGGCTCCGGATGCGCCCGTTGCAAGAATTCCTGGATGCGCGCTGGATCCAGACGACGGGCAGCTTCGAGGAAAGGATCAAGCTCGACGAGAGCTTCCGACGAGCGATACGGTGGTGGGGCACCCGCGCGCATCTGACGGCGGGCATGGACTTCCAGGCCCCAGCCCACCAGGAGACTGTGACCACGGATGCCTCCCTGGAAGGGTGGGGAGCGCACACTGAAAATCTGCACGCAAGGGGACTCTGGCTCCCGACGGAGAAGTCCCTGCATATCAACGTCCTGGAGCTCCGTGCAGTGTTTTGGGCCCTCAGGTCCTTCCTTCCGTCCCTCAAGGGCAAGGTGGTGAGGATCTTCACCGACAACACCACCACCATGTTTTACATCAGGAAACAGGGCGGAACCAGGTCCCCAGCGCTGTCCAAGGAGGCGCAGGACCTGTGGCATTGGGCCGTCGCCCAAAGGATGTTTCTGGTGCCGTTTCATCTGGCAGGGATAAAAAACACCATCGCCGACTCACTCAGCAGGGAGCTGCGCTCGTGCCACGAGTAGGAACTACGGCAGGATCTAGTGGATCGCCTCTTCCGACGGTGGGGCACACCCCAGATCGACCTGTTCGCGACGGCGACGAACACCAAGTGCCGGAGGTTCGCCAGCAGGTTTCCCCAGACGAGGAGCATGGGCGATGCTTTCTCGTTCCCCTGGGAGGGCCTGTTCCTCTACGCGTTCCCTCCTTTGCCTCTGCTAATCCGGCTCATCAACCAGCTCAAGAGGTCACGGTGCAGGATGATCCTCGTCGCACCTGCGTGGCCGAGGCAGATATGGTTCCCGGACTTGCTGGACTTGTCAGCGTCCCCGCCGATCAAGCTGCCGGCGGACGCGGATCTACTCTCCAGGGAAGGAGGCGCCATCCTCCACCACGACCCGAAGTCGCTGAACTTGCAGGCCTGGCTCCTGCAGCGCTAGAGTTTGGAGGATACGACATACCGGCCGATTGCAGAGAGGTTCTTGCAAAGGCCAGGGCGTCCTCGACTCTTAAATGCTACGGACACAAATGGAAGAGGTTCTCTGTCTGGTGCCGCGCACAGAAGATTAACCCTCTACGGATTACGGCTCCCCAAGTACTGCCGTACCTGCTGACGCTGGCCAAAGCTGGTCTGGCACACGCGTCCATCAAGATTCATCTTGCTGCGATCTCCCGATACACCAGAACCACGGGCCGGACGTCCTTGTGGTCTCATCGTCTGGTGAAAGAGTTCATGAAGGGACTGTTCAGATCGTTCCCGCCGGTGAAGGCTCCGGCCCCGGCGTGGGAGCTCAACGTGGTGCTGACCAAGCTCATGGGACCTCCGTTCGAGCCTCTGCACTCGGCCCCGTTGAAGTTTCTATCGTGGAAAACAGCTTTTCTTGTGGCCATCACCTCCGCACGACGAGTGGGAGAGATCCAGGCCCTTTCCTGCAAGGCCCCGTACTTGACTTTCCACGACACGAGGGTAGTGCTCAGGACGCACCCCTCCTTCATGCCCAAGGTACCGTCGGACTTCCATCTCAACGAACCCTTGGTGTTACCTGTGTTCTTCCCGTCGCCTTCGTCGCCGGCTGAGAGGACTTTGCACTCGCTGGATGTAGCTAGAGCGCTGAAGTTCTACGTGGACCGCACGAAGGGTTTTCGGAAGACGTCACAACTCTTTGTGAACTTTGGACCTGTCAATCAGGGGAAGGCTCTCTCGAAGGCTTCCATCTCCAGATGGCTCTCCGGCTGTATCATGTGCTGTCACCGGTTGGCAAACCGACCGCTGCCTGGCCGTCCGAGAGCCCATTCCACCAGAGCGATCGCAGCTACCACGGCGTTCCTATCTGGTGTGCCCCTGCTGGACATATGCAGGGCTGCTACGTGGAGGTCGACGCACACCTTCACGAAATTCTACTGCGTCGACCGGGATTCCAGGGAGGAGTCCAGGGTCGGCCAAGCAGTGCTGCGCAACCTGTTCGCCTGAGGTGAGCCTGGTGAGGAGGTAAGATGCTTAATGTTGAGTTGATGTGATGCTTGATGTTGAGCCTTTGCCACCTCCCGTGGTTGTGCATGTGTGTACTGCTATGTATTCTTTATTCATGAGCATGTGAATCCATGCCAGACCCCATGCTGGAGAAGGAACAAGTTACTTACCTGTAACTGTTGTTCTCCAGCATGGGTCTGGCATGGATTCACATGCGAACCCTCCCGCCTACCCCTCTGCGGCTCTTCACTTGGTCATACTGCCACTTCACGTGCTTCCAAATCTGAAGATGGCTGCCAGAGGCGGTGCTTAGGTAGAGGGCAGTCATTGGCTGTGGTCAGTATGACGCAGAGACCAGTGATTGGTTGTTACTACGAAAGACAGATCAGAAACGAAACTGATACTGGTTTTTTCTTTACCGAGGATTCCCAGCCTGACGACGGGGAATATTCATGAGCATGTGAATCCATGCCAGACCCATGCTGGAGAACAACAGTTACAGGTAAGTAACTTGTTCCTTATCTCAAGAGCAAATGAGCAGTAGTAGAGATTACACAAAGGACTAAAATTACTGTGACTCAAGCAAACACTGACTCAAGGTTTCTGGTTAAAAAGTAAAAGTACATTTATTTTTAGACCATCTGTTCACAGAACACTTCACTTCTATTAAATTAAAACCACACTTCAAATACACTACACACAACCAATGTGCAGAACAATTCAAGATAAGTACCTTGGGATTTGACAGACCGGTGTGAAACAAAGCAGTTACTGTGGGTTACTACGCAATCACTTTTTGACAGTAATGACAGTTCGGTCTTACGAAAGAAAGGCGTACCCACAAGAAGAAATGTTACCATAGTCAAACACACTTAGCACATGAATTAACACAAGAGAGTTGAGGATAAAAATCATAGGCAATACTTTTGTCAAAGCAGATGGAATCAAGAGACACTTTCTAAAACCTATGAAAGTCAATAGGCCTGTGCCAGTGTCCAACGGGACAGGGCCCTGCTGTCGAGGATCACAAGGTTAGAACAGTTCACGATTCGAGAATGCCAGGAGTACTTAGATATTGTCAAAAGGGAAGCAAAAGTTATAAGAGGGAAGGAAGACAAGGGCAAGCCTTGGGTGAGGAGAAAGGGTTCACCCCAATTCCTCCAAAGTGGACACAGTACCTTATTCGTATGCAGAAAAGCTGGTGCTACGGCAGTTGTTCCTGGTAGTTCCTGCAGACTCACGGTTCCTGGCTCTTCAGTCTTGGGGACAAGGACGACGTCTGGCCAGGGATGAAGCCAGCAGCAGCAAATCAACGGTGAATAAAAGATGCGCTCCTTTAAAACGGGAGAGGCTCTTCAGATGGCTATCCGGACCACTACAGCTGTGTACAGTGATTTCGACCAAGAAGAGGATCCAATGGCTGTGGAAGGTGAGCTGGTTGATCCCATCAGACTCAGGGAAGAAGACTCCGGACTGGATCTTCTCTTGTCGTTGAAGGGTATATCGCTCAAGACTGCAGCAGGGCTTCACCGGGACTCGTGAGTTGCAGCAGTCGCCTGCTTCTCTTTGGTTCCTTGCAGTTCCAGTGGCGACTTCGACTTCCAGCCCAAGAGTCCTGCCTTTTATGCCAAAATCCCCCATTCACACAGCCTGGCTGTCAATCACTCAGCAGAGGGTTATCCGGCCCGACGACCACCTCAGCCAATCAACATAGTGCGACTTGGGTCTCCAAGGAGACCCTGAGCAGGTGGTGACTAAACCCCTCCCTCACATTCAGCCCACCTAGACACCCAGACGCCAAAGGAGGGCTTCTGGACAGAAGCCCACCAAATGTCGGCGAACAAAGGAGGCAAACCTGGTTTGCCGCGCAAAGTAAAACGCTATTTAACAAAAAAGAAATGGCGATAAAACCCGACCATAGCCAAAATAAAGTATATTTGGACAAGCGGGTTTATGTTCAAGGCTAACACAATAGCCTAAAATAGTACCACGTTTACATAGTATAATCGCGGTAGAAAGGTTAGGGTAGATACCACTGCCACCAGCCAAGTCTTAGTGCTAAGAGAGCGAAACAAGGCTGCAGGAGGTACAGACAAAAAGGTGTTGCCGTTAACCCTTTCCAATACTCCATGTAAGATGGGGTGTACTGGGTCTGTAGGTTAAATGACTACATAAAGTAAATGGCAACTTTACCTGTTTCTGGGTGACAGTAGTCAGCCCCAGAAAAATGGAGTCAGTGGGAAGTCTTGGAGACAACCCTGTGTCACTGCACTGAGGGTGCTGTGTAACGCACACAAGAAGTTGGGCTCATAGAGTGGTGTGGCTCCAGAGCGCATAATCACACAAAGTAGAAATACACATGGCCAAACACATGTAAGAGTGGGAAAAAGGTTCACACTCTTAGCAGGTGGAAAAAATAAACCCCAGAAATCCAGCAAAGCTGCTGAGGGACTCACTAGGTAAGGGAAATTAGCCATACATGAGAATTCTCCCTAACATCCGGCTGCATCACTCATTGTCACCAGTTGGCAAACCGACCGCTGCCTGGCCGTCCCAAGAGCCCATTCTACCGGAGCGATTGCTGCTACGATGGTGTTCCTGTCTGGTGTGCCCCTGCTGGACATCTGCAGGGCTGCTACATGGAGGTCTACACACACCATCACATAATTCTACTGCATCTACAGGGTTTCCAGGGAGGAGTCCAGATTTGGGCAAGCAGTGCTACGTAACCTGTTTGCTTGAAGGAGAGCCTGGTGAGAAGGAAAGAGTTGAGCCTTGCCACCTCCCATGGTTTTGTATGTATGTACTGCTATGTAGTCTTTATTCATGAGCATCCATGCCAGACCCCATGCTGGAGAAGGAACAAGTTACTTGCCTGTAACTGTTCTCCAGCATGTGTCTGGCATGGAGTCAAATGCGAACTCTCTCTCCTTGGTGATACTGCCACTTTATGTGCTACCAGATCTGAAGATGGCTGCCAGAGGGCAGTCATTCACTGGGGCAGTATGACCCAGAGCTCAGTGATTGGTTTATAGGAGAAAGATTGTTTAGAAACGAATGTGAACTTTTTTGTTCTTTTACTGAGGATTCCCGGCCTGATGGGGAATATTCATAAGCATGTGAATCCATGCCAGTCCCATGCTGGAGAACAACAGTTAGAGGTAAGTAACTTGTTCCTTTTCTATACTCTGGCGGACAGATATATAGGACAACCTATATTGTGACAGGGACAACTCTGTGGAGCTGTAGCCAAACCAGTTCGGGTAGCAGTGAAAGGCGGTTTAGGCCAAGTTCTTCAGCGGTGGTGAGCTTGTAAGGGATCCACAATGCGGTCACACAAAGGGAATCACAGATTGCACTTGCGGTGTATAAAAAGTTATTTATTGGCCATAACACACTATAAAAAATTACTACTAGCAAGTAGTTATCACACAGCACTAATAAACATAGATGCATTCACTTATACGTCATAATACATATCACAGAACTCCTGCAAAGGTTAGATTAGTATCATGCACTCAAGGTCCACAGAGAATGACCCCAAACTGAAATTGTCCAGCCCTAAATTGTCTGGGGCCTTTTTTAAAAAAACATATTTTTATTGTTTTTCATGTAAAAACCATCAACACACATTAATCCCACATAACTTCATCTTGTGTATTGATAATGTGATATAGTGTTGACACCAGTTTCTTATCACCTGGGTTGGTTATTAGGAGTTTTTCGAATGAGGTTAGGTCCCTTGTGGCACCCTGTAAGACCTGTTGTGGTAAGCCAATGTTTGATTTGTTCATATTTATACCTATCCGCCTGTGTTAGGTTCCACATTTTTTTACATTCCGTAAATGTTCTTATTTCATTGTCTTGGAACATTTCCCCGATTTTCCTGCACCCTGCGGCTTCCCATTTTTCAAAGGCCACAGATTCTTGTCCCGGTGGAAACTGGGTTTCGGCATATGGGCGTGAAGGGGGCAAGTGGCATGCTCATAGTACCCCTCCTGGCTTGTACGTCACAGGCATCTAAGGTGGTTTTCATGACCTCGCTAATGTGAAGATTCGGGTGTCTGTTGTTAGTACTTCCAAAGTAGGTCCTCCAAGGGGGTTCTGGCGACCGTCCTGTCTTGTCACCCTAATTGTTTGTTGGTCATCCCCCTGCCATTCCCTCAGGACCCACAGTTGTGCTGCTTGATAGTATTTCCTAAAGTGTGGGAGTGCCATTCCCCCTGCCCTGGTTGGTGCCGTGAAGATGGCTCGGGCAACCCTTGGGGGTTTCCTGTTCCACACATAGGTTGAGATGGCCTTTGACAGTGCTTTAAAGAGTTTGGGACTGTTATTGGGAGGGCATGGAAGTAGTACAGCACCCGGGGAAGTATGTTCATTTTCACTGATTGAATTCTGCACCACTATGAGACCCTTAGCGGGCACCAGTCTGGGGCCTTTTGACCAATAGTTGAGATAAATGTTCCACAGAATCTTTAAAGCAGTATACAATTGTGCAGCTTAGGGTCTATGGGATCCAGCGATGGATTGTTATGGTTGGGGTACAATTAAAGCGAACTACCAAAAGTAGCCCCAACTTTCAGAGGTCTTGTGCAAGCAAGAGCAAAGCCAAAATTGTTAAAATTATTTTAATCCAATTGATTTATGAGAGTATAGGGGTAGATAAGAAGCTCTGTAACTTACCCCTGCCCCCCCCCCCCCCCACCTCCCTAATACTCAGGTTCTTCCCCAGACTTGTCAGGACAAAGGAAGAGGGTCCTTCATTCACAGGGGTTTCAGGTTCTAGCTGAGCTCTGGTTGGTGTCTTTCACTATTGCATGGACTCTGGATGGAAGATTGTAGCAAAACACGATGCAGGACCCCTCTCAGGACTGAACTCTGGTCAGGTAAGCGATTTCGGACAGTGGTCACCGCAGCACGGCGACGCAAAGGGACTCGGCAGCCATGGTCAGACTTTTCCTCCTATCTCGGATCCCCTCGATGCTAGGGCGTTGAAATGTTGTAGAGGTCAGTCCCATAGGGCCACCTGAGGAATCCCCCAAGTTCCAGGTCGAAACTCGGATCAGTGACGCCGGCAGCATGTTAGCCCAAAATCAAAGCTGGTCAGCCACAGGCTGGTTCTGGGGCACTTCCGAAGGCTTTCTTTTGCAGGTCACAGAGCAGACGTTCGCAATGGATGGTCCCTCCACACCAATGGATGCAGCTCCTTCACAGGACTGGTAAAGTTAACGAGCAAGAAAGGGTTCCTCCAGGACAGCAGCAGAAGTTGGTCGCCAGGCCTCTTTCAGCCAGGTCTCGGGTTTCTTTGCAGGTCTCGTAGCTGGATGGGATTCTTGGCTCCTTCGGGTTTCTCCAGGAATGGGTGCAGGGGTCCTCTTATCCTAAAAGCCTGGTAAGAGCCAAAACTCCCAATAGCAGGCCTAGCTCACTGTTCGGCAAAGTTGGAATGCAGTACCCTCTGGGAATACTACAAACAACTAGGACTACAGGTATAGGCAACTCAACCGTTGGTAGAAACTTGTACTACACAGTTTTGGTAGCGTGTTGAGCAGCCAGGCTTATCTCAACAAGGGGATATGTGAGCTGTAGTGGAGTTACACAAAGATTCAGTTACAGGTGTTCAAATCAACTCTTGCACTCAAGGAATAGAATAGTAACACACTTCAATACTGTAAGCTCTGAATTTCTGAATCCGACAAGACTCTTTTGGGACTGCCCACAGACACAACCTACACCCACAAGTGACTTTAGTAACAAGGGTACCGGGGACATTAATATCTTACTGTTGGCATTCAGAATATTCTTAAAGTAAGTAAAAGGCAAAAGTTATTGGAACACAATTTACAAATATTCATAAGCAGGGCAAATACTTTCAGATAGCACTTAAATAGTCATTCAATTCTATAGGCTAAGCCAAAGTCAATAGGCCAAAGTCTTTGTATAGGATGAAGCACTTCAGGTAAGTAAATGGAAAAATCTTTGCACAAGTTCTTACGAGTCTTTGATAAAAAGAACTACTAAGTAGGGCCACAAGCTGATTAGACTTGTGAGTTACAGAAGTAACGAGCACTTCTGCATTAAGAGGCAAGTTCTCTTAGGCTAGTTTTATAGTACCTTAGTAAAGAAGAAAAAGATGCAGCTGAAGATTTCTGTTCCTGTGCAGCTTTGTAGATCTCACTGTTCCTGGGCCTCAGTCGTTGGGACAAGAGGGAGGACGTCAGGGGGGGGGGGGGGTGGATGGGGGACTACTGCACTGGCACCGTCAAAGCTGGCAACCAGCAAACTTTACTTTCAGTGGTTGTTTCGCGTTTCTGCTCCTTGCGGTATAGCAATAAGCTCAGTTCCTGGCTGTCAAGGTGGACTTTCCTCACATCTGAGGTCCCGCACTCCACTAAGGGGGGGTCAGGCTTGGTCAGTCCTGCTTCGTGGGAGTCCAGAGGATCTTCCAAAAGCTTTAGGCCAGGTTACAAGCAACACCCATAATCTGGTGTCCCTCTCCCTGGCACTACAGTTTCCTGCAACAACTCTGAGGAAATTCAACCAGCTCCGAGATGTGGGTCCAGGTGGCTTACTTGGGAGTTGATTGGTCCCACCAACTCAAAGGGAGAAGTCGTCCTTGCAGGACTTTTCTGGTGATGCAAACTTGGCGATTCGGACCTGCAGCAGGGCTTCACCGGGCAAACCAATGGTCCAGGAGTTGCAGCAGCTGTCCTCTTCAAGCTCTTCTTTGGTTCCTTCGTCCAGTGGTCGACACTGCCTTCCTTCTTGCCGGACAGTCAGCCAGCCAATCACCACATAGTGCATTTGGGTCTCCTAGGAGACTAAGATCGGGGAGTTTCGGGCACCTCCCTCACTTCCTGCCTACCCCAGACACTCTGGAGCCAGACACAGGTTTCACGCCTGAAGCTTGCCAAAGGCGAATGAACAAAGAGACCAAACCTGGTTTGTTGCGCAGAGAAAAACTCTAGAAGGACCTTTCCACAAAGACCTGTCAAAAAAAGACCGGGCACCATTTTAACAAGGATGGCTGGATGCCATTTTGAAAAAGATTGCTCCCGCGGTTAACGTTACCGGGTCCACGAATGGTTGCGGTAAATGCAAACCTTGGTAGTTCAAAACAAAACCACTGCCACCAGCCAGTCAATTGAGGAAAGGGTAACATAAAAGATGTTACATGAGCATTTAGACACGGGATACGAAGTAACCCCTCTGGGTTACTTAGTATCCCCTGATAGGGTGTGCTGGGTCTAGCAAGTACAATGCTAAGTAGTCTATTTCACTCTACTGTTCTGGGAAACAGTAGTTTATCCCAGAGAAGGTATTTAAACCTTGGGAAATCTAAGAGACTTCCCTGTGCCACTACACTGAAGGGGTTGTGTGACACCATTGTAAAAGATGATGCCTATGGAGTTTTAGACTCCATAACCAAAAAGAAACCGAGGCAAAATTCAAACAATACATGAGAGAGTGGGGGGGGGTCACACTTTCTCCAGGTTAAAAAAAATCAAGTCCTCCTAATCAAGCAAAGTTGCTGGGGCTCTCTAAGGTGGAGGGAATTGGCAAATGTTGGAGAATCCTCCCTAACACCCACACACCCCAGCAGTGGTCCAATCAGGACCAATGGCGAGAACACTCATGCATACCACTCGGACACACTGAAACCAGTTTGTGGATTGGGACCAGACAGTCCCAGCCCACATCCCGCCAGCAAACACACACAGCCCTTTAGTAACCTGCCAAAAGCTTTTTTCCCGGTCACTGGAATTCCTTGTAAGGGATTTTCCTGGCCTCTTTGGCCAGGAAGAAGGCCAAAGAACAAGATGGCAAAAGGACAAGCGAAAAATCTGGTGACACAGCCATATTTGGCCAGTAGCCACAGTTGGTAGCCAAACGTGGTAAACATGGTTAAGCCAACACGAAATATCCCCAAAAGTGGGAAAAGGTCACTGCTGCCACCAGCCTATGTTTTATACACACCTAGAGTAACCAAAAATCCTTTAAGTGTTCGTCTAGGGCAAAACAAAAAGTATACCCCATTGTACTGCAGTGTAAGCTGCTGTGGTAACTTATCAAGGTGCACAAGTTATACAAAGTAACCAAAAGTAGTAACACAACTAAGGGAAGCAAGCTCTCCCAGTACTGACAGCCTGAAGGACATGTCCATTTCCCAATGACATATGAGCAAAAGCCAGTACAGTGAAGCTTGACGCTTCACTGTAAAAAGTACAGTTCACATTCAAAAATAAAAGCAAAACGTTTGGGGGTTCTATAAGGATGGAAGGAAAGGTGCAGTGAAGAAAAATCTAACGACTAGGGCAGGATCCCTTGAGGCTGGGATGCTGAAATGTGCAGGGAAGAGACTTGCACCACCAGCTGGTAACCACCGAAGTTCCTGGTGCTACCACGGAACAGTAACACATCTGGAGAGGTAGCCCGTGAGAGCTTGTGGTCAGTCCACCGGCTGGTTCAGAAACACTTTCGAAGACTCAGGACGCCTGGATCCTCGTGGGCATTGAGACTTGTTAGGGTAGTTTTCCATCTTTGGGCGAAATTCGCTCCACCTGTGAGTCCCTCAGCACATTTTACTGAACTTTTTTTTTTTTCTTTTTTTTTTACTGATTCTGCTGAGTGGGTGGGAACCTTTTTCCCCCAACTCTTTCACTCTGATCATGGGAACCCTTTTGACCTATTTGATATTTCTTTGTTAACCCGTGTTATACACCAATTTTACTGTAATCTACAGTTAACTAAAGCAGCACACAGCACCTTCTATAAAGTGTTTCCAGTGGCTCTTAGAGCTTTCCTATGATTGTTTTAACTTTTCTAAGCAAACTCTTAAAGCTACCAAGGCAGGGGGATACTCTTGATCCTACGTGTTTTATTTTGCCAGATCTGCACACCCCACTTTATGTGGAGTGCTGAGGGGATCCAATGCATCCCTTTTCTCGATCTCAAGTAACTTTTTGGGGTACTGTGACAGGTCGATCTGTTTAGGCTGGTGGCAGTGTACCTTTTACAAAGCTTTTTTGTGAACTTTCATCGCATGCTGTCTTCGCAGTTGTGGTAGGAGACACAAGGCACACCATTTTCCCAAAATGGTGGCTGTTCTTTCTCTGAATGTTTTCTTTAGACCTTAGCAAGATGGCATTCCTTTCTTATGTCTTCGTCTAAGCCGATAGGTGTGTGAGGGGGTATGGGGGGGAGTGCTCTTGTCCCTTTGCCGGGCTTCCCTTGGAAAGCAATCTAGGACCGACCCTTTGAGTGACTGGCAGGACAGAAAGTGGGAAAAGTGAACCAAAACTCTCCTGTCCTTTGTCCTGCATTGTGCCATAGAGAAACCAGTTCAGACTGGTTCATTGGATACGATTGGTGGACCCAGCCAGGTTTCCTGCATAAATTCAGAGGTCCTGGAGCTGAAACAGAGTTGACCACTGGAACAGAAGTCTGAAAAACGACTGATGACGACACCAGCGACCGTCAGCCGAGTAACCCCTGCTGCCCGAGCTCCACTTCCAAGCGACTGGGAAGATCTGAAGATGAATTCCTCCCTTGTACAGGTGGGCCTAACCAGCCCCAAGAAGAACTGAATTTTGCACCATCCCTTGAAGAGCTGCGACCTCTGATTGCAGACCACTGCCTGCAATTCGCCAATACCCTGTGACCTCAGCTGCATTGTCTTCTGAAGCGCGGTTTCGCCTTAGACTTTGTGGGAATCCTAAGCCTGCAGTGATCTGATCCAACTCCCAAAAGTCCCCTCACCCGAGACCAGGACCCGAGAAGCCAAGAAGTCACCCGCGGCGACAACAGCCTCAAAAAGGCCTCCACAAGCCAGAACAGAGAAGATCCTTTGCTTGGTGTCTGTCTGCACGAGAGCTCTTGCAAGATCCACTGAAGTTATTTTCTTCTGTCACCAAGACCGAGAAACCAGTGACCGGGTCTGCTGTCTACTCGCCCCTGGAACCATCCTGCAGCAAGCATTTCTTCAACTAAAGGTACTGTCCTACCCCTGGTGCAACTTACTTGTGGGTTGTTGGATTAATCCTGGGGTCTGTAGATAGCTTTTTCTCACACCCCTACAGGTCTCCCATAAGGTTACATTGGGGTGGACCACCCATTGTACTCTAATTGTGCGCCAGGACACTGGCCCTTGGGGTAGTCCGGGAACACTCTGATTCCCTTGCCTTTGTAAGACTAACTTTACTTCCAAACAATACTATAAGAGATTCCTGCTGGACTGTGCCATACTTAACCTTTTACCCTGCTTTAGTGCTTTTCCTGCTCCTCCCCTGTGGGGCACAGTGACCCCGCTGAACACTGAGAGACTTGCATAAAATAGGATTGGACTCATTAAGATAGGCTGCACTAAAGTGTTTAAAAGTTATACAAGTTTGGAACAGTTTGCATTTATGTTTCAGAAGTTTTTTCCTTGTGATTTGTTACTAGCAGTGATATTTTAAAATTACTATGTTGGGCAAGAATTGATGTAGTAACCCTGTTGGAGAATACACAATGCTTTTCCTATTGGAGTTTTTGGCCGGCTTACAGATGTTGCACTCCACTGCAGATTTCTCCACCCCTGGCACTCGGTTACTGCAGTAGCAAAGACATACAGCCAGTTGGGGAAGGTCTTCCAGCAAAGTTATTCTCTGCGTTAGTTGGTCCCACTAACCTAAGGAAGCAGTCGTTTCGTCCGGAGCTTCTCTTGTCGATCAGAAAAATGAGTTTATTTTTTATTTGATTGGCTGAATATATCAACATTTCAAAATCATTACAAAAATCCTGTCAATAAAAAAGTAACATCTGTTCATGGGCCATGTGTACCACAATACCAAATATCATACATTATTTCAATCATCTGTGACAGCAAAAAAACCTATCTAAATTAGCCATGACATTTTTTAAAATCCATTAACAAAGGTAACAGAAAATATAAACCAAAAAGTATAATTCAAAACATAATTCATATAATGAAACCACAGTCGTTAGAAAGAATGTCCTTGTTTTGGAAGAGCTTCTTATAAATTCAAATTTAACATTTGGGATTTAAAATTGGTCACATTTGATGTGAAGATTTTAAAAATTCAGATTTAAAAATTCAGCAAATTAGAGTTAAGAGAAAAAGAATATATGCTCATAACCGTCCATTGTTCAATTTATGTAACAATAGCTTGGGATCATCTTGTTGGTATTTGAGTGGAGCTCTTGAGCTAAACTCATGGTTGAGGCAGAACTAAGTCCAGTTAGTGCATCATCACAGTTTTAACTGATAGTCTGAGGCAGGTAAATATGATTTGGCAGATCTCACTCACAGGTAGAGGACGATATATAGTGATTAAGTCCTTAAAGAACACTTTACACTTCAAAATTAAGGCAGGACATTCATAAACTATTTGCTGCAACGTTTCTCTCTGGCCTATGTCCTTACAACAGCGACAAAAATTCTGATCTTTAGAAATGAGACTGTTAGGCAGAAACCTGTGCAGTTCCCTTGGGGACCACTGCAAAAGATTTAGGACTACAGGTGTTGGCAGAAAACCCACTTGGTAGCAGTCTGTACCACCCAGATTTACCTGGTAGCTGTTGCTGAGCAGTCAGACTTCCATCAAGAAGAGTTATGCAGTATGCAAAGTATACACAATAGGCACTCAGATACAATAGCACAAGCAAACACTGACCAGACCTTTGGTATCAAGGTATATAATTATTTATTTAAAAACACACTTATTGAAACACTCCAGCACTATTATTGTAAATCACTCGAAACACAATTACTATTATTATATATACACTCCTTATACCTTATCAGACAAGTCTTAGTTAACACCACTTATTTCCAGAAAGAGGTGAGCGCTTAACTATAGGTGGCACTCCAATAAGTTAACGAAAAAGGGAGGGAAAAAGGCAGAATGTAGGAAAATACACCACACTAATACTTAGGAACTCTTAAGCAAGGCAGGAAAGTCAAAAGTTACTTGTGAGCCAAAGTCCATAGGCCGGGCCCACTCTTGGAGAGAGCAGGGCACAAATGCACCCAAGATCACACGATGACAACAGGCTTAAAAAGTCTTGCAGGAAGTTCAGAAAGGTTTTAGTTAGGCTCAGAAAAGTTTAGCCAGGGTGTCCCAGGCTAACCCAGGGTCGAAAGCTGGGGGCTAAATCTACCCCGTACAGTCGGTTACAAGGGAAGCCAGGCGGAACACGGTACCTTAGGTGGAAAGGATCCTCCAGCGGGGCAGTTGTCCCTGGCAGCGGTTGCAATTCGCTGTGTCGTCCAGAGGAAGAGAAGATCTCGATGTGGAGGAAAGATGAAGGTCGTTGCACTGCCAGGGAAGAAACCAGCCGCAGAGTTTTCCGGTTAAAGGTACTACCCTTTTGATTTGCGGTAGTGGTAAAACGTGGTATCCCAGTTGCCGGGGTGCTTGGCACAGGCAAGGCGGCCACGAGATGCTCCAGGAAGTGAAAAAGGAAGCAGACTAGTTATCCCCACCAGTCGAAGGAAGAAGACTCTCCGGGCTGGAGATCTCCTCTGTCGTTGGGAAAAGTGGTGAGGCGGTTCAGCTTCTCCCTCGTCAGATTCATAGGTCCTGTGGCGACTTCTGAAGTTCCAGTCCCCAAAGCCCTGCTTTTATGCAGAAAACCTCCATTCACTCAGCCTAGCTGTTACTTAAACATGCTAAGTGGTGAGCCGGCCGGCTCACCACTTGGGCCATTCAGGACGGAGTGCGACTTGAGTTGCCTAGGCAACTCAGACCAGGGTGCCTAAATCCCCCTCCTAAGTACCCCAGACAGAGTGGCACCACTTTGGAGGGCTTCTGTGGAGAAGCCCGCCAAAAAGTAGAACAAAGAGCTCAACTTGGGTTGGAGTCACAGAAGCGAACACAAAGGCCATTTTAGAACAGAGTTCTGGCAAAAAATACCAACCGGAGAATTAATATTAAATAAATAAACCGACGGTATGTTCGAGGCTATAGGAATTAAATAATTAAAGTTGGTAGCCTTGAACAATGGGAAATCCCATAGGGATATATTCGCGGTCGAATATAAAAAGTAGTATCCACTGCCACCAGCCAAAACTCGATCAGGGGGGACGGAGACGTGCCCCCTCGACCAACAGACCCCGGGGCAATCGAATTGCCCCGGCCAGTACGTCCACATTATGATGGTTTGTACTGGTTCTGTTCAGAATTTGAGACTTGTAAAGTCAATGGTGACTTTACATGCCCTGGGAGACAGTAGTCAGTCCCAGGGTATGGAGTCTATACTGGGGGGTCACTATGACACCCCTGTGTTACTGCACTGAGGGTGCTGTGTAACACACATCACAAAAACACATGAAGCCCTATGGAGTAAAAGACCCCATAGCCCATTAAACACATCTAGAATCAAAGAGTCACACTCAAATCATGTCCGAGAGTGAGGGTAAAAGAGTCTCACTCTTGGCAGGAGAATAAAATAAACCCCAAAAATCCAGCAAAGCTGCTGGGGGACTCACTAGGTTAGGAAATTCAGCCTAAACAGAGAATTCTCCCTAACGGAGACCTCTCCTTGCCAATATGTCGTTTGTAGGCCACCGATTTTATTGAACTCTTAAATATTGATTTCTGATATGGAGAGATGGACACTTGATCAAATCAGCCATATTGCGAGGTTTCTTGTGTCCAAACAGTTGGATTAAAATCTACGTAGGTGTTACATTTGACTTGTGTAGATATGTTTGCATCCGACAGCGTCTGTTGTGAAATTTCGCCATGTGCGCAGGAAATCGTGCAAGGATATTAGTAGATATTGAGGCACAACACAAGATATTGTTTGAGTTATCCAATAGACACTTTCTCAACAAACAGTACATTTTCCATAAAACTTGGACATACAATGATGGAGCCCCCAATTCAAACCTTATTATAGTCATCGGTGTACATTTTGGTACTTTTAATACCCGTTTCCAGAATCGGGCCTCTAGTATATCCCAGCACTTTTGTCCTCTGGGGGCCTTTGTTTCCGACCCATAAATCATGATGGGTACAACCCTCTGTTGATAAAATGTCATACTATGACTACAGGAAATTTTCCATATTTGGAAGATAAGATTTTTGCCTGTGATATAAGATTTGCTAATTTGGAGTCCAAGCTGAGCAAGTATAATTTATCATTTGTGGAACTATTTATGGAGACACCCAGATATTTGTAATGGGGTACCACCATAAGTTTAGAGTTCTGCATTGACCACGAGTATTTGTTTAATCTCAGTTTTTAGTATTTGCCACATTCTACAATTTGAGTTTTTTCTGTGTTTATCATTAAATTATTTGTTTGAGCATAGTCAACGAGTTAAAAGGTCCTGCAGACCTCTGAGTTGGAGATAAAAGGACGAGCTTGTCCGCGTAAAGTAACCACGCTATCTGTTGAGTGCCTTGCTTTGGGGGCATCGGCTGTGGTTTCTAGACATTTTTCACCCATATCTAAGATAAAAAAAATTAAAAAGGCTCGAGGCCTGTATGCAGCCTTGCTCAAAACCTAGTTTTGTACTTCGTCCAGCAAAGTTAGTCTCTGGGTTAGTTGGTCCCACTAACCCAAGGGAAGAAGTTTTTCCGTCTGGAGCTTCTCTTGTCGATCAGTAAAAGGAGTTTCAGCACAGCAGCAGGGCTTCACCGGGCAGTTCAATGGTCCAGGAGGATGCAGCAAGATTCATGCACAGCCTAGCTCTCACTCACACAGCAGAGTGGCTGTCCTGCAAGGACAGCTAGCCAATCAGGACTGGGTGCATTCAGGTAACCAAGGAGACGAAGGGCAGTGGAGTTTAGGGCACCTCCCTCACTGCCTGCCCTTCCAGACACACTGGAGCCGGAGGTGGGTTTCAGTACTGATGCCCACCAAAGGCAAAATGAACAAAGGGCTCAAACCTGATTTGGCGCGCAGAGTAAAACCTAAAAGTCTTCACAAACAAGAAAAGGCGAAAAAAGAAGACCGGGTCTATTTTGACACAATGGTCACCCATGGGTGCTATACTGCAGCTGAGGGTTCAGCCTGTTGTAGAAAAGCACAATGGTAGGAAAATTAAACCACTGCCACACGCCATTTAAAGTCGCGAGGGTAACACAATTTTGTTTACATGAGTAGGTAGGTAAAGGGGCTACTAGGTAACCCCCAGTACTCCACATCAGATGCGGTGTGCTGGACCTACAAAGAGAAAAGGTAAGTAAAGTCAATTTCACTTTACTATTCTTGGTAACTGTAGTTCACCCAAGAAAAGGTATTTAAACCTTATGAAAAATCTAAAGGATTTCTTTGTGACACTGCGCTGAAGGTGCTGTGTGTCGCCACTCAAAAAGTAGATGCCCATGGAGTTTGTCAGACTCCAAAAACAAAGAAAACCGATAATCCAAATCAGATCAAAATACATTAGAGAGAAAAAGGGATCACTCACTCAAGGATTAAAATTAAAAGTCCTAAAGTCCAGCAAAAAAGCTGGGGGTCTCGAAGGTTGACGGAAATTGGCACAGAAATTGGAATTCTCCCTTACATACTATTATTCAAAGAATACTCCAAAGTTGACTTGTATTATCTTACTCTTTCCAAAGTACTTAACTCACTTTTTGAATTATCACCTCTGCCTTAGTGTATATAATAAATGCCTATTAGTTATATAACTTAAGTGTATTGATGTTTTCTTGGTCAAAGTGTATGCTCTGAGTTCATTGTACCTTACTACAGCCCTCCTCCCTCATAGGACTAAGCCCGGCTACTCACCATTCCACCAAAACATTGTGTGGTTCAGGCTTAAACTAATAAGTGTAACCCTGTTCACCTAGGGAGATTGGTTTCAAGCAATCTTGATCGCCCCGGTTTGGGCGAGGAGAACATGGTACTCGGACCTCCTGGATTTGGACATCTGTCCACCTCTCCAGTTGCCATGACTGCTTTGTCTTTGTTCAAAAGGTTTCTGGATCCTTCTTTACAATCCTTGTTATGGCCCAATTGCTTAAGGGTCTTGTGAATAAGTTTCCACCTGTCCCATTTGTTCTCCCAGACTGGGACCTTAATCTGGTTCTCACTTTTCTCATGGTGGCTCCCTCTTGTTCCATGTGTTTACTAACTTTGAAAAGTACTTTTTTGGTGGCCATTACATCTACCATACAAGTCAGTGGCCCAGCCTGGCAACCACTCTCCCTGCTTCTTCAACAAGGTTTCTCTGAAAGTTCGACTGGGGTTCTTACCCAAAGTGGTCCCAGAGTTCCATCTGTTGATCTACCAGTTTTCTCCCCTCCTCTGCATCCCTCCAAAGAGAAGCGGTTTAATAGGCTAGATCCAAAAAGGGCTCTTATCTTTTATGTTGCGAGAACGAGAGTTTGGGAAGGCAGACCAACTGTTTGTAGCCTGCTCCATGTCAAGTAAGGGTTTGGCTGTCCCTAAGCAGACGATCGCTGGGTGGATCATGCCCTGAATTTCAGAATGCTAATAGAATTACAGACACAGGACAGACCTTTTTGTTTGGACATCTTAACACTGAACAGATTCATTAGTGGTAGGAGGTAGGATAATTCTCCTAGATTAGGGATGGTGAGGTATTTTCCAACCCCTATTTTTGTTAATAAAAGTTTCTAACTACGAACATGTCTCCTCTGTCTCTCATTCCTGGCTCCTCACATTTGAAAATCTGCCACCAAATAGTATGTCACCCACATCCAGGTACATGAGAGTACTGACACAAGACACAAAATAGGGTACTTGTCCCCTGATCCAGAGTGTCTTCTGGTCTCCCTGGCACATCTCTCTGTGGACATCACTTTGCCTCTTAATTATGTTTCAGATTAGGGTTCATTGGTATAAGTATATACAAGATGCTTGTTTAGGAGAATTCTCATAAATGTGCTAATTCCCTTCACCTTAGAGACCCCCAGCAACTTTGCTGGATTAAGAGGACTTGATTTTTTTTTTAACCTTGCTAGTGTGAGCCTTTTTCCCACTAGTATTTTGATGTGTGTTTTACTCTTGTGTTCTTTAATTATGGTGTTTCAAGATAACTCAATAGGCATCATCTTTTCACGTGTGTTAGACAGCACCCTCAGTGCAGTAACACAGGGAAACCTTTCTAGGCTCTCCCAAGGTTTACATACCTTCTCTGGGAAAGTTAAATTGACTTTACTAGTCTTTTTAAATTCGTAGACCCAGCACACACTATCTTACAATAGAGTGCTGGAGGGGTTACCTAGTATCCCCTGTGTCTAGAAACTCATGTAGCAGTCAAATGCTACCCTTTCCTATCGAAATGGCTGGTGGCAGTGGTTTTACAACGAACTACCATGATTTTGCCCAACCGCGAACACCGGTAGCTAAAAATCGCCAGAGCCATGTTTTTCAAGATGGCGCCTAAGCCCCCTTTGTTTTTTTGACATTTCTTCTTGGAAAGGTCCTTCTAGAGTTTGTCTCCGAGCGCCAAACTAGGTTTGGTCCCTTTTGTTTCTATGCCCTTGTCGGGCTTCAGGACTGAAGACTGCCTCTGGCGCCTGAGTATCTGGGGTGGGCAGGAAGGTGAGGGAGGTGCCCGAACCTCCCAATGCTTAGTCTCCTAGGAGACCCAAATGTACTCTGGCGTGATTGGCTGGCTGACTGTCCGGCAAGGACAGCCACCCTGCTGGGTGACTGACAGAGAACTGAATAGTGAGAAAACGGTTTAAAAGGCGATTTTCTTGGCTTGGAATATAGAGTTGACCACTGGAACTAAAGAACCGAAGACAAGCTTGAAGAGGGCGGCTGCTGCTGCAACTACTGGACCGTTGGTTTGCTCGATGGAGCCCTGCTGCAGGTCCGAATCGCCAAGTTCATCTCGACAGAGAAGCCCCTTCAAGCACAACTTCTTCCTTTGACTTGGTAGGACCAATCGACTCGTAATCCACCTGGATACGATTCTCGGAGCTGGTTAGGATTAACCAGTGAGAAGGACACCAGCTTGCATGCTTGAAAAACAGCAACCAGTGTTGAAGATTTGCCAAGTTGTCAGCTTTGTTACCCCTCCCCATGTAGTGCAGGAGTCCCCCCGACGTCCTCCCTCTTGTCCCCACGACTGAGGCTCAGGAACAGCGAGATCTGCAGAAACTGCCAGGAACGGAAGTCTTCAGCTGCATCTTTTTCTTCAATATAAGGTACTGTGAAAACCCGACCGAGACAACTTACCTCTCACTGCGAAAGTTTGTGGAACTTTGGCAACTTGCAGGCCTATTCAGCTTGTGACCCGACATACAAACCTTTCTTCCGTGAACTACTTCTAAGAACTGTGGCAAAGACTTTTCCGTTTTAAATACCAGAACTGATTTTACTTGTACAAGACACTAGCCTATTGACGTTGGCCTGCCTATTGCATTGAATCAACTCCTCTGGTGAACTCAAATTATTTGCACTGTTTTAAAGTAACTGTAATATTTGTTTTATCAATGTATGCCTTTTTGCTCCTACTTCAATGCTATTTGGCTCCAACTTCACGGGAGCGCAACTGCTTAGTAATCGGTATTGTAGTTTTTATTTTTATGTAATATTTGTTACCTCATTTGGTGAAAGCTTTATAAATTATTGTGCAATAAATGAATAAGTGTTTTACCAAGAAAGCTTGAGTAAAAGTGTCTATCTGAATAGTTGTCATTTTAGACCCTTGTGTAACACCCTTACAAGCTCACATTCCCTCTTGAGATTAGCCTGCTACACAGCTCGCTACTAAAAACTGTGCTGTACAGACTTATACTAATGTTTGGTTTTGCTTACACCTGTAGTCCTAGTTGTGTGTAGTGGTCCCAGATGGTACTGCATACAAACTTTGCCGAACAGTGATGGAAAAACTTGCAATAGTTGCAGTTTAGTACTTTAAACCTCACTCAAGTAATCTATTCTTCTGATGGCAATTAACAAGTTAGGAGAAATCAGAGTTTTATAAATTTACTAATGTTTACTTTCAGGGTATCTTTCTTAAAGTTGTTACCATGTGAAGCTACCTGAATCTAAATCCTTTTTTTTTTTTAAATGTGAATTTGCAGTAATTCTTTTTTGCCTAATTTTCTTTTGTTTGCAGCGCTCATGACCTATCACGATGGGATATGTTTGGCAGTAACTACAAGCTGTTGAAAATAGGCATTGAAAACGGTGACATGCCAGAACAGGTTTGTCCACAAGTTGGAGCACTCACTTTAGCATTCCTTGTTTAGTGTTGAATGTGATATCAATATTTGTTACTTTCTTTCCAGATTGTTACTCATGCTTTGCAGTGCACCCATTATGTTATACTTTGGCAATTAGCAAAAATTTCAGAAAGTGGGTCCACAAAGGTAAGTTTCATGTTAAACAATTTCACATGTATATAACACTTGTTATACTATTTCCAGTTTCACTTTATTCACATCAGTTGAACAATGCTAATGTAATTATCAACCTGCATATGACAGAATTTCCCTTGTCCCGCCTCTGATTACTATAAATTATAAAATATTTTGCAATACAGCGTTTTCTCTGAAATATAAACATGCAGTCTAAATTTGTCATTTCCTTTTGTTCTTCGCTTTGAATCTCACATAGCAAGATCATAGCACATAGTGTATATTTTCCATGAAACACAGTTTTCAGTCCTGCTCTTCAACATATCAGACGCTCCCGTGTTTTTGATATAACTGTTTGTTTTGGTGGCCATTCACATTTTCCCTATGTGGTCGACTGGCTCATTGGAACATGCTCCCAGGAATCTGTCTGTCCACCTGTCCCAAACTACCCATCTGCTGCCCTGCCTTTCTTCCCCTTAACTTAAAAAAATCCCAGGTCACCCCTTCCCAGATACTCTGGTTCATTGCAGTGGTTCTGGGTAAACATTCAGGTGGGGGAGCGGATGGGGGGAGGACGTTCTATCTGAGGGGCCATGTAACCAACTATGTCCAGATTGTAAGAATTGTACAGTCCTGAAACTGGGTTGTAGCCCTGCCTTTGTTAATCTTCTGGCTGTCATGTGAACCTCGATCATTCTAGCTACAGAGGCCCGGTGGCATATGTTGGGCAAGAATGAATGTAGTAACCCTGTGGGAGACTACTCCAGCCTTGTCCTCTTGGCAATAGGTAACCCAACCTTTGGTATAGGCCTGTACTTAAACAGGTTGGTAGAGTGACTGAGCAGCCAGGCTCATCTCAAGAGGGGGTTAATGTGAGCTGTAGAAGTGTGGCATAGAGATTAACAGTGACAAGTATTCAAATAACACTTATACTCAAGGTTTCTTATTAAAATAATTATTTATTAATTTAAGTCAGTTTAAAAGTAAGCCTTCTTTAAAAAGGGCAATATGCAACAATAAAACGCACTTCAAAAATACACTCCTTCGGTTTCAGTTAAGTAGATACCCTTTTGGTATGTGTCGCACACATTTCCTACACCCTGAGGTGACTTCAATAGCTAGGACACTGTGGACATCAATATATCACATTAACACTTAATGCAATACTGGAGTTATATGAAAAAAGGAAAAGGTTAGTGACAAAGGTTAACAAGTTCTCAGAACAGGTAAGTACTTTAGAATCCCCCAGTGAAGTATAGGTTAACCCTTTCCCAGCAATAAAAGTAACTTCCCCAGCATGGGGTCTGGCATGGATTCACATGCTCATGAATATTCCCTGTCAAGCTGGGAATCCTCGGTAAAAGAAAAAATCAGTTTCGTTTCTGAACTGTCTTTCTCCTAATAACCAATCACTGGTCTCTGGGTCATACTGCCCCCAGCCAATGACTGCCCTCTACCTAAGCCCCTTCTCAGGCAGCCATCTTCAGATTTTTACCGCACGCTCAAGTGTTGGGAATCCTCGTGCTTGGCTCTCGAGCTTTTAATGCGTATTGCATTTTTTGAAATTTTTTTTGTCAAATCGAACCTCAACCTCCACCGATTCTTCTTCTGATTAACGGGGACCAGTTTCAGAAAGGACTACACCCCTCAAGGATGAATTTTCATCGAATTTCACTTCTTGGAGGATTCCAGAAGGTCTTTGAGGCCTACCCCACGTGGACATGGCCAAACACAGACTCAACGCCGGTTGGATCCAAGTTATTTAGGATCTGCCCAGGATGTGGACTACAGAACGTCTTTAAGGAGGATGAGCACTCCCAGTTCCTCTACTGCCTGCACGCCGACAAGTCACATGTGGAGGAGGACTGTGCGTTCTGCAAGGACATGTCCGCCCGCACCATGAAGGACCGTCGCAAATGGCTTGCTGACTGGCAAGAGGTGAAAAGCCTTGCGGGAGTTGAGCCCCAGAAGTCTGAGCAGTCTTCTAAGACCTTTGAGGGCTCTCCAGCGACAGGGGCCCAACATAAGGCAAAGCACTGCGAGTCTGCGGGCACCGGCAGCATCACCGACAGTCAACCACGAGCCAACGCTCCAGCTCGACTAAAAGGAAGTCGGAAAACCCGGGTAAGCTTCGGCAGAAGCCCCGGTCGACCCCGACGGAGAAAGCCAAGGGGGAGCGAGGCGGTGACCCTCACCCCGCAGTGAAGGCCTCAGACGCACCAAAGGTCATGAAGGCGAAACCTGCAGAGGCGGCCCAGGTGGAGATCACCTCAAAGCCAAGCGTTTCCCTGCCCTCCCGGAATGAATAGTCTTTCCTGCCCATCAAAAAGACCCCTGTGAAACCCCTGGCAGAGAAGAGGGTTTGGGGTGCAATAGTCGTAATGCACTTAGTTATCTCCTCCGAGGATGAGCTTGCGGGCTTCAAGTCAGTCTTGGACAAGAGATTAGTCGAGGTCAGGTCCTACGGGATGGACCCTGACGAGGCGGACGTGGAGAGCGACGGAGGAGCCAACGAGGAACGGCAGAACGGCGAGGAACCGGACACCACGCCGCTGCTGACGCACCCGTCGCAACCACCGATGGAAATGTTGGAGGACATCTTGCTGGCCCTGCACACCCTGTGTTCAGAAATAAGAACAAGGATGCCTTTGCCTCCGGCTGACGATCCAGCGGGGCCTGGACCGTTGGGAAGCCATTCAACCAAGTGGAGGAGAGTCCATCAGCCCCCACCCTTCCATCCTTCACCTCCATCCCCTCCTCCGAGGGACGAGACGGAGACGACGGGGACGGACGACGGCGGCGATGGGGCAGATCTCGCGTCGTCCCCACCCCGAGCTTCTCTTCCCGACTAAATTGGCTCATTTCACACCATGATCGCTAGGGCCTCTGAGCTTTTGCAGCTATGCCCCGAGGAGCAGGAGGGTGATTCCTTTATCAGCAAAGTGGAAGACCGTGCTCTCGGTCCCGCTGTTGGACGACATCTGGGACGAGGGGCTGGCCCTCCTGAAGAACCCAGCCTCGGCCCTGGCGAAGAGAGACCGGTACGAGAAAAAGTACTGGGTCCCAGATTCAGCATCAATGTGCCTCAGAGCGCAGCCGTCACCGGACTTGGTGGTCTCCTCGGCTGCCTAGAAGAAATCAGCTGGAATGACGGCGTCGATTTCCACTTCCCTGCCGGACGGCGAGGGGAAGAAGCTGGATACCACGGGACATCAGGTCATTTCGTCAGTGGCGACGACCATTAAGGTGGCCAACGCTCTCGCTAATGTGGTTTAATATCGCCCCCCTCCTGGGCTTCCTCCCAGACAAGAGGGCAGAGGCCCTGGAAATCTTACAGGAAGGTGAGGTGGCCACAGACATCGCCGACACCGGCTTCTGTCAGATGGGCAACAGCATTTGCCTTCGCCGGCGCAGCTTGCTCAGGGCCACCGACTTCCGTCAGGACGTTCAGATGAGGGTACTGGACATGCCCTTCGACGGGAACAATTTGTTCGGCAAGGCAGTAGACGAGTCGCTGCAGGCCATCAAGGCGGACACCGAGACGGTCCGTCCCTTGGGCACGCTCCATCAACAACGGCCGTCCTTTCGGGGCTCCGGAGGCAAGTCGCTTCCAAAGGATTTGTCGCTGAGGGGGCAAGGCCTCGGCTAAGCAGGACTGAACCGGCCGTGACGTCGGGCCCCCACTGAGCACCCCGGTGGGAGGCCGGCTGGCGAAATTCATCAGCATGTGGGAATCCATCTCCATCTCCAGCGACCATTGGGTGCTGGACGCCCTTGCCCACGGACACACTTTGGAGTCCCAAAGGAGGTGCCCAGACCTTCCACCGGTGGTAAGGAAGGAAAATCATATCCCACAACTACTTCTGGAGGTACGAGCGATGCTGGCTAAGGGCACGATAGAGGCTTTGGAGTATACTCGCGGTACTTCCTCGTCAGAAAGAAGACCGGCCTCTCGCGGCCTATCCTGGACCTCCACCGCCTCAACAGGTACATTAAATCCCAAAAATTCCGGATGGTCACCCTTCAGCACGTGCTGGGACAGCTGGAAGAAGGGGACTTCCTGTCGTCGCTTCACCTGGAAGATGCATACTTCCACATCCCCATACACAAAGGACATCAGAAGTTTCTACGCTTCGTGGTCCAGGGGCGTCATCAGTTCAGGGCACTGCCCTTTGGTTTGAAGTCGGCACCAAGGGTCTTCACCAAGTGCCTGGCATTGGTGGCGGCGTGGCTGCCCCTGCAGGGGATCCACGTCTACCCCCATCTGGACGATTGGCTCATCCAAGCGAAGTCAAGGGAACTCGCCGTCGACCACACGGCGAGGACCGTTGGCCTGCTCACGGAACTGGGGTTCTCGATTAACTTTGCGAAGTCCTGCTTGGTGCCATCGCAGGACGCCCTGTTCCTAGGGGCCAGGCTCAACACGGTGGCGCGGCTGGCTTCACCGTTGGAGGATAGGATAAAGGCCCTCCTGGCCAAGGTACAACGGCTGTTGACCATGGAAGTTGCCAGGGTGAGGTCCATCAAGTCCCTGCTCTGCATGATGTCTTCATGCATCTACCTCGTGTGACTGTGCAGGATGCGGATGCGGCCGCTGCAGGAGTTCCTCGACGCCCGGTAGATACAAGTGGCGGGAAGCTTCGAAGACAAGATCTCCCTCAACTCTACTTTCCGTCAAGCTATCCAGTGGTGGGGCACCCGCGCGCACCTCGCAGGGCATGGACTTCCAGACCCCAGCGCGTCAGGAGAGAGTGACGAGAGACGCCTCCCTAGAGGGATGGGGCACGCACACTGGAGATCTCCACGCAAGAGGCCTTTGGCTCCCGGAGGAGAGGTCACTGCACAGGAGCTTTGGGCCGTGTTCTGGGCGCTCAGGTTCTTCCTTCCGTCCCTCAAGGGCAAAGTGGTAAGGGTCTTCACCGACAACATCACCACAATGTTCTACATCTGGAAGCAGGGGGGCACCAGATCCCCAGCTCTCTCCAAGGAAGCACAGGGTCTGTGCACTGGGCCGTCGCCCAGGGGATGTTCCGGGTACCTTTTCACCTGGCAGGAGTAAAGAACACTGTTGCCAACTCACTCAGCAGGGAGCTGCGCTCCTGCCACGGATGGGAGCTTCGGCAAGATCAAGTAGATCTCCTATTTCGATGATGGGGCAGGCCCCAGATCGTTCTGTTCGCGTCAGCGATGAACACCAAGTGCCGGAGGTTCGCCAGCAGATTTCCCCAGCCTGGGAGCATGGGGGGATGGATGTGTTCTCCTTCTCCTGGAATGGCCTGTTCCTCTATGCGTTCCCTCCGTTGCTCCTGTGATTCATCAGTCAACTCAGACGGTCCCGGTGCAGGATGATCCTCAACGCACCAGCGTGGCAGAGGCAGATATTGTTCCCGGACCTTCTGGACATGTCAGCGTCCCCTCCAGTCAAGCTGCCGATGGACGTGGATCTTCTCGCCAGGGAAGGAGGCGCGATCCTGCATCACGACCCAGGATCGCTGAACCTGCAGGCCTGTCACCTGCAGCCCTAGAGGTTGGAGGCTGCGATATCCCGGCGGACTGCAAGGAGGTGCTTGCCAAGGCCAGGGCTTACTCGACTCTCAAGTGCTATGGACACAAATGCAAGAGGTTCTCTGTCTGGTGCTGTGCACAGAAGATCAACCCTCTACGGATTACGGCCCCTCAAGTGCTGCCGTACTTGCTGTCGCTGGCCAGGGCAGGGCTGGCACATGCCTCCATCAAAATTCATCTGGCGGCTATCTCCCACTACACCAGAACTCTGGGGCGGTCGTTGCTGTGGTCCCACCTCCTGGTGAAGGAGTTCATGAAAGGACTGTTCTCCAGCATGGGGTCTGGCATGGATTCACATGCTCATGAATATTCCCCGTCGTCAGGCTGGGAATCCTCGGTAAAGAAAAAACCAGTATCAGTTTCGTTTCTGATCTGTCTTTCGTAGTAGTAACCAATCACTGGTCTCTGCGTCATACTGACCACAGCCAATGACTGCCCTCTACCTAAGCACCGCCTCTGGCAGCCACCTTCAGATTTTTACCGCACGTTCATGTGTTGGGATCCTCGTGCTATTGCTCTCGAGCGTTAGTGCTATTTTTTCACGTTTTTTGCTCAAAAACTTTGTTTTTTCGGTCAAAAGAGCCTCAAGCTCCACCGACTCTCCATCCGACCAACGGGGACCCGTGTCGGATTCGTCTGCGCCCCTCAAGGGTGAAGATTTCGTCGAGCTACGCTTTTTGGAGGACTCCAGAAGCTTCTCAGGCCCGGACATGGCCCAGGAGAAGGGAAGCTCGACGCCCGGAAAGCTGTTCAGGGTCTGCCCTGGATGCCAGCTGCAGAACGTCTTTAAGGAGGACGAACACTCCTTTTGTCTCTACTGCTTACATGAGGACAAGACGCACGTGGAGAAGGACTGTGCGTTTTGCGGCAATATGTCGGAGCGGACCATGAAGGACCGCCATCAACGTCTCGCCAACTGGCTGGAAGGGAAGAGCCCGTCCGGCGAGAAGAAGAGGAAGAAATCCGAGCGGTCTTCTAAGACCTTTGAGGACGCCCCGGCGACGGGGGTCCAACACAAGGCCAAGCACAGCGAGTCCGCTGGCACCGGGAGCGCCGAACGGTCGGGCTCTACGGGCGCCAGGCAGGGCGCACCCTCCCCGGCACCTTCAGCCACGAGCCAACGCTCTGGGTCGGGTAAGAGGAAGGGCGAGCACCCGGCAAAGCTCCTGGAGAGGCCCCGGTCGAGCTCGAAGGCCCCATCGTAGGGGGAGCGAGGCAGTGTCCCCCCCTCAAGGATAAGGCGGTGAGCGCACCTAAGGTGGTGAAGGCCTTAATCCATCCGGCCAAGCCCTCTATCGATACTGTCGCGGCGACCCTGGCTCAGCCTGTGGAGGCTACACCAGTGGTGGCGACCTCGGGGCTCAGTCTCCCTGCCACCTCGGAGGGAGTCCTCTTTTGTGCCCATCGATAGGACCCCCGTGAAATCCCCGGCGGGGAAGAAAAAGAGGGGGCAGGGCGTCGTCGTAGATTCGGCTTCAACCTCGGAGGAAGAGCTGATCGAGGTCTTAAGCCACGGCCTTGGCGTGGAAGAAGACCGGCCCGTCGGTATGGATCCCGACGCAGGTGACGACGACATCGTCGAGGGTGCCGACGGGGCCCCTGATCGCCCGTCGGATTCCCCTCTGCCAGCGCCGCAAGACAACTCGACGGCCATTTTGTTGGCTATACAGTCCTTATGCTCAGAGATAAGGACGAGACTACCGTTGCCGACGGAGGAACCTCTCCCGTCGGGGGATCCTGAACCGGGACCTTCTGGTGTTCTCCCGCCCAAGAAAAGGAGGATTCACCCTCCACCTCCTTTTCAGCCGTCGCGCACCGTCCAGCCCTCCTCCCCGTCCACCCGAGGGGATGATACGGGACTGACACGGCAGCGACGGGTACGGACGACGAGGTATACGACGAGGATCTACCGTCGTCACCTCCCACCAGGGCTTCTCCGCCCGACCAGATTGGTTCGTTCCACTCCATGATCACCAGGGCATCCGAGCTTTTCCAACTCTGCCCTGAGGAGAAGAAAAAGGAAGGATTCCTTTATCAACGGCGCGAGGCCAAGAGGAAGACGGTCCTCGCGGTGCCTCTACTGGACGACATTTGGGATGAGGGCCTCACCCTCCTCAAGAACCCTTCCACTACGCCAGCTAGAAGAGACCGGTACGAGAAGAAGTACCGGGTCCCGGACGCGGCCCCCCTGTGCCTCCGGGCGCAGCCCACCCCGGACTCGTCGTCTCCGCGGCGGCCAGGAAGAAAGCGGGGGGGGGGGGGGTGCGGCCTCCACATCGACTTCCCCACCGGACACTATGGGACGCAGGGTCATCTCGTCTGCAGCGACGACGATTAAAGCGGCCAACGCCTTGGCTATCGTGGCCCGCTACGACAGGGAGCTATGGTACAAACTGGCTCCCCTGCTGGACTTCCTACCGGACGACAAGAGGGCGGATGCCCTGGAGATCCTACAGGAAGGTGAGGTGGCGTCGGACCACGCCATCACTATTGCGACGGACATCGCCGACACTGGGTTTCGCCAGTTGGGCAACGGCGTGTGCCTTAGGCGGCGTGGATGGCTCAAGGCTACGGACTTCCGTCAAGACGTACAGACCAGAGTCCTGGACATGCCGTTCGATGGGAACAACCTGTTTGGGAAAACATTGGACGATTCCCTTCAGGCCGTTAAAGCGGACACTGAGACGGCCCGGGCCCTTGGGGTTCTGCAGCAATGACGGACGCCCTTTCGTAGCAGCGGAGGCAAGGGCGCCGCCAAAGGTTCCGGCGGCAGTTTCTCCACCTACCGCCAAGCGGCCCGCTCGTCGTCTCAGGAGGCCTACAGAGGACGAGGCAAGTCTGGCGGACCCCGCCGTCGTCGCCAAGGAGGTCAAGGCGGCAAAGCCTCGTCGAAACAGGATTGAACCGACCGTGGGGTCGGGCCCCCACCGATGCACCCCGGTGGGAGGCCGGCTGGCGAGCTTAGTCAGCGTGTGGGAGTCCATCTCCACCGACCGTTGGGTGCTGGACGCCTTAGCCCGGGGCCACGCGCTCGAGTTTCAAAGAAGGTGCCCGCGCGTCCCCCCCGTGGCCAGGAAAGAGCTTCACGTCCCTCAGCTTCTCCTGGAGGTAAGGGCGATGCTCAGGAAGGGCGCCATCGAACTCGTCCCAAAGAGGCTTCGGGGCTCCGGAGTTTACTCGAGATACTTCCTCGTGAAGAAGAAGACTGGAAGATGGCGCCCCATCCTAGACCTGTGACGTCTGAACAAATTCATCAAGGCGCAGAAGTTCCAGATGGTCACCCTCCAGCACGTCCTGGGTCAGCTGGAGGCAGGAGACTTCCTGTCGTAGTTGGATTTGGAGGATGCCTACTTCCATATTCCCATCCTAAAGGGGCACCGAAAATTCCTCAGGTTTGTGGTCCAAGGGCGTCACTACCAGTTCAAAGCCCTCCCCTTCGGACTACGGTCGGCACCCAGGGTATTCACCAAGTGCCTTGCACCGGTGGCGGCGCAGCTGCGCCGCGAGGGGATCCACGTCTACCCCTACCTGGACGACTGGCTCATCCGAGCCAAGACGAGGGAGCTCGCCGTGGAGCACACGGCAAGGACCGTCCAACTTCTCACGGACCTGGGATTCTCCGTGAACTACGCCAAGTCCCACCTGGTACCCGCGCAAAACGCACTGTTTCTGGGAGCGAAGCTCGACAGTGTCCCTTCTGGCCTCCCTGTCGGAGGAAAGGACCAGGTCCATCCTGGGCAAGGTACAGCGGATGTTGGTTTCCGACGCGGCCAAGGTGAGGTCCATCAAGTCCCTCCTCGGAATGTCTTCTTGCATCTACCTCATTCCCATGTGCAGGCTCCGGATGCGCCCGTTGCAGGAGTTCCTGGACGCGCGCTGGATCCAAACGACGGGCGGCTTCGAGGAGAGGATCACACTCGACGAGAGTTTCCGCCGAGCGGTCCGGTGGTGGGGCACCCGCGCACATCTGACGGCGGGCATGGACTTCCAGACCCCAGACCACCAGGAGACAGTGACCACGGATGCCTCCCTGGAAGGGTGGGGAGCGCACACCGAAAATCTGCACGTGAGAGGCCTTTGGCTCCCGACGGAGAAGTCCCTCCATATCCAAGTCCTGGGGTTCCGTGCAGTGTTCTGGGCCCTCAGGTCCTTCCTTCCGTCCCTCAAGGGCAAGGTGGTGAGGATCTTCACCGACAACACCACCACCATGTTCTACATCAGGAAACGGGGCGGAACCAGGTCCCCAGCACTGTCCAAGGAGGCGCAGGACCTGTGGCATTGGGCCGTCGCCCAAAGAATGTTTCTGGTGCTGTTTCATCTGGCAGGGATAAAAAACACCATCGCCGACTCACTCAGCAGGGAGCTGCGCTCGTGCCACGAGTGGGAACTACGGCAGGATCTAGTGGATCGCCTCTTCCGACGGTGGGGCACACCCCAGATCGACCTGTTCGCGATGGCGACGAACTCCAAGTGCCGGAGGTTCGCCAGCAGGTTTCCCCAGGCGAGGAGCATGGGCGATGCTTTCTCGTTCCCCTGGGAGGGCCTGTTCCTCTACGCGTTCCCTCCTTTGCCACTGCTAATCCGGCTCGTCAACCAGCTCAAGAGGTCACGGTGCAGGATGATCCTCGTCGCACCTGCGTGGCCGAGGCAGATATGGTTCCCGGACCTTCTGGACTTGTCAACGTCCCCGCCAATCAAGCTGCCGGTGGACGCGGATCTACTCTCCAGGGAAGGAGGCGCCATCCTCCACCACGACCCGAAATCGCTGAACTTGCAGGCCTGGCTCCTGCAGCGCTAGAGTTTGGAGGATACGACATACCGGCCGACTGCAGAGAGGTTCTTGCAAAGGCCAGGGCGTCCTCGACTCTTAAATGCTACGGACACAAATGGAAGAGGTTCTCTGTCTGGTGCCACGCACAGAAGATTAACCCTCTACGGATTACGGCTCCCCGGATACTGCCGTACCTGCTGACGCTGGCCAAAGCTGGACTGGCACACGCGTCCATCAAGATTCATCTTGCTGCGATCTCCCGATACACCAGAACCACGGGGCGGACGTCCTTGTGGTCTCATCGTCTGGTGAAAGAGTTCATGAAGGGACTGTTCAGATCGTTCCCGCCGGTGAAGGCTCCAGCCCCGGCGTGGGAGCTCAACGTGGTGCTGACCAAGCTCATGGGACCTCCGTTCGAGCCTCTGCACTCGGCCCCGTTGAAGTTTCTGTCGTGGAAAACAGCGTTTCTTGTGGCCATCACCTCCGCACGACGGGTGGGAGAGATCCAGGCCCTTTCCTGCAAGGCCCCGTACTTGACTTTTCACGACACGAGGGTAGTGCTCAGGACGCACCCATCCTTCATGCCCAAGGTACCGTCGGACTTCCATCTCAACGAACCCTTGGTGTTGCCTGTGTTCTTCCCGTCGCCTTCGTCGCCGGCTGAGAGGACTTTGCACTTGCTGGATGTGGCTAGAGCGCTGAAGTTCTACGTGGACCGCACGAAGTGTTTTCGGAAGACGTCACAACTCTTTGTGAACTTTGGACTTGTCAATCAGGGGAAGGCTCTCTCGAAGGCTTCCATTTCCAGATGGCTCTCCGGTTGTATCATGTACTGTCATCGGTTGGCAAACCGACCGCTGCCTGGCCGTCCGAGAGCCCATTCCACCAGAGCGATCGCAGCTACCACGGCGTTCCTTTCTGGTGTGCCCCTGCTGGACATATGTAGGGCTGCTAAGTGGAGGTCGACGCACACCTTCACGAAATTCTACTGCGTCGATCGGGATTCCAGGGAGGAGTCCAGGGTCGGCCAAGCAGTGCTGCGCAACCTGTTCGCCTGAGGTGAGCCTGGTGAGGAGGTAAGATGCTTAATGTTGAGTTTGATGTAATGCTTAATGTTGAGCCTTTGCCACCTCCCGTGGTTGTGCATGTGTGTACTGCTATGTATTCTTTATTCATTAGAATGTGAATCCATGCCAGACCCCATGCTGGAGAAGGAACAAGTTACTTACCTGTAACTGTTGTTCTCCAGCATGGGTCTGGCATGGATTCACATGCGAACCCTCCCACCTACCCCTCTGCGGCTCTTCACTTGGTCATACTGCCACTTCACGTGCTTCCAAATCTGAAGATGGCTGCCAGAGGCGGTGCTTAGGTAGAGGGTAGTCATTGGCTGTGGTCAGTATGACGCAGAGACCAGTGATTGGTTACTACTACGAAAGACAGATCAGAAACGAAACTGATACTGTTTTTTCTTTACCGAGGATTCCCAGCCTGACGACGGGGAATATTCATGAGCATGTGAATCCATGCCAGACCCATGCTGGAGAACAACAGTTACAGGTAAGTAACTTGTTCTTTCCGCTCGTTCCCGCCTGTGAAGGCTTCGTCCCTGGTGTGGGAGCTCAATGTGGTGCTGACCAGGCTCATGGGCCTGCCATTTGAGCCTTTGCATTCAGCTCTGCTGAAATTTCTATCGTGGAAGACAGTGTTTCTTGTGGCCATCACCTCTGCACGACGAGTGGGAGAGATCCAGGCCCTCTCCTGTAAGCCCACCGTACCTGACATTCCACGAGAAGAGGGTAATGCTGAAGACGCACTCCTCATTCATGCCCAATTTGCCGTCGGACTTCCATCTCAACGACCCCTTGGTGTTGCCTGTTTTCCTCCCGTCGCGATTGTTGCTGGCTGAAAGGACTTTGCACTCGCTGGATGTAGATAGAGCACTGAAGCTTTACGTGAACTGTACAATGAGTTTTCGGAAGACATCACAGCTGTTTGTGAACTTTTGCCCTGTGAACCAAGGGAAGGCCCTCTCCAAGGCTTCCATTTGCAGATGGCTTTCCGGCTGCTTCATGCACTGTCACCGGTTGGCAAACCGACCGTTGCCTGGCCGTCTGAGAGTCCACTCGACCAGAGGGATTGCTGCAACTACGGCGTTCCTGTCTGGCGTGCCCCTGCTGGACATCTGCAGGGCTGCTACGTAGAGGTCGACGCACACCTTCACGAAATTCTACTGCGTCGACCGGGATTCCAGGGAGGAGTCGAGAGTCAGCCAAGCAGTGCTGCGCAACCTGTTCGCTTGAAGGTGGGCCCGGTGAGGAGGTAAGAGAGGCTTAATGTTGAGCCTTCCCACCTCCCTTGGTTGTGCATGTGTGTACTGCTATGTATTCATGAGCATGTGAATCCATGCCAGACCCCTTGCTGGAGAAGGAACACGTTTACTTACCTGTAACTGTTGTTCTCCAGCATGTGTCTGGCATGAATTCACATTGCAAACCCTCCCGCCTACCCCTCTGCAGCTCTTCTACTGCCACTTTACGTGCTACCAAATCTGAAGATGGCTGCCTGAGGAAGGGCTTATGTAGAGGGCATTCATTGGCTGGAGGCAGTATGGCCCAGAGACCAGTGATTGGTTATTAGAAGGAAGACAATTCAGAAACGAAACTCAAACTGGTTTTTGCTTTTACAGAGGATTCCCAGCCTGATGATGGGGAATATTCATGAGCATGTGAACAAAGGCTTGCACAAGATTTTATGTAGTAACCCTGTGGGATACTATACCAGCCTTGTCCTATTGACAATAGGTAACAGAACCTTTGGTGTAGGCCTGCACTACACAAGTTGATAGTGTGACTGAGCAGCCAGGCTCATCTCAAGAGAGGTCAATATGAGCTGTAGGGTTGTAACATACTTTTGCAGTGACCAGTATCCAAATAACACTTATACTCAAGCTTTCTTGATTAAACAATTATTTAAGTCAGTTTTGAATAAGCCTTCTTTAGAAGGGAGCAAATATGTAACTGTTAAGGATACCAATTGGGTGTCACACACCTGACCAGGACACTTAGTCTTATCCTGTGATGTGGCGCTCAATAGGAATGCTTTTTCTTTAATTCCAATAAATTCAAATTGAGCTGATACCCTACTCGCCTCACGCCCCCTTTTACAAATACACCAGGTCACAATGGACCATGAACATGCTGGTTGGTGAAAATACAATATTTATTATTTTTAAAATTCACAAAAATCACACACATTTTAATATTTGGCAGCTATCACAAATGGGGTGATAATTACAATAAAGACTACTGGACTGCACTCGGTTAACCTTATACCTGAACATATCCAAAGCACAATTGAATAGGAGCACTTTTTGAATTAGGATAGATTGCACTCAAGTTAAGGTTTCCCCCTGCAATGTTCCCTCAACCCACAAATAATCAAAGTCTGGATAGAAAGAAGCAGCAGGTAGTCAGGGATAAGAGGCAGCAAACGGAATCGGCAAACAGAATCAAAATCTGACCTTCCCTCAGAAAAAGAAAGGGAAAAAAAACCTTTTGCAATCGCATAAAATGACATTCGGAAATTGACAATTAATGTGCGGTTAAATCTTTGAGGCAGATCCGATTTCTCACAAAGGCAGTAATGCATAAACACTAGCAATCACAAGGCAATGGATCCACAAAAGGCATACTATTCTAAAGCGAGTTGAAAGTTACAACATGTTGCTGCCGAATTCACACCTTAGAAAATTGCATTTGTTTTCAATTCCCATTTAAAATGACACAAACAAATTTTATGAAAAACGGGTGAAATACTTGGATTTTCAATGCGGTTTTTGGGCTTGGCGACATATGTATATCACAGGAATAATATAGAGGTGAACATAGGGCTTTAGGTTAAGAATTGAGAGAGATTTGGAAGGTAGAATGAGGTTTGTTTTGGGTAACATGAAACCATGAGAGAGAGAGGAAAGAATTGGCTGAGAAAAGAGCAGATTTGACTTAAATTAGGTTATCAAGACTATATTGATAAAGAGGGACACAGTAAGATCCAAGGTTTATTCGCAAAGTCAACCTCGTCACCCCAGGGTTCAACCTTATGGTGAAATTATTTTGAGTACTCAAAATATGACTAAGGATTTAAGATCTATGCAGGACAAATGAAATAGGAAAGTGGCACCAACGCTTGGAAATTCAATGACGGGGTGCATAGAGGATTTAAACAGTTGTTAACAAGTTACAAGGGTATGGATAGGATTGCTTGGAGAGTAGAATAAAGACAAAAGGGTCAGGATGAGGAGACTGTTTCTCTGTGATTGGGATTATACTCTGTCCAATTTTGAATCTGTAATGTTGGACAGGCAACAGGTTCTGGTCACAAAAGATTCTGCTCACCGGATAGCAGAGACTCCTGGCAAAAGACAGCTGGGCAAAGGTCTGGATACTAAAGGTCAGCCAGCATGCAGGTAGTGGCAAGAAGCAGGTCTGGTTTCAGAATGCTTCCCAAAAAAGGGTACCACAGTTTTTCCCTTTGGTAATGGGATTTTATTGGGTTTTTCAGGATCAATGGCCATGCTGGGATAGAATCAGCTATGCTTTGGCCTTGCTGGAGTAGGGTCAGCAATGCTTTGGCCTCCTGGGATAGGATCAGCAATGCTGTGGATTTTCAGTGGAAACTGGAATCGGGCAAATGTATGTAGCAGATCAGGAACGCAGGCAATTCAGGAAATTCAGGAAAGCGTCTCTGTAGTTCTGTCAACCACCCTGTATATAGCGCATGGTGACATTAAATAATTATAGGTGGATAGAACTGAACTAGGTACGCCCCCAAGAACCGGATAGGACAATCCATGTTGGTTGCCTCCTCTGGGAGGTAACTCAGTTTGAGGTTGCATTTTATCAGGTGAAAAGACTTCCCAAATACCTTTTTACCAAAAATTAACATGAACATAATTTACACATTAGTACAGTTGTGGCATTTTAACCAATTACATAGGCAGATTACATATTTTGTGCAGATCATGCCAGTCCAACTCTCCAGTTTGTGAGACTTTTTAGTCCGTTGAACAGTTTTGTTGTTTTAGTGAGAAATCTTCAGCCTAAAATTCTGTAACTTTATACATGTGTGTGGATTATCATTAGGCATGTAAGTATCACAATTTGCAATGGCATCATGGATACTTTCCTTGTAATACCCAATTCTCTGCCATTTCTATTCCCCAGGTGGCAGTGAAGTGTGACGTCTTAAATTAAAGCCCATAAAATCACATTTAAACTGTTAAATGTTCACATTTTTGCAAGGTCCTGTTGCAAAGATAAGTCTTACTAGTTTTATTAATAACAGTCTTTAGAAGCAAATGGGCGGGCCTTTGTCCTTCACTGGACCATTTTTTTTTTCTCTTCTGCTACCACCGTCACCTCCCACAGAGGGAGGATGGGGGTTTCCCAGCTTGATCGAAGGTTTATTGCCCGTTATCCACTTTGCACATCGTGTTCCGGAAATCCTATTGTCTCAGCCTGGAGCACAGACGAATGTCTGACGAGCGTGTGAACTTTCTGTCTTGGTCATTCCAAGTTTTTGAAGCTAGCAATTATCACTTTCGTGTTGTGGAAGTGTATGGTGGTTCCTTTTGGGGGAAACCTTAGCTTAGCCAGCAGGAAAAACCTGTTCTGTTGCTTGCAAACTTCAGCCAATGGCGCTTGGCAAAACGGTGCGGCCATCCCTTTGTCGCTGCAAAACGCAGTTTGGATGCAATGGTGCTCACAGGAGCCAGGGCAGCCATTTTGCTGGTTCTACTGAAGTGCAGCTTGGTGATGTAGGGAAGTACTGCTGAGTGGGTACATATATCCCACATAACACACAAATATACTTCAATAGATGCACACTCTGTTTCAATAAATCAGTAGATGCCTATTTGGTATGGCACACAGACACTTCCTACACCCTGAGGTGACTTAAATAACTAGGATACTGTCGGCATTGATATATCACTGGTACATTTAGAGCAATATTGAGTTTGGTGTCAAAAGGAAAAGGTTAGAAGAAGAAACAATGGTTAACAAGTTTCTCGAACAGGTAAGCACTTTTGAACCTCCCAATGCAATGTAGATTAACCCATTCCAAGCTACACAAGTAAAGAATCTGTGACTCTTTAGAAGGACAGATCAAAAGTCCGATGTTAGAAGAGTAGCACGGAGCCTGGACAGCCAATGTCAATTGAGCAAAGTCTAGGAGAGCTGAAGTTCTTCTTGCAGGTAAGTAAAAAGTCTTGCACAATGTTCTAGAGAGTTTTTGTTGAAAAATAAATCACTGTTGAGCCACAAGCTGGGGGAGGCATGTGATCAGCAAAGCTGCAGGCAACTCTGCGAGATGTAACAAAGGGAAGTCTCCACTGAGAGCTAGCAAGTTACACAGCAAGAGCGAAGTACCCCTTAGTTTACTGTATCTTAGGTCTGAAAAAATTGGTTCCAGCTGGCTTCTATTCCTGTGGTAGTATGGCAGATACTGTTGATCCTGGGCCTCAGTCGTGGGGCCAAGGGGGAGGACGTCTGGGGACTCCTGCACTATGATTCGAAGGACGGCTGCAGCAATGGGCAAACTTTATATCAGCAGCACTTTGCGGTTTCAGCTTCTAGCGAATAGCACCACCGCGGTTTTCGGATACCGTGTGGGCTTTCCTTGCTTCTGGGGTCTAGCACTCTGTTGAAGTGGCTCAGGCTTGGTTAGTCCTGCTTCGAGGGAGTCCAGAGGATCTTCCTGGAGTTCGGGTCTGACTAAAAAGGATGCACTCGATTGTGATGTTCCTCTCCCCGGGAATTGGTTCCTGCAGCAGCAATGGGAGTACAGCCAGCTTCGAGAAGATTTCCAGATGAGTTTGTCTTGGTCGATTGGTCCCACCATCCCAAGTGGAGAAGTCGTCCTTTGCAGGGCTTCTCTAGTTGAGGCCAATTCGGAGCTTCAGCAATGCAGCAGGGCTTCACCGGGCAAACCAATGGTCCAGGAGTTGCAGCAAGCATCTCTTCCAAGTTCTTCTTCGGATTCCTTCATCCAGTGGTCGACTCTGCCTAAAAGACTTTGCCTTTTATGAAGGTTTCTGTTACGCTCACCTGGACCCCACAGGGGTGTCGATCGGACCCGAACAGCTGCGGTCTCCGTCAACGTGATGCGTAGTGCAGAGATGACTGTCTGGACTGGCCCGCCTAGTCTTGTCTGCTGGACCCAAAGAAGTATTTTCCTGCAAGTGGAGACGGGGATTAGCCACCTGTGGGTTTCAGTGATGGCCTCCCAACTGTTCTCGCTCTCCCCCACTAATCACCTCCGATATCCCCTTAGTAACCTCACCTTATGTTTGTAAAAGATGAGCTCTCCATCCTGCGTGTCTTGCAGGGGCGCGTAGATACCAGTTACTTCACTGGTTTGAAGGCGTTGGGAGAGTTCCGGTAAGCATTGACTCTGAACTCCCAGGCGGGATTGGTAAGTATCAAGTTCAAAGAGTTCAATGTGCCCGATGTTCACTCTTGTCCCCTTCCTTAAGTTGCAACTGAGTTTGTGAGAAGAAGGTCTCGTAGTTGCTGCTGGCGTTCAGGTAAGAGTCTGTGTTACCCAACGTTGTCCGGTAACTATTGCATGCGTTAACGTGTTGTTTTTCTCCCTCTTTACAGATGCGGCATATGAAGATATGGAGAATAATACCGCTGGTGGTAAATCAGGTAAGTCTATGGTGGTAAGAGGTATTTGTTGATTCCCTTGGCTGACCTTGTTATTCTTGTGCCCCTAGGTGACGGAGTACGGCGAAAAATGGAGAAAGTGCCGGATCGAAAGATGCTGTGAGAACTGGCGAGTATGGCGCTGTGCTGGAGCTGGCGAAGCGACGCGTGCTGGACTGATGTACTTTCCAGGTCGGGAGATGAAATGGATCCGGAACGATCCGGAACCAGGTTAGGAATTTGAAATAGGTTCGTTTTCTAACCTTGTCCTTTTCTTCCTCTTCATTCTAGGAGCTCCGGATTCGAGGCGGGTGTGGCAGAAGACTGGATGCTGGCTGCAGGCACGGTGAGAGTCACGCTGCTGGATGCAGAATAACACGAAGCATGTGCTGCTGTTCGGGCGTGGTTTAAATAGCCTCCAAAGTAGTCCCAGGAAAGAAGTTCCCCAGGACCACACCCGAGTAAAAAATAGTCCCTGTAGTAAAATAGTCCCATCCAGGCCTCACGTTGGCTTGGATTTATTTGCAGCATGGTCTGCATGAGTTAAGTAATGTCTGAGCCTGGTGCCTATGGCGCCAGGACTGAACCCAGACAGCCCCTAGCTGGGGCTGCTGGGGTTTTTGTAAATGTCTGGATGCCTGCTCCTGGGGCTGATGGGCTTGATCCGGATGCCCGGGGGTAGGCATCATGACAGTTTCTCCCATTCAGTCGCAGCCTAGCTGTCAATCACACAGCAGGGTGGCTGTCCTCCAAGGACAGACAGCCAGCCAATCACCTTTGGGTGCATTCCTGTAACCAAGGAGACTAAGCACAGGGAGTTTCGGGAACCTCTCTCACTTTCTGCCCTGCCAGACACGGGCTTCACCAGTGAATCCTGCCAAAGACAAAACGAACAAAGTGACCAAACCTCGTTTGGCGTGCAGAGTAAATCTCAAGAAGGACCTTTCCAACAAGAAATGGTGAAAAAAGACGGGCCATTTTGACACAATGGGCACCCATGGGTGCTTTACTGCAGGAGCAATTGCAGCACACAGTAGAAACACTCAATGGTGGTAAAAAGTAAACCACTGCCACCAGCCATTAATTGTAGAAAGGGGAACATTAAAATGTTACATAAGAAACTAGACAAAAGGGGACACCGAAGTAACCCGTACAGCAACTTATTGTAAGGTACTGTCTGCTGGGTCTAGAAAGTTAAAACTGTAAGTAAAGTAAATTTCACTTCACTGCTCTTGGAAACAGTTTAACCAAGCAAAGGTATTTGAACCTTTATGAAATCTGAAAGACTTCCCTGTGAACTGAATGTGAACTCTAAAGGGGTATCCTCGCTGGCCGCGCTCACTACCATGAAATGCGGTAGACCAAGAAATAGATAACATATAGTTACCATTAAGGTGCTGGTTTTATTTATGTAGAAAACAGCACAACCAGGTAAAAATGAACAAGGTTATAGCATCTTCAAATGGTAAGTTAACGCACAGTGTGTTCAAATTTGGGTGATCCCCCAAGAACTGGTATTGCAAGTGCAATTAGTAATGGAAAGTCACCATGCCAGTAAAGCACATAACACAAAGTTCAAACACCTATGGGTGATGGGTAAATACATACAAGCATTGTAGGTTTACAATAGTAAAGAACAATGGTATTCATATTGCAAATTCAATTAATAATTGGAATTTAGCCACACCTATTGAAATTGCAAATTCAATTGATAATTGGAATTTAGCCACGCCAACACGTGTTTTGACCCTCTAGGGTTGTCCTCAGGGCGTGTAATGGTTATTACAGCACTACAAGTCCAATCAAACATATATCATTTGAACCAGAAAATATATCAAGGCAATTAGAAATCAAATTAGGTCCATCTGGTGGTGTAGCACGCAGAGGGGGGAACAACAAAAGAGAAGATAGAGGTTACTTGATGTAGGCAAATACCAGAATATTAAAATCTAAATATCTGTACATTGATGTTATTTGTTGAGACATATTGGTTTGAGGCTGCTTAAGGTTGTTGTAACAATTCGAAAAGGTTCAATTTTGTCCTTCTTAGGTATAACGCTAATTTTGTGCCCATGCGGCATACTAATGTATTGTATCCGTGTTAGCCTCTTGAGTAACAAGCATACAGAAACATAATGTCTTGATTGAAGCAGATGCCATGTTTTCCCCCAGAGCGCAATAAAAGTTAGATGACAAAAGTTAGTTGCACTCAGGAGTAATTACCTGCAGTTTATGAAAGAAGCGCAGGAAGGAATCTGAGGAATAGTACTGGTGCAACTCAGTGCCTGGTAATCTTATTCTATACTGGACTTATACTGGTTTTAGTTATAAAGTTCTCAAACCACTGTGTGAATAGATATTAAAGTTATTAATTTAAAATTCAAATTGGTCCATTTTTGTCTGATTTATAAAGAGAATCATGCATACATTTTTATTTTGGCCGAAACGCTGAGGCATTATAGATTTACCCTGTGTTCAAAGCTCGTGATGGTTAATTTCAAAAGTTTAAGTGTTTACAGTGCTTTTGCGATGCAATAAAGGTCTCTGATTAGTCGGTCCTGATAAATCTGCAGCGATATTTAAAGTGATCGAATGCTCCGTGAGTTTAGATGAAAAGTATTTAAAAATATAAACATCATTTGTACATGCATATAATGTGAAGTTGGCGCTTTACAAAAGCACCAACTTTGAGAAACTTACTCGGCCCCTCTTTACTGAGACCTGACCCCATCAGACAGTTAGATTGGCTATCTTCAACCACCAAACCAGTCTGGTTCCACAAATGTGGCTCTTGTAATTTTTTGCCAATTTGCACTATCTCCCGCAAAGGTTTTCAAATGCCATTGGGGGGTTACAAGTCAAAATTAAAGATTTCATTAATTGTCGCTCCAAACTTATAATTTATGGAATACAATGCGTTTGTAAGAAGATATATATTGGCAGCACCATCCGCGAATTGCGAGTCAGGATCCGTGAACAGTTTGCCAACCTCAACAGCCAGGATCTGAAATTACCGTTTGCCACACACTGGCAAACTCGCCACCAGTCAGATCATCAAAAGGATATCTGATTAATCGGCTTACAACAGATCAAACCACATGCTAGAGGTGGCGCTAGCCAACTGATGCTGCGACAAGAAGCACGTATGATATGTAAATGATGTTGTCTTCTACTCTGACGCAATCAGGAACATGAGCTCAATGTCTTTCTATCAACTTGTTGACAAGCTATCCAAATGCTAAAACATGTCTTTATATTATCAAAACACAAATGTCAGCAAGACATCTTTGTGCACTTTCACTAACTACAGTTCACAATTGACCAATATTCTATCTATTCCACCCTTATGTATTTGCTGGTTATTATATTTCCCAATGGTTCTTACCTATAGTACCACCTATGCCTGCGATATATCTTACATGTTCATTTGAGAACACGCAGCTCAATTTTTTCACACAGAGCCAGCTTTCCTTGTTGGGGAACTCGACTGACCTGCCCCTTGACCAATTTCACACCACTTGGATGCCAGATTGATTTAATATTTTAAAATATGCTTGTGATAATAAGACACTTAATGCCGTGCAGATCATTAAATCAAATTTGTTCTTTGCATATTTATGTCCAACTGCGTTTTGTAACTCCATACACTTCTCAAAAAATCCTAATATTTTTATTACTTATTCGTGACCAGTTCGAATGACTCAAGGAAAGTCTCTTCCGGAAACGGTAGTGGTTGCCATGCAACGTGCTAGTCATGTGACCAGAAGTGAGCTACTGACTCACTTGGCAACCAGTAACAGAAGCCAACGCTTACTGCCTCATTACGGCGTAATTCTGTTCTGCAAGCAGAGTAACTCGCCGCACGCAACAATGCAAGCAATTTGGTAAGCAAGATTAATGCGTCCACCCTCAAAACGCAATTAACTAAACTTACGTTCGGTTATTTTTTTTTCATACTTTTTATCTAAACTCACAGAGCATTCAATCACTTTAAATATCGTTGCAGATGTATCAGGACCGAATAATCGGAGACCTTTATTGCATCGCAAAAGCACTGTAAACACTCAAGCTTTTGAAATTAACCATCGCGAGCTTCGAACACGAGGTAAATCTATAATGCCTCTGCGTTTCGGGCAAAATAAAAATTATGCATGAATCGGACAAAAATGGACCAATTTAAATTAATAGCAACTTAACTATCTATTCACACAGTGGTTTGAGAACTTTATAACCGAAACAAGTCCAGTATAGAATAAGATTACCAGTCACTAAGTTGCACCAGTACTATTCCTCTGATTCCTTCCTGCGCTACTTTCATAAACTGCAGGTAATTACTCCTGACTGCAAGTAACTTTTGTCATCTAACTTTTATTGCGCTCTGGGGGAAAACATGGCATCTGCTTCAATCAAGACATGTTTCTGTATGCTTGTTAATCAAGAGGCTAACACGGATACAATAGATTAGTATGCTGCCTGGGCACAAAATTAGCGTTACACCTAATAAGGGCAAAACTGAACCTTTTAGAATTGTTAGAACAACCTTAAGCAGCCTCAAACCAATATGTCTCAACAAATAACATCTATGTATAGATATTTTGATTTTAACATTCTGGTATTTACCTACTTCAAGTAACCTATCTTCTCTCTTCTTGTTCCTTCTCTCCCCGCTACACCACCAGATGGACCTAATTTGATTTCTAATTGCCTTGAAATATATTTGTTCAAATGATATGTTTATTTGACTTGTAGTGCTGTAAAAATCATTATACGCCCTGAGGACTATAGAGGGTCGAAACACGTGTTGGCGTGGCTAAATTCCAATTATTAATTGAATTTGCAATATGAATACCATTGTTCTTTACGAATGTAAACCTACAATGCTTGTATGTATTTACCCATCACCCATAGGTGTTTGAACTTTGTGTTATGTGCCTTACTGGCATGGTGACTTTCCATTACTAATTGCACTTGCAATACCAATTCTTAGGGTATCACCCAAATTTGAACACACGATTTGAAGATGCTATAATCTTGTTCATTTTGACCTGGTTGTGCTTGTTTTCTACATAAATAAAACCAGCACCTTAATGGTCACTATATGTTAAACTTTTTCTTGGTCTACCACATTTCATGGTAGTGAGCGCGGCCAGTGAGGATACCCCTTTAGAGTTCCTATTTGTGACTTAGGTGACAGTGAAAAGTCATCCAACTTTCCCCACCTCTGCAGCAGACTAGAACACATGGTTTTTGCGGAGTGGTGTGAGTGGAAGCGGTCATTGCAGCCTCCAACCTTTTCACTTCAATTCCTGTGCAGCTGCCTTGTTTTGGAGTCCTACCTTACTGTCTACTATTTGCTGGAGGAGAAGCAGTTAAAAACTCCTAGAACCGCGGAGTGGCGTGTGAGTGGAAGCAGTCATTGCAGTCTGTGCAGGCAAGGTGGGGAGCTTTGATTTGCCTCTCACATTACCAGGTAAAGCTGTTCTGAACTGTGGTCGCTATACTGCCTTGACATTTAATACCGGCAAACTGAACTACATCGTGGCCATTATCTCGGCGGAACATTGGAACATTGGTAGAACGCACAGTTCATTCAGCTCAACACAACTGAAACCTCGTCTGTGCGGCTGCTGGGGCTCTTTGTTCTTGTGCTCCGTGTCATAATTGTTATCGGGGGCGGCGTGTGCGGGGAGTAAGTGAAGCTCCGAGCGGCGACTGCAGGCTTTAAGCCTTTGAGCCGCTCGGCTGCCACGCGTTTTGAATACACACGCGTTGGAACTAACAGACGAGCATGCCTTCGTAAACGGGTGCTCAGTCTAAAAAAACCTGTGCGGTGCCTGTGGGCTCATAGCCTTTGAGCTGCACGGGTCCTGCTCTCTCTTTTCCCCCCCGTTTTCCTCCTCCCTCTATTTCTCTCGTCTTCTCTCCCCCCTCCCCCCCTGCCTTTCGGATCAGTGTGTTCCTTTTGGTTCATATGCAGGACCCAACGGACCTATGAAACTAAGGAGCAATTCGTTACATGATGATCCCAGAGCTCCGGAATGGGAGGAGCCCAAAATAGCAAAGTGCCATTCAAGTATGGGCGTTGGAGGCCCTGTGGAGGACATCCGTGTGGGTCAGCCTACGGGGGTGGGGGTGCAGCAGACTCGGATTCAGGCTCTAGTGCATGCGGACGCTTTTCTCCCCTCTGTTTCCGCTCCGGTGAGATGTGTCGGGGTCCTGGACACTGAATTGTCTCTAGCTGACAATTGGAAAAAGGGACTTGAATACACAATACCAACAACAAAAATTCAGAAAAAAATCGAGGAGCACTTTGGGGAAAACAAAGTGGCACATGAAAGAGCAACTCACAGAGACATTGATATGTCATCAAGCCCCTTAAGAAATAATAGACAACCTAATGAGACCATCAAGCCCCACTTGTTTTGGATACAAGTATCCCTATTTTGAGGAATTTGAATCTGTCGGTTATAGAAACCAATCAAGAATCTACTAGTCTGGTGCAGGATGATCCGCCAACTGAAACATTATCAGTTAAAATTGCAACTAAAGTTGCGGGGACCCAGCCGAATGCTAACACATTAAGTGCGCTCAGTTATGTGTTGAATTCGCTGGTCTCTGTCTTCGAGCTTTTGAAAGCTGAAGTACAAATCCAATCTGGCTCCTTAATGGATTTGACGAAAGAGGTGGCTGTACTGGATGGCTCTGTAGTGGGTTGTTGCAATGTTGTCAATTCAAACGTGTTGCCAAAATTACAGATGATGCAGCTCGAGTCTGTCAAACAAGGGCTGGATATCTCTGCAATTCAGAGGTCCATTGCAAACATAAATCAGAAGAGGCTGATAGATCCCTAAACAAAGCTCTACTAGCCCAATTGCAATTGTACAATCTGAACCCACAAGAACAGGCGGTGCCAGAGCATAAAGAGGGAGTCCCTCAACAAATGGATGATGCATCTCTCTCTCTGCGTCAACTTTAGAAGAATTCATGAGATTGGCCAATGTGGAAGAGGGTCTTTTTGATGTGGTCCCAGTGAAGAAATCCCCCATGGTAAATATTGACGATCAGTTGGACCCCCAAGAGGGAGCAATTGAAGAAGTCAGTTTCATAAGTCCAAACTTAGGTGGGAAAAATCTCCGAAAGAGGGAAGCAAGACGGATAAAAAGACTCAAAGAAAAAAGATCTAAAAAAAAAATGATCTGGAGAAAAAGCCAAAGAACCAACAGAGTAAAACAAAGTAATTCAGAGACTAACTCATTCCTAAAAAAAAATTGGAACCTCTCATCCTTCAGTGGCGGAGGAGGACCAAGAAATTATTGAATTGGCATCTCTGGATAGACCACGGGTAAAGAAGGGGGGGCGCAAAGAAGAAAGATATTCAAGAAAGACCTCTACAAGTTACTCACGAAGCCAAAATGAAACCCTGTTCCAACAGAAAAGAGGCGAATTATAGTATGTTCTCAAAAGGATCACAAACAGAAAAGCCTCTGGAGAAACAAGATGTGGTCCAAATACTGTCAAATCGGAAGAAGGGAGTTACTTTGGCTCCTATTTTTCTGAAAGTTAGATCAAATACGTGCCCTAACACATCATCGAATGAGGTTGAGCTCGCGGTAGCACCAAAATCTAACATGAAGATCGCCCCAATCTTTGTGAAAAAGCATCCGGTGCAAAAAAAACTCTTATTGTCAAATGATTCCGAGTTGAAAACGTCTCCGAATGTGCCCAAGAAAGTTGTAACTCCACCTTATTCACCTTTAGATGCATTGGTGAATTAAATTTTGCAGGTCAAGCCAGAGGTTGCAACATCAAACTGCAGTGCCTGTAATTAGAACAAGTAATATCAGTGAAAGTGTGGACACAACCCCAGACAGTAGGGGGGGTGGCTAGGTCCCATAGATCTGAAATAAGAAAGGCAGTAGATGCCTATATGCAAGGGCATTTTATTCCTCCACTTGTATTACCAGTTCCAACTACTTTGCCTTGCAGATCTATAAATAGTGACAACAAAATTGTGGGCTCTTGGGAGCAAGCCACGAGGGACATTGAAACTGGGAGGACTGTCTCTGTGAACCCCGTAGTTGTGACACCTGACATTGCTTCTGTAAGTCCGGGAAGAGACCTTCCGGTGGTGGTCACTCCTGCGGCTGCTTTTAAATTGGCTTCACAATCACAAATGAGCTTACCTAATGATTTCTCTAAAGAAGTATTATGGCTCATCAAAGATGCTCTGGGTGAATTGGGTCCAAATTTGAAAGATAAGAGTACTGGTGCCTCTGGTAAGCCATTAAAAGTACAGGAGAGCATGGGAACTGAAAAAGTTATTCTTCGGCCCGCTTTGTGTTCCATGATTCTGAAATGTAGGCCCGCCCCATGCACTCAATATGATTTGAACCGAAGAGCCATTTTAACAATCTTCTCTGATATTCAACTATTAGAAGATATTACATCTGCAGATTTGTCTCTGGTTGAATTCACATCTAATCAAAATTTGAATGCAGTACGGGTGTGGATGCAATCTAAAGTGATTTGCAATCTTGTATGGCAGGCTAAAAATTCTCAGTTCGATCTGGGCTTTCTGCTTAGTTTAGAGGTGGATAGTGTAATAGATCCAGTCGTAGCAAGTAGTATGGAATCTGTGGCAAAAGCTAAACCTATGACTCTGAATGTTCTAGAAACAAAGCAACGATCGCAGGAGAGGAATTTTTGTGCTTGTAATTGTAATGCAAATTCGAACTAACTAGCTAATCAGCCCTTCAAAACTCTATTCCCCTTGCTTTGGTCAGTTGGAACTTGCAGGGATTTAAACACCTGTTGAATAATGATGAGTGGTTTAGGCAAGTTTGATGTAATTTTACTCCAAGAGACCTGGTTAATAAGCCCTATAGTTTGGTCAGGGTACCACATACATCTGAACCCAGCCTGGAAAGCTGTAGCAGGTAGACCTTCAGCGGGTCTTGTGGTGGCCTTGTAAGATGGACTAGGATCCTCATCAAAACTTTGGGCAATGCCAAATGCGCATATGCTGCTTGTTAGGGCGGTGATCCATGGTGGTGTATATGCGATTTTGAACATATACTGGAATCCGGTAGCCATCTCATCTGAGTGTTTTTTTTAGGGATCTCAACAATCTATTTGATATAGTGTCTGCCGATGAAAATATTGTTTACTTCATCCTAGCTGGAGATCTGAATATGAATTGTCTGGTAAATAATGGTGTGCAAAAGAGTGAAAGACTATTGCAATGGAAATCTGTAGTTGCTCTTAGAGCGTTTAAGTCCGATATTCCGCCAGCGCCGACCTGGAAGAGAGGAAATTCCTCTTCAACAATTGACTTAATTTATGTAAATTATGCACTATGGACAGCGATGCGATCTTTTTGTGTGACTCCAACCATGGCAAGTGATCATAATATGTTGTGTGCCAGTTGGCAAGTAGTGGTAGAAGCCATTGACAATAAGCCAAAGACATTGAAGGGTGGATGTTTAGTGGTAAATGGTGGGAAGAACCGTTTATGATGGATGGAGAATGCCTTGATGCACTTCAATCAAATTTTATATGACTCAAACAACTTGAATAATTGGCAAACGTCTGACATAGGTCTAATATATAGTAATGTCATGCAAACGTTCAGTCAACAAAAGATATCTAATTTGCAAAGAGAAAGGCATCTTCATACTTTCGATAGAGCCATATATGAGGAAAAGAGCATATCGTGCCGAAGTGAGAAGTCTATCAAGGCATCCCCTCTCTGTCAGAATGGTTCTCAATAAAAAAGTGCGTTTGGCCTATAATAACTGGCTGAAAGGACATCGAGCCTCCCCCTACCAAAAAGATGGAGCTATTATGTTATTTGTATTTATTTATATTGCGCACCTAACCCCAAAGGGGTAGCAAGGGGCAGAAGCAACAATAGGATTGCAAAGCTTGGTTACATACAGGGTAATGAAGTCCAGCCATGGTTACAATGCTGGACACGCCAAAAAGAAACAACGCGCGCCGAAGAGGCATGGATTACAGAAATATACAATATAGGCAATACTATATACATCAGTTATCTAGTGACAAGGTAACTGCACTGATCAGTTGGCAACCTAAATATACATATTTACAATCATAGTGGTGGAGTGTCAGCGCAGCGAGAGAGCGTTAAGTGTCATGAATCTTGAACCAGTGGATGCTCTTAGTTCTGAATAGGTGGTAGGGGAGGTCCTCCCTGCAAGGAGTTGGAAGGGAGTTCCAATATTGTGCTGCTTTAATCGGAAATCTGTTCCCACCCGACATAGAACGCTTAAACCTGGGCAGCAGGAGATTGGAATTGGTCATTCTGGAGGGGCGAGCGGAGGTGGGTCTGGTGAATCTAGAGATAAGGTATTGAGGGGCTGCTTGGTGGAGGCATTTGTGGGTCAGGGAAACCGATTTGAGGAATATTTTGTCTTTGGTAGAAAGCCAGTTGACAGACCTTCTGGTATCAGAGATGTGGGTTTTCTTTGGGATACTGAGGGCCGCTCTTAGGGCATTATTTTGAAGGATCTGAATTTTGTTTGTGATATATTTGTTGCATCCTACATAAAGTGCGTTGCAATAGTCCAACTTGGACTATTTGTACATATTGTACATTCTGGCTCTGGAGCCCCTGGCACTATACCTGAGGCAACAATACGACGCAATAGGTATTGAGTTTGGAGGGGAACGGCACCTAATATCCCTATATGCGGATGATTTGTTATTATACTTGAGCTACCCGGAAGAAAATCTTCAGTATATTCTGGAGGTGATGGGAAGGTATGCGAGGTTGTCCGGCATAGCGGTGAATCCCCAAAAATCTAGCATTTTCCCGCTGGGCAGTTACAAGGGAATCTCTGTAGAAAGGTTGCCGGTGTTGCAAGTGCCATGGACTGTGGGCTCCTTCCGCTACCTTGGAATAGATGTGTACCATACGGCGGAAGAGGAACATAGGCGTAATACCGAGATGGCCGTTGGGAAAATCCGCAAATGTATGAGGTTTTGGGAGAAGTTGCCCTTAGCGATGATGGGGCGGGGAACGTTGCTTAAAATGGTGGTTCTACCTAGGCTCCTACACTATTTTAGTAATATTCCACATATGATTCCCAAGAGGTTTTTTGTTCAACTGAATGGTATGTGTAGAGACTTCCTGTGGCATGGTACCCGGAATAGGGTAGCGCTCTGGAAGTTGCAGAACTTTCACGGGAAAGGGGGTGTTAAACTACCTAATTTTGAGGTCTATTATATAGCAAGTCAATTACAGTTTGTGGCCAAATGGCTCTCTGATGAAGTGACCCCTGAATTTAGATTGTTTGGGCAGGACTGTACCCCGTTTTACCTGAGGGAAATTATCTGGTTGCCTGAGTCAGAAATGAAGGAGCGCCCGGGGATGATGAGGCTGGGGTGGAAAATGTGGCGTCGAGTATGCATAATGATGGGGACCCGCTCCCGTGTTCCCCGCAGGTACCTCTGGTTGCTTTGGCGGGAAGAGATAAGCAACTGAGGGTGATTATCAGAACCTACTGGGAGTCGGTTGGGCTAGTAACGTTGGGAGATAGATGGCAGGAGGGGACCATCAGGGAGTTTGAAGGACTTGGGGAGGAGGCAGGATTACATGGGGGCCAGTATGTAACGTATCACAGGTTGGTGCGGAAGATTCGGATAACGTGGCCGGAGACACTGCTGGCGGAGGAACCGGACGCCATTATGGGGATGATATATGACACAGCTGAAGGGGGGCATGAGATCTCTAGATTGTATGAGATGGTAATGGCTACGATTGGAAAGGAATTGACACATTTGAGATTGGGTAACGGAGGTGGGAGCCCAGATGGAGGATGGGATGTGGGAGCGGGCCCTGGGATACCATAAGAAGGTATCTAGGAATGCCAGATTACAGCAAATCCAGCTGTACGTAATGCATAGAGCATATATGACCCCGCTGAGGATATCTAAATTCAGGAATGCTGGGAGACAGGCGTGCCCTAAGTGCGATGAGGAGAATGCTGATCTGACACACATGTTTTGGTCATGCCCAGTGATCGCGTGTTTCTGGAAAGAAATCGCACAAAAGCTAGCAGAGAAAGGGTTCACGCTCGCCGTAGACATGGCCTGGGCCTGCCTGTTGGGAGGGTTTCCTAGGCCACAAAAACTGAAGCATGTTGGGAAACTGAAAGACTTGGCGTACGTGCTTGCAAAGCGAAGGATAGCTATGGGATGGAAGAAGTGTCATAAGCCGCGGGTGGAGGTGTGGTGGAAGGAATTACAGAAATGGGCAGTGGCTGAAACGGTGGTATGGCAGGAGGCAAGTAGCATGTCTTGGGAGGAAGAAGTGGGTACCCTGATGGCATGGAAAGCATTGATATCTGGACTTTTTGGGACAATATTAGATCCAGAGGAATCTGAGGAAAATGACGCCCTGCCGTGTGTAGCAGATACTGAGTGTGAAGGACAAACCGGCTCGTGAAGGGGGGTGGGATCAAGGGGGCAGTGAACAAAGGCTAATTTATGTTAGTGTAATGATGGCGGATTGCACTGCGTGTTCGGTTTGTATTGTTGGTTGTATTGAAAAACTAATAAAATTCTTTAAAAAAAAAGAGATTCACAGTGACAAGCATTCAAATAAACTCTTACACTCAAGGTTTCTTGAATACACGATGATTAAATTATCAGTCATTTAGAATAAGCCTTCTTCAGAAGGGAGCAATATGAAAGTAACACACAAATACACTTCAATACTTTACTGATTTAGAAACTAAGATTGTAAAGACCCTTTTGGGATGGCCCACAGACACAATCTACACCCTCAGGTGACTTCAATAGCTAGGGTGTTGGGGACATTAATATCTTACTGTCGGCATTTAAAATACTCTTAGAAGTTGGTAAAAGGAAAAGGTTATTAGAAAAACAAATATTCTTAAGTAGGCAAATACTTTTGGATCCCCTAAGAGGAGTCATTCAGAACAGGCTAAGCCAAAGTCAATGGGCAGAAGTTTTATATAGGATGAAGCACTTCTAGTAGGTAAGTAGAAAAGTCTTTGCATAATGTTTTAGAAGTCTTAGAAGAAAAGAATCAAATGTAGGGCCACAAGCTGATTAGACCTGTGAGCAGTAGAAGATGTAAGCAACTTTGCAATGAGAGGTAAGTTCTCTCAGACTTTACAGTACCTTTGTATTGAAGAAAAAGTGCAGCAGGTGATTTTTTGTTCCTGTGCAGCTCTGCAGATCTCACTGTTCCTGGGCCTCAGTCGTGGGGACAAGAAGGGGGACTTCTGGGAAATGCTGCTCTGCACTGGGACGGTCGCCACTCGCAACCGGCAGTCTTTACAAGTGGCACTGTTAGGCAGAATCCTATGCAGTTCACTTAGGGAGCACTACAGAAGATTAGGACTACAGGTATATGCAATAAATCCCCTTTGGTATCGGTCTGTACCACACTGATTTAGTTGGTTGCTGTGGCTGAGCAGTCAGACGTATCAAGAGGGAGATGAGCAGTATTCAGGGTTTACACAATTGGACCACAGTACTGTGGGACAAGGAAACACTGACCAAAGCTTTGTATCAAAAAGAATATATATATTTATTTTACACATTCTTAACTCTACACACAAATCACTATCATTAAAGCAAGTTAAAACAGTCAAGGAAAGTATACACAACTCCCTATTTAAATTGTAGACCAGTTTGAGCAAGAGTGAAAATTGAGCAAAATGGCACAGTAACAATTTCTTCAGAGGGAAGGAAAGGTCAAGTTATACACGGTTAGACTCCTAAACACACCAGCAAAACGTCCCGAATGGATTGTGAACAAGTTAGGCAAGGTAGCACTTTAGCACAAGCAATACCTAGGTGAAAACCGAGCAAAATGGCACTTCAACAATGTATGAAGGGGAAGGAAAGGTGGTTATAAGAGTTTAGGTGCACCAACACATTTCTTGATGAAAAGCAATCTAGAGAAGGCAGTTGTAACAGAATTATCCAGAGTCAATAGGCCTGTGCCAGAGTCAGTGACTCGAGGAAAAGTGCCCAGGTTCAAACGGTTCTAGTAGCTGCAGTCAAGTCTTTGTTTAATGGTTGAAAAGGAGGGTGCAGAAGGTAAAAAGACAATGTTAGACGATAGGGACGGCCAGCCCTGAAGGTTAGTAAAGGATTTAAAACGCCTTAAGCAGTACCTAATGAAACAGGAGGCCTGGCGGAACAATTTACCTTAAAAGTGGAAGAGGCTCCTGCGGTGGCGGTAGTGTCAGCCCTCTGAGAATCTTCAACCTCCACCCTTAACCTTTCTCCCCTTTCCTCCTCCTCACCTGAAGACTGGTCTTGAATGGATGATAGTTGAGGTCTTCGAGCGCAATAATTCTTCTCCTTTCTTTTTTTTTCTGAGAAAGTGTCTTTATCACGAAAGGAAGCCACAGTGTACTGCTGTGAATAGCACTACCTGCGGCCCCTCTTCCGGGAGGGACAAACTGGGGAAAAAGCCGTCCGGCACAAAAAACCCCAGAGGTGGAACAGCAACAGCGGAGGTCTGTAGTAAGGATTCCGGGTGGAAGGTGGCTCTGAAGGAACCGTGAAGTAGCTGAAGAGGACGGCCAGCGTAGGACAAACAGAGCGGATCCGGAAAGGAGCCAGAGAAAAGGGGAAGGAAAAGTAAGAGGGCTCGGAAAACAAAAAGGCAAGAAGCGGCACGAAGGGCAGCAGAGGAGAAAGGGATAGGAAGAAAACTAGCGTAACCGAAAACAAGCAGTCAGGGAGCTGACCAAGCGGGTTGCAACGCACTGTGTGCCGTGAGGGCGTGTCTGATAAGCATTCCGGCACGCAGTGAAAGAAACACTAGACTGTCACTGCGACGTTCGAAAACGTGGCGGAACTCTACAATGGCGTCCCCCAAACCGCACCCTGGACCATAATGTCCACGGGAGTCGGCGCATGACAGGTAGTTCCTCCAGTTAGGGAGATCCAGCAGAGGAAGAGAGGCTCTCGTCGTGGAGGAAGGTTCGAGTTACTGCACTGCCCAGGGGTGAAGCTGGCCCTGGTGATGTCCAGACGGAATAAAAGGTACGCTCCTTTAAAAATGTCCGTCGTGGTGGACGGGTGCCTGGCTATCCGGTCTCCTAGTGCTTAGCACTGGCGACTCGAGCAAGGCAGGTCCTGGAAGGCGATTGGCGAACTGGTTGGTCCCGCCAGCTCAAGGGAAGAAGGCTCTTGCAGGAAAAGTGGTGAGGATCTGCAGCAGGGCTTCACCGGTGGTTGTCATTGCAGATGTCTTCGGCTTCCCTCCTCTTCGGATTTCTCAGGTCCAGTGCGACATCTATCTTCCACCCGCAGGTCCCTGCTTTTATGCAGAAAAAAACCCCATTCATACAGCCTAGCTGTCACTCACGTAGCAGGGTGGTTATCCTGGCGGGATAACCCCCCAACTTATCAGGGCAGAGTGCGACTTGGGTTGCGTAGGCAACCCTGTCCAGGGTGCCTACTCCCCTTCCCACACATCCTGTCTACCCCAGATTTGCGGACACTTGAAGGAGGGCTTCTGTCCTGAAGCCCGCCAAAAGGACGAACAAAGGGCCTGACCTCTGTTTGGATTACAGAGAGCAACACGATAAAGTATTATTATCAAAGATCTGGCAAAAAAAAAACAGCAGTGTAAAGTTAATATTAAAATGACCCGGCGGTATGTCAAAGGCTATCATAAAAAGTGGTATCCTCGAACAGTGGGAAAATCCCATAGGAAAATATTTGCGGTACAATATTAATGGTAGTAACCACTGCCACCAGCCAGAAACTTTGGAGAGAGGGGCTGGACAGTACCCTCTCGAAAATAAACACAACGGAAAAACTATTAACCCTTCCCAGTACCTCCGTAGTAAGATGGTTTGTTCATAACTATTGATTAGCAAAGTCAGTGGTAACTTTGCATACCCTGGGAGACAGTAGTCAGTCCCAGGTTATGGAGTCTGTTTGGAGGTCACTATGACACCTCTGTGTTACTGCACTGAGGGTGCTGTGTAACACGCATGTAAAAAGATGATACCTTTGGAAAATAGTCTCATTCTTAGCAGGAGCAAAAAATAAACCCTAGAAATCCTGCAAAGCTGCTGGGGAACTCTATAGGTAAGGGAATTTAGCCTTTCAAGAGAATTCTCGCTAACAGGCACTTCAGTGTTTCTGCCCCTCAGGATTACCGCAAACAGCAACACCGCGGTTTCTGGCCGTCGAGATGGACTTTCCTCACTCTGGGGTTGCGTGCTCTGAGGGGACTCAGGCTTGGTCAGTTCTGCTTCCTGGGAGTCCAAGGGGATCTTTCTGGAGCTCTTGGCCGACTTAGAAGCAACGCACACAATCTGGTGTTCCTCTACGTGGCTATACAGTTTCCAGTAGCAACTCTGGAAATTCAACCAGCTCCGAGATGGATGTCCAGGTGGCTTACTTTGGAGTTGATTGGTCTCACCAACTCAAGCGGAGAAGTCTGCTTTGCAGGGGCTTCTGTCGATACGAATTTGGAGTTTCAGGAGTTGCAGCAGCCGTCCTCTTAAAGTTCTTCTTCGGTTCCTTTGTCCAGTGGTTCACTCTGTGTTAGTAAGAATGCGCATAAATGTGCCAATTCCCTTCACCTTAGAGACCCCCAGCAACTTTGCTGGATTTTGACAGCTCCATAGGCATCCTCTTTTCATGTGTTACACAGCACCCTCAGTGCAGTGACACAGGGAAGCTTTTTAGGCTGTCCGAAGGTTTACATACCTTCTCTGGGATAAACTGTTTCCCAGAGAATGTAAAGTTAAATTGACTTTACTAGTCTTTTTAAATGCCTAGACCCAGCACACACTATCTTACAATAGAGTGCTGGAGGGGTTACCTAGTATCCCCTGTGTCTAGAAACTCATGTAGCAGTCAAATTCTACCCTTTCCATTCGAAATGGCTGGTGGCAGTGGTTTTACAACGAACTTCCATGATTTTGCCCGACCGCGAACACCGGTAGTTAAAAATCGCAGGAGCCATGTTTTTCAGGATGGCGCCTAAGCCATCTTTATTTAAATGAGGCCCGGTCTTCTTTTTTCACCATTTCTTTTTGGAAAGGTCCTTCTAGAGTGTCTCGGCGTGCCAAACTAGGTTTGGTCCCTTTGTTTCTATGCCTTTGGCGGGCTTCAGGACTGAAGGCCACCTCTGGCGCCTGAGTGTCTGGGGTGGGCAAGAAGTGAGGGAGGTGCCCGAAACTCCCTGTGCTTAGTCTCCTAGGAGACCCAAATGCACTCTGGCGTGATTGGCTGGCTGACTGTCCAGCAAGGACAGCCACCCTGCTGGGTGAGTGGCAGCTAGGCTGGAATGAATGGGGGGAAAACTGTTTAAAAGGCGAGTCTCTTGGACTGAAAGGCAGAGTCGAGCAATGGAACGAAAGAACCGAAGACTAGTTGGAAGAGGACGGCTTCTGCAACTACTGGACCGTTGGTTTGCCCGGTGGAGCCCTGCTGCAGGTCCGACTCGCCAAGTTCATCTCGACAGAGAAGCCCTTCAAGGACGACTTCTTCCTTTGAGTTGGTGGGACCAATCAACTTGTAAGCCACCTGGATACCATTCTCGGAGCTGGTTAAGATTAACCAGGGGCTAGGACACCAGCTTGTGTGCTTGACGAACAGCAACCGGAATCGATGATTTGCCTATTTGCCAGCATTTGTGACCTGTCCCCTTGCAGTGCAGGAGTCCCCCGACGTCCTCCCTCTTGTCCCCACGACTGAGGCTCATGAACGGCGAGATCTGCAGGAACTGCCAGGAACAGAATTCTTCAGCTGCATCTTTTTCTTCAATATAAGGTACTGTGAAAATCCAACCGAGCGAACTTTCCTCTCATCGCGAAGGTACGTGGAACTTTGGCAACTTGCAGGCCTAGTCAGGTTGAGACCATACATATGAACCTTTCTTCCGTGAACTACTTCTAAGAACCGTGGCAAAAACGTTTCAGTTTTAAATACCAGAACCGTTTTTACTTATACAAGACACAAGCCCATTGACTTTGGCCTACCTATTGCATTGAATCAACTCCTCTCGTGAAATCAAACTATTTGCACGGTTTTAAAGTAGCTGTAATATTAGTTTGATTAACTTATGCATTTTTGCTCCTACTTCAATGAAGCTCAACTGCTTAGTAATCCGTACTGTAGTATAATTTTTGTGTGATATTGGTTGCCTCATTTAGTGAATGTTTTATAAATGATTGTGTAATAAATTAATAAGTGTTTTTACCAAGAAACCTTGAGTAGAAGTGTCTATCTGAATACTTGTCATTGTAGAACTTTGTGTAACATCCTTACAAGCTCACGTTCCCTCTTGAGATAAGCCTGGCTGCTCAGCTCTCTGCCAAAAACTGTGTGGTACAGACTTATACCAAAGTTTTGTTTTGCTTACACCTGTAGTCCTAGTTGTGTGTAGTGGTCCCAAAGTGTACTGCATACAAACTCCTCATAACGCTCTGCCTTCCAAGCCAAAAGCCTCGCCTTGTATTCAGTTCTCTGTCAGTCACTGTTAGGGAGAATTCTCTGTTTAGGCTGAATTTCCTAACCTAGTGAGTCCCCCAGCAGCTTTGCTGGATTTTTGGGGTTTATTTTTTTCTCCTGCCAAGAGTGAGACTCTCTTACCCTCACTCTTGGACATGACTTGAGTGTTTCTGTGACTTGCTATGTGCTTATGGGCTATGTGGTATTTTTTCCCCATAGGCTATCATTGGTTTTTGAATGTGTGTTACACAGCACCCTCAGTGCAGTAACACAGGGGTGTCATAGTGACCCCCAAACATAGACTCCACACCCAGGGACTGACTGTCTCCCTGGGTCTGTAAAGTCACCATTGACTTTACTAGTCTTAACTTAGGAACTTAACCAGTACAAACCATCATACTGTGGAAGTACTGGTAGGGGCAATTAGATTGCCCCTGGGTCTGTTGTCGAGGGGGTACTGTCCCGTCCCCCCTCGCCGAGTTTCTGGCTGGTGGCAGTGGATACCACGGAAATATTCCACCGGAATATTTCCCAATGGGATTTCCCATTGATTTTAATGCACCACTTTTTGGTGCAATGTTAAAGATACCGCCGGTTTATTTATTTAATATAAATTCACCGGTTGGGATTTTTTGCCAGAACTCGCCGCCAAAATGGCGTCTAGGTTCACTTCAGTAACCCTGAACCCGAGTCGAGCCTTTGTTCCACTTTTGGCGGGCTTCTGCACAGAAGCCCTCCAAAGTGGTGCCATTCTGTCTGGGTACCACAGGGGGTGTGGGAGGGGGTTTAGGCACCCTGGACTGAGTTGCCTTGCCAACTCATGTCGCACTCTAGTGTGATTGGCCCAAGTGGTGAGCCGCCCCGCTCACCACTTAGCATGTTTGAGTGACAGCTAGGCTGTATGAATGGTGGTTTGCTGCATAAAAGCAGGGTTTTTGGGACTGGTTCTTCAGAAGTCGCCACAAGACCTAAGAAGGCGAAGAGGGAGAAGCCGAGCCGACCTGCCAAGACGACACCACCGGTGGAGCCCTGCGGGACCGTCTCACCACTTTTCCCCAACGATAGAGGAGATCTCCAGCCGGGAGAGTCTTCTTCCCGTGACCGGTGGGGACAACCAGTTTCTGCCTTCTTTTCGCCTCCCTGAAGCATCTCGTGGCCGCCTTGCCTGTGCCAAGCACCCCGGCAACCGGGATACCACTTTTTACCTCAACCGCGAAAGAGGGGTAACATCCTTTTAACCGGAAAAATCCACAGCTGGTTTCTTCCCTGGTAGTGCAACGACCTTCAGCTTTCCTCCACGTCGAGATCTTCTCTTCCTCTGGACGACGCAGCGACTTGCACCCACTACCAGGAACTGCCACCGCTGGAGGATCCTTTCCATTTTAAAGGTACCGTGTTCCGCCCGGCTTCCCTTGCCACCGATTGTACGGGGTAGATTTAGCCCTCGGCTCTCGAACCTGGGTAAGCCTGGGACACCCTAACTAAACTTTTCTAAGCTTAGTAAAACCTTTCCTACTCACCTGTAAAGACTTGTGACATTGTGTGTTCTTGGGCATCTTTTCGCCTGGCTTTCCCTAGAGTGAGCCTGGCAACCGAACTTCCTTGCTCCGCAATAGACTGCCTTTCTAAACTTACTGTGAATCTCTGAAAAGTGTTTTACCTTGCTGTTTTCATTACTTCTGCCTTTTCCCTCCCTTTTTAACTAACTTGTTGGAGTGCCATCTAACGTTAAGCGCTCACCTCTGTTTGGAAATAAGTGGTGTTAACTTAGACTTGTCCAACAAATAACTAGGGATGTACATATAAGTAATAGTGACTGTGTTTTGACTTACTTAGCTTTTCTGTGCTAGTGTAATTTATGAGTGTGTCTTTTAAATAAATAATTATATACTTTTACACCTAGCTCTGGTCAGTGTTTGCTTGTACTACTGTGCCTCTGTACCTATTATGTATGCTCTATATACTGCTTAACTCTTCTTGAGGGAAGTCTGACTGCTCAGCCACAGCTACCAGGTAAATCTGGGTGGTACAGACTGCTACCAAGTGGGTTTACTGCCAAACACCTGTAGTCTTAAATCTTTTGCAGTGGTCCCAGAGGGAACTGCACAGGTTTCTGCCTAACAGTCACCCAGCAGTGTGGCTGTCCTTGCCGGACAGTCAGCCGGCCAATCACTACAGAGTGCATTTGGGTCTCAGAGGAGACTAAGCACAGGGAGTTTCAGGCACCTCCCTCACTGCCTACCTACCCCAGACACCCTGGAGCCAGAGGCGGGCTTCACTCGTGAATCCTGCCAAAGTCAAAGCGAACAATGGGACCAAACCTGGTTTGGCACGCAGAGTAAATCTCAAGTAGGACCTTTCCACAAAGAAATGGTGAAAAAAGATGACCGGGGCCATTTTGACAAAAATGGCACCCTTGGGTGTGCTTTACTGCAGCTGCGAACACAGCTCGCGGTAAATGCACACCACAGTGGTTAAAACAAAACCACTGCCACCAGCCATTCAGTGAGGAAAGGGTAACATAACATTGTTAATAATAATGATAATAATAAATAATGTTACATGAGAAGCTAGACAAAGGGAATACTAGGTAACCCCTCCAGCACCCTATTGTAAGTGTGTGCTATGTCTAGAAAGTTACAAATGTAAGTAAAGTCAATTTCACTTTACTGCTCTTGGAAACAGTAGTTTATCCAGGAGAAGGTATTTAAACCTTTGGGAAATCTGAAGGACTTACCTGTGCAACAGAAGGTGCTGTTACACAATGTAAAGATAATGCCTATGGAGTATTTGAGACTCCACAACCAAAAGAAAGACAAAGTTCAAAATCACATTAAAATACATGAGAGAGTGGGAAAAATGGTCTCGCTCTCTCGAGGTTAAGAAAATCAAGTCCTCAAAATCCAGCAAAGTTGCTGGCGGTCTCTAAGGTGGAGGGAGTTTGCACATTGCTGAGAATTCTCCCCAACAGCATTCACTTCACTTTTGCTCATTAGTTAGGGGAAACTGATCCGTCCTTGAGACTATCAGTACTGGGAAACTTGGTTTTCCTTTAAATTCTTGTACTTTTAACATAGCACAAAGTACCATTTATAATTCATGGCAATGGGTATACTTTTGTATAACTCCACGTTTTACACCTGGGATTTTTGCTTATGCTATGTGCTTAAAGACAAGCTGTTGGCAGCAGTTGCATGTTTTATCCTTGTGCACATGCACATATGGCTACTAAATGTGGATAGTGCACTAAAACTGCCGTGCCACTTGCTTTTTGCTTGTCCCTTGGCCATATTATAGTTTGGAATTCTTCCGGCCTTCCCAGGTTCGAAAATCCCTTAATAGTTGTACACATTTCCAGGAATGCTGCTCCTTTGCAGGCTAGTGATGTGTGTGTGTGTGTGTGTGTGTGTGTCAGTGTGTGTGTCAGTCAGACACGCAGGAAGGTGCTCGGACTATCTAATCCGAGTCCACACCACTGTTGCCAAATAGTCTGCTACAGGGGCATATGTTAAACCAGTAAATGTCCCTGATTAAAAAAACGAATGGCTGGCTGAATGGTACAGATCCTTAACATTGGCGGGCTTGGACTTGCTTTCAGCTGGGATTTTGGATAAGCAGAGGACTCCAGCAATTGGGCATGTAACGCTCTGCTTCTCTACCTGATCTCTGAAGACTATCGTCAGTGTTTCAACCCTTGGACTGGTGGCACAAACTAGTCTCAACGCCTTAAGGATGGCGCCCTTCACAGCCTTCAGATGTGTCCCTGGATTGCTTGGTGGACTGGCCAGCAGCCTTGTGGGCTGCTTCGCCAGAATAGTCATTCCACGTTCAGTGGTCACCAGCTTGTGCTGGAAGTCACCACCTCAAGTATTGGCTTCCTAACATCAAGGGAACCTGTCCTGGAGCTGCTTCTTTGACCACGACTGGAGCAACGCCTGTCTCCTGCAAACGGTGATCGTCGCTGGAACTTACCTTCCTCCATCATGTGAAGTATCCTGAAGAAGTCTGCATTGTTGACGTCTGAAATGTTATTTTGACTGTGCTTTGATCTTGCAATGTCACCCGACCGGAAGAAGCCTCGAACCTGCAACCCCTGGGCACCTCTCACTCAAAGTATGGAAGACGTGCTTGTTGGGTAAGAATTGGTGCAGTCACACTGGGTGAGGCTACACAACACTGCTTGGTATTAGGCAACTCACCTTTTGGTATAGGTCTGTACTACACAAGTCGGTAGTGTGACTGAACCAGCCAGGCCTATCTCAAGAGGGGTAAATTTGACTGTAGAGCTATACAAATGAAATCAGTCAATACAAGTAACTCTTACACTCAACGTTTCAGTTATAAATAGTTATTTATTTAACTTCTCTTTTTAAGTAAGCTTTCTTTAACCCTTTAACTGCCAACAGTGTATTCTAACTCTCCGCCCACCCTCTCCCCTCCAGTGCAAAGGCCTTTTTTTTACCGATTTCAATTATGTCATCATTCAATCCCTTGTAACTTTGTTACAAGAGATATCTCGGCCAAATATGGCCTCTTTTCTTCCCACATGTAGGCGGTCATAACGCCGGCAAGGAATGCTAGTTTGCTGTATTGGGGTGAGAGAAAATAACCAAAAAGAGCAAATCTTGTGTATTTTCGAAAATGCCAATAAAATGATGTACAAAAAAAACCTGTTTTTTTTCCCTTGTAAGAGTTGGGAACAAATGGTTTGTTGTGCTGAATTAGCCATTTTTCAGGCTTTCAAAAACAGGTTGACTGGAAACCAAAAAAAGATATTTTTATATAGTTACCATCCGTTTTGCGAGAGGTAGGCGATTTTGACCTTTTTTTCCAATAGGACATGCGTAGACGGAATGGAAGAGGAGGGGAGGAAAGCTGAATGGGAAGACAGAATGGCATACATTTCTGAAAAGTAGACCAAATTCCAAGTTTAGGAAGGGGTGATTTGCGCAGGTCAGGCAACAACTATGTAGGGAAAATTCCCATAGGGGAAAAATGGGAAATATTACAGATAAAAAGGTATGTGGTGGACCTGGTTGGGCCTGTAAGGCAATGGCTTCTGTGAAATTTCAGAAAAGCAATGCCCTGCTACATTCCCCAGACTCTTCCAGTTAGGAAAACAAGCAGTACCACAAGCCAAAAACAGATCCATGGTGTACATGATTTTTATGCTTACGGCCTAAACAGACATACTTAGCATTTGTAATTAAGGAAAACCAATGTGGTGAGGAATGGCAAGCATACATTTTTATGAAAGAGCAGTCGGACCTTTTGAGAGGGTGGTGACTTGTGCAGGTTACTAAAGTGTATAGTGCCTAAAGCAGCGAATAAATGTAGGTCACATTTGGGAAATGAAAGGGTTGTGTGACAAAGTGCAGCAGCAAAGGTATGAAAACATCATGAAAACCAAGAGAACACAACAAATGTCCTACCTTCTCACGTTTCCAAGGGTGTCCCGATGAAACCGGTACCTCACATGTGTGGGTGCACCTACCTGGGCACAAAGGGAAAAGGCTAAACCACTGGTAACCCCAAGTCTTTCAGCAGAGCAGATTTTGCAGGAGTTTGCTCTTGTTGACAGCCTATAGATTTGGGCCTGGGGTGTCGCAGGAACCAAGGAAAATATGGAACCCCATGCATTTCCGAAAAGAAGACACCAGTGGGAATCCATAGAGGTCGGACTGGGGCAAATAGCCTTGGAATGTATTACCTGTAAGCCTCAGCAAAGTCCCAAATGTAGGAGAAAAACACAATTTTCAGACATATCCCACCTGAAAACTACTAGAACACACCACCAACACATGTCCTACCATCCCACAGGTGTCTGGATGAAAACAGTACCTCACGTGTGGGTGCACCGACCTCCCAGGGAGCCCCGGCGTGGTCCCCGTCTGTTCCCTGAGGGACATTCTGTAATGCTGCCTAGCCAGAGCTCCATGATGGTCGGGTGTAATGTCCCTGTCCTTGGGTGGCTGTCCCTCATGCGGGTTCACCGTTCACTAGTCCAGCAGCCGTTTCAGGGAGCCCCGGCATCGAATAGCGGGCATCTCATGTACCCCTTCCTAGGGCCAGAAATCTTCATACACAATTCCTACACCCTGAGGTAACTTCCAATCACAAGGACAGCAATGGCATTTATATTTCGCACTAGTATACTTTATAGATTCTGAGCTTGTAGAAAGGAAAGGCTAGGGAAAGAAAAAGGTTACAGTTCTCAGTATATGTGAGGATATCGAAATGCTTGAATGAGGTCTAGATGAGCCTTTCCCAACAGTATTTGCATACAAGCTACCACCCATGAGGGACAAACAGTATCAAAGTCAATGGACTAGAAGAGTCTTAAGGGCGTGAGGACCGCCAAAGTCATTTGGGACACAGTATATGGATCTGATGCACTTCTTGGATCAAAGGCTTGCACATAGTTAGAGTTTTAGAAAAATCACTTGTAGGGTCACAAGCTGTGAGAAGAGAATTGAAATAAACTCGTAAAAGGTAAGCCAATGCAATTCCCAAGTGAGACGAGCACAGCTAAAGGTAATAAGGCAAGTACCTCGAGCTTAAACAGTACCTCTGATTTGAAGAAAAGTGGCCCAGCCGGTTTCTGTCTTGCTACAGTGGTGCAAACCCTGGTTCCTGAGCCTCAGTCCTAGGGACAAGAGGGAGGATGTCTGGAGGGCTCCTGCGGCAGTACTCAGGTTGTCGGCAGCTATGGGCTCTTTCTTCAGTTCAGCAGCACTTTGCGGTTTCAACGCTTAGCAAACCGCACTGATGCTTTTACCACTAGGGGAAATGGAGGGGAGCCTGAGATTTTTTGCCAGACCCCCAGGGTACTAATGCAAGATAGAGGGGTTATTTGTGCACCCAATAGTCCCACAGCCTTGGTGGAAGCTCTGGGGCTTATGGAAGAGGGTGACCCACAACAAGATGTTGAACTACCGACTAGGGGGAGGTCTTTGTCTATTTCCAATCAAGAAAGGATAGAATCACCAAAGACCTCACCCACCCCACCCTCCAGGGGAATAAAAAATGCAAGAAGTCCAAATTTGCTAAACCATAAAACATGCCTCCGGCCAAAATCAAGGGAAGGAATTAAAACCTTAAGGCTCTTAAACAAATACCTGAACAAGTTGTAATCATAAACCAATGTAAACCATCATGAGGGGTGAAGGTTCTAATTCCAGGGACCTGTTACGCTCACCTGGTTCCACGGGGACACCACCCAGCAGTTGGGACTCGGTTATCCTTCGCTGCGGTTCCCAGGTGTGACCAGCGGGAGGCTTCTGCCTGGAATACAGGTGGGCAATGTTCAAGACTGGGCAACTGGGGTAAACAGCCCCCCACCACCCCGTATACCTGTGGCCTCTCTGGACCTCTCCTCACCTTGTTTTTAATGCAGGTGTGTTCTCCATCCTGCCTTCTTGGCAGGGGCGTGTTGTGCTTGGTGGGCGATTGCGATCAAGTTACTTCACTGATGCTGGCCCGCTTTGAGTCTTTCAGGTAGGTCTTATTACTGTGGTATATTGTTGTCCTTGCATGCCTTTTTTGGTTTAACTAATGTCTTTTTCTCTTCCTTAAGTGCGCGGAAGTCCAATATGTGGCATAGACTGAATTGGGTCTCGCCGGTAAGTAATGGTGTTTCGAGGGGATTGGGTCCTCCGACGTATTCCATATCTATGACAGTAATCACCACAGCTGTGCTGCTTCGGAAACTTTTTCGGCGTCTGCGTCCTGCGTCGATGACGTCGATGCGCCGCCGTCGAGGACCTCCTCCGACGTCCGACGTCATCCGATGTGATAAGTAGGACGCACGACGCCAGTAGCCTCAGTTCCGTTTTTTCCGCGAACGTGTTGCTTCGTGTTTCTCGGTTCTAGCCTCGACTCTTTGGAGTTCTGTTCTTTCTGGTTCTTCGAGCCTGTTCGTTTGTGAATATTCCTTCGCAGCGATGTCTTCCACTTCGTCTTCGACCCCGCGTCCGGGCTTCAAGAAGTGCGGGGTGTGTGGGTCCAAGATGTCGGTGACTGACTCGCACGACGCCTGCCTCTGGTGCCTCGGGGAGGCCCACGACACGGATGACTGTGTCGACTGCCTGTCGCTCACTTCCAAGGCCTTACGCGAACGTAAGAAGAAATTGTCGGTAGGTCGGGTGTCCAAGCCCCGGAAGTCGAAGTCGGCGGGGCTTTCGACGGATGATTCGAGGGGTGACTCTCCGCGTCATCGTCGGAGGTCTCGTCGGTCTTCTTCTAGGAGTCGGTCTCGCCACTCCTCTGCCTCTTCGAGGCGTTCTCGGAAGCGCCGTCACCGGTCGCCTTCCAGGTCCTCTTCCGAGGACTCTGCCCGGCACGTCGGTTATCCCACCAGCCGTGCGACGCCGGAGGAATGGGCTTCCTTCGGGAAGAAAATGTTGGCGATTCTTGAGTCGCAGGGTACTCAACCGTCCGCGCCCCCGAGTGGGGTCGGCCGTGTGAGGTCGAGAGACGCCGCTCGCAAGAGTGGTCGGCACGAGTCACGGGAGAGGTCCCGTTCGGACAAGGAGGCTCGTTCTCGCCGTACCCGTTCCAGGTCCCGGTCCTCGACGCGATCGAGACCGTGTGCACCTGTGATGTCTTCGAGGAAGTCATCGACGTCTGAGGCGTCGAGGGCGTCGACAGGCTTTCTCGAGGCTCCGGCTCCGAGGAAGTCGTCGAAGCCGTCGACGTTCAGGTCGTCGAGGGACACGCTCGGGGCTCCGGCTTCGAGGGCTGTGTCGACGCCGCCGATATTGGAGGCGCTGCATCTGACGTCGACGCCGATTTCCTCGACGTCGACGCCGATCCTCTCGGCGCCGTTGCCGGTTTTCTCGACGGCGGCGCCGATTCGCTCGACGCCATCGACGCCTTTCGTGTCGGGTGTACCCCCTAGGAAGGCTCTGGCTAAGAGCAGGCACTCTCAGGTGCCTTTCCACCTCTTGGATTATATTTCGGAGGCGGATGAGGATTCGGTTGGCCTGGTTCCTGATCAGGTGCCGGATGACATTGTCTCGGGCCATAGTCAATTTGACGATTTGAGGCAGTCGCTGCATGATGCTAGTGGTCTGGACACCTCTCCGGAGGTGGAATTTGGTCGGCCTGAGCCTGGCTCCCATGCCGATTCCTCATACCGGCGCCTTATGGCTAGGGTGTCTGAGTATCTGGGATGGTCTGCTCCCCCAGGGGAGTTTGTGCAGGATGATCTGACGGACATCCTTGATGTTGGTCCCCCATCTGACCCGGTTCTGCCATTCCATATGGCTTTACAGCGTAGGGTGGCGGCGGCTTGGACTGCTCCGGAGAGTCTCCCGGCAGTGGGCAGATCCTTGTCGCGGAAATACCGTCCAGCCAGTGGCGACCCCTGCTACTTGACCAGGCACCCCACTCCGGAAAGTTTGGTGGTGCAGGCGGCCACGGCCCCGGCGAAGCAGGCGTCGTACCCTACCATCCCTCCTGATAGGGACGACAAACGTTTTGATGGCTGGGCGAAGAAGGTGTTTTCTTCTGGTGGTATGGCGCTTCAGGCGGCCAACTCCATTTGTGCCTTGTCACGTTTCACGCACACTCTGTGGAACTGTGTTGCGTTAGCGGCTGAACATATTCCCGAAGGGGACGAACGGGTTGGTTTCCTTGCTTTGGTCCAGGATGGTAAGGATGCCATGTGTGAGTCCGTTCAGTCGGGTTTGGACTTAGCTGAATGCGTCAGTAGGTCCATGGCGGCGAGCACCGTGATACGCAGGTTTGCGTGGTTGCGGAAGTCGGGGTTTGCTCCTGATGTGCAGTCCCGGCTCCTCAACATGCCCTTTGATGGTGAACATCTTTTTGGCAGCAAGGCTGACGAGAGCCTTGAGAGGTTGCAGACCTCAAAAGCTGCAGCGAAGTCGTTGGGCGCTGCAGTTCGCCAACCTCCGCCTTTTCGTCCTAGGGGACAGCAGTGGAGGGGTGGCTCCTTTCGCTATTACTCGTCCTTTGGTAGAGCGAGAGGAGCTGGCAGTCAAAGGGGCCAACGCAGGGGTACCAGAGGTGGACGACAGGGTACCCGTGGTGCCAAGGCCGCTCGGGCAGTTGCCTCTTTGCCCTCAGGTAACGCCGCAGCCGCTCCTACTCAGTCATGAGGCCTTGTCCCATGGTTCGCCGGTTGGGGGAAGGCTGGCGCAGCATCTTGTAGAGTGGCAAGCCATTACTTCGGATGTGTGGGTTCTGGAGGTCATAACCCACGGCTACTGTCTTCCCTTTCGGCACAGGCCTCGCGACAATCCACCGGGGAACCTCTCTTTGAAGTGTCCGGATCCGCTCCTTGCGCAGGAAATTCAAGCCCTGCTGGAGAAAGGCGCCATAGAACTGGTGCCTGTAGCGGAGAGGAACAAGGGATGGTATTCCCCTTATTTTTTGATTTCCAAGAAAGACGGGGGATTGAGACCCGTCATGGACTTGCGCGGTTTGAACAAACTCCTCAGGAAGGACAAGTTCAAGATGGTTACTCTCTCTCAAGTCCTCCAGGCCCTTCAGCTTCAGGACTGGTTGGTGTCACTCGACCTCAAGGATGCTTACTTCCATGTGCCGATCCATCCCAAGCACAAGAGGTACCTGAGGTTCGCGGTTGGCGACTCGCACTTTCAGTTTCGGGTCCTGCCGTTCGGTTTGACCTCCGCCCCGAGGGTTTTCACCAAGCTCATGGTGGTGGTGGCAGCGCATCTCAGGCAAGGGGGGATTCACGTCTACCCCTACCTGGACGATTGGTTGATCAGGGGGTGCTCTCCCGAGCAGGTCCTGGATCATCTGTCCGTCGCCTGCCACTCCCTTCACAGGCTGGGCTTCTCCCTCAATTTAAAGAAGTCCCATTTGACGCCAACGCAGAGGCTCCAGTACATCGGAGCAGTGCTCGACACTTCCCTGGGGCAGTGTTTTCCTCCCCAGGTGAGGGCTATTCACATTCAGCAGATGGTGCGCAAGTTTCAGCATGCCCAGACGCTCCCAGCGTTCGAGTTCTTGAGGTTGCTCGGCCTCGTGGCATCCTGCATTCTTCTGGTGCCAGAGGCTCGCCTGCGAATGAGATCTTTGCAGTGGGCACTCAAGATGCAATGGTCGCAGTCCTCCGGCAGGATGTCGGACCCGATTCAGGTGCCGCCCTCGGTCGCCCGGGACCTTCTGTGGTGGGCCGTCGAAGGCGACTTGATGAAGGGGGCTCCGTTTTGGCTTCCCTGGCCGGAGGTGACGATCGTGTCGGATGCATCCCTCACGGGATGGGGAGCTCATGCCAACGGGCTGACAGTCAGCGGTCGTTGGTCTCCGTCGGAGTCCAGACTCCATATCAATCTGTTGGAGCTGAGGGCCGTCAGGCTAGCCCTGAAGGCTTTTCTGCCGACTGTGCGAGGGAAGAGTGTCCTGATCCTGACGGACAACACGGTGGCCATGCACTACCTCAACAAAAAGGGGGGGGCAGGGTCACTTCCTCTGTGCAGGGAGGCGATGCAGCTCGAGTTCTGGGCCATCCAGCAGGTAGTTTCGATCTCGGCAGTTCATCTGGCCGGAGTCGAGAACGTGACGGCGGACGCTCTGAGCAGGCAGAGCACGATCTCTCACGAGTGGGAGTTGGCTCAGGAGATTCTCCTGGAGATCTTCGCCCTTTGGGGGACCCCTCAAGTGGATCTCTTTGCCTCCAGTGTCAACCGGAAGTGCGAAAGGTTTTGCTCGCGGGAATTTCCTCCAAAAGGAGCCTTAGGAGACGCGTTCGTGGTGGAGTGGTCGTTCCCGCTGCTGTACGCGTTTCCTCCGGTCCCCGTCATCCCGCAAGTGCTGCGGAGGTTACGGAAGTTCGGTTCCCGGATGATCCTCATTGCTCGGGCGTGGGCTCGGAGGACGTGGTACCCGGACCTTCTCGACTTGTCCATCTGCCCTCCACGTCGTCTTCCCTACCGAGACGATCTGCTCTCACGGGAGGGGGGTCAGGTTCTCCATCCAGAGGTCGGATCCCTCAACCTTCACGCTTGGCTTCTGAAAGGTTGAGGTATAAGGATTGGGACCTCCCTGAAGACGTGATGGAGGTGTTGCTTTCGGCCCGAAGGCCCGCAACTAAGTCTCTGTACCGTTGCCGTTGGCGTAAGTTCTGCGACTGGTGCAGAGTTCAGAATGTGGATCCTTTTGCATGTGACATCCCCATGGTTCTGTCCTTTTTGCTTTCTTTGGCCCACAGGGGCTTGCAAGTGGGTACCGTTAAGGGTTACCTGGCGGCGCTGTCCATCTTTAAGCGCTCATCTGAGGAATGTTCTTACTTTAAAATCCCTTTAATTTCACAGTTTCTGAAAGGGCTCACTAATGTGTTCCCTCCGTCGCCTTTCCTGGTGCCCGGTTGGGATTTGAACCTTGTTCTTAGGTTTCTTATGGGTGCTCCGTTTGAGCCGTTACATTCTTGCCCTTTGAGGCTGTTGACTTTGAAAACTGTGTTTTTAGTTGCGGTTACTTCCGCTCGCAGAGTGAGTGAGTTACAGGCACTTTCTGTTAAGCCACCCTTCACTGTATTTCACAAGGACAGGGTTGTCCTTCGAGTTCGTCCTTCTTTTCTTCCGAAGGTAGTGACGGAATTTCATTTGGCCCAGAAGATTGTTCTTCCGGCATTCTATCCTCCTCCGCATCCTGGTAAGGAAGAGGAGAGGCTCCATAGGCTTGATCCTAGGAGAGCTTTGAGCTTTTATGTTTCTCGCATGTCCCGGGTCAGAGTGGACGATCAACTCTTTATTGGTTACGCTGGTAAGCGCTTGGGGCAAGCTGTGACGAAACAGACTTTGTCCCGCTGGATTATTTTGGCCATCTCGGAGTGTTACCGCTTGGCGGGCAAGGACCCTCCGGCTGGCTTGCGGGCCCATTCTACCAGGGGCTTGGCTGCATCTACTGCCCTGCAGAGGGGTGTTCCTATTCGCAACATCTGTGATGCTGCCACCTGGGCTTCAGTGCATACATTTGTGCGGCATTATTCCCTCGATTCCATCAGAGGGCAGGATCTGGCCTTTGGCAAGGCGGTCCTTTGCTCTGCTATTTGATTGGCTATTCTAAATTTTGTTTCTGAATTCTTTCCCTCCTCCTTGATTTGGTACTGCTTTGGGAGTCTGTCATAGATATGGAATACGTCGGAGGACCCAATCCCCTCGAAGAACAAGTTACTTTCTTACCTGGTAACGTTCTTTCGATGGGATGGTCCGACGACGTATTCCATATCGCTCCCGCCCTGCCTTCCCCGCTGCAGAATTTCTGTTGCGTTTGCAGCTTACGTTCCGCAAGGCTTTGTGTCGGACTGGCAGTTGACTATTGTCACACGTTCTGGGGGAAAAAACTACAACTGAGGCTACTGGCGTCGTGCGTCCTACTTATCACATCGGATGACGTCGGACGTCGGAGGAGGTCCTCGACGGCGGCGCATCGACGTCATCGACGCAGGACGCAGACGCCGAAAAAGTTTCCGAAGCAGCACAGCTGTGGTGATTACTGTCATAGATATGGAATACGTCGTCGGACCATCCCATCGAAAGAACGTTACCAGGTAAGAAAGTAACTTGTTCATTTAGAGCGCCTTGATGCGGTGAGTAGGCGCTATGCGCAGCGCTATGATGCCTTGCCTTTTGCTAACCTGTTGTCTTTTCTTCCTCACATGTCGCGGTGCTCACCCGGTGCATGGAATTCCTGAGGCGATGCTGATCGAGGAGCGGCTTGCAAGGTAAGCTTTTCGGCACCGTTCGTTAAATTGTAAAATGTCTAATGCCTTGTTTCTTCCTTTTCTGCAGATCCGACGGTCCGGGAGGAGTACTGGTTCCGGGATGCTGATCGCAAGAGCTGTAGACAGCTAACGATGAAATTTCAGGTAAGCTGCTGCTGCTAACGATGTCCTTTTCCTTCTCAACAGATGCTGTTCTTCCGAGGTTCGCGGGTGCAGCTGAACACGGTGAGCGTCACGTTGCAGAATTGCAAAGTAACGCAAAGGGTGTTATCCCAGTCCGGTGTGGTTTAAATAGTTTCAAGAAAGTAGTCCCGATTTAAATAGTTCCTATGGTACCACACCCAAAAATACTATACTGCATAGCTTGGTTCCAAGGGGCAAAGCTATGTGGATGCCTCCATGTTGACTGGCACTGAAATAAAGTAGTTCCCAACACAAGTCCTTTATCAAGTATGAGCCTGGTGCCAAAGGCGCCAGGAATGGCCCCAAGAAGGCCTAGGCCAAGGATGCCTGGGTTTACTGGAGACCCGAGTCAGGGGGTCTTCTGGATGTAGGTCGTGACAGGAGCTGCCGAAAAGCCAGGCTGTGCCATATGTTGGGGCAGGGAATGCTGGTGAATGGATTAAGGAGGGATCGAGCACATGGGTGGGATCCAACTTAGAGGGCAGGGTGGAAAGCCTATCTGATCTCCTGCAGACTAAACAGACTAAGATGACTGCATTCGGGAAGATAGTTAGTATGATGCATGCTTGGGTGTCTGATTCGCAGCCCATAGCTATCCTCCCAACTATTGGAGCAGGAAGGTTGTCATTAGGTCCTCCTGGGGGTGGTGTGTTGGATATACCCGAGAGTGAGGTTTCTACAAAGAACATTTTGCCAGAGGTTGTTAGCCCCAATAATAGGGTTACCACAGGTCTACAGGAACAGCCTGAGGTTGCTGCTGCCTTAGGACTGGGACCAACCAACAACAAAGGCAAAATGATTTGGTGGATAAATAACAACAAACGTGATCAGACGACAGTGCTAAACTGGACAAACCTATTAAAGATCTTCAAAAAGATCCCTCTCAAGATCCATAACTTCAGATGATATTGATGCTATCTCATTGCCAATCATTGACCATTTCCGAATGGTAAGTAATTTCCATTCGGAAATGGTCACCGATATGGTGAAGGTCAAGAGAAAAATCTAGAGTCGTTGGGATTTAATCTGGTGGTACTATATAGTGCTACCGAAGCAAAGACTTTTCTTGCTTTGAAAGAACCTACAGCTACACCATCAGTGTTAGTGGAAATGCCCAATCCCACACGAAACTCAAGTACAGCATTGACGCTCATCTCTAATCTTTTGAATAAAGGTCAAGATTGGTCCTGGATACAGCCAGCCCTCAAGTCACTGGAGATCATAAGACCAGGGACAGAGTGTGCATGACACCACTGTGATCGAATTGATCTCATGGAATGTGTGCAGAGGAGCTAACATGACTAAATGTATGGTTAATCCTTCTCCTAATAATCTTCCTTGTATCTATATGTTCCAAGAAACCAAGCTCTTGATCCACCTGGTTATGGAAGGTTTTCCTACTCGCGTGTCCTGCAGTTAGGGGATTGGGGGAAGACCTAGTGGAGGACTGGCAGTAGCGATAGACTGCAATTTGGTGCTTAAATGTGGAATTGTGTGTAGTAAGGAATGGCTTCCAGCAATCATGCTGGTTATGGAGGAACGTTTACAGCCGATTCTGTTGCTTAACCTTTATTGGAACCCATTAAGGGTTCCCATTAAAGCTATTGAAGGTTTGAGCGATGTTTTTTCGGAATGGTATGAGAAGGGCTATGGGAAACATTGTGCTAGGAGGAGACTTTAATTCATTGTGTGCTGATGGAGCACTATGGAATAATAGTGGGGCTACTCCCACTACTCTCCATCCTGATGTCAAACATGGAATATGATGGGATCTTTTCCTTGAAGACTGGGACCTGGCTTTGCTGGACCACCCTCCTAGCTTCTCTGCATCTAAACATACATGGCACAGAGGGATATATAGCTCGAGGATTTATTTATTTAACATTGCCATCAAAAATAATTGTAGCTACTTGAGACATATCCACACCAATTTAGGAGACCATATACCTCTCATGTACCTTAACTATTTCTACTCCTACTATACATCTTAGACCAGACTTGATGGGGCTATCTCTATTAGTAAACAAGGGAGGTCAGTTCACTGAAATAGAAATACTATCCTTCAGTTTAAACACCTTCTTATTGATTCTCTAACGGGTATGACATCTTCTATTCCAGTGTGGACTGGAATTCGAGGACTCATACTACAATATTATATTGGCCTGTGCTCATAAGGTCAGTAAGTATGGCCCTAATGCTATTATCAAGCCAGGCAGATATTTCTGGAGATGGAGTATGCAATTCCAAGCTTCTTAAATGCTGGGACTTCGCCTTGCCCAAGAAATGTACTGAAATTGGAAGGCTCAATCATCTGTTGAAGGCCTCTCTTGGGCTACAGGTAAACTTAAGCCCTCTCGAGCTCTGGGACCCGATGTCATTACCCCCTTTGTACTCAAAGAAGATCAGCTTGTGGGCGGAACTATTGAAGCCTATGTTTAACCACATCCTTGAGACCCACACTGTCCCTGCTACTTGTGTCCAGTCCATAATTGTACCCATTTACAAAAAGGGTGATGCACTCGACCCGAACAATTCTAGGCCCATAGCGCTTAGAGACGCTACGAGTAAAGTTTTTTCCATCTTGCTTCTCAAGTACCTTAATTGTATGGTCAAAGGCAACTCTCTATTGGGTAAATTCCAAGTCGGTTTCAGGGAGGATATGGGTACCGTCTTAAATGCAACTGTACTGGCTCACTTGAGACACTTTGTACACAATACCTTTGTGGGGGATGTTTTTCTAGCTTCACTGGACTTGTCCAGTGCTTTTGATGATATCATTAGGTCAAGGCTAGGTCTAAAATGCTTGCTATGAATATTCTGCGTAATCTTGTCCAGCTTCTTTCACTCTTGCATACCCATACCACAATACGTGTTTGACTGACAAGGGAGGGGACACTTTCACAAGAGATTTTTTCCTATGTTGGGGTCAAGCACGGTTGCATGCTGGCCCCTATACTCTTCAACCTGTACGCGTGATGTGGAGAGACTGTGCCAGGGTGCTTCCATTGCACCCGCCAGGTTGGGGAGTATTAGACTAGAATGGATGGCCTTTGTGGACGATTTTATCCTTCTAGATCGTACTGCGCGAGGCCTCAGGATGAAAATGCAGCTTGTTTTTTTTCATTATGCTACAGCCAACAAACTCCTGCCGAATGCGTCCAAATCTCAAGTTCTTGTTTTTTTCTAGGGAAATGAAGGTGCAAACATATGATTGGACTATGGGCCAGGAAAAAGTGGAACAGGTCAAGGCTGTTACTTATCTTGGGTACAACATTACTAATAGGGTCAGCCTGGAATTTTGGAAAACTAGTCTATCTGATAAGACCTATAAACTTAAAGCTCACCTGAAATTTTTGAAGCAAAAAGTATGCAGATTTTCACTACTCCCAGTAAGGCGTTACTATCTCGCCTAGTTTGAACCCACTATTTTATATGGTCTTGACCTGTCCAGTCATGATATGGGTTCTACCCTGAATATGATTCAAGGAAAACTTTGGAAGGAGCTGTTGGGTTTGTCTATGGCCGTCATAAGACATGAGCTTTGTCTAATATCCCTGAAAGCTAGATATGTCTGGAAACAACTCGCAACATTTAGGAAAATGAGCAACCCAAACTCCCCGAGACACTTGGTTTGGTTATGCATGCAGAATCTGTTTTCTATACATGAGTTTTGCTCAAGGAAGAAGTCCGTTCTGATTTCCCTTGGGATAACGGTGGAAGATCTAGTGCAACGACCAGGGATCGTTAAGAGGTCTCGGTTTAGGACTGACTAGGTGGAGATTGTCAATTGCATCGCCACTTACTCTACATATTGTGCATGCAAGGAAATGTATACCTCTATCTCCAAAGATTTTCCTGTGCTAATGTACGAACAACTTGTATGCGATTTAGGCTCAACCAGATTCCCACTTACAAGTGGATCAAGTATTGGAAGGATTTCTCTAAATTGCCTGTAAATAACTCCTCTCCGAATCATTGTAGATTCTGTGGGGGACAATGATTCTTCTGAAACTGTTAGACATATAGTTATCAAATGTCCTTATTTTGATACTATGCGTCTACATAGTTTCAAAGATTAATTTGACAAAAACATGGAGGTCTCTGAATTTATTTTGGAGTAGGTGTATGTGGGGCATGAGTATTTCATTTATCCTAGCCCTAAATGAGTTCCTGATGCTAGCCACAATACACTTGGACAAAAAGAATCTTAGCCCCTAATGGGATTCTGTTAGACATAACAGAAATGGAAAAATGATAGAATTTGCCATGAGACATTGGTCATTAACATGGAATCTTTCTTTTCTTCTTTTTATCTGTAACTTGATATTGTTTGTATCTTTTATTCCTGATGTATGTTTAAGTAGATTTGTATGAGAAGTATTTTGCTCATTTGTATATACTGTTCTAAGTTGTGTAACTTGTGTAAGGTTTTCTGTAAACACCACAATGTTTATTTATAAAAAACCCTCGCCTTTTAAGCAGGTTTCTCCCATTCATGCACAGCCTAGGCTGTCAATCACATAGCAGAGTTGCCTGCTGCAACTCCTGAAAGGACAGCCAGCCAACCAATCGGAAATAGTTGCATTCCTAGAGACAAAGGACAGTTGAGTTTTGGGACTCAATCACATCCTTTCCTCCCAGACACACTGGAGCCAAAGCAGGCTTCAGGGCTTAAGCCCGCCAAAGACGAGACAAAGGACTCAAATATGTCTCAACGCACAGAGTACAACCCAAGAAAGACCTCACAAACTGAAAATGGCAAAAAGACAGGTGCCATTTTGACAAACTGGTCACCCATTGTGCTGTACTGCAGCTGAGGGTTTTTGCCTGCGGTAGAAAAGCACAATGGTAGGAAAAGTAAACCACTACCACCAACCATGTAAAGTAGTGAGGTGTTAGGTAGAATTCTCAGAAATGTGCTAATTCCTCTCTAACTTGGAGACCCCCAGTAACTTTGCTGGCTTTTGAGGACTTGATTTTTTAACCTGGAGAGAGTGAGATCCCTTTTCCCACTCATGTGTTTTAATGTGATTTTGAAAACGGTTTCTTTTGTTTGTTGAGTCTACCAAACTCTGTAGTGGCACTGGTAAGTGTTTCAGATTTCCCCAGATTTAAATACCTTCTCTTGGATAAACTAATGTTTCCAAGAGCAGTGAAGTTAAATTGACTTTAATTACATTTGTAACTTTCTAGACCCAGCACACACTATCTTAAAATATGGTGCTGGAGGGGTTACTTAGTATCGCCTTGTCTTCTCATGTAACATTTTTATGTTACCCTTTCCTCGATGAATGGCTGGTGGCAGTGGTTTACCTTTAACTACCGTGGTGTGCATGTACCGCGAGCTGTGGTCGTAGCTGCAGTAAAGCCATCTTTGTCAAAATAGCCCCGATCTTCTATTCTCCATTTCTTTGTGGAAAGGTCCTTCGTGAGATTTACTCTGCTCGCCAAACCAGGTTTGGTCCATTTGTTCATTTTGCCTTTGGAGAAATTCACGAGTGAAGCCCGCCTCTGGCTCCAGGGTGTCTGGCAGGGGCAGGAAGTGAGGGAGGAGCCCGTAACTCCCTGTGCTTAATCTCCTAGGAGACAGGAATGCACTCTTAGGTGATTGGCCGGCTGGCTGTCCGGCCAGGGCAGCCACCCCGCTGGGTGACTGACAGCTGGGCTGGAATGAATGGAAGAAACCTGCAAAAAAGGCAAGGCTTTTTAGCTTGGAAGGCAGAGTCGACCACTGGACGAAGGAATATGAAGAACTTGAAGAGGAAGCCTACTGCAACTCCTGGACTGTTGGCTTCCCTGGTGAAGCCCTGCTTTTGTGCTCTGAAACTCCAAATTCGTATCGACAGAGAAGCCCTTGCAAGGACGACTTCTTCCTTTTGAGTTGGTGGGACCAATCGACTCCAAAGTAAGCCACCTGGACATCCTCTGGAAGCTGGTTGAAATTCTACTACCATTGCTGCTGGAACCGAATAGCCAGTGAGCGGAACACCAGATCATGTGCATTGCTTTTAAGCTGGCCAAGAGCTCCAGGAAGATCCTCCCAGGAAGCAGGACTGACCGAGCCTGAGCACCCTCAACACAGCGCGGGACCCCAGATGCAAGGAAAGCCCAACTCGACAGCCAGGAACCGCGGTGTTGCTATTTGCGGTAGACCCGAGGAGCTGAAACACTGAAGTGCCACTTGTTCGAAGATTGCCGATTGCAGTCAGTGACCGTCCCATTGCAGTGCAGGAGTCCCCAGAAGTCCTCCCTCTTGTCCCCACGACTGAGGCCCAGGAACACCAGGATCTGCACAGGAACAGAAGTCATCTGCTGTAATTTTCTTCAATCTAAAGGTAGTGTAAAGTCTGAGAGAACTTGCTTCTTGTTGCGCCACCTTCCTTGTCCTCGTTGGAGTCTTGTCTTGGTTGCTCTTGTAGAGTTGCTTGCAGCTTCTTTACATCACCGGCCTAATCAGCTTGTGACCCTACTTTGAATTTCTTATTATTCTACAAATACTTCTGAAACATTGTGCAAAGACTTACATACCTGCAAGAAGGGCTTCAGTTCACCTTGACTTTTGCTAACTTAAAATTGGCTGACCTGACTCCCTGAATGACTTCTCTTCTGCATATGTGTTTTGCCTTCCTTCCAGGAAAGGGTTAACTAACTTGGCATAGAGGGGTACGAAAAGTACTTAACTGCTTCAGAATATTTGTGTAATCTCTTGTTTTATTCTGATAATCTTTTTCCTTTGACATAACTCTAAAGCTGATTCTATGCAATAGTAATATATTAATGTCAACAACACCCTAACTATTGAAGTCACCCGAGGGTGTAGGTAGTGTATGTATGCCATCCCAAATGGGTATTTGCTGATTTAGAATCTGAGTGTGTATTTTTTAAATGTATTTGAGTGTTACTATTATATTGCCCCCTTCTGAAGAAGCCTTATTCTGACTGATAAATTAATAACTGTTTAATCAAGAAACCTTGTGTGTAAGAGTTAGTTTGAATACTTTTCACTGTGAATCTCTGTGTAACTCCCCTACAGCTCACATTTACCCCTTTTGAGATCAGCCTGGCTGCTCAACACGCTACCAACCTGTTCAGTACAGACTTATACCAAATGTTGGGTTCGTACTGCCAGGAGGTCAGGGTTGTTGTACTGCACCCAAAGGGTACTGCATACAATCTTGTATAACAGTCCTTTTATCGAGGATTTGGACTGGAGTTGCCCCTAAGACTACCAATGGTAAACATCTACATTATTCAATCTTGCAGGGACTGACCATTCTTGGGACAGCCTTTGACCCTCACATCTGCCTAGAAATGCACACTTGGGCTTGGATGTGGGCTTGGTCCAGACAGAACCAGCACCCACATCCGGGCCAAAATGCACAACCCCTTTGCCTAGGAAGGCAGAAGCACTCCAAATTGGGGGACCACCAAATGTTTGTATAGTGTGTTGCCTGATTGGTAGCTGTATTATGACGGTTGTATCTGCGTCTTAACTTTGGCAACGTTGGGATTTGTCCTGCATCAGCTGAAAGGACTCAGAACTCCTCTGAAAAACTATTATTTTTGCTCGCTTTTCCTACAGTTTGACAACTTATTTCAGCTAAAACCTCAGGATTTATATTTTGGGTTTTTCCCATTGGCTAATGTTTTGACTTTTTCCGATTCTAAAAACTGACCCAAAGACTCTAAACACTTGGTTTAAAGTATGTTTGTGATCGTTAGTGCTTCTGAAAAAGTCCCTTGCTCTAAAGACTCTGTCCACCAAATTCACTTACTGGCAAGATACCGTAGGGTGCTAAATGTGCACTCTCAACTAGCCGTTGGGTGGGGATAATTGCCTCCTGGCGGTTAGGAAAATGTGTGCTGTGTGTATGTATAAAACTGATGTGGTGGTTGACTTTTTACGAATGGCTGGCAGCTTGTAATTTGACCTTTCTTCCCCGTTGTTCCATATAACCGTTTTTGCCAAAGCTGTATGGGGAGTACATTTTTCATAACATTACTGATTGGAAAATTTTGTTTTGCCCTTGTCGGCTACTCTGTGCCAATTTCTTTTAGGTTCTCAGAATTAGTCATTCTTGAGAGGTGCCCTCCAGTTAAACATTGAATTGGTATTCCTGAACCTTAAACGTAGGGTCTGGGATACTACTCTGAACAGCTTCCAATCTTGGGTTTCATTGACACGGATTCTGGTCTTCAATGAAGCAGTGGAAATTGATTGGAACCGAGGATGTGTCCCGATGTATGAACCTGTACACTTCTGGCACCGCTGACACTGTCCGATTCATTATTTAGCTACTCTGCCTCCACTGATGGCTTGAAAAGCTTTCAGAATCCAGTCTACACCTGGAGCTAGTTCTAAAGTGGAGTAATATGTCAGGGGAATACCATACCCATCTGAAAAAATGTTATCAAAGATAAATATCTTCATTACTAATAATGGGGCTGATGCTTATAAATGCATTTAGAATATATTCATGAGCAATAGAAAGGATTAGTTGTACAAATGTTTTTTTTTAATATCATTTATAATTTAATAATTTTTTATTGGACTTTTAAAGGAGGAACTACAAACATTAAAGAGACAAATGAGGGTGTTCTGCCAAATATGCCAGCACTACCTGACCAATGTGAACACGGCGGTGAAAGAACAGGTAAGTGTCTTTCTTCTTCTTAATTTGTTCAGAATTGATCTCATCCTACAGAACATTCAATAGAAACCAAATGTCTAAAAAACCCCTAGATATATTTGCTGACTTTATAGTGTCCTGAACATGGTTGATGCAGACACTTTGCAAGGCCCCTCTAAAAGTATTTTGTTATAGATTCCTTCCTCCCACAGATTCCTAATCTATTATGTCTCCCTGTGTAGCTGCTTCTCAAACATTTCTGCATCCAAGGGCGCAATACGGCTACTTATCTACCCCTCCTGATGCTCTATCTGCCCAATACTGGGACCTTTATTCTATTTCGCGTCTGTGCACTCTGCTCGCTTAAGGAATACTGCTTCATTAGAAATTGCCTTTTTCATTTCGCACCATGCAGCATCTGCCCACATAGACTTGTGTCAAATGTCCATCCCCCCGTAGGATCTGTCTGTTCTATCTTGGAAGAACACAACATGCAGGAGAGCAGGTCGTGTAAGTACATACACCCCAAGGTACTTGGAGAGCAGTCAAACTGAATAACGGTTCCAGGTCCGCAAGGACAAGAAGCCCCACAAAAGGTCTTGTTCAGCCAGCGGTGCTGTGAAACATCTTTTATTCTTCTTCCTGAAAGAATAGGAGACACTGTTTGGAAATGAAATGACAGGAGTCTCCACAAACTGTAGGCAGGCTAACAGCAAAAGTTTGTTAAGATAATCCTGACGTCAAACCCCAAGCACTGCAAGCTGCTGTCTTGGTCTCCACAAACTGTCCCTTTTTACAATCGCAAAATTCCTTTCTGGATTGTGCCACCGAGTTCCACTGAAAGGCTTCCATTGGAACAAAGCATCATCACTCGGGTGGAAGCAAATCATAACACATCTCCGTCCCTTAGCTATACTAATTTAACATTTGAAGTTCTCCAACAATAATTTCCAACGCACAACTATATACAGAGATAACATGAACACAGCTGGAGTGGTACGGCACAGATAAGCAGTGATGTTTCTCAAACTTATTTAACCGGCGCCACTCTCGGCAAGTGCCACACCTGTCGTTCACGCACCGTCCCAACTCCTCATCACCTCCATCACTTGCACCGGATCGAAATACAATAGTTCTCCTTTCTTTTTCACACCTTTTTTTTATACAAACCCAATCAACCACTGTGACTTCTAGCTCAGTCTACCGGGTTTCTCATTCACCCTCTTCACCCATTTACTCTTATTTTCATCCATTCTTGTCCTCAATTCTACCACTACACAATCAGTTTACAGTTAACTCAAAAGTACTCGCATCCGTTGATGCATGAGGCGCCTGTCGCAAAGCATATAACCTCTTCCTCAATGCAACCTTTTTGTCTCTCCCACATGCAACCGCCATTCTCACGGCATCCATCGCACATTAGTTCACTCTCTCTACCACCCCGTTTCCTTCAGGGTGATAAACTGCTGTCATTTTATGCTTTTCTTCAAAACACCCACCTACAAATTGCCTACCATTATCCGTCAATATGGAACTAGGTAATCCGCTCTCTCAAACACACTTTGTAGAAAATCCACCATATTGGAAGCAGTTAAGTCGCGCACTATTTTGAATTCGCTCCACCGGGAAAACAAATCAACAAAAGAAATGATGGGAATCTCCACAAACTGTTGGCAGGGTAATAACAAAGGTTTATTAAGATAACCCTGACAGCAAACCCTCAGCACTGCAAGCTGCTGCCTTGGTCTCCACAAACTGTCCTTTTTCCAATCGCATTCCTTTCTGGATTGTGCCACTGTGTTCCACTGAAAAGCTTCCTTTGGAATGCAGCATCATAACTCGGGTGGAAGCACATAATAACAGGAAAGATCTTCTTTTTGCAACGGCCCCTCTATAGTTCATATGAAACCTCTTCATTTAAGCTTTTTTTTTTTTTTTTTTTTAATCCTGTCCTCTTTTTACAGGGAGTTCACTTCCCTGGCCTTCTGTGCATTTTGTTATGTTAATGTTAAAGGATATTTGTACCATGCATTATCACCACCGGTGTGGTCCCTTGGCGCTCTGGCGGTTCTGAAAGAAAGGAGGGGTGGGGATGAGCTGGAGAAGTGCAAGAGAGCAGTGATGTGCTGTTGGCGGCCTCAGCCTGGAATTCTGTTGGCTGGGCTTGGGATGTTATACTGTCGGAAGACGTTGTGTGTTGTTGTGCAGGTCTGTGTGTGCTTTGTTTTGTTGTTGCAGTGTAGTGAAGTTGGTGCGGATTGTTATTGTAAGTTTGTGGTGGTTTGGTTAGAATTTGAGGTGTATGGAGAGGGTGAAGTTGTTAGTGGGTTGGTTAGTTAGCTTTCTTGTCTTGAAGTGAGGCGCTGAATTTCCGTATTTCTAATCAGGTTGGGTGTGTGGGCGTCTGTCTATGTCCAGCTCAGGGGCTGTACGACACTCGCGGTCCCTTTCCAATATGGGATCTGTTCATATGCATAACCCAAGTTGGGCAACCGGCTGCCTACGTGGTCCCCGTTTGTATGCGGGGCGGCAGGCTTTTGTGTGTCCCTTGCAGTCTAGCCCAGAAAGCTTTCCTTATCTAGTAGGAGGGCGACATCGGTAGGCCCAGGTTTACTCCCTCCATGTGTTGAGGCCTACTCGCCATTCATCATCTTGTTCGGTTGGTCATTCGTGTTGCCGCTCCTACCTCCTTTGGTATGTCGCAATGCTAACGGTTGCACTTATGTCCAGGGGCGGCGTCTGCTTTCATTCACAACTCTTTGGTCCATGCCCCTGCCATTATCCAAAACTTAATTGGTGTGGCAAGTGCTAATGTTCACCTAACTTTATACAGGTATGATCTATAGTAGGATTTATCGAGCGGGTGATGGTTGTTCGCTGGGAGTTGGCTAGGGATGCTGGATTCTGTCCTCATGGGTGTCGCTCTCTTGTTGTAGCGAGTTTCTTTATTCGGTTCTAGATGTTGTCATTGTCGTCCTAGATTTGTCATCCCTTTCATTGTTTCTCGTTTGGTTTTTCAATTTACATCTGCGATGTTGAAGAGCCAGGTTTTTATTAATTTCCTGAAATGTAGGTGGTCTTTAGTGTTGATTTCTTTCGGGATGTTGTTCCAGGTTTTTGTGGCTAATTGGGAGAAGGAGCCCCCAAGTTTTTTCTTAAGGAATGGTTTTTCTTCCAGACGAATTTCGTTGCTTGATCTGAGGAGTCTTGTTGGCTTGCAGATTGTTAGTTTATTTTGCAGGAACTCAGCTCCTTGTCCACTGATTGCCCTGTCTGTTATGCACATTGTTTTGAAGGTGATTCGATGTTTGACTGGGAGCCAGTCCAGTGTTTTTAGGGCTGGAGTGATATGGTCTCTTCTGGATAGTTTGAGGAGGAGTCTGGTTGCTGCATTTTGGATCTGTTGTAGTTTCTTCAGGAGGTATTCTGGTATCCCCGATGGAGGCTGTTTGCATAGTCGATTCTTGACATGATTAGGGTATTGATTGTGAGTGTTTTGTGGGTGAAAGAGACGAAAGGGTTGATTTTCAAGTTGTTGGCATTCATCCAATTAAAGACTACTTTTAAACACACAGGTTGAGTGTTCGGCTGGATTGTATTTGATTTTGTAGATTTGAGTCATCTGTGTAGTTGTAGCATGTGATTTTGTATTTTTTGAAAATACTGATTTGTGCAGTTTGGTAGATGTTGTAGTACAGTGGTGATAGTGAGGACCCTTGTGGTACTCCACAGTCGTTGACTCGTGGTGTGGATTGGAAGGGCTTTAACCAGACGGTTTTTGTTCTGTTTGCTAGGAAAGATTTATTCCAGAGTAGTGGCGTGTCTGTTATGCCTATGTCTTCTAGTCTTTTGGTTTGGGTGTTGTGGCGAACTTTTAAATGCTGAGGTTGTTGCGGAGTCCGCGTTTGTTTTTAGGTTGTCCCAGTTTGACAGTAGTGCTGTTTCTGTTCCTCTTGCGTGTCTGAAGCCGACTTGTGCTTGGTCCAACAGGTGGTGTTTTTCTACGTGTTCTTGGGTTAATTTGTAGACCTCGGTTTCCAGGAGTTTTGCTGGGTAGGGAATGTTTGAGATTGGCCTGTAGTTGGAGAGGTCTTCTACGTCGCCACTTGTTTTTTAAGAGTGGTTTGATATATGCGGATATGAACGTTTTTGGTACGGTTCCTGTTGATAGTGAGAGATTTAGGTGCTTTCTGTAATATTCTGATGGTGTTCCTTGTGCGAGGATTGATTTGTCGATGTCAGGCGGGCATGGATCCATGGGTAAACCTGATTTCTTGCTGTGTTTTACCAGCAAGACAAAAGCCTCTGATGATATTTCCGTAAAGTTTCGGAATTTGTGTTGTTGTTCTGTTAGGTTCAGTTTGTTGGATGTTATGATTGGTTTGTCTGTTTTGTATGATTTGTCGGCTGTCGTCGATTTTGTTCTTGAAGTGGTCTTCAGTCCCGGCAGGATAGAAGTGGTCCCGGGAGGATAGCTCAGCGGCAACGTGCGCGCCTTGGAAGCAAGGCGACACGAAGCAACACAGGTTCAATCCCCAGGTCCGCGCTCAAACACCTCTGGGTGTTTGAACGCGTTATAAATACGCAACTAAGACAAAAACAATTAGGCAAACAAATCCTGTATCAGCGCCTCGATACCCGCAGGCTGTGTGTGCTCTCTTAAAAAATGCTAGATAAAGTCTGCCAGGTCGTTGCAGAGTTTCTCAGAGGGGGTTGGGATGTTGTGGCAGCCTGGTGGGTTTCTTATTTCTTTGATGATGTTGAACATTTCTTTTTGTGAGTTTGTTGCATTGGTGATTCTGTCGTCGTCAATGCCTTCTCTTCGCCTTTTCGTATTTCCTTCTTGTATGCTTGGATTTGTTTCTGGAACAGTTTTTTCTTCTCTTGGTTGTATTCTTTCCCCATTCCAGCTCCATTTTCTTGTTGTTCTTTTTCATGGTGCTTAGTAGTGGTGTGAACCATTTCGCCATTGCTCTTTTTTTTGATGGGGTGAATGGTTTTTCCGGGGCCGATCTTTTCGATTGCATCAGCGATCCATTTGTGTTATGGGGAAACTGATAAGTCCTTCAAACTATCCGTACTGGGAAACTGTTTCCCTTTTGCATTCTGTGACTTTTTAGCATTGTACACAGGAGTTTATAATGCAGTGCAACGGGGATACTGTTGTACCCCCCTGGCTTGTGACACATCTGACCTTTGGTTAGTTTTATATGCGTCTAAATACAAGCTGGTGGCAGCAGTTATATTTTTACTGTTTGCATTGTTTTTGGTGTGTACCTTCGTGTGAACCACGAATGGCTACTAAAAGTGACTAGTGCACAAAATGGCTGTGCTGCGAAAAGTGTGTGTGTGGGGCACCCAGGAAGAGGACTGGGACTGTCTAGTCCCGGTCCACATCACAGGTGTCAGAATGTCTGCTACTGGGGCGGATGTTAAACCAGTGGTTTATCGGGGATTGGACAAATACTGGTTGTTGACTGGTGCAGAGCCTTACCACTAATGGGCTTGGACTTGCTGCCAGCTCAGATTTTGGATAAGAGGAGGACTTGTGCATTGGGGACATTAATCCCTCATAGAAGAGTAGACCATTGATGACCTCAAGATGACTCCTGAGGTGGCCCAGCATCCCCTCAAGTGTCTGCCTCAGTGAAGCCCTGCTCCTCTGCCTGATCACCGAAGACCCTGAATGGTGATTCAGCCATTTGGATAGTGGGACCAACCAGTCTCCAAGCCTTCTCGAGGATCGACCCCTTCAGAGCCTTCTGAAGTGTCTGCCACTGCCCAGGGAACTGACGGCTCTCGTGGGCTACCTTGCCAGAACTGTTGACATTCCGCTTTCAAGTCAGAAATTTGGTGATCCCCAGCTTTAGACATAAGTCACATTCTCCCCCAATTTCAGCTTCATATCTTCAAGGGAACCTGTTCTGGAGCAGCTGCTGTGACCACGACTGGAATATGATGCACATCTCCTACAAACGAGGATCCTCGCTGGAACTGGCCTTCATCCATCCTGTGAAGTGTCCTGAATAGGTCTGCATTGTTAGAATCTGCATTTCAATGGATTGTCTTTCTCCCACAGATTCCTCATCTGATAGATATTCCCAGCTTTGGAGCATTTTTTCGACAGGGGCTGTAGTGGACCTCGACCCAGCTGTCGACCATTGATCTGTCTTGCTTGGCATCTGAACGTCCGCTCCTGACGTGACCTCAGGCATCGTATAAATACTGCGTTACTACGCCCCAACCTCAGTTCCCTTTTTCTGTACACTAATACGCCTCTTGGGAACACAGCTTCGACTCCCTCAGCGTTTTAGTCAGAAAACATTTTTGTTTCAAATTCCTCGATGCAAAATGTCAGCCGCTTGGTTATTGGGTTTCAAACTGTCTTCCGATTCTGGCACCAAGATGTCCATCACTGTCCCACATGAATTGTCTCTGGTGCCTAGTCACGGGTCACAGGACTGACTGGTGTCTGTCGTGCGCCAAAATGCAATCCAAATCCCTTTGCGATCGAGCTGCAACACTCGCTCTGGTCGAGCGTGTTTAAAATCACCAGCATAGTCTATGGTTCGGTATTCGGAAGGCCAAAGACCATAGGTGGAAGAAGAAACAGTCCACTAGAGTCCTGAAAGAAGAAAAGGCACAGTCGAGAATCAGTCATCGACTGAGAAAGGTAAGCAGTCGGCTGGGCCTACCCACTCGCCAAGAGTGGGAGGATTTCAAATCCTCAATGCTTGACCTGTTCTAAAAGCAAAGCTGCAGCGGGTGTGGCTACCCCCTTGCACCCTCCACGCAGCAGGCTTTAGAGCCAAAAGCGGTGCTCAGTATACCCGACCCCTCTTGCCCTGGTACCGACAATGTCGGTGGCAATAAATCTTTTGACGCCGAAAGAGATCCAATGGAAGCCAGATTAACCCTGTGCATCCAAGGATGTCAACGCTACAGTGTCTCGGTAACGATAGACACCCACCATATCGGTGCCGAGAGACAAACGAGAAAACATGCACCCCACAACCCGAGGAGGAATTTTTCGATACTATGGAGGTTTCTTCGGCGGTCATGATGCCGATGACCAGAGGGGGGAAAGGGAGTCAACCCGATTTACTTGGGTTCAGGAGGGGAGGATTATTTTGATGAGGCTAGCGGTATGGACACCTCTCCAGACCTCAAGTTTCAGCAATACCAGCCCTATCTTCATAATACTTCTAAATTCAGGGCTTTGGTAGAAAGGATTGACGCCCTGGGATGCATTAATCAATGGCGCCTGTAGAAGGCCTTACTGACATTTTAGATGAAGGCCTTGCCACAGAACGTAATATGCCTTTAAACTCTGCCATTGCCGATCCTTTAGCAATTATGTGGCAAAATCCTTGTTCCATTCCTCCCGTCAGCTCAACCATTTCTGGGAAATACAGGCCGGCTAGAGGAGACCCTTCATAACTCTCCTCTCACCCTTCCCCAGAGGGGCTTGTTATGCAGGGTGCTACAGTCTCTTCTATACCTGCATCTTCTACATCCACACTGCCTCTCGACAGGGAAGCCAAAAAAGTATATGCCTTAGCAAAGAGAAAGCATTCACGTCAGGTAGCATGGCCCTAAAAGCTAGAAATGAGGCATGCAGTTTTGCCAAGTCCTCCTTCGATCTATGGACAGCAGTTGAAAATGCTGCTCAGTATGTCCCAGAAGGAGAAATGCGTGAAGGCTTTCTACAGTCAGTGGAGGATTTGAAACCGGTGGACAGACAGTCGCTGCAAACATGCCTGGACATCGCCGACTGTGTGGGCCTATCAATGGCGTCAGCCATAACACTAAGAAGGCAGGGCTATTTAACAACCTCTGTTTTTTTTGCCTAATGTCCAAGTCAAGCTTCTGGACATGCCCTTCGAGGGCGATCTTCTGTTCGACCAGAAAGCCTGCAATTCCTTAGAAAAATTTAAGGAATCCAAAATCGCTGCTAAGTCCTTAGGCCTAGCTGTGCAGCTGGTCAAATCTGCATTTAGCTTTGCCTCTAGGGCACGGGCTACAGGAGCTATGTTCCTTATGGCAGGAGAGCGCAGCTCCCACCGGCCAGGCAAGGGCAGAAGCATTTCTTGTGCTCCGGAAGGGGCAGAGGGTCTTCTAGAGGTCAACAGACAGCGTCCGCGGTGGGGGCGACCCAGCCTCCGAAGCTGCTTTGATTTTCCCCTCTCACAGCGGACAGGTTGGCGGACGGTTGACAGAGCATTTGCTCCGGTGGCAGGGATTTACTTCGATGCCTGGCCTCTACAACTCATTCAGTGGGGTTATTCTCTGCCATTTGTAAGAAAACAACCTGACAGATCGCCTCCACCCCCAATCTACCTGGGACAGGAGCTCCAGGAGGAACTGCTGTTGAAGGATGCCATGGAAGAAGTACCTCCCGAGCGGATTGGTATTCCCGGTATTTCCTGGTACCCAAGTAGGGAGGAGATCTCCGTGCCATTCTGGATTTTTGCGCCTTGAACAAGTTTTTAAGGAATGACCAATTCAGGATGGTGAAGTTGAGAGAGATCAACCACGCTCTCGAACTACAGGACTGGCAGGTGTCAATAGACCACCTGGATGCTTATTTCTATCTGCCAATCCATCGAAAACAGAGGAATTTCCTAAGGTTCACCATAGGAGATATGCACCATCAGTTCAAGGTGCTTTCCTTTGGTCTAAGCACCGCCCCAAGGGTCTTCACCAGCTCATGACGGTAGTTGCGTCTCACCTCGGGTGATCCAGGGTCCACGTATTTCCATATCTGGACGACTGGCTTATCCGTGGGAAGTCTGCAGTGCAGGTCTTGTCCCATTTAGAGGACAACTACGTGCTGCTGCTCAAGCTGTGCTTCTCCCTAAATTTAAAGAAGTCCCACATGACACCATCCAACTGCTCCAGTTCATCAGAACAGTCCTAGACACCTGGATTGGGAAGGCCTTTCCTCCAAAGGAGAGAGTAGTCTGCTTGACACAAATGGTCGACTTGTTCCGAAACCATGCCACTCTACTAGACAAGTCCGATATACGAAAGCCTCATCAAAACAGGTTTGTCCCTGTTTCTCTAAAAATATCAAGGACCACATTGACACCCTCGCTCCGGCCCTTGCTGATTTTTGCAACCACTCCTTTGCCTCGGGACCCTCACCTCTGAACCACTCCCTTGTTCATCCTCTCCTCAAGAAACCCACAGCTGATCCTTCTTGTCCAGCTAACTATCAACCAATTTCCATTACTCCCTTTCTGGGCAAACTCCTGGAAAAGTTGGCCATCTCTCAGCTTAACCTTCATTCCAATTCTGTTGGCTGTCTCCATGACCACCAGTCTGGCTTCAGAGCTGCCAGAAGCATGGAAACTGCTCTGCTGAACATCCGTGAAGATCTGCTCTCCAGCCTTAATTCTAACATTCCCTCTGTCCTCATCCTCCTCGATATCTCTTCTGCCTTCGACACGGTCAACCATACCATCCTGCTCAACCGTCTCCATGAAAACCTGTGTATCAATGATCAGGCTCTGGCCTGGCTGACCTCTTTCCTCTCAGATCGACCCTCCCAGGTCCAACTTGGGTCCTTCCTTTCATCGACCTTCCTCTCTACCTGTGGTATTCCCCAGGGGTCTAACCTCTCGCCCTGGCTTTTGTCCTCAAGTTTCAGGGAGGCAGGAAGGCTGTTCCAGAGGGAGGCCCCAGCCGAGGAGAGAGATCGACCACCAACTCGTTGCTTGGAGAAGCGGCTATCCCTGAGGAAGTTGGAGGCAGATGAGCGAAGAGCCTGAGAAGGAAGGTATTTAGGAAGAGAGAGTTGAAGGTAATGCGGTCCCAGGCCTCAGAAGGCCTTGTGGATAATGCAGAGAGATTTGAACTTAATCCTTGCAGCCACTGGGAGCCAGTGCAGAGATTTCAGTCCTGGAGAGATACGATCCCTGGGCTTGAGGCCAAGGACAAGTCTCGCAGTCCTGTTTTGGATAAATTGCAGAGGGCGGAGAGTAGAGGCATGCAGATTTAGATAGAGGCTGTTGCAATAGAGACGTAAGAGATGTGGGGAGAGAAGGAGAGTGTGGAGTCGAAGATGACCCCGAGGTTTTTAGCCTTGCAGGTGGGAGCAGGAAGAGGGCCAAGGGAGGCCGGCCAGAGAGCTGAAGGGAAGGAGAGAGGGGGTGCCGATGAGTAGAATCTCGGCCTTACTGGCATGAAGGCAGAGGTCATTGGCGTCACACCACTCCTGGATAGCAGACAGTCAGAGATGAGGGAAGGAGAGGAGGAGGCTGAGGGTAGCCTGAAAATGAGCTGGGTATCATCCACATAGTACTGAAAATTGGTGCAGACCGCAGCGATGCGATGGGCAAGGAGTGCCAGGTATTGGTTGAACAGCCAGGGAGAGAGGTTAGAACCCTGGAGGATGCCACAGTTAGAGAAAAAGATATCTGAGAGGAAGGACCCAAGTTGGACCTAGGGGGGTCGGTCGGAGAGGAAAGAAGTCAGCCACGCCAGAGCCTGTCCAGTGATACCCAGGTTATCGCGGAGACAGTTGAGCAGGATGGCGTGGTTGATGGTGTCAAAGGCAGAAGAGAGATCAAGCAAGATAAGGACACATGGGGTGTTGGAGTCCAGGTTGGAGAGAAGGTCTTCACAGATGTTCAGGAGAGCAGTTTCTGTGCTTCTGGCAGCCCTGAAGCCAGACTGATGGTCATGAAGACAACCAACAGATTTGGTGTAGAGATTAAGATGGGAGATGCCCAGTTTCCAGCTTGCCCGGGAAGGGAGTGATGGAGATTGGGCGATAGTTATCCGGGCAGGAGGGGTCAGCAGAGGGTTTCTTAAGAAGAGGGTGCACAAGGGAGTGCTTCAGACGGGATGGGAAGACTCCAGTGGTGAAAGAGTGATTACAGAAATCAGCCAGGGAGTCGATGTGGTCCTTGATAGTTTTGGAGGAACAGGGGTGAACCTGTTTTGACGTGACTTTCATAGATCGGACTTGTCGAGGAACCTCGTCTGCAGAAAAAAGGGGGAAAGGAAGAGAGAGAGGGAGGGAGATGGCAGCAGAGGGTCCAGAGGAAGAGCAGGGGATAGAGGGAGGGAGTTGACAGGAGGAGAGTGAGGTCAGGATGTCCTGAGTTTTGGAAGTGCAGTGAGAAGCCAGTGCCGTGCAGAGGGCCAGGGAGGAGACAGGGGAGGTAGAGACTGCAGCAGGGTTGTCCAGTTCCTTGCAGATTTTAAAGAGTTCAGCCGAGTTGTTAGACGCCGCAGAGATCCGGGCTTGGATATGGGCTCTCTTCTTGGTGAGGGCAGAGAGCCGGTACTGCCGTTGCAGCAGGCGGCAGGCCAGTTTGTCAGAGGATGAACACGAAGCACGCCATTTCCTCTCGGCCACCCTGCACTTGTGTTTCAGGGTGACGAGATCGGAGTCATACCAGGAGTTACACTTGGCATTGGGCTTCAGGCGGATTCTCATGACGGGTGCAAGGAAATCAAGACTATCAGATATAGCAGAGTGGAGCATGGAGAGGGCTGTGTCAGGGTGGGAGTCAGCCAAAAGGGGTGGAGGGGGGGGGGGGTTGAGAAGGTGGCGGCGAAAGCCTCAACAGACACGCACTTCATGGGTCGGGTGACTGCGAAGGTGGGTGGCAGTGATGAAGGTGGCTTAGCCTGAGGAATAGGCAGGGTGAGCTGGGAGGATAAGAGAATTGTGATCACTCCAGGAGAGAGCAGTGGAGAGGGGGACAGAGAGGGGAAGGTCAGAGGAGATCAGAGCATAAAGGATGTGCCCTGCAGAATGAGTCGGGCCGGAGGGGAGAATGGTTAGTGAAAGAGTCGCAGAGGTCACAAAAGTGTCCAGAGGGGGGACAGGAGGCATCCAAGTGGATGTTGAAGTCTCCAAGAAGGAGTTGAGTGGTTGAGGCCAAGAGAGAGGAGGAGAGGTTTGCCCACTCGGAGAGGAAGGAGGAAATCTGACCAGGTGGTCGATAGTAGCCACGGTAAGGGAATGGCTAGGAGAGACAATTATGTCGCCTTCATCGAACCCTTCCACACCGAAAACTGGTTTTAAGAAATGCCAGGAGTGTGGGAGAAAGATGTCGCTGACTGACCCTCATCGAAATTGCCTCTGGTGCCTCGGTTCCGACCATTGAATTGATGACTGCGGTTCCTGTCAGTCAATGACCCATAAGGCCTTAAAAGAAAGAAAAGAGGTAAACTGGAGGTTGGGGAAGAATCCTCGAACTTTTCTTCGAGAGGGAAAAAAAGACTTGCCTGAGTCTTCAACAAAACGTCATAAAAAATCTAGGTCGAGGAGTAGATCCAGAAAGTCCTCTTCTTCTTAGTCTAAAAAAGCGAAGAAAAGACACCGGTCTCCCCCTCCCTCATCCTCAACTACATCTGAGGAAGTTATGACATGTCCAACAAAGCATGACTCCCCTAAAAAGTGGGAAGCTTGTAGAGCATCTATGATGAAAATTTGTGAGAATAGAACCCCTCAAAAATGTCTGATGAAGACCATTCCCGTACGCACAAAAAGCAAAGGAGGCAGGTCTAAGACGAGGAAATCCGACAAAAAAGTATCGAGGCTGTCTTCCAGGGAATCTTCCCAAACACCTCAAAAGAAAAGCCTTCCGGTGCATAAACCAGAGGTAGAACTTAAGAAAAGGATGTTAGATTTTGATACGTCGTCGAAGTCCTCGGCAAAAACATGTCCGAAGCCTCCATCGAAGGCTGTCGAGCACAAGAGGTTGACGACCCAACTGAAGAAGGTTACGTTGAGTACACAATCGACGAAATCGAAGACTCCTTCGACAGCGTTGATGGTCTCGACAACTCCTTCGACATTAATGATTCCTTCGTAGTCATTGAAGACTACCTCAACAACATCGAGGGTAATAGCTACAACATCGCTGCTTCTGTCGACGTCGACACCCGTTACAATGGTGAAATCAACACCAATGTTAAAACCCATACCTGAAAAGGTGTTTCACCCAGAAAGTAGACATGATTTTTTCCAAACTATGTCATCTATATATGAAGGAATGTCGTCAGGAGATGGGGGAAGATGAAGTTTCATCTGCAGAGGTTAAATTTGGTACAAGACAAGTCCCTGAGGAATTAATTAATCCTCGATCTAAGATTCAAGATCTCTATGAATGTTTGCAATCAGCAAGTGGACTGGATACTTCTCCAGAATACGAATTTGAAAAACCTGACCCAGCAGAACATGCTGCTTTAGGTTCTAGAAAATTAATGAATAGTTAAAGAATTTATGGGATGGGGTAGAAACTCACCTGTCTATCAGGATGATGACATGACTGATATCCTGTCAGGAGGACCTCAGCCAGACCCCATGGTTCCTTTTCATATTGCTTTACAAAGGATGGTTAATACTGCTTGGAAAAAACCTGAAACTATTCCAGCAGTAAATAAAAAAAAATGTGGCAAAGTATAGACCCTGTAATTCTGACCCAGCATACTTAAGTAAACACCCAACTCCAGAAAGTCTGGTAGTTCAAGCAGCTACATCAACTAGGAATGCTGCATACCCTACAATTCCCCCTGATAGCGATGATAAAAAGGTTGATGCATGGTCTAAAAAGATTTTTACATCGGGGAGCATGGCTCTAAAATTCACAAATGTATCTTGCACTCTGGCGAGATTTACATATACCCTGTTGGACTGCATGTCGGCGGCAGCTCAACACATCCCAGAAGATGAGGAACGTGATGGGTTCCTATCCATAGTAAAGGATGGCAAGGAAGCTTCGGGGGAATGCCTTCAAGCAGGTTTGGACACAGCTGACCGTATCAGTAGGTCCATGGCAACTAGTATAATGCTGCGCAGATTTGCATGGCTAAGAAAGTTAGGTGTTGCACCGGAAGTACAATCCAGACTTCTTAATATGCCATTTGATGGTTCGAGGTTGTTTGGCAGCAAAGCGGATGAAAGTTTAGAAAAGCTACAGAGCTCCAAGGCAGCGTCCATATCACGCAGTGCCGCTATAAGACAACCTCAACCGCGCCCCTACACAGGCTCATCTTCCTGGAGGGGTCAGCCCTTTTAGTTTTTACTCCTCATTTGGGAGAGGAAGGGGACAGGCCAGTCAAAGAGGACAAAAGAGATTTCCTCGGGGATGAGCAAAGGGTGCTAGATCTGCCCCAGCAGCGGCATCTGTCCTTTCAGCCGCTGCTGCAAAACCACTCTGAGGTTTCAATCCACAAGACCCCAGTGGGAGGCAGAATCTCACAGCATCTGCAGGAATGGCGGGGCATTACTTAAGATGCTTGGGCTCTGGAAACAGTATCCCAAGGTTACTGCCTTCCTTTTCAAATGAAACCTCAGAATCACCCACCGGGATACAAGCCAAAAATCCAGACCCGCTCCTGTTGCAGGAAGTTTTAACCCTGCTACAGAACGGTGCAATAGAACATGTACCTGTAGCGGAGAGGAACAAGGGTTGGTATTCCCCATATTCTCCAGCATTGGATCTTTCATGGATTCACATGCTTAGAATATTCCCCGTCGTCAGACTGGGAACCCTCGGTACACATATATAGTCATTTCCCATAGGAAAAACTTCCGACACTTGTGTGACCTATCCCCGTCCACGTCCTCCACGGGGCCGCCTTACGCACGCCCCGTAGGACGCCATGGTATATAAGCCCCGCCCCCGCGGGACCCTTCAGATTTCAACCGTCTCCAAAGATAGTGGGATCTCCTCGAGTAGTTCTACGGATACTTATCGAATTGTTCGACCTTTGTTTTTTCTGGTTCCTTCATTTATTTATTTATTTATTTATTTGCATTTATAAAGCGCACAGAACTGCCCTGGGGCATCATAATGTCGGGTAAGTCTCTGTTCCGCCCGTGTGCCACGTGCGGACTGAAAAAGGTTTATGAGGGGGACGGCCATCTAGACTGTCTCTACTGCCTCCATCCTCACCACTCGGCGGACCAATGCGATATATGTAAGGGTTTTTCACAGAAAACCCTGAAGGACCGAAATCGGCGTCTGATTTCGTGGTTGAACGATGGCGCAGGGGCGTACCCTCAGTCTGAGGTGGGCTCGGTGCGCAGTGTCGCCTCGGCAAAAACATCTGAGGCCCTCCGACGCTCGCATTCATCGGAACCCCCGGCCAAGAAAAAGGCGCCATCAACTAAATCCACGGAGAAGGACGTGCCACGGAGTCACTCCTCGAAGGGCTCATCGAAGGACTCGGCGAAAAAATCCTCATCTTCTTCGTCGAAGAAAGACAAAGACAGGCCAAAATCCTCCTCGGGCGATCAAAGCAGATCAGCCACGAGTAGAGAGGCGGATAAACGCAGGGAGAGCTCCGTGAAGGGGGGTCCTCCAAAGCCACCTGCAGGCCCACCTTCGACGACGACGACGATCCAGTCAGTACCCGCTCTGACGCAGTCACCTGGCATACACATGGGGTCGACATCGACGGTACCCTCGTCGACGGGAGTTCTGGCATGGAGACCAGAGGTGTTCGATATGGGGTTGCCTGACACACTGCTGCAAGAACAGGCGGTGTCCATTGCCTCGAAAGAAGACGACGGCTTCACAATTGTGAGCCCGGAAGACCTTGGCCTACGAGCCAGATTTCCTTCTGGTGCAACATGCTCTCAAGTTTTTACCCAGCCTCCAAGCGACCAGGCTACCCTCTCCATGGAGGTGCTCTCCTCCTTACATTCACTTTTGAAATCGCTGGACGAAAGGCTTCCACCTGTACCGACGACCCCCCTCGTCGACGAGCCCGGCCCTTCACACCGTCCTACTAGATCGGTCGTCGACGAGCCCGGCCCTTCACACCGTCCTACTAGATCGGTCGTAGTTCCAACTACTCCAGCGGTCCAAGAGGAGGGCGAGCTCTCGGACTCCCTCTCTGACAGGGGATCAGTATCAGACATCTCCCTCTCACCGTCGAGGGACCCATCCTGGGTTTCGGATGTGGAAGTGGAACCTCCAAAAAGTCCCATTCATCCGTCACCGCCGGATGATATAGGCGCCTTCCATTCCATGATGGAAAAGGCCTGCAAGGAGTTCGGTCTGGCCCAACAGGAAGAAAAGAAGGACTGTTTTCTCTTTGACCACATGGGCAAGAGTCGGCGTTCAATTTTTTCGATTCCGATCCTGGATCATGTGTGGAAAGAAGGCGTCCAAACTATGCGGCACCCATTTTCTGAACCTGCGGTCAAGGGCCGCATAGAGAAAAAGTTTAAAGTCCCTGACTCCACGCCGAAATGCCTCTCTGCTCAACCTACACCGGACTCGGTGGTTTCGGCGGCGGCGACGAGGAAAGCAAAGGCCCAACATAAATGCTCCACTCCTCCGGATTCTGAGGCTAGGCGTCAGGACGCGTTCGGTAAGAAGGTCCTGTCAGTGGGGGCGTCAACGGTAAAAGCAGCCAACTCCCTGGCAATTATGGCCAGGTACGACAGGGAGATGTGGCACAGACTGGCACCTATTATGGACCACCTCCCAGAAGAACACAGAAAAACGGCTATGTCCCTGGTTCGTGAAGGCGAGGAAGCATCGAACCACGCTATTAATATAGCAGTGGACCTGGCAGATTCGGGGTTCAAACAAATTAACAACGGTGTTGTTTTAAGACGCCAGGCTTGGCTCAAGTGCACCAGCTTCAGACCCGAGGTGCAATATAAAGTGGTGGACATGCCCTTCGAAGGTAACCTTCACTTCGGCGAAAAGGTGGATGAGGCCTTGAAAGGCATGAAGGAGGACTCTGAGACGGCACGCTCGCTGGGCTCTCTTCAGAGTGGTAAGCCCTTTCGTTCCTTTCGCCCCTTTAGAGGCGCTACTGGCAACTCTAGATTCTCAGCTACCAGGGATAGAGCGTTTGGAAGATCATCATACCCTTCCCAAGGGTATAGGCGCGCCTCGCAATCCTCAACCCGGCGCAGAAATTTCCAATCCTCCAAGAGACGGCCCAATTACCTGTCGTCGACGGGAAAACAAAAAGACCAACAATGACGTCCTAGGCGGAAGGGTGTCACGCTGCGTCGAGGAATGGGAGTCAATCACGACTGATCAGTGGGTCCTGGACACGGTGAGACGAGGGCATTCCCTAAGGTTCAAATGCAAACCTCCAAGACGTCCACCGATACACCTGTCCCAACCACATCTGGGCATCTTGTGTCAGGAAGTTGCGCTCATGTTAAGAAAAGGCGCCATCGAATTAGTCCCTGCATCACAGAAAGGCCTAGGGGTTTACTCACGCTGTTTCGTGGTAAAGAAGCCAAACGGAAAGTGGCGCCCAATCCTCGACCTGCGGGACCTCAACAAAACCCTGCTGAGTCAAAAGTTCAAAATGCTTACACTACAGGAGGTGATCAGGTCCGTCCAAAAGGACGATTTCTTGGCGTCACTGGATCTGCAAGACGCGTACTTTCACATCCCAGTGTGCACAACACACAGGAGGTTTCTGAGGTTCCTGGTCGGGCAAACACACTACCAATTTACAGTGCTCCCATTCGGCCTGAAGTCCTCCCCAAGGACATTTACGAAATGTCTGGCACCTGTGGCGGCCTGGCTGCGAAAGGAAGGGCATCATGTATACCCGTACCTCGACGACTGGCTCGTGAGGGGATCCTCCCCAGCGTCGACCAGCGACAGCCTACTGGCCACCTTACGACTACTACAACGTCTGGGATTTGCAGTGAACTACGAAAAGTCTTCTCTAAAGCCCTCAAAGAATTTAAAGTTCCTGGGTGCTCGATTCGACACCCGTGCGGGGATCGTGAAGCCGTCCCTAGAAAGGATGTCGAAGATCAAGCGACTGACGAGCCAACTTCGTCTACAGAGCAGGATGTCAGTGAGAAAATACGCGGCACTCCTAGGCTCCATGGCATCGTGTATCCACCTAGTAGCAAACTGCCGGTTGTTCATGAGGCCTCTACAGGAGTTCCTGTCGGACAGATGGAAGCAGGCCACGGGCCGCTGGTCAGACAAGATAACCTTCGACGACGAAGGAGTTATCGACTCCCTCCAATGGTGGAAAGTCGATCGCAACCTGGACAGGGGGGTTCCGCTGCAAGAACCGGAATTTCAGAACACCATCATTACGGACGCCTCTCTGTCGGGCTGGGGAGCACACATGAACAATCATCAAACCCAAGGCAGGTGGTCGTCGGCCGAATCGCGTCTACATATCAACGTGCTGGAACTAAGAGCGGTGAGATGGGCCCTGAAAGCTTTCCTCCCACATATCAAGGGATCAAAAGTAAGAGTGCTCACAGACAATACAACAGCCATGTTCTACCTGATAAAGCAAGGTGGCACCAGATCCAGGACCCTCTCGAAGGAAGCTCAAAAGATCTGGCATTGGGCTTTGAAAAACCACATCTCCCTGGTGGCGTACCATCTACCGGGAGTGAAGAATGTGCAGGCAGACTCCCTGAGCAGGACGATGTCGCAAATACACGAGTGGGAACTGGACTCCAGTCAGCTACAAGAAATCTTCGAAAGGTGGGGGACCCCATTGATCGATCTCTTCGCAACGGAAGAAAACCGAAAATGTGTCCAGTTCGCGAGCAGATGGCCCCAGAGGGGCTCCCTGGGGGAAGCGTTCTCGTTTCCGTGGACAGGCAAATTCCTCTACTCCTTCCCTCCCTTCCCACTCATACGGAGGACGATCCAGGGGATCCGCAGGTACAATTGCCGAGTCATCCTAGTGGCTCCGCACTGGCCGAGACAACCTTGGTTTTCCGACCTCCTTCACCTGTCATTGGATCGACCGATACCACTCAGGAAAGTGCCGCACCTCCTGTCCAGGGACAAGGGAACTGTATGGCACCACAATCCGGACAGTCTGAACTTAACTGCATGGCTCCTGACTTCTCGGAGTTCGGGAACCTGAATGTTTCGATGGATTGCCGTAAGATTCTGCAGGCGGCTAGAGCCCCTTCTACTAACAAATCATATATAAGCAAATGGAAAAGATTCTGTATGTGGTGTAAAACTCAACACAATATTCACCCTTTGGAAGTAACGCCGGAGCAAATCCTCCCGTATCTTCTTCACCTGGCAAAGAACGGACTATCATCATCGTCCATAAAAGTACACCTGGCGGCTGTTTCAAGGTTTACAAGGAGGAGACAGTCCTCACCGCTATTCAGTGACAGACTAGTGAAGCATTTCATGAGGGGTCTATTTAGAACATTCCCTCCTTCAAAACGGTTCCCACCATCGTGGAGTCTGAATGTGGTGCTAGCTGCCTTAATGAAGCCTCCATTTGAGCCAATGTCCTCGTCACCCCTACAATACCTATCCTGGAAACTAGCGTTCCTAGTCGCCATCACTTCGGCTAGGAGAATGTCGGAATTGCAGGCATTGGTCATAGATCCTCCGTATATGAGGTTCTTTAGGGACAAAGTAATTTTATCAACTAACCCTACGTTCATACCAAAAGTACCATCGGTCTTTCACAAGCACTCGACCCTGGTGCTTCCTACTTTCTTTGCGTCCCCGTCGTCGACGACGGAGAAAGCCCTTCACACGCTAGACGTCAAAAGGGCGCTAAAGTTCTACCTGCAAAGAACGCAAGACATCAGAACCACCAGACAGTTGTTCATCGCCTATGGTCCCTCGGCGAGGGGAAAGGCTATCTCCAAGCAAGGTTTGGCTCGCTGGGTCTCTTCAGCAATAACCCTGTGTCACGCCAAGGCTGGGAGACCCCTACAAGTTCGCCCTAGAGCCCATTCCACGAGAGCAACGGCTTCCTCAGCGGCGCTATGGGCAGGAATTCCTCTGACAGACATCTGCCAGGCGGCGGCATGGTCTGTTCCACACACGTTTACACGCCACTACTGCCTGGAAAAGCAGCATGCGGACGAGGTACAGATGGGGCGGGCAGTGCTGCGCCACCTCTTTCAATAAGGTAAGCCAAATGTTACGATGAAAATGCCGTCGTTCACTTGGCCTAAAACTGTTTTTCTGATTGTATATAGCATAGCATTGTACTGTGAAAATCTGTTTTTGTATCAGTATAATATGGGGTTGCTTACATACATGGTGAAAGTATGTAATATTTGGGGGTGTCTGCACGAATGTAAGTTACATTGCATTCTCACCTCCTTTCTTGATGTTACTGCTTTATAATCTATTCTAAGCATGTGAATCCATGAAAGATCCAATGCTGGAGAAGGGAGTAGTTTCTTACCTGTAACTCCATTTCTCCAGCATTGGTATCTTTCATGGATTCACATGCGCCCACCGGCCTCCCCGGACTGCAATGTGTATGTAGGTATTTAAGCAAGTTTTTCCCCCGTTCTCTTTGGAGGGGCCGAAATCTGAAGGGTCCCGCGGGGGCGGGGCTTATATACCATGGCGTCCTACGGGGCGTGCGTAAGGCGGCCCCGTGGAGGACGTCGACGGGGATAGGTCACACAAGTGTCGGAAGTTTTTCCTATGGGAAATGACTATATATGTGTACCGAGGGTTCCCAGTCTGACGACGGGGAATATTCTAAGCATGTGAATCCATGAAAGATACCAATGCTGGAGAAATGGAGTTACAGGTAAGAAACTACTCCCTTTCCTCATACCAAAGAAAGACTGAGGATTGGGACCCATCTTGGACTTGAGAAACTTGAACAAGTTCCTCAGGAAGGACAAGTTCAAGATGGTTACTCTTTCTCAGATCCTTCAGGCTCTCCAACTTCAAGACTGGTTGGCATTATTGGACCTTCAGGATGCTTACTTTCATGTGCCAATACATATAAAACACAAAGTTCCTGAGGTTCGCGATTGGCAATTCTCATTATCAGTTTCGAGTTCTGCCATTCGGGTTGACCTCCGCCCGAGAGTTTTCACCAAGTTGATGGCGGTAGTGGCAGCGAGTCTCAAAAGAGAGGGGATTCACATCTACCCCTATTTGGACGATGGGATGATCAGGGCACGTTCTCCAGAACAAGCCCAGGATCATCTATCCAAGACTTGCCACTTCCTTCACAAACTAGGGTTGTCTCTGAATTTAAAAAAGTCAAACATGATACCATCACAGAAGCTCCAGTTCATCGGAGCAGTCTTGGATACTTGTTCGGGCAAAGCCTCGCCTCCCGAAGAGAGCTCACCACATTCTGCAGATGGTAATACAATTCCAGAATGCCCAGTGTCTACCGGCCTTCGATTTTCTCAAGTTGCTTGGCCTCATGGCATCCTGCATTTTTCTGGTGCCAGAAGCCAGGTTGAGGATGAGATCCCTTCAGTGGGCCCTCAGTTTTCAGGGGAAATGACAGATCTTTTACAAGTTCCAACCAGGGCAGTACAGGATCTACAATGGTGGGCTTGCAAGGAACATATCCTCAGGGGAGAATCTTTTTGGCAACCATGGCCGGAGATAACAGTAGTAACGGACGCCTCACTCACGGGGTGGGGAGCTCACACCAATGAGTTGACAATAAGCAGTCGTTGGTCTCCATCGGAGTCCAGACTGCACATCGACATATTAGAGCTGAGGGCAATCAGACTAGCACTGAAGGTCTTTCTGCCCTCTGTACGGGGAAAGAATGTCCTGATAATGACAGACAACACAGTGACCATGTAGTACCTCAACAAGAGAGGAGTAGGGTCACTACCACTGTGCAGAGAAGCAATGCAGCTCTGGTTCTGGGAAATACAAGAAGGGATCTCTGTCTGCCATTCACCTAGCAGGAGAGCAAAACACAGCGGCAGCCGCTCTGAGCAGGCAGAGCAGAGTCTCGCACGAGTGGGAACTAGCTCAGGAAGTCCTTCAAGAGTCCTTCGCCCTTTGGGGAACCCTGCAAGTGGATCTGATAGCGACCATTGTCAACAGGAAGTGCGAACTGTACTGCTCAAGGGAATTTCCCCCAAGAGGAGCTCTAGGAGCCGCTTTCGTATGGAGTGGGAGTTTCCTCTACTGTATGAATTCCTTCCAGTCCCTGCTATCCCTCGGGTAATCAGGAGGTTGAGAAAGTTCAGGAAAACCATGATCCTAATTGCCCCGGATTGGGCCAGGAGAACGTGGTACCCGGACCTTCTCGACATGTCCATCTGCCCTCCAATACGTCTTCCAAAAAGAGAAGATCTTCTCTCGCAAGAGGGAGGTCACGTTCTCCATCCAGAGGAAAACATACTCAACCTTCACCCATGGCTTCTGAGAGGTTGAGATACAAGGATTGGGACCTTCCGGATGACGTTATGGATATTTTGCTTTCGGCCAGAAGGCCAGCAACTAAATCTCTGTACAGTTGTCGTTGGAACAAGTTCAGTAACTGGTGCAGGGATAAGACTGTGGACCCTTTTCAATGTAATATTCCTAGAGTATTATCTTTTCTGTTACATTTGGCTTATCTAGGGCTCCAGGTTAGTACGATAAAAGGATACTTTGCAGTGCTATCTATCTTCAAGCGCTCGTCAGAGGAAGAATCTTACTTTAAGATACCTTTTAATAACCCAATTTTTAAAAGGTCTAAATGTATTTCCACCAATACCTTTTCAGGTTCCTGTGTCTGATTTAAACTTGGTACTAAAGTTCCTTACATGTGCTCCTTTTGAGCCTTTACATTCTTGTCCATTAAGGCTTCTTACTCTGAAAACAATACTTCTGGCATTGACATCAGCCCACAGGCTAAGTGAGTTGCAGGCACTTTCTAGTGGTCCTCCTCACAGCATCTTTTATAAAGATAGTTATCCTTAGGGTCAAACCTTTCTTGCCAAAGATCGCCTCAGACTTTCACCTGTCACAAAAAATTCTACTACCTACTTTCTACTACCCTCCTCACACAAGTAAGGAAGCGGAACGATTACATAGATTAGATCCTAGAAGGGCTCTTAGCTTTTATATTTCAAGATTGACAAAAAATACGTTAGTGTGACCAACTGTTTGTAGGATCCACTAGCCGTAAATTAGGACTAGCTGTAACCAAACAAACATTATTAAGATGCATAATCTTAGCCATAACTGAGTGTTATAGGCTGGCTGGGTAAGATCCCCCTGATGGGTTGAGAGCTCATTCAACTAGGGGCATGGCAACTTCAACTGCACTTCAAAGGGGTGTCCCTGTACAAGATATTTGTGCAGCAGCCACATGGTCATCCATGCATACTTTTTATAAAACATTATGCTCTGGACTCAACTACCTCTCAAGGATGTCTGTTTGCTAAATCAGTACTTCATTCGGTACATGACTAAAGAATGTCTGTACTCCCACCTCCAAAAACTGCTTTGGGAGTCTATCTAAGATGAGTAATACGTGGGAGGACACAATCCATTCGAAGAACAAGTTACTTACCAACTGTAACGTTCTTTCAATTGGATGTTCCTCCCACGTATTACTCATCGACCCTCCCAGCCTACCGTGCAGTACAGTTTGTGCTTTGCACTCTAAATTCTTTTAAGGCTTGGGTCAAAAGGGGCACGCCTTTAACTACAATCCATGGGCTCTGATACACAAAAAAAGCAGAACTGAAGCCAACTGTCACGCTCAAGGCATTTATACAGCGGATTGCATTGGTGCTCGACGGATGCCGCCGAAGGACATCGAAGCTGCTGCCTTGAGTGGGGCGCCCTCTGGTAGAGAGAGAAAGAAATTCCGAAGCATCAAAGCTGAAGGTAAGGATATATCTAAGATGAGGAAAACGTGGGCGGAACATCCAATCGAAAGAACGTAACAGTTGGTAAGTAAATTGTTGTTCTCCTCTAAACCAATCACTGCGCTCTAGGTCATTATGCCCCCAGCCAATGACTGCCCTCTCCCTAAGCATGGGTGTAATTTTATGGGGAGTGGGGGGACAGGGGTGTTTGTCCCCCCCCCCAACTTTCATGGCACACCATTTTGTCCCCATTCATTTAGCTGGGGCAACTTTTCTTAAGATGTCATGTCCTCCTCCCACCCCCCCACCCCTACCTTTTCAGCAACGTTACTCCACTGTCCCTAAGCCACTCTTCTGGCAGCCATCTTCAGATTTTTACAGCACTTTCAAGTGTTGGGAGTCCTCGTGTTTTGCTCTTTGAGCTGATCTACTTTGTTTGTGCTTTTTTGTTAAAAAGTTCGATTTTTGTCAAACAGAGCCTGTGTGCTCTTTCTCTACATCGGCCGACAAGTGGGCGCCCGTTTGGTGAATTTGAACGCCCCCCAAGGGCAGAATCGTCGAAATTTCATTCGAAGATTCCAGAAGGACATCGGGCCTACTACGCATTCCGGACCATGTCGCAGGAGATGCTCCCTTGTTAAGCTCTGCTCCAGCTGCGGACTGCGGAACGTGTTTGAGGAGGACAAACGGCTTCAATGCCTCTGTCTCCATCCGGATCACAAGGAAGCGGATTACGAAATCTGCCTTGAGTTCTCCAAGCGAACCGTGAAGGATCGTCACAGCCGGCTGGCAGAGTGGATCAGCGCCAAGGACTCTACCCCGTGCGGAAAGCAGGGTCATGCCTCACCCAGAACTGGCCGGTCCCAAGAGCGGGCTTCTAAGTCCTTTGAGGGCGCTCTATCCGTGGGGGCCCAAGGTCAAGCACTGCGAGTCAGTTTCCGTCTGAGGAACACCACCCCATCCGTGCCCCCTTGTGACTGTCTTTTTTTAATATAATGGTCTACGGGCCGGGCGCGCCCATCCTCACCATCTGTCTCCATCTCCAGCCATTGCTCCAGCTGTTCCTCGAAGAGGAAATCGGCTAACTCTACGGGCCGGGCGCGCCCATCCTCACCGTCTGTCTCCATCTCCAGCCATTGCTCCAGCTATTCCTCGAAGAGGAAATCGGCTAACTCGACGAAGCTGCGAGAAAAGACAAAGGCACAGGAAAAGTTTACCAACCTGCCCCAGAAGGCCCAGTTGTCACTGTTGCCGTCGCCGAGTAAAAAAACACCCTTGCAATCCTGGCCAGATATGACAGGGAGCTGTGGTATAAGATGGCCCCACTGCTTGAGGTCCTACCCAACGACAGGTAGGTAGAAGCACTTTATATCCTCATGTAGGGGGAGGTGGCATCACACCGTGCCATCACGGTGGCCCTGGACATCGCGGACACAGGGATTGTGGCAGATGGGGAACAATGTCAACTTCTGTCGTCAGGGCTGGATGAAAGCCACCAACTTTTGTCAGGAGGTCCAGACGAGGGTTGTGGAAATTCCATTCGACGGAGACAACTTTTTTGAGAAGGCAGTCGAAGAGTCCTTGCAGTCCATTAAGACTGACCCCGAGACGGCCCGTGTCTCTGGCACTCTTCAACATCGCCCGTCCTTTCGTGCCCCTGGTGTTAAATCTGACAGATCATCGAATGTGTTGCGTCAGAGGGTCCTCTTCATACCATCAACCTGCCCGATCCATGACGCAGGAAGCCTACATAGGCCGTTCTAAGGCTTTCGGTGGAGGTTGCAGACGTCGCACCCAATGCGGCACGCAGGCCCCGAAGCCAGATTGAACCGGCCAGGATGTCGGGCCCCCACTCATGCACCCTTGTGGGAGGCCGGCTGGTGGACTTCGTCAGCGAGTGGGAGAAGATCTCGACTGACCGATGGGTGCTGGACGCTCTCGCCCACACACCCCCCTTAGAGTTACGGTAGAAGTGTCCGTGGATACCTCTGGTAGCCCGGCAGGAGCAGGACATCACTCCGCTACTGTAGGAAGTACGGCCCATGATAAGAAAAGGGGCGATGGAGCTGGTTCCAAAGCGACTCTGGGGCTCCGAAGTCTACTCCAGATACTTTTTGGTAAAGAATACTGGGGGCTGGAGGCCCATTCTAGACTTGCAGCGTCTCAACAAATTCCTCAAGTCCCTGAAATTCAGGATTGTCACGTTCCAGTACGTACTCGGCCAACTGGAGGAAGGAGACTTCTTGAAGTCACTGGATCTGGAGGATGCATACTTCCACCTCCCCATTCACGAAAAGCATTGCAAGTTCCTGCACTTCATGGTACAAGGAATGCACTATCAATTCAAGGCCATCCTCTTCAGATTGAAGTAGGCGCCCAGGTTATTTATGAAGTGCCTGGCACCAGTGGCGGCCCATCTGCGTCTACAAGGGATACATCTTTACCTGTACCTTGACGACTGGCTCATCCGGGCCAAGTCAAGGGAAATGGCCATCGAACACACAGAGAGGACCGTTGGGCTACTGACGGATCTGGGGTTCTCCGTCAACTATCCAAAGTCCTGATTGATACCATTGCAGAACACGCTGTTCCATGGGGGCCAGGCTGACCACGGTCTCCTGCCTGGGGGCCCCTCTCGGGAGAAGATAGCAGCCATGTTGGGCAAAGTGCAACAACTGTTGGCACTGAAGACCGTCACGGTGTGGACCATCAAGTCGCTGTTCGGCATGATGTTGTCATGCATTTACCTGATCCAGCTCTGCAGGTTGCGGATGTGACCCCTTCAGGAATTCCTAGACGCTTGGTGGATCCAGATGTCTGGAAGCTTTGCAGACAAGATTGCTCTCGACAAGGAGTACCGTTGAGCGATAAGGTGGTGGGTGTGTGCTCCAACATCGCCGACGGCATGGATTTCCAGAGCCCCCCATACACGGTCCCCATGGACGCTTTCCTGTAGGGCTGGGAAGCCCACACCGGACATCTCCATGCCAGAGGCCTGTGGCTACTGGAGGAAGGAGAGGCATCTACACATCAATGTCCAAGAGATGCAGGCAGTGTTCTGGGTGTCATGATGACCTTTCCCCCTGGCCCTCACTGGCAAGTCGGCCTTCCAGTTAGGGCCAGGTCAAAGGCCTTAAAGCCTCATCCAAGACTCTCTTGGAGTCAGTCCTGGCGCCTTTGGCTCATAACCACCATGAAGACCAACATTAGAATGGGACTATTTACTTGGGATTATTTAACTCGGGGGTGTGGGGAGGGGGTTCAGCCAACGTGGAGGCACACACATAGCTCAGTTACAAGGAACTGAGCAATGCGTCTTGTCTTTTGGGTGTGGCAGGCCTGGAACTATTTTACCTGGACTACTTTACCTGAGACCATTTAAACCGCACCCAAACAGCAGAACACGCTTTGCGTTATTCTGCTGTGGGCAGCGTAACGCTCACTGTGTCGAGTTCTTTGATGCCAGTTTACCTGAAACCAATGACCTGCAGAGAGAGAAGGAACACTAAAAAATTTACCTGGAACAGTATCCTGTCTTCAATCCATCGCTGACTTCAGTTCCACTCACCTGAAGGTACGAACTCCATCATCCGGCACCGCATGCATCCTCGAATACATAACCTGGAAAGAGGAGAAAGAAAGACCGCATTAGTAAGCGTTTACTCACGTTTCCCCCCGAATTAAGAAAGCCACACAATTCTTACCTGGTTAGTCATCTCCTGGTCAGTATCATTGCTGAAACATTACTGCGCTCGGCGAGGAACATCACAACCTGCAAGGAGAGAAAAGAAGCAGGTTAGCAATATGAAAGGCAAAACAGCTCTGCGCATCGCGCATTACTCACCGGACAGCATCGCACACACCGCGCTTTCGCCTACCAGCCCATGCTCATCTTCAAACTGCATGACAACACCAAAATACCTTTCCATACCTAAAAGGAAAGAAGCAAGACATTATTATTCGAACTAAGAGGAACATAAGAACTGCATATAAAGACTGTAAAACAGCAAACCTACGGAGTCGCCGGAGGCCTGGATTCCCACAGGGGGGCTTGCACCAGTGAAGTAACTTGGTCGCTGCTCACCCCCCCACATCTATGCTACCCTGCCACGAGGAGCAGGACGGAGAATCCACGTTTTACAATATTGAGGTGAGGAGAGGGCCGTGGATACCAGGTGAGCCTAACACTGGGCCCTCATATTGTTCCTTCCGTCCCTCAAGGGCAAGGTGGTGAGGGTCTTCACAGACAAAACCACCATTATGTTTTACATGAGGAAGCAGGGGGGCACCAGGTCCCCAGCACTCTCCAGAGAGGCGCAGGACTTGTGGCACTGGGCCGTCACACAAGAAATGTTCCTCATACCTTTCCACCTGGGGGGGAATCAAACACTGTCGCCGACTCCCTCAGCAGGGAGCTGCACTCTTGCCACGAGTGGGAGCTTCGGCAGGATCAAGTGGACAACCTTTTCCTCAAGTGGGGCAGTCCCCAGATCGATCTGTTTGCAATGGCGATGAACACCATGTGCCGGAGTTTCGCCAGCAGGTTTACCCAGCCAGGGAGCATGAGGGACGCATTCTCCTTCCCATAGGACGGCGTGTTCCTGTACGCCTTCCCTCAGTTGCCGCTGCTACTACGAGTCATCAGTCTACTCAGCCGATGCCAGTGCAGGATGATCCTCATCGCGCCAGCGTGGCCGAGGCAAATCTGTTACCCGGACTTTCTCAGCATGTCTGTGTCCCCTCCAGTAGAGCTACCAGTGGTCATGGATCTTCTGTCATGATCTCTGCTTCCAAAAGGTCAGGGTTTTCCCAACTCCCTTGGAAGCAGATCCATAACCCAGGTTCCGAGTGCCAACCAGTCCAAATTGGGACCTTGTGGACCCAGTCCTGGCGCCAGTGGCACCAGGCTCATAAATATGCCCAGTCCCAGCGCTGGAAGCGCCGGGCTCATAATGCTTGGGTGGACTTACCTGCAGCAGACCATGCTGCTTGCTTGCCTGCCAGTTGAGCCTCTGATCCTCTTCTGTTTGGAACTACTTTTCCTGTTGGGTGGGGCAGGAGCCACTCCCTAGATTCAGAACACTGGAACTCTTCTGGAAAGCAGGAACTCTTTTCTTAACTAGGCGTGGCTGTGGAAGGAGACACCTAAGCACTACTGGAGGCTATTTAAACCACACCCGATGGATGAATCTTGCTTTGCGTTATTCTGCATCCTCTGCAGCAGAACGCTCATCGTGTCTTCTGCATCTGATCCTGGGCCTAAGGAAAAAGGCTTACCATCCTGAATCCAGTCTTCAGCAACACCTATAAAGACAAGAAAGAACAGGTTAGCATTACGGTCTTCAGTGACAGCTCTTCACTAACCTGGTCCATCGGCTGTCACCAACGCCTCGCACTGCATTCTGGCATCTGAAAGACAAAAGCTTACCAACTCTTTGCGCGCTCCGGAGGCCTTCGGCGCTGCATCCCGCATCTGAAAGACAAAACAAGGTGCGTTTAAAGACATTGGGGAACTTTAATACTCACGTGCCATTACTCCTTTCCACATCTAACCCAGTGGGTATTCCGGCACCCTGCAGCCGCTCCGAACTTGTACCTGCAAAATAAAAAGACAGTTAGAGCGCATCGTGAAGCAGGCAACACGCGCTTACTTACGTGCTTCCACGCGCTTCTATTCATCACACGGGCTCCATCTTCAACTCACTTCAGCCCGTCATCCGCCATCGCCGGAACCCTGCAAAACAAGAAACATCATTACTAAAGACTTTAAAGACATTAGAATTACTCGAAACTTACCGTTCGTGCAGTAAACGACGGACAGCAGTCCTCTAAAGTCAAGAGGCCTGCTCCCCTTATCCAGTGAAGAAACTGGTTACAGCACCCTGCCCCGAGGCAGATGGAGAGCACGGCGCTCACTTACCTAAGGTGAGAGCGTTAACCTTTGGGGTTCTACAGGAGAAGAGAAAGGGAAGAAGAGAGAGACATTCAATAACCCAGTTCCTTAATCCCATATTTTCTATCTGCAGACATCTTACCCTTCGAGTCAGACATACAGTGCACAGAGGTCCAGCCCAAAGAGCCAGCCGTGTGTTACACATCACCTTTGAAGATACGGTATACGCCCAGTCAAGACCGGCGCCTCTACGGGAATCAGGTGAGTGTTACATCTTCACGCCAGGGAGCACGGCGCAATCCTGCACCACAAACCAGGATCGCTGAACCTGGAGGCCTGGCTCCTGCAGCATCAGAGTTCGGTGGTTACGAGCTGCCGGTGCACTGCAGTGAGGTCCTCGCCAAGGCCAGGGCGGTGTCGATGCTGAAGTGCTACGGACACAAATGTAAGCGTTTCGTGACTTGGTGCCGGTCACAGAAGATTAACCCTCTGACCCTCTTTCGCTCCACCAGCAAGTTGGTTTCCACCTCGGCTCTGCAGTGTGGAGTCTTTGTACTGGATAATTAATTTACCAAGCGGCTACTTGGGCTTCTTTGCACTGTTCGCTAAGCATTACTGCTTGGATTCCATGTCCGATGAGGACTCTTGTTTTGGCAGATCTGTACTTCATATAATCAATATATTTCACCAGAAAAAAAAATCTTCTTCCCCTTTAAATTTAGAGACGCACAAGGGCGCAGTCGCGGGAGCATGCGCTCACCTGACTTCACCCACCAGCGCCACTCCTCAGTCCTTGGTTCTGCGTCGCCTCCCCGGCGCATGTCGACTTCAGCGGGCTTCAGCAGGTGTCCATCCTGCAAGGGGCTCTTCCCTTCATTCGACCCCCATGCCATTTGCCTCCGCTGCCTTGGCCCTGGCTGGGAAGGTTGTTCTGCGTGTGACACACTGACTCCAAGGGCACTGAAGAACAGGCCAGCTAGGTGGAGGGAGCTTGTCCAGAAGTCATCTCTGGAGGACCTAAAGGACTTCGTCAAACATCGCTTGAGGCCAAAGGAAAGGCCTCTATTCACCATCGCACCCTGTAAAGGCGATTCCTTCCCAGGGAAGCGCATAACCGGGAGGAACCTGTTGGGTTCTAGCACCAGCACATGTACCGAGGCTAGTCCTGCTACCGGCCTTGCGGCCGAGGGGTCTCCTGATCCTTCCGGGTTCAGTGCTGAGAGACTGCAACGTTCTTTTACAGGGGTTACTCCCGAGGGGCAACACCCTAGTACTGGCATCATGCCCGAGAGGGCAATACGCCTTCCAGGTCACAGCCTGGAGTGCGGTATAGGCTTTTGTTCCAACACAAAGCGTCTTGTACGGGGCTAGTTCCAGCGAGCCAGACACCACGATTTCGCCACGTGGCACCCAGCTTGACAAAATAGCTGCTGCGCCAGACAAGATGGCCGCTCGTCCGATACCCAATCTTGCGGAGCTGGTGGAGGAAAGAGTCACAAGGTGGAACTTGTATCAACCAGGTGCTTGGCGTACAGTTCATCCATCAGCAGTGCAGGGCAGGTTTCCCCTGCACCCCAGGCAGTGTGTCCCGGCCCCAGCTGCCACTCGTCAATATCACCTGCCACCTCTACAGCCTCCGAAGACAGGTTCTTCGAAAGGTTCCTGGGGCTGATGCGAACTCCCCTGATGGGGTCCATCCTCTGTGCTGCCATAAGGGACATGCTCCCCCAGGTCACCCCACCGGCAGCCATGGTCATTCCTCCTGTGGCTCTGGCGCCACAGGCCCCAGCACAGACGCTGCTGCCCCAGCCACCTCCTCAGATTCCGGCTGCCCTGCCTCCCACAGTACAGGCGGTTCCACAACAGCTTCCGCAGCAGCCACCGGCTCCGTTCTCCACACCGCAGCCCATGGCGCCCAGCACTGCTCCACCAGCTCTGGGCACCCTGGTGGACACTGACTAGGATGAGGTCCCTGACACGCCATCTTCAGCCAGGGCCTTCCACGAACGCCTTGCAGGTTTGGCAGAGTATGGGCCTTCCTCAGCCCGAGGTAGAGCAGCCTGGGGAGGGGGTGAGGGGGTCTTGGCTGAAGTCCTCACCCTAAGACCCCCTTCCAAAACGGCGATCCCGATGCAGATAGTAGTTTTGAGTGATTGTGTATAGGCACTATACAAATAAACAATGTTTCAAAGCGCTTCAAGGAGGGAGGGAACAATGGAGAATACAGTTACATTCTTACAGGTCCTTGAAGCAAATCAGAATGTGAAAACTAACTAGCATATCAGATAGTACAAGTACATGGAACAATAAGGGAGAGGAGAGGAAGGGAGAGAAAGAAAGGAGACGATACTACCAGTAACATTACTATGCCCGACTACAATTGTTGCAGTGCATGAATGACAAGAGGAGGGGAGGTGTGGGGGAGAGGAGAGAAAGGGATGAGGAGAGGAACAAAACAAATGACTATCTTAAAGGAACGACTGTTCAAGGTAGTGCTGGCCAGGAAGTAGGAGGGGGAAGACGAGGAGCGAAGGGGAGGGGACAGACGAGCCGTTATCAGAGGTCAAGGGACAAATGAATGATAAGTGCTAAGATATAATTGCAGAGTTGCAGGGGGGCAGGGCAGGGTGGCTGCAAAAGGCAGGCAGCTACTATTATTATGCCTGGTGGCAATTGAGGCAGTGCCGAGCTATCACAGGACAAGATGGGCAAGGAAGGAAGGAAGGAAGGAAGGAGGGAAGGGCAGGCAGCTACAAAGACAGGCGGCTACGATTACTATGTCTGACAATTGGGGTAGTGCCGGAATTTGACAGGAGGGAAAGGAATGGAAGGTAGGGGGAGGAGAGTAAGGGGGGTGGGGCAGGGCGCTAAAGGCAAGCATGTGGTGAGTGGGGGGGGAAAGATCCCCAGGGGGGGCAAAGAACACTCTCAGGGGGCAGGGGTGGGAGGGGACTTGGAGGGGGCAGTGGGGGTCACACAGACCTACTCGGGGCAGCGGAGGGCAACACAAACAAACTTGGGGGCAGCAGGGGGCACACAGACTGACTCTGTGGGCAAGGGGGGGGGGGCAGAGGAGGGCACACAGACCGACTTGGGGGCAAGGACAAGATTTGTGCCTTAAATGTGCTTTGCACCAAATTCCTCATGGAAAACTATGCCACGCTACATTGCTTGATGGGAGTGCCACCTGCTGAAGCTCTAATTCAGAGGTGTCCCTGCAGCCTGACACCTGAGAGTGGTGATTGAAGCCCAGGAGTGATTGATGACAAAGCTGACCAGGAGCGATCCAGAGCAGATGAGAGAACGTACGAAGGAGACTACCTGAGTACCGGCTAGCAATTGGTGATGCTATATTGGTGAAGTGAAGGAATGCCATGTGAAAGTTGGCTTTGACTTATGAACCCAGCCCTCTGCATGTGGTTGATGTGAATGGGTCAATGGTGACAGCATCTAGTGGGAACACCACTGTGACAAGGAACACGTCATTTTTCAATACATTTTCTGTGGGGGGAAGAGAACCCTATGGAACTCACTGGCAGGTGTGCCACCAGACGATGAAAGGAGCAACAGAGATGAAGATCTGAATGATGACACGGAAACTGTTGAGGAGCTGGTCTTGAGTCGTGCAGAGGTCATGGGTAGTGCTTGTGGTAGACAAGATGCCACAAAGGTACCCAGTGTGGGAGTTACGATGACGCCCTGCATACCTAAAAGACAATGGGTCTCATTAGAAGTATGGCAGAGCGGGAAAATTGTCGGTAAAGGAATTACTGCCAATATTCCTGTTCTGCCATGCTAAGAGTATGGCCCTGGAGTGGAGGATTTATCTCCAGCATAACGCTGGAGGTAAATCCTCCGATTCGCTGCTGAAAAAAATTAAATATTCAGTGGAATTACCGCAGCAGAATTACTGCTACGGTAATTACACCAAAAAAAAGCCAGAGTCCTATGGACTAATACATTGGGATTTACACCACCGCCACTTGTATTCCGGCAGTAATTCCACCAGACCAAGTGGCGGTAACGGTAATTCAGTTGGGCTGTATTCTGGTGGATTTACTGCGAGTATACCGCCCAACTCGTAATGAGGCCCTATGTGTTGGATGGGTGACAGTGTCCGGGTAACAACTAGATTGCACCTGCTGTTATGGTCCTGTCTGTTAACCCAGTTATCTCCTGTTCTATTTGTTTTTCTAAAAAAGGAAGAATGTGGTGGAGTCACCTTTTAAGAGTCAACGTCATGACGGTACCATAATAAAAAGGTACTCATGCCAGCACGTGCAGCAGACTTCTGAACACAAGAAACTGTGTCCCATTACTTATGTGCTTGGGCCCCCTGTGAAGGTGCTTAAGAACATGACCATGCTCCCAAACAATGAAATTGAGATCTGTGCTGTAAGAAGGATCTCATGAAGGAATGCCATGATCCAGGGGTAAATCGGTCACCACACAAGGGAAGTGCGATTGGATTTATTTATTTTTTGTTAAAAAGGTCCATCTCGCGCAGGCTACTTTGATCAACAAGGACGTATCAACTACATCATTTGGAGCACTCCTGTGGTCTCCCAGTTGCAGAAGAAAACTGCCCTGGCCAAGAAGGGGTGGCTCAAGCTGCCCTCTGCCCAACCTGACAATTGATGCCTAGACGCCAAATACAGGCAGATGGAGGGGGGCACACTCTTGCTTTCGGCGCATCCTCAACCGCACTCTTCCGTGATTGCTGCGGCGTCCTCTATTCCACGGCTCGACCACCTCGTCCTCGACCCTGCTAGGCAAGGAGGAGAAGATCTTGCAGGCGTATGGGGGAAAAGCTGTACTCCAACGCCTCCTTGCACCTGCTTCTGGCCAACGCAGATGCCATGCTGGCTGCCACTAACCAAAGGCTTTGGCGGGAAATTGCTGACTTCCTCCGGGACAGAGCGCATCAAGGCAGGACTAGGAGAATCCAAGCTGGTAGCACAGGACATAATGGAGTCACAGTGGCCCATATCGATACCTCTGCCCGCGCCATCTGCATTGCCATAAACATGAGAAGGATGACCTGGCTCCGGGCTAAGAAGTTTAATCCCGATGTCCAGGAACGCATATTGGACCTTCCCTTCAAGGGTAGTGACCTCTTCCACTCCACCACAGATGAGGAATTAGATAAAAAGAACAGCTCGCAAACCGCTAAGTCTTTATTCTTAAGAAGGCCATGCCCAAGGTCTACACCCAGTTGCAGCAACTCTCTGACGGGGCGGGCGTTTTGTCAGGTTCCGAGGCTTCCAAGAACAGGGGTCCAGACAACCTGACTGTTCTCAGTCAGCATCGGAGGAAACAAAGGGGGGCGGGCATGCATTTTTTCCAACCCCCCCTCCTCCACAACAGCCTTAGAGGGAAAGAAGGCATGACATGCCCCTTCGGGTCCATGTGTCTCCAGTGGGGGGAGGCAGGCTTTCCTTTCACATGCAATTTTGGTGCCAGAATCTTTCAGACCTCTGGATCCTCTCCGTAGTCTCCATGGGGTACCGCCTACCGGTACCTTTCTCTCCTCCCTCCTCTCCCACAGTCTGCGTTTCAACCACTCCGCCTGAGAGCTCCTGGTTCATCGTGAGAGCAGACCCTTTGGTTGACCAGCCATCCAGCAGCTTTGTGCTCCCCTGAGCTACCCAGTGCCCTTGAGTCCGGTTCTTCTTTCCATTCGCCACAGACCTATAGGCTGAAATATTCACACATTGACAGTTTGAATGCTTGTGTTTGACTCAGGTTTTCCCGGGTCCCCTTCATAGACAGCGGGAGCCCCGCCAGGGCAATTCATATGCCCATGATGGCCTTTCCCGCAAGCTTGACACCTCGCAGAAGACCCTCGTTCAGAGTCATATCCTTGGGCCCAGATGAAGGCAGCCTTCGCTGCCTGCCAAAACGTCCTTGGACCAGCATCTGCTGGGGAGAATTCTCACAAACGTGCTAATTCCCGTCACCTTAGAGACCCCCCAGCAACTTAGCTGGATTTTGAGGACTTGTTATTTTTACCTGGAAAGAGTGAGCCTTTTTTCCCCACTTTTTCATGTATTTTGATGTGTGTTTTACTCTTGTGTTTTTTGATTATGGAGTTTTAAGGTAACTCCTTAGGCATCTTTTCATGTGTTACACAACACCCTCAGTGCAGTGACACAGCAATGTCGTTTTAGACTTCCCAAAGGTTTAAATACCATCTCTGGCATAAACTACTCTTTCCCAGAGAATGTAAGGTTACATTGACTTTACTAGTCTTTTCAAATTCCTAGTCCCAGCACACATAATCTTCCTAATGAGTGCTGGAGGGGTTACCTAGTATCCCCTGTGTCTAGAAACTCGTGTAGCTCTTAAATGCTACCCTTTCCTATCGAAATGGCTGTGCAGTGGTTTTACAACCAACTACCATGATTTTTCCCGACCGCGAACACCGGTAGCGAAAAATCACCGGAGCCATGTTTTTCAAGATGGTGCCTTAAACACCAGTCCCGGTCTTCTTTTTTCGCCATTTCCTTTTGGAGTTTCTCTGCGCGCCAAACTAGGTTTGGCCCCTTTGTTTCTGTGCCTTTGGCGGTCTCCAGGACTGAAGGCCGCCTCTGGCGTCTGGGGTGGGCAGGAAGCGAGGGAGGTGCCCGAAACCCCCCTGTGCTTAGTCTCCTAAGAGACCCAAATGTATTCTGGCGTGATTGGCTGGATGACTGTCCAGCAAGGACAGCCACCCTGCTGGGTGAGTGGAAGCTAGGCTGTAATGAATGGGAGAAAACATTTTAAAAGGCGAGTCTCTTGGACTGGCAAGCAGTATCGACCATTGGAACGTAAGAACCGAAGACGATCTGGAAGAGGACGGCTGCTGCAACTCCTGGACCGGTGCTTTGCCCTGCTGTAGGCCCGAATCGCCAAGCTCATCTCGACAGAGAAGCCCCTTCAAGGACGACTTCTTCCTTTGAGTTGGTGGGACCAATCAACTCGTAAGCCACCTGGATATCATTCTCGGAGCTGGTTAGGAGTAACCAGGGGAAGGACACCAGCTTATTTGCTTGAAGACAGCGACTCGAACCAAAGATCTTCCATTTTGCCATCTTGTTTGCCCCGTCCATTGCAGGAGTCCCCCGACATCTGCCCTCTTGTCCCCACGACTGAGGCTCAGGAACAGCGAGATCTGCAGGAACTGCCAGGAACAAACATCTTCAGCTGCATCTTTTTCTTCATACTAAGGTACTGTGCCAAGCCGATTGAGAGAACTTGCCTCTCGCGACGATAGTTTGTGAAACTTTCCCAACTTACAGGCCTAATTTGCTTGTGACCCAACAGGATTCTTTTTCGTACAAACTACTTCTGAGAACATTGGCAACGACTTTACCGTTTACTAGGAGAACTGCTCTTTCCTATCCACCTGGATATCATTCTCGGAGCTGGTTAGGAGTAACGCATTACTTTGGCCTAGGCCTATTGAACTGAATAGTCCTAGTGAACTGAAACTATTTGCACTGCCTAAGAAAGTATTTGTGATATATTCTATTAACTTGTGCCTTTTGACTCCCATTTAAAGTAACTGGAATTCCATTTTGCCCCTATTTCAGAGGAGCCTAATTTGCTCAAACTTATTGGTTTGGTATTGAAATGTATTTATGTATATTAACTTGCCCCCTTCTAGTGAATGCTTTCTAAATGATTGTGTAATAAATTAATACATGTTTTACCAATAAACCTTGAGTGCAAGTGTCTACTTGAACCTCTGTGATTGTAAGACCTCTGTGTAACATCCTTGTACTGCTCACATTCCCTCTTGAGATAAACCTGGTAGCTCAGCTCGCTACCTCAAACTGTGTTGTACAAACTTGTAACAAAGGTTGGTTTTTGCTTACACCTGTAGTTCTAATTGTATGTGGTGGTCCCAGAGGGTACTGCATGCAATTCTGCCTAACAGTATCAGCCCTGCAGTCCATTCTACACCATCTGCAAATTTTGTTTCGAAGTTGACCTTGGATTGGTCCTTACACACCCACTACGACCATATACTGGTCACCTCTACATCCAGAACACATTCCTGACTACATTAGGCTGTAGTTGTGTGGGGTGTTGATTTTATTACAATTACAAGATGCGTATGTATTTTTGTGTTAATATTTTGAGAGTGCACGCTACATTATCTGTGTATTTTTTCTGCTGATATGCTTTATTAATGATTGCAAAAACCATGTTTGTTTAGAAGTGTTTCACAAACACAGTTAATAAATTACGGCTACTAAGTCAACTGTTTTTTATCTCAACATGGGTCCTTGGTCTGTGCCATTCATTTAATATGGCACATCTTTGTCAATTGATTTGAATACCCAGGGCTGAGACAGGGTTCCTTTCCTTCTTTCTTTTTGCGGCCAATTTGGCTAGTGCCTCCCTTCTTTGAAATAATTCACAATGAAATTACAAGTGTGCTTTAAATTTGTATGGGAAGACCAGACCCTGTTTGTTCACAAGTAACTCAGGGTCGACCTGGTGGCCATGTAAAGATTGTTTAGTTCCAGTTGGCACTTGGGGATATTTCTAAAATGAGGGTTTATGTCAGTAATTTGTTTCTCAGTGTTTTGACCCCCCTCCCCCTTTCTGGCAGTACAATAAATTACCTGTTGCTTCATTAAACTTCACAACTCTAGTATGCTGTTCCATTGTTTTCTTCTCCTTTGATGTGAAATTTTACAAAGGGTACATTTCTTTTTACAGTTCGATTTTATTGTCTTGCAGGCATTTACTATTCTCTGTGATGTACTAATGATCTTTAGCCATCAGATAATGGCAGGAGGGCGGGACATGCTAGAACCACTGGTGTATGCTCCTGATTCTTCACTCCAGTCTGAACTTCTTAGTTTTATTCTGGATCATGTCTTTATAGACCAAGATGATGATAACAGCACAGGTAAGATCTTTATACGTTTACCATGTGTTTTTGTTTCACTAGTGCCGATAGATTGGGGTGTGGATGTTTTGAGCACATCTGTTTAGGCATCTGATTGGAATAGTGACATTATTTAAGGTTTTTATGTAATGTTACGGATTTCAGATTTGACCATATACATTTGGGAAATTACTTGCAATTGTTCTCCATAATTGATGTAGTCCATTCTTCTGAAAGAGTTCGATTTCAAAGGTGTTAGTAGTATTGTCAAGGTAAATATCTATCCTTGCATGACTTGTCTAGCCACAGATTGGAAGTAATGCTGACCTCATCCTGCATGTAAAGACCATTTAGGATTGTATTGTACTCAGCCCATTTTAATTGCACATGCTGTTAGGGAGAATTCTCATTTATGTGTTAATTCCCTTCAACCTTCGAGACCCCCCAGTTCTTTTGCTGGACTTAAGACTTTTAAATGTTTACCCTGGAGTGAGTGAGACCTTTTTCTCACGAATGTGTTTTGACCTGATTTGGATTGTTTCCACTGTTTTTGGAGTTTGACAAACTCTGTAGGCATCTACATTTTCTATGGTGATGTACAGCACATTCAGTGCAGTGTCACAGTGAAATCCTTTAGATGCCTCATAAGGTTTAAATACCTTTTCGTGGGTGAACTACAGTTCCCAAGAATAGTAAAGTGACATTGACTTTACTTACTTTTCTCTTTGTATGTCTAGCACACACCGTCATATTGTGAGTGCTGGGTGGGTTACCTACTAGCCCCTTACCCTACATTCTCGTGTAACATTTTTATGTTACCCTCACTACTTTAAATGACTGCTGGCAGTGGTTTAATTTTCCTACCATTGTGCTTTTCTACCGCAGGCTGAATACTCAGCTGCAGTACAGCACCCATGGGTGACCATTTTGTCAAAATGGCCCCTATCTTATTTTTCCGCCATTCTCGGTTTGAGCGGTCTTTCTTGCGTTTTATTCTGTGCGTTGAGACAGATTTGAGTCCTTTGTTTGTCTTGCCTTTGGCGGGCTTCAGCCCTGAAGCCCACCCCTGGCTCCAGTGTGTCTGGCAGGGCAGGATGTGAGAACTCCCCTGTCCTTTGTCTCTAGGAATGCCTGAATGCAACCAGTCCTGATTGGCTGGCTGTCCTAGGCTGTGCATGAATGGGAGAAACCTGCTTGAAAGGCGAGAGCTTTGGGACTAGACGCAGAGTCGATCACTGGGAGAAACGCCTGACAGAGAAACTGTGAACGAAGCTTGCTGCATGCATCCTCCTGGACCTTTGAATTGTCTGAAGCCCTGCTGCTGTGGTGAAACTCCTTTTTCACTTAGAGAATCTCCAGACAGAACAGCTTCTCCCTTTTGGGTTAGTGGGACCAACTAATCCCAAGACAAACTCCACCATCTTCCCCAACTGGCTGTACTTCCTTGCTGCAAGAACCAATGCCAGGGGTCGAGTAATCCACAGTCAAGTGAAACGTCCGATGAGGTAACGAATCCGGTTGGAAGCTCCCGGAGTCTCTGAAGGACCCTCTAGAAGCAGGACGACCAGACCCCCAGTCCACTCACCAGAGTGAAGGACCCAAAGAGTGAAGGATGGCCAAGCAGTATCCGAGATCCACGACGGTGCTGTTTGCCAAGCCCTGAAACCTCAAAGTGCTGCTGAACTGAAAAGAGCCCTGGCTGCCGATCTCCCAAGTACCGCCGTAGGAGGCCTCCAGACACCCTCCTCTTGTCACCACGACTCAGGCTTAGGAACACCGGGTCTGCAACGCTGTAGCAAGACAGAATCCAGCTGGACCACTCTTAAAACTAGGAACAAAAGGGATGCCTCATGGAACCTCCACTAAGTCTATATTATTCTAAAGTCAAGGCGTGCAGACCATTTCGGAAAAATGAGAGCGAAAAAGGCCAGTTTACGCTAATCGTATATCCACATGATTTGCTATCAAATTCTTTAATATTCATTTTCTTAAAAATCTGACAAACGTATTACAAATATGAACATTTACAACATACATCATTTTCTGTTAAAATTAGTACACATCATAATAAATCATCAAATGCTTTTGTCAATATAGGATAAACGCCTTTGTGTAAAAAAGTGCATGTGTAAAATTGAAGTCCATAAAACACCATAGGTCTATTCGCTCTTAGGTTGTACTAGAGCCAACTTGGTGTCACAATTAACACCATACAAGTAATAGCCAACTATAGGTGTTTTGGAGGATTTTACCAACTCGCATATATCTCCCCATGTCTTTAACAAAACATTTCTTAACCATAGTATCAACGGTCTGCTATTTAAAGGCCCACAAATGCGTATGGTAGCTTGTCTTCCTCGGGACTTGCACAGAAGTAGATATTGTTCTTTCTGTAAAGACCGGAGGGGGGTGTCTGTACTCCTGCTCTCTATATTGCAAAGGAGAGGCACAGAGGACCCCAGCCAAGATTCTCTATTTGGTAAAACGTGGGCGAGCAATCCAGGCCTAGCTCTCAGGAGGTGATGCAGGCTGGTTCTTAAGTACAGTGTAGTCCACAAGCACCCACAAAGGAATGTCCACACACTGTATTAGTTAAAACAGTCTTTATATAATTAAGGTTCAAGGTTATATACATAATCACAATAACTCACTTTGTGCTCAGTCTACAATGGCAAATACATGCACAGTTCTACTATTGGATTTCATTAAAGTGCATCAACTATACTTAGTTTACATGTCACACAAATCAAGTAACAGAGAACCAACAATAGACACGGGGATAAGCAGTTGGTTAGAACAATTGGCAGAATACTGAGCCTCTACCACCAGGCACAGTTCTGTATGAGGATCCCCCCACCTGGGCTACCTGTAAATAAAGATGTCCATATTGTTTACAAGAGTCTAATTTCCTTCTAAATCGTTCTACAACCCCAATGTACCTGGAATAGCAGAGTTCGACGTGTCATTGACGGATCCTTCTTGAACGGCTCCCTTTAAGGCAAGCACCACGGATCGTCAAGATCCCATGAGGAACAAGGGTGAACACTGTCGTTGCGTCAGCAGCTTCAGTTCTTGCAGTGCTCCCCGACGATCAGTCAAAAACATCCTGCAGACTAAGGGCGGTGCACCTCGACGAGTGTTCGTTGCCGCACGGAGTCAATGAAGAACTTTGGCGCAGCAAGGGCGTTGTCATCAGCGTCTCTGCGGTCTTCACGTGGCGGGAAACCCACCGGTGTATTCTCCTCGGTCATCGGCGCCCTTGACGTTCTGCGGCAGGACAAAAGTGGTCGACCATGATGAGCAAAGGGAGTCCTTGTTTCAATGTTCTTAGGCAAGTTAGCACTGCGGCTCCAGTCGTTGACGGTGATGGACTTCAATGACCGGGCGCTTCTTTGTGATTCCCTGGTGGTCACCGTCTCCAGTCGGCAGCCTTTCGAGTGTCTGACGTCCAGGGAGCTTTGGCAAAAATCAGCTGGTGCACAATGGTCCCTTATAGCTCGGGAAGAGGTCTCCTAGCCAGGTCCTCTCTTGGATCAGTTCCTTCAAGGCACAGCAGCTTGCAGATTAGCGAAGGACAGCAGCAGCAGTTCTTCTTCCAGTGGGCTTCAAAGTTAAGCATCAGTTTCTACTTCAGTTTCTGAATGATTTCTAGCAGTGAGAGGCCCCCAGATATACTGTTGATCTCCCATTCACTCTGCTGGGTCACACTCTGGCAACCAATCACTCAGAAGGGCATTCATGCAGTCAGGCAGCCAATCGGCTCACAGTGCATTCAGGCTATTCTTCTCCATCCAGACACTCACAACACAGAATGTGGATTCGGACAAGCACTCTGCCATTCAGCACTACACATTGCATTCATACCATTTTCGGGGACGGCTGTCTCAGCCATTGTGTCAAACACCAGATACTAGACACCCATAACCAGGAATGCGTATTCGTCACACACTCTATTCACCCTGGTCCCACCCCACTGGCGTACCCACAACTTCTCCAGCATAGGGTCTGGCATGGATTCACATGCTCATGAATATTCCCCGTCGTCAGGCAGGGAATCCTTGGTAAAGAAAAAATCAGTATCAGTTCCGTTTCTGATCTGTCTTTCTCGGTAGTAACCAATCGCTGGTCTCTGGGTCATACTGCCCCCAGCCAATGACTGCCCTCTCCCTAAGCCCCGCCTCTGGCAGCCATCTTCAGATTTTTACCGCACGCTCAAGTGTTGGGAGTCCCCGTGTTTAGCTCTCAAGCTTTTGCTGCGTCTTTCACGCTTTTTCAAAGAGAATTTTGAATTTTTCGGTCAAATAGAGCCTCAAGCTCCACCGTCTCTGCATCCGACTAACGGGTATCCGGGTTGGATTTTTTTCTAAGCCCCTCAAGGGTGAAGATTTCGTCGAGTTACGCTTCTTGGAGGATTCCAGAAGTTTCTGCGGCCCAGGAGAAAGGAAGCTCGATGCCTGGAAAGCTGTTCAGGGTTTGCCCTGGATGCCAGCTATAGAATGTGTTCGAGGACGAGCACTCGAAATGTCTCTACTGCCTTCATGAGGACAAAGCGCACGTGGAGAAGAACTGTGCGTTTTGCAGGAACATGTCGGAACGGACCATCAGTGAACGACACCTTCGTCTCTCCAACTGACTGGAAGGAAGGAGTCCGTCAGGGGAGGAGGAGAAGAAGAAGTCCGAGCGGTCTTTTAAGTCCTGTGAGGGCACCCCGGCGACGGGGGCCCAACAGAAGGCAAAGCACTGCGAGTCCGCGGGCACCGGGAGCACCGAACGGTCGGGCTCTTCGGCTGCCAGGGTAAGCTTCTGGAGAGGCCCCGGTCGTTCTTGAAGGATTCGGCCGAGGGGGAGCGAGGCGGTGACCCACCCCCCCAAGGTGAAGACCTCAAGCACGCCCAAGGCGGTGAATGCCTTGATTCACCCGGCCAAGGCCTCTATCGAGAAAGTCGCGGCGGCCGTGGCGCCGCCTGTGGAGGCGACCTTGGGGTCTAGAGTCTCCCTGCCTCCGCGGAGGGAAGCCTCTTTCAGACCCATCGAAAAGACCCCGGCGGAAAAAGAGGGGGGGCGGTGGCCATTGTGGACATGGACACAGCATCCGAGGAGGAGCTGGTAGAAGTCTTAGAGGGCCTCGACGAGGGCGTCGAAGAGGCCTGTCCCCACGGGAGGGATCCCGAAGAGGGTGACGAGAGTGACGGCGGCACCGGCGAGGGTCCTAGCCGCCTGTTGCTTCCGTAGCCGCAGGATAACTCGGCGGCCATTTTGTTGGCAATACAATCCTTATGTTTGGAGATAAGGACGAGATTGCCCTTACCACCGACGGAGGATCCGGAACCAGGCTCAACGGAGGAGCCAGAGCCGGGGCCGGCTGGAAGCCCCCCGAACAAGAGAAGACTGATCCATCCAGCCCCGCCTGCTCAGCCTTTACCCACGTCCCCCGTCCCTGGGGATGACACAGGAACGGACACGGCCACGACGGATACCGACGGCGGTGACAACGGGACGGAGCTCCCAGCGCCAGCCCGGTCCTCTCCGTCCGACGAGATCGGATCTTTGCATGCAATGATCACCAGGGCAGCCGAGCTTTTTCAGCTCTGCCCCGAAGAGAAGAAGGAAGGTTTCCTTTACCAACGGTGCAAGGCCAAGTGGAAGGCAGTCCTCGCCATGCCTCTGCTGGATGACATCTGGGACGAGGGGTCTCACACTTCTCAAGAACCCGTCTACGACGCCTTCCAAGAGGGATTGGTACGAGAAAAAGTACCGGGTCCCAGACGCGGCCCCTTTGTGCCTTAGGGCACAGCCGACCTAAGTCTCGGTCATCTCAGCGGCGGCCAAGAAGAAAGCGGGGGGGGGGGGGCATCGGCCTCAACGTCAACTTCGCCGCCTGACGGCGAAGGATAGAAGCTGGACGCAGTGGGACGACAAATTATCTTGTTGGCGGCAACAACGATTTTAAGGCGGCCAGCGCCCTTGCGATCGTGGCCCACTACGACAGGGAGTTATGGTACAAGATCGCCCCCCCCTGTTGGACTTCCTAGCGGAAGACAAGAGGGCCGAGGCCCTGGATATCTTGCAGGAAGGAGAAGTGGCGTCGGACCACGCCATTACGGTGGCAACAGACATTGCCGACACCGATTTTCCGCCAGCTAGGCAACAGCGTTTGCCTTAGACGACGAGGGTGGCTCAAGGCGAGGGATTTCCGCCAGGACGTACAAGCCAAGGTGTTGGACATGCCGTTCGACGGGAACAACCTATTTGGGAAAACGGTGGATGAGTCCCTCCAAGCCATCAAGGCGGACACAGTGACAGCTAAGGCCCTAGGCGTTCTCCGGCAACGACGGCCATCCTTTCGGAGTACCGGAGGCAGGCAAGCAGGTTGCCTCAAAGGGATTCGGTGGTGGCTCCTCTACGTACCGCCAAGCGGCCCGCTCCTCCTCACAGGAAGCCTATAGAGAATGAGGCAAGTTGGGTGGGCCCTGCTGTCGTCGCCAGGGAGTCCAAGGTGTCCTCCAAGCAAGAGTGAACCGACAGCGGTGTCGGGCCCCCACCGAAGTACCCCGGTGGGAGGCCGGCTTGCGAAGTTCGTCAGCGTGTGGGAGTCCATCTCCACCGACTGTTGGTTGCTGGACGCCCTGGCCCAGGGGCACGCCCTCAATTCTAAAGTGCCCCCGCATTCCACCCGTGGCCAGTAAGGAAAATCACATCCCTCAACTGCTATTGGAGGTAAGGGCGAAGCTCAAAAAAGGGGCCATTGAGCTCGTCCCGAAGAGGCTCCGGGGCTCCGGAGTATACTCAAGGTACTTCCTCGTGAAAAAGAAGACAGGAGGATGGCGCCCCATCCTGGACCTGCGAGGACTTCAAGGCACAAGTTCCGGATGGTCACCCTCCAGCACGTGCTGGGACAGCTGGAGGAGGGTGATGTCCTGTCGTCGTTGGATTTGCAGGATGCGTACTTCCACATCCCCATTCTGAAAGGACACCGAAAGTTCCTCAGGTTCGTGGTCCAAGGACGGCACTACCAGTTCAAGGCACTCGCGTTCGGATTGAAGTCGGCACCCAGGGTGTTCACCAAGTGCCTCGCACCGGTGGCAGCTGCGCCTGCAGGGGATCCACGGGATCCACGTCTACCCCTACCTGGACGACTGGCTCATCCGAGCAAGGACAAGGTAGCTCGCCGTAGACCACACAGCGAAGACCGTCCAGCTGCTCACGGACCTGGGATTCTCCATCAACTTTCCCAAATCCCACCTGGTCCCGTCGCACTGTTTCTGGGAGCCAAGCTCGACACGGTGGCGCGTCTGGCCTTCCCGTTGGAGGAAAGGACGAAGGCCATCCTGGGCAAGGTGCAGCGTCTGCTGGCCATGGATGAGGTCCATCAAGTCCCTCCTCGGGATGATGTCCTCCTGCATATATCTCGTGCGCCTGTGCAGGCTTCGTATGCGCCCTCTGCAAGAGTTCCTTGACTCCTGCTGGATCAAGCGAGGACAGGATCCCACTCAACGAGACCTTCTGACGAGCGATCCGATGGTGGGGCACCCGCGCTCATATGACGGCGGGCACAGACTTTCAGACCCCATCCCACCAGATAACGTTGACGACGGATGCCTCCCTGGAAGGATGGGGAGCGCACACTGGAGAACTTCACGCGAGAGGCCTTTGGCTCCTAGAGGAGAAGACGCTTCACATCAACATCCTGGAGCTCCGTGCAGTGTTCTGGGCCCTCAGGTCCTTTCTCCCGTCCCTCAAGGGCAAGGTGGTGAGAATCTTCACCGACAACACAGGAAGCAGGGAGGAACCAGATCCCCAGCCCTCTCCAAGGAAGCCCAGCATCTGTGGCATTGGGCCGTCGCCCAAGGGATGTTTCTGGTGCCCTTTTATCTGGCATAGATGAAGAACACCATCGCCGACTCACTCAGCAGGGAGCTGCGCTTGTGCAACGAGTGGAAACTATGTCAGGATCAAGTGGATCGACTCTATCGACGATGGGTAAAACCGCAGATCGACCTGTTCGCGACGGCGACGAACTCCAAGTGCCAGAGGTTCGCCAGCAGGTTTCCCCAGCCGAGGAGCATGGGTGATGCTTTCTCGTTCCCCTGGGACGGCCTGTTCCTATATGTATTCCCTCCATTGCCGTTGCTGCTCCGACTCGTCAACCAGCTCAAGAGGTCCCGGTGCAGGATGATCCTAGTCGCACCGGCGTGGCTGAGACAGATCTGGTTCCCGGACCTTCTGGACTTGTCAGCGTCCCCACCTGTCAAGCTGTCGACGGACGCAGATCTTCTCTCCAGAGAAGGAGGCGCCATACTTCATCACGACCCGGAGTTGCTGAACTTGCAGGCCTGGCTCCTGCAGCATTAGAGTTTGGAGGATACGATATCCCGGCCGACTGCAGAGAGGTTCTTGCGAAGGCCAGGGCGTCCTCAACTCTCAAGTGCTACGGACATAAGTGGAAGAGGTTCTCTATCTGGTGCCGTGCACAGAAGATTAACCCTCTGCAGATTATGGCCCCTCAAGTATTGCCGTACCTTCTGTCGCTAGCCAAAACTTGACTATCTCATGCTTCAATCAAGATGCACCTGGCAGCGATTTCCCGGTGCACCAATACTACCGGGCAGTCATCCCTGTGGTCTCGTCGCCTGGTTAAGGAATTCATGCAGGGACTGTTTCGATCATTCCCGCGGTGAAGGCGCTAGCCCTGGCGTGGGAGCTCAACGTGGGGCTGACCAGGCTCATGGGTCTGCCATTCGAGCCATTGCGTTCGGCCCCGTTGAAGTTTCTGTCGTGGAAAACAGCGTTCCTGTTGGCCATCACCTCTGCACGACGCGTGGGAGAGATCCAGGCACTATCCTGCAAGCCTCCATACCTGACCTTTCACGATACGAGGGTAGTGCTGAGAATGCACACCTCCTTCATGCCCAAGGTGCCGCCGGACTTCCATCTCAATGAGCCCTTGGGTTTACCAGTCTTTTTCCCGTCGCCGGCCGAGAAGACTTTGCACTTGCTGGATGTAGCTAGAGCGCTGAAGTTCTACGTGGACCGAATGAAGAGTTTTCGGAGGACATCACAGCTGTTTGTGAACTTTGGACCTGTGAACCAAGGGAAGACTCTCTCGAAGGCTTCCATTTCCAGATGGCTCTCCGGCTGCATCATGCACTGTCATCGGCTGGCAAACCGACCGTTGCCCGGCCGTCCGATAGCCCATTCGACCAGAGCGGTCGCTGCTACTACGGCGTTCTTGTCTGGTGTGCCCCTGCTGGACATCTGCAGGGCTGCTACGTGGAGGTTGATGCACACCTTCACGAGATTCTACTGCGTCGACCGGGATTCCAGGGAGGAGTCCAGGGTCGGCCAAGCAGTGCTGCGCAACCTGTTCGCTTAAGGTGAGCCTGGTGAGGAGGTAAGAAATGCTTAATGTTGAGTTTTGATGTAATGCTCAATATTGAGCCTTTGCCACCTCCCGTGGTTGTGCATGTGTACTGTTATGTATTCTTATATTCATGAGCATGTGAATCCATGCCAGACCCCATGCTGGATAAGGAACAAGTTACTTACCTGTAACTGTTGTTCCCCAGCATGGGTCTGGCATGGATTCACATGCGAACCCTCCCACCTCTACCCCTCTGCGGCTCTTCACTTGGTCATACTGCCACTTTACGTGCTACCAAATCTGAGGATGGCTGCTAGAGGCAGGGCTTAGGGAGAGGGCAGTCATTGGCTGGGGGCAGTATGACCCAGAGACCAGTGATTGGTTACTACTAAGAAAGGCAGATCAGAAACGAAACTGATACTGATTTTTTTCTTTACTGAGGATTCCCGGCCTGACGACGGGGAATATTCATGAGCATGTGAATCCATGCCAGACCCATGCTGGAGAACAACAGTTACAGGTAAGTAACTTCCTTTTTCGCCTACGAATCCACTTTGACTTCCCCTATCACAGCGGACCGGTTGGAGGACGGTTGACAGAGCAGAGAGAATCGGGTTGGTATTCCCAGATACCCAAGAAGGGAGGAGGTGTCAGTCCCGTTCTGGACCGCAGGGCCTTGAACAAGTTCTTGAGGAAAGGCAAATTCAGGATGTTGATGTTGAGAGACATTCTCCACGGTCTCGAACTACCTGACTGGCTGGTGTAAATAGACCTACAGGACGCTTATTTCCATGTGCCAAACCATCAACCGCACAAAATGTTTGTAGGGTTCACCATAGGAGATATGCACCATCAGTTCAAGGCGCTTCCCTTTGGTCTAATGGCCGCCTCAAGGGTCATCACCAAGCTCATGGAGGTAGTTGCAGCTCACCTCATGAGATCCATGGTCCACATAGTTCCTTATCTGGATGACAGGCTGATGCAAGGGAAGTCTGTAGTGCAGGTCTTGTCCCATTTAGAGGACACCTGCTTGGTGTTGCACAAGCTGGGCTTCTCCCTAAACTTAAAGAAGTCCCACATGACACCAGTCCAGCGGCTCCAGTTCATCGGAGCAGTCCAAGACACTCAGGTGGGGAAGGCTTTCCCTCCCGAAGAGAGGGTAGTCGGCTTGACACAGATGGTCGACTTGTTCCGGAACCATGCCACTCTACCAGCTGCTACCTTGCTCCGCCTCCTAGGCCTCATGGCCTCCTGCATTTTTCTAGTGCCAGAGTGTGGGGGGGAGTGGAGAGGGGCGGAACCCTTCCGGCCTCCTTGGCCTCAGACCCGAGTGGTCATGGATGCATCATTGAAGGGTTGGGACACTCACTGGAAGGATTTGCAGGTGAGTGGCCTCTGGTCAACGACGGAAGCCAGTTGGCACATCAACAGGCTGGATTTGCGAGCTATCAGGCTAGCCCTGAAAGCATTTGCCCTGTCTCTGCAGGGGAATCATGTCCACGTTCTGACTGACAGCACAGTGGCAATGCACTACAAGCAAGGTGGTTTGCACTTCTGCCCCCTCTGCACAGTGGCGATGATGCTTTGGTTCTGGTTGCTGGAGAGCAGGATCTGTGTCTATGCAGTTAATCTGCCGGGCACAGAGAACAACTGGGCAGATGCTCTGAGCAGGCAGAGCACAGTCTCACACGAGTGGGAAGTGTGCCGGGAAGTCCTAGAGGAGGTCTACGCTCTCTGTGGTACCCCCGCTGTGGATCTGTTTGCAATGGTTTCCAACAGGTAATGCAAACAGTTTTGCTCGAGAATTCCCAGCGAACGGTGCACTGGGGGATGCGCTTCTGGTGGATTGGATATTCCGGCTCCTTTACGCGTTCTCGCCGATTCCCGTCATTCCATGTGTTCTCCTGGGATTGAAGAGGTTTCGAGCGACCATGATCTGTCCTTGATCGCCCAGGATTGGGCAAGGAGCACATGGTACTCGGACCTCTTGGATCTGTCCACCTCATTGGTTGCCTCGCCGTCCGGATCTCCTAACCCAGTCAGAAGGTTGGATACTCCATCTGACCCCCAGAATCCCTCAACCTACATGCTTGGCTCTTTAGAGGATGAAATATGACTGGGGCCTCTCTGAGGAAGTACTTGAGGTGTTGCTGGCTGCACGCAGACCATCCACAAGATCTTTGTACGTGTACAGATGAAGACGATTTGAGGCATGGTGCAGGGAATGCGAGACCAATCTCTTGCCCCACCACTACAGTGATGGAGTTCCTTCTGTCACTGGTCTCTGCAGGCCTTCATGTCACCACAGTCAAAGGCTATTTGGCGGCCTTGTCTGTGTTTAAAAGATCCCCGGATCAAGGTTGCTTTTCTTTTTTACCATCCCAGTAATGGCACAATTCCTAAAAGGCCTTGTAAATACATTTCCACCAACTACCTTAGTTGTCCTGGATTGGGACCTTACTCTGGTTCTGGCATTGCTGATGGCGGCTCCTAGGAGCCTAGGAGGAGCCTAGGCACTCTTGTCCCTTATGGCGTCTCTCTTTGAAAACCGCCTTCTTGGTAGTTATTACATCCGCTAGGTGGATTAATGAACAGGCAGTATGCTGTAAGCCACCCTTCCTGTGTTTTTTCTGGGAGAAAGTTGCACTGTGTAAGTCCTGGCTTCCTCCCCAAGGTTGACTCAGAATTGCACTTGTCGCAATCAATCGACCTTCTGTCCTTCTACCCTCTTCCGCACCCTTCTAAACAGGATGAACGGTTACATCGCCTAGACCCTAAAAGGGTGTTGTTATATTGCCGGGAGAGCTGACCAGCTCTTCGTGGCCTTTGCCCGGAAGGGCCTGCCCATAACCAAGCAGACTTTTTTCCGATGGATAATTTTCTGCATTGATTAATGCTACCAGTCAGTTGTTAAGGAAATACCAGCAGGCATCTGGGCCCATTGGACAAGGTGAGTCTCAGCATCAACAGCATTGCAGGGAGGAGTCCCTGTCTGGGAAATTTGTCGCGCTGCGACATGGTCATCCCTGCATACCGCAAAGCACTACTGTCTGGATGTGGCTTGTACTACTGATGCACGTTTTGGCAGGGCAGTGCTGCAAAATGTCTTGGTATAACTTTCTGCCCTCCTCCTTCACTTACTGCTTTGGGAGTCTATCAGATAAGGAATCTGCGAGAGAAAGGCAATCCATTGAATGAGAAATTACTTACCGTAATGTTCTTTCTATGGATTCTTCTCCCGCAGTTTCCTCATCTTTCCTCCCATCAAGTCGGTGGTTGGCGCACATCTTCTTTCATCTTGACTTGGTGATGGTCCTCTGTCTGTTTTCTGTCTTCCTGCCACAGTTTTTAAAACAGACTTTTCTAACGTTACTTGTAGTGTTTGTTCAATTGTTCCTCCTTCGGAGTGCCATAGTTACTTCGTTTTTAAGGGCTCACTAGCCAGTTTGTTTCTGTTTTGCTATGCTGCGTGTAGTTCTCGGGGGACAGGGAGAGGGTTGAAACTGAGGTTGGAGCACCCCTGTCGAAAAATGTTCCGAAGCTGGAAGGAATATTTATCTGACGAGGAATCTGTGGTAGAATAATCCATAGGAAGAACATTACGGTAAGCAATTTCTTTATCTATCTGACAGGAAGAATTTATATAAAGATTACTGGTTCCGTAATTTCTCCTTTGCTGCCACCAGCATGTCTTTAGGCACACATAAAAGTAATCAAAAATCCCAAGTGTAAAAGACAGGTCCAAAAGTATACCCACTGCATTGTAACATTCTATGTGCGCTGTTAAAAAGTTACCTAAAAGGTAAAAAGACCAAATGAGAAACATCGTTGCCCAGTACTGATAGCCTGAAGGACTGATCAGTTTTCCCATAACAAAATGAGCAAAAGGCCAAGTGGGGGTGAATATGAGGCCGATTACATGTGATTCCGCCAGCACTTTATACTGAAATTTTGGGTGTTTTGATCAGTTATCCTAAGTGACTGGGAACCTATTCCACACTCACTCAGTCTTCAACTTTACCTTTGGGAACCTGTTTCAATCCTTTTGGTTGTATCCTTCTGGAGTTACTTCTTAGGCATCTGCAATTCATTATTGCAGCACACAGTACTTTCTGTGCAGCGTTGCTGGGAGCTCCATAGCTGCCTTTTTATCTTTCTTGTGATAACAGCCAAGGACAGGGGACTACTTTTTATCCTGCCTGACTTGGTTAAATCGCCACACCACAGTTTATGTGGAGTGCTGAGAGGACACGTTGTAGTGGGTGTTAATATGCAACACATATCGCCCGCATCCAGTCACCGTCACCCTTCCTACCTCCTTGAATCACTTAGTAGAGCTGTAATCCAAACGCTCAATCTATTTTCTATGATTGAGCAATCCCCCTTCACCATATGAACACTGTGACCATTATTGAGGTAAGTTAAAACATCTACTTGCGATATAATGCATTAATAACAGTTCCCTACAAAAGCACTTCATGGTGGTATCTGCACTGCTGGCAAAAGGCTACTTCGAAGGAATATGTCCCCTATCGTGTGGAAGTGCTTATCTGTTCTTGCTGATGGAATTCTTAATCTTAGCCTGTGTCACATCTAAACAGGATTGTGAATGTTAGCATGTCCCACACTTATATGAAATGCTGAACTTAGCCTGCGTCACATCTAGGTAGGATTGTGAGTTTTGGCACGTGCCACACTTAGATGGAATTCTTATGTTGGCATGTGCCACACTTAAATGAAACTGCGAAGGTTACCAAGTGCCATCGTGGAATTGTGATCACTAGTCCGCCTCATATTTAGATAAGATATTGAAGATTAGCAAATGTGACACTCAGATGGAATAGTGAAGGATAGCAAGCATCACATCTAGATGTAATTGTAAGGACAGCAATGCCGATTAACCAATCCACTAACAATCTCACCCGTCTGCATACACCTCTCAAACTCTAACCAAACAGAACCACCAGCCTACAACACAAAAAGCCACACAAACTTCACTACACTGTAACAACAAAACAAACCACACATAGACTCGCACAACAGCACACAATGACTACCGACCGTAAAACACCCCAAGCCCAGCCAACGGACCCACCGGGCTCAGGCTGCCAACAGCACATTACTGCTCTCTTGCACTTTTCCAGCTCATTCCCACTAACTCCCCCCCCCTTCCCTTTTTTTTTTCAGAGCCGCCAGGGGACCACTCCGGTGGTTATAGTGCACAGTACAAATATCCTTTAACCTTATACATATCCCTTTTCAACTTCTCCTGTTGTAAAGCAAAAGCGGAGTGGGGGTATGGGGGGTTTTGTACTCCTGCTCTCAATATGACAAAGTGGAAGCACAGAGTACCCCAGACAAGATTCTCTATTGGGTAGCTATGGGCGAGCAATCCAGGCTTAAGCTCTCAGGAGGTGATGTAGGCTGGTTCTTAAGTACAGTGTAGTCCCCAATCACCTACAAAGGAATGTCTACACACTGTTAGTGAAAACAGTCTTTATATAAATAAGTAAAAAAGAGGGGGTGAGACGCGCACTCAAATTCCTGGCCAATATACTACCTGAAGAAAGAAAAAATATATAAGTGGGTTAAATCCCAAAAGTGTCCAATTCACTGGGTTAGATCCCAATTGTTGCCAAAATGTTCACAGGGTTGGATCCCTTCTGCTGCATTTGTGCTGCTGTTCTCCTCCTCCTAATGCTTTCGTGTCCCAAAACTCTTCAGGGAGGCTGTGTGCCTTGCTTTTCAGGTGAATCCAATTAAATTGCTTATGCAGTCTCTAAGGATTATGGGAGCTGTAGTGAAAAAATGTTGTTCAGTTCAGGTGACCAAGGAAAGACTCCCCTCCAGGAGCACACATCTTACCCTTAGCAGGGGGAGGGGGGGGGGAAACCAGAACTATGGTTCTCCACTGTAGGGCAAAATATCCCCGGTGCTGCAGCCTCTGGAGTCCGGATCTCCACAAATTGCATGTAAAAAAGAGCGGGTGAGGCGCGCACTCCAATTCCTGGCCAATATACTACCTGATATAAAATAAGGTTCACATTATATACACAATCACAATAACACACTTTCTACTCTGGCAATACTATAATGGCAAATATATACAAGTCTACATGGTACCACTCTTAACGATTGATTCCTTTTGAAATGCGACCACAGCCAACAGCCCCACAATAACATACAAATCAGTTTGTAAGATGAATCAACGATAGACCACAGAAGGAATGCAAGTTAAATCAAGCAATGGCAGAACAGTTGCCTTTTTTTATTTTTTTATTATTATTTGTGTTTAACCAAAGCGGTTTTTACAAAAGAAGTTCAACGCTTTCATTAGAGGTACTAGTTCGGTACTTTGGGACACCACTTTCGGTCGAGAAGGGGCCATTAGGCTAAGGACCAACTCCTACAGACACGGAGTTGGCTCTTTTGAGTGCCACTACTAGAAATTTGGCTGCCATTCGAGACCATTTCGCAGAATCGCCTGCCATTAATCGAAACCAGCCAGTTTCTTCATCCAAAACAGAAGGGTCTGAAGTAAGTGGTGCCAAGTACGATTGTCTTTCAACTGTTAGTGCTGGACAAGACATAAGAAGATGTCGAATGGTTTCTGCCTGGTCTGTAGATCCACATAGCTGACAGTTTGATCTAGTCGAACTGGCTTTGATAGCCAGAATTCTCCAGCATGGTGTCAAGCTCACCTGATTCCCACGGAGGCGCAGGTCTGGCTTCGAGTGCTGATGCTTCTTCTATGGTGAAGCGCAGGACTCTGAAGATGGACTCACTGGCTCGCAGGAATATTCCCCTGTGCGTGAAAAGGGAGTATTACCTACTGACGGAATAATGCTCAAGCCTCCCACTCCCTTCCAACCCTCCACGATACCCTTCCTCGATTCCCCGTGAAGTCTCACCTTAGGGTCTGGAAGGATGAGTTCTCCATCCTGCTTCTGATGCAGGGGCGCGTTGAAACCCAGTTACTTCACTGGATTGAGGTTTGATGGGAGTTCAAATAAGCTTGACTATTCAGGTAAGGCGCTGTAAGAGTTCTGTAGCAAGTTCAAAAGTTCAAGCTTAATAATGTTCATTGTCTTATTGCAGCAAGCGCTAACGCTTATGTCTTTTTCCCCTTAGGGGCCGGGGTTCGGAATGCCGGAGATATGGCGCCGACCCGAAGTGAAACGTGCAGTTCCAGTAAATGATAGGTAAGTTCTGGATGAGCGTTCGGGTAATGTCTTTGCATTCGCTCATTCAATGTCTGTCTTTTTTCCCCATAGGGGCCGGGGTCCGGAATGCCAGGAAGCGGCAGGACCCGAAATGAAATGGGAATGACCCAACAGGTAAGTCTTAGAAGGAAACTGAGCTTTTCCTATTCCCTTCCTTCTCTCACCTTGTGTTCTTGTCTTTTTCTCTCTAGGCTCTGGGAAGTGGCTGCGGATCCGGATGATCGCTGCTGAAGATGGAGGTGCCCAGGAAAGGTGAGCGAAATGCAGCGCTGCAGCGATCGAAGCGAAATGCTTTTAAAATGATGTCTTCCCTTTCATGATCGTCGGTGTTAAGTCTCCGTGATGCAGCTTTAGCAGGTAAGGTCTTCTTTCTCTCCAATTCTCTCTTAGCAGGTGACCCAGGATGCTGACAGGCGTGGCTGAAGTCCAGATGCAAGAGCTGACATGGTGAGCGTCCAGCTGCGAGGAGCAGAACAACGCGAAGCATGAGTTGCTGATCTGGCCTGGTTTAAATAGCTTTGGAAGAAGTTCCAGGTATGTATCCTTCCACCTATCGGATATGTATCCTTCCCCGACCACACCCAGGGGAAAGTAGGTCCACAGGTAAAGTAGTTCCATTCAGGCCTCAAGAGGGCCTGGATGTAGCAGCATGGTCTGCATCAGGTAAGTGCACCTTAAAACACTTGAACACATGTCTAGCTTTATGAGCCTGGCGCCTAAGGCGCCAGGACAGGGGTCCAACATGAGCCTGGCGCCTAAGGTGCCAGGACTGTGTCCAAAGGGCCCCAGCTAGGGCCCGCTGGCACTTCCCTGGGGGAAATGATGCCTGCCTCTGGGGTTGCTGGGTCGGACCTGGCTCCTTGGAGGTAGGCATCATGACACATGGATTCACATGCTCATGAATATTCCCCGTCAGGCTGGGAATCCTCGGTAAAGAAAAATCAGTATCAGTTTTGTTTCTGATCTGTCTTTCGTAGTATTAACCAATTAATGATCTCTACGTCATACTGACCACAGCCAATGACTTCCATCTCCCTAAACCCAGCCTCTGGCCGCCATCTTCAGATTTTTACCGCACGTTCAAGTGTTGGGATCCTCGTGCTATTGCTCTCGAGCTTTAGTGCGTTTTCACGCTTTTTCATAGGAAAATTCTCTTTTTTCGGTCAAAAGAGCCTCAAGCTCCACCGTTTCTTTATCCGATCAACGGGGACCCGTGTCGGATTCTTCTACGCCCCTCAAGGGTGAAGATTTCGTCGAGCCACGCTTTTGGAGGACTCCAGAAGTTTCTCATGCACATCTCGGACATGGCCCAGGAGAAGGGAAGCTCGACGCCCTGTCAAGGGTTTTGACCCATGTTGAATCAATAGACTGGGTAGATGTGGGGATGAGCTGTCGCCGCCCATTATGCTATCCCAGAACAAAATAAATCAATAGACTGGGTGGATATGGGGATGAGCTATCGCCGCCCACATTCACCACGCCAGAATAGGAGAACTGCGCAGTTGGCACGAGACCACTCCAAAGATACAACCTTCTTGTGGGGGGTTCCACATCACCACTCTACTGTAAGGATGCCATCAAAACAATGTTAAGCAAGGGTCCTATACTATCAAGCAAAAGAACACTCTATTGAAATGCCGTAATTCAAGACAACTCAAAAATGGATGCAGTACCGACAAATTCCCTAAGGTGGCGCTAGCGGTCTAAACTCTGACAGGGAAACTGTATTTAGGAGTTGCAAGAGGGGCAGGGACTTCAAAGCTTGTTGGTTAATTGGAAATCTTAGCCACCTGCTGTTCCCAGAGGCCAAGAGGCTGGGAAACCTTAGCACCTCAGAGATTCCCACACCAGGAGGCAAGATATCACATGACCCTGTTGATTGATTGAGGAGAGACTTCCAGGCAGCCTGCTGGAGCCCACACAAAAGGCTCTTTCGAAGGGATTGTGTCCTCCGACGTATTCCTCATCTTAGATATATCCTTCCAGCTCTGCTGGCCTCGGAACATTTTTTCAGTAGAGGGCGCTGCGCGTCGACGTCCCTCGAGTCGATGTCCCTCGACAGCCGCCGTATCGACGCTCGACGTCATCCTGCCCATAAAGGCCGCGCGCAGCGTCCGTTGCTCAGTTCCGTTTTTCCGCGCTACTCGGTGCCTCGGAATACCGTTGCTCAGTTATTAGTTTAATAAATACTATTTACCTCGAGTTATTCGATACCGTACTCGATGGCTTCCTCGTCGGAACCGACAACTCCTCGATCCGGCTTCAAAAAATGTCGAGATTGTGGAAAAAAGATGTCGTTGACCGATCCTCACAGAAATTGTCTGTGGTGCTTGGGAGCCGAACACCATTGTTCGGAGTGCGAGGACTGTATGTCCATGACAGCTAAGGCCCTGAAGGAGCGTAGGGGGAAGCTGGAGAAAGGTAAGACTTTTAAAGCTTCTTCTTCGTCGACGAAGTCGAGACATTCGTCTCCTCGTCACCATTCACGCTCCAGGTCTCGGAGTGGGTCTCTTCACTCCTCGAGATCGAAACACTCGAAGAGGAGACGTCGAAGATCTCCTTCTCCGTCTTCCTCTTCCTCTGTTTCGCCAAAAAGAATCCCTTGCCCCACGAAACATAGTTCCCGGGCTGAATGGGAGGAATTCAGAAAAAATATGATGAGCGTCTTCGAGAACGCGGCCTTGACCCCCTCGAAGACTGCCGAGAGCGATGCTCTGGTCGAAAGACCCGAAGGTCAAAAACGCCACGAGTCGCAGTACCCGGCGAAAGAAACCTCTCGAGTGCGTCTCGAACCCTCGAGTAGGACTATGACCTCCAAACCTTCCTCGAAGGTTCCGTCGACACCGTCGACGACGGTTCCGTCGACGTCGATGTCTTCGACGCCGTTGTCAAGGAGACCTTCGACACACGGGTCTGTCGACTCGACGCCGAGAAAAGTCACGATGTCCACACATCCAGTGACGATCCCCAGGCCCTCGACGACGATAGTGTCGAGTAGAATTCCAATTCTGTCAAGGTCCTCGAGGCCTCCACCTCTGTTTTCGACGCCACGCTCGAAGCCTTCGACGTCGACGACATCGACACTCTCGAGGCCAATTATGACAACGTCGGCACCCTCTGCCTTGGAAATGGGATTTACTCCCTTTATGAGTTCAGAACAATTGAGAACTATATCCTCAATTTTAGAAGAGGGTGATTTGTCTGAACAAGACACATTTGAGTTACAGGGACCTGTAACCCCGGTTAGAGAGGAATTTTCCTCTGAAGAGCGCAGATTAAAGGATCTTCATGATTCTTTAAATGAGGCAAGTGGGTTAGACACTTCCCCTGAGGTGGATTTTGCTAAACCAGACCCGGGGGAGCATGCTGAAACTCCCTAAAGAGCCTTAATGGCCAGGATTACGGAGTTCATGGGGTGGTCTACACCTTCACAATCTTTTCAGCAAGATGACCTCACGGATATTCTTGATAAAGGCCCACAAGAAGATCCAGTGGTGCCCTTTCATAAAGCTCTTCAGAGAAAGATCATGACAAACTGGGAAACCCCAGATGTAATACCAGCAGTAAATAAAAAACTGTCTGCAAAATACAGGGTATCTTCCACAGACCCAGAGTTCTTGTCTAAACATCCATCCCCAGAAAGTCTGGTGGTACAAGCAGCATCCTCTACCGATGTCAAGACGGCTTATCCTACAGTCCCACAGGATAGGGACGATAAAAAGTATGATGCTATGGCAAAGAAAGTCTTTTCAGCATGTAGCATGGCGTTAAAGTCTGTTAATGCTACTTGCACCCTTGCTAGGTTCAGCCATACACTTTGGGAGTGTGCTTCTACAGCGGCTGACTGCATCCCGGAGGGAGAAGAAAGGGATGCGTTCCTGAATATTATACAGGACGGTAAAGGCGCTATGTGCGAATCCCTCCAGACGGGCATTGATTCGGCTGACAGTATCAGCAGAGCAATGGCGGCAAGTACATCAACCAGGCGGTTCGCTTGGTTGAGAAAGTCGGGTTTTGCCCCAGATGTGCAAGCCAGGCTCTTGAACATGCCATTTGATGGCTCTTCTTTGTTCGGGAAAAAGGCGGATGACAGTTTAGAGAAACTGCAAACTTCAAAAGCAGCAGCAAAATCCCTAGGAGCTGCAATCCGTCAGACTCCTTTTCGTCCCACGGGAACCTCTGCGAGGGGCAAGTCCTTTCGCTTCTACTCCTCTTTCGGAAGAGGTAGAGGACGACCGACTCAAAGGGGTCAAAGAAGAACTACCCGAGGTGGACGGGGTAGATACTCTAAAGCCGCAGCAACAGCAGGTGCCTCTTTACCATCGGCATCTGCATCAGCCGCCCCAAAACCACTCTGAGGACTCGCCTCACAGGACACCTGTAGGAGGCAGGTTGACTCAACATCTGACGGTATGGCAGGCTATCACGTCAGATGCTTGGGCATTGGAAACAGTCGGCCAAGGTTACTGCCTGCCTTTCCTACGTACACCTCAGAGTCATCCACCGGGGATCAGCTCTCAGAAAGTTCCAGATCCGCTCCTCTTGCAGGAAATTTCAGACCTGCTAGAGAAAGGTGCCATAGAACCGGTACCTGTAGCGGAGAGGAACATGGGCTGGTATTCCCCTTACTTTCTCATTCCGAAGAAAGACGGAGGACTGAGACCCATCTTGGACTTGCGAGAATTGAACAAATTCCTCAGAAAAGACAAATTCAAGATGGTCACTCTTTCTCAGATCCTCCAGGCCCTTCAGTTCCAGGACTGGTTGGTATCTCTGGACCTTCAGGACGCTTATTTCCATGTGCCTATCCATCTCAAACACAGGAAATACCTGAGGTTCGCAATTGGCAACTCTCACTATCAATTTCGAGTACTGCCATTTGGGCTGACCTCCGCCCCGAGGGTTTTCACCAAGTTAATGTCGGTAGTGGCTGCAAGTCTAAGGAGGGAAGGGATTCACGTCTACCCCTACCTGGACGATTGGCTGATCAGGGCTGTTTCTCCGGAGCAAGCTCAGATCCAGCTAAATCACGTGTGCTACTCCCTTCACAAACTGGGCTTCTCCTTCAATTTAAAGAAGTCTCAAATGATACCATCGCAGAGACTCCAGTTCATAGGAGCGATCCTGGACACTTCCCTGGGAAAAGCCTCGCCACCAGAGGTGAGGGCTCAAGATATTCTACAGATGGTTACCAAGTTCCAACATGCCCAACATCTCCCAGCCTTCGACTTTTTGAGGTTGCTGGGCCTCATGGCATCCTGCATTTTCCTTGTGCCAGAGGCTCGCCTGAGAATGAGATCCCTCCAGTGGGCACTGAGGACTCAGTGGTCACAATTCTCAGGGAGAATGACAGATCTTCTTCAGGTTCCCGGCAGGGTGGCTCGAGACCTTCAGTGGTGGGCCTGTCAGGAGAACATTCTGAAAGGAGAACAGTTTTGGCAACCCTGGCCGGATATAACAGTAGTCACGGATGCCTCACTCACGGGGTGGGGAGCCCACGCCAACGACTTGACCATCAGCAGTCGTTGGTCTCCATCGGAGTCCAGACTACACATCAACCTGTTAGAGCTGAGAGCCATCAGACTTGCGTTGAAGGCTTTCCTGCCGGTTGTACAGGGGAAAAACGTCCTGATAATGACGGACAACACGGTGGCCATGCACTACCTCAACAAAAGAGGAGGCGTAGGATCACTACCCCTGTGCAGAGAGGCGATGCAGCTCTGGTTTTGGGCAATCCAAGAAGGAATCTCTCTATCGGCAGTTCACCTAGCCGGAGAGAAGAACTTGACAGCGGACGCTCTGAGCAGGCAGAACACAGTCTCCCACGAGTGGGAACTAGCTCAGGAAGTCCTTCAAGAGATCTTCGCCCTTTGGGGAACCCCTCAGGTAGACCTGTTCGCCACCAGCCTAAACAGGAAATGCGACCTGTTCTGCTCAAGGGAATTTCCTCCGAGAGGAGCTCTGGGAGACGCATTCATAGTGGACTGGGAGTTTCCGCTTCTGTACGCGTTCCCACCGGTCCCTGTCATTCCTCAAATGATCAGGAGGTTGAGAAGATTCCGGCGAACCATGATCCTAATTGCCCCGGATTGGGCCAGGAGAACGTGGTACCCGGACCTTCTAGACTTGTCCATCTGCCCTCCAATTCGACTTCCGCTCAGAGAGAATCTTCTCTCTCAGAAGGGAGGTCAGGTTCTCCATCCGGACATCAAAACCCTCAACCTACACGCTTGGCTTCTGAACGGCTGAGGTACAAGGATTGGGACCTCCCTGATGATGTTATGGAGGTGTTGCTTTCGGCAAGGAGGCTAGCAACTAAGTCTTTATACCGCTGCCGTTGGAACAGATTTTGCAGCTGGTGTAGAGAACAGAATATCGACCCATTTTCATGTGGTACTCCAATGGTTTTGTCCTTCTTAATATATTTGGCAAATTCAGGCCTTCAAGTTGGTACCATTAAGGGCTATCTCGCAGCGCTATCTATCTTTAAGCGGACTGCGGAGGAGCCATCCTATTTCAAATTACCCTTGGTAATACAGTTTCTAAAGGGGTTAACCAATGTTTATCCCCCAAGACCATTCCAAGTTCCCCTATGGGATTTAAACTTAGTACTAACTTTCCTGATGGGTACACCTTTCGAACCTCTCCATTCTTGTTCGTTAAGATTCCTTACCCTTAAGACTGTTTTATTAACAGCACTCACATCTGCTAGAAGGGTGAGCGAATTACAAGCTCTTTCTTGTAAACCCCCTCATACAATCTTTCACAAAGACAAGGTTGTCCTACAAGTGAAGCCTAATTTCCTCCCAAAGGTAGTTTCTGAGTTCCATATCTCTCAGAAGATTACCCTGCCATCTTTCTATCCTCCTCCTCACCCGGGGAAAGAGGAAGAGAGGTTACACAGACTAGACCCTAGGAGGGCTTTAAGTTTTTACATTAGTAGACTAACCAGGATAAGACAGGCAGACCAGCTATTTGTAGGTTACGCAGGTCACAAGCTGGGGTTACCTATAACTAAACAGACCATTTCCAGATGGATCATTCTAGCCATTCTGGAATGTTATAAACTGGCAGGGAAAGAGCCCCCTCAAAACCTTAGGGCTCATTCGACCAGAGGTATTGCAGCTTCATCGGCCCTCAAAAGAGGCGTGCCGGTTAAAGACATCTGTGCGGCCGCCACATGGTCGTCTGTCCATACCTTTTCACGTTTTTACAATCTGGATTCCTCCTCTAGTCAAGAGACTAGGTTTGGAAGTGCTGTACTACATTCTATTCATCAATAGAAGACAGCGTGAAGTCAGTACTCCCTCCTCCGAATATAGAATACTGCTATGGGAGCCTATCTAAGATGAGGAATACGTCGGAGGACACAATCCCTTCGAAGAACAAGTTACTTCTTACCTTGTAACGTTCTTTCGACGGGATGTTCCTCCGACGTATTCCTCATCGACCCTCCCATCCATCCCCGCAGTTCTACTTCCCTTGTTGTTGCATCTTACGCTCCTTCAGGGTGATTAGTCTAGTCCAAACAGTAATACTGTGGGCTTCAAAACGGAACTGAGCAACGGACGCAGCGCGCGGCCTTTATGGGCAGGATGACGTCGAGCGTCGATACGGCGGCTGTCGAGGGACATCGACTCGAGGGACGTCGACGCGCAGCGCCCTCTACTGAAAAAATTTTCCGAGGCCAGCAGAGCTGGAAGGATATATCTAAGATGAGGAATACGTCGGAGGAACATCCCGTCGAAAGAACGTTACAAGGTAAGAAGTAACTTGTTCTTCTGTTGAATGGGGTATGTTAATTTTGAGTGTTTCCTGTCAACAGCCCTCTGCCAGCAAGGAGAGACATGTGATCACTGACCCACCCAGACTCCTGGAGGCAGACCCAAACACTTTGGGGAGTTGAATTGCAACAAATATATATTTTATAGAAACAGTGATAATTTATTGTAACCAAATGACAGGAATGTACAACTTTGAGAGTCTTAGTATGGAAAATGCCCTCACGATTTGAGTCCAAACTCCGATTTGTACCATGTTCTGGGGTAAAACCCCGCTAATTATGATTATTGTAGACAATGTATTTAAGCTAGTGAAAGGAAGCGCCCCCAATTTCAGCACGATCCTCCCCGCAATGAGAGACAATAAGGGACTCTCCCGTAATGGGAATAAGGCCAAGACAGAGTGCGGGTGAGCGTAAGTGGGCGTTTATCCAAAGAATAGGGCATGCAAAGAACTCTGCAACCTCCGAGAGCGCTCTGTCTGACAATAGCAAAGACAGGCGTATTTCTAATACAAAAAACGTCATCAGAACCTACACACTATAGGGGGCACAAGTTAATTGGGATTGGGTGGCGTCGACTAACTATAGGTGTTGCTGCAGCGTGGTTGGTCTTGGCGTGAGGACGTCACTGGTCAGCCTCGTGGGTTGGGTTGGGCCTGGCAGGCCAGCTTGAGGTCATCCGAGCGGTGTTGGTATGCTGGGGCAGCCTGTGACAAAGATGAATACCTTTCCTGACTCGTTTGCCCTAGGCCATGCACACTGCAGTTATTCAAGACACGACATTTAAGTTCATCAATAAATCGCTCAGCAGTTTATCTTATAAAATAAATGCAACACATGAGGAATGCACTTCGTGAGAGGTCTGGTGGTTGTCGGTTGGGGTGAGATTTACCTGTGTCCTATTGACCGGTATTTTAGGTCGAGGGGCTGGGCTCTGGGGCCTGAGCCGAATGATACATGTCTGTCTGCTGCGTTAGAAGTTATTATATAAATGGGTCTCTGTGTCTTGTCCCAGCGTTGGGGGTCGTCTTTGCACGGGGTCATGATTCTTGGGGTGGTCTGGGGGGGTTGTGGGATTTACGAGAGGGTGCTGGTAGATCTGTGGAGTCAAACGTGGGTTTATTACCGTGCTGTAAATAACACAGGTGGCGGGCTGTGGCCTTGGGTGCGGTACCGGGGCCTCTGACTCTCTGAAGCGGTTCCAGCTTGGTTGGGGGAGGTGAGGGAGCGCGGCCCATGCCTTAGCTTCTTCATCTGGCAGGCTTCGTAGGGTGGGAGGGAGAATGGCCTTGCATATATTCACAAAGGTTTTTTCCTCGTGCGTTGCTGACCTTTGAATGCAGAACTTTTATAATGTTTTGCCTTATTTTGATCTTATTTAAACACACATCTATATTTCAGTTTCGTTACACATTTCTTTAATACATTCGGTCCGAGTACCTTTTCATTACATGGTATTATATCTACTACAGTGTTGAAGTATTTATATACATTCGACGGTACATGAGGTAGAACTATATTATGGACCACAGAGATTGACGGTTGCCACTATGGGTGACTTAAGAAGACATATAGGGGTTCATGTGTCTACATATGACTTAAAGACACTTTCTCTGTGATCTAGCAGCATTAGTACAATCACAATGTGAAGTCATATAAACATTTCACTTTTATGGCTAATTCATGGTTTGCAGATTCTGTTTAAGAAGAGTAGTTCACTAATACCACTACTTGAATTCATTTCTGCGTTGCCCTGGCCTCGCGGACCAGGTCACACGGGGTGCAGTGTTACATTGTGGATAACAGACTGTTACAGTGTTAATATCTGGTGTTAGCTCGTACCCAACTTTCTCATGGGAACGCGCTCGCAGCGGAGCTGCCATGGTGCTGCGGCGGCAGAGATGCATGAAAGGCCCTCCAAAGGTGGGGGCCGCGCTACAGTGCGCTGAACTCACGCCATCTTTGCTAGACAAGATGGCTTCTAGGCCTAACTGAATTTTGGTATATGCAGGGAACGGATACGTGTGGGCAATGTCGTCGGCGGGTGAACCCTCCTCCTCCTGGGCCCGGGTGGCATGAGGGGACGCCCACCGAGTCATGGTCCTCACCTGGGGAGAAGGCTGCAGGTGAGGAGGGCCTCGCGGCCAGTCCTCCCCTACACTAGACACATGGAAAGTTACTGGGGTATATGTGGAAGGAAAATGTACCTTTGTATAATTTTTGATGAAAATCCCATATTGCAAAACCCACTAAAATCGAAAATAAGTTGCCATTTTTTAATGCAAGCTCCTAGAAACGCCAGAGTCGGGACAGGGACTATCTTTATTAATATATGATGTGTGTATGTGATGTCAAACAACTGTGTACCTGGGAAATATGTATTTGTATCAAATATAGATTTGTGGGCAAATTGACCAGGGGAGGATCCTCTGACCCATAAACAGACCTCATCACTCTGACTCACAACCCAATTCCCCCAATCATGGGAGAGGGGAGAATTGGGCCAATGACAAGTAGAGAGGGGCAGGCTTAGCTAGGCCCAGGCACACACCCATTTTCAAAACACATAAAAAGAGACTGCTGGGACAGGTAGAGAGATTTAATTCCATTTTCTGCGGGACGCTCTGCCCGGAGACTCCAGACTTCACATCCATCAATCTTCAGAGACCAGAAATTTACTTCAGAACTTAAAGCAAGGGCCTAAACCCACAAACTGAGAACTCTTCTCTGCAGGCCTCCGCATCCTTAAAATCATCTGCAAACTATTCAACAGCCAGGCGAGCTGTTTGAATTCTTTGCCAAGAACTTGTGCCGGAACCGCAGACCAGACCGCTGTGAGCAGAACCAGAGATCCGGATTGCTGTGAGCAGAACCGGTGCCTGATTGACCCGCCGAGCAGAGTGAACCGAAGTCCAGTCCAGTTCACCAGATCCGTGACGAGGCCCATTCATTTCAAAATTAGGAGTGAGTATCCGCCAGAACTGTGCAGAACCCAATCTCTTACTTAAAATAATCTAATCCAAACTATTTTAACCTAAGTAGAACTTATGAGAAAAGTCTGGCGCTCTCTGTTGGAGCTCTTCTGGAGCTCACTGTTCAGATTGTGTTTGTTTTAATGTTTAATAAACTTAGAGTTCATCGCTCATGGATATCTAAAATCCTATTTAGAGCCACTTAGAAGAATTTCAAGAGTATAATCCTGAATCTGAGGAGCATCAACAGCTGGCTGTTTTGCTAAATAAGCAGACTTGTTTCATTTTGTGTACGGTTTTTTTAATGCCAATGCATTTCGCAGCGTATCTCCTCCTTCAGGGCGTTAACCATACCACTTATTGTAAATTCTTACATAATTATAATACGAGAATAAATGAAAATGTTACAATTCACATCATGTGAAAATTCCAAATCAAAACAAGATTATAATTCCAATCAATAGTTTGAGAGTAAATAACCAATATTAACATAGTTCACCATAGTCGAGTACACAAATCAATTGAAAAACATACATAACCAGTAAAGGTAATTCGTTAAAGATGGAAGATTAGATGGTGGGGGGGAGAAAACAACAACATAGAGCCCTTAGGTAAAAGTAGGTACATGTTTGCACACATTCATTTATAAATCCCATACATGACTATCATGTTTTCAAAATTACCTCAATCATTTTCCTGTGGTCTCTAGCACCCTTCTTTAAAGAACAACTTCTTACGTACAGCACTCCAGCCGTCTGTATTCTAAATTTAAAGAAAAGTAATACTAACAATGATGTATACTGTAATCATTGTACTATATGTATACAAACGTTATACCTAATTCTTCTTAAATGTGGGGCACAGACTCACCCGTAGTTTTGTTTAAAAGTCTGGATGAGCTTCTGTCTAACGCTGCACTCACGCTCTGCCTGTGTTGCATATACGCTGGTCCACGGGGAGCCGCGTTCCAAGCAGAAAAAGGTGAAAAATGGCTTCTAAGTGGTTGCTGAGGTAACCACGTACGTTGTGCTATGTCGTCACGCGTCCTCTTTCAAGCCCATCGACAGGACCCCTGTAAAACCTCCGACGGAGAAGAAAAAGGGGGGGCAGGAGGCCATTGTGGATTCGGCCTGAACCTCTGAAGAGGAGCTGATCGAAGTCTTAAGCTACGGCATTGGCGTGGAAGAAGACCAGCCCGTCGGGAGGGACCCCGACGAAGGAGACGACGAGAACGACGAGAACGTCGAGGGTGCTGACGAGGTTCCTGACCGCCCGTCGGAATCCCCTCAACCAGTGCCGCAAGACAACTCGCGGCCATTTTGTTGGCTATACAGTCCTTATGCTCGGAGATTAGGACGAGATTGCCGTTACCACCAACGGAGGAACCGCTCCCGACGGGGGACCCGGAGCCTGTTTGGGAAAACAGTGGACAATTCCCTACAAGCCATCAAGACGGACACGGAGACGGCCCGGGCTCTTGGTGTTCTCCAGCAATGACTGCCGCCCTTTCGGAGTACCGGAGGCAAGCAGGGTGCCTCCAAAGGTTCCGGCAGCGGATATTCCACTTACCGTCAAGCGGCCCGTTCATTGTCACAGGAAGCCTACAGGGGACGAGGAAAGTCGGGCGGACCCCGCCGTCGTCGCCTGGGAGGACAAGGCGGCAAAGCCTTGTCGAAGCATCCCGGTGGGAGGCCGGCTGGCGAACTTAGTCAGCGTGTGGGAGTCTCCACCAACCGTTGGGTGCTGGACGCCCTGACCCAGGGTCACGCGCTCGAGTTTCTAAAGAAGTGCCCGCGCGTCTCTTACCCCCCCCCGTGGCCAGGAAGGAACATCACGTCCCTCAACTTCTCTTGGAGGTAAAGGAGATGCTCAAGAAAGGCGCCATCGAGCTGGTCCCAAAGAGGCTTTGGGGCTCCGGAGTTTACTCAAGATACTTCCTCGTGAAGAAGACAGGAGGATGGCGTCCCATCCTGGACCTACGACGACTGAACAAATTCATCAAGGCACAGAAGTTCCAGATGGTCACCCTCCAGCACGTCCTGGGTCAGCTGGAGAGGGCAATTTCCTGTCGTCGTTGGATTTGGAGGATGCCTACTTCCTTATTCCCATTCTAAAGGGACACCGAAAGTTTCTCAGGTTCGTGGTCCAAGGGCGTCACTACCAGTTCAAGGCCCTTCCCTTCGGATTGAGGTCGGCACCCAGGGTGTTCACCAAGTGCCTCGCACCGGTGGCGGCGCAGCTGCGCCAAGAGGGGGATCCACGTCTACCCCTACCTGGACGACTGGCTCATCTGAGCAAAGGCGAAGGAGCTCGCCGTGGAGCACACGGCAAGGACCGTCCAACTACTCACGGACCTGGGATTCTCCATAAACTACGCCAAGTCCCACCTGGTGCCCGCGCAAGACGCACTGTTCCTGGGAGCGAAGCTCGACACAGTGGCGCTTATGGCCTCTGCGTCGGAGGAAAGGACGAGGGCCATCTTGGGCAAGGTGCAGCGGATGCTGGCTGCGGACGCGGCCAGGGTGAGGTCCATCAAATCCCTCCTCGGAATGAAGTCTTCTTGCATTTATCTCATCAGCCTGTGCAGGCTCCGGATGCGCCCGTTGTAGGAGTTCCTGGACGCGCGTTGGATCCAGACGACGGGCAGCTTCGAGGAGAGGATCACACTCGACGAGAGTTTCCGACGAGCGATCCGGTGGTGGGGCACCTGTGCGCATCTGACGGCGGGCATGGACTTCCAGACCCCCCGGCCACCAGGAGACAGTGACCACGGATGCCTCCCTGGAAGGGTGGGGAGCGCACACCGAAAATCTGCACGCGAGAGGCCTTTGGCTTCCGACGGAGAAGTCCCTCCATATCAATGTCCTGGAGCTCCGTGCAGTGTTTTGGGCCCTCAGGTCCTTTCTTCCGTCCCTCAAGGGCAAGGTGGTGAGGATCTTAACCGACGACACCACCACCATGTTCTACATCAGGAAGCAGGGCGGTACCAGATCCCCAGCCCTGTCCAAGGAGGCGCAGGATCTGTGGCATTGGGCCGTCGCCCGAGGGATGTTTCTGGTGCCGTTTCATCTGGCAGGGATAAAAAACACCATTGCCGACTCGCTCAGCAGAGAGCTGCGCTCGTGCCACGAGTGGGAACTACGACAGGATCTAGTGGACTGCCTCTTCCGACGGTGGGGCACACCCCAGATCGATCTGTTCGCGACGGCGACGAACTCCAAGTGCTGGAGGTTCGCCAGCAGGTTTCCCCAGCCGAGGAGCATGGGCGATGCTTTCTCGTTCCCCTGGGAGGGCCTGTTTCTATACGCGTTCCCTCCATTGCCATTGCTGATCCGGCTCATCAACCAGCTCAAGAGGTCACGGTGCAGGATGATCCTAGTCGCACCTGCGTGGCCGAGGCAGATATGGTTCCCGGACCTTCTGAACTTGTCCCCGTCAATCAAGCTGCCAGTGGACGCGGATCTTCTCTCCAGGGAAGGAGTCGCCATCCTCCATCACGACCCGAAGTCGCTGAACTTTCAGGCCTGGATCCTGCAGCGTTTAGAGTTTGGAGGATACGACATACCAGCCGACTGCAGAGAGGTACTTGCAAAGGCCAGGGCGTCATCAACTCTTAAATGCTATGGACACAAATGGTAGAGGTTCTGTCTGGTGCCACGCACAGAAGATTAACCCTCTACGGATTACGGCTCCTCCGGTACTGCCGTACCTTCTGACGCTGGCCAAGGCTGGACTGGCTCACGCGTCCATCAAGATTCATCTTGCTGCGATCTCCCGATACACCAGAACCACGGGGCGGACGTCTTTGTGGTCTCACCGTCTGGTGAAAGAATTCATGAAGGGACTGTTCAGATCGTTCCCGCTGGTGAAGGCTCCGGCCCCGGCGTGGGAGCTCAACGTGGTGCTGACCAAGCTCATGGGACCTCTGTTCGAGCCTCTGCACTCGGCTCCGTTGAAGTTCTTGTAGTGGAAAACAGCGTTTCTTGTGGCCATCACCTCCGCACGAAGAGTGGGAGAGATCCAGGCCCTTTCCTGCAAGCCCCCGTTCTTGACTTTTCACGACACAAGGGTAGTGCTCAGGACGCACCCCTGCTTCATGCCCAAGGTGCCGTCGGACTTCCACCTCAACAAACCCTTGGTGTTGCCTGTTTTCTTCCCGTCGCCTTTGGCGCCGGCTGAAAGGACTTTGCACTCGCTGGATGTGGCTAGAGCGCTGAAGTTTTACGTGGACCGCACAAAGTGTTTTCGGAAGACGTCACAACTTTTTGTGAACTTTGGACCTGTCAATCAGGGGAAGGCTCTCTCAAAGGCCTCCATTTCCAGATGGCTCTCCGGCTGTGTCATGTACTGTCATCGGTTGGCAAACCGACCGCTGCCTGGCTGTCCGAGAGCCCATTCCACCAGAGCGATCGCAGCTACCACGGCGTTCCTATCTGGTGTGCCCTTGCTGGACATCTGCAGGGCTGCTACGTGAAGGTCGACGCACACCTTCACGAAATTCTACTGCGTCGATCGGGATTCCAGGGAGGAGTCCAGGGTCGGCCAAGCAGTGCTGCGCAATCTGTTCGCCTAAGGTGAGCCGGGTGAGGAGGTAAGAATTGCTTAATGTTGAGTTTGATGTAATGCTTAATGTTGAGCCTTTGCCACCTCCCGTGGTTGTGCATGTGTGTACTGCTATGTATTCTTTATTCATGAGCATGTGAATCCATGCCAGACCCCATGCTGAAGAAGGAACAAGTTACTTACCTGTAACTGTTCTCCGGCATGGATTCACATGCGAACCCTCCCGCCTACCCCTCTGCAGCTCTTCACTTGGTCATACTGCCACTTCACGTGCTACCAAATCTGAAGATGGCTGCCAGAGGCAGGGCTTAGGTAGGGGGGCAGTCATTGGATGTGGTCAGTATGACGCAGAGATCAGTGATTGGTTACTACTACGAAAGACGGATCAGAAACGAAACTGATTTTTTCTTTACCGAGGATTCCCAGCCTGACAACGGGGAATATTCATGAGCATGTGAATCCATGCCAGACCCATGCCGGAGAACAACAGTTACAGGTAAGTAACTTGTTCCTACTCTCGACACCCAATTCCTGTACCCCTGCACAGAGTGTACTGCCACAAAAGAATACACTTGAGCAAGCAGTAGGAAACAAGGGAAATCTTCCATATCAACATATGTGATTCGTGGCCAATTCCCACAAAGCAAGGCAGACATAAGACATGCATATACCATGACAAGTTAGCCTCTCGGCTGCTGAGACAATCTCTTAACGTTCCCTGGGAAGAGTGCGTGCTAAACTATCACACATACTTTAATCCTACAGAACCCTAGCTTACTTCAGCTATGGCCTTTGCCTCCAAGTTCTTTCAAGTAGTAATTGGTCCAAAAAGGACCCACATTGCAATTACCCACATTGCAGTTCCAAGAAAAGGGGTAGTGCCTTCACAAACAAAAAGGTCTAATATCATGAGTGCAAGCTTTTGTCACTTATCTTTTGGTCTGGTAGGCCCACGGGACTGCCCGAAGATGATGCAATCAAGCGTGGTTGTAAATGCCCTCCCCCGTCACTGCCGTTGAGCCTGGGTAGATGCGCTGTGTGGTCCGTGACTTGCAGCTTCATTCAGCTCATTCCTTCCTCTTGGAAACCGCGGTGTCTGCCCGTGCAGACTCGATAGTCTGCACCAGGCATGGGTGTTCAGCGTCTGATAACGTTGCCTTAATCATGCGCAGCTGAGGGCAACCCCAGTCCTGCTGAGAAATGTAGTTTTCATCCACACCGGTTTAGACCTTCGGCGCCCGAAGCACCCAAGCCTGCCCCAAAAATATTTCCTTACTCCGACTTTTTTTGGTGAAGTATCTTATTTTTCTCCAAATGCTCCTGCAGCTGCATCTCTGTGGTTTTTTCGTTAATCTTCAGCAGAAACGGTACATTTGTGATAGGCCTCAGATTTCTGTAATTCTTAAAATCCTGCCATGGCTTTTTTTTAGAAGTGGTGTAACCACCACCGTTTTTTAAAAAAAATCCGAAACTTCATCATGATCAAAAGTTACATTGGTAAAACGAACTAAGAACAGTGCAAAAAGCTTGGCCTTGTCCAAGATAATCTTTACTGGAAAGACATGTCCTGGACATGACGTAGGTCGCATGATCTTACATGTTAGAATCATGTTAGATATATCAACTTTCTGGAATGAAAAGGGAGGTGCAGCAATACTCACCAGATTCTACCATGGACATTTATTAGCCTTGTTTTCCATTTTTGTGCAGTTTTCTGCGATTTGAATCTGAGCCAACACTGTTTTGTTTACAAATGCTTTCTCGAATGCAACACAGTCTTCTTTGGTGGAAATAAAAGGATTTAGTTGAGCTTTTGGCTTTTCCAAACCTTTAAGGATTTCAAAAAGCTGTTTTGCACTAGTTTTTATATTTGCTATTTGAGTATTACAATAATTCTGTTTAGCCTAACAGATTTCACTTCTGTATAGCCTATGCAATTTTCTCCAAGAATCCTTATTTTCTTGGGTTGTTTTTTATCCATGGCTGCTCTGCTCTACGCTTTTCCTGTTTACGTATCAAGGCTGGTAAGAACCATTTTTGGTTTTTAGTATGTTCTCGAACAGTTTTCGATTTTAATGGGGCCCCAAGATCAAGTAGGTCAGTCAAAGGCAATCTATATTTGACTTCCAGGTAGTCAGGTGTTTAGTCATGCGACGTGGATGCCATAAGCGTCCTTAAACGGCATTCTAGTTAATTATCACCTATCCGTTAGTTCATCTGATGTCACACCACGCCCATGGTTGGATCACTTTATCAGTCTGGGGCATGTATTACCATCTACGGCTGTACAGAAAAAAAAATGGGCATGGAGTGACATCAGATGAACTAACTGATAGGTTTCTAACCATCACACCCAGTCAAGTATGTTCCCCTTACAGTGGGTCGGTTCTTTTACAAATGACACACAGCCAAAATCCTTGAACAATTTGTGCAGGTTTACAACCTTAGAGTCCAAAGGATTCCCCAGCCATTAGTCAGTCTCCCAAAAAGGTGGTCGAGCTGAAAGGTTTATTCACATCTGCCAATATAGCCGACATTTCCTCATAAAAAGATGGTGTATCTTTAGGTGGGCGATATAGTAATATAATATGAGTTTGAGATTTAACAGAATGATTAACTTCCCCACATCACCTCCGCAAATGTAAAATGTAATCTTTTCAAAAGTTTGAAATTGGAATGTCTGTTGATGCACTGTTGATTTTCCAGCTTTTGTTTAGCGCAGTATACGTTGGCTAGTGGAACTATTGTGTAGGTGAGCAATTATGTTTCTTTACCTTTCTTTGTTTTATACATTTTTTCAGATGGGCAGCAGGATGACGAAGCCAGTAAAATTGAAGCATTGCACAAAAGGAGGAATTTACTTGCTGCATTTTGTAAACTTATTGTATATAATGTGGTAGAAATGAACGCAGCAGCAGATATTTTCAAGCAATATATGAGGGTAATAATTGACTTCTGTAATTTAAACATTTTGCATGCATACATGAAACTGCCTATGTTTTTGTATTGTTCATATGCCGCCTTCTATTTCATGCCATTCTTCTGTTTGTGTATTAAAATTCTTGTTAAAAAAAGATAAAACTTGCAGATGGCCAGGGCCCATAACTGAGGTTTCCTTATTCCCTCACGTCATATCATTAAAAATGCATTTCTCCTGCAGGTTCATGCTCAGAACATTCTTCGGGGGCGTAGTGGACCTCGACTCGGGCGTCGATCCGTCTTGCTAAGTGCTTGATCAGCGCCGGACGTGATGTCGGGTGCCGTATATATAGCATGTCACTACGCCCCATACCTCAGTACCTGCTTTGAGGTACATGGTGTATCGAGTGTTCAACTCTTTGGATGTATTGTTTTGTCAGATTAGCTTTTTTCTTACCGCGAGATGTCCGTGCCTTGGGTTTTAGGTTTCCAACCGTGTACCGACTGCCACTCTTAAGATGTTGGTGACTGGCGCTCACGAGATATGCATTTGGTGCCTCAGTACGGGTCACGGCACCAAGGGGTGTGCGTTGTGCGCTAAAATGAACCCAAAATCAGTGTGTGAGCTGCAGCTAAACTCGTGATGGGATGATCGCCTTCAAATGCACCTGCGCAGTAGACCGTCCGGTCCTCTGAGGCCGAGAGCAAAGGTCCTAGCCCCGAAAGAGAAACAAAAACATTGTAAGACGAAGAAGCGGTCCCACTCAAGCCATTCTTCGTCGTCTTCACATAAGAATAAATGGTGAACCGGCACTGACCAGCTTCCAACTCTTCGGAAACAGGTAATCCATTGTCTGGGCCGACCACTCGGCAAGAGTTTAAAAACCAAATACTAGAAATGTTCGAAAAACATGCAGGTGTGGGTGTGCCCTTCTGGCCCCTCCCAAAACAGCAGGCTTCGGACGCAGCAGCGGTGCTCAGTACATCCGATCCCCATGCAAGCCCAGTTGCAGACAGCGTCAGGAAAGCCTTTGGGCTCGACTCCAAGAAAGGCACCTTAAACCCTTGATGCAGGGGCCTTCCCGCGAGCCTCTGGTTTCAGTCATCCCCGATGCCGCCTCGGTGCTGAAGTCCATTTCGACGCTGACAGTCACTTTATCGACATTAAGGGACAAGCCCTCAGAGCCAACAATCTGCAACGGATCTTTTGTCCCATTCTCCCAGACCGATTTCTTCGGCCCCAATGGCAAAGATGACCAAGGGGACCTCGATCCTGATTACACAGGGAAGGGGGATTGTCGACTGTTTTGACGACCAATCATATCTTTTGTCGTTGGCACAAGGGCTCCACAACGCCAGCGGGCTGAAAACATCCCTTGATGTGGAATTGCAGCAAACCTTGCCTTACACCCATGCCAAAGTGCTCTAGTGGATGGGGTGGTTGACACTTTAGGGCTGAATTCTGCAGCAGTACCAGTCCAAGGTTAAGAATAATGGACATCCTGGACAAGTGCCTGGTTACTGGGAGGAATATGCAACTGAACCAGTTTATCGCCAATCCAGTAGCCTCGTTGTGGCAGCACCCCTGCTCCATTCCTCCGCTCATCTACACTATGACCGGGAAATACAGGCTGACAAGAGAAGACCTGCCATTCTCCAGCATGGGGTCTGGCATGGATTCACATGCTCATGAATATTCCCCGTCGTCAGGCTGGGAATCCTCGGTAAAGAAAAAACCAGTATCAGTTTCGTTTCTGATCTGTCTTTCGTAGTAATAACCAATCACTGGTCTCTGCGTCATACTGACCACAGCCAATGACTGCCCTCTACCTAAGCACCGCCTCTGGCAGCCATCTTCAGATTTTTACCGCACGTTCATGTGTTGGGATCCTCGTGCTATTGCTCTCGAGCGTTAGTGCTATTTTTTCGCGCTTTTTCACAAAAACTTCGATTCTTTCGGTCAAAAGAGCCTCAAGCTCCACCGATCCTACATCCGATCAACGGGGACCCGTGTCGGATTCATCTGTGCCCCTCAAGGGTGAAGATTTCGTCGAGCTACGCTTCGGAGGACTCCAGAAGCTTCTCAGGCCCGGTCTCGGAGATGGCCCAGGAGAAGGGAAGCTCGACGCCCGGAAAGCTGTTCAGGGCCTGCCCTGGATGCCAGCTGCAGAACGTCTTCAAGGAGGACGAACACTCTTTCTGCCTTTACTGCCTTCATGGGGACAAGACGCACGTGGAGAAGGACTGTGCGTTTTGCGGCAACATGTCGGAACGGACCATGAAGGACCGCCATCAACGTCTCGCCAGCTGGCTGGAGGGTAAGAGCCCGTCTGGCGAGAAGAAGAAATCTGAGCGGTCTTCTAAGACCTTTGAGGGCGCCCCGGCGACAGGGGCCCAACATAAGGCCAAGCACCGCGAGTCCGCTGGCACCGGGAGCGCCGAACGGTCGGGCTCTACGGGCGCCAGGCAGGGCGCACCCTCCCCGGCACCATCAACCACGAGCCAACGCTCTGGGTCGGGTAAGAGGAAGGCCGAGCACCCGGCGAAGCTCCTGGAGAGACCCCGGTCGAGCTCTAAGGCAGAGGAGGAGCGTGGCAGTGCCCCCTCCCTCAAGGATAAGGCGGTGAGCGCACCTAAGGTGGTGAAGGCCTTGATCCATTCGACCAAGCCCTCTATCGAAACGGTCGCGGCGGCCCTGGCCCAGCCTGTGGAGGCTGCACCAGTGGTGGCGGCCTCGGGGCCCAGAATCTCCCTGCCTCCTCGGAGGGAGTCTTCTTTCGTGCCCATCGATAGGACCCCCGTGAAACCCTCCGTGGGGAAGAAGGGGGGGCAGGGCGTCGGCGTAGATTCGGCCTCAACCTCAGAAGAGGAACTGATCGAGGTCTTAAGCCACGGCCTAGGCGTGGAACAAGACCAGCCCGTCGGAATGGGCCCCGACGCAGGTGACGACGACGACATCGTCGAGGATACCGACGGGGCCCCTGCTCGCCCGTCGGATTCCCCTCTGCCAGCGCCGCAAGACAACTCAGCGGCCATTTTGTTGGCTATACAGTCCTTATGCTCCGAGATAAGGACGAGACTACCGTTACCGACGGAGGAACCTCTCCCGTCGGGGGATCCAGAACCGGGACCTTCTGGTGTTCCCCCTACCAAGAAAAGAAGGATTCATCCACCGCCTCCTTTTCAACCGTCGCGCCCCGTCCAGCCCTCCTCCCCGTCCACCCGAGGGGATGATACGGGGACTGACACGGCAGCGACGGGTACGGACGACGAGGCATACGACGAGGATTTTCCGTCGTCGCCTCCCACCAGGGCTTCTCCGCCCGACGAGATTGGATCGTTCCACTCAATGATCGCCAGGGCATCCGAGCTTTTCCAACTCTGCCCTGAGGAGAAGAAAAAGGAAGGCTTCCTTTACCAACGGCGCGAGACCAAGAGGAAGACGGTCCTCGCAGTGCCTCTGTTGGACGACATTTGGGATGAGGGCCTTTCCCTCCTCAAGAACCCTTCCACGACGCCAGCGAAAAGAGACCGGTACGAGAAAAAGTACCGGGTCCCGGACTCGGCCCCCCTATGCCTCCGGGCGCAGCCTACCCCGGACTCCGTCGTCTCCGCGGCAGCCAGGAAGAAAGCGGGGGGGGGTGCGGCCTCCACGTCGACTTCCCCGCCGGACGGCGAGGGAAAGAAATTGGATGCCATGGGGCGCAGAGTCATCTCGTCGGCGGCGACGACGATTAAAGCGGCCAACGCCTTGGCTATCGTGGCCCGCTACGACAGGGAACTCTGGTACAAGATAGCTCCCCTGCTGGATTTTCTGCCGGACGACAAGAGGGCGGAGGCCCTTGAGATCCTGCAGGAAGGTGAGGTGGCCTCGGACCACGCCATCACCGTGGCGACGGACATCGCCGACACTGGGTTCCGCCAGATGGGCAACGGCGTTTGCCTTCGACGTCGCGGATGGCTCAAGGCTACGGACTTTCGGCAGGACGTCCAGACCAGGGTCCTGGACATGCCCTTCGACGGGAACAACCTGTTTGGGAAGACAGTGGACGATTCCCTTCAGGCCATCAAGGCGGATACTGAGACGGCCCGGGCCCTTGGAGTACTGCAGCAACGGCGGACGCCCTTTCGGAGCGGCGGAGGCAAGGGCGCCTCCAAAGGTTCCGGCGGCGGTTTCGCTTCCTACCGTCAAGCGGCCCGCTCGTCGTCGCAAGAGGCCTACAGAGGACGAGGCAAGTCTGGCGGACCCCGCCGTCGTCGCCAAGGAGGCCAAGGCGGCAAGGCCGCGTCCAAGCAGGATTGAACCGGCCGTGGGGTCGGGCCCCCACCGAAGCACCCCGGTGGGAGGCCGGCTGGCGGGCTTCGTCAGCGTGTGGGAGTCCATCTCCACCGACCGTTGGGTGCTGGACGCCCTGGCCCGGGGCCACGCGCTCGAGTTTCAAAGAAGGTGCCCGCGCGTCCCCCCCGTGGCCAGGAAAGAACTTCACGTCCCTCAACTTCTCCTGGAGGTAAAGGCGATGCTCAGAAAGGGCGCCATCGAACTCGTCCCAAAGAGGCTTCGGGGCTCCGGAGTCTACTCGCGTTACTTCCTCGTGAAGAAGAAGACGGGAGGATGGCGCCCCATCCTGGACCTGCGACGCCTGAACAAGTTCATCAAGGCACAGAAGTTCCGGATGGTCACCCTCCAGCACGTCCTGGGTCAGCTGGAGGAAGGAGACTTCCTATCGTCGTTGGATTTGGAGGATGCCTACTTCCACATTCCCATCCTAAAGGGGCACCGAAAATTCCTCAGATTCGTGGTCCAAGGGCGTCATTACCAGTTCAAAGCCCTTCCCTTCGGACTGCGGTCGGCACCCAGGGTTTTCGCGCAAGTCGCACTGTTTCTGGGAGCGAGGCTCGACACAGTGTCCCTTCTGGCCTCCCCGTCGGAGGAGAGGACCAGGACCATCCTGGGCAAGGTGCAACGGATGTTGGTGGCCGACGCGGCCAAGGTGAGGTCCATCAAGTCCCTCCTCGGGATGATGTCTTCCTGCATCTACCTCATTCCCATGTGCAGGCTCTGGATGCGCCCGTTGCAAGAGTTCCTGGATGCGCGCTGGATCCAGACGACGGGCAGCTTCGAGGAAAGGATCAAGCTCGACGAGAGTTTCCGACGAGCGATACGGTGGTGGGGCACCCGCGCGCATCTGACGGCGGGCATGGACTTCCAGACCCCAGCCCACCAGGTGACTGTGACCACGGATGCCTCCCTAGAAGGGTGGGGAGCGCACACCGAAAACCTGCACGCAAGGGGACTCTGGCTCCCGACGGAGAAGTCCCTGCATATCAACGTCCTGGAGCTCCGTGCAGTGTTTTGGGCCCTCAGGTCCTTCCTTCCGTCCCTCAAGGGCAAGGTGGTGAGGATCTTCACCGACAACACCACCACCATGTTTTACATCAGGAAACAGGGCGGAACCAGGTCCCCAGCGCTGTCCAAGGAGGCGCAGGACCTGTGGCATTGGGCCGTCGCCCAAGGGATTCTTCTGGTGCCGTTTCATCTGGCAGGGATAAAAAACACCATCGCCGACTCACTCAGCAGGGAGCTGCGCTCGTGCCACGAGTGGGAACTACGGCAGGATCTGGTGGATCGCCTCTTCCGACGGTGGGGCACACCCCAGATCGACCTGTTCGCGACGGCGACGAACACCAAGTGCCGGAGGTTCGCCAGCAGGTTTCCCCAGACGAGGAGCATGGGCGATGCTTTCTCGTTCCCCTGGGAGGGCCTGTTCCTCTACGCGTTCCCTCCCTTGCCTCTGCTAATCCGGCTCGTCAACCAGCTCAAGAGGTCACGGTGCAGGATGATCCTCGTCGCACCTGCGTGGCCGAGGCAGATATGGTTCCCGGACCTTCTGGACTTGTCGGCGTCCCCGCCAATCAAGCTGCCGGCGGACGCGGATCTACTCTCCAGGGAAGGAGGCGCCATCCTCCACCACGACCCGAAATCGCTGAACTTGCAGGCCTGGCTCCTGCAGCGCTAGAGTTTGGAGGATACGACTTACCGGCCGATTGCAGAGAGGTTCTTGCAAAGGCCAGGGCGTCCTCGACTCTTAAATGCTACGGACACAAATGGAAGAGGTTTTCTGTCTGGTGCCACGCACAGAAGATTAACCCTCTACGGATTACGGCTCCCCAAGTGCTGCCGTACCTGCTGACGCTGGCCAAAGCTGGTCTGGCACACGCGTCCATCAAGATTCATCTTGCGGCGATCTCCCGATACACCAGAACCACGGGCCGGACGTCCTTGTGGTCTCATCGTCTGGTGAAAGAGTTCATGAAGGGACTGTTCAGATCGTTCCCGCCGGTGAAGGCTCCGGCCCCGGCGTGGGAGCTCAACGTGGTGCTGACCAAACTTATGGGACCTCCGTTCGAGCCTCTGCACTCGGCCCCGTTGAAGTTTCTATCGTGGAAAACAGCTTTTCTCGTGGCCATCACCTCCGCACGACGAGTGGGAGAGATCCAGGCCCTTTCCTGCAAGGCCCCGTACTTGACTTTCCACGACACGAGGGTAGTGCTCAGGACGCACCCCTCCTTCATGCCCAAGGTACCGTCGGACTTTCATCTCAACGAACCCTTGGTGTTACCTGTGTTCTTCCCGTCGCCTTCGTCGCCGGCTGAGAGGACTTTGCACTCGCTGGATGTAGCTAGAGCGCTGAAGTTCTACGTGGACCGCACGAAAGGTTTTCGGAAGACGTCACAACTCTTTGTGAACTTTGGACCTGTCAATCAGGGGAAGGCTCTCTCGAAGGCTTCCATCTCCAGATGGCTCTCCGGCTGTATCATGTACTGTCACCGGTTGGCAAACCGACCGCTGCCTGGCCGTCCGAGAGCCCATTCCACCAGAGCGATCGCAGCTACCACGGCGTTCCTATCTGGTGTGCCCCTGCTGGACATATGCAGGGCTGCTACGTGGAGGTCGACGCACACCTTCACGAAATTCTACTGCGTCGACCGGGATTCCAGGGAGGAGTCCAGGGTCGGCCAAGCAGTGCTGCGCAACCTGTTCGCCTGAGGTGAGCCTGGTGAGGAGGTAAGATGCTTAATGTTGAGTTGATGTGATGCTTAATGTTGAGCCTTTGCCACCTCCCGTGGTTGTGCATGTGTGTACTGCTATGTATTCTTTATTCATGAGCATGTGAATCCATGCCAGACCCCATGCTGGAGAAGGAACAAGTTACTTACCTGTAACTGTTGTTCTCCAGCATGGGTCTGGCATGGATTCACATGCGAACCCTCCCGCCTACCCCTCTGCGGCTCTTCACTTGGTCATACTGCCACTTCACGTGCTTCCAAATCTGAAGATGGCTGCCAGAGGCGGTGCTTAGGTAGAGGGCAGTCATTGGCTGTGGTCAGTATGACGCAGAGACCAGTGATTGGTTATTACTACGAAAGACAGATCAGAAACGAAACTGATACTGGTTTTTTCTTTACCGAGGATTCCCAGCCTGACGACGGGGAATATTCATGAGCATGTGAATCCATGCCAGACCCATGCTGGAGAACAACAGTTACAGGTAAGTAACTTGTTCCTTTTGGTCTTCTCACCCTTTTCCAGAAAGTCTTGTCGTGCAGGCAGCCAGTTTCCCCAGGGCGGCATCCTCCACTTCGAATCTGCCTCCTAACAGGGGAAGATAAGAGGATTGATGCAATGGTGAAGAAGGTATTTAAGTCTGGCAGCATGGCTCTGAAAGCCACTAACATAGCCAGTGGGTTTGCCAAATATTCCTTCAGCCTCTGGAAGGCAGTAGAGCAAGCAACTCAATACATCCCTGAGGGGGGACTTGAAAAACCGCTTTGTACAGCTGGTGGAAGATGGGAAGGAGGTGGCCAGGCAGTCGCTGCAAACTGGCCTGGATGTGGCCGACTGTGTGCACCGTTCAATGGCATCTGCTATAGCATTGTGGAGGCAGGCCTACCTGAGGTCTTCAAGCTTTTCACCAAATGTCCAAAACAGACTGCTGGACATGCCTTTTTGAGGTTGAATCCCTTTTCGGCCAGTAGGCTGACAACCTCCTCTCCCCCTCCAAAACCCCTCTGACAAAAATGCAATGAGTCAAAGACTACTGCACAATCTTTGGGCCCGCCAAACCCTGCCTTCAGCTTCGCTTCTAGGGGCAGGGATTACAGGCGTTATTTGCCTTACACCATGAAAGTGCAGCTCCCGCAGGCCAAGCAGGGGCAGGAGCATTTCTCATGCTCCGGGAAGGGGCAAAGAGGCTTCCAGATGCCTTCAGCAGCGGTGGCGGCTCTGAGCCGCTTTGATTTTCCCCTCCCACAACTTACTAGTTGGACGGCTGTCTGAGCACTGGCCCCAATGGCAGGAAATTACCTCTGACGCCTAGGCCCTGGAGTGCGTGCGGTGGGGTTATGGTCTTCCCTTCTTAAGGAAATCACCAGACGGTCTCCTCCACCACCTCCAAGCCAACCGGGACAGGAGCTTCAGGAAGAACTTCAAGCCCTGTTGAAGGGTGCTGTGGAAGAGGTATCTCATCAGCAGAAGGGGGGGGGGGGGGGAAATCAGGCTAGTATTCCCCCATTTCCTGTTAACCAAGAAGGGAGGTGGTCTCCGTCCCATTCTGGACTTCAGGGCCTTGAACAAGTTCCTGAGGAAAGAAAAATTCAAGATGACGTTAGAAATTCTCCATGCTCTTGAATTGCAGGACTGGCTGGTGTCAATAGTTCTGCCGGGTATTGAGATCCATGTGCCTAGACATCGAAAGCACAGGAAGTTCCTGATGTTCCTCATAGGGGACAAGCACTATCGGATCAAGGTTCTTCCCTTTGGGTTGACCTCCACTCCAAGTGTCTTCACCAAGCTCATGGAAGTAGTCGCGGCTCAACTCAGGAGATCTGGAGTCCATGTTTCACTGTACATGGACGACTAGTTGATCCACGGGAAGTCGGCGGAGCGGGTTTTGTCCCACCGGGCAGACACCTGGTCACTACTCCACGGGCTGGACTTCTCCCTGAACTTTAAGTACCATGTGACGCCAGTCCAGGTGCTCCAGTTCATCGGGGCAGTCCTAGACACCCCTAGACTTCCCTCCCGAGGAGAGAGTAAACCGCATTGCACAGATGATGAATCAGTTCCGGAACCATGCCGCCTCTAATGCCTCACGCCTGCTTGTATTTTTCTGGTGCCATGAGATTTTTTTCAATGGCTCCGAAGTGGCCCCTGTACCTCAGAATGCTCTTTGATTCCCTCAGGGTATCCAGGTACGTGGTCGATGGCCTTGGTTGGTGGGCCAACAGCAATCTCATGGGGCTGGGAACCCGTCTGTCCTCCGTGACTTCAAGCCTGAGTGGTCACGGATGCATCTCTGAAGGGTTGGGGGGGGGGGGGGGGCGCTCACTGCGAGGACTTGTGGGTGTACGGACTTTGGTCAGCAATGGAAGCCAGGTGTCGCATCAATAGGCTGGAGTTGCGAGGGATCAGTCGAGCCCAGGGAGTGTTCGCCCAGTTTTTGCAGGGGAAGCATGTCCTGATTCTGACGCACAATACGGTGGCCATGCACTGCCTGAACAAGCAAAGAGGCGTGCACTCCCTCCCCCTCCACAGAGAGGCAATGCTACTGTGGTTCTCGCTATTGGATAACCGGATCTCAGTCTCAGCAGTTCATCTGGTGGTGATGGAGAACAGGTTGGCGGATGCTCTGAGCAGGCAGAGCACGGTCTCCCACGAGTGGGAATTCCCAGAGGACGGCGCGCTAGGTGACACGTTTCTGGCGGATTGGACCTTCCCTCTCCACTAAGCCTTCCCTCCGATTCCTGTCAACCCTTGGGTTCTGGTTTTGAGCAACCATGATCTTAATCGCCCCGGACTGGCTGAGGAGGACATGGTACTTAGACCTTGTGGATCTGCTCACCTCGCCGGTTGCCTCGTCGCCCGGATCGCCTAACCCAGTCGGAAGGTCATACTGGATTTATGCATACCGGAGCCCACTACCCTTGAGACTGCCAATGCCACACGCACCCTGGAACCAGATACACTCAGAATTAACAATGCTGCATGCATCTTGAAACAGGCCTCCCCTGTAATATCCGACACACATATTGTAAAGCCTTTTGTCCCCACAACTCTCGATGCCATATGTATTGCAAAGCCAGTTGCCAACACAACTCTTGAAAAAACATGTATTTCAAAGCGTGGTGACCCCACTAATATTTTTTCCACATGTATTCTGAAGCATGTTGCCCCCACTATTCTAGATGCCACATGTACTTCTCCGCCTGTTGACCTCACTAATATTGATGCCACAATTATTTCAAAGCCTTTTGCCCATACCATTTTTGATGCCACATGTATTTCGCAGCCTTTTGTCCCCACAACCATTGATGACACAGGTAATATCGAGCCTGCTGCCCTTGTAACTGCCAAGGCGTCACGCACCTCGGAGCCCACTGCCTCTACAATTAGGATTACGGCCAACAAATATGTCTCAACTGACCACGCTAGTGACAAAGCTAGGCCGATAACTCGCGCATTGTGTAAGCCCACTCTGACCGGTAGTAAGGTCCTTGTCGCCATCACAGATGCACCCCAACGCATCTTATGGGAGCACTCATCCATGCTAGAGCTCTCCTGGACCACCTCATTACCTCAAACAACCATGACTTATTAGCCATCACGGAAACATGGCTGCATGCAGCCTCTTGGCCATCCCGGATAGCTACACTATCTTCTGGAAGGATAGATTGCTCACTGAAGGAGGTGGGGTAGCCAAGAATCACCTGGCTATCAGAGAAATGTCCGGAACTGCTCTCAATCAAATTGTTACTCTGACATTGCCACACTAATCATCCACTTAATCTACAGACCACTGGGCCCCCTGCTATCCTTCGAAGAAAACATTGCATTTCTCCACTCGAGTGACACCAAGCCATCCTCCAGAATCATCCTCATGTGAGGTTTAAATTGGGCTTCAATGATCCTGCTGATGACAATGCACTGGCCATAGCCAACACTTATCGAAGCCATGGGTTTCACCCAACGCTTCACAGGCCCTACTCACGACTAAGGTCTCACGCTGAATTGGCTGGCAGCTACTTACTGCAACACCAACTTCATATTTAACACTCCATGTCCTTGTTCTGACCATAATGTTATCACCTTTACCATCCCTAACAATATTCAAACCGCTTCCACACAAACTTGCACCAGTCTTCCGTTATTACCACCTAAAACTGGTTACCTACATACAATTAGTGATCCTAACGCCATGGTGGAACTATATAACCAAACTCTCCTACTAGCCATCGATAAGGTAGCCCCTATGAGGGGACGCAAACCCATAGCTCACCTGAATGCCTGGTACACCCAAATCTCAAAGTACTACTCTCCACTAAGCGAGCAGCCGAGACCTCATGGAAAAAAAGACTCCTACAGCTGCTCACAAAAAACACTTCACTGGCCAAATCTTACAAACGGGTCATCCTCCAAGCTAAAAGGCCAGCTCTGGCTTGAGGGAGCTTTTTGCCATCCACCCGAAAACTAGAATCACCGGTTTCCACACCAGATAGCTGCCTTAAAGACATCACCTGGTGCTCCACATCCAAAAGGCACTATTGACAAAATGCCTTTACTCCAATCAAAAATCATGGAAAATAAATACATACTAACTCTAACCGAGGCTCCCCTGTCCATCCTCTCCTCCTGTTTGGGCCATTCTCCCATTTGAATTCAGCCCAGTCTCTATCCTTGAAGTTTCTGAAATCATATATATATATATATATATATATATATAGTCAGTCCAACCTTAACAAATTGCAAGTCATCCAGAATAATGCCGTCGGAGCAGCTTTAAACATTCCTAGAAACCAGCACATCTCCAACCACAGGCGTAACCTACAACGGCTTCCTGTTAAGCATAGAATCTCCCTGAAAACACTTGCCTTGACTCACAAGTGCCTGTCCAACCAGGCCCCTACTTACTTAGCCAACCGAATCTCACCTAGCAACTCTACTCTTCCTATGAGAGCGGCTCAAGCCCATAGTCTATCCCTTCCTAGATTCAAGCTTTGAAAAGCTGGTGGCGCGAGCTTCCCGGTCTTGGCCTCTAAACTCTGGAATACCCTTCCTAATTCTATCAGAGCTGAGCCTTCCTTCCAATCTTTTAAGAGCAAAACCAAACTGTGGCTCTCAGCACATAACATATGAGGTATCCGACGCTATATTACTGCCCCGCTGACCCGCATTGCTCCATTGTTCTCTATAGTTTACTTGTACATAAAGCTCTTTTTCTTCATTGTACAGGTCTCCTGTATTTAGATAATTTATCTGCTTGTGAACCACCCATATTATCATGACTACTTTTAGCGTAACCTTTTGTATATCTTTCTTGCCTTTACTTGCTTTATTGTATATTATACTGTACCTATACATGTCATACTGTAGCTCTACCCGCATGCTGTCTGTAAGCTGGCAGAGCCGCCTATTTTGCTTGTATGTAATTTGCAACTCTGTTTCACAAGATATGCGCCCAGATGCCTTTGGGCCAGGCGCGCTGTATAAATAAACAAAATACAAATCAAAGGCCTAAAGCCATTCAGATGCCATGGGGACTTCTGCCCAGTGTCGTTAATAAAGGACTGTGCTGTAGAATTTGCCCCTTTTATCGCATCACTCAACAAATCCTCCTCTGGCAATATACCCACCAGTCGAAAAGGTACATCGGTCCTCTGTTGTAATGTGGCTTGGGGAGTAGCAGTGTGTGTGACGTCATCAGCTGGTGGAATGTTTGTGTCGGTGTGTTCTGCTGGGTGACGGTTAGTGAGAGAGAAAGCTGTGAGCTGAGAAGATGGGTGTGGGAGTGAGCCCGGTGTTTCCATTGTGAAGCTGTGTCTTCTGTGTCCCCTACCATCCCCGTGTTTGACTGATGGAGTACAGGACCAGGACAATAAATCTCCATGAACTTACCTTTGGTGTCCCGGACATCCACGTTGTTACATCCTCCCACTCTTAAAAAGCCCACTCTAGACCCAAATACCCCCACCAACTACTGCCCTATCACGACAGTCAGCTTCCTACTTAAAATACTTGATAGAGCAGCATACCTGCAAATTCAAAATTACCTTGAAACAAACAACCTCCTTGGCCTGTGCCAGACTGGTTTCAGTCAGGGTCATGGAACTGAATCAGCACTCCTGGACTTAAAAATCCAATTGGTTGAGATCTTAGACAATGGGAGGAATCTGGCCCTCCTCCTCCTGCTGGACCTGTCTTTTAGTGGCTTTTGATTTAGTGGACCAAATCCTATGCCAACACCTCTCCTCAGCTGCCCACTTTTCCACTAAAGATACAGCCTGGGTTGAGTCCTTCCTATCTAACCGAACAATGGGGGTCTTTTCCAATTCAGCAGCTGCCCCTCCCGCCTTAGTCACTTGCAGTGTTCCCCAAGGCTCCTGTATCTCCCCAACGCTATCCAACATCTTTACGAAGCCCCTGTTCGGCGATCTGGGTATCTCCTACACTATGTGGATGATACCCAGATCCTCCTTCCCATCTCAGGCAATTACATCTCCGAGTCCAACACCTTGAGCAAAGTATATCAAATAATTCAGGCCTGGATGGCTCAACATGCACTGTCTAAATGACGAGAAAACCAAGTGCCTCATAGTGGGAACACAAGGACGTCTAAACAAACGTAACAATGACTACAAATCATTGATAATCAATGGAAACTCTATTGCAGTCTCCAAAGAAGTAAACACTCTGGGTGTCGCTCTCTCTAACGAGACATGTAAACGCCATTGCCTCGGGAGCAGCATACACATCAAAACGTGTAAACACCAGTAGACCCTTCCTGTGCTCTGATAGCTGCATCACGATTGCCAAAGTACACATCCTTTCCCAGATTGACTACTGCAATGCTCTATTCACAGGCTTGACATCATGCAACATCAAAATACTTCACATCATACAAAATAATGCACTAAGAGCTGCACTGAACGTTCCACAAAAAGAGCACGTTTCCACTGCCAGATGGAAAGCCCACTGGCTACTGGTTCGCGGGCGCGTTTTGTTCAAAACGATCTCTAACACACAAATGTTTATCTAATACTGCCCAAAATAATGTATCCAGAAAATTTGCTAAATCACAATCCAACAGACCCACCGGGGCCACCTACTCGCACCTCCTCGCCATCCCCAGACTTAAGCTACACAAGGCCTGGAGGTCGCTATAACATCCACTAGGCGGGACAGTGAATTGCAGGCCCTTTGCTGAAAAACTGCACTTTTTGCGGTTCTTTAGGGAACAGGTCTCAAAGTAAGGCCGGGATTTCTGCCAAAGGTGGTATCTGAGTTTCACCTGTCACAAGTTATAGACATGAGTCTTTTACCCACCACTGCACCCTTATAAGGAAGTGGAGTGCTTCCATCGGCTGGATCCCAAAAGGGCCATGAGTTTCTACATCGCAAGGATGCCAGAATTTTGTAAATCTGATCAGCTATTTGTGGCCTACTCTCTAATCCGTAAAGGTCTGTAGCCCATAAAGGTCTGGCGGTAACAAAGCAGACTCTATCCTAGTGGATTATACTTTGCATTGCGTAATGTTATCAGGCTGCAGGCAGTGAACTGCCTCCTGGCATCCGTGCACACTCGACCAGAGGGGTCTGTGTGTCAACGGCCTTGCAAAGAGATGTCCCATCTAGGGACATTTGTTGTGCAGCAACATGGTCTTCTCTCCATACGTTTACCAGATATAATAGTCTGGACGTTGCCCATACGGCCGACGCGTGTTTTGGCAGGCCGGTGCTTCAAAATCCGATAATTTGAGCTTTCTGCTTCTCCAGCATGGGGTCTGGCATGGATTCACATGCTCATGAATATTCCCCGTCGTCAGGCTGGGAATCCTCGGTAAAGAAAAAACCAGTATCAGTTTCGTTTCTGATCTGTCTTTCGTAGTAATAACCAATCACTGGTCTCTGCGTCATACTGACCACAGCCAATGACTGCCCTCTACCTAAGCACCGCCTCTGGCAGCCATCTTCAGATTTTTACCGCACGTTCATGTGTTGGGATCCTCGTGCTATTGCTCTCGAGCGTTAGTGCTATTTTTCGCGCTTTTTTCACAAAAAACTTCGATTCTTTCGGTCAAAAGAGCCTCAAGCTCCACCGATCCTACATCCGATCAACGGGGACCCGTGTCGGATTCATCTGTGCCCCTCAAGGGTGAAGATTTCGTCGAGCTACACTTCGGAGGAATCCAGAAGCTTCTCAGGCCCGGTCTCGGAGATGGCCCAGGAGAAGGGAAGCTCGACGCCCGGAAAGCTGTTCAGGGTCTGCCCTGGATGCCAGCTGCAGAACGTCTTCAAGGAGGACGAACACTCTTTCTGCCTTTACTGCCTTCATGAGGACAAGACGCACGTGGAGAAGGACTGTGCGTTTTGCGGCAACATGTCGGAACGGACCATGAAGGACCGCCATCAACGTCTCGCCAACTGGCTGGAGGGTAAGAGCCCGTCTGGCGAGAAGAAGAAGAAATCCGAGCGGTCTTCTAAGACCTTTGAGGGCGCCCCGGCGACGGGGGCCCAACATAAGGCCAAGCACCGCGAGTCCGCTGGCACCGGGAGCGCCGAACGGTCGGGCTCTACGGGCGCCAGGCAGGGCGCACCCTCCCCGGCACCATCAACCACGAGCCAACGCTCTGGGTCGGGTAAGAGGAAGGCCGAGCACCCGGCGAAGCTCCTGGAGAGGCCCCGGTCGAGCTCTAAGGCAGAGGAGGAGCGTGGCAGTGCCCCCTCCCTCAAGGATAAGGCGGTGAGCGCACCTAAGGTGGTGAAGGCCTTGATCCATCCGACCAAGCCCTCTATCGAAACGGTCGCGGCGGCCCTGGCTCAGCCTGTGGTGGCTGCACCAGTGGTGGCGACCTCAGGGCCCAGAATCTCCCTGCCTCCTCGGAGGGAGTCTTCCTTTGTGCCCATCGATAGGACCCCCGTGAAACCCTCCGTGGGGAAGAAGAAGGGGGGGCAGGGCGTCGTCGGAGATTCGGCCTCAACCTCAGAAGAGGAGCTGATCGAGGTCTTAAGCCACGGCCTAGGCGTGGAAGAAGGCCAGCCCGTCGGAATGGACCCCGACGCAGGTGACGACGACGACATCGTCGAGGATACCGACGGGGCCCCTGCTCGCCCGTCGGATTCCCCTATGCCAGCGCCGCAAGAACTCTTGGCGGCCATTTTGTTGGCCATACAGTCCTTATGCTCCGAGATAAGGACGAGGCTATCGTTACCGACGGAGGAACCTCTCCCGTCGGGGGATCCAGAACCGGGACCTTCTGGTGTTCCCCCTACCAAGAAAAGAAGGATCCATCCACCACCTCCTTTTCAACCGTCGCGCCCCTTCCAGCCCTCCTCCCCGTACACCCGAGGGGATGATACGGGGACTGACACGGCAGCGACGGGTACGGACGACGAGGCATACGACGAGGATTTTCCGTCGTCGCCTCCCACCAGGGCTTCTCCGCCCGACGAGATCGGATCTTTCCACTCCATGATCTCCAGGGCTTCCGAGCTTTTCCAACTCTGCCCTGAGGAGAAGAAAAAGGAAGGCTTCCTTTATCAGCGGTGCGAGGCCAAGAGGAAGACGGTCCTCTCAGTGCCTCTGTTGGACGACATTTGGGATGAGGGCCTTTCCCTCCTCAAGAACCCTTCCACGACGCCAGCTAGAAGAGACCGGTACGAGAAAAAGTACCGGGTCCCGGACACGGCCCCCCTGTGCCTCCGGGCGCAGCCTACCCCGGACTCCGTCGTCTCCGCGGCAGCCAGGAAGAAAGCGGGGGGGGGGGGGTGCGGCCTCCACATCGACTTCCCCGCCGGACGGCGAGGGAAAGAAATTGGATGCTATGGGACGTAGAGTCATCTCGTCGGCGCGACGACGATTAAAGCGGCCAACGCCTTGGCTATCGTGGCCCGCTATGACAGGGAGCTCTGGTACAAGATAGCTCCCCTGCTGGATTTTCTGCCGGACGACAAGAGGGCGGAGGCCCTTGAGATCCTGCAGGAAGGTGAGGTGGCCTCGGACCACGCCATCACCGTGGCGACGGACATCGCCGACACCGGGTTCCGCCAGCTGGGCAACGGCGTTTGCCTTCGACGTCGTGGATGGCTCAAAGCTACGGATTTCCGGCAGGACGTCCAGACCAGAGCCCTGGACATGCCCTTCGACGGGAACAACCTGTTTGGGAAGACAGTGGACGATTCCCTTCAGGCCATCAAGGCGGATACTGAGACGGCCCGGGCCCTTGGAGTCCTGCAACGACGGACGCCCTTTCGGAGCGGCGGAGGCAAGGGCGCCTCCAAAGGTTCCGGCGGCGGTTTCGCTTCCTACCGTCAAGCGGCCCGCTCGTCGTCGCAAGAGGCCTACAGAGGACGAGGCAAGTCTAGCGGACCCCGCCGTCGTCGCCAAGGAGGTCAAGGCGGCAAGGCCGCGCCCAAGCAGGATTGAACCGGCCGTGGGGTCGGGCCCCCACCGAAGCACCCCGGTGGGAGGCCGGCTGGCGGGCTTCGTCAGCGTGTGGGAGTCCATCTCCACCGACCGTTGGGTGCTGGACGCCCTGGCCTGGGGCCACGCGCTCGAGTTTCAAAGAAGGTGCCCGCGCGTCCCCCCCGTGGCCAGGAAAGAACTTCACGTCCCTCAACTTCTCCTGGAGGTAAAGGCGATGCTCAGAAAGGGCGCCATCGAACTCGTCCCAAAGAGGCTTCGGGGCTCCGGAGTCTACTCGAGATACTTCCTCGTGAAGAAGAAGACGGGAGGATGGCGCCCCATCCTGGACCTGCGACGTCTGAACAAGTTCATCAAGGCGCAGAAGTTCCGGATGGTCACCCTCCAGCACGTCCTGGGTCAGCTGGAGGAAGGAGACTTCCTATCGTCGTTGGATTTGGAGGATGCCTACTTCCACATTCCCATCCTAAAGGGGCACCGCAAATTCCTCAGATTCGTGGTCCAAGGGCGTCATTACCAGTTCAAAGCCCTTCCCTTCGGACTACGGTCGGCACCCAGGGTATTCACCAAGTGCCTCGCACCGGTGGCGGCGCAGCTGCGCCGCGAGGGGATTCACGTCTACCCCTACCTGGACGACTGGCTCATCCGCGCCAAGACGAGGGAGCTCGCCGTGGTCCACACGGCAAGGACCGTCCAACTCCTCACGGACCTGGGATTCTCCGTGATCTACGCCAAATCCCACCTGGTGCCTGCGCAAGTCGCACTGTTTCTGGGAGCCAGGCTCGACACAGTGTCCCTTCTGGCCTCCCCGTCGGAGGAGAGGACCAGGACCATCTTGGGCAAGGTGCAACGGATGTTGGTGGCCGACGCGGCCAAAGTGAGGTCCATCAAGTCCCTCCTCGGGATGATGTCTTCCTGCATCTACCTCATTCCCATGTGCAGGCTCCGGATGCGCCCGTTGCAAGAATTCCTGGATGCGCGCTGGATCCAGACGACGGGCAGCTTCGAGGAAAGGATCAAGCTCGACGAGAGTTTCCGACGAGCGATACGGTGGTGGGGCACCCGCGCGCATTTGACGGCGGGCATGGACTTCCAGACCCCAGCCCACCAGGAGACCGTGACCACGGATGCCTCCCTGGAAGGGTGGGGAGCGCACACCGAAAATCTGCACGCAAGGGGACTCTGGCTCCCGACGGAGAAGTCCCTGCATATCAACGTCCTGGAGCTCCGTGCAGTGTTTTGGGCCCTCAGGTCCTTCCTTCCGTCCCTCAAGGGCAAGGTGGTGAGGATCTTCACCGACAACACCACCACCATGTTTTACATCAGGAAACAGGGCGGAACCAGGTCCCCAGCGCTGTCCAAGGAGGCGCAGGACCTGTGGCATTGGGCCGTTGCCCAAGGGATTTTTCTGGTGCCGTTTCATCTGGCAGGGATAAAAAACACCATCGCCGACTCACTCAGCAGGGAGCTGCGCTCGTGCCACGAGTGGGAACTACGGCAGGATCTGGTGGATCGCCTCTTCCGACGGTGGGGCACACCCCAGATCGACCTGTTCGCGACGGCGACGAACACCAAGTGCCGGAGGTTCGCCAGCAGGTTTCCCCAGACGAGGAGCATGGGCGATGCTTTCTCGTTCCCCTGGGAGGGCCTGTTCCTCTACGCGTTCCCTCCCTTGCCTCTGCTAATCCGGCTCGTCAACCAGCTCAAGAGGTCACGGTGCAGGATGATCCTCGTCGCACCTGCGTGGCCGAGGCAGATATGGTTCCCGGACCTTCTGGACTTGTCAGCGTCCCCGCCAAGCTGCCGGCGGACGCGGATCTACTCTCCAGGGAAGGAGGCGCCATCCTCCACCACGACCCGAAGTCGCTGAACTTGCAGGCCTGGCTCCTGCAGCGCTAGAGTTTGGAGGATACGACATACCGGCCGATTGCAGAGAGGTTCTTGCAAAGGCCAGGGCGTCCTCGACTCTTAAATGCTACGGACACAAATGGAAGAGGTTCTCTGTCTGGTGCCACGCACAGAAGATTAACCCTCTACGGATTACGGCCCCCCAAGTACTGCCGTACCTGCTGACGCTGGCCAAAGCTGGTCTGGCACACGCGTCCATCAAGATTCATCTTGCTGCGATCTCCCGATACACCAGAACCACGGGGCGGACGTCCTTGTGGTCTCATCGTCTGGTGAAAGAGTTCATGAAGGGACTGTTCAGATCTTTCCTGCCGGTGAAGGCTCCGGCCCCGGCGTGGGAGCTCAACGTGGTGCTGACCAAGCTCATGGGACCTCCGTTCGAGCCTCTGCACTCGGCCCCGTTGAAGTTTCTATCGTGGAAAACAGCTTTTCTTGTGGCCATCACCTCCGCACGACGAGTGGGAGAGATCCAGGCCCTTTCCTGCAAGGCCCCGTACTTGACTTTCCACGACACGAGGGTAGTGCTCAGGACGCACCCCTCCTTCATGCCCAAGGTACCGTCGGACTTCCATCTCAACGAACCCTTGGTGTTACCTGTGTTCTTCCCGTCGCCTTCGTCGCCGGCTGAGAGGACTTTGCACTCGCTGGATGTAGCTAGAGCGCTGAAGTTCTACGTGGACCGCACGAAGGGTTTTCAGAAGACGTCACAACTCTTTGTGAACTTTGGACCTGTCAATCAGGGGAAGGCTCTCTCGAAGGCTTCCATTTCCAGATGGCTCTCCGGCTGTATCATGTACTGTCATCGGTTGGCAAACCGACCGCTGCCTGGCCGTCCGAGAGCCCATTCCACCAGAGCGATCGCAGCTACCACAGCGTTCCTTTCTGGTGTGCCCCTGCTGGACATATGCAGGGCTGCTACGTGGAGGTCGACACACACCTTCACAAAGTTCTACTGCGTCGATCGGGATTCCAGGGAGGAGTCCAGGGTCGGCCAAGCAGTGCTGCGCAACCTGTTCGCCTGAGGTGAGCCTGGTGAGGAGGTAAGATGCTTAATGTTGAGTTTGATGTAATGCTTAATGTTGAGCCTTTGCCACCTCCCGTGGTTGTGCATGTGTGTACTGCTATGTATTCTTTATTCATGAGCATGTGAATCCATGCCAGACCCCATGCTGGAGAAGGAACAAGTTACTTACCTGTAACTGTTGTTCTCCAGCATGGGTCTGGCATGGATTCACATGCGAACCCTCCCGCCTACCCCTCTGCGGCTCTTCACTTGGTCATACTGCCACTTCACGTGCTTCCAAATCTGAAGATGGCTGCCAGAGGCGGTGCTTAGGTAGAGGGCAGTCATTGGCTGTGGTCAGTATGACGCAGAGACCAGTGATTGGTTATTACTACGAAAGACAGATCAGAAACGAAACTGATACTGGTTTTTTCTTTACCGAGGATTCCCAGCCTGACGACGGGGAATATTCATGAGCATGTGAATCCATGCCAGACCCATGCTGGAGAACAACAGTTACAGGTAAGTAACTTGTTCCCTACCTCCACTGTTCTACTGCTTGGGGAGTCTATCAGATGAGGAATCTGCGGGAGAAAGGTTATCCATTGATGGAGACATTACTTACCGTAATGTTCTTTATATGAATTCTTCTCCCACAGATTCCTCATCTCCCCATACGCTCAAAGCGTTGGAAGTTGGTGCAAGACTGTCTTAGTGAGTAGACACATGGTGATGGTCCTGGGGTGACCACTTCTGTCTAGAAAGCTGCATGTTTTCGCATTAAAAAAAAAAAGAATATTTGTATTTATTGTGACTACATCGGTCTGATGGCCTACGGCTCCTATTGCCGAACCTCACTATTTGTCACACTGACTGCTAGCTGCATATTAATGGGCGGTTGCACACCCTTTACTGTTTCTATGGTTAAACCTGCATTTTGTATAACCTTTTTGCATAACTTTGTAAATATACTTTATGCAGCAATAACTGTATCTCTAGCGACTCACACTACCTAGTAGCTTGCCTGAATCTGTTTACCTTATGTTACAAATCATGAACCCACGCTCCTATTCCCACAGCAAGCTAATGCCCCTCACACTAGTCCTATTTTACTCTTTTTGGCCGGTTACCTTCACAATCCAAGAGCCATTATTGAGCCTTCCTACAGATATTAACCAGGTCATACTGACAATGAGCCTATCCTATATGCCGACAGTGGCACAGGCCAATGAGATTATGGGTCCCCAAGTGCTAGGTGATAGCAGCTGGCCATATTCGAACATTGCTCCCCACAACATATACCTTAATGCCCCAGCCCTCTGGTTAGATCACTTTACTAAGAAACCCACTCCGAACCAACCTTGCCCTACGTACCTTAGAAACAAGACTAGGAACCAGATTTCAGCACTCAACTCAGCACACTAAGAATCCTTGCTCCTCACTAAAACGATCTACATCTGGCCTCAACCACCATATTCCTACTACTCTAACTCCAAAGCCTTCCCAACTGCCTTTAGCACCACCTTGCAAAGCTACTCATATCAAGGGAGCCTTGGTTAACGCTAGGTCCTTGGCAGCACATGCACTTGATATTGCTGATCTTATCAAGACGCAAGAGCTTGACTTAATTGCCATTTCTGAAACAAAGGTTCATGCTGCGTCCGGCCCTGCACTCTCCCTAGCAATTTCGGAGGACTATGCTGTCACCAGATGTGACCGTACCACCAGAGGGGTTGGTGTTGCCTTTATCCATAAAAATTCACTGTCTGAGAGCCCTACCTAGCATCAACATTGAACCCGCTGAATTACTTTCGGTCAAAGTACCACTATCTCCCAACCAAACGGCCACGGTACACTTAATCTATAGACCACCAAGCCCTGCAACATCATTTGCGGATGACATCACTTCTTTAGTACTTGACAAAGCCAAAACGAACTCCCAAACTATCCTTCTTGGGGACCTTAATTTAGGCCACCAAGACCTGAATGATCATACTGCTATAGACTTCGCCAACATCTTAACCGACTTAGGATTTACCCACCACATTCAAGAACCTACCCACACGAAAGGGAGGTCGCTAAGTGACACCAATTGTAACATCACCCTACTATCCAACTCACCCTGTGCATGGTCGGATCACCATATTATTACCTTTTAATATTGGGACAGTAGCTTGCCCAGCGCCTTCCATTGCACCTGCCATCCTTACCAGAAATAAAAGGGATATAACGAAGGAGAAGCTACTCCCTCTCATTCTCCATACACTGAATAACTGCTCTGACTCTTGCACAGATCCCACTACCTTAGCAGACACTTACAACCAGGTGGTGCTTGCAGCTCTAAACTCCATCGCCCCTCTTAAACTCAGGAAACCCAAACTACATGCGCACCTTAACTCATGGTTCACACCTCAATTAAGAGTGCTTCGCAAAGCTAAACGGAGTGCGGAAACCCGTTGGAAAAGGCATCCTTTTGATGCCCACAAGGACGGGCTTTTTCTAGCTACCCTCAACTACAAAGAAGTTATCTTCCAGGCAAAGAAAGTCTTACAACAATCGTATCTTGTCAGCACAATCCAATACTAAAGAACTGTTCAACATTCTAAAGGAACTTGAGTCACCTTTAGTGCCGCCAGACTCATGCATTAAAGATAGCACCTGGTGCTCTAACATACAGACGGCACTTCTTGACAAAGTTGTATCCCTGCAAACTAAAATCAGAGGCAAACAAAATTCTATACAGTCGGTTAAACCTCAGACTGCTCTTACGACTGCCTCCAGACAAACTAATATGATTCGTAAACCTTTCTCTTTTTCCCCTGTTACTATTGGCGAAGTAGAAGGAATTAAGTACAAACTCAAACCCTCCAACTGTCAAGGCAACGCGTGCCCGGCCTCGTTCATTAAGGAAGCTGCCACTGACCTAGCTCCTTTCATCACGACATTCATAAATGCATCCTTCAAAACAGGCATAGTCCCAGATAATCTCAAGGACGCATGGGTGATCCCTCTGATCAAAAAATCATCCCTCGACCCAAATATACCTACTAATTATAGACTGATTACCACTGTCTGGTTTCTGCTCAAGATTTTAGATCGTGCAGCCTACCTCCAGATCCAAGAGTATCTTGAATCTAACAATCTTCTCGGCCTAAAACAATCTGTTTTCCGCCCAAGACGCGGAACAGAAACCGCTTTGATCGATCTTAAAACCCAAATTGAGGTGCTAAAATATAATGGGAAACTAGCTCTGCTACTACTTCTCAAACTTTCCACCGCGTTTGATCTGGTCAATCACCAAATCCTATGCCAGCATCTTAAAACTGCTGCACGCTTTTCTGACTCTGCCACTGCATGGATTAATTAGTTTCTAAGTAACCGTTCAATGAGGGTCTTCTCCCCTGCAGCCTTTGTAGCCCCTTCTCCCATTCACTGGGGTGTACCGCAAGGTTTCTATGTGTCACCTACACTTTACAATGTGTTCACCAAACCGCTTTTTGATATTCTTGATTATCTGGGTGTCTCATACAATAATTATGTGGATGATACCCAGAAACTCATCCCTATCACGGGGGACCACACAGTGGACACCAAATCATTGAATGACGTCTACCTGTTTATTCAGGCTTGGATGGCTCAACATGAACTTTGCCTCAACGATGACAAGACTGAGCTCCTTATTCTTGGATCATCTCATAGTTTTAATAAACTTGACCAAGCCTTTAATTCTTTTACCATTGATGGTAACGTCATCAATGTCTCTAAGGACACCAAAACTTTGGGGGTCTATCTTGGCTCAGCGCTGTCACTGAACAGCCAAACGAACACAGTAAGATCGTCTTTGGCCTATACTTGCAAACTCACCACAGCCTGCAGGCCTTTTCTGAATTCCACTAACTGCATTACATTGGCTAGAACACTGGTCATGTCTAAGATTGACTATTGTTGCGCCCTCTACTTGGGGACCAGCCTGTCTAACATCAACAAATTACAAACCACCCAGAACAATGCTATTCGAGCAGCGCTCAATATTCCTAGGCACCACCATATCTCCAATGTCAGATCTGAACTACATTGGCTCCCAGTCAAACACAGAATCTCCCTAAAAACACTAGCGCTGACACATAAATGCCTCGCCAACAAAGCCCCCGTCTACTTATCTAACCGTCTCACTCTCCACACGTCTACTTGACCCATGAGATCTGCACAAATACACAGCCTCTCCCTGCCTAGATTCAAACTTCAAAAAGCCGGAGGGGTGAGCTTCCCTGTCATGGCTACAAAGCTCTGGAATTCCTTTCCTACTTCCATTAGTACTGAGCCTGCTTTCTATGTCTTCAAGAATATAAGGAAATGGTGGCTCCTCACTCAGAATATCTGATTTATTGCTTCTTGGTTAGACTGTCTAACTAACTGAAGTCATTACTTCTCCATTTTATATTCCTGTACAGTAGGGTCGGTTTGTTGTCTTACTGGGACTCTAGTTCCTCCTGGCACCCTGCTTAGCAATGTATTTTCTTGTATTGTAGTATATTTATGATGTATTGCTGCAATGCCAGTCCCACACTGTATCCTTCTGTAACTGAGGGAGCTGGCTTCACCCACTTGTTTTGTACTGTAATTGCAACGTTGTATGTTAAGATTATGTGCCCGTATGCCTTCTGGCCTGGTTGCGCTTTACAAATAAACTAAATACGAATACAAATAATACTGTGGAAGTCTTCCACAGAGTTGTTGCCATCCCATTGGGATAGGATTGAACCGGCCGTGGGGTCGGGCCCCCACCGAAGCACCCCGGTGGGAGGCCGGCTGGCGAGCTTCGTCAGCGTGTGGGAGTCCATCTCCACCGACCGTTGGGTGCTGGACTCCTTAGCCCGGGGCCACGCGCTCGAGTTTCAAAGAAGGTGCCAGCGCGTCCCCCCCCGTGGCCAGGAAAGAGCTTCACGTCCCTCAGCTTCTCCTGGAGGTAAAGGCGATGCTCAGGAAGGGCGCCATCAAACTCGTCCCAAAGAGGCTTCGGGGCTCCGGAGTTTACTCGAGATACTTCCTCGTGAAGAAGAAGACGGGAGGATGGCGCCCCATCCTAGACCTGCGACGTCTGAACAAGTTCATCAAGGCGCAGAAGTTCCGGATGGTCACCCTCCAGCACGTCCTGGGGCAGCTGGAGGAAGGAGACTTCCTGTCGTCGTTGGATTTGGAGGATGCCTACTTCCATATTCCCATCCTAAAGGGGCACCAAAAATTCCTCAGGTTTGTGGTCCAAGGGCGTCACTACCAGTTCAAAGCCCTCCCCTTCGGACTACGGTCGGCACCCAGGGTATTCACCAAGTGCCTTGCACCGGTGGCGGCGCAGCTGCGCCGCGAGGGGATCCACGTCTACCCCTACCTGGACGACTGGCTCATCCGAGCCAAGACGAGGGAGCTCGCCGTGGAGCACACGGCAAGGACCGTCCAACTTCTCACGGACCTGGGATTCTCCGTGAACTACGCCAAGTCCCACCTGGTACCCGCGCAAACGCACTGTTTCTGGGAGCAAAGCTCGACGCAGTGTCCCTTCTGGCCTCCCCGTCGGAGGAAAGGACCAGGTCCATCCTGGGCAAGGTACAGCGGATGTTGGTTTCCGACGCGGCCAAGGTGAGGTCCATCAAGTCCCTCCTCGGAATGATGTCTTCTTGCATCTACCTCATTCCCATGTGCAGGCTCCGGATGCGCCCGTTGCAGGAGTTCCTGGACGCGCGCTGGATCCAAACGACGGGCGGCTTCGAGGAGAGGATCACACTCGACGAGAGTTTCCGCCGAGCGGTCCGGTGGTGGGGCAACCGCGCGCATCTGACGGCGGGCATGGACTTCCAGACCCCAGACCACCAGGAGATAGTGACCACGGATGCCTCCCTGGAAGGGTGGGGAGCGCACACCGAAAATCTGCACGCGAGAGGCCTCTGGCTCCCGACGGAGAAGTCCCTCCATATCAACGTCCTGGAGCTCCGTGCAGTGTTCTGGGCCCTCAGGTCTTTCCTTCCGTCCCTCAAGGGCAAGGTGGTGAGGATCTTCACCGACAACACCACCACCATGTTTTACATCAGGAAACAGGGCGGAACCAGGTCCCCAGCACTGTCCAAGGAGGCGCAGGACCTGTGGCATTGGGCCGTCGCCCAAAGGATGTCTCTGGTGCCGTTTCATCTGGCAGGGATAAAAAACACCATCGCCGACTCACTCAGCAGGGAGCTGCGCTCGTGCCACGAGTGGGAACTACGGCAGGATCTAGTGGATCGCCTCTTCCGACGGTGGGGCACACCCCAGATCGACCTGTTGGCGACGGCGACGAACTCCAAGTGCCGGAGGTTCGCCAGCAGGTTTCCCCAGGCGAGGAGCATGGGCGATGCTTTCTCGTTCCCCTGGGAGGGCCTGTTCCTCTACGCGTTCCCTCCTTTGCCACTGCTAATCCGGCTCGTCAACCAGCTCAAGAGGTCACGGTGCAGGATGATCCTCGTCGCACCTGCGTGGCCGAGGCAGATATGGTTCCCGGACCTTCTGGCCTTGTCAGCGTCCCCGCCAATGAAGCTGCCGGTGGACGCGGATCTACTCTCCAGGGAAGGAGGCGCCATCCTCCACCACGACCCGAAATCGCTGAACTTGCAGGCCTGGCTCCTGCAGCGTTAGAGTTTGGAGGATACGACATACCGGCCGACTGCAGAGAGGTTCTTGCAAAGGCCAGGGCGTCCTCGACTCTTAAATGCTACGGACACAAATGGAAGAGGTTCTCTGTCTGGTGCCACGCACAGAAGATTAACCCTCTACGGATTACGGCTCCCCAGGTACTGCCGTACCTGCTGACGCTGGCCAAAGCTGGACTGGCACACGCGTCCATCAAGATTCATCTTGCTGCGATCTCCCGATACACCAGAACCACAGGCCGGACGTCCTTGTGGTCTCATCGTCTGGTGAAAGAGTTCATGAAGGGACTGTTCAGATCGTTCCCGCCGGTGAAGGCGCAGGCCCTGGCGTGGGAGCTCGACGTGGTGCTGACCAAGCTCATGGGACCTCCGTTCGAGCCTCTGCACACGGCCCCGTTGAAGTTTCTGTCGTGGAAAACAGCGTTTCTTGTGGCCATCACGAGGGTAGTGCTCAGGACGCACCCCTCCTTCATGCCCAAGGTACCGTCGGACTTCCATCTCAACGAACCCTTGGTGTTGCCTGTGTTCTTCCCGTCGCCTTCGTCGCCGGCTGAGAGGACTTTGCACTCGCTGGATGTGGCTAGAGCGCTGAAGTTCTACGTGGACCGCACGAAGTGTTTTCGGAAGACGTCACAACTCTTTGTGAATTTTGGACCTGTCAATCAGGGGAAGGCTCTCTCGAAGGCTTCCATTTCCAGATGGCTCTCCGGCTGTATCATGTACTGTCATCGGTTGGCAAACCGACCGCTGCCTGGCCGTCTGAGAGCCCATTCCACCAGAGCGATCACAGCTACCACGGCGTTCCTTTCTGGTGTGCCCCTGCTGGACATATGCAGGGCTGCTACGTGGAGGTCGACGCACACCTTCACGAAATTCTACTGCGTCGATCGGGATTCCAGGGAGGAGTCCAGGGTCGGCCAAGCAGTGCTGCGCAACCTGTTCGCCTGAGGTGAGCCTGGTGAGGAGGTAAGATGCTTAATGTTGAGTTTGATGTAATGCTTAATGTTGAGCCTTTGCCACCTCCCGTGGTTGTGCATGTGCGTACTGCTATGTATTCTTTATTCATGAGCATGTGAATCCATGCCAGACCCCATGCTGGAGAAGGAACAAGTTACTTACCTGTAACTGTTGTTCTCCAGCATGGGTCTGGCATGGATTCACATGCGAACCCTCCCGCCTACCCCTCTGCGGCTCTTCACTTGGTCATACTGCCACTTCACGTGCTTCCAAATCTGAAGATGGCTGCCAGAGGCGGTGCTTAGGTAGAGGGCAGTTATTGGCTGTGGTCAGTATGACGCAGAGACCAGTGATTGGTTATTACTACGAAAGACAGATCAGAAACTAAACTGATACTGGTTTTTTCTTTACCGAGGATTCCCAGCCTGACGACGGGGAATATTCATGAGCATGTGAATCCATGCCAGACCCATGCTGGAGAACAACAGTTACAGGTAAGTAACTTGTTCCTTGGGTCATATTGCCTACAGCCAATGGAAAAGGCTCCCTTTGCTCAACGTCTGGAGGCCATCTTCAGATTGTTCACTGTTTGCAGACTTCTACACTTTGGTGGCATCTGGGGTTTGTTTCCGATGACCAGCGCCCTGTTGAAGCAGATTCCAGTCTCTGACCTAGAGACCTACAGCCATCATGGCAGACCGGAAGACCTTCTTCAATGCCTGTGCTCACTGCAGCCTAAAGAATGTATACGTGTGACGACGTCCACGATAACTGCCTCTACGGCTTACACATGATGCAAGACATCCAGGGACGTTCCATCTTCCAGACATTTTCTAATAAAAACGCTCTGACCGCCACCACAAGTTAATGGCATGGCTCGAGGACGCTGGTGGAGTCTCTGACTCGGCCTTGGTGTACCGTCATGCTTCGCTCGGGTAATAACTAACCGATCCAGCGCACTCCCTTCAGCAAGAGGTTGAGGTTGCATTGAGATGCTTCCTGGACTTATTTGGAAGACACACTCCAAATAAGTCTCAGCACCTTCCTTTTTGCTGCCTTCAACAAAGGAGCACTCATTGTCAGCTGTACAAGCCACTTCAGCGACGACTCAATGTATGTCGTCGAAATAGACGACATTCCAAGGTGCCAAGCCTTCACTGACTACTCAATCGACAGGCCAAACCAAGTTCTTATCAATGATGCAAGACAAAACCCTGTCGACAAGCCATGATTCTTTTTCCACGACCCTGTCGACGACAACTTTCAAGTCTCCGTCCACAACCATTATGAAACATACACCGTTTATGTCCACACCTGCAATGGCTCAACCATCAACCCTAGCTGCCTTACCTAGGCCTAATGTCCTTTCCTCCTAGCAGTAAGGGTTACCCTGGCTAAACCCAGCTTGTCAGCTGTTCCGCTGGACAACCTTCGTCAATCCAAGATCGACTCAGATCTGGAGGCCCCCTTGGGAGTACTCTCTGATGACATAGTGGTGCACTCCAGCCCCAGGTTTGACATGCCCCCTCCAATGGCAGTACCTATTCCATTGGTAATTCCACCTCTCATTTCTGCAGCCCTACCTCCTGGAGAGGCTCCTCCTAGTGACATCTCCATTGATATTCTCTGCCCCTTGCAGTCCCTGCTGTCTGAGCTGCAACACAGGCTGCCCCACCCCACACCTAAGCCAGCTGTACTGCAACCAGGCCCAAGTGGTGCACCTGCTGCCCCTCATCGGCTGCGCAGTGCCCGCCCACCACTTATCCTGGTACACAACCATACTGATGCAGAATCTGATGAAGTTACTGCAAATAATGCTTCCAGGCACACTGCAGGCATGGATGGCTTGGACCTAATCCCTGGGGATGGCAAACCGAATGAAGCTCCTCTTTGCGATTCCCCAACAGATGAAATCTGTTGCTTCCATGCTCTTATGTCAAGGGCCACAAAGATGTTTGGTCTAATCCCAGAAGAAATAAATCCTGCTCTACCAACGATGTGAACAATCCAGAAAGTCCATTATGGCAACGCCTTTGCCTGAAGACATATATGGGAAGATGGTCTGTTAACCATGAACAACCCATCCCTTGCACCTCCCAAGAAAGAGAGGTTTGATAAAGAAATGGTGTGCCTGACTCGGTGCCAAAATGTCTCAGAACTCAACCCAGCCCAGACTGATGTCGGCAGTGGCCCGCAAACGTTCCTCCAACCCCTCCTCCACTTGATTTGCCCTCACCCCCCCGTCCCCCCTGCCCGCCCCGCACACACCCTGGCAAGAAGAGCAAGCACCTAGATGCTTTTGGAAAAAGGGTCATTTCGACAGCCACCACAACCATCAAGGTGGCTAATGCAATGTCTGTTCTGTCTGGGTACAACAGAGAACTGTGTTTCAAGATGTGCCCTATTCTTGAATTCCTGCCTGAAGATGAAAGTGAATTGGCCGCATTCCTTCTTTGCAAGTGTGAGGCGGGCATCTGATCACACAGTGTCCGTGGACATCGCTGATCCAGGTTTCCGATAGCTTGGAAATGGCACTGTCCTACGCAAGCAAGGCTGGCTCACTGCCACCAACTTTCGAGCAGAAGTCCAGGCAAAGGTAGTGGACATGCCTTCTAATGGGATCGATCTTTTCAGGACGAAGGTAGATAAGCCCTTGCAGACCATCGAAGCTGACACAGACGGCACGCTGCAACAATGCTGCCATTCCTTTCAGTCTGGAAAATCCCAGTTTCTACACTTTGATATATTTTAATTTAGGCAGGAAGTGAAATGCTGCTGCTAATTTCTTTTAAATTGTGCTTTTAAATTGTATTTAACTTTTACTCTGTGACAATTGTAAATGTGCATTAGAAGCCTGCCTTAGTGATAGACTTGTCGGGCTAATGGCATCCAACCTATTAAGCAAAACATTGTACATTCTATTAGAGTTGCTTGCTGCGAACTACATTTCCCAGACTACTTGTAGTTTCGCGCAAGTATTTACTCCTGCATCAGGCACGTAAGCGCCGGCGCATAGGGGCCGGTTTGCTTCAGTGAGTGCTCTGCTACCCCCTTTTTTGCTCTTTATACATTTCTTTATAATATATCTATCTTTTGTTTGTATAGGTATAAATATGTTTACACTTGGAAATACCCAATGTGATCTTGTGTCCTCTATTCAGAGGAATCATAGACTAAGTCTTCGCCTACAAGCAGACAAGCAAGCCATGCAAACAAGGATGATGACTCGCTCCTTTCTGAAACTCTGACAATGCATGAGCCTATTGCCCCACATACTATAACTGAGGAGGATGATAAAATTACAGTTCCCAACATCAACACTACCATACCACAAACAAACTGTGTGGAAACTGTTTTAAAAACTCAAATTAAACCAATATAGTCTATTAAGGAAAACAATATGACCATTAAATGTGGTCTTCTGAATGCACGCTCTATGGTGATACACGCAGTGGAGATTGGCGACGGCATTGTGGAGAATAATTTTGATATTCTCATTTTAACTGAGAGCTGGCTCCACAAGGCAGCGTTTACACTCCATAGCACTTGCCACACCCGATAGTTCTAAATGCTTACACTCTGATCGGAAGTCTGAGCGAGGTGGAGGGATGGCAATGATTTTTAGATCATTGGACTTCTATATCTCCACATCCCCTCAACTGGATCTATTTGAAGCACTCCAACTTAAACTTAACATTGATGCAACACACACTCTGAGCCTAATAATTCTATATAGGCCACCACGAGATACCCCTCTCTTTGAGGATCAACTATTGGCACTTATAGGAGGCTCATGTAAAACTAATACGGTTGTTGCCATTTTAGGAGATTTTAACCTATGGGCCAACAACATCCAGGATGTGGAGGTACAATCTTTATTACAAACATTATCCACCTTTGGTTTCTCACAATTGGTGGACAAACCAACTCCTAAAGCTGGAAATGTTCTTGATTGGATACTTACAAAAGATATTGAACCTTCTCTACAGAATGTAGAATTATGCCCGTGGTCAGATCATTCTTTGGTACACTTTGAACTAACATTAAAATGTGATAATGCCCCTAACGAGAAAGCCATCCCTGGCAAAATGCGTAATATAAAAGATATCATGGCTGATGCGGTCCTATCAACCATACAACCTTTGCTACCACCCCTGGGTGGAAAACTGTCACTGGAAGAATTTACTGTTGCTTTTAGAAACGAGACAAATGAAGCGTTTGATATCCTCGGTCCTCTTCGCCCAGTGAAACATAAGAAAGAAAAAGGATATAAACTCAGTGTTTCCCCCGAATTAACTTCCGCTAGGGAAAAGAAAATGTGAACGCCGATGGCAGAACCGTCCCTCGCCTATTACTCTGGCAGTTTATAAAATAGCAGTCAAGGAAGGAGTATAAGAATCTCACATTGGAAGCTAAACAATCATCTCTTAATGAAAGGATTGAAAATGCCTTCCTAAAGTCAAAAGAACTCTTCAGTTCTCAAAGAACTTAAAGGCCCTATTACTGAACCTAGATTAAATATAAATGATTGGTGCCAGGACTTACGTGATAACTTCAGTCAGAAGACTTGGCTCCATCAAGCACGCATTAGGAAACAAATTGAATCACAATGTTTAGCTGAGGACGTGGTGTCCCTAATTTTGGAGGGGCCTGTTCAAATTATAAAACCCTTTGCCAAAATGGCAGCACAAGAGATTCTGGTGATCATTGAAGGGCTTAAGCCCACAAGTTTTCCGGGCTCCTCCAGCCCGGAAAACTTAGAAAAAAAAACCCAGCTAGTGCTTATTTTAAAAAAAATAAATAAATGGCACTTACCGAGATTCAGCTGCAGCTTTCCTGCTCTGGTCTCCGGTCCCCGTCCTCCGCGTACAGCACCAATGAAGGAAAAGCCACCCAGCGGTAACTTTTGTTTACTACAGCTGGCTGGCTTTTCCTTCATTAGTGCCGCAAAAAAAAAAGCCAGCACAGGCGGGCATCCATTTCACAAAATGGATGCGCCCATGTGCTTGCTTTTGGATTTTTGAGCTTGAATAGCTCAAAATTTTACATAGGAAGTTTAAAAAAAAAAGTGGTAGTATTTTTTTTTTTTTTAATGTTGCCTTTCTATTTTTTAAATAACATTTTTAGCTAGACTACCCCTTTAAGAGCTCACCACATTCTACAGATGGTAACAAAGTTCCAGAATGCCCAGCATCTGCTGGCCTTCGATTTTCTGAGGTTGCTCGGCCTCATGGCATCGTGCATTTTTCTGGTGCCAGAGGCCAGATTGAGAATGAGATCCCTTCAGTGGGCCCTCAGGACTCAGTGGTCCCAATTTTTGGGAATATGTCAGACCTTTTGCAAGTTCCGGCCAGAGTGGCTCAAGGTCTGCTATGGTGGGCTTGCAAGGACAATATTCTCAAGGGATAATCTTTTTTGGCAACCATGGCCGGAGAGAACAGTAGTGATGGATGCCTCACTCACAGGGTTGGGAGCTTACATCAACGATCTGACAATCAGCAGTTTTTGGTCTCCATCAGAGTTGAAACTACACATCAACCTTTTTGGAGCTGAGGTCAATCAGACTAGCGCTGAACTCCTGTCCTCTGTACGGGGAAAGAATGTCCTGATAAGGACAGACAACACAGTGGCCATGTACTACCTCAACAAGTGAGGAGACGTAGGGTTACTACCACTGTGCAGAGAGGCAATGCAGCTCTGGTTTTGGACAATACAAGAAGGAATCTGTCGGCAGTTCACCTAGCCGGAGAGCAGAACACAGTGGCGGATGCTCTTAGCAGGCAGAGCAGTGTCCACGAGTGGGAACTAGCTCAGGAAGTCCTTCAAGGGATCTTCACCCTTTGGGGAACCCCACAAGTGGATCTGTTCGCAACCAGTTTCAACAGGAAGTGCAAACTGTACTGCTCGAGGGAATTTCCCCTAAGAGAAGCTCTAGGTGATGCATTCGTAGTGAACTGGGAATTTCCACTCCTATGCACATTTCCTCCAGTCCCCGTGATTCCTCACGTAATCAAGAGGTTGAGACAGTTCAGGGAAACTATGATCCTAATTGCCCCGTATTGGGCCAGGAGGACGTGGTACCCGATCCTTCTGAACATGTCCATCTGCCCTCCAATACGTCTTCCACAAAGAGAGGATCTTCTCTCGCAAGAGGTAGGTCGGGTTCTCCATCCAGAGGTCAAGACACTCTGCCTTCAGGCATGGTTTCTGAGAGGCTGAGATATAAGGATTGGGACCTCCCGGACGACGTAATGGAGATTTAGCTTTCAGCCAGAAGGCCAGCAACAAAATCTTTGTATCTGTGTCGTTGTAACAAGTTCAGTAACTGGTGCAAGGATAAGAATGTGGATCCATTTCTATATGGTACACCTATGGTACTTTCTTTCCTATTACATTTGGCCAATCAAATCCTTCAGATTGGTACAATAAAAGGATACTTAGCTGCGCTTTCTTTTTTAAGTTCTCCTCAGAGGAGGTGTCTTAATTGAAAATTCCATTGTTCAATTCCTAAAGGATCTCACTAACGTGTACCCCCCAGCCCCCTTTCAAGTCCCCGTTTGGGATCTAAATTTAGTATTAAAATTCCTTACATGCATTCCTTTCGAGCCTTTGCATTCTTGTCCGCTAAGGCTTCTCACTTTAAAGACTATCTTCCTAGTGGCTATTACATCAGCCCGCAGGGTGAGTGAGTTGCAGGCTCTCTTGTGAGCCTCCTCATACCATCTTTCATAAAGACAAAGTTATACTTAAAATCATACCTTCATTTCTACCAAAAATAGTCTGACTTCCACTTGTCTCATACGATTACATTGCCATCTTTCTATCCTCCCCCTCATGCAAGTAAGGAGGAAGAAAGGCTCCAGAAGCTGGACCCAAAAAGGGCTCTCAGCTTTTCATTTCTAGACTGGCAAAATTTCAGCAAAGTGACCAACTTCTCATTGGATACACCGGCCACAAATTGGGCCTGACTGTAACGAAACTAACTTTATCCAGATGGATAATTCTAGCAATTGGCGAGACGGGGGGAGGTCCTGGTGCAAGATATTTGTGCAGCGGCCACCTGGTCGTCGATGTATACTTTTGTGAAACGCTGCTGTTTAGATTCCACCTCACCCCAAGGGGTCTTTTTGCTAAGGCCGTTCTACATAAGGTCCATGAGGAGAAGTAACCAGTACTCCATCCTCCAAATTTTGACTGCATTGGGAGTCTATCTACGATGAGGAATACGTGGGAGGACACAATCCATTCGAAGAACAAGTTACTTGCCAACTGTAACGTTCTTTTGATTGGATGTTCCTCCCACACATTCCTCATCGACCCTCCCAACCTACCCCAACGTACAGTTTACTTATACTCTTCAGTTGTGAATTTCTGAAAAACAGAACTGAAGCCAATGGGCGCAGCTCGAGCCATTCATACTGGAGATGACGTTGACGCACTACAGCGGCCATCAAAGCCACGGCATCGAGCACAGCGCCCTCTGGTGTAGAATTTCTTTTTTTCCGAAAGCAGCAAAGCTGAAGATACGAATATCTAAGATGAGGAATACGTGGGAGGAACATCCAATCGAAAGAACGTTACAGTTGGTAAGTAACTTGTTATTCTCCAGCATGGGGTCTGGCATGGATTCACATGTTCATGAATATTCCCCGTCAGTCGGTAAAGAAAAGTCTGTTTCAGTTTAATTTCTGGACTGTCTTTCTCCAAACAACCAATCACTGAGCTCTGGGTCCCCCAGAAATCCAGCAAAGCTGCTGTGGGACTCACTAGGTAAGCGAAATTAGCCATAAATGAGAATTCTCCCTAACACGGATATCTCCTCTGAGGTGGAGCTCACCGGCCTGCAAACCATCCAGGAGGAGGGAAACACAGGGAGAAAGCCCTACGACGAAGGCGACAACACTGTCGTGGAAGAGCAGCAAGACTGTCTGGTCTCGCAGCCAGTGCCCCAGCGGCCTATTCCGCCTGCTCCTCAGATGCCACCCTCACCTCAGGTACCTCTTAGAGACCTCTCGGTGGACATCTTCTCGGCACTACATACGTTGGTCTCTGCGATTCAGACAAAGATGCCTATTGCGCCAGCGGCCCCACCCTCGGCTCCAACGACGGCCGACCCCCTGGCCACGGGTAGCCCCCGCCCAAGAAGAGTACACCCTCCTCCTCCCTGCCACCCTTCGCCCCAGTCACCCCCCACACCCCTCCCCCCAGAGGGATGAGCTGGACCCAGGCACGACGGGCACAGTCGACGATGTCTGGTTAGGGGACCTCCCGTCTTCGCCACCCAGATGTTCACTGCCGGACAGGATTGGCTCGTTCCACTCAATGATCTCCAGTGTGTTCGAACTTTTCAGCTTGCTCCGGAGGGGAAGGGTGGCTTCTTATATCAGCGCAGAGGCGAGGAGGAAGGCCATGCTCTCGGTCCTACCCATGGATGACATTTGGGACAAAGGTTTGTCTCTCATGAAGCTCCTTTCCACAGCCCCGGCAAAGAGGGATCCCCTTGAGAAGAAGTACAGGGTGCCTGACTCCGCGCCCAAGTGCTCACGGGCCCAGCCTTCTTCAGACTCTATATTGTCTGCGGTGGCCAGGAAGAAGTCCTCTGGTGGTTCTGCCTCGGTGGCCTCCACCCCACCGGACAGCGGGGGCAAGAAGTTAGATGCCATGGGACGACGGGTCATCTATTCTGCAGCGACTCCCATCAAGGCCGCTTTCGCCATCGTGGCTCATTACAACTGAGTTGTGGTTCCAGATCGCGCCCATCCCGGACTTCCTGACGTCAAGAGGTCGGAAGCACTGGAAAGTCTTCAGTAAGGCGAGGTGGCGTCGGATCATGCTATCACAGTGGCCACGGACATTGCCGATGCGGGGTTCCGCCAAATGGGTAACAGCCTTTGCCTTCATCGTCGTGGCTGGCTCAAGGTCACTAACTTTCGGCAGGACGTTCAGTCGAAGGTGCTGGACATGCCTTTCGGCAGGGACAATTAGTTTGGGAAGGCTGTGGATGAGTCTCTCCAAGCCATAAAGAAGGACACAGACAGCGCATGCTTTGGGCACTCTTCAACAACGGAAGCCGTCCTTTCTGACCTCAGGCAGCAAGTCCCAAGGATCCTCCACAGGTTTTGCCAGGGGCCCCTCTTCCTACCGCCAGCCCTCCCGCTTTTCGGCCCATGAACCCAACTGGGGCCGCTCCAAGGCCTTTGGAGGAGGACATAGTCAGGGTCCCCAAGCCGTGCAACCCGGTTGGAGGCCGGCTGGCGAACTTTGTCAGCGTGTGAAAGACCATCTTCACCGACGGTTGGGTGCTGGGCGCTCTCGCCCACGGACACACCCTGGAATTTCAACAGAAGTGTCCCTGAATACCAATGGTGGCCCGGCAGGAAAACCGTGTCCCTTGGCTGCTGCTGGAGGTGCAGCCATGCTAAGGATAAGCGCAATAGCCCTTGTCCCAAAAAGGCTTCGGAGTGTACTCAAGGTACTTCCTCATCAAAAATAAGATCAGAGGCTGGAGGGCAATTCTTGACCTCTGTCAGCTAAACAAATCGACTCCAAAAAATTCTGGATGGTCACTCTTCAGCATGTGCTCGGACTTCCTGTCGTCGCTGTACTTATGGATGTGTACTTCCACATCCCCATTCACAATGGCCACCGCAAGTTCCTGCGTTTTGTGGTTCAAGGGAAGCACTACCAATTCAAGGCCCTTCCCTTCGGATTGAAGTCTGCATCAAGGGTCTTCATCAAGTGCCTTGCGCCAGTGGTGGGGGATTTGTGTCTACCCTTATCTGGATGACTGGCTCATCCGGGCCAGCTCGAAGCAGATCGCAGTCGACCACACGTCGAGGACCATTCGCCAACTGACGTGTCTGGGGTTCTCATTTAACTATCCAAAGTCCTGCTTGACTCCATCGCAGGACGTGCTGTTTCTGGGATCCCGACTCAACAGTGTCGTGCCTGGCGTCTCCATCAGAGGAGAAGATAGCGGCCATCTTGGGCAAGGTACAGCGGCTTTTGGCCCTGAAGAGCCCTACAGTGAGGCCCATCAAGTCTCTGCTCAGCATGATGTCATGCATCTACCTCATTCGGCTGCGCAGGCTACGGATGTGTCCCCTACAGGAGTTCCTCGACGCCCGTTGGATAGAAGTGTCGGGAAGCTTCAAGGACAAGATCACACTCGACGAGGTGGTGGGGAGTTTGCGCACATCTGTCCGTACGTGTGGCTTTCCAGACCCCACTGCACCAGGAGACGATCACAACAGATGCCTCCCTGGATGGATGAAGAGCTCACACCGGAAGTCTTCATGCAAGAGGCCTGTGGTTACCGGATTGAAAACGTTGCACATCGTGTTGGAGCTGCGGGCACTGTTTTGGGCCTTCAAGTCTTTCCTTCCGTCCCTCAAGGGCAAGGTGGTGCGGGTCTTCGAGCTCAATACCACCACAATGTTTTACATCAGGAAGCAGTGGGGACACCAGATCCCCTGACGCTCTCCTAAGAAGCGCAGGACCTATGGCACTGGTCTGTCGCCCAGGGGATGTTTCTCATCCCGTTTCATCTGGCAGGAGTGAAGAACACCATCGCTGGCTCACTCAGTAGGGAGCTGCGCTCTTGCCATGAGTGGGAGCTTCGGCGGGACCAAGTGAATCACCTGTTCAGCAGGTGGGGCAATCCCCAGATCAATGTATTTGCGACAACGACGAACACCAAGTGCCGGAGATTCGCTAGCGGTTTTCCCCAGCCGGGGAGCATGGAGGACGCATTCGCATTCCCCTAGGACGGCCTGTTTCTGTATGCATTCCCTCCGTTGCCGCTTCGACTAGTCAATCAACTCAGACTGCCCTGGTGCAGGATGATTCTCGTCGCACCGGCGTGGCTGAGGCATATCTGGTACACGGACCTTCTCGACATGTCGTCATCCCCTCCAGTCAAGCTGCCGGTGGTTACAGATCTCCTAGCTAGAGAAGGAGGCGCAATTCCGCACCACGACCCAGGATCGCTGAACCTGAAGGCCTGGCTCCTGCAGCATTGGAGTTTGGCGGTTACAACCTCCCAGCGGATTGCAAGGAGGTACTTTCCAAGGCCAGAGCATCATCTACTCTTAAATGCTACAGACCTAAATGGAAGAGGTTTGTTGTTTGGTGCCGTGCACAAAAGATTGACCTTCTACGAGTCACGGCTCCATAGGTGCTACCGTATTTGCTGTCTTTGGCCAAAGCAAGACTGGCCCATGCTTCCATCAAAGTTCATCTGGCGGCTATCTCCCGGTACACCTAATCTTGGGGACGGTCGTCGTTGTGGTCAGATCGTCTGGTTAAGGAGTTTGTCAAGGGACTGTTTTGTTCGTTCCCGCCGGTGAAGGTTTCAGCCCCGGAGTGGGAACTCAATGTGGTGCCGACTAGGCTCATGGGCCCTCCATTCCAACCTTTGCAGACAGTTGCACTGAACTGAAGTTCTTGTCGTAGAAGACGGTGTTCCTTGTGGCCATCACATCTGTACGAGGAGTGCGTGAGATTCACATCTGTACGAGGAGTGGGTGAGATTGAGGCCCTGTCCTGTAAGCCACCTTATTTGACTTTTCACAACACGAGGGTGGTGCTGTGGACGCACCCCTCCTTCATGCCCATGGTGTCGTCGGACTTTCATCTAAACGAGCCCTTGGTGTTGTTTTTTCCGATTACTTAGTTGCTGACTGAGAGGACTTTGCACTCGCTGGATGTGAATAGAGCGCTGTTCTATGTGGACCGCACAAAGTGTTTCCGGAAGACGTTGCAACTTTTTGTGAACTTTGGTCCTGTGAACCATGTGAAGGCTTCCATTTCCATGTGGCTCTCTGGCTGCATCACCCATTGTCACCGGTTGGCAAACCAACCGTTGCCTGGCTGTCTGGGAGCCCATTCGACCAGAGCGATCGCTACAACTATGGCGTTCCTGTCTGGTGTGCCCCTGCTGGACATCTGCAGGGCTGTTAGTGGAGGTCGACGCACACCTTCACGAGATTCTACTAATGTGTCGACAAGGATGCCAGGGAGGAGTCCAGAGTTGGATGTGCAACCTGTTTGCTTGAAGGCATGCCTGGTGAGAAGGTAAGAGATGCTTATGTTGAGCCTTTGCTACCTCCCGTGGTTGTGCATGTGTGTACTGCTATGTATTCTTTATTCATGAGCATGTGAATCCATGCCAGACCCAATGCTGGAGAAGGAACAAGTTACTTACCTGTAACTGTTCTTCTCCAGCATGGGTCTGGCATGGATTCACATGCGAACCCTCCCACCTACCCCCCTGCGGCTCTTCTCTTGGTCCTACTGCCACTTTATGTGCTTCTAAATCTGAAGATGGCTGCCAGAGGAGGGGCTTAGGTAGAGCGAGGGCAGTCATTGGCTAGGGGCAGTATGACCCAGAGCTCAGTGATAGGTTGTTAGGAGAGTGACAGTTCAGAAATGAAACTGATTTTTTCTTTACCAAGGATTCCCAGCCTGATGAGGAATATTCATGAGCATGTGAATCCATGCCAGACCCATGCTGGAGCACAACAGTTGCAGGTAAGTAACTTGTTCCTTATAGTCTTTAAATGTCTTTCAGGCAATGCTCTGGAATATCTTAAAACAAGGTTAAAAATGGCTGTACCAAAACGCGCTTAAAATTCCAATAGTCAGATGCTACTGGCTCAGCCATGCATAATCATGAAGAAACTAGACGGAGCTAGCTTTGCCCCATGGGGTCCAAAGAACTGGAATGCGATTCCGCTTTACCTAAAACGTGTACCGTTGCAGCAGTTTAGAAAACATATCAAGACATTCCTCTTCAAAGCATAAGGTCAACCATAAGCACTCCTGATCAACCTGCCATATGAAAGGACTCTAAGTGACTTTTTCAACCCCCCTTTACACTGAGATGATTTGTTTCCTTGTCTGCCCACGTGAGTTCCCTGAGACATGTGGGTGAGTGATGCGCTATATAAAAAATTTCGTTAGTACATGACAAACAAGTTCTATTGGTCTTCATGCTGGTCACCCTCATACAGGTCCCCATCTTACCCGGCAACAGGCACTTACAAGGCCAAGTCATAATCATAACGGGGGAAACCAGCGCAGCAGCGGTTTCTTCCATACCAGGAATCAGCCATCCAAGCCAACCGGACCCGTTGCAGATCTGGCCCCCCCACTTGGGGGAGGAGAGGCTCTCCCAATTTGTTGACCAGTGGAAATACACCACAGACTAATGGGTGTTCTCCTTTATCCAGCAGGATCACAAAATGGTGCCTGTTGTGCGGCCACCCACTTTTCCTCCTTTACAAAAGGCAGAGAAGCACGTCCATCTAGAATGGTTAGTCTGTTCTGTCCCAACAACAAAAACCTTTTATTTTATCATGATTATTTTTTTTTTCTGGCATTCCCGGACCTAAGGATGCAGATTTCCACTTCAATGGATTGCTTTTCTCCCGCAGATTCTTCATCATGATAGATATCCATCTTCCAGCTCTGCTGTTCGGAAATTCTTAGACGGGGGCGTTGTTCTTCCACCAACCGACTCGCAGTACCTAAGGTCTTGAGAACACGTTTCGGAGGCTCCAGCTTCCCCTTCATTGCTGCCTCCAACTGGAACTCACTACCACCGCATCTCGGAGGAATAACCTCCCACCTAGCCTTCGACAAAGCGATCAAGACCATGCTTTTCGTATGAACCTGCCATCATTCTCCATGACTGGGTGCTCATTGTCTGCTCACTTTATCTATAAATAACTTATGTAAACTAATAGAAAGCATTGTTCTGTCTGCTCTTAACTGCTATGCTTATTGCAACCAGTAGCATTCTTTGTACCATGTAACAAAGACATTTCCTTGGACCACCGCCTCGATGCCTGTGGGCTGCTAGTGCCCTTTATACATTTAAAAAATAAATAATAGTGGACCTTCGACCGTCAATCCGTGTCGTCTGGCTCTTGACAGTCGGTTCTGGATGTGACGTCAGGCGTCTTTTATATATAAAAGACGCCTGACGTCACATCCGGAACAGATGATCAAGAGCCAGACGAGACGGCTTGACGGTCGAAAGTCCACTATTATTTATTTTTTAAATCATAATCAGATTTATTTATTTGGAAATTGTTTTATCAAACCTTTACAAACATTTACAAAGATTATTTACAGTTTAAGAAACAGTGATTTACAATAAAAACAAAAGGAAAAACAACAAGGCCAAGCACAGAAGACAAAGTACAAACAAATTAGAGAAAATGAGCAAAATAGAAACTTGTGTGGCTGAGGCACCCAGCTCTCCAGCATATTCTCAACTTAATAACTTCATTAAGTCATAGACCTATAGTAACCCAAAGCTTGAGCCAATCTGATAAGTTATCTACTGTAATAGATTTAAGTTTCAACAGGTCGGGTTCCACAGAGGATTATCTGAGTTGCTCTAAATGAAGGCCCCTAATAAATCCAGAGGGAGCCAATCCTTCTAGCGTATTTTACAGATATATACCACGTCACTACGCCCCATGACTCTGTTCCTTTTTTCTACACGCTGCATCTGGAACACAAATAGAGTTTACTCAACTTTCATATTGTACTTTGTACACTTTTTTCTTCACAAACCTTGGCGCGATGTCCCAAAGGGTTTCGTGCTTCAAGCTATGCTGCAATTGCAAAGCCAAAATGTCTATGACCTACCAGCCACTCCATCAACATAGTCTGTGTCAAAAATGTCTTCTGGTGTTACTCCCATCAGGAACAAGTTGCCGGAAGCCTGTAAGGCCGAGGTTTACGATTTCCATTGGTTACCCGAATATGTCTCAGTGGCGAAAGAACGATCAGCATCGAAAGCTTCAGCTTCAAAACCTACCCTCAAGCTTTCAGCGTTGACAGTCGTTGATGGGTCCTTTGTGCCAATATCAAAATCGGGTTTCTTCGATTACATGCATTCCATTTTCAGAGTTGAGGAACACGATGACCCAGAGTACGCGGTTGACCCCGTTTACACGGGAGCCTGCAGCGTCGATTATTTTTTCAGCGACCAGACCGATTTATATGGCTCATGGTTTACATGCCATTGGTCTGGATACTTCTCCAGACCTGGTGTTGCAGCTAAAACAGCCCTATGCCCAAGCTAGTGTGAAGTTCAGGGAGCTGATTGACAGGGTAGTTGATACCCTGGGGTTGAAGGCGTCCACCGCCCCACTTCAGGGGTATGACCTTACCGACATTTTGGACAAGAGTCCCGCAGTCGAGCACAATATGTCTTTCAACCCCGCCATTGTGGACCCTTTAGCCTCCTTGTGGGCGCACCCTTTACCATTCCCCCTGTAAATGCCAATTTCACAGGGAAGTATAAGCCGTCAAGGGGGGATACTACTTTCCTCGCCACACACCCTTCCCCTGAAAGGTTGGTTTTATAGGCTGCCACTGTTTCCAACAGACAAGCGGCATCCACCTCTAATCTGCCTACGGACAGAGAGGGGAAACAAATGTGATGCTTTGCCAGAAAGTTGTTCACATCTGGTAGCCTGGCGCTCAAAGCCACTAACGTGACGTGTGGTCATGCCAAATACTCATTTGGCTTATGGAAGGCAGTAGAACATGCTGGAGGGTGCCATGCAGGACGTGTTTCTTTACAGCTGGTGGAGGATGGGAAGGAGGTAGCCAAACAGTTGTTAAAAACTGGTCTGGACGTAGCAGACTGTATTGGCAGAGCAATGGGTTCGGCAGTTGTGATGAGACGCCAAGCATATCTTAAAACTTCTGGCTTCTCCCCAAATGTCCAAAACAGGTTGCTGGCCATGCCTTTTGAAGGTGACCTGCTTTTCGCGCAGAAAGCAGACAAACCCTTGTAGAAATTGAAGGAGTCAAAATTGGCTGCTAAATGTTTGGGCCTAGCGGCGCAGCCGACTAAACATGCCTTCAGCTTAGCCTCCAGGGGCAGAGGCTATAGAACTTACGTGCCCTATGGCAGGACAGCGCTGCTCCCGAAAGACGGGCAAGGGCAGAGGTGCTTCTCCTGTCCCGGAAGGGGCAAAGGGGTTTTTAGAGTCCCAACAAGCAGCAGCAGCGACGGGGTCACCCGTGCCCTCTAAGCTGCTTTGATTTTCCCCTCCCACAATGTACTGGTTGGTGGACCGTTGGTAGGGCATTGGCCCCAGTGGCAAGAAATAACTTCCGATGCCTGGGCCCTGCAGTTGATTTGTTGGGGTTATTTTCTGCCTTTCCTAAAGAGGCCTCCAGCCAGACCTCCCCCAATCCAGGGAGAGCGGAGAATTACAACAGTTCCTCTGCCTTTGCAACTATTGTAGGTGTTAGGCAGAATTCCGTGCCGTGCCCTTAGGGACCACTACACACAATTAAGACTACAGGTGGCAATACAAGTTTTACCTTTGGTACAAGCCTGTACTACTAGGTTATAGTGGTAGCAGTAGCGGAGCAGCCAGGCTTATCTCAAGAGTATATGAGCAGTAGCAGAGATTACACAAAGGGACCACAATTACTGTGACTCAAGCAAACACTGACTCAAGGTTTCAGGTAAAAAATATAAGTACATTTATTTTTAAACCAGTTATTAACACGACACTTCTATTAATTCAAAAACCACACGTAAAATATACTACAACTAACCAATTCACTTTCTACAGTATTTTTCGAGGTAAGTACCCTGTGTTTGAATGGACCGGTGTTATGAAACAGAACATCTTACCGTGAATACAATTGCGATCACTTTTTGACAGTTCGGTCTACTAGATAATCGCGTATCCGCGGCAAGAAATGTTACCGGGGTAAAAACACACTTAGCACCTGAAATACCCAGAGAGAGTTGGGGGCAAAAATCACAGGCAATATGTCTGTTAGGCAGACAGAATCGAAGAAAACACAGACAGGAGTTCAAGAGTCAAGGGGCCGGAGCCAAAGTCAAGTGACACCGGGTGCCTGTTGTCGAGGATCACACAGTCGGACAGTTCGAGAGTCAACGTTGCCAAGAATACTTTGATATTGTCAATGTTCGGAAGCAAAAGTTATAAGGAGGAGGGAAAAGTAAGGCCAGGCCTTAAAGTAGAGGAATAGGGATTTCACCCGAAATGCCTAAAAGAGGACACAGTACCTTTCTCAAAGAACGAAGCTGGTGCCACAGCATTTGTTCCTGTTGGTTTCCCGCAGACCCACGGTTTCCTGCAGCTTCAGCACGAAGGACAATGAGGGGGTCCGCACCACACAGGGATGAGGCCGACAGCAGCGACCGTGAATAAAAGGTGCGCTCCTTAAAAACAGAAGAGGTTCTTCAGGTGGCTATCCGAACCACTACAGCAGTGTGCAGCGATTTCGACCACGAAGGCGACCTCTGGCTGAAGATGAGCTGGTTATCCCCACCAGGCTCAAGGGAAGACGACTCCGGACTGGATCTCCCCTTAGTCGTTGAAGGGTAGATAGCTCAGGACTGCAGCAGGGCTTCACCGGTACGGGGTAGTTGCAGCAGTCGACCTCTCCTCCTCTTCTCGTCGTTTCCTTGTAGTTCCGGTGGCGACTCTCTGACTTCCAGCCCAAGAGTCCTGCCCTTTATGTGCAAAAACCCCATTCACACAGCCTGGCTGTCAATCACACAGCAGGGGGGTTGTCCAGCCCGGACAACCACCTCAGCCAATCATGAAAAAGTGCGACCTGGGTTTCCTAGGATACCTTTTGCATAGAGTGACTACACCCCTCGCTCACATTCAGCCCACCTAGACACCCAGGGGCCAAAAGACAGTGAACAAAGAAGGCAAACCTGGTTTGCCGCGCAAAGTAAAACAGAAGAAGGGTTTTAACAAAAAGAAATGGCGTATAAACCGCACTGGAGCCAAAAGAAAGTATTTGGTCAAGCAGGTTTAAGTTCGAGGCTAACACAATAGCCTACAATATTACCACGGTTATATAAGATAACCGCGGTAGAAAATTAGGATGGATACCACTGCAACCAGCCATGTCTAAATGTAAAAAAGAGCGAAACAATGCTCTGAGGTATAGATAAAGAGTTGAGAGTTAACCCTTCCAGCACTCCATGTAAGATGGTGTGTACTGGATCTGTGGTTAAATTTGACTAAGTAAAGTTAATGGTAACTTTACCCTTTTCTGGGGGACGGTAGTCACCTCAGAAATGGAGTCGGGGGGAGTCTGAACAACAACCCAGTGCCACTGCACAGAAGGTGCTGTGTGACACACACAAAAAGAGGGGGGCTACTGAAGTGGTGTACTCCAGAGCCCACAATCACAATAAACAGGTCAAAACGCAGCAAAATACCAGTAAGAGTGGGGGAAAAGCTCACACTCTTACCAAGTGGAAAGAAACAACTCCAGAGATCCAGCAAAGCTGCTGAGGGACTCACTAGGTAAGGGAAATTAGCCATGAAATGAGAATTCTCCCTAAAAAAGGGTGCCGTTGAAGAGGTACCTCCCGATCAGAGAGGGTCCGTTTGTTATTCCCGTCACTTCTTGGTACCCAAGAAGGGAGGTGGTCTCTGTCCCATCCTGGACCTCAGGGCCTTGAAGTTCTTGAGGAAGAACAAATTCAGGATGGTGACGTTGAGAGAGATTCTCCACGCTCTCAAACTCTAGGACTAACTGCTTTCGATAGACCTACAGGACGGTTATTTACATTTGCTGATACACCGAAAGCACAGTGTTCCTCATTGGTGACAAGCACTATCAGTTCCAAGTGCTTCCCTTTGGGTTGACCTCGGTGCCAAGGGTCTTCACCAAGCTTATGGCAGTAGTTGCGGCTCACCTCAGGAGATCCGGGGTCCGTGTATTTCCCTACCTGGACGGCTGGCTGATTCGAGGGAAGTTGATGGGGCAAGTCTTGTTTCATCTGGGAAGACTCTTTCTTACTACTGCACAGGCTGGGCTTCTCCCTCAACTTAAGGTCTCATCTGATGCCAGTACAGCTGCTCAAGGTCATCCGAGCAGTCTTGGACACCTGTGTAGGGAAGGCTTTTCCTCCCGAGGAGAGAGTCAGCAACATCTCAGATGGTGCAGTTGTTTCAGAACCACGCCACTCTTCCAGCAGCTTCCTTCCTCCGCCGCTTGGGTCTCATGTCCTCCTGTATTTTTCTAGTGACAGAGGCCATGTTGCGTATGAGATCCCTCCAGTGGTCTCAGTATCTGGGAGCTCTCATGGATCGCCTTTCAGTGTCCAGCCAAGTAGTCTGTGAACTCGGCTGGTGGCACATGCGCAGAAATCTGTTGGTGGGGGAACCCTTCTGGACTCCTTGGCCCCAGGCCCCTGTGGTCACTGATGCGTCCCTGAAGGGCTGGGGCGCCCACTGCGAGGAATTGCAGATGAGCTGCCTCTGGTCTCCATCAGAAGCCAAGTGGCATATCAACAGGCTGGAGTTGTGGACCATCATGTTAGCCATGAGGTCCTTTACCCCATCTATCAGATGGAAGCATGTCCTCGTCCTGACGGCACAGTGGCCATGCACTACCTCAACAAGCAGGCTGGCATGCACTCCTAATTTAGCTGTGGTCCTGGTTGAGGGAGAACCAAATCTGTCTCGCCAGTTCATCTGACAGGGACATTGAACACCTTGGCGGATGCTCTGAGCAGGCAGAGCATTGTCTCACACGAGTGTGAAGTGTGCCCGGAAGTCCTAGAGCAGGTCTTCACTCTCTGGGGTACCCCAGCAGTGGATCGGTTTGCCACAGAGTCCAACAGGAAGTGCAAACACTTTTGCTTGAGGGAATTCCCAGCGAAGGTTGCACTAGGGGATGTATCTCTGGTGGATCAGACCTTCCCTCTCCACTACGCCTTCCCTCCGATTCCCGTCATTCCTTGGGTTCTCAGGAGGTTGAAGAGATGTTGAGCATCCATAATCCTGATTGCCCCGGATTGGGCGAGGAAAACATGGTACTCTGATCTCTTGGATCTGACCATCTGTCCTCCTCCCCAGTTGCCTCAGCGTCCGACTCTCCGAAACCAGTCAGAGGGTCGTATGCTCCACCCAACCCCGGATACCCTCAACCTACATGCGTGGCTCTTGAGAGGATGAGGTGTGATGATTGGGACCTCTCGGAGGAGGTGCTTCAGGTATTACTGGCTGCATGCAGACTCTCCATTAGATCTCAGTATGCTTGTGGGGAAGAAGATTTGAGGCATGGTGCGGGGAATGCGAGACTGACCCCATCTCTTGTCCCACCACCACAGTGATGGAGTTGCTTCTGTCACTGGCCTCTTCAGGTTGCCACAGTGAAAGGGTATCCAGCAGCCCTGTCTGTGTTCAAGAGGTCCCCAGTCCAAGGTTAATTTTTCACCATTCCGGTCATGGCTCAGTTCCTGAAGGGCTTTCTCAACAAGTTTCCGCCAACCCCCTTTGTTGTCCCAGATGGGGCTCTTGATCTGGTTTTTACCTTCTTGATGGTGGCTCAGTTTGAGCCTATGCATTCATGCTCTTTGTGGCTGTTGTCCCTTTAAAACTGCCTTTTTTGGTCATGATCGCATCTGCCAGGCGGGTTAGCGAACTGCAAGCCCTGTGCTGCAAACCCCCATTCCTGAAGTTCTTTCGTGAAAGTCTCTCTTAAGGTCAGGCCCAAGTTCCTTCCTAAAATGGTTTCAGAATTTTATCTGTCCCAGTCTATTGACTTACCTGTCTTTTACCCTCCTCTGCATCCCTCGAAGGAGGAAGAGCTGTTTCACTGCCTTGACCCGAAAAAGGCGTTAAGCTTCTATGTCGCTCGTACGTCTGAGTTTAGGAAATCAGACCAGTGTTTTGTAGCCCATTCCTTGTCTAGAGGAGGCCTTGCCGCCAGTAAACCAACCCTGTCGCAGTTGATTATCTTGTGCATATCCGAGGGTTCCCAATCGGCAGGCAAGGAGCTTCCAGCGGGTATCAGAGCTCACTCGACTAGAGGGGTTTCAGCCTCTAGGGCCCTCCGGAGAGGGGTCCCAGTTAGGGATATTTGCCAAGCTGCCACTTGATCATCCTTGCATACCTTCACCAAGCACTATGCCTTTGCCTGGAGCGGTTCTACATAATCTGCTGGTTTAAATCTTTCTGCCCTCCTCTGTTATCCAAACTGCTTATGGTGTCTATCGTAAGGAATCTGCAGGAAAAAAGCAATCCATTGAAGGAGAAATTACCATACCGTAATGTTCTTTCTATGGATTCTTCTTTTTCCTCTGTTTCCTCATCGACCCTCCCATCCATCCCTGCTCAGAAAGTTCTGTGGCTTGTCGCTTCTGTCCAAACGAGAAGGCATCTGGTGATGGCTCTGGTATGACCATTTGTTATTTTGAAAAAAAAGATTTTCTTGACACACATTTGTGGATTCACCCTGTTAAGGTGTACCCTGGCTAATGTTTTAATGGCTGGTTAGCTTCCTAGTGTGGTTTTTCTTCTGCAGCGTTCAATCTCTAGGGGAAAAATGTGCAGGACCTAAGTCATGGGGCGTAGTGACATGAGATATATATATATATTTGCAAGCCTTATGCTGCAAATCGCCATTACTGCATTTTTCTCAACAGTCTCGCTCAGGGTGAGTCCTTGAGTTCTCCCAAAAGTTGTCTCTGAATTCCACCAATCACAGTCCATAGACATCCCAGTGTTCTACCCTCCACTGCACCCTTCTACGGAAGAGGAGCGTTTCCATCGCCTGTATCCTAAAAGGGCTCCAAGCTTCTACATCGCAAGGACATCGGAGTTCAGACTAACTGACCAACTCTTCGTGGCCGCCTTCTTGGCCCCAAAAGGCCTAGCAATAACAAAACAAACATTTTCCCTTGGATCATGATGATCTGCGTAGCAGTGTTACCAGTCCGCAGGCAGGAAATTGCGGTCAGGCATCCAGGCGCTTTCGACTGGGGGGGTGGGACGTCTCTGCGTCGACTGCATTGTAAAGGGCGGTCCTTGTTAGAGTTTTAGTGCAGCAGCATGGTCCTCTTTTCATGCTTTTACTAAACACTATAGTTGCTGCTTGCATAGCTGATGCACGTTTGGACAGAGCAGTGCTACAAAATCTGCCCACCTCCTTCACCTACTGCTTTGGGAGTCTTATCAGATGAGAAATCTGTGGGAGAAAAGCAATCCATTGAAAGAGAAATGACTTGGCGTAATCTTCTTTCTATGGATTAATGCCAGATTCCTCATCTCCCTTCCCACTTAGTCAATGGTTAGTGTGCATCTTCTCTTTTAATGACTTGGCGATGGTCCTTGGTGACTGCTTTCTCCCTTTTTTGGCGCATGTTTGTTTCTTTAAAAACATGTATATTTCTGATGCTTGTGAATCTGCTTAGAATCAAATGCTGTGCATATAGTGTATCTAGTGGAAATCGCAGAGTATTGCATCTTTTTTTCGAAGATTGAAAGGGATGTCAACATGGGCGTGACTAACACTAACCCTAATGTGACATGAAGTGTACCCAAAATCCCTCGCGCGTTGAGGTCCCACCAGATTGTTTTTTTTCCACCAACCTAGTTGGTCGCTTATGCGCGGAGCTCATAAGAGTTTTAAATTGCTAAAGTTTATTTCCATTGCCTACGGTCGTCTAGTCACTCCAACGACCTTGGACTGCTTCGTGGGTTTACTGCCGCCACTGACCTCTAAATCTGCTCGACGGCTGGCGACCGCGTGACCTCGGCCAGGCCCTTACAGTAGGGTGAGTGGGGCCCTGGGTTTTTATTACTCTGAGAATGTATGGCCTTCACCCCTCTTTCTCTTCTTGGTCTGGCTGCCGCTATCCTCTGCTATGTGGAGGACTCCCTTTAAATTCTGCCCCTTTGTGTCTTCCTCAGTGTCTACCTCTCGACCACGATGAGCACTCATGCAAGGCCTGTAAGCTCTTTTGACCAAAGATGTTAAGAGACAGGCGGACTAAGCGGTGAGCCGCCTACGCTAGGTAGGACGACTGTTAGGCAGAATCCTGTGCAGTGCACTTAGGGACCACTACACACAATTAAGACCACAGGTGGCAATACAAGCTTTTATCTTTGGTACAAGCCTGTACTACTATGTTGAAGTGGTAACAGTGGCGGAGCAGCCAAGCTTACCTCAAGAGTATATGAGCAGTAGCAGAGATTACACAACGGGCCAACAATTACTGTGATTCAAGCAAACACTGACTCAAGGTTTCAGGTAAAAAAATATAAGTACATTTATTTTGAAACCATTTGTTATCAACAAAACACTTCTATTAATTCAAAATCACACGTAAAATACACTACAACCAACCAATTCACTGTGGTAATCTCTAACTCAAGGTAAGTACCCTATGTTTTAACGGACCGGTGTTGTGAAATAAAAGACGTTACCGGGAATACACTTGCGATCACTTTTTGAGAGTAATGACAGTTCAGTCTTACTAAATAAACAGGTATCCTCGGCAAGAAATGTTACCGGGGCAAAAACACACTTGGCACCTGATTTAACCAGAGAGAGTTGGGGGCAAAAATCATAGGCAATACTTTTGTCAAGGCAGACCGAATCGGAGAACACTCGTTGACAGAAATTCAAGTCAATAGGCCCGAGCCAGTGTCAAGTGGAACCGGGTTCCCTTTGTCGAGGATCACACAGTCAACCAGTTCACGATTCAACGTAGCCAGGAGTACTTAGATATTATCAGCAGAGGAAGCAAAAGTTATAAGGAGGAGGAAAGACCAGGGCAAGCATTGGAGATGAAAAAAAGGGATTCACCCGAATTCCTCAAGCAGAACACAGTACCTTATTCAATGAAGAGGCTGGTGCCATGGCAGTTTGTCCTGGTAGTTTCCTGCAGAACCATGGTTCCTGGAGCATCGGGACGAAGGAGGACGTCTGGAGGGGTGTGCACCACACAGGGATGAAGCCGGTAGCAGCGACGGTGAATAAAAGGTGCACTCCTTAAAAACAGGAGAGGCTCTTCAGTTGGCTTTCTGGACCACTACAGCCGTGTGCAGCAATTTCGACCAAGAAGAGGATCCTCCGGCTGTAGAAGGTGAGCTGGTTATCCCCACCAGGCTCAAGGGAAGAAGACTCCGGACTGGTTGTTCTCTGGTCGTCGAAGGATAGATGGCTCAGGACTGCAGCAGGGCTTCACCGCGACGGGGTAGTTGCAGCAGCCGTCGTCTTCTCGCTTCTCTTCGGTTCCTTGTAGTTCCAGTGGCGACTCTGACTTCTAGCCCAAGATACCTGCCTTTTATGCGAAAATCCCCCATTCACACAGCCTGGCTGTCAATCACTCAGCAGGGGGGTTGTCTAGCCCGGACAACCACCTCAGCCAATCATGGCAAAGTGTGACTTGGAGTTTCCTAGGATACCTTGTGCAGAGGGTGACTATACACCTCCCTCACATTCAGCCCACCTAGACACCCATGTGCCTATAGGAGGACTTCTTGGCAGAAGCCCGCCAAAACACAGTGAACAAAGAAGGCAAACCTGGTTTGCCGCGCAAAGTAAAACACAAGCAGGACTTTAACAAAAAGAAATGGCGAATAAACCCGACCAGAGCCAAAAGAAAAAGTATTTGGTCAAGCGGGTTTAAGTTTGAGGCTAATATAATAGCCTAAAGCAATACCACGTTTATATAGTATAATCACGGTAGAAAAGTTAGGGTAGATACCACTGCCACCAGCCAAGTCTGAATGTTAAAAGAGCAAAACAATGCTCTAGGAGGTACAGATAAAAAGGGCTAATGATTAACCCTTTCCAGTACTCCATCTAAGATGGGGGTTGTACTGGATCTGTGGTTAAATGGCTATGTAAAGTTAATGGCAACTTTACCCTTTTCTGGGGGACAGTAGTAAGCCTCAGAAATGTAGTCGGTGGGAAGTCTAAAAGACAACCCTGTGTCACTGCACTGAATGTGCTGTGTAACACACAAAAGAAGGGGGTTACTGAAGTGGTGTACTCCAGAGTCCACAAAAGCAGATGAAATACACATGGCAAAATATGGGTAAGAGTGGGGAAAAGCTCACACTCTTAACAAGTGAAAATAATAACTCCAGAAATCCAGTAAAGCTGCTGAGGGACTCGCTAGGTAAGGGAAATTAGCCATTGAATGAGAATTCTCCCTAACAACGAGAAATCTGTCGGCCGCCATGGCTCCGATTTGGAAGCCATCGACCTCTCAGCAGAGCCCGACAGCTCCCAGATGCCCGTCCCCGGCCCGATAGACAGACCTCTGGCACTTTTATGCGGAAATCTCACCCCGGTTACAAAGGCAGCCACACACCACGTGTAAAAATTCATACAACCCCTAAAACCTCTTCAACTGAGTCGTCGAAGCGCTCGCCGCCTGCAAGACCATCGAAGGTTTCAGTGGCACCTGCCGAACCTCACGGTTAGACGCTCTCCACGCAACCACATGCGCGGCATGCGACCGTGCACCCTTCTGGAACGGGCGTCACTCTAAAAAATCCTTGTTCGCCGACTGCACCTTCAGGCGCCAAAACTTAGCAAAAGCCTTTCGGAGATCATCTTGGTGGTCAAGGAGTAGAAGGGCACCCCCACCTCTCGTCGAGAGGACTGTTCTGAATTCCCCCCCGCCCCCCCCGCCCCTCTCTCTAAGGTGTTCTTAGGAAAGTCTCCCACTCTCCTCCTGACCATTCATCATCTTCTCTATGGACTAGGGAAAGGTTTGAGCAATACATTAACATGGGAAATGGACTCTTGCCCTATCCCCTCCAAATTGCAGAGACTACCACCTCTGCACAGGGACACCAAGAAGACATATTGCAGGTCCCAGATGACCCAAACCAGGAGGAGTCTTATGAAGAGTTTAACCCTTTTGATCAGGACCCAGACTGTGACCAGGCGTAGGATCAAACTCCTTGGCTTATAACGACACATACTGTCGACCCTGACGCCATCTCTCTAGATCCCCCTGCTACCTCTCCACATAGTTGTCACCGGTGGACAACCATATGTTGCTCAATTCCATACCCTACTCTTGCGTCCCGTCCTCTTTCCTCCATACTGTATAGGGGTGTCCCTCGCGAGGGACAGGAGACGGAACCTTTTTCACCAGAAAAACCTTCTTCCCCTTTAAATTTAGAGGCGTGCAGGGGTGCAGCCCTGGGAGCATGCGCTTGCCTGACTCCACCCACCGACGCCACTCCTCAGTCCCCTTTTCTGCATCGACTGGAACGGTCCGATTTCACCAGCTCTCCTGGATTTGGCTTCGGTCATGTAATACCACATGCTCTTCCCCGGATATTCTTCTTTCTTGGTCTTTTTTCTTTTAGATACTCTGTCCTCCAATGCCACGCTCCTCCTCGCCACATGTCGACTTCAGCAGGCTTCAGCAGGTGTCAACCTGCGAGGGGCTCTTCCCCACATCAGACCCCCACGCCCTTTGCCTCTGCTGCCTTGGTCCCGTCCACGGTTGGGTGGGTTGTTCCGCATGCGACGCCTTGACACCATGGGCACTGAAGAACAGGCTAGCTAGTTGAAGGGAGCTCTTCCAGAAGTCGTCTCCGGAGGACCTAAAGGACTTCGTCAAACATTGTTTGAGGCCGAAGGAAAGGCCTCTATTCACCATTGCACCCCGTAAAGGCGATTCCTTCCCAAGGAAGCGCCCGACCGAGAAGAACCTGTTGGGTTCTAGCACCAGCACACGTACCGAGGCTAGTCCAGCTACCGACCTCACTGCCGAGGGGGTCTTGGGATCCTTCTGGTATCAGCCCTGAGGGACTGCAAGGTTCTTCTACCGGGGTTTCTCCCGAGGGGCAATGCCCTGGTACCGGCATCATGTCCGAGGGGGCGCCTTCACGCAGCACTACCGGCAGCTCTGCCGAGGGCAATACGCTTTCCAGGTCCCAGCCTGAGGTGCAGGAATAGGCCTTATGTTCCAACACCAAGCGTGTTGGACAGGGCTGGTTCCAGCAAGCCAGGCACCACGACTTTGGCACACAGCTCGACAAAATGGCCGCCGCTCCAGACAAGATGGCCACTCGCCCGATACATACTCTAGCAGAGTCGGTGGAGGAACGAGTCACAAGGTGGGACTGGTGTCAACCAAGTTTGTGGCCTACATCTTATCCATCAGCAGCACAAGGCAGGTTCCCCCCGCACCCAGGTAGTGTGTCTCCCCCGTCCCCAGCTGCCCGTAGCCACTTCAATATCTCCTGCCACCTCTTCAGCCTCTGAGGACAGGTTCTTCGAAAGGTTTTTGGCGCTGATGCAAACACCCCAGATGAGGGTCCATCCTTCGGGATACTATCAGGAACATGCTCCCTCAGGTCATCCCACTGGTACCCAAAGTCATTCCTCCCATGGCTCTGGTACCTCAGGCCCAAATGCTGCCTTTGCCAGCTCCTATTCCAGCCCCCCTGCCTCTGGCAGTACAGGTGGTTCCACACCAGCCTCTGCAACAGCCTCTGGCTCCGATCTCTACAATGCAGCCCACAGCGCCCAGTACCCCTCCGCCAGTTCTGGACCGTCCGAGCACTCAGGTGGACGAGGAGGAGGACCCCGACACTCCATCTTCAGCAAAGGCCTTCCATGAACGCATTGCGGTCCTGGAAGAATATTTGGGCTTTCCTCAGTCCAAGCTCGAACAGCCCGAGGAGGGGGTCTTGGCAGAAGTCCTCACCCTAATAGCCCCCTCCAAGATGGGGATCCCGATTCAGAAGACAGAAGATTGTTGTTGCCCTGGCCAAGAAGGGGTGGCTCAAGCCGCACTCGGCCCAACCTGTCAATAGGCGCCTCGACGCAAAGTACAGGCAGTTGAAGGGGGATACACTCTTGCTTTCGGCTCTTCCTCGGCCGCACTTCTCGGTGATCACTGCAGCGTCGCTCTATTCTGGAAATTGCAGACTTGCTCCCGGAACTTCCGCCCAATGCCAGGCTCTCTACAAAGCGGGATTAGGAGAAGCCAGGCTGGCAGTGCAGGACATCATGGAGTCCGCAGTGGCCCATATCGATACCTCTGGCCGGGTCATCTGCATTGCCACTGACATGAGAAGGATGGCCTGGCTCCTGGCTACCAAGTTTAACCCGGACATCCAGGTACACACATTGGTCCTTACATTCAAGGGTAGTCACCTCTTCCACTCCGCCACGGATGAAGAATTAGATAAAAAGAACAGCTCTCAAACCGCTAAGTCTTTATTCTTACGAAGGCCATGCCCAAAGCGTACACCAAGTCCAATCAACGCTCCGACAAGCGGCCGGGGGGTGTCTGGAGGGTTCCCAGGCTTCCAAGAACGGAGGTCCAGACAACCTGACAGTTCCCTGGGTCAGCATCGGAGAAAAAAACAAAAGGGGGATGGGGGGGGGGATTTTTCCAATCCCCCTCCTCTGCAGCAGCCTCGAAGGGAAAGAAGGCATGACGCACCCCTCCTGGGTCCATGTGTCTCCAGTGGGGGCAGGCTTGCTTCCCACATGCAATTTTTGTCACCAGAATTGTTCAGACCCCTGGGTCCTCTCTGTAGTCTCCACGGGGTACCGGCTATCGGTCCTCTCCTCTCCTCCCCCACAGATTGGGACAGCAACTCTGTTGACGGTGATCCGGTCGCTCGTCGAGAGCCAGGCAGTGGAAGAAGTCCCAGCCTCCCAGAGAGGATTGGGCTTTTAGTCCAGGATTTCCATCCTCAACCTCTCCCTTCCGCTACAAAAATTCAAGATGGTTACTCCAGCACTAATTGCGGAGACACTGAACAGGGGGAGACTGGATGTGCTCCCTGGATCTGAAGGATGTGTATCTACACGTCCCTATCTGGCAGCCACATCTGTCCTTTCTGCAGTTCAGGATCATGGGCTGCCATTTCCAGTACAAGGTGTTACCCTTCTGCCTCAACTCAGCCCCCATTCATCTACCCCTGGGCCCAGCTCCTCTCCTGGCCCAGCAAGGGGGGGTGAGGGGGTGCAGGGTACTCCGCTCCTCACAAGCTAGCCCTTGCAGCGTGGTTCCTGAGCAGGTCACACTGAACCACTTGGGCCAATCACACAAGAGTGTGACTTGAGTTACCAAGGTAACTCAGTCCAATGTGCCTAAACCCCCTCCCACACCCCCTGTGGTACCCAGACAGAGTGGCACCACTTTTGGAGGCTTCTGTGGAGAAGCCCGCCAAAAAGTGGAACAAAGGGCTCGACTTGGGTTGGAGTCACAGAACAGAACACAGATGCCATTTTAGAATAGAGTCCTGGCAAAAAATACCAACCGGCGAATTGATAAATAAACCGGCGGTATGCTCAAGGCTATGAGAATTAAATAATTAAAGTTGGTAGCCTCAAACAATGGGAAAATCCCATAGGAAAATATTTGCGGTCGAATATAAAAAGTAGTTTCCACTGCCACCAGCCAAAACTCGATCAGGGGGGGGGGGGGGGGGGGGGGACGTGCCCCCTCGACTAACAGACCCCGGGGCAATCGAATTGCCCTGACCAGTACGTCCACAATATGATGGTTTGTACCGGTTTCTGTTAATAATTTGAGACTAGTAAAGCCAATGGTGACTTTACATGCCCTGGGAGACAGTAGTCAGTCCCAGGGTATGGAGTCTATGGTGGGGTGTCACTATGACACCCCTGTGTTACTGCACGGAGGGTGCTGTGTAACACACATAGTAAAAACACATGAGACCCTATGGAGTAAAGGACCCCATAGCCCATAAAACACATTACCAGTCAAAGGAACACCATAAATCATGTCCAAGAGTGGGAGAAAGAGTCTCACTCTTGGCAGGAGCAAAAAACAAACTCCAGAAATCCAGCAAAGCTGCTGGGGGACTCACTAGGTTAGGAAATTCAGCCTAAAGCTAGAATTCTCCCTAACACACCGCTCCAGACTCAGACTTTGTGGAGGATATTCTGAAGGAGAAGACTCCAACTAGCTGTCCCTTTACTGATTTTCTATAAAGTAGCGCCTGGCCCCTTCTTTGCTGTTCCTGTCTCTCACCCGGGCAGTTAAACCACAGGCCCCCCTCTACATTAGGGGGTTATGCTGCACCCGACTCCTTAGTCATTAGGACTACTCGGAAACTTGAAGGGGTACCTCCTTACTCAGCAGAATCCCCTCAAGACAATGACTGCAAGAAGCTTTACACGCCGAGCAAGCGCGTCACCGCCTCTGCGGCCACCTCCACAAAGATCTCAAATAACACCACACTACTGTCAAGTTAGTGATGTCCTGTGGGGCCTAGTGCATGATGATCTTCAGGACGTGCCAGAGCCCACCCGATCACGCCTGCTGGCGGTCGTGGCTGAAGGCAGACTAGTAACCCAAAACATACTGAAGAACACTCTGGACTCGGCTGAGACCGCTGGACACACCCTTGTTCAGGGTACCCTGCTTAAAAGATCTGCCTGGTTAAAAAAAAAAAACACTCTGGGTTCAAACACGAAACTCCGGCCTCTTAATAAGCCAGTGGAGGATTGAAACCTTTCCAGCAAAGTGGTTGACAACGCCCTAATGATGGCAAAGAAAGAACACGAGACCCTGAAATCACTTGGCCAGATCACTGCTAAGCCCTTTCACCAGCATGGAGGCTCCAACTCACGCCGGTCCTTTCGTGGCCAATCCTTCTCCTGCTTGCCCCAGGGGCAATACAACTCAGGAAATAATTCCTGGTCCTTCGGTCAAGGATCATCTGTGAACTTCCAATACCAACAAAGAGGCTCCCGTAGGGGCATAGGTAGAGGCATAAACACTACTCCTATAGGCTCCCGGCTTCCACCTCAGTGACTCGCCAATTCAGGTCCCCTCCCACACTTCCCCGGACAGAGGTCTCTTGTCTTCATTCATACACACCTGGGAAGGGATCACTTCAGATCAGTGGGTAGCAGAGACTGTTGCCCACGGGTATTGTATCGAGATACTCTGACCACCTCGCTACGACCCACTGAGAAGTAGACTACCATCACCGGAACACCTGCTCATCCTGCTGGAAGATGTTCAGGTCCTGGTGGAAAAGGGCGCCATCAAAGTCGTCTCCCCGTATTTATTCAGTGTATTTCCTTGTACCCAAAAAGGATCTCACCATGTGCCCTGTTTTAGACCTGCGAACAAGTATGTCAAACCTCAACAGTTCAGGATGATGACACTTCAGGAGGTAATCCCACTGCTGCAGCAAGGGGATTACATGGCTATATCGGACATGAAAGTTGCATGCTTTCATATTTCAATGTTGCCAGTGAACAAAGTACCGCAGGTTCATGATAGAGAGGACATCATTCTATCAGTTCAAGGTTCTCTCCTTCGACATTGCCTCAGCCCCATGGGTGTTCACAAAGGTTCTGACGGTAGTAGCGACTCACCTGCGCAAGCAGTCCATCCCAGTCTATCCTTACCTCGACGGGCTCATAACTGGGGATTCGTACGGAACATGTCAAATACCCAGAGGATGGTAGATCTCCTCCCCAACCTAGGTTTCTCTATTAACGAGAAAAAATCCAGTCTAACTCCCCAGCGAAGTCAAACCATTTCTGGGGGCTCTAATTCGGACATGACAGGCTTGCCTTCCCCTCCGACGAGAGAGTCTACAACATGCTGTTCCAGAACCCTCACTATGTAGCCAGCAATCAAGTGACCGTACGCAAAGCCATGCGACTGATGGGGATGATGGCTTCCTGCGTCTACCTAGTGCCTTATGCTAGTCTGCGAATCCGCGCCCCATGCAAGAGTGGCTCTCGAGTCAGTGGTGTCAGGCCAGCGGGACGATCTAGAGCTCGTTCAGTCTCTGCCGTGGTAGCCAATGGAAAACCTACTGCAGGACAAGACCTTCACCACCTCCGGGAGGACATTTTACTCAGTGTCTTTGCAGAATGGGGCTTCCCAGGGATCGACTTGTTCGCCACCCTGGAGAACGCCCAATGCCCAGATTACGTTTCCAGGTACCAACAGAACCGCCCCAAGGGGGAACGGTCTTTGGATAACATGGTCCGGGAGATTTGTCTACGCTTCCCCCCACAATTCCACTGCTCAACAGAATAGTGCACAAGATGCACCAGGAACCAGTCACGATAATCCTGGTGGGCCCGCCAACCTTCATTCTCCCATTTCATGGCTTCCCTCCCAGGAAGTTGCCGTGCCCTTACAACATGCTGTCTTAAGTTCAGGGAGAGACACTACATCCATGCTCTCAAACTCTCAACTTAGCAGCCTGGCTCCTGAGGTCATAGAGTTAGATTCAGGACTGGTTTTCAATTCTCTTAAAGTCCACTTAGCCGCGCTTTCAGCATACACCACGTCCCAGAGCAAGGTTAAATGGTGGAAAATTCCTGTAATGAAAGCCTTTATGGAAGGGGTAAAACATTTTCCTCCCCCTATTTCCAACTGAGCTCCCGGATGGGACCCGGATGTTTTTCTTACCAGACTAATGGGACCTCCCTTTGAAACCATGCAGAAGGCTAGCCTTAAAGCACTCACCTACAAGACCGCCTTTCTGGTGGCGATCACCTCTATAAGGTGAGTTGGTGAACTGCAGGCCCTTTCAGTTCAGGACTCATTTGTCACTATTCACAAAGACAAGGTGGTTTTGTGCACACACCCCTGCTTTGCGCCCAATTTTATCTCAAAGGTCCATGTAAACCAGTCCATAGAACTACCAACCTTTTTTCAGAACCCCACTAACGTCGTGGAAAGAAGCCTCTACACACTGGATGTAAGGAGAGCGGTTATCTACTATCTGGAAAATACAAATCCACCAAGGCAAACCAGCTCTTCATCTCAGTGGCAGCTGGTAGAGAAGGGGACCCCGTCTCAATCGGCTTTTTCTAAGTGGATCGTAAACTGCATCACACTGTGTTAAACTCTTGCCAAGAGAGAGCTACCCTTCACGCCTAGAGCGCACTCTACTCTGGGCTTAGGGGCTACCATAGTATGTATTGTAAATGTTCCTCTAGATTCCATTTGCAAACAGCAGCCTAGAGTTCTGTACACTCCTTTACACAACGCTATTGCCTGGATACACACTCTAGGTCTGATTCTCAGGTGGGACAAGCAGTGCTAAGGCATCTCTTTGCTACTGTTCCTTCACACATCGCACCACCATCTCTGGGTACTGCTCGGTAGTCTATGCAGAGCATGTGATTCTAAGCAGATTCACAAGTATCAGAAGACATGCATTACTCACTGTAATAGCATGTCGAGTCGAGGTCCACTACAACACCCCCTGTCGAAAGATTTCCGAAGCTGGATGGGATATCTTTCGGATGAGGAATCTGTGGGAGAAGAATACATAGAACATTACGGCAAGTAATTTCTCTTTCTATTGAATCTTCGCCCACAGATTCCTCATCGCCCCTCTCTTCCATGCCTGCTCAGAAAGTGCTTGTGGCTTGGCGCATCTGTCTAAGCGAAGGGACGCCTGGTGATTGCTCTGAGGTGACCACTTCTAACTGGCTAATATATATATATATATATTTCTGATGTTTGTTAATCTGCTTAGAATCACATGCTGTGCATAGGTCCGACATCCAGTGGTCACTGCGGAGTATTGCATTTTGTTTTTCGTAGTCGAAAAGGGGACGTCGACAAGGCGTGTCTGTAACACTATCCCTATAGTGACGTGCATTGTACCCACAATCCCTCACGCGTCGAGGTCCCTCAGATTGTTTTTTTCCGCCCAGCTTCTGGTCGCCTTACGCGGAGCTCCTAGAGAGACATTGCAAAATACTTACTACGGACCTCGGTCCTTAATTATACTTTTATATTGTTAAAGATCCCTCCACTCGACGTTAGCTGTGAAGCTGTTTCTCCGCCGAGCAAGTTTTCAACGGAGGGGAAGAGACGGAGGGGATCCTTCGGCGCTGCCGAACACGTGGCCTGGCCTCGCCGGCCAACATACAGTAGGGAGAGTGGGGGTTCGAACTTTTATCTTCTCTTTGAGAATGTCTTTATTTCTCCCCTATCTTTCCCTTGGGGTTGTTATCACCAGTTATTATTGCCTCAGCTATGGAGAGGACACCTTTTAAGTTTTGCCCACGCTGTAGGGGAAAATACACTTGGAAGGATAAACACAAGCTCTGTAATCGTTGCTTGCCCCTCGATCATAAGGAGGACAGCTGCGCGGCCTGTAAGCTCTTGAAACCAAGAACTCTTAAAGAACGGAAAGTTAAGAGGTGGGCGGACTACGCTATGTCGAAGTCAGTTTCCTCACCCGCCGCCGCTGTTACAGAAAGTGACGAGGAGGGTGATAACTCGACGTCCGTTTTGGAAGTCATTAACCCCCAGAAGGAGCGCTCGCGCTCCTCGACGTCCGTCCCTGGCCCCGACGGGCTCGGCTCACGCCCTGCTTATGGGGATGAACACCCCGGCGACAAGGACGCACACAGACCCCATAGGCCTAAGCACACAACCCACGGCTCTTCCTTCTTCGAAGACGAAGGATCCATCAGCGCCGAAGGTGACGCAGGGCACTCCGGCGTCTACCTCAGACCGTAAGGGTCTCAAGCCCCACCCGCAAACGCAGCCGCGACCAGCGATTGGGCTTTCATCAAACACGGGCGCTACCTCAAAAAGATCCGACGTAACGCTCCATAGAGCGGCCGTCGACAAACAACGCGTAACGCAGGCAATGTCGACACCAGAGCCCTCTACTGACGAACTCGGTTGTCGAGAGCCTGGCGAGAATTGTTTCCGAAGACAAACGTAAGCGGACGACGAAACAGACATCGAATACCGCACCAAAAGCTATAGAAACGCTGAAAAAGCACAAGAGTAGCCAGGAACTGCCCCCTTCATCTAAGGGCACTTCTGAACTACCGGAGGGCTTTTCTGAGGGCGACGGAAACCTTTCTTCGACGTTGCGGGAGCGTTCTAAGCACTTGGAAGGTGAAAACACTGATTTCCCCCCTCTTGACTATTCAGGGGTCCCCCATGAGACCCTTGAAAGACTCCATTCTTGTATGGAGAAAATGGAAAGGTTCTTGGGAAGCCAAAACCCACCCACAAACAAAAGACCAAGAGAATGGCCCTAGGATGACCCTAGGGTCAAGATCCCTAGGCTGGTTCCCCTTTCTACAGACGTATATGACCTCACTGAAGAGGAGCAATACCTCCAGGAGGATGAGGAGGGTTTGGGTGGAGAGGAAGAACATGAGGAAGAGGGGTTTGAAGAAGATCCTTACACTAGTACAGGAGTTTTTGAAGAAGATGCAGCTACCTCGCAGCCCTGGCAATCCCCATCAGTGCAGCCTTGGCAATCCCCATCTGTGCACTCAGACCCTGATGCCTCTCACCCTTCTCCTCCCAAGGATTCACCTATTGGAAACACCTCTCCCATAGATGACCAACCTTCACTTAATGCACTATTGGGCAAGACAGCAGCGCATTTTGAAATAGACACAGGGGAAACTCTTCCTGACATAGACTTTGTAGAAAAAGTTATTAAAGAAAAAGCCCCTGTTAGTCAGTCTATTCCGCTCCTGGCTTCTATAAAGAGAAGAATAACTCCTTCCCTTTCCAATCCTGCATTAGTCAGAGGGGTCAACCCTCGGATAGAAAAGCTCTTCAGCCCTTCGTCCTCTGACCCCTTGTACATCAGAGGACATTCTATTCCGGACTCCCTTGTAGTTACTAATACAAGAAAAAGAGCGGGGGTACCACTATCCACTAGTGAGGCACCACCTGACAAAGAGGGCAAGAAGCTCTATGCACTTGGGAAGAGAATCACAACCTCCGCAGCCTTCTCAACTAGGATTGCAAATAACAATTCCCTACTAGCTAGCTACGCAGATGCACAGTGGAGCAAGCTGCGCAGCGCAGCAGAGGACGCACCAGAACCCCTGCGTTCACGCCTGTTAGCTATCATCTCAGAGGGAACTCTTGTAAACCAGGGCATCGTAAAGAAATCCTTAGATGCCGCAGAGACGGCTGGACGTTCCCTGGTTCAGGGAATACTTCTCAAACGCTATGTCTGGCTGCGCAATTCGGGATTTAAGCCGGAAACCCAGGCTTCCCTGATTAATAAGCCCATAGAACAAACACATCTGTTTGGGAAAGCAGTTGATGAGGCCCTAGAACATGCAAAGGAGTTTGATACCATCAAGACTCTTGACCAAATTTCTAGGCCCCCTAGCAGACGCGGCTATGGCAATAGACGCTCCTTTCGTGGCCAACGCCAGCAAAACCAACAGCAATTTTACTCTGCTACCAACTGGCCCTCTAACCAGGGTAACAACCAGTTCAGTCAAAGAGGCCAACGCTGTGGCAAAGGAAGAGGTCGCGGCTCCAGCCCCAAAGGTTCCACGCCCAATACCAACAAATGACCCGAAGATTCTGGTCCCCTCCCATGCATCACCGGTCGGGGGCCGGCTAACATCGTTCCTATCAGCATGGGAGGAAATATCGTCAGACCGCTGGGTTTTAACCACCATAGCCCACGGATACTGCATCGAATTCAACGGTTCCCCGAAGAACAGACCCCCACGGAACCGACGCATGACACCGGAACACCTCACCATTCTTCTTCAAGAAGTAGAAGAGCTACTGAAAAAAGAAGTTATAGAGGCTGTCCCCCTATCTCAGGTAACAGAAGGTATTTATTCAGTGTACTTCCTTGTACCCAAAAAGGACTTAACCATGCGCCCTGTATTAGATCTGCGCCCAGCGAACAAGTTTGTCAAACCCCAAAAGTTTTGTATGGTGACCTTGCAGGAAGTAATCCCACTGTTATCACAAGGGGATTACATGACAACACTAGACATGAAAGATGCATACTTTCATATTTTAATGTTGCCAGCGCACAGAAGATACCTCAGGTTCAAGATAGAGAACAAGCACTACCAGTTCAGAGTACTACCCTTCGGGATAGCATCTGCACCAAGGGTATTCACGAAAGTACTGGCAGTGGCAGCGGCCCACCTACGCAGGTTATCCATCCCGGTATACCCTTACCTCGACGACTGGCTCATAACAGGGGATTCTTACGAAACATGCTTCTCCAATACCCAAAAGACCGTAGACCTTTTGTCCCAACTGGGCTTCTCCATCAACGAAAAGAAGTCCAGTTTAGACCCCAGCCAAATCAAACAATTCCTAGGGGCTCTAATTCGAACAAAGGACGGCCTCGTCTTCCCCTCCAACGAGAGGGTCCAAAACATGCTGTTTCAGATCCCCCATTATGTGGCAGGTCGAGAGGTGACGGTACGCAAAGCAATGCGCTTGCTAGGGATGATGGCGTCATGTATTTATTTGGTACCTCACGCGCGCCTGCGCATGCGCCCAATGCAAGAGTGGCTCTACAGCCAGTGGTGTCAGGCCAGCGGACAATGGGACGATCTAGTGGTGGTCTCGCAGGCCTTGGTTCTCTCGCTACGGTAGTGGACAAAAGAAAACCTGTTATTAGGGAAAACTTTTGCCACACCCGCAGTGGAAGCCACTCTAACCACAGACCCATCCCTTACAGGATGGGGGGCTCACCTATCCCATCAGACTGCTCACGGAGCGTGGACTCCGAGCCTAGCATCCAAGCATATAAACCTGCTGGAACTACTAGCGGTGTTCAAAGCACTGAAAGCCTTTCAGGAACACCTACAAGGAAAGACAGTGATGGTCCTCACAGACAGCACCACAGCCATGTACTACCTCAACAAGCAAGGGGGCACTCACTCTCCAGGACTGTCCAAGCTGTCCCAGAATATATGGAAGTGGGCTCTCAAACACAACATGTTTCTACTATCACATGTACCAGGGGAACTCAATCTGCTAGCAGACAAACTCAGCAGAGACTTCCCCCTACCCGAAGAGTACGAATGGCAATTGCACAAAGACATCGTCTTAGACGTCTTCACGCAATGGGGGTTCCCGGAAATAGACCTGTTCGCAACTCTGGAGAACTCAAAATGCCAAAGTTACGCCTCCAGGTACCCCCAGAACCAGTCCAAGGGGAACGGTCTGTAGATTCAATGGTCAGGGAAATTTGTTTACGCCTTTCCCCCGACTCCCCTTCTCAACAAAGTGGTACACAAGATGCACCAGGAGCAGGTTACCATGATGCTAGTGGCCCCAATGTGGGCCCGGCAGCCATGGTTCGCTCACTTGATGGAGATGTCCCCATCTCTCCCAGTGAAACTTCCCTGCCCGTACAACATGCTGTCACAGGACAAGGGCAGGACACTGCATCCATGCCCTCAGACCATGAACTTAGCAGCCTGGCTCCTGAGATCATAGAATTTGGACATTTACAACAGCCGCAGAGATGTATGGACATCCTCAGGGAAGCCAGAAAACCTAATACTCGCCACTGCTATTCTAGCAAGTGGAAAAGATTTGTCATCTGGTGTAGAGGTAAGAGCATCAACCCGGTTGACTGCTCTCCCACTAACATTGTTCTGTACTTGACCCATTTACTGGATTCAGGTCTAGTCTTCAATTCCATTAAAGTCCACCTAGCGGCACTTTCTGCATACACCACTTCCCAACTTAGTGTCGTGGTGGAAGATACCAGTTATCAAGGCTTTCATGGAGGGGGTATAGAGAATACACCCTCCGATAGCTAACTCAGCTCCCGGATGGGACTTAAATGTGGTACTTTCTAGACTCATGGGCCCTCCTTTCGAACCCATGCACAAGGCAACTCTTAAAGACCTCACTCTTAAGACTGCTTTCCTAATAGCTATCATCTCCATTAGGAGAGTAAGTGAACTACAGGCTCTTTCTGTACTAGACCCCTTAGTAACAATTCACAAGGATAAGGTGGTTCTACGCACACACCCAAATTTTACACCAAAATTCATCTTGAAATTTCATGTAAACCAGTCAATAGAACTACCAACGTTCTTTCAAAACCCTTCCAGCTTGGGAGAAAAAAGTCTGCATACACTAGATGTACGCAGAGCTGTCATGTTCTACATGGAAAGAACCAGACCACTGAGAAAGACTAATCAGTTCTTTGTCTCTGTGGCGGCAGGAAGAGAAGGAGATGCAGTTTCAAAGTCCACTATATCTAGATGGATTGTTCAGTGCATCACTCTCTGTTACACTCTTGCTAAGAGAGAACTACCCTTCAAGCCAAGAGCACATTCCACTCGAGGCACTGGGGCTTCCATAGCGTTCATTGCAAATGTTCCCCTTGAGTCCATCTGCAAAGCGGCTACCTGGAGTTCTGTGCACACCTTTACAAAACACTACTGTCTAGATGCACACTCTAGATCTGACTCCCAGGTGGGACAGGCAGTATTAAGACATCTTTTCTCTACTGTTCCTTCTCATAACCCACCGCCAACTCCGGGTACTGCTCGCTAGTCTATGCACAGCATGTGATTCTAAGCAGATTAACAAACATCAGAAGACAATGCATTACTTACCGTAAAAGCATTTCTGATGGTTGTATCTGCTTAGATTCACATGCGCCCGCCCTTCCTCCCCGCTCGGATGGAAGGAACATAGACATCCTTTTCTATATTTCTCTCTTTTCTGTACTCACTCACGTCTAGAAGGCTCCCTCAGGGCAGAAAAATACAAACAGAGGGACCTCGACGCGTGAGGGATTGTGGGTACAACGCACGTCACTATAGGGATAGTGTTACAGACACGCCTTGTCGACGTCCCCTTTTCGACTACGAAAAACAAAATGCAATACTCCGCAGTGACCACTGGATGTCGGACCTATGCACAGCATGTGAATCTAAGCAGATACAACCATCAGAAATGCTTTTACGGTAAGTAATGCATTGTCATATTTTGCAGGCTTGTGGAATCTGCTTAGATCACATGCTGTGCATAGGCCGACATCTAGCGGAAGCTGCAGAGTATTACAGATGTTTTCGAAACTCGAAAAGGGACGTTGACAGGGTGTGCCAGTAATACTATCTCTAATGTGACATCCACTGTACCCATAATCCCTCAAGTGTCGAGGTCCCTCGGATAGTTTTTTCCCGCCATGCTAGACGGACACGTATAGCGGAGTTCCTTTCAAAGCTAAGCCATTTACTTTTCACAATTAACGATAGGATTGCTTTCTATCCTTTCACTGACCCCGAAACACCACGCTGGTGAAGACAGAAAGACTGCCCGTCGGAGACCACCGCAATGGACCGTTCGGCCTTGGAAGGCCGCCCCGTGCCTTGGCCCAGACAGTAGAGAGAGAGGGGAGAGGCCATTTTAGGATGCATATTCCCCCCCTTACTACACATTGTTTGCCCAGCTGCCATAACCATAACCTATAATTATGGAAAATACACAGTTTAAATTTTGCCTTAAGTGTAACCAAAAATTCCCGTGGTTAGACAAACACTTTGTTTGTATTTTGTGTCTTTCAAGAGACCACGTCGAAACGTCTTGTCAGGCGTGCTGGCTCTTCAATCCGAAGACGTTAAAGGACTGTTCCACGAAACACTGAGCCTACCACGCCAGGCAACTCGAGGCCATGGAGGTAGAGGCAACCAACCTTTAGCGATGGCAGCAACGCAATACTTTCGGATGGCGAGGGTGACTGAGTAGCTGCAGCTACTCAAGCACAGTCCCCCGACCCCGTAGGACAGGCCGGCGGCCATGTTGTGAGGACTACACCCGGCGACTACACTCAGAGAAAGGTCAGCTGAGTGATCTTTTTCTCTTTCAAGATCGGCGCACGACGGGGACCGACTGTCAAAAGACGGCAAGGGTGTCACTCAAAAAAAGTCCCTTCGAAAGGTCGATAGTCCGCAGACAAAGCCTCGGCACCCACATCTGAGATTTGACGCTCTGCATCGGATAAGGTGTCAAACCCCAAAAAGTCTGTAAAAGACTCCTGGGCCCCAGGGTGTGGGGAAACATAACAAAAAGACCCCTCATAGGGACAAAAACCCTCCTAGGGAGAAGAAACCACAGAAGGAAAAGCCTAAACTATCCAAGCCCATAGAGAAACCTAAGGATTCTAGGGCTAAGGTGATACCTCTTATTAATGAGGACTTAGGACTTTCCCATCAGTCTGTGGTAATCCCAAGCTCTAAAGAATGGTCTTCCCAGGATATTGACAGAGTAATGCGTAGAATGACCTTTATGGCTAATTTTTATGAGAAACCCAGATTCCAATCCACTCCTCCCACCACAGCCCCTTCTGGCTCTCAAGCCTCTGCCTTACTTACTCAACCCCCTTCTAAGAGGTCATCGCTCTAATATTCCTTTACAGAGTACGGTCATAGATATCTATGACCCTGAATCAGACCAAGAAGATCTCTCCTTTGTGGAGGCATATGACCCTCAACTTATTCAGGAGAAGACAGATGACCCTTATTAGGAGGATGACTAGGACCCAGAGGCAGACCAAGAGGCTAACATGTGTTCTATAGATTCCCCTCTTAATCAAGACACTACAATTGTTTATTCCCCTGACAATAATCAACCCCTCCTCAAGGAAGTACTAGCCAAGGTGGCTGAACACTTTCAGATTGATACACCGGAGAATAGAGACTTTGCTGAACAAATCCTTGGACAAAAAAACAGTGTGCCAGTTTATCCTGCTACTAAAATCAGTGCAATGCAGGATACAGCCATCATTGGAAGCACCTAATCTAAAAAAAAGCAGGCTCCTTAGTTGTCACCACAACTAGAAAGAGAGCAGGCATACCCCTTGCTTCCTCAGCGGCTCCACCTGATAAGGAGAGCAAAAAGATCTATGCCATGGGCAGAAAGGTTGCCTTCTCTGCGGCCTATCAAACCAGGATAGCAAACATCGCAACCCTCTTGGCAAGTTATAACTGTCACAAGTGGGAAGAAGTATCTGCTTTACTTTCATCTGCCTCTTAGATCCCAACTAGCTCAGGTAGCGGCAGATGGAAGGGCCTTATCTACCTGTCTCCTTAAATCAAGTTTTGATGCAGCGGACAATGCCTGAACAGTCCTCGCAGAAGGGCCCGTTATTAAGAGGCATGCATGGCTGCGCCAGTCAGGCTGTAGGCTGGAAACGCAGGCCACTCTAATAAGCATGCCAGTAGAACCTAATGTGCTCTTCGGTAAGGCCGTTGAAGGCGCACTAAAAACAGCAAAGGAGGAGTATAACACTCTAAAATCTTTAGGTCAACTCACTAGCAAGCCTACTGGACAGAGGTGTAACGGACATTTTTGCCGTTTTTCGTGGCCAAAATTCTCAACGAGGATCCAGCTTCAATCGGGGACAAGGCTCCTCCTGGTGAAGTAATGAACATCAATCCTTTCAAGGCTATCCCAGAGGACTACGCAGAGGTCGGGGCAGAGGCCCTGCTCGAGGTGGCACACCACCTCTGAGCAAGTGACATTTCGCTTCAGGTTGCCTCCCATGCTTCTCCAGTAGGACGCATTTCCAACTTCACCCACAAATGGGATGGAATCACCTCGGACAGATGGGTGCTGTCCACAGTAGCAGGGGGGCTACTGTATAGAACTACTTCAACGTCCCCCCAACCACCCCCCACGACAGAAAATCCACTCAGAAGCACATCAGCGGGTCCTTCTAGAAGAGATAACTACACTTCTATTAAAGGGCGCCATAGAAGTGGCCCCGGCCAACCAGGTAAACAGGGGTATTTATTCAACTTACTTCCTTGTGCCAAAGAAAGATCTAACAATGCGCCCAGTATTAGATTTACGCCCTGCAAACCAGTATGTCAAGCCACACAAGTTCTGCATGACTACGCTACAAGAGGTAATCCCTGTGCTAAAAAGGGGGAGGGGGGGTTACATGGCAACACTGGATATGAAAGATGATTATTTTCATATTTCAATGTTCCCAGCGCACAGAAGATTCTTGCATTTAAAGATGGTGAACAAGCACTACCAATTAAAAGTGCTGCCCTTTGGAATAGCCTCGGCTCCAAGGGTATTGACAAAGGTACTGGCAGTGGTGGCAGTGCACCAGAGCAGGGAGGCAATCCCGGTGTACCCTTACCTGGACGACTAGCTCATAACAGGGAATCACCTCTGATTTGCAGGCAAAACATTCAAAGAACAATCAACCTCCTCTTTCAATTGGGCTTCTCCATCGACGAGAACAAGTCAAGCCTAGTGCCAATCACTTCAAAACAGTTCCTAGGAGCTATCTTATACACAGACGAAGTGTTGGTCTTTCCTTCAGAGGAAAGAGTAAAAAATGTGTTGCTGCGAATAGCTCATCAGGCCTGCCGCCAGATAAGGGTCCGCAAACCGATGCGTTTAATAGGCATGATGGCATCTTGCATTTACCTGGTTGCTCACGCGCGCCTGCACATGCGTCCCATGCAAGAATGGTTGGCGAAACAGTGGTCTCCGGCAAGTGGTCAGTGGGACGATATAGTGGTAGTTTCGCCCACACTTGTACAAAATCTTCACTGATGGACAAGAGAAATACACGCAGTGTTCACAACAGACGCCTCACTTGCAGGGTGGGGGGCTCGCTACCTTCACCACACAGCTTCAGGGTCTGTGGTCTCACACTGCAGCTCAGAACCACATCAATCTGCTGGAACTTCTGGCAGTATTTAAATCCCTTCAGGCATTTGAACCCCATTTAACAAACCGATCTGTGCAGATCCTAACAGACAGCACTACAGCATTGTTTTATATCAACAGAAAAGGGGGTTGACTTTCTCCACATCTGTCCAGACTTGCACAAAAAATCTGGAGATAGGCAATCGGACGGAAGATGTTCCTGTCATCACAACATGTCCAGGGGAACTCAACGCCTTAGCAGAATCGTTGAGCTGAGATCCCCTACCAGAGGAACACGAGTGGTGTCTACACGAAGGAGTCGTAGAACACCTTCTCTCAATGCGGTTTCCCAACTATACGCTTATTTGCCAAATGCGAAAACCGCCAATGCCCAAACTTGGCATCCCGGTTCCCCCAGCCAGGCTCCAAGGGGAACACACTATGGAAGAGCTGGTCAGGGGAAAAATAGTTACACAAGGAACCCATGACACTTATCCTGATTGCTCCTCTGTGGTCAAGACAAACATGGTATCCACATCTGCACAAACTGGCAATGTGCGATCCCATCAAACTCCCATGCCAGTACAACCTACTCACCCAGCACGAATGACTAACCGTGCACCCACAGCCGCACTCAATGAACTTGGCAGCATGGCTCCTGAGGTCAGAGTTCGGGCATCTCAATCTACCTCAGAAATGCATGGATATCGTGAAGGAATCCAGAAAGTGCAATACTAAGCAAATCAACCCCATAGAAGGTACTCCATCTAACATTCTAACTTATATGCTCCACTTGCTAGATGCGGGGTTAGTGTTTAACTCCCTATATGTCCACCTGGCGGCTTCGTCCGCATACACCACTACCCATAATAAGGTCTCATGGTGGAAAGTACCGGTCATCAAAGCATTTATGGAAGGTGTAAAAAGACTACACCTTCCAATTTCTAACCCACCGCCAGCTTGGGACCTCAATGGGGTACTCGCTAAGCTCATGGGACCCACTTTCGAGCCTATGCACAAGTCTAGTCTCAAACATCCGACTTACAAGACTGCCTTCTTAGTGGCTATCACTTCCATAAGAAGAGTTTGGTGAAATCCAAGCTTTGTCAGTGCAGGATCCTTTCTTTGTTATACATAAGGACAAGCTGGTTTTACGTACTCACCCTAGGTTCTCACCTAAATTAATCTCCAAATTTCATGTAAACCAGTCAGTTGAGCTACCGGCTTTCTTCCAGGAGCCCAAGAGCTCTGCTGAGGTATACCTCCACACACTGGATGTGAGAAGAGCGGACCTCTAATACATAGGCAAGACCAGACCAGACCGCTAAGAAAAACAGATCAGTTGTTCGAAGGGATTGTGTCCTCCGACGTATTCCTCATCTTAGATATATCCTTCCAGCTCTGCTGGCCTCGGAATTTTTTTTTTTTCAGAAGAGGGCGCTGCGCGTCGACGTCCCTCGAGTCGATGTCCCTCGACAGCCGCCGTATCGACGCTCGACGTCATCCTGCCCATAAAGGCCGCGCGCAGCGTCCGTTGCTCAGTTCCGTTTTTCCGCGCTACTCGGTGCCTCGGAATACCGTTGCTCAGTTATTAGTTTAATAAATACTATTTACCTCGAGTTATTCGATACCGTACTCGATGGCTTCCTCGTCGGAACCGACAACTCCTCGATCCGGCTTCAAAAAATGTCGAGATTGTGGAAAAAAGATGTCGTTGACCGATCCTCACAGAAATTGTCTGTGGTGCTTGGGAGCCGAACACCATTGTTCGGAGTGCGAGGACTGTATGTCCATGACAGCTAAGGCCCTGAAGGAGCGTAGGGGGAAGCTGGAGAAAGGTAAGACTTTTAAAGCTTCTTCTTCGTCGACGAAGTCGAGACATTCGCTCCCCGTCACCATTCACGCTCCAGGTCTCGGAGTGGGTCTCTTCACTCCTCGAGATCGAAACACTCGAAGAGGAGACGTCGAAGATCTCCTTCTCCGTCTTCCTCTTCCTCTGTTTCGCCAAAAAGAATCCCTTGCCCCACGAAACATAGTTCCCGGGCTGAATGGGAGGAATTCAGAAAAAATATGATGAGCGTCTTCGAGAACGCGGCCTTGACCCCCTCGAAGACTGCCGAGAGCGATGCTCTGGTCGAAAGACCCGAAGGTCAAAAACGCCGCGAGTCGCAGTACCCGGCGAAAGAAACCTCTCGAGTGCGTCTCGAACCCTCGAGTAGGACTATGACCTCCAAACCTTCCTCGAAGGTTCCGTCGACGCCGTCGACGACGGTTCCGTCGACGTCGATGTCTTCGACGCCGTTGTCGAGGAGACCTTCGACACACGGGTCTGTCGACTCGACGCCGGCCTCGACACCGGCGTCGACGCCGAGAAAAGTCACGATGTCCACACATCCAGTGACGATCCCCAGGCCCTCGACGTCGATAGTGTCGAGTAGAATTCCAATTCTGTCGAGGTCCTCGAGGCCTCCACCTCTGTTTTCGACGCCACGCTCGAAGCCTTCGGCGTCGACGACATCGACACTCTCGAGGCCAATTATGACAACGTCGGCACCCTCTGCCTTGGAAATGGGATTTACTCCCTTTATGAGTTCAGAACAATTGAGAACTATATCCTCAATTTTAGAAGAGGGTGATTTGTCTGAACAAGACACATTTGAGTTACAGGGACCTGTAACCCCGGTTAGAGAGGAATTTTCCTCTGAAGAGCGCAGATTAAAGGATCTTCATGATTCTTTAAATGAGGCAAGTGGGTTAGACACTTCCCCTGAGGTGGATTTTGCTAAACCAGACCCGGGGGAGCATGCTGAAACTCCCTACAGAGCCTTAATGGCCAGGATTACGGAGTTCATGGGGTGGTCTACACCTTCACAATCTTTTCAGCAAGATGACCTCACGGATATTCTTGATAAAGGCCCACAAGAAGATCCAGTGGTGCCCTTTCATAAAGCTCTTCAGAGAAAGATCATGACAAACTGGGAAACCCCAGATGTAATAGCAGTAAATAAAAAAACTGTCTGCAAAATACAGGGTATCTTCCACAGACCCAGAGTTCTTGTCTAAACATCCATCCCCAGAAAGTCTGGTGGTACAAGCAGCATCCTCTACCGATGTCAAGACGGCTTATCCTACAGTCCCACAGGATAGGGACGATAAAAAGTATGATGCTATGGCAAAGAAAGTCTTTTCAGCATGTAGCATGGCGTTAAAGTCTGTTAATGCTACTTGCACCCTTGCTAGGTTCAGCCATACACTTTGGGAGTGTGCTTCTACAGCGGCTGACTGCATCCCGGAGGGAGAAGAAAGGGATGCGTTCCTGAATATTATACAGGACGGTAAAGACGCCATGTGCGAATCCCTCCAGACGGGCATTGATTCGGCTGACAGTATCAGCAGAGCAATGGCGGCAAGTACATCAACCAGGCGGTTCGCTTGGTTGAGAAAGTCGGGTTTTGCCCCAGATGTGCAAGCCAGGCTCTTGAACATGCCATTTGATGGCTCTTCTTTGTTCGGGAAAAAGGCGGATGACAGTTTAGAGAAACTGCAAACTTCAAAAGCAGCAGCAAAATCCCTAGGAGCTGCAATCCGTCAGACTCCTTTTCGTCCCACGGGAACCTCTGCGAGGGGCAAGTCCTTTCGCTTCTACTCCTCTTTCGGAAGAGGTAGAGGACGACCGACTCAAAGGGGTCAAAGAAGAACTACCCGAGGTGGACGGGGTAGATACTCTAAAGCCGCAGCAACAGCAGGTACCTCTTTACCATCGGCATCTGCATCAGCCGCCCCAAAACCACTCTGAGGACTCCCCTCACAGGACACCTGTAGAAGGCAGGTTGACTCAACATCTGACGGTATGGCAGGCTATCACGTCAGATGCTTGGGCATTGGAAACAGTCGGCCAAGGTTACTGCCTGCCTTTCCTACGTACACCTCAGAGTCATCCACCGGGGATCAGCTCTCAGAAAGTTCCAGATCCGCTCCTCTTGCAGGAAATTTCAGACCTGCTAGAGAAAGGTGCCATAGAACCGGTACCTGTAGCGGAGAGGAACAAGGGCTGGTATTCCCCTTACTTTCTCATTCCGAAGAAAGACGGAGGACTGAGACCCATCTTGGACTTGCGAGAATTGAACAAATTCCTCAGAAAAGACAAATTCAAGATGGTCACTCTTTCTCAGATCCTCCAGGCCCTTCAGTTCCAGGACTGGTTGGTATCTCTGGACCTTCAGGACGCTTATTTCCATGTGCCTATCCATCTCAAACACAGGAAATACCTGAGGTTCGCAATTGGCAACTCTCTCTATCAATTTCGAGTACTGCCATTTGGGCTGACCTCCGCCCCGAGGGTTTTCACCAAGTTAATGTCGGTAGTGGCTGCAAGTCTAAGGAGGGAAGGGATTCACGTCTACCCCTACCTGGACGATTGGCTGATCAGGGCTGTTTCTCCGGAGCAAGCTCAGATCCAGCTAAATCACGTGTGCTACTCCCTTCACAAACTGGGCTTCTCCCTCAATTTAAAGAAGTCTCAAATGATACCATCGCAGAGACTCCAGTTCATAGGAGCGATCCTGGACACTTCCCTGGGAAAAGCCTCGCCACCAGAGGTGAGGGCTCAAGATATTCTACAGATGGTTACCAAGTTCCAACATGCCCAACATCTCCCAGCCTTCGACTTTTTGAGGTTGCTGGGCCTCATGGCATCCTGCATTTTCCTTGTGCCAGAGGCTCGCCTGAGAATGAGATCCCTCCAGTGGGCACTGAGGACTCAGTGGTCACAATTCTCAGGGAGAATGACAGATCTTCTTCAGGTTCCCGGCAGGGTGGCTCGAGACCTTCAGTGGTGGGCCTGTCAGGAGAACATTCTGAAAGGAGAACAGTTTTGGCAACCCTGGCCGGAGATAACAGTAGTCACGGATGCCTCACTCACGGGGTGGGGAGCCCACGCCAACGACTTGACCATCAGCAGTCGTTGGTCTCCATCGGAGTCCAGACTACACATCAACCTGTTAGAGCTGAGAGCCATCAGACTTGCGTTGAAGGCTTTCCTGCCGGTTGTACAGGGGAAAAACGTCCTGATAATGACGGACAACAGGGTGGCCATGCACTACCTCAACAAAAGAGGAGGCGTAGGATCACTACCCCTGTGCAGAGAGGCGATGCAGCTCTGGTTTTGGGCAATCCAAGAAGGAATCTCTCTATCGGCAGTTCACCTAGCCGGAGAGAAGAACTTGACAGCGGACGCTCTGAGCAGGCAGAACACAGTCTCCCACGAGTGGGAACTAGCTCAGGAAGTCCTTCAAGAGATCTTCGCCCTTTGGGGAACCCCTCTGGTAGACCTGTTCGCCACCAGCCTAAACAGGAAATGCGACCTGTTCTGCTCAAGGGAATTTCCTCCGAGAGGAGCTCTGGGAGACGCATTCATAGTGGACTGGGAGTTTCCGCTTCTGTACGCGTTCCCACCGGTCCCTGTCATTCCTCAAATGATCAGGAGGTTGAGAAGATTCCGGCGCACCATGATCCTAATTGCCCCGGATTGGGCCAGGAGAACGTGGTACCCGGACCTTCTAGACTTGTCCATCTGCCCTCCAATTCGACTTCCGCTCAGAGAGAATCTTCTCTCTCAGAAGGGAGGTCAGGTTCTCCATCCGGACATCAAAACCCTCAACCTACACGCTTGGCTTCTGAACGGCTGAGGTACAAGGATTGGGACCTCCCTGATGATGTTATGGAGGTGTTGCTTTCGGCAAGGAGGCCAGCAACTAAGTCTTTATACCGCTGCCGTTGGAACAGATTTTGCAGCTGGTGTAGAGAACAGAATATCAACCCATTTTCATGTGGTACTCCAATGGTTTTGTCCTTCTTACTATATTTGGCAAATTCAGGCCTTCAAGTTGGTACCATTAAGGGCTATCTCGCAGCGCTATCTATCTTTAAGCGGACTGCGGAGGAGCCATCCTATTTCAAATTACCCTTGGTAATACAGTTTCTAAAGGGGTTAACCAATGTTTATCCCCCAAGACCATTCCAAGTTCCCCTATGGGATTTAAACTTAGTACTAACTTTCCTGATGGGTACACCTTTCGAACCTCTCCATTCTTGTTCGTTAAGATTCCTTACCCTTAAGACTGTTTTATTAACAGCACTCACATCTGCTAGAAGGGTGAGCGAATTACAAGCTCTTTCTTGTAAACCCCCTCATACAATCTTTCACAAAGACAAGGTTGTCCTACAAGTGAAGCCTAATTTCCTCCCAAAGGTAGTTTCTGAGTTCCATATCTCTCAGAAGATTACCCTGCCATCTTTCTATCCTCCTCCTCACCCGGGGAAAGAGGAAGAGAGGTTACACAGACTAGACCCTAGGAGGGCTTTAAGTTTTTACATTAGTAGACTAACCAGGATAAGACAGGCAGACCAGCTATTTGTAGGTTACGCAGGTCACAAGCTGGGGTTACCTATAACTAAACAGACCATTTCCAGATGGATCATTCTAGCCATTCTGGAATGTTCTAAACTGGCAGGGAAAGAGCCCCCTCAAAACCTTAGGGCTCATTCGACCAGAGGTATTGCAGCTTCATCGGCCCTCAAAAGAGGCGTGCCGGTTAAAGACATCTGTGCGGCCGCCACATGGTCGTCTGTCCATACCTTTTCACGTTTTTACAATCTGGATTCCTCCTCTAGTCAAGAGACTAGGTTTGGAAGGGCTGTACTACATTCTATTCATCAATAGAAGACAGCGTGAAGTCAGTACTCCCTCCTCCGAATATAGAATACTGCTATGGGAGCCTATCTAAGATGAGGAATACGTCGGAGGACACAATCCCTTCGAAGAACAAGTTACTTCTTACCTTGTAACGTTCTTTCGACGGGATGTTCCTCCGACGTATTCCTCATCGACCCTCCCATCCATCCCCGCAGTTCTACTTCCCTTGTTGTTGCAGCTTACGCTCCTTCAGGGTGATTAGTCTAGTCCAAACAGTAATACTGTGGGCTTCAAAACGGAACTGAGCAACGGACGCTGCGCGCGGCCTTTATGGGCAGGATGGCGTCGATACGGCGGCTGTCGAGGGACATCGACTCGAGGGACGTTGACGCGCAGCTCCCTCTACTGAAAAAATGTTCCGAGGCCAGCAGAGCTGGAAGGATATATCTAAGATGAGGAATACGTCGGAGGAACATCCCGTCGAAAGAACGTTACAAGGTAAGAAGTAACTTGTTCATCTATCAGATGAAGAATCTGCGGGAGATGAATCCATAGAAAGATCATTACGGTAAGTAATTTATACATAAGGACAGTGGCACTGCACTTCATAAATGAGAGGTGGCTTAGGGTCACTCCCCTGTGCATAGAGGCCATGCAGCTCTGGTTCTGGGTGTTACAGAACAAGATATCCCTATCAGCAATTCAACTTGCCGGAAAAAAGACTACAATGGCAGACACCCTGAGCAGGCAGGGGCCGGTCTCCCATGAGTGGGAGCTGTGCCAGGATGTTAGTCTACAGATCTTTGCCCGTTGGGGAGCACCTCAAGTGGGTCTGTTAGCTTCCAGTGTGAACAGGAAGTGTGGAATGTTCTACTGCAGGGAATTTACCCAGAGAGGAGCAGTCGGGGACGCATTGGTGGTGGACTGGAACTTCTGCCTCTTATATACGTTCCCACCAATTCCCATCATTCCTCAAGTGATCAGGAGGTTGAAGAGGTACGGAGCAACTTTGATCCTGATTGTGCTGGACTGGGACAGGATAACGTGGTGCCTTCTTGACATGGCCATCTGTCCTCCACATAGATTTCTGTGGAGGCCAGACTTTCTCGCACAGTGGAGGGGACTGGTTCTTCACCCGAGCGTACACACGCTCAACCTGTACGCCTGGCTTCTGAAAATCTAAGGTACAGGGATTGGTACCTTCCAGAAGACATGAAGGAGGCGTTTCTTTCAACCAGAAGGCCAGCTCCAAAAACGGTATACTGGTGCTGTTGGAAAAATTCTGCTACTTGTGCAAAGCACAGTATGTGGATCCTTTGTGACACCTCAGGGGTGTTATCCTTCTTCATTTGGTAAGGCGGGGCCTTCAGGTCACCACCATCAAGGCCTATTTAGCAGCGCTTTCTATTTTCAAGCGCACGCCAGATAATGTGCCATACTTCTCGATTCCCCCTTGTGACATTTTTAAAAGGCCCTACACTTTCCCCTCTGACACCTTTTATGGTCTTGACATGGGATTTAAACTTGGTGTTAACTTTCCTTATGTCTTCCCCATTTGAGCCATTACATTTGTGTTCTCTAATGCTACTATCTTGGAAGGCTGCCTTTTTTGGTCGCCATTTCCTCTGCCGAGTGAGTAAGCGATCTGCAGGCCCTTTCCTGTAAGCCACCTCTGTCTTTTCCAGCGGCAAGGTGACTCTGGAGTGCACCCTTCATTCCACCCAAAGGTTGTATCAGAGTTTCATTTGTCGCATGCAATCCACCTGCCAGCCTTCTATCCACCTCCTCAGTCACCCAAAGCAAGACAATTGAGGCTGTTCATTGGATATACAGGCCCGGAAATGGGTAAAGGAATAACGATGCAAACCATTAGATGGATGCTGCTTTTTGTGTCTGAATGCTACACCAGAGCGCAAAGGAAATCTCTGAAGGCTTCAGGGCATGTTCCACTATGTGTGTGGCAGCTACCCATGTTCTCCAAAGAAGAGGTACCTGTAAACGATATCTTTCGGGCCGCAACATGGTCCTCCATAAACACGTTTGCAAAATTCTCCTTCCTGGACACAGTATCTGCAAATGAGTCTTGTTCCGGCAGGACTGTCCGCCAACAAGTGATGACATAATTTCCAGGTAGTTTACTCTTTTTCGCTCCTCTCCAATGGTCTTCGTGCTGTCGAAGATGAGGAATCAGTGGGAGGACACAATCCATTAGAAGAACAAATTACTTCACCCAGGTAATTTTCTTTCTCCTGGATTTTCCTCTCACAGATTCCTCACCACCCTTCCAGCCTACCCTGCAATAACAGAGCTCTCTAATGCAATTATGATGTCTTTCCCTTTAACACTAATCATTCATTTTTGTCTCGTATCCCTATCACGACTGCGTAATGGAGAAATAACGACAACTGAGGTCACAGGGCGCCAAGCGCTTTATTTGTCACTGCATTGACGTCTTGAAGACAACTCGCCGGCCATCAATGCCGGCGCGCACACCACCCTCTGCTGGGAAAAGATTTCTGAAAGGTGCAAAGCAAGAGAATAAATATCTAAGATAAGGAATTAGGAGCGTAACATCCAGTTGATACAACATTAACAGGGGTAATACGTACTTAGTTTGTTTTTCTTATATTGAATTACTTATCTGTTGACTGCAAGTGAGTGATACGCTCTCTCAAGGTGAATACTACACAGCCTGCAGTGGCAGTCGTGTAGTTATGGTTAAGATGTTTAACTCATATAAGAGCACTTTTTGGGCATCTTATAACTTTGGTGCAGTTTGACTCCCCAAACATTGCAAATAAAGTATATGGCCAACTCCGAGCGAGTATGCAATGTTTGATGTAGTTTTTGCTAGGGGCGGTGAAGTTCTAGAAGGGGGTCCCAAAACGTTTCAAATCCTCAGACATAATGGAAAATAAAATGTGCTCACGCCTACAGCCCAAACTGCTGGATGGATTTGCACCACATTTGCGCAAGAAGCGGCGGCTTGGTCCCGAAAGCGTGCGTTTGCAAATTTGGGGTAAAGCCGTCAGTATTTATTTTTTTAAGTGGCCAAAATGTAGGTACAAAAATGTGATATGTGATGTCTGGTCCACAGACACTTCTGGACCAATATGAGATCTACGTTGCTTTCACGCACTACATACACGCCCACTGATTGGTCAATTAAAAACAAGAGGTGCATCAAAACATTTTTTAAATGTTGGATCTCCGCCCTTAGTCCACAGTAAAAACATATTTTTAAAAAAAAGCTTTGCACTTGTCAAAGTAATGAAACTATATCTGGGGAGGTGAGGGGCCATGAAAAGCCAAAAATCTGCTGTTTTTCCTTCTCTAAAGTCTCAGAACATCTCAGATGTTCCGGGACACCTATGCATTTTAGGGTCAGTGAAAAACTGTTTTTTGGATGGCTTATAACTTGGGCGCCACTCAATGAAACTTCATATGAATATCATTTTATACCAGACCCTGAATGGTTCTGCAAAGTTTGGTGCTGTTTCGCCACGAATGGGCAAAATTAGTGGGGCGCGGGGTCCCAAAATCCTTGAAAGGCTTATACATTTGGTACCGTTTGACGAATCTGCACAAATGTTGCAAAAGGATTTTATTCCCGATTTGAATGTTTTTGCAAATTTCAGTCGGATTTTGTCTGGATGGGGATGGATTAAAACTTTGTTGCCTTTTGACGAATATGAAAAAAGGTTTGCAGAAAGATTATAGACCCAACCTTGAATGTTTATGTGACGTATGAATGGATTTTGTCAAGTGGGGATAAGTTATGACTATTTTTAGTGCGTACATTTTGACACTTCAAAAAATAAAACATGGACTGATTTGCAGCAAACCCGTACATGGAGTATTGGCAAGGACCCGCAAGCATGTGGTCATGACCACGAGGGACTGGCAATGGGGTTAAAGTGGGCATGGCCACCAGGGACAGTCTGTGGTAGTTTTTCGAAATCGGGATAGGTTTGAATGGGAACAAAAATTCTGCTTGCGGCTACACCCTGAAGTGCTGGACTGGATTACAAAAAACCTGTGCGAGGAGCATCAGCAAGGACCTGAAAGCATTGTTTTGCAAATATGTCCTGCGTTTTATGTTATCTAAAGTGTCAAAAAGTAAGTACACAAAATAGTGATCTAACTCTGCTGCCTGGGCAGTGGGCCTGGCCCTCGGCAAGATCAAATGTCTAATCTGATTTGCTTATTGGGGAATGCAGCATGGCGGAAGGCCATTACTCATGGATTATGGAGACTGCCCATGGCTGCAAGCCATGAGCACTGACCATTGGTTACATTGAGGGTATAGTGGACACTGAACTAGGATGCAGGGTATGTGCAGTGGATAACGGGAGTGGTTTGGTGGAGCTGGGGTCCTGGTCGAGCCTCATACCCTAGGCAATTCAACCAAGACTTTCATCCCCAGCATGCGCTGGTGATAACACACATCAGTATGTGTTGCAAAAGATATGTATGTTAAAGGTGGTTTACAGTTCTTTTCATATAGGTTATAAAAGGAATTAATAATAACTTATATACGGTGATGTAACCTCATAAAACATTTTCACTCATAACCTATCAAATGCATGGGGAAAACTTTTAGCGTCGTTATGGTTAAAAGTGAAACCGAAAAACCCAAGAATGGTTAGCTATGCAACCATAATTCGCGCCACCGCCATGCACTGCTAACACTAAAACCCAGGACATCAAATATGACGTCACAGGTGACAAGTTGCTGTCCTCCCCATGCTTGCGCTGCTTCTTGTTAGAAGAGGAGTTGAGATTCACTACAAGAGTGAGGCTTTGTCTTTGTGTCACCTGCCCTCCCTGTTGCCTTCTTTCTCCGGAGCTGGTTAGCCTGAGTGGATCTAGTGGGTGAACAGGCGGGCAACTTTGGTCTTCCCAGTGCCATCTATGCCAAACACTCCCTTAGGGTCTACGAGTTCGACTGATACGAGCTGCCTTGCTAGATGTCTTGTTCTACCCCAAGATATTACACACTTGTGGCTTGTTGATGGGAATTATTGAGTGGAGTCCTGGCAGCATTTGAAACTGGACGGCTCGGGCCCGACATAGTGGCAACGAGGAAATTATTTGTTTTGTGTTCTGAAAAATTTGCTGATCGCACAGAAATAATTAAATGTAGGATTGGGGTGTAGTGCATGCTTTAAGTAGGGTGGCCAACGTCCTGTCTGGAGTAGAGGCACATGAGAGCCAGTGGAATGGCATCTAGCTCCAGTACGCCCTCTGAGATTTTCAGAGAGCAGCTGGCACTGGAGATTTATTAAGATGAATCTGAGGGAGAAGAATCCATAGAAAGAACATTACTGTACTTTTTGTTGTTCTTCTGATTGTTGTGCAGTACTGTTTCCTATAGGAAAGCTTGAATCACCACCTCTGTTCTGTTACAGTATCATTGCAATGTTTACATTGGGTCTCTTGAGAAAAATATAAGAGTAATTAAGTTTTCAGAAACCAACCATTGTTTATTACAAGAAGTGCATTGTGTTGGTGTCACTGGAGTGTATTGTTATGCTTTTTGTGTGCATCTCTTGGTATTACACTTTTCACAGTTGGCTGCTAGTTAAGTTACAGAAAAGAGATCTGTAGAGAAATCTAAAGGGGGTCAATTTGTAAAATGTTAATCTGTAAATAGTTCAGTATAGCACTTTATTCTGTTATTGAATTTGAAAATCTTTAGTTAACACACAGCTTGACTTAAATGTTCTGCGTTTTTCATGTTACGTTCTTGTTTTAAACTTAATGCTTTTTGTTTCCAGTACTACAATGATTATGGCGACATTATCAAAGAAACAATGAGTAAAACAAGGCAGATAGACAAAATCCAGTGTGCGAAGACACTTATTCTGAGTTTACAACAGGTAAGAATTAAAAATGTTATGTAAACTTCAATTATCAAGCTGTATGGAAAACCAGTGCTACTTTCTCATCTGTGCTATGAGTTCATTCACAGGGCCGACCTTTTGCTCTAACCCGAGTGTTGGGCAAGATTGTATGTAGTAACCCTGTGGGAGACTACACCAACCGTGTCCTCTTTGAAATAGGTAACCCAACATTTGGTATAGGCCTGTACTACACAAGTTGGTAAGTTTGACTGACCAGCCAGGCTTATCTCAAGAGGAGTCAATGTGAGCTGTAGGGTTGCAACATAGAGAGTCACAGTGACAGGTATTCAAATAACACTTATACCCAAGGTTTCTTGATAAAATAATTGTTTATTAATTTAACAGTCCATTTTAAAATAAGACCTCTTTAGAAGGGAGCAATATGCAACACTTCAAAACACACCTTCAGTTCAATAAAGTATGTAGATGTCCTTTTGGGATGGCACACAGATATTCCTACACCCTGAGGTGACTCCAATAGTTAGGACACTGTGGACATTAATATATCACTTTTCACACTTAAATGGTAATACTGAAGGTGTAGCAAAAAGGAAAAGGTTAGGGAAGGAAACAAAGGTTAACACCTTTCTCAAACAGGTATGCACTTTTCAATCCCTCAATGCAAAACCCTTTCTCAACTATACAATAAGGGATGTATGACTTTTTGTAGGGACAGATCAACACAAAGTCCGAGGGTAAGAAGAGACTTCAGTGAGCCAGGACAGCCAATGTCAATTGAGCAAAGTCTAGGGGAGCTGAGGCACTTCTTGAAGATTAGCACAAAAGTCTTGCACAATGTTATATAGAGAGTGTTGTTGTAAAATAAATCGCTGTTGGGCCACAAGCTGGCAGGCTTGTGAAGGGAGAAGCTGCAAGCAACTCAGCAAAAGGCAGCAAGTGCAAGTCTCAACTGAGAGCAAGCAACAAGAGGTAAGTATCGTTAGTTCACAGTACCTTGAGTCTGAATAAAAGGTTCCAGCTGGCTTCTGTTCTTGTTGTAGTGCCTGCAAATCCTGTTGTTCCTGGGCCTCAGACGTGGGGACAAGAGGTAGGATGGTTCGGGACTCCTGCACTACGGTTTAAATGTCGGCAGAAGCAATGGGCATAATTCAGATCAGCGGCACTTTGCGGTTTCAGCTACTCACAAATAGCACCACCGCGGTTCTTTGACACCTTGTGTACTTTCCTTGCTTCTGGGGTCCAGCACTCTGTTGAGGTGGCTCAGGCTTGGCTCTTCCTGCTTCGAGGGAGTCCTGAGAATCTTCATGGAGCTCAGGTCCGGCTTAAAGGTGATGCATTCGATTCTGGTGTTTCTGTCCCCTGGCGCTCGGTTCTTGCAGCAGCAATGAAGTACAACCAGCAAAGAGAGGGTTTCCTGTTGTTAGTCTTGGGGCTGATTGGTCTCACCAACCCAAGGGGAGAAGTCATCCTTGCAGGGCTTCTCTAGTCGATTAGAAATTCTGAGCTTCAGCAATGCAGCAGGGCTTCACCGGGCTAACCGGTCCAGGAGATTACAGCAAGCTGCTTCTTCGGTTCCTTCGTCCGGTGGTCGTCTGTGCCTTCCTTGCAAAAGACCTCACCTTTTATACAAGTTTCTCCCATTCATTTGCAGCCTAGCTGTCACTCACACAGCAGGGTGGCTGTTCTCCAAGGACAGCCCGCCAGCCAATCACCTTTAAGTGCATTCCTGTAACCAAGGAGACTAAGCAGAGTTTTGGGAACCTCCCTCGCTTCAAGCTCTGCCAGACGCGCTGGAGCCTGAGGCAGGTTGTAAGCGGATTCAATTCAACACTACAGCTAAGTCAATGCCTAGTCTGGGATGCTGAGGGAAACCCTTATTGATATATTTTTGTGTCCAGTTTGTTTACTCTGGATGACAACCCTTATATAACACCCCTCTCTTAGAATCCCCCTGACCCCACTGAGCCAAGAAGTAGGTTTGTTTTGCAAATTAAAAGGTTTATTTGAAAATTAGATTCACATGCTGTGCATAGGCCGACATCTAGTGGAAGCTGCGGAGTATTACAGTTTGTTTTTCGAAGTCGAAAAATGGGCGTCGACACAGGGCGTGCCAGTAATACTATCCCTAGTGTGACGTCCCCTGTACCCATGATCCCTCACGCGTCTAGGATCCCCAGATTGTTTTTTTCCGCCATTCTGGTCGGAAGCACTTCATCGGAGTTCCCTGGCTTTGCCATATTTTCACTCTAAACTAATTCTAATTTGCCCCGTTTGGCCAACCTTTCGTCGATCAACATCTCGACGCCGAACCGGGGAGGAGATCAACGTCGAATACCCGACGGATTGGGCCTTGAGGCTTCCGCCTCGGCTCGGGCCTGGGCCGCTGGCCTCGGCCCTACAAGTAGGGAGAGTGGGGGTGGTACACTTCCACACTCGACACCTTATTACCTACACACACTTGCCCGCTGCCCACAGGCGCGTATGGAGGGTACGCCCTTTCAGTTTTGCCCCAAGTGTAATAAGAAATACCCTTGGGTAGATAAGCACGCTACGTGCAACCTTTGCCTACCCAGAGACCACCCCGAGACGGGTTGCAGGGCCTGTAGCAGGTTTAAGGCAAAAACTCTTAAGGACCGCTCCACCAAGCGTTGGGCCCATCACGCCAAGCTAGCAGCTATGGAGGCGGAGGGTACCTTCAGCGACGGCAGCGACGCCGAACTTTCGGACGGCGAGGGCACCAAGGCGTCGAAGGACAGCCGAACGCACGTCCCCGGCCTCGGAAGGTCGTCCGTCCCGGCGACAAAAGCGTTACACATACACACGCTAAACACAAAAAATCCACCCGAGATTCGACGTCGTCGAAACCTCGGAAAGAGGCACAGAAGGAGCGGTCCGAAAGGACGTCCTCTGGGCGGTCCCGGTCGAGGTCGCCGCACGACGTCAGGCAAGCCTCCACACTTGCACAGAGTGCCTCGACCATTAATATCCCGGAAGATCAATCGTCCGGAGACGAACACGACTTCCACCCCCAGACTGCACCCCAGGAAAAGGGTACATTACTTGGGAGTAAAGAGGGGCCAGTTTCGAAGGCTAGTTCGAAAGACAGGGATTCCACCTCCGATCCTCGACGCCAGGCGTCGAAAGATAAGGGAAAGGGGAAACACACTTCCACCCACGGGGAAGGGGGTAAACAGCAAACGAAACAACCCTTGCAGTCCTCCACTACAAAAGAACTGACCAAGTCTTCTCAGGGCCAATCCATAGAAAGTCCCAGCAAGGTCACCCCAAGCTCAAAACTCTGGTCATGCGAGGACATTGACAGAGTAATGTCAAGGATGTCTTCCTTGGCGAATTTTTTCGAAAGACACCCTGAACAACTCCTAGCTTTAAACCCTCAGGAACATTCTCCCTCAGGGTCAAGGGACCCTATCCCCTCAAATAAAAGACCCCGGGTCGAGACACCATTTAGGCCTTTAGACCCCATCGAGGTCCAACCCTATTCTTACCTCTTCCCTACAGACCAAGGAAACTCTTCCCTTATAGAAGGTCAGGAAATTGACACGCCAGAAGATCCTGCAGGATCAGATTATTACGGCGAAGACGAAGACGAGGATGAGCCAGAAAATAGCCCAGATATTTTCAGAATGGACTCACCAGTCGAAAGGGAAGCCCCAGTGTCTGACTCCCCAATAGATAATCAGCCCCTCCTGAATGAACTGCTCTTTCGGGCAGCTAACCACTTCCACATAGACACACAAGGTGTCCAGGAAGAAAGGGACTTTGCGGAAGAACTAATAGGGGAAAGGAAGCCAGTAGCCCAGACCATTCCCATCCTAAAATCTGTTCAACGCAGAATAGCACCATCCCTTGTCAACCCAAACCTGACAAGACCTGTAAATCCGAGAGTGGAGAAGCTGTTTAAAGCAGCCCAGTCGGACCCCCTATATATTAGAGGTCAACTTAAGCCAGACTCTCTAGTAGTAACCAACACCCGCAAAAGAGCTGGTACACCATTATCTTCCTCTGAGGCTCCCCCCGATAAAGAAAGTAAAAAACTTTATGGTTTTGGCAGGAAAGTAGCTTCCACGGCAGCCTACCAAGCCAGAATCGCGAATTCCACCACACTGTTGGCTAGCTACAACTGTCACCAGTGGGAAGAAGTGGCAGCACTAATAGACTCTGCTCCCGAACCCCTTAAAAGCCAGCTAGCTCGCATTTGTGCGGAAGGAAGGAACGTGTCAGGCTGCACTGTAAAAGCAACTCTGGACGCCGCTGACAATGCGGGTAGACTTATAGCAGAGGGGACTGTCATCAAAAGGCATGCTTGGTTGAGGCAGTCGGGATTCAAAGCAGAAACACAAGCTGCGCTCTTAGACAAACCAGTGGAAAGTGATCTCCTGTTTGGGAAGGCAGTCGAGGACGCTCTAAAAAACGCTAAGGAAGAATTCGACACCCTCAAATCCCTTGGCCAGTTAACTACCAAACCACCTAACCAAAGAGGGAATGGCAATTTTCGTCGCCCCCGCGGCCAAAATTCCAATAGAGGAAATAGCTACTCCCACACCCAGGGTACACAGTGGAACACCAGCTCACAACAGTCTACCCAGGCGTATGGTAGGGGTAGTAAAAGAGGACGTGGTAGAGGCAGAGGCAGCCCCAGTAAAGGAGGAGGCACGCCTCCACCAAAGCAGTGACGCTCAGTTCAGGGTCCCTTCCCATGCAACCCCAGTAGGGGGACGAATATCAAGTTTCACCCAGGCATGGGAAGGGATAACATCCGACAGATGGGTGCTGTCAACAGTATCCAATGGGTACTGCATAGAACTACTGCAACGTCCCCTAAACCATCCTCCAAGACAAAAAGTCCACTCTTTACAACATCAGAAGATCCTCCTCGAGGAGATCGCCATTCTGCTAGAAAAGGACGCGATGGAACTCGTCCCGGGACACCAGGTAAACAAGGGTATCTATTCAACTTACTTCCTTGTGCCAAAGAAAGATTTAACAATGCGCCCAGTTTTAGACTTACGGCCTGCCAACAAGTATGTCAAGCCACAAAAATTCCGTATGACCACACTACAAGAGGTAATCCCACTCCTTAAAAAAGGGGGATTACATGGCAACCTTGGATATGAAAGATGCCTATTTTCATATTTCCATGCTCCCGGCGCACAGAAAATACTTGCGCTTCAAGGTGGACAGTCGCCACTACCAATTCAAGGTACTGCCCTTCGGGATAGCTTCTGCACCAAGGGTATTCACCAAGGTACTGGCGGTGGCAGCTGCACACCTACGCAGGGAGGCAATCCCAGTGTACCCTTATCTGGACGACTGGCTCATAACGGGGGAAACCCCAGGAATCTGCAGGTCAAACATTCAGAGGACCATCGACCTCCTCCACGAATTAGGCTTCTCCATCAACGAGAAAAAGTCAAGTCTGGTGCCAAGCACCTCAAAACAGTTTCTAGGAGCTATCCTAGATACTCAGAAAGGATTGACCTTCCCTTCGGAAGAAAGAATTCGGAACATACTTCTGCAAATTCCGCATTATCAGTCAGGTCAACAGATAACAGTACGCAAAGCTATGCGGTTACTCGGCATGATGGCGTCATGCATTTACCTGGTCCCCCACGCGCGTCTGCGCATGCGTCCCATGCAGGAATGGTTGGCGAAACAGTGGTCTCAGGCAAGTGGTCAGTGGGACGATCTAGTGGTCGTTTCGCCAACACTTGTACAGAACCTACACTGGTGGACAAGAGAGAATCTCGCAAAGGGGAAACCCTTTTACGATCCCGAAGTACAGGCAGTGGTAACTACAGATGCATGCCTGACGGGGTGGGGAGCTCACCATCTCCACCACACAGCTCAGGGTCTCTGGTCTCACTCAGTAGCCAAGAACCACATCAATCTGCTAGAGCTTCTGGCAGTATTCCGAGCGCTGCAGGCGTTCGAGCCCCATCTACTAAACTTGTCGGTGCAGATCAGGACGGACAGCACGACAGCCATGTTCTATCTGAACAAGCAAGGAGGGACTCGTTCGCCAAATCTGTCCAAGCTTGCCCAGAAAATATGGAGATGGGCACTCAGACGGAACATCTTCCTGTCATCGCAACATGTTCCAGGGGAGCTCAATTCCCTAGCGGATGCTCTAAGCAGAGACTCCCTCCCAGAAGAACACGAATGGGTCCTTCACAGAGACGTAGTAGAAGATCTCTTCTCTCAGTGGGGTTTCCCCACTATAGACCTATTCGCCACAAGCGAAAACAAACAATGCCCAGGATTTGCATCCAGGTTCCCACAACCGGACTCCCAGGGGAATGCCCTGTGGATGAACTGGTCAGGGATGTTTGCGTACGCTTTCCCACCAACTCCTCTCATCAGGAAGGTGGTGTACAAGATGAACAAGGAATCGATGACGCTCATCCTAGTTGCTCCCATGTGGGCGAGACAACCATGGTTTCCACACCTACGCAGGATGGCGGTATGCGAGCCCATCAGACTCCCAGCCTGGTACAACCTTCTGTCCCAGCAACAAGGTCAAACAGTGCATCAGGAACCCAACTCTATGAACCTAGCAGCATGGCTCCTGAAGTCATAGAGTTTGGACATCTCAAATTACCACAGAGGTGTATGGACATTCTAAAAGAGTCTAGGAAACCAAATACAAGGCACTGTTACTTTGACAAGTGGAAAAGATTCGTTATCTGGTGCCAGTGTAAACAAATCAACCCGGTTGATTGCACTCCTTCCAACGTTGTAACATACATGCTCCACCTGCTGGATGCAGGGTTGGTTTTTAACTCTCTGAAAGTACACTTGGCAGCCCTCTCAGCCTACACCACATCCCATAACAAGGTTTCGTGGTGGAAAGTACCAGTGGTTAAAGCCTTCATGGAAGGAGTAAAGAGACTTCACCCTCCTATCTCGAACCCACCGCCAGGATGGGATCTCAATGTGGTGCTATCTAAGCTCATGGGGCCCCCCTTCGAACCCATGCATAAAAGTAGTCTCAAACACCTGACTTATAAAACGGCCTTCTTAGTAGCCATTACCTCCATAAGAAGGGTCAGTGAAATTCAGGCTCTGTCAGTGCAAGATCCTTTCTTTACTATCCACAAGGACAAACTGGTTTTACGCACACACCCTAGATTCTCACCAAAATTCATATCCAAGTTCCATGTAAACCAGTCCATCGAGCTTCCGGCTTTCTTCCAAAACCCACAAAGCTCAGCTGAGGTGAAACTACACACCCTAGATGTGCGTAGGGCGGTCTTATACTATGTAAATAAAACCAGACCGCTAAGGAAAACAGATCAACTGTTTGTCTCCGTAGCTACAGGCAGAGAGGGGGATCGCGTCTCTAAGGGCGCTATCTCAAAGTGGATTATCAACTGTATACAGCTGTGTTACTCTCTTTCTGAAAAAACTCTGCCTTTTACGCCAAGGGCCCACTCTACCAGAGGCATTGGGGCCACTCTGGCTTTCATTGCAAATGTTCCCCTTGACACCATTTGCAAAGCAGCTACTTGGAGCTCTATTCACACTTTTACTCAGCATTACTGCATTGACACTCATTCCAAGGCAGATACACAAGTGGGACAAGCGGTTCTAAGACACCTGTTTGCTCATGACCCTTCTCACATCCCACCTCCTTCTTCTGGTACTGCTCGCTAATCTATGCACAGCATGTGATCTAAGCAGATTCCACAAGCCTCAGAAGGGATACATTACTCACCGTAATCGTATTTCTGATGCTTGTATCTGCTTAGATTCACATGCGACCCACCCTTCCTCCCCTCCGAGAGAAGGCGCATGGTTGCTTGTAGTCTTACCTTTCTGTCTATCTGCTTGGACTATCTGTACTCACGCTACTCCTCATGCTACCTCATGTCAGGAAAAACACAATCTGGGGATCCTAGACGCGTGAGGGATCATGGGTACAGGGGACGTCACACTAGGGATAGTATTACTGGCACGCCCTGTGTCGACGCCCATTTTTCGACTTCGAAAAACAAACTGTAATACTCCGCAGCTTCCACTAGATGTCGGCCTATGCACAGCATGTGAATCTAAGCAGATACAAGCATCAGAAATACGATTACGGTGAGTAATGTATCCCATATCACACTTTATAATAAATTAATGTTTGATAGCACACTTGTAAAGATGATAGTGATCAACAATGGATAATGTTACAGTGGTACACTCTTTTCGATGGCTTAGAAGTGATATAGAGAGGATAAAGTAGCTGAGAATGATTTTATGGCTTCAAGGACAATGCAATGATGAATGAAAATGCAGTACAGAAAATAAACTTGATATGACTTCAACAAAAGACAATGTAATCACTTTTCTTTGACAATTCACCCCCCCCCCCCCTCTATGCAAGGTAAAGAGATGGGAGGAAAGCACACAGTTCTCAGGAATGCAATCAAATATAATTCAGTCCCCCCCTAGCAAGCTTAGAGGAAAACAGGTAGGAGTTTTAAACACAGGCAAGATACTTTGATGTGGTTGCAAATAAGTGAAAAATATGCTAAAAAGGCTTTTAATTCCCTATAGGGGGTTCAGGGTAGTTGATAGATACTTTGAATCAGTTCAGGATCACTTTAGCAATGCTCTATGAATAATTGTCAGGTTGCAAACGAATTTCAGCAAGGAAAGCAAGGACAAATATTTTTACACGTGGCTGAAATTAAGCAAAATGTCAAATCGCTGCAATTTAGTCGCGTGCGTCGAGCGCAATTACGGAGGCACTATAAGGAGTAGGAAGTCTAGGCTCGTTGGAAAGCTTAGGATCTTAGCTTTATGATGACAGTTAAAACTCGCTCCTAGCACAAACGGTTCAGGAGATACGGCCGATTTAGTAAAGGTAGTTTTTCGGATCTGAAATTTTAAAGCTCAGAATGACAGATGACAGTTTTCAGTTTTAAAGATGACAGAATGACACGATTCTAGGAGGCAGTTCTAATAGGCTAAAATAGTTTGGATTAGATTATTTTAAACTAAGAGATTGGTTTTGGCACAGTGCTAGCCTGGGTACTCACACTAGATTTTGGACAGGAATGCGACTTAGTCACCGATGGGGTCAGGATTGGCTAGCGGTTCTTCACAGCGATCTGGTCTCTGGGTCTCCGGTTCTGTTATCGGTTCTGCTAGCGGTTCCGGATACAGCGGTCTCTGGTTCTGTGGGTCTGGATCAAGTGGATTCTTAGCAAGCAGCAAACCGCACAGCCCGGCGGTTGAATAGTTTGCAAATTATTTTTGAGGCCTGCTGAAGAGAACTCAGCTTGTGGGTTAGCCTCTCTGCTACAAGTTCTGAAGTAAAGTTCTGGATCCCTGGAGTTCTGGATTTGAAGTCTGGAGTCTCCCGGCAAAGCGTCCCGCAAGAAAGTGGAAAGTGAATGTCTCTACCTGGGTTTCAATGTTCCTTTTATGTGTTTTGAAAATGGGTGTGTGCCTGGGCATAGCTAAGCCTGCCCCTCTCACTTATCATTGGCCAAGCTTTCCTCTCTCCCTTGATTGGGGGAAGGAAATGGAGTGTCAGAGTGATGCTGTAGGTTTTATGGTCCGAGGAACCTCCCCTTGTCAAATTGCACACAAATCTATTTCTGACCCAAATACATATTTATCTATGTACCATTTTTCTAATATTATAGGTCCAGTTAACATATTTTCTGTAGCACCCAACCATCCGATCCCTGTCTTTGTACGATGTTGTGTCCACTTATGACAGAATTCTCCCCTTTTCATCCAGATAATGACCTCTAAACCTTTCCAGATTTTACACAAATGTGCACCAGGGATATGGGTTTCAGATGATAGTGTCAGATTTTTAACATTCATACATTTGGAGTAACAACCTTTTTTCCGCTACTATCCCCAAGAACATACCACAGGGTCCTAACACCTCTTAAAATGTGCACAGAAAAATCACAAGAATGATGGTGGTGTTTATATAATTTTTACAAGTCCGCACTATGAATTATCCATCTTTTTAAAATCATGCTCTGGCCCCAAAGGGGTGTGGTTTTCCAAAGCACATGGTGGAATTTCTTGATTATCCACTTCCCCCAAGCTCAGCTTGCTCTCACAGGCACTGCCCCTCCCAGTTTCTCCCAAGAGGAAGCCATTTTACGACCCCCCCCAATATAACATTTGCCTGAGTCCAGGTCAGGGCTTTGTTCAAATTCCTGCAGTCTGCAGGTACCACTCCCCTAATTCTAACAGAGAGGTGTCACCTCCTTTTGGTGGGGGCAGCAGGATGCAGCCAGGCCTGGGAAGAGTTGTTGAGCCAGTTCAACTCCTGTCGGGGGTAGTTGTCAGGCAGAATTCAATCTCTTTAAGCCAAGCTTCAGCTAAATGTCATGTTTGTTCCCAGTTTTCTACATTCAAATCAAACTTAACATTTTTACACATGCAGCTAGAATGCTGATTCTAAGTTCAAACCTATGACATTTAACAGTTGCAAACTATGTGACACTCAAAAGTAGGTCACTCATTTAATTTAAACATTTCGATTTTAGTGGTTTTAAATCCAATTTCAGTTAAGCTGCTGACATCCACAGCTCAGCCAGTTTTGTTATAAACATTGTTTTGGGCTCTTTCTCTTTCCAGATTTAGTATGCACACAAGAATACATTCTGCCAAATGCCTGCTGGTGTTCATTGAGATTTTTGAATATCTTGTGATGTTTAAAATAGGCATTTTTAGCTTGCATTTCAGAGAAACAAAGGTGATTTCAAAGCGCTTTTTTTTTTTTTTTTTTTTTTTTTTTTAGCCACCGGCAATGCTGTTTCTCCAGCATGGGGTCTGGCATGGATTCACATGCTCATGAATGTTCCCCGTCGTCAGGCTGGGAATCCTCGGTAAAGAAAAAACCAGTATCAGTTTCGTTTCTGATCTGTCTTTCGTAGTAATAACCAATCACTGGTCTCTGCGTCATACTGACCACAGCCAATGACTGCCCTCTACCTAAGCCCCGCCTCTGGCAGCCATCTTCAGATTTTTACCGCACGTTCATGTGTTGGGATCCTCGTGCTATTGCTCTGGAGCGTTAGTGCTATTTTTTCACGCTTTTTCACAAAAAACTTCGATTCTTTCGGTCAAAAGAGCCTCAAGCTCCACCGATCCTACATCCGATCAACGGGGACCCGTGTCGGATTCGTCTGTGCCCCTCAAGGGTGAAGATTTCGTCGAGCTACACTTCGGAGGACTCCAGAAGCTTCTCAGGCCCGGTCTCGGAGATGGCCCAGGAGAAGGGAAGCTCGACGCCCGGAAAGCTGTTCAGGGTCTGCCCTGGATGCCAGCTGCAGAACGTCTTTAAGGAGGACGAACACTCTTTCTGCCTTTACTGCCTTCATGAGGACAAGACGCACGTGGAGAAGGACTGTGCGTTTTGCGGCAACATGTCGGAACGGACCATGAAGGACCGCCATCAACGTCTCGCCAACTGGCTGGAGGGTAAGAGCCCGTCTGGCGAGAAGAAGAAGAAATCCGAGCGGTCTTCTAAGACCTTTGAGGGCGCCCCGGCGACGGGGGCCCAACATAAGGCTAAGCACCGCGAGTCCGCTGGCACCGGGAGCGCCGAACGGTCGGGCTCTACGGGCGCCAGGCAGGGCGCACCCTCCCCGGCACCATCAACCACGAGCCAACGCTCTGGGTCGGGTAAGAGGAAGGCCGAGCACCCGGCGAAGCTCCTGGAGAGGCCCCGGTCGAGCTCTAAGGCAGAGGAGGAGCGTGGCAGTGCCCCCTCCCTCAAGGATAAGGCGGTGAGCGCACCTAAGGTGGTGAAGGCCTTGATCCATCCGACCAAGCCCTCTATCGAAACGGTCGCGGCGGCCCTGGCTCAGCCTGTGGAGGCTACACCAGTGGTGGCGACCTCGGGGCCCAGAATCTCCCTGCCTCCTCGGAGGGAGTCTTCTTTTGTGCCCATCGATAGGACCCCCGTGAAACCCTCCGTAGGGAAGAAGAAGGGGGGGCAGGGCGTCGTCGTAGATTCGGCCTCAACCTCAGAAGAGGAGCTGATCGAGGTCTTAAGCCACGGCCTAGGCGTGGTAGAAGGCCAGCCCGTCGGAATGGACCCCGACGCAGGTGACGACGACGACATCGTCGAGGATACCGACGGGGCCCCTGCTCGCCCGTCGGATTCCCCTCTGCCATCGCTGCAAGACAACTCGGCGGCCATTTTGTTGGCCATACAGTCCTTATGCTCCGAGATAAGGACGAGGCTACCGTTACCGACGGAGGAACCTCTCCCGTCGGGGGATCCAGAACCGGGACCTTCTGGTGTCCCCCCTACCAAGAAAAGAAGGATCCATCCACCACCTCCTTTTCAACCGTCGCGCCCCGTCCAGCCCTCCTCCCCGTCCACCCGAGGGGATGATACGGGGACTGACACGGCAGCGACGGGTACGGACGACGAGGCATACGACGAGGATTTTCCGTCGTCGCCTCCCGCCAGGGCTTCTCCGCCCGACGAGATCGGATCTTTCCACTCCATGATCTCCAGGGCTTCCGAGCTTTTCCAACTCTGCCCTGAGGAGAAGAAAAAGGAAGGCTTCCTTTATCAGCGGTGCGAGGCCAAGAGGAAGACGGTCCTCGCAGTGCCTCTGTTGGACGACATTTGGGATGAGGGCCTTTCCCTCCTCAAGAACCCTTCCACGACGCCAGCTAGAAGAGACCGGTACGAGAAAAAGTACCGGGTCCCGGACACGGCCCCCCTGTGCCTCCGGGCGCAGCCTACCCCGGATTCCGTCGTCTCCGCGGCAGCCAGGAAGAAAGCGGGGGGGGTGCGGCCTCCACATCGACTTCCCCGCCGGACGGCGAGGGAAGGAAATTGGATGCTATGGGACGTAGAGTCATCTCGTCGGCAGCGACGACGATTAAAGCGGCCAACGCCTTGGCTATCGTGGCTCGCTACGACAGGGAGCTCTGGTACAAGATAGCTCCCCTGCTGGATTTTCTGCCGGACGACAAGAGGGCGGAGGCCCTGGAGATCCTGCAGGAAGGTGAGGTGGCCTCGGACCACGCCATCACCGTGGCGACGGACATCGCCGACACTGGGTTCCGCCAGCTGGGCAACGGCGTTTGCCTTCGACGTCGTGGATGGCTCAAAGCTACGGACTTCCGGCAGGACGTCCAGACCAGAGTCCTGGACATGCCCTTCGACGGGAACAATCTGTTTGGGAAGACAGTGGACGATTCCCTTCAGGCCATCAAGGCGGATACTGAGACGGCCCGGGCCCTTGGAGTTCTGCAGCAACGACGGACGCCCTTTCGGAGCAGCGGAGGCAAGGGCGCCTCCAGAGGTTCCGGCGGCGGTTTCGCTTCCTACCGTCAAGCGGCCCGCTCGTCATCGCAAGAGGCCTACAGAGGACGAGGCAAGTCTACCGGACCCCGCCGTCGTCGCCAAGGAGGTCAAGGCGGCAAGGCCGCGTCCAAGCAGGATTGAACCGGCCGTGGGGTCGGGCCCCCACCGAAGCACCCCGGTGGGAGGCCGGCTGGCGGGCTTCGTCAGCGTGTGGGATTCCATCTCCACCGACCGTTGGGTGCTGGACGCCCTGGCCCGGGGCCACGCGCTCGAGTTTCAAAGAAGGTGCCCGCGCGTCCCCCCCGTGGCCAGGAAAGAACTTCACGCCCCTCAACTTCTCCTGGAGGTAAGGGCGATGCTCAGGAAGGGCGCCATCGAACTCGTCCCAAAGAGGCTTCGGGGCTCCGGAGTCTACTCGAGATACTTCCTCGTGAGGAAGAAGACGGGAGGATGGCGCCCCATCCTAGACCTGCGACGTCTGAACAAGTTCATCAAGGCGCAGAAGTTCCGGATGGTCACCCTCCAGCACGTCCTCGGTCAGCTGGAGGAAGGAGACTTCCTATCGTCGTTGGATTTGGAGGACGCCTACTTCCACATTCCCATCCTAAAGGGGCACCGGAAATTCCTCAGGTTCGTGGTCCAAGGGCGTCATTACCAGTTCAAAGCCCTTCCCTTCGGACTACGGTCGGCACCCAGGGTATTCACCAAGTGCCTCGCACCGGTGGTGGCGCAGCTGCGCCGCGAGGGGATTCACGTCTACCCCTACCTGGACGACTGGCTCATCCGCGCCAAGACGAGGGAGCTCGCCGTGGTCCACACGGCAAGGACCGTCCAACTCCTCACGGACCTGGGATTCTCCGTGAACTACGCCAAATCCCACCTGGTGCCCGCGCAAGTCGCACTGTTTCTGGGAGCGAGGCTCGACACAGTGTCCCTTCTGGCCTCCCCGTCGGAGGAGAGGACCAGGACCATCTTGGGCAAGGTGCAACGGATGTTGGTGGCCGACGCGGCCAAAGTGAGGTCCATCAAGTCCCTCCTCGGGATGATGTCTTCCTGCATCTACCTCATTCCCATGTGCAGGCTCCGGATGCGCCCGTTGCAAGAATTCCTGGATGCGCGCTGGATCCAGACGACGGGCAGCTTCGAGGAAAGGATCAAGCTCGACGAGAGCTTCCGACGAGCTATACGGTGGTGGGGCACCGGTGGTGGGGCACCCGCGCGCATCTGACGGCGGGCATGGACTTCCAGGCCCCAGCCCACCAGGAGACTGTGACCACGGATGCCTCCCTGGAAGGGTGGGGAGCGCACACCGAAAATCTGCACGCAAGGGGACTCTGGCTCCCGACGGAGAAGTCCCTGCATATCAACATCCTGGAGCTCCGTGCAGTGTTTTGGGCCCTCAGGTCCTTCCGTCCGTCCCTCAGGGGCAAGGTGGTGAGGATCTTCACCGACAACACCACCACCATGTTTTACATCAGGAAACAGGGCGGAACCAGGTCCCCAGCGCTGTCCAAGGAGGCGCAGGACCTGTGGCATTGGGCCGTCGCCCAAGGGATTTTTCTGGTGCCGTTTCATCTGGCAGGGATAAAAAACACCATCGCCGACTCACTCAGCAGGGAGCTGCGCTCGTGCCACGAGTGGGAACTACGGCAGGATCTGGTGGATCGCCTCTTCCGACGGTGGGGCACACCCCAGATCGACCTGTTCGCGACGGCGACGAACACCAAGTGCCGGAGGTTCGCCAGCAGGTTTCCCCAGACGAGGAGCATGGGCGATGCTTTCTTGTTCCCCTGGGAGGGCCTGTTCCTCTACGCGTTCCCTCCTTTGCCTCTGCTAATCCGGCTCATCAACCAGCTCAAGAGGTCACGGTGCAGGATGATCCTCGTCGCACCTGCGTGGCCGAGGCAGATATGGTTCCCGGACTTGCTGGACTTGTCAGCGTCCCCGCCGATCAAGCTGCCGGCGGACGCGGATCTACTCTCCAGGGAAGGAGGCGCCATCCTCCACCACGACCCGAAGTCGCTGAACTTGCAGGCCTGGCTCCTGCAGCGCTAGAGTTTGGAGGATACGACATACCGGCCGATTGCAGAGAGGTTCTTGCAAAGGCCAGGGCGTCCTCGACTCTTAAATGCTACGGACACAAATGGAAGAGGTTCTCTGTCTGGTGCCGCGCACAGAAGATTAACCCTCTACGGATTACGGCTCCCCAAGTACTGCCGTACCTGCTGACGCTGGCCAAAGCTGGTCTGGCACACGCGTCCATCAAGATTCATCTTGCTGCGATCTCCCGATACACCAGAACCACGGGGCGGACGTCCTTGTGGTCTCATCGTCTGGTGAAAGAGTTCATGAAGGGACTGTTCAGATCGTTCCCGCCGGTGAAGGCTCCGGCCCCGGCGTGGGAGCTCAACGTGGTGCTGACCAAGCTCATGGGACCTCAGTTCGAGCCTCTGCACTCGGCCCCGTTGAAGTTTCTATCGTGGAAAACAGCTTTTCTTGTGGCCATCACCTCCGCACGACGAGTGGGAGAGATCCAGGCCCTTTCCTGCAAGGTCCCGTACTTGACTTTCCACGACACGAGGGTAGTGCTCAGGACGCACCCCTCCTTCATGCCCAAGGTACCGTCGGACTTCCATCTCAACGAACCCTTGGTGTTACCTGTGTTCTTCCCGTCGCCTTCGTCGCCGGCTGAGAGGACTTTGCACTCGCTGGATGTAGCTAGAGCGCTGAAGTTCTACGTGGACCGCACAAAGGGTTTTCGGAAGACGTCACAACTCTTTGTGAACTTTGGACCTGTCAATCAGGGGAAGGCTCTCTCGAAGGCTTCCATCTCCAGATGGCTCTCCGGCTGTATCATGTGCTGTCACCGGTTGGCAAACCGACCGCTGCCTGGCCGTCCGAGAGCCCATTCCACCAGAGCGATCACAGCTACCACGGCGTTCCTATCTGGTGTGCCCCTGCTGGACACATGCAAGGCTGCTACGTGGAGGTCGACGCACACCTTCACGAAATTCTACTGCGTCGACCGGGATTCCAGGGAGGAGTCCAGGGTCGGCCAAGCAGTGCTGCGCAACCTGTTCGCCTGAGGTGAGCCTGGTGAGGAGGTAAGATGCTTGATGTTGAGTTGATGTGATGCTTAATGTTGAGCCTTTGCCACCTCCCGTGGTTGTGCATGTGTGTACTGCTATGTATTCTTTATTCATGAGCATGTGAATCCATGCCAGACCCCATGCTGGAGAAGGAACAAGTTACTTACCTGTAACTGTTGTTCTCCAGCATGGGTCTGGCATGGATTCACATGCGAACCCTCCCGCCTACCCCTCTGCGGCTCTTCACTTGGTCATACTGCCACTTCACGTGCTTCCAAATCTGAAGATGGCTGCCAGAGGCGGGGCTTAGGTAGAGGGCAGTCATTGGCTGTGGTCAGTATGACGCAGAGACCAGTGATTGGTTATTACTACGAAAGACAGATCAGAAACGAAACTGATACTGGTTTTTTCTTTACCGAGGATTCCCAGCCTGACGACGGGGAATATTCATGAGCATGTGAATCCATGCCAGACCCATGCTGGAGAACAACAGTTACAGGTAAGTAACTTGTTCCTTTTCCCTTAGCACACATTTCACTCATGGCACTCCTGGCCCATCATGCTTGCACTGGTGGGTGGCAGGTCAGGGGACAACTTTGCTGTGAGCAAAACTGAACGGTTCTCTGGGATTCTGGCACAAATGTGGGCTTTTCCGCCCTCTTAGATTTCCTAAGCCCACAGCACCAAATGTTGCAGCATAATAATCCAAACGTGGGTCAGGACACCCAACAAGGCTTCACCAGTGAATCCTGCCAAAGACAAAATGAACAAAGGTAAAACAGAGTAAATCTCAAGAAGGACCTTTCCAACAAGAAATGGCGAAAAAAGAGGACTGGGGCTATTTTTAGAAAATGGGCACCCATGGGTGTGCTATACTATAGCTGCAAACGCAGCCCCGGTAAAGCACCCAAGGGTGCCCTTTTTGTAAAAATGGCCCAGTCTTCTTTTATTCACTATTTCTTTGTGGAACGGTCCTTCTTGAGATTTACTCTGCGCGCCAAACCAAGTTTGGTCTCTTCATTCATTTTGCCTTTGGCTGGATTCACAAGTGAAGCCCGCCTCTGGCTCCAGGGTGTCTAGCGGGGGCAAGCAGCAAGGGAGGTGCCCGAAACCTGCTGTGCTAAATCTCCTAGGAGACAGGAATGCACTTTTCTATCATCTATCTTCCTCTCTACCTGTGGGGTTCCCCAGGGGTCTAACCTCTCACCCTGGCTCTTCAACCAATACCTGGCAACTCTCGCCCACTGCATTGCCATTTTTTGCTCAAATTTCCAGTCCTTCGCTGATGACACTCAACTCATTTTCCGACACGGCCACCTCCTCTCCTTCTCTCATCTCTGACTGCTTAACTGCCATTCCAAGATTGGTGTGCCGCCAATGATCTTTGTGTGAATGCCAGCAAGACTGAGATCCTCCACATCGGCACACCATCTCCATCCTTCTCCCTCACTCTCTGGCCGGCTTCCCTTGGCCCTCCTCCTACCCCTACCTGCGAGGCTAAGAACCTCAGGGTGATCTTTGACTCTACACTTTGCTTCTCTGCCCATATCTGAGGTCTCTAAAAAGTCAAACTTCCTACTGCACCTCCTCAGAGGTACTCTGCCTTTCCTCTCCTTCCCTCAGAAGCTCACTGTCTCCCAAGCTCTGGTTCTCTCTAGGTTGGACTATTGTAACGGCCTCTTTCTAAATCTACCTGCCTCTACTCTCCGCCCTCTGCAACTTATCCAGAACAGGACTGTGAGACTTGTCATTGGCCTCATGCCCTGGGATTGTATCTCTCCAGGCCTGAAATCTCTCCACTGGCTCCCACTGGATGCAAGGATCAAACTCAAAACCCTCTGCATTGTCCACAAGGCTTTCTGGGGCCTGGGTCCAAAATACCTTTTAGCTATCCCTCCACAAATACCTCCCCTCTCGAGCTCTTCGCTCCTCTACCTCTAACTCCCTCTGGGTCAATCGTTTTTCAAAGAAACGAGCTGGGGGTAGATCTTTCTTCGGCTGGGGCCTCCCTCTGGAACAGCCTCCCTGCCAATCTAAAACTTGAGGAGAACCATCTCTGGTTCCAGAAGAACCAGAAGAACCTCAAGACCTTCCTTTGCTTTTTCCTTCGCTCCCCCTCTCCCCTGCTGATCTGCTCTCTTGGCACTGTACACCTGGCCATCCTCCTGCACTGCCTTCTGGCCACTCCTTGCACTGGGGACTGTACCTGTACCCATACAGCCTCCCACCCCCATTTTTCTTCTTTTTCTGCCCTTCTCAGACTTACCCAGTCTGCTGCCTTAAGCACAGCACTTGCAACTTGCTGGCTGCACTACCACGGTTTATTGCCTCCATTTTCTAATTATTATTTATCTACTTTCCTCTGCTCCGCACTTTCCACTCTTCCCCCTTCCATGCACTTTTTCCCTTTTCCCCTTCCCATGCACTTGGGCGTTCTCAATGTCACTGGGCCTAGTAAGATCGCTGTTGTTGAGTTATGTTCTCTCCTGTTCCCCTCCCTTGCCTAGTCGCGCTCTGAAACACTTGTGGATGAGCGCGATACAAATAAAATATATATATATATATATCTCTATCTTAGGTGATTGGCCGGCTGGCTGTCCGACAAGGACACCCACCCTGCTGGGTGACTGAAAGCTAGGATGGAATGAAAGGGAGCAAGCTGAGCTGCATAAAAGGCAAGGCTTTTTGGCTTGGAAGCCAGAGTTGACCACTGGATGAAGGAATCCGAAGAAGAACTTTAAGAGAATGCCTGCTGGACCATTGGTTTGCCCGGTGAAGCCCTGCTGCTGTGCTGAAACTCCAATTTCATATCGACAGAGGCCCCCTGCAAGGACGACTTCTCCCTTTGAATTGGTCAGACCAATCAACTCCAAAGTAAGCCACCTGGACATCCTCTTAGAGCTGGTCGAGTTTGCACTGCTGTCGCTGCTGGAACCAGATTACCAGGGAGAGGAACGCCAGTTCATGTGCATTGCTTTTAAGCTGGCCAAGAGCTCCAGGAAGGCCCTCCGGACTCCCAGGAAGCAGGACTGACCGAGCCTAAACCCCCTCAACAGAGTGCAGGATCCCAGATACTAGGAAAGCCCATCTCGACAGCCAGTAACCGCAGTGTTGCTATTTGCGGATGACCCGAGGAGCTGAAACACCGACGTGACACTTGTTTGAAGATTGCTGGTTGCAAGCAGTGACCGTCCCATTGCAGTGCAGGAGTCCCCAGAAGTCCTCCCTCTTGTCCCCACGACTGAGGCCCAGGAACAGTGAGATCTGCAGAGCTGCATAGGAACTGAAGTCATCTGCTGCACTTTTCTTCAACCAAAAAGTACTGTAAATTCTAAGAGAACTTACCTCTTGTTGTGTAGCCACTTGTCCTTGTTGGAGGCTTGCTTGGTTGCATGTGTAGAGTTGCTTGCAGCTGCTTTACCTCACAAGCCTAATCAGCATGTGGCCCTACTTTGATTTCTTCTTTACTACCAAGACTTTTTAAACATTGGAAAAGACTTTCTACTTGCCTGCAAGAAGTTCTTCAGCTCACCTTGACTTTTGCTAAATTAACATTGGCTGGCCTGGCTCCCTGTATGATTCTGATCTGTTCTGCTTATGTGTGTTGCCTTCCTTCCAGGAAAGGGTTAACCAACTTTGCATTGGGGGTTGTTTTGAAAGTACTTTCCTACTTAAGAATAACTTTGTGAATACTTGTTTTATTCTGAACTCTTCTGTTTAACACTACTCCCAAGAATATTCTAAATGCAACAGTGATATATAAATGCAACAGCACCCTAGCTATTCAAGTCACCTGAGGGTGTAAGTAGTCCCTGTGTGTCATCCCAAGTGGGTATTGCTGATTTAGAAAACGAAGAGTGTGTATTTTTTGGAGTGTATTTGTGTGTTGCTTTATATTGCTCCATTCTGAAAAACGCTTATTCTAACTGACTGATACATTTGTATTTGTTTTATTTATATAGCGCAGACCAGGCCCAAGGGCAACCAGGCGCATATCTTAGAAGAGCGTTACAGGCATGACATAGTTACAGTGGTTACAATAAATTGTGAACAAAATATACAATTGACGTTACCATTCAGAGCAACGAGCAGAAATGTACAATTGACATTACAGTTCTGAACAACAGCAGATCAGTAGTGGAGGAGCAAAGCATAACGGGGACACAGTGGTCCACCCATGATCAGAAGAACTGTTAGTGAGATGAGGCTAGCCAGAGCTTGGCTTTGTGGTCGAAAAGGTTGAATGAGGGTAGGGTTCTGATAGAGAGAGGTACGGTGTTCCAGAGCTTGGCCGCCAGGACAGGGAAGCTGCCCCCCCCCCCCCGCAGATTGGAGCTTGAATCTAGGGATCGCAAGGACTTGGGATTGTGCAGATCTGATTACTCGCGATGGGATATGTTGTGTAAATCGTGAGGCAAGGTACGTTGGGGCCTGATGGTTTACACATTTGTATGTGAGGGCCAGTACAATTGTTTAATTAAGAAACCTCGTGTGTAAGGGTTTATGTGAATACTTGTCACTGTGAATCTCTAACTCCCCTAGAGCTCACATTGACCCCTTTTGAGGTGAGCCTGGCTGCTCAACACGCTACCAACCTGTGTAGTACAGACCTATACCAAAGGTTGGGTTCCTATTGCCCGGAGGTCATGGTTGTTGTAGTGCACCCAAAGCGTACTGCATACAATCTTGCTTAACAGATCTAATCTCTCAGTGCAGTTCAGTTTTGCTTTCTTTCACCTCCCAGATTGAAAACGTGCCTTACTCCTGTGTGTACCCTCTTTTTCTGATCTCCCGATACATTCATCCTAGATAAGGTCCCCTCCAGGTATACAGGAAAACCCCGGACCGAGTATTTAGTTTTCTCTTCTAGAGGAGTTGAGTTAAATTGCATCATCGTTGTGGTGTTAAAATGACTCATTGTTTTAATGGTCCATCTCGGTCTATTACCTCTAGTATTGACTACCAGCTTACTCAAACTTTCATCTTGGGCTACCCTCGAAGAAGTCAATTTCAACGGTACGCTCAGTTGCGCATGGTCACTAAATTTGGTGAACCCAACTTCGTGACCCTGTACTTTAAAGAACAGATTTGTTGACATAAATACATCTATTTCTGAGGCTAAGCCCCTTGCTGCCCACGTGGGAGAGTCCTTATGCAAAAGTGTCAAACCCCAGCTTTCCGCGAAGTTTAGCCATATACCCCCATGAATATTTTTTTTGTTTTGTTTCAGCACTTGTCCAGGATCCTCCGTAAGGTAGTTTATCGTTTGTATGTTAGTGTTGGCGTTTAGATCCCCTGCAAACATTATGTTCCCCACTGCCCTGCCCCGCCCCCTCCACCCCAGCCCCCCGGGTGGATTAGTTACCACTCTTCAATTCTTTGATTCAGCTTCTCAATAACCATTTCCAAGTTAAGATCGGAGGTCCAGTATACATCAATTAGAAGTACATGAGTTGACCCTTTTATCCTCATTTAACTCTAACCCAATCGCTAGGATAATATCCTTGATCCTCCATTTCTTGATTTTCTGTAGGTCTTGCCTCTGTTTAATGGCCAATGCCACCCCTCCCTTTGGCCTCCCCTTCGACTCCTGCCGAGCAAGAATATTGGTAACTTCAAAGCCGTCAAAAATTAGATTAGCCTTAGCCCATGTTTCTTGGAAAAATATTACATCGTATTCTTTTAACTCCGCACATACTTTTACATTGGATGGTAGGTTCCTAAACCCCCTTATGTTCTAATTGAGGAAATTGAGAAGATGTTTTCCTTTAAAGTGGCTAACTTAGTCTTCAGTTGAGCAATAGACTCTTTCAATGTTAATGGCAGCCATCGCCAATTAGGAACCTCACTAAATGGTACTCCTTGGCTCGAAATTCCTTCCTTCCTTATTACACGCCCCCACTTTCCAAATTATTTCCCTCCACCTTGAATCATCCTGAGTGTACACATAATTTTTAAATATTGCAATGTCGTAACCATATTTCAGATGCTTGTGTGATCTGCCTAGATCACATGCTATACATAGGCCGACATCTAGTGGAAGCAGCAGAGTATTACAGTGGTTGTTTTCAAAATTCGAAAAGGGACGTCGACAGAACATGCCAGTAATACTATCCCTAGTGTGGCGTCCGCTGTACCCATGATCCCTCACGCGTCTAGGTCCCTCAGATTGTTTTTTCCCACCATCGTGAGCGGTCGCATATAAGTGGAGTGCATTTTCAGCTTACACCATTGACTTAGAAAAGGTTTAATATTAGTTTATCTTTCTGTCCTTTATCGACGCCGTGCCTCGACGCGACGAAGACTTCAAGAAAGGACAGAACTGACCGACGAACGGAGATCTTGATGGAACCATCCGGCCTCGGAAGGCCTACCGGGCCTAGGCCTTAGAGTAGGGAGAGTGGGGGGTGGTCATAACATGTATTTTTCTCACCCCTTCCCTGGGTCGCCCTGCTGCCTACCCCCAATATGGAACGTACGACATTTAAATTCTGCCTGTCCTGCAATAAAAAAAATATACGTGGGTCGACAAACACAAGGTGTGTAACCTTTGCTTGAATCGGGACCACAACGAGGCTCCTGTCTGGCCTGTAAACTGCTCCGACCCAAGACCCTCAAAGATAGGACGAAACGTTGGGCCCATCACGCCATGCAGGCCGAGGCCGCAATGGACGTCGGAGGAGCATCCAGCGACGGCAGCAACGTCGTCCTCTCGGACGAGGAACCTCTGCGTTCCCCATTGCTAGCCCCCGACCCTAGTAGACAGGCCTGTTGTCCCGTTATGGGGATGACACCCGGCAGGAAAAGGCACCACACTCCTCCACACCAAGCACATACCCTGCGGCAATGTGAGTGTCACACGCCGAGAGCCGATGTCGACGGGCAGATCTTCTGATTCACAGTCCTCTGGGCACCCCGAGAGGCTGCCTCATGACAAGCCCACTAAGACAAAAGACGCCGGACATAAAACTCCCTCTACCGGCCTCACGACGTCGAAGGATGCCGCACATGCCGTTCTCATAGTCGAAACTCGACCCCCATCCCGGGAAAAGCCCAGGGAGTCTGGACTGTCCCGTCCTGTGGAGAAACGGGTTCCTAAGGCCCCTACTATGGTCTCTGTCTCTAAAAAGTCAGCTTCTAAGAGCTCAGATCATAAGGAAAAACATAAATCCAGGGATTCCTCTCATAAAGACTGGAACACAGACAGGCAGGATAAAAGGGACAAGACTAGGGAGGACCCTCCCCCTGCCAGAGCCACCCCACAAGAACCTGATAGTATTCCTACACAGGACATCCCACATCTGCCTGATCCTACCATAGACCATACCTCTACCCCTGCCTCTACTTACCTATGGATTATTCCCAGTTCAGCAACCTGGTCTTCCCAGCATATAGATAGGGTTATGAGGTGTATGTCCTTTTTTGTAAATTCTTACGATGAACATCCCCAGGCTCTGGAAAGCCTAATAAACATGACTCCCACTACCCAGGCGTCAAGCTCTAAGGCTACACCTGTTGGCCTCTCGGTCCCGTTTGGGTACACACCAGTCAGGAAATGGATCTCAACCCCCCAGTGGAACTTTATGATGAACCAGTCCACAAGTTACCACACCTCTCCACTGGACTTTACGACCTAGATGTAGGAGCCAATGAGTACCCAGACGAAGATGCCAATTATGATGAAGACGTTTGGGTTAACCACGTCGGTGGAGGGGACGGCCAGGCTGATACTAAGTCAGTAGTCTTTGCCATGGACTCTCCACTCCTGCAAGATCCTCCCTTAACCGATTCCCCGGTGGACAACCACCCCCTGTTTAATGATATACTTCTCAGGGCAGCTGAACATTTTGGTATGGAGACACAGGAAATCCAGCAAAAAAAAGGATTTTGCAGAAAACGACCTGGGGAGCAAAAAACCGGCAACTCAGTTAATTCCCTTACTCAAGTCGGTACAAAGAAGGATTCAACCTTCTCTAGAAATGCCTAATCAAACTAGGGTGGTAAACCCTAGAATCGAAAAGCTTTTCCTCCCAGCACTTTCAGACCCTTTGTATATAAGGTCAACTTAGTGAAGACTCCTTATTGGTTACCACTACCCGGAAAAGAGCGGGTGCCCCTTTAGCCTCCTCCGGGCAAGGAGAGTAAAAAACTATATACAATGGGGAGATAAATGGCATTTTAGGCAGCTTACCAAGCACAAATTGCTAATAACTCCACCTTGCTAGCAAGCTATGACTGTACTAAGTGGGATGAAGTTACGGCCCTTACAGAATCAGTGCTGGAACCACTCAAATCTAAGCTCTTCCCTTGTGGCTGCTGAAGATGGAACAACGGCAAGCATCCTACTCAAAACAATTTCGACGCAGCAGATAACGCTGGACGCGTTATTGCTGAGGCCACCATCCTGAAACGACATGCCTGGCTTAGGCAGTCTGGATTCAAATTAGAGAAATAGGCTACCCTGCTAAACATGCCTGTTGAGCCTGATGTTTTGTTTGGAAAGGCAGTTGAGGACGCGCTGAAGTCCGCCAAGGACGAAAATGAAACACTCCAGTCCCTTGGCCAACTAACCAGACAGACAAACTAAAGAGGAGGCAATAATTTTTGGCGTTTTTGTGGACAAAACGCACAAAGAGGCACCGGCTATAGTTGGGGAGAATTTTCATTTATGGCGTCCCTTACCTAGTGAGGCCCTCAGCAGCTTTGCTGAATTTCTGGGTTTTATTTTTTCCACCTGGTAAGAGTGTGAGCCTTTTTCCCACTCTTACAGTGTATTATTTGTGTATTGTACTTTTTGGGCTATGGAGTGTCACCAACTCCCTAGGCATCATCTTTTTACTTGTGTGTCACACTGCACTTTTAGTCCATAACACAGGGATGTCTTTTAGGCTTCCCTTGTGAACTCCATTTCTGGGGATGACTACTGTCCCCCAGAAACATGTAAAGTCACCATTTACTTTGCTAGTCCTTTTAAATACAGATCCAGTATTAACCATCTTACAATGTAGTACTGGAGGGGAATATCTTTCCCCTGTCCTTCTGTACCTCAAGGGGCACTTTGTGTCCCCCTTCCCGACTCGACATGGCTGGTGGCAGTGGTAACTATCATTTTTACACGCATTCCCGTATTAGTGTTCTGGCTGTGGTGACCGACGTGAACATAAAACCCGCTACCCCATATCATTTTTATTTTGGGTCCTAGCGTGGTTTGTCGCCATTTCGTGTTGGAAAGGTCTTTGTTGTTGTTTTGCTTTTCGCGCCAAACCAGTTTTGGTTTCCTTGTTCTCCGTCCTTTGGCAGGCCTCTGCGAAGAAGCCCTCCTTTGGCGTCTGGGTGTCTAGGTGGGCTGAATGTGAGGGAGGGGTTTAGTGACCCCCTGCACAGGGTCTCCTTGGAGACAGAAGTCGCACTTTGTGTCGATTGGCTGAGGTGGTTGTCCGGGCCGGACAACTCTCCTGCTGTGTGGTTGACAGCCAGGCTGTGTGAATGGGGGATTTTGGCATAAAAAGCAGGACTCTTGGGCTGGAAGTCAGTCGCCACTGGAACTAAAAGAACCGAAGAGAAGTGGAGAAGAAGATGGCTGCTGCAACTCCTGGATCCCGCTGAAGCCCTGCTGCAGTCCTGAGCTATCTACCCTTCAACGACAGAGAAGATGCATTCCAAAGTAGTCTTCCCTTGAGCTTGGTGGGATCAACCAGCTCACCTTCTACAGCCAGAGAATCCTCTTCTGGGTCAAAATCACTGCATTGAGCTGTAGTGGTCCGGATAGCCATCAGAAGAGTCCTCTCCTGTTTTTAAGGAGCGCACCTTTTTTTCATTGTTGCTTTGCTGCTGCTGGCCTCATCCCTGGGTAGTGCAGATCGCTCCAGACGTCGTCCTTGTCCCCACGACTGAAGCTTCAGGAACCGTGAGTCTGCAGGAACTACCAGGAACAACTACCATAGCACCAGCTTTCTTCATCCGAATAAGGTACTGTCCATTTGGTCGTTCTTTCCGTCCGACATTGAGGAATCAGGGTGAACCCTTTTCCTTTCCGAAGGCTTGTACTTTCTTCCTTCCCTCTTATAACTTTTGCCTCCCTTTGACAATATCCAGTACTCCTGGCAACGTCGTTAATCTTGAGCTGTTCTCACCGTGTGATCCTCAACAACAGAGCCCCTGCTCCATTTGACACTGGCGCAGGCCTATTGACTTTTATCTGCCTCTTAGAACACATCCTCTGATTCTATTACCTTGACAAAAGTATTGCCTATGATTTTTATCCATAATTCCCTTGGTTTTTTTCTATGTGCTAAGTGTGGTTGACTACGGTTACATTTCTTCACGCGGGTACGCTTCTCTGTCGTAAGACCGAACTGTCATTACTGTCAAAAAGTGATCGCGTATTAACCCACGGTAACGTCTTTGTTTCGAAACGCCTGTCTGTCAAATCCTAATGTACTTACCTTGAATTGACCTAAAAAGAGGAATTGGTTGTGTGTGGTATATATACAGTGTGGTTTTATTTAATAGAAGTGAAGTGTGTTGTGAACAGATGGTTTAAAAATAAATGTACTTATATTTTTTTAACCAGAAACCTTAAGTTAGTGCTTGCTTGAGTCACAGCAATTATAGTCCTTTGTGTAATCCCTACTACTGCTCATTTCATCTTGAGATAAGTCTGGCTGCTCAGCCATCGCTACCATTTTACTGTGTAGTACAGGCTTGTACCAAAGGTGAAATTGTACTATCACTTGTAGTCTTAATTGTCTGTAGTGTTCCCTAAGGGTACTGCAGATGATTCTGCCTAACAATAGTCAAAGCCAGGGTTCCTCGTATAACAGCCAACAGGCTTCCCAGGGCTATCCCAGATGCCAGCGCCGAGGTCGCGGAAAAGGGAGAGGTTCTCCCACCAGAGGTGGAGGAACATCCTCCAAGCAATGACGCTCCGCTACTGGTCCCCTCCCATGCCTCCCCAGTCGGGGGACGAATCTCACTTCACCCACGCATGGGAGGGGATAACATCAGTAACATCAGACAAGTGTGAGTTATATACGGTAGCGGGAGGTTACTGCATAGAACTCCAGGGAATCCCATCAAACCTCCCCCCGCGACAGAAAAGACCGTCAAGGGAGGAACCACTCAACTTGGTGGAGGAAGTCGGAGCTCTGCTCCTCAAGGATGCCATCGAAATCATGACATACAACCAGGTAAACAAGGGTTTTTATTCAACATACTTCCTTGTTCCAAAGAAAGATCTAACCATGCGCCCGGTATTAGACCTGCGCCCTGCATACAATTTTGTCAAGCCTCAAAAATTCCACATGACAACGCTATAAGAAGAAATTCCTCTGCTAAAACGGGGGGATTACATGGCAACATTGGGCATGAAAGATGCTTAATTTCATATTTCAATGTTCCCAGCGCACAGAAGATTTTTGCAATTCAAAATAGCAGACCAGCACTACCAGTTCAAAGTGCTGCCCTTCGGGATAGCCTCGGCTCCAAGGGTATTCACCAAGGTACTGGAAGGGGTGGCGGCGGCGGCGGCGCACATTTGCAGGGAAGCAATCCCAGTGTACACCTACATGGACGACTGGCAGATCACTGGAGAATCCTACCATCTTTGCAAAATAAATGTGCAAAGTACCATCAACTTTCTTTTCCAATTGGGCTTTTCAATAAATGACAAAAAGTAAAGTATAGTACCAAACACGTCAAAACAGTTCCTAGGAGCTGTTTTATATACAAAGACGGGCTTAGCCTTCCCATCCATGGAAAGAGTACAAAGCATGCTTCGGCAACTACCCCAGTATCAAGCCGGTCTCCAGATAAGCATATGCAAAGCTATGTGTCTGCTAGACATGATGGCATTGTGCATTTACCTGGTCCCCCACTCGCGCCTGCGCATGTGACCAATGCAGGAATGGTTGGCGAAATAATGGTCTCAGGCAAGTTGTCAGTGGGACGATCTAGTGGTTGTTTCGCCTACAATGGTTCAAAACCTACGCTGGTGGTCAAGGGAAAATCTGCTCAAGGGGAAACCCTTCCACGAACCGAAGTGCTAGCGGTCGTCACAATAGACGCGTCACTTTCCGGGTTGGGGGGGGGGCACTACCTTCAGCACACGGCCTGTGTTCACAAGTTACTGCACAGAACCACATCAACCTACTCGAGTTATTGCCGATCTTCCAAGCACTGCAAGCTTTCGAGACCCACCTAACAAACCATTTGGTACAAGTCCTGACAGACATCACCGCCACAATGTTCTATGTTGTCAAACCGGGAGGTACACACTCTCCAAATCTGTCCAAACTGGCTCAGAGAATATGGAGGTGGGCACTCAAATGAGGGATGTCCCTATCCTCTCAACATGTTGCAGGGGTACTCCACACTCTATCGGACTCTCTCAGCAGAGATCCTCTGCCAGAAGAACAAGAGTGGAAACTACACACGGACGAGGTAGACCACATCTTCTCTCTATGGGGCTACCCCTCTCTAGACTTGTTCGCAACAAAAGAAAACAAGCTATGCCAGACTTCACATCCAGGTTGCCCCAACCAGACTCCAAAGGGAACGCCCTATGGATGAGCTGGTCAGGGAAATTTGCTTACGCTTCTCCCCCCCCCGACTCCATTAATCAGCAGAATAGTGAACAAGTTACACAGGGATCAGATGACACTCATCCTAGTTGCTCCTATGTGGGCGAGACAACCGTGGTATCCACATCTGCGCAAGCTGGCGATGTGCGATCCCATCAAGCTCCAGTAACAGGTCAACTTGTTGACTCAACATGAGGTGACGATTCACCCACAACCTCACTCTTTGAACTTGGCAGCATGGCTCCTGAAGTCCTAGAGTTCGGACACCTCAATCTTCCACAGTGGTGTATGGATATCCTAAAGGAAGCACAGAAACCAAACACCCGACACTGCTATTCCCTCAAGTGGAAGAGATTTGTCATTTGGTGGCAATCTAAACAGATCAACCCAATAGTGTACTCCATCACACATTCTAACAGACATGCTCCACTTGTTGGATTCAGGGTTGGTCTTTACTTCTTTAAGAGTCCACCTAGCAGCTTTATCAGCCTACACCACCTCTCAAGGTAAAGTTTTGTGGTGGAAAGTGCCAGTCAATAAAGCAGTCATGATGGGAGTGAAAAGACTACACTCTCCAATCTCTAATCCCTGCCAGGCTGGGATCGCAATGTAGTGCTAGCAAAACTCATGGGCCCTCCCTTCAAGCCACGTTTAAACACATTACCTATAAAACTGCCTTTTTAGTGGATATTACTTCCATAAGAAGAGTCGGCGAACTCCAAACCTTGTCAGTGCAGGACCCTTTCTTTATCATCCATAAAGACAAATTGGTTTGAAGGACTCGCCCTAGGTTCTCCCCTAAATTAATTTCCAAGTTCTATGTAAACCAATCAATCGAGCTTCTGGCCTTCTTTCAGAAGCCAACTAGCTCAGCTGAGGTCAAACTTCACACACTTTCTGTGAGGTGGGCGGTTCTCTACTACGTAGATAAAACCAAACCGCTTAGGAAGACTGATCAACTATTCATCTCCATGTCTACAGGCAGACAAGGAGAGTGCGTTTCCAAGAGAGCCATCTCCAAATGGATAGTCAAATGTATACAATTATGCTATTCATTATCAAACAAGACACTGCCTTCTACACCAATGCATTTGTGTATTCACTTTGATTATTTTTTTCTTTTACTGATCGAGGGAGTACTACCCCCCCCATATTCTCATAATCCTCCTTTCCATTCCTCCCCACCCTTCTGTTCCTCTTCCCCTGTTAATTACTGCTCACTCCTGTCATCTCTAGCAATGTTGCAGTGGAATTTAAGGGAAGAGGCTTTTGAGATTTTCAGTTCCGAGGCCTTGATCATTCTGGTCCCCCCCACCCCATTTTTTAGCATTTTTGGATGCCACTATTCTAAGTGGCTCCCCCCACTTCTCCAGCATTGGATCTTTCATGGATTCACATGCTGTGAATATTCCCCGCCAGGCTGGGAACCTCGGTCATTTTAACTTGGCGTTTTCCCATGGAAAACGTTGACACTTCAGTGTCCTATCAACGTCCTTTTTGGGTGCTTTAGCCACCACCAATAGGACGTAGGGTATAAATAGCCCCGCCACCGCAGCTTCCCTTCCGATTTCAACCGTCTCCAGGGTGTTGGGATCACCTCGTGCTCGTTGTGGTTTCTGCACGTGCTTCTGCTATTGGTTTTGCGATGTCTTCTGAATGAAGTCCCTGTTGCGGCCCTGTGCGACTTGCGGGCTGAAGGTGTATGAGGGGGACGGGCATATGGACTGCCTCTATTGCCTTTACCCCATCACTCGGCCGATTCTTGCGAGATCTGTAAAGGGTTTTTGCAGAAGACTCTTAAGGGCCACAATCGGCGGTTGGTGTGTTGGCTGAATGAGGGTACCTACCCTGCCTCGGAGGTGGGGTCGGTTTGTAGCCTGGCCTCTGAAAGGCCTGTTCAAGTGGCGGATCATCGCTGGGTGCAATCGGCTGAGCCCCTGGCTAAGAAGTCTCGGCCTGCCCCTGGGGTGGAGGTTGAGAAGAGTGGTCGCTCCTCATCGAGTAAACACCTGTCGAAGGGGCGTCTTTGTCCAAGCATGGTTGGTCAGAACAGTCACGAGGGTCTGGAGGTAAGCCCAAGAAATCGTCGTCGCAGGTGAAGGCAAAGACTGACTCGTCGTCAAAACAATCCTCTTCAGGGGACCATCGCAGGTCGTCCTCTACCAGGGAGTTGTCTAAACACTGGTCCAGTGGGGCCAGGCAGGCGGGATCACCTGGAAAATCTACACCGCAGGTTGCGGTTCCGTTGTCTATGGTTTCTCTGCCAGCGCTGATGTCGTCAATGGTTGTGTCATCGGCTCCGGCTTGCTGCCGACAAGTGAGGCGTGGCAGTCTTCTGCTTTTGACTCGCTTCTGCCTGACACTCTTCTACATCAAGAGACTGCTGCTTTGTCAGTGTCATCGGAGGTGGAGGACGAACGATAGCCGGTGTTTGGTCTGTTGGCCCTGGGCCTGCAGTGTGTTGGTCCATCGATGTGTGTGCGTGCTGGTCTGTCCAGTTACCTGCTGGTGAGTCCGCAGGTGATGTTGTCGCTCCAGGTCCTGTCCACGCTGCAATCCTTGTTGGGCCAGCTGGAATCCAGGTTGCCTCCTCTGAATGTGGCTCTGATGGGGCCTATCGTCGACGCTGCAGGTGTTCCTCTGCGTTCGACGGCTGCGGCCGAGTTGCCGGCGCCTCTGCCGGTGAGTGAAGATCGTCCACGTTCCCATCCTGAAGAGGGTGAGCTGCTGGACTCTGAGTCGGACAGTGTGCCTAGTGAGACCGTGTCTGCTGGCTCTTCGTCGCCGTCGAGAGTTAAGAGCTTTGCAGAGTGGGCACTCTTTTCGCCCCTTTCATCCCTTGCGTGGGGCAGTGCCTGGTTTACTTCCTCCAGAGACCGGGGGTACGGTCGGTCTGGTTACTCCTCCCAGGTGTATAGGAGGTCGACGCAGATGAGTCGGGACTTTCAGGCCTCCAGGAAAAGAGGTGGGCAGGCCTCTTCCTCCAAGGGGAGACAAGCTAAGCCACAGTAATGACTCATCAGGGAACCCTGCGGGGGACAGGGTAGCACTGCACGTGGATGAGTGGTGCAAGATCACGTCAGACCGTTGGGTGTTGGACACGGTGCGTCTGGGCCACTCACAAAGTGTTCCCCGGTTCCCATTCCTCCAGTGTACGCCGTGAAACCTCATCTTCACATCCTATGGCAGGAGGTTGTACTTATGCTACAGAAAGGGGCTATAGAATTGGTTCCGGTGGCCGAGAAAGGCCAAGGGGTTTATTCCCGTTACTTTGTGGTGAAGAAACTCAACGGCAAGTGGCGACCCATTCTGGATCTTCGGGCGTTGAACAAGACTCTTCAACGCCTGAATTCAAGATGCTCACGCTTCAGGAAGTCATTCGGTCTGTACAGCCGGGCGAGTTTCTGGCCTTGTTGGATCTACAGGACGCATATTTCTACATTCCCATGCATCGACAGCACCGCAAATTTCTGCGGATTGTCGTAGGAGAAGATCATTAACAGTTGCAAGTGCTCCCGTTCGGGTTAAAGTCGTCTCCCAGGATGTTTACAAAATGTTTGGCTGCGGTGTGGCTCCGACGAGAAGGTAATCGCGTCTACCCATACCTGTACGACTGGCTGGTATGTGGTTTGTCGCCAGGGGAGGAGCAGGAACGTCTCGGCACAGGAAATTCTCGTCGCTACCATGCAGCTATTGCAATGGCTAGAAGTCCTTTCTATCGCCTTCCAAGGACTTGGTGTTTCTGGGGGCAGAGTTTCATATTCAGCTAGGTCTTGTGAAGCCCTCGGGCGAGAGGGTTCTGAAGCTGCAGCAAACAGCGGCAGAATGGAAGATGGTACAAGGGTGTTGGTCCGGACCTACATGTCACTGCTGGGGGCCATGGCGTCCTGCATTCCGCTGGTGAAAATCTGTCGTCTCTTCATGAGGCCGGTGCAGGAGTTCCTCGCCGACCTATGGGCTCAGAGTCACGGATCGTGGTCCGACAAGGTTATCGGCGGTCTGGTGGAAGCTCTTCGATGGTGGCAGTGCTAGGACAATCTGGTTCAGGGCATACTGTTGCTGGAACCGGGTAACCAGGGTTCCACTTTACAATTTTCACAGATGCCTCTCAGACAGGATGGGGGGCGCATCTCGAGGGCTCGCAGGTCCCATGGCCTGTGGTCTCCGGTGGAGTCGTGGTTCCACATCAATGTGCTCGTGTTGAGAGCGGTGCAATGGGCCCTGAAATCGTTTCTCCCGCGCATACGCAGTTTGGTGGTGAGGGTGTTAACGGACAATACCACCACAATGTTTTATCTCAGGAAACAGGGGGGCATGCATTGCAGGGTGCTGTCGAATGAAGCACAAGAACTTTGGCATTGGGCTCTGTTGCACAACATTGGCATTGTGGCGTTTCATCTGCTTGGAGTGTTGAATGTGCAGGCAGATGCACTCAGCAGGGAGGTAGGACAGTTCCACGAATGGCAGCTGAAGGAGCAACAGGTGTCCATGATCTTCCAGAAATGGGGCTGTCCTCTGTTGGATCTATTCGCAACGAGGGAGAACAAACAGTGCACAGAGTTTGCCAGCAGGTGGGCTCACCCCGAGTCTCTAGGGGATGCGTTCTCGTTCCCAGGGACAGACCGGTTCGCTTATGCATCTCCCCCGTTTCTGCTCATTTGACGGACGCTCCAGTGGATTCCGAGATACCCATGCCATGCGATTCTGGTGGCTCCGTTCTGGGCCAATCAGCCATGGTTCTCGGATCTCCTTCATCTGCCCGTCACGGAGCCGATTCGGTTAGAAGTGACGCCGGACCTTCTGTCTCAGGACAAGGGCACGGTCTGGCACCACGATCCGGGATCTCTCAGCCTGACGTCTTGGCTCCTGACTTCTCAGAGTTTGGCATGCTAAAGCTTTCTGGTGACTGTCGGCGCATTTTGGAGGCGGCAAGAGCTCCGTCCACGAATGCCTCCTATGTGTGTAAATGGAAAAGGTTTTGTGTAAGGGCCAGCCTGAGGTGGACCTTTTGAACATTTCATAGGAGCAAGTTCTGCCCTACTTGTTGCAGTTGGCGGAAAAGGGTCTGGCGTTCTCCTCCATTAAGTTACACTTGGCAGCAATTTCTAGATTTTCTCGGAAGAGGCATGCAGCGCCTCGGTTTAGTGATAGTCTCATCAAGCATTTCTTGAAGGGGTTGTTTTGGACTTTTCCTCCAGTCAAGAGGTTTCCGCTGGTGTGGAGACTTAATGTGGTGCAGCCAGGTCTGATGAGACTGCCGTCTGAACCAATGTCGTCAAAGCCTTTGCAGTTTTTGTCTTGGAAGGTGGCTTTTCTGGTGACCATTACTTTGGCCAGAAGGATATCTGAGTTGCAAGCTTTGGCTGTGGACCCTCCATACTTGAGGTTCTTCAAGGACAAGGTGGTGTTGGCTACTAATCCGCACTTTATCCCAAAAGTGCCAACCACATTTCATAAACTCTCTTCCATTGTGTTGCCCTCATTCTTTGCTTCAGCCTCCACACCTGCAGAGCAGGCTTTGTATTTGCCGGATGTCAACAGGGCTTTTAATTTTTATTTGAATCGTACTCAAGAGTTCAGACTTTCAAAACAGCTGTTTGTGGTTTATGGACCGTCCGTCAAGGGACGGGCAATCTCCAAGAAGGCACTTTCTCGTTGGGTGTCATCTGCCATCTAATTCTGCCACTCTAAAGCTGGGAAGCCTTTGGAGAAGAATCCGAGGGCACACTCGACGAGTTCTACGGCCTCGCCAGCGCCATTATGGTCCGAGATTCCGCTGGTGGACATTTGCCAGGTGGTCTCCTGGGCGGTGCTGCATACCTTTTACTCGACGTGGGTTTCTTTGTCTCATGTATGTGATTCTGTTCCTATATTGGTTTGCATTTACACTCCGCTGTGCATGATGGGTACTGCTCTGTAATCTATTCACAGCATGTGAATCCATGAAAGATCCAATGCTGGAGAAGGGAGTAATTTCTTACCTGTAACTCCATTTCTCCAGCGTTGGTATCTTTCATGGACTCACATACACCTGTCGGCCGCCCCTGCATGCAATCCTGGTTCGGGTTGACTCTACTTTGGAGGTTAAAATCTGAAGGGAAGCTGTGGGGGCGGGGCTATTTATACCCTATGTCCTATTGGTGGTGGCTAAAGCACCCAAAAAGGACGTTGATAGGACACTGAAGTGTCAACGTTTTCCATGGAAAAACACTACGTTAAAATGACCGAGGTTCCCAGCCTGACCACAGGGAATATTCACAGCATGTGAATCCATGAAAGAGATCAACGCTGCAGAAATGGACTTGCAGGTAAGAAACTACTCCCTTCCATCCCTAGCAGCCCCTCTCCTCGTTTATCTGACTGTACAACAATTACGTCCCCACCTCACTGCTATTCTCGTCCTGTAATTTTACATCTGTATCAGTCCCTGTTCCTTCCATGTTCATCCTAACTGGGGCCTGTGTACTGTTTTCTTCCAATCCCACCCCACTTAAATTTCTACTCGGGTCTCTTTTCGAGAGACTGCTAATAATCTCTTAAGTAATTGGAATGCTGACTTAATTCATTCTTTACCCATGTTTTCATTTCCAAGAGTGGCTCTAATATCTTCTGATCTTCATTCCAGTTTGTATGGCCTGTTGACTCCATGCATTCCATGTCTGCCATCCCCATCTCTTTCGGTTGTTCAGTCATGGCCAACAATGTCATTTCCCTCCCCCCTCGCAAAAATAGGCAGTGTATTCAAGAACGAGTAATCGTGGGCTCAGCTTCCCTCCACCCTGTCTGCCTGTATGTCCCTTTCCTCCCCCCCCCCCTGCATTCTTCTTCATACAATGATCGAGAGTGACCCGGCACCCCTCCTTCATGGGTGCCCCCACCCACTTCCATGTCGTTTGATACTTCTGGCATTGTCCACACATTTTGAGTGGCCGCACCCTCCTCACTCTCTCTCCTCCAACTCTGATTCGGTTTCTGCAGACAGTGGGAGAGGCAAGGCTTACGCTCTTGGTAGCATGTTCCTCCTATTAGTAAAAACCAGAGGGGCAGCCAGGATTTGTTTGCGGCTGCTCATGGTTTTTTTCTTAGTTTCAATGGAATGCGCTATATATACCCTTATTTGGATCCTGTGACCGAAGCCCCACTTATACTCAACAGTATCACGCACTGCCAAGTTCGTTGGTATATTTGATGAAATTAGGTTAGCAATCTTTGCAATACGGTCAACCTCAGTAACTTTTTTTTTTGCGATCATCAAAACAGGCAGAAATTCAAGCCTTAACAAGTAATTTCATGCTTATTGAGCCTCTCATAGTATCAGAACTTAGTCCCAGCACACAAACGAATAACCTCACCCTGCTCCCAGCGAAACGGCATACTCTGACCGTACTCCTGATAAGCGTGGCCCCAGAGTTAAATAACCCGCCATGTGGGCATGGTCTAACATGCTTGTATCACTTGCTGTAATGAATAGAATAATGAAACCATATTTAGTTCACTTTTCATTCACAGTTCAAGTCATTAGTATATGTCCGTGTGTCTCCAAGCACACACTCACCCAGATAATGTTCGTTTATTCGTTTCAAAACTGCTTCTTTCTTCTAGTATTACGCCACTCTGTGGGACGTCAAAGGGAGATAGCGAGGTGCCGCAAAACAGTGTAATCTGAGCGTACTCCTGATGCACACGAAGTACAGTCTCAGAATTTCATCTGTCCCAATCCATCGAGCCGCCAGTATTCTACCCGCCTCCAAGGAGGAGGAGAGCTTTCATAGGCTGGACCCTAAGAGGGATCTGAGCTTTCATGTGGCGAGGATGGCAGAATTCAGTAAGCAGGACCAGCTGTTTGTAGCTTTCTTGATGTTTCGAAAGGGTTTGGCAGTCACCAAGCAAACCATACGGAGGTGGATCACACTGTGCATTGCGGAATGCTACCTCATTGCAGGGAAGGAGTTACCTTGGACATCAGGGTACACTCCACAAGGGGGGGGGGTGGCTGTCTCATCAGCTCTGTAGATGAGGGTGTAATTGGTCCTCACTGCATAACTTTACTAAACACTACTGCCTTGCTGTGGCCTGTGGAGCCGACGCTCACTTTGGGAGCGTGGTTTTGCAAAATGTCCTCGTATTCGTATAGGTGCTTTCATCCCGCCACCATCACATGTACTGCTTGGTGGAGTCTATCTGATGAAGAATCTGCGGGAGAAAGGCAATCCATTGAAGGAGATATTACTTACCAGAATGTTCTTTCTATGGATTCTTCTCCCACAGGTTCCTTATCCCCCTCCCATCCAACCCCACTATGAAAGTACCTTCCGCCTGGGCAAGGCGTCCTTCTCTAATGGGAGAAAGAGGAAGACTCTATATTTAAGGGCTATTATAGACCTTAATGGTGTGTCCTGCATTATTTTTTGCAATCCCGTTTCTCACAAAAAGAAATATCCTGGTCAGATTTTTCTTTTTTTTTTTCATTAGTTGACTGTTTAGTCTTAGTTTGATCTTCCTCCGCAGCAGCTGTGCCTAGGGGTGTGAGGTGTTTAGAGGGGCGTAGTGACATACTGTATGTACAATGACCGGCATCACGGCCGCAAACAACGACGGTGGCATCAACGAAAGACAAATCGACAACCGGGTCAAGGTGCACTTCTTACGCCCCCTGTCAGTTTTCCGAGCAGCTGACACTGGAATGGATATCTGATGAAGAATCTGCAGGAGAACAATCCATAGAAAGAAAATTAAGATAAGTGTTTGCTCCTTTTTTAGCCTCTTTGGACCTTCATATAGGCACTGTTAAAGGTTATTTGGCTGCTTTAGACTTGTTTAAGAGGTCACAGAATATTACTACTTTTTAAGATCCCTGTGATCCTGCTTTGGACCTGAATGTTGTGCTTACCTTTTTGATAACGTCTTTGTTTGAGCCAATGTATTCTTCTAACCTTTAAGACGGCCTTCCTGGTTCCCATCACGTTAGTAAGGAGTGTGTGCAAGCTACAGGCTCACTCCTGCAAATTGCCAGTTCTAATGGATTCTTACCTGTCACGGATTCTTCATCTATGATATCAATATCTCAATGCACCTGTTCTCTAGAAACTTGCCCGCCACCAAGGTGGCTCTGCATCTGGTTCATTCGAGGCACCCATGCGCCACAGGCTGGCAATGACATAGGGGCCAGTGTAAGTAGCGCCGCCACTCCACAGCACCTCGGTTCCTTTTTTCCATGCGCTCTTGTTTGCTTATTGGGAATGTGCTCGTCAAGCTATTCCAAGTGATTAGCCGTTACGACTCCATCGAAGGCCTCCGGTTTCAAGCCATGCGCGGACTGCAATAGACGGATGTCTCTCCAATTCGCACTGCATTGCTTGTACTGTCTGCGCGGGTCCACGACAGCCAGGAATGTGGGTCATGCCAGTCGATGCACCCAAAGGCCCTTAGGCAGCAGATTTGTTCCCCTTTAGCCACAGGGAGAAGTGCCTGTGGTCTTGGTCGCTTTGTTTCAAAGCTTTAGCGCTCCACGTGAGTCTTTTCACCGGCACTGTTCCTCAAAGAATGAGCCACTGCTTTAAGGGTTCTCTGGCGCAGTCCACGCAGGTACCTTTACAAACGCCATCCTCCACAAAGGAGGAATGGGATTCGCCTGAAGATGTTTGACAACTTCGCCAAAGGCTTTTTTATCTCCGGAGGCTATGCGTCCCACTGCATCTCGGCGACCGACAGGGTACCCTCGGGCGACTACTCTTGCACGCCTATGGGCTCAAACATGGTCCAAACCGAGAGAGCAAGACCGCTCAGAGCCGGCAGGACTCTGCAGGAATACATCCCACTTCCCAGAGACGCTTTTTATGTAAAACATGCGACATTTATTACCAGGAAGCTGACCAGATCCCATTGGGTTTTGAACCCATGGTTGTAGGGAAGAGCTGGATTCCCCCAAGGAGTTCTATGGCAGTGGCAACATGCTGGCCTGCAAGGCGCCAGCGGTCTGGACACTTACCAGGAGTTGAACATTCTGCTAGCAATACCAGGTAAACATCAAGCTGCTTTTCAGTGCCTGATGGCAAAGGTGACAGATTATCTGGGTCACTGAGTGCTGTCCAGGTCCAGAGTGCAGTACGAACTTTAACATTCTGGGCGATGCTCCAAAGAAGGAAACACTGCTGTCCTTTAAGTTTAGTTTAGTTTATTATTTGTAGGGCGCGCCAGGCCCTGGAGCATCAGGGCGCACAAGACAAGAATATGCTCAGCTTTGTTACAGGTACAATTACATAAACATAATGCATTCTGCCATAAATAAAATATATACAGGTACATGTGCATGGTCATAATGCAGTATACAATAAGCAGGAATGAGCAGGGCTGGAGCAAGGTCGAGACAGGAGGTGATCAAGGTACAGGAATATTCACAATGTGGGGGTGATATACAGTGGAATAGGTACAGTAATATACAATGGAGTAAAATACAGAAAGTGGTATCAGAACTGGGGCATGCAGGTGGAAAGCTAGTAGGGACAGTCAGGTCAAGCAGGTCGGATTAGTTAGATGTCATTAGCTCTCAGCCACTTGGTCAAATTCTGCCTAAATTTCGCAAAGGGCTGGGGTTCTCTTATGTCATGTGGTAGGGAGTTCCAAAGCTGTGCTGCTTTGACTGCGAAGCTATGTCCTCCAATAGTGGCACGTTTAAAGCGAGGGACATAGAGGCAATTTGCATTGACCATTCTTGTTGGTCTAAGTGAAGTTCTTAAGTGTAGCCTGTCCATGAGGTAGGGTGGTGCCATGTTATTGAGGCACTTGTGAGTAAGGGAGGCAATTTTAAGTTGGATTTTGTCCTGAGTGGATAGCCATTTATATTCTCTTCTTATAGAGGAGATATGCTCTTTCCTGTTGATCTTAAGCGCGGCTCTCAAGGCATTATTCTGTAGGACCTGGATTTTTTGGATAGTCTGTTTGTTAGCCCCAATATAAAGACCATTACAGTAGTCCAGTTTGGACAGAATAAGGGCTCTGGCAAGCGTGATGCAGCTGTCTGTAGAGAGGAATTGCTTGCTGGCTCTAATGAGTTTGCAAGTATATGCTGTGGAAGAGGCTAGGGAGTTGACTTGTTTGCCAAAGTTTAAGGTGGCGTCAAGGTAAAAGCCTAGGGTCTTGACTTCCTTTGCTACTTTGATATTGTTCCCATCGATAATGAAGCTGGCATAGTCAGTGTTGAGTTTAGTTATGTATGTCGGGGTGCCTAGGATTATGAGCTCAGTTTTGTCGTCGTTCAGGCATAAGCCGTGTGTGGTCATCCATGCCTGAACGATGCTGTAAATTTTATTCACTAAAGCCAGATCCACGATGTAATCTCCTGAAAGCGGAAGGAGGATCTGGGTATCGTCTGCATAGTTGGTGTAGGCGATACCCAGATGATCCATTTCGTCAAAGAGCGGCTTTGTGAAAATGTTAGAGGGTTGGTGATACACAAGATCCCTGGGGTACACCGCACGTTATAGGGATCGGGTCAGCTGAGGCTGATGGAGAGAAGGCTCTCATGGTACGGTTATTCAGGAAGGATTTGATCCATAATATGGCCTCTTTAGAGAAGTGAGCAGCAGAGTCTAGGTGGCTGCATAAGACTGTATGGTCGACTAAATCGAACGCTGCTGAGAGGTCTACCAAGTTGGTGGTGGTGGATGCCCAAGTGTTAGAAGTGTAAGAGAAACCTGCCTCTGTTTGCGTTGGGCAGTCTAGCTCTGCGAAACCATCTGTAAAGACCGGGGGCAGTTATCTGTACTCCTGCCCTCTAAATGCCAGAGTAGAAGCACAGAGCTATGGACGAGCAACCAAGGCTCAAGTTCTCAGGAGGTGATGCAAGCTGGTTCTTAAGTACAGTATAGTCCCCAAGCCCCCACAGAGGAATGTCCACACACTGTTATGTGCTAACACAGTTCTTTATATAAAGATAAGGTTCAAGATATATACATCAATTAATAATACACTTTGAACTCTGGCAATTCTAATCTGGCAAGTATAAACAATGTCTATGTGATACCACACTTAGCTATTGACTCCTTTAAAATGCATCAACTGCTGACAGTTATAATGGCATACAGATTATATAACAATGTGTAGCAACATGGATCATAGGAAAGTATGGTTAAACAATGGCAGAATGCTGATTTCCTCCTCCTCCCCCCCCCTCCCCTGCCTAGAAGTAGTTCTGAGAATGGATTCTCCACCCCTAACCCCCCGCCTGGGCAACGTGTAATAGAGTATTAACAAGCCCAATCCATTAATGTTTAAAGAGTCTTGTTTCCTGGTTAATATGTCAATATACCTGAGTTAGAAGAGTTTCTTGGGTTCGTCGACGGGTACTTTGAAAAAGTGGACTCCCTTTAACACAGGAGCCACAGGGCGTTGCGATTCCTTGAGGAAAGATGAACACTTGCATCGAGACTGCAGTTTCAAACTTCGCTGTGCTCTTCGGCGATCTATCATGGAAGTCCTGTGAAGATGAGGCGTGTGGTCCACCTTGGTGCATAGAGTTTGGTGCCCCAATGAAGACTCAGTGATGAACATAGGCCCAGCAGCGGGCGTCAGGATAGCTTTGGCAATCGGGACTCGACCACGGGCTGGATTTCGGATCTTCACTTGTCAGCATCTTTGTGGACTTCGGAGGAGAGGGGGCCCACCAGCAGACTCTTATCCATTGTCGACGACCTCGACTTTCTCCGGCGGGACAAAACGGTCGACAATGATGGCAGGGGAACCCTCTGTTCAATGTTCTTAGGCAAGGTGGAGAGTTGCTGCTCCGGTTGCTGAGCAGCACGGCGTCAAGCTGTCCCCGCTTCGGGACAACACGACTCGACTGGCTTCCAGTGGTTACGGAAATCCTCCAAACCCCGGTAGATGGTAATGAACTTTGAGGGCCTCGATGTCCGGGTGCTGTACTTCAAGATTCTTGGTGGACCCCATTTCCGGTCGACAGCCTTTCGGGACTGGCTTCCAGGGTGCCTCGATGAAGGTCAGTTTCTGCAAGATGGTACCTCATAGCTTGGGAAGAGGTCTCCTAGCCAGGTCCTCTCTTGGATTAGTCCTTGACGGACCCAGCAGCTTTTAGATTTGGTCAAAGGAAAGCAGCAGCAATTCTTCACTTAGCTGGGCTTGAAGGGTAAGCAACTTAGTTTCATCTTCAGCTTCTGAACAAATTGGGAGGTGAGAGGTCCCCAGATATACACATCTGAGCTTGGCTCAGCCACTGGTCTCTGGGTCATACTGACCCCAGCCAATGACTGCCCTCTCCCTAAGCCCCGCCTCTGGCAGCCATCCTCAGATTTTTACCGCACGCTCAAGTGTTGGGAGTCCTCGCGTTTAGCTCTCAAGCTTTTGCTGTGTTTTTGCGCTTTTTTCAAAGAGAAGTTCTCATTATTTCAGTCAAATAGAGCCTCAAGCTACACCGTCTCTACATCCGATTAACGGGGATCCATGTTGGATTTTTCTATGCCCCTCAAGGGTGAAGATTTCGTCGAGTTACGCTTCTTGAAGGAGTCCAGGAGTTTCTGCGGCCTACCCGAACATGGCCCAGGAGAAAGGAAGCTCGACGCCCGGAAAGCTGTTCAGGGTTTGCCCTGGATGCCAGCTGCAGAATGTGTTCACGGAGGACGAGCACTCGAAATGTCTCTACTGCCTTCATGAGGACAAAACACATGTGGAAGGACTGTGCATTTTGCAGGAACATGTCGGAACGGACCATCAAGGACCGACACCTTCGTCTCTCCAACTGGCTGGAAGGAAAGAGCCCGTTAGGTAAGAAGTAGTCCGAGCGGTCTTGTGAGGGCGCCCCGGCGATGGGGGCCCCAACAGAAGGCAAAGCTCCACGGGCACCGGGAGCGCCGAATGGTCAGTCTCCTCGGCTGCCAGGCAGGGCACATCCTCTCCAGCGCCATCAACCACGAGCCAACGCTCTGGCTCAGGGAAGAGGAAGGCCTAGAACCCGGCGACGCTTCTGGAGAGGCCCCGGTCGAGCTTGAAGGATCCAGCCGAGGGGGAGTGAGGTGGTGACCCTCCCCCCAAGGTGAAGGCCATAGGCCCACAGAAGGTGGTAAAGGCCTTGATTCACCCGGCCAAGGCCTCTATCGAGGAAGTCGCGGTGGCCCTGGCACAGCCTGTGGAGGCTAGACCAGTGGAGGCAACCTCGGGGCCCAGAGTCTCCCTGCCTCCGCGGAGGGAAGCCTCTTTCAGACCCATCAAAAAGACCCCTGTGAAGACCCCGGTGGAAAAAGAGGGGGGGGGGCGGTGGCCATTGTGGACACGGACACAGCGTCCGAGGAGGAGCTGGTAGAAGTCTTAGAGGGCCCTGATGGAAGGGATCCCGACGAAGAGGACGATGAGAGCGACGGCGGCACCGGCGAGGGTCCTAGTCACCAGTCGCTCCCGGAGCCGCAGGACAACTTGGTGGCCATTTTGTTGGCAATACAATCCGTTTGTTCAGAGATGAGGACGAGATTGCCCTTACCACAGACGGTGGAACCGAAACCAGGCTCGACGGAGGAGCCAGGCCCGGCGGGAAGCCCCCCAAACAAGAGAAGACTGATCCATCCAGCTCCGCCTTTTCAGCCCTCGCGGCCTACTCAACCTTTGCCCACGTCCCCCGTCCCTGGGGATGACACGGGAACGGACACGGTCATGACGGGTACCGGCGGTGACAACAGGACGGAGCTCCCATCGCCCCCAGCCCGGGCCCCCCCACCCGACGAGATCGGATCTTTCCATGCAATGATCACCAGGGCATCCAAGCTTTTCCAGCTCTGCCCCGAAGAGAAGGAAAGTTTCCTTTACCAACAGCGCAAAGCCAAGAGGAAAACCGTCCTTGCCGTGCCTCTGCTGGATGACATCTTGGACGAGGGTCTCACCCTTCTCAAGAACCCGTCTACGACGCCTGCCAAGAGGTATCGGTACGAGAAGTAGTACCGGGTCCCCGATGCAGCCCCTTTGTGCCTTAGGGCACAACCGACCCCTGACTCAGTCGTCTCAGCGGCAGCCAAGAAGAAAGCGGGGGGTGGGCATCGGCCTCAACGTCAACTTCCCCGCCGGACGGCAAAGGAAAGAAGCTGGACGCAATGGGACGACAAGTTATCTCGTCGGCGGCAACAATGATTAAGGCGGCCAACGCCTTCGCGATCATGGCCCGCTACGACAGTGAATTATAGGTGCAAGATCGCCCCCCTGTTGGACTTCCTACCCGACGACAAGAGGGCCGAGGCCCTGGAGATCTTGCAAGAAGGCGAAGTGGCGTCGGACCACGCCATAACTGTGGCAACGGACATTGCCGACACCGGTCTCCGCCAGCTAGGCAACAGCGTTTGCCTTAGACGACTAGGGTGGCTCAAGGCGCCGGATTTCCGCCAAGACGTACAAGCCAAGGTTTTGGACATGCCGTTCGACGGGAACAATCTGTTTGGGAAAACAGTGGATGAGTCCCTCCAAGCCATCAAGGCAGACACGGAGACAGCTAAGGCCCTAGGCGTTCTCCGGCAACGAAGGCCGTCCTTTCGGAGCACCGAAGGCAAACAGGGTGCCTCCAAGGGATTCGGCGGTGGTTTCTCTACGTACCCCCAAGCGGCCCACTCCTCGTCGCAGGAAGCCTATAGAGGACGAGACAAGATGGCTGGACCCCGCCGTCGTCGCCAGGGAGGCCAAGGCGCCAAGGCGTCCTCCAAGCAAGATTGAACCGACCGTGGTGTCGGGCCCCCACCGAAGCACCCTGGTGGGAGGCCGGCTGGCAAAGTTAGTCAGCGTGTGGGAGTCCATCTCCACCGACCGTTGGGTGCTGGACACCCTGGCCCAGGGGCACACCCTTGAATTTCTAAAAAAATTGCCCCCGCATTCCACCCGTGGTCAGGAAGGAAATTCACGTCTTTCAACTGCTATTGGAGGTAAGGGCGATGCTCAAAAAAGGTTCCATCGAGCTCGTCCGAAGAGGCTCCGGGGCTCGAGTATACTCAAGGTACTTCCTCGTGAAAAAGCAGACAGGAGGATGGCGACCCATCCTGGGCCTGCGACGACTGAACAAGTACATCAAGGCACAGAAGTTCTGGATGGTCACCCTCCAGCACGTGCTGGGACAGCTGGAGGAGGGCGATTTCCTGTCGTCGTTGGATTTGGAGGATGCATACTTTCACATTCCCATTCTAAAAGGACACCGCAAGTTCCTCAGGTTCGTGGTCCAAGGGCGACACTACCAGTTCAAGGCCCTCCCGTTCGGACTGAAATCGGCACCCACGGTTTTCACCAAGTGCCTCGCTCCAGTGGCGGCGCGGCTGCGCCTACAGGGGATCCACGTCTACCCCTACCTGGACGATTGGCTCATCCGCGCAAGGACAAGGGAGCTCGCCGTGGAACACACAGCGAAGACCGTCCAGCTACTCACGGACCTGGGGTTCTCCAACTTCCCCAAATCCCACCTGGTCCCCTCGCAAGTCGCACTGTTTCTGGGAGCCACGCTCAACACAGTGGCGCGTCTGGCCTCACCGTCGGAGGAAAGGACAAAGGCCATCCTAGGCAAGGTGCAGCATCTGCTGGCCACGGACGTGGCCAAGGTGAGGCCCATCAAGTCCCTCCTCGGGATGATGTCCTCTTGCATATATCTCGTGCGCCTGTGCAGGCTTCGGATGCGCCCTCTACAGGAGTTCCTCGACGCCCGCTGGATACAAGCAACAGGCAGCTTCGAAGACAGGATCCCTCTCAACGAGACCTTCCGTCGAGCGATCCGGTGGTGGGGCACCCGCGCTCATCTGGCGGCAGGAACAGATTTTCAGACCCCCGCCCACCAGGTGACGGTGACGACGGATGCCTCCCTGGAGGGGGTGGGGAGTGCACACCGGAGATCTTCACGCGAGAGACCTTTGGCTCCCGGAGGAGAAGCTGCTCCACATCAACATCCTGGAGCTCCGGGCAGTGTTCTGGGCCCTCAGGTCCTTTCTCCCGTCCCTCAAGTGCAAGGTAGTGAGGATCTTCACCAACAACACCACCATGATGTTTTACATCCAGAAGCAGGGCGGAATCAGGTCCCCAGCCCTATCCAAGGAAGCCCAGGATCTGTGGCATTGGGCCGTTGCTCAAGGGATGTTTCTGGTGCCGTTTCATCTGGCAGGGATAAACACCATCACCAACTCACTCAGCAGAGAGCTGCGCTCGTGCCACGAGTGGGAACTACGCCAGGACCAAGTGGACCGACTCTTTCAGCGATGGAGCAAACCCCAGATCAACCTGTTCGCGACGAACTCCAAGTGCCAGAGGTTCGCCAGCGGGTTTCCCCAACCGAGGAGCATGGGCGATGCTTTCTCGTTCCCCTGGGACGGCCTGTTCCTATATGCATTCCCTCTGTTGCTGTTGCTGCTCCGACTCATCAACCAGCTCAAGAAGTCCCGATGCGGAATGATCCTCGTCGCACCGGCGTGGCCGAGACAGATCTGGTTCCCGGACCTTCTGGCTTGTCAGCGTCCCCACCAGTCAAGCTGTCGACGGATGCAGATCTTCTCTCCAGAAAAGGAGGCGCCATTCTTCATCCCGACCCAAAGTCGCTGAACTTGCAGGCCTGGCTCCTGCAGCACTAGAGTTTGGAGGGTACGATATCCCGGCCGACTGCAGAGAGGTTCTTGCGAAGGCCAGGGCGTCCTCAACTCTGAAGTGCTACCGACATAAGTGGAAGAGGTTCTCTATCTGGTGGCGGGCACAGAAGATTAACCCTCTGCGGATTACGGCCCCTCAAGTATTGCCATACCTACTGTCGCTAGCCAAAGCTGGACTATCTCACGCTTCAATCAAGATACACCTGGCAGCGATTTCCCGATACACCAGGACTGCAGGGTGGTCATCCCTGTGGTCTCATCGTCTGGTTAAGGAATTTATGAAAGGACTGTTTGGATCATTCCCGCTGGTGAAGGCACCAGCCCCAGCATGGGAGCTCAACGTGGTGCTGACCAGGCTCATGGGTCCGCCATTCGAGCCGTTGCATTCGGCCCCGTTGAAGTTTCTGTCGTGGAAAACAGCGTTCCTGGTGGCCATCACCTCTGCACGATGCGTGGGAGAGAGCCAGGCGCTATCCTGCAAGCCTCCATACCTGACCTATCACGATACGAGGGTAGTTCTGAGGACGCACCCCCTCCTTCATACCCAAGGTGCCGTCGGACTTTCATCTCAACGAGCCCTTGGTGTCACCAGTGTTTTTCCCGTTGCTTTCGTCGCCGGCCGAGAGGACTTTGCACTCGCTGGAAGTTCTACGTGGACCGAACAAAATGTTTTCGGAGGACATCACAGCTGTTTGTGAACTTTGGACCTGTGAACCAAGGGAAGGCTCTCTCGAAAGCTTCCATTTCCAGATGGCTCTGCAGCTGCATCATTCACTGTCATCGGGTGGCAAACCGACCGTTGCCCGGCCGTCCGAGAGCCCATTCGACCAGAGCTATCGCTGCTACCACAGCGTTCTTGTCTGGTGTGCCCCTGCTGGACATCTGCAGGGCTGCTACGTGGAGGTTGACGCACACTTGCACAAGATTCTACTGCGTCGACCGGGATTCCAGGGAGGAGTCCGGGGTCGGCCAAGCAGTGCTGCGCAACCTGTTCTCTTAAGGTGAGCCTGGTGAGGAGGTAAGAAATGCTTAATGTTGAGTTTTGATGTAATGCTGAATGTTGAGCCTTTGCCACCTCCCGTGGTTGTGCATGTGTGTACTGCTATGTATTCTTTATTCATGAGCATGTGAATCTATGCCAGACCCCATGCTGGAGAAGGAACAATTTACTTACCTGTAACTGTTGTTCTCCAGCGTGGGTCTGGCATGGATTCACATGCGAACCCTCCCTCCTACCCCTCTGCGGCTCTTCACTTGCTCATACTGCCACTTTACCTGCTACCAAATCTGAGGATGGCTGCCAGAGGAGGGGCTTAGGGAGAGGGCAGTCATTGGCTGGGGGCAGTATGACCCAGAGACCAGTGATTGGTTACTACTGAGAAAGACAGATCAGAAACGAAACTGATACTGATTTTTTTCTTTACCGAGGATTCCCAGCCTGATGACGGGGGAATATTCATGAGCATGTGAATCCATGCCAGACCCACGCTGGAGAACAACAGTTATAGGTAAGTAACTTGTCCCATCCCCTACTTCTGGTAGGTACACCATCTCCTGTGCTAATGTCATGTTTGCACCAAGGTGTAAAACCAGGACTCTGTGAGAATAAGGGGGAAAATTGCCTCCGCAAACTTTTCACCTCTGCTGAGGGGCCACTTGGACACGCTCAATGGAGCTGTCTGAAGGACTGCCCTGGAACAGGTCAGGGAGAGGTTCCGACTGCTCTTCCTCAACATCTGAAGCCAGCAGCAGTGCACTGATTTCAACACTTGGTATGAAAGCCTTCAGTCTATTCACATGGAACACTTTTGGAGCCTGACCAGCCCTTCCAAGGTCCACTAAATAGTTGACCTCACCCAGTGACTCCACCACTGTCTAAGGACCTGACCAATTGTCCTGTAAAGCTCGAGGCCTTATAGGATTCATGATCGGGACTTGCTGACCAGGTGTAAAATTGATGAGGGAAGCCTTCTGGTCATACCAATGTTTCACCAGTGCTTGCCCTGCCTTCAGTTTCTCACTAGCCAGACCCATCAGGAGTACCATCCTTTTTCTGAGTCCTAGCACATAGTCTACTACATTGGTAGTAACGGGGGGAGTGGGCATCTCCCATCCCTCCTTAACTAGGGCCAAGGGTCCCCTTACAGGGTGACCAAACAGATGTTTGAAGGGGCTGAAGCCAACACCCTCCTGTGGTACATCTCTCTAGGCAAACAGTAAGCATGGTAACCGAAGATCCAATTTTCTTCTTTAGTGTTCTTCCAGAGCCCCAATCATGCTTTTTAAGGTCCTGTTAAACCTTTCAACCAGACCCAATTGGTTTGTGGGTGGTATGCGGATGAAAACGTATAGGTGACAACACATTCCTTCCACATGCCCTGCATGTACTTGGACATAAAGTTGCTGCCCCTCTCAGGCACACATTCTTTAGGGAAGCCAACCCTAGTAAATATGCCAAGTAAAGCTTTTGCAACTGGCTTGGCAGTCACCGTCTTCAATGGGATGGCCTCAGGATACCCGGTGGCATGGTCGACCAGCACCAGGATAAACCTATTGCATGATGATGTTTGAGGGTCATGGAGAGCAACAATGTTGATCCCTACCCTCTCAAATGGTACCCCCACAACTGGGCTTGCTACCAGTGGAGCTTGGATTGTTAAGCCACTCTTACCAGATAACTGGGAGGTGGAACAACTCCTGCAGTGACTTTCTACTTGCACCCCCATCTTGGGCCAGTAGAAATGAATGGTTAACCTTGCTTGGTTCTCTTGATACCGAGTTGACCAGCAAGGGGCACTTAATGCGCCAGCTGCTGGAGGAAGGGTCTTACAGCAAGGGGAACCACCAACCTCCTATGGTCTCCTTCTGTAGACTTTGTAGACTCACTGTAGAGGAGCCCACCTTCCCAATAAATCCTAGGAGGTTCACCCTCAAGCTGGGAGCTGGCCTGTCTCCTTGGGCCTTCCAGAGATGGGCACTGACGTTGGCCCTTACTGAATTCTTCCCGGTCAGGACCACCTTCTGCTAACAAGTCTTTTAGTTCAGGATGGTCAGTGGGATCAAATACTTTAGGTAACACCTATATCTCGTCAGGCACTTGGGTGTCATATGTGACCGATTCTTTAAAAAAAAAAAACTTGACTGGCTTGGTTGAAGGCTATTGGCAGATTTCCAGTAAGGAGATGCACCGCACCCCTCATCTTTGCAGGACGTTTTCGACCGATCGTTAACGAGTGTTAGGAAGAATTCTCAGAAATGTGTGAATTCTCCAGCATGGGGTCTGGCATGGATTCACATGCTCATGAATATTCCCCGTCGTCAGGCTGGGAATCCTCGGTAAAGAAAAAACCAGTATCAGTTTCGTTTCTGATCTGTCTTTCGTAGTAATATCCAATCACTGGTCTCTGCGTCATACTGACCACAGCCAATGACTGCCCTCTACCTAAGCACCGCCTCTGGCAGCCATCTTCAGATTTTTACCGCACGTTCATGTGTTGGGATCCTCGTGCTATTGCTCTCGAGCGTTAGTGCTATTTTTTCACGTTTTTTCTCAAAAAACTTCGTTTTTCGGTCAAAAGAGCCTCAAGCTCCACCGACTCTCCATCCGATCAACGGGGACCCGTGTCGGATTCGTCTGCGCCCCTCAAGGGTGAAGATTTCGTCGAGCTACGCTTTTGGAGGACTCCAGAAGTTTCTCAGGCCCGGACATGTCCCAGGAGAAGGGATGCTCAACGCCCGGAAAGCTGTTCAGGGTCTGCCCTGGATGCCAGCTGCAGAACGTCTTTAAGGAGGACGAACACTCCTTTTGTCTCTACTGCTTACATGAGGACAAGACGCACGTGGAGAAGGACTGTGCGTTTTGCGGCAACATGTCGGAGCGGACCATGAAGGACCGCCATCAACGTCTCGCCAACTGGCTGGAAGGTAAGAGCCCGTCAGGCGAGAAGAAGAAGAAATCCGAGCGGTCTTCTAAGACCTTTGAGGACGCCCCGGCGACGGGGGTCCAACACAAGGCAAAGCACCGCGAGTCCGCTGGCACCGGGAGCGCCGAACGGTCGGGCTCTACGGGCGCCAGGCAGGGCGCACCCTCCCCGGCACCATCAACCACGAGCCAATGCTCTGGGTCGGGTAAGAGGAAGGCCGAGCACCCGGCGAAGCTCCTGGAGAGGCCCCGGTCGAGCTCGAAGGCCCCATCGGAGGGGGAGCGAGGCAGTGTCCCCCCCCCCCCTCAAGGATAAGGCGGTGAGCGCACCTAAGGTGGTGAAGGCCTTAATCCATCCGGCAAAGCCCTCTATCGAAACTGTCGCGGCGGCCCTGGCTCAGCCTGTGGGGGCTACACCAGTGGTGGCGACCTCGGGGCTCAGAGTCTCCCTGCCACCTCGGAGGGAGTCCTCTTTTGTGCCCATCGATAGGGCCCCCGTGAAATCCCCCGTGGGGAAGAAAAAGGGGGGGCAGGGCGTCGTCGTAGATTCGGCCTCAACCTCGGAGGAGGAGCTGGTCGAAGTCTTAAGCCACGGCCTCGGCGTGGAAGAAGACCGGCCCGTCGGGATGGATCCCGACGCAGGCGACGACGACATCATCGAGGGTACCGACGGGGCCCCTGATCGCCCGTCGGATTCCCCTCTGCCAGCGCCGCGAGACAGCTCGGCGGCCATTTTGTTGGCTATACAGTCCTTATGCTCAGAGATAAGGACGAGACTACCGTTGCCGACGGAACCTCTCCCGTCGGGGGACCCAGAACCGGGACCTTCTGGTGTTCCCCCTACCAAGAAAAGAAGGATCCTCCCTCCGCCTCCTTTTCAGCCGTCGCGCCCCTCCAGCCCGTCCACCCGAGGGGATGATACGGGGACTGACACGGCAGCGACGGGTACGGACGACGAGGTATACGACGAGGATGTACCGTCGTCGCCTCCCACCAGGGCTTCTCCGCCCGACGAGATTGGATCGTTCCACTCCATGATCACCAGGGCATCCGAGCTTTTCCAACTCTGCCCTGAGGAGAAGAAGAAGGAAGGTTTCCTTTATCAGCGGCGCGAGGCCAAGAGGAAGACGGTCCTCTCAGTGCCTCTATTGGACGACATTTGGGATGAGTGCCTCACCCTCCTCAAGAACCCTTCCACGACGCCAGCTAGAAGGGATCGGTACGAGAAGAAGTACCGGGTCCCGGACACGGCCCCCCTGTGCCTCCGGGCGCAGCCTACCCCTGACTCCGTCGTCTCCGCGGCGGCCAGGAAAAAAGCGGGGGGGGGTGCGGCCTCCACATCGACTTCCCCACCGGACGGCGAGGGAAAGAAATTGGACGCTATGGGATGCAGAGTCATCTCGTCTGCGGCGACGACGATTAAAGCGGCCAACGCCTTGGCTATCGTGGCCCGCTACGACAGGGAGCTCTGGTACAAACTGGCTCCCCTACTGGACTTCTTGCCGGACGACAAGAGGGCAGAGGCCCTGGAGATCCTGCAGGAAGGTGAGGTGGCTTCGGACCACGCCATTACCGTTGCGATGGACATCGCCGACACCGGGTTCCGCCAGTTGGGCAACAGCGTTTGCCTTAGGCGGCGTGGATGGCTCAAGGCTACGGACTTCCGTCAAGACGTTCAGACCAGAGTCCTGGACATGCCCTTCGATGGGAACAACCTGTTTGGGAAAACAGTGGACGATTCCCTTCAGGCCATTAAAGCGGACACCGAGACGGCCCGGGCCCTTGGAGTTCTCCAACAACGACGGACGCCCTTTCGGAGCAGCGGAGGCAAGGGCGCCTCCAAAGGTTCAGGCGGCGGTTTCTCCACCTACCGTCAAGCGGCCCGCTCGTCGGCTCAGGAGGCCTACAGAGGACGAGGCATGTCTGGCGGACCCCGCCGTCGTCGCCAAGGAGGTCAAGGCGGCAAAGCCTCGTCGAAGCAGGATTGAACCGACCGTGGGGTCGGGCCCCCACCGAAGCACCCCGGTGGGAGGCCGGCTGGCGAGATTCGTCAGCGTGTGGGAGTCCATCTCCACCGACCGTTGGGTGCTGGACGCCTTGGCCCGGGGCCACGCGCTCGAATTTCAAAGAAGGTGTCCGCGCGTCCCCCCCGTGGCCAGGAAAGAACTTCACGTCCCTCAACTTCTCCTGGAGGTAAAGGCGATGCTGAGGAAGGGCGCCATCGAACTCGTCCCAAAGAGACTTCGGGGCTCCGGAGTTTACTCGAGATACTTCCTCGTGAAGAAGAAGACGGGGGGATGGCGCCCCATCCTGGACCTGCGACGTCTGAACAAGTTCATCAAGGCGCAAAAGTTCCGGATGGTCACCCTCCAGCACGTCCTGGGTCAGCTGGAGGAAGGAGACTTCCTGTCGTCGTTGGATTTGGAGGATGCCTACTTACATATTCCCATCCTAAAGGGGCACCGAAAATTCCTCAGGTTTGTGGTCCAAGGGCGTCACTACCAGTTCAAAGCCCTCCCCTTCGGACTACGGTCGGCCCCCAGGGTATTCACCAAGTGCCTTGCACCGGTGGCGGCGCAGCTGCGCCGCGAGGGGATCCACGTCTACCCCTACCTGGACGACTGGCTCATCCGAGCCAAGTCGAGGGAGCTCGCCCTGGATCACACGGCAAGGACCGTCCGACTTCTCACACGAAGCTCGACACAGTGTCTCTTCTGGCCTCCCCGTCGGAGGAAAGGACCAGGTCCATCCTGGGCAAGGTACAGCGGATGTTGGTTTCCGACGTGGCCAAGGTGAGGTCCATCAAGTCCCTCCTCGGAATGATGTCTTCCTGCATCTACCTCATTCCCATGTGCAGGCTCCGGATGCGCCCGTTGCAGGAGTTCCTGGACGCGCGCTGGATCCAAACGACGGGCAGCTTCGAGGAGAGGATCACACTCGACCAGAGTTTCCGCCGAGCGGTCCGGTGGTGGGGCAACCGCACGCATCTGACGGCGGGCATGGACTTCCAGACCCCAGATCACCAGGAGACAGTGACCACCGATGCCTCCCTGGAAGGGCGGGGAGCGCACACCGAAAATCTGCATGCGAGAGGCCTTTGGCTCCCGACAGAGAAGTCCCTCCATATCAACGTCCTGGAGCTCCGTGCAGTGTTCTGGGCCCTCAGGTCCTTCCTTCCGTCCCTCAAGGGCAAGGTGGTGAGGATCTTCACCGACAACACCACCACCATGTTTTACATCAGGAAACAGGGCGGAACCAGGTCCCCAGCGCTGTCCAAGGAGGCGCAGGACCTGTGGCATTGGGCCGTCGCCCAAAGGATGTTTCTGGTGCCGTTTCATCTGGCAGGGATAAAAAACACCATCGCCGACTCACTCAGCAGGGAGCTGCGCTCGTGCCACGAGTGGGAACTACGGCAGGATCTAGTGGATCGCCTCTTCCGACGGTGGGGCACACCCCAGATCGACCTGTTCGCGACGGCGACGAACTCCAAGTGCCGGAGGTTCGCCAGCAGGTTTCCCCAGGCGAGGAGCATGGGCGATGCCTTCTCGTTCCCCTGGGAGGGCCTGTTCCTCTACGCGTTCCCTCCTTTGCCACTGCTAATCCGGCTCGTCAACCAGCTCAAGAGGTCACGGTGCAGGATGATCCTCGTCGCACCTGCGTGGCCGAGGCAGATATGGTTCCCGGACCTTCTGGACTTGTCAGCGTCCCCGCCCATCAAGCTGCCGGTGGACGCGGATCTTCTCTCCAGGGAAGGAGGCGCCATCCTCCACCACGACCCGAAATCGCTGAACTTGCAGGCCTGGCTCCTGCAGCGCTAGAGTTTGGAGGATACGACATACCGGCCGACTGCAGAGAGGTTCTTGCAAAGGCCAGGGCGTCCTCGACTCTTAAATGCTACGGACACAAATGGAAGAGGTTCTCTGTCTGGTGCCACGCACAGAAGATTAACCCTCTGCGGATTACGGCTCCCCAGGTACTGCCGTACCTGCTGACGCTGGCCAAAGCTGGACTGGCACACGCGTCCATCAAGATTCATCTTGCTGCGATCTCCCGATACACCAGAACCACGGGCCGGACGTCCTTGTGGTCTCATCGTCTGGTGAAGGAGTTCATGAAGGGACTGTTCAGATCGTTCCCGCCGGTGAAGGCTCCGGCCCCGGCGTGGGAGCTCAACGTGGTGCTGACCAAGCTCATGGGACCTCCGTTCGAGCCTCTGCACTCGGCCCCGTTGAAGTTTCTGTCGTGGAAAACAGCGTTTCTTGTGGCCATCACCTCCGCACGACGGGTGGGAGAGATCCAGGCCCTTTCATGCAAGGCCCCGTACTTGACTTTTCACGACACGAGGGTAGTGCTCAGGACGCACCCCTCCTTCATGCCCAAGGTACCGTCGGACTTCCATCTCAACGAACCCTTGGTGTTACCTGTGTTCTTCCCGTCGCCTTCGTCGCCGGCTGAGAGGACTTTGCACTCGCTGGATGTGGCTAGAGCGCTGAAGTTCTACGTGGACCGCACAAAGTGTTTTCGGAAGACGTCACAACTCTTTGTGAACTTTGGACCTGTCAATCAGGGGAAGGCTCTATCGAAGGCTTCCATTTCCAGATGGCTCTCCGGCTGTATCATGTACTGTCATCGGTTGGCAAACCGACCGCTGCCTGGCCGTCCGAGAGCCCATTCCACCAGAGCGATCGCAGCTACCACGGCGTTCCTTTCTGGTGTGCCCCTGCTGGACATATGCAGGGCTGCTACGTGTTGGTCGACGCACACCTTCACGAAATTCTACTGCGTCGATCGGGATTCCAGAGAGGAGTCCAGGGTCGGCCAAGCAGTGCTGCGCAACCTGTTCGCCTGAGGTGAGCCTGGTGAGGTGGTAAGATGCTTAATGTTGAGTTGGATGTACTGCTTAATGTTGAGCCTTTGCCACCTCCCGTGGTTGTGCATGTGTGTACTGCTATGTATACTTTATTCATGAGCATGTGAATCCATGCCAGACCCCATGCTGGAGAAGGAACAAGTTACTTACCTGTAGCTGTTGTTCTCCAGCATGGGTCTGGCATGGATTCACATGCGAACCCTCCCGCCTACCCCTCTGCGGCTCTTCACTTGGTCATACTGCCACTTCACGTGCTTCCAAATCTGAAGATGGCTGCCAGAGGCGGTGCTTAGGTAGAGGGCAGTCATTGGCTGTGGTCAGTATGACGCAGAGACCAGTGATTGGATATTACTACGAAAGACAGATCAGAAACGAAACTGATACTGGTTTTTTCTTTACCGAGGATTCCCAGCCTGACGACGGGGAATATTCATGAGCATGTGAATCCATGCCAGACCCATGCTGGAGAACAACAGCTACAGGTAAGTAACTTGTTCCTTCTCTCCACCTTAGAGACCCCCAGCAACTTTGCTGGATTTTGAGGACTTGATTTTTTTTAACCTGAAGAGAGTATGACCCTTTTTACCACTCATGTATTTTAATGTGATTTTGTACACTATTTCTTTTGTGGTGGAGTCTGACAAACTCCATAGGCGGCATCTTTTGCATTGTGTCGCACAGCACCTTCAGTGCAGTGACACAGGGAAGTCTTTCAGAATTCCCAAAGGTTTAACTACCTTTTCTGGGATAAACTACTGTTTCCCAGAGCAGTAAAGTGAAATTGACTTTACTTACCATTGTAACTTTCTAGACCCAGCACACACTATCTTACAATAGGGTGCTGGAGGGGGTTACCTAGTATCCCATATGTCTAGCTTCTAATGTAAAAAATTGTATGTTACCCTTTTCTCTCTGAATGGCTGGTGGCAGTGGTTTTGTTTGAACTACCATGGTGTGCTTTTACCGTGGGCTGCGTTCGCAGCTACAGTAAAGCACACATGAGCCATCTTTGTCAAAATGGCCCCTGGTCGTCTTTTTTCGCCATTTCTTTGTGGAAAGGTCCTTCTTGAGATTTACACTGCGCGCCAAACCAGGTTTGGTCTTTGTTCATTTTGCCTTTGGTGGGATTCACAAGTGAAGCCCGCCTCTGGCTCCTGAGTTTCTGGGGTAGGCAGGAAGTGAGGGAGGTGCCCGAAACTTCCTTTGCTTAGTCTCCTAGGAGACCCAAATGCACTCTGTGTTCATTGGCCGGCTGACTGTCGGGCAAGGACATTCACCCTGCTGGGTGACTGACAGCTAGGCTGGAATGAATGGGAGAGAACTGAATAAAAGGTGGGTCTTTTGGCTTGGAAGGCAGAGTCGTCCACAGGACGAAGGAACCGAAGAACTTGAAGAAAACGCCTGCTGCAACTCCTGGATCGTTGTTTTGCCTTGTGAAGCTTTGCTGCAGTGCCGAAACACCAAGTTCGCATCAACAGGGAAGCACCTGCAAGTTCGACTTCTCCTCTTTGAGTTGGTGGGGACCAATTAACTCCCAAGTAAGACACCTGGACATCCATCTCGGAGCTGGTTGAATTTCCAGAGTTGCTGCTGGAAACCGTATAGCCAGGGAGAGGAAAACCAGATTGTGTTGCTTTTAAGCTGGCCTAGAGCTACAGGAAGATCGTCTGGACTCCCAAGAAGCAGGACTGATTGAGCCTGAGCCCCCTCAACAGAGTGCAGGACCCCAGAAGCAAGGAAAGTCTATCTCAACAGCCAGGAACAGCATTGTTGCTATTTGCAGTAGACGCCAGTAGCTGAAACACTGTACAGCCACTGAAAGTGAAGTTTGCCGGTTGCGAGTTTTGACCGTCCCAGTGCATTGCAGGAGTCCCCCGACGTCTTCCCTCTTTTCCCCACGGCTGAGGCCCAGGAACAGTGAGATCTGAAGAGCAGCACAGGAACAGACGTTATCAGCTGCATCTTTTCTTCATTTCTAAGGTACTGTAAAAAGTGTAAGAGAACTTGCCTCTTACTGTAGAGTGCTTGAAACTTCTACAACTCACAATTCTAATCAGCTTGTGGCCCTACATTTGATTCTTCTTTTCATCAAAAACTCCTCAGAACTTGTGCAAAGACTTTTCCGTTTACTTACCAGAAGTGCTTCATCCTATACAATACTTTTGCCCATTGACTTTGGCTTAGCCTATTGAATTGTATGACTCTTCTTGGAGGATCCAAAAGTATTTGCCTGTTTAAGAATGTGATCTCTTGTTGTTCTAATAACCGTTTGCCAACTTCTAAGAGTATTCTAAATGCCAACAGTAAGATATTAATGTCCCCAGCACCCTAGTTATTGAAGTCACCTGTGGGTGTAGGTTCTGTGGGCCATCCCAAAAGGGTCTTTACTGATTTAGCAACTGAGTGTACAGTATTGAAGTGTATTTGTGTGTTACTATTATATTGCTCCCTTCTGAAGAAGGCTTAGTCTAACTGACAAATTAATATTTGTTTATGCAAGAAGCCTTGGGTGTAAGAGTTTATTTGAATACCTGTAACTGTAAATCCCTGTGTAACTCCACTATAGCACACATTGACCCCTCTTGAGATGAGCCTGGCTGCTCAACACGCTACCAAAACTGTGTCGTGCAAGCTTATACCAAAGGTTGGGTTTCCTATACCTGTGGTCACAGTTGTGTGTAGTGGTCCCAGAGGGTACTGCATACAAACTTTGCCCACCAACGAGCACCGCAAGGACCGAAGCTGCGGCCTCGACGACGGTGTTCACCTTTTCTTCACCGAATCTCGGTGACCCGTGGCTCCTGCCTTAAAGGGAGTTCACTCAAGAAGGGCCTGTGGACAAATCACTGCGAAGAACTCTACGAAACCAGGTACATTGGAGTCGTAGAACCTTTTGAAGCGATAAATGAGCATATCTGGACTGGGCTTGTCAATACGCGTTATTTACAGGTTGCCCAGGTGGGGGGGATCCTCGCACAGAATGGTGTCAGGTGGTATCGACCCAGGTCCCGATTCTCCTCATGGCGCAGTGAACGTGCTAAATAGCACGATTCCCTGCGCCATTTCATGACGCCCAGGCACTACTGCTATTCTGAAGTGGTCCTGAGTGTCATCGCAAAGCACGACAGTGCTTTCGCTGTAATGTGCCTGTTTCTAACGGAAACAGGCGAATTGCAGTATCTCGGCAGCATTTTTGTTAAATAACAAGGGAATCGTTATTTAACAAAAATGCTGCCGATCCTATACACTAAAGTGAGCAGCTTCAAAGTTGCAGGATGTTGAACCTGCTTACTTTGGTGATAGGAAAGTGTTCATAAACACATGTGCGGTGTACATGAACACTTTCATTTACACCAAAGCCAGCAGCTTCAAGGTTGTAGAATTTAACGTTGATGCTGCTCTCATTGGTTTAAATAAGTGTTCCTATACACCAGTGCAGTGTATATGAACGCTTTCATTTAAAGCGAGAAGCTTCAACGTTGAAGCTGCTTGCTTTGGTGTACATGAAAGTGTCCATATACAACACGGGTGTATATGGACACTTCCATTTACACCAAACAAGGCTTCTTGTGGCACTCCTCCAGTTTAACGGCACCAAAAGGGTACCGTATATGTGCGCTAGTTTATCGCACATATTAAACTGCAGGAGTGCCACAAGAATAGGCTTCCAAAAAGCCAGTTCACGTGCTTCCAAATCTGAAGATGGCTGTCAGAGGCGGTGCTTAGGTAGAGGGCAGTCATTGGCTGTGGTCAGTATGACGCAGAGACCAGTGATTGGTTATTACTACGAAAGACAGATCAGAAACGAAACTGATACTGGTTTTTTCTTTACCGAGGATTCCCAGCCTGACGACGGGGAATATTCATGAGCATGTGAATCCATGCCAGACCCATGCTGGAGAACAACAGTTACAGGTAAGTAACTTGTTCCTTATCCACTCTCCAGTCATTTTCTGTTTCTTTCACAAACTTTCCTTTATCGTTATTTGATTGAATTCCATCCCTTAGTCCTTTTCCCTGGTTATCTTGTGTCTTGGTTGCTTTATATTTCAATTGTGCTGTTTTCTTTCTCGAAGTTGCTCCTGTGTTAGTTCGTTCTTTTTTCTTTTCTCTTCGATTGTCGTGAATCGATCTTGTTCCAATTTTTCTCTATGATCCATATGTTTTTCATTAAGGCTCTTCTTTGGGGTTGTTTCAAGAATACATACGCGCTTTGCATCTGCTGTTTGAGGTTCTTTAACTACTTCTATCTTTGGAGTTGATAGATCTTCAGATTCCGAATCGGAACACCAAACTGTTCATTCTTCTTGCAGGGGAAGACTTTCTTGAAGTTCTTCATATTCATCCTCTTCATATACTGAAAGGTTTAGTGACTCCTCTCCCGGACTTGTATCTTCTTTCTCCACCCCCTTTTGATTATCTTTTGGGGCGCTTTTGTCCCGTTCACACCCATCCAAATTCACTTATGATTGAGCCTGCTTTCCAGGCTTCATACTCTTTGGATTTTCAGTTTTTATTGTCACATTCAAGGGCTTGATGTTCCTTGGAAACTTACAGGAACTCTTGGCATTTGGATTTTTCCCACGCGGCATGTTGTGTTTTTTTTTGGGGGGGGGGGGGGGGGGGTTTGCATTTACTTTGCAAACTCAACTACCACCTTTTGGGGTCCTTCCTTTTTTGTTTTCTCAAATATTGCATAACTGACATTAGGTTTTGCACTTTGTACATCTCCAATGCTAGGAGTCGGGTTTGGTTTCATGCTTGCCCCCTCCGCATTCGCAGAGGTTGAGGGTATCGCCAGGGATTAATTTTCAGAGCAATTTTGGTTTCTTTTCGCTTCCTTCACTCTTCCACGTGACGTGTTGCTCAGTTCAGTCGACCAGTGTGTTACTCTTGCCTACCGCAGCCTTTACTGAGTCTACTTCCTCACAGTGGGGGCTGGTGCTCAGGATGTCTGGGATTTCCTTGGCACTACTAGGGGTCACATGATTATCCAAAATGGCCTTACTTCCCATTTTAGACGGCCCTTCACTCTACCCCGTGCGCTCACCCTTTAGAATTTGTTCTCGCTTCAAAATTGCTAGTGCTGCTCTTGCCACCTCTGCCAGCAGCCTGTTGTTATCCCTGTTGTTTCTTAGGAGGTCTTTGAGCATTTTTTATCTCATTTTTCTGTATTTCATGAAAAGTTGCTTGTTTTTTCTTTTCGCCATTTCCGTCTCCGTCTTGCTCATTTTAGAGTTCATGAGGGCGATTAGGGTATTCTGGTCCCTATAATTTTCGTTGAATTGTTCGTACATTTTTGTCAGTGGCGCTACTGACATTGAAGACGTGATAGTTGGCCATAAATCATTCATCACCTTCTCCACCATCTCATTTAGCGCACATCTTCTCTGAGCAGGGGTGATTTATCCTGTCTATGGCCTAATGTCAGTCGACGTATTTTAGGAAACTTTGTACAAAAGAGGAGTCGGAAGAGGACTCATCTGAAGAGAAGAGCAACTTGTCTCAAGAGTTTCTTTTTGGCAACCAAGGCCAGGTTTCTATGTCATTCCAGGCCTTTCTTTTCTCTGCTGCGTCACCTTTGCCATAGTTCTTTTTTGTGAGCAGTTTATCGACTCCAGCTGGCTATTATCCACCCTTCTCCGTTTTTGCGGGTGCGTTTGTTCATTTGAATCCTTTTTCCTTACGGTGTCTTTAATACAGCTTAATCTCCCAGATTGTTTACTTTTATCGCTCAGTTGCAGTTTTGTCATGTCATTATTAATCCTGGGTTCTTCCCCCCTCCACTCCCCCCCCCCCCCCCCCCAATTTCCCCCCTGCAATGTTTCCGCTGACTTTTGCGTTCAATTGTATCAAATCCTTAATGGGCTGGTCGGCTACTGCAGTTGAGTTACAACGGCCCGTATCTGACTTTTTCTCAAAGTCTCAACCCCAGGCATTTGGGTGTCAATGTTTTCTTGGAGCTCCTTTTGAACTTCAATCTCTTCAGTTGGAGAGAAGACTGCCGCATTCAAGAGCCTTTCTTCGCAAGGAGTAATTTCAGGTGGTGTAAAGATGTCCATTGGGGCTATCGCACTAGTTTTAGATTTAGCCACTATATTTCTCCACTACCCTCCTTGCAAGATCTTTCAACCGCATTATTTCCATTGTCTCATGTTCACCGTTCTCGTGTTGGTTTGCATTTGGTCGTCCCACAGGAGTCGAGTATACAGAAGTCAGGGCGTTCTGGGAAGGGGGTGGTGAGCCAGCGGTAAAATTGGTGAGGATCCAGTATTTCCAAACATGTCTGTTACGACCCCTCCCAAATCCTCCCTCTGCCTCCCCCCTCATTTGCACAAGCCGTTGTCTATTAGCCCTCTGCACGTCAAGCTCTGGGGTGCCGGCGTTCGAAATTGCATCAGTGACCGGGGGTGGTTTACGGCTGATTTGAGTCGATCTTTAGCTTGCGTCTCCACAGAAAAACCCTCCCCTCTCACCCCCTCCAAAGTATCATCAATCATGATCCTGTTATCCGGGAGGAGCCCGCAAGTCAGTTTGGGGACTTTGTTCAGGCAAGCATCAGCACTTACTTGTTTGAAGCTTTTTTCTTCCTTTCGCCCCATCGGCGATGAATGCAGTTGCACAGATGTACAGCGCCTGAGCTGAGAGCGCGTCTGCGGAGGCAGCTTTGTGGTCGAGGATCCAGCCGCATGTTGAATTCCAATAACCTCCATCAAGATCTCAGTTGCAGGGCGGACGACCAGGAACACTAAGAACACTCCCTCACACTATGACGCCCTGTGACAGGAGGGGGTTCTTGTGCAGGAAGCATCTCCTCCTTGGTATAGAGAGCAAAGAAACACTGAGTCCAAGCCAGCAACTGCAGGGAACCTCACACCAAGAACACTCCCTCACACTCCGCCACATGACCCAAAACATCACAACAGACGAATCCCTAACGGGTTAATGCGCCCCTTGCCTACACCTCACAGCTCAAGTATTATGGTCAGTGTTAGGCAAAGTTTGTATGCAGTACACTTTTGGGTGCACTACAACAACTCTGACTACAGGTATAGGACACCCAACCTTTGGTATAAGCTTGTACTACACAGTTATGGTAGCGTGTTAAGCAGCAAGGTTTATCATAAAAGGGGTCAATGTGAGCTGTAGGGGAGTTACACAGAGATTCACAGTGACAAGTATTCAAATAAACTCTCACACACAATGTTTCTTGAATAAACAATTATGTATCAGTCAGAGTAACCCTTCTTCAGAAGGGAGCAATATAAAAAGCAACACACAAATATACTTCAATACTATACACTCTTAGTTTCTAAATCAGTAAAGACCCTTTTGGGAAGGCCCACAGACACAACCTACACCCTCAGGCGACTGCAATAGCTAGGGTGCTGGGGACATTAATATCGTACTGTTTGCATTTAGAATACTGTTAAGAGTTGGTAAAAGGAAAAGGTTATTAGAAAAAACAAGAGACCACAAATATTCTAAAGCATGCAAATACTTTTGGATCCCCTAAGCAGTCATTCTGTATAATAGGCTAAGCCAAAGTCAATGGGCAAAAGTCTTGTATAGGATCAAGCACTTCTGGTAGGTAAGTAGAAAAGTCTTTGCACAATGTTTTAGAAGTCTTTGAAGAAAAGAAGAATCAAATGTAATGCCACAAGCTGATTAGACTTGTGAGTAGTAGAAGACGCAAGCAACTCTACAGTAAGTGGTAAATTCTCTCGGACTTTACAGTACCTTTTGTATTGAAGAAAAAGTGCAGCAGGTGACTTCTCTTTCCTGCGCAACTCTGCAGATCTCTGTTCCTGGGCCTCAGTCGTGGGGTCAAGAGGGAGGACTTCTGCGGACTCCTGCACTGCAATGGCACGGTCACTACTCGCCCCTGGCAAGCTTTCCAACAAGTGGCACTTTGGTGTTTCAGCTCCTCGCGTCTACCGCAAATATCTACACTGTGGTTCCTGGCTGTCGAGGTGTAGTTTGCTTGCTTCTGGGGTCCCGTACTCTATAAAGGGGACTCGGGCTCGGTCAGTCCTGCTTCCTGGGAGTCCGTAGGATCTTTGGAGCTCTTGGCCAAATAGCAACGCACACAATCTGGTGTTCCTCTCCCTGGCTATACGGTTTCCAGCAGCAACTCTGTGGAAATTCAATCCGCTCTGAGATGGATGTCCATGTGGCTTACTTTGGAGTTGATTGGTCCCACCAACTCAAGGGGGGTGGGGGGGGGGGGAGTCGTCCTTGCAGGCGCTTCTTTGTCTATTCGAATTTGGAGTTTCAGCAAAGTAGCAGGGCTTCACCGCACAAACCAACGGTCCAGGAGTTGCAGCAGACGTCCTCTTCAAGTTCTTCTTCGGTTCCTTCGTCCAATGGTCGACTCTGCCTTCCAAGCCAAAAGCCTCGCTTTTTATTCAGTTCTCTCCCATTCATTCCAGCCTAGCTGTCAGTCTCCCGGCAGGGTGGCTGTATTTGCCGGACAGTCAGTTGGCCAATCACTACAGAGTGCATTCAGGTCTCCTAGGAGACTAAGCACAGGGAGTTTCGGGCACCTCCCTCACATGCTGTCCACCCCAGACACTCTATATATACAAAAGAATTGGGGTGGACATGTCCTATGACCCTCATGTCCCGCTATGGCACTTCCCTGGTGTCTCCCCCACATTTGGCGGGGCGTTGCAGAGGACATGGGACTCTGACAAGCAGCTTAAAATGCGGGACATGTTTCCAGGGGGCACTTACGTGAGCTTGGGGGACTTTGTGAACACTGGATGGGGGGGAGGGTGGACAGCTTAAACTGCTTCAGTATCACCGCATGAGGGCCGCGCTTACTGCAAGGTGGCCAATGTTTCCTACAGAGCCCACTACACATGAGTGTATACGTGCAATAACCGCAGCAAACGGGGTTTCTAATTTGTACACCCTAGTGCAAAAGCATTCCAAATCCCTGAATACTATGAAAACGACATGGGAGACAGACTTGGGTGTAACAATAAGCGAGGAACAATAGCTCAGATATTGCCAACTGACGAAAGCTGCATCTTTAAATGCTGGCCTACGCCTGATCCAGTTCAGAATTCTAAATCGGCTCCATTACACCCCTGACAAAATAGCCAAGTTTACAGTTACCTTCTCTGGGGAGTGTTTGCATTTGGTTCACCACATTTCAAACGCTTTCCATATATACTGGGTATGTCCTTTGATAACTGAATTCTGGTGTTCCATTGCAGAGATTCTTGAACAGATAACATCAATCCCGGCATCACTGTCCCCCTTGAAATATTTGCTCGCAGACATTGGCAAGGTGGCGGAAACCACCAAACGTCTGTTTAATGTGGCTTGTTGCATATTGAAATGTTGGAAAGCTACAAACGCTCACCGAATTGATGATTTCCTTCATGAACTTATATTTGTTAACGAATGCAAAGAGCAATATGTACTCACTGTGCCTTTAACAAGCCGCCCTAAGGACCTTTGGGCATCTTTCAGAGACTACCTGTGTAATATGCTATCCGAAAGTGACTCTTCTACAACCTCCACGCCATGATTGTTGCATTGACGTTGGTATGCTTGTAATGTCCTGGTACTGATTTGGGTCATCTTGTTGCACTTCTGCTTTGCTGACTCATCACGCCGCTCTACACAGTGGACGCTGGCTACAGTGGGATTCGATGGGCACCAGAGCATCCCCCAGGACTAGTGACAGCACATGCCTCCTGCACAGGGCTGTATCCTGACACCGAGTGTATATTAACACTGACATCTCCACCATTTATAGTAGTCATCTTTGATATTTAGTAACTTTAACTAATCTTTGTTCATTTAAGTACACGTTTTCCTCCGTATGTACAATATATATGAATTTAAAAAATGTTGTTCATACTTAAAAATTCAATCTGCTTTCAAAGACTTCCAGTGTGAATTTTCCTTGTATGTTTATCTTCCTGCAGCTGTTCAATGAGATGATCCAAGAACACAGTTATAACTTCGACCGATCATCACCTTCGTTTACTGGTATCAAAGAGCTTGCTCGACGTTTTGCATTAACGTTTGGACTTGACCAAGTGAAAACAAGAGAAGCTATTGCTATGTTACACAAGTAATGTTCTACTATTACTATATTTTTATTATGATCAAATCACGGTTTTAGCTTGTGTATCGTGCATGCACTCTTTTTCTAGGGCCCTGTACTTTGATGTTCTCATGGCTGAACTGCTTGTTTTGGCTTTCCTCATTAAAAGCATGAGATTAAACCAACAGTGTTGTAACCAGTAAATCTGATGGATTCCTTCCTTCCTTTCCACAGCTTGCTCATCTCGGATATATATTCTGCAGTGCCATTTGAAACTATTTCAGCCACCAGTGGTCACATTGGGGCTTGCTCAGCGCCTATTAGTGTCCTTGACGTTGCATCAAGGGCAGTACGTAGTCAGCCACGCACTATAACCTGTGTTTCTTTTTTCTGCTTACTGTTAAGAAAGATTTCTCCGTTTGCAACTTTCCATCCATAGTTCCTATGGCCAAACATTCTTTTGCGGTTTTTATCCTGACCTGACTTTTTGATTATAAGTAAAGCCTTCAGCTTCACTTCCTATGCCTTTTGCTCATAGTTATGGACATACTGATCAGTCATACAGACTATCAATACCCGGAAATGGTTTCCCTTAAAAAAAAAAATGTTTTAAAACTTTTATTGTGATTTTGGTATCCATGCAACCTTACACAAAGCAAGTAATACAATTATTGATTGGTTGAGATGAAGGCAAGGGTTATCATCTTACATTTTATCATATACTACACATCAAATTCAATTAGACAATGTTTAACCTCTTGAAAGACATCATATTTTGTAAAGTGCTTAGCTGGGGTTATTCAGCACAGTAGCACCTACATTTCTCCTCAAAACATTACATCATCTTCAATTTGAAACCTGTTTAACCATTTATCAGAGCATCATATTTTAAAAAGCATAGATTGATTATTCAGCATGATAAAATGAGACATTTCCTTCATAAAAATCAATCTAAAATTTTACATGAGGGTTATCAAACACAGCTACTTGTACTTAGAATTAACCTTCCAGTGCCACAGGGATCAACATTTGTAGTAATACAATAATCTTGGAATTGCTTATTCATTCTTTCGCTGTAAATTCAATAAGAATTTGATTATTGCTATGTTCAACGATATTGCATTAGCATTAATCATATTCCATAAATCATTTGATATCAAGATTTGAAATTGGCCTAAACATTTTAAAAAGTGCTTTCCTTTGTGCAACAAGTTTTTTTACAAAAGGTTAAGATGTTCTGTGTTTTTTTTTTTTTCATGGCTATGTCTGTGCAAAATTGGCATGATGGATCATAATCTGTTTGTTCCATTTAGCACATACTTCTCTTGTGGGCCACAGATTCAAACGTAGCCTCATCTCTGTATTGCTTATCAAGGAATCTTACGAGATATCTAGGTAATTGAGATCCAGATTTCATTTTAAAATATCCTACTTTAAATGCTTTAAAATTCTTGCAGTCATCCCATTGTACCATCCACTCATTCTCTAAGCTTGTTTTTGGCCTTATCTTGTCTCTGTAGCAATGAGCCAATCTCAATATCGGCGTTATCCAAAATCTTATTGCATTCACTTTTACAGCTTTTTAAAGAGTTATCCAAAGTTGAATTCATAGCTGACGCTAGATCTGACCGGAATAATCACTCTGCTGGATCTGCAAGTAAGCATTTCCTATAGAGGGAACTTCTGCCAGGCAATCATCGATTGTATAGGCAGGAGACCAAGTTCAAACCTTATCAATTGTATGGGAAAGCTTTTCGGCAAGGATAGAAGAGCGTTCCAAAAGATTCCTTCAAGAAGGTTCCAATTGGGCTGATTGGTAGCGACTTTTACCTGGGCACCATAAGTTACTATAGGAACTACTTTTTGGTTATAAAACATATGTTCCAGGGAAAATGTACAGTATCTTCTCTGTATAACTTTCGCTTGTGATGTCAAAGCTTCCATCTTAGTGTATTTCCCTTTTATATAGTGGATCTCTCACATGGTTGTTTACATTTTGCCCAGCCCAAATATTTATTCTCCTGGATGTTTACTAGAGAAATACCTTGTATCGTTCATTTGTACGTCTTTTTTGTTTTTGTTTTTCTAGACATTAGCGTATTAGATTTTTGGATATTTATTTTAAAAATATTCTTCTCTGCCTCATTTTCAAGAGCTAATAATTTCCTCTACAGGCCTATCGGGGTTAGATCAGCACCAAATCATCAGCGTACAGTAACTAAGATATATATTGTTTCCCGATTTTAGGGGGGCAATGACCTAACCGCATCAAGGTCTTGCTTGATTAAGTTTGATTTGTATGGAGGTGTTGGTGTAGAAATGACCAATCATGTTGAGTAGATACTCTGGGCATACAGCCTCCTCCAATTCTTTCCATAGTAGTTCCCTTGAGATGGAGTCAAAGGCCTTCCTAAAATCAATGAATGCAAGATAGACGGGCTGTTTTTTTTTTTTTTTTTTAACACTGCAATGGTTCGTAGATGATCAGATGTGCAGAGGCTGGCTACAAATCCTGATTGGAATGTATCTAAAAGATTTGCATTATTTAGCCAAATTCGGAAATCACATAGATTAAGCGAGGGAACAGTTTACCTCTGTTGCCCTTTTCAAAAATTGCAATTAGGATAGACTTCTTCCACGTGTCAGTTATTCATTGCGATTTTATAATGTCATTGAATATTTAAAAAAAAAAAATCATAGCCCAGCGCTCAGGATTCATCTTCAGGGTTTTATTTGTTAACCCATCTGGACCTGGGGCTCGTGAGGTGCTTAATTTTTTAATGAGTAACGCAATATCCAAGTGGTCGCATTTTAACCTAATGTTTTTTTTTATTTCATTTTTTATAGTTTGTACACAAACTTTTAACATTTAATTTGATCTTTGTTATTTACTGCATTCTTTACATATTTAAAAATAGCAAAGAAATGGAAATTTAAATCAAGCGCAAATCTGGGGTTCGCAATGTCTAATCCATGTCGGTGTCCAATTCCATTATTTTTTCCCAGTATTGCATTGTCATAAATATAAGGGGGAAAGTTTCCGCTTAGGATTTGTTCCCATCTCTCCGCGGAGTCGCAATGGATTCGTTGATGAGGAAGAATCTGGCCGAAAGTTTTCTGTGTTTCGGAGAGAAAGGCAGTCAATGAAAAGATGTTGAAGAGATTCAATTGAGGGCATCTGTTTACAGAATCTGCAGAATATTTCCTCCTTAGGAATTTGCCTAGTATTTGCAAAGTATTCTCTAGTTGATAAGATGTTGAGGCGAAATCAGAGGAAGGAATCTCTTATTTGTTTGCATCGGAATTTTGTTGGTATTTGGGAAGCTCATTAAGGGCTTTTGTCTAGTATCTCGTGTAGAGTGCTAGTCTGTATTTATTTTTTCCTTTGATCGTGGATATCCAGTCTAGTTCACGCAACAGTTTCTATGCTTTCATTGGCCTATTGATCAGCATTTCTGTACTTACCTCATCATTTTTAAGAATTTGATGACAGAATTCTTTCCATCTGTCTACGGTGGCTATCATGAATTCTATGTTAGTTTCTAAGGAATCTGATTGTCGGGATGTCTTTCTGTAAAGAGAGACGTGCTTCCATGCATTTAGAGAATCTAACGACTGGATTGCAAGTTCGTCGCACATTCCGATTACTGGGTATGACTTTGGAAGGGACAGTACTTTTCGCCAAAAGATTCCCTCCACGATCATCCATATTTGTCAAAGGATGTTTAGTAGACTCTCACTTCAGTGCGAAAGTATGGGCATCACTTTTTGGTTGTAGAAGGTGAGGGTCGGGTTTAGAGAGAATTGGCTGTACTTTGTATGGATGATTAGACCTTGTCGTGCAAGTGAGTAGCTTTTATTTGTTTAGGTGGTCCATCCATTGTGCTTCAATTTGTGATTGATTCAAGTAGATTCCAAGGTATTTTATGATTTTGACTGATTCATGGTGCTTCTTTTTTAAAATGTATTTTTTTACTTTTTTGTTTTACCGAACACATCGATTCAAGGTGCTACTCATCTAGGATAAGATGGTAGGTTTTTGCCTTGTTGTTCTTCTTGTAAGTCAGTGACATTATTCGAAAGTGTACTCCTTTATTCTTTGGATGGTTATTGGACTTGAGTAAATGCCTAGTATCATTACAAGGACGGCTTCTGAAATCCGCTCTGCATCTTCCACTGACATTGCCTAATAGCATAATAAGAAATGAGTTGGGACGTATTTCACTATCTTCTAGAAGGAAATGCAGACAATTATCAAACTATGCCAAAATTAGTATTCCTCGTAATAACTTTTTATATCAAGATCTGAAAATTCTTTCAAAGAATAATGTCCCTTCTTTTAACTTGCATCATCGAGAAATGCAAGCTATTTTTTGCGATGTGAATATAATGACTTGTGTTTAAGACTGGGCTATGCAAAAAAGAAATTATTTGAGTATCACTGGTGTAATACTCTTGAGGAAATAAAGTATAGTTCCTACACTGAGTATGCCAGATTTACTAAAAGAGTTCCCCGATAGTTATCTTGACTCTTTTCCTTGTAATCACACCAGAAATCTTTATATGCGGTTTAAACTCAACCAATATCATCCAAGGGAAAGAACTGGATATTGGAACAAGGCTAAGGATGATGAGGTTATGTTGAAATGTATTTTTTTACCATGCAATGAATCGGTGGAAACATTGAAACTTTTAGTGCTATTCTGCCCTCATTTCAAAACAGAGAACCAATTTGCTAATGGAATTTGTTAATATTGATTTTGAGGACTGATTGGAAGCTATTTGGGCTTGAATGATGAATGGAAGTTATCGACCTTTGATATTTGCACTTGTCTGGTTGTTAAAGCACATAGAAAGCGAATTGGAAAAACACTCATTGTTATCAACTATGTACCTTCAGGTTCTTTTATCTATTATGAGAGCTTTTATGTATATGTATACAAACATGATTGTATATATATATTTGAGGCTTCTGGAATCTGCTTAGATCACATGCTGTGCATAGGCCGACATCTAGTGGAAGCTGCATAGTATTAGTTTGTTTTTCAAAACTCGAAAATGGGTGTCGACACAGGGCGTGCCAGTAATACTATCCCTAGTGTGACGTCCACTGTACCCATGATCCCTCACGCGTCTAGGACCCGCGGAGTTCCCTGACCTTCGCCATAATTCTGCAAAAAATCCTAATATTTCCCCGTTTTCTCCATCCCAACGTCAAGTCACCGAAGATCGACACTTTACACCGGCCCGGAGAAGAAAAACAACCGTTGAGAGCTGCACGACGGACTTGGGCCTAGGAAGGCCTCTGGCCTCGGCCCCTACAAGTAGGGGGAGTGGGGAATGGTACATACTCTACTATATATATATATATATATTTCTGATGTTTGTTAATCTGCTTAGAATCACATGCTGTGCATAGGTCCGACATCCAGTGGTCACTGCGGAGTATTGCATTTTGTTTTTCGTAGTCGAAAAGGGGACGTCGACAAGGCGTGTCTGAAACACTATCCCTATAGTGACGTGCGTTGTACCCACAATCCCTCACGCGTCGAGGTCCCTCAGATTGTTTTTTTCCGCCCAGCTTCTGGTCGCCTTCACGCGGAGCTCCTCGATAGACATTGCAACTCCTCGACCTTTGGTCGCTTTTTCTCATAATATTAATAATCCCTCCCTCGACGCAGTTGTAAGCTGTTCTCCGCCGAAAAGAATCTTCGACGGAGGGTCGAGCGGAGGAAATCCTTCGGCGCTGCCGAACACGTGGCCTGGCCTCGCAGGCCATATACAGTAGGGAGAGTGGGGTCGTGGGACATCTCTGGGTCTTTCTAGAATGCCTTTCCCTTTCCCCTTCCTTTCCCTTGGGGTGCTTATCGCGATTTATTGCCTCGGCTATGGAGAGGACACCCTTTAGGTTTTGCCCGCTTTGCAAAGGCAAATTTACTTGGAAGGACAAGCATTCACGGTGTAACCGCTGCTTGCCCCTCGATCACAAGGAGGAAGGTTGCGCGGCTTGTCGGCTTCTTAAGCCTACAACTCTAAAAGACCGTAGGGTTAAAAGGTGGGCGGCCTACGCGATGTCGAAGGCCGAAGGTTCACCCGCCGCTGCTACCACCGACAGTGACGAGGAACGCGATAACACGACCTCCGCTACGGAAGTTGAAACCCCCTCTAAGGAGCGCTTGTGCGCTTCGTCTGTCCCCGGCCCCGACGGGCTCGGCTCACGCCCTGCTTATGGGGATGAACACCCCGGCGACACTGACGCACAGAAAGACTCACATAAGCACACAACCCACGGCTCTTCTTCGTCTAAGACGAAAAGAGCTTCGGCGCCCAAGGAGACGCAGGTTCCACCGGCGGCCTCCTCGGACCGTTCGGGTTCGAAGCCCCTCTCGCAACCGCAGCCGCGACCAGCGACTGGGCTTTCGGCAAATAAGGGCGCCGCCCCCAAACCATCGGCCGGCGCGCATCAACAGAAGGCGCATACCGCCGTAGAGCGTTCGACACCCATAGCGTCGAAAACGCAAGCTTCCGCCGACAAACGAGTCGCCGACAAACGAGTCGCCGAAAGCTTGGCGAGGATCGCTGTAGCCGACGCCCAGAAGCGTACGCCGAAGAATACGTCGAGCGCTACGCATAAGTCGAAAGACACGCCGAAAAAGCCCGAAGAAAGGCAAGGACTACCCCCTTCAGTCGGGGGGGTCACCCAGCACACCTGAAGGTTTTTCGGAGGGCGACGGGACACTTTCCTCTACGCTTTGGGAGAGGTCGAGCCGTTTCCAGTTAGATGACTCTATTTTTCCCCCGCCAGACCGCTCTGGGGTACCCCATGAAACCATGGAAAGACTCCACCTCTGTATGGAGAGGATGGAAAGATTTATGAATACCCAGACCTCTCAAACTCCCAAAAGGACTAGAGAAAGGGCTTCAGGAGGACCCCAGGGCCAAAAATCCGAGGCTAGTCGATCCCCAGGTGGACACAGCCTCAGACTTCCATAACGTATACGACCTCACTAGGGAGGAAGAATACTTGGAGGAGGAGGATGATTTCATGTACGATCAAGAAGGACAGAACCAGGAGGAATGTCTGGAAGACAGGCCAGACATTATAGAAGAAGGCTTCCGAGAAGACACTGAAGCAGGACCTTCGCACCCCTGGCAATCCCCATCAGTGTATTCCGACACTGATGTCCTAAACCTAAATCCTCCTGACAATTCACCGGTTAGGAACACGTCTCCAATTGACGATCAGCCCACTTTCAATGCACTGTTGCGCAGAGCAGCAGCACATTTCGAACTGGACACTGGGGAGCTCTCTCCAGAATTAGACTTTGTGGAAAAAGTAATTCAAGAGAAACCCCCGGTCAGCCAGACCATTCCCCTCCTAGCTTCAGTGAAGAGAAGAATCATCCCTTCGCTGGCCACCCCCGCATTGATCAGAGGGGTCAATCCAAGAATTGAAAAACTTTTCACTCCTTCTCCCTCAGACCCGCTCTACATTAGGGGACATTCCATTCCGGATTCCCTAGTAGTATCTAATACTAGAAAGAGGGCAGGGGTACCACTTTCCACCAGTGAGGCACCCCCTGACAAGGAGGGCAAAAGGCTATATGCCCTTGCAAAAAGAGTAACTTCCTCGGCTGCCTTCTCAGCGAGAATTGCGAACAACAATTCTTTGCTTGCTAGCTATGCAGACGCGCAGTGGGCCAAACTGCGCAAGGACGCCGAGGAAGCACCGGAGCCTTTACGTACACGCCTACTTTCAACTATTGGCGAAGGAACCCAGGTGAACCAGAGCATTGTAAAAAACTCTCTGGACGCGGCAGAAACAGCGGGACGTTCCCTGGTGCAGGGAATACTCCTAAAACGCCATGTATGGCTGCGCAACTCAGGGTTTAAACCGGAGACACAGGCGTCTTTAATAAATAAACCTGTGGAAGACTCTAACCTCTTCGGAAAAGCGGTGGATGAAGCTCTAGAGATGGCGAAAAAAAGAGTTCGATACGATCAAGACTCTTGACCAAATCTCTAAGCCCACTACCAGACGCGGCTATGGCAACAAACGCTTTTTTCGTGGCCAACGCCAACAACAAAGTCAGCATCAACAATACCCTGCCACCAATTACCAGACCAATAGTGGGCAGTACAGCCAAAGAGGCCAACGCCGGGGTAAAGGGAGAGGTCGGGGATCCACCCCCAGAGGCTCCCAAGCCCCCAACAACTCCAAGTGACGCGAAGATTTGCGTCCCCTCCCATGCAACACCGGTCGGGGGCCGGATAACATCCTTTCTTCCTGCATGGGAGGAGATAACGTCAGACCGTTGGGTACTTTCCACCGTAGCCCACGGATACTGTATCGAATTCAACAGTTCCCCATCCTACAGACCTCCGAGGGGACGTCGCATGACACCGGAACATCTTGCCATCCTTCTCCAAGAAGTACAACTGCTGGAAAAATGAGCCATAGAGGTCGTGCCTCTATCTCAGGTAACGGAAGGTATTTATTCAGTGTACTTCCTTGTACCCAAAAAGGATCTAACCATGCGCCCTGTATTAGATCTGCGCCCAGCGAACAAGTTTATCAAACCCCAAAAGTTTCGTATGGTAACCTTACAGGAAGTGATCCCACTGCTTTCTCAGGGAGATTACATGACAACATTGGACATGAAAGATGCATACTTTCATATTTTAATGTTGCCAGCGCACAGAAAATACCTCAGGTTCATGATAGAGGGCAAACACTACCAGTTCAAAGTGCTACCCTTCGGCATAGCATCAGCACCAAGGGTATTCACGAAGGTGCTGGCAGTGGCAGCGGCCCACCTGCGCAGGTTGTCCATCCCAGTTTACCCTTACCTCGACGACTGGCTCATAACAGGGGATTCTTACGAAACATGCTTCTCCAATACCCAAAAGACGGTAGACCTTTTGTTCCAGTTGGGCTTCTCCATCAACGAAAAGAAGTCCAGTTTAGACCCCAGTCAAATCAAGCAATTCCTAGGGGCTCTAATTCAAACAAAGGACGGCCTCGTCTTCCCCTCCAAAGAGAGGGTCCAAAACATGCTGTTTCAAATCCCTCAATATGTGACCGGTCGAGAGGTGACGGTACGCAAAGCAATGCGCTTGCTAGGAATGATGGCGTCGTGTATTTATTTGGTACCTCACGCGCGCCTGCGCATGCGCCCAATGCAAGAGTGGCTCAACAGCCAGTGGTGTCAGGCCAGCGGACTATGGGAGGATCTAGTTGTGGTCTCGCAAGCCTTGGTTCTCTCGCTACGGTGGTGGACAAAGGAAAACATGGAAAAAGGAAAACCCTTTGCCACACCCGCGGCGGAAGCCACTCTAACCACAGACGCATCCCTCACAGGATGGGGGGCGCACCTATCCCATCAGACTGCTCACGGAGTGTGGACTCCGAACGTAGCATCCAAACACATAAATCTACTGGAGCTACTAGCTGTGTTCAAGGCGCTAAGAGCCTTCCAGGAACACCTACAAGGCAAAACAGTAATGGTCCTTACAGACAGCACTACAGCCATGTACTACATCAACAAGCAAGGGGGCACCCACTCTCCAGGCCTGTCCAAACTGGCCCAGAATATATGGAAGTGGGCTCTCAAACAGGACATGTTCCTACTATCACTACATGTACCCGGGGAACTCCATCTGCTGGCAGACAGTCTCAGCAGAGATTTCCCCCTGCCCGAAGAGTACGAATGGCGCCTGCACGAAGACATCGTCTTCGACGTCTTCACACAATGGGGATTCCCAGAAATAGACCTGTTTGCTACCCTGGAAAACACACAATGCCTAAGTTACGCCTCCAGGTACCTCCAGAACCAATCCAAGGGGAACGGTCTGTCGATACAATGGTCAGGGAAATTTGTTTACGCTTTTCCCCCGACTCCCCTTCTCAACAGAGTGGTGCACAAGATGCACCAGGAACAAGTGACCATGATACTAGTGGCCCCAATGTGGGCACGACAACCATGGTTCGCTCACTTGATGGAGATGTCTCTATCCCCCCCCAGTAAAACTCCCCTGCCCGTACAACATGCTGTCTCAGGACAAGGGCAGGACTCTGCATCCATGCCCCCAGAACATGAACTTAGCAGCTTGGCTCCTGAGATCATAGAGTTCGGACATCTACAACTCCCGCAAAGATGCATGGACATCCTCAGGGAAGCCAGAAAACCAAACACTCGCCACTGCTATTCTAGCAAATGGAAAAGATTTGTCATCTGGTGCAGGAGTAAAAGCATCAACCCTATTGACTGCTCTCCCACACATGTGGTCCTATACCTGACCCACCTATTGGATTCAGGTCTAGTGTTTAACTCCATTAAAGTCCACCTAGCTGCACTTTCTGCATACACCACTTCCCAACTCAAAGTGTCGTGGTGGAGGATCCCTGTTATAAAGGCCTTCATGGAGGGAGTAAAAAGAATACACCCCCCGATAGCTGACCCAGCTCCCGGATGGGACCTTAATGTGGTACTTACCAGACTCATGGGCTCTCCATTCGAACCCATGCACAAAGCATCTCTTAAACACCTCACGCTTAAGACTGCTTTTTTAATAGCTATCACCTCCATCAGGAGAGTAAGTGAACTTCAGGCTCTTTCTATTCTAGACCCCTTCGTTACAGTTCACAAAGATAAAGTGGTTCTACGCACTCACCCTAGGTTTGCTCCGAAATTTATTTCTAAATTCCACGTAAACCAATCTATAGAACTACCAACGTTCTTTCAAAATCCTTCCAATTTGGGAGAAAGGACTCTGCACACACTAGATGTACGCAGAGCGGTCATGTTCTACATGGAAAGAACCAGACCACTGAGGAAGACTAATCAGTTCTTCGTCTCGGTGGCAGCAGGAAGAGAAGGAGATGCGGTTTCAAAATCCACTATTTCTAGATGGATTGTTCAATGCATCACTCTCTGCTATACTCTTGCTAAGAGAGAACTGCCCTTTAGGCCAAGAGCACACTCTACTCGAGGCACGGGGGCATCCATAGCATTCATTGCAAATGTTCCCCTTGAGTCCATCTGCAAAGCGGCTACCTGGAGTTCTGTGCACACCTTTACAAAACACTACTGTCTAGATACACACTCTAGATCTGACTCCCAGGTGGGACAGGCAGTATTACGACACCTTTTCTCTACTGTTCCTTCTCATAACCCACCGCCAACTCCGGGTACTGCTCGCTAGTCTATGCACAGCATGTGATTCTAAGCAGATTAACAAACATCAGAAGAGAATGCATTACTTACCGTAAAAGCATTTCTGATGGTTGTATCTGCTTAGATTCACATGCGCCCACCCTTCCTCCCCGCTCGGATGGAAGGAACTGTCATGATCTCTGCTTCCAAAAGGTCAGGGTTTTCCCAACTCCCTTGGAAGCAGATCCATAACCCAGGTTCCGAGAGCCAACCAGTCCCAATTGGGACCTTTTGGACCCAGTCCTGGTGCCAGTGGCACCAGGCTCATAAATATGCCCAGTCCCAGCGCTGGAAGCGCCGGGCTCATAATGCTTGGGTGGACTTACCTTCAGCAGACCATGCTGCTTACTTGCCTGCCAGTTGAGCCTCTGATCCTCTTCTGTTTGGAACTATTTTTCCTGTTGGGTGGGGCTGGAGCCACTCCCTAGATTCAGAACACTGGAACTCTTCTGGAAGGCAGGAACTCTTTTCTTACCAGGAACTCTTTTCTTACTTAGGCGTGGCTGTGGAAGGAGACACCTAAGCACTACAGGAGGCTATTTAAACCACACCCGGTGGATGAATCTTGCTTTGCGTTATTCTGCAACCTCTGCAGCAGAACGCTCATCGTGTCTTCTGCATCCGGTCCTGGACCTAAGGAAAAAGGCTTACCATCCTGAATCCAGTCTTCAGCAACACCTATAAAGACAAGAAAGAACAGGTTAGCATTCCGGCATCTGAAAGGCAAAGGCTTACCATCCTGAATCCAGTCTTCAGCAACACCTATAAAGACAAGAAAGAACAGGTTAGCATTCCGGCATCTGAAAGGCAAAGGCTTACCAACTCTTTGCACGCTCCGGAGGCCTTCGGCGCTGCATCCCGCATCTGAAAGACAAAACAAGGTGCGTTTAAAGACATTGGGGAACTTTAATACTCACGTGCCATTACTCCTTTCCACATCTAATCCAGTGGGTATTCCGGCACCCTGCAGCCGCTCCAAACTCGTACCTGCAAAATAAAAAGACAGTTAGAGCGCATAGTGAAGCAGGCAACAAGCGCTTACTTACGTGCTTCCAGGCGCTTCTATTCATCACACGGGCTCCATCTTCAACTCACTTCAGCCCGTCATCCGCCATCGCCGGAACCCTGCAAAACAAGAGACATCATTACTAAAGACTTTAAAGACATTTGAATGACTCGAAACTTACCGTTCGTGCAGTAAACGACGGACAGCAGTCTTCTGAAGTCAAGAGGCCTGCGCTACCTATCCAGTGAAGAAACTGGTTACAGCACCCTGCCCCGAGGCAGATGGAGAGCTCGGCATTCACTTACCTAAGGTGAGAGCGTTAACCTTTGGGGGTCTACAGGAGAGGAGAAGAGGAAAGAGATAGGGACACCCCAAGAACCCCAGTTCATTAACCCCATATTTTCTATCTGCAGACATCTTACTCTACACGTCAGGCATACAGTGCACAGAGGTCCAGCCCAAAGAGCCAACCGGGTGCTACACATCACCTTTGAAGATACGGTAGTCGCCCAGTCAAGACCGGCGCCTCTGCGAGAATCAGGTGAGCGTTACAGGAACATAGACTTCCTTTATATATCTCTCTCTTTTCTGTACTCACTCACGTCTAGAAGGCTCCCTCAGGGCAGAAAAATACAAACAGAGGGACCTCGACGCGTGAGGGATTGTGGGTACAACGCACGTCACTATAGGGATAGTGTTTCAGACACGCCTTGTCGGCGTCCCCTTTTCGACTACGAAAAACAAAATGCAATACTCCGCAGTGACCACTGGATGTCGGACCTATGCACAGCATGTGAATCTAAGCAGATACAACCATCAGAAATGCTTTTACGGTAAGTAATGCATTCTCATATATTCCTACACACACTAGCCCGCTGCCACAGGGTGCGTATGGAGGGTACCCCTTTCCAATTTTACCCTTGGGTTGATACACGCTACCTGTAACCTCTGCTTGCCAAGGGACCACCCCGAGGCGAACTGCAGAGTGTGTAGTCGGTTGAAAGTGAAGACTTTAAAGGACCGTTCGATCAAACGTTGGACCCACCACGCCAGGCAACGAGAGGCCATGGAAGCGGAGGGCTCCTTCAGTGATGGCAGCGAAGCCATCCTATCAGACGGCGAGGGCAATGTGGCATCGAGAGACAGCCAAGCGCAAGTCCCCGACCTGGGAAGGTTGTCCGGCAGGGCAGCTATGGGGAACACCCACAGCGACACAAGCGCTACCCACAACATATCCATTAAGCACTCGAAATCCAATCGAGACTCGGCGCGCGCGTCGTGTTCTCGGAGAGAGGCACACAGAGAACGGTACACTGAATCGGTGTCCTCTGGGGTTCTCGATCAAGATCCCCGCATGACACCAGGCAACCATCCACTGTTGCCAAGAGTGCCTCGCTCTCTAAAGTGACGGAGGTTCGATCGTCAGGAGACGAAGACGACCACCATCCCCAGGCCGCACTCCAGGAGTCGGCGTCAACAGACCGCGTTACGGCTGCTCCCGTGCCCCGACCTCCACTCGCTAAGGAAAGGGACACTACCCCCGAATCTCGACGCCAGACGTCAAAGAGCTCCGAAAAGGTGAAAACACTGGGGAAGCAGTCTTCCAGTCACGGGGAGGGGGGGAAACAGCAGAAAAAGCATGCTCAGCCTTCATCTGCACCACAGGCACATAAGTACAAGTCACAATCTTCTGAAAAAATAACCAAGACCCCTGCACAAGGCCATAGGTTCAGTCAGGATATAGCAGGGAAACACTCACAGGAGAGGGTCATCCCCCAGATCTAAAGAATGGTCAAATGAGGATATAGACAGTTATGTCTAGAATGTCATCCCTAGCAGACTTCTATACCAAAAATCACAACACTTCCTCGCCTATACCTCTGACGGGGCAACCCCTTCAGGGTCTAAGGACCCGCAACCCCCTGGTAAAAAACCTTGAGTTGAGGTGCCAATGCAAAGTAGGTCTTCTGACCTGTTCCATGTCCAGCCATACTCTCAATATGTTGAGCATCCATCTTTTAACGAGGATCCAGAATTGGCCACGTTGGAAGTCCATACTGGAATGGATTACTATGGGGATGACGAGGCCCAAGATGACGACGAGGATGACCCAGAAGTCTACAGAGTAGACTCCCCAGTAGACAAAGAACCTCCGGTTACCAACTCTCCTGTCGACAACCAACTTCTCTTAAATGAGGTTTTATCTAGAGCGGCTGAAAACTTCCGCAGAGATATGCAGGGAGCACAGGGGGAGAGGGACTTTGCAGAGGAACAAGTGGGAGAAAAGAGACCTGTTGCCCAGGCCATCCCTATTCTCAAATCAATACAAAGGAGAATAGACCCTTCCCTTCTCAATCCCAACCTCTCCAGGGCGGTAAACTCCAGGATTGAAAAACTGTTCAGGGCAGCCCAATCAGACCCACTCTACATAAGGGGCAACTGAAACCGGACTCCCTGGTAGGGACTAATACCCGAAAAAGGGCGGGAACACCCTTATTGTCGTCTGCCGCTCCCCCTGACATGGGTTGGGAAGGAAGGTAGCCTCCACTTCTGTCTACCAGGCAAGGATTGCCAACTCCACCACCCTGCTGGCGAGTTAAAACTGCCATCAGTGGGAAGAAGTTGTGGCGCTCATTGACTCTGCCCCGGAACCTTTTAAAAAGCCAGTTGGCACAAGTTGCATTGGAGGGAAGAGCCGTGTCCGGTTGCAACCTTTGATGCCGCGGATAACGGCGGCAGACTGATAGCGGAGAGCACTGTTATCAAATAACATGCTTGGTTAAGACAATCTGGGCTTAAACCCGAAACACAAGCATCCTTAATAGACAAACCGGTGGAGCCCGATCTACTGTTTGGTAAGGCGGCAGAGGACGCCTTAAAAAATGCGAATACGAGACTCTCAAATACCTGGGCCAGTTAACCAACAAACCCCCTAATCAAAGAGGGAATGGCAATTTACGTCGCCCACGCGGCCAAAACTCAGAGGCTCCAACTATTCCCAGGGGCATGGTACACCATGGAATAAAAACAGCCAGCAGTCTACCCAAGGTTATGGCAGGGGTAACAAGAGGGGACATGTTAAGGGTAAAGGCAGCCCCATTAGAGGCGGCGGCACGCCTCCCGCAAAACAGTGACGTTCCATTCAGGGTCCCTTCTCAGGCATCCCCAGTAGGGGGACACATTTCCAACGTTACCCAAGCTTGGGAAGGGATCACATCAGACAGATGGGTGCTGTCCACAGTGTCCGCAGGATACTGCATAGAACTGTTAGAGCGTCCCCGAAACCACCCTCCTCGTCAAAAAGTACATTCATTAGACCACCAGAAGATCCTCCTCGAAGAGATCGCCAATCTTCTAGCAAAGGACGCGATAGAACTCGTCCCGGGACACCAGGTAAACAGGGGTATTTATTCAACTAACTTCCTTGTGCCCAAAAAAAGATTTGACAATACGCCCAGTATTGGACTTACGGCCTGCAAACAAGTATGTCAAGCCCCAAAAGTTTTGCATGACTACTCTCCAAGAGGTAATCCCCCCTCCTAGAAAAGGGGGATTACATGGCAACATTGGACATGAAAGATGCCTATTTCCATATTTCCATGTTCCCAGCGCACAGAAGATTCTTGCGCTTCAAGGTGGACAGTTAGCACTACCAGTTCAAGGTACTGCCCTTCGGTATAGCCTCGGCTCCAAGGGTATTCACCAAGGTACTGGCTGTGGCACACCTACGCAGGGAGGCAATCCCAGTGTACCCTTACCTGGACGACTGGCTCATCACGGGGTAGACCCCAGTAATTTGCAGATTAACTATTCAAAGAACTATTGACCTCCTCTTCGAATTGGGCTTCTCCATAAACGAGAAAAAGTCAAGTCTGGTGCCAAGCACCTCCAAACCGTTCCTAGGAGCTGTCCTAAACACACAAGAAGGGTTGGCCTTTCCATCAGAGGAAAGAATTCGGAATCTAATGCTGCAAATTCCGCTATATCAGGCCGGTCGCCAGATAACTGTGCGCAAAGCGATGCGTTTCCTGGGCATGATGGCGTCATGTATTTACCTGGTCCCCCACACGCACCTGCGCATGCGCCTCGTGCAAGAATGGTTGGCGAAACAGTGGTCTCGGGCAAGTGGTCAGTGGGATGATCTAGTGGTCGTTTCGTCAACACTTGTACACAGTCTTCACTGGTGGACAAGAGAAAACCTCTCAAAGGGGAAACCCTTTTATGATCCCGAGGTACAGGCTGTAGTCACAACAGACGCATCCCTGTCAGGGCGGGGACCACACCATCTCCACCACACAGCTCAGGGTCTCTGGTCTCACTCAGTGGCCAAGAATCGTATCAATCTGCTAGGGCTTCTGGCAGTATTCAGAGCGCTTCAAGCGTTCAAGCCCTACCTGTTGAACCCGTCAGTGCAGATCCTGACAGACAGCACAACAGCTATGTTTTACCTGAACAAACGGGGAGGAACTCGTTCGCCAAATCTGTCCAAGCTTGCCCAGATAATTTGGATATGGGCACTCAGACGGAACATCTACCTGTCATCTCAACATATTCCAGGGGAGCTCAATTCTCTGGCGGACGCTTTAAGCAGAGATCCCCTCCCGGAAGAACACAAATGGTGTCTACACTGAGAAATCGTAGAAGATCTCTTCTCTCAGTGGGGTTTCCCCACTATAGACCTATTCGCCACAACAGTGCCCAGGATTCGCATCCAGGTTCCCCCAACCAGACTCCCAGGGTAACGCCCTGTGGATGAACTGGTCAGGGATGGTTGCGTACGCTTTTTCACCAACTCCTCATCAGGAGGGTGGTCAACAAGATGCACAGGGAATCGATGACGCTCGTTCTAGTTGCTCCCATGTGGGCGAGGCAACCGTGGTTCCCACACTTACGTAAACTAGCGGTGTGCGAACCCATCAAACTCCCGTGCTGGTACAACCTACTGTCCCAACACCAAGGTCAGACAGTGCATCCTCAACCCAACTCAATGAACCTGGCAGCATGGCTCCTGAGGTCCTAGAGTTTGGACATCTCAATTTACCTCAGAGATGTATGGACATCCTAAAGGAATCTAGGAAGCCAAATACGAGGTATTGCTACTTTGACAAATGGAAAAGATTTATCTGGTGCCAGAATAAGCAGATCAACCCTGTTGATTGCACTCCTTCCACTAGTCACCTACATGCTCCACCTGCTGGACGCAGGGTTGGTATTTAATTCACTGAAGGTACACCTGGCAGCTCTTTCAGCATACACCACCTCGCATAACAAGTTATCGTGGTGTAAAGTACCAGTGGTTAAAGCCTTCATGGAAGGAGTAAAGAGACTTCACCCTCCGATTTCTAACCCACCACCAGGATGGGACCTTAAGGTGGTGCTGGCTAAACTCATGGGCCCTCTGAGCCCATGCATAAAAGCAGTCTCAAACACCTGACATATATAACGGCCTTCTTCATAGCCATTACGTCTATAAGAAGGGTCAGTGAAATTCAGGCTCTGTCAGTGCAGGATCCTTTCTTTACTGTCCATAAAGATAAATTGGTTTTACTAACACACCCTAGGTTCTCACCTAAGTTCATTTCAAAATTCCATGTGAACCAGTCCATCAAGCATCTGGCTTTCTTCCAAGACTCACAAAGCTCGGCTGAGGTGAAACTATACACCCTAGATGTGCATAGGGCGGTCCTATACTATGTAAACAAGACCAGACCGCTAAGGAAAACAGACCAACTGTTTGTTTCCGTAGCTACAGGCAAAGAGGGAGATCGCGTCTCTAAAGGTGCCATCTCTAAGTGGATTATAAACTGTATCCAGCTGTGTTACTCCCTTTCTGAAAAAACTCTGCCTTTCACGCCAAGAGCCCACTCTACAAGAGGCATTGGGGCCACTCTGGCTTTCATTGCAAATGTACCCCTTGACACCATTTGCAAAGCAGCTACCTGGCGCTCTATTCACACTTTTACTCAGCACTGCTGCATTGACACCCATTCCAAGACAGATACTCAAGTGGGACAAGCGGTTCTAAGACATTTATTTGCTCATGACCCTTCTCACATCCCACCTCCTTCTTCTAACACTGCTTGCTAATCTATGCACAGCATGTGATCTAAGCAGATTCCAAAAGACTGCAGACCACCTTCTGTTCAGTCTGGGTTTCTCTATCAATGAGAAAACATCCAGTTTAGTCCCTAGTCAAATAAAACAATTTCTGGGAGCTCTAATCCGGACGAAAGACGGCCTGGTCTTCCGTCCCGAGAGGGTGCACAACATGCTTTTTCAGATCCCTCAACATGTAGCCAGTCGGGAGGTGACGTTGCGCAAAGCCATGTGTTTGCTAGGAATGATGGCGTTATGCATATACTTGGTTTCCCACGCACGGCTGCGCATGTGTCCCTTGCAAGAGTGTCTCAACAGCCAGTGGTGTCAGGCCAGCGGACAGTGGGAAGATCTGGTAGTTGTCTCGCCAGCCCTCGTTCTCTCTCTGCAGTGGTGGTCAAGGGAAAACCTTCTGAAGGGGAGAACCTTCACCACCCCTGCAGTGGAAGCCACTCTCACGACAGACATACGGTTGGGGGCTCACCTGCTTCAGCAAACGGTGCATGGAGTGTAGTCCCCACAAGTAGCGTCCAACCATAGAAACTTACTGGAGCTATTAGCGGTGTTCAAGGCATTAAAGGCTTTTCAGATGCAACTACAAGGGAAGACAGTGCTGATTCTAACAGACAGCACTACATCCATGTATTACCTGAACAAACATGGTGGCACTCACTCTCCAGGGCTATCCAAGCTGTCCCAAAACATCTGGATGTGGGCTCTCAAACGCAAGATGTTTCTTTTGTCCCAACATGTTCCATGTGAACTCAATCGTCTGGCAGACGTGCTCAGCAGAGATTTCCCTCTGCCCATAGAATACGAATACGAATGGAGCTTCCCAGAGATCAACCTTTTCGTGATTTAGGAGAATGCCCAATGCCTAGACTACACCTCCAGGTACCCCCAGAACCGCTCCAAGGGGAACGGTCTCTGGATAACATGGTCAGGGAAATTTGTCTACGCTTCAACCAATCCTCCCACCACCCCCCAGCCCCACACCCCCCCTGACTCCCCTTCTCAACAAGAAAGTGCACAAGATGCACCAGGAACCAGTTACCATGATACTTGTGGCCCCCATGTGGGCCCGCCAACCCTGGTTCGCTCACCTGATGGAAATGACCCTCTCCCCACCAGTAAAACTAGTCTGCCCGTACAACATGTCTTAGGACGGGGTGAGACCCTACACCCATGCCCACAAACTCTGAACTTAGCAGCCTTGCTCCTGAGGTCATAAAGTTTGGACACCTACAGCTCCCTCAGAGGTGCAGGGATATATTCTGGGAAGCTAGGAAACCTAACACCCGTTATTGCTATGCCAGCAAATGGAAACGTTTTCTTATCTGGTGTAATCCCAAGGGCGTCAATCCCATGGATTGCTCACACACATTGTGCTATATCTAACCCATTTGTTGAATACAGGTTTGGTCTTCAATTCCCTGAAAGTTCATCTGGCTGCTCTTTCAGCCTACACCACGTCACAACAAAAGGGGTCGTGGTGGAAGATACCGGTGATTTAAGGCTTTTATGGAAGGGGTTAAAAGAATGTATTCTCCCATTTCTTACCCAGCTCCTGGATGGGATCTAAATGTGGTTTTAACCAGGCTCATGGGATCTCCCTTTGAGCCAATGCATAAAGCAAGTAAAAGACCTTACTTATAAAACAACATTCCTAGTGGCGATCACTTATGTCAGAAGGGTTAGTGAACTACAGGCCCTTTCGGTTCTAGACCCCTTTGTTACAGTCCACAGGGATAAGTTAGTTCTGCGCACGCATCCCAGATTCGCGCCTAAATTCATCTCGGAAGTTCCACGTGAACCAATCGATTGAACTACCTACCTTTTTTCAGAATCCCATTAGCATGGCCGAAAGAAGCCTACACACACTAGATGTGCACAGGGCAGTCATGTTTTACCTGGAAAGAATGAAACCACTGAGGAAAAGAAACCAATTTTTCATTTCAGTGGCAGCTGGTAGAGAGGGGGATCCTGTCTGTAAATCAGCTATCTCAAGGTGTGTTTTCAAATGCATCACACTATGTTACACTCTTGCAAAGCGAGAACTGCTCTTCAAGCCTAGAGCACATTCTACTCGGGTCACTGGGGCATCCAGAGCATTCATTACAAATATTCCCCTAGAGTCCATTTGCAAAGCGGCAACCTGGAGTTCTGTACACACCTTTACAAAACACTATTGCCTAGACACGCATTTTAAGTCTGATTCTCAGGTGGCGACAAGCAGTACTAAGACATCTTTTCTCTACTGTTCCTTCTCACAACCCACCTCCAACTCTGGGTACTGCTCGCTAGTATATGCACAGCATGTGATTCTAAGCAGATTAACAGGCATCAGAAGACATGCATTACTTATCGTAATAGCATTTCTGATGATTGAATATGCTTAGATTCACATGCGCCCTCCATTCCTCCCCGCTGGGGATGGAAGGAACATAGACATCTTACTACTTTCTCTCTTCATGTACTCACTCACAATAGCCTTGGGCTCCCTCATGGCAGAAAAAATACAAGGAGGGACCTCAGCGTGTGAGGGATTTTGGGTTCACTACATGTCACGATAAGCATGGTGTTAGACACGCCTATGCCGACGTCCCTTTTCGGTCCCCGAAAGACAAGATGCAATACTCTGCGGTTACCACTGGATGTCGGACCATATGCACAGCATGTGCATCTAAGCACATACAATAGTCAGAAATGCTATTACGGTAAGTAATGCATGTCCTCATCTATCATATCATACCTCTGTTGACAATCGAGCTTGTGTTGTGCCGTTCTTGTTGAGTAATTTCCAAAGTTCTCGTATTTTTATTACCTAGAATTTTGAGGACATTTTCAGCATCGTTCTGTGTGAGGATGGATTTCATGAACTTCATCCAATATCGATGGCTTGGTTTAAAGGCATGGATGGTTCGGCGAGCGATGGTTGGTTCAGCTTTATGAGCAGCAAGTATGTGTTTGCGTAGCAATTTTTTCTTTGGGACAATCAGCTCTCAGTATGAGTGGGTGTGTTATAAATTGGTCTTCTTGGGTGCTCTGTGATTAATTTGGTAAGGAATCAGAAGCCATTCGTAATTAATTTTACTTTGGTTTGGTGGAGTGATGGAATGTTTCTTTCATCGTGTGTATTTGAGAATCTGGTAATCGCAAGCAATTAAATGCCAAATTCTTTTTAATATTGCTGGTGTTTTCTTTAGATAGGGGTTGGTAGTTGAAGGACCAAGTCTGGGTTATTTTAAGGTAGTCGCTTTGGTTCGTCGGGTTGTCGGATAGGTGTTTAGATGCTTCGACGTTCTGACTGGTGGCGTATATGTAATCGAGGTAAGCTGTTGTGTCTCCTCTAGACCACGTATGATGCAGGGGTTGATCTCCCTTGATTCTACCGTTCAATAATGTTGGGTTTCGCGGATCCATCTGTTTTGTCCAGGTTTTTGTTTTTTGGTCCATTTTCGGGGTTGATGTTTTTTCTTCTGATGTGTTTAACAGATGTATATTCATATCACCACATAGGATCATGTTTATTTTTGGGTATTTTGATCTAAGATCGTCTATGCTGGTAGTAAGATAATCTATACATTTGAGGTCTGTCATTGTTTTGGAGTTCCAGTATATGTTCACCAGCGCAATCCGATTATTTGACATAGCTTTTTTGGCTTGTTATCGCCATGTTAGAGTATGGTGATTTGTATCCAGTTGTTGGGATTTTAGGTTTCAATTAGGTGAAGATTTGTTTATATTTTCCAAAGTGTCATGAGTCGAGCGTAAGGTCTCCTTTTGTCTCAGACAAGTGCCAGATTTATACGGTTCAAGTAGCCATCACATGTTAGTTTGAAGAGTAACCAGGTTTCTTGGAGGCAAACGATTTCATAGTTCATTAGATCTGTTTCCTGTTTTGTAGAGGTGCGAGAATCCTCTTGTGTTCCATGAGCACAGGTTGATGTCTTGTTTGGTTTTCTCGTTTATTGGTTAGTCGAGTTTGGTTTTTGCCATGGCAGTCTGTTTTCTTTGTCGGTTCCTGGATTGGCGAATAAGAGTGAAAAATTGCTCTGGCGTGTTTGGAAGGGTTTCAAGGAATTCTATGGTGCAGTGTGTTTCTTGACTGGAACTCTTTTCCTGTTTGATTATCTTGTTATTGTGAGGTTGACCACTCTTTAATGGAGTCACGAGATTTGCAGATCGTATTCTTTGCTATTGTAGAGGAAAATCCTAATTGTCTGAAGGAATTTTTGCAGTTGATTAGTCTGTCTACGTTGGACTGTTTGAATAGGCATATCTCAACGGTGTCAATTTTTTTAAAATTAGGGAATGCAACTAGTTTTATATCTTCCGATCCAAGGGATTCAAGAGTAGGAATAGCATGAAGAAGATGTAGTAAGTTTGCCCTTTTCATTATGAGTCTCATCTAAATCTTTTACTCTTTGTAACATGACTGGCGGCTCTTGGTGGTGACATCGAAGGTCTAGGAATATTGGAAATTTCAGTTGTTTTGTGGGTGTATTTATTGATAAATTTGGATCTTGTGAACAGCTATTTGTTTTGGAATCGTTATGGTACGGCGTGGTAGCATCATTTTCCCATTTTTCTTCAGTTTCGGATATTTCTTCACAAGAGAGGATGTCACTTACGCTTCAGATGGTTTGTCCTCCTGTATATTCGTCAATTATGTAGAGAGATTAACTTTCGTTCAGTGATGGAGGCTTTCTTTCATCCGAAGTATGATTCTTATCGTCATGGGTTGTTAGGTTCATCATGGCATCCATGATGGACTTATCTTCTGCGGCTTGATCTTCGCTAATTTTGGATGTCATTATCTTGTTTTTTTGGTGCAGCATTGGGTCGGGTTTGTGGATTGTTTTCTTGTTTTCTTTCTGGTGTTGGGGTGGCAGTCGGGATCCTCTGTTTCTATTAGCATTCTTCTTTTTTTTGGATAGTACTTCAGATTTAATTTTTTGGTTATCTGTTTTTTTGTTGGATATGTCAAATATAGAGAAAGATTCGATTTCGTTCAATGAGAGAGGTGTCAGTGTTGGCTGGATTTGGACGTTGGGTCTTGTTTTTTGAGTTGATAGGCAGTCGTTCTGTAATGATTTGGTTTCCGAAGGACTGGTCGTTTTCTTAGTTTCTTATTTTTTTCTTTCATTAAGAATGGGGGTTTTTGTTGTCAATTGGTCAGGAAGAGGGCGGGTTTTGTTTTTTCCTTGGATTGAACCTGCGCATGGTCTTAGTTTGTTTGGAGAGCTAGTAGTTAGATTGGGTTGGGGTGTTTCTTGTTGGGGCTGACGGTTGTCGTGTAATTTAACCCTTGGTTATTTGTTTAATCTTATTGTTTAGCGGAGAGCAGCTTAAGTAAAGTTGTAGTAAGTTGCTCTTTTTCTATGCGATCTGTTCTTGTTATTTCAAATAGCCTTGCTTGCTATTGGGCAGAGATTTTTGTGTATTTGCTTTGTATGAATTATGGCGAATAGGGTTGCCTGAGTTTAATTAAAGGAATCAAGGCTTGACTTGTGGCTATAATCAGAGAACTCTGGAGTTGGGCCATTGTTGTTGGTATGGGTGTGTCGATAGCTTCCACTGCTGGTTCACATTTACACCTCTTGTCATCTTGTAAATTGGGAGAGGTTGGTTTCGTCAGGTTGGGATTCAGGTAGATGTCGTTAGTTTTTCTCGGCTGGCGGTGTTTGTCTGAGTAGTTGGGTGCCAAGGGAGCACTAGTTTTAGAGAATATGGCTGGAAGGTCCTCTGTTAGGTGTGGACGTTCCATCCTATTCTCTAAAGATCCATCCTGGCAGGTCTCAAAATATAGTGTCACTTTTTTTTGGTTTGTCATGATAGATTCAATTTTGTTAATGTCAAGAGATTCTCGCTAATTTTAATTTCCGGGGTGTTGCCGGTATTTTTGTGGTTTAGAGATTCGGAGCGAGATGGAACATAATTTTGTTGCCATTCTTTTTGCGTGTATTGCCTTCGTCGTCTTTAGTGTTTGAATTAGCTCCTCTTTGTCTTTGGTTTTTTGATCGGAGGAGTATAGGCAAGGTGTTTTGATGGAGGTCTGCGGAGGATGTTCTTTTGGTCTCTTCATTTGAGCTTTCTAATCTTGGGGTTTCAAATTTGATTTGTCATAAGATAATTGTTCCGTTGTTGGATCTGGTGAGTGAGCAATAAAGCAGTTGTTTTAGTCTTTTATCGTGGACAGCTGTCTCGTGCCTGGTGGCTTTTCAGATGAATGTCCGCAGTATTCAGGTGGGTCGAGCTGGTGTGCTAGTTTTTCGGTGTTAGTTGCAGGATATGGGTTCTTAGGGTTTTCTTGTTGATACTCTTTTGGAGGTGAATCTCTTGTTGAGATACTTATATCTGAGCGTATAGATTTGGTTTGCTTGCAGACAGGTCTATCTGGTTTCTGTTCAGTCGCATGGGGAGTCTGGATAAGTAGTGGTTTTACTGTGGATTGTTGTGCTTCATGTGAAAGATTGAGTGTGTTAATAGCAATATTGTTGTAAGGGGTTCTTTCTATTTCTACAGCAGGTTGTAGTCTGGCCCGATGCCTCTTAAGTGGGCTTGTACAGGTCACCATAGTTAGACGTTGGAAGGAGAGGGCTCTGAGATGGAAATTATCGTGCCACTTCAGAGCTCTGGAGGAAGGAGCTGTTCTTAGAGTACGGCTTGCCAAGTTTGGAGTTATCGGGTCAAGGACACATTGCCCGCAGTCCCCGATGCCCAAAATATGTCCAGGTTTGATCTGAGAAACCGGAATCTGTGTGGTTGTTCTTAGGATCTGAATGGATTTAATGGAGTCAGTTTTGTTCGGAATGCAGGGTTTGAGTTAAAGGTTTATTTACCTATGGTTGCGCTGTGCAGAACATGGGTCAAAGGCAGCTTGCCCGCTGTCCCCAGATTCGCATTCCAGTGTCTGTTTAGAGAGGCCCAATTTAGAGATTAGGGTGCTGCCTGTTTCAGTCTCATTCACATAGTAGGCGTGAGAGTGGAAAGCTGGGTCGGGTTTTGGAGAAAAAAAGGGTAAAATGTAGGTTTTCCTCGCCGTTTGTGGCTGTTGAATTTGGGATGGTGGAATTAGAAGGTGCAGTTTTTTAGTGCGGGACGGTTGCTTACCTCGGTCACCCTCGGGCGGGTGCATGGCTCTCGGGACAAGTGGCGATCGGCAACCATTAAAACGGTGAAAACTGCAGAACGCCCTTCACTAACGATGGGCTTAAAGCCGCAAGGGCGGGTCTGCTTTGATTTTCAGGTCCAACGTCCTGGAAAGGGAGGTGCTAGTATCCTTAAGGCGGCAGTATCTTTAGTGTCAGGCAGCTCCTCTGTACACAGAACGCACAGAATGCAGCGAAAACCGTAGACTGCAGAACGCCCTTCACTAGCGACAGGCTTAACCTAATGTTAGATTTGGGAATATGAGGGGAAACAGACTGGTTTGGTAGTTCGAATAGAGCTGCAAAATGTGAGCGCCACACTGATTCAGTAATTACATTACTCATGCTTGACATTGCTGTATTAGTATTCATATCTTTTTAGGAATTTCCAGATTTGACCACTCTTTTTATTCTTGCATTTAAAAATATGTTCCACCTCAATGTGTTCTTTTTGCATTTTGTATTTTATTTGGTTTTTAATGATTGTTTCTCACCAATTAAATTAATTTGTCTTGATTAGTATGATGCTGTGAGCGAATAAATCCGACTTTTTTCCTCAGGTGCGATTTCAATTTCTGGATGGCAGCGTCATAAGAGAATCTTTCTAGTGAAACTATTAAGTTTCGGTTGATGATCAAGGAATAAGTGCTGCACCTCATTATATGGGGGATGAATCTGAGTCAATTCTCACTATTTTAATTAATTTATTAAGATATGCATTTGAGGTTACAATTCGATTTCCTCCTGTCAGTGCGATTGGATGGCTATACATTTTTTTCTCGCTCATCTTCCGCTATCCAGATTATTGATAGAATATTGTGATCACTATCAGTAGATAGTATTAATTTAACATGGGATATTTGGGATAAGCTGAATTGTGATATAGATGCGTAATCTATAATAGTGTGCCTGATTTCTGTGCCAAGTCAGAGCTGGTGAGGATGTCGCCTTCGATAGTACCATTTAGCATGATGAAGTCTCTATTCTTCATAAGTTGTTGCCAATGTTTAGCTCGCTCCACTCCGGTCGTTGGAGTGTCAAGTAAACATTTGATATTTAGATCGCCTGCTATCAGCCCTGCTGTAACTGAGTTATCCATTAACATTAGGTCTAACATTTGTTACAAAGCAAAGTTAGTAGATATAGCTTGATTGGAGTTCACTAGCGCCAGTTTTGTACGTTGAATTCCTGCATGTGGGGAGGCCCAGGGGGTCAAATCAGCATGTGTAGATGGCTTAACTGATGTTATCATCCCAGCACTGGGCATGCCTCTTTGATGCTCAATTGCGGGAATCCAACAGACTTGGTATCCTGGCCAAACCAGCTGTTTTACTAACCAAGTTTCTTGCTGAATTAATACATCATACTTCTCTAGGAAGAGCTGTGAATTTGTGGCCATTAAGGGTTTAAAACCACACGTATTCCAAATGGCCATTTTTAGTTTCACTAATTTAGAGAGCAAGCGGCTCAATTGTCTTGACTTGACGGAAGAATTGACGATCCATGCCCATTTAGATTTGTTACTAGTAGCATGTGAAGAGTATTTTCCATGACTTCTCGATAGCTTTCCAGATGTTCCTAAACAGTTTATTAGTAATGGTTTGAAACAGGGTTTTATTTTCGATTCTGTGATCTGCTCGTCTAGGATTTAATCTCTGTCCTCGGTTATCCAAACAGCTTGAATTATGCACAGTGACTTTTCGTCCCAAGTCTCTCAGCGTGTCTTTAGCCTCCCAGACTATCTCCTTAACATTTAATGAAGTGAGCTCTACTTCAACTGTGTCCATGTATTTATTAGTATTTGTAAGGAGATTAATGTCATTTGTTTGTATAAGCTGCAGGCTAGATATCAATTTGAATACCTCAAATAATGTTGTTCTAGTGGTGTAAGTGTCTCCATTCTCGGTCGCATATCTTTATCCCAAAGTTATCTCTATGACCTAGCAGTCTTTTACTCATTTCCTTGTGCGAAGCAGAAGCACTGCAGTATCCTTTGGGTACATTTTCTCTTTTTTTAGGGCTACTTAAACAATTGTTTGGGGGTGAATGTCATTCAGTCGTTCGGAGATGGTTTCACTTGTCTGTTTCGCTCTTTTCTGCCCTAATGTAAGAAAATTGTTTTTTGACAGTCATGAACTCTATTTTGGCCATCTGTAATTCTGGTCAGATCGACTTGAGATTGTTTGGGGATGGGTGAGTTATTTTTGTATAGTTGTAATAGAACAGGTTGATTAAGTCATGTAGGTCAGCCAGGAACCCGCTCGCACAAGGGGATGATAGAGGTGAGAGTGGGTTGCTTAAAGACTTCTCATCAACTAAATGCTCAGGCGTGCCTAGATTTACTGGCCCAACTTTGTCTATTTTTTTTGTTTTTGATTGTCATTTTTTTTTATTCAATGTTGGTGTAAAATTGTCTGTGAATTTTTTGTTTTTACTTTTCCTATAATTAACTATGGTTTGATTGTTTTGATATTTTTTAAAGCACATGCACGGGTGTGTTATACTAGTCTTATTACGAGTCAGCCATCTGTTTTTTTCATATTTATTTTTGAGGAACTATGTTCATATTCTCAGTGAAGAATCTGAAGTTCCCTTCTGCTTGTCCTTTTATTCTGGTAAAGGGTGAACATGGGAATCAATACTAACATCATTTATTTACCCATGGCGATTTGCTCACTGGTCTCCACCTCCACTTGTCTGGGAAGCCTTAAAGCGGCTTGGGGTATAGGGCCGTCTGAGTCCACATGTAATGGATATAGGCGAGTTGACCTTAGTATCTCGTTCGCCACCCAATCTATTTTGGCATCTAGTTGTGATAGTGTAGTACTATGGGACCCATCTTTATTTTTCCAAGACATCAAACATGTTCAGAAGACTGTAGTCCAGTTGTTGTAGCATTTTGTGCAATTTCCCAAGATGTAGGGGAGTTGGGTTAAAATCCAAACAAGGGCCTCGCCATAGGTTTACTAAATGAAACTTGTGCTGAGCAAGTGGAATACGGTGAGGAATCCGATGAGGCTGGCTGTAAAATCGGTGTTTGGGACGGTGATGCAATCAGGCTTCTAGGGGACAAAGTACTATGTATAGTCGGAGACCCAGGTGGAATTAGTACAGGCTCCTTTGTGTTTGGGCTCAGGAATGCAGTAGTATTGCTGTGGCTGTCTGCATCCTCGCTCGGCACTGTAGTTGCTTTAGTCCTTTGTTGATTATAATTGAAATCACTGACTGTTTTAGCTAATACATTAGCTTACGCTAGCAGATGCGGTGCTGGCCGACACGGCATGGAAGATCTTGGTAACGTAGGAATACAGGGTTCCGGGTCGAGTGCCATGTTCATAGACGTTCCTTTCGCTGTTATTATTCAAATGCTTCTTTTTTGTTGTAATTAAAGAGGTTAAGACATCTGCTGTTAGAATTTGAAGACATTTCATGCATTTGTTACTTTTTCTGGCTTCTAATACCTGGGAGAACTAGACTGCGTAGTCGTCAAGAGAACTCGGTCAGAGTCGATTTGTACAGCGGGCGCATTTCCATTGAAGTGGTTTCGAGCGAGCTTTGGGTTTTAATTTCGGAGCTAGTGGTCTAACCTTGCATGTCGGGACCTGCTTAGTGAAAAGTGCGGGGTCCGTGACTTTTCCTATTAAGTCGGCCATCGCGATGGGCATAGCCGATTTCAGTTTGTAAACGCCCATGTGTTACAGGGTAAATTCACACCAGCAAGAAGGAGCACCGCGAGGGAGTAGTGTTGACAGCTGCAGCAAACAGCACTCGAACCACTCCTTAATGCGCTCACCCTCTTCCTTAAGAGGTGGAGGAATGAAAAGTGGGTGTGGCTTGAACTATAATAAAAATATACACAATTTAGCGTTGTAGGATGTTAACTTCTGAGTATCACAATGAGAGCTGCTATAAAAGTCCTACAGCAGTTAAGGTAGATGAAAGTTCTTGCGCAAAGGCAAAATAGATCCGCAGCAAAGTATGTCTGTGGTCGAGTGTATCCCAGGCAGAGAGTCCTTCCAGCTAACACTCGGCACACTCCACGATCCGAGCTTTCCCTTTTGAATTCTTGTAACCTTTTAACATTGCGCACAGCACCATACACTGCAATGTGGATACATTTGTATCACCTTAGCTTTTTACACTAGGGATTTTTGGTTACTTTTCTATGTGTCTAAAGACGAGCTGAAGACAGCAAATACATTTCGCAATTTCAATGGATTGCTTTTTTCCCCGCAGATTCCTCATGATAGATATCCATCATCCAGCTCTGTTCGAAAATTTTTCGACAGGGTGGTGTAGTGGACCTGAACTCAGCTGTTGATCTGTCTTATCTGGCTCTCGATCGGTGGCGCCGGATGCGACTTCAGGCATTGTGTATATATATATATTTCTCCAGCATGGGGTCTGGCATGGATTCACATGCTCATGAATATTCCCCGTCGTCAGGCTGGGAATCCTCGGTAAAGAAAAAACCAGTATCAGTTTCGTTTCTGATCTGTCTTTCGTAGTAATATCCAATCACTGGTCTCTGCGTCATACTGACCACAGCCAATGACTGCCCTCTACCTAAGCACCGCCTCTGGCAGCCATCTTCAGATTTTTACCGCACGTTCATGTGTTGGGATCCTCGTGCTATTGCTCTCGAGCGTTAGTGCTATTTTTTCACGTTTTTTCTCAAAAAACTTCATTTTTTCGGTCAAAAGAGCCTCAAGCTCCACCGACTCTCCATCCGATCAACGGGGACCCGTGTCGGATTCGTCTGCGCCCCTCAAGGGTGAAGATTTCGTCGAGCTACGCTTTTGGAGGACTCCAGAAGTTTCTCAGGCCCGTACATGGCCCAGGAGAAGGGATGCTCGACGCCCGGAAAGCTGTTCAGGGTCTGCCCTGGATGCCAGCTGCAGAACGTCTTTAAGGAGGACGAACACTCCTTTTGTCTCTACTGCTTACATGAGGACAAGACGCACGTGGAGAAGGACTGTGCGTTTTGCGGCAACATGTCGGAGCGGACCATGAAGGACCGCCATCAACGTCTCACCAACTGGCTGGAAGGTAAGAGCCCGTCAGGCGAGAAGAAGAAATCCGAGCGGTCTTCTAAGACCTTTGAGGACGCCCCGGCGACGGGGGTCCAACACAAGGCAAAGCACCGCGAGTCCGCTGGCACCGGGAGCGCCGAACGGTCGGGCTCTACGGGCGCCAGGCAGGGCGCACCCTCCCCGGCACCTTCAACCACGAGCCAACGCTCTGGGTCGGGTAAGAGGAAGGCCGAGCACCCGGCGAAGCTCCTGGAGAGGCCCCGGTCGAGCTCGAAGGCCCCATCGGAGGGGGAGCGAGGCAGTGTCCCCCCCCCTCAAGGATAAGGCGGTGAGCGCACCTAAGGTGGTGAAGGCCTTAATCCATCCAGCCAAGCCCTCTATCGAAACTGTCGCGGCGGCCCTGGCTCAGCCTGTGGGGGCTACACCAGTGGTGGCGACCTCGGGGCTCAGAGTCTCCCTGCCACCTCGGAGGGAGTCCTCTTTTGTGCCCATCGATAGGGCCCCCGTGAAATCCCCCGTGGGGAAGAAAAAGGGGGGGCAGGGCGGCGTCGTAGATTCGGCCTCAACCTCGGAGGAGGAGCTGGTCGAAGTCTTAAGCCACGGCCTCGGCGTGGAAGAAGACCGGCCCGTCGGGATGGATCCCGACGCAGGCGACGACGACATCATCGAGGGTACCGACGGGGCCCCTGATCGCCCGTCGGATTCCCCTCTGCCAGCGCCGCGAGACAGCTCGGCGGCCATTTTGTTGGCTATACAGTCCTTATGCTCAGAGATAAGGACGAGACTACCGTTGCCGACGGAACCTCTCCCATCGGGGGACCCAGAACCGGGACCTTCTGGTGTTCCCCCTACCAAGAAAAGAAGGATCCTCCCTCCGCCTCCTTTTCAGCCGTCGCGCCCCTTCCAGCCCTCCTCCCCGTCCACCCGAGGGGATGATACGGGGACTGACACGGCAGCGACGGGTACGGACGACGAGGTATACGACGAGGATGTACCGTCGTCGCCTCCCACCAGGGCTTCTCCGCCCGACGAGATTGGATCGTTCCACTCCATGATCACCAGGGCATCCGAGCTTTTCCAACTCTGCCCTGAGGAGAAGAAGAAGGAAGGTTTCCTTTATCAGCGGCGCGAGGCCAAGAGGAAGACGGTCCTCTCAGTGCCTCTATTGGACGACATTTGGGATGAGGGCCTCACCCTCCTCAAGAACCCTTCCACGACGCCAGCTAGAAGGGATCGGTACGAGAAGAAGTACCGGGTCCCGGACACGGCCCCCCTGTGCCTCTGGGCGCAGCCTACCCCGGACTCCGTCGTCTCCGCGGCGGCCAGGAAAAAAGCGGGGGGGGGGTGCGGCCTCCACATCGACTTCCCCACCGGACGGCGAGGGAAAGAAATTGGACGCTATGGGACGCAGAGTCATCTCGTCTGCGGCGACGACGATTAAAGCGGCCAACGCCTTGGCTATCGTGGCCCGCTACGACAGGGAGCTCTGGTACAAACTGGCTCCCCTACTGGACTTCTTGCCGAACGACAAGAGGGCAGAGGCCCTGGAGATCCTGCAGGAAGGTGAGGTGGCTTCGGGGACCACGCCATTACCGTTGCGACGGACATCGCCGACACCGGGTTCCGCCAGTTGGGCAACGGCGTTTGCCTTAGGCGGCCTGGATGGCTCAAGGCTACGGACTTCCGTCAAGACGTTCAGACCAGAGTCCTGGACATGCCCTTCGATGGGAACAACCTGTTTGGGAAAACAGTGGACGATTCCCTTCAGGCCATTAAAGCGGACCCTTGGAGTTCTCCAACAACGACGGACGCCCTTTCGGAGCAGCGGAGGCAAGGGCGCCTCCAAAGGTTCAGGCGGCGGTTTCTCCACCTACCGTCAAGCGGCCCGCTCGTCGGCTCAGGAGGCCTACAGAGGACGAGGCAAGTCTGGCGGACCCCGCCGTCGTCGCCAAGGAGGTCAAGGCGGCAAAGCCTCGTCGAAGCAGGATTGAACCGACCGTGGGGTCGGGCCCCCACCGAAGCACCCCGGTGGGAGGCCGGCTGGCGAGATTCGTCAGCGTGTGGGAGTCCATCTCCACCGACCGTTGGGTGCTGGACGCCTTGGCCCGGGGCCACGCGCTCGAATTTCAAAGAAGGTGTCCGATCGTCCCCCCCCCCGTGGCCAGGAAAGAACTTCACGTCCCTCATCTTCTCCTGGAGGTAAAGGCGATGCTGAGGAAGGGCGCCATCGAACTCGTCCCAAAGAGACTTCGGGGCTCCGGAGTTTACTCGAGATACTTCCTCGTGAAGAAGAAGACGGGGGGATGGCGCCCCATCCTGGACCTGCGACGTCTGAACAAGTTCATCAAGGCGCAAAAGTTCCGGATGGTCACCCTCCAGCACGTCCTGGGTCAGCTGGAGGAAGGAGACTTCCTGTCGTCGTTGGATTTGGAGGATGCCTACTTCCATATTCCCATCCTAAAGGGGCACCGAAAATTCCTCAGGTTTGTGGTCCAAGGGCGTCACTACCAGTTCAAAGCCCTCCCCTTCGGACTACGGTCGGCCCCCAGGGTATTCACCAAGTGCCTTGCACCGGTGGCGGCGCAGCTGCGCCGCGAGGGGATCCACGTCTACCCCTACCTGGACGACTGGCTCATCCGAGCCAAGTCGAGGGAGCTCGCCCTGGATCACACGGCAAGGACCGTCCGACTTCTCACACGAAGCTCGACAGTGTGTCTCTTCTGGCCTCCCCGTCGGAGGAAAGGACCAGGTCCATCCTGGGCAAGGTACAGCGGATGTTGGTTTCCGACGTGGCCAAGGTGAGGTCCATCAAGTCCCTCCTCGGAATGATGTCTTCCTGCATCTACCTCATTCCCATGTGCAGGCTCCGGATGCGCCCGTTGCAGGAGTTCCTGGACGCGCGCTGGATCCAAACGACGGGCAGCTTCGAGGAGAGGATCACACTCGACGAGAGTTTCCGCCGAGCGGTCCGGTGGTGGGGCAACCGCACGCATCTGACGGCGGGCATGGACTTCCAGACCCCAGATCACCAGGAGACAGTGACCACCGATGCCTCCCTGGAAGGGCGGGGAGCGCACACCGAAAATCTGCACGCGAGAGGCCTTTGGCTCCCGACGGAGAAGTCCCTCCATATCAACGTCCTGGAGCTCCGTGCAGTGTTCTGGGCCCTCAGGTCCTTCCTTCCGTCCCTCAAGGGCAAGGTGGTGAGGATCTTCACGGACAACACCACCACCATGTTTTACATCAGGAAACAGGGCGGAACCAGGTCCCCAGCGCTGTCCAAGGAGGCGCAGGACCTGTGGCATTGGGCCGTCGCCCAAAGGATGTTTCTGGTGCCGTTTCATCTGGCAGGGATAAAAAACACCATCGCCGACTCACTCAGCAGGGAGCTGCGCTCGTGCCACGAGTGGGAACTACGGCAGGATCTAGTGGATCGCCTCTTCTGACAGTGGGGCACACCCCAGATCGACCTGTTCGCGACGGCGACGAACTCCAAGTGCCGGAGGTTCGCCAGTAGGTTTCCCCAGGCGAGGAGCATGGGCGATGCCTTCTCGTTCCCCTGGGAGGGCCTGTTCCTCTACGCGTTCCCTCCTTTGCCACTGCTAATCCGGCTCGTCAACCAGCTCAAGAGGTCACGGTGCAGGATGATCCTCGTCGCACCTGCGTGGCCGAGGCAGATATGGTTCCCGGACCTTCTGGACTTGTCAGCGTCCCCGCCCATCAAGCTGCCGGTGGACGCTGATCTTCTCTCCAGGGAAGGAGGCGCCATCCTCCACCACGACCCGAAATCGCTGAACTTGCAGGCCTGGCTCCTGCAGCGCTAGAGTTTGGAGGATACGACATACCGGCCGACTGCAGAGAGGTTCTTGCAAAGGCCAGGGCGTCCTCGACTCTTAAATGCTACGGACACAAATGGAAGAGGTTCTCTGTCTGGTGCCACGCACAGAAGATTAACCCTCTGCGGATTACGGCTCCCCAGGTACTGCCGTACCTGCTGACGCTGGCCAAAGCTGGACTGGCACACGCGTCCATCAAGATTCATCTTGCTGCGATCTCCCGATACACCAGAACCACGGGCCGGACGTCCTTGTGGTCTCATCGTCTGGTGAAGGAGTTCATGAAGGGACTGTTCAGATCGTTCCCGCCGGTGAAGGCTCCGGCCCCGGCGTGGGGGCTCAACGTGGTGCTGACCAAGCTCATGGGACCTCCGTTCGAGCCTCTGCACTTGGCCCCGTTGAAGTTTCTGTCGTGGAAAACAGCGTTTCTTGTGGCCATCACCTCCGCACGACGGGTGGGAGAGATCCAGGCCCTTTCATGCAAGGCCCCGTACTTGACTTTTCACGACACGAGGGTAGTGCTCAGGACGCACCCCTCCTTCATGCCCAAGGTACCGTCGGACTTCCATCTCAACGAACCCTTGGTGTTACCTGTGTTCTTCCCGTCGCCTTCGTCGCCGGCTGAGAGGACTTTGCACTCGCTGGATGTGGCTAGAGCGCTGAAGTTCTACGTGGACCGCACAAAGTGTTTTCGGAAGACGTCACAACTCTTTGTGAACTTTGGACCTGTCAATCAGGGGAAGGCTCTATCGAAGGCTTCCATTTCCAGATGGCTCTCCGGCTGTATCATGTACTGTCATCGGTTGGCAAACCGACCGCTGCCTGGCCGTCCGAGAGCCCATTCCACCAGAGCGATCGCAGCTACCACGGCGTTCCTTTCTGGTGTGCCCCTGCTGGACATATGCAGGGCTGCTACGTGGAGGTCGACGCACACCTTCACGAAATTCTACTGCGTCGATCGGGATTCCAGGGAGGAGTCCAGGGTCGGCCAAGCAGTGCTGCGCAACCTGTTCGCCTGAGGTGAGCCTGGTGAGGAGGTAAGATGCTTAATGTTGAGTTGGATGTACTGCTTAATGTTGAGCCTTTGCCACCTCCCGTGGTTGTGCATGTGTGTACTGCTATGTATTCTTTATTCATGAGCATGTGAATCCATGCCAGACCCCATGCTGGAGAAGGAACAAGTTACTTACCTGTAACTGTTGTTCTCCAGCATGGGTCTGGCATGGATTCACATGCGAACCCTCCCGCCTACCCCTCTGCGGCTCTTCACTTGGTCATACTGCCACTTCACGTGCTTCCAAATCTGAAGATGGCTGCCAGAGGCGGTGCTTAGGTAGAGGGCAGTCATTGGCTGTGGTCAGTATTACGCAGAGACCAGTGATTGGATATTACTACGAAAGACAGATCAGAAACGAAACTGATACTGGTTTTTTCTTTACCGAGGATTCCCAGCCTGACGACGGGGAATATTCATGAGCATGTGAATCCATGCCAGACCCATGCTGGAGAACAGTTACAGGTAAGTAACTTGTTCCATACATATATATATTTCTGAGGCTTGTGGAATCTGCTTAGATCACATGCTGTGCATAGGCCGACATCTAGTGGAAGCTGCGGAGTATTACAGTTTGTTTTTCGAAAGTCGAAAATGGGCGTCGACACAGGCGTGCCAGTAATACTATCCCTAGTGTGACGTCCACTGTACCCAAGATCCCTCACGCGTGTAGGATCCTCAGATTGTTTTTTTCCGCCATACTGGTCGGAAGCATCTTGCGGAGTTCCCTGGCCTTAGCCATACTTTTGCTGTTATTATAATTTTAATTCTTATTCATTCCCTTCCCCACCCCAACGTCGACCCTCAACCTCGACGACGGCTGGAGAAGTCATCGACCGTCGACTGCTGCACGACGGATCTGGGCCTCGGTAGGCCGCTGGCCTCGGCCCGGGCCTAGTAGGCCGCTGGCCTCGGCCCTTACAAGTAGGGAGAGTGGGGGGTGGTACATACTCTTCACTCTTGATATATAGTTACATTTATATATATTCCTACACTTAGCAGCCCGCTGCCTTAAGGTGCGTATGGAGGGTACCCCTTTTCAATTCTGCCCCAAGTGCAATCGCAAATACCCTTGGGTCGACAGGCACGCCACGTGCAATCTCTGCTTGCCGAGGGATCACCCCGAAGCGAACTGCAGAGCGTGTAGTAGGTTTAAACCTAAGACACTTAAGGACCGTTCGACAAAGCGTTGGGCCCACCACGCCAGGCAGGAGGCCATGGCAGCGGAGGGCGCCTTCAGCGATGGCAGCGACGCCGTACTTTCGGACGGCGAGGGCATTACGGCGTCGAAAGACAGCCGACGAGCGCAGGTCCCCGACCTCGGAAGGTCGTCCGGCAAGGCGGCTATGGGGAAGACCCCCGGCGACGCAAGCGCTACACACCTAACACACACTAAACACACTAAGACCAACCGGACCTCGACGACGTCGACTTCCCGGAAAGAGGCACAAAAAGAACGGTCCGACTCGGTGTCCTCTGGGCGCTCTCGATCGAGATCGCCTCACGACGCAAGGCAATCATCCACTCTTGCCAAGAGTGCCTCGCTACACACACTAACGGAAGTTCGATCGTCGGGAGACGAAGACGACTTCCACCCCCAGGCCGCGCTCCAAGATACCGAGACCGCGGTTAACACCAGTGAGGCCCCACGCCCGAAGCACACAGATACCTTTCCAGACCCTCGACGCCAGGCGTCGAAAGTCTCTGGGGCCCCCAAGGGACAGGGAAAACATTTTTCCACGCACGGAGAAGGGGGGAAACAGCGGAAAGCACAGCCTTCCACCCCTGTAAAGCCTAAGCAGACAAGCAAACACAAGTCTACCCTTGAAAATAAATCACCTGCTAAAGTAATACCCTGTTCCAGGGAATGGTCCAGTGAAGACATAGACAGGGTTATGTCTAGGATGTCTTCCTTAGCTGATTTTTATGATAAGAACCCAGAACACTTTCTTTCATATAACCCTCAAGGGGCCACACCCTCAGGCTCCTCCGATCCCATCCCGCTAAGTAAAAAGCCCCGGGTCGAAAGACCTGAACCCTTCGAGGTTCAGCCTTACTCCACTTCATATTCTACTCCACTCCCCAGTTACCAGGGACAAGTTTTCCCTAGAGAGGACCAGGAGTTGGACATGATGGAAGAACAAACCGGGACAGATTACTATGCGGAGGATGAGGACTTGGAGGAGGGAGAAGATGAGCAGGAAATTTACAGAGTAGATTCCCCAGTACAAAGCGAAGCCCCAGTTACTGACTCTCCAGTTGATAACCAGCCCCTCCTTAACGAGGTTCTCGCCCGAGCAGCGGAACACTTCCACATCGACACCCACGGTGTACAGGAAGAAAGGGACTTCGCGGAGGAGTTTGTAGGAGAGAGAAGACCAGTCGCTCAGACCATCCCTATCCTCAAATCCATCCAACGAAGAATAGATCCTTCCCTGGTGAATCCGAACCTCACCAGAGCTGTCAACCCCAGAATTGAAAAGATTTTCCGGGCAGCCCAGTCTGACCCTCTGTATATAAGGGGACATCTTAAACCAGATTCCCTAGTGGTTACCAACACTAGAAAAAGGGCTGGCACGCCCTTATCTTCATCAGAAGCTCCTCCCGACAAGGAGAGCAAAAAACTTTACGGGTTTGGCAGGAAGGTAGCCTCAACGTCCGCCTACCAAGCAAGGATTGCGAATTCCACCACCCTGTTGGCTAGTTACAATTGCCATCAATGGGAAGAGGTCGCGGCGCTCATTGCCTCTGCTCCAGAACCATTAAAGGGCCAGCTGGCTCGGATCTCGGCAGAAGGGAGAGCCGTGTCTGGTTGCATTTTAAAAGCAACTTTCGACGCCGCTGACAACGCAGGGAGATTGATAGCAGAAGGTACTGTTATCAAAAGACATGCGTGGTTACGGCAGTCGGGATTCAAGACAGAAACCCAGGCTTCTTTAATAGACAAGCCAGTGGAACCCGACCTATTGTTTGGGAAAGCGGTCGAAGACGCACTTAAAAATGCCAAAGATGAATATGAGACTCTCAAATCCCTTGGCCAGCTTACCAACAAACCCCCTAACCAGAGGGGGAACAGTAATTTTCGTCGCCCACGCGGACAAAATTCACAAAGAGGCAACTATGCCCAGGGACAGGGTACACAATGGAATAACAACCAGCAGTCTACCCAGAGTTACGGCAGGGGTAACAAGAGAGGTCGTGGAAGAGGCAGAGGCAGCCCCAACAAGGGAGGTGGCACGCCTCCACCAAAACAGTGACGCTCAGTTCAGGGTCCCTTGCCACGCAACCCCAGTAGGGGGACGCATTTCCACCTTCACCCAGGCTTGGGAAGGGATCACCTCAGACAGATGGGTGCTGTCAACAGTATCCGCAGGATATTGTATAGAACTACTGCAGCGTCCCCGGAACCATCCTCCACGACAAAGAGTGCACTCCCTAGAGCATCAAAGGATCCTTCTCGAGGAGATCGCCATTCTGCTAGAAAAGGACGCGATAGAACTCGTCCCAGGACACCAGGTAAACAAGGGTATCTATTCAACTTACTTCCTTGTGCCAAAGAAAGATTTGACAATGCGCCCAGTATTAGACTTGCGGCCTGCCAACAAGTATGTCAAGCCCCAAAAATTCCGTATGACCACGCTACAAGAGGTAATCCCCCTCCTAAAAAAGGGGGATTACATGGCAACCTTGGATATGAAAGATGCTTATTTTCATATTTCCATGCTCCCAGCGCACAGAAAGTACTTACGCTTCAAGGTAGACAGTCGCCACTACCAATTCAAGGTACTGCCCTTCGGGATAGCTTCTGCACCAAGGGTATTCACCAAGGTACTGGCGGTGGCGGCTGCACACCTACGCAGGGAAGCAATCCCGGTGTACCCTTATCTGGACGACTGGCTCATAACGGGGGAGACCCCAGGAATTTGCAGGTCAAACATTCAGAGGACTATCGACCTCCTCCACGAATTAGGCTTCTCTATCAACGAGAAAAAGTCAAGTCTGGTGCCAAGCACCTCAAAACAATTTCTAGGAGCTATCCTAGATACTCAGAAAGGATTGACCTTCCCTTCGGAAGAGAGAATTCGGAATATACTTCTGCAAATTCCGCATTATCAGTCAGGTCAACAGATAACAGTACGCAAAGCTATGCGGTTACTGGGCATGATGGCGTCATGCATTTACCTGGTCCCCCACGCGCGTCTGCGCATGCGTCCCATGCAGGAATGGTTGGCGAAACAGTGGTCTCAGGCAAGTGGTCATTGGGACGATCTAGTGGTCGTTTCGCCAACACTCGTACAGAGCCTACACTGGTGGACAAGAGAGAATCTCGCAAAGGGGAAACCCTTTTACAATCCCGAAGTACAAGCCGTGGTGACTACAGATGCATGCCTGACTGGGTGGGGAGCTCACCATCTCCACCACACAGCTCAGGGTCTCTGGTCTCACTCAGTAGCCAAGAACCACATCAATCTGCTAGAGCTTCTGGCAGTATTCCGAGCGCTAAAGGCGTTCGAGCCCCATCTACTGAACTTGTCGGTGCAGATCAGGACGGACAGCACGACAGCCATGTTCTATCTGAACAAGCAAGGGGGGACTCGTTCACCAAATCTGTCCAAGCCTGCCCAGAAAATCTGGATATGGGCACTCAGACGGAACATCTTCCTGTCATCGCAACATGTTCCAGGGGAGCTCAATTCCCTAGCGGATGCTCTAAGCAGAGACTCCCTCCCAGAAGAACACGAATGGGTCCTTCACAGAGACGTGGTAGAAGATCTCTTCTCTCAGTGGGGTTTCCCCACTATAGACCTATTCGCCACAAGCGAAAACAAACAATGCCCAGGATTTGCATCCAGGTTCCCCCAACCGGACTCCCAAGGGAATGCCCTGTGGATGAACTGGTCAGGGATGTTTGCGTACGCTTTTCCACCAACTCCTCTCATCAGGAAGGTGGTGTACAAGATGAACAAGGAATCGATGACGCTCATCCTAGTTGCTCCCATGTGGGCGAGACAACCATGGTTTCCACACCTACGCAGGATGGCGGTGTGCGAACCCATCAGACTCCCAGCTTGGTACAACCTACTGTCCCAGCAACAGGGTCAAACAGTGCATCAGGAACCCAACTCTATGAACCTAGCAGCATGGCTCCTGAAGTCATAGAGTTTGGACATCTCAAATTACCACAGAGGTGTATGGACATTCTAAAGGAGTCCAGGAAACCAAATACAAGGCACTGTTACTTTGATAAGTGGAAAAGATTCGTTATCTGGTGCCAGAATAAACAAATCAACCCGGTTGATTGCACTCCTTCCAACGTTGTGACATACATGCTCCACCTGCTGGATGCAGGGTTGGTTTTTAACTCACTGAAAGTACACCTGGCAGCCCTCTCGGCTTACACCACATCCCATAACAAGGTCTCGTGGTGGAAAGTGCCAGTGGTTAAAGCCTTCATGGAAGGAGTAAAGAGACTTCACCCTCCTATTTCAAACCCACCGCCAGGATGGGACCTCAACGTGGTGCTAGCTAAGCTCATGGGACCCCCATTCGAACCCATGCATAAAAGTAGTCTCAAACACCTGACTTATAAAACGGCCTTCTTAGTAGCCATTACCTCCATAAGAAGGGTCAGTGAAATTCAGGCTCTGTCAGTGCAAGATCCTTTCTTTACTATCCACAAGGACAAACTGGTTTTACGCACACACCCTAGGTTCTCACCTAAATTCATATCCAAGTTCCATGTAAACCAGTCCATCGAGCTTCCGGCTTTCTTCCAAAACCCACAAAGCTCGGCTGAGGTGAAACTACACACCCTAGATGTGCGTAGGGCGGTCCTATACTATGTAAATAAGACCAGACCGCTAAGGAAAACAGATCAACTGTTTGTCTCCGTAGCTACAGGCAGAGAGGGGGATCGCGTCTCTAAAGGCGCTATCTCGAAGTGGATTCTGTGTTACTCTCTTTCTGAAAAGACTCTGCCTTTTACGCCAAGGGCCCACTCTACTAGAGGCATTGGTGCCACTCTGGCTTTCATTGCAAATGTTCCCCTCGACACCATTTGCAAAGCGGCTACTTGGAGCTCTATTCACACTTTTACTCAGCATTACTGCATTGACACTCATTCCAAGACAGATACACAAGTGGGACAAGCGGTTCTAAGACACCTGTTTGCTCATGACCCTTCTCACATCCCACCTCCTTCTTCTGGTACTGCTCGCTAATCTATGCACAGCATGTGATCTAAGCAGATTCCACAAGCCTCAGAAGGGATACATTACTCACCGTAATCGTATTTCTGATGCTTGTATCTGCTTAGATTCACATGCGACCCACCCTTCCTCCCCTCCGAGAGAAGGCGCATGATTGCTTGTAGTCTTACCTTTCTGTTTATCTGCTTGGATTATCTGTACTCACGCTACTCCTCATGCTTCCTCATGTCAGAAAAAAATACAATCTGAGGATCCTACACGCGTGAGGGATCTTGGGTACAGTGGACGTCACACTAGGGATAGTATTACTGGCACGCCTGTGTCGACGCCCATTTTCGACTTTCGAAAAACAAACTGTAATACTCCGCAGCTTCCACTAGATGTCGGCCTATGCACAGCATGTGAATCTAAGCAGATACAAGCATCAGAAATACGATTACGGTGAGTAATGTATCCCATATATCTCTAGCTGCGGCCATGTAGTTATGGTTAAGTTGCTAAACCCATAGGAAGAGCACTTTTTGGGCAGCTTATAACTTCGCTCCCGCTGGGCAAATCCTCACCAAACTTTGCAAAAAAAAGTATATGGCCACTCTGAAATTTTTTGCAAAGTTTGGTGAGGTTGGTCCAGGGAGGCAAAGTTATAGGGGGGAGGTCCCAAAATATCTTTTTTTCCCATAGACATAATGGGAAAAAACTTTGCTCACGCCTACAGCCCAAACCGCTGGACGGATTTTCACCAAATCAGGAGCGGCGGCTTGGTCCCGAAAGCGTACTTTTGTTAATTTGGTGTAAATCCGTCCAGGAGTTCTTTTAAACGACCAAAACATAAGGCAAAAAAATGTGATATTTATGTCCGCTCCGCGGAAACACTACCCTGTTCGCTCCGCGGACAGGACACCGATTGGCTAATTGACTTGCGTCATGTCCGTGGAGACACAACGTGTTCGCTGATTGGTTGGTGTGAAGCGTGAGGTGCGTCAGATTTTTGGAAACGGCCGCCATCTTGGATTCATGGACATCGGCCGCTGTCCGTGGACATCGCGGTTAAAAATATATTAAACACAACATTGCACTTGTCAAATTTATCAAATAATCTCTGGGGAGGTGAGGAGGTGATGAGGATGGGATGGAATATGGCTGCAAGAAGCAAAAAAACTTTTTCGCCGCGAACGTCTGCGAACAGTTCGGATGTTCGCGGACAGTCCTGTGAAGTTCAGACACCTCTGCATTACTGGTTTGTTGAAAAGCAGTTCTTCAAAGGGATTGTGTCCTCTGACGTACTCCTTATCTTTGATAGATCTCCAGCTTGCTGGCCTCGGAAAAAAATTTCAGTAGAGGGCGATGCGCGTCGACGTCACTCGAGCCGATGTCCCTCGACAGCCTCCGTATCGGCGCCAACGTCATCACGCGTATAAATAGACTTGCGCAGCGTCCTTTGCTCAGTTCTGTTTGTCCATGCTTCGTGGTGCCTCGGAATATCGTTGCTCAGTTCTTCAGTCAAATATACTTCATTATTCCTCGAGAATACCGACTCGTACTCGATGGCTTCCTCATCCGAACCGACTTCAAAAAATGTCGAGACTGTGGAAAGAAAATGTCGTTGACAGATCCTCACAGGATCTGTTTGTGGTGCCTGGGAGTCGAGCACCATTGTTCGGAGTGCGAGGACTGCATGTCCATGATGGCGAAAGCCTTGAAGGAGCGTAAGGGGAAGCTCGAGAGAGGTAAGGCAGTTAAAACTTCTTCGAAAGTTTCCTCGGCGGAGTGGAGACATTCGTCTCCTCGCCATCACAAGACCTTCTCGTTCTAGGTCTCGAAACAGTTCCCATCATTCTTCGAGATCTAAGCATTCGAAAAAGAGACGTCTAAGATCCCCTTCCTCGTCTTCCGTTTCCCCGAAAAGGGTCTCCTGCCCCACAAAACATAGCTCTCAGACTGAGTTGGAGGAATTCAGGAAAAAGATGCTTAGCGTCTTCGAGAAAGCGGCCTCGACCCCCTCGAAGACTGCTGAGAGTGATACCCTGGGTGAAAAACCCGAAAAATCAAAAATCTGTGAGTCGCAGCACCCGGCGAAAGAAGCTACTCGAGAGCGTCACAAACCCTCGAGTAAAGGCCTAGATCGGCGTCTTCGACGCCATTATCGAAGGGTTCTTCGACATCGATGCCGAGAAAGGACAAACCCACAGCCAGTGTCCATACCCAGAGCCTCGATCACGAGAATGTCGTCGACAACCTCGAGTAGAATTCGGATACTCTAGAGTTCCTCGAGGCCTCTACCAACTATCTCAATGCCTTCTTCGATGGCTTCGAAGCCTTTATGGGATTTATAGCATTTCCAAGATCTGATCATTCCAGAGCCTTCACATCTATTTATGAAGAAGGGGAGAATTCAGATCAGGAGAGACCTTTTGAGTTGCAGGGATCTGCAACTCCTGTACCAGAGGAATTTACCTCTGAGAAAAGTAGGTTTAAGGACCTCCAAGAATCCTTACATGAAGCAAGTGGGTTGGACACTTCCCCAGAAGTGGAATTTGCCAAACCAGACACAGGGGAACATGCCGAAACCCCTTATAGAACCTTGATGGCAAGGATAATAGAGTTGATGGGGTGGTCTACACCCTCACCTGCTTTTCAGCAAGACGACCTCACAGACATTTTGGTTAAAGGCCCACAGGAGGATCCTGTGGTGCCATTTCATGCGGCATTACAAAGGAAAATATTGGCAAACTGGGAACCCATGAGGTTATCCCGGCGGTTAACAAAAAATATCAGCCAAGTATAGGGTGTCTATTGCTGACCCTGAATATTTATCCAGACACCCAACTCCGGAGAGTCTGGTTGTGCAGGCAGCAACTTTATCAGGTAGTAAATCGGTTTACCCTACTGTTCCACAGGAGAGGGATGACCAGAGATATGACTCTATGGCCCAAAAAGTATTTTCTGCATGTAGCATGGCGTTGAAATCCATCAATGCTACTTGTACGCTCGCAAGGTTCAGCCACACACTTTGGGAGTGTGCTTAATCAGCGGCTGATTGCCTTCCGGAGGGAGAAGAAAGGGAAGAGTTTCTAAACATCATTAAGGATGGTAAAGACGCAATGTGCGAATCCCTTCAAAACTGGCATCGATTCTGCTGACAGCATCAGCAGGGCCATGGCGGCAAGTACAACCACCAGGAGATTTGCTTGGTTGCGGAAGTCTGGTTTTGCTCCAGATGTGCAAAGCAGACTCTTGAATATGCCCTTTGACGGCTCTTCCTTGTTTGGTAAGAAGGCGGATGACAGTTTAGAAAAGCTTCAAACATCAAAGGCAGCAGCAAAATCCCTGGGAGCTGCAATCCGTCGGACACCATATCGCCCCTCAGGAACCTCTTGGAGAGGTAAGTCCTTTCGCTTCTATTCCGCATTCGGAAGAGGCAGAGGACAGCCGGTTCAAAGGGGTCAGAAAAAATTCACCCGAGGTGGACGGGTTAAAAATACAAAAGCCGCAGCAGCAGCAGGTGCCTCTTTACCCTCGGCATCTGCATCAGCCGCCTCCAAACCGCTCTGAGGACTCTCCTCACAGGACACCAGTAGGGGGCAGGTTAACTCAACATCTGACAGAATGGCAGGCTATTACGTCAGATGCTTGGGCATTGGAGACAGTTGCCCAAGGTTACTGCCTGCCTTTTCTATGCATCCATCAGTCATCCACCGGGGAACAGCTCTCTGAAAGTTCCAGATCTGCTCCTCTTGCAGGAAATTGTAGACCTGCTAGAGGAAGGTGCCATAGAACCGGTACCTGTAGCGGAGAGGAACAAGGGCTGGTACAACCCCCCCCCCCCCCAGTCTCCCCCGCCTACTTTCTCATACCGAAGAAAGATGGAGGACTGAGACCTATCTTGGACTTAAGAGAATTGAACAAGTTCCCCAGGAAGGACAAGTTCAAGATGGTAACTCTCTCTCAGATCCTTCAGGCCCTCCAGCTCCAGGACTGGCTGGTATCTCTGGACCTCCAGGATGCTTATTTCCATGTGCCAATCCATCTCAAACACCGGAAATACCTGAGGTTTGCAATTGGCGGCTCTCATCAATTTCGAGTTCTGCCATTTGGGCTGACCTCCGCCCCGAGGGTCTTCACCAAGCTAATGTCCGTAGTGGCTGCAAGTCTAAGGAGAGAAGGGATTCACGTCTACCCCTACCTAGACGATTGGCTGATCAGAGCTGTATCTCCGGAACAAGCTCAGATTCAGCTAGATTATGTCGGCCACTTCCTTCCAAACTGGGCTTCTCCCTCAATTTAAAGAAGTCACAGATGATACCATCACAGAGACTCCAGTTCATTGGAGCGGTCCTGGACATTTCCCTGGGAAAAGCCTCGCCACCAGAGGTGAGGGCTCAAGATATTCTGCAGATGGTCACCAAGTTTCAAAATGCCCAACGTCTCCCAGCCTTCGACTTTTTTGAGGTTGCTAGGCCTCATGGCATCCTGCATCTTCCTTGTGCCAGAGGCTCGCCTGAGCATGAGATCTCTTCAGTGGGCACTGAGAACTCAGTGGTCGCAATTCTCAGGGAGAATGACAGACCTCCTTCAGGTTCCGGACAAGGTGGCTCGAGACCTTCAGTGGTGGGCGCACCAGAAAAACATTTAGAAGGGAGAACTGTTTTGGCAACCATGGCCGCAGATAACAGTAGTCACAGATGCCTCACTCACGGGGTGGGGAGCCCATACCAATGACTTGACCATCAGCGGTCGTTGGTCTCCATCGGAGTCCAGATTACATATCAACCTGTTAGAGCTGAGAGCAATCAGACTAGCGCTGAAGGCTTTTCTGCCATCTGTACAAGGGGAAAAATGTCCTGAATGACGGACAACACAGTGGCCATGCACTACCTCAACAAATGAGGAGGCATAGGATCACTGCCACTGTGCATAGAGGCAATGCAGCTCTGGTTTTGGGCAATTCAAGAAGGAATCTCTCTATCTGCAGTTCATCTTGACGGCAGACGCTCTGAGCAGGTAGGGCACAGTCTCCCATGAGTGGGAACTAGCTCAGGAAGTCCTTCAGGAGATCTATGCCCTTTGGGGAACCCCTCAAGTGGATCTGTTCGCCACCAGTACCAACAGGAAGTGCGATCTGTTTTGTAAAAGGGAATTTCCCCCGAGAGGAACTCTAGGGGACGCGTTCGTAGTGGACTGGGAGTTTCCACTCCTTTACGCGTTTCCACCAGTCCCTGTCATTCCTCAAATGATCAGGAGGTTGAGAAGATTCCAGAGGACCATGATCCCAATTGCCCCAGACTGGGCCAGGAGAACGTGGTACCCGGACCTTCTGGACATGTCCATCTGCCCTCCAATTAGTCTTCCACTCAAGGAGAATCTTCTCTCACAGAAGGGAGGTCAGGTTCTCCATCCAGACAACAGAACCCTCAACCTTCACGCCTGGCTTCTGAAAGGTTGAGATACAAGGTTTGGGACCTCCCTGATGACGTCATGGAGGTGTTGCTTTCGGCCAGAAGGCCAGCAACAATGTCTTTATACCGCTGCCGTTGGAACAAATTTTGCAGCTGGTGTAGAGAAGAGCATATCGACCCCTTTTCATGTGGTACACCAACTGTGTTATCCTTTCTACTCTACTTGGCAAATTCAGGCCTTCAAGTTGGCACTATGAAGGGCTATCTCGCAGCGCTATCGATCTTCATGTGCATTGCAGAGGAGCCATCGTATTTCAAATTACCCTTAGTAATACGAATTCAGCGATTAACTAATGTCTACCCTCCAAGACCGTTCCAGGTTTCTTTATGGGACTTAAATTTAGTCTTAAATTTCCTGATGGGTACTCCTTTTGAACCACTCCACTCTTGTTCGCTAAGATTTCTCACCCTTAAAACTGTCTTATTAGTGGCATTAATATTCTGCTAGAAGGGTGAGCGAATTACAAGCTTTCTTGTAAATCCCCTCATACAATTTTTCATAAAGACAGTTGTCCTACAGGTGAAGCCTATTTCCTCCCAAAGGTGGTTTCTGAATTCCACATCACTCAGAAAATTACCTTACCTTCATTCTATCCTCCTCCCCATCCGGGGAAAGAGGAAGAAAGGCTACATAGGCTGGACCCAAGGCGGGCTTTAAGCTTTTGCATCAGCAGACTTGCTAGGATTAGGCAAGCAGACCAACTGTTCATAGGTTACTCAGGGCACAAATCTGGACTACCGATAACAAAACAGACCATTTCCAGATGGATTATTTTGGCCATTCTGGAATGTTACAAACTAGCAGGGAAAGAGCCTCCTCAAAATCTTAGGGCTCATTCAACCAGGGGTTTCGCAGCCTCTTCGGCCCTCCAAAGAGGGGTTCTGGTTCGAGACATATGTGCGGCTGCCGCATGGTCGTCCGCACATACATTCACAAGATTTTACAACCTGGATTCCTCCTCTAGTCAAGAGACTAGGTTTGGCAAAGCCGTATTACATTCTGTTTGTTCCTAAAGGGAAACATGGTGTTTTTACTCCCACCTCCAATTACACACCACTGCTATGGGAGTCTATCAAAGATAAGGAATATGTCGGAGGACACATTCCCTTCGAAGAACAAGTTACTTCTTACCTGGTAACGTTCTTTCGATGGGATGTTCCTCCGACGTATTCCTTATCGCCCCTCTCATCCATCCCCCGCAGTAATACTTCACTTGTGGTTGCAGCTTACGCTCCTTCAAGGTCAATAACCAATTAATGTCAAAAAACTGTTAACGTCAAAATGGAACTGAGCAACGGATGCTGCGCAAGTCTATTTATACGCGTGATGACGTCGGCGCCGATACGGAGGCTGTCGAGGGACGTCGACGAGCAGCGCCCTCTACTGAAAAATGTTTCCGAGGCCAGCAAGCTCGAGATGATCTATCAAAGATAAGGAATAAGTCAGAGGAACATCCCATCGAAAGAACGTTACCAGGTAAGAAGTAACTTGTTCTTTGATGGCTTATAACTTAGGCGCCACTTAACGGAACTGCATGTCATTTTGCAATTATATTCCTGACTTGATCCCGGATGAGTTTGCAAAGTTTGGTGGGATTCTGTCAAGAGGGGGCAGAATTGGAGGGAGGTCCCAAAATAGTGTAAAGTCTTATAAATGTGGTGCCATTTGACAAACCTACACAAAGGTTTGCAAAAATACTATAGATATAAATGTTTCGTAAAGTCTGAATGGATTTTGTCAAGTGGGGGCTAGGTTATATGACGATTGTATGTGCATCATTTGACACTTTTGAAAAAATAAAACATGGGTGGATTTCCAGCAAACTTGTGTATGGAGCATTGAGAAGGACCTGAAAGCATGGTTTTGCAAATGTACCCATGTTTTATATTTTGACAAGTCTCATAATGTAGGTACAAAAAATAGTGATATACCTTTGGTGACTGAGGTGTAGCCTGTGGCCATGGGCAGTGGCCAGATTGTCCGGGTCATGATCCGGACAATCTGGCTAATGGCCATGACCACAAGGGACAAAACATGGGGTTAAAGTGGCCATGTCCACCTGGGACTGGCTTTGTGGTAAAGTTATTTGAAATTGGGATAGATTTGAAAAGGAAAAAAAATGTGCTTGTGGTAATATGGACCTAGAGTTCTCTTTTTGCCTTCTGCAGGCTGCTATGGAAAGTGAAGAGGGGCCCTGTGTGGAACCCCGCCTTCCCTTTCCATGGTGGCCAACTTGGAAAAGGATTTTCCTTCCTCCGGCGTACCGGTGTAGGAAGAAAAATCCTTTTTTTAAGCACCCTGGGTTCCCACTTTGGGAGCCTAGGGTGCTAATGGCCTTCATCCCCCATTACAGGGGCTGGAATGGGGGGATAATGGTCCAGAGACCTCGTTATCCACCCTTGCTTCGCTTGGGCTGATCATTTGGGCTGCCAGGCCTGTGTCCACCGTTCCATCCCTGGAACGGAGGATAAACGCCACAATATTGACATTGGCATAACACAAAATGCAAATGGAAATGTTGGAAAATCTTATTGAGTCTATGTACTTTACTGAGAAATATAAAGTAGATGGAGTCTATACGTTTTTTTGTTTTGTTGTATTTAACTGTGAAAGGTGGTTCCTAAAGGAACATTTCTTTTTATTGTTTTTGGATGCATTTTGTTTTTTGGCAGGAGAGCTTAGAACAAAACGTGGGGAGGGAAATGACGGAAGACGCACCAAACACTAATATGGAGGGTCAGGTGGACAGGGGAAAATGTTGCGCGTGTGTTATGGCATTAGCTGATTCCATTTTAAGATAAATGGCAATTTTGCTAAAGGTATGTACTGTGTACTAGATTGCTAATGGATGAGTAGGAATAGGTGTTGGAGCTGTGCAAGGGAAATTGTGAAGTTGAAAGTTCCTAGAACAGTAGAAAATGCAATTGCGAACTGTCCGCGAAGCACGGATCTTATTGTGAAGTGCGGACGGTTTCTCGGAGACGTCGTCATGCCGCGTGCCAGCATATGGTCATGTGGCACTGTCAGGAAGGTCCGCAATGAAGTCAGATGTTTGTAGATGTTATGGTTAAGTTGCACTAATAAAAACCTATCGAATTCAGTGAAAAATCTTTGTTAAAGGGACGTTATGGTTACAAGTAAAACCGAAAACCCCCTGAAATTCGCCAGTTATGGTAAGCTAAGGAACCATAACTCGCGCCACCATCGTGCACTGCTAAAAATAACACCCATGACATCAAAGATATGATTGATAACATCACATGCCTAGCCCCTTCTTTTTTTGTTCACTGACATATCTAAGCCAGGCGAGTTTATTCACTGACAGTCAAAAACTTAAAATTCAAAAGGTATTACTTTTGTAGACGTTGCTATTCTCACATGTTCTTACAGTACTTTCCTTAGAATTCAATCGCATATTATGATGCACATACATAGTGGAAGAAGCAGGCCTGAAACACAGCAATCATTTCTACGTGTAAACATAATCATATTGGTTATACACAGTGGCTCATGATACTGCCTCTTGTTTACTTACTTTACTCTCCCTGTATAAGCCCCATATTTGTATACATTGTGGTCTCTTAATGTGTTGTGTGTAGTAGTACAAGCATGTAGTAAGTGATGCATTATTACATACTTATTATGTCTCACAGTATGCAAAAGTGTGATACAGAAGAATTCACCGTTTTACTACGTAACATGGGAAAATTTGAAATATTACATCGCTATGGTGTATGCTGCAGCCAATGCCTATGTTTCTGTAGGAATAGGTTCCTGTTCTAGAAACAACACTGCAATGGAATGTTGTTTGGAGCAATGCATTGCATAATCAAGTATGTAGTTCTTCACACATCTCCAGATGACCCCTGACACTTTTTTGCCAACATTACATTCACAACCCCTTGTAGGGGCTTCCTATGAAAATGAAATGCACATGTGATGTCATCAGTGATGTCATCAATCATATCTGTGATGTCATCTTTGATGTCATGGGTGTCATTCTTAGCAGTGCACGGTGGTGGCAAGAGTTATGGTTGCTTAGCTTACCATAACTGGCCAATTTCAGGGGTTTTTCGGTTTTACTTGTAACCATAACAGCCCTTTAACAAAGGTTTTTTAATAGTGGGAGTTTTAAGGCCATCTATGTTAGAAATGTTTAGGACGCAAGCGGCTGTAGGTGCGGATCCGACCCCCGACCTGCAAGCTTTGGCGCCTAAAGCGGCGCTCAGTGCTCCTGACCCCAAGCCAGCCATTCAGTCAGCCTCATTGACGTCGAAAGTCTTTGGGTGTTGCTCCCATCAGGAACGAGTCGTTGGATGGCTTAGGCTCACCTTGGTTACCTGTGCATCCCTCTGAGCCAAAAGCATCTTCGGCATCAAAAGCTTCAGCTTCGAAACTCATCTTCAAGCCTTCGGCGCCGACAGTCCGTGTTGGTTCTTTTGTGCCACTGTTGATCATGTTTCTTAGATTCCATGCATTCCATTTTCGGAGTCGAGGAACATGAGGACCCGGTCGACCCCATTTACACGGGGAGACAGCGGCATCGACTATTTCGACGACCAGGCATATTTATTGGCTTTGGCTCAGGGTTTACATGATGCCAGCGGTCTGGATACTTCTCCAGGCATGTGGTTAACAGCAAAAAGAGCCCTATACCCACGCTATTGTGAAGTTGACGGAGCTGATTCACAGGGTATTTGACACCCTGGAGTTGAAGGCGTCCACTACCCCTCTTCAGGGCTATGACCTTACTGACATTCTGGACGACAGTCGAGCACAATACGCCTTTCAACCCAGCCATTGCGGACCCCATAGCCTCTTTGTGGTAGCACCCTTATTTCCACCAGACCTGCGGCATCCACCTCAAATCTGCCTACGGACAGATGCGGGGAAATGTGACTCTTTGGCCAGGAAGGTTCAATTCTGGTAGCATGGCGCTCAAAGCCACTAATGTGGTATTATGGTTTTGCCAAATATTCGTTTGGCTTATAGAGGGCAGTTGAACATGCTGCTGAATACGTCCCTGAGGATGCCATGCATGACAGATTTTTACAGCTGGTGGAGGAGTCGAAGGAGGTAGCCAAACAGTCATTGCAAACGGGCCATGACGTAACAGACAGTGTTGGCAAAGCAATGGGTTCAGAGGTTGTGATGAGACGCCAAACTTAATCTTAAAGCTTCTGGCTTCACCCCAAATTTTCAAACCAGATTGCTGCCGTCTACCTATCCCTTCCTCCCCTCCACAGATTGGGACAAGAGCTCTGATGGCGGAATATCAATGACTTGTAGAGAGTCGGGCAGTGGAAGGAAGTCCCAGCCTCCCAGAGGGGTCTGGGCTTCTATACACAGATTTTCGCCATACAAAAGAAGAACCAGACTGGCCTGAGAGTTGTTGGACCTTTCCACCTTGAATCTTTTCCTCCATCTTGAAAAGTTCCCCCAGCGCTTACTGCGGAAACGGTGTGAAGGGGAGACTGAATCTCCTCCCTGTATCTGAAGGATGCGTACCTACATGTCCCTATTTGGCATCCTCATCGGTCCTTACTGAGATGCAGGATCATGGGCTTTCATTTCCGATACAAGGTTCTACCTTTTGGCCTCGATTCGGCCCCCAGGGTTATTACCAGACACATGAACACGGTGGCAGCCCTTCTCAGTGCCCAGGGTCACCATGTCTACCCATACCTGGACGACTGGCTCGTCAGGGCGAGATCTCCGGAGGCAGTCCAGCACACTGCCTTCGCTCTCAAGAATACGCTACACGAATTGGCATTTTCCATCAATATCAAGAATTCTCAGCTGGAGCCTACTCATAATCTTACGTTCCTAGGCCTCTTCTGTAATACAAGCTCAGAGAGTTTTCCCCTCGGAGGACAAGATCACAGCCCTCAAGAGAGCCACGTGGCATTTTCTCAGCAGACCTGTGACCTTGGCATGGTGGTAGCAACACCTCTTGGGTTTGTTTATTTATTTGGTAATGCGCACCGAACCCTTAGGTAGCTGGGCGCAACAGGACAAGCATACTTACATTTTAGTTACAGCAAATGCAATGGGTACAGACATACAAAGATATAACTTGCTGCCGCTTACAGGTTACAATGAGGGCATGGTGCTATAGGTCACATATTACATAATACAGTCAAGTAGCACAGAGGGTAACGGGTCCAGTGAGTGTGGTAGAACTGTAGGCCGAAACTGCCATGAGCAGCAAGATAAAAGTGGGGCAGAGATAGGGTAGCAAGTATCTGGTGCAGTTCAAGTGAGGTAGGTTGGGTGTTGGCAGTCATTTGTTCGTAACCGATTTAACAGGTTACGTATGAATTTAGGGTAAGGGTGTTCAGTTCTAATGTCTAGAGGGAGTGCATTCCAGGATAGGGCTGCTTTGACCGGGAAGCTGGAGCCACCAGCTATGGTTCGTTTGAATCTAGGAATCTCTTGGAGGTGGGCATTGGCAGATCTAGTTGGTCATGTTGAGGTTCTCCTGTTTATTCTTTCTGAGAGATATGATGGTGCTAAGTTGTTCAGGCACTTAGACGTAAGTGAATCTGTTTTAAGAAGGATCCTGTCGTTTAATTTTAACCAATGGACATCTCTTCTGAATTTGGAGATGTGCTCTCTATTGGGGATATTCAGAGCTGCTCTTAGGGTGTTGTTTTGGAGCCTTTGGATTTTGTCGATGATGTATTTGTTAGCGCCCAAGTACAAAGCATCACAATAGCCCAGTCTGGACATAAGTGCATTAGCCAAGGTGATGCGGCTGGTTTCAGAGAGAAATGGTCTGGGATGCCATCCATGCCTGAATGAGGAGGTATGTCTTGTTTACCAAGGCCGTGTCCTCGAGAAAGTTGCCCGAAAGGGGAATGAGGATCTGGGTGTCATCTGCATAATTTGTGTAGGTGACACCCAATCTGTCCATCTGGTCGATTAGGGGCTTAGTAAATATTTTATGTATAGTAGGTGAGACGCAGGATCCCTGTGGTACGCTGCAGGACGTTTGTATAGGGTCAGCGGAGGCTGAAGGGGAAAAGATTTTCATTGTACGGTTTGCTAGAAAGGACTGGACCCAGGTTATGGCATCACTTGAGAAATGGGCAGCCGACCTGAGGTGATTGCATAAGACTGCGTGATCCACCAGATCGAAGGCTGCAGATAGGGCCAAGGAGGAGTAGCATAGTTGTTTTCCCATTATCCTTCAACTCGTCTATTTGGGTCTTGACCTCTGTGCATTCCCACGGGTGTCCTCTTTTGGGAAATGCATGGGATTCCCTGTTTTCCTTGCTGGCTTCGACACCCTAAGCCCAAATCTGTAGGTTACCCATATGAACAAATTGTGCTGTGGCGTAAGGCTTGGGGTTACCAGCGGGTTACCCTTTTCCTTTTGCGCCCCCGGTAGGTGCACCCACACATGTGAGGTACCTTTTTCGTCGGGACACCTGTGGGAATGCGAGAAGGTATGACATCTGTTGTTGGCGATGTGTTTCAGTGAGTGGACACAGGGAAATGTCTCTGAAATTGGCTGGAAATGAAGACAATTCTCAGACATTTGGCTCTGGCCACCCACTGAAACACACTGCCAACAACACATGGCCTACCTTCCCGCATCCCGACACGTGTCCCGATGAAAACGGTACCTCACATGTGTGGGTGCACCTACCGGGGGCGCAAAAGGAAAAGGGTAACCCACTGGTAACCCCAGGCCTTTCACCACTGACCATTTTGTTCATGTGGGCAACCAACAGATTTGGGCCTAGGGTGTCAAAGCTAGCAAGGAAAACGGGGAACCCTATGCATTTCCCAAATGAGGACAACCGTGGGAATCCACAAAGGTCTGACTTACGCAAATCGGCCCAGAATTTATTACCCAGAACCCCTGGCAAAGACCCACGTGGGAGAAGGGTGCCCAAGGCCAGGGATATTACCGCCGACTTTGCTGGAGCCTTAGCTGCCCTGCGTTACAGCTTCTCTCCACCAAGGAGTCTCGGCAGTGTGCCAATACCTCCCCGAAGGGAAAAGCTATAATGCAACCCAGCCGCAACTCCAGGACAGTTGATCTGCCCAGATGGGCCATTCCCACCCACACCACCAACAATCCAGCCCCAGTCTCACCCACCCCACTGACGGTGGGCACTAACCATAGAATAATAAAAAATAGTACTCACATAACGTTGCAGCTGCTCGGGTAGAAAAAGCTGTAAACAAAGGGGGGGGGGGGGCTGTCCTGCACTCCTCCCTGGGCTCAGGCGTCCGTTCCTAGGAGCAGATATCTGCTCCCAGGGAGGGCTGCATGACATGGCACCCACTCCATTGCGGGTGGGAGGGTAAGGGGTGGTCAACGCCCCATCCCATTAGAAAATTCCCTGACCCTTTGGGGTGCCCCAAAGCCCCCCCTAAAAAGCTTTCCACCATTGTCACTTTTTTCCTTTGGTAACCCAACTCCCCTTGGTGCAGAGAGGCGCATTTATGTGCCAGTCTGGCCCCGGGGTGCCCAAACCTTACTGTCCCACCCACTGGGGGGCCTGCCCTACCATTTTTCGGGGCCCTCTCCCCCCACCCCAAATGGAGGGGGGGTGTATCTCACGCAGCCGTTTGTAGGAGGCCCAGGGAGGCCTGCATGAGGTGCCCCGCCACCCATTTGTGGTGAGGGGGGAGAGGGCCCCCAAAAATGATGGGACAAGCCCCCCAGTGGGTGGGGGCAGTAAGGTTTGGGCACCCCCTCCATTTGGAGTGGGGTGGAGAGGTATCTCAAAAATGGTGGGACAGGCCCTCCAGTGGGTGGGGCAGTAAGAATTGGGCACCTTGGCGCCAGATTGGCACACCAATGTGCCCCTCTGCGCCAAGGCAAGTTTCGTAAACAAAGAAAAAAATGGAAAAGGTACACTACACTTTAGGGCGGGCTGAGTGGCACCTTAAACGGCCAGGTAATTTTCTAATGTACTGGGGGGTGACCCTCTATCCCCCCACACCAAATGCAGGGGGGCATCTCATTCAGCCCTCCCTGGGGGCAGATGCCCCTTCCTAGAAGCAGATATCTGCCCTCAGGGAGGGCTACAAGGGGTGCCCCCATTTCCCCTTGGGGTGAGGGGGAAAGGGCCACCCTCTTTTCTGTCAAATATATCTCTGGTGGCTAGTGGCCCCCCCATCCCACTTTTTGTATTATTTTTTTTTGTTTGTTTTTTGCCCCCTTCCCTGGGGCAGATGATCAGCCATCTGCCCCCAGGGTTGTACACATGTACCCCCATGCTTTGGGGGCTGGGGAGGGCGAGGGCTGCTTACTGTAAGCAGCCCCCAACTCCCCCCCCGCATTCAAAGACATCCCTATGTCTAGTGAGCATTGCTGCCCGTGCATTGAGCACCCTGCGCCCAATCCACGGGCAGCAATGCTGTCACAAAGGGTGTCATTAGAACACCATTTCCGACAAAATCCGTGGTGGCTAGGGCCTCCAAACCCCCCTCCTCCTACCCATCAGGTTTTTTGTATTTTGCTTTTTTATTATTTTTTATGCCCCCGCCCCTGGGGGTAGATGGTCACCTGTCTGCCCCCAGGGGTCATTATGTATGTGCCCCCATGCTTTGGGGGCCGGGGGGTGAGGGCTGCTTACAGTAAGCAGTCCCCCTCCCCCCCCCCCGCGTCACAAACGTTTCCCTGGTGTCTAGTGGGCATTGCTGTCCCGCGCATCAAGCACCCTGCGCCCGATCAGCAGGCAGCAATGTTGTCACACAGGGTGTCGTTGGAAAGGGCAGAATCTCCCCTTTCCAACGACACCTCCCCCGATCTCTGGCTTGAAATACAGCCGGAGATCGAGGGGAGAAAGGTGAACATTCACCTTCTATTTTCACCGCAGCAGCCCGAAATGGTTGCTGCAGTGAAAATTACTTTCAGTTTCACACCGACGTGCATTACGCACACCGACTTGAAACTGAAGGTAATCCAGCCCCCTGGCAGTGAGGGGGGACCTCCCCCTCACATAGCTCGGGGGTTGGATTACTTTTTTGTGTGATCCCTGCAGGGATCACACAAAACAAGGTGCCAAAAAGGAGGAGCTATCTCGTCCTTGGCACTGCATATGCAATTCCAAGCACGAGATATCTCGTCCTTGGCACTTAAGGGGTTAAGGAGATCATTTCTTTTCATTGGTTTAGTTCTGTCGATTGCTTTGTCAATAATACCATTAGGGAATAGTCTTGCTGTAGGTTAGCTGAAGCAGATGTTGTTCTCTTTAGTCGTAAAAATTGGCGGAAAGGCAAAACATTTTTCAGATGTGCATGGTGAAAGGTTTTAAAATGTAAACTGTTTACGTCAGTAGGTTTCCTGTAGATATTGGTATCAGTTCCCATCTGTACAATGTTCACGTCCAGAAAATGAATTTCAAGTTTACCTGTTTCCAAGGTAAATGTTATCTACTCATGGCAGTTATTCATAAAGATGGAAAATTGCTGCAGCTCCCTTGCCAGATGCCAAAACTATTAATTTATAGCATTTCCAAAATTTGATTTCACTTTTCCATGGTTCTTTCTCTAGTACATGTGATTCTTCAAAGTAAAACATAAAGGTGTTGGCATATGGTGGCGCCACAGATGAGCCCATCGAGGGGCCGGCTATCTGTAGATAGTATTTTCCATCAAATCAGAAGTAGTTGTAGAGTATTATGTTGATTACTTTGATGGGCGAAGACTGTGTATTAGGGTCTCTTCATGTCTCAACAGAAATCATTCCATGGCTTCGATTCATTCATTATGAGGAATAGACGTGTATAAACTATTAACATCAAGTATTAATAATGTAGATGTAGGGTCATCCAGCTGTAATTCTTTAACAGTTGTAAAAATGTGACGTATCTTTAAGATAGGTCGTTGTTGCTTGTACCAATGGTTGGAGAGCGGTGTTCTGATATACCGCCAGTGGATGGAATAAAGCCTAAAGTGTGGGTCACTGCTGTTTTTATGTATTTTACGCAGTGCATGGAACACTAGAGTGATGCAAAATATTTTGATCAGGAATTTGCGTGTGCGTTCCGATATCCAATGCTTTGTCTATTGTTTCCTTGATTAGTTCTTTTATAGGGATCACTGAGTCATTGTCTAGGATGAGATATGTTCTAGGCTCTAGTAAGAGTTTTTAAGCCATCCTTGGTTACAAGTGCACCCCCTTATCTGCTGGTTTAAGAATAAGTGTTATCCTCTGCCAATTCTTTGATTAGTTTCAACTAGTGTTTTCTGATGTTAATTTTACTTGTTTCATATTTGAGATGTCTCAAATCCTTCTTAGTTTTAAGTTTGAATAAGTTGATGACCAGATGGTTCACTTGTGGGTGGAATGCGCTTTTGTTCTTAATTTCCAAGTAATTTGGTCTTTTTTTGTTGCTCTGATGTTTCAGGAAGTGTGTCGAAGAATATTTTAGGTTCCATTTTCAGAATTAATTTGAATAGATTGGTGACCTCCTCGAATATGTTGGTATTGTTGGTAGGGATAAAAGATATTCCCAAATTCAGTGTGTCCATTTGTGTCTTAGAAAGTTATGGACAAGATATTAAGTACAATTGAGTCTATTATTTGTTCTTTTGTCTTTTTCTTTTGCCCTCTTCGGGTCTTCCTTCTAAAAACGGTATTTCCCCAGTTATTGCTTTCAAAGAGGTACTTAGTTGTTGTGATGTTATTTCTTCTATTGGAGGTCTCACAGGGCCATTAATTGGTATTACATTGGTAGATTAACTTTCTCCACTGGTAACGTCCGTGCAATCTGTGTTGCTCTTGGGTGATGGATGTGTTGGATGTCTATTGGGAGTCGGTCTGGTGTTATAAAGTTCTTGCCAGGTATAGACAATATCGCGTGCGTGGTCCAAGGGGTGTCTACGGAACTTAAGAATTTTGCACTGTTCAATGTCTCTTTTGTAAGAGTCCAATTTTCTGTTAGTATCCTCAGGAATAGTTTTAAGTTCATCACCAGATTAAGTTTAGACCGTTGTGTGACCTCTTCGATCTCCTCGTTGGTGGATAAAGATTTGGCCAGTTCTTCGTTTGTTAATAGGATGAGGTCTAAGGAACATTTGTTTAAAATATGCTCCCACCGCTTTACAAACTCCTGATTTTCTTTACATAGGGTTAGCCATAAATAGACCCATAGTTCTCTGGGTATTCTTTTTGATTTATGATATTGCGCTAAGGTCTGAGTATTTAATTTTTGAGATATTTCTCTCAGAATTAATCTGTAATATGGGTAATATACAAGTCCATAGTTTTTTGCACCAAGCACTCCTTCTCGTAATAGTAGTAGTTAGGGCTGTTTATAGTTTTACTTAGATCTTTTAAACATTGTTTTAATAGCTTCAGGTACAGAGGAGAAGACAATCAGCCCTGGCATATGGGTTGTTAATACATAAATGAACACTAAAAGTTCCCTATTTTGGAACTCCCGTCCTCTGCACGCTTTCTGTGGCTCACAAGAAAGCCAAACTGTTAGACCATTGGTCTCTGTTGGGGAGGATTCCAATAAATGTGCGAATTCCCTTCACCTTGGAGACCCCCACCAACTTTTTTTTTTCCAAATCTCTCGTATTTTGAAGCATCATCTTTTCATTTGCGTCACACAGCACCAGTGACACAGGGAAGCTTTTTAGGCTGTCCCAAGATTTAAATACCTTCTCTGGGATGAACTACTGTTTCCCAGAGAAAGTAAAGGGATATGGAGTCTTTTCAAATGAATAGACCCAGCACACACTATCTTGCAATAGAGTGCTGGAGGGGTTACTTAGTTGCCCCCATGTCTAGAAACTCATGTAGCAGTCAAATGCTACCCTATCCTCTCAAAATGGCTGGTGGCAGTGGTTTTACAACGAACTACCATGATTTTTCCCACCCGCGAACACCGGTAGCGTTAAATCACGGGTGCCATGTTTTTCAAGATGGAATCTGAGCCCCCTTTGTGTTAACAGTTCCCGGTCTTCTTTTTTCGCCATTTCTTTTTGAACGATCCTTCTAGAGTTTGTCTCTGCGCGCCAAACCAGGTTTGGTCCCTTTGTTCCTACGCCTTTGGCGGGCTTCAGGACTGAAGACCGCCTCTGGCACCAGAGTGTCTGGGGTTGGCAGGAAGTGAGGGAGGTGCCCGAAACTCCCGGTGCTTAGTCTCGCAGGAGACCCAAATGCACTCCGACGTGATTGGCTGGCTGACTGTCCGGCAAGGCAAGCCACCCTGCTGGGTGAGTCGCTGCTAGGCTGGAATGAATGGGAGGCAACTGGATAAAAGGCAAGTCTCTTGGCTTGGAAGGGAGTGTCGACCAATGGAACGAAAGAACCGGAGACCAGCTGGAAGAGGACGGCCGCTGCAAGTCCTGGACCGTTGGTTTTCCCGGTGAAGCCCTGCTGCAGGTCCGAATCGCCAAGTTCATCTCGACAGAGAAGCCCTGCAAGGACGACTTCTCCCTTTGAGTTGGTGGGACCAATCAACTCGTAAACCACCTAGATACCATTCTTGGAGTTGGTTGTATTTTCCTCAGAGTGCTGCAGGAAACCGAATAACCAGGGAGAGGGACGCCAGTGTGTGTGCTTGACTACAGCTACCGGAATTGAAGATTTGCCATTTGCCAGCTTTTTGACCAATCCCAATGCAGTGCAGGAGTCCCCTGGCATCCTCCCTCTTGTCCCCATGACTGAGGCTCAGGAACAGCGAGATCTGCAGGAACTGTCAGGAACAGACGTCTTCAGCGGCATGTTTTTCTTCATTGTAAGGCACTGTGAAAACCCGACCGAGAGAACGTACCTCTCACTGCGAAAGTGCTTGAAACTTTGGCAACTTGCAGGCCCAGTCAGCTTGTGACCCGACATGAATCTTTCTTTTACAAACTACTTCTGAGAACTTTGGCAAAGACTTTTCCGTTTAAATACCAGTATCCTATACAAAACTTTAGCCCATTGACTTTGGCCTAACCTTTTGAATTGACTACTCTGGTGATCTCAAACTATTTGCACTGTCCAAGAATAACTGTAAACTTCTTTTTATTAACCTATGCCTTTTTGCTCCTCCTTCAAAGTAGTTTAAATGCCTCAAACTGATTGTGAAGTACTGAAGTATATTATTGTGTGATATAGATTGCCTAAATTAATACGTTTTACCAAGAAACCTTATAAGAGTCTATTTGAATACATATGATTGTAGACCTCTGTGTTACATCATTACAGCTCACATTCCCCTCTTGAGATGAGCCTGGCTGCTCAGCAACAGTACCAAAACTGTGTAGTACAGACTAATAACAAAGGTTGGTTTTGCTTACACCCGTAGACCTAGTTGTGTGTAGTAGTCCCAAAGGGTTCTGCATACAAACCTTGCCTAACAGTCTCTCCCGCAGCACTGGATGGCTCCTCGTCCGACAGACTCCACTCAATCTTATAACTTCCCTTCAGTGCCTCGCCTCCCCTGGCGCATGTCGGCCGCAGGAGGATTCATGAGATGTGCCTCATGCAACCGCTCGTTCCCAGCCTCGGACCCCCATGCACTCTGTCTTGAATGTTTGGGGCCCAACCACCGCTTGGGCACATGTTCGGCTTGCATCGCTCTCGGTCACAGGGCATTGAAGAATCTGTTGTCACGGTGGAGGGAGATCTTCCACACTTCTCCTCCTCCTCCTCCTCCTCCTCAGTACTTCGTCTCCAGGACCTCTCGTCAAGACAAGGTAGGCCCTTTGTTCAGCACGGCTCCACAGCGCAGCGACTCCTTCCCTGGGGTACCCACGGATCAGGGTTCCTTGAATTCCGGTTCTGGCAGGCCCGAGGGCTCTAAGACTACCCGCTCCCAAGCAGAGGGGACCGGGAGCTCTTCCAGGGGTTCCGTGGACCGACCCAAGGCCGTCCTGGTTATCGGCTACCAATCTGAGGGGCTCAGTGTCCCCTACCAGGCTGTCCTCTGAAAGATGATTAAGTTCGTCCTCTTCTTCTACTCCAGGGGGTAAGGGATTGTCTAGTGCCACCTCCAAGAGTCTGTCCTCTGCACGATCCAGCTCGGCTACCGGCACAGGTGCCGAGGGCGTCCAGCCTACCGGAGCTCGCTCTGAGGTCGTGAGTCGGGGCGTTACATCTACCAGCCGTCCAGCAAAGGGGTCAGCGACAACTAGCCTGATCTTTGAGGTAGGCGCCTCTTCTTCGGGTTCAAGACCGAAGCCGTTTCCTTCCGTGTACGGAGGCCTCTCTTGGCTCAGGGCCTCCGTGCCCTCCCACCCGGGCGCGGTTCAAGGCTTCAAAATGGCGTTGATGCACGTGGCACAGCCTGCCAGGACGGCAGCCATCTTCGATCTGGCTAAGGGCCTGCCAGTGCTTTCTTCTCCTGAACCCCAAGAAGGCAACCCTGCCTGTGCACAATTTTCCACTAGCTAGACTTAAACATTCCTCTTATTTGGGCACCTGTTGGCCAAAGGTCACATACACTGAAGACAAACAGGTCTCATGCTTGGCGCACCTGGCACTTATCCTGCCACAAACTCATGAAAGGCAGAAGACTTCCTGGTCCAACTAAGATGGCTGCTAAGGGGGGCATGGTTATCTTGAGAAAGTGTACTAGATGCTGGAGGATGCTGGGAGTGGCTGCCTATGTAGGCCACACCCAGGGATCCTCATGTGCTTCGCGTTATGCTGCACACTGCAGCGTGACGCTTACCGGCACTTCTGATCAGGACCTGGAAAGCAAAAGGCACACCATTGGAAGACGAACTATTGACAAGCAAGATGCATGCAGATAATACCTTAGACGGCGCAGGACATCTCCATATCTATCTGAAGAACCTTGGAAAACTGTTAGGTGCTCAGCGCTTCATCCCTCACCCGGCTCCTCGCACATCCTTACACTCAGCTGCCTGAGTCTCTGCAACGCCGGCCGCCGCGACCTGTGTGAAAGAAAAGGAGAAGGCTAGTGAACGGCTGATACGCGTACAGCCAACTTGCATACCGTAGGTAGGCAGGGAACAGCTACAATACATGTACAGCTAACACCATCATACCCTACCTCCAGAACTCGCATCGGATCTAGGCTTGAGGGCCAGTGAAATAACTGGCACAGCACCGCCCATGAAGCATTGCACCCCTGCGAGACAGCAGAACATAGAGCTCACCATTAAGAACCCTCCGGTGAGCAGAGCCGTGTTAGGAGCACCCTACTGAAAGCACCTCAGAAAGCAAGGGCAGGGAACGGGGGTTTGGGAGGGTGGAATATCAGAGACTCCATAAATTGACATCTGCTTCCTTGTTCCATTTGCAGCCCAGTAAACTGCCCCTTCTCCAGCATGGGGTCTGGCATGGATTCACATGCTCATGAATATTCCCCGTCGTCAGGCTGGGAATCCTCGGTAAAGAAAAAACCAGTATCAGTTTCGTTTCTGATCTGTCTTTCGTAGTAATAACCAATCACTGGTCTCTGCGTCATACTGACCACAGCCAATGACTGCCCTCTACCTAAGCACCGCCTCTGGCAGCCATCTTCAGATTTTTACCGCACGTTCATGTGTTGGGATCCTCGTGCTATTGCTCTCGAGCGTTAGTGCTATTTTTCGCGCTTTTTTCACAAAAAACTTCGATTCTTTCGGTCAAAGAGCCTCAAGCTCCACCGATCCTACATCCGATCAACGGGGACCCGTGTCGGATTCATCTGTGCCCCTCAAGGGTGAAGATTTCGTCGAGCTACACTTCGGAGGAATCCAGAAGCTTCTCAGGCCCGGTCTCGGAGATGGCCCAGGAGAAGGGAAGCTCGACGCCCGGAAAGCTGTTCAGGGTCTGCCCTGGATGCCAGCTGCAGAACGTCTTCAAGGAGGACGAACACTCTTTCTGCCTTTACTGCCTTCATGAGGACAAGACGCACGTGGAGAAGGACTGTGCGTTTTGCGGCAACATGTCGGAACGGACCATGAAGGACCGCCATCAACGTCTCGCCAACTGGCTGGAGGGTAAGAGCCCGTCTGGCGAGAAGAAGAAGAAATCCGAGCGGTCTTCTAAGACCTTTGAGGGCGCCCCGGCGACGGGGGCCCAACATAAGGCCAAGCACCGCGAGTCCGCTGGCACCGGGAGCGCCGAACGGTCGGGCTCTACGGGCGCCAGGCAGGGCGCACCCTCCCCGGCACCATCAACCACGAGCCAACGCTCTGGGTCGGGTAAGAGGAAGGCCGAGCACCCGGCGAAGCTCCTGAAGAGGCCCCGGTCGAGCTCTAAGGCAGAGGAGGAGCGTGGCAGTGCCCCCTCCCTCAAGGATAAGGCGGTGAGCGCACCTAAGGTGGTGAAGGCCTTGATCCATCCGACCAAGCCCTCTATCGAAACGGTCGCGGCGGCCCTGGCTCAGCCTGTGGTGGCTGCACCAGTGGTGGCGACCTCAGGGCCCAGAATCTCCCTGCCTCCTCGGAGGGAGTCTTCCTTTGTGCCCATCGATAGGACCCCCGTGAAACCCTCCGTGGGGAAGAAGAAGGGGGGGCAGGGCGTCGTCGGAGATTCGGCCTCAACCTCAGAAGAGGAGCTGATCGAGGTCTTAAGCCACGGCCTAGGCGTGGAAGAAGGCCAGCCCGTCGGAATGGACCCCGACGCAGGTGACGACGACGACATCGTCGAGGATACCGACGGGGCCCCTGCTCGCCCGTCGGATTCCCCTCTGCCAGCGCCGCAAGACAACTCGGCGGCCATTTTGTTGGCCATACAGTCCTTATGCTCCGAGATAAGGACGAGGCTACCGTTACCGACGGAGGAACCTCTCCCGTCGGGGGATCCAGAACCGGGACCTTCTGGTGTTCCCCCTACCAAGAAAAGAAGGATCCATCCACCACCTCCTTTTCAACCGTCGCGCCCCTTCCAGCCCTCCTCCCCGTCCACCCGAGGGGATGATACGGGGACTGACACGGCAGCGACGGGTACGGACGACGAGGCATACGACGAGGATTTTCCGTCGTCGCCTCCCACCAGGGCTTCTCCGCCCGACGAGATCGGATCTTTCCACTCCATGATCTCCAGGGCTTCCGAGCTTTTCCAACTCTGCCCTGAGGAGAAGAAAAAGGAAGGCTTCCTTTATCAGCGGCGCGAGGCCAAGAGGAAGACGGTCCTCTCAGTGCCTCTGTTGGACGACATTTGGGATGAGGGCCTTTCCCTCCTCAAGAACCCTTCCACGACGCCAGCTAGAAGAGACCGGTACGAGAAAAAGTACCGGGTCCCGGACACGGCCCCCCTGTGCCTCCGGGCGCAGCCTACCCCGGACTCCGTCGTCTCTGCGGCAGCCAGGAAGAAAGCGGGGGGGGGTGCGGCCTCCACATCGACTTCCCCGCCGGACGGCGAGGGAAAGAAATTGGATGCTATGGGACGTAGAGTCATCTCGTCGGCAGCGACGACGATTAAAGCGGCCAACGCCTTGGCTATCGTGGCCCGCTATGACAGGGAGCTCTGGTACAAGATAGCTCCCCTGCTGGATTTTCTGCCGGACGACAAGAGGGCGGAGGCCCTTGAGATCCTGCAGGAAGGTGAGGTGGCCTCGGACCACGCCATCACCGTGGCGACGGACATCGCCGACACCGGGTTCCGCCAGCTGGGCAACGGCGTTTGCCTTCGACGTCGTGGATGGCTGAAAGCTACGGATTTCCGGCAGGACGTCCAGACCAGAGTCCTGGACATGCCCTTCGACGGGAACAACCTGTTTGGGAAGACAGTGGACGATTCCCTTCAGGCCATCAAGGCGGATACTGAGACGGCCCGGGCCCTTGGAGTCCTGCAACGACGGACGCCCTTTCGGAGCGGCGGAGGCAAGGGCGCCTCCAAAGGTTCCGGCGGCGGTTTCGCTTCCTACCGTCAAGCGGCCCGCTCGTCGTCGCAAGAGGCCTACAGAGGACGAGGCAAGTCTTGCGGACCCCGCCGTCGTCGCCAAGGAGGTCAAGGCGGCAAGGCCGCGCCCAAGCAGGATTGAACCGGCCGTGGGGTCGGGGCCCCCACCGAAGCACCCCGGTGGGAGGCCGGCTGGCGGGCTTCGTCAGCGTGTGGGAGTCCATCTCCACCGACCGTTGGGTGCTGGACGCCCTGGCCCGGGGCCACGCGCTCGAGTTTCAAAGAAGGTGCCCGCGCGTCCCCCCCGTGGCCAGGAAAGAACTTCACGTCCCTCAACTTCTCCTGGAGGTAAAGGCGATGCTCAGAAAGGGCACCATCGAACTCGTCCCAAAGAGGCTTCGGGGCTCCGGAGTCTACTCGAGATACTTCCTCGTGAAGAAGAAGACGGGAGGATGGCGCCCCATCCTGGACCTGCGACGTCTGAACAAGTTCATCAAGGCGCAGAAGTTCCGGATGGTCACCCTCCAGCACGTCCTGGGTCAGCTGGAGGAAGGAGACTTCCTATCGTCGTTGGATTTGGAGGATGCCTACTTCCACATTCCCATCCTAAAGGGGCACCGCAAATTCCTCAGATTCGTGGTCCAAGGGCGTCATTACCAGTTCAAACTTCCCTTCGGACTACGGTCGGCACCCAGGGTATTCACCAAGTGCCTCGCACCGGTGGTGGCGCAGCTGCGCCGCGAGGGGATTCACGTCTACCCCTACCTGGACGACTGGCTCATCCGCGCCAAGACGAGGGAGCTCACCGTGGTCCACACGGCAAGGACCGTCCAACTCCTCACGGACCTGGGATTCTCCGTGAACTACGCCAAATCCCACCTGGTGCCGGCGCAAGTCGCACTGTTTCTGGGAGCCAGGCTCGACACAGTGTCCCTTCTGGCCTCCCCGTCGGAGGAGAGGACCAGGACCATCTTGGGCAAGGTGCAACGGATGTTGGTGGCCGACGCAGCCAAAGTGAGGTCCATCAAGTCCCTCCTCGGGATGATGTCTTCCTGCATCTACCTCATTCCCATGTGCAGGCTCCGGATGCGCCCGTTGCAAGAATTCCTGGATGCGCGCTGGATCCAGACGACGGGCAGCTTCGAGGAAAGGATCAAGCTCGACGAGAGTTTCCGACGAGCGATACGGTGGTGGGGCAACCGCGCGCATTTGACGGCGGGCATGGACTTCCAGACCCCAGCCCACCAGGAGACCGTGACCACGGATGCCTCCCTGGAAGGGTGGGGAGCGCACACCGAAAATCTGCACGCAAGGGGACTCTGGCTCCCGACGGAGAAGTCCCTGCATATCAACGTCCTGGAGCTCCGTGCAGTGTTTTGGGCCCTCAGGTCCTTCCTTCCGTCCCTCAAGGGCAAGGTGGTGAGGATCTTCACCGACAACACCACCACCATGTATTACATCAGGAAACAGGGCGGAACCAGGTCCCCAGCGCTGTCCAAGGAGGCGCAGGACCTGTGGCATTGGGCCGTTGCCCAAGGGATTTTTCTGGTGCCGTTTCATCTGGCAGGGATAAAAAACACCATCGCCGACTCACTCAGCAGGGAGCTGCGCTCGTGCCACGAGTGGGAACTACGGCAGGATCTGGTGGATCGCCTCTTCCGACGGTGGGGCACACCCCAGATCGACCTGTTCGCGACGGCGACGAACACCAAGTGCCGGAGGTTCGCCAGCAGGTTTCCCCAGACGAGGAGCATGGGCGATGCTTTCTCGTTCCCCTGGGAGGGCCTGTTCCTCTACGCGTTCCCTCCCTTGCCTCTGCTAATCCGGCTCGTCAACCAGCTCAAGAGGTCACGGTGCAGGATGATCCTCGTCGCACCTGCGTGGCCGAGGCAGATATGGTTCCCGGACCTTCTGGACTTGTCAGCGTCCCCGCCGATCAAGCTGCCGGCGGACGCGGATCTACTCTCCAGGGAAGGAGGCGCCATCCTCCACCACGACCCGAAGTCGCTGAACTTGCAGGCCTGGCTCCTGCAGCGCTAGAGTTTGGAGGATACGACATACCGGCCGATTGCAGAGAGGTTCTTGCAAAGGCCAGGGCGTCCTCGACTCTTAAATGCTACGGACACAAATGGAAGAGGTTCTCTGTCTGGTGCCACGCACAGAAGATTAACCCTCTACGGATTACGGCCCCCCAAGTACTGCCGTACCTGCTGACGCTGGCCAAAGCTGGTCTGGCACACGCGTCCATCAAGATTCATCTTGCTGCGATCTCCTGATACACCAGAACCACGGGGCGGACGTCCTTGTGGTCTCATCGTCTGGTGAAAGAGTTCATGAAGGGACTGTTCAGATCGTTCCCGCCGGTGAAGGCTCCGGCCCCGGCGTGGGAGCTCAACGTGGTGCTGACCAAGCTCATGGGACCTCCGTTCGAGCCTCTGCACTCGGCCCCGTTGAAGTTTCTATCGTGGAAAACAGCTTTTCTTGTGGCCATCACCTCCGCACGACTAGTGGGAGAGATCCAGGCCCTTTCCTGCAAGGCCCCGTACTTGACTTTCCACGACACGAGGGTAGTGCTCAGGACGCACCCCTCCTTCATGCCCAAGGTACCGTCGGACTTCCATCTCAACGAACCCTTGGTGTTACCTGTGTTCTTCCCGTCGCCTTCGTCGCCGGCTGAGAGGACTTTGCACTCGCTGGATGTAGCTAGAGCGCTGAAGTTCTACGTGGACCGCACGAAGGGTTTTCGGAAGACGTCTCAACTCTTTGTGAACTTTGGACCTGTCAATCAGGGGAAGGCTCTCTCGAAGGCTTCCATTTCCAGATGGCTCTCCGGCTGTATCATGTACTGTCATCGGTTGGCAAACCGACCGCTGCCTGGCCGTCCGAGAGCCCATTCCACCAGAGCGATCGCAGCTACCACAGCGTTCCTTTCTGGTGTGCCCCTGCTGGACATATGCAGGGCTGCTACGTGGAGGTCGACGCACACCTTCACAAAGTTCTACTGCGTCGATCGGGATTCCAGGGAGGAGTCCAGGGTCGGCCAAGCAGTGCTGCGCAACCTGTTCGCCTGAGGTGAGCCTGGTGAGGAGGTAAGATGCTTAATGTTGAGTTTGATGTAATGCTTAATGTTGAGCCTTTGCCACCTCCCGTGGTTGTGCATGTGTGTACTGCTATGTATTCTTTATTCATGAGCATGTGAATCCATGCCAGACCCCATGCTGGAGAAGGAACAAGTTACTTACCTGTAACTGTTGTTCTCCAGCATGGGTCTGGCATGGATTCACATGCGAACCCTCCCGCCTACCCCTCTGCGGCTCTTCACTTGGTCATACTGCCACTTCACGTGCTTCCAAATCTGAAGATGGCTGCCAGAGGCGGTGCTTAGGTAGAGGGCAGTCATTGGCTGTGGTCAGTATGACGCAGAGACCAGTGATTGGTTATTACTACGAAAGACAGATCAGAAACGAAACTGATACTGGTTTTTTCTTTACCGAGGATTCCCAGCCTGACGACGGGGAATATTCATGAGCATATGAATCCATGCCAGACCCATGCTGGAGAACAACAGTTACAGGTAAGTAACTTGTTCCAACTAACACGCCCAGCAGTGCCCAGTGCTCAGAGGCCCCAGACGCTCCTGCAGAAGTCAGGTAAGCGTAACATTTCTCCCATCAAATGGGCTTTGCAAGATGATCCCTGTCCCCTTTCCTCGGGAAGCAGCAGCGGATATTATGGTGCAGGCTTCTGGTCCCCTCAGGGATACATTTACCCATCACAGCCCTACGGCTACACGCACCAGGTGCCTCTGCCTTTTTACCAGGAGCAGAGCCCTAGCACCTCAGAGGGCCGTACCCCTAGGGACCCCGCAGCTTGCAAGGACCGCTTCTTCAACACTTCCTCTTGCTTATGCGTTCCTGAAGGACATGGCGAGTGTGGTGCTCCCGCATGTGGCGCCGCCCCCTTCTCCGAGTACTCTTCCTGTTCCTCCTGTGCTGCTGGTCCCCGGTCCAGGCCCTACCTGATGTTCTGACCCATCCATCTCCTCCTGTACCACCAACGCTTCCCGCCTCAACAGCCGTTGGACCGGTCTGCGGCTCTGGATTTAGGGGGGATCCCGCTGGCACCTGTGTCCCAGGGCCCGGATTCCCCTTGGTCTGTGAAAAAGGGGGACTGGGGGGAGGGGCATTGAGGACAATGACTCCCAGGATGAACCCTCTGCATCCATTAAGGCCTTTCATGACCGCCTTGAAGGCCTGGCAGTCTCCTCCAGGCCCCTCGTGTCCTCCCAAAGTTGATGAACACAGTGGCGGGCCTTCTTAGCTTGGATGGCCATGCTCTGTACCCTTAATTGGATGACTGGTTGGTGAGGGTGCGGACACCCTAAGGGCTGGCGCACTCCTACCAAAGATTGGCAGATATTCATCAGCTGGGGTTCTCCCTCAACCAGAGTAAGTCTCAGTTGGGCCCATCTCAGGAACTGATCTTCCTAGGGGTGTGCTGGTGTCATGGCCTTTGGCGCCAGGCTCATAGAAAAGTGTGCTTTGCACCCTCTGTGCCTACGGCACGTGCATCAGTGCCGGGCGTGGCCATAGAACATCATTGGGAGGCACGTGCAAGAATCCCTTGGAGGGGCATGGTGGAGGCACAAGGCGGGGCCAAAGGGAGAGGCCAGAGCCAACCTATTTAAGGCTAGCCCAACCACATGCCCCCGCTTTGCGTTATTCTGCTTTGCAGCGTGACGCTTACCGCTATTCCTCAGCTCGGTTCCTGTTACTCCACCTCTGAAGACCATCTTGCCTGCAACTCCATCGTTGAAGGCGCATCTTACCTTATCCCAGCCTCTCCATTGCTGAAGGCGCAACTTACCAGATTCCAGCCTCTCCATCGCTGTGCACGCACCCTACCTGCTTTCCATCGCCACCGCACTCGGAGCCTTTCCTCACCCGATCCGGACATCCAGCGACGCGGGAGCTCCTCTTCTTTTCTTCATCTTCGTGGTATCTTCCTCCGGGGCAGCGGAACGGCCTTCGAGCATCTCAGTCACCTGTTCTCTAGTCCATAAACTGGGCTTCTCCCTGAACTTGCAGAAGTCCCACACGACACCAGTGCAGAGGCTCCAGTTCATCAGAGCAGTCCTGGACACTCTGGTAGGGAAGGCCTACCTTCCAGAACCACAGCACCTTTGCAGCATCTTCCTTCCTTTGCCTCTTAGGTCTCATGGCCTCCTGCATTTTTCTGGTACGAGAGGCCAGACTGTGAATGCGGTCTCTGCAATGGCTCCTAAAAGTGTCCAGGTCAGTGGCCAACGATCTCTCTTGGTGAGCCATTAGCAACATGTTGACGGGGGAAACTTTCTGGCCTCGGTGGCCAGCCGGGTGATGACAGACGAGTCGTTGAAAGGTTGGGGTGCTCAATGCAAGGACTTGCAGGTGAGCAGCTTTTAGTCAGCGATGGAAGAACAGTGGCGCATAAACAGACTGAAGCTGCAAGCGATCAGGTTAGCCCTGAAAGCGTGTGCATTTCTAATAGGGAATCACGTCTTGGTTTTGACAAACAATACAGTGGCCATGCACTACCTGATCAAGCAAGGTGACGTGCTAATCGATACAGCTGTGTTTCTGGCTTTTAGAGAATCCAATCTGTCTCAGCAGTACATCTGGAAGGTTCGGATAATGGATCGGCAGATGCTCTGAGCAGGCAGAGCACGGTCTCACGTGACTGGGAAATGTGCCAAGAAGTCCTGGAGGTGGTCTTCTCTCAGTGGAGTACCCCGGCATTGGATCCGTTTGCCACAGATTTCAACAGGAAGTGCAGGTAGTTTTGCTCAAGGGAATTCCTGGCGAAAGGTGCACTTGCAGATGAGTTTCTGGTGGACTGGACCTTCTATCTCCATTACGCTGGCCCTCCGAATCCTGTCATTCCTTGGTTTCTCGGGAGGTTCAGTAATTTCCGAGCAATTTTAATTGTCACTGATGCAGTGTTCTGGTATAATTTTCTTTCCATGAACAGATATCAACTGTCGCAGATGAGTACTTCTTGGTGACAGTACTGTAGTTTGGCTCTGTCTACTTTGTACCCCTTATTTGCTAACAGCTGCAAGACCGTGACTGAATCACTTTGACACTGTTGTCCACTGTCAATGCACACTAGCAGATAGTCCACATATTGAATGATGGTACTGGGCCCTTCAGTGTTTCCTAGGTCAGCATGTAAGATTCTGTTAAAGATACTGGGGATTTGCAATACCCTTGTGGCAGTCTTGTGTGTTCGAATCGCATTCCGCTATCCGTAAACGCAGTGAGTTGTGAGTCTGGGGTATGGGGCAGGGGCATGGAAACAGTCATTCTTCAAATCCACCACAGTGAAATGTGTTACTTTATTGGGAATGCTCCGCAAAATGGTTGCAAGGTTAGGACCTACAGCAAATTCTGCCTGTGCAATGTCATCTGCGGAGTCAGTTTGCGTCACCTCTGCTACTGCTCCTTTCAACCGCTATTTTAACTAACTTTTTCTATACCAGTTTCGCTTCCTCAGCCTGCAGCCTCTGTGCTGTTTCCTTTTCTTTCTCTTTAATTCTTTTACAATGGTCTATAGTTATTTTGGCCCACCCCTTTGCCTCAACATCCCCTATCTTTTCGAGTGTCTTCTGTACCTCTTTGGGCAATCTCCTTTTGAAAACAAAATAGAAAACGGGAACTGATTGGTCCGACTGGTCTCCCGTCTTCTCTCTCCACATCTCCTGTACTTTCAAAATATACTGAGCAGGGGTCTCTGTCATCCCACATTGTATATTTGTCAATGTTGAGTCTGACTCTGTTAACCCCAGTCGTATATAACAACCAAGGTCTCCTTTGTATTGTATTGTATTCTCTATTTATATAGAGCACCTATCCACAGGCAAGTGTTTCAAAGCGCTCAAGGAGGGTGGGAACACAGGGAGAGGGGGCAGTCGCTCAGAGCCATTGAATTTTTGAAGTGATAATGGTCTGCACAGACAGATTAAGTGACTATGGTACATTTAACAGGGATTGTACAACAAATAGGACTGACGGCGATTCTGCATTTTATTTTTAAAGTGCACATTAAGGGGTGAGACCAGGAAGGACAGAACGATCTACATGCAGAGCTGTAGTACAAGTGCAGACAGGACAAGGGAGGGGCAGGGGACCAAGTGCACCCAGTCGGTAGAGACTGGGGAAGTGCGGAGAGAGCTCTCAGGATTTATTGCAAGTGCAGTGATGAGTGGGTGGGCTACAGTGCCCTGCGGCAAGTACAGGACGACTGGCAGCGGTGCCTGGGATCTGAAATACTCTGGGGTACACCAGGCGGCAATTCAGTGAGCTGTAAGAGGAGAAGAGGAAGGTCTTGAGGAGTTTCTGGCACTTAAGAATATCAGGCTGAAGGCGGAGGGAGGCTGTTGCAGAGTGAGGCGCCAGCTGAGGAAAGGGATCTCCCTCCAAATCTCTGCTTGGAGAACCTACTCACTCGCAGAAGGTTGGAAGTATTAGTGGAGGGCTCGGCAGGGACAGTATTTAGGAAGGCAACATTAAAGGTAAGTAGGTCCCAGGGAGGCCGGCCAGAGTGAGAGGGGGGAAAGCGGGAGCAGGGGTCCCAATGAGAACAATCTCAGTTTTACTGGCATTGAGACAGAGGTTGTTTGCAGTACACCATGCCTGAATAGCAGACAGTCTGGTATGAGTGAGGAGGAGGAGAAGGCAGCTGAGGGTAGCCTGAAGTATAGTTGCCGGTCATCTGCGTAACACTGGAAGTTAGAGGTGAAATTGGCAATCACACGTGCCAGGGTGGCCATGTAGACGTTGAAGAACCAGAGGGATAGGTCAGAACCCTGGGGAACGCTGCAGGTTGAGAGGGTGGTTGTCGAGAGAAAGACACCAAGTTCGACCTAGATTAGGCGATTGGAGAGAAAAGAGGTTAACCAAGCCAGAACCTGACCTGTGATTCCCAGGGTGTCACAAAGCCGTGAGATCAGGATGTTGTGGTTAACCGTGTCAAAGGCGGAGGAGAGATCAAGGAGAATGAGGACAGAGGGTGTCCTCTTGTTGGTGTCAAGATTTGAGAGCAGGTTTTCACGGGTGGTCAGAAGAGAAGTTTCTGTGCCTCTTGATGCTCTGAAGCCAGACTGATGGTCATGGAAACAATTGTTTGATTCTGTGTGGAGGTTTAGCTGAGAGATGGCCTGCTTCTCCAGGAGTTTGCCCAGGAAAGTAGTGATAGAGATTTGGGGGTAGTTTGACGGAATGGAGCGGTCAGCAGAGGGTTTCTTGAGCACAGTGTGCACAAGGGAGTGCTTGAGAGCAGTTGTGAAAACTCCAGTGGAAAAGGAGAGGTTGCAAAGGTCAGCCAAGGCTGGTGCGAGGGAGTCGATGTTGTCCTTGCTGGTTTTGAAAGGGCAAAGATCCACTTGCTTGGACGAGGCCTTCATAGACCGGATTTGTCTGGTGACCTCATCAGGTGCGACGGGAGAGAGGAGAATGGAAGTGGAGGTGGGGCCAAGTGAGGCACAAGTGCTGGTGTGTGCAATGGTGTGGGGGGGAAGGGAGGATAGGATGTCTTGGGCGTTTGAGGTGAAGTGTGCTGCCAGGGCCGAGAAGAGGTCCTGGGTGGGAGTGACAGGAAGAGAGGCTGCTGCAGGATTGGCCAGCGCCTTGCAGACTTCAGCTGTGTTGTTTAATGCCGCTGAGATGCAGACTTTTCTTGAAGCGGATGCAGAGTCGATATTGCCTTTGAAGGAGGCTTCAAGCCAGTTTTTCAGATGGTCCACCTGATGAATTCCATTTCCGCACAGCTTCCCTACACTTGAGTTTAAGGGCAGCCAGGTTGGAGTCATACCAAGAGTTGCGCTTTTTTGGAAGGCTTCCGTTGGACCCTCACGACACGGGCAAGGATATCAAGAGTGTTGGAGATAGAGAGATTAAGAATAGTGAGGGCTGTCAGGGTGGGAGTCCGCCTCAGGAGTGAGGAGTTTGGGGCAAAGACAGCCACTGTCACTTTTTTCATGGGTCTGGTGACTTTGATGCCGAGTGGTTGTCAGGTGAGTTGCTGCCAAAGAGGAGAGCTTCAGGAAAGTTGATAGAAGTGTGTGGTAGGTCCAAGAGAGAGCGGTATTGAAAGGGATAGAGATTGGGAGGTCAGTGTAGATGAGAGCAGCCAATGTGTGGCCTGTGGAGCCAGAGGGTAGAAAAGAGAGGGAGAGACAATCCCGTAGGTTGCAGAAAGGTTCTGACTCGTCAGGAGAGTCCAGATGGATGTTAAGGTCACCCAGCAGGGGGAGTTGAGAGGAGAGTAGAGAAGAGAGGAGACTGGGTCGGCGCATTCCGAAAGGAAGAGAGTGAGCGGTCCAGGAGGCCGATAGGTGGCCATGAGGAGTGAAAAATTAGTAGAGGGAGCCTGCAGACTAGGCACTCGGAGGCGTTGGCCTGAGTAGGGATAATAGAGACAGGTATCCATTCAGGGAAGATCAGTGCTACTTCACCACCTGCCTTCTTTAGCCTGGGCGCAGAAAGGATTTTGTAGCCTTCAGGGAGGAAAGTGTCAAAGCTTGTGACAGAGCGGTCTGTGAACCAAATCTCCGTGATGGCGAGCACATCAAGATCCACGAGTTTGAGGTTGCAGATATTTGAGTGTTTTACAGCGGAGCGTGTGTTAAGGGTGGCATTGTGGCGCAGTTTGCCATCCTTAAAGGTCTTCTGCGGGTGGGACACTGTCCTGCCCGTCCCCCCCACCCTCACGCCCACCCTACCCCCAAGGGTGGCAAGTGAGCCTGGCCAGCATATGGAGGAGTCGTCAAGGGAGCTGGGACAATAGGCCAAGGCCCAGGCGCCTGTACAGAGGAAGGCATAGTGGGCGGGGGGGGGGCTGTGTAGAGGAGGAGGAAGGCTCTGTGGGCAAGTGAGCCTGGCCAGAGAGGGAGGTAAGATTAGCAAGGCGAGGAGGAGCCTGTCAAAGAGAAGGTTGGGGGTGAAGACCCTGAACCATGATGGTCCCGTTGAAATAGACATTGAGGACTCTGGAGATGGTGAAGAGGCCGAGGAGGACCTCCCAGCGAGTGCTACCATTCATGGGTAAAGAGGTGATGGGAGAGAGAAAGCGGACCATGTAGTGAGTCCATAGCTCAGGTGAGTTAACGGAGAAGAGGATGTCAGTGACAGTCTCTCTGGCGGAAGCCTTGACATGGGTGTCTGCAATAGGAAGGCCTGGGTTGGAGGCCAAAGGGTCCTTAAGTTTCTTCCGACCAGATTTAGTGTTGGAAGGATAGGTGATAGTGAAGCAGTTGGAGAGCATAGGAGAGCTAGATAGTGCCATGGTAGGTAGCAGTGAGGGGGAGACAGAGGGAGTTGAGCCTTGTGGGAACACAGACAGTCGCAAAGCACAGCTAAAATCAATTATCTAGCAGGGAAGTTGAATGCAGTAACACTAGAGAGGGTTAAATTTAATTTTTGAACAGGGCAGGTGACCCTTTCAGTTCCTGGCAGGGCTAGATAAGAAAGGGCAGATCAGGTAATGTGAGAGTTCGTCCAGTGTAGGGGGGAGAGGAAGGAATAGAAAGCTAGTAGAAGGAGCTGACCTTCAGAAGAGTGTTCGGAAGTTCATTTCTAGCCGTGGGTCCAGGGAACCTGGTGGTGGTGGTGGGGGGGGGATGGGGAATTGTAGCAGACGACCTGGCCAGACAGCGGACAGGAAGCAGACAGTCCTTCGATGTGGGCAATTTTTGCTGGTGCCGCCTCCCGGTGCACCAGATTGGTTAATGAGAATTGCTAAGGCCTATCGGGGTGGCCCAATGGTAACGAGGGCGAGGAGCCAGCGAAGGGGTCCCAGTGCGGCCATCTTGGCATAGCAGCATGCAGATAGGCAGGCAGAGGTCGCAGCGATAATTCTTTTTTTCTTTAAAATAAACACGATACACTCACTTTCATTAGTGGTTTTGAAGCTGCAGAAATTATGTTGACAATGCAGGAATTGAGACTTGTCGTGGGCACAGTAATAAATGCACACATTGAAAGCACAACTGTGCTTTTACACAGAGCGCTTTACTAGATGTGATGCTATTGGAACCACAGGTCTTCAAGGGCCAGAAGGCCTTACCTTAATGATGGCTCCGCAGCCTGTGAAGAACAAACTACAAAATACATCAATATTTGTGTTCATTAAGCTTGGACAGACAAGACGTACCTCCCTCTGACAGTACCCAGTTCCTACATGATATTGTAAAAGATGGAGTTGATGCACCTACTTGGCAATCTCCTGCCAAGAGGTCCAGAAAGTCAGTGTTCCAAAGCGGAGATGCCTGGGAGAGATGACAGTCTTATCCAGTAAGGACACTTGACCCGTACAGCACAAGGGCTCAATCTAGGGATAGTGAAGGCGGTGCAGCTCTTATAGGCAACAGATCCACAGAGGAAGTCACTGAGCTGGTGGGCAAAAAGGAAAAGCAAATTCAAGTCTATACCAATAGCCCAATCGCCCATACAGTATGGAGGAAAGGGGACTGGGCGTAAGAGTAATTACAAGTTACTCACCGTAGTAACTAACATACTCTTCGTCCATAGTCTTCCTTCCTTCACACGTCCCACCATCCTCCCCCCTCCCCCCTAATAAAACTAGTGTCATTAGGCAATGTTAATATTGTCGACGTGTCTATGGGGACTGAGGAATGGTGCCGGGGGGCGGAGTCAGGGGAGCGCATGCTTCCAGGGCCGCACCCCTGCAAGCCGCTAAATTTAAAGGGGACTATTATTTTTTTCTGGTGAAAAAATGTCAGTCTCCTGTCCCTTGGAGGGATGCCCATACCGAATGGAGGAAAGGGGACTGGGCTAAGAGTATGTTAGTCACTACGGTAAGTAACTTCTAATTTTTCGAGCGACCATGATCTTGATCGCCCTCGACTGGGCAAGGAGAACTTGGTATTCCGACCTCTTGGATCTGTGGATCTCTCCACCTCACCGGTTGCAACGGCGGCCGGATCTCCTAACCCAGTCGGAAGGTCGAATCTTCCATCAGACCCTACATGCGTGACACTTGCGAGAATGAGATATGATGACTGGTACCTCTCTGAGGAAGTACTTGAGGTGTTGCTGGCTGCATGCAGACCATCTACAAGATCTGTGTACGCGTGCAGGTGGAGAAGATTTGAGGCGTGGCGTAGGAAACGCGAGAGTGACCCCATCTCTTGCCCCACCACTGCAGTGAAGCTCCTTCTGCCAATGGCCTCAGCAGGCCTGCAGGTCACTGTAGACAAAGGTAATTTGGCCGCCTTGTCTGGGTTTAAGAGCTCCCCTGATCCAAGTCTCTTTTCTTATGATCCTGGTAATGGAACATTTCCTGAAATATCTTTTAATTAAGTTTCTGCCAACTCCCTTTGTCCCGGATTGGGACCTGACTTTTCATATGGCTGCTCCTTTTGAGCCGCTTGTCCCTTAAGAATTCTCTCTTTGAAAACAGCCTTTTTTGTGGCTATTACATCCGCTAGGCTGATGAGTGAACTGCAGGCCTTATGCTGTAAGCCACCCTTCCTCTGTTTTTTCCAGGAAGAAGTCTCACTCAGGGAAGGCCTGTCTTGTTTCAGAATTCCACCTGTCTCAATCCGCTGACCTTCCAGTCTTCTACCCTCCTCCGCACCCTTCTAAACAGTTATTATATTGCAAGGACAGCTGATTTCAGAAGAGTTGACCAGCACTTTGTGGCCTTATTCTTAGCCTGTAAGGGCCTGCCAGTAACTAAGCCGACTTTATCCTGCTGGATAATTTTCTGTAAAGCGGAATGCTACCTGTTAAGCAAGAATGGATGTAGTAACCCTATGGGAGACTACATAACCCTTGTCCTCTTGGTATTAGGTAACCCACCATTTGGTATAGGCTTGTACTACACAAGTTGGTAGTATGGCTGAGCATCCATGCTTATCTCAAGAGGGGTAAATGTGAGATGTAGAGCTGTAGCAATGAAATCTACAAATACAAGTAGCCATGTAACACTTGCACTCAAGGTTTTAGTTATAAATAATTATTTATTTAACCATAGTTTTTAAATAAGCATTCTTTAAAATGTGCAATGTATGTAACCATCAAATATACTTAAATACTTTTCCCAGAATCGAATCAACACAAAGCTAGTAGATACTCTTTAGATGTGCTTCTTACACACTTTCTACACCCTGAGGTGTCTTCACTAACTAGGGCAGTAATGGCATTTATATATCATTAGTACACTTTGTAGATTCTGAGGTTAGTAGAAAGGAAAGGTTAAGGGAAGGAAAAGGTTAAACAGGTTATCTGCGCACGTGAATACTTAAATCTTCAAATAAAGTCTAAATAAAAAAACGTTTTCAGCACTAATAGCTAGAAACCAAGTTATCACCTCTGAGGGATAGTAAATATCAAAGTCAAATGGACTAGAAGAGTCTGCAGGGAGCCAGGACAGCCAGTCATTTGGAGCACAGTCTATGGAGCTGGGGCACTTCTTAGATGACTCTTGCACAAAGTTAGAGCGTTTGTTGAAGAAAAATCACTGTAGGGTCTCAAGCTGTTACGGGTAGAGCTGAAATCAACCCTAGCAAAGTAGCTACTGCAAGTCTCAACTGAGATGAGCAAAGCTAAAGACACTGAGGTAAGTTCCCCAAGTCGAAACAGTACCTTTGGTTAGAAGAAGAGTGGTCCAGTTGGCTTCTGTCTGGTTGCAGCGATGCAGATCCTGGGTTCCTGGGCCTCAGTCGTGAGGACAAGAGGGATGTCTGGGGTACTCCTGCTGTAGCAATTCGGAGGTCGGTGGCAGTTACAGGCTCTTTTCAGATCAGCAGCACTACGCAGTTTCAGCGCTCGGTAAACAGCACCACCGCAGATCTTGGCCACTGGTTGGGCTTGCTTTACTCCTTGAGTCCTGCACTCTGGTGTGGGGATGCAAGCTCTGGTCGTCCTGCTTCTGGAAGGTCTGGGGAGACTCCTGGAGCTTCTGGCCCGATTGCAGACATTGCACTCGACTATGGATTTCTCGACCTCTGGCACTCGGTTACTGCAGCAGCAAAGAAGTACAGTGAGGTGGGGAAGATGGTCCAGTGGAATGTGTCTCAGGGTTAGTTGGTCCCACTAACCCAAGGGAAGAAGTCGTCCATTCCGGAGCGTCTCTTGTCGATCAGAAAATGGAGTTTCGGCACATCAGCACGGCTTCACCGGGCAATTAAAAGGTCCAGGAGGATGCAGAAAGTTTCATTCATGGTTTTTCTGTCTGGTTGTCTTCCCTGTGATCGACTGTCTTCAGTCCCAAAACACTTGACTTTTAAACAAGTTTCTCCCATTCATGCACAGCCTAGCTGTTACTCAAACAGCCAATCAGGACTGGGTGCATTCAGGCATTTCTAAAGACAAAGGACAGGGGAGTTCCGGGAACCTCCCTTAGTTCCTGCCCTTCAAGACACCCTGGAGCCAGAGGCGTGTTTCAGTACTGAAGCTCGCCAAAGGCAAAACGAACGAAGGGCTCAGACCTGGCTTGGCAGGAAGAGTAAAACCCAAGAAGGACATCACAAACAGAAAATGGCGAATAAAGAAGACAGGGCCATTTTGACAAAATGGTTACCCGTGGGTGCTACACTGCAGCTGAGGATTCAGCCTGTGGTAGAAAAGCACAATGGTAGGAAGATTAAACCACTGCCACTTAAAGTAGTGAGGGTAAAATGAAATATATTACATCAATAGTTAGGAAAAGGGGCTACTAATTAGCCCACCAGCACTCCAAATAAGATGGTGTGTCCTGGCCCTACAAAGAGAAAGGGTAAGTAAAGTCAATTTAGCTTTACTATTCTTGGGAACAGTAGTTCACACAAGAAAAGGCTTTTAAACCTTATGAGAAATCTGAAGGATATTTCTGTGACCCTGCACTAACGGTGCTATGTGTCGCCATACAAAAGGTAGGTGTTTATGGAGTTTGTCAGACTCCAAAACCAAAGGAAACACATAATCCAATTCAAGTCAAAACGCATGAGGGAGTGAAAAAAAGAGCTCACTTACTCCAGGGTTAAAATAAATCATAAAGTCCAGCAAAAGAGCTGTGGGTCTCTAAGGTTGAAGGGAATTGGCACAGAAATGAGAATCCTCCTCAACACACCGGACGCTGGAAAGGAATTACCAGCAGGCATCAGGGCCTATTTGACAAGGCGAGTCTCGGCATCAACAGCATTGCAGAGGGGCTTCCCTGTTCAGATGATTTGTCATGCTGTGACACGGTCATCCCTTCATACTTTTGCTAAGCACTATAGTCTGGATGTGGCTGGTACAGCTGATGTGCGTTTTGGCATGGAAGGGCTGCAAAATGTCTTAGTATAACTTTCTGCCCGCCTCCTTAATCTACTGCTTTGGGAGTCTTATCAGATGCGGAAGTGCTGGGCAGAGTATGTTGCCTTGAACACTTAAACATTTCCCTGCTGGGAGATACTGCGGAAGTCTTTTTTCACTTGTCACTGCTGAGAGGAGGAGCATGAGGGTTAAAACCCTTGCCGGCAAGCAGAGCGTGGCAGAGTGCTGGGCAGTGTGGTTCCGTGGAGCAGGGAAAGCAGGGGTGCCAGCCCCCAGAATTCTAAACATCGAGGAAGCAAGGACTTCTAACAGCAATCTCCCGCTAGTCTGCTGAAAACAGTAAGTGACAATTGCATTACTAGCAAGCTTAAATAAAGCGGGAGCTAATTCAGCGCAGACACCATAAATGGCGCTCATTTAGTTCATCATTGGGCGAGTCTGGTGGCCGTTTCAATTTAATCTTTACAGCGTGTATAGTGATTTGATATTGATTGTTGAGTGTGGAAGACAAGCGTGTTCGTTCTTGCCCAAGTATAAAAGTCACGACTGTAGGCTAGTAGGGGCTTGTTTACATTGCATCTACTTTTCTCTGGGTTCCCAGGAGGATCCTTTTTTGAATGCTAGATTCCTCTGGCCGTAGGAATGAAGTGACTGCCAACTTTTACTGTAATTGGTCAATGTGACACTTCCCTTGCTATTGGCAGCGACTGTGGGCTATTCTTGCCTTTGTGCTTCGTGCAGGAAAACCACACACTCCTACTTTTCCACTTTTGGAGCTGTTGCCTATTTCGGCGTGTTGGTCCGCTATGTTCTTCCTGCTGCACCATTTATTTAAAGCCAAATTGTGCTTGACATCTGAAAGAGCCCACAAGATGTCCCGTATGTACAATTTCAGAAGTGGAGCGCTAGGGTACGTTACGCCACCCCGAATTGGACAACACTATATGGCCGGAAAAAAGGGAAAAAATCAGCAAACTTGCAGGCGGACTGTTGCTGTTTGTTAGGCAGAATCCAGTGCAGTGCCCTTAGGGACCACTACACACGATTAAGACCACAGGTGGCAATACAAGTTTTACTTTTGGTACAAGCCTGTACTACTAAGCTATAGTGGTAGCACTAGTGGAGCAGCCAGGCTTATCTGAAGAGTATATGAGCAGAGATTACACCAAGGGACCACAATTACTGTGACTCAAGCAAACACTGAATCAAGGTTTCAGGTAAAAATTATAAGTACATTTATTTTTAAACCATTCGTTATAAACACAACACTTCTAATAAACTTAATTTAAAAAAAAACACACGTTAAATATACTACAAATAACCAATTCACTTTGTACAGTAAGTCTCAAGGTAAGTACCCTGTTATGAATGCACCGGTGTTAAAAACAAAACACGTTACCGCGAATACAATTGCGATCACTTTTTGACAGTTCGGTCTATTAACTAAACGCGTATCCGTGACATGAAATTCTACTGGGGTAAAAACACACTTAGCACTTGAGATACCCAGAGGGAGTTGGAGGCAAAAATCACAGGCTATATTTTGGTTAGGCAGGCAGAATCAAGAAACACTCAGACAGGAGTTCAAATGTCAAAGGGCCGGAGCCAGGGTTGAGAGACACCGGGGCCTGTTGCCGAGGATCACACAGTCAGATAGTTCGAGATTCAACGTAGACAAAAGTACTTCGATATTGTCAATGTTCGGAAGCAAAAGTTATAAGGAGGAGGGAAGACAAGGGCAAGCCTTGGAAATGAAGAAAGGGGATTCACCCAGTTTCCTCTAGCAGAACACAGTACCTTGTTCCAACGGTGCAGCTGGTGCCCTGGCAGTTGTTCCTAGTGGTTTCCCGCAGTCCCACGATTCCTGGAGCTTCGTTGTGAAGGGGGACATCTGAAGGGGGTCTGCACCACACAGGGATGAGGCCGGCAGCACCAACACGGAATAAAAGGTGCGTTCCTTATAAACGGGAGCGGCTCTTCAGGTGGCTATCCGGACCACTACAGCTATGTGCAGCGATTTCGACCAAGGAAGAGGATCCTCTAGCTGTGGAAGATGAGCTGGTTATCCCCACCAAGCTCAAGGGAAGGAGACTCCGGACTGGATCTTCTCTGAGTCGTTGAAGGTAGATGGCTCAGGACTGCAGCAGGGCTTCACCGGGACGGGTGGTTGCAGCAGCCGTCGTTCTCTCCGCTTCTCGTCAGTTCCTTGTAGTTCCAGTGGCGACTCTCTGACTTCTAGCCCAAGAGACCTGCCTTTTATGCGAAAAACCCCCATTCACGCAGCCTGGCTGTTAATCACCCAGCAGGGGGGTTTTCCAGCCCGAACAACTACCCTGGCCATTCAGGACAAAGTGCAACTTGGGTTTCCTAGGATACCCTGTGCAGGGGGTGACTACACCCCTCCCTCACATTCAGCCCACCTAGACACCCAGGCGCCTTGAGGAGGGCTTCTGGGCAGAAGCCTGCCAAAAGACAGTGAACAAAGAAGGCGAACCTAGTTTGCCACGCAAAGTAAAACACAAGAAGGACTTTAACAAAAAGAAATGGTGAATAAACCCAACCGGAGCCAAGAGAAAGACGATTTGGTCAAGCGGGTTTATGTTCGAGGCTAATATAATAGCCAAGAACAGTACCACGTTTATCTAATATAATTGCGGTAGAAAAGTTAGGGTAGATACCACTGCCACCAGCCAAGTCTCAATGTTAAAAGAGCGAAACAATACTCTAGGAGGTACAGATGCCGAGGAATACGAGTTAACCCTTTCCAGTAATCCATGGAAGATGGGGTGTACTGGATCTGTGGTAGATTGACTAAGTGAAGTTAATGGTAACTTTACCCTTTTCTGGAGGACAGTAGTCGCCTCAGAAATGGAGTCGAGGGAAGTCTCAAAGACAACCCTGTGCCACGGCAGTGAAGGTGCTGTGACGCACGCAAAAAGAAGGGGGCTACTGAAGTGGTGTACTTCAAAGTCCACAATCACAAAAACATGTAGAAACACATAGCAAAACACAGGAAAGAGTGGGGGAAAAGCTCTCACTCTTACCAAGTGGAAATAAATAAACTCCAGAAGTCCAGGAAAGCTGCTGGGGGGCTCACTAGGTGAGGGAAATTAGCCATAAATGAGAATTCTCCATAACACTGTTTCAAATCACCTGATAGCAATGTTGCCATGGATGTCTGAAACCCCACAGGCTCAGGAATGGGGGTGTGAATTGTACGGCCTCTGCTATAGTCTCAACCCCCATCCATCTGGATCCGACTAAGGCTCTAACAATGAATATTGAATATACTGCTGCAGCTTCTAAACTGTGAAACACCATATCAGAATTTTTTCCAAGACAGACTCGTAGGCTGAAGCCAGTGAATACTCCCGGCTTCGGAGGGAGGGAAACAATGAAGACATTACCCGTGCGTGCAACTCAGGTCGATGAATAGAGAGAGGGAAGGTAGTTCAGATTATGACACTCAACTGGACTCCCACTTTGAACTAAATGTTATTCCATTTTCGAGACCAGACGTACATGGGAACTGGAATGCAAATAAATCATGGGAGAAAGGGAGCTAGCAAATAAATGCGTCTGGTTGTGGAGGTGAACTGTTTCCTTGAGGTAATTGAAGTTCTACTAGATTTACTCGGTTAAATCAATAGCTTTTAGGTGCTCCTTGTTAGATCTGTTCTACCAGATCGGAAAATGTGATAATGGGGTCCCTCGTGACACAACCAGGGGCAAACAAGGGCACACTTTTTCCAATATAATTGGTAGATATCAATACATTTTATACCATACAGTGTGTTTTTTTTTTATATAGAAAGTTTATGTATTTTCAGCAGTAGACATAAAAGTTAGTATATTTTTCCAATTTTCAATGTTGTCGGTCATACAAAGTAATAGTGAGTTATTACAATACTTCAAATATCAGGATTTCTGCTTTCAAAATGTAGACAGTTTAACGACTTTCACTCATTTAACATTAATTTCTCAAATGTACATCACATAATGGCAATATTGTCAACATTATATTTACATATACAGCATTATATACGTTATGAGTGTTTTGTACATCCAGACATCTTGATAGCAATTGGTTATGGATGCTTAGATTGTGCTGGGAACTCTGAGTGGCATCTCCTATCCTTTACTACGCATGTTGGGCCTTCACGTCCTTATTCAGATAAAGATATCGGGACTTTTTTCTAGAGATGAATAGATAAAAGTAATTCTGTTTAGATGTGTTTACCAATTGTTTGTATTATGTTTTCCTATTTTTACTTAATCACTAATAAATTAATTCTTTAGACTCAAGGGCACTAACCTTAGAATCAGTGGAGAGCCGGGTATGGAGACTAGTCTCATTTGTCAAAAAAATGCATATGCCAATTTTGTGGGTAAAAACACTACATTTTACTACATAGTGGTTAAAAAGTTAGGTCTCCAGTGGGACAAGTAGCTGAAAAAACGCTTGTTTCCCACTGAAAGACCTCTATACTTTGACATTTATGACGTGCTCAATTTGTTAGGTCAAATTCACTAACCTAACAAGTTTTCTGCACTACACGAACTACTTCTTATACCGGACCTGTCGGTAGCAGAATGTTTCTTTAATAGCTGTAACGAATTCTGTATGTTAGATATATACTGTTGTATTTACATTAAATCTAAACCGTGTTACTGCATCCCATTTCGGATGTGAATCATCAATCACATCCGCAATGGGATGCGGTAACGGTTTAGATTTAACGTAAATACAAAAGTATATATCTGATATACAGAATTGGTCCCCCTGGCGCATGTTGACTTCTACAGGGTTCAGCAGGTGTCCAGCATGCAACGGGCTATTCCCAACTTCAGACCCCCACCCCCGCTGCCTACGTTGCCTTGGCCCAGACCATGGTTGGCAAGCTTGTTCAGCGTGTGGCTCGCTGTCTTCGAAAGCGCTGAAGAACAGACTAGCCTAGTGGAGGGAGCTCTTCCAAAGGTTGCCTTCAGAGGACCTCAAGAACTTCGTGAGACATCGAACCAGGCCACTGGTAGGGCCGATATTCTCTGTCGCACCCTGCAAGGGAGACTCCTTCCCAGGGACTCTCCCGCGCAGGAGGGACCGGTCAGGTCCTTCTATCAGCACTTGCACCAAGGCTGCTGCAGCCTCACGCTACCCCGTCAGCACCCCCTTCCCCCACTTCAGTCAGTGAGGAGGTTTTCTTGGAGAGGTTCCTCTGCCTCATGAAGTCACCTCGGTTGGGTGTATTACTCAGACTCCATCAGGGAAGTCATTCCCGCTATGCTAGTGGCACTACAGACTCCTCCGTCAGCGCCCCGGCGCAGCCGCCTCCTCCGTCTCCCCTGCCTACTCCTCAGCCGCCTCCTCAGCCTCCGTCCGCGGTCCCTGTACCCCAGCCTCCTGCGCCAACTACTCCTCCACAGGACCCGCCAGAGCCGCAGGATACGGATGATGATGAGGAGGATCCGGACACGCCATCCTCAGCCAGAGCCTTCCACGAATGTCTTGCTGGTCTGGCGGAGTACCTGGGCCTACCCCAACCCGAGGTCAAGCAGCCGGCAGAGGGGGTTCTGGCTTAAGTCCTCACACAATGCCAAATCGGAGATTCCTCTGCAGACCGATGTAGTCTCCCTGGCCAAGAAGGGCTGGCTCATGCCCCACTCAGCCCAGCCAGTTAATCGACGTCTGGAAGCCAAGTACAGGCAGATGGAGGGGGATACACTTTTGCTTTCGGCCCATCCTCAACCACACTGTTCGGTGATCGCTGCAGCATGGCTATACTCCAAGCATCATTCATCCTCAGCCTCCTACTCTTCAGCGCTGCTAGGCAAGGAGAAGATCTTGGAGGCGTATGGCAAGAAACTCTATTCCAACACCTCTTTACAACTGCGTCAGGGCAACGCCAATGCCATGCTGGTTGCCGCCAACCAAAGATTGTGGTGGGAAATTCCGGACTTCCTCCTGGAACTCCCCATCCAGAGCCAATCAAATTTTAAGGCGGGGCTCGCAGAGGCCAAGCTGGTGGCACATGACCTCATGGAATACACAGTGGGCCATATTGACACCTCAGGCCGTGCCATCTCTATTGCCACGGACATGAGGACAGCCTGGCTCCGGACAACAAAATTTCAACCCGGATGTCCAGGAACGCATACTAGATCTACCGTTCGAGGGGGGGATGGGGGAGACCTCTTCCACTCCTCTATGGACGAAGAGCTGGACAAGAAGAAAAACAGCTCACAAACAGCTAAGTCTTTATCCATCCTTACAAAGACAACGCCCAAACCATACACCCAATCTCAGCAGCGCTCACAGAGTGGTTGTATGTACGGAGGGTTCCGCGGCTTCCAAGAACGCAGATAAGGCAGCCGGACCGCTCGCCGTCTTAGAATCAGCGCAAGCAACAAAAAGGGGGAGGGGAGGTAAGGGCTTTTTCCAGTCCCCCTCCTCAACGACAGCCTCTGAAGGAAAGCAGGCATGACATGCCCCTTCGGGTCCACGTGTCTCCTGTGGGGGGCAGGCTTGTTCTCCATGCACATTTCTGGTGGCAGAATTTTGCAGACCCCTGGATCCTCTCCGTAGTATCTATGTGGTATCCCCTTCCTATCCCAGCCTCTCCTCAATCCTCCCCTCCACTCCCACAGGTTAGGACAGCAAATAGTTGTGCTGGACCTTTCCACCCTCAACCCTGCAAAAATTCAAGATGGTTACGCCAGCTTTAATAGCGGAGACATTGGACAAGGAAGACTAAATGTGCTCCCTGGATCTGAAGGACGTGTACCTGCGCGTCCTGATTTGGCAGCCCCATCGTTCTTTCCTACGGTTCAGGATCATGGACTACCATTTTCAATACAAGGTCCTTCCTTTTGGCCTCAACTCAGCCCCCAGGGTCTTTACCAGACTCATGAATGTGGTGGCGGCCCTCAGAGCGCAGGGCCTCCACAACTACCCATACCTCAACGACTGGCTAGTCAGGGCTACATCTCCAGAAGCGGTTCACCTCTCTTCCCATGCCCTTATGAGAACACTGCACAATCTGGGCTTCTCGCTCAATTTCAAGAAGTCACAGCTGCAGCCTACGGAGACTCTGACCTTTTTGCGCCTCATATGGGACACGTGCTCCGAGAAGGTATTTCCGTTGGAGGACAAAATCTCAGCCATCAAGAGGGCCACCGCCCACTTCCTTAGCAGAGAAGTGGCCTCAGCATGGTGGTACCAACATCTCCTGGGTCTACTGGCAGCGGTCCTATTAGCCGTTCCGTACACAAGACTAAGGATGAGGAGGATTCAGCTGCACTTCGCTGCCTCTTGGAACCAGGAGCCGGGCTCACAATCCTAGATGATAAACGTTTCTCAATCTCTCCACCCGGACCTCATTTGGTGGTCCAGAGACAGCAACCTACGGACAAGCAAGCCCTTCCGGCCGCCCACTCCGCAGGCCACTATCACCATGGATTCCTTGCTCGAGGGCTGGGGAGCCACCCTGGACGATCTCTCCGTCCACAGCACCTGGACTCGACAGGAGCAGGAATACCACATCAATTGGCTAGAGCTGAACGCCATCTGGCTGGCGCTCAGGGCATTCCTACCACTTCTCGGGGACAAGGTTGTCCTCATCCAGACGAACAAATCGACCAGCATGTACTAGGTCAACAAGCAGGGAGGCACCAGATCCCCTCCTCTGTGCATACTGGCGATCAGCATGTGGGAGTGGGCCCTGGAAAACGACATTTACCTCACAGCAGTCCACCTCTCGGGGGAATCCAACCTGGAAGCAGACAGGCTCAGCAGGCTGGGAGCGGACAATTACAAGTGGCAGCTAAACGACCTTGTTATTCAGGAGATTTTCAACAGATGGGTTTATGCCCAGGTGGATCTCTTTGCCACCTGGCACAACAAGAAGTGTCCCCAGTTCGCATCCCGACAAGGTCAGGGCCCCGGCTCTCTGGGGTACGTATTTCACCTCCAATGGACCTGCATGAAAACCTATGCCTTTCCGACCCACTCCCCCGAATCACAGGGTCATTTGCAAAATCAAGGAGTCTGCCAACTCCTCCTCATTCTAATAGCTCCATGGTGGCCGGCCAGGCCATGGTTTTCGGAGCTACTCAGTCTCTCGGAAGTGCCCCCGATTCACCTCCCGAGGGCCCAGCACATCTTCTGGCACAGCAGGGGGTCAGTCATCCACCTTGTGCCAGGGAAACTAGCCCTCACAGCTTGGTACCTGAGCAGGTAACGCTTCAGCACCTTAGCCTCTCGCAGGCCAATCTGGAGATCATACAGGGTGCCAGGAGCAAGACCCTGTACAAAAGCAAATGGACCAGATTCTGCCACTGGGCAGACTCTAAGGGAAGCCACACCCTGGCGTGCACCTTGGACGACATGCTCTCCTTTTCGGCGTACCTCGGCCACTCTGGCGTGCAGTTGGACACCTGCCACACATACCTCGCAGCCATTGGGGCTTGCAGGAACTCGGAGGAAGCCATTTTCTCCTCCACCAACCCTATCGTCAAACATCTGATGGGACTTGCAAGGATCTACCCGCCCTTCAAGAGACAGCACCTGATGTGGGACCTTGACATAGTCTTGGACGCCATGGCGCACAAACCGTTCAAGCCAATGGCGTCCGTGGACATCAGGCTGTTCACCTTCAAGATGGCTTTACTAGTTGGCCTCACCTCGGCTCGTAGAGTTAGCGAAATCCAGGCGCTGGTTGCCTCGGAACCATATACTACCTTTCACAAGGACAAAGTAGTCCTGCTGGCACACCCGGAATTTCTGCCCACTGTTCCGTCTGCTTTACACTTGAACGAGGAAATGGTCCTTCCTATGTTTTTTCCAGATCCCAAGGAGGAAGCACAGAGTGCTACACTGCCTGGATGTCGGGCGTGCCTTGAAATTCTACTTGGACAGGACCAATGGCTTACGCAAATCGGGCGCCCTTTTTGTCACTTTCGGAGGCTCAAGACCAGGCTATCAGGCCTCTAAGACTTCCATATCCCGCTGGATGGTCTCTGCCATCAAAGAAACGTATGAGGGCCTGCACATGCTGCTCCCGGCCAACATGAATGCCCACGCAGTCAGGGCCAAGGCAACGGCCATTGCATTCCAGCGCCATGGTCCTTGGCAAGTCATAAGCAGGGTCTCCTCGGCTTTCTGCAAGCATTGCTGTTTGGATGCCATCTCTAGATCTGATGCGGCCTTCGGACAGGCGGTTCTCAGGAACCTATTTGCTTTAGGAGGGTCTCCTCTCCACCCTGGGGCTACAATCAGTTGTAATCGCCCATACAGTATGGAGGAAAGGGAACTATGGACTAAAAGTATGTTAGTCACTATGGTGAGAAACTTCTAATTTATACTGGATTGCTTATGCCGATGACGTAGTCCTACTGGACTATGGCCAGATTGGTCTGCAGCTACTTGAATGCCTTTTGGAAACTGCACAAAATTTAATGACTTGAGAAATAACCTTCTCAAGTTAAAAATTGTTATCTTCAAGAGACCGCTCAAATCCAAGTGCTTCTCTTGGTGTCTGGACGAACAAGCAATTACGATTACCGCACAAGTATATCCATATTAGAGAGTACAATTCTCCAATTGAGTGCCCAAATGAAGAAACTGGCTAATCAATTCTGTAAATTCTCCCTCCAACCGGTCATAAAATATTATATTGGGAAAGTCATTCCTGTACTACTTTTTGGCCTAGAGGCTAATCCCCGTTCACACAACATAGATTGGGCCAGATTGGAAGGTTGTCTGTGGAAGAATGTATTGCATCTTCCCAATTGCGTACCAATCGCCAGTCTGCGATATGAACTAGGCCACCAGTCCATGAAAGCATGGTTGGAATGGAAATGAACCTCCCCTATCGATTGATCTTTGTTAGGGAGAATTCTCTTCTAAGGCTAATTTCCCTTCCCTTCCCTTTGCTGGATTTGAAGGGTTTATTTGTTTCTCCTGCTAAGAGTGAGACCCATTTTTCCCACTCTTAGACAGATTGCTAGTGTGTGTTTTAGGCTACCATATGTGCTTATGGTCTATGGGGTTTTTCTCACCTTCATAGGAATCATCTTTTTAACATGTGTGTTACACAGCACCCTCAGTGCAGTACCACAGGGGTGTCGTAGCAACCCCCAAACATAGACTCCATACCCTGGGACTGACTACTGCCTCCCAGGGCAAGTAAAGTCCCCATTGACTTTACTAGTCAATAATTATGAACTAAACCAGTACAACCCATTTTGCTATGGAAGTACTGGAAAGGGTTAATAGTTTTCCCCCAACGTTCATTGTGGAGGGGGTACCTTATAGTCCCTCTCGTTTCTGGCTGGTGGCAGTGGTTACTACCGTAAATATTCGACCACAAATATTTACCTATGGGATTTTCCCATTGTTCGAGGCTACCACTTTACTGACAGCCTCTAACATATCGCCGGTTTATTTTAATACTAACTTTACTCCGGTAGGTTTTTATTGCCAGAACTTTATTAATATTTCTTTCTCGTGTCTTTCTCTGTAATCCTAACCCAGGTCGGGGATCCTTTGTTCGTCCTTTTGGCGGGCTTCGGCCCAGAAGACCTCATTTTGGTGCCACTGAGTCTGGAGTAGACCGGATGTGTGGGAGGGGGAATAGGCACCCTGGACAGGGTTACCTAATCAACCCAAGTCACACTCTGCCCTGATAAACTGGGGGGTTATTCTTCCAGGATAGCCACCCCACTGTGTGAGTGACAGCTAGGCTGTATGAATGGGGGTCTTGCTGCATAAAGGCAGGGTCCTGAGGACTGGAGGACAAGACGTTGCCACTGGAACTAAGAAGCCGAAGAGGAGAGAAGCCAAAGACATCTGCAACGACTGAACCACCGGTGAAGCCCTGCTGCAGGTACTCGCCACTTTTCTCCAATGACTCGAGAAGATCTTCACCTGCAAGAGTCTTCTTCCCTTGAGCTGGTGTGGTCAACCAGTTCGCCATTCGCCTTCCAGGACCTGCCTTGGTCGAATCACCAGTGCCAAGCACTCGGAGACCGGATAGCCAGGCACCCGTCCACCGCGACCGCGATTTAAAGGAGCATACCTTTTTATTCCATCTTGGCAGCACCACGGCTGGTTTCATCCCTGGGCAGTGCAGTTACATGAACCCTCCTCCACGACGAGAGCCTCTTCCTCTGCTGGATCTCCCGAACTGCCAGGAACAACCGCCACCGCAGGAGCCTCTTCCACTTTCAAGGTACATTGTTCCGCCAGGCCTCCCTTTTCGTTGGGTATTGCTAAAAGTGTTTTTAATCCTTTACTTACCTTCTGGGCTGGCCGCCTTTTCGTCTAACATTATCCTTCTATGTCCTCCAACCGCCTTTTCAATCATTTAACAAATACTTGACTGCAGCTACTAGAACATTTTGAACCCAGGCACTTTGCCTTGTACCACTGACTCTGGCACAAGCCTCTTGACTCTGGCTAAATCTGTTACAACTGCCTTCTCTAGATTGTTTCTTTTCAAGAAATGTTTTGGTGCACCTAAAACTCTTATAACCACCTTTCCTTCCCTTTTATATATTGCTGATGTGCCATTTTGCTCGGTTTTCACCAGGGTACTGCTGATGCTAAAGTGCTGCCTTGCTTAACTTGTTCACAATCCAATTGGGAAGTGTTGCTGGTGTGTTTTCGGAGTCCAAACCTGTATAACTTGTTCTTGCCCTCCCTCTAAAGAAATTGTTATAGTGCCATTTCCGTTTTGCTCAGTTTTCACTCTTGCTCAAACTTGTCTACAATTTAAATAGGGAGTTGGGTATACTTTTCCTGACTGTTTTAACTTACTTTAAGAATAGTGATTTGTGTGTGAACATCAGAGTGTGTAAAATAAATATATGTATTATTTTTGATACAAAGCTTTGGCCAGTGTTTCCTTGTTCCATAGTATTGTAGTCCTATTGTGTAAACCCTGAATACTGCTCATCGCCGTCTTGAGAGAAGTCTGACTGCTTAGCCACAGCTACCAACTAAATCTTTGTGGTGCAGACTGATACCAAAGGGGATTTATTGCATATTGGTGCTCCCTAAGGGGGACTGCACAGGATTCTGCCTAACAATCTTGAATTACCCCCGACCCCCTCCCAAAATTATCTTTGTATGAGCATGTTCTTCTCACCTTGGAGGGCAAATCACTTCCTAAATAATTTGAAGTCATTGGCTCTTGGAATTCTCATAGCCTGAGTGCACAGAGGCACTCTTGATTGAGAATCCCGAAAAAGTAGAGGAGCGCATGAAAAGGGCCGACTGGATAAGAAGGATATCGCACATGCGCTCCTCTATTGTTTCCCCTTCACTCTCATGCTTGGATAAACCACAAGCATGGTTAACAGTATATATGAAGAGATCTCCAGACCCGGTCATTCGGTCGCACTTCTTGAGATTTCGTCTAAATCTTTTACCCACTTGTGAAATACTCTTCATCAGACAAAGAGGAGTTTGCGGATAACGCCTGCCCTCTATGCAAGGACTCTAGCACTTGTTGAGTAGATGCATGGGGCCACTGGAGAAGAGGGTGAGCAGGCTCTTCTGCTTCGTACATATTGTTGGTTAGGAATTGATGGTTTCTGGGAAAGGTTACTCTCAGGAAATGATACATTACTGGCAACAGAAGTGAAACTGTTGAAAGTTCTGAACTTAGTTGGATTTACTAGTTGCGAACTGGAAGTGTAACGATTAATGACTGCAAGTTGACAAGTGGCATTTTATTATTTTTATCTTTAGGATTTTCGTTTACTATATTCTGATGTTTTTCTATTCTTGTTTTTTATTTTGTCTTCGTTTCTTTTCTCTTTTGATAGTATTATTCTTCGAGTCTTTTTTATTTTTCCCATTTTCTTAAGAATGGACACTAATAGGTTTGTGTCTTATTTTAGAATGTATTATAGTCATTTATTTCTGTGAATTGGATTGTTATTATCATGTTTGTGAAAAGTCTGTTTTTTGGACTATTGCACAATAAAAAAAAAAAGATGAGGAATCTGTGGGCGAAAAGCAATCCATTGAAGGAGACGTGACTTGCCGTAATGTTCTTTCTATGGATTCTTCTCCCGCAGATTCTTCATCTCCCCTCCCACCCAGCTCCAGGCTTAAGCTTCACTACACTGTCTTTTGCTCATCTGTAATGGGGAAACTGACTTGTCCTTCAGGCTGTCAGTACTGGGAAACAATGTTTCCCTTAGTCTAGTTACTACTTTAGTAAGTTGTTACCACTTTTAACTTTTTATCATTGTACAATGCAGTACAATGGGGTATACGTTTGTTTTTGCCCTTGACTAAATCTCAGCGGATTCTTGGTTACTCTAGGTGTGCTCAATGGACAAGCTGGTGGCAGCAGTGACATTTTACCATTTTTGGATGCTTTTTGTTTTAGCCTTACCGCATTTGGCTACTAACTGTGGCTTATGACCAAACATGACCACGCCACAAAGATTTTAGCTGGTCTTTTGGCCATCTTGTCTTTTAGCATTCTCCCTGGCCCATGAGGCCAGGGAAATCCTTATATGTACTTCCAGTGCCCGAGAAAGCGGAAGCTTTTGGCGGGCTACTGGGGGGCTATGTGTGTTTGCTGGCAGGATGTGGGCTGGGACTGTCTGGACCCAATCCACAAATTGGTTTTGGTGTGTATGCATGAGTGTTGCTGTGAGACACGTGAGGAGATCAGAGACCTGTCTGAAGGAAGTCAGGCAACCAACTTCTGCTGCTACCCTGGATGAGCCCTGTCTTGCTTTCAATCTTCAGCAATCCTGCGAGGGGGCTGCGACACATGGAGTGGAGGGAACATCCATTCCTGATGTCTGCTCGGTACTGTTACTGAGAATTCTCATTTCTATGCTAATTCTCTTCAAACTTGGAGACCCCCAGCTCTTTTGCTGGACGTTAAAACATTACTTTTTACCTTTGAGTGAGTGGGACATTTTTCTCACCCTCTCGTGTTTTGACATGATTTGTATTGTGTGTTTCCTTTGTTTTTGGAGTCTGACAAACTTCACAGGCATCTACTTTTTGTATGTTGACACAGCACCCTCAGTGCAGTGTCGCAGAGAAATCCTTTAGATTTCTCATAAGGTTTAAGTACCTGTTCTTGTGTGAACTACTGTTCCCAAGAATAGTAAAGGGAAATTGACTTTACCTGCCTTTTCTCTTTGTGGGTCCAGCACACACCATCTTTTGTGGAGTGCTGGGGGTTACCTAGTAGCCCCTTATCCTACTTTCTCATGTAAAAAAAGGTTACCATCACTACTTTAAATGGCTGGCGGCAGTGGTTTAATTTTCCTACCATTGTGCTTTTCTACCGCAGGCTTAATCCTCAGCTGCAGTAGAGTACCCATGGGTCACCATTTGTCAAAATGGCCCTGGTCTTTTTTCGCCATTTACTGTTTGTGAGGTCTTTCTTAGGTTTTACTCTGCGCCCCAAGCCAGGTTTGAGCCCTTTGTTCGTTTTGCCTTTGGTGGGCTTCAGTCCTGAAAACCGCCTCTGGCACCAGTGTGTCTGGAAGGGCAGGAAGTGAGGGGGTTCCCGATACTCCACTGTCCTTTGTCTCTGGGAGTGCCTAATGGCAACCAGTCCAGATTGGTTGGCTGACTGTCCTTTCAGGACAGCCACCCTGTTCTGTGATTGACAACTTAGATTGTGCATGGATGGTAGAAACCTGCTTAAAAGGTGAGGGTTTTGGGACTAGAGACAGTAGACGACTGGGAAGAACACTCAACGAAGAAACCGTGAATGAAGCCTGCTGCATCCTCCTAGACCTTTGAACTGCCCGGTGTGAAGCCCTGCTGCGGTGCTGAAACTCCTTTATCTGACCGACAAGAGAAGCACCTGAAGGGACGACTGCTTCCCTTGGGTTAGGGGGACCAACTAACCCCGAGACAAACTCCACTGGACCATCTTCCCCGACTGGCTGTACTTCTTTGCTGCTGCTGGAACTGAGTGCCGGGAGTCGAGAAATCTGTAGTCTAGTGCAATGTCTGCAATCCCTCCAGAAGCTCCAGGGGTCCCCCAAGGACCCTCCAGAAGCAGGACGACCAGAGCTAGAGTCCCCTCACCAGAGTGCAGGACTCAAGGAGGGAAGGAAGCCCAAATGGTATCCAAGATCCACAGTGGTGCCGTTTACCGTGCGCTGAAACCACCAAGTGCCGCTGATCGGAAAAGAGCCTGTAGCTGCTGACGACCTTCAAATTGTTGCCTCTGGAGTCCTCCAGACGTCGTCCTTCTTGTCCCCACGAATGAGGCTCCGGAACCCAGGATCTGCATCGCTGCAACAGGACAGAATCCAGCTGGACCACTCTTCTTCACACCAGATGTACTGTTCATACATGGGGTACTTATCTCAGTGTCGTTATCTTTGCTCTTCATTTGATACTTGCAGTAGCTACTTTTGTTAGTTGAGTTCAGCTCTGCTCTCCACAAGTTTAACAGCTTGTGACCCTGCAGTGATTTTCTACAAAACTCTTTGTGCAAGACTTTTATTAAATAAGAAGTGCCTCCGCTCCATAAACTGTGCTCCAATTACCTTTGGCTGCCCTGGCTCCCTGCAGACTCTTCTAGTCCATTGACTTCTATATATTCTGTCCCTCCCCAGGTGATAACTTGTTTTTAGACTGTTATTGGTGGGAAAGGTTTTGTCTAGGCTTCATTGGAAGATTTAAGTATACTCGCATGCCCTGAGAAACTGTTTAACCTGTTCCTTCCTTTTAACCTTTCCTTTCTGAAATCTCAGAATCTTCAAAGTGTACTAGTGATATATAAATGCCATTACTGTCCTTGTGATTGAAGTCCTCTCCGGGTCTAATAAGTATGTAAAAAGCATCTCTAAAGAGTATCCACTAAATGTATGCTGATTCTGGAAAAGTATATTTGATAGTTACCTATCTTGCCCTTTTTAAAGAATGCTTATTTAAAAAAAATGATGTCAAATAAATAACAATTTATTTTGTTTGGTTCTGTTCTTTCTCTGCTATGACTATTGTGCTGAAACTATCGAATTTCTACTTCTGCCTACTTTTACGCTTCGCTCTGTTTCTAGTTTCCTCAACTCTATCATTTTGGGATTTTATGAATCTTGTAAAAATCACTTTGGTGATTAAAAACTCGTAATAAAAAAAAACTTCATAACTGAAACCTTGAGTATAAGTGTTACTTGGCTCCTTGTATTTGGGAATTTTGATTGATACAGCTCACATTTACCCCTCTTGAGATAGGCCTGGCTGCTCAGCCACACTACCAACTTGTGTAGTACAGCCCTATACCAAAAGGTGGGTTACCTAATACCATGTAGACAATTGTTGTGTAGTCTCACACAGTGTTACTACATAAATTCTTTCTTAACACGTACCCTGCGAAGAAGAGCCTTCGGAAGTGTCCTGGGACTGCCCTGTGGCTGACCAGCTCTGAGTTTGGGCAACCGTGCTGCCGACATCGCCGTTCTGCGTTGAGGCCTGTGACTTGGGGGATCCTCCGCTTGTCCTACAAGACTTACTTCAGTGGAATTTTATTTTGGAATCCTATCGTCAAGGGGACCCAAGATGGAAGGGAAAGTCTGACTGCAACAAGTGAGTCCCTTTGTGTCACTGTGCTGCTGTGACCACTGGCTGAAACAGCTTATTCGAGTCCAGTCCTGGGAGGGGTCCTGCATCGTGTTTTTCTGCATCCGAGAGTCCTTGCACCAGCTAAAGACACCGACCGGAGAGCTGCTTGAACCTGCAACACCTACGAATCAAGGACTGGGGCTGACGGCGGGAAAAGCGACCTCTGCCCTTCTTCCATTGGCCTGCCAAGTCCTGTGAAGAATCGGAGTACAGGGGGTGAGTTACAGTGGTTCTTACCTGCCCCTAAACTCCCTTTAAATGTTTTGCTAACTTTCGCAATATTTTGACTTTGGGGGGACTTGGTTAGTTAGAATATAACTTTTCCTGAACGTTTGGGCATGTAAGGCCACAGACAACTTAGGAAAGGACTTTGTAGTGCATAAACTAATCTGTACTTTCTTTTACAGTGGTGTGATTTGTATTATGCCCTACTCTACTGACTGTATACATGTAATCTATTAGTGTTGGGTGATACTTCTACCTGTTAATTTTTCGTAGTGTTTGGCCTTACAAAAAATAAATATTTTTCTGATGGTTGTTAATCTGCTTAGAATCACATGCTGTGCATATACAGTTTGGAGTCTGTGGGTGATTCCATTCGGTCTTACGCAAGTACTTTTAACACACGATAGACAGATCTGATTACTTAAAAAGTTATTCCTAATGGTCTAGGTCCATATGTCTACATAAATATCTCTGTAAGAAGCATCTAGCTGTCCCTTGATGCGATTCTGATCGTCCCTGGAAAGCGCTGGTGAAATGCCTGTCTAGGGTCGGGGGACATGCATGAGGCTAACCCTATCCTCTCTCATTACTTTCCTGCGTAGCTAAAAGAAAAGTGCACACTCTTTGGGGTCGATTGTATACTTTATTCGTATCGCCTCAAAGGCTGTGTGTCTTATTGGTTCTAAATCCTTAATCACAATCAATCGTTTTTTTAAAACTGATGGCAGCAATACTTCCTTTTGTTGCCAACCCTTAAAATGGTTGTAGCAATGTTTCTTAGCCGATCCCACAACTAATTTGTAGTGGGTGTCGGGGTTTGGGTCATCTCTCCCAGACCTATTTATCTGTCGAGCGGTTATAGCTATTTTCTGCTTTCTTCAGGATATCACTTGCATTACATGTGTCCTAACATATCAGACAAATAAAACATGAATGTCATATTGCCCAGCTATTGGACTCGGGAGGGTTCCAGGTTGCTGTCGGGCGTTGGAGGTAGGCTTTCCTGTGCCCTAAATGGAGGAAGAAATGGGACACTATCAGTTACCCATTTTTGGACGTGCATGATACTCAACTCGTGTTCCAAGCCAACATAGCTCATCTGTCTTCAACTGGCGGTTAAATCAACTTCTTTGTGTGTAGACAGGCATCACAATTCTTATTATCCTGTCAAATAGTAAGCCCATGTTATTCATGTCTGTGGATCCGCCACATTTTCCTAATGATTTGTGGTGTAGCTATTTTTACCTGGTTATTTTTCTGTTTCCAAGACGCTTGAGCGTCTGTTATTATTCGTGCTCCATGTTCGTTGTGTTTGGGCCTGCAAGTAGGTAACTAAATGTGAAGTCATTCTGACCTTACTGCTTTTTCCTGTGCTTTACTAACAAGTAATTCTTTACCTTATCTCCTTTGTGGTCAGACTGCATTCATTGTGCCCGTTCTTCTTGGTCAGTGATGTGACCAGTATTCATACACCGTGCACCACGTAAGAACCCCGTTGTTCAGAGTTATCTAAGAGGTGGGGGGGAAGGAAAGAGAAGGTGGTTGGCTATAAGGGAGTGTTAGCGGATTTTGCACGATCATTTGCATTTCTCAACAGCACGTGTGGATTTAGGCTCACGTGACTCCAAATATTCAAAAAATTATAGATGTCAACTCTTCCCGCGGCCCTTTACATTATTATCTCTGCCTGAGTAAGATTATGGACTCAAATGGCAGGCCAGATGATTTTTGTCTTCACGGAGTGTACGTTTTCCGCACTGTGCATTTAAAGCACAGCGCACACTCCTGCTCTTAGTTTATCTAGTGGCAGCATCATAATGATCTGATTCATTTCTTACCGAATTTCTTCACCTCGCTTAAGACGGTTTCCTTCCGTTCGTTCGCGTTAATTTGGTCGCCATTTTGGATATGACGTATTTATACTTCTGCGTGTTACGTGATTTAACTACACGTAATGGTTTAGAAATTAATATTATTCGTATTATACAGTTTCTGCAGTGTTGTTAAAGTGCCCTCTCTATACCGAGTGTTGCCTCACTTGGTTCTTTGTTGATATTTATATCACTTCCCATTTGGAACTTGTAGGTGCCGCCAGTGTTACTGGGGAATGTAGTTTTTGCTTATTTAGTCATGATCTTTAACTTTTTCAGCACGTAGTGATTTTACAATCTTTCCAATACTTTACTCAAATTGTTCAGCATTATTGGCATACCCTGTATGGCCCAGATGAAGCCTAATCTTCAGGATATGCTAGTCTTTGTCATTTTTATCACTGCCCATTTTCAAGCCGTGGGAGCCACAGTCAGTGCTAGGCGCTATTTATTCATAGTTTTGTATTTTTATTTCGATCTTAATCTGGAGGACTAGGATGTATACCTATATGCTGGCAACTATGCAAGCATCCCCCTATTGATTCCAAATTGCGATCTTCGTCGCAACTGCTGGAGTTCTTACTGAATACACTGCTGTTCAGGAAACAGTGTTAAAAAACCAGTGTGTTCACAAATGAGTTACTCGGGTGTAACTATAGTTAGCATATGTCTGTAGTGAGTGATTTAGGTTACATAACTGCTAGAGTTTGCCAGCAAATCTCCTCGTTGAGTCCTTCTTGAGGAGTTCTCAATCTGTATATCCATATCTGATATATTTCCACCTCGCTTGGGTACCACTACGTTTTCTAGGACAGTCCATATCAGATGATTCTCTGAATGGTTCTGTTGTGTGTAATGTTCTACCAAGGGGGCTGTGTGTCTTTTTGTTCTTAAATTAGATCTGTGTTCCCCTATACAGGTGTTTACTGCTCTTGTTGTCATACCTAATATATTTTTTGTTACATGGGCATTTTATCAAATATATTACATTAGTAGTGTTGCAATTAGTCAATGCTTGTTGTACCCATGGTGTTTGCCACCCTATGTCGATCGAGGTTGTACGTTTGGTAAATTGGCATACTGCATAGTTCCCACACGGGGTATGACCAATGGCCCTAGGTGCATTCCAAATTCTGCGTTCCTCTTCATTTTGCTTTTCTTTGTAGGCATGTACCAGACCATAACTGATGATCCTCCTTTTTATTGCAAACACTGGTGGTTTTAGTTTGCTGTCTCCAACATTGAGGATATGCCAGGCCTTATTTATTGCTTTATTCAGTCTATTAACCACTGGAGAGTGACTGAGGACTGCTGTTATAACATCCTCATCTATAGCTTTTCTGCCATGATGTTGTTAAGAGTGTCACTTCCCGAGGTATGTTTCTCGCCCTGGGATTCAAACCATTAAGCCATACAATAAATGGATGCAGGGTGGCTTCACTTCCTAAAAGATCATAAGAATGTCGTTAATATAGCAACGCCAACTTAAGATATTGCTGGAGTATGGGTTCGATTGCTGGTAGATGTTTGTTTTTCTTCAAAGTGGGCGACAGATTGGCCAATGCAGGTGCAGAGGTTGCTCCCATTGCTGTACCCGAGATCTGCTCATAGTAATTTTCTTCTACCAGGAAATGATTCCTGGTGAGTGCAATTTCCACGAGTTGCATAATAAACGTGACCGGCATCTCGATTGGTTCTTGTTTATTCTGTAGCACCTCTTCTATAACCGAGTGTTTCTACCTGTGGAATTTTAGAATATAGGGATTCTATGTCCATGGTTACGACATAGATCTCCTAACTTTCAAGTGTCGCGTCTTTGAGGTATCTTAGCACTGCAGTTGTGTGTCTTGTGTATGACTTCATCCGTGGGACTTCATTCTTTAAGAAGTCGTCAACAGAGAGGGGTTCCAGTATGGACCCCATCCCAGACACAATAGGGCATCCTGGTGGTGGGGTGATACCCTTATGAATCTTAGGTAAAGCGTAGAATGCTGGGCATCTCGGATATTTCGGACAGAGAAATTTTGCCTCCTTTTGACTAATATGGCCTTCAGCTTCTTCAATTATAGGATTATAATTCTTGGGAGAAGCCCGCCAAAAGACGGTGAACAAAGAAGGCAAACCTGGTTTGCCGCGCAAAGTAAAACACAAGAAGGACTTTAACAAAAAGAAATGGCGAATAAACCCGACCAGAGCCAAAAGAAAGAGTATTTGGTCAAGCGGGTTTATGTTCGAGGCTAATGCAATAGCCTGGAACAGTACCACGTTTATATAGTATATCGCGGTAGAAAAGTTAAGGTAGATACCACTGCCACCAGCCAAGTCTAAATGTTAAAAGAGCAAAACAAAGCTTAGAGAGGCACAGACAAAAAGGGATAGGAGTTAACCCTTTCCAGTACTCCATGTAAAATGGGGTGTACTGGGTCTTTAGTTTTAAATGTTCTGATCATGACGGACAACCTACCTGAATAAACGATGGGGTGTGCGGTGCCAGCCACTTTGCAAGGAGAGTTGATGCTGCTATTGTTCTCATTGTTGAACCAGATCTCCGCTTCTGCGGGCCATCTGGCGGGAACGGACAATGAGCTGCTGAGTCGTGGACTTTTTTGCCACTCTGTCCAACAGGAAATGTGATCAGTTCTGCTCTAGGGAATTCCCTGGGAGATGCATTCCTGGTGGAGTGGGTCTTCAACCTTCACTATGCATTCCCTCCCATTCCCGTCATTCTGTAGGTTCTCAGGAGGTTGAAAGCCACCAGGATCTTGATCAACCCACATTGGGTGAGGAGAACATGGTACTCGGAACTCCTGGTGTTAACTGACTGCCCACCTCTCCCTTTCCTTCGGCGTCCTGACCTCGTATCCTGGTCGGGTACTTCACTCAAACCACACTCCCTCAACCTTAATGCGTGGCTCTTGAGAGGATGAGCTATGATGACAGGGAACTCTCAGAAAAGGTTTGTTAGGTTCTACTGGCTGCACGCAGTTGGTCTACAAGATCCCTGTATGTATGCAGTTGGCGTAGATATGAGGTGTGGTGCAGGGAAAGCAAGATTGATCCTATGCCTTGCCCACCACTTCAGTGATTGTATTCCTTTGACCACTGGCCTCTAGAGGCCTTAAAGTCACAACAGTCAAAGTTTATTTGGTGGCTTTGTCTGTTTTTAAGATGTCTCCAGATCAGGGGGTCTTTCTTACGGTCATGGCCCAATTTTTGAAAAGCCTTGTAAATAGGTTCCCGCTTACCCCGTTCGTGGTTTCAGGCTGGGACCTAAATATGATTCTTACCTTCTTAATGGCAACTCCATTTGAGCTTTTTCATTCATGCTTACTTAGGTTGCTGACACTAAAGACTGCTTTCCTTGTGGCGACCATGTCCACCATACCTGCTAGTGAACTGCAGGCTTTATCCCTTAAACCTTCTTGCGATTCTTCAGAGAGGTGTGACCGGAGTTCCTGCCTAAGGTAGTCTTTGAGTTTCATGTGGCAACCTGCCAGTGTTCTACCCACCTCCCCATCCCTCCAAAGATGAGAGGTTGCATAGGTTGGACTAAAAAAGGGCCTTCAGTTTTTATCTGGCGAGGACCACTGAGTTCAGTAGATCGGACCAACTCTTTGTGGCCTTCTCTATTTCTTGGAATCAATTGCTGGTTACCAAACAGACAATTTCAAGTTGGATAACTCTGTATTGCAGTGTTATCAGTCAGCAGGAAAATATTTGCCACCAGGAATAAGCGCACATTCCAAGAAAGGCACGGCAGCATCTTCTGCCTTGCAAAGGGGTGTTCCGTTCAGCGACATCTGCTGGGCAGACGTGTTTGTCGTTGCACACGTTCAACAGGCACTACTACCTTGATGTGTCACAAGCTGCTGATGCCTGATTTAAGAGGGTGGTTCGTGTTCTCTGAAAGACGCAGGAAACACCACACTCTGGATGGGAGTTTTAATATGAAATTGGATCACGGAAAAGCATCCAAAGGAAACAATTCAAGGAATGTGGTATCAAGGATTTTATTAAACTTTATACTAATTTAATATATGAGACAAATCATGATTTAATCTGCACTTGTAAAAAGCAATTTACATAGCAGGAAACAACTTGTATTTAAAAAAACACATCTAAATAGTAAAAATCATCTTATTCAATTGTCCAAGCATTCAACCTCATACCATCCATCCAACAAAACACTCATACCAAACACCAATGGGTGTACAATATAAAATCTATAAGAAAATTCATGACATATAATTAATCTGAAGAGTTTATAGAAAGAATGTTAAATCAATTTGACGAGCCACACTAGATAACATCAGTGGCCTAAGCAATTGAGATGGGTCTCAGAAGTTTCCGACCACGACCTCATCTTAATCCAAACTCAACCTGTTTCGACGTATATACTTTATTGTAGTGACGTCTTCATCAGGAGTTAAAAAGTTTACATTCTAGCAAGAGGAGGAAAGGGAAGAAGAAAGAAAAGGGAAACATCAATGCATAAATCCCCTTAGCTTGGAAAATAACATATAACAATGTATAGATTCTAATTAACGAGCCACTATACAACACTAATAAAAATAATCAATTAATAGACCTAAACAAGAACCTGCTTTCAACCCGAGAGATCTCCGGGGTGAACCTGCGGTGTCTGGCAGAAAGCAGTGCTACCCTCGTGATTTGATGTCTCAAGAAACAAATGGAACCAGGCCATGGACAGAACCAGTACCTAGAGCATGCACAAAATATTCAAAACATTGCTGTGGACCCTAAGCACCGAAGCCTGTGGAGGGCTCATAGAAGGAGGAAGCAGGTGTGAACGAAACACATGGACCACATACTTATTATCTAACCTAGAATGGTCCTAGCTATAGACTACAACTGACCACAGTGGTAAGCCCCCAGATGTAAAACCGGGACAACAAGGAAAATTCACTAACCTTCACACACACATAGGAAGGCTGTACGTTTCTCCCTTTTATTGATTGCTGGGTCCACCTGTGTGAAATGAATGACAGCGTCCCAGCAGAAGTTCCTGCACACGAAAAATTGCTGCATGCCAAGACTCCTCCCTGTGAGATGTTAATAAATATATCAATACCACCTAATGAACGCCCGCAGTGTAAATCATGAAAAAGCAGTGGGCTAACAAATCTTACCGGAAGTATCCAAATAATAGTTCAAGTAGCAGCCATAGATGTATAAGTGACTATCCGGATCCAGGAAGGGCTGCGCCGATGTTACACATGCCTAAACAGAAAGCAGGCATTTAAATATATGGAAAAAAACCTTTTTGTTCTTATAACAAATATATACGTCGGAATTTGTTCAAAGCACACTGATATTATATGTGCTGGAACCAACAATTCAAGATGTTTCTATTCAAGGAGATGGCTCGTTGGTAAGCCTGCCTCATAATGAGCTGAACAATTAGAGCGGCCAGTGCTACTGGACAAAGTTGACTCGTGGAAGATAGAAACACTAACTAGAATGAAGCCTGCAGAGGACCCAAACATATGGGACCCCGATTAAGAAAAGTACTCCCTCGTTGTGAAACGGTCTGAGAGAAACGCCCAGCAGTTCAGTGCTTACCTGAAAAGGAAAACTCTCATAGCACTCGCAGCAACTGATCACCCATCCGCCAGTTTAATCCGGTAAGTAGCAGCGTGTAGCAACGTCTCAGCTGTTTCCGAGACGCAGAAATAAGCGTTTACTGCACCACGTGATCACATAAGGAGTCACATGACCCCACAGTAGGCTGCCTCGGTCAAAACTATGGACCTTCTATCTGAATGGCCGCGCAATCGCGGGGGAGGGGGCACACGTGACTAAAACACAGCAAGTGTGCTGTCAGAGCATGAAAATACCACGCGCTACGGCAGAACGCCTTAGACCAAGACCACATCGTAGTACAGAAAACCACGTGCTAAGAGGGCGGTTCTGCAGAAGTTCTGTGAATTAAAGGCTTTTATCCCACCCCCATCGGCTTTACTGCTATGGGAATCTATCTTATGAGGAATCTGCGGGAGAAAGCAGTCCATTGAAGCAGAAAGTACTTACTGGTAATGTTCTTTCTATGGATTCTTCTCCTGCAGATTCCTCATCACCCTCCCATCCGACCATGCTAAGATAGTGCCCCACTGTTGCTGTGACACCTTCTACCAAGCGAGGTGGATGTTTGGCTTTTGTTGGGTTATTGGGTCTCTTCTTCCCTACTCTGTATAACCGTGTTGTTTTGAGCCTGTTCCTAATACACAAAGGTTTTGTGGTATGAAATTGTGCCTGTTTTCAGCCGAATCTTTGGATTCTTTCTCTGCGACGGCTGAGCTCGGGGGCGGGGGGGGAATAGGGTGGGAAATGAGGCACGGGACGTATTGACGTCGTATATGCATGGTGACCGGCTTTGTGTCCGGAGTTGACGATCTGCACGTTGAGTCAAGAGGGATCTATGACCGAGTTGAGGTGCACTACGCCCCGGTCGAAATGTTTTCTGAGCAGCTGGCACTGGAATGAACATCTGTGGGATTAGAATCCATCGGAGGAACTTTACCAATTAGTAAATGCTCCTTCTGTTAAATTACTCATCCGTAAAACAGCTTTTCTGGTAGCCATTTCATCAGCAAGGCAACCAGCTTCAGGCGCTCTACTGCAGGCGGCCCTTTCTGTGTTTTTTTTTCAGGAGATGTTGCTTAGTCCAACCTAGGTTTCACATCTCTCAGAGCAATGACTTGGTGGTTTTATATCCACCTCCTCACCTTTCCAGGGATGAGGAAAAGCTGCAGGACAGCAGACTTTAGATGTGATTAACTTTTTATTGCCGTCTCACAATCCAGCAAGGGCCTGGTGGTGCCTAAGCAGACCATATCCCGTTGGATAGTCCACTGCATTGCAGAATGCTAACAAAGCGGGAAAGGAATGGCCTTCAGGCATTAAAGGCATTCCACCAGGGTCATGAAGACCTCCTCTGCATTGCAAAGAAATGTGCCGATGAGGGAGATCTGTTGGTCAGCGATGTGGTCATCGCTCCTCACGGTCACAAAACATTAGTATGGTGCTCCTTCAATCCATTGAAGGAGAAATGACTTACCGTTAATGTGGATTCTTCTCCCGCAGATTCCTCATCGCCCTCCCATCCTGCCCTGCTATGAAAGAGGCCTGTTGGCACTCCTCATTTTTTTTTTCGTTGGCGGGTCGACAACTTGATTGGCCCATTTCTGTGCATTTTCGGTTGAGTACTGTTAGCCTGTTGCTTACTGTTAAGATGGATTTCTGAACTCTGACCTGGTGCTCAGAGGTTCAGAAGGCCAGCCTAGTTTCTTGGAACAGGGTAACCTTCTGAACAAGCCGGACCAATCAAGGTAGCATTGGCGGCGGTCAAGACTAGGTCTCAGGAGGGGTGAGGGTGACTGAAAGACCTCAATGAGCCCAGAGTAAAGGGAACTTACAAATCACTCAGTCAGGTGTGTATATATCAAAAATACAAATACATTTATTCCAAGGCCTTTGCAATTCAACACACAGTTAGAAAATCACAGCAATACGATTAAACCAATGCAATCCTATCTAAACACATATATACCAATAGGGTCTAAATGATGAATTCACCAATGTGTCCACAACCTAAATGGGGAAGGAAGCAGGCAGTACAAATAGTCCTTAGGTCCTTCTGCATCAAACAGTCCTAACTGAAAGGCAGTCCAGTCCCTAAAATGAGTGGAGCCTATTGCTCAAATGTACTTGCAATACTGGCGCTAGCGGTAGTTCAAATGGGCGAAACAGGGTCTTTTGTAGGGGCTGTAGCAGCTCAGGTAGGTGAGGTGATGCAGAATAGGTTCCCACTATTCGAGGAGGAGCTCCACTTGAGGGAAGAGTCAATTCCAAGAGTTGGGAATAGTTTGCTAGTTCGCACTAGCAGTGGAAAGGTGAGGGGCCCTCAAGGGCCACTCATGCGTAAAAATGGATGGATGCGCTAGCGGCCACCGGTTAAGGTTGCAATTACTCACCTACCACCGGCGCACTCAAGACTAAACTTCGTCAGTTGCGTCCACTTCGGTTGCAGGTTCAAATGCGACAATCTTGCAGTTCTGCGGCTTTCAGTGACTAAGATACAGCGTTGATGCCCCTACGGGACAGTTGTTGATTTCTCGCTCCTGGTGGATGGATCAGGCCAGAGGACCACTGCTGCAATGAGCTTACAATGTTCGTCACCACGGCTGGGCGACATGGTAACTGCGTGTACTCCGATTCAGGCGCACTCACTCTACTCCAGGCCTGGGAACTCCAAGTGTGCGAAATTCGATGTGAGAGTGCCATGAACACAGTGCTTGCGATGTACTAGGTTTCGAAGGGGCCCCCTCGAAATGGTGGCGGTGACAGAGCAAAGGTCAAGCTGGTCAGCCCACTGGTTTGCCCAGGGACACTTCAGAGAAGGCTTGCATGCAGGTTCTGATGAAGGTGCCGAGAATTATTCCAATGTGTAGAAGCGACTTTGCAGACCTTCTAGGACAACCAGATGCAGAGGGGTCCCACGGGACGACAGCGGGCTCAGGGTGCCATACCTTCCAGCGGGTCACCAGCAGTTCCTCAGCTTTGTAGTTTCAGGATACTTGGATCATATCCTTCGTTCAGTGAGAACTCCAGAGATCGATATGGTATGGGTGTTTGGAGCCTTCTCTTATCCAAAATCTCCTTCACGCCAAAACAAAGAGGACCCAAAGGGAGATCTGCTCACATACAGGCGTACCAGACGTGGACCAATCGTGGACCACGGTGGTCCCAGGCATTCACATCACTCCAGACTTTGTGGCACCCAGGATGTGTATTGGAACGGGGCAGTCCAGCCTACATCCTGGGGACGCGCACACGACATGCAGAAGCCTGCAAACTCTTGGTGCTTCATGGGGGAAATGCATGCCCAAATAAGGACTGACACGGGTTGGCTGGACCTGGGGAGGGTGAAGGGGCAAGATGGCCAAAGTACCTCGTGGCATGGCCATTTTGGAGCCAGGCCAACTATTCGTGCCAAAAGCGATAACCGCAGTTTTTTTTCCTGGCAGGAAAGGGTTAAAAAGATACGAAATGATAACCTACCACCAGACCTGTCCAAGGCACATCTGCACTTCTCCTAAAAAATCCTTCGAGAGTAAATTGGCCTTTAGAAATGACAGGAAGACCAAAGTGCACTGTACTGTAAGGTACTTCGTGCACTTGCTAACATGTTGCAGAAAAGTTGCGACAAGGACTAAGGGAAACAAAGTCTCCCAGTACTGACTGTCTTTAAGGGCATGTCAGTTTCCCCATAAGAAGTGAGCAAAAAAAGCCCAGAGGAGTGCAGCAGAAGACTGCTCCTCTGGCAAAGTCAGACTATGGTGTTTAAACAAAGCAAAATGTTGGGGCGGGGGGGTACACAACTGGAGGGGAAAATTACACATGAAATGGAAATCTTTCCTAACACTTACTGTATGCATTTTTTGGCTTCTCTTAAGGCGAATCCTATTGGATTTTTCCCTGCGGTTGCTTAGCTCGGAGGGTGGCGGGGGTCAAGTGGGGAGGTGGGGAAATGTGGTATGGGGGTATGGTGGCAGGATATATTTACTGTTGTCCTACTGAATAGAGAAGCGGCGCATTCCAATGGTTATGGAGTCGACACTAAGCTGCACCCCTGTCAGAAAGTTAATGAGCAGCTAACTCTGGAAGGGTTATCTATCAAATGAGAAATCTGCGGTAGAAAAACCCATTGAGAGAACATTACCGCTGTGATGTTGGAAATGCATTGGAGGGACAGGTCCTCCCTGTCCTTGTCCTGTAGACCTTTTTCGTGTGTGTTCTGTTATTTTCTGCACATGAGTCCATGTGGGACTCCTGGCAGTGCAGCTCTTCCTCTATTTGGTTTGGTGTACAGAACCTTGGGATACCTTATGGCACCCATGGGTGGGGATACAACCCTGTACCACTAGTGTATGTTTTTGGGCACCTGCGTGTGGCCAACAGAGTCGGGTATGGGCTGGTGGCAGCTCCATGCTGAATTTGCCAGGTGCTATTAGTAACCTCCATTTTGGGATACCCAGGCCCTGCCATTGGAATCAGTTGATTACTGATAGGAGTCAAGATGTCCCCTGTGGCCTCTTGCTTTCTATTGCCTGTTAACTTGTTTTTCGCAAAGTCCGTCCTGGGAAGCCTTGTCTCTGTCCCTTCCCCCTGACTGGCTGGTTGGTGGAAGTTCCATACATGGTATTGTGAGGAAGTCCCGGCCAGACTGGCTGGAGTTTTCCCAGTGACGGTATGTGGGTACACCCTTGCGGGACCTGGGTGAATGGAGTGTGTGACCAATATGCACTTCTTGTTATGGGCGTCTAGTTTCTGGCATGCGACACAATGACTGAGACAGCCCTGCCCGAAACTGGTATGAATGCATTGTGGAGTGCTGAATGTCTGGGTACTTGTCCCAATACACAAGCGGGGACCGATTGATGCTGTGCCGCCGACGACAGGAGCCGCAACGCTCCACCTGATTAAGACACTTTGAATTCAAGGATGCTCTCGCCTGCACAGTCGACCGATTTGTCCCGCCGGAGAAAGGCGAGGCCGCGGATGCGATGAGGAGAATCCACCGGTGGGTTTCCACGCCACCCAAAGACCACAGAGAGACCAGACAACTAGACACCATTGCTGGGCCAAAGTTCTTCATAGACTCTTTGCAGTAACGAACTATCCACACAGAGGTGCCCCGCATGCCTCATCTTCGCAGGACATCCACGACAGATGGTCAACAAGCACCGCCAGTACCAAAGCTGCTGCCTCGACACGGTTCACCATTTCGTCGAGGGATCTCTGTGGCTCGTGCTTTAAAGGGAGCCGCTCAAGAAGCATCCGTCGACAACCCGATGTCGATCTGCTATTCCAGGTACATTGGTGTGGTAGAACTAATATAGAAGGAAATAAGACTCCTAGAAACAATATATGGCCTGGGCTTGTATTATATCTTTATTTACAGGGTGCCCAGGTGGTGGTATCCTCATACAGAATTGTGCCTGGTGGTAGGGGCCGAGTACTTTTTCTATGGTTTTGACCAACCTGCTTTCCTCCTATGTCTATTGTTGGTTCACTTTATTAACTTTGTATGACATTTGAACTGAGTACAGTTTATGCATTTAAAAGCAATCGTTGTGGTACCATAGAAACTGTACATATTTTCCATTGTAGATTGTGCTCAGGCTAAAGAGTGTTATTGGGATTGTGTATATAACATGGAACTTTATAAAGAACTGTGTTTTCACTAACATAGTCTGTGGACATTCCTTTGTGGGTGCTTGGGGACTACACTCTACTTAAGAACCAGCCTGCATCACCTCCTGAGAGCTTAAGCCTTGATTGGTCGTCCACATTTACCAAATAGAGAATCTTGACTGGGGTCCTCTGTGCCTCGGCTTTACCATATAGAGAGTAGGAGCACAAACACCCCCCCCTCTCTAGTCTTTACAACCACCAAGTTCTTTCTCCTTCTGAATGCTACGATCTAGCCAACAAGCGAAATGCCTGCAGGTCTTGTAGTTAGTTTGACTTTCGGCTGGAGCCTACCTCTGCTTTACAGAACAATGACCCTGTTGTAGTCATCTGTCAAGATGGTGTATCGGTCTCTGCTCTTGTTCACCGAACACTATTGCATGGATTCCTTTTCAGATTGATACCCGATTTATTTGGACGGTTGTTAGGCAGAAACCTGTGCAGTTCCCTTTGGGAACACTGCAAAAGATTTAGGACTACAGGTGTTAGCAGTAAACCCACTTGGTAGCAGTCTGTACCACCCAGATTTACCTGGTAGCTGTGGCTGAGCAGTCAGACTTCCCTCAAGAAGAGTTAGGCAGTATGCAAAGTATACACAATAGGCACTCAGACACAATAATACAAGCAAACACTGACCAGAGCTTTGGTATCAAAGTATATAATTATTTATTTAAAAACACACTGTTGAAAACACTCCAGCACTCTTATTGTAAAACACTCTAAACACAGTTACTATTATAATATATACAACCCCTACTCCTTATTAGATACGTCTTAGTTAACACCACTTCTCCAGCATGGGGTCTGGCATGGATTCACATGCTCATGAATATTCCCCGTCGTCAGGCTGGGAATCCTCGGTAAAGAAAAAACCAGTATCAGTTTCGTTTCTGATCTGTCTTTCGTAGTAATATCCAATCACTGGTCTCTGCGTCATACTGACCACAGCCAATGACTGCCCTCTACCTAAGCACCGCCTCTGGCAGCCATCTTCAGATTTTTACCGCACGTTCATGTGTTGGGATCCTCGTGCTATTGCTCTCGAGCGTTAGTGCTATTTTTTCACGTTTTTTCTCAAAAAACGTATTGTTTTCGGTCAAAAGAGCCTCAAGCTCCACCGACTCTCCATCCGATCAACGGGTACCCGTGTCGGATTCGTCTGCGCCCCTCAAGGGTGAAGATTTCCTCGAGCTACGCTTTTGGAGGACTCCAGAAGTTTCTCAGGCCCGGACATGGCCCAGGAGAAGGGATGCTCGACGCCCGGAAAGCTGTTCAGGGTCTGCCCTGGATGCCAGCTGCAGAACGTCTTTAAGGAGGACCAACACTCCTTTTGTCTCTACTGCTTACATGAGGACAAGACGCACGTGGAGAAGGACTGTGCGTTTTGCGGCAACATGTCGGAGCGGACCATGAAGGACCGCCATCAACGTCTCGCCAACTGGCTGGAAGGGAAGATCCCGTCAGGCGAGAAGAAGAAGAAGAAATCCGAGCGGTCTTCTAAGACCTTTGAGGACGCCCCGGCGACGGGGGTCCAACACAAGGCAAAGCACCGCGAGTCCGCTGGCACCGGGAGCGCCGAACGGTCGGGCTCTACGGGCGCCAAGCAGGGCGCACCCTCCCCGGCACCATCAACCACGAGCCAACGCTCTGGGTCGGGTAAGAGGAAGGCCGAGCACCCGGCGAAGCTCCTGGAGAGGCCCCGGTCGAGCTCGAAGGCCCCATCGGAGGGGGAGCGAGGCAGTGTCCCCCCCCCTCAAGGATAAGGCGGTGAGCGCACCTAAGGTGGTGAAGGCCTTAATCCATCCGGCCAAGCCCTCTATCGAAACTGTCGCGGCGGCCCTGGCTCAGCCTGTGGGGGCTACACCAGTGGTGGCGACCTCGGGGCTCAGAGTCTCCCTGCCACCTCGGAGGGAGTCCTCTTTTGTGCCCATCGATAGGGCCCCCGTGAAATCCCCCGTGGGGAAGAAAAAGGGGGGGCAGGGCGTCGTCGTAGATTCGGCCTCAACCTCGGAGGAGGAGCTGGTCGAAGTCTTAAGCCACGGCCTCGGCGTGGAAGAAGACCGGCCCGTCGGGATGGATCCCGACGCAGGCGACGACATCGAGGGTACCGACAGGGCCCCTGATCGCCCGTCGGATCCCCCTCTGCCAGCGCCGCGAGACAGCTCGGCGGCCATTTTGTTGGCTATACAGTCCTTATGCTCAGAGATAAGGACGAGACTACCGTTGCCGGCGGAACCTCTCCCGTCGGGGGACCCAGAACCGGGACCTTCTGGTGTTCCCCCTACCAAGAAAAGAAGGATCCACCCTCCGCCTCCTTTTCAGCCGTCGCGCCCCTTCCAGCCCTCCTCCCCGTCCACCCGAGGGGATGATACGGGGACTGACACGGCAGCGACGGGTACGGACGACGAGGTATACGACGAGGATGTACTGTCGTCGCCTCCCTCCAGGGCTTCTCCGCCCGACGAGATTGGATCGTTCCACTCCATGATCACCAGGGCATCCGAGCTTTTCCAACTCTGCCCTGAGGAGAAGAAGAAGGAAGGTTTCCTTTATCAGCGGCGCGAGGCCAAGAGGAAGACGGTCCTCTCAGTGCCTCTATTGGACGACATTTGGGATGAGGGCCTCACCCTCCTCAAGAACCCTTCCACGACGCCAGCTAGAAGGGACCGGTACGAGAAGAAGTACCGGGTCCCGGACACGGCCCCCCTGTGCCTCCGGGCCCAGCCTACCCCGGACTCCGTCGTCTCCGCGGCGGCCAGGAAAAAAGCGGGGGGGGGGGTGCGGCCTCCACATCGACTTCCCCACCGGACGGCGAGGGAAAGAAATTGGACGCTATGGGACGCAGAGTCATCTCGTCTGCGGCGACGACGATTAAAGCGGCCAACGCCTTGGCTATCGTGGCCCGCTACGACAGTGAGCTCTGGTACAAACTGGCTCCCCTACTGGACTTCTTGCCAGACGACAAGAGGGCAGAGGCCCTGGAGATCCTGCAGGAAGGTGAGGTGGCTTCGGACCACGCCATTACCGTTGCGACGGACATCGCCGACACCGGGTTCCGCCAGTTGGGCAACAGCGTTTGCCTTAGGCGGCGTGGATGGCTCAAGGCTACGGACTTCCGTCAAGACGTTCAGGCCAGAGTCCTGGACATGCCCTTCGATGGGAACAACCTGTTTGGGAAAACAGTGGACGATTCCCTTCAGGCCATTAAAGCGGACACCGAGACGGCCCAGGCCCTTGGAGTTCTGCAACAACGACGGACGCCCTTTCGGAGCAGCGGAGGCAAGGGCGCCTCCAAAAGTTCAGGCGGCGGTTTCTCCACCTACCGTCAAGCGGCCCGCTCGTCGGCTCAGGAGGCCTACAGAGGACGAGGCAAGTCTGGCGGACCCCGCCGTCGTCGCCAAGGAGGTCAAGGCGGCAAAGCCTCGTCGAAGCAGGATTGAACCGACCGTGGGGTCGGGCCCCCACCGAAGCACCCCGGTGGGAGGCCGGCTGGCGAGATTCGTCAGCGTGGGGGAGTCCATCTCCACCGACCGTTGGGTGCTGGACGCCTTGGCCCGGGGCCACGCGCTCGAATTTCAAAGAAGGTGTGGCCAGGAAAGAACTTCACGTCCCTCAACTTCTCCTGGAGGTAAAGGCGTTGCTGAGGAAGGGCGCCATCGAACTCGTCCCAAAGAGACTTCGGGGCTCCGGAGTTTACTCGAGATACTTCCTCGTGAAGAAGAAGACGGGGGGATGGCGCCCCATCCTGGACCTGCGACGTCTGAACAAGTTCATCAAGGCGCAAAAGTTCCGGATGGTCACCCTCCAGCACGTCCTGGGTCAGCTGGAGGAAGGAGACTTCCTGTCGTCGTTGGATTTGGAGGATGCCTACTTCCATATTCCCATCCTAAAGGGGCACCGAAAATTCCTCAGGTTTGTGGTCCAAGGGCGTCACTACCAGTTCAAAGCCCTCCCCTTCGGACTACGGTCGGCCCCCAGGGTATTCACCAAGTGCCTTGCACCGGTGGCGGCGCAGCTGCGCCGCGAGGGGATCCACGTCTACCCCTACCTGGACGACTGGCTCATCCGAGCCAAGTCGAGGGAGCTCGCCCTGGATCACACGGCAAGGACCGTCCGACTTCTCACGGACCTGGGATTCTCCGTGAACTACGCCAAGTCTCACCTGGTACCCGCGCAAAACGCACTGTTTCTGGGAGCGAAGCTCGACACAGTGTCTCTTCTGGCCTCCCCGTCGGAGGAAAGGTCCAGGTCCATCCTGGGCAAGGTACAGCGGATGTTGGTTTCCGACGCGGCCAAGGTGAGGTCCATCAAGTCCCTCCTCGGAATGATGTCTTCCTGCATCTACCTCATTCCCATCTGCAGGCTCCGGATGCGCCCGTTGCAGGAGTTCCTGGACGCGCGCTGGATCCAAACGACGGGCAGCTTCGAGGAGAGGATCACACTCGACGAGAGTTTCCGCCGAGCAGTCCGGTGGTGGGGCAACCGCACGCATCTGACGGCGGGCATGGACTTCCAGACCCCAGATCACCAGGAGACAGTGACCACCGATGCCTCCCTGGAAGGGTGGGGAGCGCACACCGAAAATCTGCACGCGAAAGGCCTTTGGCTCCCGACGGAGAAGTCCCTCCATATCAACGTCCTGGAGCTCCGTGCAGTGTTCTGGGCCCTCAGGTCCTTCCTTCCGTCCCTCAAGGGCAAGGTGGTGAGGATCTTCACCGACAACACCACCACCATGTTTTACATCAGGAAACAGGGCGGAACCAGGTCCCCAGCGCTGTCCAAGGAGGCGCAGGACCTGTGGCATTGGGCCGTCGCCCAAAGGATGTTTCTGGTGCCATTTCATCTGGCAGGGATAAAAAACACCATCGCCGACTCACTCAGCAGGGAGCTGCGCTCGTGCCACGAGTGGGAACTACGGCAGGATCTAGTGGATCGCCTCTTCCGACGGTGGGGCACACCCCAGATCGACCTGTTCGCGACGGCGACGAACTCCAAGTGCCGGAGGTTCGCCAGCAGGTTTCCCCAGGCGAGGAGCATGGGCGATGCCTTCTCGTTCCCCTGGGAGGGCCTGTTCCTCTACGCGTTCCCTCCTTTGCCACTGCTAATCCGGCTCGTCAACCAGCTCAAGAGGTCACGGTGCAGGATGATCCTCGTCGCACCTGCGTGGCCGAGGCAGATATGGTTCCCGGACCTTCTGGACTTGTCAGCGTCCCCGCCAATCAAGCTGCCGGTGGACGCAGATCTTCTCTCCAGGGAAGGAGGCGCCATCCTCCACCACGACCCGAAATCGCTGAACTTGCAGGCCTGGCTCCTGCAGCGCTAGAGTTTGGAGGATACGACATACCGGCCGACTGCAGAGAGGTTCTTGCAAAGGCCAGGGCGTCCTCGACTCTTAAATGCTACGGACACAAATGGAAGAGGTTCTCTGTCTGGTGCCACGCACAGAAGATTAACCCTCTACGGATTACGGCTCCCCAGGTACTGCCGTACCTGCTGACGCTGGCCAAAGCTGGACTGGCACACGCGTCCATCAAGATTCATCTTGCTGCGATCTCCCGATACACCAGAACCACGGGCCGGACGTCCTTGTGGTCTCATCGTCTGGTGAAAGAGTTCATGAAGGGACTGTTCAGATCGTTCCCGCCGGTGAAGGCTCCGGCCCCGGCGTGGGAGCTCAACGTGGTGCTGACCAAGCTCATGGGACCTCCGTTCGAGCCTCTGCGTCGGCCCCGTTGAAGTTTCTGTCGTGGAAAGCAGCGTTTCTTGTGGCCATCACCTCCGCACGACGGGTGGGAGAGATCCAGGCCCTTTCCTGCAAGGCCCCGTACTTGACTTTTCACGACACGAGGGTAGTGCTCAGGACGCACCCCTCCTTCATGCCCAAGGTACCGTCGGACTTCCATCTCAACGAACCCTTGGTGTTGCCTGTGTTCTTCCCGTCTTTCTTCGTCTGCTGAGAGGACTTTGCACTCGCTGGATGTGGCTAGAGCGCTGAAGTTCTACGTGGACCGCACGAAGTGTTTTCGGAAGACGTCACAACTCTTTGTGAACTTTGGACCTGTCAATCAGGGGAAGGCTCTCTCGAAGGCTTCCATTTCCAGATGGCTCTCCGGCTGTATCATGTACTGTCATCGGTTGGCAAACCGACCGCTGCCTGGCCGTCCGAGAGCCCATTCCACCAGAGCGATCGCGGCTACCACGGCGTTCCTTTCTGGTGTGCCCCTGCTGGACATATGCAGGGCTGCTACGTGGAGGTCGACGCACACCTTCACGAAATTCTACTGCGTCGATCGGGATTCCAGGGAGGAGTCCAGGGTCGGCCAAGCAGTGCTGCGCAACCTGTTCGCCTGAGGTGAGCCTGGTGAGGAGGTAAGATGCTTAATGTTGAGTTGGATGTACTGCTTAATGTTGAGCCTTTGCCACCTCCCGTGGTTGTGCATGTGTGTACTGCTATGTATTCTTTATTCATGAGCATGTGAATCCATGCCAGACCCCATGCTGGAGAAGGAACAAGTTACTTACCTATAACTGTTGTTCGAAGGGATTGTGTCCTCCGACGTATTCCTTATCTTAGATATAAATCCTTCAGCTTTGCTGGCCTCGGAAAATTTTTTCGCCAGAGGGCGCTGCGCGTCGATGATCGCCGAGTCGATGACCCTCGACGGCCTCCGTGCCGACGTCGACGTCATCCTGCCTATAAAGGCCGCGCGCAGCGTCCGTTGCTCAGTTCCGTTTTTCCGCGCTTCGTTGTGCCTCGGAACACCGTTGCTCAGTTCTCGTCAAGATAACGTATATAATAACTACTATTTACCTCGATATCGATGGCATCCTCCTCCGACCCGACGACCCCTCGGTCCGGTTTCAAAAAGTGCCGAGACTGCGGGAAGAAAATGTCGTTGACGGACCCTCACAGGGTCTGTTTGTGGTGTCTGGGAATCACGCACCAGAGTTCGGAGTGTGAGGAATGCCTTTCCATGACGGCGAAAGCCTTGAAGGAGCGTAGGGGGAAGCTCGAGAGAGGTAGGTCAACTTTAACTTCCTCGAAAGCTTCTTCGGTAGAGTCGAGACGTTCGTCTCCTCACCATAAAAAACACTCTCGATCTAGATCACGAAGTGGCTCCCACCACTCGTCGACATCGAGACACTCGAAGAAGAGACGTAGGAGATCCCCTTCGTCATCTTCGTCGAGTTCTCCTGAGAGAGTTCATTGCCCCACAAAACGCAGCTCGCAAGCTGAGTGGGAGGAATTCAGGAAAAAGATGCTAAGCGTCTTCGAGAAAGCGGCCTCGTCCCCCTCGAAGACAGCTGAGGGTGATACCCCGGGTAAAAAACCCAAAAAATCTAAACGCCGCGAGTCGCAGTACCCGGCGGAAAAGTCAACCCGAAAGCGCCTCGAGCCATCGGGAGATAAAGCATCATCGACGCCATCGTCGAAAACTCCTTCGAAACAGAGGTCGGCGCCATCGACGCCGTTGTCGAAGGATTCATCGGCGCATCAGTCGATCGAGTCGACGCCGACGTCGACGCCGATATCGACGCCGGTGAAGGAAAGAACCACGGCTACTCCACAGCCAACGGTTAGACAAAAGACCTCCGACTCGACGCCGAGAACGTCGACGTCGTTCTCGAGCAGGACTCCGATCCTTTCGAGTTCTTCGAGGCCTAGTACACATTTCTCGACGCTTTTCACGGCGCCTTCGAGTACTTTCACGTCGGTGTCGACGACATCGACGTTTTCAAGGCCTGTGATGATGGCTCCTTCTGCATTGGAAATGGGGTTTATACCATTCCAAAAACCAATGTATCCCCCTTTAACCTCGATTTTTGAGGAAAGGGAGGATTCAGACCAAGATATTGATTTACAGAGGACCACATCACCAGAGCCAGAGACTTTCGCCTCTGAGGAAGGAAGATTAAAAAATCTTCAGGATGCACTTCAGGAAGCTAGTGGCTTGGACACTTCTCCTGAAGCAGAATTTATCAAACCAGACCCAGGAGAACATGCGGAGACTCCATATAGAGCTCTGATGTCTAGAATCATAGAATTTATGGGTTGGTCTGCACCTTCTCCTGCCTTTCAGCAGGATGACCTCACTGACATACTGGACAAGGGCCCACAGGAGGATCCTGTGGTTCCATTTCACTCTGCTCTACAGAGAAGGATTTTGACAAACTGGGAAACGCCAGAAATTATCCCGGCAGTAAATAAAAAACTGTCAACAAAATACAGGGTGGCTAGTTCTGACCCTGAATATTTGTCAAAACACCCTACTCCTGAGAGCTTGGTTGTACAGGCTGCAACCTCATCAGGCAGCACATCTGCATACCCCACTGCTCCGCAGGATAGGGATGACAAAAAGTATGATGCCATGGCTAAGAAGGTTTTTTCTGCCTGTAGCATGGCGTTAAAGTCTATTAACGCGACCTGTACGCTCGCTAGGTTCAGCCACACCCTTTGGGAGTGCGCTTCATCAGCGGCTGACTGCCTCCAAGAAGGAGAGGAAAGGGACGCATTTTTAAACATCATCAGGGATGGTAAAGATGCGATGTGCGAGACCCTACAAACTGGCCTAGATTCTGCTGACAGTATCAGCAGGGCCATGGCGGCAAGTACCACAATCCGCAGGCATGCGTGGTTGAGGAAGTCTGGTTTTGCCTCTGACGTGCAGACCAGGCTTTTGAATATGCCCTTTGACGGTTCTACCCTCTTTGGAAAGAAGGCGGATGACAGTTTGGAGAAACTGCAAACGTCCAAGGCAGCAGCCAAGTCATTGGGAGCTGCTATCCGTCAGAATACCTTTCGTCCTTCGGGATCATCGTGGAGAGGACGGTCCTTTCGTTACTATTCCTCATATGGAAGGGGCAGGGGACGACCGGCTCAAAGAGGCCAAGGAAGATTTACCCGTGGTGGACGGGGTAGGGGAAAGAAAGCCGCACCCGCAGGAGCAGGAGCCACTTTACCTTCGGCAACTGCATCAGCCGCTTCAAAACCACTCTGAGGTCTCCCCTCACAGAACACCAGTAGGGGGCAGGTTAACTCACCATCTGACGGAATGGCAGGCTATTACGTCAGATGCTTGGGCTCTGGAGACAGTGGCCCAAGGTTACTGCCTGCCCTTCCTACATATCCCTCAGAGTCATCCACCGGGGAACAACCCTTTGAAGCTTCCAGATCCGCTCCTCTTGCAGGAGGTTTTAGACCTGCTAGAGAAAGGTGCCATAGAACTGGTACCTGTAGCGGAAAGGAACAAGGGTTGGTACTCCCCCTACTTCATAATACCGAAGAAGGACGGAGGACTGAGACCCATCTTAGACTTACGGGAATTGAACAAATTCCTCCGAAAGGACAAGTTCAAGATGGTGACTCTCTCTCAGATCCTTCAGGCCCTCCAGCTTCAGGACTGGTTGGTATCTCTAGACCTCCAGGACGCTTATTTCCATGTGCCGATCCATCCCAGGCACAGGAGATACCTGAGGTTCGCAATTGGCAGCTCTCATTATCAATTTCGAGTTCTGCCATTTGGGCTAACCTCCGCCCCGAGGGTCTTTACCAAGCTAATGTCGGTTGTGGCTGCAAGTCTAAGGAGGGAAGGGATTCATGTCTACCCTTACCTAGACGATTGGTTGATCAGAGCTATATCTTCGGAACAGGCTCAGAGACAACTAGATTATGTTTGCCACTTCCTTCACAAGCTGGGCTTCTCCCTCAATTTAAAGAAGTCACAGATGATACCATCACAGAGACTCCAATTCATTGGAGCAGTCCTGGACACTTCCCTGGGAAAAGCCTTGCCACCAGAGGTGAGGGCTCGAGATATTCTGCAGATGGTCATCAGATTTCAGAATGCCCAATATCTCCCAGCCTACGACTTTCTGAGGTTGCTAGGCCTCATGGCATCCTGCATATTCCTCGTGCCGGAGGCTCGCCTGAGAATGAGATCCCTCCAGTGGGCACTGAGAACTCAGTGGTCACAGTTCTCAGGAAGGATGACAGATCTCCTTCGGATCCCGGTCAAAGTAGCCCGAGACCTTCAGTGGTGGGCCTGTCGGGAGAACATCCTGAAAGGAGAAATGTTTTGGCAACCATGGCCGGAGATAACAGTAGTCACGGATGCCTCACTCACGGGGTGGGGAGCTCACGCCAACGACTTGACCATCAGCGGTCGTTGGTCTCCATCGGAGTCCAGACTACATATCAACCTGTTGGAGCTGAGAGCCATCAGACTAGCGCTGAAGGCTTTTCTGCCGTCTGTACGGGGAAGAAACGTCCTAATAATGACGGACAATACAGTGGCCATGCACTACCTCAACAAAAGAGGAGGCGTAGGCTCACTACCACTGTGCAGAGAGGCGATGCAGCTCTGGTTTTGGGCAATTCAGGAAGGAATCTCTCTATCGGCAATTCACCTAGCCGGAGAGAAGAACTTGACAGCGGACGCTCTGAGCAGGCAGAGCACAGTCTCTCACGAGTGGGAAATAGCTCAGGAAGTCCTTCAAGAGATCTTCGCCCTTTGGGGAACCCCTCAAGTGGATCTGTTCGCCACCAGTATCAACAGGAAGTGCGACAGATTTTGCTCAAGGGAATTTCCCCCGAGAGGAGCTCTAGGAGATGCGTTCGTAGTGGACTGGGAGTTCCCACTTCTGTACGCGTTCCCTCCGGTCCCTGTCATTCCTCAAATGATCAGGAGGTTGAGAAGGTTTCGGAAGACCATGATCCTAATTGCCCCGGATTGGGCCAGGAGAACGTGGTACCCGGACCTTCTAGACATGTCCATCTGCCCTCCAATTCGACTGCCATACAGAGAGGATCTTCTCTCGCAGAAGGAAGGTCAGGTTCTCCATCCAGCCATCAAGACCCTCAACCTTCACGCTTGGTGTCTGAAAGGTTGAGGTACAAGGATTGGGACCTTCCGGATGATGTTATGGAGGTGTTGCTTTCGGCCAGAAGGCCGGCAACTAAAACTCTATACCGCTGCCGTTGGAACAAATTTTGCAGCTGGTGCAGAGAAAAGAATATTGAACCCTTTTCTTGTGGTACACCTATGGTGTTGTCATTCTTACTTTACCTGGCTAATTCAGGCCTACAGGTTGGCACAATTAAGGGCTATCTCGCAGCGCTATCAATCTTTAAGCGCACTGCAGAGGAGCCTTCATACTTCAAAATTCCATTGGTAATACAATACCTAAAAGGATTAACTAATGTTTATCCCCCGAAACCTTTTCAAGTTCCCTTATGGGATTTAAACCTAATTTTAAACTTCCTAAAGGGTGCCCCTTTTGAACCACTACACTCTTGTTCATTGAAGCTTCTCACCCTCAAAACTGTTTTGCTAATAGCATTGACATCTGCTAGAAGGGTTAGCGAGTTGCAAGCCTTATCGTGTAAACCTCCACATACAATCTTTTACAAGGACAAAGTTGTTCTTCAGGTGAAGCCTAACTTCCTCCCGAAGGTAGTCTCGGAGTTTCACATCACTCAGAAGATTATATTACCTTCTTTCTACCCTCCTCCTCATCCGGGGAAGGAGGAAGAGAGACTGCACAGGCTGGACCCTAAGCGAGCCTTGAGCTTCTATATCAGCAGATTGGCTAAGATCAGACAAGCAGACCAACTCTTTGTAGGTTATGCAGGACATAAGTTGGGCCTTCCAATAACAAAACAAACCATCTCCAGATGGATTATTTTAGCCATTCTGGAGTGCTACAAATTGGCAGGAAAGGAGCCTCCTCAAAATCTAAGGGCTCATTCTACCAGGGGTATCGCAACATCCTCAGCCCTTCAAAGAGGGGTGCCAATTCGAGATATATGTGCGGCTGCCACATGGTCGTCCGCACATACATTTACCAAATTCTATAGCCTGGATTCCTCCTCTAGTCAAGAAACTAGATTCGGCAAGGCTGTGTTACACTCTGTCCATTCTGGAAGGGTAACATAACTTTTATTACTCCCGCCTCCAGTCACAATACCACTGCTATGGGAGTCTATCTAAGATAAGGAATACGTCGGAGGACACAATCCCTTCGAAGAACTAGTTACTCTTACCTTGTAACGTTCTTTCGATGGGATGTTCCTCCGACGTATTCCTTATCGACCCTCCCATCCATCCCCGCAGTATGACTTCCTGTGGGTTTGCAGCCTATGCTCCTTCAAGGTGATTAGTCTAATCCAAAAACATTACTGGGGACTACAAAACGGAACTGAGCAACGGACGCTGCGCGCGGCCTTTATAGGCAGGATGACGTCGACGTCGGCACGGAGGCCGTCGAGGGTCATCGACTCGGCGATCATCGACGCGCAGCGCCCTCTGGCGAAAAAATTTTCCGAGGCCAGCAAAGCTGAAGGATTTATATCTAAGATAAGGAATACGTCGGAGGAACATCCCATCGAAAGAACGTTACAAGGTAAGAGTAACTAGTTCTTCTCCAGCATGGGTCTGGCATGGATTCACATGCGAACCCTCCCGCCTACCCCTCTGCGGCTCTTCACTTGGTCATACTGCCACTTCACGTGCTTCCAAATCTGAAGATGGCTGCCAGAGGCGGTGCTTAGGTAGAGGGCAGTCATTGGCTGTGGTCAGTATGACGCAGAGACCAGTGATTGGATATTACTACGAAAGACAGATCAGAAACGAAACTGATACTGGTTTTTTCTTTACCGAGGATTCCCAGCCTGACGACGGGGAATATTCATGAGCATGTGAATCCATGCCAGACCCATGCTGGAGAACAACAGTTACAGGTAAGTAACTTGTTCCTTATTTTCATACAGAGGTGAGTGCTTAACTATAGATGGCACTCCAATAAGTTCATGAAGAAGGGAGGGAAAAAGACAGAATATGGAGAGATACACCACTCTAAGATTTAGGAACACAATAAGCAAGGCAGAAGAGCAAAAGTCACTTGTGAGCCAAAGTCCATAGGCTGGGCCCACTCTTAGAGAGAGCAGAGCACAAATGCGCCCAAGATCACACAGTTACACTAGGCTTAGAAAGTCTTACAGAGAGTTTGAAAAGAGTTTAGAGAGGCTCAGAAAAGTTTAGCCAGGGTGTCCCAGGCTAACCCAGATTCGAAAGCCGGGGGCTAAATCTACCCCATACAGTCCGTGGCAAGGGAAGCCGGGCGGGACACGGTACCTTAAGTGGGAAGGATCCTCCAGCGGTGGCAGTTGTTCCTGGCAGCGGGTGCAAGTCTCGTCGTCATCCAGGGAAAGAGAAGATCTCGACTTGGAGGAAAGATGAAGGTCGTTGCACTGCCAGGGAAGAAACCAGCCACAGAGTTTTCCAGTTAAAGGTACTACCCTTTAATTCGCGGTCGTGGTAAAACGTGGTATCCCGGTTGCCGGGGTGCTTGGCACAGGCAAGGCAGCCACGAGATGCGTCGGGAAGGCGAAAAGACGGTGAAACTGGTTATCCCCACCAGTCAAAGGAAGAAGACTCTCTGGTGGGAGATCTCCTCTGTCATTGGGAAAAGTGGTGAGACGGTCCAGCAGGGCTCCACCGGGGGTGTCGTCGTGGCAGGTCGGCTCAGCTTCTCCCTCGTCGGATTATTAGGTCCTGTGGTGACTTCTGAAGTTCCAGTCCCCAAAGCCCTGCTTTATGCAGAAAACCCCCATTCACTCAGCCTAGCTGTCACTCAAACATGCTAAGTGGTGAGCCGGCCGGCTCACCACTTGGGCCAATCAGGACGGAGTGCGACTTGAGTTGCCTAGGCAACTCAGTCCAGGTTGTCTAAATCCCCCTCCACCCCTCCTAAGTACCCCAGACAGAGTGGCACCACTTTGGAGGGCTTCTGTGGAGAAGTCTGCCAAAAAGTGGAACAAAAGGCTCGACTTGGGTTGGAGTCACAGAAGAGAACACAAACGCCATTTTAGAACCGAGTTTTGGCAAAAAATACCAACCGGAGAATTAATATTAATTAAATAAACCGGCGGTATGTTCGAGGCTATCGTAATTAAATAAAGATAGTAGCCTCGAACAATGGGAAAATCCCATAGAGAAATATTCGTGGTTTAATATAAAAAGTAGTATCCACTGCCACCAGCCAAAACTTGATCAGGGGGGACGGAGATGTGCCCCCTCGACTAACAGACCCCGGGGCAATCGAATTGCCCCAGCCAGTACGTCCACAATATGATGGTTTGTACTGGTTCTGTTCAGAATTCAAGACTAGTAAAGTCAATGGTGACTTTACATGCCCTGGGAGACAGTAGTCAGTCCCAGGGTATGCAGTCTATACTGGGGGGTCACTATGACACCCCTGTGTTACTGCACTGAGGGTGCTGTGTAACACACAACACAAAAACACATGAAGCCCTATGGAGTAAAAGACCACATAGCCTATTAAACACATCTAGAGTCAAAGAAACGCACTCAAATCATGCCCAAGAGTGAGGGTAAAAGAGTCTCACTCTTGGAAGGAGAAAAAAATAAACCCCAAAAATCCAGCAAAGCTGCTGGGGGACTCACTAGGTTAGGAAATTCAGCCTAAACAGAGAATTGTCCCCAACAACGGTGCACCAGATCTTCCTGATGTAGGCTCTGGTTTCTCACTGTCCTGCCGCCTCCAAGTTTTGTACTGCATTTTGAGTCTTCATAAGATTTGGTATTTCCAGGAAAATGGAATCCATTACAAGAAAGAATTACTTTCTTTAAGTGATGTCCTCTCTGATAGATCTGTCTTCTCACAGATTTTTCCTGTTCTCCCAAACTCCGCAGGATTTGAAATCGTAGCCAATAGCATGTATGCAGAGATACTCTTTACTTTTACCTTATTTGTAAGGTGCAATCAAAGTGGCCCGGAGGCATACCCTAACGCAGATTATCTAAAAAGATATGTTTTAAGTTATTTCTTAAAACAATCTAATGACAAGCAACTTCTAAGTTGAGGAGGCAAGGAATTCCACAAGGCGGGTGATGCCACCCCGAAGGTGCTCTTTTTTTACCCACGCTAGGTTAGCTTTTGGTATTTGGAGACATTTTTGACTATTAGGACGCGGAGTTCTAGTTTCCGCTTTATTTTGGAGTCTGCAAGCTATGTATTCTGGAAATAGCCCTGACAAAGATTTGTAGGTGATAGTCAAAAACCTAAATTCTATCCTAGCCTCTATGGGAAGCCAATGAAGACTCCTTCGCACCTTGGACATATGCTCACATGACCGCATCCCCATAATGGGTCTGATGGTACTATTTTGTACTACTTGTAGTTTAGCCTGTTCTCCTTTCACAATACCCATCAGGAGACTGCTACAATAGTCAATTTTGGAGGAAATGATTGCCTGAACTACTGTTTCGCAACTATTTTGAGAGAGAAATTGGCGAATATGAGTGAGTAATTTAATCTAGTACGCTGCAGACGAGACAAGACTATTCACCTGCGCTGTCATACCTTGTGTCTGGTCGTATAGGACTCCCAGTGTTTGTATCTTGCCTTTTGTGGGAATATCATGGTCTGCAATTTGAAATGTTTTATATTCTCTGTTAAGCTTATTCAGTCTGGGCCTAGAACCTACAATCATCAGTTCGTTTTTTTCGTGGTTCAGGGCCGAACGCTCATATACATCCAGTCTTGAATGAAATCGTAAGTTTCTTTCACCACTTTGGAATCTTCCTCATAGTTACCTGACAGTGGGATATATGGCATTGTGTCTCGTCAGCGTAGTTTGAAAAGTATATCTTCTGATGCTTGTTAATCTGCTTAGAATCACATGCTGTGCATATGGTCCGACATCCAGTGGTAACCGCGGAGTATTGCATCTTGTCTTTCGGGGACCGAAAGGGGACGTCGGCATAGGCGTGTCTGAAACATTATCCCTGTCGTGATGTGTGTAGTACCCAAAATCCCTCACGCGCCGAGGTCCCTCAGATTGTTTTTTTCGGTTTATAGTCAAAATGTCGACAAAAAAATGTCGAAAAATAAAATGTCGACTTTTTTTTTTCAATGCATTTTTTTTTTATATGGGGGGTTCCCCCCCAACCCCCTTTTTTAATTTTATTTTAAATTTTTCCCTTTTTTTTAGCTCCCAAACCCCTAAAATAAATATATAATTAAAAAAAGAGAAAGTCGACATTTTTTTTTTTCGACATTTTTTTGTCGACATTTTGTTTTCGACATTATGACTGCACACCGTTTTTTTCTGCCCAGATAACTGGTTGCCCTATAGCGGAGCTCTCATGAGACATTGTTTATTTTACCGAATTGTCAGTTTAATCCCCGTTAAGTCACTTCGCCCATCAAGAACATCTTCGACGAAGACTACAGGGGAATCGTCTACGGCTGTGGGTTCCGGCGCCTAAGATCCGGCGTTCGGACTTCCACATGGTCGGGCCTTCTGGCCGGTCTACACAGTAGGGAGAGTGGGCTCGGGGTTTGTCATACTGTTAAAATTATGTCTTTCCTCTTTACCACTGCTTTCCTTTTTGGTCTGGTCACCCTTTCCTTCTGCTATGGAAAGGACTCCATTTAGATGCTGCCCTGTGTGTAGGGTCAGATATCTGTGGAAAGACGAGCATACGTCATGTAACGCATGTCTCCCCCCTAGAGCACTACGAGAAGTGGTGTTCGGCGTGTAAACTCCTTAGATCTAAAACCCTTAAGGAGCGCCGGTTGAAGAAGTGGGCCGCATACGGAATGTCACGTGTGGAGCCTCCCGTCGCCGGCCCTTCCAAGCTCGCTCTGGTCTTGCTGCAGGGACCACACCCGGTGACAGGGGCGTACAATCGCACCGCACAAAGCACACAACACAAGCGCCCTCCTCCACAACTTCGTCGAAGAAGGCGAAAGCGCCAACGGGTCCGCCGGAAACTTTGGCGGCGCCCACAGATCGGTATGATCCGAAGCCTTCCCCGCATCCGCAGCAGCGCATGACGACTGGGCATAACAAACATAACAAGGGCGCTACTCCCCAAACTACACGCACCGAAGTTTCAGAACAAGAAACTTCGACGGATTGCAAGGTTTCCAAGGCCCGTACAGGCCCGAAAACTACGAGTAGGCCTCAACCCGAGAAGCCATCCGCTGGCCCTTCTGGAGCCGCGGAAGCCATTTTCACTGCCGACACATCATCTGAGGCGTTGTCTCCCGAAGATTCGGTGACTATCCGTAAGAGCATCAATAAGAAAGCCAGGTACCCCTCTCAAGCACCCTGAGGAGATTCTCTCAACACCTTAGGGAGGAGAACATGGTTCCTACTCAGCTAGGTCCAGTTGGGTCAAGTGGACCACGGAGCAATTCGAGGGGTGTATGGATCGGCTGGAGCAGTTTTTCAGGGTTTCTGATCAACCGATGCCGGAAAAAGCTCGGGTAGACCCTAACCCTCAAACACAAGATGTCCAACACCTACATGTCCAACACCAAGTTGACTAACGAGAAGATGTCCAGATGGACACGTATAGAGACATCTATACAGAAGAAGAGTCTTCGTTTCTGGACAACTATGAGGAAGATCGAGGAGGTACGGACAACTGGGAGGACACCCAGCAGGACGATCAGAACTCTGATATCGTCTGCCTCGACTCTCCGCCATCCACCCCGATTCGACAAGCTTCCCCGGTGGATGATCAAATGGCTTTCAACAACATGTTGAAAAAAGCAGCGGAATTCTTTAAAATTGCCACGCTTAAAGCCTTGCCCGAACAAGATTTCACAGAGGACATTATTAATGAAAAGCCTCCGGCAAGCCAGTCTATCACTCTCTTCAGCTCTGTAAAGAGGCAGCTGGCCCCTTCCTTACTCGCACCCGCTCAGACTATGGCTGTGCACCCAAGGGTCAAAAAACCTTTCCGAACCTCCCCCACCGACCCACTTTATATCAAAGGACACGCAATCCCAGACTTGCTGGTGGTGACCAACACTCGCAAGAGAGCAGGGGTTCCCCTTGCCACGGGAGAGTCACCCCCGGACAAGGAGTCCAAAAGGTTGTATGCCTTAGGCAAACGGGTTACGGCGGCATATACCGTCCGGATTGCCAATAAAACGACGTTACTGGCAAGCTACGTCGACGCCCAATGGAACCTACTCCAGGAAGGCCTTCAAGAGGTTCCGGAACGAACCCAAGCCAAGCTTCTCGCCATTGTCTCGGAGGGCAAACTTGCCAATCAGAATGTGGTAAAGAATACCCTGGACACCGCAGAGACAGCAGGCAGGTCTCTCGCACAGGGTACTCTCCTAAAGAGGCACGCGTGGCTGCGCACGCCGGGCTTCAGGCCTGAGACCCAGGCATCCATTATCAACAAACCCATCGAAGAGGCCAACCTCTTCGGGAAGGCGGTAGACGATGCGTTGGAGACAGCCAAGAAGGAGCACGAGACTATTAAGTCACTGCACCAAATTTCCCAGAAACCCTGTTCACAGAGGGGCAGTAATTCTTGGCGGTCCTTTCGAGGACAAGCCCGCGCCGCTCAAAACTATTTCGGCACAGGCAACTTCAACTCAAGTCAACCTGCTGCAAGCCCACTTACTACCCCCAGAGGGGTCAGAAGTACGGAAAGAATAGAGGCAGAGGCTCCAATTCCAGAGGAGCGTCAACTTCGGGTCAGAAATGACCACCAAGTCCAGGTCCCCTCCCATGTCTCCCCGGTCGGGGGGGGGCGATTAACATCTTTCCTCAAGGCATGGGAGGGGATAACTTCAGACCAATGGGTCTTAAAGACAGTCGCCCACGGTTATTGTGAGGAATTTGCCCGACCTCCACAGTTCAGACCGCCAAAACATTGACGCCTTTCACCGGAACAACTGCAGATCCTGATCTAAGAGGTGGAAGCGCTGCTGGGAAAGGATGCCATAGAAGCCGTCCCGATTCTTCAGGTAAACAAGGGTATCTATTCAGTGTACTTCCTTGTACCCAAAAAGGATCTCAGCATGCGTCCTGTTCTAGACCTGCGCCCAGCGAACAAGTTCATAAAGCCCCAGAAGTTTTGCATGGTAACACTGCAAGAGGTGATCCCATTGCTAAAACAGGGGGACTTCATGACAACATTGGATATGAAAGATGCATACTTTCATATATCAATGCTGCCAGCGCACAGAAAAAGCCTAAGGTTTGTGATTCAGGACAAACCCTACCAGTTCAAGGTACTCCCCTTCGGCATAGCCTCGGCGCCAAGGGTGTTTACCAAGGTCCTGGCAGTGGCAACGGCACACCTGCGCAGACTTTCAGTTCCAGTTTACCCTTACCTCGACGATTGGCTCATCACAGGGGACTCGTTCGACGTTTGTTTTTTGAACACCCAAAAAACAGTAGGCATACTGTTCAGCCTGGGATTTTCTATCAACGAAAAGAAATCCATCCCCAGCCAAGTATAACAGTTCCTGGGGGCTCTAATTCGTACGGAAGACGGTCTAGTCTTCCTTTCCAGCGAGAGGGTTCGGAACATGCTCTCTCAGGTTCCTCAGTATGTAACCAGTTGAGAGGTGACGGTACTCAAAGCTATGCGTTTGGTAGGGATGATGGCGTCATGCATATACTTGGTCCCCCACGCGCGGCTGCGCATGTGTCCCAATAGCTAGTGGTGTCAGGCCAGCGGACAATGGGAAGATCTGTGAGTTGAATCTCTTGAAGGGGAAAACCTTCACCACCCCTGCAGTGGAAGCCACTCTCACGACAGACACATCTCTCACAGGGTGGGGGGGACTCACCTGCTTCAACAGACAGCGCACGGAGTGTGGTCCCCTCAGGTAGGGTCCAACCATTTAAACCTACTGGAGCTACTAGCAGTGTTCAAAGCTTTGAAAGCCTTTCAGGAGCAACTGCAAGGGAAGACAGTGCTGGTCCTAACCGACAGCACAACAGCAATGTATTACCTGAACAAACAGGGGGCACTCACTCTCCAGGGCTATCCAAGCTGTCCCAAAACATCTGGATATGGGCTCTCAAACACAAGATGTTCCTGATATCACAACATGTTCCAGGGGAACTCAATCTTCTGGCAGACATACTCAGCAGAGATTTTCCTCTGCCAGAAGAGTACGAATGGCGACTGCACGAAGACAATTGTATCCAACGTCTTCGCAGAATGGGGGTTTCCAGAGATCGACCTGTTTGCTACTCAGGAGAACGCCCAATGCCAAGATTACGCCTCCAGGTACCCCCAGAACCGATCCAAGGGGAACGGTCTCTGGATAACTTGGTCAGGGAAATTTGTCTACGCTCCATGGTGGAAAATACCTGTGATTAAAGCCTTTATGGAAGTGGTTAAAAGAATGTATCCCCCCATCACTCACCCAGCCCCTGGGTAGGATCTAAATGTGGTTTTAACTAGGCTCATGGGACCCCCTTTTGAGCCTATGCATAAAGCTAGTCTGAAAGACCTGACTTACAAGACAGCCTTTCTAGTAGCTATCACTTATATCAGAAGAGTTAGCGAACTACAGGCCCTCTCGGTTTTGGACCCATTTGTTACAGACCACAAAGACAAGGAAGTTCTGCGCACACATCCCAGGTTTGCAATTAAATTTATTTCGAAGTTCCATGTGAACCAGTCAATCGTATTACCCACGTTCTTCCAGAGACCTACTAACATGGCCGAAAGAAGCCTTCACACACTAGATGTGCGCAGGGCAGTCATGTTCTACATGGATAGAACTAAACCACTGAGGAAAACTAAACAATTCTTTGTTTCAGTGGCAGCTGATAGAGAAGGGAATCCTGTCTCTAAATCAGCAATATGAATGTGGATTGTCAAATGCATCACACTATGTTACACTCTTGCAAAGAGAGAACTGCCCTTCAAGCCAAGAGTACATTCTACTCGAGGCACTGGGGCATCCATAGCATTCATTGTAAATGTTCCCCTAGAGTCCATTTGCAAAGCGGCAACCTGGAGTTCTGTACACACCTTTACAAAACACTATTGCCTAGACACTAATTCTAGGTCTGATTCTCAGGTGGGACAAGCAGTACTAAAATATCTTTTTTCTACTGTTCCTTCTCACAACCCACCTCCAACTCCGGGTACTGCTCGCTAGTCTAAGCAGATTAACAAGCATCAGAAGACATGCATTATTAACCGAAAAAGCATTTCTGATGATTGGATCTGCTTGGATTCACATGCGCCCTCCCTGCCTCCCCGCTCGGGGTGGAAGGAACATAGACTCCTTACTACTTTCTCTCTTCATGTATGTACTCACTATAGCCTTGGGCTCCCTCATGGCAGAAAGACTACAATTAGAGGGACCTCGGCGCGTGAGGGATTTTGGGTACTACACACATCACAATAGGGATAGTGTTTCAGACACGCCTATGCCGACGTCCCCTTTTGGTCCCCGAAAGACAAGATGCATTACTCCGCAGTTACCACTGGATGTCGGACCATATGCACAGCATGTGAATCTAAGCAGATACAATCATCAAAAATGCTTTTTACGGTAAGTAATGCATGTCTTTTTATGCTCCAGTATCTGTAATAGCGGTGCAGTAATAATATTATATAAAACGGGTGACAAGGACACCCCCTGTGGGACTCAAAATCTAAGCTGAGCTGGTGGAGCCACTGCTTGGTTGCTGCATACCCTCATAACTGTAGCCTCTCAGTGTGGGAAATGAGCAGAACTTTGGACTTGGGATCCAGCTGGCTTCATATATAGTGCACATAATGTCACTACATGTAGAAATTGGTGCCATCAATGCAGAGCTCTGGTGCACCACTTGAACTAAGGTTCTGTGGGAGTAGTAGTGTATTTATCCTCAAGAGTATTGCTATACGGGTAAGTAATTTGTTCTTTAAGAGCATTTTTTTTAACCCATGCTGTTTTTTTCCTTTTGAAACATTAAACAGTTGATTCATGTGTGGTATTCATCAGTTAAAAGTATTTTATTAGTTACATGTTTACTAATGTGTGAAACACTTGTGTTAATACTGTGCAGTGCTGGTGCATCACAATAAATTGTTTGTAATTTATATATTTTCTTCCTCCCAGGGATGGTATAGAGTTTGCTTTTAAAGAGCCTAGCCCTCAAGGTGAGATCCATCCACCTTTAAATCTTGCTTTTCTTGATATTCTTAGCGAGTTTTCTTCGAAACTTCTGAGACAAGACAAAAGAACAGTGTAAGTATTTTCTGTATATACCAGTCTTGAAAAATTAGTCTACTAATTTGTAATTTTCTCTAATAATTTGTGTAGCATACCTTACTTTAGAAATTACTAGAACATGCATGTTTACAAGACCTAGCAATTGTTATTTGAATCTTAGGCGGCATTTGGAAAATATTTTGTAATTTTAGTTACCTGAAATATTTCTCGGAGAATCCACTCCAAAAGCCTCATTGTCATATTAAAATAAACTGTTAAGCTAATTCTGTAGTGCCATTGATATTTTTATCCCTAAAACGCCCACACCAAACCTAATGTTTTCGCAACTATTACGTGCATCATAACTTCATACGTTCAGCCCTTTTCAGATCAGTAGTTTTTGAGGAAATGTTGCGCTAACGTGGCCCATCCATCTATATTGCATGCTATGCTCCAGGTTCAAAGTGACAAAAGTGTAAGATTGACTTGCTGGCATTAAACACTATACGGTTACACAGGGAAAATGCAAGATGTATCTAGTGGTGTTCTGACATGAGAAGCAGATGCATTCTTGATGCCCTGGTGTAGAGAAGAATTGCATTTTGATGTCATGCTGCTTAACATTTTGGGCCCCCAAACGTTTTACTGATACTGGCTTCTGTATGTTTCTTTTTCTTTTTGACACATGTGGCTTACAGAGCAGGGGCCTTTTTTGCGCAATTCATTTTGGTCCCAGATTAGTTTGTGGTGATAGAAAGTGTGTTGTAAAGCACATTCAGGGCCAGCTAGAACTACTCCGTGCCAAGTGCACAAAGAAAGCCTTGTTATATGTGAAACATCAGCACTATGTGGGGGCAAACAAGGTGAACTGGTTGATTGCAAGACAACTCGAGAGTAAAATAGCAGCCCAGACAGTCCTCAAGATGAATACTCAGTGTTAGGGAGAATTCTCAGAAATGTGCTAATTCCTCTCTACCTTAGACACCACCAGCAACTGGATTTTGTGGACTTGAATTTTTAACCTTGAGAGAGTGAGACCCTTTTTCCCACTCTCGCATGTATTTTTAATGTGATTTGAACACTGTTGCTTTTGGTTGTGGAGTCTGACATACTCCATAAGCATCCTCTTTTACATTGTCACACAGCAACTTCAGTGCAGTGGCACAGGGAAGTCTTTCAGATTTCGCAAACGTTTAAATACCTCCTCTTGGATAAACTGTTTCCAAGAGCAGTGAAGTGAAATTGACTTTACTTACATTTGTAACTTTCTAGACCCAGCACACACTATCTTACAATAGGGTGCTGGAGGGGTTACTTAGTATCCCCTTTGTCTAGGTTCTCATGTAACAATTTTATGTTGCCCTTCCCTCGATGAATGGCTGGTGGCAGTGGTTTACTTTAAACTACAACGGTGTGCTTTTACCACGGGCTGCGTTCGCAGCTGCAGTAAAGCACCCAAGGGTGACATTTGTGTAAAAACGGCCCAGTCGTCTTTTTTCACCATTTCTTTGTGGAAAGGTCCTTCTCCAACATGGGGTCTGGCATGGATTCACATGCTCATGAATATTCCCCGTCGTCAGGCTGGGAATCCTCAGTAAAGAAAAAACCAGTATCAGTTTCGTTTCTGATCTGTCTTTCGTAGTAATAACCAATCACTGGTCTCTGCGTCATACTGACCACAGCCAATGACTGCCCTCTACCTAAGCACCGCCTCTGGCAGCCATCTTCAGATTTTTACCGCACGTTCATGTGTTGGGATCCTCGTGCTATTGCTCTCGAGCGTTAGTGCTATTTTTTCACGTTTTTTTCTCAAAAACTTCGTTTTTTCGGTCAAAAGAGCCTCAAGCTCCACCGACTCTCCATCCGATCAACGGGGACCCGTGTCGGATTCGTCTGCGCCCCTCAAGGGTAAAGATTTCGTCGAGCTACGCTTTTGGAGGACTCCAGAAGTTTCTCAGGCCCGGACATGGCCCAGGAGAAGGGAAGCTCGACGCCCGGAAAGCTGTTCAGGATCTGCCCTGGATGCCAGCTGCAGAACGTCTTTAAGGAGGACGAACACTCCTTTTGTCTCTACTGCTTACATGAGGACAAGACGCACGTGGAGAAGGACTGCGTTTTGCGGCAATATGTCGGAGCGGACCATGAAGGACCGCCATCAACGTCTCGCCAACTGGCTGGAAGGGAAGAGCCCGTCAGGCGAGAAGAAGAGGAAGAAATCCGAGCGGTCTTCTAAGACCTTTGAGGACGCCCCGGCGACGGGGGTCCAACACAAGGCCAAGCACCGCGAGTCCGCTGGAACCGGGAGCGCCGAACGGTCGGGCTCTACGGGCGCCAGGCAGGGCGCACCCTCCGCGGCACCTTCAGCCACGAGCCAACACTCTGGGTCGGGTAAGAGGAAGGGCGAGCACCCGGCGAAGTTCCTGGAGAGGCCCCGGTCGAGCTCGAAGGCCCCATCGGAGGGGGAGCGAGGCAGTGTCCCCCCCCTCAAGGATAAGGCGGTGAGCGCACCTAAGGTGGTGAAGGCCTTAATCCATCCGGCCAAGCCCTCTATCGATACTGTCGAGGCGGCCCTGGCTCAGCCTATGGAGGCTACACCAGTGGTGGCGACCTCGGGGCTCAGAGTCTCCCTGCCACCTCGGAGGGAGTCCTCTTTTGTGCCCATCGATAGGACCCCCGTGAAATCCCCGGCGGGGAAGAAAAAGGGGGGGGCAGGGCGTCGTCGTAGATTCGGCCTCAACCTCGGAGGAAGAGCTGATTGAGGTCTTAAGCCACGGCCTTGGCGTGGAAGAAGACCGGCCCGTCGGGATGGATCCCGACGCAGGTGACGACATCGCCGAGGGTGCCGACGGGGCCCCTGATCGCCCGTCGGATTCCCCTCTGCCAGCGCCGCAAGACAACTCGGCGGCCATTTTGTTGGCTATACAGTCCTTATGTTCAGAGATAAGGACGAGACTACCGTTGCCGACGGAGGAACCTCTCCCGTCCGGGGATCCTGAACCGGGACCTTCTGGTGCTCCCCCGCCCAAGAAAAGGATTCACCCTCCACCTCCTTTTCAGCCGTCGCACCCCGTCCAGCCCTCCTCCCCGTCCACCCGAGGGGATGATACGGGGACTGACACGGCAGCGACGGGTACGGACGACGAGGTATACGACGAGGATATACCGTCGTCACCTCCCACCAGGGCTTCTCCGCCCGACGAGATTGGATCGTTCCACTCCATGATCGCCAGGGCATCCGAGCTTTTCCAACTCTGCCCTGAGGAGAAGAAAAAGGAAGGATTCCTTTATCAACGGCGCGAGGCCAAGAGGAAGACGGTCCTCGCGGTGCCTCTACTGGACATTTGGGATGAGGGCCTCGCCCTCCTCAAGAACCCTTCCACGACGCCAGCTAGAAGAGACCGGTACGAGAAGAAGTACCGGGTCCCGGACGCGGCCCCCCCTGTGCCTCCGGGCGCAGCCTACCCCGGACTCCGTCGTCTCCGCGGCGGCCAGGAAGAAAGCGGCCTCCACATCGACTTCCCCACCGGACGGCGAGGGAAAGAAATTGGACGCTATGGGACGCAGGGTCATCTCGTCTGCAGCAACGACGATTAAAGCGGCCAACGCCTTGGCTATCGTGGCCCGCTACGACAGGGAGCTATGGTACAAACTGGCTCCCCTGCTGGACTTCCTACCGGACGACAAGAGGGCGGATGCCCTGGAGATCCTACAGGAAGGCGAGGTGGCGTCGGACCACGCCATCACTATTGCGACGGACATCGCCGACACTGGGTTTCGCCAGTTGGGCAACGGCGTGTGCCCTAGGCGGCGTGGATGGCTCAAGGCTACGGACTTCCGTCAAGACGTACAGACCAGAGTCCTGGACATGCCGTTCGATGGGAACAACCTGTTTGGGAAAACAGTGGACGATTCCCTTCAGGCCATTAAAGCGGACACTGAGACGGTCCGGGCCCTTGGGGTTCTGCAGCAACGACGGACGCCCTTTCGGAGCAGCGGAGGCAAGGGCGCCTCCAAAGGTTCCGGCGGCAGTTTCTCCACCTACCGTCAAGCGGCCCGCTCGTCGTCTCAGGAGGCCTACAGAGGACGAGGCAAGTCTGGCGGACCCCGCCGTCGTCGCCAAGGAGGTCAAGCCGGCAAAGCCTCGTCGAAACAGGATTGAACCGGCCTTGGGGTCGGGCCCCCACCGAAGCACCCCGGTGGGAGGCCGGCTGGCGAGCTTCGTCAGCGTGTGGGAGTCCATCTCCACCGACCGTTGGGTGCTGGACGCCTTAGCCCGGGGCCACGCGCTCGAGTTTCAAAGAAGGTGCCCGCGCGTCCCCCCCGTGGCCAGGAAAGAGCTTCACGTCCCTCAGCTTCTCCTGGAGGTAAAGGCGATGCTCAGGAAGGGCGCCATCGAACTCGTCCCAAAGAGGCTTCGGGGCTCCGGAGTTTACTCGAGATACTTCCTCGTGAAGAAGACGGGAGGATGGCGCCCCATCCTAGACCTGCGACGTCTGAACAAGTTCATCAAGGCGCAGAAGTTCCGGATGGTCACCCTCCAGCACGTCCTGGGGCAGCTGGAGGAAGGAGACTTCCTGTCGTCGTTGGATTTGGAGGATGCCTACTTCCATATTCCCATCCTAAAGGGGCACCGAAAATTCCTCAGGTTTGTGGTCCAAGGGCGTCACTACCAGTTCAAAGCCCTCCCCTTCGGACTACGGTCGGCACCCAGGGTATTCACCAAGTGCCTTGCACCGGTGGCGGCGCAGCTGCGCCGCGAGGGGATCCACGTCTACCCCTACCTAGACGACTGGCTCATCCGAGCCAAGACGAGGGAGTTCGCCGTGGAGTACACGGCAAGGACCGTCCAACTTCTCACGGACCTGGGATTCTCCGTGAACTACGCCAAGTCCCACCTGGTACCCGCGCAAAACGCACTGTTTCTGGGAGCGAAGCTCGACAGTGTCCCTTCTGGCCTTCCCGTCGGAGGAAAGGACCAGGTCCATCCTGGGCAGGGTACAGCGGATGTTGGTTTCCGACGCGGCCAAGGTGAGGTCCATCAAGTCCCTCCTCGGAATGATGTCTTCTTGCATCTACCTCATTCCCATGTGCAGGCTCCGGATGCGCCCGTTGCAGGAGTTCCTGGACGCGCGCTGGATCCAAACGACGGGCGGCTTCGAGGAGAGGATCACACTCGACGAGAGTTTCCGCCGAGCGGTCCGGTGGTGGGGCAACCGCGCGCATCTGACGGCGGGCATGGACTTCCAGACCACCAGGAGACAGTGACCACGGATGCCTCCCTGGAAGGGTGGGGAGCGCACACCGAAAATCTGCACGCGAGAGGCCTCTGGCTCCCGACAGAGAAGTCCCTCCATATCAACGTCCTGGAGCTCCGTGCAGTGTTCTGGGCCCTCAGGTCTTTCCTTCCGTCCCTCAAGGGCAAGGTGGTGAGGATCTTCACCGACAACACCACCACCATGTTTTACATCAGGAAACAGGGCGGAAACAGGTCCCCAGCACTGTCCAAGGAGGCGCAGGACCTCTGGCATTGGGCCGTCGCCCAAAGGATGTTTCTGGTGCCGTTTCATCTGGCAGGGATAAAAAACACCATCGCCGACTCACTCAGCAGGGAGCTGCGCTCGTGCCACGAGTGGGAACTACGGCAGGATCTAGTGGATCGCCTCTTCCGACGGTGGGGCACACCCCAGATCGACCTGTTCGCGACGGCGACGAACTCCAAGTGCCGGAGGTTCGCCAGCAGATTTCCCCAGGCGAGGAGCAGATTATACAATTCATTCAGGGCCAGATGGACTGTTACGCCAACAATGGATGAGGCGAAGTTAGTAGTCTTCCCTAAATCAAATATTTGACGCTCCCAGGGTCTTAGACACCCATCGCATTAATTCTGATGCTAATTTATTCACTCAAATTTTAGCTGACAGGCTAGCATTAGTTTGCCTAGCCTTGTAGAGCCAGACCAATCTGGGTTTATACCAGGGAGGCCGACCCATGACAACATCCGTAGGGTGAGCCACCTGATTAAGGAAACCGCTATCACACAACAGCCGGCGCTCCTAGTGTCATTAGACCAATTATCTTGTTCCATGCCTACAATTACTTGTTCTATGCCCATAGTGAGTTACCTGGATACAGATATTGCCATTGGATACAGAGAAAGCATTCGACAGGGTAGAGTGGTCTTTTCTGTTTCCTATCTTAGAAGCTATGGGGTGTGGGGATGGGCTTGTTCCTGAATGGTGCATGCCAAACTATCAAACCCCTTCAATTCGGCTCCCCATCAATGGGAACTTATCACGACTAATGGACATTCGGATGCGGACAAAGCAAGGGTGACAGCTGTCACTACTGTTGTATCCCCTATATCTACAGCACTTAGCCAAGCTCTGCATGTCAACACAGATCAAAGAAATACCCATGGCAGGGGAGGAACACACAATTATGGACTTCGCTGATGACAGGCTGACTAATACTGACCCGGTCAATTCAATTCCGGCACTAATAAAAGAGCTTGGGGCATTTGGTGAGGTGGCCGATTTTCAAAAAAAATAAATCAGAAATGCTAAACCAAACCGTCCACCCAGATCAGTTGGAGCGCATCTGGTCCTGGTCTCAAACCCAACTTAAGTTGGCGCAGCAAGGAATCTCCTATCTATGGGTTACTATAACCAAAACCTTGGAGGGACTCTCAATTGATGCAGAAAGTACAGTCCGGTCTGCTGTGATGGCCCCCCCCCTTTTATATCATGGCTGGGAAGGATACAGTTTAAATGTAGTACTGCTGAAGGGTCCTGTACTATTTTCAGGCGCTCCCTATCGCACTGTCCAGATCCTTTTTCAGATCCCTGAATAAGATGGTTTCAGCGTTTCTTTAACAAGTCCCTCGGGTTGCGATGAGCATATTGACTGACCAAAAAAACCGGGGAGGATTGGGGCTACCACATTTTCGCAAATGCTGAAAGGAGCCATAGCAACGGGTGGTGAAAGAGGTGGTTCTCAGGGGACACTCAGAAAATATGGCCGCGACAGGGTGGTGAAAGTCACATAGACCACCTAATGTGCACTTCAGTAAAATAGGCCTAGCAATAGTCACCTGGGATGCACTAGTGAGGAAGGGGGCCCTGCCGACCATCCCAGTCCCATTTATTTCACAATCTGGAATTCACACTGGGAATGGAGCAGGGATCTTTCAAGAAATGCGGGCGGCAGCATGGATTCTTAATATTGCAAGATATGATGCATGGACCGTGTCAGGGGCTTGCGGGCAGAGATGTGAATACAAAGCCAAGGGAAGAAAAGTGCACAATAGACAGGTGCAAGGTGTCCTGCAGACAAAGGATAGGCAATAACTCCAGACAGGCAACAAAGGCAGTGAACAGAAAGGGGCAGTGAGTTAAACTAAGACAAACGTGTTAGGTTTCCACTTGGGGTGTAAACAGAACGGGGGAAAAGTTTCCCTCTGGGGCATCTCTAGCCTGAGCTGCTTACTATTACAGGGCCCCACTTTGAATGCTCATGGAAAGGAGCAGCAGGGGTGGGTGCCTGTGTCTGGACCCTAAGGCACGAACAAGGAAACAGTACTTGCAAGACTGAAGTATGTACGGGTCCAGAAGGGACTGAACAGTGACTGCTTCCTGAAACACGAACCAGCACATTAACAAATTGGCACAATGTACCAAACTGAAACGCGACAAAGGAAAGTGGCAGAGATTGCCTGCTGGGAAACCCAGCAGCCAAACTCTGAACAAAGGAATTACACAAGCACAAGTGAGAACACGAACAGTAACAGAAAAATCCAAGAATAGGAAGAAAAGTGAGGCAAGGTTCTGGACAGAACAGAAAGAATGAGGAAAAGCAAGAAGACCAGAGTCTAAGTGCAAGGGTATAGGATCCTTGAACTGCACACTGGAAACTAAGGGCCAGAATTGAGGAACAGCAGACCGAACTATAGACCAGGAACAAGAAAGCTCAGGACCGAAACGCTGGACTACGATAACAAGGACTGAGCTGTATACTGGTAACAAGGAACTGTAACTATGGACTGGTATAATAAGGTCAGAGGTGCAGGCAGATGAACAGGAAACTCAGGACTGGAATCTAGGAAGCTAAAGCCAGGTAACTCACTATGGGCACAGAACAAGTATTTGCAGGCGTGGAACAAGATAATTGGTATTAGAGAGCAAGGGACTGCAGACTGGAAAAAGGACTGCATGCAGGGGAGCAGGGCTGCAGCGGCGAAGCACAGAGGTGCAGGCAGAGTAGCAGGACTGTAAGGCAGAGAGCACAAGGCACTGGAACAGGAGCAGGCTCTGGAAGCAGCAGGACACATCAGAAATCCAAGGAACCAAGCACGAAGTGCTGGGCGAAAACTCAATGCAAGAACCCTGTGCTCCTGCAGGCAGCTGCTTAAATACTTACCTGCTCTGTGCTGAAGCAGGCTCATTAGCAGCATCTGGAGCAGCACACCTAAAGGTAATCTTCCTCCTCCCTCTCCGGTCCTGTGAAAGGGAAATAAGCACTAATCTGTAAGGCTTCTGGGGATTTTAATTCTTAAACTGCTGCATAGGAATAGCCAGGGAATTAGAACTGCCACCGGTGCATTCTGGGATATGTAGTTTGTGAAATTAGCAATGAAGTACCAACATTTTGCTAACCGAGTGTAAAGACAAAATCATTAATAGATATAGTCCCTTGAGGATTATGGAGATGAATGAATCCCAAATAGTCCACGATGGGTGCCAATTAGTGCTCCAGTGGCACAGTTGTGACAGAATATCATGTAGTTTGAAAACATATAAGCAGCTAATAGGGGTGGGGGATGGCGATGAGCTTCGCTATTGTCAACTGAGGCACTGGCAATCCGACCGGTGCATCAAGGCCGCAGCTGGAAGACTATTGACCCCATATGAGAAATATATAACGACACAGTCAGGGTCTAAGAAGCTTGTCTCGTCTCGAGGGCGGAGCCCCAGTACAGTGGCTTTGCATGAGTAAATGGGCTGGCTCGCTAGGCATTGAAGTTTCACAAGGTAAGTGGGATTATTTATGGGGCAATATACCTAAACTGACGCGCTCTATGCACCTCAGGAAAATGTGATCTAAAATAATGCTACAGTTGCATTACAATCCAGTGAGACTGCACGCCGTGCATCTCGAAATGACGCCAGACTGCTGGGAGGGGCTGACTATCTAGGGGAGAATGGGCCCATATATGGTGGGAGTGCCCAGTTATAAAACCAATCTGGGAAGGGATACTGACCAAGATGGGGAAATATGTCCTGGGGATAAGGATGTGCAGGTGGAAGTGTGGACATGCGGGCTGTGGGACCCTGAGGTTGAGGACCTGTACTGAAAAGCAACTGAGGGGATACATGGTGTTATGAAGACTTATCATTTCTATGCTTCATCCCCTCTCCTAGTGAGACCCCCAGCACTTTTTCCTGGACTTTGGGCCTTTTTTTTTCCAACCCTGAATGAGTGGAGCCTTTTTCCATTAATTCTTCTTGTGGGCTCTATCTTTTGGAACTCTATTCTTTGTATTCTACCTGTACTATGGAGTCCGTCTGCTCCATAGCTCTTAAAGGAACATGTGTTTTTACTACTGCTGCACACCTCCCCTTATAGGAAGTGCTGCTGGTGACCTTTAGGGTCCTCCTTTTAAGGTTCCGTACTTATGGATAGAGGGATGCTTAATATCGCTCCCATAACTCTATAGTGTTGCCGCATATATCGTAGACACAAGCCCTCCTTCAGCCACCGATTTCATTAACACACAAATAAGCCCCTTGATCTCTCCACCACTGCGATCACACAATCACTATTCCAACCCTCAGACGACCCACGTCTACCAGCACAACCCTCCCCAGCAGCTCAGCCTTACCCTGCCACGTCTACACTCACAAGCCTTCACTCTCCACATCCATAAAGATGGCTATCAACCTACCAGAGTCCCATACCACCCCTCCCTCCTGCCTACCATCCATCCACACAACCCCTCCCTGCAACCTTTTAATTTCCACAACCTCAAACAATGCCAATCAGAGGCCACGACCTACCAATATCAAATCCTCACCCATCTTACAGAACCTACCCAGCACACCACTCGCTAGCAAATGCAAGCCCTTACTGCGCAAAGCAGAAACACCACCCACCCCACCAACCACGAGGCTCTCACTAACATGGAGAAACTCGCACCTTAACGCAAGAACCCCCCTCCTCACCAGCGGGAGATCCCACCCATTTTGTCCAAGTGCTACACAACCAGCCTCCACCATCCTCTCCATTACCACACTCGCCATCTATCCCAACACGTACACCCACACCAACTGCTACTGACACACTCTGCCCCTACACTCAAAGGAACCCTCATCAACGCCAGATCACTCCCTGTGCGTGCCTTCAATATTGCTGACCTTATCACCACAAACCTAGACTTCCTAGCCATCACAGAAATCTGGCTCCATGCAGCAGCAGGTCCTGCACTTTCACTGGCCATCCACGAGAACTATACCATCTTCGGATCAGACGGACAAGGCGCCAAAGGCAGAGGAGTAGCAATCATTGCCAATAATCACCATATCAGAAGAGAAATCCCAAACAATTCCTTCCAATCGGGTGAACTACTCACCATCAAATTGTTCATTTGCCATTCTAGCACTGTGACCATTTACCTCATATACAGACTCCCCTAGTGCAGTCATCTCCTTCGAGGAAAACCTGGCGCAACTCCTCTCCGCGAACACAAAGCCCTCCTCACAGATCATCCTCTTGGCCTTCACAATCATAACGAAAACAATGCTGCTACCATCGCCAACACCATCAAAGCACTTGGCTTCACTCATTTCATCATTGACCCCACCAACACCAAAGGGCGAACCCTAGACTGGTTGGCTGACCTCAACTGCCAGACGAAGATCCTCCAACGCCTCTTGCCCATGGTTGGATCACCACATCATCTAATTTACCATACCCATAAACAAGACCCACGATACACCACCCCTACAAGCCCCAGCAGCTCCCTTCAGAAACCCTTGCAACTTTATGCCAGAGAAACTTCTACTACTAATACACCCCATCACAGATTTTCCAACAAACACCAGTAACAACCCTACTGAACTGGTGGATCTATACAACCAACCATCTTATCTGCAATTGACAAGGTGGCAACTCTAAGCTTGCGCAAAGCCAAACGAGCGCATCTTTATGCCTGGTACACTCCCGACATCAAATTACTGCACAACGCCAAGAGAGTCGCAGAGTCCAATTGGAAAAACAGGCCCACCAAACTAAGCCAAGATATCTACAAGATATGTCCAAAACCTATAAAAAGGCCATCATACTAACCAAAAGCTCCATTTACAACGACCAAAGCAAACTCCGGCACCAAAGAATTATTTACTCTTCTTCGCGAGCTTGAGTCTCCAGTACCTCCCCAAGAAGCTTGCCACAAGACACTGCTTGGTGCACAGGCATTCAAAAAGCCCTCCTTGGCAAAATTTCCTCGCTCAAATTAAAAATTGAACAAAAAAAAAACTGAACTCCGCCTTCAGTCAACCAGCACAGATCCCCATATTCTCCAGCATTGGATCTTTCATGGATTCACATGCTTAGAATATTCCCCGTCATCAGGCTGGGAATCGGCGGTAAGTTGTATAGACATTTTCCATAGGAAAAATTCAGACACTTTTGTGTCCTATTTACGTAGTTTGGGGCCGCGCATGCCTGCGCAACTAAGAGGTAGGGGTATATATAGCTCAGCCCCCGCGGCTCCCTCAGATTTCAACAGTCTTCCAAAGTGGTGGGATTACCTCGCGTATCTGCTATTTGGTTAGGTTTTACTTTCTACTTCTGCGACTGTTTGTTCTTCTCAGGAGAATGTCTGGAAAGGCGTTGTTTCGTCCGTGTGCTACGTGCGGTCTTAATAAGGTGTACAAAGGGGATGGTCATATGGACTGCATTTACTGCCTTCATCCTCACCACACGGCGGACACTTGTGAAATCTGTCAGTGTTTCTCCCAGAAAACACTCAAAGATCGAAAAAGACGCCCGGTCGATGGGCTCAATGACGGAGCGGGTGCGTACCCGGCATCGGAGGAGGGCTCCACGGCCTCAAAAAGTAAATCGGAATCCCCGACGAAGAAGGCACGTGCTGCCGAAAAAAACGAACCTCGGAGTCGGCCAAAAAACGACCCTCGGAGAAACATTCGGAGAAACATTCGAAGGCCGCCTCCTCTCACAAGACGCTGTCTTCTTCCTCCTCATCTAAAAAGGAGAGAAAAGAACCATCTAAATCCTCCTCAGGAGACCGTCATAAGTCTACCTTGAGTCGAGAGGCCGCGGCCAGCAAGTCTGCCCCAAAAGCGGCGGGAACACCAAGGCCCGGCGCCACTGGCTTTGCCGACGACCCGCTCGACGCCTGCGTCATCGGCGGCTCCTCCCACATGTCAGACTGCGGCGGTGGGAAACATCGTCAACGGTGGTCCCGTCGATGGGATGGCAACCGAAGGTTTATGATCCCGTCCCGGCAGAGATGACTTTCTCCATCTCATCGGCTGACGAGGAACGCAACACGGTCGCGCGCCCAACCGATCTGGGGCTGCAGCCGACCAGCGCAATGTCGCTCTTGAGTGTGGGTTATTACAGCGTTTGGACACACACATTCTCCAGCCTAGGGCCCCGACACGGATACAGTCTACGCCATTCATCGACGAGCCGGGCCCGGCTCCTCGCTCGGCGACCAGGATTACGGCCGCTTCCCACACGCCAGAAGATTGCCCTATCCTGCAAGAAGGAGAACTACAGGACTCTGACCGTGAAGGATCAGGTTCAGACATCTCACTATCCCCCTCAAGGGACTCAACTTGGGACTGTGAAGCAGAGATGGAAGCTCCGAGAAGCCCGGCACAGCCATCGCCACCTGACGACGTGGGTGCATTCCATGCCATGATGAGTAAGGCGTGTTCGGAGTTTGGCCTAGTCCCTGAAGAGGAGAAAAAGGATTGTTTTCTTTTTGATCATATGGGCAAGAGAAGGAAATCCATATTCGCCATCCCGATTTTGGATCATGTCTGGCAAGACGGCCTGAAGACCATGCGGCAACCGTTCTCTGAACCGGCAGTGAAAGGTCGTTTGGAGAAGAAGTTCAAGGCTCCGGAATCGACTCCCAAGTGCCTGACGTCTCAACCTTCTCCAGAGTCGGTGGTATCTGCGGCGGCTAAAAAGGCCAGGTTTCAACATAAATGCACGACCCCTCCAGCCAATGAGGCCAGGAGATGGGACGCTTTCGGCAAGAAGGTGCTGTCCGTCGGCGCGACTACAGTTAAAGCAGCCAACTCCTTGGCGATTATGTCTAGGTATGACAGGGAAATGTGGCACCGACTGGCTCCTATCTTGAAGCACTTGCCAGAGGAACATAGAAAGTCTGCCATGTTGCTAGTGTGGGAAGGAGAGGAGGCCTCCAACCATGCTATAAACATTGCCGTCGACCTAGCCGAGTCTGGTTTTAAGCAAATCAATAATGGCGTAGTTCTACGTAGACAAGCCTGGCTCAAGTGCACTACGTTCAGATCGGAGGTGCAATATAAAGTCTTGGATATGCCGTGTGAAGGGGAGCAACTGTTCGGTGAAAAAGTTGATGAGGCCTTGAAGGGCATGAAGGAGGATACTGACACGGCGCGGTCACTCGGAGCCCTCCAGAGTGGTAGGAATTTTCATTCTTCGTCCTTTCAGTGGGGCCTCTGGTAACTCCCGGTTTGGGTCATCTGGAGACCAAGCTTTCAGCAGACCCTCCTACTCGTCCCAAGGCTACAGGCGTGCGGCCCAATCTTCTCGTAGAGGCAGAGATTACCAAACCTCCAGACGGCGGGGTGCCTACCCTTCGACGAAAGATAAACAAATCAAGAACCAACAATGACATGTTTCAGGACGTCCTTGGGAGCCGAGTGTCTCGTCGCATCGATGAGTGGGAGCGCATAACAGACCGATGGGTTTTGGACACGATTCATCTGGGCCACTCTACAGTTCAAGGGCAAGCCACCACACATTCCACTGGTGTTCTCGGCCCAGCCCCACCTTCAAATACTACTACAGGAGCTGGTGCTTATGCTGCAGAAAGGGGCTATAGAACTGTACTCCCGGTACTTTGTTGTCAAGAAACCAAATGGAAAATGGCGTCCCATTCTGGATCTACGAGCACTCAACAAACTGCTCAAGAATTTAAAATTCAAAATGCTGACGCTTCAGGAGGTGATCCGATCGATACAACCCAGAGATTTGTCATCGTTAGACCTTCAGGACTCATACTTCCATATCCCGATGCGTCGACGGCACAAAAGATTTCTGCGGTTCGTCGTCGGACGAACCCACTATCAGTTCAAGGTCCTCCCGTTCGGTCTAAAATCGTCCCCCAGGACGTTCACCAAATATCTGGCTCCAATAGCAGCCTGGTTAAGAAAGGAAGGTCACCATGTGTACCCTTATTTGGACGATTGGCTAGTGAGGGGACTGTCTCCGGAAAGGGCACAAGAAAGCCTAGATGCCACCCTGTCCCTCCTGCAACGTTTGGGCTTCGCAGTGAACTTCGACAAGTCCTCGTTAAAGCCTTCAAGGACCCTTGGTCTTTTTGGGAGCAGAGTTCCACACACAGTCGGGGCTAGTGAAGCCATCCCTCGAAAGGATTCACAGACTGCAACAAAAGGCATCGAAATGGGAGGTCGACACCAGAGTGTCAGTACGAAGGTACATGTCCCTGCTGGGGACCATGTCGTCCTGCATACCCTTGATAGGCAATTGTCGCCTCTTCATGAGGCCTCTTCAGGAATTCTTGGCGGATCGATGGGCATAAAGTCGAGGACGCTGGTCGGACAAGTTGACCATCAACGGCCAGCTCATGCAGGCGCTTCAATGGTGGAGAATCTCCATACACCTAACGAAGGGAATGCCCTTACTGGAACCTGCGTTCCAGAAGACAGTGGTTACGGATGCTTCTCTAACTGGCTGGGGAGCTCATCTGGACTCCTTACAGGTTCAGGGTCGTTGGTCATCGGAAGAGTCCTCCCTCCACATCAACCTGCTAGAGTTGAGGGCGGTGCGTTGGGCCCTAAAATCCTTTCTGCCACAGATAAAGGGCTCAGTGGTGAGAATCATGACAGACAACACAACAACAATGTTTTATCTACGAAAGCAAGGGGGAACTCGCTCCAGGAGCCTGTTGACGGAAGCCCAGGAGATCTGGCATTGGGCCCTACAACACAACATACATCTGTTGGCGTTCCACTTACCAGGAGTAAAAAATTTGCAAGCAGACGCTCTCAGCAGGGAGATGAATTGTCTACACGAATGGGAACTGAACGATCAGCAACTGCACCGGGTCTTCGCGGAATGGGGTCATCCGGCCCTCAATCTCTTTGCGACGAGAGACAACAAGAAATGCTCCCAATACGCGAGCAGGTGGCCACAACAAGACTCGCGAGGGGAACGCGTTCTCCTTCCCGTGGACGGGCAAGTTTCTATATGCCTTCCCCCATTCCCTCTCATCCGTCGGACTCTGCAATGGATCCACAGATATCATTGTCGGGTGATCCTGGTGGCCCCGTAATGGGCCAGACCAGTGTGGTTATCCAGCATGGGGTCTGGCATGGATTCACATGCTCATGAATATTCCCCGTCGTCAGGCTGGGAATCCTCGGTAAAGAAAAAACCAGTATCAGTTTCGTTTCTGATCTGTCTTTCGTAGTAATAACCAATCACTGGTCTCTGCGTCATACTGACCACAGCCAATGACTGCCCTCTACCTAAGCACCGCCTCTGGCAGCCATCTTCAGATTTTTACCGCACGTTCATGTGTTGGGATCCTCGTGCTATTGCTCTCGAGCGTTAGTGCTATTTTTTCGCGCTTTTCACAAAAAACTTCGATTCTTTCGGTCAAAAGAGCCTCAAGCTCCACCGATCCTACATCCGATCAACGGGGACCCGTGTCGGATTCATCTGTGCCCCTCAAGGGTGAAGATTTCGTCGAGCTACACTTCGGAGGACTCCAGAAGCTTCTCAGGCCCGGTCTCGGAGATGGCCCAGGAGAAGGGAAGCTCGACGCCCGGAAAGCTGTTCAGGGTCTGCCCTGGATGCCAGCTGCAGAACGTCTTCAAGGAGGACGAACACTCTTTCTGCCTTTACTGCCTTCATGAGGACAAGACGCACGTGGAGAAGGACTGTGCGTTTTGCGGCAACATGTCGGAACGGACCATGAAGGACCGCCATCAACGTCTCGCCAACTGGCTGGAGGGTAAGAGCCCGTCTGGCGAGAAGAAGAAGAAATCCGAGCGGTCTTCTAAGATCTTTGAGGGCGCCCCGGCGACGGGGGACCAACATAAGGCCAAGCACCGCGAGTCCGCTGGCACCGGGAGCGCCGAACGGTCGGGCTCTACGGGCGCCAAGCAGGGCGCACCCTCCCCGGCACCATCAACCACGAGCCAACGCTCTGGGTCGGGTAAGAGGAAGGCCGAGCACCCGGCGAAGCTCCTGGAGAGGCCCCGGTCGAGCTCTAAGGCAGAGGAGGAGCGTGGCAGTGCCCCCTCACTCAAGGATAAGGCGGTGAGCGCACCTAAGGTGGTGAAGGCCTTGATCCATCCGACCAAGCCCTCTATCGAAACGGTCGCGGCGGCCCTGGCTCAGCCTGTGGTGGCTGCACCAGTGGTGGCGACCTCAGGGCCCAGAATCTCCCTGCCTCCTCGGAGGGAGTCTTCCTTTGTGCCCATCGATAGGACCCCCGTGAAACCCTCCTTGGGGAAGAAGAAGGGGGGGCAGGGCGTCGTCGTAGAGTCGGCCTCGACCTCAGAAGAGGAGCTGATCGAGGTCTTAAGCCACGGCCTAGGCGTGGAAGAAGGCCAGCCCGTCGGAATGGACCCCGACGCAGGTGACGACGACGACATCGTCGAGGATACCGACGGGGCCCCTGCTCGCCCGTCGGATTCCCCTCTGCCAGCGCCGCAAGACAACTCGGCGGCCATTTTGTTGGCCATACAGTCCTTATGCTCCGAGATAAGGACGAGGCTACCGTTACCGACGGAGGAACCTCTCCCGTCGGGGGATCCAGAACCGGGACCTTCTGGTGTTCCCCCTACCAAGAAAAGAAGGATCCATCCACCACCTCCTTTTCAACCGTCGCGCCCCTTCCAGCCCTCCTCCCCGTCCACCCGAGGGGATGATACGGGGACTGACACGGCAGCGACGGGTACGGACGACGAGGCATACGACGAGGATTTTCCGTCGTCGCCTCCCACCAGGGCCTCTCCGCCCGACGAGATCAGATCTTTCCACTCCATGATCTCCAGGGCTTCCGAGCTTTTCCAACTCTGCCCTGAGGAGAAGAAAAAGGAAGGCTTCCTTTATCAGCGGCGCGAGGCCAAGAGGAAGACGGTCCTCGCAGTGCCTCTGTTGGACGACATTTGGGATGAGGGCCTTTCCCTCCTCAAGAACCCTTCCACGACGCCAGCTAGAAGAGACCGGTACGAGAAAAAGTACCGGGTCCCGGACACGGCCCCCCTATGCCTCCGGGCGCAGCCTACCCCGGACTCCGTCGTCTCCGCGGCAGCCAGGAAGAAAGCGGGGGGGGTGCGGCCTCCACATCGACTTCCCCGCCGGACGGCGAGGGAAAGAAATTGGATACTATGGGGCGTAGAGTCATCTCGTCGGCAGCGACGACGATTAAAGCGGCCAACGCCTTGGCTATCGTGGCCCGCTACGACAGGGAGCTCTGGTACAAGATAGCTCCCCTGCTGGATTTTCTGCCGGACGACAAGAGGGCGGAGGCCCTTGAGATCCTGCAGGAAGGTGAGGTGGCCTCGGACCACGCCATCACCGTGGCGACGGACATCGCCGACACTGGGTTCCGCCAGCTGGGCAACGGCGTTTGCCTTCGACGTCGTGGATGGCTCAAAGCTACGGACTTCCGGCAGGACGTCCAGACCAGAGTCCTGGACATGCTCTTCGACGGGAACAACCTGTTTGGGAAGACAGTGGATGATTCCCTTCAGGCCATCAAGGCGGATACTGAGACGGCCCGGGCCCTTGGAGTCCTGCAACGACGGACGCCCTTTCGGAGCGGCGGAGGCAAGGGCACCTCCAAAGGTTCCGGCGGCGGTTTCGCTTCCTACCGTCAAGCGGCCCGCTCGTCGTCGCAAGAGGCCTACAGAGGACGAGGCAAGTCTAGCGGACCCCGCCGTCGTCGCCAAGGAGGTCAAGGCGGCAAGGCCGCGTCCAAGCAGGATTGAACCGGCCGTGGGGTCGGGCCCCCACCGAAGCACCCCGGTGGGAGGCCGGCTGGCGGGCTTCGTCAGCGTGTGGGAGTCCATCTCCACCGACCGTTGGGTGCTGGACGCCCTGGCCCGGGGCCACGCGCTCGAGTTTCAAAGAAGGTGCCCGCGCGTCCCCCCCGTGGCCAGGAAAGAACTTCACGTCCCTCAACTTCTCCTGGAGGTAAAGGCGATGCTCAGAAAGGGCGCCATCGAACTCGTCCCAAAGAGGCTTCGGGGCTCCGGAGTCTACTCGAGATACTTCCTCGTGAAGAAGAAGACGGGAGGATGGCGCCCCATCCTAGACCTGCGACACCTGAACAAGTTCATCAAGGCGCAGAAGTTCCGGATGGTCACCCTCCAGCACGTCCTGGGTCAGCTGGAGGAAGGAGACTTCCTATCGTCGTTGGATTTGGAGGATGCCTACTTCCACATTCCCATCCTAAAGGGGCACCGCAAATTCCTCAGATTCGTGGTCCAAGGGCGTCATTACCAGTTCAAACTTCCCTTCGGACTACGGTCGGCACCCAGGGTATTCACCAAGTGCCTTGCACCGGTGGCGGCGCAGCTGCGCCGCGAGGGGATCCACGTCTACCCCTACCTGGACGACTGGCTCATCCGCGCCAAGACGAGGGAGCTCGCCGTGGTCCACACGGCAAGGACCGTCCAACTCCTCACGGACCTGGGATTCTCCGTGAACTACGCCAAATCCCACCTGGTGCCCGCGCAAGTCGCACTGTTTCTGGGAGCGAGGCTCGACACAGTGTCCCTTCTGGCCTCCCCGTCGGAGGAGAGGACCAGGACCATCTTGGGCAAGGTGCAACGGATGTTGGTGGCCGACGCGGCCAAAGTGAGGTCCATCAAGTCCCTCCTCGGGATGATGTCTTCCTGCATCTACCTCATTCCCATGTGCAGGCTCCGGATGCGCCCGTTGCAAGAATTCCTGGATGCGCGCTGGATCCAGACGACGGGCAGCTTCGAGGAAAGGATCAAGCTCGACGAGAGTTTCCGACGAGCGATACGGTGGTGGGGCACCCGCGCGCATCTGACGGCGGGCATGGACTTCCAGACCCCAGCCCACCAGGAGACTGTGACCACGGATGCCTCCCTGGAAGGGTGGGGAGCGCACACCGAAAATCTGCACGCAAGGGGACTCTGGCTCCCGACGGAGAAGTCCCTACATATCAACGTCCTGGAGCTCCGTGCAGTGTTTTGGGCCCTCAGGTCCTTCCTTCCGTCCCTCAAGGGCAAGGTGGTGAGGATCTTCACCGACAACACCACCACCATGTTTTACATCAGGAAACAGGGCGGAACCAGGTCCCCAGCGCTGTCCAAGGAGGCGCAGGACCTGCGGCATTGGGCCGTCGCCCAAGGGATTTTTCTGGTGCCGTTTCATCTGGCAGGGATAAAAAACACCATCGCCGACTCACTCAGCAGGGAGCTGCGCTCGTGCCACGAGTGGGAACTACGGCAGGATCTGGTGGATCGCCTCTTCCGACGGTGGGGCACACCCCAGATCGACCTGTTCGCGACGGCGACGAACACCAAGTGCCGGAGGTTCGCCAGCAGGTTTCCCCAGACGAGGAGCATGGGCGATGCTTTCTCGTTCCCCTGGGAGGGCCTGTTCCTCTACGCGTTCCCTCCCTTGCCTCTGCTAATCCGGCTCGTCAACCAGCTCAAGAGGTCACGGTGCAGGATGATCCTCGTCGCACCTGCGTGGCCGAGGCAGATATGGTTCCCGGACCTTCTGGACTTGTCAGCGTCCCCGCCGATCAAGCTGCTGGCGGACGCGGATCTACTCTCCAGGGAAGGAGGCGCCATCCTCCACCACGACCCGAAGTCGCTGAACTTGCAGGCCTGGCTCCTGCAGCGCTAGAGTTTGGAGGATACGACATACCGGCCGATTGCAGAGAGGTTCTTGCAAAGGCCAGGGCGTCCTCGACTCTTAAATGCTACGGACACAAATGGAAGAGGTTCTCTGTCTGGTGCCACGCACAGAAGATTAACCCTCTACGGATTACGGCTCCCCAAGTACTGCCGTACCTGCTGACGCTGGCCAAAGCTGGTCTGGCACACGCGTCCATCAAGTTTCATCTTGCTGCGATCTCCCGATACACCAGAACCACGGGCCGGACGTCCTTGTGGTCTCATCGTCTGGTGAAAGAGTTCATGAAGGGACTGTTCAGATCGTTCCCGCCGGTGAAGGCTCCGGCCCCGGCGTGGGAGCTCAACGTGGTGCTGACCAAGCTCATGGGACCTCCGTTCGAGCCTCTGCACTCGGCCCCGTTGAAGTTTCTATCGTGGAAAACAGCTTTTCTTGTGGCCATCACCTCCGCACGACGAGTGGGAGAGATCCAGGCCCTTTCCTGCAAGGCCCCGTACTTGACTTTCCACGACACGAGGGTAGTGCTCAGGACGCACCCCTCCTTCATGCCCAAGGTACCGTCGGACTTCCATCTCAACGAACCCTTGGTGTTACCTGTGTTTTTCCCGTCGCCTTCGTCGCCGGCTGAGAGGACTTTGCACTCGCTGGATGTAGCTAGAGCGCTGAAGTTCTACGTGGACCGCACGAAGGGTTTTCGGAAGACGTCACAACTCTTTGTGAACTTTGGACCTGTCAATCAGGGGAAGGCTCTCTCGAAGGCTTCCATCTCCAGATGGCTCTCCGGCTGTATCATGTGCTGTCACCGGTTGGCAAACCGACCGCTGCCTGGCCGTCCGAGAGCCCATTCCACCAGAGCGATCGCAGCTACCACGGCGTTCCTATCTGGTGTGCCCCTGCTGGACATATGCAGGGCTGCTACGTGGAGGTCGACGCACACCTTCACGAAATTCTACTGCGTCGACCGGGATTCCAGGGAGGAGTCCAGGGTCGGCCAAGCAGTGCTGCGCAACCTGTTCGCCTGAGGTGAGCCTGGTGAGGAGGTAAGATGCTTAATGTTGAGTTGATGTGATGCTTAATGTTGAGCCTTTGCCACCTCCCGTGGTTGTGCATGTGTGTACTGCTATGTATTCTTTATTCATGAGCATGTGAATCCATGCCAGACCCCATGCTGGAGAAGGAACAAGTTACTTACCTGTAACTGTTGTTCTCCAGCATGGGTCTGGCATGGATTCACATGCGAACCCTCCCGCCTACCCCTCTGCGGCTCTTCACTTGGTCATACTGCCACTTCACGTGCTTCCAAATCTGAAGATGGCTGCCAGAGGCGGTGCTTAGGTAGAGGGCAGTCATTGGCTGTGGTCAGTATGACGCAGAGACCAGTGATTGGTTATTACTACGAAAGACAGATCAGAAACGAAACTGATACTGGTTTTTTCTTTACCGAGGATTCCCAGCCTGACGACGGGGAATATTCATGAGCATGTGAATCCATGCCAGACCCATGCTGGAGAACAACAGTTACAGGTAAGTAACTTGTTCCTTCTCCAATCTACTTCACCTCTCAGCGGCAGAACCAATGAGGTTCCAGAAGATCCCCAACCTTCTGTCTCAGGAGAAAGGGACTGTTTGGCATCACGACCCGGACAACCTCAGTCTGACAGCGTGGCTCCTGATTTCGCCGAGTTTGGCGCGTTAGGGATTCCAGCGGATTGTCGTCGTATTTTGCAAGCTGCAAGGGCACCTTCCACAAACACTTCATACACATACAAATGGAAAAGGTTCTGCATATGGTGCGCAGGTCAACCAGGTCTGGTCCCGCGGGCGATCTCACCGGAACAACTCCTACCATACTTGTTGCACCTGGCAAATAACGGTTTGTCTGTTTCATCCATAAAGGTGCATCTAGCTGCCATCTCGAGATTTACTCGGAAGAGACATTCCACTCCACTGTTCAGTGACTGCCTAGTTTAAACACTTCCTTAAAGGGTTGTTTCCTCCGATCTGGAGTCTGAGCCTGGTCCTGGCAGCCCTGATCAAACCCCCTTTTGAACCAATGTCATCGACATCATTAAAATTTTTGTCTTGGAAATTGGCTTTCTTGGTGGCCATTACTTCTGCTCGTCGCCTGTTGGAAATACAAGCTCTAGTGATCGACCCTCCGTATTTGAGGTTTTTCAGTAATAAAGTTGTGCTGGCCACTAACCTGCATTTCATACCTAAAGTACCTTCCATGTTCCTTAAACACGCTTCTATAGTGTTGCCTACATTCTTTCCAACACCGTCTTCAGTGGCAGAGAAAAAAACCCTCCATACATTGGACGTGAAAAGAGCTTTAAAATTTTATGTCCATCACACTCAATGCTTCAGAGACACGAGACAACTCTTTGTGGTTTATGGTCCTGCGGCTAGGGGGAAAGCGATTTCAAAACCAGGACTATCCAGATGGGTGTCTTCGGCCATTTCTTATTGTCATTCCAAGGCCGGAAAGCCGCTAGAAAAGCGGCCAAGGGCCCATTCGACGAGATCTACATCGTCGTCGACGGCTTTGTGGTCCGGAATTCCGCTGGGGGATATCTGCCAGGCAGCTTCCTGGTCGGTACCACACACGTTTACCCGACATTACTGTCTCGCACAGCAACATGCCGAGGATACACAGATGGGGCGGGCAGTACTACGTCACCTGTTCCAATAAGGTAAGCCCCAAGTGGGGTTGCATCCTTCGACAACTATGCTTTAAAGTGTTGTCCTTTACAGTTAACAGGCTATAATGTAATGTGTTGCCATAGTAAGTGGGCACTGTGATTGTTGTGATGTTGGTTTGCATACATGCCTCCAATGTTGGGGGATACTGCTATACAATCTATTCTAAGCATGTGAATCCATGAAAGATCCAATGCTGAAGAAGGGAATAGTTTCTTACCTGTAACTCCATTTCTCCAGCATTGGTATCTTTCATGGATTCACATGCGCCCGCCGGCCTCCCCTGAGCATGCAAACCAGAGATCACCCATACTACTTTGAGGGCTGAAATCTGAGGGAGCCGCGGGGGCGGAGCTATATATACCCCTACGTCCTAGTGGCGCCGGCGTGCGCGGCCTAAACGACGTAGATAGGACATAAAACTGTCGGAATTTTTTCTTATGGAAAATGTCTATATAACTTACCGAGGATTCCCAGCCTGACGGGCAATATTCTAAGCATGTGAATCCATGAAAGATAACAAATGCTGGAGAAATGGAGTTACAGGTAAGAAACTATTCCCTTCTCCATACAAAAAGCGTCATCTTACTTCAATTTCACTCCAGTCCTGACAACCGAAGTACAAAATATTATCACTAGTCTCAAACCTTCAAAATGTCAAGGGGACATATGCCGAGCCTCACTCATTAAAGAATGCGTAGTTGAACTTACACCCTTCATCACAACACTAATAAACACTTTATTCAAATCTAATACTGTCCCCATCAACCTCAAAGACGCCTGGGTTCTCCCACTGCTGAAGAAACTCACCCTCGACCCCAACATCCACACCAACTACTGCCCTATAACGACAGTACCATTCCTGCTTAAAATACTGGACAGAGCAGCCTACCTACAAATCCAAAAACACCTTGAAACCAGTAAAAACCTCAGTCTACGTCAATCAGGTATCCGACCAGGACACAGCACCAAAACAGCCTTGTTAGATCTTCTTAAAATTCAAATGGATTAATTCAAAGACAATGGCACCCTAGCACTCCTCCTCCTACTACTAGACCTATCTGTGTCCTTTAATCTTGTGTTTTTTTCTTCCAAACTCCGTTCATTCGGTTTTTCAACATACATGTTCAAAAAGAACAAAAGGAAAAAAAAAGACTGCATAACATAAAGCAAACATAAACCAGCATAACATAGATAACATAGATATGAGACGGTCCATTGCTTTGGATTCGCCTTCAGGAGTTCCAGAAATGCATGAGTGTTAGCATATGCATAAGGCCCAGTTTGTATTTGTTTGATTTGATAAAATTTGATATAAATTACACCACCCCATGAGATCCCCTTCTGCTATGATATAATATTCCTCTCCCCTCTCCTATGTTTAGGTCCCGGGCCTCGTTCACATATCTGTTCCTTGGGGCCATTTGTCCTCTTCTGCTCTTTCCGGGTTGCAGTTGTCTAGAGGCACCTATATAAGGGTCCTGTAGTTCCTGGCCTTGGTCTTGTTGTGTCAGACGTAAGCTTCCAGTATCTCCCATTAGCGGTTTCCTCTAGTGGGATTCAGTTTGCATTGTCTTTTGAAGGCTGCCCGTTCGAGCCAACATGTTTTGGAGAGTGTTTTCTCCCATTCTGCGGTCAAAGGTGCTGTGCTTGATTTCCAGTGTATGAGGGACATCAGTTTGCAGATCAGTGTGTCTTTGTGCCAGTCTATGCAGTCGTTGCCCAGGATCAGCGCGTTTGGGGTGAATGAGATGTCTGCCCCCTCAATGTCTCTTAGCGCTTGGTGGACCCGGCACAAGTATGTGGTGATGGTGGGGCAGGACCAAAGAACGTGTCCCATCATCCCTGTTTTCTTGCATCCTCTCCAGCATTGGGCCGATGTCTGGAGTCCCATTTTATGTAGCTTGTCGGGGGTATAATACAATTGCTGCAGTATTTTGAACTGAATTTCCCTATTTTATGAGGTTGAGGGGGGGTGTTACAGATGGCCTCAAAGCATCTTTGAATGTCTGGAGCGCTTACAGGGATTTACAAGTCCACTGACAGGTGCTGAGGCAAGTGCGATTAGCTTGTGTTGATTGTCTGGTATTGTCATTGAGTAGAAGGTGCGGATGCGCGCATACACGTCTGTGTTGTGACCCATTGTTTTCTCGCATTGCATGGGAGGCTGTAGTCGGGATTCTGTAGTGGTGTGTCTGAGGATCGCGGCTTGGATGGCGTGATATTGTAGCCAGTCTCCCGTCTCCAGGTTTAGTCTTGGAAGTCTGCTAGTGTCCCCTCCTCCATTATGTCCATTAGCAATATTTTGGCCCAGATGCTCTTTTGGTTGTAGTGTACTGGTTGTGTCACCCCATATTTCAAGAGCAAACGTATGCTGGCCCTGCCCGGTGCATATTTAATCTGTGGGCATTGCGTCGCCCGCAGTTTGTGCCATTGCTGTAGAGTTGGTCCAATGATCGGGTGTGCCTTAATGCTCGGTGGTAGTCTGTGTGATGGAGTTGCCATGACTTCGATGGGGCCCAACAGGGCTATTAGGGATATTTCTAGGTTACGCCAGCTGGTATCCTCATTTGTGTTGAGCCTACGGATTTGTGAGCCTGCAGGACATGAAGTCTGATCCGGGCCTGCTTAACCCGCCTGATGAATTTGTTGATGGTTTTATCCAGTTCTTTCAGCATGTGTGATGTCGGTCTGACTGGCACCATCATTGTGATGTAGGTGAGTTTAGGGAAGGATTTCATTTTCCGGCCATTGATCCTCCCTGATAGGTAGAGGGTTTGTGTATCCCATCTCTCAAGGTCCATGCTTTCGAGTACCTGAGGGTAGTTGAGGTCCTGCAGTTCAGCGATTGTGGCGCTTGTACGTATTCCCAGGTATTTTAGGGTGTGTGGTTGGAGCTTGAACTGATCTATGCCACCTGGGTCCCACGGGATGTCTCGCCTCAGGGGCATTACTTCTTATTTTCTCCAGTTTATTCTATATCCCACCATCGGGCCGATACCTTGTAGTAGAGATCTAATGTAAGGGAGGGTTTCGGACTATTGCGAATGTAGATTAATAGATCGTCTGCATATATTGAGACTGTGTTCTTCCGGCCCTGGGAGGATTCCTGTCCATGCCAGGTCAATGCACATTTTTATTGCCATGGGCTTGATGGAGCATATAGCAGCGGTGACAGCGGGCAGCCGTGGTGTGTGCCTGATTGTAGTGTGAATTCCGTTGAGGCCACTATTCGTGACCACAGCGGCTGTGGTGGTTGTGTATAGCCGCTTGATTAGCTGTATTAGGCGGTTTTTATCAAACGTTTTTTCAGCGTCCACCGCCACTATGGCATCGTGGGGGTCCCTTTCTCCTGCTATTATATGTAGTAGCCTGCGAACGTTCTCACCAGAGTGACGGCCTTTGATAAAGCCTGTCTGGTCCTTTTGTATTAGCTGCGGCAGGTAGCATTCTATCCTCTGGGCCACAATTTTGGCATCCAAATTAATTAGCAGGATCGGTCTATAGGAGCTGCATAGTTCAGGGTCTCTAGCACTTTTGTGTAATACTATTATATTGGCGTTTAACATGGTTTTGGGTAGTTGTTTGTGAGCTAGTGTTTCTTTGAAGACTTCCGCTAGCTTAAGGGCGATTTCGTCTTCCAAGCATTTATATAGGCCTATAGGGATTCCATCAGGTCCCGTCGCCTTTCCATTAGATAAGGACCGTATTGCTCGGGTTATTTCTTCAGGGGTGATGGGGGGAGTCTAGGTGTTCAGCTTGAGCCTCTGTAATGCTGGATATGGGTACCATGTCCATGAATGTATCTATTCTTTGGGGTGTGCAGGTGTCTGTGGCGGTGTATAGTTCTCAATAGAACTCGCCAAATCGTGCGTGTATGCACTCATCGCCCTCTATTAAGTTGTTGGCGTCATCCCCGATGGCTGTAATTAGCTGTGCGGCTTGATGTTGCTTAAGGGCAAGTGCCATCCTATGTAGTGGTCTGTCTCCCTCCAGGTAGTCATTTTGTGCCTAGCAGGTATATGCTTTCGGTGCCCTGTCTGTGGTGATTTGTTTAATCATGCTCCTTATTTTATCAATCTGGGGTCGTAGTGTTCTGTCATGTGACACTTTGTGTCGTTCCTCTAGTTGCTTAAGTTCTCTGGTTAGCTTGGCCTCCCTTTCTCCCCATTCTTTTCTTTTTTGTGCCCAGCGTGATATACATTGACCCCTTACGAAGGCTTTAAAGGTATCCCAGCATCTATAGGGGGTGTAATTCGGTGTCTCGTCTGTCCAGAAGTTAACTGTCGTCCGTCAGGCGTTCCACAATGTCTGGGCATTTCAGCGTTCTGAGATTCAGCGCTAAGACTGTTCTGGGAGCATAAGGCGCAGTGTGACCGGTGCGTGGTCTGAGATGATCGGTTCGATTTTACTGTGAGTTACCATATGAATTGTTAGCTAGAATTAGGCAATAGTCTAGCCAGGAATAGCTGTCATGACGGTGGGATTAATGTGTGTAGTCTTGTTGGTCCGTGTGGGTGTGCCTCCATATGTCTACCTGGCGTAGGTCTGCCATTAGGGTTTTTAGGGCCAATCATTTTCTTACGTTGGTTAGGTTATTTACTTTAGGACCTTTGCGGTCCCGTTACAGGGTTGTGTTTAGGCCCCCCCACAATTGTGAGGTTGCCCATGTAATTGGCACATTCTGCAACCTTGTTGGTGAAGTATTCTGGGGAGTCTGTGGTGGGTGTTAGGGAGAATTCTCTCTTTAGGCTGAATTTCCTAACCTAGTGAGTCCCCCAGCAGCTTTGCTGGATTTCTGGAGTTTGTTTTTTCCTCCTGCCAAGAGTGAGACTGTTTTTCGCCGACTCTTGGACATGATTATGGTATTCCTTTGACTGGTAATGTGTTTTATGGGTTATGGGGTCCTTTACTCCATAGGGTCTCCTGTGTTTTTCCTATGTGTGTTACACAGCACCCTCCGTGCAGTAACACAGGGGTGTCATAGTGACACCCCACCATAGGCTCCATACCCTGGGACTGACTACTGTCTCACAGGGCATGTAAAGTCACCATTGGCTTTACTAGTCCCAAATTATTAACAGAAACCAGTACAAACCTTCATATTGTGGACGTACTGGTCGGGGCAATTCGATTGCCCCGGGGTCTGTTAGTCGAGGGGGCACGTCTCCGTCCCCCCTGATCGAGTTTTGGCTGGTGGCAGTGGAAACTACTTTTTATATTCGACCGCAAATATTTCCCTATGGTATTTTCCCATTGTTCGAGGCTACCAACTTTAATTATTTAATTCTCATAGCCTCGAACATACCGCCGGTTTATTTAATTAATATTAATTCTCCAGTTGGTATTTTTTGCCAAGACTCGATTCTAAAATGGCGTTTGTGTTCTCTTCTGTGACTCCAACCCAAGTCGAGCCCTTTGTTCCACTTTTTGGCGGGCTTCTCCACAGAAGCCTCCAAAAGTAGTGCCACTCTGTCTGGGTACCACAAGGGGTGTGGGAGGGGGTTTAGGCACCCTGGACTGAGTTACCTTGGTAACTCAAGTCGCACTCTTGTGTGATTGGCCCAAGTGGTGAGCCGGCCGGCTCACCACTTAGCATGTTTGAGTGACAGCTAGGCTGAGTGAATGGGGGTTTTCTGCATAAAAGCAGGGCTTTGGGGACTGGAACTTCAGAAGTCGCCACAGGACCTGAGAATCTGACGAGGGAGAAGCTGAGCCGACCTACCACGACGACACCACCGGTGGAGCCCTGCAGAACCGACTCACCACTTCCGACGACAGAGATGATCTCCCGGCTGGAGAGGCTTCTTCCCCTGACTGGTGGGCACAACCAGTTTACCTTTCTTTCTTTGCACCCCAGCCCGGTTTGTGGTCAAACTGCCCGTGCCAAGCACCCCGGCAGCCGGATAGCCACTCACCACTGAACCACGAATCACCGGACCGCTCCTTGTACCTGAGAAACTCCGTGGCTGGTTTCTACCCTGGCTGTGCAACGGACTCCTGTCTTCCTCCACGACGAGATCCTCTCTTCCCCCGGACGAAGTACCGACTGGCATCCGCTGCCAGGAACTGCTGCCCCCGCTGGAGCGTTCTCACCACTTTAAGGTACTGTGTCCGCCAGGCCTCCCTTTCTAAAGATTACAACAAGGTAATAATAACTCCTTAACCTTCTGGACTGGGCTGGCTGCCTTGACCCTCTAACTGGTCCCTTTCTTTGATCCAACTTCTTTTTGAACCATTACAAGACTTTTGTGCACTGCAACCGTGTGACCTTGGACACATTTCGTTTGGATCCTCTTAAAGCGGATCCAGCCTACTTTGCCTTCCCCTCTTGTTCTGTTCTTGTAAAAGTGTTGGGATCTGTTTCAAGTTGTTCTCTGCTTTTCTCTCCCTTTTTTAAAAAACAAATTATTAGAGTGCCATTTGCGTTAAGCGCTCACCGCTGTCTGAAAATAAGTGGGGCTTTACTTAAGACTTGTCTAATATTCTTTTAAGGGAGTGTATATCTTTTAGTGACCGTGTTTTCGAATTGCTTACTATTAGTGCCTGTGTGTTTTTCTAGATGTGGTTTTAAATAAATAATTATATCTCTTTTACACCAAGCCCTGGTCAGTGTTTACTTGTTCTATTGTGTGCTCTTGACCTATTGTGAATACTCTGTATACTGCCTAACTCTTCTTTAGGGAAGTCTGACTGCTCAGCCACAGCTACCAAGTGAATCTGTGTGGTACAGACTGCTACCAAGTGGGTTTACTGCCAAACACCTGTAGTCCTAAATCTTTTGCAGTGGTCCCAGAGGGAACTGCACAGGTTTCTGCCTAACAGTGGGCGCGTAGATATTTAACGGGGTAATCTGACATCGTTGGATCTGACCTTGGATTAGTACAAAGCGGCCTGCTTTGTCGCTGCAGGTGTGTAGGATTTGTAGGGGAACCCGCTTATGGATCATAATGGAAACCCCGCATTTGCCATGATGCAGTGTGTGCAGCTACCCCCACCATCCCCTAGTTAATTTTTCTGATTCTACTTTGTTTAGGTGAGTTTCCTGTAGGAAAATGGTCACCCTGCATGTCCCTCATTAGATTTAGCATTCGTCTGCGCTTGATGGGGTGGCCCAGGCCATGCATGTTCAGAGTCTCCAGGGTCAAATTAGCCATTGGTTAGAGTTCTAGCATGGCTAGTGTTGGTCTACTGGAGATATTTGTCTGTATGGTCTGCTGATGTGGCTATCTGGTTTGGGTGTGTGCTTAGTCTCAGTCTCATGTTATACTTGTGGGGGAGTTCCCCCTGAACCTTTAAACTTTGGTCTAAACGTAGACCTGTATTGAACTTTGAACTGTAACATTGAGTCGACCAACCAGTCGGTCGTAACCCAATATCAGGTTTGTAAGTCAATACATGGGGTTGTTGGATGTGAGCCTTCGGCTCGTCATCTGTTCCCATGTATGTCTCGAATTCTATTCGTGGGTTGATGGAGGGCGTGGGTGTGGCATGCACAGTTTCGATCTTCCTCATTTCGCCCTCTATCCCCTTTAGTTGATTGGAGATGAGTCTCTTGTGTTTGGAGTCTGCGTTTTATCGCAGCTGTAGGTCATTCCATCTGGCCTTACTCGTCTTAGCCTTTGTACCCTGTGTAGCATATTGTTTGTTTTCGCCTGGCGCATACCAGGTTTCCATCATGGTCTGCTGGAACGTTTTCTATGGTCTGGGTTCCAGCCGTGAGGTCCTCTGCCTGCCTTTTTCCATCGCCCTGGAGCGGTCCGGCAGAGGTTATGTACTGTGCGGTGCCCTTGCTCCCTCTAGTGTTGGCTTGACAATTTCAGTCGTCGCTATATTTTGCTGCTGCAGAAAATGCCAAGCTGATTCCGGTTCCCCGAATGAGTGCCATTGCCTTTCTATCTGGATGCACCATGTCGCAGGGAATTTCAGGTAATGTCTGTATTCCGATGTTTTCAGCACTTCAAACATGGAGTTGAATCCCTTCCTGCATCTGGAGACATCTAGTGAGCAGTCGTTAAATATCTTGATTTCTGAGCCGCCTTTGCGCACCAGGGTTGCTGATTTGTAAGCCTTGAGTATGAGGACTTTATGTTGGAAATTCAGCAGTCTTATCATGATGACTCTTGGGTGTTTGTTAGGCGCTGGTTTTGGGAACGGCGCTCTATACACACACTCTCTGGTGAGATCTTTAGCGTTTGGAATATGGAGCTCGTTTTGAAGGTTATAGATGTAGCTTTCTAGGTCCATTCCTTCAGCGTTTTCTGGCATGCCGACCATCCTTAGGTCTTTCTTGTGGGATCTATTTTCCTGTCTTCCATCTTTTCGCCCAGTCGCTGTACCTCTCGATTTACCCCATCCAAGTCTTTTTCCAATGTTGCCTGATTGTCTTCCACCACGCTTATGCGCTGTTCATTGTCCGTAGTCTGTTCTGCTTGGGTGGCTAGTTGGTTTTGGACAGCCTGGAGAGGTCTTTTTTGCTGTCTTGGACCATACTGTTTGTTTCTTGGGTTCTCTGGCCAATTAGCTTAATTTCGACCAGGATGGCTTGTAATTGTGCTTGTACATCCATACCATTTTTGTTTCACGTTGAGCGCCTTGGGAGGCTTCCCAGTTTCTCCTTATCCGGGTTGTTTGAAGGGATTGGGTCCTCCGACGTATTCCATATCTAGAACAGGTAATGTCCGCAGCTGTGCTGCAGACATTACCTGTCATAGATATGGAATACGTCGTTGGACCATCCCATCGAAAGAACGTTACCAGGTAAGAAAGTAACTTGTTCTTCTTCAGTTCTGGGTTGTGGGCAGCTTCTTGTATGCCCATGGTGGTCTGGTCCCCGGTGGAGCTGCGTCTCAGGTAGGTGCCCTGATGGCGGTTTGCAACCCTTCTTTGTTTATTCAGCCCCCCGTGCTGGGTGGGGTAGGGAAAATCTCCCAGTTGGCTACCGTTCCTCTGTTCTTGGCCCCTTGCCAGTTCCTTCGGTTGGCGCTGCTACTCCGCCTATGTTTGTGACGTGGTTGTGTTATTTTCCTGGTCACTGGTGGTTTCGCTGCTTCCCCTACCTTGGTATGTGGGAGATGTTTAGGATTCTCGCGGGTGGGGCATCTGTGCGTTCATGGGTTTGATGGCATTTTCTACACCGGCCTTGCGAGTATTTTCACCAATTTCGCCTTGCTCTCCCTCAGACCCTTCTCGCCCGGGTGTTTGATTCTTTGGGCTCACACTTACGCGATGGTAGCAGGGATATGGGTTCATGTGCCCCGGGTCTGCGATCTGCCTTCTGGTGTAGGCCTATCAGTTCCGGCCTGGATTTCGTTTAAATGGCCATGTCCATTTCCTCCCTTCCAGGTAGGGTTGTAGTGCGCCCAGCCAGTGGCCTGGTTTTCATACAGCAGGGGGAGGGAGGAGGGTGTCTTGTACTGGTCGCGTCTGGTATAGATGGTCATTTGAGTGTCCTCGGATCCATGTGGGGATAGCACTTGGTGCTGTGTATGTTGTTTGGGGGAATCAGCAGCCCAGGTTCTCCTCCCTCGCCTCTGCCAATAACGGTGTGTGGTTGCCGGGCCTTCTGGGGTTTTGGGCACCCCAGACTGTCCCGTTGTGCTTGTCTGCCTTAGGAATCGCCTCAGTGAAGCAGAGTTTGTAGCTCTGGGCTGGTGGGGTGCATTCTTCCTAGCCAGAGGCCAGCAAGGGCATGTAAGCAGTGATGCGTGCCTTGGCTACTCTTTCAGTTTAGTGCTCCCCTCCTTGATTTAGACGGACGGGGTCATGGTCTTAATGGCGCTTTGGTGTTCTGGCGATGATGCATCTGCCATTCTGCTGCCCGCCCCCGCCGCGCTCCGGACTTGCTTAAGGCTGCCTTGTTTTGCGATCTGATCTTGGCTGCTAGTTGCCGGGCGGGCGTTGCGGTTGGCGTGCTGTGTCCTCCTTCCTGCGGCTTCTTCCTGTGTCGCCAAGCTCAGGCGCTGCTGTGTGGTTTGCCACCAAACTTCATGAGTCTATGCTCCACATGTTCCCCAATTTGCTGTCTCCGTTGTAGGCGCTTTGCTACGCTGCTCTAGGTAGAGAGTAGCTGCGAACGCCTACACCCGTTGGAGCTCTTAGCCTGCTGCCATCTTGCTTGGGCTTGCAACAATGCTATCGTCCCTTGATCTTGGTGATGATAATATACTCTGCAGTCTCCTAACTGCTGCCCCCTCTTATCACCTGATGCCATACTATGGACACAATCCGTCCTGTCCAATAGAACCATGAGGGTTTTCTCACCCACAGCATCGGCTCCACCAGCCCCAGTCTCATGTGGTCGTCCGCAAGGCTTGTGCGTCCCAACCACGTTATACAACTTATTACTCTTACGTCCCATCCCCTTTCCTCCATACTTGTGGGACATTCTGTCCTTCGGGACGGGACCTGAGCACTTTTGTTAAAAAGCATCATAATTGAAAATGTTGTTCTATTCTTTTTTACGCGGGGTACCACACGCTGCCGTAACCCCGCCCTCATGAGCTCCGCCCCGCGCATTCCATCAGTCCTTTTCTCCGCGTAATCGGGGTTGGACGCACTTGCATCACCGGGAAGAATATTTTCTTGTTCCCGTTGTCGTCCTCTCAAGCTCCGGTTCTGCGGTCGCTTAGTCCTCTGTCTATGCCGGAGCGTCTGGGATTTGTGTCCTGTTCTTCATGCGAACATCACTTCACTAGGGCGGATCCCCATTCTCTGCTTGGACTGTCTCGGGCCGGACCATCGCTGGGATTCGTGCTTCTACTGCGATTCCCTTTCCGTCCGGGCACTCCAACGCCGTCTTCTTCGGTGGGAGGACGTCTTTCACTGTGTTCCTCCACCTCATCTTCAGCTTTTCATCGAAGAAAAGAAGAGACGCCTGGTAAGGTCCTTACTTTTTAGGGCGCCCCGGCTGGGGGCCTCCTTCCCAGGGTATTCTCAGACTGTGAGGGGTTCAAGCAGCTCTTCCACAAGGGCTTCTCCTGAGGTGCCTCGCATTCCTAATAGGCGTACCAGTTTTCCCAAAAGGTTACCACGAAGGACCTTCCAAGACCGGAACACGTTCTGAGGTTCACCGTTCAGATGCTAAACGTCAGCCCAGTTCATCTGGTGTTTCGGAGACCAGAGTTTGCTCTGAGGCCTCCGTTTCTGGAGCATTCCTATCAGACACCGGGGTACGCCCTGAGGCCTCCTTTTCTGGAGCTTTCTGTAGCAAGCCACAGCTTGAGGCCCCTTGTGAGGGAGCTACACATACCGGTACTATACCCGAGGTTCCTCTTCGTGAGGCTAAGGTTAGTACCGACAAAACTGAGACCTTTCCCTAAGGTCTTGGCTGTAAGGGTGATTCCTCAGCTTTCCCGCGCCCAAGGTCGCAGCAATACCGGTTCTGTCGAGGGGGCAAAGAGGGCGGTCATGCACCGTAACGCCTCTGTTACCGGCTCTGCCGAGGTTCCTCCTCAAGGCTATTTTTGGAGCTACCTCTAAAATGTCAAGTAAACATCTGAGACCTCCCAGTATCGGCTCTGCCGAGGATCCTTGTGTCAAAACTAAGGCTTTACTTGCGTCCCCTGACCAGCCTGAGGAGACGGTTGCCTCATCTGCGCATGTGACGCAATTCTCTTCAGGCATCGACAAAATGGCCGCCCACCCCGCCTGATCCATGGCGGCCATTTTGGATTCTTCCATTATACCTACATTCTCGACGGCGGGTGCTGGGGATCTTAGTTTTGGGGCTGAGCAGCCTTTTTCACCTCAGGTGGAATGGAAAAATCTGTTCTGCCCTTCTTACGACTGGCGTGCTCGGATGATGCTGCCACATACTGTCTCGCTTCTGCCTACTTCTGCTCAGCTGATCTATGCGGACCCGATTGGTGGTGGGCCTTCCTGGAAACCATCCTCATTGCGTTCGTGGAGGTACGCCCTTTATAAGAGGCCTCTGCCTACCCCAGCACCTAAACCTTCATCAGAGGATGGACTCATGCATTCTGACCCTATGAAAGAGTACTTTAAGGGCCTTTTCATGTAAAGCTACCTTCCACCCTGTTGGCTCCAGCGGCTCAGACTGTTGTACCACCTCTTCCTATCGGTCCGCCAGCCCCTCTTCCTCCCTTACTGCTGTTGTCTCCCATAGAGAATACACCGGTAGAGCAGGATAGCACTTTAAAACCTGTGGCGGCCCAGCAGTCTGCCACCGATTCGCTGGATGTCCCTCAAGCAGATCAGGATAGCTATGAGCAGCCCTGCTTTGTCAGAGCATTCCATGACCGGGTTCTGGATATGATGGCCCTAGTTGACATTCCAGTACCTGAGGCCCCCGCTCCACAGGAAGGTGCTTTTGGGAGCACACCGGCCTGTTCCTCCAGAACGATGTTTTGGCTGAGGCCCGTAAAGGTCTGGCATAAGCCCCACACCGGGCTGCATATTAAGAGAATCAACGCCCGTTACAGGCTTCACACCTTGGAGGAGATAGCTTTGGCGTCTTGTCCGTGCCCTTCCTAGACGGTGGTAGCTGCGGCCACGCTTCAATACAAGCCGGCCTCTGCGACCTCGACAGCTGTTGCTCAGATTCTCTCCAAGGAGGACAACATTTTAGACTCCTTGGGCAAGAAAGTCTTTGCCAACTCAACACTGCAACTTCGCCAAGCAAATGCTGAGCTGATCCTGGCGGCAGCTAATATGAAGCTGTGGAAGAAGTTGGCTGATTTCCAGGAGTGCATTCCTGCGGATAGGCTAGATGTCTTCAAGGCCGGTTTGTCGGATGCCAGGGTGTTGGCACAAGATCTCCTGGAAGCCGCGGCACATCATGTGAATACCTCAGCTCGAGGCCTGATGGTGGGAATTGACACTTCCCGCCAAGCGTGGCTCCATGCGGTGAAGTTTTCGAAGGAGGTGCAAAATAAAGTTCTGGACCTTCCTTTCGATGGCAAGAAATTGTTCCATTCATCTATAGATGACAAGCTTACAAAGACCAAGGCGAGCTCCCAAACCGCCAAATCTTTGTCGGTCCTGGCAAAGCTCCCAGCTAAGGCCCCTTATACACAGAGGTCATGGTTTCCGTCTCGATCCTTCTCTGGCTTCAGGGGGTGCCAGGACCGCCAGGCGCTCAGGACTGAACCTCCGGTTGGCGGCACCCGTCTTAAACAGCAACGTGGTTGGTTTTTCTCTCGGCCATCAGCCTCGTCTCAGGAGCAGGTAGTCTGCAAAATGATATTTTTTGTCGGTCGCACAAGACTCCGGTGGGAGGACGAATCTCGTCTCATCCGGAGGCGTGGCAGACAATCGCCGAAGATCAGTAGGTTTAGTCCATTGCTCAGGCAGATTTTCGGTTGCCCCTCCCCCACCCTTCAATACTGGTGGGGTCATGGTTCACTGTTACATTGGGGTTGCTGGTGGGTGGGGCGGGTGGACTTGGCACACTTGACTTAGGACCCTTCGGGGTCGCTCTATTGCTTAGACTTGGGACGGTGAACTGAGCTGTGGGCTGTATCATTCCTAACCATATGCATGTCGTCACTTAAACTCTGTACGTGGAATGTCCGAGGATTGAAGTGCCCCATGAAACGCCATAAAATATTGCTGTATATGCAGAGGCATAAGGTCGAAATAGCATTTCTGCAGGAGACTCACTTGACGAGGGCCAATGAGTCTGCCTTTGGGAAAACATGGGGTTGCCACAGGTATTTCTCGTCCTATTCCACATATGCCCGGGGGGTTTGCATAATGATTCATCATGGTGTCGGGTTCCATCTGATTAAAGTAATAAAAGATGATGGGGGCAGGGGCCTCATAGTTCAGGGTACCATACAAGGGAAGCTGTATACATTCATAAACTATTATGAGCCTAATAATGACACGGTGGAGACTCTTGACTGGATTGATAGGCAGCTTGGATGTCTATTACCTGGGGAAGTGGTCTGGGCAGGGGATTTTAATACTGTTTTGCACCCTGAATTAGATAGCTCAAAGGGTTCACGGGGAGGCGGGTACAGAGGGATGATCCACTTGCGGGAGATAGCATTCTTGTGGGAAGTTGCCGATGTGTGGAGGGTGAGGCATCCGGGGGTAAGGCAATACATATGTCACTCCGATACTCATGAGTCGGCCTTGAGGCTGGATTTTTTTCTTATCTCGCAGTCGTTGCTGGGTAGGGTTAGGGGGATTGAGATCCTGGCTCGCACTCTCTCGGATCATGCGCCTGTGCTCCTTGACTTGGGGGTGGTGGGGCGCGCTAGTAGGGAGTTTACGCAGCGATTTAAGAGTGATAGCCTCACCGATTCGGTCTTTAGAGACGGGCTGCATGGGGCGATTGACGCCTTCCTCGAGTTAAATGTAGGCTCGGTGCAATCTCCGGGTACGCTCTGGGAGAGCTTGAAGTGTGTGATCAGGGGTGAGTGTGTATCCAGGGAGGCTGATATTCTAAAATGGATTAGGAAAGAGCTAGCGGCCAAGGAGGCTATCCTACAGGAGCTGCAGGCGGGCAATCTGGCACCCTCAGACCAAACTCGGGCTGAGATCCTTAAGCATCGGCAGGAGTTCCAAATGCTGGCGCTAAGGGAAGTTAAACTTTTGGGACGCGCGACAAATCTGCAGCAATATGGGGAGGGCAATAAGCCTTGCTGCACTCTAGCAAAGGCAACGAGGATGGATGACTTCTCGGGTAGAATCCAGGTAATTGCGGATGAGATGGGGGAATAATAAATTTGAAGATGTTGAGATAGTCCAGCGGTTCTTCCGATTCTATAGTTTGTACTCGTCGAGTCTGCAAGCACCCCTCGGGGATATCGAGAATTATTTAGATGGGGTTGGATTATATTGGTGCACGGAGGCTCAGAGGGAATTCTTGAACCGCCAATTATCGCTAGAGGAGGTGCTGAATGCAATTAAATCTCTGCCGTCTGGGAAGTCGCCGGGGCCGATGGGTTCACGGCGGAATTTTATAAATGTTTTGCGCCCTCTCTGGCACCTCACCTGTTGGAGCTGTACCGACACAGCTTCGAAGCGGGTATCCTACCGGACTCTTTGAGGGAGGCAACGGTAGTGGTTTTGTTGAAACCCGATAAACCGGGTAGTGAATGCTCGTCATATCGCCCTATTTCGTTAATTAATATGGACAATAAGATCCTTGCAAAGATTTTGGCCTCGAGGCTGGCGCCTTTTATGCCAGAGATGGTGCTGGCGGATCAGGCGGGGTTTATCCCGGGCCGCACCACCTCATATGGCCTTATGAGAATGTTCGGGTTAATAGCACTGGTGCCTCAGGGGGACTTGATAGTGGCGGCCCTGTTGGATGCCACTAAGGCATTTGACTCTGTTGAATGGCCGTTTGTTTTCTGTCCTTCGTAGAAAGGGAATGGGCCCCTACTTTACTGGTGAAATTGTTGTATACATGTCCGACAGCGAGAGTTCAAGTGAATGGCCAACTAACGTCTCAATATCCCTCTAGAGAGAGGGACTAACCAACTATTTCACAGAAAACATAGGCAAGGGACCCACAGAGGCTACAGTATGGGATGCCATGAAGTCGGTGATCCGAGGAGTAGCCATGAACTGCTCAGCGGCACACAGGCACAGACACCAGCCCGAACGAGAAAAACTGGAGTTGGTGGTGGCACAGGAAGAGGCAAACCACAAAAAAACGCCAATCAACAAAATCATGGAATGAGCGACGCAAACCGAAAGTAATCCTCGAAATACACCTAGCAGAGCGAACCGGCAGAGCGTTAACATACACAAAACAATAATACTATCTTCTCCAGCATGGGGTCTGGCATGGATTCACATGCTCATGAATATTCCCCGTCGTCAGGCTGGGAATCCTCGGTAAAGAAAAAACCAGTATCGGTTTCGTTTCTGATCTGTCTTTCGTAGTAATAACTAATCACTGGTCTCTGCCTCATACTGACCACAGCCAATGACTGCCCTCTACCTAAGCACCGCCTCTGGCAGCCATCTTCAGATTTTTACCGCACGTTCATGTGTTGGGATCCTCGTGCTATTGCTCTCGAGCGTTAGTGCTATTTTTTTCACGTTTTTTCTCAAAAACTTTGTTTTTTCGGTCAAAAGAGCCTCAAGCTCCACCGATTCTCCATCCGATCAAAGGGGACCCGTGTCGGATTCGTCTGCGCCCCTCAAGGGTGAAGATTTCGTCGAGCTACGCTTTTGGAGGACTCCAGAAGTTTCTCAGGCCCGGTCATGGCCCAGGAGAAGGGGAGCTCGACGCCCGGAAAGCTGTTCAGGGTCTGCCCTGGATGCCAGCTGCAGAACGTCTTCAAGGAGGACGAACACTCTTTTAGTCTTTACTGCCTACATGAGGACAAGACGCACGTGGAGAAGGACTGTGCGTTTTGCGGCAACATGTTGGAGCGGACCATGAAGGACCGCCATCAACGTCTCGCCAACTGGCTGGAAGGGAAGAGCCCGTCCGGCGAGAAGAAGAGGAAGAAAGCCGAGCGGTCTTCTAAGACCTTTGAGGACGCCCCGGCGAAAGGGTTCCCAACATAAGGCCAAGCACCGCGAGTCCGCTGGCACCGGGAGCGCCGAACGGTCGGGCTCTACGGGCGCCAGGCAGGGCGCACCCTCCCCGGCACCATCAACCACGAGCCAACGCTCTGGGTCGGGTAAGAGGAAGGCCGAGCACCCGGCGAAGCTCCTGGAGAGGCCCCGGTCGAGCTCGAAGGCGGAGGGGGAGCGAGGCAGTGTCCCCCCCCCCTCAAGGATAAGGCGGTGAGCACACCTAAGGTGGTGAAGGCCTTAATCCATCCGGCCAAGCCCTCTATCGATACTGTCGCGGCGGCCCTGGCTCAGCCTGTGGAGGCTACACCAGTGGTGGCGACCTCGGGGCTCAGAGTCTCCCTGCCACCTCGGAGGGAGTCCTCTTTTGTGCCCATCGATAGGACCCCCGTGGGGAAGAAAAAGGGGGGGCAGGGCGTCGTCATAGATTCGGCCTCAACCTCGGAGGAGGAGCTGGTCGAAGTCTTAAGCCACGGCCACGGCGTGGAAGAAGACCGGCCCGTCGGGATGGATCCCGACGCAGGTGACGACATCGTCGAGGGTACCGACGGGGCCCCTGATCGCCCGTCGGATTCCCCTCTGCCAGCGCCGCGAGACAACTCGGCGGCCATTTTGTTGGCTATACAGTCCTTATGCTCAGAGATAAGGACGAGACTACCGTTGCCGACGGAACCTCTCCCGTCGGGGGACCCAGAACCGGGACCTTCTGGTGTTCCCCCTACCAAGAAAAGAAGGATCCACCCTCCGCCTCCTTTTCAGCCGTCGCGCCCCTTCCAGCCCTCCTCCCCGTCCACCCGAGGGGATGATACGGGGACTGACACGGCAGCGACGGGTACGGACGACGAGGATGTACCGTCGTCGCCTCCCACCAGGGCTTCTCCGCCCGACGAGATTGGATCGTTCCACTCCATGATCACCAGGGCATCCGAGCTTTTCCAACTCTGCCCTGAGGAGAAGGAAGGTTTCCTTTATCAGCGGCGCGAGGCCAAGAGGAAGACGGTCCTCTCAGTGCCTCTATTGGACGACATTTGGGATGAGGGCCTCACCCTCCTCAAGAACCCTTCCACGACGCCAGCTAGAAGAGACTGGTACGAGAAGAAGTACCGGGTCCCGGACACGGCCCCCTTGTGCCTCCGGGCGCAGCCTACCCCGGACTCCGTCGTCTCCGCGGCAGCCAGGAAAAAAGCGGGGGGGGGGGTGCGGCCTCCACATCGACTTCCCCACCGGACGGCGAGGGAAAGAAATTGGACGCTATGGGACGCAGAGTCATCTCGTCTGCGGCGACGACGATTAAAGCGGCCAACGCCTTGGCTATCGTGGCCCGCTACGACAGGGAGCTCTGGTACAAACTGGCTCCCCTGCTGGACTTCTTGCCGGACGACAAGAGAGCAGAGGCCCTGGAGATCCTGCAGGAAGGTGAGGTGGCTTCGGACCACGCCATTACCGTTGCGACGGACATCGCCGACACTGGGTTCCGCCAGTTGGGCAACGGCGTTTGCCTTAGGCGGCGTGGATGGCTCAAGGCTACGGACTTCCGTCAAGACGTTCAGACCAGAGTCCTGGACATGCCCTTCGATGGGAACAACCTGTTTGGGAAAACAGTGGACGATTCCCTTCAGGCCATTAAAGCGGACACCGAGACGGCCCGGGCCCTTGGAGTTCTGCAACAACGACGGACGCCCTTTCGGAGCAGCGGAGGCAAGGGCGCCTCCAAAAGTTCCGGCGGAAGTTTCTCCACCTACCGTCAAGCGGCCCGCTCGTCGGCTCAGGAGGCCTACAGAGGACGAGGCAAGTCTGGCGGACCCCGCCGTCGTCGCCAAGGAGGTCAAGGCGGCAAAGCCTCGTCGAAGCAGGATTGAACCGGCCGTGGGGTCGGGCCCCCACCGAAGCACCCCGGTGGGAGGCCGGCTGGCGAGCTTCGTCAGCGTGTGGGAGTCCATCTCCACCGACCGTTGGGTGCTGGACGCCTTGGCCCGGGGCCACGCGCTCGAGTTTCAAAGAAGGTGTCCGCGCGTCCCCCCCGTGCCCAGGAAAGAACTTCACGTCCCTCAACGTCTCCTGGAGGTAAAGGCGATGCTCAGGAAGGGCGCCATCGAACTCGTCCCAAAGAGGCTTCGGGGCTCCGGAGTTTACTCGAGATACTTCCTCGTGAAGAAGAAGACTGGGGGGGATGGCGCCCCATCCTGGACCTGCGACGTCTGAACAAGTTCATCAAGGCGCAAAAGTTCCAGATGGTCACCCTCCAGCACGTCCTGGGTCAGCTGGAGGAAGGAGACTTCCTGTCGTCGTTGGATTTGGAGGATGCCTACTTCCATATTCCCATCCTAAAGGGGCACCGAAAATTCCTCAGGTTTGTGGTCCAAGGGCGTCACTACCAGTTCAAAGCCCTCCCCTTCGGACTACGGTCGGCACCCAGGGTATTCACCAAGTGCCTTGCACCGGTGGCGGCGCAGCTGCGCCGCGAGGGGATCCACGTCTACCCCTACCTGGACGACTGGCTCATCCGAGCCAAGACGAGGGAGCTCGCCGTGGATCACACGGCAAGGACCGTCCAACTTCTCACGGACCTGGGATTCTCCGTGAACTACGCCAAGTCCCACCTGGTACCCGCGCAAAACGCACTGTTTCTGGGAGCGAAGCTCGACACAGTGTCCCTTCTGGCCTCCCCGTCGGAGGAAAGGACCAGGTCCATCCTGGGCAAGGTACAGCGGATGTTGGTTTCCGACGCGGCCAAGGTGAGGTCCATCAAGTCCCTCCTCGGAATGATGTCTTCTTGCATCTACCTCATTCCCATGTGCAGGCTCCGGATGCGCCCGTTGCAGGAGTTCCTGGACGCGCGCTGGATCCAAACGACGGGCGGCTTCGAGGAGAGGATCACACTCGACGAGAGTTTCTGCCGAGCGGTCCAGTGGTGGGGCACCCGCGCGCATCTGACGGCGGGCATGGACTTCCAGACCCCAGACCACCAGGAGACAGTGACCACGGATGCCTCCCTGGAAGGGTGGGGAGCGCACACCGAAAATCTGCACGCGAGAGGCCTTTGGCTCCCGACGGAGAAGTCCCTCCATATCAACGTCCTGGAGCTCCGTGCAGTGTTCTGGGCCCTCAGGTCCTTCCTTCCGTCCCTCAAGGGCAAGGTGGTGAGGATCTTCACCGACAACACCACCACCATGTTTTACATCAGGAAACAGGGCGGAACCAGGTCCCCAGCACTGTCCAAGGAGGCGCAGGACCTGTGGCATTGGGCCATCGCCCAAAGGATGTTTCTGGTGCCGTTTCATCTGGCAGGGATAAAAAACACCATCGCCGACTCACTCAGCAGGGAGCTGCGCTCGTGCCACGAGTGGGAACTACGGCAGGATCTAGTGGATCGCCTCTTCCGACGGTGGGGCACACCCCAGATCGACCTGTTCGCGACGGCGACGAACTCCAAGTGCCGGAGGTTCGCCAGCAGGTTTCCCCAGGCGAGGAGCATGGGCGATGCTTTCTCGTTCCCCTGGGAGGGCCTGTTCCTCTACGCGTTCCCTCCTTTGCCACTGCTAATCCGGCTCGTCAACCAGCTCAAGAGGTCACGGTGCAGGATGATCCTCGTCGCACCTGCGTGGCCGAGGCAGATATGGTTCCCGGACCTTCTGGACTTGTCAGCGTCCCCGCCAATCAAGCTGCCGGTGGACGCGGATCTACTCTCCAGGGAAGGAGGCGCCATCCTCCACCACGACCCGAAATCGCTGAACTTGCAGGCCTGGCTCCTGCAGCGCTAGAGTTTGGAGGATACGACATACCGGCCGACTGCAGAGAGGTTCTTGCAAAGGCCAGGGCGTCCTCGACTCTTAAATGCTACGGACACAAATGGAAGAGGTTTTCTGTCTGGTGCCACGCACAGAAGATTAACCCTCTACGGATTACGGCTCCCCAGGTACTGCCGTACCTGCTGACGCTGGCCAAAGCTGGACTGGCACACGCGTCCATCAAGATTCATCTTGCTGCGATCTCCCGATACACCAGAACCACGGGCCGGACGTCCTTGTGGTCTCATCGTCTGGTGAAAGAATTCATGAAGGGGCTGTTCAGATCGTTCCCGCCGGTGAAGGCTCCGGCCCCGGCGTGGGAGCTCAACGTGGTGCTGACCAAGCTCATGGGACCTCCGTTTGAGCCTCTGCACTCGGCCCCGTTGAAGTTGCTGTTGTGGAAAACAGCGTTTCTTGTGGCCATCACCTCCGCACGACGGGTGGGAGAGATCCAGGCCCTTTCCTGCAAGGCCCCGTACTTGACTTTTCACGACACGAGGGTAGTGCTCAGGACGCACCCCTCCTTCATGCCCAAGGTACCGTCGGACTTCCATCTCAACGAACCCTTGGTGTTGCCTGTGTTCTTCCCGTCGCCTTCGTCGCCGGCTGAGAGGGCTTTGCACTCGCTGGATGTGGCTAGAGCGCTGAAGTTCTACGTGGACCGCACGAAGTGTTTTCGGAAGACGTCACAACTCTTTGTGAACTTTGGACCTGTCAATCAGGGGAAGGCTCTCTCGAAGGCTTCCATTTCCAGATGGCTCTCCGGCTGTATCATGTACTGTCATCGGTTGGCAAACCGACCGCTGCCTGGCCGTCCGAGAGCCCATTCCACCAGAGCGATCGCAGCTACCACGGCGTTCCTTTCTGGTGTGCCCCTGCTGGACATTTGCAGGGCTGCTACGTGGAGGTCGACGCACACCTTCACGAAATTCTACTGCGTCGATCGGGATTCCAGGGAGGAGTCCAGGGTCGGCCAAGCAGTGCTGCGCAACCTGTTCGCCTGAGGTGAGCCTGGTGAGGAGGTAAGATGCTTAATGTTGAGCCTTTGCCACCTCCCGTGGTTGTGCATGTGTGTACTGCTATGTATTCTTTATTCATGAGCATGTGAATCCATGCCAGACCCCATGCTGGAGAAGGAACAAGTTACTTACCTGTAACTGTTGTTCTCCAGCATGGGTCTGGCATGGATTCACATGCGAACCCTCCCGCCTACCCCTCTGCGGCTTTTCACTTGGTCATACTGCCACTTCACGTGCTTCCAAATCTGAAGATGGCTGCCAGAGGCGGTGCTTAGGTAGAGGGCAGTCATTGGCTGTGGTCAGTATGACGCAGAGACCAGTGATTGGTTATTACTACGAAAGACAGATCAGAAACGAAACTGATACTGGTTTTTTCTTTACCGAGGATTCCCAGCCTGACGACGGGGAATATTCATGAGCATGTGAATCCATGCCAGACCCATGCTGGAGAACAACAGTTACAGGTAAGTAACTTGTTCCTTAACAGCAGCAAAGCCAACCGCCTACTCACGCACAAGCTCAAGAAAGTGCACACCAGAAACATCACAGTCCTACGCGACCAAGACGGGATCCCCCACGGCTCGTACCCTGAAAAGCTATCCATCATGACCGAGCGCCACAGCAACATGTCAGGGAAGCCCACGGAGGCGGCAGCGCACGCATCCTACCTGCAAATGGTCCCAGGACCGCCCCGCCATCCGCAGATCGACACCCTGGAGGACCCCAATACTCCAGAGGAGGTATCGGAAGTGATCCGCTCAATGAAGAACACAACTCCCGGCCTGACGGACTAGGCGCACCTGATGTTGTGGACGGGTCACCAGAGCAAACAGTGCGCTGCGACCCAGGTTGTCAAGTCTCTCCCCCAGATCAGGCTCCCCTGTCACTGCTAGCGATGTCCACAAAGGGGAGGAGAAGCGGGCCCCCGACTCACTCCGGGCCCCTACCATAATCATCATCGAGACGGCCAACAAAACGGTAGGGGACTGGCAGTGGTGTCGCTCGATGCACACAAGGCATTTGATATGCTGGACTGGGGCTACATAGGAGAGACTCTGCAGCGCTACGGATTCGGCCCGAAGTTTCGGAAATGGACAACCACAAATCTGAGATTCAACTGAGCCATGTCCCCCAGGATCACGATCACCAGAGCCACCCGCTAGGGTTGCCCCCTGTCACCTCTTATTTTCGCCTCGTCAATGGAGCCGTTCACCACCAGGATCCGACGGAACACTATAATCCAAGGACTCAAATTTAAGAGTGACACTTAAAAAGCAGCCCTGTATGCCGATGACGCGGTGCTGACGCTATCGCAGCCAGGCACATCCTTGGCGGCGCTCTGGGAAGAGCTGAACAGTTTCATAGCAGCATCTGGATTCTCAATCAACCTTAAGAAATCTGTAGCGTTGGGCATTAACATCCCGAAAACAACACTGGACTCGCTATCAATTAGCCTCCCGATCCCATGTGCCAGATCCCACTGAAACAATCTAGGCGTCAGCCTACCCAAGCTAGCAGAACGCGCCTATAAATTAAACTTCACACCCCTGCTGAAAGACCTGCAATCGGACATGACCCGCTGGCAAGATCAAGAAATCGCCTGGCTGGGCAGGATCACAACACTCAAAATGAACCTGATCCCCAGACTGATCTATCACTGTCGAGCCCTCCCAGTAGCAATCCCCAAAAAAGGCAAGCAGAAACTTCAAGCAAATATGCTAAAATTCGTCTGGGGTGGGCAAGAAACCCTGAGTAATGTGGAGAGTTGCTCAGGAGCCTGGGGTCAGGTGGCTTGGGAGCCCCCGAGGTCGAGAGGTGCTGCCTAGCCGCCCAGTACTCAGCAGCATTCAGGTGGCAACAAGGCATGCACAGACCCCGCTGGCTGAAACTGGAGGAGGACTGGAGCCAACACACGCTAGAATCCCTCCCACACACCACTTGGCCCAAGCTCCCGACCCCTATCAACCAGTAGGAACACAGAAGACAGCTGGAAGCAAGCAGCCAGGAGGTGGAAATACAGAAGCACGGAAGGCACGCTCACTCCGGTATGGGAGAACCCAGACTGCACCCCAGGTCAGGGGTAAAATGCTTTCTCTAGATGGAAGGCGGGAGGTTTGAAACACGTGGTAGACTTATACGAGGGGGGACACCCTATTCACGTTCGAGGACTGCAAAAGGAAGTTCCAGGTTCCAGAGGGCGGGAGGTTCCACTATGCCCAACTCCGGCACTGGTTGTCCCATGACACAATGAGGACGCACGGGCACAGAGAAATCACAGCACTGGAATGCACACTTGTGGCAACCCCGCATAAGGGGAATATCTCAACCCTGTATAAGCTACTGGACAAAACAGACCCCAAATCCAAGGAACCCTATATGATAAGGTGGGAGAGAGATCTGGGCAAGGAACTATATATAACCAGCAGGGGCCGCATCTGGACAAGAACCCACAAGGCCTCCAAATGTGTGACGAATAAAGAGGGAGCCATAAAAGTGTGCTACAGGTGGTACATAACACCGGAGATGATTCAGAAATGCAACCCCGCCACACTGCTGAAGAGGCTGCAGAGAGACGGGAACGCTGTTTCACCTCCTCTGGACATGCCCGAAAGCGGAATGATTCTGTAGGGAGGTCCTGGAACAAATCCGACAGATCACAGGCCTAACGATCCTGTGGGATCCAGGCATTATCCTACTGGGAGACACGGTCAGTTCCCAATGACTGGTAACTTGGCGGATCTCTGCACGCATCTATTAACGGCAGCTAAAATCTCAATCGCCAAGCTGTGGAAACTCCCGGAGGACCCGGCGATCCTGATGTGGTGGGCGAAGTGTTGGGATATCGCCGCAGCCGAAAAAATCACTGCCACCCACCTGGGCAACAGGAACAAGTTTCACAACATCTAGGACACTTTCTTGGACTTTGCAAAAATTTCCGAGCGTGGCCATGCAACCACCAGCGCTCCGCTGGCTGACGAAAATGGACTAATAGACCAATGGCCCTCTCGGCCAACAGATATAGCGGTCGAACCAACCACGATCATTGAACTAACGCCCTTTAACGCTTATTTGAGACGACTGCAACCATCCCCCGGACCATCCCGAAATACCCCCCATGTTTGTTTGCCTCAGTTGAGGCCATGTTCATTTTGGTTATGTTACTCATTAGCAACACCTCACAAAGCCTGATAAAGCGGTTATTTATAAATGCCAATAAAAAGTTATGTTGATCCAAAAAAAAACTGTATTTATATACCTGCTGTCTAACTGGAATCGCTGGTGTTGCTCTGTGTGGACTCATTGTAGCCTTATACCACTCACGCTTTTACTGGGACAAAGCCTTTACTGCTCAGCTACCTTACCTTGATTGGGTTTTGGCAAACCTTTCGGTGTCTTTCCGATTTAACACAAACAGGGTGAGTGGCCTCGCGAAATCCTCCCACCAGTGCTGATTTTGAAAATCCATCTGGGATTCATGCAAACTATTGATGGGATTAACACTGGGGTACTGTTGAAATGGGTGACAAAGCTGCAAAAGGAATCCTCCACAACACTTTTCTCAAGTAATGATGATCCTTCCAATAGTGGATCAGCTCATCTTTAAGTTGGTCTTTTGTTGTGGAAAATGTTTCAAGAAATTCTCATCTGGCAGAAGGGGTGATAAATAGAACTAGACTCCACAAGTGTGATGGCCAGTATTTAGGAATTCTTCAGTGCAAAGCCTCAACATTCTTACCACCTTCCCCACTCCCAGCTGTGCTTATGTGAGACTATCTCTATATCCTCAGCCCAACTGTTACAATCTATTCCTGATTCATGGAAAATTGACTTTTCTTTGAACTCCTTCTTATTGCGTTATCATACGCTGGATGTCCTATATTCTGAAAGGTTTGAGCAAAGGCATTGATGTGCGTGAGCAACCACTTTACTAAAAATTATTTACATGCGCTAGATTTTGTAAATGTCTATCCATGATGTGTTAATACATGTGTGGTACATACACTATTTAAAAAATAGATCTATTCCAGACAGGAGTCCTATTCTTAAGTTGTTTTTCTTTCATAGGTACTCATACCTGGAGAAGTTCATGACATTTCAGATGTCTTTAAGAAGGGAGGATGTTTGGCTGCCTCTAATGTCGTACCGAAATTCCTTATTAGCTGGAGGCGATGATGACACTATGTCGGTCATCAGTGGAATCAGTAATAGAGGTTCTTCAATTAGGAGCAAAAAAACAAAGCCAGCAACTGGAAAACGGAAAATACTTGATGGTATGAATACCTTGTGCATTGTATCGTAAGACCTTGACTAGTTTATAATGTTCGCTTCTGCATTCCTTGCTTATATTTTTCTTGGTGATTGCTGAACTGAGTTATGGCAAAAAGAATTGCTACAGCAAACTAAATCATTAATATAACTGCTGCTAATCCACTGTCCTGCATTAATTCTCACTATTGGACACTGTTAAGATGCCTTTTCAGAGCCAGAACCTGGGGAGGTTCTGAGAGGGAAATTGCTAAATGATTTTCATTTTGCTGTTTTCCTCAGGGATTTCTATGGGACACACTTTTTCTATGCTTTGTTTTGAACCCTGTACTGACTTTTTGGAGGTAAGTAAATCCTTCTGCTTTACTTCCCTTGCACTTTGGCTCATTCCTATGGGGAACCTGTTCAGCCCCTAAGGCCATCAGTGCTGAGAGACTAGTCTTTGTGAATTTTTGTATTGTTGCAATTGTACACAACTTTCTTGCAGTGCAGTTAGTATACTTGGTATCCTTAAGTCCTTTTATATAATGTCTTTTCAGTTATATTTCATATGTGCCTAAAACAAGCCGGTGGCAGTTGAGATTTTTACGGTTTTGTTATTTGACTCATTCACTTTTACATTAACCGTGAAGGACTACTAAAGGTGGTTAACACCCAACAATGGCCATACAGCAACTTCTTCTGCTGGTTCTTTGGCCATATTGTTGTTTGGCATTCTTCGTACCTTCTCAGGTCAGGAAATGCCTTATATGGTAATTCCTTTCCCAGAGAAAGTTGTGGCACTGGGTGGGTCTGTGGGGTTGAGTGCGTGCACGCAAGAGAAGGATTCTGAGATGATCTGGTACCAGAAAGTCTGTTGATGAGTAAATGTGGTGACCAGTGGCTATCCCATGGTTGGATAGCCAGTAGCAGTTTGAATGGTGCATAAATATACCATTGGTTAGCTTGGGCTTGCTCCCACCCTGAATCTTGGATAATAGGAGGGCTCCTGCAACTATTCATCAGATCACTGTTGGAGCCAAGACTTCTAGAAAGAACAGCATGCTGACGACCCGAAGACGACCTCTGCAGCTGACCAGCATCAACTCCAGTATTGTCCCGGGGATGCCCTGCTCCTCTGCCCTGATCTCAAGAAGCGCTTTGTTGGTGCTTTGACCCCTGGACCAACCGGTGGGCTGACCAGTTAGCTCTCCTTGGCTACCCCACTGCAGCCATTGCAAGCAGAGCCTTGGAACTTTGCAGATCTTCAGCTTATGCCACAAGTCCCCTGCACTTTCAGCTGTCAAGCACCAAGGGAAAATCTGTGTTTTCCGCTTGAAGATCGCCTGTCGCCGCCTTTCCCTGATGACTCCTGTTGCAACACTCCGTGAGGTACTTTGTGGCGGTCTGTCCTGGAGAAGTTATTCATCTTTCCTCATTTGTGCCTTTTGCTACAAGCTGTCTGGGACTGTTTTCAGACATCCTTGTTGATTTGTTCGGTGGGCATAAAGATACCCTTAACCACAGGGAGATCTGCAAGTCTAGGTACTTTATATCACATGTGGCAACACTTTAGGTATATTTTCTTGGCTGTATTTCAATATTTGGTTTAGTTTCAATTATTATTCCTTCCGGTCCTGATGGAAACATTAACCTTTGAGTATTCAAATATGTTAAAACTTGCTTAGGGGATATGTTTCAAGTACTTCCTTCGATCTCGATACAGAAAACACTGCTTCGTTTTGTGATTGTCTCAGCTAGTAAACTATTGATTTATTTGTGATTTTTGTAGACTGCTCAATGCACTTTAAAGCACGGATGCATTTTTTAGTCATCAGTACTCTTTTCTGTTTTTTCTGTTCAATTATTAGAATTCTGTTTCATGTATATATTTTATTGCTTCGTGTATTCAGCTATTTTGAATTGATACAATTTGCTATATATTTTATTTTCGTGATGTCCACATGTGATTCATATGAGCTATAGCTTTTTTTAGCATCTGTACTCTGTATGATCTCTATTTGATTGTGTATTTGGATCCTTCTATCAAAACTCTTTGGTTGGGACTGATTCCTGGGCACTGCGACTGACCGAAAATGAATCCTGATGCCAAGTGACCTCTGCACCCTCAACCCTTTGACATCCTTCGTGTGGACCAAGTGCAGAAGATTGGGTCCTCAATGGATTCACGAAAACCAGCAGCTGGGTCTCTGGCAGAATCTGAATCAGTAGGTTATGTTGAAAGTAAAAAAAGAAATGGTATGCAATAGAGTATGAGGGAATCAACCAGTCAGAATTCATGAAATATCATGTAACAAACTTTGCACTTCATTTGTTGTGAACTCTACTCAAGGTCCATTCATCAGGGGCAAATTCCAACAATTGTTAAACAGTGTACAAAACAAATAATAGATTACTCAACCAAAATGCGTTTTCTTCAATGGATTGCTTTTCTCATGCCGATTCCTCATCTGATAGATATCCTCATCCAGCTCTGCTGCTCAGAAACTTTTCGACAGGGGGCGTAGTGGCCCTCAACCCTGCCGTCGATCGGTCTTGCTCAGTGTTCGATCATCTGCTACGAACGTGACATCTGGTGTTATATATATATATTTCTGAGGCTTGTGGAATCTGCTTAGATCACATGCTGTGCATAGGCCAACATCTAGTGGAAGCTGCGGAGTATTAGTTTGTTTTTCGAAACTCGAAAATGGGCGTCGACACAGGCGTGCCAGTAATACTATCCCTAGTGTGACGTCCACTGTACCCAAGATCCCTCACGCGTCTGGGATCCTCAGATTGTTTTTTTCCGCCATACTGGTCGGAAGCATCTTGCGGAGTCCCCTGGCCTTAGCCATACTTTTGCTAATTATTGCAATTTACAATTATTTATTGACATCCTTCCCCACCCCAACGTCGACCATCTACACTCGACGACGGCTGGAGAAGACATCGACCGTCGGCTGCTGCACGACGGATCTCGGCCGCTAGCCTCGGCCCGGGCCTAGTAGGCCGCTGGCCTCGGCCCTGCAAGTAGGGAGAGTGGGGGGTGGTACATACTCTTCACTCTTGGTATATAGGTACACCTTATATATTTCCTACACTTACCAGCCCTCTGCCTCAAGGTGCGTATGGAGGGTACCCCTTTCCAATTCTGCCCCAAGTGCAACCGCAAATACCCTTGGGTCGACAGGCACGCCACGTGCAATCTCTGCTTGCCGAGGGACCACCCCGAAGCGAACTGCAGAGCGTGTAGTAGGTTTAAACCTAAAACACTTAAGGACCGTTCGACAAAGCGTTGGGCCCACCACGCCAGGCAGGCAGCCATGGCAGCGGAGGGCGCCTTCAGCGATGGCTCGACGCCGTACTTTCGGACGGCGAGGGCATTACGGCGTCGAAAGACTGCCGAGCGCAGGTCCCCGACCTCGGAAGGTTGTCCGGCAGGGCGGCTATGGGGAAGACCCCCGGCGACGCAAGCGCTACACACCCTACACACACTAAGCACACCAAGTCCAACCGAACCTCGACGACGTCGACTTCTCGGAAAGAGGCACGGATAGAACGGTCCGACTCGGTGTCCTCTGGGCGCTCTCGATCGAGATCGCCTCATGACGCAAGGCAATCATCCACTCTTGCCAAGAGTGCCTCGCTCCCTAGATTAACGGAAGTTCGATCGTCGGAGGACGAAGATGACTTCCACCCCCAGGCCGCGCTCCAAGAGACCGAGAGCGCAGTTAACACCAGCGAGGCCCCACGCTCAAGACAAGATACCTCTCCCGACCCTCGGCGCCAGGCGTCGAAAGTCTCTGGGGCCTCCAAGGGGCAGGGAAAACATTTTTCCACGCACGGGGAGGGAGGGAAACAGCGGAAAGCTCAGCCTTCCACTCCTGTAAGACCATCCTTCCACCCCAAGCAGACAGATAAACATAAATCTACTGGGACATCAACATCAAGCAAGGGTACCCTTGATAAGTCCTCTAAGTTGCCTACTAAAGTCATACCCTGTTCCAAAGAATGGTCCAGTGAGGACATAGACAGGGTCATGTCAAGGATGTCTTCCTTAGCTGATTTTTATGACAAAAACCCTGAACATTTCCTTTCATATGACCCTCAAGGGCCCACACCCTCAGGCTCCTCTGATCCTATCCCCCTAAGTAAAAAGGCCCGGGTCAAAAGACCTGACCCCTTCGAGGTGCAGCCTTACTCTACTCCATACTCTACTCCACACCCCAGATACCGAGGAAAACATTTCCCTGAAGGGGACCAGGAGTTTACGATTATGGAGGAACGAACCGGGTCTGAATACTATGCGGAGGATGAGGACCTGGAGGAGGTAGAAGATGAGCAGGAAATTTACAGAGTGGATTCCCCGGTAGAGAGCGAAGCCCCAGTTACCGACTCGCCAGTTGATAACCAACCCCTCCTTAATGAAGTTCTTGCTCGCGCAGCAGAACATTTTCACATCGACACCCACGGTGTACAGGAGGAAAAGGACTTCGCAGAAGAGTTGGTGAGAGAGAGGAGGCCGGTCGCTCAGACCATCCCTATCCTTAAATCCATCCAACGTAGAATAGATCCATCCCTGGTGAATCCTAACCTCACCAGAGCCGTCAACCCCAGAGTCGAAAAACTTTTTCGGGCAGCCCAGTCTGACCCTCTTTATATAAGAGGTCATCTTAAACCAGACTCCCTAGTGGTTACCAACACTCGGAAGAGGGCTGGGACACCCTTATCGTCAGAAGCTCCTCCCGACAAGGAGAGCAAAAGACTGTACGGGTTTGGCAGGAAGGTAGCCTCAACGTCCGCCTACCAAGCAAGGATTGCAAACTCCACCACCCTGTTGGCAAGTTACAACTGCCATCAATGGGAAGAGGTTGCGGCGCTCATAGCCTCTGCTCCTGAACCGTTAAAGGGCCAGTTGGCTCGGATCTCGGCAGAAGGGAGAACCGTGTCTGGTTGCATTTTAAAAGCAACTTTCGACGCTGCAGACAACGCAGGAAGATTGATAGCAGAAGGTACTGTTATCAAGAGACATGCATGGTTACGGCAGTCGGGGTTCAAAACAGAAACACAGGCTTCATTAATAGACAAGCCGGTGGAACCAGATCTATTGTTTGGGAAAGCGGTCGAAGACGCACTTAAGAATGCCAAGGACGAGTACGAGACTCTCAAATCCCTTGGCCAGCTTACCAACAAACCCCCGAACCAGAGGGGGAACAGTAATTTTCGTCGCCCACGCGGCCAAAATTCACAAAGAGGCAACTATGCCCAAGGACAGGGTACACAATGGAACAACAACCAGCAGTCTACCCAAAGTTACAGCAAGGGTAACAAGAGAGGTCGTGGAAGAGGCAGAGGCAGCCCCAACAAGGGAGGTGGCACGCCTCCGCCAAAGCAGTGACGCTCAGTTCAGGGTCCCTTCTCACGCAACCCCAGTAGGGGGACGCATTTCCAACTTCACCCAGGCTTGGGAAGGGATCACCTCAGACAGATGGGTGCTGTCAACAGTGTCCACAGGATATTGTATAGAATTACTGCAGCGTCCCCGGAACCACCCTCCACGACAAAGAATACACTCCTTAGAACATCAGAAGATCCTTCTCGAGGAGATCGCCATTCTGCTAGAAAAGGACGCGATAGAACTCGTCCCAGGACACCAGGTAAACAAGGGTATCTATTCAACTTACTTCCTTGTGCCAAAGAAAGATTTGACAATGCGCCCAGTATGTGACCTACGGCCTGCCAACAAGTATGTCAAGCCCCAAAAATTCCGTATGACCACGCTACAAGAGGTAATCCCCCTCCTAAAAAAGGGGGACTACATGGCAACCTTGGATATGAAAGATGCTTATTTTCATATTTCCATGCTCCCAGCGCACAAAAAATACTTGCGCTTCAAAGTGGACAGTCGCCACTACCAATTCAAGGTACTGCCCTTCGGGATAGCTTCAGCACCAAGGGTATTCACCAAGGTACTGGCGGTGGCAGCTGCACACCTACGCAGGGAGACAATCCCAGTGTACCCTTATCTGGACGACTGGCTCATAAAACCCCAAGAATTTGCAGGTCAAACATTCAGAGGACTATCGACCTCCACGAATTAGGCTTCTCTATCAACGAGAAGAAGTCAAGTCTGGTGCCAAGCACCTCAAAACAGTTCCTAGGAGCAATCCTAGATACTCAGAAAGGGTTGACCTTCCCCTCGGAAGAGAGAATTCGGAATATACTACTGCAAATTCCACATTATCAGTCAGGTCAACAAATAACGGTACGCAAAGCAATGCGGTTACTGGGCATGATGGCGTCATGCATTTACCTGGTCCCCCACGCGCGTCTGCGCATGCGTCCCATGCAGGAATGGTTGGCGAAACAGTGGTCTCAGGCAAGTGGTCAGTGGGACGATCTAGTGGTCGTTTCGCCAACACTCGTACAGAGCTTACACTGGTGGACAAAAGAGAATCTCGCAAGGGGAAAACCCTTTTACTATCCCGAAGTACAAGCAGTGGTAACTACAGATGCTTGCCTGACTGGGTGGGGAGCTCACCATCTCCACCACACAGCTCAGGGTCTCTGGTCTCTCTCAGTAGCCAAGAACCACATCAACCTGCTAGAGCTTCTGGCAGTATTCCGAGCGCTTCGGGCGTTCGAGCCCCATCTACTAAACTTGTCAGTGCAGATCCGGACGGACAGCACGACAGCCATGTTCTATCTGAACAAACAAGGAGGGACTCGTTCGCCAAATCTGTCCAAGCTTGCCCAGAAAATCTGGATATGGGCACTCAGACGGAACATCTTCCTATCAGCACAACATGTTCCAGGGGAGCTCAATTCCCTAGCGGATGCCCTAAGCAGAGACTCCCTCCCAGAAGAACACGAATGGGTCCTTCACAGAGAGATCGTAGAAGATCTCTTCTCTCAGTGGGGTTTCCCCACTATAGACCTATTCGCCACAAGCGAAAACAAACAATGCCCAGGATTTGCATCCAGGTTCCCCCAGCCAGACTCCCAAGGGAACGCCCTGTGGATGAACTGGTCAGGGATGTTTGCGTACGCTTTTCCACCAACTCCTCATCAGGAAGGTGGTGTACAAGATGAACAAGGAATCGATGACGCTCATCCTAGTTGCTCCCATGTGGGCGAGACAACCATGGTTTCCACACCTACGCAGGATGGCACTGTGCGAGCCCATCAAACTCCCAGCCTGGTACAACCTACTGTCCCAGCAACAAGGTCAAACAGTGCACCAGGAACCCAACTCAATGAACCTGGCAGCATGGCTCCTGAGGTCATAGAGTTTGGGCATCTCAATTTACCACAGAGGTGTATGGACATCCTAAAAGAATCCAGGAAACCAAACACAAGGCACTGTTACTTTGACAAGTGGAAGAGATTCGTTATTTGGTGCCAGAATAAACAAATCAACCCAGTTGATTGCACTCCTTCCAACGTGGTAACATACATGCTCCACCTGCTGGACGCAGGTTTGGTCTTTAACTCTCTGAAAGTACACCTGGCAGCCCTCTCGGCTTACACCACATCCCATAACAAAGTATTGTGGTGGAAAGTACCAGTAGTTAAAGGTTTCATGGAAGGAGTAAAGAGACTTCACCCTCCTATTTCGAACCCACCGCCAGGATGGGACCTCAATGTGGTGCTAGCTAAACTCATGGGCCCCCCTTTCGAACCCATGCATAAAAGTAGTCTCAAACACCTGACTTATAAAACGGCCTTCTTAGTAGCCATTACCTCCATAAGAAGGGTCAGTGAAATTCAGGCTCTGTCAGTGCAGGATCCTTTCTTTATTATCCACAAAGACAAACTGGTTTTACGCACACACCCTAGGTTTTCACCTAAATTTATATCTAAATTCCATGTAAACCAGTCCATCGAGCTTCCGGCTTTCTTCCAGAACCCGCAAAGCTCGGCTGAGGTGAAACTACACACCCTTGATGTGCGTAGGGCGGTCCTCTACTATGTAAATAAAACCAGACCGCTAAGAAAAACAGATCAACTGTTTGTCTCCGTAGCTACAGGCAGAGAGGGGGATCGCGTCTCTAAAGGCGCGATCTCGAAGTGGATTATCAACTGTATACAGCTGTGTTACTCTCTTTCTGGAAAAACTCTGCCTTTTACGCCAAGGGCCCATTCTACTAGAGGCATTGGTGCCACTCTGGCTTTCATTGCAAATGTTCCCCTCGACACCATTTGCAAAGCAGCTACTTGGAGCTCTATTCACACTTTTACTCAGCATTACTGCATTGACACTCATTCCAAGACAGATACACAAGTGGGACAAGCGGTTCTAAGACACCTGTTTGCTCATGACCCTTCTCACATCCCACCTCCTTCTTCGGGTACTGCTCGCTAATCTATGCACAGCATGTGATCTAAGCAGATTCCACAAGCCTCAGAAGGGATACATTACTCACCGTAATCGTATTTCTGATGCTTGTATCTGCTTAGATTCACATGCGACCCACCCTTCCTCCCCTCCGAGAGAAGGCGCATGATTACTTGTAGTCTTACCTTTCTGTCTATCTGCTTGGATTATCTGTACTCACGCTACTCCTCATGCTTCCTCATGTCAGAAAAAATACAATCTGAGGATCCCAGACGCGTGAGGGATCTTGGGTACAGTGGACGTCACACTAGGGATAGTATTACTGGCACGCCTGTGTCGACGCCCATTTTCGATTTTCGAAAAACAAACTGTAATACTCCGCAGCTTCCACTAGATGTCGGCCTATGCACAGCATGTGAATCTAAGCAGATACAAGCATCAGAAATACGATTACGGTGAGTAATGTATCCCATATCATGTCACTACGCCCCATGCCTCAGTTCCTTTTTTCCATGTGCTCAACACGCTGCTGTGAGGAACACGAACCAAGTCTTCAATTCTGAGTTTGATGAAATTCGTCATATTTTATTATCCAGACACCTCGACCGAGAGTATGTGTGCTCCCTGGGTCTCTCGTTTTAAGAGGTGCACCGACTGCCTTTCAAAAATGTTGGTAACTGACCCGCATAACATTTATCTGTGGTGTCTGGATACAGATCACGACATGAAGGGATGCGCGTTGTGCTCCAAGATGCACCCAGAGTCCATACTTGAGCAGGAGCCAAACTTGAATTGCACCGACCATCGCCAACATCCCTGTCGCGGTCTAACATCCAGTATGTTGAGACCGAAGGGCCCACCCCCAAAAAGGAGCAGGAGCCTCATCAACGGAAGGCCAAGAAGCGATCCCACTGGAGGAGCCAGAAAAGGTACCACCACCATCGTCGACACAAGTCCAGCTTGTCGTCAGGGAAAGGACTCTCCACGGCTGGGTCAACCACTCGAGAAGAGTGGGAAGATTTCAAAAGCCAAATACTGGCTATGTTAGAGGCACAGGCCGCTGCAGGTGTGGGTGCGCCCCCGAACAGCAGGCCTTGGCAGCTAAAGCGGCGCTCAGCACTCTCGATCCCACGCATGCCAAATTGCTGACGCCATCACTGCTGGCAAATCCTACGGGCTCTACGTCAACAGGGGCGTGGAAGTGGTCGATGGCTGCTCCCTCTCGGGAGCGTCGACAAGTTGATGCCCCCAGCGCCACAGTGGTTTCCAAGCCCCAACAGGTGCAGACTGCCGTTTCGTCGTAGAGAGAGAAGCCTTCAGCGCTGACTATCTGCGACTAATCCTTTGCGCCTCTCTCCCAGTCTGGATTCTTGGAATTCTCTGCCCACCAGCACCACTCCTTAGTCCTCTTTTCCGTGTCAACGGGAACGGACCGCTTTCACCAGCGCTCCTGGGTTAGGCCTCAGGCCTTGTAATTCCATGTGCTCTTCCCCAGAGAAGTGTTTCTCCAGCACTGGATCTTTCATAGATGCACATGCTTGAATATTCCCTGTCGTCAGACTGGAAATCCTCGGTAATAAAAATAATTATTAAACATTTTTATTATACATCTTTCATAGAGAATGCATGTAAATACCCCATTGTGGCCTATGAGCCGTTCTATGGTGTAGTCCCTCCACTTCACTTTGGTCCTTTATGGCCCCAACCAATGAGGTGGCAGGGCTTAAGCTCCGCCCCAGTCAGCCATCTTCAGATTTTTCACCGTAGTCCAACAGGGAATCCTCCAGCTCTGAGTTTTCGAATAATTTTCTCTTTTTTTCTGTAGTATATATTCTTAAAATATATTCTACTGTTTCCCCTGCTTAGGGGCTATCTATTCTGAACTTTTGTGCACCAAGAATCTTTTTTCTTTCCCCAAAATCGTCGAGTGAATTTTTCCTCAGCATGACTGAACTTCAGGCTGCCAAGAAGCCTTCCCTGTTCAGGGACTGCACGAGGTGCAGGAAAAAATTGGTCTACATGAAGGATCCACATGACCACTGCATCTACTGCGTATACCCTTATAACATCAACAAATGTAACATTTGCAGGTCTTTCTCCACCAAAACCCTGTAAGACAGAAAGAGAAGACTTCTGTTACATCTAGAACCCAAAGGTCTGTCCTCTGATGAGGAGTCTGCTAAAACAGCTCCTGTACTGTCTACTAAACCATCTGAGGGACAAACTTCTAAGAGAAGGGCCTCTTCAGTGGAAAGGAGTTGCTCTCCCACTCAAAAGAGTAAGAGAAAGCTGGAAACCACTTCTTCCATGCCTCCCTTGGGCTCTGGAGGCCACAAGATACGACATCCTGAAGAAAAAATGGCCTCCAAAGATGAGGCGTTTTAAAAAAAACTGAGGGGCAGCGGGGGGGCAGTTGTCCACGGAGCAGCAGTCTACGAGCGGCTGTAAAGATAGGGACCCACCGACGACCAAGCTGTCAACGAAACCCACGACGACACTCCAAGTCTATTGTCCATAACCAAATCCTCGTCGTCGAGGTCAACTTCTACGAAAGTCCTCGACGAAAGCACTGTCGACGACACCGCAAACTTCGTCTACGGAAGAAATGGGGCCCAAAACACCCCTCGCGGACGTCACGGATAAACAGTTCAATGTGCGTAGTCTCCCCAAGCCTATGGGAGCAACGCCTCCTGTTTCAGAAGCTCCTGAACAAGTTGGAGCACAATTACCTCCTTTAAAAGAGATGACAGAACTTCCTGACATTTTTCAAGAGGAGTTTGCAGACACAGATTTACTTGGTGAGCAACCTTTTCTGACCCGCAAGAAAAACAGTCCTCCCTGGCAACCGTCTACTGAGGTCGTTGCCGATCCTTATGACCCAGAGCTCATGGAATCGATGCGAAGGATCATCGAGGAATTCAACCGACCTCAAGAAGAAAAGAATGGGTCATCTGTGCCGAAGGAGTCGAGAACCCCCCAGAGGGACATCTCGCCTCGACATAGTACACCAAGACACTCCCCTTCCAGGAGTAGACCACAGAAAAGAGCACGATCGCCTGACCCTCCATGTAGATCCAGGAGCAGAACACTCAGTGCTTCACCGAAAAGGGTCCAGTCTACAGCATCGTCGCATAAACCTTGATCTCCGGTTCGAGATCCAACTATGGTGCCATCGTCTGTCTCAGTCTCGGATTGGCAAACGGACCCGTTAAGGGATTTCTCAGACCCTGAGGAAGGGGAGATCACACAGGAGCCTGATGCTCCCAGCGAATGGGACAATTATATCGTTGAAGCCCAGAGTGAAAGACTTGAGGTGATTCTTCACCACCAGACCATTTAGTGTAGTTTCATACTAATATCGGAAACGCTGCAGACTTGTTCAAATTACAAGTTGCATCAGAAAACAATTCAGTGCTTTATGAGCACAGGGACAAGCGCAGAAGAACGGTTACCACCATTACTCTTCTCGACGCCATATGGGAGTCTGGGCCGAAGATACTGGCCACGCCATTCTCCAGCATGGGGTCTGGCATGGATTCACATGCTCATGAATATTCCCCGTCAGGCCGGGAATCCTCGGTAAAGAAAAAATCGGTATCCGTTTCATTTCTGATCTGTCTTTCTCAGTAGTAACCAATCACTGGTTTCTGGGTCATACTGCCCCCAGCCAATGACTGCCCTCTCCCTAAGCCCCGCCTCTGGCAGCCATCTTCAGATTTTTACCGCACACTCAAGTGTTGGGAGTCCTCGTGTTTAGCTCTCGAGCTTTTGCTGCGTTTTTACACTTTTTCAAAGAGAATTTCTCATTTTTCGGTCAAATAGAGCCTCAAGCTCCACCGTCTCTACATCCGATTAATGGGTATCCGTGTCAGATTTTTTTCTACGCCCCTCAAGGGTGAAGTTTCGTCAAGTTACGCTTCTTGGGGGATTCCAGATGTTTCTGCGGCCTACCTGAACATGGCCCAGGAGAAGGGAAGCTCGACGCCCGGAAAGCTGTTCAGGGTTTGCCCTGGATGCCAGCTACGGAATGTGTTCAAGGAGGGCGAGCATTCGAAATGTCTCTACTGCCTTCATGAGGACAAAACGCACGTGGAGAAGGACTGTGCGTTTTGCAGGAACATGTCCACACCTTCGTCAGGTGAGAAGAAGAAGTCCGAGCGCTCTTCTAAGTCCTGTGAGGGCTCCCCGGCGACGGGGGCCCAACAGAAGGCAAAGCACCGCGAGTCCGTGGACACCGGGAGCCCCGAACGGTCGGGCTCTTCGGCTGCCAGGCAGGGCGCGCCTTCCCCGGCACCATCAACCACGAGCCAACGCTCTGGTTCGGGGAAGAGGAAATCCGAGAACCCGGGTAAGCTTCTGGAGAGGCCCTGGTCGATCTCGAAGGATTTGGCCGAGGGGGAGCAAGGCGGTGACCCTCCCCCCAAGGTGAAGGCCTCAAGCACGCCTAAGGCGGTGAAGGCCTTGATTCACCCGGCCAAGGCCTCTATCGAGGAAGTTGCGGCGGCCCTGGTGCAGCCTGTGGAGGCGACCTCGGGGCCCAGAGTCTCCCTGCCTCCGCGGAGGGAAGCCTCTTTCAGACCCATCGAAAAGACCCCCGTGAAGACCCCGGCGTTAAAAGAAGGGGGGGTGGCCTTTGTGGACACGGACACAGCATCCGAGGAGGAGCTGGTAGAAGTCTTAGAGGGCCTTGACGAGGGCCTCGAAGAGGCCAGTCCCCACGGGAGGGATCCCGACGAGGGTGACGACGAGAGTGACGGCAGCACCGGCGAGGGTCCTAGTCACCCGTCGCGCCCGACACTTCCGGAGCCGCAGGATAACTCGGCTGCCATTTTGTTGGCAATACAACCCTTATGTTCGGAGATAAGGACGAGATTGCCCTTACCACAGACAGAGGATCCGAAACCAGACTCGACGGAGGAACTAGGCCCGGCGGTAAGCCCCCCGAACAAGAGAAGACCGATCCATCCAGCCCCGCCTTCTCAGCCCTCACGGCCTGCTCGGCCTTTACCCACGTCCCCCGTCCCTGGGGATGACACGGGAACGGACTCTGCCACGACGGGTACCGACGACGAGACGGAGCTCCCATCGCCAGCTCGGGCCTCCCCGTCCGACAAGATCAGATCTTTCCATGCAATGATCGCCAGGGCATCCAAGCTTTTTCAGCTTTCCCCCGAAGAGAAGAAGGAAGGTTTCCTTTACCAACGGCGCGAGGCCAAGAGGAAGGCAGTCCTCGCCGTGCCTCTGCTGAATGACATCTGGGACGAGGGTCTCACCCTTCTCAAGAACCTGTCTACGACGCCTGCCAAGAGGGATCGGTACGAGAAGAAGTACCGGGTCCCCGACGCTGCTCCTTTGTGCCTTAGGGTACAACCGACCCCTGACTCGGTCGTCTCAGCGGCGGACAAGAAGAAAGCTGGGGGGGGGGGGGCATCGGCCTCAATGTCAACTTCCCCACCTGACGGCGAAGGGAAGAAGCTGGACGCAATAGGACGAGTTATCTCATCGGCGGCAACAACGATTAAGGCGGCCAAGGCCCTTGCGATCGTGGCCCGCTACGACAGGGAGTTATGGGACAAGATCGCCCCCCTGTTGGACTTTCCACCGGATGACAAGAGGGCCGAGGCCCTGGAGATCTTGCAAGAAGACGAACTGGCGTCAGGCCACGCCATTACGGTGGCAACGGACATTGCCGACACCGGTTTTCGCCAGCTAGGCAACGGCATTGCCTTAGACGACGAGGTTGGCTCAAGGCGACGGATTTCCGCCAGGATGTACAAGCCCAAGGTGTTGGACATGCCGTTCGACGGGAACAACCTGTTTGGGAAAACGGTGGATGAGTCCCTCCAAGCCATCAAGGCGGACCAGGAGACAGCTAGGGCCCTAGGCGTTTCCCGGCAACGAAGGCCGTCCTTTCGGAGCACCGGAGGCAAGCAGGGTGCCTCCAATGGATTCGGCAGTGGCTCCTCTACGTACCACCAAGCGGCCCGCTCCACGTCACAGGAAGCCTATAGAGGACGAGGCAAGTCGGGTGGGCCCCGCCGTCGTCGCCAGGGAGGCCAAGGCGGCAAGGCGTCCTCCAAGGAAGATTGAACCGACAGCGGTGTCGGGTCCCCACCGAAGCACCCCGGTGGGAGGCCGGCTGGCGAAGTTCATCAGCGTGTGGGAGTCCATCTCCACCGACCGTTGGGTGCTGGCTGCCCTGGCCCAGGGGCACGCCCTCGTGTTTCTAAGAAAGTGCCCCCCGCATTCCGTGGTCAGGAAGGAAAATCACGTCCCTCAACTGCTATTGGAGGTAAGGGCGTTGCTCAAAAAAGGTGCCATCGAGCTCGTCCCGAAGAGGCTCTGAGGCTCCGGAGTATACTCCAGGTACTTCCTAGTGAAAAAGAAGACAGGAGGATGACGCCCCATCCTGGACCTGCGACGACTGAACAAGTACATCAAGGCACAGAAGTTCTGGATGGTCACCCTCCAGCACGTGCTGGGACAGCTGGAGGAGGGCTATTTCCTGTCGTCGTTGGATTTGGAGGATGCGTACTTCCACATCCCCATTCTGAAAGGACACCGAAAGTTCCTCAGGTTCGTGGTCCAAGGACGGCACTACCAGTTCAAGGCCCTCCCGTTTGGATTGAAGTCGGCACCCAGGGTGTTCAAGTGCCTCGCACCGGTGGCGGCGCGGCTGCGCCTGCAGGGGATCCACGTCTACCCCTACCTGGATGCCTGGTTCATCCGAGCAAGACAAGGGAGCTCGCCGTGGATCGCACAGCAAAGACCATCCAGCTGCTCACGGACCTTGGATTCTCCATCAACTTTCCCAAATCCCACCTGGTCCCGTCGCAAGTCGCACTGTTTCTGGGAGCCAAGCTCGACACAGTGGCAAGTCTGGCCTCGCCGTCGGAGGAAAGGGCGAAGGCCATCCTGGGCAAGGTGCAGCGTCTGCTGGCCACGGATGTGGCCAGGGTGAGGTCCATCAAGTCCCTCCTCGGGATGATGTCCTCCTGCATATATCTTGTGCGCCTGTGCATGCTTCGGATGCGCCCTCTGCAAGAGTTCCTCGACTCCCGCTGGATCGAAGCGACGGGCAGCTTCGAGGACAGGATCCCGCTCGACGAGACCTTCCGACGAGCGATCCGGTGGTGGGGCACCCGCACTCATCTGACGGCAGGCACAGACTTTCAGACCCCATCCCATCAGATAATGGTGATGACGGATGCCTCCCTGGAAGGGTGGGGAGCGCACACCGGAGAACTTCACGCGAGAGGCCTTTGGCTCCCGGAGGAGAAGACACTCCACATCAACATCCTGGAGCTCCGTGCCGTGGTCTGGGCCCTTAGGTCTTTTCTCCCGTCCCTCAAGGTCAAGGTGGTGAGAATCTTCACTGACAACACCACCACGATGTTCTACATCCCAAGGGATATTTCTGGCGCCTTTTCATCTGGCAGGGATAAAGAACACCATCGCTGACTCACTCAGCAGGGAGCTGCGCTCGGGCCACGAGTGGGAACTACGTCAGGATCAAATGGATCGACCCTTCCGACGATGGGGAAAACCGCAGATCGAACTGTTGGCGACGGCGACGAACTCCAAGTGCCAGAGGTTCGCCAGCAGGTTTCCCCAGCCAAAGAGCATGGGCGATGCTTTCTCGTTCCCCTGGGACGGCCTGTTCCTATATGCGTTTCCTCCGTTGCCGACTCGTCAACCAGCTCAAGAGGTCCCGGTGCAGGTGTTAGGCAGAAACCTGTGCAGTTCCGTTGGGGACCACTGCAAAAGGCTTAGGACTACAGGTGTTGGCAGTAAACCCAATTGGTAGCAGTCTGTACCACCCAGATTTAACTGGTAGCTGTGGCTGAGCAGCCAGACTTCTATCAAGAAGAGTTGGACAGTATGTAGAGTATAAAAGATAGGTACCAAAATACAGTAGCACAAGCAAACACTGACCAGAGCTTTGGTATCAAAGTATATAATTATTTATTTAAAGACACTTATAGAAACACTCCAGCACTATTATTGTACGCAAGTTCAAAACACAGTCACTATTAATATATATACATCCCTCATTCCTTATTAGACAAGTCTTAGTTAAAACCACTTATTTTCAGACAGAGGTGAGCGCTTAACTACAGATGGCACTCTAATAAGTTATCAAAAGAGGGAGGGAAAAGGCAGAAATTAGAAACGCACACAACACTAATACTTTAGAAGCACCTAGCAAGGCAGGAAAGTCAGTCTACTGGTGAGCAAAAAGTTCAGAGGCCAGGCTCCGTCTTAGAGAGAGTAGGACACCAATGCGCCCAAGATCACACAGTTTAAGAGGCTTGAAAAGTCTTGCAGAGAGTTCAAAAATAAATTAGTTCAGCTCGGAAAAGTTCAGTTAGCCAGCCTAGGACCAACCGAAGTGGTAAATTGAGGATTTAAGAGACACCCCACACAGACGGTTGCGAGGGAGGCCAGGCGGAACCAATACCTTGAAAGTGGAGAGGATCTTCCAGCGGGGGCAGTTGTTCCTGGCAGCGGGTGCAAGTCGCGGCGTCGTCCAGAGGAAGAGAAGATCTCGACGTGGAGGAAAGCTGAAGGTCGTTGCACTGCCAGGGAAGAAACCAGCCGTGGAGTTCTCTGGTTAAAAGGTACTACCCTTTTATTCACGGTAGTGGTAAAACGTGGTATTCCGGTTGCCGGGGTGCTTGGCACAGGCAAAGCGGCCACGAGATGATCCGCGAAAGCGAAAAGGTGGGCAAACTGGTTATCCCCACCAGTCAAAGGAAGAAGACTCTTCGGGATGAAGATCTCCTCTGTCGTTGGAAGACGTGGTGAGGCGGTTCAGCAGGGCTCCACCGGTGGTATCATCGTTGCGGGACGGCTCAGCTTCTCCCTCTTCGGATTCTTTGGTCCTGTGGCGACTTCTGAAGTTCCAGTCCCCAAAGCCCTGCTTTTATGCAGAAAATCCCCATTCATCAGTCCTAGCTGTCATTCAAACATGCTCACACAAGAGTGCGACTTGAGTTGCCGAGGCAACTCAGTCCAGGGAGCCTAAACCCCCCACCCCCCTCCCACAAATCCTATAGACCCAGACAGAGTGGCACCACTTTTGGAGACTTCTGTGGAGAAGCCCGCCAAAAAGTGGAACAAAGGGCTCGACTTGGGTTGGAGTTACAGAGGGAAACACAAATGCCATTTTAAAACAATGTTCCAGCAAAAAGACCCAACCGGGGAATAAATATTAAATAAATAACCCGGCAGTATCTTTAACATTGCACCAAAAAGTGGTGCGTTTAAAATGAATGGGAAAATCCCATAGGAAATGTTCCGGTGGAATATTTTGCGTGGTAACCACTGCCACCAGCCAGAAACTCGACGAGGGGGGACTGCACAGTGCCCCCTCGAAAAACAGACCCAGGGGCAATCTAATTACCCCTACCAGTACTTCCACAATATGATGGTTTGTACTGGTTCTGTTCCCAATTTAAGACTAGTAAAGTCAATGGTGACTTTACATGCCCTGGCAGACAGTAGTCAGCCCCAGGGTATGGAGTCTATGTTTGGGGGTCACTATGACACCCCTGTGTTACAGCACTGAGGGTGCTGTGTAACACACTTACCAAAAACCACATGAAACCCTATGGAGTAAAAGACCCCATAGCCCATAAAACACATTACAAAGTCAAAGGATATCTCAAATCATGTCTAAGAGTGGGAGAAAGAGTCTCACTGGGGGACTCACTAGGTTTGGGAAATTAGCCTTAACAGAGAATTCTCCCTAACAGCAGGATGATCCTAGTCACACCGGCGTGGCCGAGGCAGATCTGGTTCCCCGACCTTCTGGACATGTCAGCGTCCCCACCAGTCAAGCTGCCGACGGACGCGGATCTTCTCTCCAGAGAAGGAGGCGCCAGACTTCATCATGACCCGGAGTCGCTGAACTTGCAGGCCTGGCTCCTGCAGCACTAGAGTTTGGAGGGTACGATATTCCGGCTGACTGCAGAGAGGTCCTTGCAAAAGCCAGGGCGTCCTCAACTCTCAAGTGCTACGGACATAAGTGGAAGAGGTTCTCTGTCTGGTGCCGTGCACAGAAGATTAACCCTCTACGGATTACGGCCCCTCAAGTGCTGCCGTACCTACTGTCGCTGGCCAAGGCTGGACTGGCTCACGCCTCCATCAAGATACATCTGGCTGCGATCACCCGATACACCAGAACCACAGGACGGGCGTCCTTGTGGTCCCATCGCCTGGTGAAGGAATTTATGCAGGGAATGTTCAGATCGTTCCCGCCGGTGAAGGCCCCTGCCCTGGCGTGGGAACTCAACATGGTGCTGGCCAGGCTCATGGGGGAGCCATTCGAGCCCCTGCATTCGGCACCGTTGAAATTCCTGTCGTGGAAGACTGGTGTTTCTTGTGGCCATCACCTCCGCACAGCGAGTGGGAGAGATCCAGGCCCTATCCTGCAAGCCTCCATACTTGACTTTTCAAGACACGAGGGTGGTGCTGAGGATGCACCCCTCTTTTATGCCCAAGGTGCCGTCGGACTTCCACCACAACGAGCCCTTGTTGTTACCTCTTTTCTTCCCGTCTCCTTCGTCACCAGCCGACAGGACTTTGCACTCGCTGGATGTGGCTAGAGCGCTGAAGTTCTACGTGGACCGCACAAAGAGTTTTCGGAAGACATCACAGCTTTTTGTGAACTTTGGACCTGTGAACCAAGGGAAGGCTCTCTCGAAGGCTTCCATTTCCAGATGGCTCTCCGGCTGCATCACGCACTGTCATCGGTTGGCAAACCGACCGTTGCCTGGCCGTCCGAGAGCCCATTCAACCAGAGCTATCGCTGCTACCACGGCTTTCTTGTCTGGTGTGCTCCTGCTGGACATCTGCAGGGCTGCTACGTGGAGGTCGACGCACACCTTCTTGAGATTCTACTGCGTCGACCGGGATTCAAGGGAGGAGTCCAGGGTTGGCCAAGCAGTGCTGCGCAACTTGTTCGCCTAAGGTTAGCCTGGTGAGGAGGTAAGAACTGCTTAATGTTGTTTGATGTAATGCTTAATGTTGAGCCTTTTTTCTACCTCCCGTTGGTTGTGCATGTGTGTACTGCTATGTATTCTTATATTCATGAGCATGTGAATCCAGGCCAGACCCTATGCTGGAGAAGGAACACGTTACTTACCTGTAACTGTTGTTCTCCAGCATGGGTCTGGCATGGATTCACATGCAAACCCTCCCTCCTACCCCTCTACGGCTCTTCACTTGGTCATTCTGCCACTTTGCGTGCTACCAAATCTGAAGATGGCTGCCAGAGGCGGGGCTTAGGGAGAGGGCAGTCATTGGCTTGGGGCATTATGACCCAGAGACCAGTGATTGGTTACTACTGAGAAAGACAGATCAGAAACGAAATTGATACTGATTTTTTCTTTACCGAGGATTCCCGGCCTGACGACGGGGAATATTCATGAGCATGTGAATCCATGCCGGAGAACAACAGTTAAAGGTAAGTAACTTGTTCCTTATCCACACCTGCTCTGGTTTCAGGACCTGAAAAGAAATACACGCCACCAGACTCAGCACCGCTTTGTCTAAGGGGTCATACTTAGCCAGACTCTTATCACTGTAGCGGCCAGAAAGAAGTTTGCCAACCCTTCATCACCACGGTCAGCACCACCAGCCAAGGTTGTAGGTTGGAAGCCATGGGTAGGAAAGTGTCTCCCTCAACATCTCTCACTATTAGAGCGGGCAACGTGCTAGCCATGACAGCTAGGTTTCACCGCAAACTTTGGCTTCACATGTCCAAGCTGACCAAACATCTACCTGCGGATCTCCAGGAAGAAGCCAAGGCAATCATTGCAGACGGAGAAGCTACTTCAGATCACATGATCGACGCAGCAGTCGATGTGGTTGAGTCAGGATTCAGGCAGATGGCCCATGGCACTATACTAAGGAGACAGGTCTGGATCAAAGCCACGAATTTCAGACCAGAGGTGCAATCACAAATATTGGACATGCCCTTCGATGGGCAAGAGTTATTTGGTAAGAAGGTTGATGACCACCTAAAAGGAATAAAAACGGACACAGGTCGAGCCATCAGTTCCTTAAAGGATACATATAGAGACAGTAGGTCTTTTCGTGGCTCATAGTCGAAAGACAGAGGATATAATTGTTCTTCCTATGGTCAAAAGACGCAAGGAAACGCATTCCAGGGCAATAGATACCAATCCTCCAACAAGTATCCCAGAGAGGAAGGCGCGGCTCTACCCAAGGTAAAGCCCAGAGCAAACAAACAAAATTAACAGGTTGGATCTTCCCCCTCAACGTGTCACACCTGTGGGGGAAGAGTAAGCCAATTTTTTCAATGCTGGCTTTCGATAACATTGGGCAAGTGGGTGTTACAGGTGGTCCGCGAGGGTCACACCATAGAATTCCTAGACCAACCTCCATCCCTTGCTCCCACCCCTCGCAAAGTGCACATGCTACGGCACGTCCGAAGTTCAAAAATGACTGCACAAAGCAGCAATAGAACCAGTTCCATACCCTCAAAAGGGAAAAGGTTTCTACTCTCGTTTCTTTCTGATCAAGAAGAAAAACAGCCAGTGGTGACCCATGTTGGACTTGAGAGCACTCCTGTCATGATGCCCGCTCCCGGGGAGCCGGTTCAAGCCCTGCGTTCCCGAAAGCGGACATCCAGTCCCCAAGGAAGGACCCAGCAACCCCATATAGGGGCCCTTTGGACAGTGTCCTGGCGCCTATGGCGCCAGGCTCATAAAAGACATCAGTCCTGGCGCCTTAGGCGCCAGGCTCATTATGGATGTGCTTGGGTGCACTTAGCTGATGCAGACCATGCTGCAGGATCCCGGCCTCCTTGAGGCCTGAAAGGAACTACTTTACCTGTGGGACTAATTTGCCATCCGGGCGTGGTCGGGGAAGGATACATACCTGATTGGAGGAAGGATACATACCTGGAACTTCTTCCAAGGCTATTTAAACCCCACCCGAACAGCCACACGTGCTTCGCGTTGTTCTACATCTAGCAGCTGGACGCTCACCGTGTCTGCTCCTGCATCCTGACTTCTGCCACGCCTGCCTACATCCACAGCTCAGCAAGTTTCATTATGAACATTATTTTGGGCTCTTTCCCTTTCCAGATTTTGTATGCACACAAGTCTACCTTCTGCCAAATGTCTGCTGGTGTTCATTGAGATTTTTGAATATCTTGCAATGTTTAAAATATGCATTTTTAGCTTGCATTTCAGAGAAACAAAGGTGATTTCAAAGCGCTTTCTGAGCTAACCGGCACTGCTGTTTTTCCTTTGGCACACATTTCACCCATGGCACTCCTGGCCCATCACGCTCGCACTGGTGGGTGGTAGGTCAGGCGAACATTTTGGTGTGCGCCAAAACTGTGCGGTTTTCCTGGATGCTGGCGCAATGTGGGCTTTTCCGCCATCTTGGATTTCCTAAGCTCACAGCACCAAATGCTGCAGCATAATAGTCCAAACGTGGGTCAGGACACCTAACACAAGGTACTACGCTTTTCTTTGCGGTAGTGGTAAACCGTGGTATTCCGGTTGCCGGGGTGTTTGGCCTGGGCAAGGCGGCCACGAGATGGTCCAGGAAGGCGAAAAGACGGGCAAACTGGTTATCCCCACCAGTCAAAGGAAGAAGACTCTCCGGACTGGAGATCTCCTCTGTCGTCGTGAAAAGTGGTGAGACGGTTCAGCAGGGCTCCACCCGTGGTGTCGTTGTTGCAGGTCGGCTCGGCTTCTCCCTCCTCGGATTCTTTAGGTCCTGTGGCGACTTCTCAAGTTCCAGTCTCCAATGCCCTGCTTTTATGCAGAAAACCCCCATTCATTCAGCCTAGCTGTCAATCAAACATGCTAAGTGGTGAGCCGGCGGCTCACCACTTGGGCCAATCACACAAGAGTGCGACTTGAGTTGTCGAGACAACTCAGTCCAGGGTGCCTAAACCCCCTCCCGCACCCCCTGTGGTACCCAGACAGAGTGGCACCACTTTTGGAGGCTTCTGTGGAGAAGCCCGCCAAAAAGTGCAACAAAGGGCTCGACTTGGGTTGGAGTTACAGAAGCGAACACAAACGCCATTTTGGAACCAAGTTTAGGCAAAAATACCAACCGGTGAATTTATATTAATTTAATAAACCGGCAGTATGTTTGAGGCTATTTTAAAAAGTGGTAGCCTCGAAAAATGGGAAAATCCCATAGGAATATATTCGCGGTCGAATATAAAAAGTAGTATCCACTGCCACCAGCCAAAACTCGATCAGGGGGGACGGAGACGTGCCCCCTCGAACAACAGACCCCGGGGCAATCGAATTGCCCCGACCAGTACGTCCACAATATGATGGTTTGTACTGGTTCTGTTCACAATTTAAGACTAGTAAAGCCAATGGGGACTTTACATGCCCTGGGAGACAGAAGTGAGTCCCAGGGTATGGAGTCTATGTTTGGGGGTCGCTACGACACCCCTGGGTTACTGCACGGAGGGTGCGGTGTAACCCACATATCAAAAACACATGAAACCCTATGGGGGAAAGGACCCCATAGAACACATACAAAGTCAAAGGAACACCTCAAATCATGTCTAAGAGTGGGAGAAAAAGAGTCTCACTCTTAGCAGGAGAAAACAATAAACCCCAAAAAATCCAGAAAAGCTGCTGGGGGACTCACTAGGTTTAGGAAATTAGCCTTTACAGAGAATTCTCCCTAACAGTCCGGATCACCGTTGGGACTCCTGTTTTTAAATTGACTCCCTTTCGGTCCGGGCACTTCAACGTCGGTTGGAGCGGTGGGTGGAGGTGTTCCGACGTACTCCTCCTTCACATTTTCAGGCGTTCATCGACGAGAAGAAGAAACGCCCGGTAAGTTCTTTACTTTTCAGAGCACCCCGGCCGGGGGATACCTTTCCGGGTTCCCCTCGGGCCGGGTGGGGCGTTGATCGCTCTGTCACTGGGGTTCGCCCTGAGGTGCCCTTCGGGCCTAATAGTTTTACCGGCGTTTTCTCCGAGGGTCTCCGTAAGGGACCTGTGAATACCGGAGTACGCTCTGAGGCCCCTCCTGTGGGGGGCTGTTTGTAGACCCAGTTCTACTGAGTCGTGGGCTACCGGAGCTCGCTCTGAGGCCTGTCTGCTTCTCACAAAGATAAGACCAGGGTTTGCCCAAGGCCTTGGCTGGGCTTGTTGTTACCGAACGGATGTTCGAGGCCCGCGCAGATGAGGCTTTTACCGGGCCTGGGTCTGAGGTCCCTCGTTGAGAGGCTAAAGCTACCAACAGTACTGAGAGGCCGGTCAAGGCTTTGTCGGTGAAAGCTGTTGCTCACCGTTCCCGCTCTTGTGGTGACACCAGACCTGTTGAGGGGGCAAAGAAGCAAAGTTCTTCTTTTACTGGCAGTGCTGAGGTCCTTCCTTCGAAAGCTCAGTTGGCGGTTGGTATGTCACAAAAACATTCCAGGCCTCATAGTACCGGCTCTGCCGAGGTTCCTTATGTTAAGGCTAAGATGACGCCTGATCCATCGACGGGGACCCCTGCCTCACTACCTCACGTGCCGCAGTTCCCCTCAGATGAGGACAAAATGGTGCCCGTTCCCGCCATGACTGCGGCGGCCATTTTAGGGCTACCCCTACAACTATGCCATCTGCCTCTGGTGTAGGGCTTGGTCCCTTGGGTGAACCTAAGGTCCCTTGTGCGCATCCTTACCGGCCGCTTTATGATTGGAATGCCCAGATGCCTCTCCCGCACAATGTTTCGTTGCCTGCGGGGGCGGCACCTTTGATTTATGTGGATATGTCGTGGAGGGGCCGGTGTGGCACCCTTCCCAGCTACGTCATTGGATTTGTCCACCTCATGAGAGGCCTCCTCAGGATCGAAACAGTCTCCGGAGGACGCCTTTTTCGGTAAATTTCAAGCGCTTACGCGCACCGACCCCATGAGGGAATATTTCAAAGGGCTTTTCAGGGAGATATGTCCACCTACGCCTTTGGCGCCACCTGTTCCTCCGGTGGTTCCGCCGGGGCCTCCCTTGCCCGTGGTGCCTCCCCGGCTCTTCCGCCTTTGCCTCCATTGTCCCCAGTGGACAAGGCAGTGCCTGATACGGCTCAGCAGGATCCTGACCTGCTAGATGACCCTCAAGGCGATCAGGACAACGAGGACCTTCCCCGCTCTCAGAGCTTTTCATGACCGGGTACTGGACATGATGAGTTTCTTAGATGTTCCGGTGCCCAAGCCACCCACTCCGCAGGAGGGCGTGCTTTCTGTGGCGTTCACCCTGTCTCCCTTGGAGCGTACTGGCCTGTTCCTGCAGAAGGATGTTCTTGCCGAGGTCCGAAGAGTCTGGGAAAAGCCACACTTGGGACTTTTTGTCAATAAGATTGACGCAAGGTACAGTCTGCATTCTACGGAAGAGGTGACCCTGTCTTGTCCGCCTCCCTCCTCCACAGTGGTGGCTGCGGCCACTTTGCAATCCAGACCTGCAGCATCCTCTTCCACGACGGCTACTCGGGTCCTGGGTAAGGAGGACAGCTTGCAGCTCAGGCAGGCCAATGCTGAGTTGATATTAGTGGGAGCTAACATGCGGATGTGGAAAGGTCTGTCGGAGTTTGAGGAGCACATCCCGGTAGAGAAGTTGGAAGACTTCAAGGGTGGCCTATCCGACGCCAGAGTCTTGGCCCAGGATCTCCTGGAGGCTGCGGCTCATCACGTAGGCACCTCGGGGCCTTATGCTGGGGGTTGATACCTCAAGGCAGGCGTGGCTGCATGCCACTAAATTTTCAAAAAAGTGCAGGACAAGGTGTTGGACCTTCCGTTCGATGGTAAGGAGCTCTTTCATTCTACAACAGATGTAGAGCTTACCAAGACGAAGGATAGCACGCAGACAGCTAAGTCATTGTCTGTCCTGGTTAAGGCTCCTTTCAAAACCCAGAGACCGTTGTCACAAAGTCGACCCTCCTCTGGCTTTAGGGGCTTCCTCGACCGCAAATCTCGCAGAGTGGATACCCCTGTGGGGAATAGCCGCCATAGGCAACAACGGACGTGGTTTTTCTCCCGCTCTTCAGCCTCCTCCTCAGGTTCAGGTGGCACCGCCACCGATGAACCTACTAAATGAGGGTTTTCCACACTCGCACGAGACCCCGGTGGGAGGACGCATTGCGTCTCATTGGGAGGCATGGCAGACCATCACAGAAGACAGATGGGTCTTGTCAGTCGTTCGAGCGGGCTTCCGCTTACCTCTACACCCTACCCCACCCCGCAACCCTCCTTTTCAGCTGTCGGGCTGGCCCTCCCTCAAAGCCGAGGTTCAGAAACGTCTGCACCTCGGAGCTGTGGAACCCGTTCCCCTCGGGGAGCGAGGGGAGGGCTTCTACTACCAGCGGTTTACGGTGCCCAAACCCAACCAGGCTGGCCCGTGCACCATCCTAGACCTTTCCCAGTTCAATCTTTTCCTACTCCAAGAGAAATTCAAGATGATCACGCCCAGCCAGATACGCTCCTCCTTGCAGGCGGGCGACTGGCTCAGCGTTGTGGACCTTCAGGACGCGTACATGCATATACTTATTTGGAACCCACACAGGAGATATCTCTGCTTCTCTTTCGGAGAGGAGCACTTCCAGTTTCGAGTGCTTCCTTTTGGCCTCAGCTCGGAGCTGCATGTCTTTACGAAGATGATGTCGATGATTGCGGCCTATCTTCGTCTCCAGGGTATCCATGTGTATCCGTATTTGGACGACTGGCTCTTACGCAGCCCTTGTCCGCTAGCAGCAGCAGGCAATCTCCAGTCTCTCCTTCAACTCCTGTTCCATCTTGGGCTGTCAGTGAACTGGCGGAAATCTTCCATGACGGTCTCGCAGGACCTGATTTTCATGAGTTTTCGCTGGAACATGATCAACTGCAGAGTGTGCCTCACCGGGGACAGAATGACGGATCTGTTGGCCACGTGTCAGATGTTTGTGCAGTTGGAGAGCATGTCGGACTGGTGGTTCCAGAGGCTTCTGGGCCTCATGGCCTCGTGCGTGCTGGCTCTTCCTCTTGCTCTTCTCAAGATGAGACGGACCCAGATGGCTCTTCGGAGTTCTTGGCGTCAGACTGTGGACCCGGATTCCAAGCGGATAATGATTCCGGATTCCATGAGAGTGGACCTGTATTGGTGGTCATCTCTCAGCAACCTGTCGGTGGGCGCGGGTTTCAGGACCCAGCCCCCATGGCGATGATCACGACGGACTTCTCCGTTCTGGGGTGGGGTGCGACGTTAGATCTTCTTCAGGTCTCGGACCTCTGGTCGCCTCAGGACAAGCTCCTACACATAAATCATTTGGAGCTTCTGGCGATCTTTCTGGCGCTCAAGGCGTTCAGACCGCTCATTGCCAACAAGGTGGTCCGTATATGCACGGACAATGTGGTGTCAATGTATTACATCAACAAACAAGGGGGAACAAAGTCCCCCCCCCCTCGTGGACCTGTCTATCCAGATATGGGAGTGGGCCGTGCTTCATGGTGTCTGGCTGCTTGTAGTACACATCCCGGGCCAGCTAAATTGTCACAGCGGATGCCCTCAGCCGGCGGACAGTGGTCAGCTACGAGTGGGAGTTGAAGGCGGAGGTCCTCTCATGGATTTTCCCGCGTTGGGGCACACCGGAGGTGGACCTCTTCGCTACGGCGGTAAACAAGAAGCTTCCTCAGTATGCCTCCAGAGGGGGTCTGGGAGCCTCCTCTCTGGGGGATGCTCTCGAGATTCCATGGCACAACATGAGAGCTTACGCCTTCCCGCCTCTGGTTCACCGGGCAATTTGGAAGTTGAAGAATTCGGTGAACTGTTCCATTCTGCTCATAGCCCCATGGTGGCCGGCCAGGTTTTGGTTCTCAGAGCTTCAACGCCTGTCGGTGTATCCGCCGATCAGGTTACCAGTAAGCCCTGATCTTCTGCATCAAGGGGAACAGCAGCTGTGGCAACCCTCCCCTCAATCGCTCAGCTTGGCGGCATGGTGCCTGAGTTCAAGTCTTTAGAGCATCTGAATTTGTCTACGGATAACATGCATATTATCCTGGCAGCCAGGAAACCCTCGACCAGATCTCAGTACAAGGGTAAATGGTTCAGGTTCTGTCATTGGTGTTTGGAGAAGTTGGATCCAAGGATGGCCACGATTGACATGGTGCTGTCCTTCGTGTCCTCCCTAGCAGAGTCAGGGGTTCATGTTCTGTCATGCAAGACTTATCTCTCAGCGGTTGCCGCTTATCTTTCTACAGACCAGTATTCTTATTCCCCGACTAACCGAGTGGTGAAGAGGCATTTTGCTGGCTTGACACGCCTCTACCCTCCGATTCGTAATCCGCACCCGCCGTGGGACCTAAATGGGTGCTGACGGCGCTGAGCCATAAACCCTTTGAACCAATGGCTACTGTGGACCTCAAGTACTTGTCCTGGGAAGTATCCTTTTTGGTCGCAGTTACGTCAGCAAGGAGAGTGAGTGAGCTCCAGGCATTGTCGGTGGAGCATCCTTTCTTGGTCTTTCACAAGGACAAGGTAGTCCTTCGGACGAACCCGGCCTTTCTGCCGAAGGTTGTGACTGAATTCCATCTGAATCAGTCAATTTCCCTACCAGTCTTTTTTCCGAACCCTGCCTCTGAGGCTCAGAGGGTTCTACACTGCCTTGATGTCCGAAGAGCTCTCAAGTTCTACCTGGACAGGATTTCCGAGCTTAGGAGTTCTTCTCAACTTTTTTTGACCTTCGGTAACCCTCAGGCCAAGCAGGCGTCTAAGGTAACTATTTCTCGGTGGATCGCCGCCTGCATCGGAGTCTTTCACCGTCCAAGGGCTGAAACCTCCTAAGGTTATTCATGCACACCTGGTGCGGGGCAAGGCAGGCGCGGTTGCTTTTCAGAAATCTGTCCCCTGGGAGTCCATCGCTAGGGCAGCTACTTGGGCCTCCCCATCTGCTTTCTGTAAGCATTATTGTCTCAACATAAGCTCAAGGGCTGACGCTCAGTTTGGTCAGGCTGTGCTGAAGAACCTGTTTCAGTGAGGGGTATTTCCATCCACCCGTAGTTCCTGTAAGGAGTGCTTGGGAATCTCCCAGAAGTATGGAGGAAAGGGGACTGGACGTAGGAGTATTACCAGGTTACTCACCGTAGTGACCACCTTACTCCTAGTCCAAGGTCCCCTTTCCTCCATACGCCCGCCCGCCGTCCCCTCTAATAAGGTTCCTCTTTTTATTGCTAATGGGTCTTTTGACCTGGCGATAGAAAAGGACTGATGGGCGATGCGCGGGGCGGAGCCAAGATGGGTGGGGTTACAGCCGCGTGCCGGGCCCCGCGCAAGAAAAAGAGGAAGGACAAATTTTTGAAAAAAAATTGGATGCTTTTTACAAAGTGCTCAGGTCCCGTCCCACAGGACGGAGGAAAGGGGACTATGGACTAGGAGTAAGGTAAGGTGATCACTACGGTGAGTAACCTGGTAATTCTTGTTTAATTTTCATGCCAAACAAGGTTTGGTTACGTTGTTTGCCGTCCTTTATCGGGCTTCTGCAAAGAAGCCCTCCTTTGGCATCTAGGTGGGCTGAATGTGAGGAAAGGGTTTAGTAACCCCCTGCACAGGGTCTCCTTGGAGACCCAAGTCGCACTTTGTGTCGATTGGCTGAGGTGGTTGTCCGGGCTGGACAAACCCCCCTGCTGTGTGATTGACAGCCAGGCTGTGTGAATGGGGGATTTTAGCATAAAAGGCACGACTCTTGGGCTGTTCAGAGTCGCCACTGGAACTACAAGAAACAAAGAGAAGTGGAGAAGAAGACGGCTGCTGCAATTCCTGGATCCCGGTGAAGCCCTGCTGCAGTCCTGAGCCATCTACTCTTCAACGACAAGGGAATATCCAGTCCGGAGTCGTCTTCCCTTGAGCCTGGTGGGATCATCCAGCTCACCCTTTCTTCAGAGAATCCTCTCCTGGGTCGAAATCACTGCTGTGCGCTAGTGGTCTGGATAGCCATCAGAAGAGCCATCTCCTGATTTAAAGGAGCGCACCTTTTATTAATCGTTGCCTTTTTCGCTGCTGCTGGCCTCATCCCTGGGTAGTGCAGATCGCTCCAGACGTCGTCCTTGTCCCCACGACTGAAGCAGCAGGAACTGTGAGTCTGCAGGAACAACTGCCGTGGCCCCAGCTTTCTTCAACGGAATAAGGTACTGTGCACATTTGGTCGTTCTCTCCGTCTGACCATCCGGAATCGGGGTGAACCCTTTTCCTCCACGAAGGCTTGTCCTTATAACTTTTCATTCCATCTGACAATATCTAAGTACTCTTGGCATCTCGAACTATTCAACGTGTGATCCTTGGCAACTGAGCATCTGCTCCATAGACTCTGGCGCAGGCCTATTGACTTTTATCTGTACCTTTGAACAAGTCCTCTGATCCTATTGCCTTGACAAAAGTATTGCTTTTGATTTTATCCCCTTTTCCCTTGTTTGAAACCATCTTAACAATTTAGGATTCTCCCCCTTCATCTGCATTAACCATCTCAAGGGTTGGTGGAAAGTCTGAATCACAAAAGTAGATCCATACAAGTCCGGTCTAAACTTCTTCAGTGATCACACAATAGGAAAACATTGTTTCATTGGTTCCCCACCTTGTTTCTGTTTCCTTCAGCTTTCTGCTGATGAAGCAGATGGGGTGCTCCCTACCTTTCTCATCCAGCTGACTCAGAACTGCACCTATACCTGTATTGGAAGTATCTGTTTGCACAATGAAGGTTTGGCTGTAGTCAGGAGCTCTTAAGACTGTAGCTTGACAAAGGGCTTTCTTTAGTCCTTATTGCACTCCTCATTCCATCTGACCTTTTTAGGAAATGTGGGTGAGGCGACCACATTTAAGGGAGAAGTTCCTATAATACCCAGTGAGACCTAAGAAGGCTCTCACCTGGGTTTGAGTAGTAGGGGTGGCCCATTCTTGTACAGCTTTTACTTTGCTAGGCAATGGCCTTATTTCACCTCCTCCTACCTCATGTCCAAGGTATACCACTTTGCTCTGACCAATTTGACATTTGCTTGCCTTTATGGTCAGATGGCCCTGCTCAAGAGCCTGCACAACCTATCCTAAGTGGTCAGCATGTTCTTTCCAAGTAGGGCTGAACACTATCTCATCCCAGTATGCCATGCAGAAGTCCTCCATCCCATTCAGAACTTTATTAACCATCCTTTGGAATGTTGGAGGTGCATTCTTTAGTCCAAGAGGCATTACCTTAAACTGGTAGAGTCCTGCTGGGGTTGAAAATGTAGTTTTCTCCTTGGCATGGTCTGTCAGGGCTGTTTGCCAATAGACTGACGTAAGGTCAAATGTACTGAGGTACTTGGCTGAACCAAGTTTGTCCACCAGATCAACTGTCCTAGGTAAAGGATGGGCATCAGTCTTTGTGACTGCATTTAGAGCTCTATAGTTCACGCAGAATCTCAACTCCTTGGATCCTGCCTTTGGTACTAGTACAACTGGACTAGACCATAGGCTGGTAGAGTGTTCTATTACCCCGAGATCAAGCATCTTGTTGACCTCTTCCTTGTGTGGCTTCTGACATTATCTGACATGCTGTAACCTCTGCTTTTAACAGGTAAACAGTAACCAGTAAGAATATCATGCTGGCCCCAAGGGGTCAAGCCTGGTGATAGTGAAAACAGGGAGGCAAACTGATTTAACAGAAACTTGCACTCCTCCTGTTGTTCCAGTGTCAGATTAGAAGAGAGATTACCTCCTTCGATTTTCTCATCTAAAGGTTGTCCCCCGATGAGATCAGGTAGAGGTTCACTCTATTCCTCCTCTTGAGCTGAAGCTAGAAGCAAAACTCATACTTCTGGTCTGGTGACATAAGCTTTTAGACAGTTGGTGTGAAAGACCCTTGGGGTCTCCTTAGGATTACTTACGTCCACCAGATAGTTGACCTCTTCAGGTTTTCCCACAACCTTGAAGGGTCCTATCCATTTGTCCTGTAAGGCCTCTGCCTTGTAGGTACCATAACTAAAACTTGCTGGTCTTGAGTAAACTCAACCATGTTGGCCTTCTGGTCATGCCAATGCTTCACCAGAGCCTGACCTGCTTTTAAGTTATCAGATTCTTCTGTCATCATGTGTCATTCTCCTCTGGAGACCTAACACACAGTCAGAGACTCTCACTGGCTTCGTAGAAGGAGCACTCTCCACCCCTCCTTAATTGGGGCCAATGGACCTCTAACTGGATGACCACAGAGAAGCTCAAATGGACTAAATCAACTCCCCCCTGAGGGACTTCTCTATAAGCAAATAGAATGCATGACATTAGAACTTTCTTCTAAGGGGTTCCTCTGAAGCACCTATCATGCTCTTCATAGTACGGTTAAACATCTCTACCAATCCATTCGTTTGGGGATGGTAGGCAGTTGAGAACTTGTAAGTCACCCCACAGTTCTTCCACATGGCCTGCATGTAGTGGGACTTAAAGTTTGATCCTCTGTCGGAGAACTTCCTTAGTAAAATCTACCCTGGCAAAAATACCAAGTATGGCCTTAGCAACAGCCTGAGTTGTAACAGTCCTCATAGGTTTGGCTTCAGGATACCTAGTTGCATGGTCTACTACAACCAATATAATTTGATTGCCTGAAGAGGTTGGAGGGTCTAAGGGACCAACAATGTCGATTCCTACCCTCTCAAAAGGGACCCCCACCACTGGGAGGGACACCAAAGGTGCCACATTCTTGGCTCAACTCTTGCCAGAGGTCTGACAAGAGTGACAGCTCATGCAGAATGTATCTACATCCAACCCCAATTTAGGCCAGTAGAAATATAGAGAAAGCTTTTCCTTGGTCTTCTTGAAACTCAAGTGGCCAGCCAAAGGAATCTCATGGGCTAATTGTAGGAACTGGCGTCTTGTCTCTAGAGGCACTACGAGTCTTCTGTAGTCCCCTGGGATAGACTCAGTTGGTTCACTATAGAAGAGGCCATCTTCCCAGTACAACCTATGCTTCCCTGGCTCTTGCCCGTCCAGCTGGGAAGCTGCCTGTTGGCGAAGACCCTCAAGAGTAGGACACTCTCTGGCCTCTGCTAAAGTCTACTGGCAGAAGGCGGCCCCTGTAGGGTAAAGAATGCAGCTCAGGGTGGTCCTTAGGATCCAGATCTCCAGTAGGGGGCTGGTCTTCTTCCAGCTTTGAATCCTCAGCAGCTGATTCAACCATTTCCTGGTTGTTCCTCACACTCCGCCTCAGCTGGTGGAGTAGTCACAGGTGTGACTTTGGACAGTCTCTTTGGGATGTCCTTCTTGGTAGCACAGGAGTGCTTTCTGGCTTTTTCCTTGAGATCTTGGATTTCCCCTTTCTCGTTCTTCTTTGAAATAGCAGTCAGTAGCTCCTGTGGGCTAGGTGGTATAGATTCTTCTGTAACATCCTCTGGAGAGCCATCTAAGGTACACTCTCTGGCCCTCCTTGTCTGCTCCCGTTTCCTTTTGCTGGGAGGCCTGGGGGTGCTTGATACAACTCCAAGAGTTTTTAAGTCATTCCCCAACAGGACTCTCCCAGGCACCTCACTCTGCACACTAACGGTTATCTTGACAGTCATGTTGTTGCACTGGATGAGAGCTGGTAGTCTAGGAAGCATTTGGACCGGGCCTCCAGCAAGCTTAGTGAGGCTTTTGGGTGGCTTAGCAACATCCTCAGCCTTGAAAAAAGATTCATCCACTACAGTAATGCTGGCCCCAGTGTCTCTAATGGTAGGGGTCTCCTGACAATTCACAACTACACAGTCCTTGTAATATTCTTTAGTTATCTGGAATCGAATTACAGACATCTAAATTCTGCTGTTCCCACAGACCGAGGGACACTAAAGAAACACTGGCAGAGACTCCAATGGGGTTTTCAGCCAGTACTTGAAAGTTATCACTTGTCACATGTACTTCTTCCTCTGGGGAAAAGGCCAAGGAGACAGTGTGTATCCCTGAAGGTTTACCCTTGCATCTTGGATCCTCTTTCACATGGTCAGTAGACCGACGAGCATAACATTTTCCAAATGTGACGAATGGGGGGTCTCTGCTGACCTCCTTCTGGTTTGGCACCAGAGGTTTCACTAGCCTGTGGTTTCCCATGTGGCTTACCCTTCTTATGTTTGGGGCCCTCTTTTGGATTGGAGGCATTAGAATTCTCTTTGCCATCTTTCTTTTGCTGCTTCCCATCATCCTGCTTCTGAGTTGCCCCAGAATCCTTGTAAGTAGCCCTGTTGGCAACCCACAAGTCAACAGCCTTTGCTAACTTCTTTGGGTCAATTTCCTTAGTAAGCCAAGTGCTGTCGCAGCTCAGGAGAGCAGGCATCAAAAATAGATTCTAACAAAAATAGATTTCTCATTCCTTCAAAAGTGTTAACTCTGTAACCCTTTACCCAACCATCTGGTTTTTCAAACATTTATACACCCAGGTAGCCCAATGGGGCACCATCATGCTTTTTGAGAGTCCTAAACCTCTTAAGGTACTGGGAAGGAGTTTTCCCAAATCTAGCTATCAAAGCTAGCTTCACATTTTCATACTCCAATCTTTCAAGTTCCCCCACCTCCATTACAGCATGAGTTGTAACTTGGGGGAGCCTAGACAAAAGCCAAGGAATCGATTGATTCCCTGTGAAACCCTGAATTCCATAGTTGTGTTCAAAAGCAGCCAACCATTCTAAAATATCAAGTCTCACCTCGTACATACTTGCTGCTTCTTTAGGCATGCAAGGCCTGTTAGGTTTGGAAGACCTAGAAGACCCTGGGAAAGAACAGTTTTCGAGAGACAATTTCTTCATTTCAAGTTAATGATTCAATTCCATTTCTGTAAGCCCTATTTCTTGATATTTGCTTTCAGTTTGCATTTGGATCATTTTAAATTCTAACTCTAGTCTCAACTTTTCGAGAGACAAATTCTAGACTCCGTACTGGACCTGGTAGAGTCTGTGTGGCTGTAGGTTGAGGGCCTAGAGCTGGTTGAGGTAAAGAGGGCCTCTCTTCCTGAGACTCCCTGTTAGGCAGAAACCTGGGACCACTGCAAAAGATTTAGGACTACAGGTGTTTGGCAGTAAACCCACTTGGTAGCAGTCTGTACCACACAGATTCACTTGGTAGCTGTGGCTGAGCAGTCAGACTTCCCTCAAGAAGAGTTAGGCAGTATACAGAGTATTCACAATAGGTCAAGAGAACACAATAGAATAAGTAAACACTGACCAGGGCTTGGTGTAAAAGAGATGTAATTTATTCAAAACCACATCTGGAAAAACACACAGGCACTAATAGTAAGCAATTCAAAAACACGGTCACTAAAAGATATACACTCCCTTAAAAGAATATTAGACCAGTCTTAAGTAAAGCCCCACTTATTTTCAGACAGCGGTGAGCGCTTAACGTAGATGGCACTCTAATAATTCGTTTTAAAAAGGGAGAGAAAAGCAGAGAATAAATTGAAACAGATCCCAACACTTTTTCAAGAACACAACAAGAGAGGAAGGCAAAGTAACACCATGAATTCAGAGTCGGTAGGCCGGATCCGCTTTAAGAGTATCAAAACGAAATGTGTCCAAGGTCACACGGTTGCAGTGCACAAAAGTCTTGTAACGGTTCAAAAAGGAGTTGGATCAAAGAAAGGGACCAGTTAGAGGGTCAAGGCGGCCAGCCCAGTCCAGAAGGTTAAGGGGTTATTACCTTGTAGCAATCTTTAGAAAGGGTGGCCTGGCGGACACGGTCCCTTAAAGTGGTGAGAACACTCCAGCGGGGGCAGTTGTTCCTGGCAGCGGATGCAAGTCGGTGCTTCGTCCGTGGGCAGAGCGGATCTCGCCGGGGAGGAAGACAGCAGTCCGTTGCACTGCCAGGGAAGAAACCAGCCGCGGAGTTTCTCAGGTACAAGGCGCGGTCCGTTGATTCGCGGTTCAGTGGTAAGTGGCTATCTGGCTGCCGGGGTGCTTGGCACGGGCAGTTGGACCACAAACCGGTCTGGGGTGCGAAGAAAAGAAGGTAAACTGGTAGTGCCCACCAGTCAGGGGAAGAAGCCTCTCCAGCCGGGAGATCTTCTCTGTCGTCGGGAAGTGGTGAGTTGGTTCCGCAGGGCTCCACCGGTGGTGTCGTCGTGGTAGGTCGGCTCAGCTTCTCCCTCGTCGGATTCTCAGGTCCTGTGGCGACTTCTGAAGTTCCAGTCCCAAAAGCCCTGCTTTTATGCAGCATACCCCCATTCACTCAGCCTAGCTGTCAATCAAACATGCTAAGTGATGAGCCGGCCAGCTCACCACTTGGGCCAATCACACAAGAGTGCGACTTGAGTTACCAAGGTAACTCAATCCAGGGTGCCTAAACCCCCTGTGGTACCCAGACAGAGTGGCACCACTTTTGGAGGCTTCTGTGGAGAAGCCGGCCAAAAAGTGGAACAAAGGGCTCGACTTGGGTTGGAGTCACAGAAGAGAACACAAACGCCATTTTAGAATCGAGTCCTGGCAAAAAATACCAACCGGCGATTTAATAAATAAACCGGTGGTATGTTCCAGGCTATGAGAATTAAATAATTAAAGTTGGTAGCCTCGAACAATGGGAAAATCCCATAGGGAAATATTTGCGGTCAAATATAAAAAGTAGTATCCACTGCCACCAGCCAAAACTCGATCAGGGGAGGCGGAGACATGCCCCCTCGACTAACAGACCCCTGGGCAATCGAATTGCCCCGACCAGTACGTCCACAATATGATGGTTTGTACTGGTTTCTGTTAATAATTTGGGACTAGTAAAGCCAATGGGGACTTTACATGCCCTGGGAGACAGTAGTCAGTCCCAGGGTATGGAGTCTATGGTGGGGTGTCACTATGACACCCCTGTGTCACTGCACGGAGGGTGCGGTGTAACACACACATAGTAAAAACACATGAGACCCTATGGAGTAAAGGACCCGATAGCCCATAAAACACATTAACAGTCAAAGGAACACCATAAATCATGTCCAAGAGCGGGAGAAAGAGTCTCACTCTTGGCAGGAGAAAAAAACAAACTCCAGAAATCCAGTAAAGCTGCCGGGGGACTCGCTAGGTTAGGAAATTCAGCCTAAAGGGAGAATTCTCCCTAACACTCCCCTGACTCTTCTAACTCATTGATATAATTAGAGTGGGACTCCACATCCTCATCAACACTATCCACATTTGCTGGAAGGGTAGGGGTTATAGCTCTACTTCCCAGTCTTCGATTCAACTATTTCTCAATCAATTTATTTTTCTTGCCTTTAACAGAGAGGGACCTGACTTTACACACATCTTCCAGTTGATCTACTGTTAGAATGATAAGGGCTTCCTCTTTGAAGTATCCATATTTGGCATTCTAAAACAATTGCTTTTCTAGTGATGCTTAGCCTTGTGAAGGTTATTTGAACAAAAGTAAGAGCAGTACTCTCAATTTAATAACTATACTGTATCCTCACCGCTGTACACCAGTGTTAGGCAGAATTGCATGCTGTGCCCTATGGGACCACTACACACAATTAGGTCTCAGGTGTAAGCAAGACCAACCTTTGGTATACGTCTGTACCACACAGTTTGTTGGTTGCAAGCTGAGCAGCCAGGCTTATCAAGAGTGAATGTTAGCAGTACAAGTGGTTACACAGAGGACTTGCAATCACAGTGGTTCAAGCAGACACTTATGCTCAATGTTTCTTGGTAAAACACTTGGTAATATATTACTAATTTAGAAACAATTTCACTAGCAGAATACAACTTAATATTATATACCAATACACTTCAATACAAAACTCTAAGCTTTTGAGACAGTTTGAGCTCCCTTGAAATAGGAGCAAAATGTCAGTTCAGTAACTTGGCAGTGAGCAAAAAGGACAAACGTAAGTAGAATAGATTACATATACTTTGTCGGTAGTGAAAAGTTCACCAGAACAGTTCAATTTAAGTCAATAGGCCGGCCAAAGTCAATGGCTAGTGTTCTGGATAGGAAAGGGCAGTTCTGGTATCAAACGGTGAAGTCTTTGCAAAAGTTCTCAGAAGTAGTTTAGGCGAAAAAGAATCATTTGTGGGGTCACAAGCTGATTAGGCCTGCAAGTTGGGAAAGTTTCACAAACTTTCACCGCAAGAGGGACGTTCTCTCAATCGAGTTGGCACAGTACTTTTGTATGAAGAAACAAATGCTGCTGAAGTCGTTGTTCTTGGCAGTTCCTGCAGATCTCGCTGGTCCTGAGCCTCAGTCGTGGGGACAAGAGGGAGGACGTCGGGGGACTCCTGCACAGGATCGTTGAAGAAAGCAAACAAAATGGAGTGACTTCAGTTCCAGTAGCTGTAGATTCAAGAACACAAACGGGTGTCCCTCTCCCTGGTTAATCCTAACCAGCCTTGAGAATGGTATCCAGGTGTCTCATGAGTTGATTGGTCCCAACAACTCAAAGAAAGAAGCCGCCCTTGAAGGAGCTTCTCTGTCGGATGGAGTTTGGCAATTCGGACCTGCAGCAGGGCTTCACCGGGCAAACCAACAGTCCAGGAGTTGGAGTTGCAGCAGCTGTCCTCTTCAGCTCGTCTTTGGTTCTTTCGTTCCAGTGGTCGACCCTGCCTTTCAGTCCACGAGACTCGCCTTTTAAACAGTTTTCTCCCTTTCATTCCAGCCTAGCTGTCACTCACCCAGTGTTAGGGAGAATTCTCTGTTTAGGCTGAATTTCCTAACCTAGTGAGTCCCCCAGCAGCTTTGCTGGATTTTTGGGGTTTATTTTTTTCTCCTGCCAAGAGTGAGACTTTTTTACCCTCACTCTTGGGCATGATTTGAGTGTGTTTCTTTGAATCTAGATGTGTTTAATGGGCTATGGGGTCTTTTACTCCATAGGGCTTCATGTGTTTTTGTGATGTATTTTACACAGCACCCTCAGTGCAGTGACACAGGGGTGTCATAGTGACCCCACAGTATAGACTCCATACCCTGGGACTGACTACTGTCTCCCAGGGCATGTAAAGTCACCATTGACTTTACTAGTCTTAAATTCTGAACATAACCAGTACAAACCATCATATTGTGGACGTACTGGCTGGGGCAATTCAATTGCCCCAGGGTCTGTTAGTCGAGGGGGCACGTCCCCGTCCCCCCGATCGAGTTTTGGCTGGTGGCAGTGGATACTACTTTTTATATTCAACCACAAATATTTTCCTATGGGATTTCCCATTGTTTTAGGCTACTATCTTTATTTAATTATTTACTGTAGCCTCGAACATACCGCCGGTTTATTTAATTAATATTAATTCTCAGGTTGGTATTTTTTGCCAAAACTTGATTCTAAAATGGCGTTTGTGTTCCCTTCTGTGACTCCAACCCAAGTCGAGCCCTTTGTTCCACTTTTTGGCGGGCTTCTCCACAGAAGCCCTCCACAGTGGTGCCACTATGTCTGGGGTACTTAGGAGGGGTGGAGGGGAATTTAGGCACCCTGAACTGAGTTACCTAGGCAACTCAAGTCGCACCCCGTCCTGATTGGCTCACCACTTAGCATGTTTGAGTGACAGCTAGGCTGAGTGGGGGTTTGCTGCATAAAAGCAGGGCTTTGGGGACTGGAACTTCAGAAGTCACCACAGGACCTAAGAATCCGACGAGGGAGAAGCTGAGCCGACCTGCCACGACACCACTACCGGTGGAGCCCTGGACCGTCTCACCACTTTTCCCAACGACATAGGAGATCTCCCGCCGGAGAGTCGTCTTCCTTTAACTGGTGGGGATAACCAGTTTCACAGTCTTTTCGCTTTCCTGACATATCTCGTGGACGCCTTGCCCGTGCCAAGCACCCCGGCAACCGGGATACCACGTTTTACCACGACCGCGAGACAAAGGTACCACTTTAACCGGAAAACTCTGCGGCTGGTTTCTGCCCTGGTAGTGCAACGACCTTCACCTTTTCCTCCAAGTCGAGATCTTCTCTTCACCTGGACGACGACGCAACTTGCACCCACTACCAGGAACAACTGCCACCGCTGAAGGATCCTTCCCACTTAAGGTACCGTGTCCCGCCTGGCTTCCCTTGCGACCGACTGTACGGGGTAGATTTAGCCCCCGGCTTTCGAACCTGGGTTAGCCTGGGACATCCTGGCTAAACTTTTCTAAGCCTCTCTAAACTCTTTTCTGAACCCTCTGCAAGACTTTCTAAGCCTAGTGTAACTGTGTGATCTTGGGCGCATTTGTGCTCTGCTCTCTTTAAGAGTGGGCCCAGCCTTTGGACTTTGGCTCACCAGTGACTTTTCGCTCTCTGCCTTGCTAACAGTGTTCTTGAATCGTAGAGTGGTGTACCTCTTCATATTTCTGTCTTTTTCCCCTCCCTTTTTCACAAACTTATTAGAGTGCAATCTAGTTAAGCGCTCACCTCTGTATGAAAATAAGTGGTGTTTTACTGTGATTTTTCTAATGGGGAAAAAGGGGTGTATATATCATAATAGTAACTATGTGTAGGATATTTTACAATAAGAGTGCTGGAGTGTTTCAACTGCGTGTTTTTAAATAAATAATTATATACTTTGATACCAAAGCTCTGGTCAGTGTTTGCTTGTATTATTGTATCTGAGTGCCTATTGAGTATACTTTGCATACTGCCTAACTCATCTTGAGAGAAGTCTGACTGCTCAGCCACAGCTACCAGGTAAATCTGGGTGGTACAGACTGCTACCAAGTGGGTTTACTGCCAACACCTGTAGTCTTAAATCTTTTGCAGTGGTCCCTAAGGGAACTGCACAGGTTTCTGCCTAACACCCAGCAGGGTGGCTGTCCTTGCCGGACAGGCAGCCAGCCAGTCACGCCAGAGTACAATTGGGTCTCCTAGGAGACTAAGCACAGGGAGTTTTGGACACCTCCCTCACTTCCTGCCCACCCCAGACACTCAGACGCCAAGGGCGGACTTCTGTCCTGAAGCCGGCCAAAGGGACCAGACCTGGTTTGGGGCGCAGAGACAAACACTAGAAGGACCTTTCCAAAAAGAAATGGTGAAAAAAGAAGACCGGGACCCGTTTAAACAAAGGGGCTTGAGGCGCCATCTTGAAATACATGGCTCCCGTGATTTTTCGCTACCGGTGTTCGCGGTCGGGAAACATCATGGTAGTTTGATGTAAAACCACTGCCACCAGCCTTTTCAATAGGAAAGGGAAGCATTTGACTGCTACATGAGTGTTTAGAGACAGGGGATACTATGCAACCCCTCCAGCACTCTATTGTATGATGGTGTGTGCTGGGGCTAGGAATTTGGAAAAGACTAGTAAAGTCAATTTCACTTAACATTCTCTGGGAAACAGTAGTTGATCCCAGAGAAGGTTTTTAAACCTTTGGGAAGTCTAAAAGACATCCCTGTGTCACTGCACTGAGGGTGCTGTATAACACACATGAAAAGATGATGCCTTTGGAGTTATCTAAAACTCCATAATCAAAGAATGCAAATGTAAAACACACATCAAAATACATGACAGAAAAGTCCTCAAAAATCCAGCAAAGTTGCTGGGGTCTCTAAGATGAAGGGAATTAGCACATTTTTGAAAATTCTCCCTAACATTCCCACCTTGTATTTTAGAAAGCAATAGTTCTTCTACCATGTTGGGTGTTGATTCCTGCGGTATTTTGGTATATAACGAGATCACGTCCAAACCATCTGCAGGCCACATGGCCAGATCACCCTCTTCCTCTCAGAATGGGCTGACCTCTACTCTTCTCTCCTTGCCTCTATCCCCCAACTTCTCTTCCTCCGAGACCTCAACATCCCTCCTCCGGGCTCTTCCGCAACCTCTGCGACTCTCTCCTTCTCCATTCTACCCTCTGGTCCGACGCACTCTGCCGGACACACCTTGGATTTTCTCATCTCCTCGGATATCCCCCTCTCTAACCCTCTTACTCTAGTCCTCTCTCTTGGACTGACCACTTTCTGCTCTACTCCAACCTGAAACCTTTTGTCCCCCAGGCAAGGCCCTGCCCAGCACTGCCACTCTCCTGCTCGGTCATTTGGCCCATGAAGCAAGTGTCAGTGTCTGCCTTTGCCCCAACTTGTCTCCCACCCTGTCACAACCCTCTCTAACCTTAATCGGTCTATCTCCAACAACTTGGACATCCTTTTACCCTGTCATGAGAATCTGTCTGAAGCGTACCTCCAAGTGCAACTCTTGATATGACTCTGACCTTGCTACCCTGAAATGCAAGTGGAAGGTGGCTGAGAGGAAGTGGTGGGCTTCGGCGCATCCTCTGATAAACTGGCCTGCCACCTGCTCCAAAGGCATTATAGACTGCCTTCTCCAAGAAGAGGGTCCATATTCAATCCTGCCTCTCTGCGGCCTCTAACATGATTGAAATATTTTAAAAATCTGCAAAAAGTTGGCCAATCCTACTGCAGTCTCCACCTCTCCTGTTGCCTGCCAGGCCCTCTGTATGGCCTTAGCATCTCATTTCACCACTAAAACTCAGGACATCCTGTTCTCTCTCCCTCTCCTCTTTCTCTTTCTTTTTCTTTCTCTCGCTCTTTCTCTCGCTCTTTCTCTCGCGCTTTCTCTTTCTCTCACGCTTTCTCTTTCTCTTGCGCTTTCTCTTTCACTCGCTCTTTCTCTCTGCCCCAACCACCCCCCCCCCCCTCCAACCAGGTCCTGTTTGGCCGCCTCTCATCTTCCTTTCTCCTCCTTCTCTCTGACAACACCTGACGACGTTTCCAGATAAGTCTGATCTATGAAAGTGTCATCCAAACAGCTGCTCCCTGCTCCTCTAGAACTCTTAAGGGCCACGTTGCCACCCTCGCACCAGCCATGGCCAATTTCTGTAATCATTCTTTTGCCACTGGATCTTTCCCCTATCTCTGCAAATAATCCCTTGTGCACCCCCTCCTAAAAAAAATCCTCCTGCTGATCCTACCTGTCTGGCAAACTATCACCTGATTTCTATCACTCCTTTCCTGGGCAAACTCCTGGAAAAACTGGCCATTTCCCAGCTAACACTACACACTGAATCTGTTGTTGGTCTCCACAACCATCAGTCTGTCATCAGAGCAGCCAGAGTCACAGAAACTGCTTGCCTGAACACCCATGAATATCTGCTCTCTTCTCAAGCATCTGGCATGTATTCACATGCTCATGAATATTCCCAGTCAGGCTGGGAATCCTTGGTACTGAAAAAAAATCAGTTTCACTTCTGAACTGTTTCTCCTAACAACCAATCGCTGGTCTCTGGGTCTTACTGCTCATAGCCAATGACTGCCCTCTACCTACGCCCCTCCTCTGGCAGCCATCTTCAGATTTTTTTCTGCACGTTCAAGTGTTGGGAGTCCTCGTGCTACAGCTCTTGAGATTTTACTGCGTTTTTTCTAAGAGTTTTGCTCTATTTTTTTGGTCAATCGAGCCTCCAGCTCCATCGATCCACCTTCCGAGGGGACCAGTTTTAGGATTCTCGTTGTTTCTTCTTGGAGGATTCTTGGAGGATTCTAGAAGCTTCTTTGAGGCTACAACGCGTGGACATGGCGGAGAAGAAGGACTTGGCGCCTCTCTTCAAGGTTTACCCTGGCCGCAACCTACGAAACGTCTTTTCGGACGAATGACATTCCCTGTGCCTCTACTGCTTGCATTCGGACCAGATGCATGTGGAGGATGACTGCTTGACTTGTCGGGAGATGGTGCCTTGCACGTGGGCCGACTGGCGCAAGCACCTCAACGAGTGGCTGCAGGCCAAGGCCCCTGCTCTGGGTGAGTCCCGGCAGCATGCTTCCCCTGTCCAGAAGAAGAAAGCCGAGTGGTCTTCTAAGAACTTTAGGGGCGCCCTTCCCGCGGGGGCCCAACATAAGGTTAAGCACCACAAGTCCATTGCCTCCGGGAGCGCCGTTGGAACAGGCTCCTCGGCGGCCAGTGCGAGTTCAGCATCTCCAGCACCTTAGACCACGAGCCCACACTCAGGTTCTTCAAAGAAGAGGAAGTCCGACCACATGGGCAAGCTTTTGGAGAAGACCCAGACTGGCCCGACAGAGAAGGACAAGTAGGGGAGCATTAATAATGCCATCAAAAGTGGTTCCTTTATTACCTTCAACCCAGCCACTAGAGTTTTTCTGTCATTTATGTCAACCAAGTATTTCTTGTTGGTGTCTCTAAACTTTATGTATTTGCCCAGTGTCTTCACAAACCTCGAGTGTAGAGCCGGATTCAACTTTTGAAAGTCTGCATTTCTGACAACTCAGTAATAGTACTGCAGCCATTCTGTGTATGACTACTGAACAACCATGCCATTTTATGAGACTCATTCACCTCTTGTACTTCACAAGCATACTCCAATGCAGTCAACAATCAATAGTAATTTTATTCATATACAGTCAACATATCCTTTGGAAATTTTGATTGAGGAGGACCCAGATCCTTTGGAGTAACTTGTAGACCTTTGAAGTCTAACTCCAACTAGAATGTTCTATCCTTCTTTTTCCCAGCCCTATCAAATTCCATCTTAGCAATGTGTAATACATTTTTTTTCTTTGATCCTCCTTCAAATCAAATACAGCCTCTGCTTTAGTATTAGAGGTCTGAGATGCTACGTCCTCTTTGTCACTTCATCTTTGTTTTCCAGAACAGGACCATTACTACAGTTAGGTCCTGCCCCAGTAGCTTCTACACCACAAGCATCAGGTAAATATTTCTTTCTAGCTTCCTTGTGATATATTTGTTTCTACACAAGATCAGCTTTTACACCAGAGGTAGGTAAAGCCTTCTCCACACATTTTTCAAATAATCCATTTTGTGCAGAGCAAGAGTACTACTAGAGTAGGAAAGGTTCCTTGACCCGGGTTCGGCGACCAACGGCCAGGCCAGAGGAAATTTAGGGACAAAGGGCTTTCCTCCCAGTGTTACCCTATGGGAAATAGTGTTTTGGGGGCAGGGACAGAAACCGGCTTGTTCACTTACCCGCCTGACTCTTGATTATTGCAAGTGACACAGCGGGTCTTCTGGAATTGGCTTGGGCTCCAATCCTCAGTCATTGGTGCAAAGGTCACTTGTTGTGTCAGGAGCTGGCTGTGGTTATCACCATATGGTTCAGGCAACTTCTTACAGAAGACCCCCAACGAAGAAAAGATGTAGACCTCGTGGATGCAGACCCATCCGGGACACCTCGGGGGGGGGGGGGGGGGGATTGCAGAAGGATGGTTCCAGTGGAGGTCACCATGGTCTGATGGTGCCAGGCGATCTTCTAAAGGTGACCACAGAGGCCACCCCTTGCTCAGTTTCCCTTGTTGTGAGAAGGCTTAATTTTTATAATTATTAGGGTATTTATTGAGCGCACACATAGCTTTGGGAAGCAAAGCAGCGCTTTACAATCATATGGGGAAGTACAGGGTTAAGGAGCAGAGAAACAAGGGAGTGGGTATCTAACAGGGAAGGGGTGGCAATAATCAGCAATGGGTCTGCAAGTACCGAGGGGAGTAAATAGTGTGGATCACATCGCCTATTCTCGGGTATGGTGGGGAGTGGATGGCGTATGGACCTAAGAGTTAGAGTGGAGCCATTCCTTGAAGAGGAGGGTCTTGAGGAGCTGGCTGGTGACCCTTGACTCATGGCATAAGATGAAGAGCCTTTGAGTCCCATGGCTCTGGTCGGATCAACAGCAGCAGCGCGGTGGCCCAGAAGATAGCTGGGCAGTCCACCAGGTGGTCCAGGGACACTTCAGAAGGCGTCCAAGGTGTGGATAAACCTGTGAAGGTGCAGTTCCCCAAATAATCCAAAAAAATAACATGAAAATAATAAAAAAGGGAGTGCACAACTTGCAAGAAAAAACAGCTCTTTATTCTCACAATAGAGCCTGGAGAATGTGAGACAGCTCTGTGGAACTGAACTTCAAAAAACGCAACATACCCATTCTGGACTACAGTACTTGAAGTGGAAAAACATAGAATTTCCATACATACAAATACAACATTAATTACAATCCAAATCTTTTCCATTGGCTAATCTTCATTGACTCGCCTAAAGAACACCATACATTAAACGATCTGAATGGGGGTCTTACTTTTCACGTGTATATTAAAATACCACCCCCCAACATGGCCTAATTTAATAGTCGGATACAAATTTCTTACTCCCATTGGTTGGCACTCTTCATAATATAATTGATGAAAAAAAGCTCTGCCCTAATTGGACAGCGATACCTGAGACTGCTCGGGCTGTAGCATCCCACAAAGGTCAAAACTTTGTGGCATCCCCGAAAAAACAATCCCCTACCCACAATTGGCCTTTTGGCCGTCCTCCCCTTTCACCTGCATCTCCCGTCTCGCGACATGCTCCCAACTCTGGTTGTGACCTTCTAGTTAACTGTTCACAATGAATAGCTGTATAAAAAAAACATGTGCAGCCCTGTTCCTGGAAATTCATTTCTCCAGCATTGGATCTTTCATGGATTCACATGCTTTGAATATTCCCCGTCGTCGGGCTGGGAATCCCCGGTACATTATATAGACCCTTTCCCGTAGGAAAACTTTTTCGACGCTTATGCGTCCTATCCACCTCGTTTTGTATCATGCGTGCCCGTGCCGTCAGGACGTCATGATATAAATACAGGCCCCGCCCCCGCGCTCCCTCAGATTTCAACCGTCTTTCAAAGTAGTGGGATCCTCGTGTTTTACTACTAGTGAAAACTCGGTTGTTTTTGTCTGTTTCGCTTCGGCGAAGTTCAAATCTGGAAAATTATGTCTGGAAAGGCGTTGTTCCGCCCGTGTGCAACCTGTGGCCTAAAAAAGGTTTATGAAGGAGACGGCCACATGGACTGTATCTACTGTCTCCACCTGCACCACACGGCGGATACATGTGAGATATGCCAGGGTTTCTCCCAAAAAACCCTTAAGGACCGTAAAAGAAGGCTGGTCGACTGGCTTAATGACGGAGCGGGTGCCTACCCGGCTTCGGAAGTTGGCTCCACGGCCTCCAGGGGCAAGTCGGAGCCTCCATCGAAGAAGGTACGGCCAGCAGAAATTCGCGCTGAGGACAAGCATAAGGGGAAACATACTGGATCCTCCTCATAACATAAAAAGCCCTCCTCCTCCTCATCATCTAAGACGGAGAGGCTAGCTCTGTCAAAATCCTCCTCAGGGGACCGTCCCAGGTCTTCCATGAGTCGAGACGCTTCAGCCGGGAAGTCGGCATCGAAATCGACGACGAAGTCTAAGGGCTCGACGACGACGACCGGCTCGTCGACCTCGGTGTCATTGACGATGCCTATTACCGCTCAAGCAGCAGCGGTTGGGATTCCTTCGTCGACGGAGACTCAGTCTATGGCCTGGCTGCCTGAGGTCTATGACCCGATCCCCCCTGAGGTCTTACTGCAGCCAGACACGGCCTGCTCGGCGGAAGGGGAAGGTGACATGGTTCTGCAGCCATCGGATTTAGGCTTACGGCCTTCCACGTCGACGACGAGTGCGTGCGGGGGTATGGTACCTATATCATCCACGTTACTGACCCCCCACACGGTTTTGTCTCTGGATGTGCTTAATATTCTGCAGAAGCTCCTACAGCGGCTGGATGCGCAGGTCCCTCAACCTGGGACGTCATCGTCATTTTTGTCTGTACCTTCCGTCGACGAGCAAACTTGTACGGCTCGCTCGACGACGAAACACCCATCGGCTCCCCAGGCGGTAAAAGATCGTCCTCGAGCTCAGGAGGAGGGTGAGTTGTCGGAGTCCGACTCTATACGGGATGACTCCGGGTCAGACATCTCCTTGTCACCGTCGAGGGACACAACATGGAACTCGGATGTAGAGTTGGAGTCTACGAGGAGCCAGACACAGCCATCTCCCCCTGATGATGTGGGAGCCTTCCATGCAATGATGGGGAAAGCTTGTTCTGAATTCGGCTTGATTCCGGAGGAGCAGAAAAAAGACTGTTTCCTTTTTGACCATATGGGTCAAAGGAGAAAATCGGTATTTGCCATCCCAATCCTTGACCATGTGTGGCAAGAAGGTCTCAAGACGATGCGCCATCCGTTCTCGGAGCCAGCCATAAAGGGACGGATCGAGAAAAAGTTTAAAGCTCCGGAGTCCACTCCGAAATGTCTAACATCACAGCCTCTGTCTGACTCGGTGGTGTCGGCGGCAGCGGCTAGGAAGGCCAGGGTCCAGCAAAAATGTTCAACGCCACCTGAAAGCGGGGCTAAAAGGCAGGACGCCTTTGGAAAAAAGGTGCTCTCGGTCGGAGCGACGACAGTAAGAGCAGCAAATTCCTTAGCGATCGTGTCACGATATGATAGGGAAATGTGGCACAAACTAGCCCCTATCCTGGAACACCTGCCAGACGAACACCGGAAAGCAGCTATGTTACTGGTGCGGGACGGCGAAGAGGCCTCGAACCACGCTATTAATATCGCAGTTGACCTAGCAGAGTCTGGTTTTAAACAAATCAACCATGGAGTAGTGCTTCGTCGACAAGCGTGGCTCAAATGCACTACTTTCCATCCTGAAGTACAGTACAAAGTCCTGGACATGCCATGCGAAGGGGAACACCTGTTTGGGGGAAAAGGTTGATGAAGCGCTGAAAGGGATGAAAGAAGACACGGATACTGCTAGGTCCCTCAGCGCCCTTCAAACGGGTAGAAATTTCACTCTTTTCGCCCCTTCAGGGGTGCTTCTGGAAACTCCCGCTTTGGAGCCTCGAGGGACCGTGGATTCAACAGGCCCTCGTACTCTTCACAAGGGTTTAGACGTGCGTCCCAGTCGGCACGCAGAAGCAGGGACTATCAAACCTCCAGGCGGCGAGGCTCAGGTCCGTTGTCGACGAAGAACAAGCAAACCAGCAACCAATGACGGCCTTCGGAACGTCCTGGGGGGTCGAGTCTCATCACTTCGACCGATGGAAATGCATCACCACAGATCGATGGGTCCTAGACACGATTCGCATGGGTCATGCGCTGCAATTCAAAGACAAGCCTCCGCGTCTTCCCCCTTTATTCTCGACACAGCCCCACCTCCGAATCCTACGACAAGAGGCGGCGCTTATGTTGCGAAAAGGGGCGGTAGAAAGAGTTCCTGTGGCACAGGAAGGACAAGGAGTTTATTCCAGGTTCTTTGTTGTCAAAAAGCCAAACAGCGAATGGAGGCCCATTCTCGACCTGAGGGTACTCAACAAGTGGCTAAAGAGCCTCAAATTCAAAATGTTAAAACTCCAAGAGGTTATCAGGTCGGTGCAACCCATGGATTATCTATCATCACTAGACCTTCAAGATGCTTATTTTCACATTCCAATTCGCCCACGACACAGGAGATATTTAAGATTCGTCGTCGGGAGAAAGCATTTTCAGTTCAAGGTCCTCCCGTTCGAGCTCAAGTCCTCCCCCAGGACGTTCACCAAGTGCTTGGCCCCTATAGCGGCCCATTTAAGGAAGGATGGTCATCATGTCTATCCATATCTAGACGACTGGCTGGTCAGAGGTTCATCCAAGGAACAAACACGAGACAGTCTACGAGCCACAATGTCCATCTTACAGGAACTGGGCTTCGCAATAAACTTCAACAAGTCCTCTGTAGAGCCTTTGAGGACCTTGGTCTTTCTAGGAGCGGAGTTTCATACACACACAAGCCTGGTGAAACCATCCAGCGAAAGAATTCAGAAAATTCTAAACAAGGCGTCGGAATGGAGAGACGGTTCCAAAGTCTCAGTGCGCAAGTACATGTCCCTGCTAGGGACCATGTCGTCCTGCATTCCGTTGTTAAACAACTGCCGTCTGTTTATGAGGCCTTGCCAGGAATTTCTAGCGGACCGTTGGGCGCAGAGCAGAGGTCGCTGGTCCGACAGACTGGTCGTCGACGAACAACTAGTTCAGGCACTCGGCTGGTGGAAAGTGTCGACTCATCTAACGAAAGAATGCCTCTACTGGAACCAGAGTTCCAAAAGACGGTGGTGACGGATGCATCGCTGAGCGGATGGGGAGCTCATCTGGATACGTTACAGGTACAAGGCCAGTGGTCTTTGCAGGAGTCCTCCCTGCATATCAACCTGCTAGAACTGAGAGCAGTGCAATGGGCTCTGAAGTCTTTTCTTCCTCAACTGAAGGACTCGGTGGTGCGTGTCATGACGGACAACACCACTACGATGTTCTACTTGAGGAAACAAGGAGGGACACGTTCCAGGTCCCTATCGACGGAGGCACAGAAAATCTGGCATTGGGCCCTACAACACAACATGCAAATCTTAGCGTTCCACCTACCAGGAGTGAAAAACGTGGAAGCCGATGCCCTCAGCAGAGAAATGAACGAAGTCCACGAATGGGTGCTGAACGACCAACAACTTCAACAAGTATTCAAGGAATGGGCACAACCTTCCATAGACCTGTTTGCAACGAAGAACAACAAAAAATGCCATCAATACGCAAGCAGATGGCCTCAAAAGGGCTCACTGGGGGATGCGTTCTCATTCCCATGGATGAACAAATTCCTGTACGCATTCCCTCCATTTCCCCTTGTCCGGAGGACGTTGCAATGGATCCTCAGGTACCCATGTCGGGTAATTCTGGTGGCCCCATACTGGGCCAGACAGGTGTGGTTTTCAGACCTACTACACTTAGCAGCGGCGGAACCAATGAGATTCCGGAAGGCCCCCGACCTTCTGTCTCGACAGGAGGGTGTCGTTTGGCATCACGACCCGGACAGCCTCCAGTTGACAGCCTGGCTCCTGACTTCGCCGAATTTGGTCGGCTAACGATTCCGGAGGACTGTCGAGTATCCTGCAAGCGGCAAGAGCACCTTCCACAAACGCCTCATATGCGTACAAATGGAAAAGTTTCTGTCAATGGTGTGAGGATCAACCAGGTTTGGTCCCGCAGTCGATTAAGCCGGAACAGCTCCTTCCATACTTGCTGTTCATAGCTCAAAAGAGCCTGTCTGTGTCGTCAATAAAAGTACACCTAGCAGCCATTTCCAGGTTTACTCGTCGACGGCACTCGGCACCATTGTTCAGCGACCGCCTGATTAAGCATTTCCTTAAAGGCCTCTTTCGGATTTTCCCTCCAGAGAAGAAATTTCCGCCGGAGTGGAGCCTCAATCTGGTCTTAACGTCTCTTATGAAGCCTCCTTTTGAGCCAATGTCATCATCGTCTCTAAAGTTTGTCGTGGAAATTGGCCTTCCTGGTGGCCATCACTTCAGCCCGACGTATTTCAGAAGTTCAGGCTCTAATGGTAGACCCACCATACTTACGATTTTTCAAGACCAAGGTAGTCCTAGCCACTAACCCACAGTTCATACCAAAAGCTCCTTCGGTGTTCCATAAACACTCCTCTATTGTGTTACCTACGTTTTTTCCGGAGCCATGCTCGGGAGCGGAGCGCATGCTACACACATTGGATGTAAAAAGGGCTCTCAAGTTTTATCTTCATCGTACGCAACCGTTCAGAGAAACGAGACAGCTGTTCGTGGCCTATGGTTTGGGTGCTAGAGGAAAAGCCATTTCAAAGCAAGGACTATCAAGATGGGTGTCATCTACTATTTCGTACTGCCATTCCAGGGCAGGGAAACCTCTTCTACGACGGCCAAGAGCTCATTCAACTAGAGCAGCGGCATCGTCGACGGCACTGTGGGCCGGAGTCCCTCTAGGGGACATCTGCATGGCGGCTACCTGGGCGACTACACACACCTTTACCCGCCATTACTGCCTGTCGCAGCAACATGCCAAAGACACCCGGATGGGACAGGCGGTGCTTCGACACCTATTCCAGTAAGGTAAGCCCTGGCTGCGGGGTTGCATCCTGTGGAATTTATGACTGTGGTCCGTTTTTTCCTATGTTAACTATTACTGATGTATACATGATCATAGGGAACGGCCTTTGCGAAGAAAGTATATGGGTTTGCATGCACGCCTCCTCTTGGGGGTAGTACTGCTATGTAATCTATTCAAAGCATGTGAATCCATGAAAGATCCAATGCTGGAGAAGGGAATAGTTTCTTACCTGTAACTCCATTTCTCCAGCATTGGTATCTTTCATGGATTCACATGCGCCCACCTGCCTCCCCTGATCATGCAAACCGGTTCCCCCACTACTTTGGGGGCCGAAATCTGAGGGAGCGCGGGGGCGGGGCCTGTATTTATATCATGACGTCCTGACGGCACGGGCACGCATGATACAAAACGAGGTGGATAGGACGCATAAGCGTCGAAAAAGTTTTCCTACGGGAAAGGGTCTATATAATGTACCGTGGATTCCCAGCCTGACGACGGGGAATATTCAAAGCATGTGAATCCATGAAAGATACCAATGCTGGAGAAATGGAGTTACAGGTAAGAAACTATTCCCTTATTCTATTTATCCATTTTAATGTGGCAATTTTACCTCTAGACCAAATGCCCTGCTCTCGTTGTGGGTTCTGTGCTCACATCCTAATTCTTCACTTTGGCAATGCTACTATGTGGGCCTTCTTGTGTGTCTCACTGTGTCCTTCACAGCCATGCTGTAGTCATTTGGCTATCCTCTGGGAAGGGACCTGCTGCCTCGAGCCCCATCGCATGCTCCTGAGAACTTTCCTCCTTGCAGCAATTAACGTAACACTGTTTGGCATCCCTTCTCATTCTGACCTTGGCTCCTTGCAGCCTCCTGCCCAACAGCAAATAGAAATTTCAATTAAATGACAAAAGCTCCAAAATGCGATTTAGCATCCGAGAACGGCAGGTCTGCTGCCTGTAACAAGGGTGTGCTTCAACATGGCAGCCCTCTTGCTCAATACAACAAACCCACCTCTACTTACTATAATTCAATATTCACATTCCAACAAAATTCAAGTGACAAGAAATATGCCCTAGATTCACAAGTCCAATCCCTATGAAGAGTGGGGCCGTGTGTCCATAAGTCACAATGCTTCTACCCATAATGTAACTGATGCAGCTAAAGTACTTCAGTTGGTGAAATGTTTAAAAGAAGAGATGCAACTAAGTAACTGTTCAGTAAAGATGTGTTCTTATCCTTCAGGTACAGCTATTCAGGTGCAACAAATAAAAAGCGGTTGAATGTAAGGATACAAAGAGACTTTATTTATCAATGTTATTCTATGGAGGACAGTGGGAGACAAATGCTTAGTGTTTACTTACCCCTCTGTAAACCCCCCACACCCTCCCCACTCCAATTTTACTAGAGGACTGATGGACTGACTTTGGGTCGCTGAAGGTTGGCTTTCCCGTTGTTTGTTCCAGTGAGAGGTGCCCAGGAGCTGTGGGTGCAAGGCTTCTTCCAGTGGCGGTCCGGGGGGGTGGGTGGGGTGAGGGGTGCAACCCTTTTCAATGGAGAAATGCACAAAGCACCGATGTAGTCCTCTCCAGGACACTCAAGACTTGGGAAGGGGAGTTCCAGCAACGGCCACTGCACACAGGCAACGGCAGGCGTCCTTCCAATCACGGTTGAAGACCTTCCAGAGCAGGAGTCCTTGGAGCTGGTTGGCTGCAGGTCGGCAAGAAGGTGACTTGGACCACAAGCTGGTGACCACCGGAACTCTGGCTGCAAACGCGGAATGGCAACGGTACTAGCAAGGTAGCCCACTGAAGAGCTGGTCAGTCCACCAGGTGGTCCTCTGACACTTCCGAAGGATCAGGACGGCTGAATTCTCCAACATGTCGAGACTGGTTGGTTCCACCAGTCCCAGGGGTTGAAGCACTGCACAGGGCCTTCACAGATCAGTAGTCCAACAGAGCTCTGCCTGCCTCAGGAAGAGATACTGGGCCTCTTCAGCGATCTTCTTTGGATCGTCAGTCAGCTACTCTTCCACACAGGATGCTTGGATACAAAACTGACCTAAAGAAGCGGCTGCAGGAGTCCTCTTCGTATCCAAAACCCAGCCTGGAAACAAGTCCAAGCACACCAATGGTGAGGATCTGTACCATTCAGACAGAAGTGGTCCAATCATGGACCACTGTGGGTTTTACTCCTGTCCCACATCCAGACTTTCAGGCTTCAGGAATGTGGAATGGGACAGTCTTCCCTCCCCCTCCATGCCACCTCCTCCTTCCTGAGCCACTGAGACAAAGGCATCACTAGCCTGCGAAAGCTGGGTCTTTCTTGGGCAAGTGCATGCTCTTATATGGGATGACCAGGCAGGAAGAAGGCCAAACAACAATATGGCCAAGGAACAAGCAGAAATCTGGGCACTAGCCACATTTAGTAGTCGTACGCGGTAACCGTGAATGAGCACGGTTGAAATAACACAAACATGGTAAAAATATAATTGCTGCCACCAGCTTGTCTTTAGGCACATATAAAAGTAACCAAAACCCCCAAGTGTAAAAAACGAGGGTGATGCAAAGGTATCCCCATTGCACTGCAATGTAAGATGTGTAACTTTTTGACATTGCACACCACAAGTGTAAAAGTCAAAAGGGAAACAGTTTCCTAATACTGATAGTCGGAACGACTGATCAGTTTCCCCATAACAAAATGAGCAAAAGGCCAGGGAAGCGAAGCTGAAGCCTTCACTTCTGTGTAAAAAGTCAAGACCAGTAAAACAATCAAGAATTCAAAGATTGCCACCAGAGCATGAGGGTGTTTTTCCTCGTGCTCCGTTCTGTGCCCACTGATGCAGTACTAGAAGCTGGCAGAACATTGCAATCGATCAGGTGATACTCCCCTCTGTCTCCCCCAGCCCCTCCCCCCTCCCACACCCTAGAAGAGGGTGATAGAAGAGTCTGGTGCCCCTTGGCCCTGGAAGAAGGGTATAATTAAGAGGCGATCTGTGGGGGATCGGTGGTTCGCACTGCGGACCGGGTGCAGAGGCAGATGGTGTCGGCAGCCCGGGTTACGTGGATCCCAGCAGTTGGCACCTTGAGGCTGCCTGCCCTATCTGGGAAGCCTGATAAAGAGACCAGAGTCCCGGTCTGAAGAGCGTGGACCCAGGAGCGCAACTACTCCGGGGTGGGTGTGGGGGGGGATGTGACACAGTGCCTGCTACAAAGGAGAAGGAGACAAAACACACAAGTCATCCTTTAACGAGCGCCCTTGGAACGAAGGAGACTTTGTCCCTGAGAGAGAGTCGTGCCAAGGACATTGAGAATCGCCCATTGCCAGGGAGAGGTGCAGAACATGAAGCAAATGGTCCTCCACCAGCGCTCGCCCCATAGCGAAAGTACAAGTGGGGCCTTACGAGTCGGAGCGGTAGTACCAGGAGGCTGATCAGATCATGAAGGTAAGGCATGCGGGCATAGGAACTCATATGCATGAGGGCCTCCCCCGTGTACTGACGCAGGCTTGCCAACGGAGAGACAGCGCCCCGAATATAGGCATCAGTCTTTGAGGCTCTCCCATTGTGAGGAGTCAAGAGTTGCTGGGTGGGTTTCACGCTCCAGGAAATTAAAACACCAAATCCAGAGGGATCATCTAAATTCGAAACTTGTGTGGCAGATTGGCCGGTTCCCTAGCTCCCCCCTGCCCACCTGTTGGTATTAGCGGAGTGTAGTACTGCTCGCATTGGATTAACCATCTAACGGAAGGGGAGGGCAGGTAAGGTAAGGCTGTTGGGGGTCAACGGGGTCGGCCACTGGGGTCAACGGGGTCGGCCTTTGGCTCTACCTTCATAGGGACTACATATCTCAGACAGTGAACTCACAATACGTCAGGGAAAAGATTCTGGGGATCGCATAATTCACTAGATGCCAGGTCCAAGAGGGAAGGCCACCCCTGCAAAGAAAGTGGTTTAAGACGCAAAGGAAGGCCAGCTATAACGGTGCTGGTGACAACACACAGAAGAGAGGCATTGTAGGGGGGGTTGGGGGGGCGGGAGAGGTTGGAAATATGTCGCTCAATAAAGAAGACCTGACTGCCCTGTATAAGAGGATTGGAAAAGAGGATAACTGTGACCCTTCAAGACCAAATGGCGAGCTTTAAGGAAGATATGAATTCCCTGAAAGAAATCAAGGAAGACATTAATATGTTAGGGAGCAGGGTGGACATTACGGAGCAAGGCCTCTCAGCGGGCTCTACTAAGGTTAGGCAGAACTGCTAGAACAAATCTCGTTGATATGCACAATCTGGAAATTCAAACAGAAGATTTAGAAAATCGCTCCCGGAGGTCAAATATTAGGATAAAAGGTTTTCCTGAAACGACCATCAACGCTGAGCTAAAAACAGTGATACAACAAGGCTTTGCAAATGTATTGGCAGACATCCCAACAGAAGACGTACGTATAGACCGAATCCGCAGAGGTAGGCCAGGTAAAGGGGACAGGTCTAGGGATGTTTTGGCTGTGCTTGCCTCGTATGACGTCAAAGAAGGAATCCTCAAGTCGGCTCAAAGTCATATGGACATTAATGTCAATGGATCAAAGATTCTGTTTTTGTGGACTTGGCCACAACTACGCTTCAGAAAAGGGAGCGATGGGGCCAGTCACTAGGGTTCTGACTGACAAAATCCTTGATAAAGGGACCTTTCTGTTTGGGTTTTGTTTAAATGGGAAGGTAAACCGCATAGATCAACTACATTTTCAGAAGGCCCCTCTATTCTAGGCCTAGAAGACCGTGGAACACCAGGAGAGGAACAACAGGGCCCCTCTAGACAGGGAAGGAAACCATGGGAGTGGTCAGACTCAAGAGGGAGGAGAGAAGCTAATGAACACTGAAGGTGACTTTGATAGAGTAGCCAAAGGCCATTGGTAAAAATACAGATGCACAATATGATATGTAGGGGGAGGTTCAGGGGATTGGATACAGGAGATTAGTGAGATTGTTGCAGAAAGACTGGCCTGGTTGGAGTCAAGAGCTCAGACTAGGACTTGGAATCGTTTTGAGGGGTTATTTCTCTCACATTTTAATTCCAGGATTAAACATGGGTCGTTTCTCAAGAATTATTGGGATGAGTCCAAGGATACTGAGCCCAGAGCCGGAGAGGGAGGGAGGGAGGGTGGTGAGAGGGATGGAGAAATGAGGAAGGAAGAGTTGGAGAGGCGGTAGATCACATGGGCACAGCAAGGGGATCTACCAATGCAAACGATCACAAGGATCACATGGACAAAACAGATTACATAACACACAGGGCTTAAATACCCAGACGAAAATGAAGAAATTGGAGATGCAGGTAGAATAGGAGTTAGCAGATATAATTATGCTCCAAGAAACTTATCAAAAGGGCGGACAGATCAAGGTTCCGACTGAATAACTTCTCACAGATCTTTCAAGCCAATGCAAAGGGGAAAACAGTAGGAGTCTTGATAGGTCTTAAGGATTCTTTAAAAGCCAAGGTATTAGGCAGGCTGGTAGATCCAAATGGCAGATATATTTTCCTACGACTGATGATGGGGAACAAGGAGATGACTATAGGGACACTTTATGCTCCCAATCAAGGAACGGAAGAGTTAATACATATGCAGCATTAGAGAAATTGGAACAATTCATGAAAGGAGAGGTGATGTTAACTGGGGATTAGAATTTAGCCTGGGAACCAACGAGAGAGAGAAGTGCTCATGCGAGTGGGTGGGGACAAGACCGTCATGTATTCTAAAGTAGACATTTTCAGACATGGCCTTGAAGGATTTCTGGAGGGTTCAAAAAGGGAATGAGAACGGATACACATGCTTCTCATGTACAACATACATATTTGAGAATTGACTGTCTGGGGTACTCCTGGCATGATGGGGTCATTATTAGATATAGAGGTAGATCCGATTGCATGCCCCCATAAAGGTTCTGTTGCAGGGATGGGAAGAGGGTTACCGATTGTGAACATGGACTCTCCCAACAGAGATATTACATAACACAGTTTTGCAGGGAATGCTGAGGGGCAAATAAATGATTATCTTCAATTTAATACTACACAGGGAGTGGCCTTAGGCATGATTTGGGATGCCTTTAAAGCAGTGATTAGAGGGGAGTTGATCTCACTTAAAGCCCAGAGAACAAAACAAAGGGACAGGTTAGAAAAGGAGTAGGATGACTTACTGGTTAAGGCACAAACGGAGTTAGCGGAGAAAATAAGTAGGAAGGGTATAAAAAGGTAAGACGCCAAGAAACAGTTAGAACTGCCTCGCACAGGACGTGCAAAGAAATCCCTACTAAACATAAAGCAGCAGTACTATATCAAAGCTAACAAGGATGATGGGTTACTTGCAAGACAACTGAAGAGACCAGAATTGGAACCCGTCATATCGATGGCATAAAGCAAAGTGACGGAACTATAGTGACGGATAATGACAGTACCGTAAATTCCTTCTCGGCATACTATAGTCAGCTATACTCCACGGAAAATCAGAACCTGGGGATAATACAGAGGTTTCTCCACAGACTACAGATGCCAGAGTTAACATGGGAGGATAGGGAGGAATTGGAGGGTGCCATAACAGAAGAAGAGGTAGAAAATATGTTAAAGGTGCACCCCAGAAACAAGGCTCCAGGCGGCTTCTCCACACTCTTTTATAGGACATTCAGGAAGGAGCTGTCTCCGGTTTTGGCGAAGTTATTTTTTTTTTTTTTTTAACTTTTGTTTATTCATTCAGCTTGGTTTCACAGATACAGGTGAATAACAATAGAGCCTTTAGAAGCAAAACAGGGCAATCGGCATATTACATGCAATACATATCAATGGGATACATAAAGGAAAGGGTAACGATATAAGCACCAGGGGGCCCATAGAGGGTCGAAATAAAAGGTAAATGAGAGACAGCTCAGGGGCCACCTGAGGTTGAGTTAGGAGAGGGAGCTGGGGATACGGAATCTGAGTCGGTGTCAGTGGAGGACATGAACGAGCGGAACTTCTGCCATATGTCTCTAGGCCTGGAGCAGGCGGGTTGTTGGACCGCCCAGGATTCTTCAGTGTCGGAGGCCCATGTGACTGCTTTGAGCCACTGCGCGTTGGTGGGGGGGGTAGGCCGTAACCAGCAGAGTAGGATTGTACGCACCGCTAGTAGCATGCAGAGACCGGCCAGTTTCCTGGAGTCGCGGTGGAGTTCAGGGAAATCATGAAATAGGCATTTCATTGGAGATGGAAGGAAAGGAGATTCGAGGATGGTCGATGTAGTGGAGCACACTGAGGTCCAGAATTGGGTGAGTCGAGGACATGACCAGATCATGTGGATGTAATCGGCCTCCTCGTAGCCGCATCTAGGGCACCTAGGGGAGGAGTCACTAGAGATGTGATGTAGCCTGGTCGGGGTGTAGTGGTACCTGTGAGTCACCTTAAATTGGATCAGTTTGAACCGGGAGTTGAAGGACACCCCATGGATCCGTGCACACATGTGGGACCAACGTTCATCGGTTATCTCGAGGCCGAGATCTGTCTCCCAGGAGCGCCGTAGTTTGGGGAATGTGGGGGGTGACCTGGTTTGGAGTAAGGTGTATAGTCTGGAGATTTTGCCCCTCATTGGGTCAGGTGAGGAAAGCTCGGTGATTGCAGGTTCGTCAGGTGGCAATGTTGGGAAGCCTGTGTACTTGTGCTTGAGGACTCTACGTAGGGATGAATACTGAAGCCAGACGGAAGGTTTCCGTCTAAGGGGGGCCGGGAGGTCGGGCCATTCTATAAAATTACCTTGTTCGAATATATCGCGCAGCAGTTCATAACCCGCCTCGGCCCATGTGCGAACCACGGAGGGAGGAACTCGTGGGACCCCAGGGAGGAAATTCCAAATTGGAAAGTTACCGTGAAAGGGATGGGTGATGCCCAACATTTGCCAGGATTTGGACAAGGCCAAGGATGTGCATGTCGCTGGGTCAAGTGAGTCTGGTACCGCCGGGGTTGGCATGAACACCAGAGATCGAATGTCACGATCGCTGACTGACAGCCTTTCCAGTCTAACGTGGGGCGGGGGGTCTGATATGTTGAACCAGTGTGCAGTATGCTGGAGTTGAGCCGCCAGCCAGTACTTGAGGAAGTCTGGTGCCCCAAAGCCACCCGCCTCCATTGGGGCAGAGAGGGTCTTAAGCTTAAGGCGGACTGCACCGGAATGCCAGAGGAAGGAGTTAAGAGAGCGTGTCAATGTCTGAAAGAATTCAACTCCTGGCCACAGCGGAATATTAGCAAACCTGTACAGGAGCTGGGGGAGTACCACCATCTTCAGTACCCCTATCCTGCCTGCCAGTGAGATCGGAAGTTTGTTCCAGCCCTGTATTTTTATCATAAGGTTTGTGAGGTATGACTGAAAATTATCTTCCAAGACTCGTTCAGTATGACGTGACACCATTACGCCCAGGTAAGTGAATCTAGATTGGGCCCATGCGAATCCCAAGGTATCGGGAGGGGGGAGCGTACTGGGTGTGAGAGGAAAAAGGGTTGATTTAGAGCAGTTCACTGTGAGACCGGAGATCCGCCCGAAGAGAGCAATGTCTGCAAATATTGGGGCTAGGTTAGTTTCGGGGGAGCGGATATAGAGAAGAGCATCATCGGCATATAGAGAGACTATATCTGAGGAGCCGGTCGTACGTAGACCTCTATGTGCATGGTTCTGGCGAAGCATGTCCGCAAACGGCTCCATTGCCACAGCGAAGATTAAGGGCGAGAAGGGACAGCCTTGTCTGGTGCCCCTAGCTATTTGGAATAGGGGGGAGCAGCGGTCCTCAGTGCGAACTCTGGCGACGGGGTTGGAGTAAAGTAGCTTGACCCAGGATACAAAGGTGGGACCAAATTTGCATTTATCGAGCACCCGCCAAAGGTAGCTCCACGAGACAGAATCAAAAGCTTTTTGCATGTCTAGGGTCGCGGCCACCGCGTGTACGCCAGGGTTCACTCTGCTCATAATATTGAAAAGACGTCTCAGATTTAAGGAAGTGGAGCGGCCCGGGATGAACCCCGCTTGGTCAGGGTGGATGATGTGTGGCATGTAAGGGACCAGTCGTAGGGCGAGTAATTTTGCGAAAATTTTAACGTCACAGTTGATCAGTGAGAGCGGGCGGTAAGAGCCGGATTGAGTCGGGGGTTTGTTAGGTTTTAGTAGGACTGTTATGGTGGCTTCGCGGAGTGAAGGGGGGAACTGGCCCGCCTCCAACGATTCCTCCCATAGAGTCACCAGGCGGGGGAGCAGGAGGGATTTGAACTGTTTATAAAACTCGACGGGGATACCGTCTGAACCTGGGGCCTTACCCGAGGATAGAGAGTCTATGGCATCTGAGAACTCCTCAGGGGTGAATGGACTCTCGAGGGATCCGATGGTGTCGGGAGAGAGAACCGAGAGTGGGAGACCATTTAGGAAAGCATCGATCTCTGCGTCGGTGGCACTGTCAGAGTGTGCATATAGAGATTGGTAGAAGGAAAGGAATTCCACATTGATATCTCCAGGGGAGGTGGCCATGGAACCATCGGGTCTCTGAATTCCGGGAATGGGCGGGGAGCCAAACTCATGGCGGAGGAGTCTGGCTAGGAGACGGCCAGGGCGTTCGCCCTCACCGTACCTCCTCGCCCGCCCGGGATTATCAAGAAACTTCAGCTCGCGGTCCGCGAGAGCGCGGAAGGTGTCCAATTCAGTGCCGATTTAAGGCGAGGGTTACAGGGGTTGGATCTAGGGAATACCGAGCTTCAAGTGAGGATAACGTGGCCTCGCTCTCGGCGATCTCCCTGCGAATAGTTTTGAGGATGCCATTTTCCTTGGAGAGGGCAATGCCTCTGATGTAGACCTTAAAGGATTCCCAGAGGGTAGCCTGCGAGGACACGGAGTTGGTATTGATCTCGAAAAACTCCTCGATCGCCGACTCCATCTCAGAGCTAAATACCGAATCGAGTAAAGAATGCGGCTTCATTCTCCAGTATCTGGATCGATCCCGATCTGGGCCCCAGCATAGTGTTACAGGGGAGTGATCGGATAGGGTCCTGGGGAGGATTGTCATGCCAGATACACTCCTTATTAGCCCATCAGACAACAGCCATCTGTCGATCCGAGACAAGGAATCGTGGACCGTAGAGTAGAAGGAATAAGAGCGGGAATCAGGGTAGAGAAGCCTCCATGCGTCAAATAAGGATAAACGGGGAAGAGAGGAGAGTGTAGTGTAAGCCGCTCTGGAGAGTTGACGGGGTCTGGAGCCAGATCTGTCCAAGTCCACGTCGAATATTGTGTTGAAATCGCCTCCCCAGAGAATCGGTACCAGAGGGAAGCCATCCAAGAGTTATAAGATCAGAGTAAAATCCGGGATCATCAATGTTGGGACCGTATATATTCAACAGGACTACTTCCTTATTCTGTAGGATACCATGGAGTAAAACGTATCTGCCCAGGGGGTCGATAATCGTGGCTATGGGGTTGTATCTGAGGCTTCTGTGAATAAGGGTCATAACCCCGCGGCTCTGAGTGGAATAGGTGGTAAAGTACCTTTGGGGGCCCCATGTTTTAGCAAATTTTTCGCAGTATTCTGTGCAGGCATGTGTCTCCTGAAGGAAGAGGATTTTAGTCCCATGCCTCTCGGCTTGAAGTTGTAGTAACCTCATTTTCTTATGATTACCCAATCCCCGCACGTTCCAACTCATAAATGTCAGGGTTTCCTCACTCGACCCTCCAGGGATAGCCATAAAGAAATACGGGCGGGTGGAAATGTGCTCCCCATGGGCGGTGCTTACTGTGGATCAATTGAAAACGCCGACGGGGCCATGATGCTTCGGGCTCTGCTCTTTCTGAGAATACCAAGCTGCTTTTAACATTTAACCCCGATCCCCCCTCCCCCTCCCACATCCCTCCCCCAAACGAAGGGATGAACAACCCACACCCAAGCAACCAGAACAAACACGATGGCATCAACGCCTGGGGGGCCTGTGTACCGGCCTGGCGGCGATGCTCCGAACCTTAAGGCAATTTAAGGATAAACATAATGCCCACTAGTATTACCCGTACCCACCCAGGGGAGGTTCCATGGGTGACGGTGGGGGAAATGGGCAGCAGGTGGTGGAACAAGAGAACTGGAGTGAAAAAGTGTGTATAACCGATCCACTGGACCAAGAAGCGTATTAGCTTAACTGCGAGAACCGAGAGAGAATCCTAAGGAGAGGTGAACCAGGGGGAGAAAAGCATTTGGCGGGCCACCATAGCCCATCAGGGAGGGGGGTGGACCGAGCAGGAGACTGCCCGGCGACCCGGCCATGTTGTGGAGGGCCAGTGAATCTGGGGGCAACAATCACAGTGAGAAACAACAACAGTGATACCAACATTTTGTCAAAAGTGTGAATGAGGCACTACTCAATAGACTTATCAGGTAATAGCGGAATTACAGAAATCCAGCCAAGCAGGATTAGACGGTGTCAGTTCAACAGTTGGGGCGATCTGTTGCGAGCAAGTGTCAGTGGCCGTCGAAGGGGCATTTCAGCCAGGAAAGTGTTCATCAATGAACCTGGATGCCTCCTCGGGGAGCGTGAAAAAGTATACCCGGTTTGTGTGTTCGATACGCAGTTTGGCGGGGTATAACATTGCATATTTAACATGGAGGTCGCGCAGCCTCTTCTTCACTGCCAGGAAGGTTTTTCGCTCACGTTGAACTGCCACAGAAAAGTCTGGATATAGATGGATCCTGGCTGCGCCTAGGAGGAGGTCCCCCTTGGCCCTCGCCGCCCTGAGGAGTGCATCGCGGTCACGAAAGTTCAAGACCCTGGCTATGATCGGGCGTGGGGGTGCTCCAGGTTTAGGTTTTGCCATAAGTGAGCGGTGGGCCCTCTCGATCGCAAACTGCGGGGAAAGTTTAGGGGAGTCAAGGAGTTGGAGTAGCATGCCTTCCACGTAGTCTTCCATGGGTTCATGTATATCATCCTCTGGCACCCCGATTATACGGAGGTTGTTGCGCCTCGAACGGGATTCGAGGTCTTCGTTCTTCTCAACCTCCGTAACGCGGGCAGATAGCGTGGAGACCTCCGCACGAAGGGAACCCAGACCGTCCTCGGCGGCGCTCACTCGTGTCTCGATCTCTGTGACCCGACCATCAGTCCTCTCCATGTGTGCTTTGATGGATGAGATCGTGCCGTTCATGTCATCGAGTTTACTATGAAGTGTGGTGAACCCCTCTCGGATAAACTCCATCATTTTCTGGGAGTCGGGTGGTTCCAGTACCAGTGAGGGGGAAGGTTCCAGTGATGACGCCTCAGCTCCGGGGGTCCCCGAGGGTTTCGTGAAGATATTGATGGAGGATTGTTTCTTGCCGGTTCGTGTTGACATGTTGCCGGAAGGGGGGGAACCTTGAGTGCAAAAGAGATAGGGTAGGGCCACAAGGGGAGACACCAGGATCGTCAGGGAGACGTGTGAGCGGGAGGCCCAGGCAGAGCACCAGGAAGGAAGGGGTATGGTGTCTCCGATGGGGGGTCCCGCCGGAGCACGAGGGGGTCGATAAACTTCAGGCGGACCTGAACACCTCGCCGGAAAGTCTGTAGGGGTGGACAGGGCCCGAGTGGTGGTGACCAGTAGTAGAGGCAGTAGTAGCCGGAGTCGCAGGTGTTGATATGGTGTAGAAGACCCCGACCGTACAATGCAGTGAGGTGGGTGGTATACAGTGCAGATCACTGAAGGCGAGTGGATGGACCCCGGAACACCCTTGGAGATTAGGTCCCCCAGACGGGGGGTTCGGTGGGAAACCGTTGATGATGTTTCTGTGTGGGTTACCACCTCCTGAGGGCTTGAGGGGGGGTTGTTGGCTGGGGGAGAGACCACTGGAGAGGAATGCCCCCGATAGAAGCAGTAAAGCGGTCAGTGGAAGGAGGGATCCAAGGGCAATTGGGGCCCAGAAGCAGAGGCACCTGGAATGTTGGTGGTTGGTGGTCCCAGCGCACTCCGGTGCGGGAGGGAGAGCAGCCGAAGGGGTAGATTCCTCAGAGTGTCTCAGAAATAAATTGCTATGTCGGCGAGGACTGCCACCGCAGGCCACGGGTCCGGGGAGGAGTGTTTATGGTGCGGCAAGGTTGGAATGAGGCTGACCCGGGGTGCACACACCTCACCTCACCTCGTGCCCGGAGGGCCCAAGAGATACCCGCGGCCCCTGGGATATAAGGGTCGTGGGGCCGGGGATCGGGGTCCGGGGGAAGGGGGGAACTCACCGCCCGCAGCCGGAATCCCAGAGTCCCAGTGGTGTGCAGCACGCCCCCCAGGATGGGGTAGCGGAGCGGAGCGCTCTGAAGTCCGTAGTGGGGGGGCTCCTTGGTGAAGAGGATGAGGCCAGCAGTGCCCGTAGCCGGTGGGGGGGTGGCCGTACAGATCAAGCAGAGCGCACCAACCCCACAGTGGACCGCGAGCCGCTTGTCACCGGCGCGGCCTCGCGAAGTCAAGAGTAGGGGCCGGGGGTGCACCCGCTTCCGTCCAGTCCGTGATGGAGGTTTGGCAGCACGTCGCCAAGGACGGGGCAGCGGAGCGGATCGCTCTGGAGTCCGGACCCGATGTCCACAGGATTAGGGAGGACGAGGCCAGCCGCTCTCGCAGCAAGTGAGGGAGGGCGAGTGCGCAACCGAGTGAAGCGCCCCTCCCCCTCAGGAGGCCTCAAGCCGCGGGACTCCACTGTGATCCCACGGATCCGTGTGCGGGGTCAGGGAAGCACTCTTTCTCCAGCATGGGGTCTGGCATGGATTCACATGCTCATGAATATTCCCCGTCGTCAGGCTGGGAATCCTCGGTAAAGAAAAAAACCAGTATCAGTTTCGTTTCTGATCTGTCTTTCGTAGTAATAACCAATCACTGGTCTCTGCGTCATACTGACCACAGCCAATGACTGCCCTCTACCTAAGCACCGCCTCTGGCAGCCATCTTCAGATTTTTACCGCACGTTCATGTGTTGGGATCCTCGTGCTATTGCTCTCGAGCGTTAGTGCTATTTTTCGCGCTTTTTTCACAAAAAACTTCGATTCTTTCGGTCAAAGAGCCTCAAGCTCCACCGATCCTACATCCGATCAACGGGGACCCGTGTCGGATTCATCTGTGCCCCTCAAGGGTGAAGATTTCGTCGAGCTACACTTCGGAGGAATCCAGAAGCTTCTCAGGCCCGGTCTCGGAGATGGCCCAGGAGAAGGGAAGCTCGACGCCCGGAAAGCTGTTCAGGGTCTCCCCTGGATGCCAGCTGCAGAACGTCTTCAAGGAGGACGAACACTCTTTCTGCCTTTTCTGCCTTCATGAGGACAAGACGCACGTGGAGAAGGACTGTGCGTTTTGCGGCAACATGTCGGAACGGACCATGAAGGACCGCCATCAACGTCTCGCCAACTGGCTGGAGGGTAAGAGCCCGTCTGGCGAGAAGAAGAAGAAATCCGAGCGGTCTTCTAAGACCTTTGAGGGCGCCCCGGCGACGGGGGCCCAACATAAGGCCAAGCACCGCGAGTCCGCTGGCACCGGGAGCGCCGAACGGTCGGGCTCTACGGGCGCCAGGCAGGGCGCACCCTCCCCGGCACCATCAACCACGAGCCAACGCTCTGGGTCGGGTAAGAGGAAGGCCGAGCACCCGGCGAAGCTCCTGGAGAGGCCCCGGTCGAGCTCTAAGGCAGAGGAGGAGCGTGGCAGTGCCCCCTCCCTCAAGGATAAGGCGGTGAGCGCACCTAAGGTGGTGAAGGCCTTGATCCATCCGACCAAGCCCTCTATCGAAACGGTCGCGGCGGCCCTGGCTCAGCCTGTGGTGGCTGCACCAGTGGTGGCGACCTCAGGGCCCAGAATCTCCCTGCCTCCTCGGAGGGAGTCTTCCTTTTGTGCCCATCGATAGGACCCCCGTGAAACCCTCCGTGGGGAAGAAGAAGGGGGGGCAGGGCGTCGTCGTAGAGTCGGCCTCAACCTCAGAAGAGGAGCTGATCGAGGTCTTAAGCCACGGCCTAGGCGTGGAAGAAGGCCAGCCCGTCGGAATGGACCCCGACGCAGGTGACGACGACGACATCGTCGAGGATACCGACGGGGCCCCTGCTCGCCCGTCGGATTCCCCTCTGCCAGCGCCGCAAGACAACTCGGCGGCCATTTTGTTGGCCATACAGTCCTTATGCTCCGAGATAAGGACGAGGCTACCGTTACCGACGGAGGAACCTCTCCCGTCGGGGGATCCAGAACCGGGACCTTCTGGTGTTCCCCCTACCAAGAAAAGAAGGATCCATCCACCACCTCCTTTTCAACCGTCGCGCCCCTTCCAGCCCTCCTCCCCGTCCACCCGAGGGGATGATACGGGGACTGACACGGCAGCGACGGGTACGGACGACGAGGCATACGACGAGGATTTTCCGTCGTCGCCTCCCACCAGGGCCTCTCCGCCCGACGAGATCGGATCTTTCCACTCCATGATCTCCAGGGCTTCCGAGCTTTTCCAACTCTGCCCTGAGGAGAAGAAAAAGGAAGGCTTCCTTTATCAGCGGCGCGAGGCCAAGAGGAAGACGGTCCTCGCAGTGCCTCTGTTGGACGACATTTGGGATGAGGGCCTTTCCCTCCTCAAGAACCCTTCCACGACGCCAGCTAGAAGAGACCGGTACGAGAAAAAGTACCGGGTCCCGGACACGGCCCCCCTATGCCTCCGGGCGCAGCCTACCCCGGACTCCGTCGTCTCCGCGGCAGCCAGGAAGAAAGCGGGGGGGGGGGTGCGGCCTCCACATCGACTTCCCCGCCGGACGGCGAGGGAAAGAAATTGGATACTATGGGGCGTAGAGTCATCTCGTCGGCAGCGACGACGATTAAAGCGGCCAACGCCTTGGCTATCGTGGCCCGCTACGACAGGGAGCTCTGGTACAAGATGGCTCCCCTGCTGGATTTTCTGCCGGACGACAAGAGGGCGGAGGCCCTTGAGGTCCTGCAGGAAGGTGAGGTGGCCTCGGACCACGCCATCACCGTGGCGACGGACATCGCCGACACTGGATTCCGCCAGCTGGGCAACGGTGTTTGCCTTCGACGTCGTGGATGGCTCAAAGCTACGGACTTCCGGCAGGACGTCCAGACCAGAGTCCTGGACATGCCCTTCGACGGGAACAACCTGTTTGGGAAGACAGTGGACGATTCCCTTCAGGCCATCAAGGCGGATACTGAGACGGCCCGGGCCCTTGGAGTCCTGCAACGACGGACGCCCTTTCGGAGCGGCGGAGGCAAGGGCGCCTCCAAAGGTTCCGGCGGCGGTTTCGCTTCCTACCGTCAAGCGGCCCGCTCGTCGTCGCAAGAGGCCTACAGAGGACGAGGCAAGTCTAGCGGACCCCGCCGTCGTCGCCAAGGAGGTCAAGGCGGCAAGGCCGCGTCCAAGCAGGATTGAACCGGCCGTGGGGTCGGGCCCCCACCGAAGCACCCCGGTGGGAGGCCGGCTGGCGGGCTTCGTCAGCGTGTGGGAGTCCATCTCCACCGACCGTTGGGTGCTGGACGCCCTGGCCCGGGGCCACGCGCTCGAGTTTCAAAGAAGGTGCCCGCGCGCCCCCCCCCCCGTGGCCAGGAAAGAACTTCACGTCCCTCAACTTCTCCTGGAGGTAAAGGCGATGCTCAGAAAGGGCGCCATCGAACTCGTCCCAAAGAGGCTTCGGGGCTCCGGAGTCTACTCGAGATACTTCCTCGTGAAGAAGAAGACGGGAGGATGGCGCCCCATCCTGGACCTGCGACGTCTGAACAAGTTCATCAAGGCGCAGAAGTTCCGGATGGTCACCCTCCAGCACGTCCTGGGTCAGCTGGAGGAAGGAGACTTCCTATCGTCGTTGGATTTGGAGGATGCCTACTTCCACATTCCCATCCTAAAGGGGCACCGCAAATTCCTCAGATTCGTGGTCCAAGGGCGTCATTACCAGTTCAAAGCCCTTCCCTTCGGACTACGGTCGGCACCCAGGGTATTCACCAAGTGCCTTGCACCGGTGGCGGCGCAGCTGCGCCGCGAGGGGATCCACGTCTACCCCTACCTGGACGACTGGCTCATCCGCGCCAAGACGAGGGAGCTCGCCGTGGTCCACACGGCAAGGACCGTCCAACTCCTCACGGACCTGGGATTCTCCGTGAACTACGCCAAATCCCACCTGGTGCCCGCGCAAGTCGCACTGTTTCTGGGAGCGAGGCTCGACACAGTGTCCCTTCTGGCCTCCCCGTCGGAGGAGAGGACCAGGACCATCTTGGGCAAGGTGCAACGGATGTTGGTGGCCGACGCGGCCAAAGTGAGGTCCATCAAGTCCCTCCTCGGGATGATGTCTTCCTGCATCTACCTCATTCCCATGTGCAGGCTCCGGATGCGCCCGTTGCAAGAATTCCTGGATGCGCGCTGGATCCAGACGACGGGCAGCTTCGAGGAAAGGATCAAGCTCGACGAGAGTTTCCGACGAGCGATACGGTGGTGGGGCACCCGCGCGCATCTGACGGCGGGCATGGACTTCCAGACCCCAGCCCACCAGGAGCCTGTGACCACGGATGCCTCCCTGGAAGGGTGGGGAGCGCACACCGAAAATCTGCACGCAAGGGGACTCTGGCTCCCGACGGAGAAGTCCCTACATATCAACGTCCTGGAGCTCCGTGCAGTGTTTTGGGCCCTCAGGTCCTTCCTTCCGTCCCTCAAGGGCAAGGTGGTGAGGATCTTCACCGACAACACCACCACCATGTTTTACATCAGGAAACAGGGCGGAACCAGGTCCCCAGCGCTGTCCAAGGAGGCGCAGGACCTGTGGCATTGGGCCGTCGCCCAAGGGATTTTTCTGGTGCCGTTTCATCTGGCAGGGATAAAAAACACCATCGCCGACTCACTCAGCAGGGAGCTGCGCTCGTGCCACGAGTGGGAACTATGGCAGGATCTGGTGGATCGCCTCTTCCGACGGTGGGGCACACCCCAGATCGACCTGTTCGCGACGGCGACGAACACCAAGTGCCGGAGGTTCGCCAGCAGGTTTCCCCAGACGAGGAGCATGGGCGATGCTTTCTCGTTCCCCTGGGAGGGCCTGTTCCTCTACGCGTTCCCTCCCTTGCCTCTGCTAATCCGGCTCGTCAACCAGCTCAAGAGGTCACGATGCAGGATGATCCTCGTCGCACCTGCGTGGCCGAGGCAGATATGGTTCCCGGACCTTCTGGACTTGTCAGCGTCCCCGCCGATCAAGCTGCCGGCGGACGCGGATCTACTCTCCAGGGAAGGAGGCGCCATCCTCCACCACGACCCGAAGTCGCTGAACTTGCAGGCCTGGCTCCTGCAGCACTAGAGTTTGGAGGATACGACATACCGGCCGATTGCAGAGAGGTTCTTGCAAAGGCCAGGGCGTCCTCGACTCTTAAATGCTACGGACACAAATGGAAGAGGTTCTCTGTCTGGTGCCACGCACAGAAGATTAACCCTCTACGGATTACGGCTCCCCAAGTACTGCCGTACCTGCTGACGCTGGCCAAAGCTGGTCTGGCACATGCGTCCATCAAGATTCATCTTGCTGCGATCTCCCGATACACCAGAACCACGGGCCGGACGTCCTTGTGGTCTCATCGTCTGGTGAAAGAGTTCATGAAGGGACTGTTCAGATCGTTCCCGCCGGTGAAGGCTCCGGCCCCGGCGTGGGAGCTCAACGTGGTGCTGACCAAGCTCATGGGACCTCCGTTCGAGCCTCTGCACTCGGCCCCGTTGAAGTTTCTATCGTGGAAAACAGCTTTTCTTGTGGCCATCACCTCCGCACGACGAGTGGGAGAGATCCAGGCCCTTTCCTGCAAGGCCCCGTACTTGACTTTCCACGACACGAGGGTAGTGCTCAGGACGCACCCCTCCTTCATGCCCAAGGTACCGTCGGACATCCATCTCAACGAACCCTTGGTGTTACCTGTGTTCTTCCCGTCGCCTTCGTCGCCGGCTGAGAGGACTTTGCACTCGCTGGATGTAGCTAGAGCGCTGAAGTTCTACGTGGACCGCACGAAGGGTTTTCGGAAGACGTCACAACTCTTTGTGAACTTTGGACCTGTCAATCAGGGGAAGGCTCTCTCGAAGGCTTCCATCTCCAGATGGCTCTCCGGCTGTATCATGTGCTGTCACCGGTTGGCAAACCGACCGCTGCCTGGCCGTCCGAGAGCCCATTCCACCAGAGCGATCGCAGCTACCACGGCGTTCCTTTCTGGTGTGCCCCTGCTGGACATATGCAGGGCTGCTACGTGGAGGTCGACGCACACCTTCACGAAATTCTACTGCGTCGACCGGGATTCCAGGGAGGAGTCCAGGGTCGGCCAAGCAGTGCTGCGCAACCTGTTCGCCTGAGGTGAGCCTGGTGAGGAGGTAAGATGCTTAATGTTGAGTTGATGTGATGCTTAATGTTGAGCCTTTGCCACCTCCCGTGGTTGTGCATGTGTGTACTGCTATGTATTCTTTATTCATGAGCATGTGAATCCATGCCAGACCCCATGCTGGAGAAGGAACAAGTTACTTACCTGTAACTGTTGTTCTCCAGCATGGGTCTGGCATGGATTCACATGCGAACCCTCCCGCCTACCCCTCTGCGGCTCTTCACTTGGTCATACTGCCACTTCACGTGCTTCCAAATCTGAAGATGGCTGCCAGAGGCGGTGCTTAGGTAGAGGGCAGTCATTGGCTGTGGTCAGTATGACGCAGAGACCAGTGATTGGTTATTACTACGAAAGACAGATCAGAAACGAAACTGATACTGGTTTTTTCTTTACCGAGGATTCCCAGCCTGACGACGGGGAATATTCATGAGCATGTGAATCCATGCCAGACCCATGCTGGAGAACAACAGTTACAGGTAAGTAACTTGTTCCTTATACCCCGTTAAGTCACTTCGCCTAATAAGAACATCTTTGACGGAGACTACGGAGGAATAGTCTACGGCTGTGGTCTCGGCGCCTAAAATCCGGCGGCCGGATTTCCACGTGGTCGGGCCTTCTGGCCGACCTATACAGTAGGGAGAGTGGGTTCGGGGTGGCCATATTGTTATGTCTTTCCTCCTTTCCACTTCTTTCCCTTTCGGTCTGGTCATCCTTCCCTTTTGCTATGGAAAGGACTCCTTTTAGATTCTGCCCTAAGTGTAGGGTCAGATATCCTTGGAAGGACGAGCACAGGACGTGTAACGCCTGACTCCCCTTAGAGCATGACGAAAAGCGGTGTTCGGCGTGCAAGCTCCTTAAGCCTAAAACCCTTAAGGATCACCGTGTAAAGCGGTGGGACGTGTACGGCATGTCACGCGTGAAGCCTACCTCCCCTACCGCAACACTAGCCGAAAGTGACGAGGGTACTTCGGATGACCAAACGTCCAATGCGGATGTTATAGACCTTGAGGTGGACACTTTTAGGTCTGCCACGCCCATCCCCGACCCTTCCAGGCTCGACTCTGGTCTTGCTACAGGGACTACACCCGGCGACAAGAGCGTACATAAACATCGCACTAAATACACAACCCCTATGCCATCTTCGACGCCTTCGTCGAAAAAAGCGAAAGCGCCAACGGGTCCGTCGAAAATTTCGACGGTTCCCTCGGATCGTGTAGATCCAAAGCCTTCCCCGCATCCGCAACAGCGCATGACGACTGGGCAAACGAAAATTAATAAGGGCGCTACTCCCCAGTCTACACTCGCCGAAGTTTTGGAGTCCGAAACTTCGACGATTTCGAAGGCCTCAATAGGCCCGAAAGTTCTCCAGCATGGGGTCTGGCATGGATTCACATGCTCGTGAATATTCCCCGTCGTCAGGCTGGGAATCCTCGGTAAAGAAAAAACCAGTATCAGTTTCGTTTCTGATCTGTCTTTCGTAGTAATATCCAATCACTGGTCTCTGCGTCATACTGACCACAGCCAATGACTGCCCTCTACCTAAGCACCGCCTCTGGCAGCCATCTTCAGATTTTTACCGCACGTTCATGTGTTGGGATCCTCGTGCTATTGCTCTCGAGCGTTAGTGCTATTTTTTCACGTTTTTTCTCAAAAAACTTCGTTTTTTCGGTCAAAAGAGCCTCAAGCTCCACCGACTCTCCATCCGATCAACGGGGACCCGTGTCGGATTCGTCTGCGCCCCTCAAGGGTGAAGATTTCGTCGAGCTACGCTTTTGGAGGACTCCAGAAGTTTCTCAGGCCCGGACATGGCCCAGGAGAAGGGATGCTCGACGCCCGGAAAGCTGTTCAGGGTCTGCCCTGGATGCCAGCTGCAGAACGTCTTTAAGAAGGACGAACACTCCTTTTGTCTCTACTGCTTACATGAGGACAAGACGCACGTGGAGAAGGACTGTGCGTTTTGCGGCAACATGTCGGAGCGGACCATGAAGGACTGCCATCAACGTCTCGCCAACTGGCTGGAAGGTAAGAGCCCGTCAGGCGAGAAGAAGAAGAAGAAATCCGAGCGGTCTTCTAAGACCTTTGAGGACGCCCCGGCGACGGGGGTCCAACACAAGGCAAAGCACCGCGAGTCCGCTGGCACCGGGAGCGCCGAACGGTCGGGCTCTACGGGCGCCAGGCAGGGCGCACCCTCCCCGGCACCATCAACCACGAGCCAACACTCTGGGTCGGGTAAGAGGAAGGCCGAGCACCCGGCGAAGCTCCTGGAGAGGCCCCGGTCGAGCTCGAAGGCCCCATCGGAGGGGGAGCGATGCAGTGTCCCCCCCCCTCAAGGATAAGGCGGTGAGCGCACCTAAGGTGGTGAAGGCCTTAATCCATCCGGCCAAGCCCTCTATCGAAACTGTCGCGGCGGCCCTGGCTCAGCCTGTGGGGGCTACACCAGTGGTGGCGACCTCGGGGCTCAGTCTCCCTGCCACCTCGGAGGGAGTCCTCTTTTGTGCCCATCGATAGGGCCCCCGTGAAATCCCCCGTGGGGAAGAAAAAGGGGGGGGGCAGGGCGTCGTCGTAGATTCGGCCTCAACCTCGGAGGAGGAGCTGGTCGAAGTCTTAAGCCACGGCCTCGGCGTGGAAGAAGACCGGCCCGTCGGGATGGATCCCGACGCAGGCGACGACGACATCATCGAGGGTACCGACGGGGCCCCTGATCGCCCGTCGGATTCCCCTCTGCCAGCGCCGCGAGACAGCTCGGCGGCCATTTTGTTGGCTATACAGTCCTTATGCTCAGAGATAAGGACGAGACTACCGTTGCCGACGGAACCTCTCCCGTCGGGGGACCCAGAACCGGGACCTTCTGGTGTTCCCCCTACCAAGAAAAGAAGGATCCACCCTCCGCCTCCTTTTCAGCCGTCGCGCCCCTTCCAGCCCTCCTCCCCGTCCACCCGAGGGGATGATACGGGGACTGACACGGCAGCGACGGGTACGGACGACGAGGTATACGACGAGGATGTACCGTCGTCGCCTCCCACCAGGGCTTCTCCGCCCGACGAGATTGGATCGTTCCACTCCATAATCACCAGGGCATCCGAGCTTTTCCAACTCTGCCCTGAGGAGAAGAAGAAGGAAGGTTTCTTTTATCAGCGGCGCGAGGCCAAGAGGAAGACGGTCCTCTCAGTGCCTCTATTGGACGACATTTGGGATGAGGGCCTCACCCTCCTCATGAACCCTTCCACGACGCCAGCTAGAAGGGATCGGTACGAGAAGAAGTACCGGGTCCCGGACACGGCCCCCCTGTGCCTCCGGGCGCAGCCTACCCCGGACTCCGTCGTCTCTGCGGCGGCCAGGAAAAGCGGGGGGGGGTGCGGCCTCCACATCGACTTCCCCACCGGACGGCGAGGGAAAGAAATTGGACGCTATGGGACGCAGAGTCATCTCGTCTGCGGCGACGACGATTAAAGCGGCCAACGCCTTGGCTATCGTGGCCCGCTACGACAGGGAGCTCTGGTACAAACTGGCTCCCCTACTGGACTTCTTGCCGGACGACAAGAGGGCAGAGGCCCTGGAGATCCTGCAGGAAGGTGAGGTGGCTTCGGACCACGCCATTACCGTTGCGACGGACATCGCCGACACCGGGTTCCGCCAGTTGGGCAACGGCGTTTGCCTTAGGCGGCGTGGATGGCTCAAGGCTACGGACTTCCGTCAAGACGTTCAGACCAGAGTCCTGGACATGCCCTTCGATGGGAACAACCTGTTTGGGAAAACAGTGGACGATTCCCTTCAGGCCATTAAAGCGGACACCGAGACGGCCCGGGCCCTTGGAGTTCTCCAACAACGACGGACGCCCTTTCGGAGCAGCGGAGGCAAGGGCGCCTCCAAAGGTTCAGGCGGCGGTTTCTCCACCTACCGTCAAGCGGCCCGCTCGTCGGCTCAGGAGGCCTACAGAGGACGAGGCAAGTCTGGCGGACCCCGCCGTCATCGCCAAGGAGGTCAAGGCGGCAAAGCCTCGTCGAAGCAGGATTGAACCGACCGTGGGGTCGGGCCCCCACCGAAGCACCCCGGTGGGAGGCCGGCTGGCGAGATTCGTCAGCGTGTGGGAGTTCCATCTCCACCGACGGTTGGGTGCTGGACGCCTTGGCCTGGGGCCACGCGCTCGAATTTCAAAGAAAGTGTCCGCGCGTCCCCCCCGTGGCCAGGAAAGAACTTCACGTCCCTCAACTTCTCCTGGAGGTAAAGGCGATGCTGAGGAAGGGCGCCATCGAACTCGTCCCAAAGAGACTTCGGAGCTCCGGAGTTTACTCGAGATACTTCCTCGTGAAGAAGAAGACGGGGGGATGGCGCCCCATCCTGGACCTGCGACGTCTGAACAAGTTCATCAAGGCGCAAAAGTTCCGGATGGTCACCCTCCAGCACGTCCTGGGTCAGCTGGAGGAAGGAGACTTCCTGTCGTCGTTGGATTTGGAGGATGCCTACTTCCATATGCCCATCCTAAAGGGGCACCGAAAATTCCTCAGGTTTGTGGTCGAAGGGCGTCACTACCAGTTCAAAACCCTCCCCTTCGGACTACGGTCGACCCCCAGGGTATTCACCAAGTGCCTTGCACCGGTGGCGGCGCAGCTGCGCCGCGAGGGGATCCACGTCTACCCCTACCTGGACGACTGGCTCATCCGAGCCAAGTCGAGGGAGCTCGCCCTGGATCACACGGCAAGGACCGTCCGACTTCTCACGGACTTGGGATTCTCCGTGAACTACGCCAAGTCTCACCTGGTACCCGCGCAAAACGCACTGTTTCTGGGAGCGAAGCTCGACACAGTGTCTCTTCTGGCCTCCCCGTCGGAGGAAAGGACCAGGTCCATCCTGGGCAAGGTACAGCCGGATGTTGGTTTCCGACGTGGCCAAGGTGAGGTCCATCAAGTCCCTCCTCGGAATGATGTCTTCTTGCATCTACCTCATTCCCATGTGCAGGCTCCGGATGCGCCCGTTGCAGGAGTTCCTGGACGCGCGCTGGATCCAAACGACGGGCAGCTTCGAGGAGAGGATCACACTCGACGAGGGTTTCCGCCGAGCGGTCCGGTGGTGGGGCAACCGCACGCATCTGACGGCGGGCATGGACTTCCAGACCCCAGATCACCAGGAGACAGTGACCACCGATGCCTCCCTGGAAGGGTGGGGAGCGCACACCGAAAATCTGCACGCGCGAGGCCTTTGGCTCCCGACGGAGAAGTCCCTCCATATCAACGTCCTGGAGCTCCGTGCAGTGTTCTGGGCCCTCAGGTCCTTCCTTCCGTCCCTCAAGGGCAAGGTGGTGAGGATCTTCACCGACAACACCACCACCATGTTTTACATCAGGAAACAGGGCGGAACCAGGTCCCAGCGCTGTCCAAGGAGGCGCAGGACCTGTGGCATTGGGCCGTCGCCCAAAGGATGTTTCTGGTGCCGTTTCATCTGGCAGGGATAAAAAACACCATCGCCGACTCACTCAGCAGGGAGCTGCGCTCGTGCCACGAGTGGGAACTACGGCAGGATCTAGTGGATCGCCTCTTCCGACGGTGGGGCACACCCCAGATCGACCTGTTCGCGACGGCGACGAACTCCAAGTGCCGGAGGTTCGCCAGCAGGTTTCCCCAGGCGAGGAGCATGGGCGATGCCTTCTCGTTTCCCTGGGAGGGCCTGTTCCTCTACGCGTTCCCTCCTTTGCCACTGCTAATCTGGCTCGTCAACCAGCTCAAGAGGTCACGGTGCAGGATGATCCTCGTCGCACCTGCGTGGCCGAGGCAGATATGGTTCCCGGACCTTCTGGACTTGTCAGCGTCCCCGCCAATCAAGCTGCCGGTGGACGCGGATCTTCTCTCCAGGGAAGGAGGTGCCATCCTCCACCACGACCCGAAATCGCTGAACTTGCAGGCCTGGCTCCTGCAGCGCTAGAGTTTGGTGGATACGACATACCGGCCGACTGCAGAGAGGTTCTTGCAAAGGCCAGGGCGTCCTCGACTCTTAAATGCTACGGACACAAATGGAAGAGGTTCTCTGTCTGGTGCCACGCACAGAAGATTAACCCTCTACGGATTACGGCTCCCCAGGTACTGCCGTACCTGCTGACGCTGGCCAAAGCTGGACTGGCACACGCGTCCATCAAGATTCATCTTGCTGCGATCTCCCGATACACCAGAACCACGGGCCGGACGTCCTTGTGGTCTCATCGTCTGGTGAAGGAGTTCATGAAGGGACTGTTCAGATCGTTCCCGCCGGTGAAGGCTCCGGCCCCGGCGTGGGAGCTCAACGTGGTGCTGACCAAGCTCATGGGACCTCCGTTCGAGCCTCTGCACTCGGCCCCGTTGAAGTTTCTGTCGTGGAAAACAGCGTTTCTTGTGGCCATCACCTCCGCACGACGGGTGGGAGAGATCCAGGCCCTTTCATGCAAGGCCCCGTACTTGACTTTTCACGACACGAGGGTAGTGCTCAGGACGCACCCCTCCTTCATGCCCAAGGTACCGTCGGACTTCCATCTCAACGGACCCTTGGTGTTACCTGTGTTCTTCCCGTCGCCTTCGTCGCCGGCTGAGAGGACTTTGCACTCGCTGGATGTGGCTAGAGCGCTGAAGTTCTACGTGGACCGCACGAAGTGTTTTCGGAAGACGTCACAACTCTTTGTGAACTTTGGACCTGTCAATCAGGGGAAGGCTCTATCGAAGGCTTCCATTTCCAGATGGCTCTCCGGCTGGATCATGTACTGTCATCGGTTGGCAAACCGACCGCTGCCTGGCCGTCCGAGAGCCCATTCCACCAGAGTGATCGCAGCTACCACGGCGTTCCTTTCTGGTGTGCCCCTGCTGGACATATGCAGGGCTGCTACGTGGAGGTCGACGCACACCTTCACGAAATTCTACTGCGTTGATCGGGATTCCAGGGAGGAGTCCAGGGTCGGCCAAGCAGTGCTGCGCAACCTGTTCGCCTGAGGTGAGCCTGGTGAGGAGGTAAGATGCTTAATGTTGAGTTGGATGTACTGCTTAATGTTCAGCCTTTGCCACCTCCCGTGGTTGTGCATGTGTGTACTGCTATGTATTCTTTATTCATGAGCATGTGAATCCATGCCAGACCCCATGCTGGAGAAGGAACAAGTTACTTACCTGTAACTGTTGTTCTCCAGCATGGGTCTGGCATGGATTCACATGCGAACCCTCCCGCCTACCCCTCTGCGGCTCTTCACTTGGTCATACTGCCACTTCACGTGCTTCCAAATCTGAAGATGGCTGCCAGAGGCGGTGCTTAGGTAGAGGGCAGTCATTGGCTGTGGTCAGTATGACGCAGAGACCAGTGATTGGATATTACTACGAAAGACAGATCAGAAACGAAACTGATACTGGTTTTTTCTTTACTGAGGATTCCCAGCCTGACGACGGGGAATATTCATGAGCATGTGAATCCATGCCAGACCCATGCTGGAGAACAACAGTTACAGGTAAGTAACTTGTTCCTTATGACTACGCCTCTACCCGGTACTCCGACCGCTGGGCCTTCTGGTGCCGCGGACGGCTTTTCGGCTACCGTTACTTCATCGGAGGCTTTGTCTCACAACGATTCGGTTACTATATGGAAGATCATCGGTAGGATTGTAGCGGCGGTGGGCCTTATACCGATCCCGCAGAAGGTTATGGGCCAGGCCGTGGAAAATTTTCGACGGACTTCGGCCGCGATTCCGATGACCCTTACGTTGGATAGTCAAGAGCCTCTCTGACACCCTGAGAAGTTCCTCTCGACGCCAAAGGACAGAGAACGTTTTCTCCCCACCTAGGCCCTTTTGGGTCCTCGAAATGGACTACTGAAAAGTTGGAGGGATGTATGGATCGGCTGGAGCAGATTATCAGTTCTGCTGACCAGCCTCCGCCGAAAAAGGCTCGGGTAGACCCTAACCTTCAAATACAAGATGTTCATCCTCAGGTTTTCCAACAGGAAGACGTGGCCCACAGGGACACATACAGGTACATCTATACTGAAGAAGAGGAATCCTCTTTTCTCGAAAATTATGAAGATCATCAACAGGAGACGACGGAGAACTGGGAGGAAACCCAGCAAGAAGGACAGGATCCTTGGTCACATCAAGATCAGGACTCTGATATTTTGTCCATCGATTCTCCGCCTTCCACCCCGGCTCGCCAGGCCTCCCCTGTGGATGACCAAATGGCTTTCAACACCATGTTGAAAAAAGCAGAAGAATTCTTCAAAATTGCTACTCAAGAGGCTTTGCCTGAGCAGGATTTTGTGGAGCACATTATTAAGGAAAAACCTCCGGCAAGTCAATCCATTCCCCTCCTTAACTCTGTTAAGAGGCGGATCGCTCCATCTTTATTCTCACCTGCCCAGACAATGGCCGTGAACCCGAGAGTCGAAAAAGTATTTCGGCCTTCTCCTTCCGACCCTCTATATATCAAGGGGCATGCCATCCCGGACTCACTGGTGGTGAGCACTACTCGTAAGAGGGCAGGGGTACCCCTTGCCACTGGAGAATCGCCTCCAGACAAGGAGTCTGATTGTATGCCCTAGGCAAACGTGTCACATCAGCAGCTGCATATACCATTCGGGTTGCTAATAACACTACGCTATTAGCAAGCTATGCCGATGCCCAATGGAACATGCTACAAGAAGGCCTTCAGGAGGTCCCGGAACCGGCTAGGACCAAGCTTCTTGCCATTGTTGCGGAAGGAAAACTGGTTAACCAGAATGTGGCTAAAAACATCCTGTATACTGCAGAAACATCTGGCAGATCCCTTGCACAAGGGACTCTTCTGAAGAGACACGCATGGCTGCGTACATCGGGATTTAGGCCTGAAACTCAGGCCTCCCTCATTAATATGCCCATCGAAGAGTCAAACCTCTTTGAGAAAGCAGTTGAAGAAGCGTTGGAGACAGCCAAGAAGCAGCATGAGACCTTAAAGTCTCTGCAACAAATTACACAAAAACCCTCTTCCCAGAGGGGTAATAACTCTCGGCGTTCCTTCCGAGGACAAGCTCATGCCGGTCAAAACAACTACGGCACGGGCAGCTTCAACAATAACCAAACATCTGGAAGCCCCTCTTACTATCCCTCAAGGGGTCAGAAACGCGGCAAGGGTAGAGGCAGAGGCCCCAAGCCCAGAGGAGCCACAGCCTCGGGTCAGAAATGACCACCAAGTCCGGGTCCCCTCCCATGCCTCCCCGGTCGGGGGGCGATTAACATCTTTCCTCAAGGCATAGGAGGGGATAACTTCCGACCAGTGGGTCTTAAAGACGGTCGCCCACGGTTATTGTGTGGAATTCTCCTGACCTCCACAGTTCAGACCGCCGCGCTCACAGCGCCTTTCACCGGACCATCTAAACATCCTGATTGAAGAGGTGGAACCACTGCCATCGAAGTCGTCCCTATTCTTCAGGTAAACAAGGGTATTTATTCAGTGTACTTCCTTGTACCCAAAAAGGATCTCAGCATGCGTCCTGTTATAGATCTGCGCCCAGCGAACAAGTTAATAAAACCCCAGATGTTTTGCATGGTAACACTACAAGTAGTGATCCCATTGCTGAAACGGGGGGACTTCATGGAAACATTGGATATGAAAGATGCATACTTTCATATTTCAATGTTGCCAGCGCACAGAAAATACCTAAGGTTCATGATCCAGGACAAACACTACCAGTTCAAAGTACTCCCCTTAAGCATCGCCTCGGCCCCAAGGGTGTTTACCAAAGTCCTGGCAGTGGCAGCAGCACACCTGCGCAGACTATCAGTCCCAGTTTACCCTTACCTCGACGACTGGCTCATTACGGGGGACTCGTTCGACGCTTGTTTTTCAAACATCCAAAAAACAGTAGCTCTCCTTCAGCCTGGGATTTTCAATCAACGAAAAGAAGTCCAGCCTAGTCCCCAGCCAGGTAAAACAATTTCTGGGGGCACTAATTCAGACGGAAGACTGTCTTGTCTTCCGCTCCAGCGAGAGGGTTCAGAACATGTTCTCTCAGATTCCTCAATATGTAGCCAGTCGAGAGGTGACGGTACGCAAAGCCATGCGGTTGCTAGGGATGATGGCCTCTTGTATATACTTGGTTCCCCACGCGCGGCTGCGCATGCGTCCCATGCAGGAGTGGCTCAACAGCCAGTGGTGTCAGGCCAGCGAACAATGGGAAGATTTGGTAGTTGTCTCTCCAGCGCTCGTTCTCTCTCTGCAGTGGTGGTCGAGGGAAAACCTCCTGTAGGGGAAAACCTTCACCACCCCTGCAGTGGAAGCCACTCTCACGACAGACGCATCTCTCACGGGGTGAGGGGCTCACCTGCTTCAGCAGACAGCACACAGAGTGTGGTCCCTTCAAGTAGCGTCCAATCATATAAACTTACTGGAGCTATTATCAATGTTCAAAGCATTGAAAGCCTTTCAGGTACAACTGCAAGGGAAGACGGTGCTTATCTTAACCGACAGCACTACAGCAATGTATTACCTGAACAAACAGGGGGGCACTCACTCTCCAGGGCTATCCAAGCTGTCCCAAAATATTTGGATATGGGCTCTCAAACAAAAGATGTTTTTGTTGTCCCAACATGTTCCAGGGGAACTCAAACTTCTAGCAGATGTACTCAGCAGAGATTTTCCTCTGCCAGAAGAATACGAATGGCGACTGCACGAAGACATTGTATCCAGCGTCTTTGCAGAAAAGGGGTTCCCAGAGATCGACCTGTTCGCTACTCAGGACAACGCCCAATGCCAAGACTACGTCTCCAGGTACCCTCAAACGGTCCAAGGGGAACGGTCTCTGGATAACTTGGTCGGGGACATTTGTCTACGCTTCCCCCCCCCCCCCCCCGACTCTCCTTCTCAACAAGATAGTGCACAAGATGCACCAGGAACCAGTTACCATGATATTAGTGGCCCCCATGTGTGCCCGCCAAACCTGGTTCGCTCACCTGATGGAAATGTCCCTCTCTCCACTAGTCAAGCTGCCCTGCCTGTACAACATGCTGTCTCAGGACAGGGAGGAAACCCTACACCCGTGCCCCCAAACCCTGAATTTAGTAGCCTGGCTCCTGAGATCATAGAGTTTGGACACCTGCAACTCCCTCAGAGGTGCATGGACATACTCAGGGAAGCGAGGAAACCTAATGCACGTTATTGCTATGCTAGCAAGTGGAGAAGTTTGTCATCTGGTGCAATTCCAAGGGTGTCAATCCTATCGATCGCTCACCCTCACACATTGTGTTGTATCTAACCCACCTGTTGGACTCTACGTTAGTCTTTAATTCCCTAAAGGTTCATCTGGCTGCTTTGTCAGGCTACACCACATCACAGCAAAAGGTATTGTGGTGGAAGATACCTGTGATTAAAGCCTTTATGGAAGGAGTTAAGAGGATTTATGCTCCCATCTCTCACCCAGCCCCTGGATGGGATCTGAATGTGTTTTTAACCAGGCTCATGGAGCTCCCTTTGAGCCTATGCATAAAGCAAGTCTGAAAGACCTGACTTATAAAACAGCCTTCCTAGTTGCTATCACTTCTATCAGAAGGGTTAGCGAACTACAAGTTCTTTCTGTATTAGAACCCTTTGTTACAGTCCACAAAGATAAGGTAGTTCTGTGCACACATCCCAGGTTTGCGCCTACATTTATTTCGAAGTTCCATGTGAACCAGTCAATCGAACTACCCACTTTCTTCCAGAACCCTACTAACATGGCCGTAAGAAGCCTTCACACACTAGACGTGCGCAGGGCAGTCATGTTTTATCTGGAGAAAACTAAGCCACTGAGAAAGACTAAACAATTCTCCAGCATGGGGTCTGGCATGGATTCACATGCTCATTCCCCGTCGTCAGGCTGGGAATCCTCGGTAAAGAAAAAAACAGTATTCGTTTCTGATCTGTCTTTCGTAGTAGTAACCAATCACTGATCGCTGCGTCATACTGACCACAGCCAATGACTGCCCTCTACCTAAGCCATCTTCAGATTTTTACCGAACGTTCAAGTGTTGGGATCCTCGTGCTATCGCTCTCGAGCGTTGGTGCTATTTTTTCACGTTTTTTTTTCTCAAAAACTTAGATTTTTCTGTCAAAAGAGCCTCAAGCTCCACCGTTTCTTCATCCGATCAACGGGGACCCGTGTCGGATTCGTCTACGCCCCTCAAGGGTGAAGATTTCGTCGAGCCACGCTTTTGGAGGACTCCAGAAGTTTCTCAGGCCCATCTCGGACATGGCCCAGGAGAAGGGAAGCTTGACGCCCGGAAAGCTGTTCAGGGTCTGCCCTGGATGCCAGCTTCAGAATGTCTTTAAGGAGGACGAACACTCCTTTTGTCTGTACTGCCTACATGAGGACAAGACCCACGTGGAGAAGGACTGTGCGTTTTGCGGCAATATGTCGGAGCGGACCATGAAGGACCGCCATCAACGTCTCGCCAACTGGCTGGAAGGGAAGAGCCCGTCAGGCGAGAAGAAGAAGAAGAAATCCGAGCGGTCTTCTAAGACCTTTGAGGAAGCCCCGGCGACGGGGGTCCAACACAAGGCCAAGCACCGCGAGTCCGCTGGCACCGGGAGCGCCGAACGGTCGGGCTCTACGGGCGCCAGGCAGGGCGCACCCTCCCCGGCACCATCAACCACGAGCCAACGCTCTGGTTCGGGTAAGAGGAAGGCCGAGCACCCGGCGAAGCTCCTGGAGAGGCCCCGGTCGAGCTCGAAGTCCCCATCGGAGGGAGAGCGAGGCAGTGACCCTCCCCCCAAGGAGAAGGCGGTGAGCGCACCTAAGGTGGTGAAAGCCTTAATCCATCCGGCCAAGGCCTCTATCGAGACAGTCGCGGCGGCCCTGGCTCAGCCTGTGGAGACTACACCAGTGGTGGCGACCTCGGGGCTCAGAGTCTCCCTGCCACCGCGGAGGGAGTCCTCTTTTATGCCCATCGACAGGACCCCCGTGAAACCTCCGACGGAGAAGAAAAAGGGGGGGCAGGAGGTCATCGTGGATTCGGCCTCAACCTCTGAGGAAGAGCTGATCGAAGTCTTAAGCCACGGCGTTGGCGTGGGAGACGATGATAACGTCGAGGGTGCCGACGGGGCCCCTGACCGCCCGTTGAAATCCCCTCAACCAGTGCCGCAAGACAACTCGGCGGCCATTTTGTTGGCTATACAGTCCTTATGCTCGGAGATAAGGACGAGACTGCCGTTACCACCAGCGGAGGAACCGCTCCCGACAGGGGACCCGGAGCCAGGCCCTTCTGGGAGCCCTCCCCCTAAGAGAAGGATTCATCCTCCACCTCCTTTTCAGTCATCGCGCCCTGTTCAGCCCTCCTCCCCGTCCACAACTCGTGGGGATGATACGGGGACTGACACGGCCGCGACGGGTACTGACGACGAGGATCTGCCGTCGTCGCCTCCCACCCGGGCTTCCCCGCCCGACGAGATTGGATCGTTTCACTCCATGATCGCCAGGGCATCCGAGCTTTTCCAGCTCTGCCCGGAAGAGAAGAAGGAAGGTAAAGGCGATGCTCAGGAAGGGCGCCATCGAGCTTGTCCCAAAGAGGCTTCGGGGCTTCTTTGAGTTTACTCAAGTTACTTCCTCGTGAAGAAGACGACGGGAGGATGGCGTCCCATCCTGGACCTACGACGACTGAACAAATTCATCAAGGCACAGAAGTTCCGGATGGTCACCCTCCAACACGTCCTGGGTCAGCTGGAGGAGGGCGATTTCCTGTCGTCGTTGGATTTGGAGGATGCCTACTTCCATATTCCCATCCTAAAGGGACACCGAAAGTTTCTCAGGTTCGTGGTCCTAGGGCGTCACTATCAGTTCAGAGCCCTTCCCTTCGGACTGAGGTCGGCACCCAGGGTGTTCACCAAGTGCCTCGCACCGGTGGCGGCGCAGCTGTGCCGAGAGGGGATCCACGTCTACCCCTACCTGGACGACTGGCTCATCCGAGCGAAGACGAAGGAGCTCGCCTTGGAGCACACGGCAAGGACCGTCCAACTTCTCACGGACCTGGGATTCTCCATAAACTACGCCAAGTCCCACCTGGTGCCCGCGAAAGACGCACTGTTTCTGGGAGCGAAGCTCGACACAGTGTCGCTTCTGGCCTATCCGTCGGAGGAAAGGACGATGGCCATTCTGGGCAAGGTGCAGCGGATGCTGGTTGCGGACGCGGCCAGAGTGAGGTCCATCAAGTCCCTCCTCGGATTGATGTCTTCTTGCATTTACCTCATTCCCCTGTGCAGGCTCCGGATGCGCCCGTTGCATGAGTTCCTGGACGCGCGCTGGATCCAGACGACGGGCAGCTTTGAGGAGAGGATCACACTCAACGAGAGTTTCCGACGAGCGATCTGGTGGTGGGGCACCCGCGCGCATCTGACGGCGGGCATGGACTCCCAGACCCCCAGCCACCAGGAGACGGTGACTACGGATGCCTCCCTGGAAGGGTGGGGAGCGCACACCGAAAATCTGCATGCGAGAGGCCTTTGGCTCCCGACGGAGAAGTCCCTCCATATCAACGTCCTGGAGCTCCGTGCAGTGTTTTGGGCCCTCAGGTCCTTCCTTCCGTCCCTCAAGGGCAAGGTGGTGAGGATCTTCACCGACAACACCACCACCATGTTCTACATCAGGAAACAGGGCGGAACCAGGTCCCCAGCCCTGTCCAGGAAGGCGCAGGATCTGTGGCATTGGGCCGTCGCCCAAAGGATGTTTCTGGTGCCGTTTCATCTGGCAGGGATAAAAAACACCATCGCCGACTCACTCAGCAGGGAGCTGCGCTCGTGCCACGAGTGGGAACTAAGACAGGATCTAGTGAACCGCCTCTTCCGACGGTGGGGCACACCCCAGATCGATCTGTTCGCGACGGCGACGAACTCCAAGTGCCAGAGGTTCGCCAGCAGGTTTCCCCAGCCGAGGAGCATGGGCGATGCTTTCTCGTTCCCCTGGGAGGGCCTGTTTCTATACGCGTTCCCTCCATTGCCATTGCTGATCCGGCTCATCAACCAGCTCAAGAGGTCACGGTGCAGGATGATCCTCGTCGCACCTGCGTGGCCGAGGCAGATATGGTTCCCGGACCTTCTGGACTTGTCAGCGTCCCCGTCAATCAAGCTGCCAGTGGACGCGGATCTTCTCTCCAGGGAAGGAGGCGCCATCCTCCATCACAACCCTAAGTCGCCGAACTTGCAGGCCTGGCTCCTGCAGCGTTCGAGTTTGGAGGATACGACATACCGGCCGACTGCAGAGAGGTTCTTGCAAAGGCCAGGGCGTCCTCAACTCTTAAATGCTACGGACACAAATGGAAGAGGTTCTCTGTCTGGTGCCACGCACAGAAGATTAACCCTCTACGGATTACAGCTCCCCAAGTACTGCCGTACCTACTGACGCTGGCCAAGGCTGGACTGGCGCACGCGTCCATCAAGATTCATCTTGCTGCGATCTCCCGATACACCAGAACCACGGGGCGGACGTCCTTGTGGTCTCATCGTCTGGTGAAAGAGTTCATGAAGGGACTGTTCAGATCGTTCCCGCCGGTGAAGGCTCCGGCCCCGGCGTGGGAGCTCAACGTGGTGCTGACCAAGCTCATGGGACCTCCGTTCGAGCCCTTGCACTCGGCTCCGTTGAAGTTCTTGTCGTGGAAAACAGCGTTTCTTGTGGCCATAATCTCCGCACGACGGGTGGGAGAGATCCAGGCCCTTTCCTGCAAGGCCCCGTACTTTACTTTTCACGACACGAGGGTAGTGCACAGGACGCACTCCTCCTTCATGCCCAAGGTGCCGTCGGACTTCCACCTCAACAAACCCTTGGTGTTGCCTGTTTTCTTCCCGTCGCCTTCGTCGCCGGCTGAAAGGACTTTGCACTCGCTGGATGTGGCTAGAGCGCTGAAGTTCTACGTGGACCGCACGAAGTGTTTTCGGAAGACGTCACAACTCTTTGTGAACTTTGGACCTGTCAATCAGGGGAAGGCTCTCTCGAAGGCTTCCATTTCCAGATGGCTCTCCGGCTGGATCATGTACTGTCATCGGTTGGCAAACCGACCGCTGCCTGGCCGTCCGAGAGCCCATTCCACCAGAGCGATCGCAGCTACCACGGCGTTCCTTTCTGGTGTGCCCTTGCTGGACATCTGCAGGGCTGCTACGTGGAAGTCGACGCACACCTTCACGAAATTCTACTGTGTCGATCGGGATTCCAGGGAGGAGTCCAGGGTCGGCCAAGCAGTGCTACGCAACCTGTTCGCCTAAGGTGAGCCTGGTGAGGAGGTAAGATTTGCTTAATGTTGAGTTTGATGTAATGCTTAATGTTGAACCTTTGCCACCTCCCGTGGTTGTGCATGTGTGTACTGCTATGTATTCTTTATTCATGAGCATGTGAATCCATGCCAGACCCCATGCTGGAGAAGGAACAAGTTACTTACCTGTAACTGTTGTTCTCCAGCATGGGTCTGGCATGGATTCACATGCGAACCCTCCCGCCTACCCCTCTGTTGCTCTTCACTTGGTCATACTGCCACTTCATGTGCTACCAAATCTGAAGAGGGCTGCCAGAGGCGGGGCTTAGGTAGAGGGCAGTCATTGGCTGTGGTCAGTATGACGCAGAGATCAGTGATTGGTTACTACTACGAAAGACAGATCAGAAACGAAACTGATACTGGTTTTTTCTTTACCGAGGATTCCCAGCCTGACGACGGGGAATGAGCATGTGAATCCATGCCAGACCCATGCTGGAGAACAACAGTTACAGGTAAGTAACTTGTTCCTTATTTGTTTCAGTGGCAGCTGGTAGAGAAGGGGATCCGGTCTCTAAATCGGCTATCTCAAGGTGGATTGTCAAATGCATCACACTATGTTACACTCTTGCAAAGGGATAACTGCCCTTCAAGCCTAGAGCACATTCTACTTGAGGCAGTGGGGCATCCATAGCATTCATTGCAAATGTTCCTCTGGAGTCCATTTGCAAAGCGGCAAACTGAAGTTCTGTACACACCTTCACAAAACACTATTGCCTAGACACTCATTCTAGGTCTGATTCTCAAGTGGGACAAGCAGTACTAAGACATCTTTTCTCTACTGTTCCTTCTCACAACCCACCTCCAACTCCGGGTACTGCTCGCTAGTCTATGCACAGCATGTGATTCTAAGCAGATTAACAAGCATCAGAAGACATGCATTACTTACCGTAATAGCATTTCTGATGATTGTATCTGCTTAGATTCACATGCACCCTCCCTACCGCCCCGCTCGGGGTGGAAGGAGAACATAGACGTGTTACTACTTTCTCTCTTTATGTACTCACTCACTATAGCCTTGGGCTCCCTCATGGCAGAAAAAATACAATCGGACGGACCTCGATACGTGAGGGATTTTGGCTACTACGTACGTCACGATAGGGATAGTGTTACAGACACACCTATGCCTTACGTCCCCTTTCGGTCCCCGAAAGACCAGATGCAGTACTCCGCGGTTACCACTGGATGTCGGACCATATGCACAGGATGTGAATCTAAGCAGATACAATCATCAGAAATGCTATTACTTTAAGTAATGCATGTCATATAGGATACAGGGGGAAGCAGAAACATTTAGAGGGGGTTGGGGAGAAATGTTAGCAAAACATTCAGATATTAGACATGTGACACTTGAGGTTAACTATATGGACAATGAGATGTCGAAAACCTAGTTATCTTCGTGCTTTTATGTGGTAAAGCAATCTTATCCGGGGAGGGAGTTAGGAAGGGGGAGAGTGGTTTGTTGCATTAATGTAAGTAAAGAATTATAAAAATACATTAATAAATAACTCAAACAGTTTGAGGGGCCATAGAACTATGGAGGGAAAGTTGCTAAAAAGAGAAATCTTTTTATTTATTATCGATATAGTTAAATTTAAAAAAAAAGTTAATTCATAATTCAAATCAGTACGAATAAATTCATATACCATATACTTATACATGCACACTATCCACAGGATGAACGGGATATAAAAACAGATCAAGCATCAAACAATTTCACCATAAAATATATGCAATGCAATAGAATGAGTTTACCAATTCAATGGAAATTAAAATAACAGATAACATTAGAACCCCAAAGTCATCCTTAAAAACTCAATTGCAGCAATGTCTGTCTATCTATATGAAAAGTTCTGGCATGTTTCCATAGGGAGCGGGACATTTTCGGCAGCGCCAGTTTGGCCTCGGGAGCTGGTAAAAAGGGCTGTCACGAACCCTGGTCTGCAGTGCTGCGTGACTGAACAGTTAACCGAAAGGCCATAGAGATGTATAGTTCTTCTGCACCAGTTACTCATATCATTATGATTGTCCGTAATTGATAATCGCCTGTGTTAATATAAGTAACTGGTGCATTTAAAAAGAGTTCTCGATAGCCTAGTGATTAGCTGTTCCGTCTCGCAGCCCTGCAGGCCAGGGTTCGAGACATCAATGTTTTTTATTTGATTAAAATGAATTTACTGCCGCGCTTAACTGGTTGCGCCAAAAAGACTGCACCAAACCAGCCCGCGATGAACTGGCCGTGCCGAAATGGGGTGTACCGGTTTCCGTACTCAGCTGATGCAATTGATCAGTGTTGGGTTGCCCTCTGCTGTCCAAATGGCAAAGTGTGCACCCACTTCAACAGCTACCATTTGAACAAACGGAGCAAAACACTGTAGGACGAATGCCTCCTCACAAGCTAAAACTGAAAGTAGGTGCTTTAATTCTGCTGCTATGCAATCTTAAGCCATCACTGGGACTCTGCAACGGAACAAGGTTACCAATTGCGCATCTACAGAAACGCATCATAAAGGCCTGTGTGATCAATGGAACTTGGATAATGTTCTTATACCGGGCATACCTCTCATTTCATCCAATATGTTATGCCTTTTCAATGACCATTAATACGTCTCAGGAACATACGCCCCCCTTCCTAGAAGCGTTCAGTGGTAATTCCGATATGTAAGATGGCGGACAGAAGTGACCTTGTGAATTACCGACCGATATTGACCATCAAGATATGCTAGTACAGCGTATGTTATGCCAGGATCAGCTAGTTCAAGGATATTTCATTTGTATTAAAGATATGTATCCACAGCAGTGCAGTCATAAACCCTACCGGGTTCTGGAAACATTTGTCAAACTTTTCATTCCAAACTGCTACTAATGCCGGACATGAAGTACACAGTTGTTCTAAAGTCTCGATTTCCATTGTGCAAAAATAGCTATTATTTTCTTCGTTGTTAGTTTTGAATCTGGAGCTTTGACGAAAAAGAAATCTTTCCCAATAGTACATCTTCCAAGAACCCAAAAAGCAGTCGGGTAAATGTTATAAGGATACAAGTATTCTAATTGTGCTTCACTGTAAGGTGATGTGTACAACTTCAAAAATACAGGAATTCCAAGAGAGACAGTATCTCAGTACTGATAATTTTAGGGAATATTCGGTTTCCCCATTAGTGATTTAAATAGGCAAAGGAAGGAAAGCAGGTGGTTTTACTGACCTCAAAGTCAAGACAGGGTTATAAAATAAAACCAAGAATAGGAAAATATGGACGCAAAGGTGCAAAAAGGAACTCTTTACTAAAACTTGAGCATTCAGACTTCATCATTCCATGAGTGGGAACTCTGCCATGTAGTTCTTGAGGAGATGTACTCCTTCTGTAGGCTGAGAACATATTACTCAGTGTGTTGCATTTACTGAAAGGGGCGCACTGCTGTCCAAACGCTTACCTTCCATTGCAGCATTCTACGTGCTCCACGTTTCCCTAGCACTGCGAGCGAAGCTCTTGCTGGGGCATTTTCGCTTCCTGGAGGAGGCGGACCTAACTGCGGTCATGTGACGGACCACGTGACTTTGAAGGTCCATTTATTCCCGGCCCAATCACCCTTGCGGCATTGAGCCCTGGAGGCAGTAAGGGCTGGAGCCTCTGTTTCGCTGTTTGGCTGAGACCTGTGCCCGTGCAACGGCTCTGTAAGTAACCCAGACCGAGGTTCTAAATTGCTACTTCACTTGCCTCAATTCAACCAGTTCTTAGGGTAAGGGGGGGAGAGTCGGACTCTGGCAGCTCCTCAAGCTGTCGGGCAATCCTTACCCTGAGACTGAGTGCTCCTGCAGTCTTATGCTGATTATTGGGACTATTAAGTTTATGAGCTGCTCATTGAAATAAATAAAGGACATATCTTATGATACATGTATTCCCTATTTTCCCGATTTTAGAAAGAGATCCATATCTATTTGTATTTTATTTTAAAGTGTACTTGGGTCAGTGTTTGTGTTTTAGCTACTCCTTGTATTCAGTGCATTTTTAACATTATTGCCCGTTATTCCATAGGTCTTACTATATGTGATTTCTCCTGCTTGCATTATCTATTTACAAATTAGGTCTAGGAGTTTCCGCACTCTATCATCTATAGAGCTACTCTGCTTTTACCCCTCCTGTTCCCTGCCTCTCGCTCCTACGGGTTTTCCCCTCCCCCGTTTGGATGACAGGTAAGGGACTCAGGAGCCAGGCAGCTATGGAGGCTTCTTTTGATTCTACTTTACCTGCTGTGGTGGCTCTCTCTCCTGCTCTGATGGACTGTATCCCACCATTGAACCCCATCTCTGCTTCTCTGGGCAATCCACAACATACATTAATAGACAGCTCCCAGGATTCTTCTCTTCAAAAATGTATGGCCCAGGTCCAAATTTACTCACGAGATAGGTTTGATGCACTTAATATGATGGGCCTTATTTCACGCACCCCAGCCAATAGTAGCTGCATCTTTACTGGAAAACAAGATATTTCCATAGATGCACAGGAAGAACGCCTAGCAGCTACCATAGCTTCGAATTTGGAGGAAGGTGGTAGCTTATTAAGGGCAAGGGCGTGCACTGATCACCTGAATAATAGTACTGTGAACACTGCACACCCAACCCCCGTTTTATCACAACCTAGACTGCCTTTACCTGTCTCGATTCTGGATTACTCTGTTGCGAATGCTATAGAATCTCCTGTCCTGTCTAAAGAGAAAAAGAAATCTGTTCAACAACTTCCCCCATCCGAGGGCAACAGGAAATATGGTATTCCCTCCATCAATCTATCACCGGAGGCATTTCCCTCTGGTAGGGGGGTTAACCACACTTCCTCTATCCATGTTAATCTCTATGCTGCCCCTGTTGGCACTGCCAACACTCCTACAGTGAAATCTATAGTGTTTAAAACTCCACTCACTAAACCCCCAAATTATACCCCTAAAATAAAATCTAACATGGGTACCCAGGCTAAACCGATTCAAGGGAAAAAAAATCTCTAACTTCTTTGGAAAAAGGACTGCCACCAGTACCCTTATCAAACTTCCACAATCAGTTTTAACAGTGGCTACCTTGGACCATACGCCTCTGGCGGATGTAGTAAAGAAATTAGAGACTGAAGATCCTGCAGACAATGATATTGACGATATTAGTATTATAGAATGTGCAGATAAGGCAATAGCTGAGAGCCAGCTGGATCCTAATTCCACTAACACAAATAATGTAACCGAGCAAACTTGTGATGCCTCTTACGTGGGTTCTAATTTTAATGATGAGTATACAGAGAAGCAAAATTGGCTTAGAGAAAGGGGTTTACTCCCAGATATAAAAAGGGATCATGCCAGCGAGTCTATTCTGCATCATACCCTTAAAGAGGCGGATGACCGAATAAAACTAACTCAACCTACACTCTCTGCACTGAATATGGTTCTTAGTTCCTTTGTGAGTCTGTATGACAATATATAGTCAGAGGTTAGATCACACTCTCTCTTACTCTGTGAAATCTATTCTAGGCTTGAAGGACTAGACAGATTTGAAGAGTTGGTTAAAATTATTAACGAAGATAATCCCTCAATATCAAAACAGTATCCAGACTACATACTCCTAAACTAACCCATTAGGGAAGGTCCCTTGGTTAAAAAAAGCCCTTAATGTGGAAAAGGTTGGTCTTCCGGGGGACGCTCCTAATATGGTCTAGGTATTATTGACCGTCATTGTTCGGACAGGGGTACTTGTGATCAATCCTCTCTGATTCCCCCCCATGAACTTTGTGGGCGTCCAAGTGGACCACGTCCCAGATGTAAAACTCCCCATCACTCCCATAAATGCGATTTACTAAATCGCTAGTGGAGTAAGTCCAAGAGGGGTTGATCGTCAAACCTCCTAGCTCCATTTCTCATGGATTATCCTTTGTACCTATTACATCAGAAATGGTTGAATCACTTAAGGGAGACAATGTTGCCCTCTCTCTGGATCCTAAATCTGATCTTATTCTGGAGAACCCACTTGACTTCACTGACCTCACTAAAGAAACGGTACACCTAAAGGGCTTTGCTCATACAGGGAAAAAAAAAAACATAACCAACAAATAAAACTAAAAATCAGAAGAATATGAAAAAAATAAATTCTTTTACTAATCAATTCTTTAAAAACCTGTTTTTGGCAAGTGCTCCTGTATGTGTAACAACTCTTTCCCCCTCTAAGGGGATTAAGAATCCGGTGGAACCAGCGGTATCTGTGACCGCTATCTCTAATGCGGCGGCTGCTTCTGTCGGACTAATCTCACTACCTATTACTCCAGCTGTATCCAGTCAGTTTTGATCCTTCGGCAGTCCGTTCTATGCCCAAGGATATCATTCCCTCTAGCGGTGGTGGGCAATATTGTGCGGTCTGAGGAAACTCTTGCCACCTGCCATCCAAAAACAGTCTCCACTCAACTGGAGCCTATGAATATCATTGCTCCAGCTATACTGAACATCGAAACTGTATGTAAGTCGATGGCATCCTCTTTGGACGCAGAACCCTCAACTATCCTGTGCAATTCCTCATCTAGTCTGGCTCCTACCTACCCTGAGCTTACTACCATTCCGATATTGGCAAACCTGGTTAACTGCGACATGGTGAAACATCTATTCCAGGAGCTCCTTAGCACAAATTCCCTTACTGGGGGGGATCTTAAGTCAATTACAGGCTCATCTCAGGATAGGGCCCCCATTATTTCTTCTTCCTCTATAGATGGTCATTCTTCCTGCCATCCTGATGGTCATTTGACCAATACAGAGTCTATAATGGGGGAGTGTGCTACGGGATTTGGACCAGTGGGGGGTCTCTATGGTCCCAACTCCCTTAACTTAGCTCATCCAAATCCGCCAAATGGATGCTCTTTCAATGGCCATGAAGGCTCTTCCAACGGGTCCGAACCTTTTCAAAATAGTAACTTTACCAATCCGTATGAAAGATTTCCTGTGGGACCAAATGTAACCCAAAATAGGACTACATTAAGGGGTGCAAGGGGTACTGATCTGGAAGCTGACTCTTTAAGTCAATTTACAAAAAGTATAACTGACTCATTACCTCATTCAGCGGAGGCTTTGCCTGCTGGGGGGCCACGCCATCTTAAAATTGTGGGACAAGGGACAGGGGTACGTTGGTCACCTGCTAATATTAATCTCCTTAACTGTAAACTGATTTCTTCATTCAATTATCCTTGTTTCTCTTGGAAAGTAGCAGTTTTTAATACCGTATACTTTGATAGCTTTCTCAATGCTCTCCACAGTAGTATCTCTGGTTTGCTTAGGAAGGGTATCCCTAAAAAATCTCATGCTCGTAGGTTTGATCAGGAGTTGGCCAATGTAAAGGCCTATACTCGGAAACTTATCAGAGAGGTTCAAGTTCTCGATACTGACTGGGATAACCAAAAAACAATAATCAAAGCTATCCGCCAAAAATATAAATATTACTGCAAATCAAGAAAATCTAGTTTGCTACAAAATGATGCGGAGCATATGCTTGGAGTACTAGTCAAAAGGTATCTGAGGGCATTCTAGGCTATTTTTTCTAGCCAAGATGACGTGGCAGAGGCTGACCCGTTGAATGCTATCCCAGAGTTCCAATGTAGAGCACTATATCGAAATGTTTGGTACAGGGGGAGAGGGGCTAGAACTTTTTACAATAGGGGAGAACGTTTTAAATCATACCTGGGAGCCAGTCACTGATTATGACACAATACCTGGCTAAGAAATCAAGGGCCCCCGGACCTAATGGCTTAACAAATACACAAAGCGGAACCAGAAATTTGGGCTAAACTCTTGTGTCTGTTATTCCAAGATGTTGTTAACTCTGGTAATGTCCCAACCAGCTGGCAGACCGCACACATTACCCCCAACTTTAAGAGAGGCCTACGAAATCTGGTCAAGAATTATAGACCAATCTCTCTTTTCGATGCGGACTGCAAGCTTATCCTCCCGAAGCAACAAACAGGCTTCAGGGTTGGCCATTCAACCAATCTCAATGGCATTATTTTAACCACCCTACAAAGTTCAACCTTGGGAAAATATGGTGGTTCTCTCTATGTAGCTTCAATCGATCTGTCAAATGCTTATGATCTGGTAATTAGGTCGAGACTTTGGGAAAAATTATCTAACTGGCGGATCCCGGCAGGTCTTCTCACTCTTATCATGGCAATGTATGAGAACTCGGGGGTGGGGGGGTCCATATTAGGATCAATATTGAAGGAACGCTCTCTAGAAGGATAAGGACTCGTATTGGGGTCAGACAGGGCTGCTCTTTAGCCCCATCCCTCTTTATCCTCTATCTGGCAGGTGTAGGGGAATTTCTTGGAAATTCAGGCATGGTGAATGCAAAATTGGGCGATCTCAGGCTCTCATGGTTGGCATATGCCGACAATTTTCTTCTTTTTGACCACACTAAAGTCGGCCTTCAGAGGCTTATCTGCAAATTTGAAGAATATGCCATTCTTAACGGGTTAAAAATCCCCCCGAGCAAAACCTGAACAATGGTTTTCTCCAGGGGGAGAAAAGGGAACAAGAAAGTGTGGAAAATAGGTGGTGAGAACATCATCAGAGCACATACAATTGTCTATTTGGGATTCCTTATTCTGGCCCAACCATCAGCCATTGAATTAAGACGCTCCCTTAGACATAAAATACTCCCGCTTATTTCTCAATCTATCAAGTTAGACAATAAATATGCCATGTTTTAAACCTGTAGTAGATTTCTTCAAGGGAAAGGTGATCCCAAAGTTAATATATGGAATGGAACTGCATTACCTAGCCCTCCTGACCTTTTGGGACACCCTTAAGGGTATCTATTGGAGAAAAGTTATGAAACTGCCAATTGTGTCCCAATAGTGGCCATAAGATATGAACTGGGTTCAGTTTCTCTGCGAGTTAGAATTCTTTGGAGTGTTCTCACACTTTTCTGCCCTGCTCTCTCCTAAACATGATACCCTCTGTTGATGTGGGTAAATCGCTCTTCTCGCAGGGTTCCTTGGACCGAAATTTATATCTTACAAGATTTAGTGACCTCTGTGACAAGACGCTATTAGATCTTTCCACTGATAGGGATACTTTGTTAACCAATCCTAATAAAGTTTAGGAGTGTCTCTTCAGTTGTGACTGGAGTAACACGCTGGAAAAATTGCATGCTTATCCTTCCCTCAGTGACATACAATTTGACCATAAGAAGAGAGACTGCCTGTCTTTTATTTTGACTCCATTCCCTAACCACCACCTTCGCTCACTTCTCCTTAAACTTAGATGGAATCTCCTCCCTACTAGGGAAGTCCTCCATAGAAGGAAGAAGATTAGTGATTTGAACCTTACATGCCGTTTCTGTCACTCTCCTCGGGTAATTGAATCTACACGCCATCTTTTTCTAGAATGTGTTGCTCTAAAAGGTCCTAGGGACATTTATCTAGGTAGATCCAACACTGTGGGTCGACTGGGGGCAGAACACCTTATTTGGTATGTCTTGACATCTCTAAAATCAAGGATGGGCTTGCTGTGGCAGGATTTATCAAAGCATTAGATTTGTATGCCCCCTTCCCTTTGATTAATTTGTATGATGAATTTTACCTTCCTATAGCATCGACTATACCATGTATGTATATAAAAATCTGAAATTCTATCTGACACTTTTGCTAAAATGTGTCTATATGTAAAGGGAAGCTGCTTTTTAGTCACTAAACATTGTGTTGAATTTTAACTTGCACTGAATTTTTTAAATTGCTCTGCATGATGTCTCTCAATCTTAGAAAAAGGATATTTGGGTCTCTTTGTATCTTTTAAACATATGTCTAATGAAATCTATTTGTAATGTATGTTTTTTTTTGTTTTTTTTCTCTTACTCAATGTATTTGTAAAGGTTTCTTTTGTAAACCATATACAATAAAATGTAAAAAAAAATACAAAATTACCCAGTGTGTTGGACATGTCTATCTGCCCTTCCTGACACCCCCCAAATCGAGTGGATCTGATCCCCCAGGCATGTCCTCCATCCGAACTTCAGCAGCCTTGAACCTTCATGCTTGCGTGCTCTGGGGCAGTGAGACTTGTCAGCTGATTTCCTGATTTTGCTTCTCAGCTCGGAGGCACGCCACTACACCTGTAGATGGCATACATGTTCAGCTTTATATCGTGAGACTGATGTGGTCATTTTCACCTGCCCCATATCCTCTGTTCTGGACTTTTTGCTTTTCTTGACCAGGAAGGGCCTGCAGATCAGCAATGTGAAGGGGTACCTAGCCACTATCTCAGATTTCGAAAGGATCCCAGAGCAGGGTTCTTTTTCCACAATTCCCACTGTTATGCAATTATTGCTGCAATTTTGTAAACTGGTTCCTCTACCTCGGTTTGGTGTGGGATTTAATTTGTGTTGCTATTCCTTATTGGGTGCTCCATTTGAGCCTCTTGCATTCAAGTCCTTAGCATGTTCTTAGATTGCTCTCCCATAAGTAATTTATCTGGTTGCCATCACCTCCGCGAGGCGGGTGCGAGAGCTATAGGCATCATCTGTTAAACCCCCTTATTTTCTTCAAAGACAGTGTACCCTTACTTCCAAAGGAGGCCTCAGTCTTCCATCTCTCGCAATAGATCCTTCTTGGTGATTTCTCTTCAGTTGCACTCTTATAAGGCCCAGGAGTGATTCCCTCCGCTGAACCCTGTGCGAGCTACCACCTCTGCCACTCCTGTGAGGGCCTGTGATGGCAGGGCTGTGACTAAACAAACCCTGTTAAAGTGGATCACTCTATACATCTCTGCTATTATCTGGTGGGTAATGTCACATTACCTTACAAAGAGAGTACAGTGTCTTGGACCTTTGCCATGCGGTTTCATGGGCTTCAATGCACGTTTGCAAAACATTACTTCTTGCATTCCCTTTTAGGGCGAGACGCTCATTTCGGTAGAGCATTGTTCCCAGGTTTTCTGGTTTAGGTGATGTCCTCTTTCTATCTTTACTTCCTTCATCACTCCCCCAGATGTATGTACTCCTTTGGGAGTCTGGCAGAGGAGGAATCATTGGAAGGGAGGAATCCATTAGAAGAAAACATGGACTTTCCTCACAAAAATATTCTTTCTGATGGATGTTCCTCCCATGGATTCCTTGTTAACCTCCCAATCTTCCCTTCCTGGTGGATAGCTAGTACACCCTTATAATGTGTTGAAGACCCTCCACAATAGAGTTCTCTGGAACAGAGCCAGGCTGTGCCTACTGGTGGTAGAAGTGTTTCCCAAAATAAGCTGCCCTGGAGATAGATTGTCATAGTTGAATAATCCTTGGGAGTAACATCCATTGGAACATTACCGAGAGGTAATTATTTTGCAAGTCTGAAGCTGCCCATCTAGCTTGGACAGAGAACTTCATTGCTCGTGCCTTGAGTAGTCAGGCTTTGGCCTCCCATTAATGGAACCCTTGCCAGGAAGTCTCCCATTGTGAGACTTCTCAGGTTGACCTCTTCGATTCCTGTGTGAGAGGGAAGTATGTGTTTTCCTGTTCCAGGGAATTTCCTCGTCTGGGAGCTCTGGGGAGGATTTACGATCAAATGGCATTTCAACTTCATGTGCGTTCCCAGACAATCCCCTAGTTCTAAGGAGGGTGTGCCTTTTTCAGGTCTACGATGATTCTGATCGTGCCTGACTGGGCTCGGAGGATATCTTACATGGAGCTTCTGGACGGTTCCATTTCATTTAATTTCATTTCATTGCAAGATGTTTTTTCGCGGGGTATTTTACTGAGAATTGTTTCCTGAAAAAAATCAATTGAAATTTCTTTTTACATTATTTTTGGTGGGGATGTCCCCCCAAACCCCATCCCCTTTAATTGTTATCTATTTCCAAACAGCCACACCCCATATATCATTTTCTAACCCCTGCCCTAAAAAATTAGATGGGGGGTGGGGGGGTTGTAAAAAAATGTGCGGTAAAAAAACCTGTGACAAAACATCCCGCGATGAAAGGACGTTGTACCTTCTGGACATAGCCACCTGAACCTCAGCAACCTGAATCTTCATGCTTGGCTGCTGAGATACAAGTAGTGGGATTAATTAGCTAACGTTCTCAATGTGTGCCTTTCTGCTTGGATGCTTGCCACTAAGCCATCTATACTTAAAGGTGGCGTAAATGCATGACTTTGTGGCAGGGGCAGGATCCTAGACACTTTCACCGGTCCTACATACTCTGATTTGGATTTTCTGATTTCATTGGCCAGGCCGGGCCTGCTGTTTCACACTAGGAATATGTACCTGGCCCCATCTTGTTTAAAAAAAAAATCACAGACAAGGATTTTTCTGCACAATTCCTAAAATTATGTGGTTTATGTAGAGATTGTGCAATCAGTTTGGTGTTCCTGCGTGAGATTTGAATTTAGTGTTATCCTTTCTTATGGACACTCAATTTGAGCCCCCTATATTCATGTTCTTTAAGATTGCTCAGCCTTATTTTCCTGGTAGCCATCACTTCTACAGTTCTGCAATGCACCCCCCAGAAGTGGAAAAGATCAGCTGTGCTGAGGTAGAATATTTTAGATGAGCAATCTGTGGAAGGAACATCAATCGGAAAAAAAACTACCAAGAGAGGTAAGTAATTTATTCTGTTATATGTATGCAGTGTTCTGAACTTAAGTTACGCTGCAGTAACTTTTTCCATTGGCACATCAAAATGGCCCAATTTGAACAATTGTTAATTAAATTGGAGGAATGAGCTTTTGATCGTCTGCTTAGGTAACTAGTCGTTTTTCTGGAAAAAAAAACCTCTTCATACATATTTTCCTTATAGCAGAAGAAAGTGGTAGCAGTGAAACCATGTGGCTAAACAGGGAACAAACAATTCATACACCCGTCATGATGCAGACGCCACAACTCACTTCAACCATCATGAGGGAGCCAAAGAGGTTACGACCTGAAGAGAGCTATATGGGTGTGGGTGTCTATCCAATGCAGCCTGAACATCATCAAACTCCACTTGATTATAAGTAAGTAACATGAAACCCACTTTACGTTTTTGTTTTTTAAATTGGTTTACTTCAACAAACCGAAACTTTCCTTAATTTCTTTAGTTTTTTTGGGGTATTTTGTACAGCACCAGCATGCATAGCAAACCTCTTTGTGGTTCCATTACACTTTAAATGAATGAGTGGGGTGTTTAGAAATTACTTTCTAATGTATAACTTCCTCCCACAGATTCCTCATTTCTCAAAAAACACCTCCAGAGGCACACTGGCCAGAAGGCCTTTTATTGCCACCAGTGGATGCTGCACGGCTCTACTTTGACTCAAGCCAGTGCCACTGAGGCCTCTGTGTGCAAGAAGTGATGCAGCAGGCATGTGTTTTGAGTTGTGTACACTTTTACTTTATTTCTGTTCAGTCTGTTTTTAAGTTCATAGACATACCATGGTTGCCCATGATTTTACTATGGTTTACGCCGGTCAGTCTTGGAGGGTTCGGAGGACTCACCTGCACACGATGACTGCAAGTAAACAGTCACTGCGCAGGTGTGCCTGTGAAAATACTTTCCAACTCAGAGGAACGTCAAGAGCTCCGGCTATGGTTTCTGACAAATTCCTAAAGAGAGACGTAGTTCCCCAGCATTGTCGGGCCTCTCCTTCGGCCATTGCAGTCTCGGCATCTGTTCTGACTTAGTCCTCCACAATGTCGGCACCGTGGGTGCCGGAGACCCCTCTGGAATTTGCTGCTCTTCCTTTGAAGCCCTTCATGTCTAAGATGTATGATATCTATGATGAAGAGGGGGGGCCAGGTGCCCTATGGGTTGGAACCTTTTGTCTCCTGAGAAGAGAGGGACTTCCCAGCGGAGTTCTATGAAGAAAGTGAAGACGTCCAGGGGCTGCCTCAGATCTACAGGAGGCCAGGGGTCTAGACACCTCTCCTAAACTGGAAATTCTTCCAACTACTTCTCCTGCATCTTTTCAGAAACCTATGGGTAAGGTGGCAGATGCCCATGGCATATCTACTCCATCCAGGCCCAAGATTCAATTAGTTAACAGACATCCTGGATTAAGGCCCCAAAAAGGAAAAACTGCTGCCATTCAATCTAAGATATGATATGGGATTTATAACGCATTATAATGTAGTAGTTGAGGCCCCAGTGCTAGGTGTCAGAGAGGTCTGCCTTTACACCTGCAATTGACAGGGAGTTGGCTAGTAAGCATTGTCCTACCCCCTTGCATCCAACCTTCTTGTCCACTCATACCTACCCTGAGAGTTTAGGGGTGCAGGCCACGACTGCAAACCTAAAGTCATCACCGTTCCTTCTCTCCCCCCTGACAGAGTAAAAGGCTGTACACCTGGGGGAAGACAGTATTTGAATCGATCAGTCTCGCTTTTTGCATATTTAACTCTGCTTGTTCCTTGTCAAAATTCTCATTCGGTCTCTGGTCCAATGCAGCTGATCACATCCCTGAGGGGGGAGATGCGCGGGGGGAGGGGCTTTACTGTATATAGAAGCCTCATCAGATTTTACAATATGGACTAGACACTGCGGTTTGTGTCGGAAGATCCATGGCCACAAGTAAAGTGGCAAGGCATCACTCCTGGATGATGTCGGGGCCTGCACACAATGTCCAAGCTATGTTTTTGGACATGCCTTTTGATGGATAAAACCTTTTTGGGTCTAAATCTGATGAAGCCCTCCAGATGGTCCAATCATCAAAGGTTACGTCATAGTCCTTGGGACTGACTGTCAAACAACCCTCTGTTCCTTCGGCACGTAGAGCAGGGGAAGGAGTCTCATCCTCCTATATCCCGTGAGGTTGAGGCCAGGCAGCCTGGGGAAGACTGCAAAGCAAGCAAGAGATTCCTGTGTGGTATTTCCTGCCACAAACTCCCTGCGGGGCATCAGGAGATGTCTGACGGGGGGGAGGGGAGGGGTGTCTACCTATTCAGCTTGGAATGGTCTATGACCACGTTAGATTGCTTTGGCCTTGCGGGTAATCCAACGGGCATGCTGTCTCCTTTTTGTGCAACGTTCTCTGGACCATGGCCATCACTCCAACCCTGTGCCCCAGACCCCATCCCAGGGGAGGTCTGTCTGCTTCTCTGAGTGCAAAAGAGATGGTGCCACGCTTGGAATGGGGCAGAGGTTGGTATTCAACCTACTTTCTGGTACCAATGGAGGACTGGGTTTGCGTCCATTACCGGATCTGCAGCTCATTGACCCTCCAGCACGGGTTTGTATGACTGGACCTTCAGGATGCCTACTTTCATATGCCCATTCATCGAAAGCACAGTACGTACCTGAGGTTCATGGTGGGCCAGCATCACTATCAGTTCAAACTACTTCTGTTTGGTCTTTCTTTGACTGCAGATTTCACAAAAGCTGGTCACAGTGGTGGCGACTTGCCTCGGGAGACGGAGGGCATTCATGTCTTTTCCTACCTGGACAACTGGCTTGTCTGATCTCGCTCCCAAGATCTAGTGTCAGACCATCTATTCTGCACATGCATTCTATTACACAGCGTGGTCTTTTCCCTGAACTTCTAAGAGTCTCAGGTTTCGCCGTGCCAGTCTCTCTGATTTATCGGAGAAGTCTTTTTAAAAAAACTTTTTATTGCCTAATGGAAAAATCAATGAAAACAAATCAGTTTCAAGCAGCAATAATAATATTAACAATCAATTTTACCCCAAACCCCTCTGCTTGACCCCCCAATCTCCTCACATGAGCTAACATGACCGTCCATCCATTGGGATGTTAAGGCTCGTAATTGAGGCCCACAGTTCAGCTTTTTCTGGCGTTATGGTTTCTGGAAATTGTACCTGTGCACTTCAGGTGGCCTATTCAACCAAAGAGGCCCGTGGCGAGTCCAGTCTAAACATACAATCTGGCTTAGAGAGTAAGGTTTTCACCTCCCTCTTTCAAAAAGAAGGTACTCCACTCCATCAAATAACTTTGCATCTTGTCATTTACCGTCGCTGACAACTTACCATATGTAAATATGTCCTACAATTTGGTTAATAGTTCCTTCTTAGTTGGGGCAGCTTTGTCTTTCCATTTCTGGGCTAGCGCTACCCTTCCAGCTCTCAGCATAGCTTCGATATTTGGGAACCTGGACAATTTCTGAGTCAGGTGGCGGGACACCTAACAAAACCTGGGTGGGGCGCAAGGGTGGAGCCACACCGACCATATCTTTGATCCAACTTCAGACTTCGGTCCTGTATACCTGAACTGCCGGACACTCCCGCCATCTATGGGACCACGTTGTCCACATTCCCTTGGGTAGAGGGGGGAGGATCCCACAAACATTTTGGATAGTCTCACAGGCGGCAGTGCCAAGACTGGAGGATTTTAAAATGGATGTTACCTAGCTGACGTGTACAGGTTGCCAGCAAACATTCATTTAACTTTTTTTTTTTTTCTCTTCTCCCACCTCCCCCCCAGGCATCATCCGTTATCTCTTCCCTTGCTCTTGTCACCCAACATTGCCTGAAGTTCTGCCTCCCCTCCAGCTCAGCAGTGACCAGCAACCTATAAATTCTAGAAAGTCCTCCCTTCCTTGTTGTAGAATCGCAGAGGATTCTCTCAAGGGGTTTAAAGGGTCGGGAGGTAGTAACGCGCCACTTCAGGTCGGTCAAAATAACCTTCAAGCTCACGTATTCAGGGACATTCAAATTATCGGTTCCGAAGGCCTCTGATAGTGCCTCATACACTTTGAAGGCGTCCGCCCTAAACAATTGGTCTACTCTCTCCAGACCCCTGTCTAACCACTGCTGCGTGTTCCGGAAGCCCTTAGTACCCCAGGACCAGCGCAGCGCCCCACAACAAACTCAGGGGCGAAGGCCAGGAGGAGATGGGAGAGTTTGCTTTGTTGGATTTCCAGAGGCTCCACAGCACTGATACGGTAGGGTGGGTTCTAATGTGAGGCGGTATCCCATTGGCACAGGTCCACAAAAAAGTCCTTAACTTTTTTGGGGTGAGTGTGTCATTCCGCAAGTGCTTAATCTGAAGTCAGGGAGGCCGCAGCCCCTAAAATCTCTGGGGACTTGAACTTCAGAAGTCGCCACAGGACCTAAAGAATCCGAGGAGGGAGAAGCCGAGCCGAGTCAATGTGGCTGATTTGATTCTAGGCCTCTTGCCCGTGCATATAAATTGGTTCGCCATAGTTGGTAATTTCGCAAAGAAGCTCTCCGGAAGTGGTGAGGGGAGGGACTTAAATAGAGTCGGGGAAGAATATTCATTTTCCCTGATACCATTCGCCCAAACCAAGAGTGTGTGAGGGGGGGCCCAGCGCAGAAGGTCTAATCTTATGTTGTCTAGAATGGGCGTATAGTTGACCTCTGCTAGTCCTGTAAAGTCTCTGAGGAGGCGAATGCCCAGGTACGGGGATGACGAATCCTCAACTCTCATTCCATAAATTGCCTTCCTGCGCTTGGTCGCCAAGTCGTCCGCTCCTATGGGCATCACACTGGACTTGGGGATATTAATTTTAAGGCCGGAGAACCTGCCAAAGCGCTGTGTCTGGCTTAAGAGTTTGGGAAGAGATTCTGATAGGTTTGTCAGATAACAGAATATTGTCAGCAAATAAGGAGAGCTTAAAATCTACCTCACGACACCACCGGTGGAGCCCTGCTGAACCGTCTCGCCACTTTTCCCGACGACAGAGATCTCCAGTCCGGAGTAGTCTTCCTTTGACTGGTGGGGATAACCAGTTTGCCTGTCTTTTCGCCTTCCTGGACCATCTCGTGGCCGCCTTGCCCATGCCAAGCACCCTGGCAACCGGAATACCACGGTTTACCACTACCGCGAAGAAAAGGGTAGTACCCTGTAACCGGGAAACTCTGCGGCTGGTTTCTTCCCTGGCAGTGCAACAACCTTCATCTTTCCTCCACGTCGAGATCTCTTCCTCTGGACGAAACACCGACTTGCACCCGCAGCCAGGAAAAACTGCCCCCGCTGGAGCGTTCTTCCCATTTCAGGTACTGTGTCCCGCCTGTCTTCCCTTGCGACAGATCGTTCGGGGTGACAGTAAATCCTCGACTTTCTAACTTGGGTTAGCCTGGGGCCTGTTAACTAACTTTTCCTAACTTGATCTCAATCTTTTGTGAACTATTTACAAAGACTCTTTGGGCATAACCCCACTGTGTGATCCTGTACACATTTCGCTTGCTCTCTCTAAGAGTGGGCCTGGCATTTGAACTTCCTGGCTCTCCAGTAGACTTTGCCTAACCTGCCTCACTGTGGTTCTTTGAAAAGTATTGAAATTTGTGTGCTTTCATAACTTCGCCTTTTCCCTCCCTTTTTATATAACTTATTAGAGTGCCATCTTATGTTAAGCGCTCACCTCTGTCTGGAAATAAGTGGTGTTTCTCATTAAGACTGGTCTAATAAGTAATCAGGGTTGTGTATATATATATATATATTTCTGAGGCTTGTGGAATCTGCTTAGATCACATGCTGTGCATAGGCCGACATCTAGTGGAAGCTGCAGAGTATTACAGTTTGTTTTTCGAAACTCGAAAATGGGCGTCGACACAGGCGTGCCAGTAATACTATCCCTAGTGTGACGTCCACTGTACCCAAGATCCCTCACGCGTCTGGGATCCTCAGATTGTTTTTTTCCGCCATACTGGTCGGAAGCATCTTGCGGAGTCCCCTGGCCTTAGCCATACTTTTGCTAATTATAGAAGTTTAAAATTATTTATTGACATCCTTCCCCACCCCAACGTTGACCCTCGACACTCGACGACGGCTGGAGAAGACATCGACCGTCGGCTGCTGCACGACGGATCTGGGCCTCGGAAGGCCGCTGGCCTCGGCCCGGGCCTAGTAGGCCGCTGGCCTCGGCCCTGCAAGTAGGGAGAGTGGGGGGTGGTACATACTCTTCACTCTTGGTATATAGGTACACCTTATATATTTCCTACACTTACCAGCCCGCTGCCTCAAGGTGCGTATGGAGGGTACCCCTTTCCAATTCTGCCCCAAGTGCAACCGCAAATACCCTTGGGTCGACAGGCACGCCACGTGCAATCTCTGCTTGCCGAGGGACCACCCCGAAGCGAACTGCAGAGCGTGTAGTAGGTTTAAGCCTAAGACACTTAAGGACCGTTCGACAAAGCGTTGGGCCCACCACGCCATGCAGGCGGCCATGGCAGCGGAGGGCGCCTTCAGCGATGGCAGCGACGCCGTACTTTCGGACGGCGAGGGCATTACGGCGTCGAAAGACTGCCGAGCGCAGGTCCCCGACCTCGGAAGGTTGTCCGGCAGGGCGGCTATGGGGAAGACCCCCGGCGACGCAAGCGCTACACACCCTACACACACTAAGCACACTAAGTCCAACCGAACATCGAAGACGTCGACTTCTCGGAAAGAGGCACAGATAGAACGGTCCGACTCTGTGTCCTCTGGGCGCTCTCGATCGAGATCGCCTCATGACGCAAGGCAATCATCCACTCTTGCCAAGAGTGCCTCGCTCCCTAGATTAACGGAAGTTCGATCGTCGGAAGACGAAGACGACTTCCACCCCCAGGCCGCGATCCAGGAGACCGAGGCCGCAGTTAACACCAGCGAGGCCCCACGCTCGAAACAAGATACCTTTCCAGACCCTCGACGCCAGGCGTCGAAAGTCCCTGGGGCCTCCAAGGGGCAGGGAAAACATTTTTCCACGCACGGGGAGGGGGGGAAACAACGGAAAGCACAGCCTTCCACTCCTGTAAGACCATCCTTCCACCCTAAGCAGACAGACAAACATTAATCTACTGGGACATCAACATCCAGCAAGGGTACCCTTGATAAGTCCTCTAAGTTGCCTACTAAAGTCATACCCTGTTCCAAAGAATGGTCCAGTGAAGACATAGACAGGGTCATGTCAAGGATGTCTTCCTTAGCTGATTTTTATGACAAAAACCCAGAACATTTCCTTTCGTATGACCCTCAAGGGGCCACACCCTCAGGCTCCTCTGATCCTATCCCCCTAAGTAAAAAGGCCCGGTTCGAAAGACCTGAACCCTTCGAGGTGCAGCCTTACTCTACTCCATACTCTACTCCACACCCCAGATACCAAGGACAGCCTTTCCCTGAAGGGGACCAGGAGTTTACAATTATGGAGGAACAAACCGGGACTGAATACTATGCGGATGATGAGGACCTGGAGGAGGTAGAAGACGAGCAGGAAATTTACAGAGTAGATTCCCCGGTAGAGAGCGAAGCCCCAGTTACCGACTCGCCAGTTGATAACCAGCCCCTCCTTAATGAAGTTCTCGCTCGCGCAGCAGAACATTTTCACATCGACACCCACGGTGTACAGGAGGAAAGGGACTTTGCAGAAGAGTTGGTGGGAGAGAGGAGGCCGGTCGCTCAGACCATCCCTATCCTTAAATCCATCCAACGTAGAATAGATCCATCCCTGGTGAATCCTAACCTCACCAGAGCCGTCAACCCCAGAGTCGAAAAACTTTTTCGGGCAGCCCAGTCTGACCCTCTTTATATAAGAGGACATCTTAAACCAGACTCCCTAGTGGTTACCAACACTCGGAAGAGGGCTGGGACACCCTTATCGTCGTCAGAAGCTCCTCCCGACAAGGAGAGCAAAAGACTGTACGGGTTTGGCAGGAAGGTAGTCTCAACGTCCGCCTACCAAGCAAGGATTGCAAACTCCACCACCCTGTTGGCAAGTTACAACTGCCATCAATGGGAAGAGGTCGCGGCGCTCATAGCCTCTGCTCCTGAACGTTAAAGGGCCAGTTGGCTCGGATCTCGGCAGAAGGGAGAGCCGTGTCTGGTTGCATACTAAAAACAACTTTCGACGCCGCGGACAACGCAGGAAGATTGATAGCAGAAGGTACTGTTATCAAGAGACATGCGTGGTTACGGCAGTCGGGGTTCAAAACAGAAACCCAGGCTTCATTAATAGACAAGCCGGTGGAACCCGATCTATTGTTTGGGAAAGCGGTCGAAGACGCACTTAAAAATGCCAAGGACGAGTACGAGACTCTCAAATCCCTTGGCCAGCTTACCAACAAACCCCCTAACCAGAGGGGGAACAGTAATTTTCGTCGCCCACGCGGCCAAAATTCACAAAGAGGCAACTATGCCCAAGGACAGGGTACACAATGGAACAACAACCAGCAGTCTACCCAAAGTTACGGCAGGGGTAACAAGAGAGGTCGTGGAAGAGGCAGAGGCAGCCCCAACAAGGGAGGTGGCACGCCGCCACCAAAGCAGTGACGCTCAGTTCAGGGTCCCTTCTCACGCAACCCCAGTAGGGGGACGCATTTCCAACTTCACCCAGGCTTGGGAAGGGATCACCTCAGACAGATGGGTGCTGTCAACAGTGTCCACAGGATATTGTATAGAATTACTGCAGCGTCCCCGGAACCACCCTCCACGACAAAGAATACACTCCTTAGAACATCAGAAGATCCTTCTCGAGGAGATCGCCATTGTGCTAGAAAAGGATGCGATAGAACTCGTCCCAGGACACCAGGTAAACAAAGGTATCTATTCAACTTACTTCCTTGTGTCAAAGAAAGACAATGCGCCCAGTATTGGACTTACGGCCTGCCAACAAGTATGTCAAGCCCCAAAAATTCCGTATGACCACGCTACAAGAGGTAATCCCCCTCCTAAAAAAGGGGGATTACATGGCAACCTTGGATATGAAAGATGCTTATTTTCATATTTCCATGCTCCCAGCGCACAGAAAATACTTGCGCTTCAAGGTGGACAGTCGCCACTACCAATTCAAGGTACTGCCCTTCGGGATAGCTTCAGCACCAAGGGTATTCACCAAGGTACTGGCGGTGGCAGCTGCACACCTACGCAGGGAGGCAATCCCAGTGTACCCTTATCTGGACGACTGGCTCATAACGGGGGAAACCCCAGGAATTTGCAGGTCAAACATTCAGAGGACTATCGACCGCCTCAACGAATTAGGCTTCTCTATCAACGAGAAGAAGTCAAGTCTGGTGCCAAGCACCTCAAAACAGTTCCTAGGAGCAATCCTAGATACTCAAAAAGGGTTGACCTTCCCTTCGGAAGAGAGAATTCGGAATATACTACTGCAAATTCCACATTATCAGTCAGGTCAACAAATAACGGTACGCAAAGCAATGCGGTTACTGGGCATGATGGCGTCATGCATTTACCTGGTCCCCCACGCGCGTCTGCGCATGCGTCCCATGCAGGAATGGTTGGCGAAACAGTGATCTCAGGCAAGTGGTCAGTGGGACGATCTAGTGGTCGTTTCGCCAACACTCGTACAGAGCTTACACTGGTGGACAAGAGAGAATCTCGCAAGGGGAAAACCCTTTTACGAGCCCGAAGTACAAGCAGTGGTAACTACAGATGCTTGCCTGACTGGGTGGGGAGCTCACCATCTCCACCACACAGCTCAGGGTCTCTGGTCTCTCTCAGTAGCCAAGAACCACATCAACCTGCTAGAGCTTCTGGCAGTATTCCGAGCGCTTCGGGCGTTCGAGCCCCATCTACTAAACTTGTCAGTGCAGATCCGGACGGACAGCACGACAGCCATGTTCTATCTGAACAAACAAGGAGGGACTCGTTCGCCAAATCTGTCCAAGCTTGCCCAGAAAATCTGGATATGGGCACTCAGACGGAACATCTTCCTGTCATCACAACATGTTCCAGGGGAGCTCAATTCCCTAGCGGATGCCCTAAGCAGAAACTCCCTCCCAGAAGAACACGAATGGGTCCTTCACAGAGATATCGTAGAAGATCTCTTCTCTCAGTGGGGTTTCCCCACTATAGACCTATTCGCCACAAGCGAAAACAAACAATGCCCAGGATTTGCATCCAGGTTCCCCCAGCCAGACTCCCAAGGGAACGCCCTGTGGATGAACTGGTCAGGGATGTTTGCGTACGCTTTTCCACCAACTCCTCTCATCAGGAAGGTGGTGTACAAGATGAACAAGGAATCGATGACGCTCATCCTAGTTGCTCCCATGTGGGCGAGACAACCATGGTTTCCACACCTACGCAGGATGGCGGTGTGCGAGCCCATCAAACTCCCAGCCTGGTACAACCTACTGTCCCAGCAACAAGGTCAAACAGTGCACCAGGAACCCAACTCAATGAACCTGGCAGCATGGCTCCTGAGGTCATAGAGTTTGGGCATCTCAATTTACCACAGAGGTGTATGGACATCCTTAAAGAATCCAGGAAACCAAACACAAGGCACTGTTACTTTGACAAGTGGAAGAGATTCGTTATTTGGTGCCAGAATAAATAAATCAACCCAGTTGATTGCACTCCTTCCAACGTTGTAACATACATGCTCCACCTGCTGGACGCAGGTTTGGTTTTTAACTCTCTGAAAGTACACCTGGCAGCCCTCTCGGCTTACACCACATCCCATAACAAAGTATCGTGGTGGAAAGTACCAGTAGTTAAAGCCTTCATGGAAGGAGTAAAGAGACTTCACCCTCCTATTTCGAACCCACCGCCAGGATGGGACCTCAATGTGGTGCTAGCTAAGCTCATGGGCCCCCTTTCGAACCCATGCATAAAAGTACCTGACTTATAAAAACACCTGACTTATAAAACGGCCTTCTTAGTAGCCATTACCTCTATAAGAAGGGTCAGTGAAATTCAGGCTCTGTCAGTGCAGGATCCTTTCTTTACTATCCACAAAGACAAACTGGTTTTACGCACACACCCTAGGTTCTCACCTAAATTTATATCTAAATTCCATGTAAACCAGTCCATCGAGCTTCCGGCTTTCTTCCAGAACCCGCAAAGCTCAGCTGAGGTGAAACTACACACCCTTGATGTGCGTAGGGCGGTCCTCTACTATGTGAATAAAACCAGACCGCTAAGGAAAACAGATCAACTGTTTGTCTCCGTAGCTACAGGCAGAGAGGGGGATCGCGTCTCTAAGGGCGCGATCTCGAAGTGGATTATCAACTGTATACAGCTGTTACTCTCTATTTGAAAAAACTCTGCCTTTTACGCCAAGGGCCCATTCTACTAGAGGCATTGGGGCCACTCTGGCTTTCATTGCAAATGTTCCCCTCGACACCATTTGCAAAGCAGCTACTTGGAGCTCTATTCACACTTATACTCAGCATTACTGCATTGACACTCATTCCAAGACAGATACACAAGTGGGACAAGCGGTTCTAAGACACCTGTTTGCTCATGACCCTTCTCACATCCCACCTCCTTCTTTGGGTACTGCTCGCTAATCTATGCACAGCATGTGATCTAAGCAGATTCCACAAGCCTCAGAAGGGATACATTACTCACCGTAATCGTATTTCTGATGCTTGTATCTGCTTAGATACACATGCGACCCACCCTTCCTCCCCTCCGAGAGAAGGCGCATGATTGCTTGCAGTCTTACCTTTCTGTCTATCTGCTTGGATTATCTGTACTCACGCTACTCCTCATGCTTCCTCATGTCAGAAAAAATACAATCTGAGGATCCTAGACGCGTGAGGGATCTTGGGTACAGTGGACGTCACACTAGGGATAGGATTACTGGCACGCCTGTGTCGACGCCCATTTTCGAGTTTCGAAAAACAAACTGTAATACTCCGCAGCTTCCACTAGATGTCGGCCTATGCACAGCATGTGAATCTAAGCAGATACAAGCATCAGAAATACGATTACGGTGAGTAATGTATCATATATATATATATATATATATATATATATATATATATATATATATATATATATATATATATATATATATATATATTAGTGACTGTTGAATTTACTTACCTCTTTTTGTGCTAGTGTAATTTACAAGTGTGTCTTTAAATAATTATATACTTTTACACCAAAGCTCTGGTCAGTGTTAGTTTGTGCTATTGTATCTCTGTACCTATTGTGTATACTTTATATACTGCCTAACTCATCTTGGGAGAAGTCTGACTGCTCAGTCACAGCTACCAGGTAAATCTGGGTGGTACAGACTGCTACCAATTGGGTTTACTGCCAACCACCTGTAGTCCTAAATCTTTTGCAGTGGTCCCTAAGGGAACTGCACAGGTTTCTGCCTAGCAAGGGCCAAGGCCCCCTATTTACATACTACTCAAGGGTACATGGCAATTTCTCTAGGATAGATTACATCCTTGTGGATCCCCATCCCCTCCTAGAACGTGAGTGTGAAGCCGCTGTAGAGGTAATCCTGTGGTCCGATCACAGTCTGGTGAGGGTTTGAATCGGGGTGCCCCCCCTCCCCGGAAGCAACATAACTCTAGGTGGTCGTGCAACGACCAGCTTCTACGGGACAAAGAGCTAGCCCTGTCACTCCTGAAAGCGATCAGAGAATCTTTTGAAAGTAACGATAACGGGGAGGTAGAGACCCCAGTGATCTGGGAAGCATTTAAGGCCACGACCAGCGGAGTACTGATAGGAATGGGGTCAAACATAAAGAAGGAAAGGGAGCGCAAGGAGAGGGACCTTAGGGGGAAAATTGAGTCCATTCAGCCGGAGGGGGGAAACTGAAAACCCAAATGTTCCCAGGGAAGTGGGCCGAATTGCAACACTGTAGAGCCAAGTTGAAAGCACTCTAGGTTGGCCAAACAGAGAGAAAATTCATTCTTGAAACAAAAACATATGGAAAAAGGGGACAAGGCTGACAAAATACTGGCATGGAGGTTGAGAGAGCAGAGAAAGAGCAGGAGGGTAGATGCGATCCGATCAGTAGGCAGCAAAAAACTCCTCCATGACCCACAGATAGCTGAGAATTTTGATTATTCTGCGAAACACTTTACACTTCAGACTACAATGGGGATGGGTCAGATATAGACCAGTTTGTGGACTCTCTCTCAATACAGTCTCTCGGCATATAAGGCAGAACCCCTTGAGGCTCCCATTACCGCCCAGGAAGTGATAGACCCGATTAGTGGTATGAAGGGGGGCACCACCCCTGGGGAGGATGGTTTCACTGTGCTCTTTTACACAAGATTTCGTTCCATTCTGGCTCAATTTATGGCCAAACTGTTCAACAATGCTCTGGAGACGGGCTCCCTCCCACAGTCTATGTTGACAGCACTGATGGTAGTGATCCCAAAACAAGGTAAATACCCAGCCAGGTGCCAATCCTACATATACCCATTTTTCTGCTGAACACTGATATTAAAATAATGGATAAACTGCTGGCCAACAGACTCTGGCATCAGATGACCTCTCTGGTTCATGGAGATCAGGTGGGATTTTTATCCAGGGTCGGCAGGGAGCAGACAATATAAGAAAGTCCATAAACCTAATGCATGAGGTAAGCAGTAAGGTGCTAGAAGCACATCTGATATCAATTGACTCCGAAAAGGCCTTTGACTGTGTCGATTGGCAGTACATTGGTAAAGGCTTGCAAAAGATGGGGCTCGGTACGCGCTTCAGGCGGTGGATAGAAGCGCTTTACAATGGCCCCACGGCAAAAGTGGTCATCAACGGCACTGTCTCCTCCCCACTTCAGCTTTCGAGAGGGACTAGGCAGGGTTGCCCCATCTCTCCCCCTTGCTGTAAGCCCTCGCTATGGAGCCCTTGGCAATCGTTATCAGGGAAAACCAAGGAATTATGGGAATTCAATGTGGTGAGGTAGATTTTAAGCTCTCCTTATTTGCTGACAATATTCTGTTATCTGACAAACCTATCAGAATCTCTTCCCAAACTCTTAAGCCAGACACAGCGCTTTGGCAGGTTCTCCGGCCTTAAAATTAATATCCCCAAGTCCAGTGTGATGCCCATAGGAGCGGACGACTTGGCGACCAAGCGCAGGAAGGCAATTTATGGAATGAGAGTTGAGGATTCGTCATCCCCGTACCTGGGCATTCGCCTCCTCAGAGACCTTACAGGACTAGCAGAGGTCAACTATACGCCCATCCTAGACAACATAAGATTAGACCTTCTGCGCTGGGCCCCCCTCACACACTCTTGGTTTGGGAGAATGGTATCAGGGAAAATGAATATTCTTCCCCCGACTCTATTTACGTCCCTCCCCTCACCACTTCCGGAGAGCTTCTTTGCGAAATTACCAACTATGGCGAACCAATTTATATGCACGGGCAAGAGGCCTAGAATCAAATCAGCCACATTGACTCGGCTCGGCTTCTCCCTCGGATTCTTTAGGTCCTGTGGCGACTTCTGAAGTTCAAGTCCCCAAAGCCCTGCTTTTATGCAGAAAACCCCCATTCATTCAGCCTAGATGTCACTCAAACCTGCTAAGTGGTGAGCCGGGCGGCTCACCACTTGGGCCAATCACACAAGAGTGCGACTTGAGTTGCCGAGGCAACTCAGTCCAGGGTGCCTAAACCCACTCCCACACCCCCTGTGGTACCCATGCAGAGTGGCACCACTTTTGGAGGCTTCTATGGAGAAGCCCGCCAAAAAGTGGAACAAAGGGTTCGAATTGGGTTGGAGTCACAGAAGCGAACACAAACGCCATTTTGGAACCAAGTTTCGGCAAAAAATACCAACCGGTGAATTTATATTAATTTAATAAACCGGCGGTATGTTCGAGGCTATTTTAAAAAAAAGTGGTAGCCTCGAATAATGGGAAAATCCCATAGGAATATATTTGCGGTCGAATATAAAAAGTAGTATCCACTGCCAACAGCCAAAACTCAGTCGGGGGGAACTGGACAGTGCCCCCTCGAACACCAGACCCCGGGGCAATCGAATTGCCCCGACTAGTACGTCCACAATATGATGGTTTGTACTGGTTCTGTTCACAATTTAAGACTAGTAAAGCCAATGGTGACTTTACATGCCCTGGGAGACAGTCAGTCCCAGGGTATAGAGTCTATGTTTGGGTGTCGCTACGACACCCCTGGGTTACTGCACGGAGGGAGCTGTGTAACCCACATATCAAAAACTCATGAAACCCTATAGGGGAAAGGACCCCATAGCCCATAGAACACATACAAAGTCAAAGGAACACCTCAAATCGTGTCTATGAGTGGGAGAAAGAGCCTCACTCTTAGCAGGAGAAAAAAATAAACCCCAAAAAATCCAGCAAAGCTGCTGGTGGACTCACTAGGTTTGGGAAATTAGCCTTTACAGAGAATTCTCCCTAACAGCTCTGACCCCTTGTGTGGGTGTCACTCCTCACTCCATATTAACTTTCCAGAAGCGAGCAGAAGTCCTCCTTTGTGTTTGGGTTGCGGTGTGGGATCATACTCTTTCTATCACTTTCAGGGTTAAAGACCATGTTGAAGCCCCCCCCCACCCCAATTATCAGCATGCCCTCGGCAAAGGTTTGAATTTTGCTCCTAACCGACTCCCAGTACTGGTCCTGACCTTCATTTGGACAGTAGATGGAAACCACCGTGAACATAAGGCCCTTGATCTCCCCCTTCACCGTCACAAAACAGCACCCTGGGTCTTTTGACTGTGCCTTCAGTATGAAATGTAAAATGCTGGATACCGGAAGTATAGTTGGGCCGGACGCGTGATCGATCTCCCTTACGGACCTGGCTTTCAAGGACAACAGTTTTATATATTGATCGGAGGCTGACGCCCATGCAACATATATAAATTTGACAACAAACCAACTGTATAACATCTGATCAATAATGCTCCCTGATTCTCAGGTTTGATAGTTACTGTACTGCCTCAGACTATTTTCAATATTCCCCCAACATATAACCCCTAACCCCCCGCCCTCCCTCCCTTTTAACCCCAATTCTTCGGTGTCCAGAGTTTTCCAACACTATTGAGTTCTTTCCAAGTTGTATGTGCCGAGTTGTCCATTCTTGGGCCCTCAAGTGACGTGCACGTTTTTAAGTATCCGTGGTTTATAGAAATGGGCTTCCCTGTCTTTCACAAACTCATGGAAGGGGTTCCAGACCACCAGGAACTTCAAGTATTTCCTTGTACGAAGGGCCCATATCTTTTCCATTGCCATAACCCACCCCCCCCCAAATCTTGACCCACCACCAGGCAGTCGTCGGCCCCATTTCACACTTCCATCTCTGTGCCAGGGTCATTCTCGCAGCTGACAGTAGGTGTATGATTAAGATGGCCTGGGCCCAGACATTGCATACGAGCCTTCAACTGCCGCTCCTAATAAGATAGTCTTGGGAGACATAGGGAGCGCCACACCCACAATGTCTTTTATGTGCCCCAGCACTTCTTTCCAATATGCCACTGCTTTTGGACAGGACCACCACATGTGGTACAGCTCTGCCCGCAATTTCTCCAGCATGTAGGAGAATATTTTGAATTGATTTTGTGTAGGCGATAGGGGGACATATACCACCTATAACATAAATTGTAGCTGACTCTTTGATCGTGGTGCATTTAGACGAACCGTGTGCCCTAGGCCGTATCTGACTCCCCTCTTCTTCCGATATTGGTTCCCCCATGTCCCTTAGCCAATTTTCTTTCTACGGCAGATTATCCTCTGGTTGTGCCTTACTCAGTAATCTAAAGCCTAGTCACTCCTTGTTAGGGAGAATTCTCTGTTTAGGCTGAATTTCCTAACCTAGTGAGACCCCCAGCAGCTTTGCTGGATTTTTGGGTTTTATTTTTTTCTCCTGCCAAGAGTGAGACTCTTTTAACCCTCACTCTTGGGCATGATTTGAGTGCGTTTCTTTTGACTCTAGATGTGTTTAATGGGCTATGGGGACTTTTACTCCATAGGGCTTCATGTGTTTTTGTGATGTTACACAGCACCCTCAGTGCAGTAGCACAGGTGTCATAGTGACCCCCCACTATAGACTCCATACCCTGGGACTGACTACTGTCTCCCAGGGCATGTAAAGTCACCATTGGCTTTACTAGTCCCAAATTATTAACAGAAACCAGTACAAACCATCATATTGTGGACGTACTGGTAGGGGCAATTCGATTGCCCCGGGGTCTGTTAGTCGAGGGGTTACGTCTCCGTCCCCCCTGATCGAGTTTTGGCTGGTGACAGTGGAAACTACTTTTTATATTCGACCGCAAATATTTTCCTATGGGATTTCCCATTGTTCGAGGCTACCAACTTTAATTATTTAATTCCTATAGCCTCGAACATACCGCCGGTTTATTTAATATTAATTCTCTGGTTGGTATTTTTTGCCAGAACTCGGTTCTAAAATGGCGTTTGTGTTCGCTTCTGTGACTCCAACCCAAGTTGAGCCCTTTGTTCCACTTTTTGGCGGGCTTCTCAACAGAAGCCTCCAAAAGTGGTGCCACTCTGTCTGGGTACCACAGGGGGTGTGGGAGGGGGTTTAGGCACCCTGGACTGAGTTGCCTTGGCAACTCAAGTCGCACTCTTGTGTGATTGGCCCAAGTGGTGAGCCACCCAGCTCACCACTTAGCATGTTTGATTGACAGCTAGGCTGAATGAATGGGGGTTTGCTGCATAAAAGCAGGGCTTTGGGGACTGGAACTTCAGAAGTCGCCACAGGACCTAAAGAATCCGAAGAGGGAGAAGCTGAGCCGACCTGCAACGACGACACCACCGGTGGAGCCCTGCAGAACCGTCTCACCACTTTTCCCGACGACAGAGGAGATCTCCAGCCCGGAGAGTCTTCTTCCTTTGACTGGTGGGGATAACCAGTTTGTCCGTCTTTTCGCCTTCCCGGATCATCTCGTGGCCGCCCTGCCTGTGCCAAGCACCCCGGCAACCGGGATACCACGTTTTACCACTACCGCGAATCAAAGGGTAGTACCTTTAACCGGAAAACTCCACGGCTGGTTTCTTCCCTAGCAGTGCAACGACCTTCATCTTTCCTCCACATCGAGATCTTCTCTTCTGGACGACGCTGCAACCTGCACCCGCTGCCAGGAACAACTGCCCCCGCTGGAGGATCCTTTCCACATAAGGTACCGTGTCCCGCCTGGCTTCCCTTGCAACCGACTGTACGGGGTAGATTTAGCCCCGGGCTTTCGAACCTGGGTTAGCCTGGGACACCCTGGCTAAACTTTTCTGAGCCTAACTAAAACCTTTCTGAGCTCCCGGCAAGACTTTTTAAGCCTGTTGTCATTGTGTGATCTTGGGCGCATTTGTGCTCTGCTCTCCAAGAGTGGGCCCGGGCTATGGACTTTGGCTCACAAGTAACTTTTGACTTTCCTGCCTTGCTTAAGAGTTCCTAAGTATTAGTGTGGTGTATTTTCCTACATTCTGCCTTTTTCCCTCCCTTTTTCGTTAACTTATTGGAGAGCCGTCTATAGTTAAGCGCTCACCTCTGTCTGGAAATAAGTGGTGTTAACTAAGACTTGTCTGATAAGGAATAAGGGATATATATATATATATATATATATATATATATATATATATATATATATATATATATATATATATATAGTAACTGTGTTGAGAGTGATTTTCAATAATAGTGCTGGAGTGTTTCAATCAGTGCTATTATATCTGAGTGCTTATTGTGTATACTTTGCATACTGCCTAACTCTTCTTGAGGGAAGTCTGACTGCTCAGCCACAGCTACCAGGTAAATCTGGGTGGTACAGACTGCTACCAAGTGGGTTTACTGCCAACACCTGTAGTCCTAAATCTTTTGCAGTGTTCCCAAAGGGAACTGCACAGGTTTCTGCCTAACACTCCTCTCGCCATCAGATCCTCCCGCATAGGTAACTCCAGTCCAACCAGCAACCTTGTGCCCGCCCTTTTCACCCTTGGGTGCGTGATCCAGTGTCTAATCTGTGTGTATTTATATCTCTCTTGTCCCCCCCCCCCCCCCAATACCAAATTTCTGTTGGCAGTCAGTGAATATCAAGGGATATCCCTCCTTATACATATCCTTTAGGGTCAGTGATTCTGCTCCCAGCCATCCTTCCCAAAATTTCCGCTGAAGTCCCGGTGTGAAATCCAGTTGCGTATTAAAGGGGTGAGTGGGCCCATCCCACACCAAATGTGTTTCCACCCCAGTGCTTTGTCCCAGCTGTGTAAAATCATCTTGGGTGCTTCCAATAGAGCCCCCCTTTTCCCAAGCTTCCGCGTTTAGCGCTTGCAAAGCCCTCAAGGGGATTGTTGTGACTGACTGTTCTATCTTGCACTACCCTTTTAAGTCTTCTTGCCTCGCCAAAATCAGCATTGGCGCCTGGTGCGCCACCATTATGTATCTCTCTACATCCGGGACTCCCAATCCTCCCAGGAGTGGGGGACGCATCAGAATTCTAAAAAAGGATCTTCCTATCTGGGAAGTCCCGGGCTTCATCAAGGAAGAAATTGACTCTATTAAAATTGGAATGAACGCCTAGGCTACAATTAACTTTGTGTTGATCTATCGTCCACCATCTATGAAGGACAGTTGAACAGAGGCGTTATTCAACTTAGTCCTACCCCGATTAAAACCCCTTACTCGCTTAATAATTTTGGGAGATATAAATTATTGGATGGGTGACTCTGAAGACTCTCATGCAAGTAATTTAGGCCACTCACTTGCGCGTATTTAGGATTCTCTCAGCAAGTGACAGTACCTACCCATGAACTAGGACACACGCTAGACTGGGTAGTAACCTTGAGTACCATTTGCCAGAATGTATCTACTACGTTATGCCGTTGGTCAGACCATATGTTAATACATTTTTCATTAATTGTGCCCTTCTCAATGAAACAAAATTATCAATTCAAAGGTCACATGTTGGCCCGTAACCTAAAACGTCTTACCCTTAACAATATAGTACCACTATTAGATAGTAATATTGAATTCCCCTCAGACACAGCACTCAACCAAATGTCTGCTCGTCTGATCAGCGGTATGGCTAACATATCTAAGACTCTAACTCCATTAAAACCAAAGAAACAAAAAAGCTTGGCCCTAAAAAGTCAAGTATGGTTTACAGAGGATCTGAGAAAGCAGAAATCGGCAACGACTAAGGCTTATTATGCTTGGAAAATCGACCCCACGCTGATATCCATTCAAGCGTTTAAGACCCTAGTGAAGGAATATAAAAGTGCGGTGCAGCTAAGAGTAATTTTCATAATTCACGTATTGCGAATGCCATTTCAGATGCCGGGGAAATTTTAAAAATCCTGAAACAGGAAGCAACCCCTCCGCCAGAGGTCCAAATGGAGATCGGAGACTCTGCATGGTGCCAGCGCATACAAAATGGTATGCAAGATAAACTACTAAGAATTAGAACAGGATTTTCGAAAGAAAGAAACGGATACCTGCTAAGGTACTTTCCTCACAGCAAATATTCATAAACACTGAAATCACAGTAGATGGATTTCATTTCGCGCCAATTACAGAGGAAACACTCCAGGATATAATACAAAAACTAAAACCTTCTAGCTGCAAGGGGGACTTGTGTGCCTCCCTAATTATAAAAACGTGTCCCCCGCTGCTTATTAAATCTATATGTATTTTTATAAATGCATCTTTCAGAGAAGGTAAGGTCCCAGACGATCTGAAGCAATCAATGGTAACACCTATCCTTAAAAAAAAGCAGGTCTGGATAAGGAAAATCCTTTGAATTACCGTCCTATATCTAACACAACTTTCTTACTAAAGATTCTGGATAAGGTGGTGTATACTCAGATCTCAGAACATTAAATAAATGCCCTATTCTGAATGCATACCAATCCGGCTTTAGGAGTAGTTTTGGAACAAAGACCTCACTTCTTGATCTTAAGTCCAAACACCTAGATCGTATGGATAAAAGCTCTCTGTCCCTCTTAGTATCTCTTGGTCAGTCTGTTTCCCTACCGCCCCATCCCCCTCAACAAACGAACGTCACATAAGTAAAACAGAAGAAGTTTAAATAGGTTTACGTACCTGAAGGTGCTTCAAGTTTTCACTGCACTGTTGTTACCACGCTCTTCCCTGAAGGCTGCAGTTACTCCGTACAGACGAACGTACGTTTGTTAAATGTTTCTTCATTCTGAGTAACATCGCAGTCATTCCACAGCCATTTATCTTTCTGAATTCCGAGAACCTGCAAGTAAAAGGGAAAATATTAGAAAGAGAGAACTCTCCAATATAGGAACTATTCAAGATCTAAAAGACTATAGTATATTCTCCAGATACTAGATACTTACCCAAAGACAAATAAAGGGAAAGCAAAGACATTGTAAAGACAAGAATCTATAACACATCAGCCTTCCAAAGTTCATTGTTTCTTCCTTCTAAGGCGCCCCTGTAGAATAGCAGGATGGAGAGCTCAACAAAAAATAAACACAGGTGAGAAGGGAGGGATTACCAAAGTACACAGTTATACAGTAACTTCTCCAAAAATAGACGTCATAGCAGTTCTATTGTTAGTTTACACAGGAAAGGAATCCAAAAATTGCCCAGGTAACAGGTCCACAGACAGAGAAGGAATTACACTGCCGAGGTGTCTAGGTAAGCGTTACAGAATGCAAAGCCAGTATTTAAAATATGCCACCTGAGCGTAATGGAGGACACAGGAATTGACAATTTATCCCAGATTTTGGGAGAGTTAAGGGCAGAGGTCCACGCAGCTAGGTCAGAAAGCAACTCTCTTAGGAGAGAGTTGGTGGTTAACAGAGAACGCATTGATGAATTGGGTCGCCAATTAATACAGTCCCAAGCAGGACAAGCACCACTTCCTAGTGGGGTTCCACAGGTTCAGATTTCCGCTGCCAGTCCTCCACTACAGGTAGTTTTACCCGGGAACATTCCACTAGCAGCCCCAGAGAGATTTACAGGGGATGCAAGGCGTTTTGCAGTTTTTATGAACCAATGTAATTTACAGTTTCTGTGTAGACCCGGGGTCTTTCCTTCAGATCAGGCCAAGGTGGCATTTGTGTTATCATATCTGGGAGGACATGATGCTGAATGGTGCATACCTTTAGTCAATCGAGATGACCCATTATTGAGGAATTTCCCTGCGTTTCGGCAGAAGTTAAAGAAACTTTGCTCATCCTGCTCAGGGACAGGTCTTAGATAATGGGCTGCTCTCTTTACGCCAAGGTAACCAAGAATTGTTGGCTTACATAGCTTCCTTTAATCGCTTATTGGCAGAGACCAATTGGCCATAGGAGAAGAGAACCACACTCTTTTTTATCGAGGATTACGAGGAGAGCTCAAAGACATATTAGCACAAGTAGTGAATCCTCCTACAGGTTGTGTCGAATTCATAGACTTAAATATACAGCTGGATAACCGATTGCAGAACTGGCGCTGTGATCGGGCCACATCAGACTAGATCACTGTATGTTAGTTCAAAAGATTATGGAACTTGTCCAGTGACTGATAGTCACTCTGAGCCAATGCAGATAGGAGTTGTCTGGGGTCCCATATCTAAAGAAGAAAGAGACAAAAGGAGACAACAGAATGTATGTCTCTATTGTGGTTCAGCAGGTCATCATTTGCGAAACGGTCCAGTGAAACCACAGTGGAAACCAGTGGGAGCAGTAGACCAGGCGGACAGAAATATCACTGAAAACAGACAGACCACTCCAACGCCTGAGTGTAGAGGTCGACTTGTCGAGCCAGAAGAAGGAAATTCAGATCTCTCATTTCGTTGTTCAAGTCATCTTCAGTAGTGACCTTCAACCTTCCAAGATATATGCTCTGGAAGCATATGTGGACAGTGGTGCGATTGGGAACTACATGGATTAAGAACTAGCAGGCAAGATGGGTATTGGTATGCACCCATAGGCTGTGAATGAAAATGTCACTGCAGTAGATGTTACTCAACTGAAATCCGGACCAGTGACTAAGTGTACTGAGGTTTGTACCTTGCTTTGCCAGGAGGGACATCGAGAAAAGATATTGTTTGACCTAATCAGTGTTCCACAGTTTAAAGTGATTTTAGAAATTCCATGGCTAGAGAAACATAATCCACAGATCGATTGGTGTGCCAAAACCTTAGCTTTTACAGAGGAATGTAAGTATTGCTGCTATGTGCAAGACAGAACCTTTGGAAAAGAAGTTCAAGTGAAAAACCCACCTTAGGGTTAATAGGAACCCTTCCACCACAGTATCAAGATTTTCAAGAAGTATTTGAAGAAGAAAGGCCAATGTGTTGCCTCCTCATCGGCCATATGATTGTCAAATTGATTTGATCCCTGGTTCAAAAACCCCATGCAGCAGAATTTATGCCTTAACTGAACAAGAAAATATTCATTTGAAGACTTATTTGGATAATGACCTTGCTAATGGTATTATTCGGCCCTCTAAGTCCCCCATGGTGTCTCCTCTGTTCTTCGTGCCCAAGAAGGAAGGGGACTAACGTGCCCTCAACCAGATCAGTTAAGAACCGGTAGCCCCTTCCACTCATTCCAGTGTTAATGGACCAAGTTAAGGATGCCAACATTTTTTACCAAATTAGACCTTCGAGGAGCTTACCATTTAGTGAGAATCAAAGAAGATGAATGAAAGACGACTTTCTGCACAAAGTTATGCCCTTTGGCTTATGCAACGCCCCAGCAGCTTTCCAGAATTTTATGAAAGATGGTTTATGCGAATTGCTAGATGTCTGTACTGTAGCGTACCTTGACGACATTCTCATTTATTCAAGCTCGGCCCAGGAGCACATAACCCATGTAAGAGCAGTATTTCAGAAACTTCGACAACACAAACTATTTGTCAAGCTAGAGAAAAGTTCAATGTTAATTTCATGCGACCTCGGTGGAGTTTTTGGGATTCATCCTGTCACCAGTGGGAATTCAAATGGATAACCGAAAAGTTGATACATTTCTGAATTGGCCTTCCCCAACGTCAGTGAAAGGAGTCCAAAGTTCTTTAGGATTTGCGCATTTTTACAGACGCCTTGTTGCGTCAGGATTTTCACAACTAGTCCATCCATTAACTTTGTTACTGCGAACACACAAGCCATTCTCCTGGACCAAGGAAGCAGAAGAGGCTTTCCAGACATTAAATGAAAAAATGTACCTGCGCTCCCATTTTAAGACCTCCACAACCCGAACTAACATTTGTAGTGGAAACTGACGCGTTGCGTGCTGTATAAGATACTGAAACTGGACAACTGCATCCAGCGGCCTTCTGGTCCAAGAAGTACAGCGTCAGATAAGGAATTGCTACCAATAAAACGCACTTTCAAAGAATGGAGATACCGTTTATTAGGGGCCTGGCATACCATCACAGTTTTCACAGACCATCGAAACCTGCAATATTTACGCAACGCAAAAGCTCAGTCATCCTGACAACTTTGTTGGGTGTTATTTTTAGTGGAAAACTATTTTGTTATCACTTATCGCCCAGGGGTACGTAATGGCAAGGTGGATGCCTTTTCAAGGATTGGAGAGAGAGAGAGGATAGATCCCAAGTACAACAGATCCTGTAAATATAATTCCAGACGAGAAGGTGCTGTGAGTCACTGGATCTTCAGAAGAAGACTTGAAAGCACAAATTCTCTTAAACATGACCACTTCAGAGTTAGAGGCTTGGAAATCAAGAGGGCCCACGTTTTGCATTCAAGAAGGTTTACCTTATTTCCAGAGTCTGCTTTACCTACCAAATCAGGAGTTACAAAATAAGGTTATGGCAAATTACCATGGAGCCACATTGGAAGGCCGCCCTGGAATCGCTAAGACCACGGCCAAAATCCAAAAGTACTTCTGGTAGCCAACCTGGCGCAAGGATATCATAGATTTCATTCAAACTTGAAGAATTTGTGCTCAAAACAAAAGCTCAAAGCAGAGACCAGCAGGACTGCTTCAATCTTTACCTGTCCCACCAGCACCATGGCATACCATTTCCATGGACTTTATTACTGAATTACCCCCTTGTTCAGGTTGTAACACGATCCTTGTAGTGGTGGACTTTTCCAAAATGGCGCATTTCATTGCCCTCAAGGGGCTTCCTACTTCATCAGTCTTAGCAAAAGTGTTCCTAGATCAAATTGTACATCTTCATGGATTTCCATCTGCAGTGATCTCTGATAGAGGGAGTCAATTTTTCTCCCAATACTGGAGGAAATGTTGTGAGTTGGCTTATAATAACTCCGAACACACTTCCACAGGTTATACCCCTTTCTACATGCTTAACGGTTCACATCCTCTGACCTCTACCTTCGACCCAACAGAATCCTTACAGATGCCAGCAGTACAGAGTCTTCATGATAACATTACCAGAGTACAGGAAGAGGTTCTACGACATTTGACTATAGCAAAAGAAAGAAATTTGCAGATGGACTTCGAAGAAAATCTCCAGAGTATAAAGTGGGAGACTGTTGGCCAGAATTGCATGCAGTACCCCCTGGGGCCACCACACACAATTTGGACTACAGGTGTAAGCAAGACCAACCTTTGGTGTAAGTTTGTACCCCACATTTTGTTGGTAGCGAGCTGAGCAGCCAGGCTTATCTCAAGAGTGAATGTGAGCAGTACATGTAGTTACACAGAGGACTTTCAATCAGTGGTTCAAGGAGACACTTGTACACAAGGTTTGTTGGTAAACTTATTAATTTATTTACACAATCATTTATAAAACATTTCACTTAATATTATAGACCTATACACTTCAATACAAAACTCTACGTTTTTGAGACAGTTTGAGATCCCCTGAAAAGGGAGCCAAATGGCAGTTCAGTTACTTAGCAGTGAGTAAAAAGGACATCATTAAGTAGAATAGATTATATATACTTTCCAGGCAGTGCAAATAGTTTCAGTTCACCAGAATAGTTCAATTCAAGTCAATCGGCCAGGCCGAAATGAATGGGCTAGTGTTCTGGATATGAATGAACAATTCTGTTATCAAATGGTAAAGTCTTTGCAAAAGTTCTCAGAAGTAATTTAGGCGAAAAAGAATCATTTGTGGAGTCACAAGCTGATTAGGCCTGCAATTTGTGAAAGTTTCACGAACTTTCTCCGCAAGAGTGGCATTCTCTCAATCGGGTTGGCACGGTACCTTTGTATGAAGAAAACAAATGTTGCTGAAGTCGTGGTTCTTGGCAGTTCCTGCAGATCTCGTTGTTCTTGAGCCTCAGTCGTGGGGACTCCTGCACGGATCGTTGAAGAAAGCAAACAAAATGGAGTCACTTCAGTTCCAGTAGCTGTAGATTCAAGAACACGAATGGGTGTCCCTCTCCCTGGTTAAGCCTAACCAGTCTTGAGGTGTTTTATGAGTTGATTGGTCCCACCAACTCAAAGGAATAAGCTGTCCTTGAAGGAGCTTCTCTGTCGAATGGAGTTTGGTGTTAGGCAGAATCCTGTGCAGTGCCCTTAGGGACCACTACACACAATTAAGACTACAAGTGGTAATACAAGTTCACCTTTGGTACAAGCCTGTGCTACACTGTTAAAGAAGTGGTAGCAGTAGCGGAGCAGCCAGACTTATTTCAAGCGCAAATGAGCAGTATTAGAGATTATACAAATGACCACAATTACTGTGACTCGAGCAAACACTGACTCAGGGTTTATGGTTGAAAAGTAAAAGTACATTTATTTCTAGACCATCTGTTCGTAAAACACTTCACTTCTATTAATGTAAAACCACACATAAAACGCACTACACACAACCAATTCACTTTGTGCAGCACAATTCAAGGTAAGTACCATGGGCTTTGACAGACTGGTGGTGTGAAACAAAGCCGTTACTGGGGGGATAGATGCGATCACTTTTGACAGTAATGACAGTTCGATCTTACTAAAGATACGCGTACCCACGGGAAGAAATGTTACCAGAGTTAAAACACACTTAGCACATGAATCAACACAAGAGAGTTGGGGATAAAAATCATACGCAATACTTTTGTCAAGTCAGATAGAATCGGAGGACCCTTTCCTACAAGTGAATAAGTCAATAGGCCAGTGTCAAGTGGAACAGGGTTCCTGTTGTCGAGGATCACACGATTAGTACAGTTCACGATTCGAAATTGCCAGGAGTACTTGGATATTGTTACAAGAGGAAGCAAAAGTTATAAGAAGGAAGGAAGATAAGGACAAGCCTTTAGTGAGAAAAAAGGGGGTTCACCCTAGTTCCTCGAGGTCAGAAACAGTACCTTATTCAAGTGAAGGAGAGCTGGTGCCACAGCAGTTGTTCCTGATAGTTCCTGCAGACTCATGTTTCCTGTGACTTCAGTCGTGGGGACAAGGACGACGTCTGGAGCGATCTGCACTAGCCACGGATGAGGCCAGCAGCAGCAAAAGCAACGGTGAATAAATGGTGCGCTCCTTTAAAAACAGGAGAGGCTCTTCAGATGGCTATCCGGACCACTACAGATCTGTGCAGCGATTTCGACCAAGAAGAGGATCCTCTGCTTGTGGAACATGAGCTGGTTAATCCCAACAGGATCAAGGGAAGAAGACTCCGGACTGGATCTTCTCTTGTCATCGAAGGGTAGATGGCTCAGGACTCCAGCAGGAGTCCACCGGGACTCGGTAGTTGCAGCAGCAGTCTTCTTCTCCGCTTCTCTTCAGATCCTTACAGTTCCATTGGCGACTCTGACTTCCAGCCCAAGAGTCCTGCCTTTTATGTGAAAATCCCCCATTCACACAGCCTGTCTGTCAATCACCCAGCAGGGGGGTTGTCCGGCCGGACAACTACCTTAGCCAATCATGACAAAGTGCGACTTGGGCTTCCAAGGATACCCTGTGCATGGGGTGACTACAGGAAGTGACTACACCCCTCCCTCACATTCAGCCCACCTAGAGACCCAGGCGTCAAAAGGAGGGCTTCTTGAGAGAAGACCGCCAAAAGACAGTGAACAAAGAAGGCAAACCTGCCGCGCAAAGTAAAACAGAAGGAGGACTTGAAACGAAATGGCGAATAAACCCGACCGGAGCCGAAAGAAAGAGTATTTGGTCAAGCGGGTTTATGTTCAAGGCTACTATGATAGCCTGGAACAGTACCATGCCACCAGCCAAGTCTAAATGTTAAAAGAGCAAAACAAAGCTCAGAGGCACAGACAAAAAGGGATAGGATTTAACCCTTTCCAGTACTCCATGTAAGATGGGGTGTACTAGGTCTGTAGTTTTAAATGACTATGTAAAGTAAATGGCAACTTTACCTGTTTTCTGGGGGACAGTAGTCCGCCCCAGAAAATGGAGTCAGAGGGAAGTCTCAAAGACAACCCTGTGTTACTGCACGGAAGGTGTCAGAGATGGTCAGGTCCTAGGCGCAGGAGCGACGCAGTACCAACCACCCCCTCAATGGTTTCAGTGCCTGCAAGACAGAGCTTACACAGACCTCTTTAACCAGAGCGGGGAAGGAGGGTTAGGATCTCGATGAGTGGATAGGTAGAGGGATTTTAGGATAACCGGATTGAGGGTTGGGAAGAGGTTATAGATGGGACTGGGGATTTTAGGGTAAACGATGTCTGCACACTTTCCTCAAACTGGCTGATGGAACTGCCGTAACACCTTTACATGTAAAGGTGTTGTCACCTTCACCTTACCCTTAGAACAAACATGAAGGTGCTCCTTTGAACACTACAGCAGCATACCAGGATTAGCAACAAACAATTGTTGACATTAGCCCATTTACATTTTCATGAACAGAGTCACATGCACTAGCACACTTAGCTTTTGCTTTAGTCTTTGAAGTCCTGTCCTGCAAAGGCGGTCAAGTCCTGTGCCACGTCCTTGCAGTCCGAGATTCGGGTTCGAATCAGGTTCAAACTAAAAGAAAACAAAGGACAAGCATTAGCGTATGTCTTACGTTCTGCTGGTCTCACACTCTCTCACACTCTCTCACAAACTCTCTCAGCACGCATTCAGCGTTTTAATATAAATATTCCACGAATCTTAGGGTGCGCTGCCGCACGTGGCTTATCAAGCCCCAAGTTTACAATTTGCCCCTAAACACGGTCTTCCCTCAGTCCGTGCATCAAAACGCGGCCTTTCCTCAGACCGGGTTCCCCAAGCTAGTGCCCCTTCATCTCACGCGCCCTTCCGGCGTTTTCCCATGAGACGAATGCACGTGAAACCATGCACACTTCCTTCCTTCACTTTAGCAAATATGACTTTCCCGTGAATCCGCCCACTTAGCTTTTACGTGATGCGCAGGGGCTCTGGGAGGGGTCGGGCTATGCCCCCTGCGCTTCCCCAAGGATCCTGACTCTGCCTGGGCTGAGCGGCACTTATCTTGTGTCAGCGAGGAGCCGGATCGTTGTTCCTGTGGCTCTAGGCCCCTCGCTTATGGATTCCGGGGAGCTGCTGGGCTTACGTCCTCTCTCCTCGGCGTCTCGAGCACAAGCCCCGTGCCTCGGGGCTTGCGCATGGGCATTCGCGAGCCACACCCAGCGCGACTTCCCATTGGCTCCCGAACCCGCGAAGCATGCTGGGGATTGTAGTCCTGGCGAGTCAAACGCTGGGATTTGTAGTTTGCAGCCGCATTTTGTCTGCAGAAAGGGCATAGCAGCCCTTTAAAGTACAGTACCCTTCTGGAAATGGGCTTCTTCAAGGTCCCTGGACCCACAACTCCAATAGAACCTGGCCTTAGGCCAACCCTACTCCTGACAGAAGGTGCTGTGTAACACACGTGAAAAGTGGGGTTCATGGAGTGGTGTCCTCCAGAGCCCGCTATCTCACACACAGTAAAAATACACATGGCAAAACACACGGCAAAACACATTTAAGAGTGGGAAAAAGGCTTGCACTCTTACCAAGTGGAAAAAATAAACTCCAGAAATCCTGCAAAGCTGCTGGGGGACTCACTAGGTGAGGGAAATTAGCCATAGAATGAGAATTCTCCCTAACATTTGGCAATTCGGCCCTGCAGCAGGGCTTCACCGGGCAAACCAACAGTCCAGTGGTTGCAGAAGCCGTGCTCTTCCAGCTCGTCTTCGGTTCTTTAATTCCAGTGATTGACTCTGCCTTCCAGTCCACAAGACCCACCTTTTAAACTGTTTTCTCCCTTTCATTCCAGCCTAAATGTCACTCACCCAGCAGGGTGGCTGTCCTTGCCAGACAGCCAGCCAATCACGCCAGAGTGCATTTGGGTCTCCTCGGAGACTAAGCACAGGAAGTTTCGGGCACCTCCCTCACTTCTTGCCCACCACAGACACTCGGGCGCCAGAGGCGGTCTTCACTCCTGAAGCCTGCCAAAGGCGATGGAACAAGGGGACCAAGCCTGGTTTGCCGCGCAGAGACAAACTCTAGAAGGACCTTTCCAAGAAGAAATGACAAAAAAAAGACCAGGACCTGTTTAAACAAAAGGGGCTCAGACGCCATTTTGGAAAACATGGCTCCTGCGATTTAACGCACCGGAGCTATAAATAGTTTGCGGTCGGGAAGTATCATGGTTGTTCGTTGGAAAACCACTGCCACCAGCCATTCTAAGAGGAAAGGGTATCATTTGACTGCTACATGAGTATCTAGACATAGGGGATACTAAGTAACCCCTCCAGCACTCTATTGTAAGATAGGGTGCTCTGGGTCTAGAAATTTCAAAAAAGGCTAGTAAAGGCAGTTTCACTTTACTTTCTCTGGGAAACAGTAGTTTTTCCCAGAGAAGGTATTTAAACCTTGGCAAAGCCTGAAAGGCTTCCCTGTGCCACTGCGCTGAGGGTTCTGTTTGACACAAATGAAAAGATGATGCCTATGGAGTTCTCTAAAACTCCATAACCAAAGAAAACACACGCGTAAAACACATCAAAATACATGAGTGGGGGAAAAGGCTCACACATTCCAGGTAAAAAAAATAAAGTCCTCAAAATCCAGCAAAGTTGCTGGGGGTCTCTAAGGTGAAGGGAATTGGCACATTTCTGCGAATTTTCCCTAACAGCGGTCCTCACCTGGCTCTACTCACCTATCAAGAAGCCACACCCGGTGTGGGACCTCGATATAGTTTTGGGCGCCTTGGCACATAAACCATTTGAGCCAATGGCGTCCGCAGACATTAGGCTTGTCACGATTAAGACGGCCCGCTTGGTGTGCCTTGCGTCCACTCACACAGTCAGTGAAATTCAGGCACTGGTGGCGTCGGAGCCCTATACTATTTTTCATAAGGGTCTAGAACGCATCCTGCATTCTTACCCAAGGTAGTCTCCTCGTTTCACCTCAATGAGGAGCAAGTGCTACCTATGTTCCTCGCGGACCCCAAGGACAAGGCACAGAGGGTTCTTCACTGTATGTCTGGCGTGCTCTAAAATTGTACTTGCACAGAACCAAGAGCTTCTGCAAATCAGAAGCTCTCTGTCACCTTAGGTGGGTCAAGGCCAGGCTATCAAGCTTCGAAGGCCTCAATAGCAAGATGGATGGTTGCAGCCATCAAGGAGGCTTATGATAGGCAGCACAAACCACTCCCGGCAAATATTCACGCCCACACTATCAGAGCCAAGGCCACTTTTCAGAGGCATGTTCCGTGGCATGTCATCAGCAAGGCGGCTACATGGGCAACGCCTTCGGCCTTCTGCAAGCACTACTGCCTGCAGGCCAGTTCCCGGTCGGATGCGACATTTGGTCAGGCAGTGTTAAGGAACTTGTTTTCTTAGGCGTGTCACCTCTCCACCCTGGGGCTACAATCAGTTGAGATCAGCCATACAGTATGGAGGAAAGGGGAGGGGACGTAGGAGTAATTTATAAGTTTCTCACTGTAGTGACTAACTTACTCCTAGTCCATATTCCCCTTTCCTCCATATGTCCCACCATCCTCCCCCTTAATAAAACTGGTCTCATTGGGCAATGGTATCGTCGACGCGTCAAAGGGGGACAAAGGAGTGGCGGCAGGGGGGTGGCGTCAGGGGAGCACATGCTCCTAGGGCCGCACCCCAGTGCGCTTCTTAATTTAAAGAGGAAGACTTTTCTTTCTGGTCAAAAAGGTTCTGTATCCCGTCCCTAGCGAGGGACACTCATACAGTAAGGACAAAAGGGGACTGTGGACTAGGAGTACGTTAGTCACTACGGTGACTAACATTCATTTCTTGTCCCTTAATGATGTTAGCATTGAAGACAATTTTCCTTACGACCATAACATCAGCACACAGAGTTAGCGAATTGCAGGCTCTGTCGTGCAAACCACAAGTTGCCACCTTCTTTAAGGAGATAGTCATTCTGAGAGTCTGGCACACTTCTCTCCCAACGGTGGTTTCTGAGTATCACCTTTCTCAGAAAATAGTTTGACCAACCTTTTACCCTCTACCTCACTCTGGTAAGGAGGAGGAGAAACTTCATAGCCTTGACTCCAAAAGGGCTTTAAGCTTTTAGATCTCATGAATGGTAAAGGTGAGACAAGAGGACCAGTTTGTTGGGTACACTGGACAAAGACTAGGTCTGGTGGTGACAAAACCAACTTTATCCCGCTGGATAATTCTTTTCATCACCAAATGCTATAATTTAACTGGGAAAGATGTTCCTGTGGGCTTGTGACCAAATCTGACAAGGTGTGTGGCCATTTATCGGCTTTGCAGTGAGGGGTGCCAGTACAAGATATCGTTCAGCAGCCACTTGGTCCTCTTTCCATACTTCACAAAATAATACTGTCTGGGCTGTGCGTCTGGACAGGAAGCAGGATTCAGGAATGCTGTGCTTGACAGCGTTAAAGACAAATCATAAATTCTTACTCCCACCTCCCATCACAATACTGCTTTGGCAGTGTATCATAAGATGAGGAATACGTGGGAGAACACAATCCATTCGAAGAACAAATTACTTAACCCATGTAATGTTCTTCTGACTGGATATTCCTCCCACATATTCCTCATTGCCCCTCACATCCTACCCCTCCGAATTTCTGGGGTGATTTTGAAACAGGTAGTTGTCCCTGATTGGACAATTACTGGCAGCATGAAAGTTGCAGCTCTCAGCATGTGGTCTGGCATGGCATGGATTCACGTGCTCATGAATATTCCCTGTCAGGCCCGGAATCCTCAGTTAAAAATAAATCAGTTTTGCTTTAGACTGAAAATTGCTGGTCTCCTCTATAACCAATGACTGTCATTTGGGGTCATACTGCCCCAGCCAATGATGCTGTTCTGCCTAAGCTCCACCCCTGGTGGCCATTTTCTGATTTTTACTGCACGTTTCAGTGTTGGGAGTCCTTTTGTTTTTCTCCTTAAATTTGGACTTTTTTGCCAGTTTTTGATAGTTTCAATGTGTTTTTTCCTCAACTCTTTCCTCGTCAACCGCGTGTGTTGCTACCAGCAGCTGGGATCTGTTGTTGGCGAAGATAAAGTCAGTCGTCAGATCTCTCTTTTCCACGAGTTTCAGCTGGCCTGGGCTTGGACCTACATCTCACCTCTACGATGTCTGAAGCGGCCAAAAGAAATCTCTTCAGGACCTATGCATCCTGTAGCCTGAAGAACGTTTGTGTCGAGGATCCGCACCTAAAGTGCTGGTATTGTTCACACGATGAAGACGGATGTGAGATCTGCCATGGTTTCCCAACGAAGACCAAAAGAGATTGCCATTGCAGGTTGGTGGCTTGGCTGAAGGGGGAGAAGGCCTCTGACAATGCCTCCTAGTGCAGTCATGCCTCATCGAGGACCAGCAGGTCCCACGAGCGTGCTCCCTCTGAGAAAGATCCTTTGCGGATGCCTCTTCCAAGGGTTTTCAAAGCAGGCGAAACATCAAGCATCTGCTCCCAAGGTCACTGTTGCTGTGGGATCTGGTTCGGGAAGGAAAGACCTGCAGGAGGCCCGTTGACGGCTTCTTTGTGGGCATCAGTCCCAAAGACTCGGTCGACGAGGGCCACATCCTTGTTGACTGCCCCTTCGTCGACGACCACCACTTCATCGAAGACCACCACATCTGCAACCACCTCGTCTGCAACACCTACCATCACTTCGTCGACTAGGTTCAGCAACAGTTTCCACAGTCAAGAAGATGACAACGCCAATGGTGGCTTTGCCTCCACGACCTCTGTCGGCTGTACAGGCAATGCCTTTGTCGGTGACGACACCGATCTTGCGGATTCCGATCATTGCCTTCTTACCAAAGCACTCTGGTAGGGTGAGGGAGTTGTTACCTCTGTCTGATTTTCAACCCAGACCAGTTAGGGCGTCTCCACCGGCTTCAGTGGGGTCCCCAAAGAAGTATTCCCCACATCTATAGTAGCTCGGAGGAAGAGCAGCGCCCTGAGTATTTGTACTCGGACCTTGAGGTGGGCCAAGGGCCCATGTCACAGGAAGGTTCTCCATGCCAGGATCCATTCCTGCCTTTTGCTCCTCCAAGAGGTCTCGGCCCTGTCCTGTTCCCAGTTGCATCGTTGGCACCCAGGAACGTGTCGTTTGACATTTTCACGGTCCTGCACACTTTAACGGCTGAAATTCAGCAGAGGTTGCCGACTGCTCCGGCTCCTGGGTGGGCTTGCAGGCCTCTTACCAGGAATGCACCCAGGCCACAACGTAAGCCAAGTCCTTCCAAGCCGAAGCATCAGCCTTCATGCCCATAGGGCCTTGACACTAGTGGAGGAGGAGCCGCCACGTACCGACAGATACCACGACTACTCATATGGACAAATGAGGATTATGTCCCTGCTGACGGAGAACCTCGGGGTACCGAGGAGCCCGTCAGGGCTTCTCCACCAAATGTGTTTGGCTCATTCCATGCCATGATCCCAAGGGTGTCCAAGCTCTTCAGTTTGGTGGCAGACGAGAAGAACAACGAGGAGTTTCTCTCAATGTCATGAGTCCCCTAAGGAGATTGGCATGTCAGTTCCTTTCTTGGATGTCTGGGAGGAAGGTTCGGCCCTGATGAAGATTCCAAGTACCACACCCTCCAAAAGAGGTTGGAAAAGAAGTATAGGGTCCCGGACTCAGCCCCCATTGCTTGAGGTCACAGCCTTCTCCAGACTCGGTGTCCGCCGCCAGGAAGCGCTTGTCCAATCCATCGTGCTCTTCCATGGTGAACCCGGAGGGAAAGAAACTGGATGCAGTGGACAAACTCATCATTTACACTGCTGCTTCCACTGTCAAGGCCACCAATGCCCTTGCCACCCTGCCTTGCTACAACATGGAGCTCTGGTATAAGCTGATGCCAATATTAAATTTCCTTCCCGACAGCAAGAAGGCCGAATCCCTGGCCTTGTTCCAGGAGGGCAGGTTGGCCTCAGACTGCGCAATCACGGTGGCGCTGGACATAGCAGACTCAGGGTTCGACTAGATGGGCAATGAGGAGGGCGTTTGCCGGGTTGGCTAGGCCAAGAACTTCAGGATAGACGTACAGTCCAAGTTTGTGGACATGTCTTTTGATGAGGACAATTTGTATCAAGTCTGATATGGAGACGGGCACACTCTCTGGGGATCCTGCAGCAGATAAAATATTTGTCCTTTAGTTCATTGAGATGGGTGGTTCCAAGGGGTACACTACCCCCATCAGCCCACCTGCTCCTCCACCACCCAGGAAGCCTACAGGAGCTGCTGCCCGGCCTACCGCAGCAGAGGCCAGCGTTGTCACCCACTGTGAAACTGGAAATGCATTGGAGGAACAGGGCCTCCATATCCTTATCCTTTATAGATTTTTATCGTGTTCTGACTTCTTTTCCACGCAGGAGTTCACTTGGGACCCCTGACCGTGTGGCTCTTCCTGTATTTGGTTTGGTTAACAGACTCTTGGGGTACCCTTATGGCACCCATGGGTGGGAGTACGACCCTGTACTCCTAGTGTATGTTTTTGGGCACCTGTGTGTGGCCCACAGAGCAGGGTACGGGCTGGTGGCAGCTCTGTGCTGAAGTGACAAGTGCCCTGAGCGTCGTCCATTTTGGGATGCCCAGGCCCTGTCATTGGAATCAGAGGATTCCCGATAGGAAACAAGATGGCCGCTGTGACCTCTTGCTGTCCATCGTCTTTACCTTACTTTTCCCGAAGTCCCGGGAAGCTCAGACTCTGTCCCTTCCCCTTGACTGGCTGTTGGATGGAAGTTCTATATATTGTGTTGTGGGGAAGTCCAGGCCAGATTGGCTGGAGCCTTTCCAGTGACTGTAGGTTGTCGGTACACCTGTGGGGTGGGACCTGGGTGAATGGAGTGTTACGAATACGCATTCTTTGTTATGATTCTCTGGTATCTGGTGGTTGACACAATGACTGAGACAGCCCTGCTCGAAACTGGTATGAATTCAGTGTGTAGTGCTGAATGGTTGGCCAAATCCACATTCTGTGTTGTGAGTGTCTGGATGGAGAAGAATGGCCTGAATGCACCGTACGCCGGATTGGATGCCTGAGTGTGACCCAGCAGAATGAATGAGAGTCCAACTAGTATATCTGGGGGCCTCTCACTGCTAGAAATTGTTCAGAAGCTGAAGTAGAAACTGATGCTTAACTTTGAAGCCCACTGGAAGAACTGATGCTGCTGTCCTTCGCTAATCTGAAAGCTGCTGTGCCTTCAAGGAACTGATCCAAGAGAGGACCTGGCTAGGAGACCTCTCCCTGAGCTACGAGGGACCATCGTGCACCCGCTGATATTTGCCAAAGCTCCCTGGTAGACAGACCTACGAGAGGCTGCCGACCGGAGAAGGGGACCGGCGAGGAGAGCGAAGAGAAGCACCAGACAGCCGTCCACACTCCACACCCGCCATCGCGGACCGGAGCCGCAGTGCTCCTTTGCCTAAGAACATTTGATCCAAGGACTTCCTTGTTCATCACTGTCGACCGCTTTCGTCTTGCTGGAGAAAGTCAAGGTCATCGATGACCGAGGAGAAGCCGCCAGTCTTTTCCCGCCAGTCGAAGACCGCAAAGTGGGTTTCCCGCCAGTCGAAGACCGCAGCGATGCCGAACGACAACGCCCTTGCTGGGCCAAAGTTCTTGATTAACTCTTTGCAGATACAAACACTCATCGTCGAGGTGCCCTGCACACCTCAGCTTGCAGGATGTTTTTTCGACCGATCGTCAACAAGCACCGCAAGAAATTAAGCTGTTGCCGCAACAACAGTGTTTGCCCTTTTCATCAACGAATCTCGACGACTCACACCACCTGCCTGAAAGGGAGTGCGTTCAAGAAGGGCCTATCAACGACTCACCGAAGAACTCTACGAAACCAAGTACTTTGGGGCAGTAGAACTTTGATAGGAGGTAAAACTCAAATAGACAATACATGGACTAGGGCGTGTAGTGCATTTCCTTTACAGGTTGCCCAGGTGGGGATCCTCATACAGAACTATGCCTAGTGGTAGGGGCCAGTATTCTGCCAATTGTCTAACCAACTTGTCTTCCTCCTAAGTCTATGGTTCATATATTTTTGCTGTGTTGATTCGTATGCTATTTGAACTGAGTACAGTTGATGCATTTTAATGGAATCGGAGTAATAGTGGCACCACCTAGAACTGTATTTCTGATGTTTGTTAATCTGCTTAGAATCACATGCTGTGCATAGTCCGACATCCAGTGGTCACTGCGGAGTATTGCATTTCGTTTTCGTAGTCGAAATGTATATATTTACCATTTTAGAATTGTCGTCGCACAAAGGGTGTTGTAATTGTGTATATAAAGTGAACCTTATTTATATAAAGAGCTGTGTTTTAACTAACATAGTGTGTGGACATTACTTTGTGGGTGCTTAGGGACTACACTGTACTTAAGAACCAGCCTGCATCACCTCCTGAGAAGCTAGGCCTTGATTGCTTGTCAGTTGCTACCGTAATAGATAATCTTGACTGGGGTCCTCCGTGCCTCTCCTCTACCATATTATCGGACATACCATTGAGAACGTATGCTCATTTCCACTGAAAATACACAGAAGCCACGTGAGTTGGCTGCTATATGCTGACTATTTTATTCATTTGGATGCCACTCCAATTGGACTTCAACGAAAGTTAGAGGCTGTAGAAACATATGCAAAAGTCAACTGTCTTTGCTTCAACAAAAACAAATGTGAGATTCTGGTCTTACAGAATCTAAGAACAAAAAACCAAAACAAAAGAAGCAATTCAAATGGCGATTAGGAACTGAAACCTTAAACATTGTGACCAACACTAGATATCCAGGGATGCAGATAAGCACTCATATTGATGATAGTCCCTGGGCTGAGAAAGCGAAAATCAAAGGTCGACAGCTAGCATGTCAAGGCTCTATCATCAACAAGAAATATGGCAAATTTTCACTGCAGGCAGTACTAAATTTCTACAAGCAAAGTAGTCCCAGCCTTAATATTTGGAGCTGAGTGCGCACTGGGCTGTGCACAAGAATCATGGACCACATTGGAAAATATATTCTGGACAAAAGTCTTGCAAATTCCAAAATGAACGGCAACTGTGTGGATTCGATATGAGCTAGGTCTTCTATCCCTCAAAGCACACATTTGTTGGAACACACTTGCCCTATATCGCAAAATCACAATGGACGGCGCCGTTCCCCAATTTGCAATCTTGCATCAACCAGGAAACTGCAATACAGGAAGCCTACTATCTCTGTGGTCTAGACGTTGCAAAAGCATACTAAACAACTTGGAAACCGATTGCGTAACCCTACATAACAACCCTGACTCAGTCAAAAATAAACTTTGGAAGCTTGACTGGATTAAAAAAGTAGAGCAAAGGTCAAGCCAAAAACTAATGAAGGACATCTGGTTTTATTTTGTACTACCATTCGATCGCAAAGGACAAAACGACTGGTGTCAATCATTGAAAGCCAACAAACACTGAGTAGCGAAGAATGGTGGCAAATTATGTTTAGTGGACATAACAAAAAAACAAATTCACGCCCTAACGTTTTTCTTAGGAGATTTATTAGCCACCACAGACTGTGGATTTGAATGACTAAATCGGACATTATCCCTTCTCGAGACAATGACCAAAAAACTTGAAGGTGGACCTCTGGAACTTGAGGGCATTATGACTGGACACCTGATGATGGAAAATCACAAATGGTAATGTTACATGTTGGTCTTTTCAATGTATGTTTAGTTTCTTTGTGTATTTTGTAAAACTCTTTTATTTTTTTAAGGTTTGTACAAACCGGATTAAAAAAACAATAGAGAGCAGAGTACAGACACCCCCCTCCGGTCTTTACACCCACAGGCCAGGATGCAGGCCTGATCCAGCTGTGGATCTGGACCCCCACTTTTGCACCCCAATCTGAGGCCGGCTATCGAACTTAGTCAAACAGTGGAAATCCATCACCACAGACAAATGGTTGCTGGATGTTATTCAACAAGGGCACACCCTGAAATTTCAACACAGGTGCCCTCACATTCCTCCGGTGGCACAAGAACAACAGATGGCTCGACTGTTGCAGAAGGTTCAGGTCATGTTCAAGAAAGGGGCGATAGAGCTTGTCCCTCAACGACTCCAGAGTGTACTCCAGATACTTTCTGGTTCGGAAGAAGTCGGGAGGGTGGCGGCCAATCCTAGACTTAAGATGCTGCAACAAGTACTTGAAATCCAGAAATTCAGGATAGTCATATTGCAGCACCTGCTCAACCAGCTGGAGGAAGGGGGCTTTCTAGCAACTCTGGACCTGTAGGATGCATACGTTCACATTCCCATTCACCGAAAATATCGAATGTTCGTGCTGTTAGTCCACTGATGGCACTACCAGTTCAAGGCTCTGCCCTTCGACTTAAAATCAGCTCCAAGTGTGTTCCCGAAGTGCTTAGCTCTGGTAGCGGGTATCTATTCTGCAAGGGCATCCACATATACCCTTATCTGGAGTGGCTCATTCACTCCCAAATTCCTGCATGGTGCTATTGCAGAATGCACAGTCGCATGCCTATCAACCCCCTCTGAGGAGATGGGGAAAGCCATCCTTGGGAAGGTTCAGCAAGTGTCCATCACAACAGTGCAATCCAAGTCCTTGTTGGGCATGATGCCCTCCTGCATCCATCTCGTCCCCTTTTACAGGCGCCAGGTGAGGCCTTTCCGAGAGTGCCCTTCCCTGGAAGGTTGGGGGCTCACACAGGACAGTCTTAAGCCAGAGATCTCTGGCTACCGGAGAAGAAGCACCTATGCATAAACATCCTGGCACTCCGTGCAAGCAAACTTCGGGGCCTCAAGTCCTCCCAAACTCAGCTGTGGGATAAGGTAGTGCAGATCTTCAGACACCACCACCACCATGTTCTACATCTGGAAACGGGGTGGGACGCTGTCCCCTGCTCTGTCCCTGGAGGCCCAGTCCATGGCACGCACCAAGAATACCATTGCCGATTCGCTCAGCAGGTAGCTGCGGTCATGCCACGAGTGGGAAATTCAGCAGGTGCAAGTATCCCTTCTCTCTTCTCTTCAGCAAGGTCACCCCCAGATCAACCTCTTTTGCGACACCGGCCAACTCAAAGTGCCAGAGGTTCGCCATCAGGTATCCTCATCCGAGAAGCCTGGGGGGGTGCCTCCTCGTTCCTGTGGGACAGGCTCCCCCTGTATGCCTTCGTGCCAATTCTGCTCCTGCTACGTGTGATCAACACACTCAGACATTGCATTGCAGGGTGATTCTCATTTCTCTGGTGTGGCCACGGCAGATTTGGTACCCGGACCTGCTCCATCCGTCAATGGCTCTGTCCAGTCGGCTGCCTCTACTTCTCGATCTTCTTTCCAGAGAAAACAGAATAATACTGCACCACGACCCAGTGTTGCTGACCCTCACAGCCTTGCTCCTGAAGCCCTAGAGTTTGGGCACTATCCCCTGCCGCTGGAATGCAAAAAAAATCCTGGCCAAGGCCAGAGCTTCCTCTACACTTTCTTGTTAGTCACAAATGGAAGCGCTTCACAGTGGTGCAGGACTCGGCAGAGTATCCACCTTTGAATCACAACTCTGCAGTGCCTCCGGTACCTGCTTTTGCTGGCCCAGGCTGATCTGGCCTATACATCTCTCGATGCATCTAGATGTCATATCCCAGTACACCCGGGCTCCTGGAAAGCCCTTGCTGTGGTCGCACAGGCTCGTCAAGGAGTTGCTCAAAGGTCTCTTCAGGACTTTTCTGCTAGTGAATGCTCCTGGGCTGCCTTGGGAGTTCAGCGTGGTTTTGACTAAGGTCATGGGACTGCCGTTTGAACCGTTGCATCAGGCCCGTCTGAAGTTTCTCTCGTGGAAGACTGCTTTCCTGGTGGCCATCACTTCAGCGAGGCGTGTCGGCAGATAATAATAATAATAAAGATGCATGCCTTCTCCTGCAAGCAGCCGTTCTTGACCTTCCACGCTACAAGGCAGGTGCTGCAGACCCACCCCACCTTAATGCGAAAGGTGCCCTGGGAGTGCCATTTTACAACTGCTTAAATGGCGTTACATTCACTGGACGTTGCTCGTGCCTTGAAGTTTTATGTGGCACGCGGAAAGGATTTTTGGAAGACTTCTCAATTGTTGGTCGATTTTTGAACCTGTCAATTATGGGTTAGGCTGTGTTTAAGGCTTCATTCTCCAGGTGGCCCTCAATCTGTATAATGCACTGTCATCTTCTGGCCAACAAACCACTTCCTGGCCGGCAGAGAGCCCTTTCCACCAGAGCCATTGTAGCAACGACAGTGTTTTACTCTGGTGTTCTCCTGCTCGACATCTGCAGGGCTGCTAGGTGGAGGTCCACCCACGCCTTCACGAGATCCTACTGCATCAACAGGGATTCCAGGTAGGAGTCTCAGGTCGGCCAAGCTGTGCTACACAACCTATTTGCTTGAGGTGAGCCTTGAGCCTGTTCCAGGGGGTAAGTGTATTGCCTCTATTGAGCACTGCCACCTCCTGTGGTTGTGTGCATGTACTGCTGTGCAATTGTATTCATGAGCATGTGAATCCATGCCAGACCCCATGCTTCAGAAGGAACAAGTTACTTACCTGTAACTCCTGTTCTCCAGCACAAGTCTGGCATGGATTCACATGCATACCCTCCCTTCCCTCCGTGGTTCTTAATGGTTCATACTGCCACTTTAAGTGCTCCACCATATCTGATGATGGCCACCTGGGGTGCAGCCTAGGAAGAGTTTCATTGGCTGGGGGCAGTATGACCCAAAGGACAGTGAGTGATTATAGAGGAGACGAGCAGTTTTCAATCTAAAGCAAAACTGTTTTATTTTAACTGAGGATTCCCAGCGTGACGGAATATTCATGAGCATGTGAATCCATGCTGGAGAACAGGAGTTTACAGGTAAGTAGCTTGTTCCATATTTACTATACTCTTACGTCCCGTCCCCTTTCTTCCATACTGCATGGGCGTCCCTTGCAAGGGACGGGAGACAGATCCTTTTTCACCATAAAAAACCTTCTTCCCCTTTAAATTAAGAGGTGTGCAGGGGTGCGGCCCAGGGAAGCATGCGCTGCGGCCCAGGGAAGCATGCGCTGCCCTGACTCCGCCCTCCGGCACTACACCTCAGTCCCCTTTTCCATGTCGACGGGAACGGGCCGAACTCGCCAGCGCTCCTGGGTTTGGCTTCGGCCCTGTAATTCCACGCATGGATTCTTCTTCTTTTGTCTTTTTTTGTCTTTTTATCATTCAGGTACTCAGTCCTGGGGTGTCACGCTCCTCCCCGGCGCATGTACACTTCTACAGAGTTAAGCAGGTGTCCATCCTGCAACGGGCTCTTCCCAACTTCAGACCCTCACGCCCTCTGCCTATGTTGCCTTGGGACAGGCCACGATTGGCAAGCTTGTACCACGTGCGACAAGCTGTCATCGAAAACGCAGAAGAACAGACTAGCCAGGTGGAAGGAGCTCTTCCAGAAGTCGCCTCCAGAGGACCTCAAGAACTTCGTGAAACATCGAGCCAGGATTCAGGATGAGGAGGATTCAGCTGTACTTCGCGGCCTCATGGAACCAGGAGCAGGGCTCTCAATCTAAGATGATCAACGTTCCTCCATCTCTCCACCCGGACCCAACATGGTGGTCCAGGGACTGCAATTTACGGACGGGCAAGCCCTTTCGGCTGCCCACCCCGCAGGCCACCATCACCACAGACTCCTCACTCGAGGGCTGGGGAGCCACCCTAGACGATCTTTCGGGCCACGGCACCACATATGATATGGCATTTATAACACGCCTATACACAAGTGTTTCAAGGCGCGACGAGGCAAGAGAGGGGGAACAGAGGCAAGACAGAGATCCTACTAGGCCAGGTGTCATTCAGATGCCGCAAGTGCATGGGAAGGGGATGGGGAAATTGCAGTACATGGGATAAAAGAATAAACAATAAGTGCAGTATGGCCAGCTGGTGGCAAGTGCAAGGGTAAGTGCAGGCATCAGGTGTCAAGTGCCGGTAGTGGGACTGTAGGGATACAGAACAACAGTTCCCATGTTCGGGGGTTGCCAGGAAGGCAGGGCAGGTGTGCGACTGGCCGGTGAGTGGACCTGGGCCCGAGGTCAGAGGGTGGCCAGGTAACCAGTGCAGTTTCAGTTTAAGCCAGGAAGTCAGCAGGGGAGAGGAGGAGAAAAGGCAGAAGCAAAGAGAAACGTTTTGAGGTGCTTCCGGAACCGGAGATGATTCTCCTCAAGTTTCAGGGAGGCTGTTCCAGAGGGAGGCCCCCAGCCGAAGAGATCTACCACCTACTCGTTGCTTGGAGAAGCAGCTGACCCTGAGGGAGTTGGAGGCAGATGAGCGAAGAGCTCGAGAAGGAAGATATAAAGGGAGATAGAGTTGATGGTATTGATGCCCCAGAAGGCCTTGTGGACAATTCTAAGGGTTTTGAACTTAATCCTCACAACCACTGGCAGCCAGCACATAGATTTTAGTCCTGGAGAGGTAAGATCCCTGGACTTGAGGCCAAGGACCAGTCTCGCAGTCCTGTTCTGGATGAATTGCGGAGAGTAGAATCGGGCAGATTTAGAAAGAAGCTGTTGCAATAGTCCAGCCTAGAGAGAACCAGAGCTCTGGAGACTGAGCTTCTGGGGAAGGAGAGGAAAGGAAGAATACCTCTGAGGGGGTGCAGCTGGTAGTGTGACCTCTTAGAGATGTGAGGAGAGTGTGGAGTCGAAGATGACCCCGAGGTTTTTAGCCTCACAGATGGGAGCAGGAAGAGGGCCAAGAGAGGCCAGCCAGAAAGTGACAGGAAAGGAGGGAGCGGGTGTTCCGATGAGGAGAATCTCAGTCTTACTGGCATTAAGGCAGAGATAATTTGGCGGCACACCACTCATGGATGGCTTACAGACAGTCAGAGGAGAGAGTGTTAGGCAGAATCCTCTGCAGTACCCTCAGGGAACACTACAGACAATTAAATCCACAAGTGGTAGTACAATTTCACTGTTGGTACAAGCTTGTATTACACAGTTATAGTGGTAGCAGTAGCGGAGCAGCCAGACTTATCTCAAGAGCAAATGAGCAGTAATAGGGATTACACCAAGGACTACAATTACTGTGACTCAAACACTGACTCAAGGTTTCTGGTTAAAAAATATAAGTACATTTATTTTTAAACCATCTGTTCACAAAACACTTCACTTCTATTAAACAAAACCACACTCTAAATACACCACACACAACCAATTCCTTTGGTTCAGGTCAGTTCAAGGTAAGTACATTAGGATTTGACAGACCGGTGTTGTAAAACAAGACGTTAACGGGGCTTTAAGCAGCGCTCACTTTTTGTCAGTAATGACAGCTCGGTCTTACGAAAGAAAAACGTACCCTTAGGGAAATTTGTAACCGTAGTCAAAACACATTCAGCACATTGAATAAAAACCAAGGAAAAGGGGATAAAAATCATAGGCAATACTTTTGTCAAGGCACTTGAATCAGAGGACGTATTCTAAGAGACAGATAGTCAATAGGCCTGCGCCGGTGTCAAATGGAGCAGGGCTCTGTTGTCGAGGATCACACGATTAGAACAGTTTGAGATCAACGTTGCCAGGAGTACTTGGATATTGTCAAAGGGAGGCAAAAGTTATAAGAGGGGAGGAAGAAAGGACAAGCCTTCAGTAAGGAAAAGGGGTTCACCCCGATTCCTCAAGGTTGGATGGAGAGAATGACCAAATGGACATAGTACCTTATTCGAATGAAGAAAGCTGGTACCACGGCAGTTTTTCCTGGAAGTTCCTGCAGACTCACGGTTCTTGAAGCTTCAGTCGTGGGAACAAGGACGACATCTGGAGTGATCTGCACTACCCAGGGATGAGGCCAGCAGCAGCAAAGCAACGGTGAATAAAAGATGCGCTCCTTTAAAACAGGAGAGGGCTCTTCTGATGGCTATCCGGACCACTACAGCTTTGTGTAGCGATTTTGACCCAGAAGAGGATTCTCTGGCTGTAGAAGGTGAGCCAGTTGATCCCACCAGGCTCAAGGGAAGAAGACTCCAGACTGGATCTTCTCTGTCGTTGAAGGGTAGATAGCTCAGGACTGCAGCATGGCTTCACCGGGACTCAGGAGTTGCAGCAGCCTGTCATGATCTCTGCTTCCAAAAGGTCAGGGTTTTCCCAACTCCCTTGGAAGCAGATCCATAACCCAGGTTCCGAGTGCCAACCAGTCCCAATTGGGACCTTTTGTACCCAGTCCTGGCGCCAGTGGCACCAGGCTCATAAATATGCCCAGTCCCAGCGCTGGAAGCGCCGGGCTCATAATGCTTGGGTGGACTTACCTTCAGCAGACCATGCTGCTTACTTGCCTGCCAGTTGAGCCTCTGATCCTCTTCTGTTTGGAACTACTTTTCCTGTTGGGTGGGGCTGGAGCCACTCCCTAGATTCAGAACACTGGAACTCTTCTGGAAGGCAGGAACTCTTTTCTTACCAGGAACTCTTTTCTTACTTAGGCGTGGCTGTGGAAGGAGACACCTAAGCACTACAGGAGGCTATTTAAACCACACCCGGTGGATGAATCTTGCTTTGCGTTATTCTGCAACCTCTGCAGCAGAACGCTCATCGTGTCTTCTGCATCCGGTCCTGGGCCTAAGGAAAAAGGCTTACCATCCTGAATCCAGTCTTCAGCAACACCTATAAAGACAAGAAAGAACAGGTTAGCATTCCGGCATCTGAAAGGCAAAGGCTTACCTACTCTTCGTGCGCTCCGGAGGCCTTCGGCGCTGCATCCCGCATCTGAAAGACAAAACAAGGTGCGTTTAAAGACATTGGGGAACTTTAATACTCACGTGCCATCACTCCTTTCCACATCTAATCCAGTGGGTATTCCGGCACCCTGCAGCCGCTCCGAACTCGTACCTGCAAAATAAAAAGACAGTTAGAGCGCATAGTGAAGCAGGCAACAAGCGCTTACTTACGTGCTTCCAGGCGCTTCTATTCATCACACGGGCTCCATCTTCAACTCACTTCAGCCCGTCATCCGCCATCGCCGGAACCCTGCAAAACAAGAGACATCATTACTAAAGACTTTAAAGACATTTGAATGACTCGAAACTTACCGTTCATGCAGTAAATGACGGACAGCAGTCCTCTGAAGTCAAGAGGCCTGCGCTACCTATCCAGTGAAGAAACTGGTTACAGCACCCTGCACCGAGGCAGATGGAGAGCTCGGCATTCACTTACCTAAGGTGAGAGCGTTAACCTTTGGGGGTCTACAGGAGAGGAGAAGAGGAAAGAGATAGGGACACCCCAATAACCCCAGTTCATTAACCCCATATTTTCTATCTGCAGACATCTTACTCTACACGTCAGGCATACAGTGCACAGAGGTCCAGCCCAAAGAGCCAACCGGGTGCTACACATCACTTTTGAAGATACGGTAGTCGCCCAGTCAAGACCGGCGCCTCTGCGAGAATCAGGTGAGCGTTACACAGCCGTCTTCACTGCTTCTCTTCGGTTCTTGTAGTTCCAGTGGCGACTCTGACTTCCAGCCCAAGAGTCCTGCCTTTTATGCCAAAATTCGGTTCCATGTAATAATGTCGCCACAAAAATCTCGGCATGCAAAAATATCGCCGAAAAATGGTCGTTCTCCAGCATGGGGTCTGGCATGGATTCACATGCTCATGAATATTCCCCGTCAGGCTGGGAATCCTTTGTAAAGAAAAATCAGTATCAGTTTCGTTTCTGATCTGTCTTTCATAGTAGTAACCAATCACTGATCTCTGCGTCATACTGACCACAGCCAATGACTGCCCTCTCCCTAAGCCCCGCCTCTGGCAGCCATCTTCAGATTTTTACCGCACGTTCAAGTGTTGGTATCCTTGTGCTATTGCTCTCGAGCGTTAGTGCTTTTTTTCTCGCTTTTTCTTAGTAAAATTTTCTCTTTTTCGGTCAAAAGAGCCTCAAGCTCCACCGTTTCTTTATCCGATCAACGGGGACCCGTGTCTGATTCTTCTACGCCCCTCAAGGGTGAAGATTTCATCGAGCCACGCTTTTGGAGGACTCCAGAAGTTTCTCAGGCCCTTCTCGAGCATGGCCCAGGAGAAGGGAAGCTCGACGCCCTGAAAGCTGTTCAGGGTCTGCCCTGGATGCCAGCTTCAGAATGTCTTTAAGGAGGACGAACACTCCCTTTGCCTTTACTGCCTGCATGAAGACAAGACGCACGTGGAGAAGGACTGTGCGTTTTGCGGCAATATGTCGGAGCGGACCATGAAGGACCGCCATCAGCGTCTCGCCAACTGGCTGGAAGGAAAGAGCCCGTTGGGCGAGAAGAAGTCCGAGCGGTCTTCTAAGACCTTTGAGGGCACCCCGGCGACGGGGGTCCAACAGAAGGCCAAGCACTGCGAGTCCGCTGGCACCGGGAGCGCCGAACGGTCGGGCTCTACGGGCGCCAGGCAGGGCGCATCCTCCCCGGCGCCATCAACCACGAACCAACGCTCTGGCTCGGGTAAGAGGAAGGCCGAGCACCCGGCGAAGCTCCTGGAGAGACCCCGGTCGTGCTCGAAGGCCCCATCCGAGGGGGAGCGAGGTGGTGAGCGCACCTAAGGTGGTGAAAGCCTTGATCCATCCGGCCAAGGCCTCTATTGAGACAGTCGCGGCGGCCCTGGCTCAGCCTGTGGAGGCTACACCAGTGGTGGCGACCTCGGTGCCCAGAATCTCCCTGCTACCGCGGAGGGAGTCCTCTTTCATGCCCATCGACAGGACCCCAGTGAAACCTCCGACGGAGAAGAAAAAAGGGGGGCAGGAGGTTGTCGTGGATTCGGCCTCAACCTCTGAGGAGGAGCTGATCGAAGTCTTAGGCCACGGCGCTGGCGTGAAAGACCACCATCCTGCCGGGAGGGACCCCGACGTGGGAGACGACGAGAACGTCGAGGGTGCCGACGGGGCTCCTGATAGCCCGTCGGAACCGCCTCAACCAGGGCCGCAAGACAACTCGGCGGCCATTTTGTTGGCTATACAGTCCTTATGCTCAGAGATAAGGACGAGACTGCCGTTACCACCAACGGAGGAACCGCTCCCGACGGGGGACCCGGAGCCAGGCCCTTCTGGGAGCCCTCCTCTTAAGAGAAGAAGGATTCATCCTCCACCTCCTTTTCAACCATCGCGCCCTGCTCAGCCCTCCTCCCCGTCCACGACACGTGGGGATGATACGGGGGACTGACACGGCCGCGACGGGTACAGGCGACTAGGTTTACGACGAGGATCTCCCGTCGTCACCTCCCACCCGGGCTTCCCCGCCCGGCGAGATTGGATCGTTTCACGCCATGATCGCCAGGGCATCCAAGCTTTTCCAGCTCTGCCCGGAAGAGAAGGAAGGTTTCCTTTATCAACGGCGCGAGACCAAGAGGAAGACGGTCCTCGCTGTACCTCTACTGGACGATATCTGGGATGAGGGTCTCTCCCTCCTCGAGAACCCATCCACAACGCCGGCTAGAATGGATCGGTACGAGAAGAAGTACTGGGTCCCGGACGCGGCCCCCTTGTGCCTTCGGGCACAGCCGACCCCGGACTCGGTCGTCTCCGCGGCGGCCAGGAAGAAAGCGGGGGGGGGGGGCGCGGCCTCTACGTCAACCTCCCCGCCGGGCGGCGAGGGAAAGAAATTGGACACGATGGGACGCAGAGTCATCTTATCGGCAGCGACGGCGATTAAGGCTGCCAACGCCTTGGCTATCGTAGCCCGCTACGACAGGGAGTTGTGGTACAAACTCGCCCCCCTTCTGGACTTCCTACCAGACGACAAGAGGGCGGAGGCCCTAGAGATCTTGCAGGAAGGAGAAGTGGCGTCGGACCACGCCATTACTATAGCGACGGACATCGCTGACACTGGATTTCGTCAGTTGGGCAACTGCGTGTGCCTTAGGCGGCGTGGATGGCTCAAGGCTACTGACTTCCGTAAGGACGTGCAGACCAGAGTCTTGGACATGCCGTTCGACGGGAGCAACCTGTTTGGGAAAACAGTGGACGATTCCCTACAAGCCATCAAGGCGGACACGGAGATGGCCCGGGTTCTTGGTGTTCTCCAGCAACTACGGCTGCCCTTTCGGAGCGGCGGAGGCAAACAGAGTGCCTCCAAAGGTTCCAGCGGCAGATTTTCCACCTATCGTCAAGCGGCCCGTTCGTCGTCACAGGAAGCCTACAGGGGACGAGGCAAGTCGGGCGGACCCCGCCGTCGTCGCCAAGGAGGACAAGGCGGCAAAGCCTCGTCGAAGCAGGACTGAACCGGCCGTGGGGTCGGGCCCCCACCGAAGCACCCCGGTGGGAGGCCGGCTGGCGAGCTTCGTCAGCGTGTGGGAGTCCATCTCCACCGACCGTTGGGTGCTGGATGCCCTGGCTCAGGGTCACGCGCTCGAGTTTCTAAAGAGGTGTCCGCGCGTCCCCCCTGTGGCCAGGAAGGAACATCACGTCCCTCAACTTCTATTGGAGGTAAGGGCTATGCTCAGGAAGGGCGCCATCGAGCTCGTCCCAAAGAGGCTTCGGGGCTCCGGAGTTTACTCAAGATACTTCCTCGTGAAGAAGAAGACGGGAGGATGGCGTCACCCTCCAACACGTCCTGGATCAACTGGAGGAGGGCGATTTCCTGTCGTCGTTGGATTTGGAGGATGCCTACTTCCATATCCCCATCCTAAAGGGACACCGAAAGTTTCTCAGGTTCGTGGTCCAAGGGCGTCACTACCAGTTCAGAGCCCTTTCCTTCCGATTGAGGTCGGCACCCAGGGTGTTCACCAAGTGCCTCGCACCGGTGGTGGCGTGGCTGCGCCTAGAGGGAATCTACGTCTACCCCTACCTGGACGACTGGCTCATCCGAGCAAAGACGAAGGAGCTCGCCGTGGAGCACACGGCAAGGACCGTCCAACTACTCACGGACCTGGGATTCTCCATAAACTACACCAAGTCCCACCTGGTGCCCGCACAAGACGCACTGTTTCTGGGAGCAAAGCTCGACACAGTGTCGCTTCTGGCCTCTCCGTCGGAGGAACGGACGAGGGCCATCTTGGGCAAGGTGCAGCGGATGCTGGTTGCGGACGCGGCCAGGGTGAGGTCCATCAAGTCCCTCCTCGGAATGATGTCTTCTTGCATTTATCTCATCCGCCTGTGCAGGCTCCGGATGCGCCCGTTGCAGGAGTTCCTGGACACGCGCTGGATCCAGAAGATGGGCAGCTTCGAGGAGAGGATCACACTCGACAAGAGTTTCCGACGAGCGATCCGGTGGTGGGGCACCCGCGCGCATCTGACGGCGGGCATGGACTTCCAGACCCCCGGCCACCAGGAGACAGTGACCACGGATGCCTCCCTGGAAGGGTAGGGAGCGCACACCGAAAATCTGCACGCGAGAGGCCTTTGGCTTCCGACGAAGAAGTCCCTCCATATCAACGTCCTGGAGCTCCGTGCAGTGTTTTGGGCCCTCAGGTCCTTTCTTCCGTCCCTCAAGGCAAGGTGGTGAGGATCTTCACCGACAACACCACCACCATGTTCTACATCAGGAAGCAGGGCGGTACCAGATCCCCAGCCCTGTCCAAGGAGGCGCAGGATCTGTGGCATTGGGCCGTCGCCCGAGGGATGTTTCTGGTGCCGTTTCATCTGGCAGGAATAAAAAACACCATCGCCGACTCGCTCAGCAGAGAGCTGCGCGCGTGCCACGAGTGGGAACTACGACAGGATCTAGTGGACCGCCTCTTCCGACGGTGGGGCACACCCCAGATCGATCTGTTCGCGACGGCGACGAACTCCAAGTGCCGGAGGTTCGCCAGCAGGTTTCCCCAGCCGAGGAGCATGGACGACTTTCTCGTTCCCCTTTGAGGGCCTGTTTCTATACGCGTTCCCTCCATTGCCGTTGCTGATCCGGCTCATCAACCAGCTCAAGAGGTCACGGTGCAGGATGATCCTCGTCGCACCTGCGTGGCCGAGGCAGATATGGTTCCCGGACCTTCTGAACTTGTCAGCGTCCCCGTCAATCAAGCTGCCAGTGGACGCGGATCTTCTCTCCAGGGAAGGAGGCGCCATCCTCCATCACGACCCGAAGTCGCTGAACCTGCAGGCCTGGCTCCTGCAGCGTTAGTTTGGAGGCTACGACATACCGGCCGACTGCAGAGAGGTGCTTGCAAAGGCCTGGGCGTCCTCAACTCTTAAATGCTATGGGCACAAATGGAAGAGGTTCTCTGTCTGGTGCCACGCACAGAAGATTAACCCTCTACGGATTACGGCTCCCCAGGTACTGCCGTACCTACTGACGCTGGCCAAGGCTGGACTGGTGCACGCGTCCATCAAGATTCATCTTGCTGCGATCTCCCGATACACCAGAACCACGGGGCGGACGTCTTTGTGGTCTCATCGTCTGGTGAAAGAATTCATGAAGGGACTGTTCAGATCGTTCCCGCCGCTGAAGGCTCCGGCTCCCACGGGAGCTCAACGTGGTGCTGACCAAGCTCATGGGACCTCCAACGGAGCCGAGTGCAGAGGCTCGAACGAAGTTCTTGTCGTGGAAAACAGCGTTTCTTGTGGCCATCACCTCTGCACGAAGAGTGGGAGAGATCCAGGCCCTTTCCTGCAAGCCCCCATACTTGACTCTTCACGACACGAGGGTAGTGCTCAGGACGCACCCCTCCTTCATGCCCAAGGTGCCGTCGGACTTCCACCTCAATGAACCGTTGGTGTTGCCTGTTTTCTTCCCGTCGCCTTTGTCGCCGACCGAACGGACTTTGCACTCGCTGGATGTGGCTAGAGCGCTGAAGTTTTACGTGGACCGCACAAAGTGTTTTCGGAAGACTTCACAACTTTTTGTGAACTTTGGACCCGTCAATCAGGGGAAGGCTCTCTCAAAGGCCTCCATTTCCAGATGGCTCTCCGACTGTATCATGTACTGTCATCGGTTGGCAAACCGACCGCTGCCTGGCCATCCGAGAGCCCATTGCACCAGAGCGATCGCAGCTACCACGGCGTTCCTATCTGGTGTGCCCTTGCTGGACATCTGCAGGGCTGCTAAGTGGAGGTCGACGCACACCTTCACGAAATTCTACTGCGTCGATCGGGATTCCAGGGAGGAGTCCAGGGTCTGCCAAGCAGTGCTGCGCAATCTGTTCGCCTAAGGTAAGCCTGGTGAGGAGGTAGGAATTGCTTAATGTTGAGTTTGATGTAATGCTTAATGTGGAGCCTTTGCCACGTCCCGTGGTTGTGCATGTGTGTACTGCTATGTATTCCTTATTCATGAGCAGGTGAATCCATGCCAGACCCCATGCTGGAGAAGGAACAAGTTACTTACCTGTAACTGTTGTTCTCCAGCGTGGGTCTGGCATGGATTCACATGCGAACCCTCCCGCCTACCCCTCTGCGGCTCTTCACTTGGTCATACTGCCACTTCACGTGCTACCAAATCGGAAGATGGCTGCCAGAGGCGGGGCTTAGGTAGAGTGCAGTCATTGGCTGTGGTCGGTATGATGCAGAGATCAGTGATTGGTTACTACTACGAAAGACAGATCAGAAACGAAACTGATACTGATTTTTTCTTTACCGAGGATTCCCAGCCTGACGACGGGGAATATTCATGAGCATGTGAATACATGCCAGACCCACGCTGGAGAACAACAGTTACAGGTAAGTAACGTGTTCCTTTTACCTCTGGTACAAGCCTGTACTACTATGTTAAAGTGGTAGCAGTAGCGGAGCAGCCAGGCTTATCTCAAGAGTATATGAGCAGTAGCAGAGATTACACAAAGGGACCACAATTACTATGACTCAAGCAAACACTGACTCAAGGTTTCAGGTAAAAAATATAAGTACATTTATTTTTTAAACAGTTTGTTATAAACACAACACTTCTATTAATTCAAAACCACATGTAAAATATACTACAACCAACCAATTCGCTTTGTACGGTATAACTTCAAAGTAAGTACCCTATGTTTTAACGGACCGGTAATGACAGTTCGGTCTTACTAAAGAAACGCGTATCCGCGGCAAGAAATGGTACCGGGGCAAAAACACACTTAGCACTTGAGATACCCAGAGAGAGTTGGGGGCAAAAATCATAGGCAATAATTTTGTCAAGGCAGACAGAATCAGAGAATACTCATGGACAGAAATTCAAGAGTCAATAGGCCGGAGCCAGTGTCAAGTGGAACCGGTTTCTTGTTGTCGAGGATCACACAGTCGGACAGTTCACGATTCAACGTAGCCAGGAGTATTTAGATATTGTCAATGAAGGAAGCAAAAGTTACAAGAAGGGAGGGAAGATAAGGGCAAGCCTTGTAGGAGGAGAAAAAGGGATTCACCCGATTTTCTCAAGCAGAACCTTATTCAATGAAGACGCTGGTGCCACGGCAGTTGTTTCTGGTAGTTTCCTGCAGATCCACGGTCCCTGGAGCTTCGGCAAGAAAGACGACTTCTGGAGGGGTCTGCACCACACAGGGCTGAAGCCGGCAGCAGCAACTGTGAATAAAAGGTGCGCCCCTTAAAAACAGGAGAGTCTTCTTCAGATGGCTAACCGGACCACTACAGCAGTGTGCAGCGATTTCGACCACGAAGAGGATCCTCTGGCTGTAGAAGATGAGCTGGTTATCCCCACCAGGCTGAAGGGAAGAAGACTCCGGACTGTATCTTCTCTGGTCATAGAAGGGTAGATGGCTCAGGACTGCAGCAGGGCTTCACCGGGACGGGTTAGTTGCAGCAGCCGACTTCTTCTCTGCTTCTCTTCGGTTCCTTGTAGTTCCAGTGGCGACTCTGACATCTAGCCCAAGAGTCCTGCCTTTTATGCAAAAATCCCCCATTCACACAGCCTGGCTGTCGATCACGCAGCAGGGGGGTTGTCCAGCCTGGACAACCACCTAAGCCAATCATGGCAAAGTGCGACTTGGGTTTCCTAGGATACCCTGTGCAGGGGGTGACTACACCCCTCCCTCACATTCAGCCCACCTAGACACCCAGGCGCCTAGACGAGGGCAGAAGCCCGCCAAAAGACAGTGAACAAAGGAGGCAAACTTGGTTTGCCGTGCAAAGTAAAACACAAGAAGGACTTTACAAAAAGAAATGGCGAATAAACCTGACCGGAGCCAAAAGTTCAAGGCTAATATAATAGCCTGAAGCAGTACCACGTTTATATAATATAATTGCGGTAGAAAAGTTAGGTTAGATGCCACTGCCACCAGCCAAGTCTAAATGTTAAGAGCGAAACAATACTCTAGGAGGCACAGATAAAAAGGGCTAAGGATTAACCCTTTCCAGTACTCCACGTAAGATAGGGGTGTACTGGATCTGTGGTTAAATGACTAAAGTAAAGTTAATGCCAACTTTACCCTTTTCTGGGGGACAGTAGTCAGCCCCAGAAATGGAGTCTGTGGGAAGTCTAAAAGACAATCCTGTGTCACTGCACTGACGGTGCTGTGTAACACACAAAAGAAGGGGGCTGCTGAAGTGGTGTACTCCAGAGCCCACAATCACAAAACAGATGAAATACACATGGCAAAACATGGGTAAGAGTGGGGGAAAAGCTCACACTCTTACCAAGTGGAAAAAAAACTCCAGAAATCCATCAAAGCTAGTGATAGACTGACTAGGTAAGGGAAATTAGCCATTGAATGAGAATGCTCCCTAACAGTGGTTCACACCACTCTTCGTCTTTGATGAAAAAGTCTAAAAAGAGATGCCACCGGTCCCCTTCCACCTCGTCTTTGGACGAATCCCTCAAGAAAATGAAATGCCCCACAAAACATTCTTCCTCCGAAGAATGGGAAGCATTTAGAGTTAAAATGATGGAGGTTTTTGAAAAGGCTAAGCATTGGTCCGCGCCTTCCTCGGAAGCCGGCCGAGAGCGTTACTGTTCTGACACTCGCACGTCCTCGAGCCCGGGTGATCGAAGAAGGAAAAATCGGGAACCTTCCAGGACCCCGAGTGATAAAGATCGCTCCAGTCGAGTCGACCGCTCAAGGTCATCGACGCCGTCCGGAACCCGACACACCTCGAAGGAGAAGCCTTCGAAGAGCGTCTCGACTCCCTCGAAGCCAGCTCCGTCGACGACTGCTATTTCGTCTACGCCTTTGTCGACGTCGACCCTGAAGCCTTTGGTGGCAAAAGTTTCAAAGGCTCCAATTCACCCAGAAACTGACAAAATAGCACCAAAAGAAAAAACTGCAAAGACTACAAAACCTTCAGCCTCCACTGTAACAGCACCTCCAAAAAAATGTATAAACCTCTACCAAGGAAGGAATATTTTAAATCCTTGACTTCCATTTGTGAAGTACAAGAAAGGTCTGAGGAGGAGGATGATGTTCCTTTTGGCCTAGAATATGGCACCTCTAATGTCCGAGAATGTCTAATTTCTGAGGAAAGCAGAATGAGGGATTTAGTGGAAACATTGCATAACGCAAGTGGAATTGACACATCACCTGAGACCGATTTTGGCAGACCAGAACCAGGGGAACATGCCAGTCCCTCATACAGACAACTGATGACAAAGGTGTGGGTGCGATTTCTCGCCGTCACCATAACCAGTACAATGAGGGACCCTGCAATAACTCAGACAGAAAAGAGCCAAGTAAACATTACTTTATTAATGCACAAGCATTCGCGAATGGGCTGCAAGTTCAAACGTCTCGCTAAGCAAGTCGTCGAAGTGCCGCGCCTTCCTCTACACATCGTGCTCTTTTATACTTTTCTGTTTACATTGCCTTGCACATAGAACACGTCCACCCCAGGGCGGATCTCCAGTTGGAGCTTATCTGAAGTATCCAGTTGGAGTTTAACGAACAACCATTGCACATTTGCTATCGTGGTTTCCTGTTATCCCGGTCTTCACATTCTTTCGTGCCCCTTTGTGCCCGTATCTCTGTGCTCGAGGCCATGCTTACTCATTCCTTCCCCCCACCCGTAATCTGCAGATAGTTTTAGCAGGCTCAGCATGCTTCGACATACAGTGACCAAACACAATTCTTCTGTTAAAAACAAGTTCTTGCCAGGTCAGCAGGTCTTAAATGCCGCCGTATAAAGAGAAGGCCTCTTCTTTTAGCAAAAGGTACGTTCATTTAACGCATATGGTGATTAGTACAAACTCCAAGTGTGAGCACAACGTTACATATGCATGCGTACCTTCAATCCACCCTTTGCTCACACTTGAGCATCAATCTAATCAGTCCTAGCATAAGCAGATGGCAGGAAAGCAACATCATTACATAATGTATGTACCATAATCTTCTCCAGGCCTCCCATGCCAAAAAATTCCTGTTGTCATGGCTTTTATCCATTGGATTTAGGCGCGTTATGCTGGAAGAACACATGGAAACACAGCACGACACACATACCGGGAAGCATTGGATGCAGAGACAAATTCCTACAACTATTGCCGCTAGAACCAGTATGGGCGTAAGGAGCTGCCACCCGATTTCTTTTAGGAGCTTCATCCACCAGCTATCTCCTGACCCTTCCTCCTGGTGGATACTATCCGCTATTTTATGTAGTTTGTTTATTCCATCTAAGATTCCTGTACTTTCTTCTGGTATGTAAACACAACATTGGGACCCCACCATGAAACAGACCCCGCCCCTTTCTGCAGTGAGTATGTCTAAGACATACCTATTCTGGAGAGCCACTAGCCGAATTGCTTTCATTTCATAAGTGATAATTAGGTCTGCGGATTCTTCGATTACGAACTCAAGGGCCCTGCTTAGCTTTTGGATTTCTTGACTGTTCATAAAGATGCCCGCTGGAGGAACCAGGGCCCCCATCAGATCTATAAACGTTTCCCATCCTGTAGGTTGATACGTAGGAATTTTTGGGTTTACTGCTCGTTTATTTCTGCTGTGTATTTCTTTATGCAGAGTAGACGGGGCATATACCATCACAGCCGGCATTATTCTGGCTATGTAACATAACCCAACAAAATCTTTCGCTAACCACAAATAAGCCCTCTTGTTACAGACGTAGGCATGTCCTTCTATTTGTAACAATCCCTTCATGTAGTTATTTAGATTCACCATTTGACTGCACCCCGAGATCATTCTTTGATTACCTCTTGCGCTTCTCTTAAAACATATATTCTTTGGCCTAAACTCTTGTGTGATGGTGATAGGGGGAGGAGGTTCTCTTACTATCTGTACCATAGCAGGTGCAAGCCCGATTCCCTCAGTTTTGATTTTATAGGGTATCTTTTCCATTAGAAGGGTTTTGTTCTCTCCTCTAACATAACAAGCGGTATTCGGCATCATGTATTGCTGTGCTGACACTATTCTCATGTAAATTAATGTACACCGGCATCCTCAGTAACTGGCGACGCGTACACTGGGATGCCTTCACTGCTATGTCGGGGCATGTGGGTGCAGATCCAGCAATCAGTTTTATTCACTACCCCATATGTTGTGTTTATTATCTTCACGTATTCATTTTTAGCATAGTCTTCCGGGTCGTGTTGGTCATAGGCATCTCGATTCCTGCTCTTGACCCGATCTATTCTCCCTGTTCCGTTTGACACGGGTAACAAGTTCTTTAATTCATATCTAGATGGATGTTCCAAATACCAGAATAATATGGCGAACGCTATTAATACTACTATCGAGCATACAAAAAATAAGATTTTGTTCCTTGTGGTGCAAAGTGATGTTTTTCTCTTACCTTCTGTGTTTGGGGAGCATACATTTATCTGCTCAGGGATTAAACCAGCATATACGGGTGCAGACATAATTCAGTATGTGGCTCAATTATAGGTACATATGCGTATCAGATGCAACCTAGCGATATAGCTGTATTCCCTATTGTCCTTATTACTCTAATAGTGGTAGCTCTCACTGAAAACCTTCATCCGATCTGTCCCACGCCTCGTAGTGCCTGTCCCATGAGGGGAACGCCGGAGGCCCTTCAGGCTACAAGCCCGTTGTCTTCAGTAAGGCACAATCCTGCTAAAACCAACAAGAGAGTCCAAATGTTCATCTCCCTAATGATCAAAGTTCAAAACAGTGTCCTTACACGTTGCTTGGCACATACATGTCACGGGATCGGAGACGATGGGCACACCTACTAATGGCGTCTGGCAGTACTGTTGCAACCTGGGGTTGGTTGGTTCCCTTTACTGGAGGAATCAGTAATGGAAGCGTCTTCTTGACGTGATTCACGTGGTACCAGTGCGATTTGCCATCAACTTTTACCGCAGTTTGTGTTGCGAGGAGCACCTGAAACGGGCCCTTCCATCTGGGTTGCAGTCCGCTGGTGCGATCGAAGGCTTTTATAACAACCCAGTCACCGGGCTGCACGTCGTGACCTTCTCCTATCAGAGGAGATGGAGCTACTGCGTTCACCTGTGCATTAATAGAAATCAGTCTATTAGTTAACCCAATACAGTACTGTTGTAATGCAGGCCATGCTTGCTCAGACAATTTCTTAGGTGATATGGGGGTCCCAATACTTGGTGGACGCCCCATAACAATTTCGAAAGGAGATAAACCATGTGTACGCTTAGGCATAGTACGCATACTCAATAATGCAATAGGCAATGCATCCGGCCATTTCAGTCCCGTTTCAGCACAAGCCTTTGCCAGTTTGTTCTTCAGTACCTTATTTGTGCCCTCTATAATCCCAGCTGATTGAGGATGAAAAACTGCATGGAAGCGTTGATCAATACCAAGGGCCTTGCAAACTTTGCGTACTACTTCACCAGTAAAATGAGTCCCATTGTCAGACCATAGATATCTGGGGACCGTATACAAGGGCACCCAGTGTTTCAATATGCATTGTGCTGTGGAGGTGGCACTATTGTCCCGCAGGGGATATGCTTCCACCCATCCTGAGAACCCACATCTCATCACCAAACAGTAGGAATGTTTATTTACAGGCTCCAGCTGTATAAAGTCCATATACACCACCTCAAAAGGGCAGGTGGGTAACTTACTGTGGCCCGCCGGGGCTGGTACACCTTTCCCCACATTGTATAGAACACATATTTCACATTGTTTTGCCCATTGACGACACTACATTCCCAATCTTTTGTTGTACCACACAGCACTCAAAACTTCTTCCATAGTCCTTGCGTTAACGTGAGTTGGACCATAAGCCACACTCACTATCACAGGTAAGTATGCATCAGGTAGTACCGTAGTATTCGTATTGGTATGTGCCCATAGCCCATCTACCGTCTCCTCGTATTGATCATCCTTGTGCCAAGATAGTCTTTCTTCAATGGTTGCATCTGCTTGGATTTCCTTTACGCGCTCCTTCGTCCCTTCCATAGTCACATCCCTCCCCACTATGAGTTGTCGGGCCTCCCACCGTGTATCCCTTGTGGCAGCTAGTTTAGCCATCTGGTCGGCTAAGGAGTTTCCTTGCGTGACATAATCTAGAGTCCTTTTATGCGCTGGGCATTTCACTATGGCCACCATCTTGGGCAACGTAAGGGCTTGTAATAATTCAGCAATCAATTGGGCATGTTTAATAGTATCACCTTGGGAGGTTAAAAACCCACGCTCTCCCCAGAGTTTACCAAAACTGGAAACCACCCCATGAGCGTAGGCTGAATCAGTATAAATTGTCACTTTCATACCGCTGCTTAACACTAATGCTCTCGTTAGCGCAATCAATTCTGCTGCCTGGGCCGATTTTTCACACACTTTCCCACTCTCAATCAACCGCTCCCCTGTGGTTACAGCATACCCTGCTGTTGTCTCCCCATTTGGCAGTTTGAAACAGGAACCATCACAGAATAATATACCCTCATTATCAACCAGCGGGGTGTCTTGCATGTCTGCTCTACCCTTAGTGTGTTCTTCCATTTGGATCACACAATCATGCCTAATGTCATTAGGTGAGACGGGCAAAGGAAGCAGTGTCGCTGGATTCAAAGTGTTACATCGTTCGATTTTTACATTACTGGCAAACAGAATCATCTCATACTGTGTGAGTCTAGCTGTGGTCAAATGCTGTGTATGCACTCTATTCAGGAGAACGTCCACCGCATGTGGGACTTTTACTGTCACTTCGCTCCCTAGGATGATACCTGCACTTTGTTTTAGCGCTGCCGCTGCTGCGGCCACTCCTCTCATGCATGGGGGTAGGCCTCGAGCTACTGAGTCCAGAGCACTGGAGAAATATGCACATGGTCTCTGTTTACCCCCTTGTTCCTGCGTTAAGACTGACACAGCGCAACCTTCCTGTTCATCAACGAAAAGGCAAAATCTCTTGGTATAATCAGGTGTGCCTAAGGCCGGTGCGTGGCATAAAACATCTTTCATAGCTGTCAGGGCTTTTTCCATCTCAGGTGTCCATTCTAATGGTCCGTTTTCTTGTACTTCTTTTAAGGCTTTTAGCATGGGCTGGATCAATACAGAGAATTCAGGAATCCAGTGCCTACAATAGGATAAAACACCAATTATCCTTCGGAGACCTTTTGCTGTGTCGGGGCCTTTTATGGACTGTATCAAAGCAATGCGATCAGTAGACAGAGTTCGCCCCTCTTCGGACAACTCAAAGCCTAAATAATGGACCTTTTGTTTTACATACTGCATTTTGGCTAGGGCTACCTTGTGCTTATTCTCTGCTAAGTGCATTAGCACCAATCTGGTCACATAATGGCATTCCTCTTCGGTGGCTGCACATAATAGCAAATCATCAACATATTGTATCAGAGCAGTGTTAGCGGGTAGGGCTAGGTTATCCATCTGTGTTTTTAGTGCTTGGCTGAATATGGCGGGACTTTCTGTATATCCCTGCGGGGCTCTAGTAAATTGGTAGTGTCTATCTCGAAGAGTGAAGCTAAACGGCTACCTGCTTTCTTCGGCAATAGGAATGCTGAAGAAGGCATTTTTCAAATCAATTACCGTAAACCATTTCGCCGTTTTGGGAATTAAAGTGAGTACACTTGCAATATTATGGACAACTGGATATCTGGGTTCTACTATTTTGTTTATCTCCCTCAAATCAATAATGAAACGATAGGGTACCGCTTCATCACCTTTCTTGTGTACTGGAAGGATCGGAGAGTTACAAGGGCTATCATTTGTTGGCTCTACCACCCCTAACCGTATCATATCCTGTACTATTTGATATAGTGCCTGCTCTCCCTCGTGTGATATGCGATATTGTTTTATCCTGGGCAACCTGGCACCGGGCTTTAGTTTGATTACTACTGGGGAAACATCCAACACCCCTACATCATTCCCATGAGTGGCCCATAGTTCATTCGGGATGTCTTGGAGTTCCGGGGGCAGGGTTTGCGTTACTCCTATCATACCCATAGGTTTGCTTATAGTCATTCTCACACCCTGAGGGGAGCAATATATTGTGGCCCCTAGTGTCTTTAATGCATCAATACCTAACAAGTTTTCTGGGCAGTGATTGGTCAATAGCCACCCATTCTCCCATTTTACCCAATGAAGTTCCGCTTCTACTATTTCACTTACAGGAGTCTATTGGATTTCCCCCAAATCCAACTGATATCTTGCTTTTATCCGATAATGGAACAGCGGGGACGGCTCTGATATTCACGGAACTGTTTCCAGCTCCCGTGTCTACCAGACATCTCAAGTTTCGGTGGGGGCCGATCCTAATGGAGGCATAAGGCCCCCTCTGATCTATAGGTACTTGTACCACTCCCGCTGTCTCATTTCGGCCTCCTCAGGACATATTACTTGTGTTATCCTGGAAGTCGTCATTATAGTATACCCCTTCCCCACATCCTTCGCCCTGGCATACACCTTGTACTTGTGTTGTTTGTTGTGGCTGATACAGTAGATTGGGGGGAGGCGGGGCCAGCCAGGGAACATCCCCTCTTGCTTGTCCGTCAAAGGTATTGGGTTGAGGGGGTTTAAACATTCTATTGTCTTGATTGCCGTACCCACCAGTCCTATTTCCTGGGGCAAATGTTGTCTGTAAAGGGGGCCGTACGCCCCTTCCTCTCCCACCACTCTGGGGACACTGGGATTTCCAGTGTCCGGGTCTCTTGCAGAAGGCACATACATCTTGGGGTAGCCCATCCCTCCTCCCATATAGCGCACCTCCTTGCACTGTACCTCTACCTGTCCCTTGGCCCCCTATCATGTTGCTACTATAGCCCTGTGACGGGCCATTATTATTGTAGTTATACCTGCCTTGGGGCCCTGATGCAACTGTTGCATCAACACTTTGGTTTTTAGATCCTTCTCTTGTCGTGCCTTTTGTTGTCCCTTTACTCTTTCTCCTCTTTCATAATACCTGGCCATTTCGAGGAGATCCCGGGGGTTTCTAGTCATCCACGTACTTTCTGCCTTCCTAATGTTCTCCTGGATTGGCCCGTGGAGCCCTTCTATAAAGTTTGTGGCAAAGTACCGTTGGCCCGTCTCAGACCCTATCTCTAGCCCACTGTGTGCTTTAAATGCTGCTTCGTAACGTAGGAAGTACTGTGCTACTTCCTCACTTGCGCCCTGTATCACAGCAGACAGTTTCTCCACATTCACATCAAATGGGGGTAATACCTTTTCTAGAGCCCTCAGGACTGCCATGCCATGCCCCCTTAGGGGTTCGGGATATTCCTCATGCAGTTTCCTATTTTTACTCGCCTCCATTACATCTTTCCATTTTATTGTATCATTGTCTTTGGCACGAAAGGGGGTCCATATCTCCTCTGGGACAATAGCTAACAATATGTTATCTACATCCTCTACAGTAAATAACCCGGGTCTGAATAGCTTTCCTACTTCTTTGTAGAATCCTGCCGGGTCTATACGGGGGTCGGGGATGGACTTGGTGATATGCATCAATTATTTTCGAGATAAGGGGACATACACATAGGTGCGCATCATGTTACCAGTAACTGCATCTATGGTGGGTTGACACTCTCTCATTGGCATTGATAGTAACTTTTCCATGTTTGTTTGTTCACTTACAAGGGCCTGCACTGGTGATGAAGCAGAGGACTGGTGACTAAGGTTTTTCTCTTTTATTTTTTTATAATCTTTTAACAGTTTCTCCACTTTAGCCATTCTTCCGCCCCAGAATCATCCATTCTTATATTAGGTAGCAGTTTCTTATCCAATTCTGTCTTAATCCTATTCCACTGGGACACATATCTAGGCTCCTTTTCCTCTTCTATATCATCCACCCTAATAAGAAGATATTTAATTACGTTTACTTGTATAGGCCAGCCAAGGCCCTCCATCAGGCTCACCAGGGTGGACATGGACTGCGAGTGTATGGATGCTATCATACGATTAGCTACGTTTTGGCCCGCCTGGTCTGCATCTTTGAGTTTAGCCTCTCTTTCCCTCACCTCTCTTTCCCATGCCCTCTTTTCCTTCTCCCATTCAACACCGCCCCTTATGACTTCCGCTATTATGTCGGACATACATCCCCATAACTGAACACTGGACGCAGTCACTGGTAGTAACGCGACAGCGTCCTGATATGCTGAGGGCAGATCCGCAGTACTCTGTCCTCTCAATTTACAGTTACCCTCATAAAAGGTATATAGTTTAGTGGCCACTGTCCTAAATTCCAAAGGTGTCAAACGCCTCAATTGGTCCCGTAGGCTGTCATTGAGGGGTGTGCCATACAGCCCGGTCATAAGGATTTGCAAGTCTCCATCTCTATCCTTTTCTACAGTAGTCGTTCTCCTATGGTCTATCAACCTATCTGGGTCTCCATACTTCATTGGGAATTCCGCCCTCTCACCCTCACCTTCTCTCGGAGGAGCCGTAGCCCCTGGAAATAACAATTCAGTCGTTGTTTGTTCTGCTTCTAGTCCTATCACATCTTCATACCGAGGCGCCGGCAAGGCAGGATACATACCCCCGCTATTCTTAATCATCATACGTCTATCCAACTGGTCTAGTTTCTCATCTTTCTCTTTTATCTCTAGGTCACGTAATTTTTGATTTACTGTTCTCTTTTGCCCCTTTGCCTTTTGTTTGTTCTGAGCATTGTGCCTGCGCATTGCTTCTACCCTCCATAGTCGTATAGCCTCAAACTGTGCGGGTCTGACCCGTCTTTTTACTAATTCTATTTCTACTTTGGATATGCGGTCCACATCAAAGGACCCGGTGTCTGGCCATTTATGGTCAATCGAATCTTTTGTATATTCAGACCACTCCCTTAAGAACAATGTTGAATTCAATCCATGTTTAATCAACATATCAAATGCAGGGGTTCCTTCAAGAGGGGCATAGTGTCTCTTGCCTATACCACTCTTGCTGGAAGCCGCTTGACCCATTTTGTTGGTATACCGCAATTGCCTAAAAACACTCACCTTTCCTAAATGTGCATTAATAGGCTAACATTAACAGTACATCCTCCTGACATATATCGCCATACCAATATCAATACATCACCGTTTCATCATTATTATTCCATAGACGGACATACCACTGTCCTCTTCATAAACCCTAAATCGTTATTTCCTTATTCCATCATGCATCCATCCATACCACTTACCTTAAGGGTCCCGCCAGAGTGTTCCGGACCCGAAGGGCGACAGCCTGCTGTTCCACCGCCGACGGAGCCGGAAAAACAAGGATGACGCGTTGGTTGCAATCAAAGGTGCGGATTCAATTGTTGGGGCCCCGTGATCAATTCCTTCTCCGGTTCCGCCGCGGCGTTCCTCACCCAGTGACGGGCTGTCGCTCCTTCGCATCCCACTTCTGACACCAAAATTGTGGGTGCGATTTCTCGCCGTCACCATAACCAGTACAATGAGGGACCCTGCAATAACTCAGACAGAAAAGAGCCAAGTAAACATTACTTTATTAATGCACAAGCATTCGCGAATGGGCTGCAAGTTCAAACGTCTCGCTAAGCAAGTCGTCGAAGTGCCGCGCCTTCCTCTACACATCGTGCTCTTTTATACTTTTCTGTTTACATTGCCTTGCACATAGAACACGTCCACCCCAGGGCGGATCTCCAGTTGGAGCTTATCTGAAGTATCCAGTTGGAGTTTAACGAACAACCATTGCACATTTGCTATCGTGGTTTCCTGTTATCCTGGTCTTCACATTCTTTCGTGCCCCTTTGTGCCCGTATCTCTGTGCTCGAGGCCATGCTTACTCATTCCTTCCCCCCACCCGTAATCTGCAGATAGTTTTAGCAGGCTCAGCATGCTTCGACATACAGTGACCAAACACAATTCTTCTGTTAAAAACAAGTTCTTGCCAGGTCAGCAGGTCTTAAACGCCGCCGTATAAAGAGAAGGCCTCTTCTTTTAGCAAAAGGTACGTTCATTTAACGTATATGGTGATTAGTACAAACTCCAAGTGTGAGCACAACGTTACATATGCATGCGTACCTTCAAAGGTGATGGATTATTTCGGATGGGCTAGACCACCAACTCAGCTCATCCAGGATGACTTTACTGACATTGGATCATGGCCCCACCGAAGATCCAATTTTACCCTTCCATGTAGTGTTACAGAATAGGGTGGCCAAAAATTGGGAGACCCCGGACTCAATTCCTCCTGTGAATAAGTCCCTTACTTCAAAATACCGCCCTTCCAGTAGCGACCCCGGCAATCTGTCCAAACACCCTACTCCTGCGAGTCTGGTGGTCCAGGCAGCCACAGCTTCTAATAAGGTTCCGTACCCTTCCATCCCTCCGGATAGGGACGACAAGCGTGTGGATGGTTGGGTACGCAAGGTATTTTCAGCTGGGAGTATGGCATTGAAATTGGCCAACTCCACATGTGCCTTGGCAACATTTTCGTACACTGTGGGAGTGCATTGCAATGCCGGCGGAGCACATACCAGAAGGGGAAGAAAGAGAAGGATTCCTAGCCATCGTTGGAGATGGAAAGGAAGCCATGCAGGAATCCTTTCAGTCTGAATTGGACACTGCAGATAGCGTGAGCAGGTCCATGGCCTCTAGCACAGTAATACGCAGATTTGCGTGGTTGCAAAAGTCTGGTTTCGCACCAGACGTGCAAAACCATCTTTGGAATATGCCTTTTGACGGGTCTCACCTTTTCGGCAACAAGGCTGACGAGAACCTTGAAAGGTTGCAAACCTCAAAAGCAGCAGCCAAATCTTTAGGAGCTGCTATTAGGCAACCTCAGCCTTTTGTTGCAACTGGACAATCTTGGAGGCGACGATCCTATTGTTATTACTCCTCATATGGAAAGGCGAGAGGAATGGCCAGTCAAAGAGGCCAGAGAAAAACCACTTGTGGTGGACGAGGTAAACGTGGTAAAACAGCCCCAGCTGCAGCCTCTTTGCCATCAGCAGCTGCAGCAACCGCCACAAACCACTTTGAGGACTTGCATCACAAGACACCTGTAGGAGGCAGTCTGTCACAGCATCTGCAAGAATGGCGAGCTATTACTTCAGATGTTTGGGCTCTAGAAATAATAGGCCAAGGTTACTGCCTTCCTTTTCTAATGTAACCTCAAAACAATCCACCGGAGAGACACTCTTTGAAGCTACCAGACCCGCTCCTACAGCAGAATGTTTTAACCCTGCTAGAGAAAGGTGCTATAGAACCAGTATACCTGTAGCGGAGAGGAACAAGGGATGGTACGCCCCATATTTTTTTATCCCCAAAAAGGACAGAGGACTGAGATCCATCTTGGACTTAAGAGGCTTGAACAAGCTCCTCAGGAAGGACAAGTTCAAGATGCTTACTCTTCTCAGATCCTTCAGGCCCTTCAACTTCAGGATTGGTTGGTGTCATTGGACCTTCAGGATGCTTATTTTCATGTGCCAATCCATCTCAAGCACAGAAAATACCTGATGTTCGTGGTTGGCGACTCCCATTATCAGTTTCGAGTCCTACCATTAGGGTTGACCTCCGCGCGAGGTTCTTCACCAAGTTGATGGCAGTGGTGGCAGCGCACCTCAGGAGAGGGGGGGATACACGTCTACCCCTACCTGGACGATTGGTTAATCAGGGCGCGTTCTGCCGATCAAGCCCTGAGTCATCTGAAAGTCACCTGCCACTTCCTCCACAGACTGGGCTTCACCCTCAATATCATGAAGTCACAAATGACACCTTCCCAACAGCTCCAGTACATAGGGGCTGTACTAGACACATCCTTGGGAAAGAGCTTGCCTCCCAAGTCGAGGGCTGAAGACATTCTTCAGAATGGTTTCCAAATTCCAATATGCCCAAAATCTCCAGGCCTACGACTTCTTGGGGTTTCTTAGCCTCATGGCATCCTGCATTTTCCTAGTGCCAGAAGCACGCCCGAGGATGAGATCCCTTCAATGGGCTCTACAGACTCAATGGTCGCAATTCTCAGGACAAATGACGGATCTCCTTCATATTCCGAACAATGTTCGGCAGGATCTTCTGTGGTGGACTTGCCCAGAGAACATCCTAAAAGGAGAACATTTTTGGCAACCATGGCCGGAGATTACAGTAGTGACGGACGCCTCACTCATGAGGTGGTGAGCTCATGGCAATGATCTGACAATCTGCGGTCGTTGGTCTCCATTGGAGTCCAAACTACCCATCAACCTTTTAGAGCTGAGAGCAATCAGACTAGCGCTCAAGGCTTTTCTGCCATCTGTCGGGGGGAAAACATTTCCTGATAAGGACGGACAACACAGTGGCCATGCATTACCTAAACAAAAGAGGTGGTGTAGGGTCACTACCTCTGTGCAAAGAGGCAATGCGGCTCTGGTATTGGGCAATTCAGGAAGGAATCTCCTTATCGGCAGTTCATCTAGCCGGGGAGAAGAATATGATGGCGGACGCTCTGTGCAGGCAGAGTACTGTATCCCACGAGTGGGACCTGGCTCAGGAAGTCCTTCAGGAGATCTTCAACTTTTGGGGAACCCCTCAAGTAGACCTGTTTGTGACCGGAATCAAACAGAAGTGCGAAACGTATTGCTCAAGGGACTTTCCCCCGAGCGGAGCCCTAGGGGATGCGTTAGTGGTGGAGTCGAACTTCCCACTGGTATACGCGTTCCCTCCAATCCCAGTCATTTCTCAAGTTATCAGGAGGCTAAGACAGTTCAAAAACCACATGATCCTAATTGCCCCGGATTGGGCCAGGAGTACGTGGTACCCGGACCTTCTAGATATGTCCATCTGCCAGGTTCTCCATCCAGAGGTCAGGACTCTCCACCTTCATGCTTGGTATCTGGAAGGCTGAGATGCAAGAATTGGGACCTTCCAGATGACGTCATGAGGTGTTGCTTTCGGCGAGAAGGCCAGCAACAAAATCCTTGTACCGTTGCCGCTGGAAGAAGTTTTGCAACTGGTGCAGGGAAAAGAATGTTGATCCTTTTGTGTGTCCTATTCCAGAAGTATTATCCTTCCTCTTATCATTGGTACATAGAGGTCTCAATGTTGGGACCATTAAAGGTTATCTTGCAGCGCTTTCCATCTTCAAGCGCTCTTCGGAAGAATGTTCCTATTTTAAAATTCCTTTGATAGTACAATTCTTAAAGGGATTCACCAATGTGTTTCCTCCCTCTTCTTTCCAAGTCCCATTTTGGGACCTTAATCTGGTTCTAAAGTTTTTGATGTGTGCCCCTTTTGAACCTTTGCACACATGCCATTTAAGATTACTAACGTTGAAAACCGTTTTCTTGGTTGCTTTAACATCTGCATGAAGAGTGAGCGAGTTGCCGGCACTCTTCTGGGCCACCCTATACTGTGTTCCACAAGGACAGGGTTGTATTGAGGGTTAAACCCTCGTTCTTACCTAAAGTTGTGTCTGATTTCCATTTAAATCTGATCATTATTCTGTCCGTGTTCTATCCTTCACCTCATCCCAGCAAGGAGGAGGAAAGATTGCACAGGCTGGACCCGAGAAGAGCTCTAAGCTTTCACATTTCTAGGCTCCCCGTTTAGAGTGGATAATCAACTTTTCATTGGCTACACCGGAAGGAAGTTGGGTCAATCGGTGTCAAAACAAACCTTATCACGTTGGATTGTGCTTTGCCCAGCAATCTGTAGCATTCTGAAATGCAAAGACCCACCAGAAGGCTTAAGGGCCCATTTCACCAGAGGCATAGCCTCTTCGACAGCCCTTCAAAGAGGTGTTCCCATAAAATCTATTTGTGAAGCAGTGACTTGGTCTTCGCTGCACACTTTTTCTAAATTCTATAATCTGGATGCTTCCCAAACCAAAGAGCTTGCTTTTGGTAAAACAGTGCTGTATTCAGCTATAAAATATTAAAAATCTACTCCCTCCTCGAAAAAACTTTTACACTGCTTTGGAAGTCTATCTAAGATGAGGGATATGTTGGCGGACACAATCCTTTCGAAGAACAAGTTACTTACCAACTAGTAACATTCTTTCGACTGGATGGTCCTCATATTCCTCATCGCCCTCCCATCCTACCCCTCTGTAGATTTTCCGGTGTTATTACCACTTCAACGCTCGCAAGGCTAACACCTGGCTACCTACACTATTTATACAGCATAGCAAGAGGGGAAAAACAGAACTGAGGCAAACGGGCACCACGCGTGCTACTTGCATACCCGATGACCCTCGACGGAGGCCTTCGAGAGACTTCGATTCAATGACGTCGACGCACTGCACCCTCTGCCGAGAAAAATTTTACGAAGCAGCTAAAGATGGACGAATATATCTAAAATGAGGAATATGTTGAAGGAACATCCAGTCGAAAGAACGTTACCAGTTGGTAAGTAACTTGTTCTTCTCCTCTAAACCAATCACTGCACTCTGGGTTATACTGCCCCAGCCAATGACTATCCTCTCCTTAAGCCCCTCCTCTGGCAGCCATTTTCAGATTTTTACTGTGCCTTCAAGTGTTGGGAGTCCTCGAGTTTTGCTCCATGAGCTATTCTACGGTTTTTCACACTTTTTCGAGAAAGTCATATTTTTCGCAAACTGAGCCCGTGTGCTCTTCTCTTCATCAGCCGACAAGCGGGGATCTGTTTCAGTGAATTTCAGCGCCCCACAAGGGCAAGGATCGTCAAGTTTCCAGAAGGTGATTGGGCCTACTACGCACCCCAACCATGTCTGAAGAGAAGAAAGAGGGAAGCTCCCTTTTGTAGCTCTGCTCCAGATACGGACTACAGAACGTGTTTGTGGAGGACAAACACCTTCAATGCCTCTGTCTTCTCCCGGATCACAGAGAAGGAGATTGTGAAATCTGCCTCGGGTTCTCGAAGACAACGATGAAGGATCGTCACAGTAGACTGGCGGCGTGGCTCAGCACCAAGGCCTCTGGCTCCAAGCAGGGTCATGTCTCACACAGGACCGGCAAGTCTGAGAAGCGTGCTTCATAGTCCATTGAGCGCGCTCCATCCGTGGGGGCCCAAGCACTGCAAGGCCGTTTCCGTCAGGGTCTCCGCGCAAGCGGGTCCTGCGATGGACAGGGCACAATCGACATCACCATTTGCCTCCCATCTCCAGCCATCGATCCAGCTTCTCCTCAAAGAGGATATAACCCAACCCGGCGAAACTGCAGGAGAGGTCCGAGAATCCTAGGGTGGAAGAAAAGGTGGCTGGCCTGCCCAGGAAGGCCCAGGCAGCAAAAGAACCATCATTGATGATCGAAATGGTGGCGGCTGCTTTCACAAAGGCCAAAGGGGCTGACCTGGTAAAGGTAGCCCCGACTACGCCCAGGGTATCCCTGCCCCCGGTATTACCCAACTTGCTTGTTTACAATTGTTCAAATGAACAATTGACCGAATGGTTATATATATATCTATATATAGATATATATATCTATATATATATATCTATATGGGTTTTGGGGGGGTTTGGCATTGGTTGGGGGGTTGCGGGGGGTTTCCCCCCCCGCATATATGTTACAATTGACCTTCACAATTCGGTCAATTGTGAAAAGGTCCATTGTAATTCGAACAGTTGTAAAACAAACAATTCGTATACAACCCTGCCCCCCCAGGCGGGAGGCCTTGGTCGGGGCAGTGGAGAAGACTCCGGAAAAGAGGATGCTGTCGCTGAGCCCGGCTCCAACCCCTCGGGCTGTAACCCAAGACAGATGTTTCTTCTTTGGACCAGGAGTCCACGCACAATATTCACGAGGATGTGGGGGGGTGACGTCAGAAACGACGACCGGCGGAATTGACGGCGCGGGCCCTAATAGCCGTACCACACCAACTCCGCCAAGAGATGTATCGCTGGACATCCTTTCAACCCCCTTTCACGTTGGTGTCAGAAATCCAGATAAGAATGCCGCAGCCCCCTGTGATCCAGGCCCCGGTAGCCCCGGACCAGCCTCGGGCAAAAAAGAGGAAACACCATCAGACGCCTCCACACCCACACCAAGTGTCCAACTAGCCCCCCCTCCATCCCAGCACCCCACCCCCCACAGGGACGGAGACAGCCACAGCAGCGACAGACGACCACATTGTCACAGCGGCTGGATCACTGCAGCTGAGGGCATTGCCACCGGATAATGTGGGGTTGTTCCATGACATGGTGCCCAGAGCTTCCAAGCTCTTCCAGCTGACAACCGAGGAAACCAAGAAGGAAAATGCGCAAAGCCAAAAGGAAGACCACCATGGCAGTGCCCCTCCTGGACAACGTTTACGAGGAAGGCCTAGCACTATTGAAGAATCCGGCCCGGCCAAGCGGGATAAGCTAGAGAAAAAGTACTGGGTGCCGGAGTCCGCTCCCAAGTGCCTATGGTCGCAACGTCACCAGACTCTGGTGTCTGCGGCTGAGAGGAAGAGATAGTCCAACCCCTCATCGTCCTCAGTCCCTCTGAACAGCCATGGGGAGAAAAAACATCTACTCTGCAGCATCGACCATCAAGGTGACAACGCACTGGTGATTAGGTATGACAGGGAACTGTGGTACAAGCTGGCCCCAATTCTTGAGTTTCCGGATGGAGGCGATCACGCTCCTCCAGGAGAGGGGTGGGGGGGAGTGGCTTTGGACCATGCCATCACGTTGGCCCTGGACATCGCCGAGACAGGTTTCCGACAGATCGGGAACGGTGTCTTCCTCCATAGTCGAGGCTAGCTGAAGGCCACCATTTTCCGCCAGGATGTCCAGGGTGCTGGACATGTCCTTTGGGGATAAACTCGTCGGGAAGGCCGTCGACTAATCCTTGCAGGCCATCAAGACGGAGATGGCACGTGCCCTGGGCACTCTCCAGCAGCACCGCTCTTCCTTTCGCGCCTCTGGTGGAAAGTCGGGCAGATCGACGAAAGGTTTTGGTGGAAGCTCCTTGTCGTACCGTGAACACTCCCGGTCTACAACCCAGGAGGCGTACAGAGGCCGTTCCAAGTCTTTCGGTGGAGGTGGTCAGCGCTGTCGTCTCCCCAAGGCGTAACAGAGGTGCGGAAGCAGGACTGAACAGGCCAGGTCTTCGGACCCCCACCCTTGCACCCCGGTAGGATGCGGCTGACTGGATTCCTCAGCAAGTGCAAAAAGCTCTCCACTGGCAGATGGGTGATGGACGCTCTCGCCCACGTACATACCCTGGAGTTTCATCAAAGTGTCAGCAGATGCCCCTGGTGGCCCGGCAGGAGCAGCACATTACTCAGCTCGTGCTAGAGGTACGTACCATGCTAAAGAAAGGAGTGATGGAGCTAGTTCCAAAACGACCCCCTGGGGCTTCCGGAGTCTACTCCAGATACTTCTTGGTCAGAAAGAAGATGGGTGGGCTGGAGGCCCATTCTAGACCTGCGGCATCTCAAGTTCATCAAGTCCCAAAAATTCAGGATGGTTATGTTGCAGCATGTGTTCGGCCAACTGCAGGAAGGAGACTACTTGACGTCCCTGGATCTGGAGGATGCCTACATCCACGTCCCCATTAACAGGAAACATCGTAAATTCCTACGCTTCCTCGTGCAGGGAAGACGCTACCAATTCAAGGCCCTCCCTTTCAGCCTAAAGTCGGCACCCAGGGTGTTCAAGTGGTGCCTGGCACCAGTGGCGGCCCATCTGCGTCTACGAGGGATAAACGTGTATCCGTAACTCGACGATTGGCTCATCCGGGTCTAGTCAAGAGAAGTAGCCGTCAAACACACGGAGAGGACCGTCCAGCTACTAACTGGGCTGGGTTCTTCATCAATTATCCAAAGTCCTGCTTGACGCCATCGCAGAACACCCTATTCCTGGGAGCCAGGCTCAACATGGTCACCTGCCAAGCATCGCCCCCGAAGTTGAGGATAGCGGCCGTGCTGGGGACATTGCAATGGATGTTCTCACTGAAGACCGACACAGTGCTGGCCATTAAGTAGCTGCTCGGCATGATGTCATGCAGCTCCCCGATTCGACCGATGCAGGCTGCGGATGCGTCCTCTTCAAGAGTTCCTATACGCCCACTGCCGCTTTGCGGACAAGATCCCTTGCGACGAGGAGTTCTGTCGAGCGATAAGATGGTGGGGCGTACACTTCAACATCGCCCGAGGCATAGCGGTTAAACCCCCCTCCCCCCCCCCACTTACCACGTACAGTTCCCTGGAGGGCTGGGGAGCCCACACCGGACGTCTGCAGGCCAGAGGCCTGTGGCTGCCAGAGGAGCCGGATCGCCACATGAATATCCTGGGGCTGTGTTCTGGGCCCTTAAGTCTTCCCTGAAGGGTAAGGTGGTGAGGATCGCCATGGACACCACCACCATGATGTTCTACATCACGAAGCAGGGGGGCACTCGATCCCCAGCACTCTCAAGAGAGGCATAGAACTTGCGGCACTGGGCCATCGGCCAGTATATGTTCCTCATACCCTTTCACCTGGCGGGAGTCCAACACGATCGCTGACTCCCTCAGCTGGGAGGTGCGCTCCTTTCACGAGTGGGAACTTCAGCAGGACCAGGTGGACGGCATCTTCATCAAGTGGGACAGACCCCAGATTCTCTTTGCGATGGCTGCGAACTCCAAATGCCAGAAATTTGCCAGCAGTTTCCACCAGCCAAGGAGCATGGGGAAATTGTTCTCCTTCCCGTGGGATGGCCTGTTCCTGTACGTGTTTCCTATGCTGCTGGTCATCAATCAAATCAAACAGTGCAGTTGAAGGATGATGCTCATCGCCCCGGCATAGCCGAGGCAGATTTGGTACCCGGACCTTCTCAGCCTGTCGGTGTTGCCTCCGGTCAAGTGGGAGCGTTTTGCTACATGGTGCCGGGCCAGAAGATCAACCCTCTGAGGGTTACGGCCCCACAGATTCTTCCTTACTTGTCCTTGGCCAATGTGGGCTGGCGCACGCCTCAATCAAGGTGCATCTGAGGACAATCTCCCGCTACACCAGGTCTGCATGAAGATCTTCTCTGTGGTCCCACTGTCTCGCCAAAGAGTTCCTCAAAGAACTGTTTGGATCTTTACTGCTGGTGAAGACTCCTGGCCTGGCGTGGGAACTCATTGTGGTGCTGACGAGGCCATGGGAGCCCCCTTCGAGCCTATGCATCAGACCCCTCAAGTTCCTCTCGTGGAAATTAGCTTTTCTGGTGGCCATCACCTCTGCCAGGAGGGTGCCTGAGATCCAGGCCCTATCCTGCAAACAGCCATGTCTGTCTTTTCATGAACCGAGTGTGGTGCTGCAGATGCATGCCTCCTTCATGCCAAAGGTTCTGTCAGAATTCCACCTCAACCAGCCTTTTGTTTACCTGTGTTTTTTCTGAATCATTCGTCACTGGCTGAAATGGCCTTGCACTTGCTGGACGTTGGTTGTGCTCTGAAGTTCTACGTGGCATGTATGAAGAGTTTTTGGAAGACGTCTCAACTGTTCGTGAATTTTGGTCCTGTGAACAATGGGAAGGCCTTGTCCAAAGCTTCCATCTCCTGGTGACTCTCCGGCTGTATCACACACCGTCATTGGTTGCAAACCGACCGTTGGCTGGCCATCTGAGAGCCCATTCCACCAGAACGATCGCTGCGATGATGACGTTCCTGTCTGGTGTGCCCCTGTTGGACACCTGCAGCGCTGCTACGTGGAAGTCCACGCACACCTTCATAGGATTCTACTGCATCGACGAGCATTCCAGAGACGAGTCAAGGGTCTGCTAAGCAGTGCTACGCAACCTGTCTGTTTGAAGGTGAGCCTGTTCCAGAGGTAAGAACAATTGATTCTGTTGAGCTTTACCCCCTCCCGTGGTTGTGTGATGATTATACTGCTATGTATTCTTTATTCATGAGCATGTGAATTCATGCCAGACCCATGCTGGAGAACAATAGTTAGAGGTAAGTAGCTTGTTCCTTGGTGGCTTTGGACTTGCTTCAAGCTCAGATACAGAATAAGTGGCGTAGGATCACTACCACTGTACAGAGGCAATACATCTCTGGTTTTGGTCATCGCAAGGGCAAATATCCTCGTCAGCGATTCATCTGATTGGGAAATAGGACATGACAGCAGACATCCTTAACGGGCATGGTTCAGTCTCCCATGAGTTGGAGCTGTGCCTGGAGTTCCTTACAGAGCTCTTCACCCTCTGAGCAGCCCCTTAAGTAAAGCTGTTCTGCTCCAGGGAATTTTCCTAGAGACGAGCACTGGGGATGCCTTCATAGTGGACTGGCATAAACCACTGCTATATGCGTTCCCACTGATTCTCATCATTCCACATGTCATCAGGAGCTTGAGGCTATTCAGCACAACCTTGATCCAGATAGCCCTGGATTGAGCAAGGACAACGTGGTACCCATACCTTTTGGATTTGGCCCTAGTCCCTCGACTGCACCTTCCAAAGAGTCGACCTGCTCTCGTAGAAGGTCTGACACTCCACCCCAACCTCAGCACCCTCAATCTCAACGCGAGATTCAGTCTTCCAGAAGACATCCTGGAGGTGTTCCTCTGTTCGAGAAGACCAGCAACAAAGGTTCTCCACTGCTGCTGAAGGAAGACATTTTACAGCTGGTGTAATGTGGATACTTTATCGTGTGGCATTGCTGCAGGACTTTTTTTGTTCCACCTTGGAGACAATGACTCCAACCAAAGGGTACTTGGCAGCAATTTATATTTTTAAGAAAACACCAGTCTCCTATTTTACGGTGCCTCTTGAAGGCACGCCACTGTACGCTCACACCAGAACAAATACAACCCGATAGGGGGAAAAGAGCCAAGAGATTTCTTGCAAGGATAACATGCTTTAATGGTACAAAAATTAAGTGTGCAAGCAAAAAACTCTGCTGCTCGAACATTCTGGCCCAAGTTATACAAACATAAGCTTATAAGGCATCACTGCGTCATCGCTATACAGTGCAAATCTGCGTTGCTGGTTGGTGAGAACCTATACCTGGACCTGCTTCATAGGGTATACCAGGCTGCGATTGGTTCCAGTCTCACCCATCTGTCTTCTCACGTGGGGTCAGCTGGACTCATGGCTCCAGATACCGAAGGTCAGGCGCTTTACATGTTGCTATTACGGAGTTATTATTGCAAGATAATACTACTACATCATTATGGCATGCACCTGGGAAACCTGGAGACTGGCACAGGGTGAGGAACATGATGCTGACCCACATGATGCTGACCCACACATGCTTTGCTCGGTTCATATTGCACTCTCTGCACCCAAGGCTTCACCCTCGTTTTAAGCTATAATGTTTTCCTCCCTGTACCTTGTACTGCAAAGTGGGTATTTATGGAATAAGTTGAAATGGTCCTGCTCGTTTAGATCTTTTATGACCAGACCATTGCTTTTATGGGTGGTGGTCTGAGGTCACCCAGTAAAGCGGATTTCAAGGGTCCTTAAACTGGGTCAGTGGTGGGTGCCATTACTCTTGGTGGGTTGGAGGTCTGCTGTTGGCCTGGCTGTGATGAATGTGCGCCACAAGGAGCCTGGTGCTGTCTAATGGCCTTGCGTGGCACATTCCTCTCTGGCATAACAAGTAATTGCAACAGTAAAGGAACAAAGGGACGTTTCTATGGGAATTAGCAGCGCAGGTTCATCTGCCCTCAGTTTTTGGGCCCGTTCAGGTTTCTCCGTCGGGCCTATATTTACTGCGCAGCCATGCAGAACTGAATTTGTCTATCACAATATAAAATGGCATCTCTTTATATGCGCGCACTAAGTCTATGCATCTATATTTCCTGCAATATTGTGTGTGTGCCGGGTTTCTTGGCCTAGTACATAGCACGTCTTTCTATGGGACTCGCCTCACTGTAAAGCGCATAGGGGTGTGGGAAAGACTAATTTATTTCCCAACACTCTGGCCATGCCGTTCCTCAAGTGAAGGATAAACACTTTTCCTCCAGCACCTTTCGTTGTGCCAGCATGGGACTTCAATTCTGTTTTAACATTCTCAATGGGCACACCATTTCGACCACTGCACTCAGGCCCGCTCGGGCAGCTCACCTGGAAGACGGCCTTTCTGTTTGCTATGATGTCTGCTCGTAGTTGGCGAGCTCTTACAAGCCACCTTTCACCGTCTTCACTAGGGACATGGTGACTTTTAAGAGTTCATCTGTTCTTTCTCCCTAAGGGAGTGACGGAATTCCACTTGACACAAAAGATCAGTCTTCTGGCTTTTTATTTCACACTACCCCACTTCTAAAGAAGAGGCTAAGCTACACAGATTGGACCCTAAACGAACTCTGATATTTTATACTGCTAGGGCTATAGGGTATGCCAGACCTCAGATCTGGAAAGTTATTACTAAACAAACCATTTCTGGATGGATTATACTGCCAATCTCAGAATGCTATAATATGGTAGACAGATCAATCCCAGAAGAACTGAGGGCACACACTATTTGAGGAGTGGCAACTTCCTCAGCCCTACAGAGGAGTCCCAAAACATGACAATTTGCCGAGCAGCTACACTGTTGTGGTGCTTTAAAACCCTGTTTTTCTGTATAAGCACCTTAAAAATATGCAACAAAATTTAAATAAGTAAAATACATGGGCGTCACTCCACACGTATGATGAGCATCGTTGCCTGAATGCCTTGTGTTAGGGAGAATTCTCTGAGGCTAATTTCCCAAACCTAGTGAGTCCCCCAGCAGCTTTGCTGGATTTTTGGGGTTTATTTTTTTCTCTCCTGCTAAGAGTGAGACTCTTACTCCCACTCTTAGACATGATTTGAGGTGTTCCTTTGACTTTGTATGTGTTTTATGGGCTATGGGGTCATTTACCCCATAGGGCTTCATGTGTTTTTGGTATGTGGGTTACACAGCACCCTCAGTGCAGTAACCCAGGGGTGTCATAGTGACCCCCAAACATAGACTCCATACCCTGGGACTGACTACTTTCTCCAGGGCATGTAAAGCCACCATTGGCTTTACTAGTCCTAAATTATGAACAGACACCAGTACAAACCATCATATTGTGGACGTACTGGTTGGGGCAATTCGATTGCCCCGGGGTCTGTTGTTCGAGGGGGCACGTCTCCGTCCCCCCTGATCGAGTTTTGGCTGGTGGCAGTGGATACTACTTTTTATATTCGACAGCGAATATATTCCTATGGGATTTTCCCATAGTTCGAGGCTACCACTTTTTAATATAGCCTCGAACATACCGCCGGTTTATTAAATTAATATAAAATCACTCGTTGGTATTTTTTGCCAAAACTCGGTTCCAAAATGGCGTTTGTGTTCGCTTCTGTGACTCCAACCCAAGTCCGGCCCTTTGTTCCACTTTTTGGCGGGCTTCTCCACAGAAGCCTCCAAAAGTGGTGCCACTCTGTCTGGGTACCACAGGGAGTGTGGGTGGGGGGGATGGGTTAGGCACCCTGGACTGAGTTGCCTTGGCAACTCAAGTCGCACTCTTGTGTGATTGGCCCAAGTGGTGAGCCGCCCGGCTCACCACTTAGCCTGTTTGATTGACAGCTAGGCTGAATGAATGGGGGTTTGCTGCATACAAGCAGGGCTTTGGGGACTGGAACTTCAGAAGTCGCCACAGGACCTAAAGAATCCGAAGAGGGAGAAGCTGAGCCGACCTGCAGCGACGACACCACCAGTGGAGCCCTGCTGAACCGTCTCACCACTTTTCCCGACGACAGAGGAGATCTCCAGCCCGGAGAGTCTTCTTCCTTTGACTGGTGGGGATAACCAGTTTGTCCGTCTTTTCGCCTTCCCGGATCATCTCGTGGCCGCCTTGCCTGTGCCAAGCACCCCGGCAACCGGGATACCACGGTTTTGCCACTACCGCGAATAAAAGGGTCATACCTTTTAACCGGAGAACTCTGCGGCTGGTTTCTTCCCTGGCAGTGCAACGACCTTCAGCTTTCCTCCACGTCGAGACCATCTCTTCCTCTGGACGATGCCGTGACTTGCACCTGCTGCCAGGAACAACTGCCCCCGCTAGAGGATCCTCTCCACTTTGAAGGTACTGTGTCCGCCTGGCCTCCCTCGCAACGGTCTGTGTGGGGTGACTCTTAAAGCCCTCCACTTACCACTTGGGTTGGCCCTAGGCTGGCTAACTGAACTTTTCTGAGCTGACGTAATTCTTTTCTGAACTCCCTGCAAGACTTTGCAAGACTTTTAAACTGTGTGATCTAGGGCGCTCTGCTCTCTCTAAGAGGGAGCCTGGCCTCTGAACTTTTTGCTCACAAGTAGACTTGACTTTCCTGCCTTGATGGGTGCTTCTAAAGTATTGTGTGCTTTTCCTAATTTCTGCCATTCCCTCCCATTTTCTTAACTTATTGGAGTGCCATCTTTAGTTAAGCGCTCACCTCTGTCTGGAAATAAGTGGTGTTAACTAAGACTTGTCTAATAAGGAATAGGGGATGTACATCTAGTAATAGTGACTGTGTGTTGAATTTATTTACCTCTTTTTGTGCTAGTGTAATTTACAAGTGTCTTTAAATAAATAATTATATACTTTTACACCAAAGCTCTGGTCAGTGTTTGCTTGTACTACTGTGTCTCTGTACCTATTGTGTATACTGTGCATACTGCCTAACTCATCTTGAGAGAAGTCTGACTGCTCAGCCACAGCTACCAGGTAAATCTGGGTGGTACAGACTGCTACCAATTGGGTTTACTGCCAACCACCTGTAGTCCTAAATCTTTTGCAGTGGTCCCTAAGGGAACTGCACGAGTTTCTGCCTAACACCTTGGACGGTCTGCATGCCCAATTCGGCAGAGCAGTCTACCAAAATGGTTAGTGAGGGATTGCAATGGGAATCGCTCTCTCCCCCATCCCCAAAAAGGACTAGCACTGCTATGGAAGTCCTGTCTAAGATGAGGAATCAGTAGGAGGACGCAAACTAAACAGTGGTCCTCAAACTGGGAGATGGTCCCCCTTGGGCACCTGAAGGATGGCTGGAGTGGGTTGGGAAGGGGGTGTGGACGAGTGGGGTACGGTGACTGCTTTCAATAGAAAATAGAAGCAGATATGACCTCTATGTGGGCCTGGAAGCACTGTTTTTGCTCATGGTGGTGGGGGCAGACTATGATCTGTTTACTCAAGGGGGGGCTCAGCATAAAAATGTTTGAATACCATTGCACGAGAAAAACAAATTACTTATCCCTGGTTATTTTCTTTCTCCAGCATGGGGTCTGGCATGGATTCACATGCTCATGAATATTCCCCGTCGTCAGGCTGGGTTCCCCGTCGTCAGGCTGGGAATCCTCGGTAAAGAAAAAACCAGTATCAGTTTCGTTTCTGATCTGTCTTTCGTAGTAATAACCAATCACTGGTCTCTGCGTCATACTGACCACAGCCAATGACTGCCCTCTACCTAAGCACCGCCTCTGGCAGCCATCTTCAGATTTTTACCGCACGTTCATGTGTTGGGATCCTCGTGCTATTGCTCTCGAGCGTTAGTACTATTTTTTCACGTTTTTTCTCAAAAACTTCGTTTTTTCGGTCAAAAGAGCCTCAAGCTCCACCGACTCTCCATCCGATCAACGGGGACCCGTGTCGGATTCGTCTGCGCCCCTCAAGGGTGAAGATTTCGTCGAGCTACGCTTTTGGAGGACTCCAGAAGTTTCTCAGGCCCGGACATGGCCCAGGAGAAGGGATGCTCGACGCCCGGAAAGCTGTTCAGGGTCTGCCCTGGATGCCAGCTGCAGAACGTCTTTAAGGAGGACGAACACTCCTTTTGTCTCTACTGCTTACATGAGGACAAAACGCACGTGGAGAAGGACTGTGCGTTTTGCGGCAACATGTCGGAGCGGACCATGAAGGACCGCCATCAACGTCTCGCCAACTGGCTGGAAGGGAAGAGCCCGTCAGGCGAGAAGAAGAAATCCGAGCGGTCTTCTAAGACCTTTGAGGACGCCCCGGCGACGGGGGTCCAACACAAGGCAAAGCACCGCGAGTCCGCTGGCACCGGGAGCGCCGAACGGTCGGGCTCTACGGGCGCCAGGCAGGGCGCACCCTCCCCGGCACCATCAACCACGAGCCAACGCTCTGGGTCGGGTAAGAGGAAGGCCGAGCACCCGGCGAAGCTCCTGGAGAGGCCCCGGTCGAGCTCGAAGGCCCCATCGGAGGGGGAGCGAGGCAGTGTCCCCCCCCTCAAGGATAAGGCGGTGAGCGCACCTAAGGTGGTGAAGGCCTTAATCCATCCGGCCAAGCCCTCTATCGAAACTGTCGCGGCGGCCCTGGCTCAGCCTGTGGGGGCTACACCAGTGGTGGCGACTTCGGGGCTCAGAGTCTCCCTGCCACCTCGGAGGGTGTCCTCTTTTGTGCCCATCAATAGGGCCCCCGTGAAACCCCACGTGGGGAAGAAAAAGGGGGGGCAGGGCGTCGTCGTAGATTCGGCCTCAACCTCGGAGGAGGAGCTGGTCGAAGTCTTAAGCCACGGCCTCGGCGTGGAAGAAGACCGGCCCGTCGGGATGGATCCCGACGCAGGTGACGACGACTCGGCGGCCATTTGTTGGCTATACAGTCCTTATGCTCAGAGATAAGGACGAGACTACCGTTGCCGACGGAACCTCTCCCGTCGGGGGACCCAGAACCGGGACCTTCTGGTGTTCCCCCTACCAAGAAAAGAAGGATCCACCCTCCGCCTCCTTTTCAGCCGTCGCGCCCCTTCCAGCCCTCCTCCCCGTCCACCCGAGGGGATGATACGGGGACTGACACGGCAGCGACGGGTACGGACGACGAGGTATACGACGAGGATGTACCGTCGTCGCCTCCCACCAGGGCTTCTCCGCCCGACGAGATTGGATCGTTCCACTCCATGATCACCAGGGCATCCGAGCTTTTCCAACTCTGCCCTGAGGAGAAGAAGAAGGAAGGTTTCCTTTATCAGCGGCGCGAGGCCAAGAGGAAGACGGTCCTCTCAGTGCCTCTATTGGACGACATTTGGGATGAGGGCCTCACCCTCCTCAAGAACCCTTCCACGACGCCAGCTAGAAGAGACCAGTACGAGAAGAAGTACCGGGTCCCGGACACGGCCCCCCTGTGCCTCCGGGCGCAGCCTACCCCGGACTCCGTCGTCTCCGCGGCGGCCAGGAAAAAAGCGGGGGGGGGGGTGCGGCCTCCACATCGACTTCCCCACCGGACGGCGAGGGAAAGAAATTGGACGCTATGGGACGCAGAGTCATCTCGTCTGCGGCGACGACGATTAAAGCGGCCAACGCCTTGGCTATCGTGGCCCGCTACGACAGGGAGCTCTGGTACAAACTGGCTCCCCTACTGGACTTCTTGCCGGACGACAAGAGGGCAGAGGCCCTGGAGATCCTGCAGGAAGGTGAGGTGGCTTCGGACCACGCCATTACCGTTGCGACGGACATCGCCGACACTGGGTTCCGCCAGTTGGGCAACGGCGTTTGCCTTAGGCGGCGTGGATGGCTCAAGGCTACGGACTTCCGTCAAGACGTTCAGACCAGAGTCCTGGACATGCCCTTCGATGGGAACAACCTGTTTGGGAAAACAGTGGACGATTCCCTTCAGGCCATTAAAGCGGACACCGAGACGGCCTGGGCCCTTGGAGTTCTGCAATGACGGACGCCCTTTCGGAGCAGCGGAGGCAAGGGCGCCTCCAAAAGTTCAGGCGGCGGTTTCTCCACCTACGTCAAGCGGCCCGCTCGTCGGCTCAGGAGGCCTACAGAGGACGAGGCAAGTCTGGCGGACCCCGCCGTCGTCGCCAAGGAGGTCAAGGCGGCAAAGCCTCGTCGAAGCAGGATTGAACCGACCGTGGGGTCGAGCCCCCACCGAAGCACCCCGGTGGGAGGCCGGCTAGCGAGATTCGTCAGCGTGTGGGAGTCCATCTCCACCGACCGTTGGGTGCTGGACGCCTTGGCCCAGGGCCACGCGCTCGAATTTCAAAGAAGGTGTCCGCGCGTCCCCCCCGTGGCCAGGAAAGAACTTCACGTCCCTCAACTTCTCCTGGAGGTAAAGGCGATGCTGAGGAAGGGCGCCATCGAACTCGTCCCAAAGAGACTTCGGGGCTCCGGAGTTTACTCGAGATACTTCCTCGTGAAGAAGAAGACGGGGGGATGGCGCCTCATCCTGGACCTGCGACGTCTGAACAAGTTCATCAAGGCGCAAAAGTTCCGGATGGTCACCCTCCAGCACGTCCTGGGTCAGCTGGAGGAAGGAGACTTCCTGTCGTCGTTGGATTTGGAGGATGCCTACTTCCATATTCCCATCCTAAAGGGGCACCGAAAATTCCTCAGGTTTGTGGTCCAAGGGCATCACTACCAGTTCAAAGCCCCCCCCTTCGGACTACGGTCGGCACCCAGGGTATTCACCAAGTGCCTTGCACCGGTGGTGGCGCAGCTGCGCCGCGAGGGGATCCACGTCTACCCCTACCTGGACGACTGGCTCATCCGAGCCAAGACGAGGGAGCTCGCCGTGGATCACACGGCAAGGACCGTCCGACTTCTCACGGACCTGGGATTCTCCGTGAACTACGCCAAGTCTCACCTGGTACCCGCGCAAAACGCACTGTTTCTGGGAGCGAAGCTCGACACAGTGTCTCTTCTGGCCTCCCCGTCGGAGGAAAGGACCAGGTCCATCCTGGGCAAGGTACAGCGGATGTTGGTTTCCGACGCGGCCAAGGTGAGGTCCATCAAGTCCCTCCTCGGAATGATGTCTTCCTGCATCTACCTCATTCCCATGTGCAGGCTCCGGATGCGCCCGTTGCAGGAGTTCCTGGACGCGCGCTGGATCCAAACGACGGGCAGCTTCGAGGAGAGGATCACACTCGATGAGAGTTTCCGCCGAGCGATCCGGTGGTGGGGCAACCGCACGCATCTGACGGCGGGCATGGACTTCCAGACCCCAGACCACCAGGAGACAGTGACCACCGATGCCTCCCTGGAAGGGTGGGGAGCGCACACCGAAAATCTGCACGCGAGAGGCCTTTGGCTCCCGACGGAGAAGTCCCTCCATATCAACGTCCTGGAGCTCCGTGCAGTGTTCTGGGCCCTCAGGTCCTTCCTTCCGTCCCTCAAGGGCAAGGTGGTGAGGATCTTCACCGACAACACCAACACCATGTTTTACATCAGGAAACAGGGCGGAACCAGGTCCCCAGCGCTGTCCAAGGAGGCGCAGGACCTGTGGCATTGGGCCGTCGCCCAAAGGATGTTTCTGGTGCCGTTTCATCTGGCAGGGATAAAGAACACCATCGCCGACTCACTCAGCAGGGAGCTGCGCTCGTGCCACGAGTGAGAACTACGGCAGGATCTAGTGGATCGCCTCTTCCGACGGTGGGGCACACCCCAGATCGACCAGTTCGCGACGGCGACGAACTCCAAGTGCCGGAGGTTCGCCAGCAGGTTTCCCCAGGCGAGGAGCATGGGCGATGCCTTCTCGTTCCCCTGGGAGGGCCTGTTCCTCTACGCGTTCCCTCCTTTGCCACTGCTAATCCGGCTCGTCAACCAGCTCAAGAGGTCACGGTGCAGGATGATCCTCGTCGCACCTGCGTGGCCGAGGCAGATATGGTCCCCGGACCTTCTGGACTTGTCAGCGTCCCCGCCAATCAAGCTGCCGGTGGACGCGGATCTTCTCTCCAGGGAAGGAGGCGCCATCCTCCACCACGACCCGAAATCGCTGAACTTGCAGGCCTGGCTCCTGCAGCGCTAGAGTTTGGAGGATACGACATACCGGCCGACTGCAGAGAGGTTCTTGCAAAGGCCAGGGCGTCCTCGACTCTTAAATGCTACGGACACAAATGGAAGAGGTTCTCTGTCTGGTGCCACGCACAGAAGATTAACCCTCTACGGATTACGGCTCCCCAGGTACTGCCGTACCTGCTGACGCTGGCCAAAGCTGGACTGGCACACGCGTCCATCAAGATTCATCTTGCTGCGATCTCCCGATACACCAGAACCACGGGCCGGACGTCCTTGTGGTCTCATCGTCTGGTGAAAGAGTTCATGAAGGGACTGTTCAGATTGTTCCCGCCGGTGAAGGCTCCGGCCCCGGCGTGGGAGCTCAACTCAAAGCTCATGGGACCTCCGTTCGAGCCTCTGCACTCGGCCCCGTTGAAGTTTCTGTCTTGGAAAACAGCGTTTCTTGTGGCCATCACCTCCGCACGACGGGTGGGAGAGATCCAGGCCCTTTCATGCAAGGCCCCGTACTTGACTTTTCACGACACGAGGGTAGTGCTCAGGACGCACCCCTCCTTCATGCCCAAGGTACCGTCGGACTTCCATCTCAACGAACCCTTGGTGTTGCCTGTGTTCTTCCCGTCGCCTTCGTCGCCGGTTGAGAGGACTTTGCACTCGCTGGATGTGGCTAGAGCGCTGAAGTTCTACGTGGACCGCACAAAGTGTTTTCGGAAGACGTCACAACTCTTTGTGAACTTTGGACCTGTCAATCAGGGGAAGGCTCTCTCGAAGGCTTCCATTTCCAGATGGCTCTCCGGCTGTATCATGTACTGTCATCGGTTGGCAAACCGACCGCTGCCTGGCCGTCCGAGAGCCCATTCCACCAGAGCGATCGCAGCTACCACGGCGTTCCTTTCTGGTGTGCCCCTGCTGGACATATGCAGGGCTGCTACGTGGAGGTCGACGCACACCTTCACGAAATTCTACTGCGTCGATCGGGATTCCAGGGAGGAGTCCAGGGTCGGCCAAGCAGTGCTGCGCAACCTGTTCGCCTGAGGTGAGCCTGGTGAGGAGGTAAGATGCTTAATGTTGAGTTTGATGTACTGCTTAATGTTGAGCCGTTGCCACCTACCGTGGTTGTGCATGGTGTACTGCTATGTATTCTTTATTCATGAGCACGTGAATCCATGCCAGACCCCATGCTGGAGAAGGAACAAGTTACTTACCTGTAACTGTTGTTCTCCAGCATGGGTCTGGCATGGATTCACATGCGAACCCTCCCGCCTACCCCTCTGCGGCTCTTCACTTGGTCATACTGCCACTTCACGTGCTTCCAAATCTGAAGATGGCTGCCAGAGGCGGTGCTTAGGTAGAGGGCAGTCATTGGCTGTGGTCAGTATGACGCAGAGACCAGTGATTGGTTATTACTACGAAAGACAGATCAGAAACGAAACTGATACTGTTTTTTTCTTTACAGAGGATTCCCAGCCTGACGACGGGGAACCCAGCCTGACGACGGGGAATATTCATGAGCATGTGAATCCATGCCAGACCCATGCTGGAGAACAACAGTTACAGGTAAGTAACTTGTTCCTTCTGATGGATGTTCCTCCCACAGATTCTGCATCACCCTCCCAGCCTACCCCTCTATTAAGAGAGCTAACTTGCTTGTAACAAGTATCTCCTTCTATGCCGTAAGGCTCATGTCAGTCAAACGGTTACTTTTGAGGAGTAAAAAGCACCAACTCCCCAACATGGCTTAGCTAGGAGAAAAAAATGAGTAAACTGAGGTCACAGGGCGTGGTGCCGGTTATTTGACAACATCATGCCCGGACCAATGTCGAAGAGTGTCGAGACTCTTGACACCGATACCACTCGGCATAAACCCTCCTCATCCCCAGATGCTGAATCGGAATTTGTATTGCTGTCGTAGAATGACGAATATGTAGGAGGAAAATCTATCTGACCACGGGTAAGTCATTTGTTCTTCTAAGTCTCTCCTTCACTGCCATCCTGCCGATTAAGATCTCAATTTTTAATGAGTACAATACACAATTCCCCAATGTGGCTTACCACAGGGGGACAATGAGAAAACTGAGGTAACTGGGTGCTGTACTGGCTAATTATATCAACGTCCCGTCCGGTCCATAGGACGGTCAATGCGTCTCGTGCCGAGGTTAGCACACAGTCCCTTGGAGGTGAAAGTTTTGCTTCTGCCGCAGAATACATATAAGATGTGGAATCTATGGGAGGAACATCCACCAGAAAGGGCATTACCAGTGGTAGGTAATTTGTTCCATTGAATGTTAGTAATCTGTTATTTAATTTTCTTACATTTTTATTCCAAAATAAAATGCTGTTCCCTCCCCCAAAGCACACAGGTAACGTGGATGCTTGCCCAAAGACAGCAGGAAGAAGCAGTTCGACAGCAGGAAAGAGCTATGAACTATGTAAAACTAAGAACGAATTTGCAGCATGTTATGTGAGTAACAGCTATACTCTACTATGTTTTGTATCAGTCACATTTTAAGTACACATCTGCAGCGTCTTGGATGTTTTCCGACTGGAAAATGCCTGTCATTAATCACAACATCATGGTTTAACATATTACATGCATACATGACTTAAACTTTTTGGGGTTACCCTTCAGAAATGCTGCTTCTCATAGGTGGGCTGATGGTGAGTTATTTTGAAGAGGGCCCAAATCTTAAATGTGCAAGTTGTCTTAACTAATGTCAGCCTGTTAGGATTTGTCAGTAAGCATTCACTGTAATGTGGGCAAACTACACAATTATTTCATAGCAGTAGTTTGTGCCACACATCGAGAAGACCATTACCCTTCAGACTATTTTACAGTGCAATCTGTCATAAAACATACGTTCAGCCAAGAGGACCTAGGCCATGCTTTTAAATAGTACCATCCCCACCAATTGTGTGTATCCTTCATCAACAAGCATGTAATTCACTTTTTGTAATGGATACCCTTTTCACGCAAATTAAAAATCCTTTGATCGCTAGCTGCAAGCTGCATTCTGAAGTCTTCAAAAGACAGCAACCCATACTGTAGCCACTCAAGGCTAACTTGTTCACAACACCATATGACGTCCTTGCTAACCCCATTCACAGTTTTGAGCTCCTTTCCCACCACCTACCAGTTTAATCTGCCTCTGTCATGACTCTGTATAGATCTGCAAAGCCGCCAGCAGTGGGACTTCTCCGACTCTTTTTGCATGCTGAAATGCTGATTCAGGAATGACACTGATCTTAAATTGGGATGGTCATGTCTGGCCTCAAGTACAGGGATCATATCTCTCCAGGACTGAAATCTCTGCACTGGCTCCCAGTGGCGGCAAGGAATAGGTTCAAAACCCTCTGCATCATCCACAGGGCGGCCAGGGGCCTCAATACCTTCAATTCTCTTCCTAAGTATCTTCCTTCTTGAGCTCTTCGCTCAACCGCCTCCAACTAACTCAGTGCCTGACCCTGAGGGAGTTGGAGGTGGATGAGCGAAGAGCTCGAGGAAGGAAGATATTTAGGAAGAGTGAGTTGGCGGTATTGAGGCCCCAGGCCCCAGAATACCTTTTGGACAAAGACAAAGGGCCTCATTACGAGTATGGAGGTAGCCATGCCGCTAAAGTGGCATGGCTACCTCCATACATGGTAACAAGTCGGGGCCCCGCAAAAGGGGACTTACCGGGCCATTCCGACCTTGGAGGGCCCGTTAAATCCCTTTCGTGGGACCCGGTACATCCTTCATTCCCATTTGAGCCCCCATAGGGCTCAATGGGAATGGGGAGGATGCGAACAACGGGCCCGTTGTTGGCATCCTGGACTGCTTGCGGGACCCGCTAAGGAATGCCTTACCAGGCGTTCCTTAGCAGGCCCTGCAGCAGTCCTCGTAATAGGGCAGCCTGTAATGAACGGTGCCGGTCCCATACTGGTACTGTTCATTACGGGACCGCCAGGGTCCTAATGAGGCCCAAAGTCTAATTGCAATGGACTTATTAGAAGTTTAGAGGGAACCTGGACATAATGTCAACACGGTAGGTGATCCGACAGACCTGGATGCCCCAGTGGAGGAAGATTTGATGCTGTTTTATGACAGAACATCATATCAGTTCCGTGGGTGAGGGACCGGACGAAAGGGGCAGTCTTCAGCCGGAGGCAAGTCCTTCTCCACAGGGGCTTCGTTATTTTTATTTTTTATTGTTGTTTTTGATGCGAGCACCTTTACAACAAATTGAATCATATAGGGAAAATAACATTGCATCAGTAAAAGGGTTGAACTTCCACAAACCCTTACAAGTGAACATTTCAGTTCCAATGACTTATTTTCATGTTAACATTGATAAAACTACGGTCTAACTGTTACCAGGTCCATTGGTATATTCAAGCACAATTTATCCAACACCTTGAAGCAAATTTAGAAAATTCATCAATTCTCAAACCGTATTCATTTGGTACTATACAATATTTACATCATTTAACTCAGCTACACCATTACCTTTATGACGGATTACTTTCTGACAGAGGCCAGCAATGTACCCAAGGACCGCTGGTGATGTCACTGGCAGTAACCATTGGACTAAGATTTATTGAGAAGATATCCTTTTGATTTACTTGTTCACACAAGTCTAGGTTTTAACAACTTTCCCATACGCCAAGATTGTTAGGCAGAATCATATGCAGTACCCTTAGGGAACACTACATACAATTAAGACTACAAGTGATAGTACAATTTCACCTTTGGTACAAGCCCGTACCACACAGTAAAGTGGTAGCGATGGCTGAGCAGCCAGAGTTATCTCAAGAGCAAATGAGCAGTAATAGGGATTACACAAAGTACTACCATTTCTGTGACTCAGGCAAACACTGGCTCGAGGTTTCTGGTTAAAGTAATATAAGTACATTTATTTTTAAACCATCTGTTCACAAAACACTTCACTTCTATTACATAAAACCACACTTTAAATATACTACACACAACCAATTCCTCTTGTGCAGGTCAATTCAAGGCAAGTTTTGACAGACCCATGTTTCGAAACAATGACCTTACTGTGGGTTAATACGCGATCACTTTTTGACAGTAATGACAGTTCGGTCTTACGAAAATAAAACGTACCCACGAGAAGAAATGCACCCGAAGTCAAACACAGTTAGCACATAGAATTAAAACAAGGGAATAGTGGATAAAAATCATAAGCAATACTTTTGTCAAGGCAATAGAACCAGAGGACGTTTCCTAAGAGGCAGATAAGTCAATAGGCCTGCGCCAGTGTCAAATGGAGCAGGGGCTCTGTTGTCGAGGATCACACAGTTAGAATAGTTCAAGATTAACGTTGCCAGGAGTACTGGATATTGTCAAAGGGAAGCAAAAGTTATAAGACGTAAGGAAGAAAGGACAAGCCTTCGGAAAGCAAAAGGGTTCACCCCGATTCCTCACAGTCGGACGGAGAGAACGACCAAATGGACACAGTACCTTATTTGGATGAAGAAAGCTGCTGCTGCAGCAGTTGTTCCTGGTAGTTCCTGCCGACTCAAGGTTCCTGAAGCTTCAGTCGTGGGGACAAGAAGGACGACGTCTGGAGCGATCTGCACTACCCAGTGATGAGGGCAGCAAAGCAACGATGAATAAAAGGTGTGCTCCTTAAAAACAGGAGAGGGCTCTTCTGATGGCTATCCAGACCACTACAGCAATTTTGACCCAGAAGTGGATTCTCTGTCTGTAGAAGGTGAGCTGGTTGATCCCACCAGGCTCAAGGGAAGAAGACTCCGGACTGGATCTTGTGTCGTTGAAGGGTAGATGGCTCAGGACTGCAGCAGGGCTTCACCAGGATCCAGGAGTTGCAGCAGCCGTCTTCTTCTCCACTTCTCTTCCGTTCTTGTAGTTCCAGTGGCAACTCTGACTTCCAGCCCAAGAGTCCTGCCTTTTATGCCAAAATCCCCCATTCACACAGCCTGGCTGTCAATCACACAGCAGGGGGGTTGTCCAGCCCGGGCAACCACCTCAGCCAATCGACACAAAGTGCGACTTGGGTCTCCAAGGAGACCATGTGCAGGGGGTTACTAAACCCCTCCCTCACATTCAGCCCACCTAGACACCCAGACGCCAAAGGAGGGATTCTTTGCAGAAGCCCGCCAAAGGACGGGGAACAAGAAAACCAAACCTGGTTTGGCACGAAAAGCAAACCACAAGAAAGACCTTTCAAACACGAAATGGCGAAAAACCACACTAGGACCCACGATAAAAACGATATGGGGTAGCGGGTTTTGTGTTCACGTCTGTCACCACAGCCAGAACACTAACATGGGAATCCGTGTAAAAAATGATAGTTACCGCTGCCACCAGCCATGTCGAGTCAGGAAGGAGGACACAAAGTGCCCCTTGAGTTACAGAAGGACAAGGGAAAGATATTCCCCTCCAGTACTCCATAGTAAGATGGCTTGTACTGGATCTGTATTTTAAAAGGACTAGTAAAGCCAATGGTGACTTTACATGTTTCTGGGGGACAGTAGTCCTCCCCAGAAATGGAGTTCACAAGGGAAGTCTAAAAGACATCCCTGTGTCACTGCACTAAAGGTGCTGTGTGAGACACAAGTAAAAAGATGCTGCCTAGGGAGTTGGTGAAACTCCATAGCCCATGAGCACAAAAAGTACAATACACACAAAAAATACACTGTAAGAGTGGGAAAAAAAGGCTCACACTCTTACCAGGTGGAAAAAATAAGCCCCAGAAATCTAGCAAAGCTGCTGAGGCACTCACTAGGTAAGGTAAATTAGCCATAAATGAGAATTTTCCCTAACAAAGATTATTTTCAATGATTTTTCAAAAAGTGGAATAAAGCGAACAAGGCGTTTCTGTAAACCCACATACATTGGCGCCAAAGCATGTCAGATGAATGTAAGGTGTCCTTATTGTCATTTGGCTCCAATGTTAGTTTGGCTGGTATTTTTTCCAATTTTTCATCCGTACATTAGCTGCGAACAGATTAAGTCTGAATTGCATGAACATTACCTTGACTTTATCAGATGGTTCCTGTATGATGTAGGGAAAATGCGGTTTTTGACTGTCTAAAATTTGCATATTCAACATACGAACTGTAGGTGCCAATCAAGTCAGAATTCCTAGACCAATCCCATTAAAATACATTTTTTTTCACAATTTGTGGACACGTTACCTAATCACCCGGGTGCATGGCAATTGCATTCAAAGACAATTTCAGTTGATTATAAAATAATGTTACCATGTTACCATAAAATAATGGTTTACCATTTGCGATCATTGCTGCTAAGTCCTCATATGGTGAATTCCGAGGAGGATGTAGCATTTTTGCCAGGTTAATCAATCTTCTCCAGACTAGCCTTGATGCCAGCGAGGACAAGCCAAGTTCATGGATGATTATTGCATTTGGAAGACTATTGAGTAGATGTAAAACCTTCTTCCAAATCATTCCTTGAATGGAGTTAAGGTCGGTCCTATCGATAGTATACATAGCTCTAGACCGTATAAAATCATTTACTCCAGTTTAAGCCGGGAGAAATCAATTAGGGGTCATAATAAAAACCTACATAACTTGTGTACAATAACCTTCATCTGTGCAATCAAAGGCAGAATCTTATTAGTGATCGCAGTTTGCCATTTCATAATGGAATTCGTGTTGGTCAAGTTGTAACCTTAGTATGTAATTCCCAATGATCGCTGTAGTGGGATGGTGTCTAAGACCCATTTATAGAATGTAATTTTCCTCTTGTTCTTGAGGACCAATATATTTGATTTAGCTGGGTTTTGGGAGTAAGATTGCATTTGTCGCAAAAGTCTGCAAAATAATGGAGGTTTTTTTTTGTAACCCAAACGGGGTGCAGTCAAGCAATATCGCATTGTTGGCAAAAGCGAGCCAACTGACTCGCAAAGTGCCAAGCTTGACTGGAAATATGTCACCGTTTGACCAGAGTTTATCAATGTCGGCAAGGTAGAAGTTAAATAATATAGCGGCCAAGTTGCATTCTTGTTAGACCTTTATGTACGTGGAAATCGGGTCGGTTAATAGCCCAGTGTGATCAATTCTCACTCTGTAGTTTGTGTTGAAGTGCAGTGCTGCAATCATAGCAATGATATGTGCCAGAATCTCAAAGCTTTGCATTTTTTGCCACAAAAGCCCCCTGATGACGCAATCAAAAGCGCTCGATAAATCAATTAATGCCATGAGAATGGGTCCATTTTTTGATTGGTGGCCAGATTTCAGCAGATGTGCTAAAATTGTGGCGTCTAACTGCGTGCCCATTGCCTCCCTGAACCGTGTTTGGAAGCGCGAGAGGATTTGTTGAGAAGCAAGTACCTGGTTCAAATCCTTGAGAATCAAGGATGCAGAAACCTTTGCTGCCACATCAAGTAGGACAATGGGTCGAAAGTTCACTGGGTTGTCAATTGGGCCAGTTTTATGAAGGGGAATAATTATTGCAGTTGCCCACGAAACTGGGAACATCTTGTAAAAGACGACATGGTTCAAGAGCTGTTTCAGATATCCGTCCCAGAATTTCGGATCGTCCTTTAGGACGCAGGGCAGGAGGCCGTCCTGGCCTGCTGCCTTAGAAAACTTCAAGTTCTTCACCACTGCCAATATGTCTTCCACACCCCATGGGCAATTCAAGGGCAAATGTACAGATAGTTTGCCACTGAATACCTTCAAACCTGCGCGGCCAAGAATATTTGTTTTGGAAATAATCTGACCAATGCTGGCCACTAACTGCCGATTGCAACCCACCCAGTGAATTCCCTGATGGGTCTCTCAAAAGGGCCCAAATTTCACGTGTTTTGTTTTTGCTTTTTCTTTTATTATTATTCTTTAATTTTATTTTTTAAGTAGGATTTAAAGTTGATAGTTTGGAGATCATTTTTAAATTTTAGTGTGATTACTTTATTCTCAATTTTGTTTGCCGCGTAATTGGTCACCTTTTTCTTCAGATCGCAGATTGCTATGTTTTTTAGCCTTTTGATCCTTGCAACAGCAGCATTAAAGGGAGCCATGCTTGCCAGAGGAGTGCCAAGCCCTTTTTGATGATGCCAGCTGGATAACATGATTGTGGATCGTCTGTTCATTCCACGTGTCAGTGGCTATACATTCTGTCACTGACATGTTGAACTCATCAGTAAATCGAACATCACGGCTTACTAGAAAGGACAGTTGCCTGCAGAGTGCACCTTATTGATATCATAGATCTATCAATCTCTGGTAACACCAATGCAGGGAGGGGTTTGTATAGGCGGCAGCAGAAGTCAATGGAGCATTTTAATATGCAGTGATCACTCATGTTGCATCGACTGATGGTACAAGGGCTAGTATTCCCACCAAGCCTACCAGAGAGAGCGATCTAATCTATGCAAGATGAACGCACCCAGCAAGCCCAGGTTACAAATGATGAGTTAGGGTTGAAGGGAATTTTTTGTATATCTCACGCAGCCAAGAATTTCACCCAAACCAGTCCCCTCTCATGTGAAAGTGTCTAATGTTTGGGAATCTAAATAGCAGCAAGTTGTGCATTGTAGACAAGTAAGGTTGAGTTAAAGTCCCCACCTATTATAAATTGTACGTTTGGGGTCTTAATGAATGCTTCCATAAGCAATAGATTTAGCTGTTGCATTAACACCTCCAATTTCGACGCTCTTGGGTTCCAGTACAGGGATACAATCCCAAGTGTCCAAAACAATGGAGCACAAATGTAACTTCAATTGTTAACAATTCAGGGGAAGAATGAATTAGGACTGCTTTCAATCGGAGGTTGTTTTTGACAAGGATTGCCAAGCCACCACTAGGACATCCTGTCATGCCCCTTTCAGCACGTTGGGAGAATGCGGTATAACCATCTATTAGTATGTCTTTCACTGCCATGGTTTCTTGCAATAAAAGAAAGGCAGGGTGCTCCTCGAGAAGTAACGTGGAGAACCAGCCAAAGAACTTATGGAAACCGCAACAGTTCCATGAGTTTAAAATGGAACTGAGTTGTAGAGATGTCAGTCCTGGAGAGATACGATCCCTGGGCTTGAGGCCATGGACAAGTCTTGCAGTCCTGTTCTGGATGAGTTGCGGAGAGTGGAAGCAGGCAGATGTAGAAGGAGGCTGTTGCAGTAGTCCAGCCTAGAGAGAACCTGAGCTCTGGAGATAGTGAGCTTCTGGGGGAAGGAGAGGAATGGAAGACTACCTCTGAGGAGTTGCAGCTGGTAGTGTGAGCGTAGAGTCGAAGATGACCCGAGGTTTTTAGCCTCACAGGTGGGAGTAGGAAGAGGGCCAAGAGAGGCCGACCAGAGTATGACAGGAAAGGATGGAGCGGGTGTGCCGATGAGGAGAATCTCAGTCTTACTGGCATTAAGGCAGAGATCATTGGCGGCACACCACTCCTGGATAGCAGACAGACAGACAGACAGAGATGAGAGTGGTGGCTGAGGGTAGCCTGAAAATGAGCTGGATGTCATCCGCATAGCACTGGAAGTTGGGGCAGATCGCAGCAATGCGGTGAGCAAGAAGTGCCAGGGATTGGTTGAATAGTCAAGGAGAGAGGTTAGACCCCTGGGGAACACCAAAGGTAGAGATGGAGGAGAGGAAGGGCCCAATTTGGACCTGCAAGGGTCGGTCAGAAAGGAAAGAGGTCAGCCACGCCAGGGCCTGACAGGTGATTCCCAGGTTATCACAATGACGGTTGAGCAGGATGGCATGGTTTACCGTGTCAAAGGCAGATGAGAGTTAAAGTAAGATGAGGACATGGGGGGGGGGGGGGTGTTGGAATCAAGGTTGGAGAGCAGGTCTTCATAGATGTTCAGGAGAGCAGTTTCCATGCTTCTGGCAGCTCTACAGCCAGACTGATGATCATGGAAACAACCAACAGATTCAGTGTGAAGATTGAGCTGGGAGATGGCCATCCTTTCCAAGAGTTTGCCCAGGAAAGGAGTGATGGAGATTGGGCGATAGGTAGCCAGGCAAGATGGGTCGGCAGAGGTTTTTTTTAAACAGAGGGTGCACAAGAGTGCTTCAGAGGTGAAGGGAACACTCTGGTGGTGAAGGAGTGGTTGCAGAAGTCAGCCAGGGAGTCCATGTGGTCCTTGATGGTTTTGGAGGAACAGGGGTGAACCTGTTTTGACGAGACTTTCATAGATCTGACTTGTCTAGAAACCTTGTCTGGGGAGAGCAGGGGAAAGGCAGAGAAGGAGGGAGGAGAGGTAACTGCAGAAGGGGCAGGGGAAGAGTAGGGAGTAGAGGGAGAGAGAGGACAGGATGTCCTGAGTTTTAGAGATGAAGTGAGAAGCCAGGGCTGTGCAGAGGGCCTGGGAGGGGACAGGAGAGGTAGAGACTGCAGAAGGATTGGCCAGCTCCTTGCAGATTTTAAAAAGTGCGGCCGAGTTGTTAGATGCTGCGGAGACACAGGCTTGGATGTGGGATCTCTTCTTGGTGCGGACAGAGAACCGGTATTGCTTTTGGAGCAGGCGGCAGGCCGGTTTGTCGGAGGATGTACATGAAGCACGCCATTTCCTCTCAGCCATCCTGCACTTGCGTTTAAGGGACGAGGTCTGAGTCGTACCAGGAGTTGCACTTGGCTTTGGGCTTCAGGCGGCTCCTCATGACAGGTGCAGCTCTTCTAGGGAATAGAGGGACTTCCCCGAGGAGTTCTACAAGAGTGGCATCACGCTGTACCTGGCAGCTGTCTTTGGAGTTTGATATTCTGCCAACACCAGGTCCCCTTCAGGCTGCATTTCAACGCCTAATGGCAATGGTGGCTGATGTCCTGGCGCTCTCTGTGCCATTCTGCTACAGTGTGCAATACGAACTCTGGGGCATCATCCAGAATGTCACAAAGAGAGAGACGCTGCTGGCCTTCAACATAGCGGTGGAGGCCCCAGTGTTCGAAGTGTGGGAGAAACCTTCCTTTGTTGCCCCAGTGGACAGGGATCGGGCAAGGAAGCACCATCCTGCACCTTCGGACTCAGCTTTCCGATCCGCCCGCGCATTGCCTAAAAGCCTGGCACAGGCCGAAATGGCAAGCCTGCTTCCTGGTTCAAGGACAAAACTACCAGTTCTCCAGCATGGGGTCTGGCATGGATTCACATGCTCATGAATATTCCCCTTCGTCAGGCCGGGAATCCTCGGTATAGGAAAAAATCAGTTTCGTCTCTGATCTGTCTCTCAGTAGTAACCAATCACTGGTCTCTGGGTCATACTGCCCCCAGCCAATGACTGCCCTCTCCCTAAGCCCCTCCCCTGGCAGCCATCCTCAGATTTTTACCGCACGTTCAAGTGTTGGGAGTCCTCGTGCTTAGCTCTTGAGCTTTTGCTGCGTTTTCATGCTTTTTTCAGGAGATTTTCTCATTTTTTCGGTTAAAAGAGCCTCAAGCTCCACCGTTTCTACTTCCGATCAACAGGGATCCATTTCGGAGCTTTCTACGCCCCTCAAGGGTGAAGATTTTGTCGAGTTACGCTTTTGGAGGATTCCAGAAGTTCCAAGGCCTACCCCGGACATGGCCCAGGAGAAAGGGAGCTCGACGCCCGGGAAGCTATTCAGGATCTGCCCTGGATGCCAGCTTCAGAACGTTTTCAAGGAGGACGAGCATTCGTTATGCCTCTACTGTCTCCATGAGGACAAGACGCACAAGGAAAAGGACTGCGCGTTTTGTGGAAACATGTCGGAGCGGACCATGAAGGATCGCCACCTCCGTCTCGCCAACTGGCTGGAAGGTAAGAGCCCGCCAGGCGAGAAGAAGTCGTCCGAGCGGTCTTCTAAGTCCTGTGAGGGTGCTCCGGCGACCCAACAAAAGGATAAGCACCGCGAGTCCGCGGGCACCGGGAGCGCCGAACGGTCTGGCTCCTTGGCAGCCAGGCAGGGCGCACCCTCCCCGGCGCCATCGACCATGAGCCAACGCTCTGGCTCGGGTAAGAGGAAGTCCGAGAACCCGGCGAAGCTTCTGGAGAGGCCCCGGCCGATCTCGAAGACTCCGGCAGAGGGGGAGCGATGCTCGGACCCTCCCCCGAAGGTGAAGGCCCCGGGCGTACAGAAGGTGACGTTGGCCGTGATTCACCCTGCTAGGACCTCCATTGAGGATGTCGCCGCGGCCCTGGCTCAGCCTGTGGAGGCTACACCAGTGGAGGCGTCCTCGGGTACCAGAGTCTCCCTGCCGCCGCAAGAGGGAGTCTTCTTTCAGGCCCATCGAGAAGACCCCCACAATGTCCTCGTTGGAAAAAGGGGGGGAGGGGGTGGTGGCCGTTGTGGATACGGACATGACCTCTGAAGAGGAGCTCATCCAGGTCGTGGAGGAGACACAGCCCATCGGGAGGGATCCCGACGAGGGCAACGATGACGCAGACAAGGCTCAAGAGCCCTCGCGCCCGTTGTTTGCAGCGCCGCAGGACACCTCAGTGGCCATTTTGTCAGCCATCCAGTCCTTATGCTCGGAGGTAAGGACTAGGTTGCCCCTTCCCCCGACGGAGGAGCCTGAGCCAGACCCGACGGAGGATCCGGAGCCAGGACCTTCGGGGAGCCCACCGCCTAAGAAGAGGACAGCGCATCCTAGGCCGCCTCTGCGGCCTTCTCTGCCTTCCCCCCGGTCCACTACCCACGGGGATGATACAGGCATGGACACGACTACGACGGGTACGGATGACGACGGAGGCGATGACGGGACGTGTCGCCCCCTGCCCGGGCGTCCCCGTCCAACGAGATTGGATCCTTTCATGCAATGATCTCCAGGGCATCCGAGCTCTTCCAGCTCTGCCCCGAGGAAAAGGAGGGGTTCCTTTACCAGCGGCGCAAGGCTAAAAGGAAGACGGTCCTCGCCGTACCGCTTCTTGATGACATCTGGGATGAGGAGCTTGCCCTCCTCAAGAACCCTGCCACGGCTCCTGCGAAGAGGGACCGGCACGAGAAGAAGTACCGGGTCCCCGACGCTGCCCCCTTGTGCCTCAGAGCGCAACCTACCCCGGACTCGGTCGTCTCGGCGGCGGCCAAGAAGAAAGCGGGGGGGGGGGCATCGGCCTCGACTTCAACCTCCCCTCCGGACGGCGAGGGTAGGAAACTGGATGCGATGGGACGACGGGTCATCTCATCTGCAGCGACGACCATCAAGGCGGCCAACGCCCTGGCCATCGTAGCCCGCTACGGCAGGGAGTTGTGGTTTAAGATCGCCCCTCAGTTGGACTTCCTTCCGGATGCCAAGAGGGCTGAGGCCCTGGAAATGAGATTGCCTCGGACCACGCCATTACGGTGGCTACGGACATCACCGACACCGGTTTCCGTCAGTTGGGCAACGGCGTTTGCCTGAGACGATGGGGATGGCTCAGGGAGACGGATTTCCGCCAGGACGTTCAGACCAAGGTTTTGGACATGCCCTTCGATGGGAACAACCTTTTTGGCAAGGCGGTTGATGAATCCCTTCAGGCGATCAAGACGGACATGGAGACGGCCCGTGCACTGGGGGTGCTCCAACAGCGACGGCCGTTCTTTCGGAGCTCCGGAGGCAAACAGGGTGCCTCCAAGGGAGCCGGCAGCAGCTCCTCTACTTACCATCAAGCGGCAAGGTCTTTGTTGCAGGAGGCCTACATGGCACGCGGCAAGTCAGGTGGATCCCGCCGTCGTCGCCAAGGTGGTCAAGGAGGCAAAGCGGCCTCCAAGCAGGGTTGAACAGTCTGTCGGGTCGGGCCCCCGCCGAAGCACCCAGGTGGGAGGCCGGCTGACGAAGTTCGTCGGTGTGTGGGAGTCCATCTCCACTGACCGTTGGGTGCTGGACGCCCTGGCCCTGGGGCACGCCCTCGAGTTCCAGAAGAGGTGCCCCCGCATTCCTCCCGTGGCCAGGAAGGAAAATCAAGTCCCTCAACTGCTGTTGGAAGTACGGGCGATGCTCAGGAAAGGTGCCATCGAGCTCGTCCCGAAGAGGCTTCGGGGTTCCGGAGTTTACTCAAGATACTTCCTCGTGAGGAAGATGACAGGAGGATGGCGTCCCATCCTGGACCTGCGACGACTAAACAAATACATCAAGGCACAGAAGTTCCGGATGGTCACCCTCCAGCACGTGCTGGGACAGCTGGAGGAGGGCGTTTTCCTATCGTCGTTGGATTTGGAGGATGCTTACTTCCACATCCCTATTCTAAAGAGGCACCGAAAGTTCCTCAGGTTCGTGGTCAAACGGCGGCACTACCAGTTCAAGGCCCTCCCGTTCGGATTAAAATCGGCGCCCAGGGTGTTCACCAAGTGCCTAGCACCGGTGGCGGCGTGGCTGCGCCTGCAGGGGATCCACGTCTACCCCTACCTGGATGACTGGCTCATACGGGCAAGGACAAGGGAGCTCGCCGTGGAACACACTGCGAAGTCCGTCCAGCTGCTCATGGACCCTGGGGTTCTCCATAAACTTTCCAAAATCCCACCTGGTCCTGTCGCCAGCCGCCCTGTTTCTGGGAGCACAGCTCGACACAGTGGCGCGGTGGGCCTCACCGTCGGAGGAAAGGATAAGGACCATTCTAGGAAAGGTGCAACGTCTACTGGCCACGGACGTGGCCAAAGTGAGGTCTATCAAGTCCCTCCTCGGAATGATGTCCTCCTGCATTTATCTGGTGCCTCATTGTAGACTTTGGATGCGGCCCTTGCAAGAATTCCTCGACGCCCACTGGATCCAGATGGGCAGCTTAGAGGACAGGATCTTGCTCGACGAAACGTTCCGTCAGGCGATACGATGGTGGGGTGTCCGCGCTCATCTGACAGCGGGAACAGGCTTCCTAGCCCCGGCCCACCAGGTGACGGTGACAACGGATGCCTCCCTGGAAGGTTGGGGAGCGCACACCGGGGGCCTCCACGCGAGGGACCTTTGGTGCTCGGAGGAGAAGACTCTCCACATCAACATCTTGGAGCTCCGCGCAGTGTTCTGGTCCCTCAGGTCCTTCCTTCCGTCCCTCAAGGGCAAGGTGGTGAGGATCTTCACCGACAACACCACCACGATGTTTTACATTCGGAAGCAGGGCGGAACCAGATCCCCTGCCCTGTCCAAGGAAGCCCAGGATCTGTGGCATTGGGCCATCGCACAAGGGATGTTTCTGGTACCCTTTCATCTGGCAGGGATAAAAAAAACACCATCGCCGACTAACTCAGTAGGGAGCTGCGCTCGTGCCACGAGTGGGAGCTGCGCCAGGATCAAGTGGACCGACTCTTCCGACGATGGGGCGAACCCCAGATCGATCTCTTCGCGACGGCGGCGAACTCCAAGTGCCGGAGGTTCGCCAGCAGGTTTCCCCAACCGAGGAGCATGGGCGATGCTTTCTCGTTCCCCTGGGACGGCCTGTTCCTTTATGCATTCCCGCCGTTGCTACTCCGGCTCGTCAACCAGCTCAAGAGGTCCCAGTGCAGGATAATCCTCATCGCACCTGCGTGGCCGAGGCAGATCTGGTTCCCGGACCTTCTGGACTTGTCAGCGTCCACACCAGTCAAGCTACCGACGGACGCGGATCTTCTCTCCAGAGAAGGAGGCGCCATTCTTCATCACGAACCAGAGTCGCTGAACTTGCAGGCCTGGCTCCTGCAGCACTAGAGTTTGGAGGATACAATATCCCGGCCGACTGCAGAGGTTCTTGCAAAGGCCAGGGCATCCTCAACTCTCAAGTGCTACGGACACAAATGGAAGAGGTTCTCTGTCTGGTGCCGAGCACAGAAGATTAACCCTCTGCGGATTACGGCCCCTCAAGTATTGCCGTACCTACTGTCTTTGGCCAAGGCTGGCCTATCTCACGCCTCCATCAAGGTACATCTGGCTGCCGTCTCACGTTACACCAGAACTACAGGACGGGCGTCCTTGTGGTCTCATCGTCTGGTGAAGGAATTTATGAAAGGACTGTTCCGATCATTCCCGCCGGTGAAGGCCCCTGCCCCGGCGTGGGAGCTCAACGTGGTACTAACTAGGCTCATGGGGGGGCCCCATTCGAGCCTATGCATTCAGTGCCATTGAAGTTTCTGTCGTGGAAGACAGCATTCCTCGTGGCCATCACCTCTGCACGACGAGTGGGAGAGATCCAGGCCCTGTCTTGCAAGCCTCCATACTTGACGTTTCACGACACGAGGGAGGTACTGAGGACGCACCCCTCCTTCATGCCCAAGGTGCCGTCGGACTTCCACCTCAACGAGCCCTCGGTGTTGCCAGTTTTCTTCCCGTCGCCTTCGTCGCCGGCTGAGAGGACTCTGCACTCGCTAGATGTGGCTAGAGCGCTGAAGTTCTACGTGGATCGCACAAAGAGTTTCCGGAAGACATCACAGCTGTTTGTGAACTTTGGACCTGTGAATCAAGGGAAGGCTCTCTCGAAGACTTCCATTTCCAGATGGCTCTCCGGCTGCATCATGCACTGTGACCGGTTGGCGAACCGACCGCTGCCCAGCCGTCCGAGAGCCCATTCGATCAGAGCGATCGCTGCTACTACAGCGTTCCTGTCTGGTGTGCCCCTGCTCGACATCTGCAGGGCTGCTACGTGGAGGTCAACGCACACCTTCACGAGATTCTACTGCGTCGACCGGGATTCCAGGGAGGAGTCCAGAGTCGGCCAGGCACTGCTGAGCAACCTGTTCGCCTAAGGTGAGCCTGGTGAGGAGGTAAGAGTTGCTTAATGTTGAGATGTTGTATTGCTTGATATTGAGCCTTGTGCCACCTCCCGTGGTTGTGCATGTGTATACTGATATGTATTCTTATATTCATGAGCATGTGAATCCATGCCAGACCCCATGCTGGAGAAGGAAGAAGTTACTTACCTGTAACTGTGTTTCTCCAGCATGGGTCTGGCATGGATTCACATGCGAACCCTCCCGCCTACCCCTCTGCAGCTCTTCACTTGGTCATACTGCCACTTCACGTGCTACCAAATCTGAGGATGGCTGCCATGGGAGTGGCTTAGGGAGAGGGCAGTCATTGGCTGGGGGCAGTATGACCCAGAGACCAGTGATTGGTTACTACTGAGAAAGACAGATCAGAAACGAAACTGATATTGATTTTTTTCTATACCGAGGATTCCCGGCCTGACGGGGAATATTCATGAGCATGTGAATCCATGCCAGACCCATGCTGGAGAACAACAGTTACAGGTAAGTAACTTGTTCCTTCAAGGCCCTCCCCTTCGGACTGAAGTCGGCGCCAAGAGTGTTCACCAAGTGCCTGGTGCCAGTGGCAGCGTAGCTGCTCCTACGAGGGATCCACGTGTAGCTTTACCTGGATGACTGGCCCATCCGGGCAAGCTCAAAGGACATAGCTGTCGAACACACCGCGAGGACCATCCAACTCCTGAGAGATCTGGGGTTCTTGGTGAACTATGCAAAGTCTTGCTTGATTCCATCGCAGGACGTGCAGTTTCTGGGATCCGGACTCAACACAGTGTCGTGCCTGGCGTCTGTCGGAGGAGAGGATAGCGACCAACTTGGGGTAGGTACAACGGCTGTTGGCCCTGAAGGTTGAAAGGGTGAGGTCCATAAAGTCCCTCCTCGGCATGATGCCGTAATGCATATACCTCATTCGGCTGTGCAGACTACGGATGCGTCCGCTGCAGGAGTTCCTCGACAATTTGTTAGGGATTTCAATCCTGCGAAGCACACCTTAGTCTCAGCCCAGTATGCAGCGTGCAATTGAAATGCTCATGTTAGATTAGATTCTATATTCAGATGATGCACCACTCATATCGCACCCCCCTTTCAAATACCCCGGGTCACAATGGACCATGAACCAGGCTAGTTGATAAAATATAATATTTATTTGAAAATTAAAAGAAATCATACATTTTATTTTTTATATGGGGCAGCAGTTACCAATGGGATGATGAGAACAATATGAATGTAAGCAATGCACTTAGTTTAACCTTCTATTGACACAACTACAAAACACCAGGGAATCGGAGCACTTTTTGATTTTAGGTAAGATAGCACTTGAGTTAGAATTTCCCCCTGCAATGTTCCCTAAACCCACAAATAATCACTTCTAAGTGGATAAATGGAATCAGCAGGTAATCGGGAATGACAGACAAATAGAATTTAAATCCGACCTTCCCTCCCCAAACAAGAGAAAAAAACAGAATTCAAACCCTGGCAATGCTAAAATGACAGTCGGAAATGGATGAATAAATGAATGAATGTGTGTAAAAAAATCTTGACATAAATGCAATTCTTTACTGGAGCAACGCTGGAAAGATGGTAGCAATCACAAGCAATGGATTGAGCAAACGCATACAATTTGAAATTAAATGGAAGATTTAAAACGGTTTGTAATAAAAATGACACATTGGAAATTAACATACTTTTGCAAATCCCGCCTAAATTTACCAGAAAGGTTTTTAATAAAAACGGGTGAAATATGTGAATCGGGATGCGGTTCTTGGGTTGGGGGGGGGGGGGCCCGGGGTTGACTTGCGAGTTCAACCCTAGCACCTCCGCACCCGCCCTGGCGAGCCCAGTCCGATCACTCCAAACAGGATTAATAGCTCAGGATTTTACAAGACAAAATTATTAAAGATGTTGGCGCTAGCAAAAGGCATCAAAGACAGGTTTTCAAGAATGATTTTGACAATATTACAATGATCAGGATAAGGATAGGAGGACTTGCAGATTGGGATGGAACAAAGCAAGGCAAGGTATACTATGGTTCCTATTTATACTCTGTCAACTTTAGTTAGAATTTTGGACAGTCAGCACTCGGATCTGGTCTAACACAGGACAGCTGGACAGGGTCATCTGAGCTGGGACTGGATACCAAAGGATAGTTCTTCAGGACGGGCAATTCTGACCACTGGATAAGATAGGGCATCAGGAGAGCAGGATGGACAGCAGCATGCAGTGAGTGGCAAGCCAGGTTAATTCAGGATGCTTCCTAAAGTACCACAGCGTTTCCCTTGGTTATTGGGATTAATTTAGAATTAAGGCCTAGCTGAAGCAAGATCACCAAGGTTTGGCCGTGTTGCTGGGATCTGGATTCTAGATGAATAAATGTAGGATGAAGACAGGAACAGGACAGGACGCCGGGCAGGGAATCTGGAATCTGTGAGGAATCCGTGTGTCCTTGTGTGTTGTCAGGGGCTCTTATTTATAATGCCAGGTGACATCATCAGAGTCTATGACAGGGGTAGGCTTTACTACACACGCCCCTAACAATAGGATTGGGAAAGGGTAGTAATCTCTGCCTTGCTCTCAGCTGGTTGGATTTCCAAGGGGATGATGTCAGGTTTATGAGGTGAAGTTTCCAATGTCCCAACACTCCCACATTTACTTTACTTAAAATCCGATTTTGCCAAAAACCTACATTTCTTTACTTGCAATCTCTTGGCAAATTATACACACAGGTTACATATGATGTGCAGCACAGATTAGTCCAAACCTCCAGTCTGTGTGACCTTGTTTTGCCTTTCTGACACATTTTGGTAATTTTACACATTAAAGATTTGGCCTAAAATCCCACAATTTTATACACACATGCGAATTGTCCCCAGGGATGTATGTACAAAATCTTATGTTTGCCACATTAATACTTTCCTGGCAATCTGTCATATTTTGTAACCTTTGTTCCCCATGCAGCAATGAGTTTTACCAAGTTTTAAAAGATGGCCCACAAAATTAGATTGAACACTGCAAACTTTTACATTTCTGCTAATTCTTGCTACAGAAATAAGAGTCCCTTTGTTACTTGATCCTGTTTTTTTTCTTCCTTCAACTGCAAGCAGTTGTCATTTCCTTCCAGGCAAGGGGGTTTCCAGTCTTAATTGAAGGTTTTATTGTCCCTTCACACTTGACAGGTGAGTGTCCAGGACTGCTATTGTCCCAGCCTGGAGCACAGACGAATGTCTGACGAGCTCGTGAACTCTCATTGTCCTGTCCCATACAAAGTTTTTCAAGCTGGCACTTCGTACCCACTTGTCCTCGATTTAGGGTGCATCTCCCTTCCTTTGGGAAGTTACATGGCTGGCAACAGGAATCACAGGTTTTTCTGAGATTTTGCAACTCCAGCCCATGTGTTTTAAACTGTTTCATGTTTTACTTTGAGTCTGGAATTCAACAAACCTGTGACAGAAGATGGCCTATGTTTGTATTGTCACCACTAACATTCCTTTATATTGCTAAGTAAACAGGCTTTCATTAACAATTGAGTTTTAAACAGGCAATTTTTTTCTCTTCAGTCAACACAGCCCATTTTTCCACATGTGTTAAAAACTGCTAGCATTCTTTCTTTAATTCGGTGCTGTCTTGGCCACTGGTCAAGGGCCAATTGCTTCACCACCTGCAGGGTCCCAATGGACCCAGTCTTGCCGCCTTTGGCACCAAGCTCATTACAAAGTGTGCTCAGCACACAGAATACAGAGAGAACGTGCATCTAGGCCGGGCAGGGCCCTACCAATACAGGGAAGGCACGTGCAGAAGGAGTGGGAAGGTGGGGCCACAAGACGGGGCCTAAGGGGAGTGGCTGGAGCCAGGCTATATAAGCCAGCCGCATGCTGGTGCTTCGTGTTAGTCTGCTAGAGCAGCGTAATGCTTACCGCCGTCCTGAAGACTCATATCTGGTTCAGCACGTGCATCTTCAGTCTTCGGGAACCTTCCAGCATCTTATCTGGAATCAGCCACGCCATCGCTAGAAGCGCTTCCATCTGCAGCCGCCACGGGCATCCTGCCTTGAGACTACGCCATCGCTGGAACTCCTGTTACCTGCTTCCGACTCTTGAGTCTCCGTGCGCATCTTACCTGAGTCAGCCTCGCCATCGCTTGAAGAAGCACGGCTACCGCTTCCGAGACTGCAGCAGCCGCACCCAACTAACCAGTCTTCTCGAGTCATCCGCGGGTGCCGCCTAGCATCTTTACCTGTCCCGAACTCCCATCGACACGGGGCCATCTTCCGGTGCAGCATCCCCACGGATCTTCATCTCCGGCAGCCTGCAGGATTCTCGGAAACCGTTCATCAGCTAACACTGACCAGCTGCACCTGCAAAGTGAACAAGAAAACACTAGGTGAGTAATCGCATAGACTATAACATGTTAAGCAGCGCAACTCACAAACTTGGCGCAGTTTCTGGAACAGTCTACTTACCACCAGTAGGTTCTCCGGGACACACTTTTTCATCCTCACGTGCTCGTGGGCCATCTTCATACCTAGGGAGAGAAAGGACAATATATGGTTACAGACAATAATCATTGGGGAAAATTATCACAAAGGATACGGACAATAATCATTGGGGAAAATTATCACAGAGGATACGGACAATAATCATAGCAATAAACCTACCTTCAAGACGGAATGGTCACAGCTGGTCTGGGCCTCCACACTCAGGACCAGTGACGCAATTAGGTCCATCCACAGCGCCCCTGTTGAAGGAAAGCAGGACGGGGAGCCCATCCTTACATCAATACAGGTGAGCTTGCATGGACAAACTCTTGCGCACTACCTTTTGGCACAAAAGGGTCGAGGGGAATCGCTGCATCACCACGTTATTCTCAACGCCTCTCATCTTCTCTCAGGAACAGCATCAGCACCCCGGGCCCTCGATACCGCTGCAGCTGGGGGAGAGAAGCGATCCAAGGGAGTCAACTCCTGGGAGGGCCCGACCCTGCCCCAACATCCCTGCAGAGACCAGGTGAGCGTAACAGATTTGTAGCTCCTCAGATTGCCATTGTCTTGGCAGCTGTAGTCATTTTCCTTGCAGCAGGACTCTTATCTAAAGTATAGATACATTTATCCTTGACCTGGCTCAGAGAGCAAAAAGTCTCTTTGAACTGCTGCGCCTGGATACAGTTTGTCAAGAAATAAATGTGTATTCCTGTGCAAGGGAAAAATGAAGTTGCTTTTGATTTCTCCGAGAGTTGGTTTGACTGGGCCTTTTTACTCAGTGGTTTCAGAATGACAGGTGGAATTGGCACCAAAGCAGCATTTTGAAAGGGTGAAAAATGTTTCATTCTAAAGGGGAATTTTTGGCTTTTGCAGCAGTGCAGTGCTGCTGGTTCCCTTGATTCCACATGTATGTCTCAGAACACACTGGTATACTTTTTCAGTGTGTCCCCTTGTTCCATTTTGCCTGAAGTGTGTGAGGCAAGATGGTGCAGCCATTTTTCTGTTGCTGCCAAAACGCAGTTTTGAGGTCCTGGTGTGCACAGGAGCCAGCGCAGCCAGGTTGCGGTTTCTTGCGCAAATGCAGCTCAGTGATGTGGGGCAATGCGTTGAGTGGGTCAATATATCCCCCAGCCCATTGGATACTAGTGTCGGGAAGCTTCGAGGACAAGATCACGCTCACCGAGTTTCCATCGATTGATACGGTGGTGGGGAGTGCACGCACATCTGTCCGCAGGCGTGGATTTCCAGACCCCACCTCATCAGGAGACTGTCATGACGAACACCTCCCTGGAAGTATGGGAAGAGCACACCAGAAGTCTTCATGCAAGAGGCCTGTGGCTACCGGTGGAGAAGACGTTGCACATTGTGTTGGAGCTAAGGGCAGTGTTTTGGGCCCTCAAGTCCTTTCTTCCGTCCCTCAAGGGCAAGGTGGTACGGGTCTTCACGGACAACACCACCACAATGGTCTACATCCGGAAGCAGGGGGAACCAGATCCACGGCGCTCTTTAAAGAGGCGCAGGACGTTTGGCACTGGGCTGTAGCCTAAGAGTTGTTCCTCATTCCGTTTCATCTGGCAGGAGTGAAGAACACCGTAGCCGACTCTCACAGCAGAGAGCTGCACTAGTGCCACAAGTGGGAACTTCGGCAGGACCAAGTGGATCACCTGTTCCGCAGATGGGGCAATCCCCAGATCGATCTATTTGCGACGGTGACGAACACCAAGTGCCGGAGATTCACCAGCAGGTTTCCCCAGCCGGGGAGCATGGGAGACGCATTCTCTTTCCGCTGGGACGGCCTGTTCCTGTATGCGTTCCCTTCGTTGCCATTGCTTCTTCAACTAGTCAATCAACTGAGACGGTCCCGGTGCCGGATGATCCTCGTCACACCAGCGTGGCCGAGACTGATATGGTACCTGTTAGGCAGAATCCTGTGCAGTGCCCTTAGGGACCACTACATACAATTAAGACTAAAAGTGGTAATACAAGTTCACCTTTGGTACAAGCCTGTACTACACTGTTAAAGTGGTAGCAATAGCGGAGCAGCCAGACTTATCTAAAGAGCAAATGCGCAGTAGTAGAGATTACACAAAGCACTACAATTACTTTGACTCAAGCAAACACTGACTCAAGGTTTTTGGTTAAAAAGTAAAAGTACATTTATTTCTCGACCATCTGTTAACAAAACACTTAACTTCTATTAATTTAAATCCACACGTAAAAAATACACTACACACAGCCAATTCACTTTGTGCAGCACAATTCAAGGTAAGTACCTTTGGATTTGACAGATCGGTGTTGTGAAACGACGACATTATCGGGAGTACAGATGCGATCACTTTTTGACAGCAATGACAGTTCGGTCTTACTAAAGATGCGCATACCCGGGGGAAGAAATGTTACCGGAGTTAAAACACACACAGCACATGAATCAACACAAGAGAGTTGGGGATACAAATCATAGGCAATACTTTTGTCAAGGCAGATAGAATCAGAGGACACTTTCCTACAAGTGAATAAAAGTCAATAGGCCTGCGCCAGTGTCAAGTGGAACAGGGTTCTTGTGCCGAGGATCACACGGTTAGTACAGTTCACGATTCGAGATTGCCAGGAGTACTTAGATATTGTCAAAAGAGGAAGCAAAAGTTATAAGAGGGAAGGAAGATCAGGACAAGCCTTTAGTGAGGAGAAAGGGGTTCACCCCAGTTCCTCAAAGTTGGACACAGTACCTTATTCAAAGTGAAGAAGAGCTGGTGCTGTGGCAGTTGTCCCTGGTAGTTCCTGCAGACTCAGGGTTCCTGTGACTTCATTCGTGGGGACAAGAAGGACGATGTCTGGAGCGATCTGCACTACCCAGGGTTGAAGCCAGCAGCTCTTCAGGTGGCTATCCGGACCACTAAAGTTGTGTGCAGTGATTTCAACCAAGAAGAGGATCCTCTGCCTGTGGAAGATGAGCTGGTTGATCCCACCAGGCTCAAGGGAAGAAGACTCCGGACTGGATCTTCTCTTGTCGTTGAAGGGTAGATAGCTCAGGACTGCAGCAGGGCTTCACCGGGACTCGGTAGTTGCAGCAGCCGTCTTCTTCTCCGCTCCTCTTCGGTTCCTTGCAGTTCCAGTGGCGACTCTGACTTCCAGCCCAAGAGACCTGCCTTTTATGTGAAAATCCCCCATTCACACAGCCTGGCTGTCAATCGCTCAGCAGGGGGGGTTGTCCAGCCCGGACAACCCCTCCAGCCAATGGATGTAAAGTGTGACTTGGGTTTCCAAGGAGACCCTGTGCAGGGGGTGACTACACCCCTCCCTCACATTTAGCCCACCTAGACACCCAGGCGCCAAAAGGAGGGCTTCTTGGGAGAAGCCCGCCAAAAGACATTGAACCAAGGAAGGCAAACCTGTTTTGCCGCGCAAAGTAAAACACAAGAAGGACTTTAACAAAAAGAAATGGAGAATAAACCCGACTGGAGCCAAAAGAAAGAGTATTTGGTCAAGCGGGTTTATGTTCGAGGCTAATACAATAGCCTGGAACAGTACCATGTTTATATAGCATAATCGCGGTAGAAAGGTTAGGGTAGATACCACTGCCACCAGCCAAGTCTAAATGTTAAAAGAGCAAAACAAAGCTCAGAGAGGCACAGACAAAAAGGGATCGGAGTGAACCCTTTCCAGCACGCCATGTAAAATGGGGTGTACTAGGTCTGTAGTTTTAAATGACTATATAAAGTAAATGGCAACTTTACCTGTTTTCTGGGGGACAGTAGTCCGCCCCAGAAAAATGGAGTCAGTGGGAAGTCTCAAAGACAACCGTGTGTCACTGCAGTGAAGGTGCTTTGTAACACACATAAAAAGTGGGACTCATGGACTGGTGTACTCCATAGCCCACAATCCCAAAAACAGTAGAAATACCCATGGCAAAACACATGTATGAGTGGGAAAAAGGCTCACACTCTTACCAAGTGGAAAAGGTAAATTCCAGAAATCCAGCAAAGCTGCTGGGGGACTCACTAGGTGAGGGAAATTGGCCACAGAATGAGAATTCTCCCTAACAGTACCCGGACCTTCTGTACATGTCGGTGTCCCCTCCAGTCAAGCTTTTGGCGGTCGCAGACCTACTAGTCGGGTAAGGAGGCGTGATTCTGCACCACAGCCCAGGATCGCTGAACCTGAAGGCCTGGCTCCTGCAGCACTAGAGTTTGGGGGCAACAATCTACCAGCGGATTGTAAGGAGGTGCTCGCCAAAGCCAGAGTTTAGTCTACGCTCAAATGCTTCGGGCACAAGTGGAAGAGGTTTGCCGTTTGGTGCCGTACTCAGAAGATCAACCCTTTACGAGTCACTGCTCCGCAGGTGCTTCCGTGTTTGTTGTCGTTGGCCAAGCCACCCCTGGCCCATGCTGCTATCAAAGTTCATCTGGTGGATCTCCAGCTACACCAGATCTCCTGGACGATCATCCTTATGGTCGCATCGATTGGTCAAGGAGTTCTTCAAATCTTCAAAGGACTATTTTGCTCGTTCCCGCCGGTGAAGGCTCCGTCCCCGGCGTGGGAGCTCAATGTGGTGCTAACTAGGCACATGGGTCTGCCGTTCGAGCCTATGCATTCGGCGCCACTGACATTTTTGTCGTGGAAAACAGCTTTTCTTGACGCCATCACCTCCGCACGACGAGTGGGAGAGATCCCGGCCCTCTCTTGTAAACCACCTTATTTGACATTTCACGAGACGAGGGTAGTGCTACGGACGCACCCCTCCGTCATGCCCAAGGTGCCGTTGGACTTTCATTTAAACGAGCCCTTGGTGTTACCTGTACTCCTTCGTTGCCGGCTGAGAGGACTTTGCACTCGTTGGATGTGGCTAGAGTGCTGAAGTTCTATGTGGACCGCACAAAGAGTTTCCGGAAGACGTTGCAACTGTTTGTGAACTTTGGCCCTGTGGCTTCATTTCCAGGTGGCTCTCCGGCTGCATCACCCATTGTCACCAGTTGGCAAACCGACCGTTGCCTGGCCGTCTGAGTCCACTCGACCAGAGCGATCGCTGAAACCACGGCGTTCCTGTCTGGTGTGCCCCTGCTTGACATCTGCAGGGCTGCTACGTGGAGGTCGACGAACACCTTCACAAAGTTCTACTGCGTCGACTGGGATTCCAGGGAGGAGTCCAGAGTCGGCCAAGCAGTGGTGCGCAGCCTGTTCGCTTGAAGGTGAGCCTTGTGAGGAGTTAAGAGATGCTTAATGTTGTGCCTTGCCACCTCCCGTGGTTGTGCATGTGTACTGCTGTGTATTCTTTATTCATGAGCATGTGAATCCATGCCATGACCCCATGCTGGAGAGGAAACAATTTACTTACCTGTAACTGTTGCACTCTTGCGTCCCGTCCCCTTTCCTCCATACTGCATGGGCGTTCCTTCAAAGGGACAGGAGACGGAACCTTTTTCACCAGAGAAAACCTTCCATTTTAAATTTAGTGGTGCGTGGGGGTGGGGCCCAGGGAGTAAGCGATGCCCTGACTCAGTCCTCCGGCGCCACATCTCAGCCCCCTTTTCCGCATCGACGAGAACGGGCCGAATACACCAGCACTCCCGGGTATGGCTTCGGCCATGTAATTCCACGCGCGGGTACTTCTAGTTGTCTTTTTTTGTCTTATCATTCAGGTACTCGGTCCTCACGCTCCTCCCCGGTGGATGTCGACTTCCACATGGTTCAGCAGGTGTCCATCTTGCACCAGGCTCTTCTCAACTTCAGACCCCCGCGCCCTCTGCCTATGTTGCCTTGGCCCAAACCACAGCTGGCAAGCTTATTCAGCATGCAATGCCCTGTCATCGAAATCGCTGAAGAACAGACTAGCCAGGTGGAGGGAGCTCTTTCAGAAGTCTCCTCCCGACGACCTGAAGAAATTTGTGAAACATCGAGCCAGCCCCAAGGTAGGGCCTCTATTTTCCATCGCACCCTGCAAGGGAGACTCCTTCCCAAGGACTCTCAATTGCACCCCGCAAAGGAAGACTCCTTCCCAAGGACTCTCCATTGCACCCCGCAAGGGAGACTCCTTCCCAAAGACTTGCCCGCGCAGAAGGGACCACTCGGGTCCTTGTACCAGCACATGCACCGAGGACTGCTTCCGTTACAGGCCAAGGGATCCTTGGATCCTCCCGGTGAAAGTGTTGAGGGATCGGAAGGTTCTTGTACCGGATTTTCATCCGAGGGGCTTCACCTTTGTACCGGCATTATGTCTGAGGAGCTATGCCCTACTACCGGCAATATGTCTGAGGGGGCGCCTAAACGCAGCTCTAAGTGGTGGGCAGCTTGACAAAATGGCCACCGTCCCAAACATAGGCCCACGTCCAACGCCATTCCAGGAGTTTGGTGAAGGATGAGTGTCAAGGTAGGACTGGCCTCAACCAGGTACGTGGCCAACAGCCTATCACTCATTTGCACAGGGCAGGTTCCCTCTGCGTCCTTACAGGCAAAGGCTTGCGCTCCACCAGCCCCCCGCTACCCTGTCCGTACCCCCTACCACCTCTCCAGCCTGTGAAAGAGGGGTTCTTCGAGAGGTTCCTCAAACTCATGAAGTCTCCTCACATGGGGGTTATCCTCAGGGGCGCCATTAAGGACGTTCTCCCTACGATGCTACTGGCACCACAGGCTCCTCCTCCGGCGCAGCCTCTGCCTCCGGTTCCTCAGGCAGGTCCGCACCAGCCTCGGCCTACAGCTCCAGTCTCTGTACCCCAGCCTCTGGCTCCTGCTACTCCTAGGCCCCCAGGATACAGATGAAGAGGAGGATCCTAACACGCCATCCTCAGCCAGGGCTTTCCACAAACGCCTTGCAGGTCTGGCGGAGTACCTGGGCCTACCCCAGCCTGCGGTTGAGCAGCCGGCAGAGGGAGTTCTAGCTGAAGTCCTCACACGCCCCTCTGCCAAAACAGGAATTCCACTGTAAACCGATGTAGTCTCCCTGGCAAAAATGAAAAGGGTTGGCTCAAGCCCCACGCTGTCCAGCCGCTGATCGACACCTGGATGCCAAGTACAGGCAGATGGAGGGGGATACACTCTTACTATCGGCCCATCTTCTGCCGCCTCCTCGGCGACGCTGTATTCCAACGTGTCCTTGCATTTTAGTCAGGCCGATGCCATGCTGGCTGCCGCTAACCAAAGGTTATGGCTGGAAATTGCAGACTTCCTCCTGGAACTCCCTACGCAGAGCCAATCACGTTTTAAGGCGGGGCTGGCTGAAGCCAAGCTGGTGGCCCAGGACCTCATGGAATCCACTGTGGCCTATATTGACAACTCTGGCCGTGCCATCTGTATCGCCACGGACATGAGAAGAACAGCCTGGCTCCGGGCAACGAAATTCAACCCGGACGTCCAGGAATGCATATTAGATCTGCTGTTCAAGGGGGGTGGGGGACCTCTTCCACTCCTCCACGGACGAAGAGCTGGACAAGAAGCTCTCAAATGGCCAAGTCTTTATCCATCTTGACGAAGACCACGCCCAGGTTGTACGCCCAGTCACAGCATCGCTCCAACAGGGGACGTACGTACGGAGGGTTCCTTGGCTTCCAGGAACAGAGATCCAGGCAGCCTAACCGCTCATCTCACAACCAGCGCAAGCAACTAAAAGGGTGTGGTGGAGTAAGGGCTTTTTCCAGTTCCCTTCCTCCACAACAGCCTCCGAGGGAAAGAAGACATGACACGTCCCTCCGGGTCCACGTGTCTCCTGTGGGGGGCAGGCTTGCTCTCCACGCACATTTCTGGCACCAGAATTTCATTGACCCCTGGATCCTCTCTGTAGTATCCACGGGGTACCGCCTGCCCATCCCAGCCTCTCCTCCCCCTCCACTCCCTCAAGTTGGGACAGCAACTCTTCTGGCAGAGATCCGGTCGCTCGTAGAGAACCTGCCAGTGTCTTAGGCTTTTACTCCAGGATTTTTGCAGTTCAGACGAAGAACCAGGCGGGCCTAAGAGTTGTGCTAGACCTTTCCACCCTCAACCTCTCCTTACTCCTACAAAGATTCAAGATGGTTACGCCAGCTTTTATAGCGGAGACATTGTGCAAGGGAGACTGGGGGTGCTCCCTGGATCTGAAGGACGCATACCTACATGTCCAGATTTGGCAGCACCATCGTTCTTTACTACAGTTCAGGATTATGGACTACCATTTTCAATACAAGGTCCTTCCTTTTGGCCTCAACTCAGCCCCCAGGGTCTTTACCAGGCTCATGCATACGGTGGCTGCCCTCCTCAGAGCGCAGGGCCGCCTCATCTACCCTTACCTCGACGATTGGCACGTCACAGCTACATCTCCGGAAGCGGTTCACCACTCTTCCCATGCCCTTATGAACACACTGCACGATCTGGGCTTCTCGGTCAATCTCAAGAAGACGCAGCTGCAGCCCACGCAGACTGACATTCTTGGGCCTCATCTGGGACATGTGGTCTTAGACGGTATTTCCGCCGGAGGACAAGATCTCTGCCATCAAGAGGGCCACCACCCACTTCCTCAGCAGAGAGGTGACCTTGACATGGTGGTACCAGCATCTCCTGGGTCTCTTGTTGGCAGTAGTATTAGCCATCCCACACACGAGATTGTGGATGAGGAGGATTCAGCTGCACTTTGCGGCCTCATGGAACCAGGAGCGGGGCTCTCAATCCGAGATGATCAATGTTCCTCCATCTCTCCACCTGGACCTAACATGGTGGTCCAGGGATTGCAACCTACGGATAAACAAGCCTTTTCGGCCGCCCACCCCGCAGGCCACAATCGCCACAGATTCCTCGCTCTGGGGCTGGGGAGCCACCCAGGACGATCTCTCAGTCCACAGCACCTGGACTCGACATACCACATCAATTGGTTATAGCTGAATGCCATCACGCTAGCTCTCAGAGCATTCCTACCACTTCTCAGGGGCATGGATGTCCTCATCCAGACAGACAACTCGACCAGCATGTACTAAGTCAACAGCAGGAGGCACCAGATCCGCTCCTCTGTGCAGACTGGCGATCAGCATGTGGGAGTGGGCCCTGGAAAAATACATCTACCTAACAGTAGTCCACCTCCCAGCGGAAGCCAGCCTGGAAACGGACAGGCTCAGCAAGTTGGGAGCGGAAAATTAGGAGTGGCAGCTAAACTACCTCGTTATTCAGGAGATCTTCAAAAGGCGGGGTCCTCCCCAGGTGGATCTCATTGCCACCTGGCACAACAAGAAGTGCCCTCAGTTAGCCCTCCTGGCAAGGACAGGGCCCCGGCTCCCTGGGCTACACATTTCGGCTTCAGTGGAACGGCATGAAGGCTTACGCCTTCCCGCCCACTCCACTGATTCACAGAGTGATTTGCAAGATCAAGGAGTCTCGCCAACTCAACATCTTTCTAATAGCTCCATGGTGGCCGGCCAGGCCATGGTTTTTTGGAGCTGCTCAGCCTCTCGGAGATGCCTCCGTTTCACCTCCTGACGGGCCCAGCACATCTTCTGGCGCAGCAGAGGGACAGGATCATCCACCCCGCGCCACAGAAACTAGCCCTCACAGCGTGGTACCTGAGGAGGTACCGCTGCAGCACCTCAGCCTTTCACAGGCTAATCTGAAAATCATACAGGGCACAAGGAGCAAGGCTACCAGGACCCAGTATAAAAGTAAATGGACCAGGTTCTGCTCCTGGGCAGACTCCATGGAAATCGACCCCCTGGCATGTACTTTAGGCGACGTGCTCTCCTTCTCGGCGCACCTCACCCACTCAGGTGTGCAGGTGGATACCTGCCGTACATACCTCTCAGCCATTGGGGCCTACAGGAACTCTGAGGAGGCGATCTTCTCCTCCTCCAATCCTATCGTCAAACATTTGACAGGGCTCGCAAGGCTCTACCCAGCCATCAAGAGACTGTACCCAGTGTGGGACCTCAACATAGTCTTGGGCGCCTTGACGCACCCACTGTTTGAGCCAATGGCGGCGCGGACATCAGGCTAATCACCATCAAGACGGCCTTACTTATCGTCCTCACCTCGGCTCGTAGAGTCAGCGAAATCCAGGCATTAGTCGCCTCGGAACCATGCACTAACTTTCACAAGGACAAAGTAGTCCTGCGGACACACCCAGCATTTCTACCCAAGGTGCTCGCTCCTTTCCATTTGCACGAGGAAATAGTCCTTCCTATGTTTGTTGCCGATCCCAAGGACGAAGAACAGAGTGCTGCACTGCCTGGATGTCAGGAATGCCCTGAAATTTTATTTGGACAGGACCAACGGCTTCTGCACATCGGGCCTCCTGTTAGTCACTTTCGGAAGCTCAAGACCAGGCTATCGGGCCTCCAAGGCTTCCATATCCCACTGGATGGTCTCGGCCATCAAGGAAGCGTACGAGGGCCAGCACAAGCCGCTTCCGACCACCATGCACACCCACGCGGTTAGGGCCAAGGCAACGGCCACCACATTCCAGCGCCATGTCCCTTGGCACGTCATTAGCAGGGCGGCCACTTGGTCCACTCCCTCGGCTTTCTGCAAGCATTACTGTTTGGATGCCAGCTCTAGATCTGATGCGGCTTTCGGACAAGCGTTTTTCAGGAACCTATTTTTTTAAGGAGGATCTCCTCTCCACCCTGGAGCTACATTCAGTTGTAATCGCCCATGCAGTATGGAGGAAAGGGGACAGGACGTAAGAGTAATTATGTTACTCACCGTAGTGACTAACGTACGCTTAGTCCTTGTTAGGAAAGATTTCATTTTATATGTAATTTTCCCTCCAGTTGTACACCCCCCAGACTTTTTGATGCCGTTTACACATTTTAGTCTGCCTTTGCCAGAGGAGTACAGCCTTCTGCTGCACTCCTCTGTGCTTTCAATCACCTTTTATGGGGATACTGACATGCTGTTAAGACAGAGACTTTGTTTCCATTAGTCATTTCCCATTGTTGCAACTTTTTTGCAACATCTAACAAGTGCCCAATGTACCTTACAGTACAGTGCACTTGGGTCTCCTAGTCAATTTCAAAGACCCTAGATACTCTCGTAGGACTTTTTGGGAGATGTGCCCATGTGTCATGGACAGGGCTGGTGGCAGCTTATCTTTTCCTATAATTTTAACACTTTCCTGCCATTTAAACCATGTTAACCGTGTTTGGCACGAATAGGTGGCCTGGCTCCAAAATGGCCATGCCACGAGGTTCTTTGTCCTGTCCTTTGGCCATCTTGCCCCTTTGCCTTCCCCAGGTCAAACAACCTGGGTCAGTCCATATTTGGACATGCAGTTTCCCGTGGGCTTCTGCATGCCTTGTGTGTGTGTGTATGTGTGTGTGTGTGTGTGTGTGTGACACTCCAGGATGTGGGCTGGGGTGCCTGTCCCCAATACACATCCTGGGTGCCAGAGAGTCTGGAGTGCTGTGAATGACTGGGACCACTGTGGTCCGTGATTGGTCCATGTATGGAGTGTGTGTGAGCAAATCTCCCATTGGGTCCTCTGTTTTGTCTGTTTTGGTGCAAAGGGAACTTTGGATAAGAGGAGGCTGAAAACACCCTTACTGTAAAGACTAGAGGGGGGTGTCTGTACTCCTGCTCTCTATGGTAGAGGAGAGGCACAAAGGACCCAGCCAAGATTCTCTATTGTTGTTAGCAATGGACGAGCAATCAAGGCCTATCTTCTCAGGAGGTGATGCAGACTGGTTCTTAATTACAGTGTAGTCCCCAACCACCCACAAAGGAATGTCCACACACTGTATTAGTTAAAACACAGTTTTCATATAATTAAGGTTCAAAGTTATATACACAATCACAATAACTCACTTTGTGCTTAATTAATCTACAATGGCAAATATATACAGTTCTAAGTGGTACCACAATTATCAGATTTCATTAAAGTGCATCAACTGTACTCTGGTTAAATGTCAGACAAATCACTTAATAAAGGTAACCAACAATAGCTATAGGAGGAAAGCGGTTGGTTAGAACAATGCGTAGAATACTGGCCTCTACCGTTAGACACAGTTCTGTGTGGAGATCCACCCCCCCCCTGTAAAATAAAGATATATCACAAGCCCAGTCCATATATTGCTCTAAAAGTCTTATTTCCTTCTATAATGTTTCTACCACCCCATGTACCTGGAATAGCAGATTTCTACGAGTCGTTGACGGATCCTTCTTGACCTGCTCCCTTTAATGCAGGAGCACGGATAGTCGAGATCCCTCGAAGAAAATGATCTCGGCGTTGAGGAGGCAGCTTCGGTCCCAGCGGTACTCGTCGACGATCAAGCGAAGACATCCTGCAAGGAAGAGGTGTGCGGGGCACCTCAATGTCGATAGTTCAGGACCGCAAAGAGTTTGTGAAGAACTGTGGCCCAGCAAGGGCGTAGAGTCATCAAGCGGCTCTACGGTCTTAGGGTGGCGGGAACCCCACCGGCAGATGTTCCTTGGCACGTCGACCGCCTGGCCTTCTCTGGTGGGATAAGACAGGCAGCGGTGCGAACGAGCGCCTTCATGAATCAAGTGTCTTAGGCAAAGAAGCATGCGGCTCCGGTCGTCCATGGCACGGCCTCAAGTGGTCCCCTCTTCTGGGCAACACGGCATTGACGGGCCTCCATCAGTTATGCAAACCTGCGAACCCTGGTCGACGCCGGTGGACGGGATGTCCGGTGCTTATCTTCTCTTCGGCGGCCCCTGTCTCCAGTCAGCATTCTGTCGAGGGTCTGACTTCCAGGGAGCTTCGGCGAAGGTTAGTGGTGCTCGATGGTCCCTCGGAGCACAGGAAGAGGGCGCCTAACCAGGTCCTCTCTTGGATTAGTCTCGACGGCGCAGCGGCTTTCGGATTTCAGCGAAGGGACAGCAGTCGACCTTCTTCAGGCTCGGCTATGAGATTCAGCTTCAGTTTCAATGTTAGTTTCAACTCCAGCTTCTGAACGATTTCTAGCAGTGAGAGGCCCTCAGATATACTAGTTGATCTCCCATTCATTCTGCTGGGTCACACTCAGGCAACCAATCACTCAGAAGGGCATTCAGCAGTCAGTCAGCCAATTGGGCATCGTGCATTCAGGCCATTCTCCTCCCTCTCAGACACTCGCAACAAGGAATGTGTACCAAGCCATTCAACACTACATACTGCATTCATACCAGTTTTGGGCAGGGCTGTCTCGGTCATTGTGTCAAACACCAGATACCAGACATCCACAACAAGAGGTGCATATTGGTCACACACACTCCATTCACCCAGGTCCCACCCATAGGGTGTACCCACAACATACAGTCACTGGGAAAGCTTGAGCGAGTCTGGCCTGGACTTCACAACCACACCATATATGGAACTTAAACCCAACAGTCAGTCAGGGGGAAGGGACAGAGTCCGGGCTTCCCAGGACTTTCGGAAAACAAGGTAACGGGCAATAGAAGGCAAGAGGCCACAGGGGCCTCTTGTTTCCTATCGGGAATCAACTGATTCCAATGGCGGGGCCTGGGTATCCCAAAATGGAGGATACTCAGAGCACCTGTCAAATTCAGCATGGAGCTGCCACCAGCCCATACCCTGCTCTGTGGGCCACACAGAGGTGCCCAACAACATACACTAGAGGCACAGGGTTGCACCCCCACCCATGGGTGCCATAAGGGTATCCCATGGGTCTGTACACCAAACCAAAAACAGTAAGATCTGCACTACCAGAAGTCCCACATGGACTCCTGGCCAGAAAACCATACAGGACCCAAATGAAAAAGGACTATAGGACAAGAACAGGGAGGCCCTGTGGCTCTAATGCATTTCCAGCATTACACATACCATGTCTATCTCTGGAGTTCTCAATGAACGTAGGATAGGATCCAAGTATCCTGAAACTAAGAAGCAGAGTCGAGGAACCGCTAGAAGGTTTGGCACCCTGAGCCTGCTGTCGTCCTGTGGGAACCCCCTGCATCTGGTCGTCGTAGAAGGTCTTAGACTCTTCGACCGATTAGAATAGTGGGACCAACTATTTTCGGCACCTTCAACAAACCCTGCTCTGACCCTCGAAGTGTCCCTGGGCCAACCAGTGGGCTGACCAGCTTACGCAGGACCTTTTGCTCTGTGTCTGCCGTTGTTTCGGGGCGGCCCTCGACCTTGGTATACTGCTACCTCTGTGTCCCCGGCTCCCTCACACCGAATTTCGAACACTTGGCATTCCCAGGTCTGAAGTGAGAAGATTGTGCCAGGACCGGAGAAAACGCAGTTACCGTGTTGCCCAGCCGCGGCAACAACCTTTGCAGGTGCGCTGCATTTGTGACCCTCTTGCCCCTGAAGCCTGCTGCAATGAAACTGGCCTGATTATCCACCAGGAGCAGAGAAATCACCACTGTCCCGTTTGGGAATCCTCACTGTGTCTTGGGAACTGAAAGCCGCAGAGCTGTCATATTGCTGCATTAGAACCCGCAACCGAAGTGGACTAGACTGGCGATGTTTGGTCTGGAGTGCGCCTGGGGCCGGTGAGTAACCCTAACCTTAACCGGTGGCCCCTGGGGCTCCCTCTCCTTGCCACTGCTAGTGCGAACTAGCAAACTATTCCGGAAGCTTGGAATCGCCTCTGCCCTCAAGTGGAGGCCCTCCTCGAATAGTGGGAATCTATTCTTCATCGCCTCACCACCTTCCTGAGCTGCTAGAGACCCCTGAAGAGACCCCGTTTTGGCCATTGGAACAACCGCGTGCACCTGCACTACATGTACTATTGAGCATAAGGCTCCTCTCTTGTTAGGGTTTGGACTGCCTCTTAGTTACGTGTGTGGTTGATGTTGAAGTGGACTAAAGACTACCTGAACTGCTTATTTTCCTTCCCCTCTAGGTGGTGAACTTATTTTGTGCTTTTAACCCTTTAGACCCCAATGGTCTTTTATATATCTTGTATTGATTGTGTTGTGTTGGTTTAGTAAGATTGCTGTGATTCCTTTACTGTGTTGAGTTACAAAGGCCTTGTAATAAATGTGTTTATATTTTTGATATATACACATGTCTGGGAGTAATTTGTAAGTGTCCTTGCTATATGTGCTCATTGAGGTCTTTCAGTCACCCTAACCCCTCCTGAGAATTAGTCTTGACCGCCTGCCATAGCTATCTTGATTGGTCTGGCTTGTCCAAAGGTTACCCTATTCGAAGAAACTAGGCTGGCCTTCTGAACAGGTCAGAGTTCAGAAATCCATCTTAACAGTCCTTAGTCTCCTTTCCTCCATACGTCCCACCAACCTTCCCCCTAATAATACTGGTGTCATTAGGCAATGTTAAATCTATTGTCGACCCGTCAATGGGGACTGAGGTGTGGTGCCGGAGGACGGTGTCAGGGCCACACCCCCGCGCGGCACTAAATTTAAAGGGGAGATGTTTTTTTAATATTTAATTCCTATAGCCTCGAACATACCGCCGGTTTATTTATTTAATATTAATTCACCAGTTGATATTTTTTGCCAGAACTCGATTCTAAAATGGTGTTTGTGTTCTCTTCTGTGACTCCAACCCAAGTCGAGCCCTTTGTTCCACTTTTTGGCAGGCTTCTCCACAGAAGCCTCCAAAAGTGGTGCCACTCTGTCTGGGTACCACAGGGGGTGTGGGAGGGGGTTTAGGCACCCTGGACTGAGTTGCCTGGCAACTCAAGTCGCACTCTTGTGTGATTGGCCCAAGTGGTGAGCCGGCCGGCTCACCACTTAGCATGTTTGATTGACAGCTAGGCTGAATGAATGGGGGTTTGCTGCATAAAAGCAGGGCTTTGGGTACTGGAACTTCGGAAGTCTCCACAGGACCTAGGAATCCGAGGAGGGAGAAGCTGAGCCGACCTGCAACGACGACACCACCGGTGGAGCCCTGCTGAACCGTCTCACCACTTTTCCCGACGACAGAGGAGATCTCCAGTCAGGAGAGTCTTCTTCCTTTGACTGGTGGGGATATCCAGTTTTGCCTTCTTTTCGCCTTCCTGGGGCATCTCGTGGCTGCCTTGCCCGTGCCAAGCACTCCGGCAACCGGGATACCACGGTTTACCACTACCGCAAGTAGAAGGGTAGTACCTTTTAACCGAAGAACTCCGCGGCTGGTTTCTTCCCTGGCAGTGCAACGACCTTCATCTTTCCTCCACGTCTAGACCTCCTCTTCCTCTGGACGAAACACCGACTTGCACCCGCTGCCAGGAACAACTGCCCCCGCTGCACATTCCTTCCCACTTAAGGTACTGTGTCCCGCCTGGCTTCCCTTGTGACAGATCGTTCGGGGTGACAGTAAAGCATCGACTTTCTAACCTGGGCTGGCCTGGGAAAACCTAGCTAACTTTTCCTGACTTTAATTTCATGCTTTGTGTGCGAACTATCTACAAGACTCTTTGGGCATAACCCCACTGTGTGAACCTGGACCCCTTCTGCTTGCTCTCTCCAAGAGTGGGCCTTGCAATTGACTTCCTTGCTTTCCAGTAGAACTCTGCCTATCCTGCCTTACTGTGGTTCTTTAAAAAGTATTGAAATTTGTGTTTCCATAACTGCCTTTTTCCCTCCCTTTTTAATAACTTATTAGAGTGCCATCTTATGTTAAGCGCTCAGCTGTGTCTGAAAATAAGTGGTGTTTCTCATTAAGACTTGTCTAATAAGTAATTAAGGTTGTATATATATAATAGTGACTGGGTGATGAATTTACTTACCTCTTTGTGCTAGTGTAATTTACAAGTGTGTCTTTAAATAAATAATTATATACTTTTACACCAAAGCTCTGGTCAGTGTTTGCTTGTGCTACTGTATCTCTGTACCTATTGTGTATACTCTATATACTGCCTAACTCTTCTTGAGGGAAGTCTGACTGCTCAGCCACAGCTACCAAGTGAATCTGTGTGGTACAGACTGCTACCAAGTGAGTTTACTGCCAAACACATGTAGTCCTAAATCTTTTGCAGTGGTCCCTAAGGGAACTGCACAGGTTTCTGCCTAACAGCGATTCACAGACCCTAGCTGTGCCAGGCAAGGTGCAACGAGAACACAGCAACAGGTCCATGGTCCCGCTCCCTCGCCAGTAGGCTCCTCCCCATGTGCGAGGACAGGTTCTTCGAAAAGTTCTTCACCCTCATGAGATCACCACAAATGGGCACCATACTCAGGGGGGTCATTCAAGACATGATTCCTCCTGTGCTGCCTCAACCTCCTGTCATGGTCCCAAAACCTATGCACGCCCAGGTTCCCGCACCACACCAGGTGCATATCATCACAGCGGCGTCGCCCCCGCCGCAACCCCCGGCACTGCCTGTCAGCTGCTTCCAGCACCCCCAGCAGCTCCTGAACGGCAAGACACAGCGGGGGGGACAATGAGAACCAAGACACTTCATCCTCAGCTAGGGCCTTCCATGATAGGCTGGCACGCGTTGCAGAGTATCTGGGGATCCCACAGCTGCAGGTTTAACAACCGGAGTCAGGGGTATTGTCAAAGCTGCTAACTATCTGCTCAACCACAAGAACTGACATTCCTTTACAGAAGGATGTTGAAGCTTTAGCCAAGAAAGGCTGAGTAAAGCCTCATTCCACACAGCCTACCAATAAGCGCCTGGACACCAAGTGTAGGCAAGCTGAGGGGAATGCTTGCTTTCTGTCGGTGCACCCGCAGCCACATTTCTCAGTTATTGCGACAGTCTCTATGTATCAAGCCTCTACAACTGCCCCTACGCCAGCCCTCCTAAGAAAGGAATAAAAGCTCCTGGAGGCATATGGGAAGATCTATTCCAATGCTACGCTCCACCTGAGACATGCCAAGATAGTCCTCTGTGAACTTCCAGCACACAGTCGGACAAGATTCAAGGCGGGCCCGCAGAGGCGAAGATAGTGGCCCAGGATATCATGGAGTCGACGGTGGCACACAGACACCGCAGGCAGCGCTATCTGTGTGTCCACTGACATGAGGACCACTTGGCTTAAAGCGACTACGTTTAAAGCCGACGTGCAGGAGCACATCGTCGACCTGTCAATTCTAACTGTCTGACTGTCTGCCACCAAGACCTATAGCCAGAGTCATCCACGCTCCGACAGAGGCCGTACCTTCGGCGGCTTCCAGGAGCGCCGTTCCTGGCAGCCGGCACCAGCACAAGCAGCGCAAATCTAACATGGGGTCCCTCCAGTCCCCCTCCCAGGCACCAGCCTCAGATTCACATTCATTCCTAGCGGGCAATGTTCGCAAACCCATGTATTCTCTCAGTGGTTTCCTCAAGCTTCCGCCTGCCGATACCTCAATTTCCTCTTTCCTCTCCCACAGATTGGGACGGCAACTCTTTGGGCGGAGATATGCTTGCTCATGGCGAGTCGGGCGGTGGAGGAGGTTCCAACATCACAGCAAGGTATTGGCTTCTATTCCTGTATCTTCGCCATACAGAAAAAGAACCAGGCTGGCTTGAGAGTTTTACTAGACCCTTCATCCTTGAACCTTTCCCTACCCTTCCAAAAGTTCAAAATGGGTACTTTTGCACTCATTGCGGAGACACTGTGGCGGGGAAACTGGATGTGCTCCCTGAATCTGAAAGATGTGTACCTGCACGTCCCGATTTGTGTGCCCCATCGTTCCATCCTCCGGTTCAGGATCATGGGCTTTCATTTCCAATACAAGATTCTCCCTTTTGGTCTCAATTCGGCTCTGAGGGTCTTTAAAAGATTAATGAATGCTGTATCATGTCTGCGGAGGGCCACCATATTCATCCATATCTCAACGACTGGCTCGTCCGAACGGAGTTCCCAGAGGGAGTCCAGTACACAGCTGCCACATTTCTGCACATGCTATACGATTTGGGGTTCTCCATCATCCTTAAGAAGTTGTGGTTAATTCCCACGCAGTGTTTCACATTTCTGGGCTAATTTGGGATACCAGGGTGGAAAAGATCTTTCCCCCTGAGAGGGCAAGATCACAGCCATCAAGAAGGCTGCAGGGCATTTTCTTAGCAGACCAGCACCTGCTTGGAATAATGGCGACTTGCTTCTTGGCGGTGCCAAACACAAGGCTCAAGATGAGGAGACTGCAGCTGCATTTCTCAGCCTCGTGGAATCGGGAGACGGGCTCCCAGGCAGCTTCAGTCAGCATACCACAACACCAGGACCTCTTGTTGTGGAGGGTAGACTTCAACCTGCTAGTTGGCAGGCCGTTCAGGCAGCTAACTCTGGAGATCACCATTACCACAGACTCGTCCCTAGAGGAATCTGGGGCTACCCTGGACGACAAGTGTCCCTGGAGTCTGGTCACGGCAGGAACATCTGCAACACATTAACTGGCTCAATATGATGGGCCATCTGGCTTGCTCTCAAAGCTTTCCTCCCCATGGTCAGCAACAAGTCGGTTTGCATTCAGACAGCGGGGGGATCTCCACACAGAACTGTGTTTAACGGTAGTTGCCAGTATTCTGCCAATTGGTCAACCATCTTGCTTTCCTTCCTCTTTCTACTGCTGGTTTCCTCTTTATTTTGTTCTGTGTCATTCTGACCCTATGCACTTTAATGAGATCTGATAACGTTAGTGGTACCATATAGAGAGCGGAAGTACAGGACCCCCCCTTACAATCAGGCTGACCCATTTGCCACCAAGAGCAACAGAAGATTCTGCCAGTTTGCGTCCTGGGTGCGGCAAGGCAGGGACTCTGTGGGGGGCGCGTTGCAGATTCAGTGCAACGATATGAGTGCATACCTTTTTTCCCCCCCGTACTCCGGTGATTCACAGGGTCATTTGCAAGGTAAAGGAGTCGGCGGCTTCTGCTCCGGCTCATCTTAATAGTACCTTGGTGGCCAGCGAGACATTAGACAGTTGGAGGAGTTCTGAGAACCAATCAGCCTCCAGCCCCAGTACTATCCCAGCAGGGGGCACAGTGGTTCCTCCCGCTCAGCAGAAGTTAGCCCTAGGAGTGTGGTTCGTGAAAAGGTCACCCTGAAACATCTGCACCTGTCACAGGACAACATGGCTATCATTCAGGGGCAAGAAGCGACTCCACAAGTAGTCAGTACAGAAGCAAATGGGCCAGGTTCCATAACTGGGCCAATGCAAATGAGCGATCCTCTGGCATGCTCACTAGACAACGTGTTATCCTTCTCTGCTCATCTGTTGTGCAGGTAGACACCTGTCATATTTATCTGACGGCCATAGGGGCACATGGCGGGCCTGACCAGATTGTGTCCCCCGGTCAAGCGTCTACATCCGTTCCGAGACCTTAACGTGGTGCTGGGCGCCCGGCCCACAAACCTTCGAGCCCATGGCGTCAGCAGATATCAGCTTGGTTACTATAAATGACTGCTCTACTGGTTGGCTTTACATCAGCGTGCAGTATCAGTGCGATACAGGCACTGGTTGCTTCAGAGCCATATATCACATTTCACTGGGACAAGGTGGTGCTTAGGGCGACCCTTCATTTCTCCCTAAGGTCGTGTCATTGTTTCACCTTAATGAGGAGATAGTACTTTCGACATTCTTTGCCGAGCCACAGAAAGTATTGCATGTCTGGATGTCAGACGTGCTTGAAGATTTTACCTGAACAGGACAAAGCTTTCGTAAATCGACTGCCTTGTTCATCACTTTTGGCAGGTCAAAACCAGGCTGTCAAGCCTCCGAAGGCTACAATAACTAGGTGGATGGTGATGGCCAGCAAGGATGCGTATGAGGGGCAGCATAGGTATTTGCCAGCAAACATGCATGCCCCCACCTTCAGAGCCAAGGCCACGGCTGTGGCCTTCCGAAGACACATTCCATGGCAGACGATCAGCATGGCGGCTACTTGGGCTTCCCCATCAGCCTTTTGCAAACACTACTGCTTGGATGCCAGCGCCAGATCTGACGTAGCATTTGGCCAGGCAGTTTTGAAGAACTTGTTTTCTTTGCGGGGCAACTCTCTTCCCCAGGACTGCATTCAGTTGTAATCGCCCATACAGTATGGAGGAAAGGGTATGGGACGTAGGGGTAATTATGTTACTCACCGTAGTAGTGACTAGCATCCATAGTCCCCTTTCCTCCATACGTCCCACCATCCTCCCCGTAGTAAACCTGCGTCATTGGGTAATTGTAATATAGCCAACGCATCAAAGGGGACTGAGGAGTGGCACCGGTGGGCAGTCGGGAGCCATGCGCCCCTGCGCGCATCTACATTTTAAAGGGAAGACAATTTTTTTCTGGTGAAAAAGGTTGTTTCCCATCCCTAGCGAGGGACGTCCATACAATATGAAGGAAAGGGGACTATGGACTAGGAGTACATTAGTCACTGTGGTGAGTAACATATCATTTCCGTCCTTTCCACCGGACCAGGAAATCATAAGGCTGGATGTGCGGGGCAAGAAGGTGTTTGCATGGGGCAGTCTAGCGCTGCAAGCTGTGAATGCATCTTGTGCCATGACAAAGTTCTCTGATGGAGTACCCACTGGCCCCCCCAGCTGCCCGCTACCCCGTCAACATTACCTGCCACCCCACCGGCCTGTGAGGAGAGGTTCTTTGAAAAGCTCCTCACTCTAATGAGATCTCCTCAGATGGAGGCCATCGTTCGGGATGTGGTCAGGGACATGTTCCCTCCTCCGCCTATTGTCATTCCTCGTGTGGCTCCAGCGCTGCAGGCCCCGGTGCAGCCCCTATTCCGGCTCCCCTGCCTCCCACTGTTCAGGCGGTTCCACACCATCCTCCGGCTCCAGCATCCACACCGCAGCCCTCGGCGCCTAGCATTCCTCCATCTGCTCCGGACCAGCTGGACACCCTACTGGACAATGATGTGGAAGAAGACCCCGACACTCCGTCAGCCAAGGCCTTCCACAAACGGTTCGCAGGTTTGGCAGAGTACTTGGGGCTTCCTCAACCCAAGGTCAAACAACTGGAGGCGGAAGTCCTGGCCGAGATCCTCACTCTACTCCTCGTGGCTAGAACGGGAATCCTGATGCAGAAGGACATTGTCGTCTAGGCCAAAAAGGGGTGGCTTAAGCCCCACTCGGCCCAGCCTGTCAATCAGCACCTAGACTCCCAAGTATAGGAAAACAGAGGGGCATCCACTCTTGCTGTCGGCACTCCCTCAACCACACTTCGGTGATCGCTGTGGCGTCACTTTACTCAAAGCCTCAGTCGTCCTCGGCCACCTCAGCGCTGTAAGGCAAGGAGAAGATCTTGGCGGTGTACGGGAAGAAGCTTTATTCCAATTCCTCACTGCATCTTTGTCAATCCAACGCGGATGCCATGCTAGCAGCCATTAACCAGAGGCTTTGGTGGGAAATAGCAGACTACCTCCCAGAACTTCCGGTGCAGAGCCAGGCACGTTTCAAGGCGGGACTGGCGGAGGCTAAATTGGTGGCGCAAGGCATCATGGAGTCCACCGTGGCCCACATTGACACCACTGGACGGGCCTTAAGCATCGCCACAGACATGAGGACTGCCTGGCTATGAGCCACTTAATTCAATCCAGACATCCAGGAACGCTTATTGGACCTTCCATTTGAGGGTAGTGACCTCTTTCTCTCCACACTGATGAAGAGCTAGATAAAAAGAAACACAGTTCCCAAACTGCGAAGTCTTTATCCTTACGAAGGCCACTCCCAAGGCGTACAGCCAGTCGCATCAGCGCTCCAATAAGGGGAGGGTGTTTGGTGGGTTCCGGGGCTTCCAGGAACTTAGGTCTAGGCAGCCTGACCGTTCAGAGTCAACACCGGCGCAAACAGACACATTCCAAAGGGAACACTGTGAATGAACTGGTCTAGGAAATTTGCATATGCTTTTCCTCCAGCTCAACTTCTCGATAGGATAGTCCACAAGCTACACTGAACAATTAACCTTGCTCCCGAAAGCTCCTATGTGGGCGGGACCAACAGTTTTTGAAGATTTTGCTTTGTCCTCCAATGAAATTATCATGCCCATATGTTAGGGAGAATTCTCATTTATGGTTAATTTCCCTTACCTAGTGAGTCCCTCAGCAGCTTTGCTCGATTTCTGGGGTTTAGTTTTTCCACCTGGTAAGAGTGTGAGCCTTTTTCCCCACTCTTACAGTGTATTTCTTTGTGTGTTGTACTTTTTGTGCTCATGGGCTATGGAGTGTCACCAACTCCCTAGGCATCATCTTTTTACTTGTGTCTCACACCGCACCTTTAGTGCAGTGACACAGGGATGTCTTTTTAGGCTTCCCTTGTGAGCTCCATTTCTGGGGATGACTACTGTCCCCCAGAAACATGTAAAGTCACCATTGGCTTTACTAGTCCTTTTTAAATACAGATCCAGTACCAACCATCTTACAATGGAGTACTGGGGGGGGGGGGGTAATCTTTCCCCTGTCCGTCTGTACCTCAGGGGCACTTTGTGTCCCCCTTCCCGACTCGACATGGCTGGTGGCAGTGGTAACTATCATTTGTTTGTTAGTGTTCTGGCTGTGGTGACAGACGTGAACATAAAACCTGCTACCCCCATATCATTTTTATTTTGGCTCCTAGTGTGGTTTGTCGCCATTTCGTGTTGGAAAGGTCTTTATTGTTTGTTTGCTTTTTGCGCCAAACCAGGTTTGGTTTCCTTGTTCTCCGTCCTTTGGCGGGCTTCTGTGAAGAAGCCCTCCTTTGGTGTCTGGGTGTCTAGGTGGGCTGAATGTGAGGGATGGGTTTAGTCACCCCCTGCACAGGGTCTCCGTGTCGATTGGCTGAGGTGGTTGTCCGGGCTGGACAACAACCCCCCCGCTGTGTGATTGACAGCCAGACTGTGTGAATGTGGGAGTTTGGCATAAAAGGCAGGACTCTTGGGCTGGAAGTCCGAGTCGCCACTGGAACTACAAGAACCGAAGAGAAGTGAAGAAGAAGATGGCTGCTGCAACTCCTGGATCCCGGTGAAACCCTGCTGCAGTCCTGGGCTATCTACCCTTCAACGACAGAGAAGATCCAGTCCGGAGTCATCTTTCCTTGAGCTTGGTGGGATCAACCAACTCGCCTTCTACAGCCAGAGAATCCTCTTCTGGGTCGAAATCGCTGCATTGAGCTGTAGTGGTCTGGATAGCAATCAGAAGAGCCCTCTCCTGTTTTTAAGGAGCACACCTTTTATTCATCGTTGCTTTGCTGCTGCTGGCCTCATCCCTGGGTAGTGCAGATCGCTCCAGACGTCGTCGTCCTTGTCCCCACGACTGAAGCTTCAGGAACCGTGAGTCTGCAGAACTGCCAGGAACTGCCTGCCGTAGCACCAGCTTTCTTCATCCGAATAAGTTACTATATCCATTTGGTCGTTCTCTCCGTCTGACCTTGAGGAATCAGGGTGAACCCTTTTCCTTTCCGAAGGCTTGTCCTGTCTTCCTTCCCTCTTATAATGTTTGCTTCCTTTTGACAATATCCAGTACTCCTGGCAACGTTAATCTTGAGCTGTTCTCACCGTGTGATCCTCGACAACAAAGCCCCTGCTCCATTTGACACTGGCACAGGCCTATTGACTTTTATCTGCCTCTTAGAACACATCCGCTGGTTCTATTGCCTTGACAAAAGTATTGCCTATGATTTTTATCCATTATTCCCTTGTTTCATTCTATGTGGTAAGTGTGTTTGACTATGGTTATATTTCTTCCCGCGGGTACGCTTTTCTTTCGTAAAACCGAACTGTCATTACTGTCAAAAAGTGATTGTGTATTAACCCACGGTAACGTCTTTGTTTCGAAACACCGGTCTGTCAAATCCTAATGTACTTACCCTGAATTGACCTAGAGAAGAGGAATTGGTTGTGTAGTATATTTAGAGTGTGGTTTTATCTAATAGAAGTGAAGTGTGTTGTGAACAGATGGTTTAAAAATAAATGCACTTATATTTTTTAAACCAGAAACCTTGAGTCAGTGTTTGCTTGAGTCACAGTAATTGTAGATCTTTGTGTAATCCCTTCCACTGCTCATTTGCTCTTGAGATAAGTCTGGCTGCTGAGCCATCACTACCACTTTACTGTGTAGTACAGGCTTGTACCAAAGGTGACATTGTACTATCACCTGTAGTCTTAATTGTCTATAGTGTTCCATAAGGGTACTGCAGATGATTCTGCCTAACACCATACATACCACATGTTGTCACAGAAACAAGGGACAGCACTCCACACATGCCCTAATAAGCTGAACTTGGCAGTGTGGCTCCTGAAGTCTGTGTAGGGCACCTGTGTTGTGCGCGCCTGACTACAGCAAACCCTTTATCGTCCAGACGGATTCCTGCGACACCAGAATCGGAGCTGTCTTGTCCCAGTTAGACGACAAAGGAAGGGAGCATCGGATCATATTCCTCAGTAGACAACTCATGGGTAGAGAACTTAGGTGGGCTACTGTTGAAAAGGAATGTTTTAGCGTAGTTTGGAGCCTTAGGCATTTTAGGCCCTACCTTACGGGGTCTACCTTCAAGGTCCAAACAGATCATAAGCCCCTTGAGTGGCTTATGCAGATGAAGGGTAAGAACCCGAAACTGCTCAGGTGGTCCATTAGCCTGAAAGGGCTAGACTTCACCATAGAGCATAGACCAGGGAAGAGCATGATAATGCAGATGGCCTTTCCAGAAGGTATGTTGACCGTCTGGATGAGGGTGTCTATCTCATGGGAGATTAGGCACCAAACCTCAGTCTGGGGGTGGGGGTGGAATGTGATGATGGAAATGCCTTGGAGGGACAGGGCCTCCCTGTCCTTGTCCTGTGGTCCTTTTTCATTTGTGTTCTGTATTGTTTTCTGCCCAGGAGTCCATGTAGGACTCCTGGCAGTGCAGCTCTTCCTGTTTTTTGTTTGGTGTACAGACCCATGGGATACCCTTATGGCACCCATGGGTGGGGGTGCAACCCTGTGCCCCTAGTGTATGTTGTTTGGCACCTGTGTGTGTGTGTGGCCCACAGAGCAGGGTATGGGCTGGTGGCAACTCCATGCTGAATTTGACAGGGGCTCTGAGTATCCTCCATTTTGGGATACCCACGCCCTGCCATTGGAATCAGTTGATTCTGATGGGAAACAAGATGGCATCTTGCTTTCTATTGCCTGTTACCTTGTTTTTCCAAAGACCTGGGAGCCCCTGACTCTGTCCCTTCCACCTGAATAGCTGTTGGGTGAACGTTCTATATATGGTATTGTAATGAAGTCCAGGGCAGACTGGCTGGAGCCTTCCCAGTGACTGTATGTTGTGGGTACACACTGTGGGTGGGACCTGGGTGAATGGAGTGTGTGACCAATATGCACTTCTTGTTGTGGGTGTCTGGTTTCTAGTATGAAATACAAGAACTGAGACAGCCCTGCCCGAAACTGGTATGAATACAGTGTGTAGTGTTGAATGGCTGGGTACTTGTCCCAATACACATTCCTTGTTGCGAGTGTCTGAGAGGGAGGAGTATGGCCTGAATGCACTGTATGTCTGATTGGTTGACTGCTGAATGCCCTTCTGAGTGATTGGTTGCCTGAGTGTGACCCAGCAGAATGAATGGGAGATCAACAGTATATCTGGGGGCCTCTCACTGCTAGAATGTGTTCAGAAGCTGAATTAGAAACTGACATTGAAACCGAAACCGAAGCTGAATCTTGAAGCCGAGCCCGAAGAAGGTTGACTACTGTTACCGTCACCGCAATCTGAAACCGGCGGTGGCGTCGAGACTGATCCAAGAGAGGACCAGGTTAGGCGTCCTCTTCCCATGTTCCGCGGGACCATCGAGCACCGCTAACCTTCGCCGACGCTCCCTGGAAGTCAGACCCTCGACAGGCTGCCGTCCGGAGGCGGGGACTGCCGAGGAGAACGTAGATAAGCACCACACATTCCATCCACCGTCGTCAACCAGGGTTCACAGGTTTGCAATAACCGCTGGAGGCCCGTAGACGCAGTGTTGCCCAGAAGCAGGGACCGCTTGATGCCGTGCCATCGATGACTGGAGCTGCATGCTCCATTGATTAAGACACTTGATTCCCGGACACGCTCGTCCGCACTGCCGACCGCCTTATCCCGCTGGAGAAGGCCAGGCTGTCGACGCGCTGAGGAGCATCCGCGAGTGGGTTTCCCGCCGCTCAAGGACCGTAGAGACGCCGGACGACAACGCCCTTGCTCGGCCAAAGTTCTTCACAAACTCTTTGCGGTCCTGAACTATCTACATTGAGGTGCCCCGCACGCCTCTTCCTTGCAGGATGTCTTCCACGAGCACCGCCAGGACCGAAGCTGCTGCCTCGACGTCACCGAACTTCCATCGAGAATTCTCAACGCCGAGTTCACTTTCTTCGAGGCCCATCGACGATCCGTGGCTCCTGCTTTAAAGGGAGTCACTCAAGAATCCCTCGACGCCTCCTTCGAGAATCTGTTATTCGAGGTGCATGGGGGTGGTCGAAATAATTTAAGTGAATAAGACTCATTGGACAATATATGGACTTGGCTTGTAGTATATCTTTATCTTACAGGTTAACCAGGTTGGGGGGTGGGGGAGGAAATCTCCACACAGAGCTGCGTCTAGGTAACCTGGCCAGTATTCTGCCAATTGTTCTAACCAACTGCTTTCCTCCTATGTCTATTGTTGGTTACATTTTATTAATTGATTTGTGTGGCATTTGACCAGAGTACAGTTGATGCACTTTAATGGAATCTGATAATAATTGTGGTACCACTTAGAACTGTATATATTTGCCCTTGTAGATTAATTAAGGACAAAGTGAGTTATTGTGATTGTGTATATAACTTTAATTATATAAAGACTGTGTTTGAAATAATAGTGTGTGGACATTCCTTTGTGGGTGCTTGGGGACTACACTGTACTTAAGAACCAGCCTGTATCACCTCCTGAGAAGCTAGGCCTTGATTGCTCATTCATTGCTACCAACAATAGAGAATCTTGGCTTGGGTCCTCTGTGCCTATCCTCTACCATATAGAGAGCAGGAGTACAGACAACCCCTCCGGTCTTTACACCTAATACCAAACACATAAGAGTTGTGTTGTCTTACACAGTGCGACTGCGCCAATTCTTACCCAACAGTCATTGAAATCAATGTCTAAACTTAACTTCGAGTGGATTGTGTCCTCCAGCGTATTCCTCATCTTAGATGTATTTCATCCAGCTTTGCTGCTCTTCGGAACTTTTTTCGGCAGAGGGCGCTGTGCGTCGATGTCGTCGAGTCGATGGTCCCTCGAAGGCCTCCGTCGAGGGTGACGTCATCGGGTGTATAAGTAGTACGCGCGGCGCCCATTGGCTTCAGTTCCGTTTTTCTGCAGTTACGTTGCCTTGGACATTCGGCGCACCTCGTTCTGTCAAGAAATATAATATAACAAGACATAATTATGTCCTCGTCATGGACGCCAACCACGACCTCGAGATTGCATTATAAGAAATGCAAGTCGTGCAGCTCAAAAATGTCGATCACGGACCCGCACCGCGAGTGTTGGTGGTGTCTCGGGGAAGGCCACGACATGGAGGCATGTTCGAAGTGTCAGGCGATGACGGGGAAGGCCTTGCGCGAAAGGAGAGGAAAGCTACAGGTAGGTCGGAAGGATCGAAAAGCCTCTAGCGTCGAGTCGAGACCCCATGGGGAAAAATCTCCTCGACGCGAAAGGCATCCATCTAGATCTCGAAGCGATTCTCATCGCTCGTCTTCGTCGAAAAAGTCGAAGAAACTACGCCATAGGTCTCCCTCCAACTCATCGTCAGACGAGTCTCCGAAAATGAAATGCCCCACAAAACATTCGTCTACCAAAGAGTGGGAAGCATTCAGGGTCAAAATGATGGAGGTGTTTGAGAAGGCGAAGCCTCGGTCGGCGCCTTCTTCGGAAGCGCCGGCTGGGAGCGTCATCGCTCAGACACTCGCGCACCCTCGAGCCCGGGTGATCGTAAAAGGAAGGATAGGGAACCTTCCAGGCGCCGAGCGATAAACGCTCGAGTTGACCGCTTGAGGTCACTGACGCCGTCCGAGACCCATCACACCTCGAAGGGGAAACTGTCGAAGGCCGCCTCAACGCCCTCGAAGCAGACCCTGTCGACGACCACTGTCATTGTCGACACCTTTATCAACGTCGACACCGAAACCTTCGGCGGCAAAGGCTCCAACCAAGCCAGGGCAGCCAGAAAAAGAGAAGGAGAAAACTACAAAACATGTATCTTCTTCAAAACCTGGTACTACACCTCTTCCTCTCCCAAAGGTTTTCAAGCCTCTCCCTAGGAAGGAGTTTTTCAATTCCTTGACTTCAGTTTTTGAGGAACAGGAGAGATCCGAGGAGGAAGATGTACCTTTTGGACTGGAATATGGCACCCAAAATGTCCCAGAATGCTTGATATCAGAGGAAAGCAGAATGAGGGATTTGGTGGAGTCATTACATAATCCAAGTGGCATTGACACCTCCTGAGAATGACTTTGGTAGACCAGATCCAGGAGAGCATGCCAGTCCATCTTACCATCAGTTAATGACCAAGGTGGTAGATTACTTGGGATGGACTAAACCACCAGCCCAATTCGTCCAGGACGATTTAACAGACGTATTGGTCCATGGTTCCAATGAAGACCCAGTACTACCTTTTCATGCAGCCTTACAAAACAGGGTGGCCAAGAATTGGGAAACTCCGGATTCTATTCCTCCAGTAAATAAATCCCTCGCATCAAAATAACGCCCAGCCAGTAGCGACGCCGGCCATCTGTCAAAACATCCAACTCCCGAGAGTTTGGTCATACAGGCAGCCACAGCTTCCAACAAACTTGCGTACCAGTCTATCCCTACAGACAGGGACGATAAGCGTGTGGATGGTTGGGCACGGAAAGTATTTTCAGCCGGGAGCATGGCATTAAAATCTGCCAACTCCACATGTGCCTTGGCAACATTTTCGTACACTCTGTGGGAGTGCATCGCAATGGCGGCGGAGCACATACCAGAAAGGGAAGGTTTCCTAGCCATCGTTAGAGATGGAAAGGAGGCCATGCAGGAATCCCTTCAATCTGGATTGGACACTGCGGATAGTGTAAGCAGGTGCATGGGCATTAGCACAGTAATGCGCAGGTTTGCGTGGTTACGGAAGTCGGGTTTTGCACCTGACATACAGAACTGCCTCCTGAACATGCCTTTTGACGGGTCTCACCTTTTTGGCAACAAGGCTGACGAGAGCCTTGAGAGGTTGCAGACTTCAAAAGAAGCGGCCATATCTTTAGGAGCTGCTATTAGGCAGCCTCAGCCTTTTCGTGCGCAAGGGCAATCATGGAGGGGATGATCCTATCGTTATTACACCTCATACGGGAAGACGAGAGGAATGGCCAGTCAAAGGGGCCAACGAAGGCCACTCGTGGTGGACGAGGAAAACGTGCTAAGCCAGCTCCAGCTGCAGCCTCTTTGCCATCAGCAGCTGCAACATCCGCCACAAAACCACTTTGAGGACTTGCACACAAAACACCTGTAGGAGGCAGGCTGTCGCAGCATCTGCAAGAATGGCGAGCCATTAATTCAGATGTTTGGGCTCTAGAAATAATAGCCCAAGGCTATTGCCTTCCTTTTCTAAAGCAACCTCAAAGCAATCCACCAGACAGACACCCGGTGAAACTTTCAAACCCGCTCCTACAGCAGGAAGTCCTAACCCTGCTGGAGAAAGGTGCTATAGAACCAGTACCTGCAGCGGAGAGGAACAAGGGTTGGTACTCCCCGTATTTTTTGATCCCCAAAAAGGACGGAGGACTGAGACCCATCTTGGACTTAAGAAACTTGAACAAGTTCCTCAGGAAGGACAAGTTCAAGATGGTTATCCTTTCTCAGATCCTTCAGGCCCTTCAACTCCAGGACTGGTTGGTGTCATTGGACCTCCAGGATGCTTATTTTCAAGTGCCGATTCATCTCAAACACAGAAAATATCTGAGGTTCGTAGTTGGCGACTCACACTATCAGTTTCGAGTCCTGCCGTTCGGGTTGACCTCTGCCCCGAGGGTCTTCACCAAGTTAATGGTAGTGGTGGCAGCACACCTCAGGAGAGGGGGGATTCAGGTCTACCCCTACCTGGACGATTGGTTGATCAGAGCGCGCTCTGCCGAGCAAGCACTGGATCATCTGAAAGTCACCTGCCACTTCCTCCACAAACTAGGCTTCTCCCTCAATTTAAAGAAGTCTCAAGTGACACCTTCCCAACAGCTTCAGTACATGGGAGCTTTATTAGACACATCCTTGGAAAAGAGCTCGCCTCCCAAGACGAAGGCTCAAGACATTCTTCAGATGGTTTCCAAATTCCAAAATGCCCAAAATCTCCAGGCTTACGACTTTTTAAGGTTTCTCGGCCTCATGGCATCCTGCATCTTTCTGGTGCCAGAGGCACGCGTGAAGATGAGACCCCTTCAATGGGCCCTAAAGACTCAGTGGTCCCAGTTCTTGGGTCAAATGACGGATCTTCTTCAGATTCGGAACAATGTCAGACAAGACCTTCTATGGTGAACCTGTGCAGAGAACATCCTAAAGGGAGAACCTTTTTGGCAACCATGGCCGGAGATCACAGTAGTGACGGACGCCTTCCTGGGGTGGGGAGCACATGCCAACGATTTGACAAACGGTCGTTGGTCTCCATCGGAATCCAAACTACATATCAACCTTTTTGGAGCTGAGGGCAATCAGACTAGCGCTGAAGGCCTTCCTGCCATCTGTCGGGGGAAAGAATGTCCTGATAATGACGGACAACACAGTGGCCATGCACTACCTAAACAAAAGAGGAGGTGTGGGGTCACTACCCATGTCCAGAGAGGCAATGCAGCTCTGGTATTGGGCGATTCACGAAGGAATCTCTTTAACGGCAATTCATCTAGCCGGGGAACAGAATATGACGGCAGATGCTCTGAGCAGGCAGAGCATGGTATCCCACGAATGGGAATTGGCTCAGGAAGTCATTCAAGAGATCTTTGCCCTTTGGGGAACCCCCTCAGGTACACCTATTCGCAACCAGTACCAACTGAAAATGCGAAAGGTATTGCTCAAGGGAATTTCCCCCGAGAGGAGCCCTGAGGGACGTGTTTGTGGTGGATTGGATTTTCCCACTATTGTACGCGTTCCCTCTGATTCCCGTCATTCCTCAGGTCATCAGGAGGCTGAGACGCTTCGGGAACCGCATGATCCTAATTGCTCCGGATTGGGCCAGGAGAACGTGGTATCCGGACCTTCTAGATATGTCCATCTGTCCTCCAGTACATCTGCCTCAGAGAGAGAACCTTCTCTTTCAAATGGAAGGTCGGGTTCTCCACGCAGAGGTCAGAACACTCAACCTTCATGCTTGGTATCTGAAAGGCTGAGATATAGCGATTGGAACCTTCCAAATTATGTTATGGAGGTGTTGCTTTTGGCAAGAAGGCCAGCAACAAAGTCTCTGTACCATTGCCATTGGAAAAAGTTTTGCAACTGGTGCAGGGAAAATGTCAATCCTTTCTATGTTCTATTCCGGGAGTACTATCTTTCCTTCTGACCCTAGCACATAGAGGTCTGAATATCGGAACAATAAAAGGTTACCTTGCAGTGCCTTCCATTTTCAAGCGCTCATCGAAAGAATGCTCCTACTTCAAAATTCCTTTGATAACACAATTCTTAAAAGGTCTCACTAATGTGTTTCCTCCTCACCCATTTCAAGTACCGATTTGGGATCTAAATTTAGTTTTAAAATTCTTAATGTGTGCCCCTTTTGAGCCTATGCACACGTGTCCATTAAGATTATTAACATGGAAAACAGCCTTTTTAGTTGCTCTAACATCAGCAAGAAGAGTGAGCGAATTGCAGGCACTGTCTTCTGGACCACCCTATACTGTGTTTGATAAGGACAGAGTTGTATTGAGGGTTAAACCATCATTTTTACCAAAGGTAATAACAAGACAGAAAATTGTTTTACCCTCATTCTATCCTCCACCTCATCCTTCTAAGGAGGAAGAAAGATTACACAGACTGGACCCAAAAAGAGCTTTATGCTTTTACATCTCTAGACTTTCTAGGCTTAGAGTGGACAACCAGTAGTTTATAGGCTGCACAGGAAGAAAACTGGGTCAATCAGTAACAAAACAGACAATTTCACTCTGGATTGTGCTTTGCATTTCAGAATGCTGCAGACTAGCACAAAAAGACCCACCAGAAGGGTTAAGGACTCATTCCACCAGAGGCATCGCCTCTTCCACAGCCCTTCAAAGAGGTGTCCCAATAAGGTCCATTTGCGAAGCAGCAACTTGGTCTTCACTTCACACCACCTCAAAATTCTATAGCCTGGATGCTTCCCAGTCTAGGGCGCTGACTTTTGGAAAAGCAGTGCTTTATTCCGCCATCTAAAGGCATTGATGGGAAAAAATCTGACCCCTCCTCCAGAGGAACTATGCAAAATACTCTTTGGGAGCTTATCTAACATGAGGAATATGTTGGAGGACACAATCCACTCGAAGAACAAGTTACTTACCAACTGGTAACGTTCTTTCGATTGGATGTTCCTCCAACGTATTCCTCATCGCCCTCCCAACCTACCCCTCTGTAGATTTTTTCCGGGTTATTGCCATCTCAAATCTCGCAAGGCTGATACCTGTCTGCCGGCACAATCTACACAGTACAAGATCACAGATACAAAAGAGGGGAAAAACAGAACTGAGGCCAACGGGTGCCGCGCTTGCTACTTATACACCCGATGACGTCACCCTCGACGGAGGCCTTCGAGGGACCATCGACTCGACGACAAAGACGCACGGCGCCCTCTGCCGAAAAAATTTCGGAAGAGCAGCAAAGCTGGATGGAATACATCTAAAATGAGGAATACGTTGGAGGAACATCCAATCGAAAGAATGTTACCAGTTGGTAAGTAATTTTTTCATCTATCTGTCTGCACGGCCATACCCTGGAGTTTATTTATCCCCTCCACTCCAAAGATGGAAAAACACATACTCTTGCCTATACAAGAGGTACAGTCCCTCCTAACAAAAGGGGCAATTGAGATCGTACCAGCACACCTGCGGGACACCGGAGTATACTACAGATACTGATACTTTCTGGTGAAGAAAAAAATCAGGAGGCTGATGATCCATAATACACATACGACTCAACAATTTTGTCAAGTCTCAAACCATTTGAAGGTGACACTGTGACACTGTAGCACATCTTGGGCCTGTTGAGCGACGGAGTGGTTTCTCTCCTCTCCACTCTAGACCTAGAGGATGCATACTTCCATATCACCATTCATCGGCAGCACAGGCGGTTTCTCTGATTCAAGTTTTCAGGGACTACTAATTCAAGGCCTTGCCCTTCGGGCGAAAGTCTGCGCTAAGGGTGTTCATCAAATGTCTTGCTCCAGTCGTAGCCCACTTCAGCATTCAGGAATTCACGTCTACCGTTACGACTGGTTGGTGCGCGCCCCATCACTGCCACTCGCGACTCAGCACCACAAGGACATGATCCAGTGCCTTAGCACTGAGTTTCTCTGTGAATTTTGCAAAGTTTTGCTTAAGTCCTGCTCAGAACTCGCTGTTCTTGGGCATACGCCTCCACATTCTCGCTTGTGTTGGCATACCTTCGAAGGACTGTGTGGAATGCTATCCTGTACAAGGTCAGGCAGCTGTCGGGCCCTCCGGGGGATGATGTCCTCCTGCATTCCATTAATTCTACAATGCAGACTCTGTATGAGACTACTTCAGGAGTTCCTGGATGCCTGTTGGCAACAAATCTCAGGGTTGTGGGAGGACAAACTTGATCTCACACAATCCTTTTCGAGATGCTGCCCTCTTTCGCCTCCCAGTTCATCGGGCCATTATTACTACGTATGCCTTGCCAGAGTCCTGTGGTTTAGTTTAGTTTCTTTATTTATACCACGCAACAAACCTTGAGGTAACTGGGTGCCAGAGACTTGGATCAACACAATAGATATGGACATACAAGAAAATAACAGTAAGTGCAAAATGACCGGGTTACATTGTGGTCGAGTGGCAGACACAGGACAAAATACATTGGTTAGTATGTCAGACAGTGGGAGAGTTCCTATTGGCGAGCCAGGACTTCGTTTTTGCTCTGAAGGTCCAAAAGGATGGTTCTGCTCTAGGGTTCATGGGAATAGCGTCCCAAAGTTTGGCAGTTAGGACTGGGAAGCTGGAGCCATCTGCTTTTTTTTTAGGGCGAATTTAGGGATGGATAGGCAGTGAGAATACAATGTTCTGGTAGGTCTGGCTGATATGTGTTTGTTGAACTTACCTGCCAAGTACTTGTGGGGTGTCATTAGAGAGGCATTTGTGGACGATGACAAGTGATCGAAGGGTGATTCTGTCTTGCGCAGGGAGCCAATGGGCATCTTGTCGGAAGCTGGAGATGTTAGTGCTGCAGGATACTCGGAGGGCATTATTCTGAAGCACCTGCAGGTTGTTCAAATTGCTTTCTGAAGTGCCAAGGAAGAGAGTATTACAGTAGTCGATTTTTGAGAGCACTAGCACTCTGGCTAGTGTAATGCAACTGGTAGGCGAGAGGAAGTCTTTACAGGCATTAATGAGCTTATTTGTGTAAGCTATGGAGGAGGCTCTGGCGTTTACTTGTCTTTTGAGCGAGAGTGTGGAGTCCAAGTAAACCCCTACGGATTTGATTTCTTTGGCCACTGTGATTAGGTCACCATCTATGTTGATAAAAGCGTAATGGGGATCCAGTTTGTTTAGCCGTGGTTGGGAGCCGACGAGAAGAAGCTCAGTTTTCTCGTCATTAAGGCATAAACCATGATCTGCCATCCAGGCTTGGATCTCCTAAGTAGAGGTTGTTAATTAGTATGGAGTCCTCTTCATAGCGACCTCATAGGGTGATGAGAACCTGGGTATCGTCGGCATAGTTTGTGTATGTGACACCTAGGTTATCCAGGCGGTCAAACAATAGCTTTGTGAAGATATTGTATAAGGTCGGCGAGGGCCATGTATCTTGTGGGACGCCACATAGGATGGGGCTGGGGTGGGCTGAGGCCCCCGGTGAAAAGACCTGGGTGGTTCGGTCGACTGAGGATTGGACCCAGGCGGTCATCACCTGACTGGAGAATGCAGCTGAGGCCGTCAGATGTTCTGTGAGGATCTGGTGGTCAACGAAATCGAAGGCTGCTGAGAGGTCAGGCAGCAGGAGAATGGCTAGATTGACCTTGCCCTTCGCCTCGTCCATCTGAATTTTTAAATCCAGAAGGGCTGTCTCTGTTCCATGCCTTGGCCTGAAACCATAAGGCCCAAGAGGTTGTTCTCTTCCAGGTCCTTCTGAATTTGTAAGTAAACCACTCTAAGATCTTCAGGATATAGGGGACAGTGGTGATTGGCCTGTAATTAGTGGGGTTGTTGGGATCTAGATTGTTTTTTTCTTTTTTTAAATTTTTTAGAAGGGCCATGACCCAGTGTTAGGGAGAATTCTCATTTATGGCTAATTTCCCTTACCTAGTGAGTCCCTCAGCAGCTTTGCTGGATTTCTGGGGTTTATTTTTTCCACCTGGTAGGGTGTGAGCCTTTTTCCCACTCGTACAGTGTATTTCTTGTGTATGTTGTACTTTTTGTGCTCATGGGCTATGGAGTGTCACCAACTCCCTAGGCATCATCTTTTTAATTGTGTGTGTCACAGCACCTTTAGTGCAGTGACACAGGGATGTCTTTTAGGCTTCCCTTGTGAACTTCATTTCGGACTGACTACTGTCCCCCATAAACATGTAAAGTCACCATTAGCTTTACTAGTCCTTTTAAAATACAGATCCAGTACAAGCCATCTTACAATGGAATATCTTTCCCCTGCCCTTCTGTAACTCAAGGGGCACTTTGTGTCCCCCTTCCTGACTCGACATGGCTGGTGGCAGTGGTAACTATCATTTTTACACGGATTCCTGTGTTAGTGTTCTGGCTGTGGTGACAGGCGTGAACATAAAACCCGCTACCCCATATCGTTTTTCTCGTGGGTCCTAGCGTGGTTTTTTACCATTTCGTGTTGGAAAGGTCTTTCTTGTTTGCTTTTCACGCCAAACCAGGTTTGGTTTCCTTGTTCGCCGTCCTTTGGTGGGCTTCTGAAAAGAAGCCCTCCTTTGGCGTCTAGGTGGGCTGAATGTGAGGGAGGGGTTTAGTAACCCCCCGCACTCTGTGTCGATTGGCTAAGGTGGTTGTCCGGACTGGACAACCCCCCTGCTGTGAGATTGACAGCCAGGCTGTGTGATTGGGGGATTTTGGCATAAAAGGCAGGACTCTTGGGCTGGAAGTCAGTCGCCACTGGAACTGCAAGAACCGAAGAGAAGCGGAGAAGAAGACGGCTGCTGCAACTCCTTGTTAGGCAGCATCCTGTGCAGTTCCCTTAAGGAGCACTACAGAAGATTAAGACTACAGGTATATGCAATAAATCCCTGTTGGTATCAGTCTATACCGCAAAGATTTAGTTGGTAGCTGTGGCTAAGCAGTCAGACTTATCTCAAGAGTGAGATGAGCAGTATTCAGGGTTTACACAATAGGACTACAATACTATGGAACAAGGAAACACTGACCAAAGCTTTGTATCAAAAAGAATATATATATATATATATATTTATTTTACACACTCTGATGTTCACACACAAATCACTATTCTTAAAGTAAGTTAAACCAGTCAGGAAAAGTATACACAACTCCCTATTTAAATTGTAGACAAGTTTGAGCAAGAGTGAAAACTGAGCAAAACGGCACCGTGTTAACTAAGCAGAAATGGCACTCTAACAATTTCTTCAGAGGGGTGGCTATCCTGGGGGGATAACCCCGCAGCCTATCGGGGCAGAGTGCGACTTGGGATGCCTAGGCAACCCTGTCCAGGGTGCCTATTCCCTCTCCCACATATCCTGTCTAACCCAGACTCAGTGGCGCCGAAAGGAGGGCTTCTGTGCAGAAGCCCGCCAAAAGGACCAACAAAGGATCCCCGACCTGGGTTAGGATTTCAGAGTAAGAAATATTATTAAAGTTCTGGCAATAAAAACCTACCGGAGTAAAGTTAATATTAAAGTAAACCGACGGTATGTTAGAGGCTGTCAGTAAAAGTGGTAGCCTCGAACAATGGGAAAATCCCATAGGGAAATATTCGCGTTCAAATATCTACGGTAGTAACCACTGCCACCAGCCAGAAACTTTGGAGAGAGGGACATATGGTACAAAAACCTTGAGTCAGTGTTTGCTTGAGTCACAGTAATTGTAGTCCTTTGTGTAATCCATATTACTGCTCATTTGCTCTTGATGTAAGTCTGGCTGCCCAGCCATTGCTACCACTTTACTGTGTAGTACGGGCTTGTACCAAAAGTGAAATTGTACTATCACTTGTAGTCTTAATTGTATGTAGTGTTCCATAAGGGTACGTCATATGATTCTGCCTAACACCCAGGCCTCCTTGAGACTACTATGGACTGAGCTTGTTTTGAAGGAGGCATTGACTAGGGCTTTTATGAAAGGGGCCAGATCTTTGGGGCCTTCCTGAATGATGGAGGCTGGCCAGGAGTCCCCTTGGCATCTCGAAGGTTTGAGGCCATTGATGATGCCTTCTACTTCTTTTGAAGTGACATGGGTGAAAGAGAAGGGGGGACAGGTTGGAGTTTTTTAAAGGAATGGTGGAGGAGAGTTTGCTTTTTTGACTAGGCTAGTCTTTTTCTGTTCGATTCTAGATTGTAGCATGGCAATTCTGTCTTCCAAGGCTTTTTGGATTTTCACACACCAGTCTGCATCTTTCACGCAGGTTTCTGAAGGTGAGGAGGGGGACTCTAGTACCCTGAGGATAGTGAAGAGCTCTTTTGTTCTTGATTTGGCATTGACAATTCTGTTGTCATAGGTCTCTTTTTTGCCCCGAGGATAGAGATTTTTTAGGTTCTGGCCACTACCGTGAATAGAATTTTGTTGGCCGGATTAGGCGTTTTTTACTCCAGGTGGCTTCTGCTGTTAGTTTGGCATTCCAAAGGATTTTAAGCTCAGGAGTGAACCATTTGTTCAAGTGGGCTGCTGGTTTAGCTTTAGTAAGTTTGGTAGGAGCGATGATGTCAACAGCTGATTCAATTGTTTTATTGTAAAGTTCAGCAAGTTTATCCACATCTAGGTTGGACTAGTTGGCAGGGGCAAGGATTTTGTGGATTAGAGGGCGAAGGCTTTGTAAAGTGATGTTGCGGTTATTCCTAGAGCGGGTTTGCGGGAAAGTAGACGGTGAGGTGTTGGGCTGCACCTTCCCTTGGATGGAGAAGGAGATGACGTGGTGGTCTGACCAGGCAATTGGTTCATTTTTAAGGTGGAGCTCTTGTGATCAGCCAACCAGTCCAAGGTTCTGCCTGTGTTGGGGCTGAGATCCTGTACTTGAACCCTAGTTGGGAGATAGTATTTTCTAGGGATAGCGCATTAGCGTCATTAGGATTGCTTAGACCTAAGTTTAGATCCCCAAGTAGGATGATTTGAGCTCCTGTTTTGGTATTGGTGGTCAGGAGGTCGGATATCTCTTCCTCAAAAGATGAGATGCGGCCTGGTGGTCTATAAATAAGGTGCATAAGGATAGTTTGTGCTGCGGAGAGTTGGAACTTAACTGACATAAGTTCAGCAGAGCAGAAGCTGGATGAGGGGGGCCGCTCTGTCCAAGGGAAGTTTTGGCGATAAAGGCCACTCCTCCTCCTTTACCTGAGTCCATATCGTTCCTTAGTATTCAGTAGCCATCAGGGATGGCGAGGGACAGAGCTGGGCCTGCTGCTTGATGCTGCCAGGTTTCGGTGATGGCCAGAAAGTGAAGGTTGTTAGCAGTGAGAAGGTCTTCAATATCCAGCACGTGGGCGACCAGCGACCGGGCATTGATGAGCACCTTTGATCAGAGGGTGTTCCATTATGTTGATGGGGGTTTTTAGGGTGTTGTCCACGATGTGTGAAAGGCTGGCTTGTGGCTGGTTGGGATGGGAGTAATGGGGGTCTTTTTGTTAGGTGTCCTGGAAGGTAGGAACCAAGAGCCAAGTCTCAGGTTTCTATCCTTCACTGGGCATGGGTTCCAAGGTGTGGAAGGTGCTGCAAATCGGCGGATCCATTCTAGAGGGCTGAGTGGCTGGCTGAGCATGAGTGCCTGATTATGGACTTCATGGGCAACGGTCATGGTGAACGTGAGGTGTGGATGAGATAGTGGGGGTGGGGGACTTTTAGATGCGAGGTGGGATAAGGAGTCGTTATTGAGTAGAGGAAGTATCGAGGCAAAGATTAGTGCATATCTACAGAGGGCTGCCATGTACGCATTAGGTTCAGAGGCACGTTCAGTAGGGAGCAAAGGCTGTTTCCAGTCAGTATACCGTACTGCAATAGGCACGTTCTGGCAGTGCACAAAGGACTAGGCTTGTTCAAAAGGTGGTGGGACACAGGTAATGGCAGTGCACAAAGGACTAGGCTAGTGGTACACAGGTAATGGCAGTACACAAAGGACGAGGCTAGTTCAAAGGTGGTGATGGTAGTTCACAAAGGACTAATATAGGTCAACCAAGGTGGTACACAGGTAATGGCAATTCACAAAGGATTAGGCTAGTTCAAAAGTGGTGGTACACCCACTGATGACTGAAACTGTTGATAAAGTGGGATAGTCTGACAATGTTAGTCTTACCTTGGCAGAGTCTGTGATTGGGCTGTCGGTATTCTTGGTGTAGACACTGGCTGTAGATCTAAAATATTAGCAGTGCAAGAGACAGTAGGGTGGATGGGCAGGTGATCCCATTTAGGCAAACCGTATATATGCTCCCCAAGTTGGGCGGTTAAAGGTATGCAGGTAATCTGATGGGAATCAATACTCCATGCTCGCTACGGGAAATAGACACAGTATAGCAAGGACGTGTGGAGCAGTGAAGCAGATCGCATGGTCGCCAAGTTTCTGAGAGCTGCTTCGGACTAACGGAGAGGGAGTTTGTGTCCCACTCACATGGGTCGTTGTAGTGTAAGTGTGGAGAGGTTTGTGCTAGTTTTACCTGATGGGGGCGAGGAGGGGTGGGCCACGCTGCAGTCCATGCGCGTAACGGGTGCAGAACAGGCCTTTTCCACAAGGGCCGGCTTCCGCCTACCAGCGGGGGCCTTGTGGGTAGTTTAGATGACGAGGTTGCTTAGCAACAGCTGAAGCAGCCTTGATCTCATGATGAAAAAACGATCGGCCATTTTGGAAACGGTTGCACAGCTTCGGTAGATGAACAGCTGATCACGCTATGAGCATCGGGTGAGCTGTAGCTTACCTTAAATAAAGATAATTAGCTGGCCGGCACTGTGTGCACTGCTCCGGCCGTCTGGACATCTGTTTTCTGGAGCTTGAAGAGGCGGACTCCTGACCTCCAGGTCATCAGTGTATGCAGCTGCGACAGGGCTGTTGTGGCTGATCCTGAAGGTAGGGGCTGGGGAGGGGCTCCTGCCCGCTCCAAGGATCCTTCTGTAGTGAGGGGGGAGGGCGCAGAACGCTTTTTTCTCTAGGGCCTTCTCTGAGGAGGGCCGGCTTCCGCCTGCTGGCGGGGACCTTGTGGGGGGTTTAGATGACGAGGTTGCTTAGCAACAGCTGAAGCAGCCTTGATCTCATGCCGAAAAATCGATCGCCCATTTTGGAAACGGGCGCACGGCTTTGGGAAATGATGAACAGCTACAGTTGCTTGAAGAAAAGTCTCTGCACATCAATGTTGGAGCGGAGTGGTGCTCTGGGCTCTGAAGTCCTTCAAGCCACATTTGCAAAACTGGGTTGTCCGCGTCTTCACCAGCAACACCACCACCATGTTATATATTTGCAAGGATGGGGACGGGGGGGACCCGCTCGCCGATTCTGTCAGCAGAGGCACAGGTGTTGTAAACAATTCCCTGCCATCTGCTGTGGAATCCACAATACAGTAGCGGAATCACTCAGCAGGGAACTCTGGATCTGTCCCGAATGGGAGCGTCACCAATGCAGTGATCTCATACTCTTCTCCAAGTGGGGACATCCAGAGATCAATCTGTTGGCATTGGCGACCAACAATATATGCACCAGATTTGTGAGCAGGTTTGGGGACGCTTAGGGGACGTGGTCTCATTCCCATGGGAAGGACTGTTCCTCTACACTACCTCAGTGCACTCCAGCAACACCACTGCATGTTTCTTCTAGTGGCCCCGGCTTGGCTGCAGCAAATATGGTTCTCGGACCTTCTGTGCGTAGGCGGCAGACCGTCCGGCACTATGACCCAGAGTCCATCCACTTGATGGCCTGGCTCCCTGCAGCCTTAGAGTTCATAAGCATACTGCTACCTTCGGACTGCAGAAACATCTTGGCCAGGGCATGAGCGCCATCTATGCTGTCCTGCTACAGAAACAAATAGAAATGCTTTACTGTCTGGTGTTCAGGCTGCAGATGTCTTGCCATGCCTCCTGCCATTGGCAAATGCTCGTTTAGCATACTCTTCTATCAAGGTGCATAAGCAGCTATTTTGTAGCCATTTTGCGCTACACGCGTGTCCCAGGTACTCCTTGTATTTGGTCGCACAGGTTGGTGAAAGAATTCCTCAAAGGACTGTTTGCATGTTCCAGAGGTGAGTTAGTTACTTCAGTTGAGCTATGCCTCCACCTGTTTTGGTTATCTGTAGGCACTGCTGTATCATCTTATTCAAACAGCGTGTGGATCTATAAACAATCCAATGCTGGAGAAGGAATAAGTTACTTGGCTGTAAATCCTGTTCCCCAGCATTTTTATCTTTCATAGATTCACATGCAACCTTCCCTCCCTACCCCCCCCTGGCTCTTCTTGGCTCATACTGCCACATTGTGTGCTGACAAATCTGAAGATGGCCACCAGGGGTGGAGGTAAGCGGACCTGTCCAATTGGCTGTAGGCAGTATGACCCAAAATGACTCTTAACAGAGCCCTAAGGTGACGGGCAGTTTACACATTTTAAAGGTAAACTGCACTAATGTTACTGAGGATAACCAACCTGAAGACAGGAAATATTCAAACAGCAATATTCAAACAGCATGTGAATCTGTGAAAGATACCAATCCTGGGGATCAGGTCTTACAGATGAGTAACTTATTCCATCGAACGAGAGAGACTGGGAAAGATGTCCAGCTTTTTGTGAGTTACGTTGGGCCGCGTTCTGGCACAGCTGACCGAACGGATCCTGTCGCGCTGGTTCTTTCTCTGCATCTCAGAATGTTAATTTCGAAGGGATTGTGTCCTCCGACGTATTCCTCATCTTAGATATATCCTTCCAGCTCTGCTGGTCTCGGAAAAATTTTTCTCTCTAGAGGGCGCTGCGCGTCGACGTCCCTCGACAGCCGCCGTGTCGACGTCATCCTGCCTATACAGGCCGCGCGCAGCGTCCGTTGCTCAGTTCCGTTTTTCCGTGCTTACTCGGTGCCTCGGAATACCGTTGCTCAGTTCTTGTCAGATTAATCCTATTTACTTCGAGTTATTCGATCCGTACTCGATGGCTTCCTCGTCGGAACCGACAACTCCTTGATCCGGCTTCAAAAAATGCCGAGATTGTGGGGAAAAGATGTCGCTTACTGACCCTCACAGAGTTTGTCTGTGGTGTTTGGGAGCTGAACACCATTGTTCGGAATGCGAGGACTGTATGTCCATGACAGCTAAGGCCCTGAAGGAGCGTAGGGGGAAGCTGGAGAAAGGTAAGACTTTTAAAGCTTCTTCTTCGTCGACGAAGTCGAGACACTCGTCTCCTTGTCACCATTCGCGCTCCAGGTCTCGGAGTGGGTCTCACCACTCCTCGAGATCGAAGCACTCGAAGAGGAGACGTCGAAGATCCCCTTCTCCATCTTCCTCTTCCTCTGTTTCGCCAAAAAGAATCCCTTGCCCCACGAAACATAGTTCCCGGGCTGAATGGGAGGAATTCCGCAAAAATATGATGAGCGTCTTCGAGAAAGCGGCCTCGACCCCCTCGAAGACTGCCGAGAGCGATGCTCTGGTCGAAAGACCCGAAGGTCAAAAACGCCGCGAGTCGCAGTACCCGGCGAAGGAAATCTCTCGAGCGCGTCTCGAACCCTCGAGTAGGACTATGACCTCCAAACCTTCCTCGAAGGTTCCGTCGATGCCGTCGACGAGGTCGATGTCTTCGACGCCGTTGTCAAAGAGACCTTCGACACACGGGTCTGTCGACTCGACGCCAGCTTCGGCGTCGACGCCAAGAAAAGTCACGGTTACGACACACCCAGTGACTATCCCCAGGTCCTCGACGTCGATGGCTTCGAGATTGTCGAGTAGAATTCCAATTCTGTCGAGGTCTTCGAGGCCTCCGCCTTTGTTTTCGACGCCACGCTCGAAGCCTTCGGCGACGACGTTTTCGAGGCCGATAATGACAAGTTCGGCTCCCTCTGCCTTGGAAATGGGATTTACTCCCTTTATGAGTTCAGGACAATTGAGAACTATGTCCTCAATTTTGGAAGAGGGTGAATTGTCTGAACAGGAAGACACATTTGAGTTGCAGGGACCTGTAACCCCAATTAGAGAGGAAATTTCTTCTGAGGAACGCAGGTTAAAGGATCTTCATGATTCCTTACATGAGGCAAGTGGGTTAGACACTTCCCCTGAGGTGGAGTTTGCTAGGCCAGACCCGGGGGAGCATGCTGAAACCCCCTATAGAGCCTTAATGGCCAGGATCACAGAGTTCATGGGGTGGTCTGCACCTTCAGAATCTTTCCAACAAGATGACCTCACGGATATTCTTGACAAAGGCCCACAGGAGGATCCTGTGGTGCCTTTTCATAAAGCTCTTCAGAGGAAGATCATGACAAACTGGGAAACCCCAGATGTAATACCAACAGTAAATAAAAAACTGTCTACAAAGTACAGGGTATCTTCTACAGACCCAGAGTTTTTGTCTAAACACCCATCCCCAGAAAGTCTGGTGGTACAGGCAGCATCCTCTACCGATGTCAAAACGGCTTATCCTACCATCCCACAGGACAGGGACGATAAAAAATATGATGCTATGGCAAAGAAAGTCTTTTCAGCATGTAGCATGGCGTTAAAATCTGTTAATGCTACTTGCACCATGGCTAGGTTCAGCCATACACTTTGGGAGTGTGCTTCTACAGCGGCTGACTGCATCCCGGAGGGAGAAGAAAGGGATGCGTTCCTGAATATTATACAGGACGGTAAAGACGCTATGTGCGAATCCCTCCAGACGGGCATTGATTCGGCTGACAGTATCAGCAGAGCAATGGCGGCAAGTACATCAACCAGGAGATTCGCTTGGTTGAGAGTCTGGTTTTGCCCCAGATGTGCAAGCCAGGCTCTTGAACATGCCATTCGATGGCTCTTCTTTGTTCGGGAAAAAGGCGGATGACAGTTTAGAGAAACTGCAAACTTCAAAAGCAGCAGCAAAATCCCTAGGAGCTGCAATCAGTCAGACTCCCTTTCGTCCCACAGGAACCTCTGCGAGGGGCAAGTCCTTTCGCTTCTACTCCGCATTCGGAAGAGGTAGAGGACGACCGGCTCAAAGGGGACAAAGAAGAACTACCCGAGGTGGACGGGGTAGATATTCAAAAGCCGCAGCAACAGCAGGTGCCTCTTTACCATCGGCATCTGCATCAGCCGCCCCAAAACCACTCTGAGGACTTCCCTCACAGGACACCTGTAGGAGGCAGGTTGACTCAACATCTGGCGGTATGGCAGGCTATCACGTCAGATGCTTGGGCATTGGAAACAGTTGCCCAAGGTTACTGCCTGCCTTTCCTACGTATACCTCAGTCATCCACCGGGGATCAGCTCTCAGAAATCTCCAGATCCGCTCCTCTTGCAGGAAATTTTGGACCTGCTAGAGAAAGGTGCCATAGAACCGGTACCTGTAGCGGAGAGGAACAAGGGCTGGTACTCCCCTTACTTTCTCATTCCAAAGAAAGACAGAGGACTGAGACCCATCTTGGACTTGCGAGAATTGAACAAATTCCTCAGAAAAGACAAATTCAAGATGGTCACTCTTTCTCAGATCCTCCAGGCCCTTCAGTTCCAGGACTGGTTGGTATCTCTGGACCTTCAGGACGCTTATTTCCATGTGCCTATCCATCTCAAACACAGGAAATACCTGAGGTTCGCAATTGGCAACTCTCACTATCAATTTCGAGTGCTGCCATTTGGGCTGACCTCCGCCCCGAGGGCCTTCACCAAGTTAATGTCGGTAGTGGCTGCAAGTCTAAGGAGGGAAGGGATTCACGTCTACCCCTACCTGGATGATTGGTTGATCAGGGCTGTTTCTTCGGAACAAGCTCATATCCAGCTAAATCACGTGTGCCACTTCCTTCACAGACTGGACTTCTCCCTCAATTTAAAGAAGTCACAAATTATACCATCGCAGAGACTCCAGTTCATAGGAGCGATCCTGGACACTCCCCTGGGAAAAGCCTCGCCACCAGAGGTGAGGGCTCAAGATATTCTACAGATGGTTACCAAGTTCCAACATGCCCAACGTCTCCCAGCCTTCGACTTTTTGAGGTTGCTAGGCCTCATGGCATCCTGCATTTTCCTAGTGCCAGAGGCTCGCCTGAGAATGAGATCTCTCCAGTGGGCACTGAGGACTCAGTGGTCACAATTCTCAGGGAGAATGACAGATCTTCTTCAGGTTCCCGGCAGGGTGGCTCGAGACCTTCAGTGGTGGGCCTGTCAGGAGAACATTCTGAAAGGAGAACAGTTTTGGCAACCCTGGCCGGAGATAACAGTAGTCACGGATGCCTCACTCACAGGGTGGGGAGCCCACGCCAACGACTTGACCATCAGCGGTCGTTGGTCTCCATCGGAGTCCAGACTACATATCAACCTGTTAGAGCTGAGAGCCATCAGACTTGCGCTGAAGGCGTTCCTGCCAGCTGTACAAGGGAAGAACGTCCTGATAATGAAGGACAACACGGTGGCCATGCATTACCTCAACAAAAGAGGAGGCGTAGGATCACTACCCCTGTGCAGAGAGGCGATGCAGCTTTGGTTTTGGGCAATCCGAGAAGGAATCTCTCTATCGGCAGTTCACCTAGCCGGAGAGAAGAACTTGACAGCGGACGCTCTGAGCAGGCAGTACACAGTCTCCCACGAGTGGGAGCTAGCTCAGGAAGTCCTTCAAGAGATCTTCGCCCTTTGGGGAACCCCTCAGGTAGATCTGTTCGCCACCAGCCTAAACAGGAAATGCGACCTGTTCTGCTCAAGGGAATTTCCCCCGAGAGGAGCTCTGGGAGACGCGTTCATAGTGGACTGGGAGTTTCCGCTTCTGTACGCGTTCCCACCGGTCCCTGTCATTCCTCAAATGATCAGGAGGTTGAGAAGATTTCGGCGAACCATGATCCTAATTGCCCCGGATTGGGCCAGGATAACGTGGTTACCGGACCTTCTAGACTTGTCCATCTGCCCTCCAATTCGACTTCCACTCAGAGAGAACCTACTCTCACAGAAGGGAGGACAGGTTCTCCATCCAGACATCAAAACCCTCAACCTTCACGCTTGGCTTCTGAAAGGCTGAGATACAAGGATTGGGACCTCCCTGATGATGATATGGAGGTGTTGCTTTCGGCAAGGAGGCCAGCAACAAAGTCTTTATACCGCTGCCGTTGGAACAGATTTTGCAGCTGGTGTAGAGAACAGAATATCGACCCTTTTTCATGTGGTACACCAATGGTTTTGTCCTTCCTACTATATTTGGCAAATTCAGGCCTTCAAGTTGGCACCATTAAGGGCTATCTCGCAGCGCTATCCATCTTTAAGCGTACTGCGGAAGAACCATCCTATTTCAAATTACTCTTGGTAATACAGTTTCTAAAGGGGTTAACCAATGTTTATCCCCCAAGACCATTCCAAGTTCCCCTATGGGATTTAAACTTGGTACTAACTTTCCTGATGGGCACACCTTTCGAACCTCTCCATTCTTGTTCGTTAAGATTCCTTACCCTTAAAACTGTTTTATTAATAGCACTTACATCTGCTAGAAGGGTGAGCGAATTACAAGCTCTTTCTTGTAAACCCCCTCACACAATATTTCACAAAGACAAAGTTGTCCTGCAAGTGAAGCCTAATTTCCTCCCAAAGGTGGTTTCTGAATTCCATATCACTCAGAAGATTACCCTACCATCTTTCTATCCTCCTCCTCACCCGGGGAAAGAGGAAGAGAGGTTACACAGGCTAGACCCTAGGAGGGCTTTAAGTTTTTACATCAGTAGACTAGCCAGGATAAGACAGGCAGACCAGCTGTTTGTAGGTTACGCAGGTCACAAGCTGGGGTTACCAATAACTAAGCAGACCATTTCCAGATGGATCATTCTAGCCATTCTGGAATGTTATAAACTGGCAGGGAAAGAGCCCCCTCAAAACCTTAGGGCTCATTCGACCAGAGGTATTGCAGCTTCATCGGCCCTCAAAAGAGGCGTGCCGGTTAAAGACATCTGTGCGGCCGCTACATGGTCGTCTGTCCATACCTTTACACGTTTTTACAATTTGGATTCCCCCTCCAGTCAAGGGACTAGGTTTGGAAGGGCTGTACTGCATTCTATTCATCAATAGAAGACAGCGTGAAGTCAGCACTCCCTCCTCCGATAATAGAATACTGCTATGGGAGCCTATCTAAGAGGAGGAATACGTCGGAGGACACAATCCCTTCGAAGAACAAGCTACTTCTTACCTTGTAACGTTCTTTCGACAGGATGTTCCTCCGACGTTTTCCTCATCAACCCTCCCATCTATCCCCGCAGTTCTACTTCCCTTGTTGTTGCAGCTTACGCTCCTTCAGGGTGATTAGTTTAGTCCAGAAAGTGTCATTGTGGGCTACAAAACGGAACTGAGCAACGGACGCTGCGCGCGGCCTTTATAGGCAGGATGACGTCGATACGGCGGCTGTCGAGGGACATCGACTCTGAGGACGTCGACGCGCAGCGCCCTCTAGAGAGAAAAAACTTTCCGAGGCCAGCAGAGCTGGAAGGATGTATCTAAGATGAGGAATACATCGGAGGAACATCCCGTCGAAAGAACGTTACAAGGTAAGAAGTAACTTGTTCTTCTGATGTTTGTTAATCTGCTTAGAATCACATGCTGTGCATAGTCCGACATCCAGTGGTCACTGCGGAGTATTGCATTTTGTTTTCATAGTCGAAAAGGGGACGTCGACAAGGCGTGTCTGTAACACTATCCCGATAGTGACGTGCATTGTACCCACAATTCCTCACGCGTCGAGGTCCCTCAGATTGTTTTTTCACCGCCCAGATATTGGTCGCCTTAACGCGGAGCTCCTCATGAGAAATTGCAAAAACATTTACTCGACCCTTTGGTCGTTATCTATTATTAAATACATTACATTAGATCCCTCCGCTGTCGAAGCTGTTTCACCGCCGAGTAAGAACTTCGGTGGTGATTTAGACGGAGGAGATCCTTCGGCGCTGCCGAACACGTGGCCTGGCCTCGCCGGCCTAAGACAGAAGCAAGAGTGGGGTCGTGGGACATTTCTTCTGTTTCTAAGAATGCCTTTCTCCTTTCCCCCCCTTTCCTTCGGGGTTGTTATCACTCGTATGTATATCCTCAGCTATGGAGAGGACTCGGTTTAGATTTTGCCCACGCTGTAAGGGCAAATTTACATGGCAGGACGAGCACAAGCGGTTTAACTGTTGCTTACCCCTTGACCAAAAGGAGGAAGGCGGTGCGGCCTGTAAACTACTTCGCCCAAAAACTTTAAAGGACCGCAGGGTCAAGAGGTGGGCAGCGCACGCTATGTCTAGAGCTAATTCCTCACCCGCCGCCGAGTGTGACGAGGATAGTGATAACCCGACCTCCGTTTCGGAAGTCGTAGACCTCTCTATGGAGTGTACCCGCTCCTCGACGTCTGTCCCCGGCCCGACAAGTTTGGCTCACACCCTACTTATGGGGATGAACACCCCGGCGACACTGACGAACACAGAAGGCATAAACACACAACCCACGGCACTTCGTCAAAGACGAAGAAAGCCATAGTGCCAACGGAGACGCCGGACCCACCGGCTTCCTCCACCGACCGTAAAGGTCGCAAGCCCTCCCCGCCACGGCTAGCGACTGGGCTACATACAGACAAGGGCGCTACCACCAAAACACCAGGCGACGCGCCTCGTAAGAGTGCTATCGTCGCCGAAAGAGACTCGGCAGCGCCCAGCACGACGCCAGACGAACCCTCGACGGAGAAACTAATCGTCGAGAGCTTGGCGCGTATAGTTTCCATGGACGGCCAGAAACGGACAGTGAATGAAACGCTGAAAACAGCTCACAAGACCAGGGAAATGCAGAGAATGCCGGAAGGGAGGCGGGGACAGCCCCCACCGTAAAAAAGAAGGCCCTAGCCTACTAGAAGGGTTCTCAGAAGGCGAAGGGACTTTATCCTTAACGTTATGGGACAGATCAAGACGGCTACAGGCAGAACAGCCTCCTTTTTCACCTCCAGACCGTTCTGGGTTACCACATTGGACTCTTGAGAGGTTCCAATTGTGTATGGAGAAACTGGATAGATTTATGTCCACTCCGGAACATAAAACTCCCAAGAAGCCAAGAGAGGTACTTCATGAGGACCCCAGGGATAAATATCCTACACTATTTAACCCCCTTCAAGAGGAATCTCATGCTTATGACCTCATTGAAGAAGACCCTCACTTCCAAGAGGACGAGGAATTCTTGGATAGTGAAGACCAGCAGAAACTCGAAGAAGGTTTTGAGGGAAACCTTGACATAGGTGGGAGGGGGGGGGCTTCGAGGAAGACACAGATGAAGGTGGCTCACAGCCTTGGCAGTCACCTACAGAGTCTACAGACCCTGAGATCCTAAACCTTCCCTCTCCTCAGACCACACCGGTCAGGAATCTGTCACCAATAGATGACAAACCCACTTTCAACGCGCTACTACGGAAGGCGGCAGCGCACTTTGAAATTGAAACTGGTGAAATTACTCCCGATACTCATTTTGTAGAAAGAATCATTAAAGAAAAACCTCCCACTAGTCAAACCATTCCCCTCCTCGCCTCAGTTAAGAGACAAATCACTCCATCGCCGTCTACACCTGCACTGGTCAGAGGGGTCAATCCCAGAATTGAAAAACTGTTTTCCTCCTCTCCTTCAGACCCATTATACATTAGGGGTCACTCAATTCCTGACTCCTTGGTGGTAACTACCACAAGGAAAAGAGCAGGGGTTCCGCTGTCAACCAGCGAAGCACCCCCAGACAAAGAAGGAAAGAAACTCCTACGCTCTGGGTAAAAGATTTACAGCCTCTGCAGCTTTTTCAACCAGAATTGCCAATAATAATACCCTACTGGCAAGTTATGCTGATGCCCAATGGGGAAAATTAGGGCAGGACCTCGAGGAAGTCCCTGAGCCCTTAAGAACTCGCTTATTAACCACAGTAACAGAAGGAACTCTGGTTAACCAGAGCATCATAAACACTATTGATGCTGCAGAAACGGCTGGCCGTTCTTTAGTCCAAGGAATACTTCTGAAGCGTCATGTCTGGCTCCGCAATTCCGGTTTTAAGCCAGAAACACAGGCGTCACTCATTAATAAACCAATAGAGGATTCTAACCTCTTTGGGAAAGCAGTGGATGATGCACTGGAGACTGCAAAGAAGGATTTCGACACCCTAAAGACTTTAGACCAAATCCCAAGGCCTCCCAATAAGCGAGGATTCGGGTGTCAATGATGGCACTCTGTTAAGAGTGGCACAGGACACCCAAGAAGGGTTTGGGTGGTTGTGCCAAAGTAAGGTGGACAGATAAGTACACACACAGCTGAAAGAAAAGAGAACGAAGAGTAGGCAAGTGTAGCAAAGAAATAAGGTACAGAATGGATTCCCTCTTGGGGTGTATGCAGATATAGGAAAAGAGTATTCCACGGACCTTAGGAAAACTCTAGCCCTCTGCACAGTTTGCTATAACAGAGGCCCACGCTGTTTGCTCATGGCTTGGAACAACAGCTATGGGTGTCTAACGCAGAAACGAGACAAGGGAAGGGGCAGAGGTTGCCTGACGGAAACCAACAGACAAGCTCTGTACAAGAGGTCTACAAACAGTACAAGAGAAGACACTAACAGACAAATCCAGGGAAAAGGAAGTCGAATAGCAAACTAGCAGAAGGAAATGAAGGGAAAGCCGTATAACAGGATTGGATAGGGTTAAAGAACTGAGGGTTGAAAACAAGGAAGAAAGCAAGGGAGCAGCAGTCAGGAAACGGGGGAACTGCAATAACTGAAAGTAAATAATGTAGGTAAACTGTTGTGGATAGTAGAGGACGGTAAGGTACAAGGTTGAAAGCTCAGAGAAGCAGGGAAGCAATGAGCAAACCCAAAAGGAGCAGGGCTGTAAGGAAGGAAGCCCAGAGGGGAAGGGCTTAGGGCAGCGGAGTGAAGCAGGCTGCACGGCAAGGAGCCCAGAAGGGCCGGGCAGCAAGGAGTGAGCCCAGGAGAGTAGGGCCGCTGACTGTAGAAGGCTGCAGGAGGACTGTAGAAGGCTTCTAGACTGGAAGCCCAGCGGACGAAGACTGTAGGTTGAAGGCAGCTGAGCGTGATCGGCTGCCAGGCAGGAGCCTGGAAGGCAAAGGCGGAAGGTAGCAGCGGAGCGTGATCGGCTGCAAGACAGGAGCCTGGAAGGCAAGGGCGGAAGGTAGCAGCGGAGCGTGATCGGCTGCAAGGCTGGAGCCTGGAAGGCAAGGACGGAAGGTAGCAGCGGAGCGTGATCGGCTGCAAGGCTGGAGCCTGGAAGGCAAGGACGGAAGGTAGCAGCGGAACGTGATCGGCTGCAAGGCTGGAGCCTGGAAGGCAAGGACGGAAGGTGGCAGCGGAGCGTGATCGGCTGCAAGGCTGGATCCTGGAAGGCAAGGACGGAAGGTAGCAGAGCGTGATCGGCTGCTGTGCAGAGAGCCCGGCAAGGCACTAGATCAAAAGCAGGAGTAATGAGGAACCGCATACAAAGATCTGTAGCTCAAAGCAGAAAGGTGCTGGAAGGACTCAATGCAAGAAACTGAGCCCCTGCAGGCAGCAGCTTATATACCGCCCTGCCCAGCACAGAGGCAGGCTAATTGGTTGCACCTGGATCAGCACACCTGCATACAATCTGCCTCCTCCCTCTCTGTTCCTGAGCTGGTGGGAGCAGATCTGATCCCTAGGGCTTCTGTGGATTGTAGTTCCGATGATGACAAATAGGAATAGCCAGGAATATATGGTTATATCCAAGTGCATTGTAGTAAGTGAAGTTTGTTGGAAAAAATAGAAAAGCACCAAAGTCTCGCAAATGGGAAATAAGGTCCATATTGATCGCCAATGTATGCGCCCGTGGCGCAGGCATGACATCGGCAACAAACGCTTTTTTCGAGGACAACGCCAACAACAGCAGTACACTGCAGGCAACTGGTCCTCTACTCTGGGAACCAGTAGCCAATACACACAAAGAGGACAATGCCGTGGCAAGGGTAGAGGTCGGGGCCCCACTCCCAGAGGAAACCCGGCTACCAACGCCAAATGACCCAAAGGTTCGGGTCCCCTCACATGCATTGCCGGTCGGGGCCGGTTAACATCTTTCCTACCAGCATGGGAGGGAGTAACATCAGACCGCTGGGTATTGTCAACCATAGCCCGCGGGTACTGCATAGAATTCAGTCGGTCCCCCAAGTACAGACCCCGAAGAGGGTGACGCTTATCACAGGAGCACCTCGCCATCCTTCTTCATGAAGTGGAACTGCTGCTACTAAAATGAGCAATAGAGGTTGTGCCTCTATCACAGGTAACGGAAGGTATTTATTCAGTGTACTTCCTTGTACCCAAAAAGGACTTAACCATGCGCCCTGTACTAGATCTGCGCCCAGCAAACCAATTTGTCAAACCTCAGAAATTTCACATGGTGACCCTAGCCTCGTCTTCCCCTCCAATGACAGGGTCCACAATATGCTGTTTCAGATCCCTCGATATGTGGCCGGTCGAGAGGTGACGGTACGCAAAGCAATGCGTTTGCTAGGAATGATGGCGTCATGTATATATTTGGTACCTCACGCACGTCTCCGCATGCGCCCAATGCAAGAGTGGCTCAACAGCCAGTGGTGTCAGGCCAGCGGACAATGGGACGATCTAGTGGTGTGCTTGCAGGCCTTGGTTCTCTCGCTACGGTGGTGGTCGAAGGAAAACCTTGTAATAGGGAAACCATTCGCCACCACTCAGTGGAGGCCACTCTAACCACAGACGCATCCCTCACAGGATGGGGGGGGCTCACCTATTCCATCAGACAGCACACAGAGTTTGGGCTCCAAGTGTAGCGTCCAAACACATAAACTTGCTGGAACTGCTAGCAGTCTTCAAAGCACTGAAGGCTTTCCAGGCACACGTGCAAGGGAAGACGGTGATGGTCCTCACAGACAGCACCACAGCCATGTACTACCTGAACAAGCAAGGGGGCACTCGCTCTCCAGGACTGTCCAAGCTGTCCCAGAACATCTGTAAGTGGGCTCTCAAACACAACATGTTCCTGTTATCACAACATGTACCAGGGGAACTCAATCTGCTAGCAGACGAACTCAGTAGAGACTTCCCTCTGCCCGCAGAGTACGAATGGCGGTTACAAGAAGACATCGTCTTCGACGTTTTCACACAATGAGGATTCCCAGAAATAGATTTGTTCCCAACTCTGGAGAACTCCCAATGCCAAGATTACGCCTCCAGGTACCCCCAGAACCAGTCCAAAGGGAACGGTCTCTGGATAACATGGTCAGGGAAATTTGTTTACGCTTTTCCCCCCTCCCCCCCGACTCCCCTTCTCAACAAGATGGTGCACAAGATGCACCAGGAACCAGTCACCATGATACTAGTGGCCCCTATGTGGGCCTGGCAGCCATGGTTCGCTCACTTGATGGAGATGTCTCTATCTCCTCCAGTGGAACTTCCCTGCCCGTACAACATGCTGTCACAGGACAATGGCAGAACGCTACACCCATGCCCACAGACCCTGAATTTAGCAGCCTGGCTCCTGAGGTCATAGAATTTGGACATTTACAACTCCCTCAAAGATGCATGGACATTCTTAGGGAGGCTAGGAAACCTAACACTTGTTACTGCTATTCTAGCAAATGGAAGAGATTCGTCATCTGGTGTAGAAATAAGAGCATCAACCCCGTTGACTGCTCTCCCACACATATTGTTCTTTACCTGACTCACTTATTAGACTCAGGATTGGTCTTTAATTCTATTAAAGTTCATCTAGCTGCACTTTCCGCATACACCACTTCTCAACTCAGTGTCATGGTGGAAAGTCCCAGTTATTAAAGCCTTCATGGAGGGAGTAAAGAGGATACACCCTCCTATAGCCAACCCAGCTCCCGGATGGGACCTAAACGTGGTACTTACCAGGCTTATGGGCCCACCCTTTGAACCCATGCACAAAGCATCCCTTAAGGGCCTCACTCTTAAGACTGCTTTCTTAATAGCTATCACCTCCATTAGGAGAGTGAGTGAACTACAGGCGCTCTCTATACTAGACCCCTTTGTAACAGTTCACAAGATAAGGTGGTTCTTCGCACACATCCTAGATTTGCACCAAAATTTATTTCAAAGCTCCATGTCAACCAGTCTATAGAACTACCAACGTTCTTTCAAAACCCTTCAAATTTAGAAGAAAGGAGCCTAAATACACTAGATGTGTGCAGAGCCGTCATGTTTTATATGGAAAGAACTAGACCTCTGAGAAAGACTAACCAGTTCTTTGTCTCAGTGGCAGCAGGAAGAGAAGGAGATGCAGTTTCAAAATCCTCTATATCTAGATGGATTGTCCAATGCATCACTTTCTGTTTCTCTCTTTCTAAGAGAGAACTACCCTTCAAGCCGAGAGCACATACTACTTGTGGCACTGGGGCTTCCATAGCATTCATTGCAAATGTCCCTCTCGAGTCCATTTGAAAAGCGGCAACCTGGAGTTCTGTACACACCTTTACAAAACACTACGGTCTAGATGTCTACTCTAGATCTGAGTCCCAGGTGGGACGAGCAGTATTAAGACATCTTTTCTCCAATGTTCCTTCTCACAACCCACTTCCAACTCCGGGTACTGCTCGCTAGTCTATGCACAGCATGTGATTCTAAGCAGATTAGCAAACATCAGAAGACAATGCATTACTTACCCTTAAAGCGTTTCTGATGGTTGTATCTGCTTAGATTCACATGTGCCCACCCTTCCTCCCCGCTCGAAGGGAAGGAACATAGACATCCTGTATCTATCTCTCTTTTCTGTACTCACTCGCGTCTAATAGGCTCCCTCAGGGCAGAAAAAATACAAACAGAGGGACCTCAACGCGTGAGGGATTGTGGGTACAATGCACGTCACTATAGGGATAGTGTTACAGACACTCCTTGTCGACGTCCCCTTTTCGACTACGAAAACAAAATGCAATACTCCGCAGTGACCACTGGATGTCGGACTATGCACAGCATGTGAATCTAAGCAGATACAGCCATCAGAAATGCTTTTACAGTAAGTAATGCATTGTCATCTGGCTGGCAAGGAGGTCACTTAGGGTCTCGGGGCTGACTCCACCAGGGGGTTGGCTGCCGCTTCAGCTCTGCAACATGGAGTGCCTGTTCTGGGTATTTGCCAAGTAGCTAAATGGGCTTCTTTACTTCTTAAATTCTATGTCTGGTTAGTGCACGTGTTTTGGCAGAGCTGTTCTTCATGGTTTTCTGGTTTAGACGGGGTCCTTGCTATCCTTCCTACTCCAGGACTCCTCCTTTGGGAGTCTATCAAAGATGAGGAATCCGTGGTAGGAGAGAGACCATTAAAATAACAAATTACTTGCCTCTTGTTAATGGTCTTTCTGATGAAGTTTCCTCCCACAGATTCCTCATCGCCCTTTGTACCTACCCCTGGATAGCTAGTGCACTTTGCTTCTGCGGTCTCTCAGCGACCGAACGCTATGGAAATAGGATGGAACGAACATCACTGGGTGCAGCGCCTCAATACATACTGGCCAGATGTCCTTTCTGGTGCAGGGACTAGTGAGCGGAGCCTCGCTGTGCCCCCTGGCAGCGGAAACGTTTCTAAAGAGTAACTGCGCTGGGAGATGGATATCAAAGATGAGAAATCTGTGGATGGAACGTCCATCAGAAAGAACATTACAGAGAAGTAAGTAATTTAGTCCTCTCTGCACACTTTTGCAAAGCATTACTGCTTGGATTCTTAGTCAGGATGGAATACTGGTTTTGGCTATGCAGTACTTCATAGTTTTCAGTTTTAGGTGGTATCCTTACTCTACTCCCTCCTCCAGATCAACATACTTCTATGGAAGTCTATTAAGCATGAGGAATCAATGGGAGAAAGGAATCCATTAGAAGAACAAGTTACTTACCTCTTGGTATTGTTCTTCAGATGCATGGTCCTTCCACAGATTCCTATGTGCCCCACTTGGCGAATAGCTTCTACACCTTGATTCTGCAGTCCCTCAGCAACAGAATGCTAGGCAAAAAGGGTGGAACTAAAGTCACAGGGAGTGGGGCCTCAATACATATTGGCCCTGACTTCATGTCTGCCATGTGTTGCGTAAAGCCTTTGGGGAAAAGCTGCACTGCGACCCCTGGTGGCGGAACAGTTTCCAAAGAGCAGCTGTGCTGAGAGATGGATATAAAACATGCAGAATCTGTGGGAGGCACACAAATTCTGATAAGTCGTATAAATAAAATCATTAAAATGTCTAGCTATGTACAGATACAAATTTAAATAAACTTTTTCTATATTGTAAATGTTTTTTGTTTGCTTAGTCGGCGTGGTACAGGGTTAATGGAAGATGATGAGGAGCCAATTGTTGAAGACGTGATGATGTCTTCAGAGGGCCGAATTGAAGACCTTAATGAAGGAATGGATTTCGATACCATGGACATAGACTTAGTAAGAAATTACTCTGTTATTCGTGTTTGCTTATCTTTTTCAATTTGTTTAAAAGCACCTTTCTCTATTTGCTATATCCATTCATATCTTAAATGATAACTGTGGCGTATGCAAATGTAATGGTATTTTGAATTGTTCATTATAGGTAACATTTAATTCAATTCTTAATGGCTGATGTTTAAAAAATCACCTAAATCCTTTGAGAGATTTTGAGGACCAATATATAGTGATGGCAGATTAGACATTTACTTTTGGGAAGGGGTGAAGGTGCTAGAGGGCCACACTCCAACATTTGATAGTTGTTAGCAACGATTTTCTTTTTGCTGCTTTCCTTCCTTAAATTTCTATGGGACACCCTTACTTTTTGATTTGTTTGGGCTACCGGCCTGACTTTTTGGAGGTAAGTAAATAAAGCCTTCCAATTTACTTTCTTGTCTTTTTGCCCATTCTTATGGGGAAACTGATTAGTCCAGAAGACCATCATTACTGAGAGAATGTGTCTTTCGGAAATTCTTGCATTGTTACAATTGCACACATCACCCTAAAGTCAAGTGCATTTTGTAGACTTTGCCTTCAATTGCTTTTTGGTTACTTTTACAATGTTCCTTGGATGAGCTGGTGGCAGCAGATATTTTTCTACAGTGTTTTATTCTTTTTATTGGTGCACTTTTGCATTTACCGGAAAGGACTACCAAAGGCGGCTAGCATCCTAAGATGGTCTTGCCACAAGGTTTTTGCTTATCCTTCAGCCATGTTGTTCTCTGGCCTTCTTTCTGCCTTTCAGGTCTGGAAATGCCATATATGCATTTCCCTTTTCTGGCAAAAGCTGCTGCTTTTGCGAGCTAAGTGGCGGTTTGTTTGTGAGCCTGGATGTTCGGCTGAGACTGTCCGGTTCCAGTTCACATACAGGTGTCTGAATGTCAATTGCTGGGCAGATGTGGTGGCCAATGGCTGTCCATTACTGGATAGTCACTGCCCGTTTGAATGGTGCATACCCTTATCCTTGGTGGACCTGGGCAAGCTTCTAGTCCAGATCTTGGAAAAAAGGATGACTCCTACAGCCATTCTTCATATTACCATTGGAGCCAAGTCCTCTATGAAGACTAGCAGCCCCATGACAACCTGAGAACGACACCTTCATCTGACCAGCACCAACTCCAATAAAGTCCCAGCAAAGCCCTGGATCGGTGGGAAAAACCACTCTTGGAAATTGCTTTCGGCTCTGTTCCTTCTGAGCCTTCGGAAGTGTCCCTGGACCAACCAGTGGACTGACTGACCAGTTCTCTCCTTGGCTACCTTGCTGCAGCAGCCGCCGTTCCGAGTGCATCATTGAAGCTTGAAGCATCTTCAACTTGTACAACAATACCCCTGCTCCTGTATTTTCAGCCTTCTAGCATCAACGGAAGCTGTGCATGACCTGCTCCATTGTTAGTCCCTAGAAGTTGACCCGTCGCTGCCTGACCCTGGGGATTCCTGGTGCAATCCGGTTCTTCACATCCTAGAGATTTCCTAAGATTGTCTCCACCACTGAATTCTTCATCTATTCTTTGTTTGGGTGTTCAACTGGAAGTTGTCTGGAAAGGAACCGATCGAAACGAAATCCCACAGCTGAAAGTGACCACTCCACCCGCAACGCTTGTGCCTTCCTCAACGGGTGCCAAGCGCAGAAGAATGTCCCGAACAGAATCTGGAACCTCAGCAGTGGTGTCCAAAGAGGTTTTGAGTCAAGGGTGTAAGTTAACGCACCTGTTTCTCTCCCCCCTGTTCTCCATAGGGTAACATAGGCATAAAGTCCTGTCTCTTAATCACTCTTTGCTGGCTTTGGTCGGTGGAGGCCTGGTCAAGGATCACTTTCTGGACCTGTTATAGTGTCTGGGATTGAGTGAACTTGCTTACCTGAAATTTAGCCAACTTTTTGACATTTTTCCCCCCCTTTTTAATCATCCTCACTGGCATAGTCACTCTTAATAAACCAACCTGTAAAGTGAAACTTTGGAACTGGCGACTTTTGGGCACAAGGCCAGAAACAATCTGAGGGTTGGACTTTATAAGAGCTAGGCAAAGTGTTTTTTGGTTATTCTAAAGTGGTTGCTAGTGATTCCATCGACAGCCAAACCATTGACAACCATACCATTGACACACAAAGCATCGGGAAAAAACCATTGAATGCATTAAAAAAATAATAATGGGCCAGGGATTCCCCCCGAAGCCCCCTTTTTTAACCATAAAAACCCATTTTACTAAACTAAACCCTTTACCATTTAAAGAAAGTGCATTCAATGTTTTTTTTTTGGTATGTTATGTCGATGCTTTGGATTTGATGGAATGACCGGATACCCTCTAAAATGTCTTTTGTACTTTTTATGCATATGAGTACTTACCGGTGTTGCACTGGTCATTACATCAAATGCCTTCCTTTATCTCATAAGGGTGAAGATACATATCTGTTTCATACTGTTGGTTTGACAAATATTGACTAGAGTTTTTCATGAGCTTAGTGTGGTTACCTGTCTAACTGGAATTATCACTGTTGCTCAGTATGGACTCTCTGTAGCCCTAGACCATTCTCACACCCCTCATGAGACCAAGCCTTGAAGCTCTGCTTACCTTGATTTGGTTTGGCTAAAATCTGTATCCCTGTTCATATTGGGGTGGCCTTTTCAAAATCTTCCCCTTGGGATGATTTTGGAAAAATCCATCTGAACATTGCTGACTTCAGCTTTTCGCCAGATGGGAAATGGTGTAGTTTTGCACTGCCAAGGATGGCTCAAAGCCATGAATTTTCACCCAGATGTCCAGGCGACCAGCCCGATTACTAGCACCCACTGGCACTCCGCTACACTTGCGCAAACCTGTTAGCTGCTCTGCATGATTGTCAATATGTATAGTACTTGTATATTTTCTAAAATTGCATTTTTATTTTAAATTGCTTTTATTCCCTTCCCTTGTTCTCTTTTGTATGCACCCTATAACATGTCTGTAACCTAAATCATGCACCCTGATGCACTTGGGCCTAGTGCGCTTTACAAATAAATAAAATACAAATACAAAAAAATGCAATGCCCTTTGATGGTGAAGACCTCATTGGGAAGAAGGTGGAGGATACTCTTCAGTCGACCAAGACAGACACCAATATTTTGTGATCCTTGGGACCTTACAGCAACATCGGCAGTACTTTCGGTCCAATTAATCCTGGTTCCCTAGAACGTCCCAGCACTGTTGTCCAGCCTATCGTTCCCAATTATATCGAACCAGAACCTCTACTTCAGGAGACGGCTTCGGAGGTAAATAAGTCGTACAGAGGTAGCAAATTACCCCATGGATCCTCTAAGTTTAGAGCCCAACTCCAGTAAACAGGCCCGATCAGAACACAGATCGACCCCTTCACTTTCTCACCCAAGAGGGAGGGTGTCTTTCTTGTTTCCTCCATCAGTGGCACCATATTACCACAGACAAGGTGGTTCTCTCCTTACTATGAGACAGTTGTATTTTGTAGTTTCTGCAATCAACACCCAACGTTCACAAAGGAGGGAAATCTTCTTTCAACACTATCGCAGGAGGTTTGTGCTCTCATCCCTAAAGAAGCAATAGACCACATCCCACACAGCCACTGGTGACAAGGAGTTTGCTTCCAATACATTTTGGTGAAAAACTCAGGCAGTTCGAGATCAATCCTAGACCTCAGTCTTCTAAACAAGTACATCAGTTCCCAAACCTTTAGATTGGGCGCACTTCAACAAATCAATCAGTTGAAAGGGGGACATTTTGGTCATCCCTTGACTAGAAGCATGTGTACTTCATGTCCCTATCCATTACCACCACCGGAAATTCCTAAGCTTTACTGTGTCTAGATTTCGCTATCAGTTCAAGGCCCTACTCTTTGCCCTCAACTCTGCCCTATGGATATTCACGAAATGACTGCCCATAGTGGCAGCTCTCCTCTGATCGGGTATTCACGTATACCCATACCTCAATGATTGGTTGGTCAGGGCCCTGTCTCTCCTGTTGGCCCACTAACATAGATGAATGACGATAGACTTTGTATCATCGCTGAGATTCTCCAACTACATAGTCATTCTTAACTTCCTACCAGCAAATGCTTTTCCTGGGAGTGCAACTACACGTGCAACAGACGACACCCAAACTGAGATGGATCAACATACCACCTAACCCCACCCAACACCTGTACTCGCCCCATTAGATACCACCATGTACCACAGTTTAGTGGAATTATCGGGATATTAGCAATCAACACAATTTCTGAGCTGTGGACATAGGCAGGGGCGTTAGCCGTATGAGTGGGAAGGGAAGACTGAGGGAGGAGGGGGCCAGATGTGAAAGGGACCTTGGAGGTTGGCCGGACCCGGATCGGGACAGAGGGGCAGGGGTGCTCCCGAACCAACATGGGGTGATTACAGAAACCCAGCACCTCAATTCAGGATAATTGATGCCAACTTACCAATTGCAGTAACGCTTCCCCCCCTCTGCATACACCTCTCAAACTCCAAACACAACAACAAACGGCAAAAACTTCACTACATTGCAACAACAATACAAAAAACACACATAGACCCGCACAACAGTACACAACGACTACCGGCCGCAAAACGCCCCAAGCCCAGCTGACGGACCCACCGGGCTGAGGCCACCACAGCACATCACTGCTCTCTTGCACTTTTCCAGCTTATTCACACTAACCACCCCTCCCTTCCTCTTACAGAGCCGCCAGAGCGCCAGGGGACCACTCCGGTGGTGATAGTGCGCGGTACAAATGTCCTTTAACATTAACTCTCAGGAAACACTGTACGGTAACCATATACGCCAACAGGGTCAAGACCATTGTCGCAGAGGCCCATTTGCTTTTGTAGAGACAAGTCACATCAGTCCACACTAAGTCTCTCCTACGGATGATGTCCTGCATTTCCCACATAGAATAATTCCAGTTTAGTATGTGGCCTAGATGCCCACTGGCAACCAGTCATAAGCCATTGGGACAACAAGGTGTTCCTCGCAAATCCTTTCTAAGACGCCCTTCGCTTGTCAGTGAGCACCAATCTCACACAAGGAACACCTTTCGTACCATCAGATCCCAGTCACAACCGATGCATCCATGGAGGGGTGCGGAGTCAACACCAGCTACAAGCTTTGGTTGCAATAAGAAAGAATTTGTGCATATCAATGCCCTGCCGTTGTAATTGGTTATTTAGAGTTGAATGGTGTTCTGGGCACTGAAATCCTTTTGCCTCCATCTCCCAGGGAAAGTCGGTTGTTCAGACACCATGACCACCATGTTTATATATCGGGAAACAGTTTAGCGCCAAATCACCCATCCTCTCTGGGGAAGTGCAGTCCCTCTGGAAATGGGCTCTTGCGCACATATGTTCTTGTCCCCCTTCCACCTGCTGGGCATCCACAATTCTGTGGCAGATTCCCTCAGCAGGGATCTACGCTCCTTGAGAAATTCCAGGACATAGACCTCTTCGCCAGCAGGTGTACCGAAGCCAGCAGCCTGGTAGATGCCTTCACGTTTAAGTGAGCAAGCATGTTTCTTTACGCCTTCCCCCCATTACAGATGATTCCAAGGATCCTACACACTTTGAAACAACAACGTTGCAAACTAATCTTGGTGGCCCCAGCCTGGCCATGACAATTCTGGGTTTCAAACTCCTCACACTTTTATTGACCTCCCCAAACCCCCATCACGCTTCCTCCAGTCTTTAACCGCCTCTCCAGGCACAAGGGAGCAGTTATGCTCCACGACCCGTCCTCCCGCAATCTGACGGCCTGGTTCCTGCTTCCTTAGAATTCTGGCAGGTTCCCACACCACAAGACTGCAGGGACATTTTGGCAAAAGCTTCAACTCCCTCTGCAGTTCTTGCTATAATAGCAAGTGGAAGCGTTTCCCGATATGGTGTGCTGCTCAAGAGGTGGGTCCCTTCCAGCCTCTACACATTTTTACTGTACCTGTGTGGATGGGCCTTTAATCACCTTAACCTAAAGCAGGCCCACTACTTAATAAGCTAGTGCACGTTTGTACGCAGAGCAAGTTTATTGTGCAATCGCCCGGGGAGGAGCTAGATGATGCTGCAGAGGCAAACTAACCCAAGTCTCACCGAATCACATAAGTTGACACATATACATTACTCATACATCCCGTGCCCTTTCCTCCATCCTTGTGGACGCCCCCCAACATGGGGACGGTACCAGAACCTTTAGCAGTGAAAAAGGTAGCCCCTTTACATTTAGTATAGCATGCTGGGGTGTGGCCTCGGGAGTGGGAATGCTGTGCTGAGGCCCCGCCCTCCGACGCCTCACCCCAGTCCCTTTTTCCACATGGAAGGTGTCGGACCTACCTGGCAGCCAGCGCAGAGACTTGGTTAGCTTTCCACTTGCACCCGGTTTATTTTTTCAATTCTTTTTTCACTTTCCTTTGGTGTCTAGCCTCCCCCGGCGCATGTCGGCCGCTGGAGGCTTCGGGAGAAGTGCCTCATGCAACCGCTCTTTCCTGGAGTCGGACCCCCATGCACTCTGTCTTGAGTGTTTCGGGCCTGACCACTGCTGGGACTCGTGTTTGGCCTGCAGCGCTCTCGGTCACAGGGCATTGAAGAATCACTTGTCGCAGTGGAGGGAGATCTTCCACCCTTCTCCTTCCCACCTTAAGGACTTTGTCTCCAGGACCTCCCGTCAAGACAACGTAGACCCTCTATTCAGCACAGACCTGCAGCGTGGCGAAGCCTTCCCCAGGGTTCCTCAGGTTTGGGCAGATCCGAGGCCTCTAAGGCTATTGGCTCCCAAGCTGAGGGACCCGGGGGCTCTTCTGGGCACAGACCCGAGACCGTTCCATCTCCCAAGCTGAGGGCCCCTACAAGGCTTTCCTCGAAGAGGCATTCCATTTCATCCTCTTCTTCAACACCAGGGGATAATGGATCATCAAGTACAACCTTGAAGAGTCTTTCCTTGGCTTGATCCAGCACGGCTACAGGCACAGGTGCGGAGGGAGTCCAGCCTACCAGAGCTCGCTCTGCGGTTGTGATTCAGGGCGTTACGACTACTAGCCATCCGGCCGAGGGCTCAATGCCTACCAGAGTGTTCCAAGGTCGACGCCTCTGCTTTGGGTGCAAGACACAAGCTGTATCTTCTCCCAACCAGGGCGTGACGCAAGGCTTCAAAATGGCAGAGTGGCACATGGCAGAGCCTGCCAGGCAGTCTGCCATCTTGGATCCAGCCCAGGGCCTGCCAGTGCTTTCGACCCATCGATTGGGCTTTGCAGGATTGTCCCAGCCCCCTTCCCTCTGGATCCTACAGTGCAGGTTTTTGGTCCCGTCAGGGTTACATCTACCCATCACAGCCGTACGGCCACAGATGCCTCAGCGCTTTGAGCAGGAGCGGAGGCCCAGGCCCCTAGGCACCCAGCGGCTTGTGAGAACCGCTTCTTTTGTATGCTTCGGTCATGACCCTTAATGGCAAGTCAGCCTTCCAGTTAGGGCCAGGTCAAAGGCCTTAAAACCTCATCCAAGACTCTCTTGGAGTTAGTCCTGGCGTCTTTGGCGCTAGGCTCATAACCATCATGAAGACCAACATTAGAATTGGACTATTTACTTGGGACTATTTAACTTTGGGGTGGGGGGGTTCAGCCAACATGGAGGCACACACATAGCTCAGTTACAAGAGAGAAAGAGAGAACACACACACACACACTACGAAACTCACCTGGAACAGTATCCTGTCTCCAATCTATCGCCGACTTCAGTTCCACTCACCTGAAGGTACAAACTCCATCATCCGGCACCGCATGCATCCTGGAATACCATAACCTGGAAAGGAGAGAAAGAAAGACCTCATTAGTAATTGTTTTACTCCCGATCGAAGAAAGCCACACAATTCTTACCTGGCTAGTCATCTCCTGGTCCGTGTCATCGATGGAACATTACAGCGCTCGGCGAGGAACATCGCAACCTGCAAGGAGAGAAAAGACACAGGTTAGCAATATAGAAGGCGAAACAGCGCTACGCGTTACTCACCGGACAGCATCGTGCACACCGCGCTTTCGCCTACCGGCCCATGCTCCCCTTCAAAGTGCATGACAACACCAAAATAACTTTCCATGCCTAAAAGGAAAGAAGCAAGACATTATTATTCCAACTAAGAGGAACATAAGAACTGCATATAAAGACTGTAAAGCAACAAACCTACAGAGTCGCAGCAGGCCTGGATTCCCACAGGGGGGCTTGCACCAGTGAAGTAACTTGGTCGCTGCTCGCCCCCCACATCTACGCGCCCCTGCCACGAGGAGCAGGACGGAGGATCCACCTTTTACAATAGGAAGGTGAGGAGAAGGCCCAAGGGGGAGGAAGGAGTTGAGGCCAAGGGAGGTGGGAAAACATAAAGACAATCTGGTATTGAATCCAGCTCTCCTATATTGCAGACCCATCTTTAACCAGAGGCCTTACCAAGGGACCAGGAGAGGGTTCGAGAGTGCAAATCATCCAACCAGGGCTGGGTGGCGTCCCCATGGATACCAGGTGAGCGTAACAGATCTTTTGTATGCTTCCTTGTGCGTTCCACTCTGATGAAGGGGCTCCTGAATGACATTGTGAAGGTCATCCCGCCCGGCCCTCTCCACTGGGTATTCCTCCTGCGCTCCCGGTTCTGTTGCCAGCCCCTCCACCGGTCCAGGCCCCTCCAGTTGTTCTGACATCCCCCACCTCCTCATGTACCACCAACACTTCCCCCTCAACAGCTGTTGGACCTGTCTGCGGCCCCGGACCAGCGGCTCCGGACCTGGGGGGACTCCGCCCCACCTGTGTCCCAGGGCCCGGATTCTCCTCTGTCTGTTAAAAAGGGGGCGGGGACGATGGCGACTATGCCTAGGATAATGAACCCTCGGCATCCGTTAAGGCCTTCCACGACCGCCTTCAGGGCCTGGTGTAGTTCTTGGGGATGTGGGGGGCCCTCATCCTGAGGAAGCCTCCCAGGAGTCAGGTTTCCTAGCAGAGGTCTTGGCCAAATGCACCACAATCCGGTCTGTTATCCCCCTCCAGAAGGATGTCCTGCAGGTGGCGTGGAAGATCTGGGAGACGCCCAGGGCCAACGCCCAGATGAACAAGAAATTGGACAGCAGGTTTAGGCTGACGGACGGGGAGCCAATCCTCCTTGCCTCCCACCCGCAGCCCCATTCCTCTGTGGTGACTGCAGCCTCGTATTCTAAACCTTCATCTTCATCCACGGGAGCCACCTCCAGTTGCCCCTCCTAGTCCTTGGGAAAGTGCGCGTACTCCATCCCAGGATTGCATCTGCGGCAAGCCAAAATAGACGCCCGCTTGGCTGCGGCTAACCAGAAGCTGTGGCGAGAGCTTGGGAAATGTATGCCTGACCTCCCTTCGAACAAGCAAGCCTCCTTCAAGTCCGGTCTGGCAGATGCCCAGGCCATTGCGCAGACCCTCATGGAGTCTTCGGTCCCCCACATCGACACAGCCAGCAGAGAGCTGTGCATTGGGGTCGAGATGAGGACGGTGTGGATGCACGCCGCTAAGTTTTCATTTGACGTGCTGGAGCTGATCCTGAATCTGCCCTTTGAGGGCGTGGAACTTTGTCATTCGTCGACAGATGAGTTGACCAAGAAGAAAACCTCTGCTCAAACTGGCAAGTTTTGGCCATCCTGACAAAACCAGCTTAGAAATCCTTCCCTCAGTCCCAGGGCAGGACCAAGTTCAACCCCTGTACTTTCTATGGCTTCAAAGGGTTCCGGGACCGTGTTACACGGAGGCCTGACTGGTCGCCCAGCAATAACGGGAAGAAGCAGCAGAGGACATTGCACTGGTTTTTCCGTTCCTCCTCTGACCCCGCCTCTGATGCCAAGAAGCAGTGACGTCAAAGTCGGGGAACATAGCTCGCATGTGGTGGGGGGGCCATTTGAAATAAAGGTTAGGCGATTATTTAGTTACACTACACCAACTTACCATCTGTCCTGACAAAGGCCTTCATAAAAACACGGAAGAAGCTACCCAAAGATGGGGTTAATTCCATCAGTATAGGCCGAAACGTGTTGACACATCCTATGAAATGTTATATGCTGTTAAACAATAATTATTTGGCAAAAATTGTGGGGGGATTCATGCTCCGTCTCAAAAACAGTATAACAATGTTCCAACAAGATGGCGTATCAGGAAATCCATGCTAGAGATAATCAGTGAAAAGTGTTTGTGTACTTTTTATCATGATTACGTACGTTTTTTGAGAAATTCTGTGAAAGATAAATAACATTTCTGATTGTATTTTTGATATCTGAAGAGTTCTAAATCTGGGTAATATATTGTCACATACTCTGTTCCACATAATATAAAAGATGTGAGTCATGGTTGGTTTACATTAAGTTAAAGAACAGGAGACTGGGGTAGTTTGTGTTTTATACTTGTTTTCCACATTGTTTTCGCTCAATTATAATACGTTCCCCCTGACAACGAAAAATATTGAGCGTGACCTACCCTATACACTCTCTTTGCCACCTGGCACAACAAGAAAGAAGTGCCCTCAGTTCGCCTCCTGGCAAGTACAGGGCTCTGACTCCCTGAGCGACGCATTTTGGTTTCAGTGGAACGGCATGAGGGCTTACGCCTTCCCGCCCACTCCGCTGATTCACAGAGTAATTTACAAGATCAAGGAGTCTCGCCAGCTCAACATCATTCTAATAGCTCCATGGTGGCCGGCCAGGCCATGATTTTCGGAGCTGCTCAGCCTCTCGGAGATGCCTCAGATTCACCGCCTGATGGGCCCAGCGCATGTTCTGGCGCAGCAGGGGGGCAGGGTCATCCACCCATTGCAAAAGAAACCAGCCCTCACAGCGTGGTACCTGAGCAGGTAACGCTGCCGAACCTCTGCGTCTCACAGGCTAATCTGGAAATCATACAAGGAGCAAAGCTACCTGGGCCCAGTATAAAAGTAAATGGACAAGATTCTGCCACTGCCATTGAAGACGGTGACTGCCAAGTCGGTTCCAAAACCTTTACTTGGCATGTTTACTAGGGTTGGCTTCCTTAAAGAAGTTGTCTGATAGGGGCAGCAAATTTCTGTCAAAGTATATGCAGGCCATGTGGAAGGAATGTGGTGTCGCCTATGTTTTTTCATTTACATACCACCCACAAACTAATGGTCTTGTAGAAAGGTTTAACAGAACCTTAAAGAGCTTACTTGTTTGCCTACAGAGAGGTACCTCAGGAGAGTGTTTGCTTCAGCCCCTTCAAACCTCTGTTTGGTCACCCTGTGGGGGGGCCCTTAGCAATAGTCAAGGAGGGATGGGACATGCCCACTCCCCCCATCGCTACCAACGTAGTAGACTATGTGCTAGGGCTCAGAAAGATGATGGGACTCCTGATGGGTCTGGCTAGTGAGAAACTGAAGGCAGGGCAAGCACTGGTGAAACATTGGTATGACCAGAAAGCTGCCCTCATCAATTTCACACCAGGTCAGCAAGTCCTGATCATGAATCCTATAAGGCCTAGAGCTTTATAAGACAAATGGTCAGACACTTATACAGTGGTGGAGTCAGTGGGTGAGGACAACTATTTAGTGGACGTTGGAAGGGCGGGACAAGCACCAAAAGTGTTCCATGTAAATAGAAACATTCCCCAGTCCCCTTTTCCGTGTCGACTGCAACGGGCTGATTTCACCAGCGCTCCTGGGTTTGGCTTCGGCCATGTAATACCACGTGCTCTTGCCGGGATGTTCTGCTATCTTTGTCCTTTTCTTTTCCATTAGGTACTTGGTCCTCGGACACCACGCTCCTCCCCAGCGCATGTCGGCTTCAGCAGGTGTCCAGCCTGCGACGGGCTGTTCTCTACATCGGACCCCCATGCCCTTTGCCTCCACTGCCTTGGCCCCGACCAGGGCTGGGGAGGTTGTGCGACGCTCTGACCCCACGTGCTCTGAAGAACAGGCTAGCTAGGTGGAGGGAGCTCTTCCAGAAGTCCCCTCCAGAAGTCCCCTCCGGAGGACCTGAAGGACTTCGTCAAACATCAATCGAGGCCTAAGGTAAAGCCTCGATTTACTATTGCATAAAGGTGACTCCTTCCCAAGGGAGCGTCCAACTGGGAGGAACCCTTTGTGTTCTGGCACCAGCACGCGTACCAAGGCTAGTCCAGCTACCGGCCTCACGGGCAAGAGGTCTCTGGTCCCTTCCGGTATCATTGCTGAGGGACCACAAGGTTCGTTTACCGGGCTTAAGCCCGAGGGGCTACGACCGAGTACCGGCGGCATGTCTGAGGGGGCGCCTTCACGCAGCACTACCAGCAGTCCGGCATAGGGCAATCCGCCTTCTAGGTCACAACCTGAGGTGCGGGATAGGCCTTATGTTCCAACACTAAGTGTCTTGGACGGGGCTAGTTCCAGCGAGCCAGGCACCACAACTTCGGCATGTGGCACGCAGCTCAACAAAATGTCTGCTCTTCCCGATACCCCCTCTGGCAGTTCGGGTGGAGGAACGAGTCACAAGGTGCGACTGATGTCAACCAGGTACGTGGCGTACAGTTTATCCATCAGCAGCGCAGGGCAGGTTTCTCCTGCACCCAAGGCAGTGTGCGCCCCGGCCCCAGCAGCTGTTGGCCACTCCGTCAATATCTCCTGCCACCTCTACAGCCTCCGAGGGCCGGTTCTTCGAAATGTTCCTAGGTCTGATGCGAACTCCCCAGATGGGGAATTATCCTCCAGGCTGCCATCAGGGACATGCTCCCCCTGGTCACCCCACTGGTGCCCATAGTCATTCCTCCTATGGCTCCAGCGTAGCCACCGCTGCCCCAGCCGGCTCCTCCGATTCCGGCTTCCCTGGCTCCCACAGCACAGGTGGTTCCACACCACCCTCTTCAGCAGCCACAGGCTTCGGTCTCCACACCGCAGCCTATGGCGCCCAGTACCCCTCCACCAGTTCCGGACCCTCCGAGCACGCTTGTGGACACAGATGAGAAGGAGGACCCCGACACGCCATATTCACCCATGGCCTTCCACGAACTCCTTGCAGGTTTGGCAAAGTATTTGGGCCTTCCTCAACCCGAGGTAGAGCAGCCCAAGGATGGGGTCTTGGCAGTAGTGCAAACCCTAAGACCCCCCCTCCTCCAAAACGGGGATCCCGATGCAGAAAGACGTAGTCGCCGTGGCCAAGAAGGGGTGGCTCAAGTCACACTCGGCCCAGCCTATCAATCAGCGCCTGGACGCAAAGTATAGGCAGTTGAAGAGGGATACTCTTTTTTTCGGTGCATCAACCGCCCTCTTCCGTAATCGCTGCAGCGTCACTTTATTCTAAGCCTCATTCGTCCTCTGCCACCTCGTCCTCAACGCTGCTAGGCAAGGAGGAGAAAGTGTTGGAGGCGTACAGCAAAAAGCTGCACTCCAATGCCTCCTTGCACCTGTGTCAGGCCAACGCGGTTGCCATGCTGGCGGGTGTTAACCAAAACCTCTGGTGGGAAATTGTGGATTTCCTCCTGGAACTTTCAGCGCAGAGCCAAGCGCGCTTCAAGGCAGGCCTAGGAGAAGCCAAGCTGGTAGCGCAAGATATCATGGAGTCCACAGTGGCTCACATCGATACCTCTTGCCAGGCCATCTGCATTGCCACAGACATCAGAAGAATGGCCTGGCTCCGGTCTACTAAGTTTAATCCTGATGTCCAGGAATGCATATTGGACCTTCCATTTGAGGGTAGTGACCTCTTCCACTCCACCACGGATGAGGAGTTGGATAAGAAGAGCAGCTCGCAGACTGCAAAGCCTTTATCTATTCTTACGAAAGCCACACCCAAGGCCTATACCCAGTCGCAGCCACACTCCAACAAGGGGAGGGCGTTCAGTGGGTTCCGGGGCTTCCAAGAATGAAGGTCCAGGCAACCTGACCGTTCTGAGTCAGCACCTTAGGAAACAACAAGGGGGGGGAGGGAGGAAGGGTTTCTTCCAGTCCACCTCCTCCGCAACAGCCTCAGAGGGAACAAAGGCATGACACGCCCCTTCGTGTCCACGTGTCTCTGGTGGGGGACAGGTTTGCCTTTCATGTGCAATTTTTGGTGCCAGAATCACACGGACCCTTGGATCATCTCTGTAGTCTCCATGGAGGGTACCACCTACCAATACCTTCCTCTCCTCCCTCATCCCCTCCTCTTGGAACAGCAACTCTGCTGGCGGAGATCCGGTCGCTCGTGGCGAGTCAGGCAGTGGAAGAAGGTTTGGGCTTCCATTCCAGGATTTTGACCTGAAGAACCAGGCTGGCCTGAGAGTTGTTGTTCCTTTCCACCCTCAACCTCGCCCTTCCTCTACAAAAATTCAAGATGGTTATGCCAGCACTCATTGTGGAGACACTGAACAGGGGAGACTGGATGTGCTCCCTGGAGCTGAAGGACGCATATCTACACGTCCCTGTCTGGCAGCCACATCGGTTCTTTCTGTGGTTCAGGATCATGGGCTGCCATTTCCAGTACAAGGTGCTACCCTTTGGCCTCAACTCGGCCCCCAGGGTATTTACCAGGTTAATGAATGCAGTGGCAGCCCTCCCAGGGCCACCATGTGTACCCATACCTGGACGACTGCCTCGTCCGGGCTTCAACTCAGGAGGGCGTTCGCCACACCGCCTCTGCACTTATGAGCACACTCCACAACCTGGGGTTTAAGATCAATCTCAAGAAGTCTCAGCTGCAACCCACGCAGAACCTGACCTTCCTGGGCCTCATCTGGGACACAGCCTCAGAGAGTCTTTCCCTCAGAGGATATGATCACGGCTATCAAGAGAGCCACTACTCACTTCCTCTCCAGGAGAGTGACCTCAGCCTGGTGGTACCAACACCTGCTGGGTATTATGGCGGCAGTCCTTATAGCCGTACCCCATACACGACTCAAGATGAGGAGATTACAGCTGCACTTCGCAGCCTCATGGAATCAGGGGAGGGGCTCTCAAGTGGAGCCTGTCCACATTCCTACGTCTCTACACCCGGACCTCACGTGGTGGTCTGCGGATTACAACCTGCGGCAGGGCAGGCCCTTCCGGCAGCCTCTCCCGCAGGTCACTGTCACTACGGACTCCTCCCTAGACGGTTGGGGAGCCACACTGGACAATCACCGTGTCCATGGGGTCTGGACTCAGCAGAGTCGCACGTCAACTGGCTAGAATTGAAGGCCATATGGCTCCCCTCAAGCCCTTCCTCCCAAGACAGTACTTATCCAGATGGACAATTCCACCAGCATGTACTATGTCAACAAGCAGTGTGGTACCAGATCCGCTCCGCTATGCAACCTAGTGGTCAGCATGTGGGAATGGGCTCTGGAGAAGAACTTCTTCCTCACTGCTGTCCACCTCCCGGGAGAGTCAAACCTGGAGGCGGACAGGCACAGCAGATTGGGGGCGTACAATTACAAGTGGGAATTGAAAGACCTGGTGCTGAAGGAGGTCTTCCTCAGGTGGGGGCAACCCCAAGTGCATCGGTTTGCCTCCCTGGACAACGGGAAATACCAGCAGTTCACCTCCTGGCAGGGACAGGACCTGGTCTCCCTGGGCGATGCATTCCAGATACAAGGAAACTGCACGACTGCATACGCCTTTCCGCCCACACCCCTGGTACACAGGGTGATCTGCAGGATAAAGGAATCTTGTCACCTTAGCAACATTCTGATAGCTCCTTGGTGGCCGACGAGACCGTGGTTCTCCGAGCTGCTCAGCCTATCGGACAGGCCTCCCATTAACCTACTGCTGGGCTCAGTTCCTCTCCTTGACCCAGCAGGGGGGTAGGGTACCCCACCCTGCTCCTCACAAGCTAGCCCTCGCAGCGTGGTTCCTGAGCAGGTCACACTGAACACTTGAGCCTATCCCAGGCTAACATGGAGATCATCCAAGGCGCGAGAAGCAAAGCTACCAGGAGCCAATATAAGAGCAAATGGTGCAGATTCTGTCATTGGACCGACTACCCCCTTAGATGCACGTTGAACGACGTACTCTCCTTCTCGGCACACCTCGCCCAATCCGAAGTTAAGGTGGACACATGACGCAACTGTCTGGCAGCCATAGGGGCATACAGAAATTCGTCGGAGGTTCTCTTCTCCTCCGCTAACACGGTGGTAAAACAGCATCTGGTGGGCCTCCACAGGCACTACCCGCCTATAAAGAAGCCACACCGGTGTGGGACCTCAATGTAGTCTTGGGCACCTTAGCACACAAACTGTTCAAGCCAATGGCTCTGTTGACATCAGGCTGGTCACCCTAAAGACAGCGCTGCTCGTAGGCCTCACATCCGCGCGCAGTTTCAGCGAAATCCAGGCTCTGATGGCATCTGGAGCCCTACACTACCTTTCACAAGGACAAGGTGGTTCTCCGGACGCACCCTGCGTTCCTACCCAAGGTGACCTCCTCCTTCCATCTAAACAAGGAAATGGTCTTACCCACCTTCTTCGCCGACCCCAAGGATGAGCCTCAGAGGGTCTTGCACCGTCTGGATGTCAGACGCTTGTTAAAATACTACCTGGACAGGACTAAGGACTTCCACAAGTCGGACACCCTCTTTATCACTTTGGTGGTTCAAGGCTAGGCTATCAGGCCTCCATAGCAAGATGGATGGTTGCGGCCATCAAGGAGGCAGGAGGGGTAAAACAAACCAGTGCCGGACAATTTGCTTGCCCAATCGGTCAGAGCTAAAGCCACGACCATCGTGTTCCAACAGCATGTGCCGCAGGAGGTCATCTACCTGGGCCACCCCTTCGGCTTTCTGCAAGCATTACTGCTTGAACGTCGCCTCTAGATCAGACGCAAGCTGTTCTAAGAAACCTGTTTGCTTAAGGAGGGTCTCCTCTCCACCCAAAAAGTAGGGGATATGGTTGTCAGACAAAGTAAGGTCTTACATTAAGACAGAGGTCAACAAAATGTTGAATCTTGGGGTGATTGAACCCTCTACTAGTCCTTGGTCCAGCCCTGTGGTTTTGGTTCCAATTCCAAAGGCAGGTACCTCTGAGTTGAGGTTCTGTGTGGATTACAGGGCTCTGAATGCTGTCACCAACACAGATGCAAACCCCTTGCCTAGAACAGATGAGCTGGTGGACACTTTGGGTGCCTCCAAATACCTCAGCACATTTGACCTCACTGCAGGCTATTGGCAAATAGCTCTTGCAGAACATGCCAAGGAGAAGACCACTTTCGCAACACCAGAGGGTCTTTACCAGTTCAGGGTAATGCCCAGTAAGTGCCAGATTTGACATGGTTCCGTGGTCTACCTTGGGCATGAAGTAGGTGGAGGGAGGATACAGCCTCTACCCAGTAAAGTACGATCAGTACAAGACTGGCCTAACCCCACTACACAAACCCAAGTGAGAGTCTTTTTAGGACTCACTGGGTTCTATCGAAATGTCATGGCAGACTATGGCACCATAGCTGCCCCTCAGACTGCTCTCAACTCCTAAAAAACCCAAGAAGGTAACTTGGTCTGAAGATCTGAAGAGTGTGGGAAGGCCTTCAATGGCTTTAAAAAGACTTCTTGTGCCAGGCCCCTGTTCTCAGGGCCCCTGATTACCAAAGACCTTTTATTGTGCAGACAGATGCCTCTGACACTGGGATAGGAGCTGTACTATCACAAGTAGATGAGAAGGGTAAGGAACACCCTATTGGCTTGATTAATAGCCAGTTTAAGGACAGAGAGCTCAGATGGTCCACAGTAGAGAAATAATGTTTTTCTCTTGTGTGGGCCCTAAGGAAGATGAGGCCCTACCTCTGTGACCCACTTTACTTTCCAGACTGACCATAAGCCCTTGAAGTGTCTAATGAAAATAAAGAGAGAGAATCCAAAGTTGCTCACGTGGTCCATAAACCTTCAAGGCTTTGACTTCACTATTGAGCATAGGCCAGGTGTCCAACATATCAATGCTGATGGGTTGTCCAGAATGTTTAACCGACCTGAACATGAGACTCATCCAGGGGTGGATTAATTCCCCCTGTCCTTGGTCTGGGAGGGTGCGAGTGTTAGGAAAGATTTCCATTCATGTGTAGTTTTCCCTCCATTTGTCTACCCCCCAACTTTATGCTGCTGTTTAACACCGTAGTCTGACTTCGCCAGGGGAGCCCAGCCTTCCGCTGCACTCCTGAGCTTTCGCTCACTTTTTATGGGGAAACTGACATGCCCTTAAAACAGTGCATTACTGGGAGACTTTGTTTCCCTTAGTCCTTTTCCAATGTTGCAACTTTTCTGCAACATGTAACAAGTGTACAATCTGCCTTCCAGTACAGTACACTTGGGTCTCTTAGTCATTTCGAAAGGCCATAGATACTCTCGAAGGATTTTTTGAGATGTGCAGATGTGTCACGGACAGGGCTGGTGGCAGCTTATATTTTCATGTAATTTTAACCCTTTCCTGCCAGGTAAACTGCGATTACGGGTTTTGGCACGAGTAGGTGGCCTGGCTCCAAAATGGCCATGCCTCGAGGTTCTTTGTCCTGTCCTTTGGCCATCTTGCCCCTTCACTTTCCCCAGGTCGAGCCAACTAGGGTCCATCCTTATTTGGGCATGCATTTTCCGGCAAATCGCCAAGCTTTTGCTGGCTTCTGCATGCCTTATGTGTGCGCGCCTCCAGGATGTGGGCTGCACTGTCTGGTTCCAATACACATCCTGGGTGCCAGAGTGTCTGCTCTGCTGTGAATGCCTAGGATCACTGTGGTCCATGATTGGTCCACGTATGGTATGCCTGTATGCGAGCAGATCTCCCACTGGGTCCTCCTTTTTTTGGCGCGAAGGAGATTTTGGATAAGAGAAGGCTCCAAACACCCATACCATGTCAATCTCTGGAGTTCTCACTGAATGAAGGATAAGGATCCAAGTATCCTGAAACTAAGAAGCTGAGTCGAGGAACCGCTGGTGACGCGCTGGAATGTTTGGCACCCTGAGCCCGCTGTTGTCCTGCTGGACCCCTCTGCATCTGATCGAACTAGAAGGTCTGCGAAGAGGCTTCGACCCATTGGAATGGTGGGACTGACTATTCTCGGCACCTTCATCAAACCCTGGAAGTAAGCCTTCTCGAAAGTGTCACTGGGCCAACCAGTGGGCTGACTAGCTTGCGCAGGATCTTTGCTCCGTCACTACCGCCGTTTCGAGGAGGCCCTGGAAACTTGGCGCATCGCAAGCTCTGTGTTCATGGCACGCTCGCACTGAATTTCGTACACTTGGCATTCCCAGTTCTTGAGTAAAGAGAGGGCGCCCGAGTACATGCGGTTACCATGTCGCCCAGCCGTGGTGATGAACTTTACAAGTGCATTGCAGCTGTGACCCTCTGTGCCCTGAAGTCTGCTACAGTGAAACTGGCCTGATCCATCCACCAGGAGCAGAGAAATCGCCACTGCCCTGTTTGGGAATCAACGCTGTAACTTTGCCGCTGAAAGCCACACAGCCACGAGATTGCTGCATTTGAACCTGCAACCGAATTGGACTCGACTGCCGAGGTTTAGTCCGGAGTGCGCCAGGGGTCGGTGAGTAATTGCAACCCTTACCGGTGGCCCCTAGCGCATCAATCAATTTTTACGCACGAGTTGCCCCTCTCCTTTTTACAGATAGCCCGAGCTATCAAACCATTCCCAACTCCTGGAACCTGTTCTGCCCTCTCGGGGCACTATACGCACGAATAGTGGGAACCTCTTCTGCATCACCTCACCCGCCATTGCAAGTACATTTGAGCAATAGGCTCCTCATCTTAGGGACTGGACTACCTTTCAGTTAGGCTTGTGATCACTGCAGAACTGCCTAAAGACTCTGCACTACCTGCTTTCTTCCCTTTTCTAGGTTGTGGACCCATTTTGTGCATTAACCCTTTAGGCCCCCTTGGTCTTTTGTAGATGTTTCTGATGCTTGTTAATCTGCCTAGAATCACATGCTGTGCATATGGTCCGACATCCAGTGGTAACCGCAGAGTATTGCATCTTGTCTTTCGGGGACCGAAAGGGGACATCGGCTTAGGCGTGTCTGTAACACTATCGCTATCGTGACTTGTGTAGTACCCAAAATCCCTCACGCGCCGAGGTCCCTCAGATTGTTTTTTTCGAAGGGATTGTGTCCTCCGACGTATTCCTCATCTTAGATATCTCCTTCCAGCTCTGCTGGCCTCGGAAAAATTTTTCTCTAGAGGGCGCTGCGCGTCGACGTCCTCCGAGGGGATGTCCCTCGACAGCCGCCGTATCGACGTCATCCTGCCTATAAAGGCCGTACGCAGCGTCCGTTGCTCAGTTCCGTTTTTCCGCGATTACTCAGTGCCTCGGAATACCGTTGCTCAGTTCTTAGTCAGATTAATCCTATTTACCTCGAGTCATTCGATCCGTACTCTATGGCTTCCTCGTCGGAACCGACAACTCCTCGATCCGGCTTCAAGAAATGTCGAGATTGTGGGAAAAAGATGTCGTTGACTGACCCTCACAGAGTTTGTCTGTGGTGTTTGGGAGCTGAACACCATTGTTCGGAATGCGAGGACTGTCTGTCCATGACAGCTAAGGCCCTGAAGGAGCTTAGGGGGAAGCTGGAGAAAGGTAAGACTTTTAAAGCTTCTTCTTCGTCGACGAAGTCGAGACATTCGTCTCCTCGTCACCATTCGCGCTCCAGGTCTCGGAGTGGGTCTCATCACTCATCAAGATCGAAGCACTCGAAGAGGAGACGTCGAAGATCCCCTTCTCCGTCTTCCTCTTCCTCTGTTTCGCCAAAAAGAATCCCTTGCCCCACGAAACATAGTTCCCGGGCTGAATGGGAGGAATTCCGAAAAAATATGATCGTCTTCGAGAAAGCGGCCTCGACCCCCTCGAAGACTGCCGAGAGCGATGCTCTGGTTGAAAGAACCGAAGGTCAAAAACGCCGCGAGTCGCAGTACCCGGCGAAGGAAACCTCTCGAGCGCGTCTCAAACCCTCGAGTAGGACTATGACCTCCAAACCTTCCTCGAAGGTTCCGTTGAGGTCGATGTCTTCGACGCCGTTGTCGAAGGGACCTTCGACACACGGGTCTGTCAACTCGACGCCAGCTTCGACACCGGCGTCGACGCCAAGAAAAGTCACGGTTACGACACACCCAGTGACTATCCCCAGGTCCTCGACGTCGATGGCTTCGAGATTGTCGAGTAGAATTCCAATTCTGTCGAGGTCTTCGAGGCCTCCGCCTTTGTTTTCGACGCCACGCTTGAAGCCGTCGGCGTCGACGACATCGACGTTTTCGAGGCCGATAATGACAAGTTCCGCACCCTCTGCCTTGGAAATGGGATTTACTCCCTTTATGAGTTCAGAACAATTGAGAACTATGTCCTCAATTTTGGAAGAGGGTGAATTGTCTGAACAGGAAGACACATTTGAGTTGCAGGGACCTGTAACCCCAATTAGAGAGGAATTTTCCTCTGAAGAGCGCAGGTTAAAGGATCTTCATGATTCCTTACATGAGGCAAGTGGGTTAGACACTTCCCCTGAGGTGGAGTTTGCTAAACCAGACCCGGGGGAGCATGCTGAAACCCCCTATAGAGCCTTAATGGCCAGGATCACAGAGTTCATGGGGTGGTCTGCACCTTCACAATCTTTCCAACAAGATGACCTCACGGATATTCTTGACAAAGGCCCACAGGAGGATCCTGTGGTGCCTTTTCATAAAGCTCTTAAGAGAAAGATCATAACAAACTGGGAAACCCCAGATGTAGTACCAGCAGTAAATAAAAAACTGTCTACAAAGTACAGGGTATCTTGTACAGACCCAGAGTTTTTGTCTAAACACCCATCCCCAGAAAGTCTGGTGGTACAGGCAGCATCCTCTACCGATGTCAAGACGGCTTATCCTACCGTCCCACAGGACAGGGACGATAAAAAATATGACGCTATGGCAAAGAAAGTCTTTTCAGCATGTAGCATGGCGTTAACATCTGTTAATGCTACTTGCACCCTTGCTAGGTTCAGCCATACACTTTGGGAGTGTGCTTCTACAGCGGCTGACTGCATCCCGGAGGGAGAAGAAAGGGATGCGTTCCTGAATATTATACAGGACGGTAAAGACGCTATGTGCGAATCCCTCCAGACGGGCATTGATTCGGCTGACAGTATCAGCAGAGCAATGGCGGCAAGTACATCAACCAGGAGATTCGCTTGGTTGAGAAAGTCTGGTTTTGCCCCAGATGTGCAAGCCAGGCTCTTGAACATGCCATTCGATGGCTCTTCTTTGTTCGGGAAAAAGGCGGATGACAGTTTAGAAAAACTGCAAACTTCAAAAGCAGCAGCAAAATCCCTAGGAGCTGCAATCCGTCAGACTCCTTTTCGTCCCACAGGAACCTCTGCGAGGGGCAAGTCCTTTCGCTTCTACTCCGCATTCGGAAGAGGTAGAGGACGACCGGCTCAAAGGGGACAAAGAAGAACTACCCGAGGTGGACGGGGTAGATATTCAAAAGCCGCAGCAACAGCAGGTACCTCTTTACCATCTGCATCAGCCGCCTCAAAACCACTCTGAGGACTTCCCTCACCGGACATCTGTAGGAGGCAGGTTGACTCAACATCTGGCGGTATGGCAGGCTATCACGTCAGATGCTTGGGCATTGGAAACAGTTGCCCAAGGTTACTGCCTGCCTTTCCTACGTATACCTGAGAGTCATCCACCGGGGATCAGCTCTCAGAAAGCTCCAGATCCGCTCCTCTTGCAGGAAATTTGGGACCTGCTAGAGAAAGGTGCCATAGAACCGGTACCTGTAGCGGAGAGGAACAAGGGCTGGTACTCCCCTTACTTTCTCATTCCAAAGAAAGACTGAGGACTGAGACCCATCTTGGACCTGCGAGAATTGAACAAATTCCTCAGAAAAGACAAATTCAAGATGGTCACTCTCTCAGATCCTCCAGGCCCTTCAGTTCCAGGACTGGTTGGTATCTCTGGACCTTCAGGACGCTTATTTCCATGTGCCTATCCATCTCAAACACAGGAAATACCTGAGGTTCGCAATTGGCAACTCTCACTATCAATTTCGAGTGCTGCCATTTGGGCTGACCTCCGCCCCGAGGGTCTTCACCAAGTTAATGTCGGTAGTGGCTGCAAGTCTAAGGAGGGAAGGGATTCACGTCTACCCCTACCTGGACGATTGGTTGATCAGGGCTGTTTCTCCGGAACAAGCTCAGATCCAACTAAATCACGTGTGCCACTTCCTTCACAGACTGGGCTTCTCCCTCAATTTAAAGAAGTCACAAATGATACCATCGCAGAGACTCCAGTTCATAGGAGCGATCCTGGACACTTCCCTGGGAAAAGCCTCGCCACCAGAGGTGAGGGCTCAAGATATTCTACAGATGGTTACCAAGTTCCAACATGCCCAACGTCTCCCAGCCTTCGACTTTTTGAGGTTGCTAGGCCTCATGGCATCCTGCATTTTCCTAGTGCCAGAGGCTCGCCTGAGAATGAGATCCCTCCAGTGGGCACTGAGGACTCAGTGGTCACAATTCTCAGGGAGAATGACAGATCTTCTTCAGGTTCCCGGCAGGGTGGCTCGAGACCTTCAGTGGTGGGCCTGTCAGGAGAACATTCTGAAAGGAGAACAGTTTTGGCAACCCTGGCCGGAGATAACAGTAGTCACGGATGCCTCACTCACGGGGTGGGGAGCCCACGCCAACGACTTGACCATCAGCGGTCGTTGGTCTCCATCGGAGTCCAGACTGCATATCAACCTGTTAGAGCTGAGAGCCATCAGACTTGCGCTGAAGGCGTTCCTGCCAGCTGTACAAGGGAAGAACGTCCTGATAATGACGGACAACACGGTGGCCATGCATTACCTCAACAAAAGAGGAGGCGTAGGATCACTACCCCTGTGCAGAGAGGCGATGCAGCTCTGGTTTTGGGCAATCCAAGAAGGAATCTCTCTATCGGCAGTTCACCTAGCCGGAGAGAAGAACTTGACAGCGGACGCTCTGAGCAGGCACAACACAGTCTCCCACGAGTGAGAGCTAGCTCAGGAAGTCCTTCAAGAGATCTTCGCCCTTTGGGGAACCCCTCAGGTAGATCTGTTCGCCACCAGCCTAAACAGGAAATGCGACCTGTTCTGCTCAAGGGAATTTCCCCCGAGAGGAGCTCTGGGAGATGCGTTCATAGTGGACTGGGAGTTTCCGCTTCTGTACGCGTTCCCACCGGTCCCCGTCATTCCTCAAATGATCAGGAGGTTGAGAAGATTCCGGAGAACCATGATCCTAATTGCCCCGGATTGGGCCAGGAGAACGTGGTACCCGGACCTTCTAGACTTGTCCATCTGCCCTCCAATTCGACTTCCACTCAGAGAGAACCTACTCTCACAGAAGGGAGGTCAGGTTCTCCATTCAGACATCAAAACCCTCAACCTTCACGCTTGGCTTCTGAAAGGCTGAGATACAAGGATTGGGACCTCCCTGATGATGTTATGGAGGTGTTGCTTTCGGCAAGGAGGCCAGCAACAAAGTCTTTATACCGCTGCCGTTGGAACAGATTTTGCAGCTGGTGTAGAGAACAGAATATCGACCCTTTTTCATGTGGTACACCAATGGTTTTGTCCTTCCTACTACATTTGGCAAATTCAGACCTTCAAGTTGGCACCATTAAGGGCTATCTCGCAGCGCTATCCATCTTTAAGCGTACTGCGGAAGAACCATTCTATTTCAAATTACCCTTGGTAATACAGTTTCTAAAGGGGTTAACCAATGTTTATCCCCCAAGACCATTCCAAATTCCCCTATGGGATTTAAACTTAGTACTAACTTTCCTGATGGGTACACCTTTCGAACCTCTCCATTCTTGTTCGTTAAGATTCCTTACCCTTAAAACTGTTTTATTAATAGCACTTACTTCTGCTAGAAGGGTGAGCGAATAACAAGCTCTTTCTTGTAAACCCCCTCACACAATATTTCACAAAGACAAAGTTGTCCTGCAAGTGAAGCCTAATTTCCTCCCAAAGGTGGTTTCTGAATTCCATATCACTCAGAAGATTACCCTACCATCTTTCTATCCTCCTCCTCACCCGGGGAAAGAGGAAGAGAGGTTACACAGGCTAGACCCTAGGAGGGCTTTAAGTTTTTACATCAGTAGACTAGCCAGGATAAGACAGGCAGACCAGCTGTTTGTAGGTTACGCAGGTCACAAGCTGGGGCTACCAATAACTAAGCAGACCATTTCCAGATGGATCATTCTAGCCATTCTGGAGTGTTATAAACTGGCAGGGAAAGAGCCCCCTCAAAACCTTAGGGCTCATTCGACCAGAGGTATTGCAGCTTCATCGGCCCTCAAAAGGGGCGTGCCGGTAAAAGAAATATGTGCGGCCGCTACATGGTCGTCTGTCCATACCTTTACACGTTTTTACAATTTGGATTCCTCCTCCAGTCAAGAGACTAGGTTTGGAAGGGCTGTACTGCATTCTATTCATCAATAGAAGACAGCGTGAAGTCAGTACTCCCTCCTCCGATAATAGAATACTGCTATGGGAGCCTATCTAAGATGAGGAATACGTCGGAGGACACAATCCGTTGGAAGAACAAGTTACTTCTTACCTTGTAACGTTCTTTCGACGGGATGTTCCTCCGACGTATTCCTCATCGACCCTCCCATCCATCCCTGCAGTTCTACTTCCCTTGTTGTTGCAGCTTACGCTCCTTCAGGGTGATTAGTTTAGTCCAGAAAGTATTATTGTGGGCTACAAAACGGAACTGAGCAACGGACGCTGCGCGCAGCCTTTATAGGCAGGATGACGTCGACGTCGATACGGCGGCTGTCGAGGGACATCGACTCGGAGGACATCGACGCGCAGCGCCCTGTAGAGAAAAATTTTTCCGAGGCCAGCAGAGCTGGAAGGAGATATCTAAGATGAGGAATACGTCGGAGGAACATCCCGTTGAAAGAACGTTACAAGGTAAGAAGTAACTTGTTCTTCTGCCCAGATAACTGGTCGCCCTACAGCGGAGCTCTTACTAGAGACATTGTTTATCTTTACCGAAGTTTCGGTTTATCCCGTTAAGTCACTTTGCCTAATAAGAACATCTTCGACGAAGACTACGGAGGAATCGTCTACGGCTGTGATCTCGGCGCCTAAAATCCGGTGGCCAGATTTCCACGTGGTCGGGCCTTCTGGCTGACCTATACAGTCGGGAGAGTGGGTTCGGGTGGCCATATTGTTATGTCTTTCCTCCTTTCCACTTCTTTCCCTTTCGGTCTCGTCATCCTTCCCTTTGGCTATGGAAAGGAATCCTTTTAGATTCTGCCCTAAGTGTAGGGTCAGATATCCTTGGAAGGACGAGCACAGAACTTGTAACGCCTGTCTCCCCCTAGAGACGACGGGAAGCGGTGTTCGGCATGCAAGCTCCTTAAGCCTAAAACACTTAAGGATCGCTGTGTAAAGCGGTGGGCTGCGTACGGCATGTCATGCGCGGAGCCTCCCTCCCCTACCGCGACACAAGCCGAAAGTGAAGGGGGTACTTTGAATGACCAAATGTCTAATGCAGATGTTAGAGACCTTGAGGTGGACACTTCTAGGTCTGCCACGCCCGTCCCCGACCCTTTCAGACTCGACTGGTCTTGTTACAGGGACTACACCCGGCGACAGGGGCGTACATAAACATCGCACTAAACACATAACCCCTACGCCATCTTCGACGCCTTTGTCGAAGAAGGCGAAAGCGCCAACGGGTCCGTGGAAAGATTCGACGGTTCCCTTGGATCGCGTAGGTCCAAAGCCTTCCCCGCATACGCAGCAGCGCATGACGACTGGGCAAACTAAAATTAATAAGGGCGCTACTCCCCAATCTACATGTGCCGAAGTTTTGGATTCTGAAACTTCGACGATTTACAAGGCCTCTTTAGGCCCAAAAGTTACGACTAGGCCTCTATCCAGCAATCCGACCGCTGGGCCTTCTGGTGCCACGGACGGCGTTTGGGCTACCGTTATATCGTCAGAGGCTTTGTCCCACGACGATTCGGTTACTATCAGGAAGAGCATCGGTAGGAGCACAGCGGCGGTGGGCCTTATCCCGGTCCCGCAGAAAGGTATGGGCCAGGCCGCGGAAAATTTTTTGACGGACTTGGCCCGCGATTCCGATGACTCTTACGTGGATAGTCAAGAGCCTCTCTTGGACACCCTGAGAAGCTCCTCGACGCCAAAGGGCGGAGAACGTTGTTTCTCCCCACCTAGGCCCTTTTAGGTCTTCGAAATGGACTACTGAAAAATTTGAGGGATGCATGGACCGGCTGGAGCAGATCATCAGTTCTCCTGACCAGCCTCCACCGAAAAAGACTCGGGTAGACCCCAACCTTCAAATACAAGATGTGCAGCCTCAGGCTTTCCAACAGGAAGACATGGCCCACATGTACACATACAGGGACATTTATACTGAAGAGGAGGAATCCGCTTTTCCGGATAATTATGGAGAAGATCAACACGAGACTACGGAGAACTGGGAGGAATCCAGCAAGAAGGACAGGATCCTTGGTCACATAAAGATCAGGACTCTGATATTTTGTGCGTCGATTCTCTTCCTTCCACTCCGGCTCGCCAGGCCTCCCCTGTGGATGACCAGGTAGCTTTCAACATCATGTTGAAAAAATCAGCAGAATTCTTCAAAATTACCACTCAAGAGGCTTTGCCTGAGCAGGATTTTTTGGAACACATTATTAAGGAAAAACCTCCCACAAGTCAGTCCATTCCCCTCCTTAACTCTGTTAAGAGGCGGATAGCTACATCTTTAGTTACACCTGCCCAGACAAGGGCCGTGAACCTGAGAGTCGAAAAACTATTTCGGCCTTCTCCTTCTGACCCCCTATATATCAAGGGGCATGCCATCCCGGACTCACTGGTGGTGAGCACTACTTGTAAGAGGGCAGGGGTACCCCTTGCCACTGGAGAATCACCTCCGGACAAGGAGTCTAAAAGATTGTATGCCCTAGGCAAACCTAACACGTTGGCAGCGGCATATACCTTTCGGGTTGCTACTACACTATTAGCAAGCTATGCCGATGCCCAGTGGAACCTGCTCCAGGAAGGCCTTCAGGAGGTCCCAGAGCCGGCCAGGACTAAGCTTCTCGCCATTGTGGCGGAAGGAAAACTGGTTAACCAGAATGTGGTCAAAACGTCCTGGGTACTGCAGAAACTTCTGGCAGATCCCTTGCACAATGGACTCTTCTGAAGAGACACGCATGGCTGCGTACATCACGGTTTAGACCTGTAACTCGGGGCTCTCTCATCAATAGGCCCATCGAAGAGTAGATGAAGTGTTGGAGACAGCCAAGAAGCAGCATGAGCCCTTAAAGTCTCTGCAGCAAATTACACAAAAACCCTGGTCCCAGAGGGGTAATAACTCTCGGCGGTCCTTTAGAGGGCAAGCTCGTGCCGGTCAAAACAACTACAGCACGGGCAACTTCAACAATAACCAAACTTCTGGAAGCCCCGCTTACTATCCCTCAAGGGGTCAGGAACGCGGCAAGGGTAGAGGCAGAGGCTCCAATCCCAGAGGAGCCACGGCCTCGGGTCAGAAATGACCACCAAGTCCAGTTCCCCTCTCATGCCTCCACGGTCAGGGGCGATTAACATCTTTCTTCAAGGCATGGGAGGGGATAACTTCCGACCAGTGGGTCTTAAAGACAGTCGCCCACGGTTATTGCGTGGAATTCTCCTGACCTCCACAGTTCAGACCGCTGCGCTCACGGCGCCTTTCACCGGACCATCTGAACATCCTGATTCAAGAGGTGGAAGCACTGCTGGGAAAGGACGCCATAGGAGCCGTCCCTATTCTTCAGGTAAAAGAGGGTATTTATTCAGTGTACTTCCTTGTACCCAAAAAGGATCTCAGCATGCATCCTGTTCTAGATCTGTGCCCAGCGAACAAGTTCATAAAACTCCAGAAGTTTTGCATGGTAACACTACAAGAAGTGATCCCATTGCTGAAACGGGGGGGGACTTCATGGCAACATTGGATATGAAAGATGCATACTTTCATATTTCAATGTTGCCAGCGCACAGAGAATACCTAGGGTTCATGATCCAGGACAAACACTACCAGTTCAAAGTACTCCCCTTCGGCATCACCTCAGCGCCAAGGGTGTTTACCAAAGTCCTGGCAGTGGCAGCAGCACACCTGCGCAGACTATCAGTCCCAGTTTACCCTTACCTCGACGACTGGCTCATTACAGGGGACTCGTTCGACGCTTGTTTTTCGAACACCCAAGAAACAGTAGATCTCATCTTCAGCATGGGCTTTTCAATCAACGAAAAGAAGGCCAGCCTATTCCCCAGCCACGTAAAACAATTTCCGGGGGCACTAATTCGGACGGAAGACAGTCTCGTCTTCCCCTCCAGCGAGAGGGTTCAGAAGATGCTCTCTCAGATTCCTCAATATGTAGCCAGTCGAGAGGTGACGGTACGCAAATCCATGCGGTTGCTAGGGATGATGGCGTCCTGTATATACTTGGTTCCCCACGTGCGGCTGCACATGCGTCCCATACAAGAGTGGCTCAACAGCCAGTGGTGTCACGCCAGTGGACAATGGGAAGATCTGGTAGTTGTCTCGCCAGCCCTCGTTCACACTCTGCATTGGTGGTCGAGGGAAAACCTCCTGAAGAGGAAAACGTTCACCAACCCCTGCAGTGGAAGCCACTCTCACGACGGACGCATCTCTCAGGGGGTGGGGGGCTCAGTTGCTTCAGCAGACAGCACAGAGTGTGGTCCCCTCAAGTAGCGTCCAATCAAATAAACTTACAAGAGCTATTAGCAGTGTTCAAAGCATTGAAAGCCTTTCAGGTACAACTGCAAGGGAAGACGGTGCTGATCTTAACCGAAAGCACTACAGCAAAGTATTACCTGCACAAACAGGGGGGCACTCACTCTCCAGGGCTATCCAAGCTGTCCCAAAACATTTGGATATGGGCTCTCAAACACAAGATGTTTTTGTTGTCCCAACATGTTCCAGGGGAACTCGATCTTCTAGCAGATGTACTCAGCAGAGATTTTCCTCTGCCAGAAGAATACGAATGGCGACTGCACGAAGACATTGTATCCAGCGTCTTTGCAGAATGGGGGTTCCCAGAGATCGACCTGTTCGCTACTCAGGACAACGCCCAATGCCAAGACGACACCTCCAGGTACCCCCAGAACCGGTCCAAGGGGAACGGTCTCTGGATAACTTGGTCGGGTAAATTTGTCTACGCTTTTCCCTCGACTCCCCTTCTCAACAAGATAGTGCACAAGGTGCACCAGGAACCAGTTACCATGATACTAGTGGGCCCCATGTGGGCCCGCCAACCCTGGTTCGCTCACCTGATGTAAATGTCCCTCTCCCCACCAGTCAAGCTGCCCTGCCTGTACAACATGTTGTCTCAGGACAGGGGGGAAACCCTACACCCGTGCCCCCCAAACCCTGAATTTAGCAGCCTGGCTCCTGAGATCATAGAGTTTGGACACCTGCAACTCCCTCAGAGGTGCATGGACATATTCAGGGAAGCGAGGAAACCTAATGCACGTTATTGCTATGCTAGCAGGTGGAAACGTTTCGTCATCTGGTGCAATTCCAAGAGTGTCAATCCTATCGATTGCTCACCCTCACACATTGTGTTGTATCTAACCCACCTATTGGACTCTGGGTTAGTCTTTAATTCCCTAAAGGTTCATCTGGCTGCTTTGTCAGCCTACACCACATCACAGCAAAAGGTATTGTGGAGGAAGATACCGGTGATTAAAGCCTTTATGGAAGGAGTTAAGAGGATTTATCCTCCCATCTCTCACCCAGCCCCTGGATGGGATCTGAATGTGGTTTTAACCAGGCTCATGGGAGCTCCCTTCGAGCCTATGCATCAAGCAAGTCTGAAAGACCTGATTTATAAGACAGCCTTCCTAGTGGCTATCACTTCTATCAGAAGGGTTAGCGAACTACAGGCTCTTTCTGTTTTAGACCCCTTTGTTACAGTCCACAAAGACAAGGTAGTTCTGCGCACACATCCCAGGTTTGCAATTAAATTTATTTCTAAGTTCCATGTGAAACAGTCAATCGAACTACCCACTTTCTTCCAGAACCCTACTAACATGTCCGAAAGAAGCCTTCACACACTAGACGTGCGCAGGGCAGTCGCGTTTTACCTGGAGAAAACTAAACCACTAATAAAGACTAAACAATTCTTTGTTTCAGTGGCAGCTGGTAGAGCAGGGGATCCTGTCTCTAAATCCGGTATCTCAAGGTGGATTGTCAAATGCATCACACTGTTACACTCTTGCAAAGAGGGAACTGCCCTTCAAGCCTAGAGCACATTCTACTCGAGGCACTGGGGCATCCATAGCATTCATTGCAAATGTTCCTCTTGAGTCCATTTGCAAAGCGGCAACCTGGAGTTCTGTACACACCTTTACAAAACACTATTGCCTAGACACTCATTCTAGGTCTGATTCTCAGGTGGGACAAGCAGTACTAAGAGATCTTTTTTCTACTGTTCCTTCTCACAACCCACCTCCAACTCCGGGTACTGCTCGCTAGTCTATGCAGAGCATGTGATTCTAAGCAGATAAACAAGCATCAGCAGACATGCATTACTTACCATAATACAATCATCAGAAATGCTATCTTCTTAGATTCACATGCGCCCTCCCTACCGCCCCGCTCGGGGTGGAAGGAACATAGAGTTCTTACTACTTTCTCTCTTATGTACTCACTATAGCCTTGGGCTCCCTCATGGCAGAAAAAATACAATCGGATGGGACCTCGGCGCGTGAGGGATTTTGAGTACTACACACGTCACGATAGGGATAGTGTTACAGACACGCCTATGCCGATGTCCCCTTTTGGTCCCCGAAAGACAAGATGCAATACTCCGCGGTTACCACAGGATGTCCGACCATATGCACAGCATGTGAATCTAAGGAGATACAATCATCAGAAATGCTATTACGGTAAGTCATGCAGGTCATTTTGGTAGGATTGTGTTGGTTTAAAAGTGTTACTGTTAATAACTATTGTGTTGAAACTCAAAGGCCTTGAATAAATATATTTGTATTTTTAACATATATACACCTGACTGGGAGCGATTTGTAAATGTCCTTTACTCTTTGTGCTCATTGAGGTCTTTCAGTCACCCTCATCCCTCCTGAGACCAAGTCCTGACCGCCGCCAATGCTACCCTGATTGGGCTCACTTGTCCAGAAGGTTACCCTTTTCCAAGAAACTAGGCTGGCCTTCAGCACCTCTGCCCACCAGGTCAGAGTTCAAAAATCTGTCTTAACATGGCTGTTTAGACTTTGTCTGATCTCCCTCTGCAACGGCTGAGCTCCGAGGGGAAAAAGATGGGGAACTGAGGTACAGGGGTGTAGTGCTGTGCTATATGTATGACGACCAACGTCCTGTCTGAAGTAGACAACTGCGGCTTTGAAGCAAGACGGATCAACGGCCGGGTTGAGGTGCACAATGCCCCCTGTCAAAACGTTTTCCTAGCAGCTGACGCTGGAATGGATATCTGATGAGGGTTCTGCCAGAGAACAATTCATAGAAAGAACATTACGGAAAGCAATTTTTCTTGAGATGTGGATTGGGACTAGACAGTCCCCGCCCCTTCCTCTTGCCCACACACCCTTAGCCCGCCATTATATAGATATAAGAATACAAAGTATCCTAGATGCACTGTAAAGTGATGGGTGCAATTGTAACAATATAAAAATTCATAGTGACATAGTCTCTCGCCACGGACAGTCTTTGGGACTAGTCGGTTTCACACTCTGAAACACTTGTGTATGAGCACGCTACAAATAAAATATCATTATCATATTATATAAGAATGAGTAAAATAGGGAAGGCAAATCGAGCCAAACGGCTTTACTTACCTCAAAATAGTCAGGACGTGTTTCCAAGCAAGCATAAAGAAAGGGTGTCCCATAGAAATCTATGGAGGGAATGGTGTGAAAAGAAAATCTTTCTAAAAACCTGCAGACCCCCGTGAAATTCTAAAGTGGACTCCACTGCTTCTTGTCCATGCAGACCGGATCCTCCTAGGCTTTTTGACCACTGTCGTCTTGGTCTTCTGGCTGCATGGTGCTAAAAGTCACCAATGTGATTTGTGGATTCGCAAAATACTCCTTTGGCTTATGGAAAGGTGTGGAGCAGGCAGCGCAATACATCCCCCGAAGCTGAAATACGGGATGGGTTTACGTGGCTGGTCGAAGATGGGAAGAAAGTAGACAGGCAGTCGTTGCAAATGGGCCTGGACGTGGCCGACCACATTGGCTGTTCGGTGTGTTCAGTGGTAGTCTTGAGGAGACAAGCTTATCTCAAAACCTCTTGCTTCTCTCTGAACATCCAGAATAGGCTACTGGACATTCCTTTCGAGGGAGAGTTCCTTTTTGACCAGAAGGCTGATGACTTTGGAAAAATGTAACGAGTCAAATTAGCTGCAAAATCGCTGGGCCTAGCTGCGCAGCCGGCCGAAAATGCCTTTAGCTTTGCCTCTAGAGATGGAGGCTACAGGCGCTATGTGCCTTTTGTCAGGAAGGCACTCCTCCCACAGGCCAGGCAAGGGCAGAAGCTTTTCTCGCGCCCCAGAGAGGCTTCTAGAGGCCAGCGGCAGGGGCGGCTCTGCCCTCCTAGCCAACTTACTGGTTGGCAGAGCATTGGCCACAGTGGCAGGAGGTTACCACTGATACCGGGGCCCTACAGCTAGTTTGGTGGCCTTATTGCCTGGCCTGTATAAGAAAACCACCGGACAGACCCACTCCAGCCCTTCCACCCCCACCACCTCCAATCCAACCGGGACAGAAGAACCAGGAAGAACTTAGTCGTGTTGTTGAAGGGTGCCATGGAAGATATACCGCTCGAACAGAGGGGCTCGGGATGGTTTTCCCAGTATTTCCTGGTGCCCAAAAAGGGAGGAGGTCTCTGCCCCATTCTGAACCTCAGGTCTTTGAACAAAGTAAAGACACGTTCAGGTTGGTGGCATTGAGAGAAATTGTCCACACTCTCGAACTTCAGGACTGTCTGGTGTCATTAGATCTACAGGCCGCTTATTTACATGTGCAGATGCATCAAAAGCACAGGAAGTTCCTGAGCTTTCTCATAGGGGACAAGAACCATCAGTTCAAGGTACTTCCCTTCGGGTTGACCTCCACTCCAAGAGTCTGACACCAAGCTCATGGTGGTAGGCACAGCTCACCTCAGGAGATACAAGGTCCATGTATTCCCATACCTGAATGGCTGCCTGGCAGATCTGAGGGAAGTCGGCTGGACAGGTCTCGTCTCATATTGAGGGCACCTGCATGCTACTGCACAAGCTGGGCTTCTCCCTGAACTTGAAGTCCCATGTGACACCAGTCCAGAGGCTCCAATTCATCAGGGCAGTCCTAGAAAACCGGGTAGGGAAGGCCATGCCTCCTGAGGAGAGAGTCCACAGCATTGCGCAGATGGTGGATTTGTTCGAGAACCACGCCACCTTACCAGCAGCTTCCTTACTCTGCCTCTTAGGCCTCATGACCTCCTGTATTTTTCTAGTTCCAGAGGCCAGTCTACGCATTAAATCCCTTCATTGTCTCATGAGAAGCCAGTGGTCACAGAACCTGAGAGCCCTCACGGATTCCCTCAGGGTGTCAATGCAATGGTCAGCAACCTCAGTTTGTGGACCGACCACACAAACCCTTCTGGCTTCCTTGGCATCAGGCCAGAGTGGTAACAGATGCGTCTCTGAAGGGTTGGGGTGCTCACTGCGAGGACTTGCAGGTGAACTGCCTTTAGTCGGCGATGGAAGCAAGGTGACTCATCAACAGGCTGGAGTTGCGAGCCATCAGGCTAGCCCCAAGGGCTCTTGTCCAATCTCTTAAGGGGAAGCATGTCCTGATTCTGACCAACAACACAGTGGCCATGCACCACCTGGACAGGCAGAGAGGCATGCGCTCCCTCCTCTGCAGAGAGGCGATGCAGCTGTGGATCTGGCTATCGGAGAACCAGATCACGGTTTTAGCAGTTAATCTGGCAGGAATAGAGAACAGCTTGGCGGATACTCTGAGCAGGCAGAGCACGGTCTCACTCAAGTGGGAAGTGTGCCAGGAAGTCCTGGAAGAGGTCTTCTCCCTGGGGTATGCCAGCAGACGACCTGTTTGACAGAGTCCAAGTACAGAGAGTTTTGCTCGAGATAATTCCCAGTGAAAGGCACGCTGGGGGACACCTTTCTGGTGGATTGGACCTTCCCTCTCCCACTTCGCCTTCCCCATCCCTCTCCCCCGATACAAGTCATTCCATGGGTTCTGAGGAGGTTGAAGAGGTTTTGAGTCGCCATGAGCTTGATCGCCCCGGACTGGACGAGGAGAACTTGGTACTCCGATCTCTTGGATAGGACCATCTGTCCACCTCACCGGTGTCCTCAGTGCCCGGATCTCCTGACCCTGTCAGAAGGTTGGGTACTTCACCCAAATCCAGAGTTCCCATCCTACATGCGTGTCTTTTGAGAGGATGAGGTGTTAGCAAAGATTTCTCTTTACTGCACATTTCCTTCCATCTTTATGGAACCGCCAAACCTTTTGGCTTTTATTTTTGAATCTGACCTGTACTTTTTGCAGTGCAGTGAAGCCTTAAGCTCCACTAAACTGGCTTTTGCTCATATGTTATGGGGAAACTGACATGGTCTTCAGGCTGTCAGTACTGGGAGACATTGTTTCCCTTAGCCGTGTTACTACTTTTGGTTACTTTTGTATCACTTCTGGTAACTTTTTTGCATTGTACAATGCAGCTTACACTGCAGTACAATGGGGTACATTTTTGTTTTGAGAGGAGTTTTTGTTACTCTAGGTGTGCTAAAAGGATAAGCTGTTGGCAGCAGTGACCTTTTCCCCACTTTCGGGTATTTTTAGTTTTAGCCTTACCGCGTTTGGCTGCTTACTGTGGCTACTGGTCAAACATGGCAGTGCCACAAGATTGTCGCTTGACCTTTTGCCATCTTGTTTTTTAGCCTTCTTGCCCTAAAATGCCAGGAAAATCCTTTTATAAGGACTTGCAGTGCCTGGGAAAGCAGAAGCTTTTGGCGGGCTACTGAAGGGCTGTGTACACTTGAATGTGTAGAAGATTTGAGTCGTGGCGCAGGGAACGCAAGGTCTATCCCATCTCTTCCCCCACCTCTACAGTGATGGAGTTCTGTCTGTCACTGGCCTAAACAGGCCTTCAGGTTGCCACAGCCAAAGGATATTTGGCGGTCTTGTCTGTGTTCAAAAGGTCCACGGATCAAGGTTCTTTCTTTGCGATCCTGGTTCTGGCCCAATTCCTGAAGGGCCTTGTGAATGTTTCCACCAACTCCTTTTGTTGTGCCAGACTGGGATTTAAATCTAGTTCTAACATTCTTGATAGCGGCGTCATTTGAGCCCATGCATTCCTTTTCTTGGAGACTTCTCCTTTTAAACAGCCTTTTTGGTTGCGATCACGTCATCCAGGAGAGTTTGTGAGGTGCAGGCTTGGTGCTACAAGTCCCCATTTCTTGCGTTTGAGTTCCACCTTTCTCAGTCTGAGATTTACTGGTCGTCTACCCTCCACCACACCCCTCTGAGGAGAAGTGGTTCCACTGCTTAGATCCCAAAAGAGCCCTGAGCTTTTCCGTCCATAGGACGTCTAAGTTCCGAAAATATGACCAGCTGTTCATGGCATTCATTGTCCCACAGGGGTCTAGCTGTAACTAAGCAGACTCTCTCATTGGATTATTCTTTGCATTGCAGAATGTTATTAGTCGGAAGGCAGGGAGCTTCCTCCCGGCATCAGGAGACACTCAATGAGAAGGGTCTCTGCGTCTACAGCCTTGCAGAGCAGAGTTCCCATTAGGGACAACTGTCATGCGGCTGCATGGTCGTCCTTGCACATGTTTGGCGGGCACTATTTATTTATATTTTTATAGTGCTGGAGACGTGGCCCAGTGGCATTGAGAGCGCTAGCACAAGACACACAACAATAAAGCAGGGTCTTATGGCAGGAGGAACATGTCCATTAGGGGGGTTATTCAAATAAGGTCTTCAATTTGCTTTTAATGCTTGCGAGTTTGGGACATAGCCTCAGATCAGGTGGGAGGGAGTTCCACAGATATGGAGGGGAGGAAGGAAAACGTCCCTCCTTCACTTGTGACAATTTGGACTTTTGTGTCTGGAGCAGGCCTGTATTGTTAGATCTCAGACCCCATATGATTGGCAGCCAATTGAGCTGTATCCCCAGGTCTGAAGGGCTCTTGCCATGTAGGCAGGAGTGTGCAATGCTCAAGGTGCGGAATAGAAATCGCTTGGCTATGGGCAGCCAATGCAGTGATGTACGAGCTGTAAATACGTGATCAGTTTTACGAAGACCTACCACAACCCTCACTGCGTTGTTTTGGACTTCTTGGAGACGATTGATTTCTGCTTTACCCATTCCTTGGAGGATACTGGCACAGAAATCCAGTCGGTTTCTGATGATTGCTCTGGCTAACGTGACAGTTTGGTACATCAAGAAAAGGTCTAATCTGTGCCAGTAGTTTAATATAATAGGATGAGTTAGCTACCAGGCTGCTAATATGAGCCCTCATTGAGAGTTCTCGGTCCAAGATAACTCCCAGAGTCTTCACTTTCTCAAGGGTTGGTAAGACGGTCAGCAATTTGCAAGGACAAGTATGCTTTGTCCAACTGGCGCAACTTGGCGCCAGTACCCACGATGATGATCTCAGTTTTGGCATTGAGCTAGTCCATTGAGCTACATCCAGTGGTGTATTTTGCTGTAGGTGGTGTTGATAGTTTGTGTCTTTGGCGTACTCGCCAGATAATGAAAATAGACACTGTGTATCATCCGTGTAGTTAGCATAACAAGTTTCTTCGGCATCCAATAGGTTGAACAGCATGATATTAAATAAGGTGGGGGAGAGACATGATTCCTAAGGTTCTCCATAGTTCAAAGCGGTACCCTCAGACATTAACTCCTCATAAACACCCTGGCCGTTCGCTCTGATAGGAACAAAAGCACCCAGCTGACTGCTTCCTGTAAGGAAAAAGACTTTCACGTAGTCTACAGGCCAGGATGCAGTGGTCCGCCAGGTCAAAAGCTGCTGTAAGATCTAGGAGCATAAGTAGTGAGGCCTTTCCTTTGTCCATGAATTCTAGGATATTTGTCTTCACGTCGAGTAAAGTGGACTCGCTGCTGTGCACTTTACGAAAATCTGACTGTTTCGGGCCCCGTATGTTGTTAGTAGCCAGGAATGCCTGAATTTGCTTATGCATAGTTTTATCCAGAATCTTCAGAAGAAAGGGGAGTTGGTAATTGGGCGATAATTTCCAGCTATGTCTGGATCGAAGGAGGGCTTTTATTTAGCAGGAAGGTGATCCAGGCTTGCTTGACATCAAAGGGACTGACATTTCCTTAAAAGATGCATGGACAAATTTAGTCTTCATATTGTCTGGATGTTGCCTGCGGGGCTGATGCACGTTTTGGTAGGGCAGTTCTGCAAACTCTACTACTGTAGCACTTTCTGCCCATCTCTGTGGTCCTACCTGCTTGGGGAGTTTACCAGATGAGGAATCTGTGGGAGAAAAGCAATCCATTGAAGGAGAAATTACTTACTGTAATGTTCTTTGTATGTATTCTTCTCCCGCAGATTCCTCATCGCCCCTCCCATCCTTTCCCACTCAAAGTTCTTTCGGCTTGGCTCATCTGTCTAAGTGAAGGGACGCTTAGTGATGGCTCTGAGGTGACCGCTTCTATCTGGCTAGGCGATTGTCTTTAAAAAAAAAAAAATGTACTCTCTCAATTTTTCTCTCATTCTTGGAGTTTTCACCCTTTTGGAATGTTTCCGATTGTCAAGTTTTTCACAGGCTGGTTAACCTATTCTCCCAACATTTTCCTCTGCAGCGTTCAAGCACAGGGAAAAAGGGCAAACTGGGGTATGGGGCGTAGTGATGTATTATATATACACGGTCACGTCCGGAACTATCGAGCAAGACGGATCAAAGGCTGAGTCGAGGTCCACTACGCAGGCCCCCTGCCGAAAGGTTTCAGAGCAGCAGAGCTGGATGAGGATATCTGTCAGATGAGGAATCTGCGAGAGAAGAAACCATAGACTGTTGCAATAAGTAATTTCTCCTTTGCTGGTACTGAGGGTCTTAGTTGATTGCATGTTTAAGGCCTGCCTTTTACATAGCTGCTCATTGGGTTGGTTAGAATTAGGAATGTCTCTTTCCAGAATGCTGGGTAACGCTGTAGTTTATTGGTTGACTGTAAAATAAGGAATGGTCTCTACTTTGACACATGTTTTGTTTGAGGCCTGTTTCTATACTTCAATTTTGGAATTTACATCATACCTGCAAACTGAGCACTATCTTCTTACAATCAGTTTTCTGGATTTGTGAGCAAGTTTTGAAAACATTCAAGGTGCTGGTGCAGCCTTGAACAACCTGTCTACTTTTAATGTGGAATGTAATGTACATAGTTTATTGCTGTTTACTTGTTAGTGAATTCTATAGTTACTTTTTAGTTCACACATGTATGTAAATGTTTTTCAGCCGCCCTCAAAGAACAGAAGGGAGAGGACGGAATTGAAACCAGATTATTTTGATCCTGGGTCAATAATGGACGAGTCTGTAAGTTTACTTTCAACATCGTACTTTCAACATTTAACACTGGAAGATGTTTATTTGCAAGATGTCACAAAATTTTACAGAACGAGTTGTTATATGGTGCTTTATTAATCTTGTAAACTAATTATATGGGGGTGCTTGGACCAGTTGAAACTAAGGGGTCGGGGGGGGGGCACGGTCTTTCTTGACATCCCTGTGGGCTCCTTCCACCCTAGCCCCCAGAATGTTCCAACTGTATAGAGGGAAAGAGAGGCAGAGACTGGGAGGGACGCTGCAGCGATCACGGAAGAGTGCAGTTGAGGATGCGCTGAAAGCAAGAGTGTATCCCCCTTCAACTGCCTATACTTGGCAGAAGTCGGCAACCTTAACAGGTCGGCGAACAAAGGAGGCAAACCTGGTTTGCCGCGCAAAATAAAACACAATAAGGACTTTAACAAAAAGAAATGGCAATCAAACCCAACCAGAGCCGAAATAAAAAGTATTTGGTCAAGCGGGTTTAAGTTCGAGGCTAATATAATAGCCTAAAACAGTACCACGTTTATATAGTATAATCGCGGTAGAAACGTTTGGGTAGATACCACTGCCACCAGCCAAGTCTTAGTGTTAAGAGAGCAAATAAAGCTCAGAGAGGTACAGACAAAAAGGGATACGAATTAACCATTTCCAATACTCCATGTAAGATGGGGTGTACTGGGTCTGTAGTTTTAACTGACTGCATAAAGTAAATGGCAACTTTACCTGTTTCTGGGGGACAGTAGTCCGCCCCAGAAAAATGGAGTCCGTGGGAAGTCTCAAAGACGACCCTGTGTCACTGCACGGAAGGTGCTGTGTAACACACACAAATGGGGCTCATGGTGTGGTGTAGCTCCAGAGCCCAAGATCACACAAACAGTAGAAATACACATGTAAGAGTGGGGAAAAGGGGCTCACACTCTTACCAGATGGAAAGAATAAACCCCTGAAATCCAGCAAAGCTGCTGAGGGACTCACTAGGTGAGGGAAATTAGCCATAAATGAGTATTCTCCCTAACACCATGCTAACCTGGAGCTCATCCAGGGTGCCAGAAGCAAAGCTACCCGGAGCCAATATAAGAGCAAATACTCCAGATTCTGTCATTGGGCCGACTCTAAGGAGATTGTCCCCGTTAGATGCACGTTGGATGACATACTCTCCTTCGCGGCACACCTCGCCCACTCAGGAGTATGGTTGGACACATGCCGCATCTATCTGGCAGCTATAGGGGCCTACAGAAATTTGAAGGAGGGTGTCTTCTCCTCCGCTAACCCGGTGCTCAAATGACATCTGGCGGGCCTCCACAGGATCTACGCGCCTATAAAGAAGCCACACCCAGTTTGGGACTTCAATGGAGTCTTGGGTGCCTTAGCACACAAACCGTTCGAGCCAATGACGTCAGCGGACATCAGGCTGGTCACCCTAAAGACAGCGCTGCTCGTAGGCCTCACCTCCGCGCGCAGAGTCATCAAAATCCCAGCTCTGGTGGCATCAGAGCCCTACACTACCTTTCACAGGGACAAGGTGGTCCTCCGGACGCACCTTGCGTTCCTACCAAGGTAACCACCTCCTTCCAAATAAACGAGGAAATAGTGTTACCTATCTTCTGCGCTGACCCCAAGGATGAGATTCAGAGGGTCTTGCTCCGTCTGGATGTCAGTCGTGCGCTAAATACTACCTGGACAGGACTAAGGACTTCTGCAAGTCAGATGCCCTCTATCACTTTCGGTGGTTCAAGGCCAGGCAATCGGCCTCCAAGGCCTCCATAGCAAGATGGATGCCCGCGGCCATCAAGAAGGCCTATGAAGGACAGCACACACCAGTACCCACCAATTTGCATGCCCATGCGGTCTGAGCCACGACCATCCCGTTCCAACGGCATGTGCCGTGGCAGGTCATCAGCAGGGCGGCTACCTGGGCCACCCCTTTGGCTTTCTGCAAGCACTACTGCTTGGACGCTGCCTCTAGATCAGACGCGGGTTACAGGCAGGCGGTTCTAAGAAATCTTTTTGCTTATGGAGGGTCTCAGTTGTAATCGCCCATACAGTATGGAGGAAAGGGGACGGGACGTAAGAGTGATTAATAAGTACTCACCATAGTGACTAACCTACTCTTAGTCCATAGTCCCCTTTCCTCCATACATTCCACCACCACCCCCCCCCCTCCTAATAATACTGGTGTCATTAGGCAATGCTGAAAGTTGTCGACTCGACCCGTCAATGGGGACTGAGGAGTGGCGCTGGTGGGAGGAGACAGGCGAGCGCATACTCCCAGTGCAGCGAGCCTCTAAATTTAAAGGGGAAGATGATTTTTCTGGTGCAAGGGATGCCCTCTTACAGTATGGAGGAAAGGGGACTATGGACTAAGAATACGTTGGTCACTGTGGTGAGTAACTATTTTTTTCTCCATTCACTGTACTGTAAGATTAATAAAGAAAGTGAATTAAGAAATAGAACCAGTTAAGTAATGAAGACTTTGAGAACCAAGGTTCCAACCTTAAAGTCTTTCCCTAGCTAGGAAAAAGGGTCATAGTGTCCTTAGTCCGAGATCCCAATAAAGGTCTTTTCAAGAGGTTAGGAGTCTATGGATGTTTTACAATGAGTAGTGGATTTCAAAGTTCAGTAAAAGCAAGTGGAAAGTCTTCAACCCTCTCCCAGTCCAACCACCTTAGGGGAGGATGCCAGGCTTGAACACCACAAGTCTGGGCTAGGCAGGGGAGAGATGCGGCTAGAACATTGTGTGGAAACAGAGAAATTGACATGAGGCCGGGAAGCCCAAAAGGAAACACACCAACACAGGTTACAAAGGACATACAAAGCGCTTTATTTCAAAGTTACAAAGTTACCAAAGTCAATTGACATGCGAATAGCTATTCGGCCCTCTGACTAACACACGAACCTTCAACGTTAGGTTCGCACTGAAAGTGGGAGAGACCGATCATCGGGATGCTTGGGTTTTTATACATTTAGTACTGCATTGGCCAGCTCTCTTACAAGTTAACCATTTCTGGAACCATGGCTAGGGTTCGTAGCCAGGTCGAACACACAATTTCCATACATTAGATCAGTTCCGCTGATACGGTTACATATTTACACATAGGTTAAACAGAGGACAGGGTCTTAGTTCATGACCCTAACAAGTAGCCTGCGGACATATTATTCATTCACGTGTGCGGAGGTCACCATGGCCGAAGTCTTACTCGAAATGTCATTCGGCCTCCATTTTGTGATTCAGGGTGACTTCCACACTGCAAGAGTACCTAAAATGGCGGCTAGATTCAAGATGGCGGCTTACACAATGCATTAAGGTCAAGACCTTGCCGCGGAACCTATGTACATAGTATCCTTTAGACAGCTTGGCGTAGGCCAACATACATTTAAACGATGCGATTGGGGTCATAATATTATATCGATTTCCACAGACCCTCCTTTTGGCCTATGCCAAGTGCTAAAACATTATTTCCTAATACTTTTGAAAATACTTGAAGGCATTAGCATCCATAGGTTCCGCATCATTGTCTGAAATGTCAATAGCCATAAAGTTGTTCATAAGAACTTCTTGCAACATGAATTCTTTAGATGCTGTCTTCGGGGTATATATTCTACGCCCTATTGCGCTCATAACTTGGGCACAACATCCCCCTATCATTCCACATATACTCGGGAGGCATTGAAAACAGCAGCAAAGGAATAACAGAGTCCCTAAAATACCTAAAATAACAGAAAGCACCTTCCACCCCCAAGATCGTAGAGAATCCCAAAACCAAGTACTAAGGCTCCAGTCTCCTACAGGGATATGGACTTCAGAACTAAGAGTGTGTAAATTCTGAATTGCTTTGAATATTGTTGGTGACGAATCTGGTACGAAAACACAGCAAGCGGACCCCACTAATTTACATACTCCACCTCGTTCAGCTAAAATGACATCTAATGCCATTCGATTTTGAAGTGCTACCAATCTTATCGCCTTTTGCTCTAAGGTCATATTGTAAAGTATGTCCGTGGTCCGGTTGATTGTTTTCTCCAACACCCTCGCTAATCCCCTCCTGATTTCTGAATTTGCTATTTGTCCCCAGAAGGGAACTACTGATTTGGCTATATCCCCGAACACTTGTCCAGGGGTATCTCCATCATTATCCCGTTGCGGGCGAGCCTTAGATACCTCTAAGGTACTGGCTATAAATACACCTGGTAACAATATCCCTAAATAACAAGCCCCCTGCCAATCCTTGGGCAACCAGGGAAAAGCTAAACTACCACACACAAAATAAACCGGTCCCCCTACATACAAAGGCCTATTTTCCCCAGTCAAATTTACAATATTTATACAAGGCTCGAAATCTCCCATTGGCCTAGTGCCGTTTCTTTGTACACAGAAAGGGACAGAATCAGGACTATGATTTACAAAATAAGAAGGAGGCATGGCATCCTTATTGCCTATCGGAGCCATCTTGAAAGAAACTAGATTTTGAAAAGGAAAAGAAAGTTTATCAGACGGCCTAATAGAAGCGATATTAGGTCTACTCCTATTTGCGAAAAGCGAGCATCCCAGGGGAGTCAATTCACGTTTTTCAAATTCATTCAAATTAGTCCCATCGAAGTTCCCTGAGATGCTATCATTCCATCGGCCAAAAAAGAGTGCTCTAAGAGAGGCATAGCAAGAGGTTGTTAGAGGTAAGGGATGTATATACCATCCCAGTCCCTTGTTCCCATGTTGTGGTAAGTGAGTGCAGACCCAACAATTACTCCTATTAAAAATAGCATGCGTAGCATTCATCACTATCATCAAAGTGTTATTATAATATTTCTGTCTATGCCAAGAGTCCCTAGGGGACAGAGTGTGAAGGTGTACAGAGGGAGTCAAAACAGTTGGTACAATTTTGGTCGGTAACAGAGGCTTCAAAGGATAAATTTCTTCGAAGTACCAAAGTCCCACAGCAGCAGTTGCAAAACTAACAATAATCAAAACGAGAACACAACAGTACGTTTTCGGGGCCCAGGCACATTGTCCATTGTTCGAATTGGTCACCTCCTTATCTAATAGTTCAATACGAGGAGCAGCGGTGAAGGCGGCAGGCATCATGGTTATCCCGATCGACGGCCCCAATGTTCGTTGCTGGCGGCACTTCGGCCGCGCGACTTCTTAGTCCTTCCCAACCCTGGCCAACAGAACCCCCCCTTTTCTTTGTTCCAAAAAAAAGGGAAGACGATAGTATTTCAATCACTCCTTTTTCTTCCAGATGCACGATACTCGTGCAGCGATTTTATTTGCGTGGTCGAAGGTTGTACCGGATGGTACCCAAGTTTGTTGAATCCAAAAGCAAAGTATCGTCGCTCCCTGAGGGGAGCGTCGTATCAGTAGCGATGGAAGTCGCAGAGCTCGAAACAAGGTTTTCCGGAAGTGATTGATCACGGGAGTGCGGAGACAAAATGGACGGCTCCCCGAGCTCCTCCGGCTCAGAGAACTTCTCCGACGCACTCACAACGCTGCCTACTACTCCGAGATCAGAGAGTGTAGCACCAGCGAGGGGTTCTGTTTCTTCTGTAACGTGTGGCGTCGGGTGAGGGATCTTCTTGATATGTGTTGCATGTATCCAGTTCTTCTTTCCTGCCACCCGCACTGCCGTCCTGGTGACCAATAAAACCTGGTAGGGTCCCCGCCAGCGAGGCGCGAGACAGGAAGACCTTTCGTAGGTCTTCACCAGGACCCAGCTGCCGGGCAATATATCGTGTCCTGGGCCCGTAAACCGTACAGGTAAGGCAGCATTCACCTGGTGGTAAATGAAATACAGATTTTTAGTCAATTGATTACAATAGTCTGAGCAATACATTCTCCACATCCCTCAGGGCTTTAGGTTTAGGGAGACCCCAAATATTAGCAGGCCTTCCCATTACTACCTCGAATGGAGAGAGACCAGTTCTAGTCTGGGGTGTGGTGCGCATAGCTAACAACACAATAGGTAAAGCATCTGGCCATTTTAATTTAGTGTCGGCACATGTTTTTGCAAGTTTGTTTTTCAAAATACCATTGTGTTTTTCTACCAACCCCGCACTTTGAGGGTGCCTAGCTGAATGAAAACGTTTCTCTATCCCTAAGGCAACACATATTTGCAACATTACGGCTGCGATGAAGTGGGGGCCGTTGTCCGACCAAATTATCCTCGGGAGCCCAAATCGAGGAAAATAGTCTTTTACCAAGATCTTTGCGGTGGTCATGGCGGTAGCATCTTTGACGGGGAAAGCCTCGACCCATTTGCTAAAAGCACAAATGATAACAAGAACATATTTCAAGTTATTACATCACTCCATTTCAATAAAATCAAGGTGAATGGTTTCAAAGGGGACAGAGGGGGGCCCGAAACTTCCCCTTGGAGTCACTGTCCCTTTACCCACATTGTGCTGCAGGCAAATCATACAGTTCTGGACGAGTCTTTTTGCAATTTCCAAAATTTTATCATTCACCCAAACCTGCTGTAATATCTTCGCAATTTGCTGGGCACACACATGTGTTGGACCGTGTGCCATCGTGACCATTGCTAATACATAAGAATCAGGAAGCAACCATTTCCCGTCAGATGCGTCCACCCAACACCCTTCGTCATCCAATTTCCCCATGCCTTCAGCCCATTTCCTAGATTCTTCAACAGAGGCATCAGTCTGAATATCTCGCACAGACCCAATGCCTTCATCTACTATACAACCATCTCTCACTTCCCTTGAGGTGTACATGTCTGTGCTAAGGTCTGTAGCTGTTTGTCTAGCTATCAAATCTGCAAAAGCATTTCCTCTTCCCACATTGTCTATGACCTTGCGATGTGCTGCACATTTCATGATTGCTAATTGTTCAGGGAGTGAGAGCGCTAAAAGTAGTTGTACTATTAAGGGACCATGCTGAATCTTGGTCCCGTGTGAGGTCAGAAACCCTCTTTCCGACCACAGTTTTCCGAAATTGTGAGCCACCCCAAAGGCGTACTGACTATCCGTATAAATGTTGTCTCTATGCCCTTGGGAGAGCTCACAAGCGCGGGTCAACGCTATAATCTCTGCGGCCTGCGCGGAGTTATGCGGAATCCTTTTAGTTTCTACGATCTTGTTCAAAGTAGTAACTGCATAAGCAGCTGTAGATGTGCCATTCGGAAGTTTAAAACAGGAGCCATCACAAAACAGCTCCCCTTCCGCATTCTCCAAAGGAGTATCTGAGAGGTCTATTCTGCCCTTTGTTTCTTGTTCGGTGGCATACAGGCAGTCATGTGATCCGTCATCGCCGCAAGCAGTAGTTTGCGGGAGAGGCAAAAGTTCAGCCGGATTGAGAACACAACACCTTTTAATTTGGATATGAGGAGCAAATAGAACTAATTCGTACCTGGTCAACCGGGCAGAAGTAAGGTGTTGTGTTTGAGTTTTATTCAATAGAATATCGACAGAGTGAGGTACCATCAAAATTAAATCGTGGCCTAGGACCATCCCCTCACTCTGTTTTACAGACGCAGCGGCAGCAGCAACAGCGCGCAGACACCGCGGCAAAGCGCATGCGACAGGATCGAGGGCGGAGGAATAATAGCCGCACGGCCTATTCTTCCCTCCATGTTCCTGTGTTAACACAGACAAAGCACATCCATTACATTCATGCACAAACAACACAAAGGCCTTATCGTAATTTGGTGTACCCAGAACCGGTACTGAACACAGCGCGGCTTTGAGAAGCTCAAATGATCGTTGATGTTCCGATTCCCATGGCAATGGCAGAGAAATGCCCTTCTTCGTCAAAGCCAACATCGGTTTTACCACTAGGGCAAAGTTCGGGATCCACAGTCTACAGTAGGACGCCATCCCTATCAGGGCTCTGACTTCCTTCTGTGTTTTTGGGACAGACATGCCAGAAATGTGTTTTATTCGTTCAGGTGTCAATCTTCTCCCCTCCTTTGACAGGAGGTAGCCTAGATAGGCAACCTCCTGACAACAATATTGAAATTTCTTAAGTGAAGCTTTGTGACCATTTTCAGCTAAATGTACAAGCAACAATATAGTGCCTTCTTTACAAGCTTTCTCAGAGTCTGCAGCCAGGAGCAAATCGTCTACATATTGAAGCAGCGTGCAAGTAGGTGGTAATTCAAGGGTGTCGAGCTGCTCTTTTAAGGCTCTACTATAAATACTAGGACTTTCAGTATACCCTTGAGGTGCCCTTGTGAATGTAAACGAGCGTCCCCCCAAGGTGAACGCAAACAAATACCTGCTCTCCTCATGTATCGGAATACTAAAGAAGGCGTTTTTTAAATCTACGACACTAAAGTGTGTAGCCGTAGCAGGGATCATTGTTAAGATCGTTGTTACATCAGGCACGATTGGAAATTGTGGGGCTACCACCCGGTTAATAGCACGAAGAGCTATTATAAACCGGTACGGAATTGCATTGTCGCCTTTCTTATATACTGGCAAGATCGGGCTATTACATAAGCTACCTGTAATCTCTTCGATCACTCCACGATGTACAAAATCGGAGACAATGCATTTCAGAGCGCGCTCTCCTTCAATTGAAATTTTATATTGCGGAATGCGCGGTAGCTTAACCCCATGTTTCAATATTATCTTAACAGGATCGATGTGCAATATCCTGACATCATTATCGTCTATTGCCCACAAACATTCTGGGACAATGTCAAATTCGGGAGGTAGAGGTCGGGTCAAGTATTGGGAGTTAAAGGGTTGCTGTGGTGAAACTGTTAATCTTATTCCGTCAGGGGAACAATGAATCACTGCATTCAGTTTCTTCAACAAATTCAACCCCAGCAAATTTTCTCCACAGTTTGAAGTAAGAAGAAAAGGGCACTGGTCTGTAAAAGGACCCAAAGAAACGGATACCGGCGCAGAAACCGGACAAACAGTTGGTATGCCAGAGAACCCTATAGAGACGTTTGTTTGCCCTGACAGTGGGATGTTTGGAACCCTCGAATGGTCGATGGAGCACTTTTGTGCTCCAGTGTCGATCAAGAACTGATGTTTCCTATTCCCCACCAATAATTCAACATAGGGGCCCTTCTGAATAACGGGAATAGGTAAAGGTTCCAAACGCTGCTTCGGGCAATCCTAGTAAGGCAGAACTTCATCAAAGGGAAGTTCCTCAGAAAGATAGGCGGCGGAAGGGTGATCAAATATATTTCTCGAGTCCATACTCGGAGTCTGATTTTCCTGTGAAAAAGGTTGCTGTGGATCTTGTAGAAGCTGACCCCTATCAGGGCCCCCTGCTCCGGGGCGGCCCCTTGGTCGCCTACCCATACCTCCAAATGTGCCTCCTGACCTCTGACGAAGGGCAGGGCACTGTGCTCGCCAGTGACCTTCCTGGCGGCAATAAGCACACAGATTAATATTTATAGAATTTGGAGGAATATTTCCTCTTGGAATGTACTGACCTCTAGTCTGCGTCGTACCTCCTCTGGGGTTTCTGACAATTTGCTGCAACAATACCTTAGTCTTTAGGTCACCCCTTCTTTTTTCGATTTTCTCTTTTTCATTATTAACCCGATTCTCATAATACTGAGCCATATGCAAGACCTCTGACTGAGATTTTGCCTGCCAAGCGCTCTCTGAGGACATAATTTGTGACTGGATGTCGGGCAACAATCCACGCACAAATTTGTCCACAAACAACCTCTTCCCCGACTCTGTACCTAAATCCTGTCCACTGAAGTCGGAGAACACCTGTTCGAATCTATTAAAGAATTCAGTAGTACCTTCAGTTTTCCCTTGGACGCAGGCCGTAAGCTTGTCCCAAATAATCCTTTTTTCTGGGATTATAGTTTTTAATTTAGCAACTATTCTATCGGGTAAGGTAAGTATTACCTGGGGTGGTTTCTCACCAGCTGGTCGTTCCCCATCTATTCTAGTTAAGTTTACCCATGTATCCCCTAACCCCGGCACATCATCTATTGTTCGTACCTGTTTCCATACATCAACAGGTAAAAGCACTGGAAACAATAAATCCATGTCACTTAAGGATAACACAGAAGATTGCAAAACGGATTCTATTTCTTTGTAAAACCCTGTCGGGTTCTTCCTGATATCAGGGACTGATTGTCTAATCGTGTTCACTTCCTGTCGAGAGAACGGGACGTGAACAAACTGCGATACGTAATGTGCAGGGATATCCACCGCGGCAGCACCAGTCGCCGCGTTGGCGGGGATTTCTACTTTTGGGACAAAGGTCGGAGGGACCTCTCTCATAGGCAACTGAGATATAGGGACCTCCGACCGCTTACTGAGCAATAGGGCCAAATCGAGCGCTAAAGCAGCTGTAGAAGTGTCGGGCGAAAAAGCTCTTTTACAAATACCCAATAACTCTATGGGGCAACCAACCTTCTTCCTTATACATTCCTCCTGTAAGTGCTGTACCATCACTTGGATTACCTTCCTTTGCATCTCTACCGTGTATTGACTATATGTGTCATACTCCTCATCTGGCGGTATCGATGAATCCGAGATCCATCGAATCGCGTTTTTGGTACAAATTCGTACTTCCTCAGGTGCTGAACGTCGGCACGAAAGGAACCGTTTCTGTGCATACATCCTGTCGTCCTCATCATCCTCGTTTTGTAACCTTTCAAAATCCCTCCTAAACTCAAACAATCTGTCAACATGTCCATATACTTTCTGCTCTGTATCCCTCGAAAGTGCCAAGGCATTCAGATCTCTCACCCCTTGTGGGAGATCCGAAGTCTGCAATCTACCCCACATTACCCCTAAATGAATCCCCAGTCCTTCAATAAAAACGTTTTTCTCGGGAAAACCGTGCAAATTAGATAATGTTGAAAGTACATCAGTTTGATCACCTTTTTCCATGCAATGTTTAGCCCAAGCAAATAGTTCCTGTTTCCTGCCCGCAGGAAGAGTACTACGAGTCACAATTTTCGACCCTGCACCGGGATCTGATTTAGTGAACACGGGACTCCCCAGAATCGGAGGTGTAGGTGAACCTAACAAGGGTGCAGGGGAAAGAGGTAATGTAATAGACGAAATAGACAGAGGAGCGACAACCAAAGAACTAGGGGCAGTAGGCTGCGCAGGAGGAGTAGGAATAACGATAGGAGCAATAGCAGGAACGGGCAAGGTGCCCACAACGGGAGCATACGGAGGTGGCGCTGAAGAATCAGGCCTCCGTTCGTTTAATATCTTCTCAATAAACTCCTCGGAAACATGGAAATCTTTAGAGGGGTAAATTTTCTGGACTCCAAGCGAGAAAGCTCTATCCATCTTCTGGGTTTCATCTAATCGTTTTTCCTTGTCATACAACAATGCCTTTTCGGCATTCGTTTTATGACGTCGTGCATGTTTATCCCTACTTTTAAGCTGCTGTAATGCTTCCTTTTTCCAATTTTGTAACACATCAAAGGCTGCTGGCCTAGCCTTCTTTTTAAGCAAGATCGACTCTAAGTATTCAATACGGGGGATCTCAAAGCTACCATTGATTGGCCACTGAAATTCGGAGGCATTTCTGGTCTGTCTGTGCCAAATGTCATTAAATACAATACTACCAATGCCATACTTACAGTACATAGTACACGCCGGCGACCCCTCCTGTGGTGCCGGACGGCTAAATTCCAAAGATTGTCGATCGCTGCGGAACAGAACCCTAAAGCAACTAGACAATTTCCCAGGCATTTCTCAAAAAATTGGTGTTACCTGGTCCAATAATTGTGTCTGCAGATACAATACGCCAAATTCAAATTGTCAGGGTTAAATTAAGAGCCGGGTCACGACTGCACCTGACCAAACCTAAGGAGGACCGTACGGTTTACAAAGGACTTTAACTAACAAATTTTACCTGCGTTCGGTGGTTTCGGCAAATCTGCCCGCCTCGGAATTGGACCCTCGTCAAGATGCCGTGTCAGACCGCACGACTATCGCCCAAGGATCGGATCGTGCAGCGCTGCCGAGGTATCGCGTCTCGATCGGTCGGGCCCGCAGAATCACACCGTCCGATCCCGATTCGATAGTCTGCGTCAACCTTCAATGATCCGGCATCAATCTTGAGGGTCCCTATTCGGGCGCCAACTGTGGAAACAGAGAAATTGACATGAGGCCGGGAAGCCCAAAAGGAAACACACCAACACAGGTTACAAAGGACATACAAAGCGCTTTATTTCAAAGTTACAAAGTTACCAAAGTCAATTGACATGCGAATAGCTATTCGGCCCTCTGACTAACACACGAACCTTCAACGTTAGGTTCGCACTGAAAGTGGGAGAGACCGATCGGGATGCTTGGGTTTTTATACATTTAGTACTGCATTGGCCAGCCCTCTTACAAGTTAACCATTTCTGGAACCATGGCTAGGGTTCGTAGCCAGGTCGAACACACAATTTCCATACATTAGATCAGTTCCGCTGATACGGTTACATATTTACACATAGGTTAAACAGAGGACAGGGTCTTAGTTCATGACCCTAACAAGTAGCCTGCGGACATATTATTCATTCACGTGTGCGGAGGTCACCATGGCCGAAGTCTTACTCGAAATGTCATTCGGCCTCCATTTTGTGATTCAGGGTGACTTCCACACTGCAAGAGTACCTAAAATGGCGGCTAGATTCAAGATGGCGGCTTACACAATACATTAAGGTCAAGACCTTGCCGCGGAACCTATGTACATAGTATCCTTTAGACAGCTTGGCGTAGGCCAACATACATTTAAACGATGCGATTGGGGTCATAATATTATATCGATTTCCACAATTGCGCCCATAGAACCTTATGTAGATGGGGTGAAGGGGTCAAAACAGGTATGTTTTCTCACCCCCTGTACTCCAATACATTCAGGGACCACCGTAGAATTTCCAGAAATTGCTGCGCCGACTCGATGCATGCCTTTGTTCCATTGGAGGAAGCTCAAGAGTCACGGGTGCAGAGGTCTCTTAATGCGTTGGGTTCTTGGGTCCGGCTAGTTTGCAGTTGGACTGAATTCTCGACACTAAACCCACCAATTTCAGGACCACCATTCGGGCGACAACCTCAGGAGACTCCTCAGATGTGTTGCAGATGGCGAGCTGCGATGGCCACTTGAACAAAATGGTGGAAAGCGACCCTCATGGCGGCGACAAAGAATCTGGTCCTGCATGGGCTCCTCTTCGTGGTGAAGAGTTGAAACTTCTGGGAGGATCGTGCCATCCCAAAGCTCCACTCTGGACAGCGACCATTGCAGTGAAGTAGCCCAGAACAACTTCTTGCTAGCCCCGGGGGAAGATTCCTGGGCTGTCCAGAATGTTTCCAGCGTCTGGACCTCGAGCAGACTTTGGGATTGGTTGTTTCTACCAGTCCACGGGTCGAAGCACTGATGAAGGTCTTCTCGAGATCTGCTGAGCTAGACGGGGCTTTGCTTGGGAATTGAAGAAAGGGCTGCTGTCGATATTCCAATGAAGAGTTCTGGGTTTCCCGCCACCCGCTCTCCTTCGAGGGGTCTTGGCTCCAACAATAGTTTGACTAACAGCTGCAAGAGTCGTCCTTTTATCCAGGATCTGGGCTGGAGTTGCCGCTAGCCCACCAAACTGACAGGGGATGTCCAAACCTGATTAGCCTCTTGCCAATTTATCTTACCGGCAACGCAACAGAAGCACCTGGCAGTGATGTGGACAGGGTCCAAAGAGACACACCCTCCAACATCCAGCTAAAGACATTGACCACCACTCTGCCTGCAAAAGCTAGAGCCGTCCATGGTAAAGGTTTTACCATATATGAAAAATCCTGCCACTCAAAAGAAAAGAGGGCCAAAGAACAAGCAACGGTCTTGTGGCACTGCCGTTTTAGAGTACATGGAACTCTATCTGGCATTAAGCGGTAAAATGCAAAAGTACACAAGACTACAAAAAAGAAAACACTATAAAAGTATTTGCTGCCACTATCTCATCCTGGATCCACCATGCAAATAACCACAAAGTTGATAAAAAATAAAGTTTAAGGGACAGTGTCTATACTGCACTTCACAGAACGTGATGTGTAGGAAAAATTAACTAAGATCTTTACAATAGAGAACGAGTTATCCTGCGCTGATAGTCATAGGGACTGATCAGTGCCCCCAAACAGATGAGCTAAGCAAAGTAAGAATTCCACCTCAACGAACCTTTGGTGTTACCTGTGCTTTTTCCGACGCCTTCGTTGCCGGCTGAAAGGACTTTGCACTCGCTGGATGTGGCGCATGCTCAAGTTCTATGTGTCACGCACAAAGAGTTTCCGGAAGACGTCTCCACTTTTCATGAACTTTGGACCTGTGAACCATGGGAAAGCTTTGTCCAAGGCTTCCAGTTCCAGGTGGCTCTCCGGCTGTATCACACACTGTCACCGGTTGGCAAACCGACCGTTGCCCAGCCGTCTGAGAGCCCATTGCACCAGAGCGGTCGCTGCAGCAACGGCGTTCCTGTCTGGTGTGCCCCTGCTGGACATCTGCAGAACTGCTACATGGAGGTCTACGCACACCTTCACAAGATTCTATTGCGTCAACAGCGATTCCAGAGAGGAGTCCAGGGTCGGCAATGCAGTGCTACGCAACCTGTTAGCTTAAAGGTGAGCCTGTTCCTGAGATAAGAGTAATTACTTCTGTTGAACCTTGCCACCTCCCGTGGTTGTGTATGTATGCACTGCTGTGTATTCTTTATTCATGAGCATTTGAATCCATGCCAGACCCCATGCTGGAGAAGGAACAAGTTACTTACCTGTAACTGTTGTTCTCCAGCATGGGTCTGGCATGGATTCACATGCAAACCCTCCCTACTGCCCCTCTCCGGCTCTTCTTGGTCATGCTGGCACTTTACGCGCTACCAAATCTGAAGATGGTTTCTAGAGGAGAGGGCAGTCATTGGCTGGAGGCAGTATGACCCAGAGCTCAGTGCCTTTTTACAAACTGGAATTATTGGAGTGATGGGTGTGCACACCTTCCCCAGGTGAAGCGATGTCCACAAAGGTTCCCAGGGGCAGAGCTATATATAAGAGCCAATCGGCCTCAATGTTAATGTCTGCACCAACCGCATCTCAGAAACCTCTGAGTGTCCCCCCTCATGTTTCTCCAGTTGAATGGAGAATCTTAATGTTCGTAGACAGATGGAAAGGAAAGAAATACTTCCGATGCTTGTCCTCCAGTTGGTGGAACGGCCCCGGGTGTCGGAACACCACCCGAGGCCCCACCGTCAGGCGCCTCACCCTGGTCCCTTTTTCCACAGAAACTGTGTCAGACCTGGCAGTTAAGCGCAGAGAATCTTTCGACTTTCCACTTGCTCACCATGATTTGTTTTTTTCTTCACCTCACTTTGGCGCCTTTCTTCCTTCAATGCATGTTGGCTGCAGGAGGCTTCACGAGATGTGCATCCTGCGATCGCTCGTTCCCCAACCTCGGATCCCCATGCGCTCGGTCTTGATTGCCTGGGGCATGACCACTGCTAAGACGTTTGCGTGGCTTGCAGCGGTCTCGGTCACCGGGCCTTGAAGAATCGTCTAGCACGCTGTTGGGAGTTCTTACACGCTTCTCCAGGTCATCTTAAATAGGTTGCACTTACTCGATCAGAATTGTCCCTAGACCTAGTATGATGGCAAACTTGTCTGTCTCCCCACCCCCACCACCCCCAATCCAGCACGATCTGAAATGTCATCAGGCCTGGTACGATAGTCACTTGTTTTGTTCCTCCCCTCCCTTTCTGCACCCCTCTCCCTCACCTTTAGTTTTCTCCGGCTCTACCAGAAATGTCGTCAGGCCTAGTACAGTAGTCGCCTGTCTGTTTCCATTTCTTTCCCACTCTCCGCTCCTTGCCTTATATATGGCTTAGCTCTTGCGCTATCTGAAATGTTGTTGGGCCGAGTATGATAATTCATTTCACATCCTTATTGTTCATGGCCTGTAAGAATGTAATTGTATTTTCCCTTGTTCCCTCCCTTGCCTTGAAGCGCTTTGAAACACATTGTGTATAGGCGCTATATAAATAAACGATCGTATCATATCCAGGATCTCATGTCAAGATAAGGTAGGCCCTTTGTTTAGTACGGCGTGGAGACTCCTTCCCAGGGGTTTCTACAGACAAGGGTACCTTGGATTTTGGTTCTAGAAGCCCCAAGGCCGTTAAGGCTACCGGCTCCCAAGCTCAGGGGCTCTTCCGGTCGTTCCTGTTAGACAGAATTATATGCAGTACCCTTTGGGAACACCACACACAATTAAGACTACAAGTGACAGTACAAATTCACCTTTGGTACAAGCCTGTACTACACAGTTAAAGTGGTAGCGATGGCTGAGCAGCCAGACTTATCTCAAGAGTAAGTGAGCAGTATCAAATAGTTACACAAAGGACAGCAATTACTACGATTCAGGCAAACACTGACTCAAGGTTTTCAAGTGAAAGAATATACATTTATTTCACTCTTCAGTTGTATAACATTACACTATTATAAGCAGTTTAAAAATCACACTCTTAATACACCATACCACTCCCAATAGGTTCCAGACAAGTTAAGCTCACAAAATGAAGTGGGAGCAAAATGGCACTCTAGCAATTTCAAAGGAAGGGAAAAACAAAGTTAATAGAAATTGAACCACGCCAACAGGTAAGTACTCAAGGCAATTGAGCAAGAGGAACTACAGTGATCGAATCAGGTAGAAAAGGGTTGGGGCCTTTTGGGTAAAAAGTCTTTTGCTCAAGATCACACAGTTCAGGGTAGTTCGCGGTAAAGTTCTTGCCACGGATTCCGGATGAGGTTGGTTGGCAGAAAAGTTACTTCGAAGAGAAGGACAAGCCCTCGGTTTGGAGAAAGATTTCAAACACTTTCACCATGGCTGAACGGAATGAACAACCGTATTTGTACAGTACCTTAAAACGGAGAGGAAGCTGTAGCTGAGGCGGACGTTCCTGGTAGTTCCTGCAGGCTCACAGTTCCTGAAGCGACTGTCGGACTGACAAGAAGTAGGAAGACTTGAGGGTCCTGCACTACGCAGGGAAGAAACCAGCAGCAGAGCAAAGCAACAAATAAAAGTTGCGCTCCTTAAAACCCAAGCAGGGTCCGACCTTCCTGGCTATCCAGCCCACTGTAGCTCTATACAGCAAATTCGACCAGAGGAGGGGTCCTGGCTTGCAGTTTGGGAAACTGGTTGGTCCCACCAGCTCAAGGGAAGAAGTTTCCTGGAGGATCTTCTCTTTCGTTGGATTCTGAAGATTCAGACCTGCAGCAGGGCTTCACCAGGCAGTTAAGTCGTTGTAGGGGTCCTCTTTCATCAGCTCCTGGTTGGTTCTTTCGTTCCAGTGGCGACTCTGCCTTTCCAGTCCCAGAGACCTGCTTTTTATGCAGTTTTCCCCCATTCATACAGCCTGGCTGTCAATCACACAGCAGGGTGGCTGTCCTGGCAAGGACAGTCACCCAGCCAATCAAACAGGAGTGCGACTTGGGTTACCAAGGGAACCCATGGCAGGGGTCCGAAGACCCCTCCCTCACATCCTGCCTACCCAGACTTTCAGGCGCCTTAAGGAGGACTTCTGTGCAGAAGCCTGCGAAAAGATGGCGAACAAAGGGACCAAACCTGGTTTGGCGTGCAGAGTAAAACACGAGAAAGACATTTACAAAAAGAAATGGCGAATAAGCCCAGCCGGAACTGTAATCAAATAAATATGGTCAAGCAGGTTTATGTTTGAGGCTAATGTAATAGCCTAAAACAATACCATGGTTATTTAAGATAACCGCAGTATAAAAAATAGGGTAGTTACCAATGCCACCAGCCATGTCTTGATGTAAAGGGAGCGAAACAATGCTCCAAAAGACACAGACAAAAAGGGATAAGAATTAACCCTTTCCAATACTACATGTAAGATGGGGTGTACTGGGTCTGTGGTTTAAAGTGACTAAAGTTAATGGCAGCCCCAGAAAATGGAGTCGGTGGGAAGTCTCAAAGGCAACCTTGTGCACTGCATTGAAGGTGCTGTGTAACATGCATGAAAAAAATGAGGCCATGGAGTAGGTGAGGCTCCAGTGCCCAGGATCGCACACAAAGTGAAAACACACACAGCAAAACACTGGTAAGAGTGGGGAAAAAGGCTCACACTCTTACTAGGTGAAAAAAATAAACCAACCCTAGAAATCCAGCAACGCTGCTGAGGGACTCATTAGGTAAGGGAAATTAGCCATTTATGAGGATTCTCCCTAACAGTTCCATCGACAGACCTGAGACCGGCAAGGCTACTGGCTCCCAAGCCGAGTCGCCCAGGGGTTCTTCTGGGTGGACCACAGAGGAGCGGTCAAGTTAGTCCTCTTCAGCTCCAGTGGGCAAGTGATCGTCGTGTTCTACTTCCCAGAGTCGGTCTGAAGCATGGTCCAACACGACTACCAGCTCTGTAGCTGAGGGCTCCCAGCCTACCGGAGCCACCTCTGAGGTCGTTGGGCAGGGTGATTTGTCAGGAGGCAGAGGGTGCGGAGCCTACCAGAGCCATCTGAGGTCGACGCTTCTGTTTCAGGTACTAGGGCCAAGGAGTGCCCTTCCATGTCCGAGCCAGTATGTGGCATGGGGCCTTTGTACCCTCCTTCCCAGGGCTTGGCGCAAGGCCCAAAGATGGCAGACAAGCACACGGCAGAGCCTGCCAGGCCAGCGGCTATCTTGAATTCTGGTCCCCTCGGTCCTTCGCCACACAGACCATGTAAGAAGGTTCCAGTCCCCTTTACTCGGGAAGCGGCGCTGGACTTTATGGTACAGGTGGTTGGTCTACGCAGGGTTACATCTAACCCTTGCAGCTTTTCAGCAACACGCCCCTGGTGCTGAGACGCTTCGATCGGGAAAGGAGGCCAAGTGCCTATGAGGGCCCAGCCCCACTCGACGGCAGCAGGCCAGGACTACTTTTTCAAGCACCTCATCCTCTTCCTCCTCCTTATGCAATCCCCACAGATGACGGGACTCCTTAAGGGTATCGTCATGCCTCCCAGACCGTCTGCCTCTGGGCCTCTGCCTGTTCCTCCTCGGGTCTAGGTCTTGCCAGCACCCTAGGGCCCCCTCCTCCTATACCAACACCTCCCCCACAGTTGCCAATGGTTCCACATCTATCCAGGACATAGACTCCCCTCTGTCTGGAAAACAATGGGTGGAGACGATGACGGCGACAACACCGATGACGTCCAATACGAAGAGCATTGAGCCTCACTAAAGGCGTTTCACGACTGTCTTCATGGCCTTCCAGAGTAATTGGGGGTCCCTCAGCCTGAGGAAGTCCCCCAGAAGTCAGCAGTGCTAGCAGCGGTTTTGGCAGGCCTGCTACGGGCCACTTGGACATTCCCCTCCAGAGGGATGTCCTGCAGTTGGCGAGAAAGGTCTGGGAGAAGCCCGGGGCCAACGCCCAGATGAACAAGAAATTGGACAGCCGATTCAGGCTTTTGGATGGGAAGCCAGTCCTCCTGGCTTCCCACCTCCAGCCACATTCTCCAGTGGTGTCACCGGCCTCCATGCATTCTAAACAATCGTCTTTGTCCTTGGCAGGGGCTAACTCATGTTGCCTTTCCTAAGAGGGCAAAGCTCTTGAGTCTTTTGGCAAGCATTGCTACCTTAACTCTGGACTGCATTTGTGGCAGGCCGATGCCCTCCTAGCCGCTGCAAACCAGAAGCTGTGGCGGGAGGTTGGGGAGTTCTTGCCCGACCTCCCTCTGCGTAGGCAACCCTCCTTTAAGGCCTGCGTGGCGGACACCCGTGCTGTTGCGCAGGACCTTATGGAGTCTTCAGTCTCCCACATCGACTCTGCCCGCAGTGGACTGTGCCTGGGGGTTGAGATGAGATGAGATGAGACAGACTGCGTGGATGCATGCCACTAAATTCACCTCTGATGTTCCAGAGAGGATCCTGGATCTTCCTTTCTGAGGGGGTCAGAGCTTTCATTTGTCCACTGATGACGAGCTGACAAAAAAGACCTCTACGCAGACCGCCACAAGGCTGGCCATCCTGACTAAGCAAGGGCAGAAGTGCTTACCTCAGTCCAAGTGCAGGACCGATTTCAACTGTGCACTTTCACCAGCTTCAAGGAGTTTGAGACCACGGTGTACAGAGGCCGGACAGGTCCCCCAGCGGCCACAGGAGGAAGCGGCAGAGGACTTTGCACATTTTTTTTTTCTGCTCTGCCTCCTCCGCTCCCGCATCAGAGGCTAAAAAGCAATGATGTAACAGTCGGGGAACACAGCTCGGCTTTAGGGGGTAGGCTGGCTCTCTTTCAAGACAGTTGGAAGCATTGTTTCAAGAGCCCTTGGATCCTATCTATAGTCTACACAGGCTTCAGTCTTCCTTGTCCCGTCCGTCTACCCACTCCTCGTCTGCTTCAGATGAGGTTTCCGGCCCTCTTAAAGGAGAGCCTCACTGTTCTAGAGATGCTGGCGGTGGAGCCGGTTCCTCAGTCAGAAAGGGGCTTTGGCTTCTACTCCAGGATTTTTGCAGTACCCAAAAACCACCAGACTGGCTTGAGGGTGGTCCTGGACCTGTCATTTGTCAACCTATCTTTACCACTAGAATGCTTAAAGATGATTACTCCTGTGCATATAGCAGTCTCTATGCGCAGGAGACTGGATGTGTTCCCTAGACTTAAAGGATGTATACCTTCATGTCCCGATCTACCAGCTGCATCAAAAATATCTGCGGTTCACAATTATGTTGCAACACTTACAGTTCAAGGTGCTTGCCTTTCGACCTGAACTCGGCCCCTCATGTGTTCACAAAGCTGATGAATGCGGTGGCTGGTCTTCTCTGCCTGGTGGGCCATCACTTATACCTTTTATCTGGACGACCTGGTTGGTGAGGGCCAGCTCCCCCGAGGGGGCGATGCACTCCTGCCAAAGACTGGCAGACATTCTTTAGCAGTTGGGGTTCTCCAGCATACCCCCCCCCCCCCGCCATATCCAGCCATGCTGGCCCTCTCGGCCTGGTTCCTGACCAACTGAGACTATAGCATGCTCAGTTTTCTGATGACAACTGGGACATCAAACAGGAGGCAGTCTACTCTACCCCAGTATAAGAGCAAGTGGACTAGCTTTTGCCACTGGGCTCGCGACAAGGGACTGGACTGGCCTCCCCCCACACCTGCTCCCTGGACGAAGTGCTGGCTTTCTTTGCACATCTGGCTCGTTCTGGCGTTCAGGTCGATACCTGCCACCCCTATCTGGTGGCTATTGGGGCCAACAAGAATTCCCCAGAGCACGTTTTTTCAGCAGCCAAACTGTGGTTAAGGCTCACCTCAAGGGCTTGTCCAGGCTCTTTCCTCCGGTACATGGGCTACATCCGGTCTGGGCCTTCAATATGGTTCTTGCTGCCTTGCAACGCAAGCCCTTCAAGCCGATGGCCTCGGTGGATATCCGGTTGGTGACACTAAAGACAGTACTATTGGTGGCGCTCACTTGTGTGCACAGGGTCAGCGAGCTGCAGGCGTGGTCATCGTACAAGCCCTTCACCAAATTTCATAACAAGGTTAACTTGCACATTCGTCCAAACTTTTTGCCCAGGATAGTCTCTCAGTTCCATTTGAATCAGGAAATCTGCCTGCTGGTGTTCCTCCTGCATTCTGAGACAGAAAGGGCCTTGGACCTCCTTGGTCCTCAGGAGTCCTCAAGTTCCATTACTCTCGGACAAAATCCTTCAGGAACTCTGGTGCATTGTTCATCACTTTTGGGGGCACATCTCCCAGCACCCAGGCTTACAATGCTTCTATCGCCTGTTGGATGGTGCAGGCCATTTCAGAGGCGTATACCGCCCTGGGCAAACCAGTTCCTGAGAGGAATTATGCCCATGAGGTCAGACCCAAGGCCACGGCTGTTGCTTTTCAGTGACATGCTTCTTGGGATGTCATCAGCAAGGCAGCTACTTGGGTCATTCCGGCCTTCCGTAAGCACTATTCCCTGGATACCAGCTCAATGCGAGATGGGGCCGCGCTCTATGGTAAATTTGAAGGGGAAGCTCAATTATTTGCTGCCAAAGCTTCCAGTACCGTCGCATGTTGGCGGTTGCCCACAAGAATGGAGAAAAGGGGACTATGGACTATGAGTACACTAGCCACTATGGTGAGAAACTTAAAATCTTTCCAGCCTTTAAAATACCAGGACTAGCTGGTGTGGTTGGACCTTCAGGGCACTTATTCACATGCCTATCCACAGGAAGCACCAGCAATTCCTGACGTTGGTCATTGTGAACACCCATTATCAGTTCAAGGTGCTCCCTTTTGGCTTGATGTCTGCACCCAAGGTGTTCAGCAAGCTGATGGCAGTATTGGCGGCACGCCTCAGCAGATATGGCATCTTTGTGTTCCTGTACCTTGATGACTGACCGATCCAAGGTCAATCCCCCGTGGTGGTTTCACAGCACCTAAAGAACGTTTGCTCCCTTCTGGGCAGGCTAGGCGTCGCTCCGAACTTGCAGAAGTCGCATGATACACTGGATCAGATGCTCAAGTTTATCCCCCTCTGAGAGGGAGAGTCGCCAAACTGGCACAAATGGTCAACCTTTTCCAGAACCCCAGCTGTCTTCCGGTCTTAGTCGTCTTGTGCCTCCTAGGCTTCATGGCATCCTGTATTTTTCTGGTGCCAGAGTCGAGGCTTCGTATAAGATTTCTGCAGTGGTCACAGTAATCAGGCAAGATGTTGGATGTCCTGCAAGTGCTAGTTATTTGTCGACGACATGGCTTAGTGAAGCAACCGATGGAATTACTTGAGGGCATTTCCCCCAAGAGGGTGGGAATTGGTAGAGTTTTCCTTGGTGAGCCTGTCTTCGACTTTCACTATGCATTGCCACCAATATCAGTCATCCAGATGGTTCTCGGGATGTTGATGAGTTTCAGGGCTCACCTGATCGCCCCAGGCTGGAGTTGGCTATTTGCCTGCTTTCTCAGGCTTCCTCAGAGGCCAGACCTTTTGATCCAGTCAGAAGGTAGCGTGCTTCACCCAAACCTAGCACTTTTGAATCTACACGCATGGCTGTTGAGAGGTTAGGTTATAAGTTATAAGGACTGGGAACTGGATGATGAGGTTATAGAGTTGGTGTTGGCAGGCCTTCTACTAGGTCGCTGCATGCATGTTAGGGCAGCTTTCCTAAAATCCACTTCAGGTAAGACTTCATAAAATAATCCCTTGGCATACAGGTCCCCAACTCTTAGTAGAAGTCTTTACTACCCAAAGGATATTGGTAGAATGGCGGAGCAGCCAGGCTTTGTAAAACCAACAGATTGTCCACAGATTTGTGGAACTCTCCCGTCCCCTGCACACCCTTACAACTGTAAAAACAATCAAAAAGTTTATACAATGTTAACAGTAAGTTTCATTAAGAAAAAAAGAGGTTTGTGGAAGAAACCAATTTTAGACACTGCTAATATAAAAATGATAGTGATCATCAATTTAATTTGGCTCCAAATCCTATGTTATGGGTATACTTTTCAATGCATTCGATATTAGGTCTTCATGTTATTGTATTTTTGAACATGATAACATAAACATACTTATTTTGAAGTCACATTCAATTCAGACACAATATAAGTCGTGGGCATACAATGTGTTTATCACACTTTCTACAGAATTGCCTTTTGACATGTAATGTTCATAGGAAGTAATGACAAATATTTTTTCTACGCGTTTCGGGGTTGATGGTGTCCCCTTCTTCAAGATTTGTTAGCCCTCTTCATTCCATTTGTCTTTGATTTGCCTACAATATATGATAAAATAGTCAAGTTTTAGGTTCTAGCTATTAACTGTCATGTAATTCTTGAGAAATTTTTAATAATAATCACCTGGATGTCCAATGTAGAATATCCTGACTGGATTTTTTATTATTAGAATAATGTCAACCCAATAGTTGTTAGAATTTCACAGTTGATATACAACCTGTAGATATAATAGAAAAACAATAGAAAAGGCTCAATTAAAAAAGGATCCAGTCTAGAGTCGTTAAGAGAAGGAGAACCTAGTCATGTTGATATGTGTAACGTAGTTTACCTGACGGTTCTTTTTTTGTTTTAAGCGCCACTTCATCGATGGAAAAAGTAGCTGTTGTACGCTGGGAGATTCCCCAGGTGTGGGGATAATGCAGCAGGGGAAGTGCCTCCGTTTGTGTCTGTAAAACACATGTACATGTGTTATGTTAGAAAATTGAAGGGTCTAGCCCATATGGTTTAAAGTAGGCGAGATCATTGTGGTGAGTCTACTCAATAATGGCCTCTAGGCCATGACTATGGAGATTGCCATTGTTTGCAGCCAGGCTTATCATTATCGCTTGCGTTACATCACAGATATATGGTAATTGTATTTAGTTAGCAAAGCCACAAGATAGTCTTTTAGGAAGGGAAAGGTTGGTTAATCACACAGCAGCAGAGCTTAACATTTTAGAGAGATTTTTGAGACTTAACGCTGTAAAGGTCCAAGCCCTCACTATACAAGAATTTCAGTGCAGGAGCATTTCCAAAGTCGTAATCAATAGCAGAACAGCCAAAGTTCCTCCCAGATACTTTGTCTCTAGGATAAGTTACTCAATAATAATAATAATTTGCATTTATATAGCGCTACAAACCCTCAGGTATCTGAGCGCTGCTTAACCCACAGAGTGTGGTGGTCATTTATCGACCTCGGAAGGATGAAAGGCTGAGTTTGGCCCTGCCGGGATTCGAACCTGCGACGGCAGGCTCTGCACGGATGTTACAGCGAGCACTCTATTCACTGTGCTATCTGACCAGTAAGATAACACAACAAAGGGAACCCTGCAAAAGGACTCCCTAAAGAGACACAAGCTGGCAAGCTTGGGTCAGGGGTAGAGTGGACACCCTGGACAACTCTTCAAACACTCCAGTCAGTCTGGAGCGACTTCTCTGTTCAAGTTAAGTTATAACTTTCAACAAAAGTACCTTAGGTTAGAAGATATGCTCTTAACTGGATTCTCCTCTGTGCAGCAGTGACAGACCCAGTCTCCCGATTCCTCGGTCTGGTGACAAAAGGAAGGACTCTGAATGGAGCCGTCTCGAGAGAGGGCCCTTGGCATGGATTTCTTCAGTCTCCTTGGTCAGTCTGCAGTTTTGGCACCTTTTTTCCCCGCACCACCAAAGGACTGTATTTGCCCAGTCTATCTTTGATTCTGAAGTTCTGCACTCTAGTGAGGGGACTTGAATGAGTTGGATTGTGCCACTGTAGGTACAACCAGAGCTCACCAAAGTTCTGGACGGATTCAGCCTCGCAAAGACCTTTCGCTGCAAATGAGTCGGAAGTCTCCTGGTATTCGCGGTCTGCAGCTCTGGAAAGGCACAGCACCTCGGGAGATGGCTCAATTTGTAGTTCGTCTTAGGGCTGGTTGGTCCCACCAGCCGTGGGGAAGGAGTCATACTTTTCGGAGCGCCTCTGTTGATTAGAAAACGGGATCAGGACAGCCGTTGTTGCTTCAGTGATTGGAAGGGTCTGGAGGTGTCTCCGGTAGTCTTCAGGTTCTGTTCTTCTGTTCCAGTGGTCGACTTGCCTTTCACCTCAGGAACCTTACCTTTTATTAGATTTTCCCACCCACTCGTCTGCAAACTCTCAGCATTTTACAGTAAGGGGTGGGGTGGCTGTCCAACCAGGACAGACAGCCCCTCTGTTGGAACTGGTTCCATTCAGGCACTCTGGCAGATAAAGGGCAGGGGAGTGAATAACTCCTGCCTGCCTGCCAGACACACTGGAACCTAGGTGGGGCACCCCAGGGTTCCTGCTAATGGCAAAACAAACACCCAGAATGGTAGAAGGGCTAACCAAGAGCAACCACAATAGAAATGACAAAAAAACGAAAGGAGCCACCATGTTAGAACATAGGTGACCCTATTGTGCACAACCGAGACTGTGAATACAGTTTGCAGTAAATAAATAGCACAATAGTTGGTAGAACACGTCCACTGCCCCAGCCATAACTATTGGGTTGTCTGTGACTAAAAAGCCACAGCAGCAGAGAGAAGGGGGGGATACTAGGTATCCCCTTAGCACTCCACATAAAGTGGTGTGTGCTAATCTCTCATAGGATAATGTTTTTGGAAGGAGACAAAGTATCCCTCTATCCTTATGAAGTGTAGTTAATAAGGATAAAGAAAGAATTTCAAGGGAGAACCCAAAGGGTTCACAGCAGCACTGCACGTAAGGTGCTGTGTGCTGCAAAGGTTAGACAAAGATGCCTTGAAAGAGATATGAAGGTAGGCAGACTCTATATTAAAGGTAAAGCACAGAGAACAGAGTTCCAAAAGTCAGAGCAAATAAGAATGAATGAGGGGAAAAAGTCTCCCCTCATTCAGGATAGAAAGGAAAAGGTCCAGAAGTCCAGCAAAAATTGCTAGTGGTCTCGCTGGGAGAGGGGATGAAGCATAAAAATTATAAATCTCCCTAACAGTGCAGATTGAGAAAGTTCATGGCATGGTGTAAGGTGAAAGGAGTAGCAGATTTTGGGCCTCCTCTTCGTTGGCTTTGTTCCGCACTAAAAATAACAAAAACAGAAAATTATTTTTTGTTTATAAAAGAGGTTTGTTTTGCTAGCCTCTTTTGTTTGGTGTGAGTTTTTCTTCAAAGGCTGAGCCTAGGGGGAAAATAGGAGGGTAACTGTACTTCAATCGACGTCCTGTCTGGCATGGGATGAGTCGAGGGACGACACAGAGCTGCACTACGCCTCATGTGGAAATTTTCTGATAGGATATCTTTCAAGATGGGGAATCTGTGGGAGAAGAATCCATAGAAAGAACATTACGGGTAAGTATGTTCTGCTACTCTGCCACAATACTATTTAGAGAGGTTTGGTTAACTTGACAGGCACATGGTTTGATGCTACTGGGTTGGTCGTCTAAAACACATCACAAAAGGATTTCTGAAAAATGTTCCTTTAAAATGTACTGAACCAGTCTGCTTAACCTATTTTAAAAATGCAAGCACTCTGTGTAAGGAAGATCTGCGGAAGCAGAACATCACCGAATGGAAGCAATCTATCATTCCAATGGGTTAGTATATTTTCTTGCAAACAGGCAATTTGTGCAACAGCGATTTGTGGGTATCGGGTACATTTCCCAGAACTATCAATTTGGGCACCTTTCATGTTCCACACCTTTGATAATCAACTTTTTGCAATATTGAAGTCATCAATCTACTAGATAGGGAATAATGCACAGTTTGTTAATCTGTGATAATGTATAACAAACATCAAATTCATGATTCTATTTAAGCAACTTGTTTCATGCAATATCCATGTTTGCATTTCTTGGTTTTTTTTTTCCTCGTTGAAGTAAAGCTGTTTTTCTTGATGTTGACTGAATATATTTGTTTTAATTAATTATAACATGAACTTTGTCCTATTCCTTCTGTGAGTGGTGTGCATGGAAACCGTGACTCTTCTTTGATTTATAATAGTTTCATTTTTCTCTTCTCCTTTAGGTACTTGGGGTGTCCATGTTTTAATACAAATACAGCAGTTGAATTGGTGGTGAAATCGTTTTCTAAGTGAACAGAACATTTTTAAATACAAAGTTGTGGTAGAAAGTGACATTATGTACAGTTTTTCTCTAAGGAGAATATGACATGCTTACCAAGATTAAGTGCATTGAGAGGCAGTTTTGTTTGCCTGAAAAATGAAATGTAAAGGACAAGTAAACAGCTGGAGGATAAGCTACATGTTTTTTGTTTTGAAAATTAAACTATTTATGTACAATCATTTTTTCGGAATCAAGTATTTTCCCACGTTGTCTTTGAGTCAAAGGATGTTTTAAGGCGCTTGATTCAGAATTGAAACCACAACCTTGTTTTCAGTATACTAAATTGTCAAGACCTTGGATAGACTTCTGTTTACATCAGTGAACTGAAACGATGAATGGATTCATTTCCTATCTAAGAGTTGTAAAGAAACTGATTTGGGAAACTAGATCCTCAATGCTTTGGCTGGACTATCATGGATGGAAGAAAGCTTGCAAACAGAACATTGGTTTTCTTTTTGTCTGAGAAACTTTGAAACCATTTTTATAACCCAAGACTTCTACATATTAACCTTCTAAGAAAGGTCCAGAATCCATGAACTGCCAGGATGTATCAACATCAACCGGCTGGTCTATTTATAACCTAAAGGTTTGCTTGTCCTTCGGAAAAATGTAATGTTGTGAAATTCCTTCCAGTAGTGCCACTGTATTTTGTCTCAAATAAAAGAAGCTTATTGTAGAATGTTTGCAGAAAAAATTCTAAACAAAAATTATACAGCTTATTAGAGTGTGGGAATAGGGATCTAAATTTTAAATAAAACTATATATATATATATATAAATTGGTGCTGATTTTATAATTGCGCTGTTTGTTTAGTTTTTCTTACTTTTAAATTCCAACTTAAAATGAGATTCAGAAATATATTGAAATGTAACAATGTTTAAACTTTGAAAGCGTGAAAATGTCATGCTTTTAAAATGATTTTTAAATTTGTATTTTATATTGTTTTATCTATCTGTCTTTGGAAGCAGTCTTCAGGTAAATATCATACTTACAGGTTACAGTACATTTCCTTTATATGTAAATTAGTTTTAATAATAAGATGAACACTGTAATATTCTTTCAAAGCTAAGCTTTAAACCTAGTTTTGTCCTTACACAGATACAGTAACCCAAAGTAGATAATGGATATTTTGGTATTTCAACATACTCATTTTGCAAGGCTTAGGCAGCTAAAGAGCGTTTTAAAGAAAAAATATATTGTATGTTTATATTCTGTCCATTGTTTCTCATTTCAAAAGCTATTTTAATCATTCCATGCCTTACAATGCTTCCAATAAGCAAATCTCTCCATATGGTTTAACAAATATCTGGCTGTGGTAACCAAAAAGCATGATTTGCATAAAAAGCGCATAACTGATAATCATGTTCTTGTTATATCTTTACAAGTCATTGGCTAACAAACCAGATCTACCTAATTCATCTTTAATAATTTCATTTCTAAAAGTACTGCCTATACTGTATTTTCACACCACTGCAATTAATGGAACTGCTGAGAGGACTTTGTACATATAATTTTAAAATAAGTTGATTTTTTTGTTTACTCTTACATGAGTATTTTTTTGTGAAAGCAGTTCTTACAGCTTGTTTCAATCAGCTGAAATGTTTTATATATTTCCCTTAACCTGTTGTCCTCCACATTCTATTGTCCTATGTACTGTTTTCTGATTTGTATTTATGTCTTGAGACAGTAACTTTTGAATAAAAAAAAACAGAGTACATTGTATGTTCAGCCTTTTTGAATCTAAAGGTTGGGATGTTGGACAATGCTATTAGTTTTAAATATGCACTTTAGTTGTTAATGTGACCTAAAGGTTAGAATTAAATGTGGCTCTGGTTAGAAGACTTGAAAAGTGCATGTTATAAGATAACTATTAAAATCAGGTCTTAGTCTTTTTTTCCAGCACTGCTTACCTAAATTGTCAATCTATATAAGTTTTTTTTTTTATTATACTGCACCTGTTCACTCACATGGTGGTCTCAAAGCATGTAAACCTCGTCAGTTAGAAGTATTCAGTGCCTCCCAGAGAACGCAGGCCCCTAGTTTTCTGGAAGGCATTGACTGAAAAATACTGGGATGTAAGAGGGAGATGAGTAACTCTAGACAGCTACCATGCACTCATAAAGTAATTTGTTCCTTAGGCAATTGTTAAACATAGAATGTATACAGTCGGGTGCAGGGGAGGTATAGATACCCTGACATGGAGCAATGAGTATAAACACATTGACCTGGGCCCAATCTATGAGCCCTCATGTCCCATGCACACCTTAATGACAGATAACTGTCTAAATGAAATTATACCAACAGTAATATAGAGAATATATGTACTCTTAGATACATTTGAACAAGCAAATATCTTCTTCTTTTATAATTAAAACAACGGTATGTAATTCATACAATCCTGTGGATGCTGCTCAATGCGATTCGGGGACTCAGTCCCCTTCTTCACGAGCTAAATTGGATGTAAAGAGAGACTTTACCTATCTATTAAGTAATTCACAAAAACTTACAAAGTCCACCACCACAATTTGTGACTATAATAGGGCAACATGCCAAAGGTTCACATTCGAGGGGATTGGGTCCTCCGACGTATTCCATATCTGACATGTAATCACCACAGCTGTGCTGCTTCGGAAACTTTTTCCTGCGTCGATGACGTTGCGCCGTCGTCGAGGGCCTCCTCCGACGTCATCCGATGTGATAAGTAGGACGCACGACGCCCGTAGCCTCAGTTCCGTTTTTTCCGCGAACGTGTTGCTTCGTGAATCTCGGTTAACGCCTTGACTCTTTGGAGTTCTGTTCTTCTCGGTTCTTCGAACCTGTTCGTTTTGTGAAAATCCTTCGTGTGAAGATGTCTTCTACTTCGTCTTCGACCCCGCGTCCGGGTTTCAAGAAGTGCGGGAAGTGTGGGTCCACGATGTCGGTGACGGACTCGCACGACGCCTGCCTCTGGTGCCTCGGGGAGGCCCACGACACGGATGACTGTATCGTCTGCCAGTCGCTCACGTCCAAAGCCTTACGCGAACGTAAGAAGTTGTCGGTAGGTCGGGTGTCCAAGCCCAGGAAGTCGAAGTCTGCGGGGCTTTCGACAGATGATTCGAGGGGTGACTCTCCGCGTCATCGTCGGAAGTCTCGTGGGTCTCCTTCTAGGAGTCGGTCTCGCCACTCCTCAGCCTCTTCGAGGCATTCTCGGAAGCGCCGACACCGGTCATCTTCCAGGTCCTCTTCGGAGGACTCTGCCCGGCACGTCGCTTACCCCACCAGCCGTGCGACGCCGGAGGAATGGGCTTCCTTCGGGAAGAAAATGCTGGCGATTCTTGAGTCGCAGGGTACTAAGCCGTCCGCGCCCCCGAGTGGGGTCGGTCGTGGAAGGTCGAGAGACACCGCTCGCAAGAGTGGTCGGCACGAGTCACGGGAGAGGTCCCGTTCGGACAAGGAGACTCGTTCTCGACGTACCCGTTCCAGGTCCCGGTCCTCAACGCGTACGAGACCGCATGCACCTGTGAGGTCTTCGAGGAAGACATCGACGTCGAGGGCGTCGACAGGCTTTCTCGAGGCTCCGAGGAAGTCGTCTAAGCCGTCAACGCTCAGGTCGTCGAGGGACACGCTCGGGGCTCCGGCTTCGAGGGCTGTGTCGACGCCGCCGATGCTGGAGGCGCTGCATCCGACGTCGACGCCGAATTCCTCGACGCCGATCCTCTCGGCGCCGATGCCGGTTCTCTCGGCGCCGATTCGCTCCACCGACGCCATCGATGCCTTTCGTGTCGGAGGTACCCCGTGGCACGGGAGAACCCCCTAGGAAGGCTCTGGTTAAGAGCAAGCACTCTCGGGTGCGTTCTTTTCGCCACCTGGACTATATTTCAGAGGCGGATGAGGATTCTGATGGCCTGGTTCCTAGTCAGGTTCCAGATGAAATTGTCTCGGGCCATAGTCAGTTTGACGATTTGAGACAGTCACTGCATGATGCCAGTGGACTGGACACCTCTCCGGAGGTGGAGTTTTGTAGGCCTGAGCCTGGCTCTCATGCTGATTCCTCATACCGGCGCCTTATGGCTAGGGTTTCTGAGTACTTGGGATGGTCTGCTCCCCCAGGGGTGTGTGTGCAGGATGATCTGACGGACATCCTTGATGTTGGTCCCCCAACTGATCCGGTACTGCCGTTCCATATGGCTTTACAGAGAAGGGTGGCGGCGGCTTGGACTGCTCCGGAGAGTCTCGCGGCGGTGGGCAGATCCTTGTCGTGAAAATACCTTCCAGCCAGTAGCGACCCCTGCTACTTGACCAGGCACCCCACTCCGGAGAGTTTGGTGGTGCAGGCGGCCACGGCCCCGGCAAAGCAAGCGTCGTACCCTACCATCCCTCCTGATAGGGACGACAAACGTTTTGATGGCTGGGCGAAGAAAGTGTTTTCTTCTGGTGGTATGGCGCTTCAGGCGGCCAACTCCATTTGTGCCTTGTCTCGTTTCACACACACACTGTGGAACTGTGTTGCATTAGCGGCTGAACATATTCCCGAAGGGGACGAACGGGATGGTTTCCTTGCTATGGTCCAGGATGGTAAGGATGCCATGTGTGAGTCAGTTCAGTCGGGTTTGGACTTAGCTGAATGCGTCAGTAGGTCCATGGCGGCGAGCACCGTAATACGCAGGTTTGCCTGGTTGCGGAAGTCGGGGTTTGCTCCTGATGTGCAGTCCCGGCTCCTCAACATGCCCTTTGACGGTGAACACCTTTTTGGCAGCAAGGCTGACGAGAGCCTTGAGAGGTTGCAGACCTCAAAAGCTGCAGCGAAGTCGTTGGGCGCTGCAGTTCGCCCACCTCCGCCTTTTCGTCCTAGGGGACAGCAGTGGAGGGGTGGTTCCTTTCGCTATTACTCCTTCAGTAAAGCGAGAGGAGCTGGCAGTCAAAGAGGCCAACGCAGGGATACCAGAGGTGGACGACAGGGTACCCGTGGTGCCAAGGCCACTCGGGCAGTTGCCTCTTTGCCCTCAGGTAACGCCACAGCCGTTCCCATTCAGTCATGAGGCCATGTCCCATGGTTCGCCGGTTGGGGGAAGGCTGGCGCAGCATCTTGTAGAGTGGCAAGCCATTACTTCAGATGTGTGGGTTCTGGAGATCATAACCCACGGCTACTGTCTTCCCTTTCGGCACAGGCCTCGCGACAATCCACCGGGGAACTTCTCTTTGCAGAGTCCGGATCCGCTCCTTGCGCAGGAAATTCAAGCCCTGCTGGAGAAAGGCGCCATAGAACTGGTGCCTGGAGCGGAGAGGAACAAGGGATGGTATTCCCCTTATTTTTTGATTTCGAAGAAAGACGGGGGATTGAGACCCATCATGGACTTGCGCGGTTTGAACAAACTCCTCAGGAAGAACAAGTTCAAGATGGTTACTCTCTCTCGACCTCCAGGCCCTTCAGCTTCAGGACTGGTTGGTGTCACTCGACCTCAAGGATGCTTACTTCCATGTGCCGATCCATCCCAAGCACAAGAAGTACCTGAGGTTCGCGGTTGGCGACTCGCACTTTCAGTTTCTGGTCCTGCCGTTCGGATTGACCTCCGCCCCGAGGGTTTTCACCAAGCTCGTGGTGGTGGCAGCGCATCTCAGGCAAGGGGGGATTCACGTCTACCCCTACCTGGACAATTGGTTGATCAGGGGGAGCTCTCCCAAGCAAGTCCTGGATCATCTCTCCGTCACCTGCCACTCCCTTCACAGGCTGGGCTTCTCCCTCAATTTAAAGAAGTCCCATTTGACGCCAACACAGCGGCTCCAGTACATCGGAGCAGTGCTCGACACTTCCCTGGGGCAGTGTTTTCCTCCCCAGGTGAGGGCTCTTCACATTCAGCAGATGGTGCACAAGTTTCAGCATGCCCAGACGCTCCCAGCGTTCGAGTTCTTGAGGTTGCTCGGCCTCATGGCATCCTGCATTCTTCTGGTGCCAGAGGCTCGCCTGCGGATGAGATCTTTGCAGTGGGCGCTCAAGATGCAATGGTCGCAGTCCTCCGGCAGGATGTCGGACCCGGTTCAGGTGTCGCCCGGGACCTTCTGTGGTGGGCCGTCGAAGCCAACTTGATGAAGGCGGCTCCATTTTGGCTTCCCTGGCCGGGGGTGACGATCGTGACGGATGCATCCCTCACGGGTTGGGGAGCTCATGCCAACGGGCTGACAGTCAGCGGTCGTTGGTCTCCGTCGGAGTCCAGACTCCATATCAATCTGTTGGAGCTGAGGACCGTCAGGCTAGCCCTGAAGGCTTTTCTGCCGACTGTGCGAGGAAAGAGTCTCCTGATCCTGACGGACAATACAGTGGCCATGCACTACCTCAACAAAAAGGGGGGGCAGGGTCACTTCCTCTGTGCAGGGAGGCGATGCAGCTCGAGTTCTGGGCCATCCAGCAGGAAGTTTCGATCTCGGCAGTTCATCTGGCCGGAGACGAAAACGTGACAGCGGACGCTCTGAGCAGGCAGAGCACGATCTCTCACGAGTGGGAGTTGGCTCAGGAGATTCTCCTGGAGATCTTCGCCCTTTGGTGGACCCCTCAAGTGGATCTCTTCGCCTCCAGTGTCAACCGGAAGTGCGAAAGGTTTTGCTCGTGGGAATTTCCTCCAAAAGGAGCCTTAGGAGACGCGTTCGTGGTGGAGTGGTCATTCCCGCTGCTGTACTCGTTTCCTCCAGTCCCCGTCATCCTGCAAGTGCTGCAGAGGTTACGGAAGTTTGGTTCCCGGATGATCCTCATTGCTCCGGCGTGGGCTCGGAGGACGTGGTACCCGGACCTTCTCGACTTGACCCTCTGCGTCGTCTTCCCTACCGAGATGATCTGCTCTCACGGGAGGGGGGTCAGGTTCTCCATCCAGAGGTCAGATCCCTCAACCTTCACGCTTGGCTTCAGAAAGGTTGAGGTATAGGGATTGGGACCTCCCTGAAGAGGTGATGGAGGTGTTGCTTTCGGCCCGAAGGCCAGCAACAAAGTCTCTGTACCGTTGGCTTTGGCTTAAGTTCTGCGACTGGTGCAGAGTTCAGAATGTGGATCCTTTTGCATGTGACATCCCCATGGTTCTGTCCTTTTTACTTTCTTTGGCCCACAGGGGCTTGCAAGTGGGTACCATTAAAGGTTACCTGGCGGCGCTGTCCATCTTTAAGCGCTCGTCTGAAGAGTGTTCTTACTTTAAAATCCCTTTTAATTTCACAGTTTCTGAAAGGGCTCACTAATGTGTTCCCTCCGTCACCTTTCCTGGTGCCCGGTTGGGATTTAAACCTTGTTCTTAAGTTTCTTATGGGTGCTCCGTTTGAGCCTTTACATTCTTGCCCTTTGAGGCTGTTAACTCTGAAAACTGTGTTTTTAGTTGCGGTTACTTCCGCTCGCAGAGTGAGTGAGTTACAGGCACTTTCAGTTAAGCCACCCTTCACTGTATTTCACAAGGACAGGGTTGTCCTTAGAGTTCGTCCTTCTTTTCTTCCGAAGGTAGTGTCGGAATTTCATTTGGCCCAGAAGGTTGTTCTTCCGGCATTCTATCCTCCTCTGCATCCTGGTAAGGAAGAGGAGAGGCTCCATAGGCTTAATCCTAGGAGAGCTTTAAGCTTTTATGTTTCACGCATGTCCCGGGTCAGAGTGGACGATCAACTCTTTATTGGTTACGCTGGAAAGCGTTTGGGGCAAGCTGTGACGAAACAGACTTTGTCTCGCTGGATTATTTTGGCCATCTCGGCGTGTTACCGCTTGGCGGGTAAGGACCCACCGGCTGGCTTGCGGGCCCATTCTACCAGGGGTATGGCTACGTCTACTGTCCTGCAGAGGGGTGTTCCTATTCGCAACATATGTGATGCAGCCACCGGGGCTTCAGTACATACATTTGTGCGTCACTATTCCCTCGATTCCATCCGAGCACAGGATCTGGCCTTTGGCAAGGCGGTCCTTTGCTCTGCTATTTGATTGGCTATTCTAAATTTTGATTCTAAATTCTTTCCCTCCTTCTTGCTCTGGTACTGCTTTGGGAGTCTGTCATAGATATGGAATACGTCGGAGGACCCAATCCCCTCGAAGAACAAGTTACTTTCTTACCTGGTAACGTTCTTTCGATGGGATGGTCCGATGACGTATTCCATATCGCTCCCGCCCTGCCTTCCCCGCGGCAGAATTTCTTTTGAGATTGCAGCTTACGTTCCGCAAGGCTTTGTGTCTGACTGGCAGTTGACTAGTGTCACAGGTTCTGGGGGAAAAAACTACAACTGAGGCTACGGGCGTCGTGCGTCCTACTTATCACGTCGGAGGAGGCCCTCGACGATGGCGCATCGACGTCATCGACGCAGGACGCAGACGCCGAAAAGTTTCCGAAGCAGCACAGCTGTGGTGATTACATGTCATAGATATGGAATACGTCGTCGGACCATCCCATCGAAAGAACGTTACCAGTTAAGAAAGTAACTTGTTAATCTGTCTTAACCAGAGTCACTACCCAGTTCACCCAATCACCGCATCTCAATGAATTTAATAACGGTGCCTACCAATTTAATAAGGGCGCTCACCAGTGACACCATATATTAAGCTGCCCTCGAGACCACACCTATGGAACTGCGCAAAGCAATAAATATAATCTAGATGTTAATGACCTCCATTAAGTCATACCTAGTTCCAATTCCTATGGAAGAATGCACATCACAGTGCCTCATTGTTGACTGAGTTGAAACTTCCTCTTTTTGGGATACTGTGAAGTCAAAGTACATCCATATAACTCCGCCTTATCACATCCCGATGTCTTACAATGTCTCATTAAATATATCATTGGTGCCTACCTTCAATGCTGTCCCGACAGACAAAATGCCAGGAAACTGTCGGTCCACGGCTCAATAAATTAAACTCTGTGGAGTGTTAGGCATCCGTGTGTTGAATCTACAGTTAGAAAGAGGGAGTCTGTGTGAGAGGTTAACTCCCCAGACAGCAGCCCACACTTAATAATGGCCAATTTAACAGGGCATATTCGTCTTTTTCCTTGTGAAATTCTGTGGAGCCTCTCTGCTGTGTACACGAGATTCAATCCGCATACAACCTCCAGTGGGAGAAGTGCCGAGGGATACATTTTCTTGGGCCGGCGAGTGTCATGGGATTACTAGAACTAGTAATCTGGGCTACTCGAGGGGATGGAAAGCCCGGCTGCCATCTTGCATTGGGGCCCTCTATCTGAGCCTCATATGCATTTAACCCAGGTTACAATACATCAGCAATATTTAAAACAAGTACATCTCAATCCATAAATGCGTACGCTCTCGCAAAATACTCTAATGATGAAAGGGACCCATATCCTGGTCTTCATCGTGCAATCACATTATATATGTGCACATGTCGGACCAATTGTTGGAGCAGTGCACCGGGTGGGTAATGAGGCATCAATAGATTTTCAACTAAATGGTCAGAGGTAAACATATAATTAATAGGGGTGTGGAGATAACCTATGGCTTCATAGTGAACCTAGGTAGTGACCCTTTAGAAAAATAGTCATTTGTCGCATGCAAAAGAAGTGATTTTAAAAAAAAATCTATGAACAGCCCAGAGAAACTTGAGGAGCAGGTCAAAGAGAACACAGAAGTGATGGTGCAAACGATGAAAGATATCGACATTCTCCAACAGAAAGTGAAACTACTGGAGGACAGGGCTGAGGAAGCGGAGGGATGGGCGCGAAGAAACATCAGGATTACAGGGCTGCCGGAAGGAACGGAGGGATCCGACCCCACCACATACATTAGAATATGTTGATACAAGAAATGTGGGCTGAGGATCTCACGTAGGGGTTTACGATTGAAAGAGCACATCGTTCCCTCACCAGAAAACCGCCACCAGGATCCCCGCTGAGGCCTTTGATAGCAAAGGTACTGACCTATAAAGACCATGAAAATAACTTGGCCTACTCCAGGTCAGGGGGGAACGATGCAGAGGGCATCGGCAAAGATTTCAGTGTATCCTGACTACACCTGTCAGGTGCAGAAGAGAAGGGCCCAGTACATCACGATAAAGGCCAGGCTTAGGAAAGCCAGCCTCAAGTGCATGTTACTGGACCCTGCAAAGCTGAAGGTGATAGACAATGGAAAAGTCCTCTTTTTCGAGACCCCGACGGAGGACTGGATGGCTGGTGCCCAGATACCGAATATGCCGGACCAGAATCAATGTACCTATGCGAGAGGCCGAGAGCCGGACACGAATGCTGCAATTGAACTAATACTGTAGGAATGATGTGTTGATCCGTGTATAAACAGGCTAAAACTACATAGTGACTGGAATTCATGAGTATTATGGAAGCGATAAGATGTGTTAAGTAGGTTACAGGAGCAACACAGTGGGCGCAGAAGCCCGTTAGATGGAACGTCGAGAGCAGACCCACTAACCCCTCCCCCGAGAAGCAGTAGTTTCAGGGCCACATTACAGGGCCCGCCGGTAGGGTACCAGGAACCTGGTCTAGAGACTGGACGAAATGGAGCGGAAACAGGGAAGTACCTGCATGCTCAGTGTAGCGGGACAAATTGAGTTTGAGGTTGGTTTGGTGTGGGAGGAGGGAATGAAATGGGGAGCCTGACACACATGGTACAAAGCTACATTGAACTCCTGCTGAGGCGGGCATAGTCCTTGACCCCCTAGACGTAATATCTCAATGATGGATAATGTTAAGATCATGATATGGAATGTCTGGGGGCTTAATAAATATGTGAAATGTAGAAGAGTATACATGTGTATCAAGAGGAATAAGGTTGGGATAGCCTTATTACAGGAAACGCATTTAGGTGCACAAAAACAAAACTCTGGCGTGGGGAGAGGTGATGGTGGGCTCCGCTTACTCGACATATGCAAGAGGGGCCTCGTATGGGTGGACCCGGCTATCCCACTGAAAGCGTTGACCATAAAGACAGATAACGAGGGCAGGTTGGCAATGCTTCATGGTATATTAGAAAACCGCAAACAATGTATTGTAAACACATATGCCCCGAACCACAACGCTACCGTATTTTTTTTAGATCATTGTATGCAAGATTGGGATCCTACAGGAGCGGGACTCTGATTTGGGAGGGGGGGGAGAGATTTTAATTGTACATTAGACCCTTCCGTGGAGAGATCGGATGAGAAACGCAAACGGCCGTCTCCTCCAGCCAAGGTGCTACACTCACTGCTGAAGCACTTCCAGTTGCGAGACCTACGGCGGGTACAGCATGGGGAAGGCATGGAATATTCTCATTATTCTGCCCCGCATAAGGTATACACGAGAATTGATTGTGTTCACAGGTGCGGAACACGTAGTTGAATTTTCAGAGGCAGAATATCTGGCCAGGGTCCTGTCACACCACTCCACATTGGTAGTGGGGTGGCAGGTGTCTGACCCTAGACCACCCATACCTACATTGAAGCTGAGAAGTGAAGCACTGCTAGACAAAGCATTTGCCGAGCACATTTGCAAGAGGACAATTGAGTACATTGCAGTAAATGAGAGAAGTGTACAGAAGGTGGGTACGGTGTGAGAGGCGTACAAGGTGGTCATCAGAGAGGAAAAGAGAGCGGAACCATGAGGCGTACAAAAGGTTATTGTTAATTAACTGCAGAAATGAAGAGGCTAAAGATATTGGAGGGAGAGGCAAAAGTGCATAAAGAGCATGTTCAGGAAGTGATAGAATTGAAACAAGCATGTCTTAAGCAATGGGATTGACTGGGGAAGTTTAATTGCACGAACATACAGACCACTATCAATGCTCAACCAGGACAGTAAGATACTCACATCAGTGATGGCCAACAGGTTGAGACCAGTTATAAATAAACGCATACATCCTGATCAGACTGGGTATGTCCCACGCAGGAGTATATCTGACAACCTTAGGAGGCTCCATCACGTTCTATAACAGACAGAGGGGAGCTCCCAAGAGGTGGCAATAATCTCTTTAGATGCGGTGAAAGCCTTTGACTCAGTCAAATGGCCCTGGTTAATGGCTGTTGGTATTGGGCCCGCATATTTGAAGTGGGTCCAATTGCTGTACAGCAAACATTGGCTTGAGTCAGAACAGGAGCGACCATATCAGAACCATGGCAACTTAGCAGAGGTACCAGACAGGGATGCCTTGATCATTGTGATTTACACTAGAGGCTACTCCAAATCTAGGGGAGCACCCAGCATCAAGTGGACAAATAAAGAGATGTCATTTTCAAAAATGGAATCTTTAACTACAAACAGAGCAGAAACATTAGGCTTCTCTGTAGAAGAAGCCACAAAGATTTTGGGACTGATTAAAGAGATCAATATTGACCTAAGTACCTCGGATAATCCTGAAGAACTAATACACCAACTAGAACGCCTAATACGGAGAGAAATAAGTCAAAAGTTACACGCTACAACACTAGCCTAATACGACAAAGCACAACGAATACCACGGGGGCTGAGAATTGGCCTAGAGCCAACACTCTGCAAGGAAAATCCTGAATTTGAAAAAGGTGGTGATTCATATTAAATAAATGTTCACTGGACTTAATCTTATTGACGATTGAAGAACTATCCAAATCACTTATCACTATAGAAGCGGACCTTGAAAAATTAAAAACTTCATTAGTCAAAATAATCTCTAAAGAAGAACTAGTAACTATATTAGAAGAAACCAACAAAAAACTAGATTCATACAAAAAGGAAATCGAAGCTAAAAAAATAAGAACATTCCGGAGGGACACCTTAGACTACAAGTTAGACATAGTGTATTTGTGGAAAGAATATTACCAGCAAAAAGAACGCAAAAAGTGGGAGAACACCTTATAACAAGAGAACTCCAACAACAGGAAGTGCATCGTCCGAGGCATCAAGTGGCGAATCAGAACCACAAGAGCAAGAACAACAACTAGAAAGGAACGAACAAACACCATCGATATCTAAAACGACGAAGTCACCGTCAGTAAAAATTTCGCCTTTTTTAGACAGGTCAAAACAAGAAGCAAGAAGAAAAAACCCATCTCGGAAAGTGAACTTTCTGCAAAAGAGAAGTTAGTAATCAACATTTCAGACTACTGACTGAGTAAATTTGAGGAAAAGACTCTACAAAAAGGTATTTTGTTTGTCCCGTACTACAGCAGTTCACTGTTGAAAGAAAAAATTGACTTTTTCAAATTGACTCGCAAGATGAAATTGAAATTATTCTTTGACACATGTGAATGGGGAACAAGTAAGCAGGAATGTAAATATCTGGAAATGAAACCTAAGAGCACATTCATGCCACCAATCCAGAATCCACTAATAGATGTGTTTCAGAAGCAAGTATTAAAAGATTTGGAAAAATTGAAGTATAAGCGCAGATCGAAAACAAATTTTTCAAAAAGAGAACAACAAGTCCTTGACAAACTATGGCAAAATCCGAATTTAATACTAAAACCTGCTGACAAGGGAGGAGCTTTGGTATTGATGAATGTAGAACAATATAAAATGGAAATAGAAAGACAATTGGCAGATGTCAACACCTATCTTGAAATCTTTGAAAACCCAACGGAGAAAGTACAGAAATTAATCAAGGAAACATTAGATGAAGCAGAAAATGATGAACTAATAGGTCACCGTACCAAGAACTTTCTAATGAATCTTCATCCATTGCTGCCTATAATATATATTTTGCCGAAAGTCCACAAAAATCTGACTCATCCACCAGTGAGACCTATTATTGCTGCGAACAACAGTTTACTTGAACCATTGGCACAATATATAGATAGGGCAATCCAACCTTCAGTGCATAAATTCAAAACATACATAAAAAACACGAATGATTTTTTGAACAAATTAAATCAAGTTGAAATAGATGACGATCAAGATATCCTCTTTACAATGGACGTGGTAAGCCTTTACACCAACATTACTCATGAGGGAGGTCTGGAAGCCATGGAGTGGCTACTACTGAAAGCAGACAGGGTTTGTGAAGCTGATAAGCTGTTCACTTTAAAACTACTCAAAATAGTGTTACAAAATAACTTCTTTATGTTCGAGGACAAATACTATATACAAATATCTGGAACTTCCATGGGGGCCGCAATGGCCCCAAGTTATGTGAATACATATATGGCTTACTTGGAGGAAACCAATATCTTTAATGAAGAAAGATGGACAAACAAATTGAAATGCATGTTCCGCTTTATAGATGATATATTTGGGATTTGGAATGGTTCAAATGATGAATTGTTGGCATTCTTTCAGCATCTCAACAACATGGCACCAAGGATTGAATTAACATCTAAAACGAGCAAAGAATCCATTGAATTCCTTGATGTGCAAATATACAAGAAAGGAGGCAAATTGGAAACAACAATATTTACGAAACTAACGGACAGGAACAGCATACTGCATGCGAATAGTTTCCACCCGCTGAGGACAATAGAAAGCATACCTTTCAGTCAATTTTTAAGATACAGACGCATCATCTCAGAAGAAGTGGAATACACCAGAAGAACAGCAGAATTAAAAGAAAAATGTGAGAAAAGAGGTTATCAACCATCCATTATCACAACATGTGCTGAAAAAGCCAACAGCATCAATAGAGCCCGAAAATTAAAAAAATTGGTCAATTTTGACCTTAGACCCAATGATGAAAAGACTCTTTCCAGAACCTCCACTCTTTGCCTATTCCAAGAGTAAATCAATGAGGGAACATCTCATAAAAGCAGATTTGTCAGCAGAAAAACGAACCCAGGAAACCTACAAAGGTACAACTCCATGTCACAATTGCAACAACTGCAATAACTTAATAACGGGCAACACCATCCTTCACCCCCATAAAGGTTACAAAATTAATTTGTATCATTCTTCGACCTGTGATTCAAAAAATGTAATCTATGGTATAAAATGTCCATGTAGAATTTATTACGTAGGCATGACAATGAGGAAGGCGAAAATAAGGTGGTCCGAACACAAGTCAAACATCAGGACAGGAGCAATAAAATCACCAGTTACTCAACATTTCAAAAAAGAAAGACACAATATCTCTCAAATAAGATTCATCATTCTGGAACAGATAAAAATATCAAGAAGGGGCGGAAATCTAAACAAAATTCTTCTGCAAAGAGAAACATACTGGATCGACAAATTGAACTCAATGCAACCCAATGGTATGAACGCAGATTGGGATTTAAGTTGCTTTCTATAAAAGAGCACAGAAACACCAACCGGACAGCAAGAATCTAAATAGCTCCCCGCGTACAGAATTGTAGCTGTAAAAAATCAGGCTGGTACAAAACAAATGCATATGAAATAAATAAAAAACATTTTTGAGTGCTCTCTAATGAGCCATGCAACACTTAAAATAACAAACATCATGTTTAGCAACATCCCTAGACTTCTGTAGCGACGATCTAGAAGCAACCACCACACCACAGGAATTTAAACCACAGTTATTGAAACTATTCCAAGATGGTGGCCATGCAATCACGGAAAAATAGCCAGTTGACAGCTTGGTAGAAAGCAAGAAGGGACTACATCTAGGGAGTTCAAAGAAACACAATCAAGGCAACCGTGGAGCTACCTCAAGGAGACACCCATGCTGTGAATGGAACAGGAGAGCGCGGACCAAGGGAAGGAGAAAATTAAAATCGTGAACGGCATGAGACAGCAACGCGAGCGGCTTGCGGCAGTGCTGAGCGGACGACAACGAGCTTGCACGTACGGCAAGCCAAAGAAAGTAGCCGACAGCGGTCCGCATAGTCAGGTGAGACAACGGGGACACGATATGAAAGTAAAGCATGAAAAACGCTGAATTAGGGTTGGGTCACTGGGGCACAGCGCTATGATGTAGCGACTGTTCCCAGCACCAAACCCGCTCATAAACATTCAAAATTCATGTAGAAAAACCACGTCATATTCATTCTTTACAGATCAGGCGTAATATTCAAGACAAACACAAGAGTGGATGAATAAACAATACTGGAATGAAAGTCACAAGTATTAGAGACTGACAGATGGGAGAGATCCACGGTATTACAGGTACATTGGTCTATTTAGTCAAAAGGAATTGTGAAGCTATATGGAACATGAACTGAGGGTCTAAATAGAAATATATATTTAACTTTCAGATACATCAGATTGAAGTATAGAATTTGGTTGCACCTGATGAAGGGCTAAGAGAGAGCCCGAAACGCGTTGTGCATCAACGAAAAGATAAGAGACTATTTGATCAATAGTCCCTTGATTTCATTTGAGAACTATGGACTTTAAACTGTAAAGATCAACAAGAAAAAGAGTTTTAAAGAGACATTGGAAACACTTTCGGATTGAAAAAGCTGTGAAAACACGGATATATTGTTTGGTTTATTGAAAATTGTTTTAAACACGAGACTGCATGTAACATTTTGTTGTAAATTGGGTATTTTTTGAATCACTAACAAAACTGAATAGAGATACTACCCAGACCTTCAAGGGTCATTGTTTTTGGTTAAGAATAAAATGTGAAAGCAAAAATTGCACTAAGATAATGTGTTTTGCATGTTTATGCCTAAAAGTGTGCACAGAGTATGATCATTTTTGCTGAAGTGATCTTTCAAACCAATGCCTGTGGTCCCTCATGCCTTTTATTTTAGCACTGGAACCCCTAGCGATATACTTGAGGCAGCAATATGGAGATATAGGGATCAGCATGAAGGGAGAGCAACATCTGATATCAATGTATGCAGATGATATGCTGCTATACTTGAAGTATCCTGAGGAAAACCTACAGTATATTCTGGAGGTTATGGAGCGATACGCGATGCTGTCTGGCATAACAATCAACCCCAGGAAGTCTAGCATAATCCCTGTAGGGAGATATGTAGGAATACCACAACATAAACTGCCGGTATTACAGATAAAGTGGGAAACTGAGACGTTCAGATACCTGGCAGTAGATGTATAACAAAGTGTTGAAGTTAAACACAAGCCAAAGACAGAGATAGCAGTGTCTAAAATTGAAAATAATATGGCATTTTGGGCCAAGCTACCGTTGACCATGATGGGGAGAGTGGCACTGTTAAAGATGGTGGTACTGCCCAGGCTATTATACTACTTTGCGAATATTCCATATATGATACCCAGACGATTCTTCGCAGAAGTTCAGAGTATATGTAGGGGGTTCATATGGCACAACTCCAGGAATAGAATAGCATTGTGGAAGCTACAAAACCCATACAAACAAGGGGGCATTAGATTGCCCAATTTTGAAGTATACTATTTTGCTAGCCAACTACAGTATGTGGCAAGGTGGCTATGGGAGGATCCTACATCAGAGTACAAACTGTTGAGAGCCGAGTGCACTCCTTATTTCCTGAATGAATGGATGTGGCTGCCAAAATCGCAGCAGGAAGGGGGTACAAGACTGCTAGATCTGGGTGGGAAGATGTGGCAGAGAGCCTGCCAGGTAATGGAGAACCCGTTCCCGTGCTCCCCACAGATGCTGCTAGTGGCACTGGATGGGATGGATGGGCAAATGAGGATTATCAGAAGGCAATGGGAGACGACTGGTATAGCAACCCTCGGGGATGTGTGGCAAGACGGGAAGGCGATCAATTTGGTACTCTAGTGGAAGACACTAGATTACATCGAGGACGATACATCACATACACTAGGCTGATGAAGATGATAGAGTACATGGTCCGAGGCAGTGTTGACTCGCCAGCCAGACACGGCCATAGAAACATTTTATGTTGTGTCAGAGGGAGGCCATGAGGTCTCCCGAATATATGAACTGTTGATGTCAGAGGTGGGGAAGGAGGTGATCCTGACGAGACGCGATTCGGAGGAAGAGGCAGAGCAATCAATGGGAGATGGGTTGTGGGTAAGGGCACAGGGATACCACAAGAAAGTGTCAAACGAGAGATTGCAACAGATTCAGTTGTGTCACCCACAGAGCATACATGACCCCTAAGAAGATAGCCACGTTTAAAAATGCAGGAACACAGACCTGTCCAAAATGTGGGGGTTGAACGCAGGAATGGTACATATGTTCTGGGCAAGGCCGTGAAATAAGGAGGTTCTGGAGGGAGGTGGCCCACCTCATGGTGGGAAAGGAGATACATTTGGATGTGAACTCCCTGTGGGCGTACATGTTAGGGGGGTTCCCCATGCCGCGCAAACTGAAACACGTGAGTAAACTCAAAGACCTGGCGTACATACTTGCTAAACGCAGGATAGCAATGAGTTGGAAAGTAAGTAGGAGACCGAAAGTAGAAGCCTGGTGGCACGATCTTCAGAAATTGGCGAATGCTGAAACAGTGGTGTGGAATGAAGCAGCAAACCGAGGTGGGGAGGAAGAAGTGGACACGTTGATAGCCTGGAAGCAAATAGTAGCTAGACTGTCTGGGTCTGACCAGGCAAGCTCTGAGGATGACAGCCCTTCAGGAGGAGAGGAAGGTGGGTTGCCCATAGAAGGGGTTGTGGAAGGCTCAGTGGGTGGTAGGCTCGAGAAGAGGATGGGTTAGGTGGGGAAGGGGAGAAAACATGAAACTGTACATGAGAATTGGAATGTATATGTGCTGCTATCTTGTATGGTTATCAAGTTGGAATTAATAAAAAAATGTTAAAAAAGAAAAATTTTTACGCAAAATACCTGGAAAGGAGCCACGCACAGGGCGATAAGCCGGGCAGAATATTAGCCTGGCTGTGTAAGCGAGATAGCACGAGATACCCCATTTGTTCCATCCAAAACAGAGACCGAGAGGAGATGAACACAAGCAGGGATCAATGAGGTTTTCACAGATTATTATGAAGCACTCTATGCTAAACCTTTGTTAAGTGAGGAAGGAGACCTGCGGGACATACTAGACCTCCTCATTACCCAGCCCCTATTAGATGCAATACAGGCAGAGGGCCTGGAGGCGCCCATAGCCCCAGAGATGGTTGTGGCTCCTATCAGAACATGCTTACGGGCAAGGCCCCAGGTACAGATGTACTCCCCAATGAATTCTAGAACACCAGAGATATGTTGGCGCCACTGCTGGCCAAAATGTACGAGGCATATACCAATCACATACTCCCAGACAGCTTGCGAAAGGCCTTGATAGTACCACTATTAAAACAGGACAAGGTAAGCATGGACTGCGGATCCTATAGCCAATGTCGTTGCTAAACCAAGACAGTAAGATACTCACTGCGATCATGGCAAATAGGCTGCGCTGATGTGCTGACACACCCAAATCACACAGGGTATGTACCGGGAAGGAACATTAGAGAACCATAGGCGATTGCACCAAATGAACTACAGCACTGAAGACCACACGGAAGAGTGCACGGTCGCCTCACTAGATGCGACTAAAGCATTCGACTCAGTACATTGTGATTGGTTGGACGCCTCAAAGACGAAGATGGGGATAGGGCCACAGTATATGAAATGGGTAAAATTGATATACACCGAACCAATGGCCAGTGTCAGAACTGGCAGCATATACTCGGACAAGTGGCAACTATATAGGTGCACAAGACAAGGCTGCCCACTGTCCCCAATGCTTATATTATACCTATTTGAGGCAGGAATATGGCGATACAGGAATAGGGGCGGGGGTGGGTTGAAGCACGTAGTGTGTATGCATACAGATGACGAGTTGCTATATCTGAGCAACCCAGAAGTGAATCTACTATATATACTGGATATGATGGATTATTCTAGTGCACTGACGGGAATTAAGATAAACAGAAGTAAGTCATGCTTATTCCTGCTAGCTGCGATGGCGGGGGTGGAGGAAAGGGAATTGCCGATCCTGCTGTTGCCGTGGAGTAGGACTTCAGATACTTTGGGATCAACATTCACCGAGACCCTGAACAGGCACACAAATTAAATACAGAAAGAGCCAAAAATGGGCTGCAGAAATCCATGGAGTTTTGGAGTAAGCTACCCTTTACCGTGATGGGCAGAGCGGCACTACTGAAAATGGTGGCGCTCCCGAGACTCGTGAACTGTTTGAGGAATGTCCCATCCCAAGGCAATTTTAAGTTTTGCAAAAGTTATGCAGGGGTTTCCTGTGGTGGGAGGGGACGGACAGGGTGGCTCTGGGCACACTGCAAAGGCCGTATGAACAAGGGGGGTTAAAAATACCATATTTTTAGTTGTACTTCCTAGCATGCCAGATATGCATCTCGTGGTACAGTGGATGGCTGATGACTCCATGACAAAAACGGTGCTGTTGCAGCAGGCTATTAAAGGAAGGTACATATGGGATTTACTGTGGATTCCCGCTGAGGTACAAACAACCCTTATTTGATGGAGCTGGGCATCCCAATTTGGAGGACGGCTTACAGAATCATGGGAATGGCGGATCCCCTTTTGCCGCAGGAGCCGATCGCGGCAATTCTGGAGGGCAGACCAGGAAGCAGAGGAATGGTGAGAACAAGATGGGAGGAGTGTGGGGTAGCTACAGTGGGAGAATTGCGGAATGAGAATGGGTTGATTACTTTTTCAGAGTTGCAGGGAAGCCACGGGTATACATGGAGGCCAGTTTCTGCTGCATAATATGGTGGTGAAGGTGCTAGGGAACAAAGAAACTGAAACACTGCTAGCGATGGCAGAAGGCGGCGCGCCATTTCTAGGACCTATGAAGTACTCATAGACCGGAATTCGAGAACTGAATTGAAGTGCAGAAGGAGATGGGAAACTGAATTGGGGAAGGTGTTTGAGGATAAGGAATGGATGGAGGTGAAGTTGTATCGCATTAAGGTTTCCCGGAATGCCAGGTTCTCCAGCATGGGGTCTGGCATGGATTCACATGCTCATGAATATTCCCCGTCGTCAGGCTGGGAATCCTCAGTAAAGAAAAAAACAGTATCAGTTTCGTTTCTGATCTGTCTTTCGTAGTAATATCCAATCACTGGTCTCTGCGTCATACTGACCACAGCCAATGACTGCCCTCTACCTAAGCACCGCCTCTGGCAGCCATCTTCAGATTTTTACCGCACGTTCATGTGTTGGGATCCTCGTGCTATTGCTCTCGAGCGTTAGTGCTATTTTTTCACGTTTTTTCTCAAAAAACTTCGTTTTTTCGGTCAAAAGAGCCTCAAGCTCCACCGACTCTCCATCCGATCAACGGGGACCCATGTCGGATTCGTCTGCGCCCCTCAAGGGTGAAGATTTCGTCGAGCTACGCTTTTGGAGGACTCCAGAAGTTTCTCAGGCCCGGACATGGCCCAGGAGAAGGGATGCTCGACGCCCGGAAAGCTGTTCAGGGTCTGCCCTGGATGCCAGCTGCAGAACGTCTTTAAGGAGGACGAACACTCCTTTTGTCTCTACTGCTTACATGAGGACAAGACGCACGTGGAGAAGGACTGTGCGTTTTGCGGCAACATGTCGGAGCGGACCATGAAGGACCGCCATCAACGTCTCGCCAACTGGCTGGAAGGTAAGAGCCCGTCAGGCGAGAAGAAGAAGAAGAAATCCGAGCGGTCTTCTAAGACCTTTGAGGACGCCCCGGCGACGGGGGTCCAACACAAGGCAAAGCACCGCGAGTCCGCTGGCACCGGGAGCGCCGAACGGTCGGGCTCTACGGGCGCCAGGCAGGGCGCACCCTCCCCGGCACCATCAACCATGAGCCAACACTCTGGGTCGGGTAAGAGGAAGGCCGAGCACCCGGCGAAGCTCCTGGAGAGGCCCCGGTCGAGCTCGAAGGCCCCATCGGAGGGGGAGCGAGACAGTGTCCCGCCCCCCTCAAGGATAAGGCGGTGAGCGCACCTAAGGTGGTGAAGGCCTTAATCCATCCGGCCAAGCCCTCTATCGAAACTGTCGCGGCGGCCCTGGCTCAGCCTGTGGGGGCTACACCAGTGGTGGCGACCTCGGGGCTCAGAGTCTCCCTGCCACCTCGGAGGGAGTCCTCTTTTGTGCCCATCGATAGGGCCCCCGTGAAATCCCCCGTGGGGAAGAAAAAGGGGGGGCAGGGCGTCGTCGTAGATTCGGCCTCAACCTCGGAGGAGGAGCTGGTCGAAGTCTTAAGCCACGGCCTTGGCGTGGAAGAAGACCGGCCCGTCGGGATGGATCCCGACGCAGGCGACGACGACATCGAGGGTACCGACGGGGCCCCTGATCGCCCGTCGGATTCCCCTCTGCCAGCGCCGCGAGACAGCTCGACTACCGTTGCCGACGGAACCTCTCCCGTCGGGGGACCCAGAACCGGGACCTTCTGGTGTTCCCCCTACCAAGAAAAGAAGGATCCACCCTCCGCCTCCTTTTCAGCCGTCGCGCCCCTTCCAGCCCTCCTCCCCGTCCACCCGAGGGGATGATACGGGGACTGACACGGCAGCGACGGGTACGGACGACGAGGTATACGACGAGGATGTACCGTCGTCGCCTCCCACCAGGGCTTCTCCACCCGACGAGATTGGATCGTTCCACTCCATGATCACCAGGGCATCCGAGCTTTTCCAACTCTGCCCTGAGGAGAAGAAGAAGGAAGGTTTCCTTTATCAGCGGCGCGAGGCCAAGAGGAAGACGGTCCTCTCAGTGCCTCTATTGGACGACATTTGGGATGAGGGCCTCACCCTCCTCAAGAACCCTTCCACGACGCCAGCTAGAAGGGATCGGTACGAGAAGAAGTACCGGGTCCCGGACACGGCCCCCCTGTGCCTCCGGGCGCAGCCTACCCCGGACTCCGTCGTCTCCGCGGCGGCCAGGAAAAAAGCGGGGGGGGGGTGCGGCCTCCACATCGACTTCCCCACCGGACGGCGAGGGAAAGAAATTGGACGCTATGGGACGCAGAGTCATCTCGTCTGCGGCGACGACGATTAAAGCGGCCAACGCCTTGGCTATCGTGGCCCGCTACGACAGGGAGCTCTGGTACAAACTGGCTCCCCTACTGGACTTCTTGCCGGACGACAAGAGGGCAGAGGCCCTGGAGATCCTGCAGGAAGGTGAGGTGGCTTCGGACCACGCCATTACCGTTGCGACGGACATCGCCGACACCGGGTTCCGCCAGTTGGGCAACGGCGTTTGCCTTAGGCGGCGTGGATGGCTCAAGGCTACGGACTTCCGTCAAGACGTTCAGACCAGAGTCCTGGACATGCCCTTCGATGGGAACAACCTGTTTGGGAAAACAGTGGACGATTCCCTTCAGGCCATTAAAGCGGACACCGAGACGGCCCGGGCCCTTGGAGTTCTCCAACAACGACGGACGCCCTTTCGGAGCAGCGGAGGCAAGGGCGCCTCCAAAGGTTCAGGCGGCGGTTTCTCCACCTACCGTCAAGCGGCCCGCTCGTCGGCTCAGGAGGCCTACAGAGGACGAGGCAAGTCTGGCGGACCCCGCCGTCGTCGCCAAGGAGGTCAAGGCGGCAAAGCCTCGTCGAAGCAGGATTGAACCGGCCGTGGGGTCGGGCCCCCACCGAAGCACCCCGGTGGGAGGCCGGCTGGCGAGATTCGTCAGCGTGTGGGAGTCCATCTCCACCGACCAATGGGTGCTGGACGCCTTGGCCCGGGGCCACGCGCTCGAATTTCAAAGAAGGTGTCCGCGCGTTCCCCCCGTGGCCAGGAAAGAACTTCACGTCCCTCAACTTCTCCTGGAGGTAAAGGCGATGCTGAGGAAGGGCGCCATCGAACTCGTCCCAAAGAGACTTCGGGGCTCCGGAGTTTACTCGAGATACTTCCTCGTGAAGAAGAAGACGGGGGGATGGCGCCCCATCCTGGACCTGCGACGTCTGAACAAGTTCATCGAGGCGCAAAAGTTCCGGATGGTCACCCTCCAGCACGTCCTGGGTCAGCTGGAGGAAGGAGACTTCCTGTCGTCGTTGGATTTGGAGGATGCCTACTTCCATATTCCCATCCTAAAGGGGCACCGAAAATTCCTCAGGTTTGTGGTCCAAGGGCGTCACTACCAGTTCAAAGCCCTCCCCTTCGGACTACGGTCGGCCCCCAGGGTATTCACCAAGTGCCTTGCACCGGTGGCGGCACAGCTGCGCCGCGAGGGGATCCACGTCTACCCCTACCTGGACAACTGGCTCATCCGAGCCAAGTCGAGGGAGCTCGCCCTGGATCACACGGCAAGGACCGTCCGACTTCTCACACGAAGCTCGACACAGTGTCTCTTCTGGCCTCCCCGTCGGAGGAAAGGACCAGGTCCATCCTGGGCAAGGTACAGCGGATGTTGGTTTCCGACGTGGCCAAGGTGAGGTCCATCAAGTCCCTCCTCGGAATGATGTCTTCCTGCATCTACCTCATTCCCATGTGCAGGCTCCGGATGCGCCCGTTGCAGGAGTTCCTGGATGCGCGCTGGATCCAAACGACGGGCAGCTTCGAGGAGAGGATCACACTCGACGAGAGTTTCCGCCGAGCGGTCTGGTGGTGGGGCAACCGCACGCATCTGACGGCGGGCATGGACTTCCAGACCCCACATCACCAGGAGACAGTGACCACCGATGCCTCCCTGGAAGGGCGGGGAGCGCACACCGAAAATCTGCACGCGAGAGGCCTTTGGCTCCCGACGGAGAAGTCCCTCCATATCAACGTCCTGGAGCTCCGTGCAGTGTTCTGGGCCCTCAGGTCCTTCCTTCCGTCCCTCAAGGGCAAGGTGGTGAGGATCTTCACCGACAACACCACCACCATGTTTTACATCAGGAAACAGGGCGGAACCAGGTCCCCAGCGCTGTCCAAGAAGGCGCAGGACCTGTGGCATTGGGCCGTCGCCCAAAGGATGTTTCTGGTGCCGTTTCATCTGGCAGGGATAAAAAACACCATCGCCGACTCACTCAGCAGGGAGCTGCGCTCGTGCCACGAGTGCGAACTACGGCAGGATCTAGTGGATCGCCTCTTCCGACGGTGGGGCACACCCCAGATCGACCTGTTCGCGACGGCGACGAACTCCAAGTGCCGGAGGTTCGCCAGCAGGTTTCCCCAGGCGAGGAGCATGGGCGATGCCTTCTCGTTCCCCTTGGAGGGCCTGTTCCTCTACGCGTTCCCTTCCTTTGCCACTGCTAATCCGGCTCGTCAACCAGCTCAAGAGGTCACGGTGCAGGATGATCCTCGTCGCACCTGCGTGGCCGAGGCAGATATGGTTCCCGGACCTTCTGGACTTGTCAGCGTCCCCGCCCATCAAGCTGCCGGTGGACGCGGATCTTCTCTCCAGGGAAGGAGGCGCCATCCTCCACCACGACCCGAAATCGCTGAACTTGCAGGCCTGGCTCCTGCAGCGCTAGAGTTTGGAGGATACGACATACCGGCCGACTGCAGAGAGGTTCTTGCAAAGGCCAGGGCGTCCTCGACTCTTAAATGCTACGGACACAAATGGAAGAGGTTCTCTGTCTGGTGCCACGCACAGAAGATTAACCCTCTGCGGATTACGGCTCCCCAGGTACTGCCGTACCTGCTGACGCTGGCCAAAGCTGGACTGGCACATGCGTCCATCAAGATTCATCTTGCTGCGATCTCCCGATACACCAGAACCACGGGCCGGACGTCCTTGTGGTCTCATCGTCTGGTGAAGGAGTTCATGAAGGGACTGTTCAGATCGTTCCCGCCGGTGAAGGCTCCGGCCCCGGCGTGGGAGCTCAACGTGGTGCTGACCAAGCTCATGGGACCTCCGTTCGAGCCTCTGCACTCGGCCCCGTTGAAGTTTCTGTCGTGGAAAACTGCGTTTCTTGTGGCCATCACCTCTGCACGACGGGTGGGAGAGATCCAGGCCCTTTCATGCAAGGCCCCGTACTTGACTTTTCACGACACGAGGGTAGTGCTCAGGACGCACCCCTCCTTCATGCCCAAGGTACTGTCGGACTTCCATCTCAACGAACCCTTGGTGTTACCTGTGTTCTTCCCGTCGCCTTCGTCGCCGGCTGAGAGGACTTTGCACTCGCTGGATGTGGCTAGAGCGCTGAAGTTCTACGTGGACCGCACGAAGTGTTTTCGGAAGACGTCACAACTCTTTGTGAACTTTGGACCTGTCAATCAGGGGAAGGCTCTATCGAAGGCTTCCATTTCCAGATGGCTCTCCGGCTGTATCATGTACTGTCATCGGTTGGCAAACCGACCGCTGCCTGGCCGTCCGAGAGCCCATTCCACCAGAGCGATCGCAGCTACCACGGCGTTCCTTTCTGGTGTGCCCCTGCTGGACATATGCAGGGCTGCTACGTGGAGGTCGACGCACACCTTCACGAAATTCTACTGCGTTGATCGGGATTCCAGGGAGGAGTCCAGGGTCGGCCAAGCAGTGCTGCGCAACCTGTTCGCCTGAGGTGAGCCTGGTGAGGAGGTAAGATGCTTAATGTTGAGTTGGATGTACTGCTTAATGTTGAGCCTTTGCCACCTCCCGTGGTTGTGCATGTGTGTACTGCTATGTATTCTTTATTCATGAGCATGTGAATCCATGCCAGACCCCATGCTGGAGAAGGAACAAGTTACTTACCTGTAACTGTTGTTCTCCAGCATGGGTCTGGCATGGATTCACATGCGAACCCTCCCGCCTACCCCTCTGCGGCTCTTCACTTGGTCATACTGCCACTTCACGTGCTTCCAAATCTGAAGATGGCTGCCAGAGGCGGTGCTTAGGTAGAGGGCAGTCATTGGCTGTGGTCAGTATGACGCAGAGACCAGTGATTGGATATTACTACGAAAGACAGATCAGAAACGAAACTGATACTGGTTTTTTCTTTACCGAGGATTCCCAGCCTGACGACGGGGAATATTCATGAGCATGTGAATCCATGCCAGATGGATAGCGTTGACTGTAACTCTGCATGGGATGAGGACGGAGAGAAACCACAGACCGCATGAAGTGGACAGATGCAGATTGATTAAGAATGTATAGCAGGATATGTGAGGTGCAGGCCGAGTTTGGGGGGAAGGTGGTTTATAGTACAGTTGTGTAATAGAAAAGTTGCAAAAATGATGTGTAACGTGTGAGTTGTCACTGTTTGCTGAGGTAAAAGGGCAATAAAAAATATTTTCAAAAAAGAAAATCTTCAGTCTGCCCACGGGGGATGTTGCTGAAAGAGCATCTCATAAAAGATCAGCACCACTATTCCTTTCAAACCATTCTGGTATTCCATATTCTAGGCATTCAGTATCATCCCTTGTGACATCCCTACCTTGAGCTCCCTTCTATAGACATTGACAGATAGTGACGTTTATTGTTTTTCTAGATCTACATACCTTCTGTAAAGTTACATGTACTCATGTGGGTGTGAAAAAGCATCGTGGAACATGACATCACTTATCATCTTTGCCCAGTTAACGAGTCTGTGCGGCACTATATACACATATGAGGGAGATAGTGTGTTGTGGCTGGAATGGTGTGTATTTAACAAAAGGAAATGGTGTGTAAGTGAGTGCTCAAAGTATGAGTATACAACAAGTGAGTACCATTCACAGATCAACAGATTTCATTGCCAATGAATGTAACCTTTATAATGGCACTTGATCATTGGTCAGTTTACAGTCATTAGTGGATCCCTTTATTGCTGTTAACCTCAATTTCCAGAGGCCACCAGGGGGCGCAGAGATAACGGCTGCCTCTGCGTGATCCTCTGTCCTTTGGGCCCTTAAAAGTGGCCTGAGCTCCCACTTTTGCCCTCATACCCCAATAAAGAATAGATACGGAGGTGGGGGAACTCTGCTGGGATCGCTGCCAGGAATCGTGCCAAGAATCGCTGTGAAACAGCCACGGCGGCAAAACAAAGGAAATCCAGCAGCACAACGTGCAGCAGAGACACTGGGGAATAGCTGGGCCTGTGGAGACCTGAGAGAAGGCTTGAGTGCTGCCCCCCCAATCCCCCACCATCCGCGACTGGTGTGTTGGCTGGGGCCCTCGCTGAACCCATCCCGGGACAGAGGTGCCAGCGTCGGAGGGGACTCCAGAGAAGAGGAGGGAGAAGATGGAACTGACTTTTGCGCCACTGGGGACGGGCCGACTATGCGGAGTGCCGGCATTGCTGGCGTGTGCCCCCGCCTCTGAAGTGCCTACGGGAAATGGGCAGGGGGCCCAAAGGCCCAGATTGGTGTTGCTTGTCACCCCCCCTCCCCTCCACCACCTCTCGGGGGGGAGGGGCGGGGGGGGTGGTGCAGCGCTTGGGGGATTTGAGGTTCGGCTCGTAATACGTTGATTGCCTCGAGTGGACCTGCATCTGGAGACCTACACTAGGTGCACATCATAGGAGTGGGGAGAGCAGATCCCCCCCCCCCACCAGCATGACAGAACACCAACAGAACAGCTGGGATTTCCAACCACGGGACCATTGACTCGAGAGCCCAGGAGGTGATCCCTACCCGACTTCAGAGTCGGCGCAATGTGAGGAGCAGGGAGGACACTGCAGCAATTGGGCCTGGTCACAGAGGCCCAGGGCGGATGCCAACAAAGTGGCAAGAAGAGACGGTGAAGGTGGGAAAAATGAGGTGGCTGGACTTGTGTGGGGACTTGGACTTCCCCCCCTACCCACAATTAAGCAGAGCACAGTTGAGGGCTCAAGGTGGTGGGCACACAGATGTTGGGTTACCACCATTTTCTGCCCCGTGGGAGGAGGAGCGGATCTGTTTCTGGGTGGAACCACCTCACAGGGGCACTAGCTGAGGATCAAGGACAGACTGTATGGCCTGCTTGGAGATCTAAATCAACCGGGAAGCGAGGTCAGGAGAAGACCCGTTCCGCGCAGCACAGAAGAGGCCAGTGGGTTCGGGGTGGGCCCCCAGCTCCTCCTGGGCCCTGGACACGGAGGCACCCAATCAGCCGGATCGGCATTTCAGAATAGGCAGGTGAGGCACAGGACATAGAGATCTACAGTGCCGAAGGGGCTTCGCAGACAGGCAGTGCCATAATGCCTCCCAGGGCTGGACTAGGGAAACCCAACCAGGTGGGGGTCGGTCCCGGCAGCAGCTCTCGGCCCAGACACGTTCCAGAGTGGTGTGGGGCCCCCTACCCAGGGGTGTGTGCCCGCCACTAGGGCATCAAAGCTGTAATCCAAGTCAAGTAGAATATCGGCCCTGAAAGAGGCGCTCCGATAGGGGGTTCAATATTGGCTTCAACAGGAACTGTAGCAACTGGACGGGCCGGAGGAGGTGCATTAGGTAACAGCGCATGGCCACACTTCGAAAGTTGGCCTCCTACAAATACTCCCCGCATCATCCCAGGACCTTGGACCAGTCTAGAATGGCGGCGTTGGTGGAGGAATCCGCTGCAACTAAAGAGGAAGTGATGGCCTTGCTAGAGGAGATAAGGAACATGAGGGCTAACATTGGAGGCAGGGTTAAGATCACGAAGAGGATAGACCAGTTGGAGGAGAGGCTTGAGGAAGTGGAAAGTAACCAGACCTCATTGAACACGCTTGAGACACAAATGGATCAAAGGTTAATTGACCTGGAGAGTCGTGAGGAGGAATTCTGTTTAAAGATGGACGATTTGTCAATTCGTGAAAGACTGAACAACTTGAGGTTCTTTGGCATTCCAGACAAAGAGGGGGAGACAGAACTAAATATGAAAAGAATGCTTCACGAAGTTGGTGTTCGGGGATGACTCCCTTGACGAGGCGAAGGTTGAGAGGATACATAGAGCAGGGGGGCCGACTGGAGGTCCCAGGGCGGTCCTAGTCTGGTTCCACTACAATAGTGATAAAACCAAAATCCTAGAGAAAGCAAAGCTGAAGGATCCCCTCACCTATGGCTCGGCGTGAGTGATGATCCTCCAGGATCTATCCTCACTGACTTTGGCGAGGAGAAGGATGTGCATGCCCTTGACGAAGTGGCGTCAGGAAAAAGGTGTTCGCTATTGATGGGGCTTCCCGTTCTCCCTCACATTTGAATTAGATGGACAAAAACACAGGCTGAGGTCCGAGAAGGACATCCATGGATGCATGAACGAGCTCTTGGGGGAACCAGGCATTGGGCAGAACCGTGATGAAAGGGTGGATGACGGCAGGGAATGGTGCATCCACGGACCAAGACGGTGGCGCATACCAGGGTCCAGGAAGTACAGAAGAATTAACACTTCGCCGGGGGCTGACCCCCGAATCAAGCTGGGTGCATTATGTAGTTGAGTGTGCTGTGATTGTTGGGAATCTTATATTTGAGGGAAAGGTCTGAGGGGGATCTGGGATGGCATTGCATTGAGTCTCCCCAGGATTAGGGTATGCTGGAGGGGGTGACCAGGAGGTGAATGGTCCCCCCGCTGATGGACCGAATTAGACCTGGTGAAGTTAACCAGGCGGAATCTGTACACTTATTTGTTGGGATTAGGGGAGGGAGGTTTTCCTTTTTTCCATCAAGGGGGCGGGGGCCTCAGAAGGGGTCCTAAGTTATTGGCGCCTCATGGAGGGGAATATGAGGTCAGTGGACCCAATGAGACCATGTGTTGGTGCGATGTGTTCAGAGGGGGGGGCCCTTAGTGGTTAGATTGTGCAGTTGAGGGACCGTGCAGTCAACGGTTCCCCGCTGGTGGTCCTAATTTGGCCTGGTGATGTTAACCAGGTGGGTTCGGATGCCTTTAAGGGGGGGGGGGAGGGGTGGAAGGAAGGGGGTTAGGGGCTGGAATGGGGTCTTCGTACAGTGGTATTAGAGTGGCAATGAGGTGTTGGCGGATGGGGTGGGCCACCTGGAGGGGGAGGCATGGAGAGGGGCCTGTGCGACAGGAGATGGCGGTAGTTCCAGGCGCGCGGAGAAGCAACCTCCTCAGGGTGGGTACACTAAATGTCAAAGGAAATAATTCCTCCACAAAGAGGTAGTTAGTGGCAAGAGAATTCCGTAGATCAGGGTTGGATGTGATTCTTCAGGAGACTAAGTATGCCAAGAGTGAGGAAAGGAGGGCTCCTGTGGGGGTGGGGGCTGGGACCGGAATACTGGGGCCCCTTGAGAAAGCAGGGGTGGGTATTCTTATCAGGAAGGGGCTGAAAATGGAGGTGTCCAAAGTATGGGCGGATGTGGAGGGCAGGGCCGTGTTGGTTGTGCGTTCAGAACAGAATGTGAATTTTACACTGGCCACAGTGTACTGCCCCCACAGGGGCCAGCAGCAGTTCCTCTGAAAGACAGTCCTGAAAATCATGCTGGAGGCATCTGGCCACATTATCTTGGGAGGTGACTTTAATATGTGGGCGGATATTAAGCTGGATAGGCAGGTGAGAGGGCCCAGTATGCAGGACCCCCAGGGAAAGGGAAGTTCAGGATGTATGGAGGATTCACCACCCGAACACGAAGGGGTACAACTTTTACTCTGCCCCCCGGTACTTTCACAAGAATTGACTATCTGTATGTCTCAGGAGGGTTAGTGGAGGTGGCAGTGGGCTCGGAGATCTCCCCGGTTTCATGGTCTGACCATGATATGGTGAAAGTGGACTTTGACTGGTCAAGTCTCCTGCGGAAAGGGTCGAAGTGGAGATGTAATGAGACACTGTGGAAGGACCCTGCGTTTCGAGATAGATGGCAGAGGAAATAGGGGAATACTTTAGAATCAACAACACAGGGGAGGTCCCAAGGTCGACTGTGGGATGCGCTGAAAGCGGCACCGAGAGGGATCCTTATCCGTGAGGGGGCTAGAAAGAAGAGCGAGCGAGCCTTAATAGAGAACAAACTGAGGGGAGAGATTGACCACCTTGACCGAGCGGCCAGGGAAGCCACCGCGGATAGAGCAAGCAGGATCCTGGAGGCCAGATTGAAAAGGGAAGAACTCTGACTACTGGAGGAAGGTCAAATAGGAAGTTAAGATTGTTGAAGCAGAAATTTGAAGAGGAGGAAGATAAGGCGGATGCGCTGTTGGCTACTAGACTGCGTGGACAATGGTCTGAGAGGTGGGTAGCGGCCAGCGAAGGGGGGGGCCTGAACATGGGCCAGAGGGGATACCAGAGGCATTTGCAACCTTCTATGAGACTCTATACAAATCAGAGGCCTAAGCGGGGGGTGTAGACATGGGGTCATATTTAGCTGACACACCGATGCCGAGACTTGCTAGAGAGAAGGCCGAGGCACTAGATACCCCAATCACCGCAGAGGAAATAAAGAGGGCAATATCACGTCTGCTGCTTGGGAAGGCCCTGGGGGAGATGGGTATACGACAGGCTTCTTTAAAACATTTCTCTCCCCCTTCTCCCATTTATGGTCGAACTTTTTAATTATATTTTGCAGAAGGGTGTAGCCCCTGAATCATTCTCGCGGGCGTTAATTACGGTGATCCCCAAGGAAGGCAGAGATCCCAAAAGGTGTGGTTCCTACCGACCAATATCGCTTCTGAACATTGACGCAAAGATTTATACATGAGTTCTTGTGGCAAGATTGGAGACATATATGCCCCGTTTGATACATCCCGACCAGGTCAGCTTTATTATGGGGCGACAGGGAGCTAACACAATGTGGAAAACTTTACACTTAATCCATGAGTCTCAGAAAATGGAAGGGGACCCGGCCCTTCTTTCAGTAGATGCTGAGAAGGCGTTTGATTGGGTGGAATGGGGCTTCATGGGAAAGTCCAAGCAGGGGATAATGGCATTGCACACCTAACCCAGGGCGTCTGTGGCTGTCAATGGAGTCTACTCAAGGTGGTTCAGTTTAAGCAGGCGGACAAGGCAGGGATGCCCTCTTTTGCCAATCTTATTTACCCTCTCCATAGACCCATTGGCGCAGAGGCTCAGGGGTGGGGACTCCAAGTGGAAGGTCTGGTGGTTGGTGGGGTAGAATATAAGGTGGCTCTTTATGCAGGTGACCCTATGCTTACAAGGGACCCCCCTACCACCGTACCCAGGGTGATACGTCTGATCGAACAGTACGGTGAATTGTCTGGCTTCAAGAATAACGGGGCAAAATCGGTCCTGTTTCCACTAAAGGCACCCGGTGAAGGTGATGAGGAGAGATTCGCCTCATTGGGAGTAACGGTTCAAGAGGACAGGATGCAATATCTGGGGATCAACCTCACCATGGAATTGGGGGACCTATTTGTCGCTCATTTCCCTCTGCTAGTGGCCGGCTTGTGGGCCGATCTTGAGAAGTGGGGGAAGTTGACCACATTGTGGCTGGGAAGATTAAACGCCCCGAAGGTTAGCCTCACTAGGTTTTTATGTGTTCCAGATGCTCCCAATCCACCTCCCAGAGTCCTTTTATCGGGAGGTAAAGGGGTTGATGCTGAAGTTCCTATGGGATGGCCAGAAAGCGAGAATAGCATACGTCCTCACACTGTCCAAAGATAGAGGGGGGAGGGTCTCCCTAATCTGAAGAAGTACTATGAAGCATCACAGCTTATGGTTACTTGCGAGGGCAGAAGGGGTTTCAGTGGGTGGACCTGGACAACAGTAACTTAGCCCTCGCCACGGTGGCAAAATGGCTGTGGGTACCGAGAGGGAAGCCCCTGTGTAGGGTCAGGGACCACCCGATTTTGGACATTATATGGGAATTGTGGCGGGAGCGGGTTGACATGCAAGGAGTGACCACATGACCGTCCCCCCCCCCCCCAGTCATATATGGGCACAGGGGTCAGAGTTTATTCTGAACCCAGACAGGTACCAAGCTTGGTTTGAAGCAGGGCTGGAGAGGGTAGCCAAACTGTGGAGAGAGGGTGCATTTAATTCAATTGGTGGCTTGGAGGAGATAATTAGTATATGGCCTCTCTCGGTTTTCCACTACCTTCAGCTGAAGGGGGGCCTGACTGACAAGAGGTGGAGGGAGAAGATTCAGAGAGACCTCACCCCTATTGAAGTGCTCCTAGACAAATGGAGGGGAATGAAAGGCCTGATCTCTACAATGTACGGTGCACTGGTGGATGCGGGGACGGGTTCAACGGAAAACTTGAGGCAAAGGTGGGAAAGAGATGCCGGGGTGGATATAGACCCTGAACTTTGGGGGAGAATATGTAAAGGGACCTTGCAGATCTGCATAACCAGTCAGTACAAACTACATGCCATTAAGCTGCTTCATAGATGGCTCTCAAAGATGTTTCAATTGGCCAAACCGGGGTATTGGCATTTATGTGGGGAACGGGCGGACTATTGGCATATGTGGTGGGGCTGTCCCCGTATCAAGGTGTTCTGGGATGAAGTCTTGGGCTGGATAAAAGACCTCGATGGGATCCACCATATCAAGTCGCCCTTCTTGATTCTATTTGGGATGGAGGAAATAGAAGGTGAATTCATTCAATTGACGTGGCTCGCAGACCCCCTAATGCTGGCCGCAATGGACCGTCTAGTTATGAACTGGAAGGGCTCCAAAGTACTGGGTAAGAAGGAGTGGATTAATGTCGCTATGAACATATGTATAATGGAGAGGATAACCGCTGGGATATGTGTGAAAGCAGTGCCACATTAAATAATGTGGGGTGAATTCATGCCAAAATATGTGAATAAGGATGTTTGCATGACCAAGGGGAACCTCTGATTAATGTATTCCCACGCCTTGAAAGGGTTTAACCCCATCTATATTGGACCCATTTAAACGGGTTACTACTGCAAATTTGTGAAAGCCTCCCGAGAGGCAGCCAAAGCCATAGGTGGAGTCTCAAACAGCGCAATGACTCCTTACACGCTACTACCGAATTCTGTGTAGATTGATTTTCCTTTATGCAAAACAAGATCCTGTTCAATAGGGGAGAGGGTGAAAAGCAGTACAAGTATGGGGTAGGGGGTTAAGTTGACAATGTTTGTACACTAGACTGTCCGGTCATTGATGTTTCTGTTCCTTAAAAACAGTAATAAAACAAAGTAAAAAAAAAAAAACTATTTCCAATTATGTTAATGGTACTTTGGTCTCTTATAAACATGGATACATTTTCTGTGACATTCGTCATCTACAAAACAACCAACGACCAAAGTGGTATTTTGATGACACTTGGTAATGGAAAAGGAGATCTGGGGATTCATTTTTTTTAAAAACAATATTTATTTTCAACAAAAACAACAAGATTAACACACATTGTATAGATAACTGTCTACGATGCTGCATGTTCTTTGGCTAGTCGCTTGTCTGTACAACCCCACCACCCCTATGATGCCCCTCCCCTATCCCCAGCCTATTCCATTCACTGACTATCTCAATGTGTGAGACTGCTTGAACTTTCGCAACTCTGAATCCCACCAATTGTATTGACGCTTATATCTGCGTCGAGGTCTCATCCTGTGCAGGGGATATTAATTTGTGTAGTATTTGTCTCCAGCAAAAACAAAGAGGTGATGGCTGGAAGGTTTAGACTGAATCTTGACCACTGGCATTGCTCGGGGCAACCCTCCAGACCATCGTTCTTCGCCTGCCAAGCCATTACAGAAGGGGAAAGACCATATGCAAATCAGGCTTGGCCCCACCCCAAAAGGGGAAGTCCAGCCCGAACTGCTAGGTCACATTCCTTCTGCACGAGACCGCAAGCATCCCCAAACATGTTTCACCCTTGTTGGGGATCATCAGTGAGGAGCAGCTTGGGTCTCTAGGCCCAGCAGGCACGGGACCCACGTCTGGGCATACCCGTCCCACTCGGGGTGACAAAGCAAAAACAAAGAGGTGATGGCTGGAAGGTTTAGACTGAATCTTGACCACTGGCATTGCTCGGGGCAACCCTCCAGACCATCGTTCTTCGCCTGCCAAGCCATTACAGAAGGGGAAAGACCATATGCAAATCAGGCTTGGCCCCACCCCAAAAGGGGAAGTCCAGCCCGAACTGCTAGGTCACATTCCTTCTGCACGAGACCGCAAGCATCCCCAAACATGTTTCACCCTTGTTGGGGATCATCAGTGAGGAGCAGCTTGGGTCTCTAGGCCCAGCAGGCACGGGACCCACGTCTGGGCATACCCGTCCCACTCGGGGTGACAAAGCAAAAACAAAGAGGTGATGGCTGGAAGGTTTAGACTGAATCTTGACCACTGGCATTGCTCGGGGCAACCCTCCAGACCATCGTTCTTCGCCTGCCAAGCCATTACAGAAGGGGAAAGACCATATGCAAATCAGGCTTGGCCCCACCCCAAAAGGGGAAGTCCAGCCCGAACTGCTAGGTCACATTCCTTCTGCACGAGACCGCAAGCATCCCCAAACATGTTTCACCCTTGTTGGGGATCATCAGTGAGGAGCAGCTTGGGTCTCTAGGCCCAGCAGGCACGGGACCCACGTCTGGGCATACCCGTCCCACTCGGGGTGACAAAGCAAAAACAAAGAGGTGATGGCTGGAAGGTTTAGACTGAATCTTGACCACTGGCATTGCTCGGGGCAACCCTCCAGACCATCGTTCTTCGCCTGCCAAGCCATTACAGAAGGGGAAAGACCATATGCAAATCAGGCTTGGCCCCACCCCAAAAGGGGAAGTCCAGCCCGAACTGCTAGGTCACATTCCTTCTGCACGAGACCGCAAGCATCCCCAAACATGTTTCACCCTTGTTGGGGATCATCAGTGAGGAGCAGCTTGGGTCTCTAGGCCCAGCAGGCACGGGACCCACGTCTGGGCATACCCGTCCCACTCGGGGTGACAAAGCAAAAACAAAGAGGTGATGGCTGGAAGGTTTAGACTGAATCTTGACCACTGGCATTGCTCGGGGCAACCCTCCAGACCATCGTTCTTCGCCTGCCAAGCCATTACAGAAGGGGAAAGACCATATGCAAATCAGGCTTGGCCCCACCCCAAAAGGGGAAGTCCAGCCCGAACTGCTAGGTCACATTCCTTCTGCACGAGACCGCAAGCATCCCCAAACATGTTTCACCCTTGTTGGGGATCATCAGTGAGGAGCAGCTTGGGTCTCTAGGCCCAGCAGGCACGGGACCCACGTCTGGGCATACCCGTCCCACTCGGGGTGACAAAGCAAAAACAAAGAGGTGATGGCTGGAAGGTTTAGACTGAATCTTGACCACTGGCATTGCTCGGGGCAACCCTCCAGACCATCGTTCTTCGCCTGCCAAGCCATTACAGAAGGGGAAAGACCATATGCAAATCAGGCTTGGCCCCACCCCAAAAGGGGAAGTCCAGCCCGAACTGCTAGGTCACATTCCTTCTGCACGAGACCGCAAGCATCCCCAAACATGTTTCACCCTTGTTGGGGATCATCAGTGAGGAGCAGCTTGGGTCTCTAGGCCCAGCAGGCACGGGACCCACGTCTGGGCATACCCGTCCCACTCGGGGTGACAAAGCAAAAACAAAGAGGTGATGGCTGGAAGGTTTAGACTGAATCTTGACCACTGGCATTGCTCGGGGCAACCCTCCAGACCATCGTTCTTTGCCTGCCAAGCCATTACAGAAGGGGAAAGACCATATGCAAATCAGGCTTGGCCCCACCCCAAAAGGGGAAGTCCAGCCCGAACTGCTAGGTCACATTCCTTCTGCACGAGACCGCAAGCATCCCCAAACATGTTTCACCCTTGTTGGGGATCATCAGTGAGGAGCAGCTTGGGTCTCTAGGCCCAGCAGGCACGGGACCCACGTCTGGGCATACCCGTCCCACTCGGGGTGACAAAGCAAAAACAAAGAGGTGATGGCTGGAAGGTTTAGACTGAATCTTGACCACTGGCATTGCTCGGGGCAACCCTCCAGACCATCGTTCTTCGCCTGCCAAGCCATTACAGAAGGGTAAAGACCATATGCAAATCAGGCTTGGCCCCACCCCAAAAGGGGAAGTCCAGCCCGAACTGCTAGGTCACATTCCTTCTGCACGAGACCGCAAGCATCCCCAAACATGTTTCACCCTTGTTGGGGATCATCAGTGAGGAGCAGCTTGGGTCTCTAGGCCCAGCAGGCACGGGACCCACGTCTGGGCATACCCGTCCCACTCGGGGTGACAAAGCAAAAACAAAGAGGTGATGGCTGGAAGGTTTAGACTGAATCTTGACCACTGGCATTGCTCGGGGCAACCCTCCAGACCATCGTTCTTCGCCTGCCAAGCCATTACAGAAGGGGAAAGACCATATGCAAATCAGGCTTGGCCCCACCCCAAAAGGGGAAGTCCAGCCCGAACTGCTAGGTCACATTCCTTCTGCACGAGACCGCAAGCATCCCCAAACATGTTTCACCCTTGTTGGGGATCATCAGTGAGGAGCAGCTTGGGTCTCTAGGCCCAGCAGGCACGGGACCCACGTCTGGGCATACCCGTCCCACTCGGGGTGACAAAGCAAAAACAAAGAGGTGATGGCTGGAAGGTTTAGACTAAATCTTGACCACTGGCATTGCTCGGGGCAACCCTCCAGACCATCGTTCTTCGCCTGCCAAGCCATTACAGAAGGGGAAAGACCATATGCAAATCAGGCTTGGCCCCACCCCAAAAGGGGAAGTCCAGCCCGAACTGCTAGGTCACATTCCTTCTGCACGAGACCGCAAGGATACCCAAACATGTTTCACCCTTGTTGGGGATCATCAGTGAGGAGCAGCTTGGGTCTCTAGGCCCAGCAGGCACGGGACCCACGTCTGGGCATACCCGTCCCACTCGGGGTGACAAAGCAAAAACAAAGAGGTGATGGCTGGAAGGTTTAGACTGAATCTTGACCACTGGGACTCCCAGGACCCCCCTTGTTAATTTGCATATGCAAGTAACTTTGGGTCTCACCCTAAGTTACTAGGGGAATCCAGACGTGGACCCCTTGCTCACTATTCTTAGAGAGGCACAGCTCCTCCCTACTGATGAGGTCCAACCAGACCGAAACACGTGTCTGGGGATGCTGTTGGTACTCTTGTTCAAAGGAGAATTGCCTAGCATTTCGGTGCTGGACTGCCCCAGGGCAGGACAAAGACTGATATGTTTGGGATATTTCTTCTCTGTGAAAGATAGTGAGCTAAAGACTCTGGGTAAGTCTCTCGCAACCAGGACTAATGTCTGGCAGAGGGACTCCCAGGACCCCCCTTGTTAATTTGCATATGCAAGTAACTTTGGGTCTCACCCTAAGTTACTAGGGGAATCCAGACGTGGACCCCTTGCTCACTATTCTTAGAGAGGCACAGCTCCTCCCTACTGATGAGGTCCAACCAGACCGAAACACGTGTCTGGGGATGCTGTTGGTACTCTTGTTCAGAGGAGAATTGCCTAGCATTTCGGTGCTGGACTGCCCCAGGGCAGGACAAAGACTGATATGTTTGGGATATTTCTTCTCTGTGAAAGATAGTGAGCTAAAGACTCTGGGTAAGTCTCTCGCAACCAGGACTAATGTCTGGCAGAGGGACTCCCAGGACCCCCCTTGTTAATTTGCATATGCAAGTAACTTTGGGTCTCACCCTAAGTTACTAGGGGAATCCAGACGTGGACCCCTTGCTCACTATTATTAGAGAGGCACAGCTCCTCCCTACTGATGAGGTCCAACCAGACCGAAACACGTGTCTGGGGATGCTGTTGGTACTCTTGTTCAGAGGAGAATTGCCTAGCATTTCGGTGCTGGACTGCCCCAGGGCAGGACAAAGACTGATATGTTTGGGATATTTCTTCTCTGTGAAAGATAGTGAGCTAAAGACTCTGGGTAAGTCTCTCGCAACCAGGACTAATGTCTGGCAGAGGGACTCCCAGGACCCCCCTTGTTAATTTGCATATGCAAGTAACTTTGGGTCTCACCCTAAGTTACTAGGGGAATCCAGACGTGGACCCCTTGCTCACTATTCTTAGAGAGGCACAGCTCCTCCCTACTGATGAGGTCCAACCAGACCGAAACACGTGTCTGGGGATGCTGTTGGTACTCTTGTTCAGAGGAGAAATTGCCTAGCATTTCGGTGCTGGACTGCCCCAGGGCAGGACAAAGACTGATATGTTTGGGATATTTCTTCTCTGTGAAAGATAGTGAGCTAAAGACTCTGGGTAAGTCTCTCGCAACCAGGACTAATGTCTGGCAGAGGGACTCCCAGGACCCCCCTTGTTAATTTGCATATGCAAGTAACTTTGGGTCTCACCCTAAGTTACTAGGGGAATCCAGACGTGGACCCCTTGCTCACTATTCTTAGAGAGGCACAGCTCCTCCCTACTGATGAGGTCCAACCAGACCGAAACACGTGTCTGGGGATGCTGTTGGTACTCTTGTTCAGAGGAGAATTGCCTAGAATTTCGGTGCTGGACTGCCCCAGGGCAGGACAAAGACTGATATGTTTGGGATATTTCTTCTCTGTGAAAGATAGTGAGCTAAAGACTCTGGGTAAGTCTCTCGCAACCAGGACTAATGTCTGGCAGAGGGACTCCCAGGACCCCCCTTGTTAATTTGCATATGCAAGTAACTTTGGGTCTCACCCTAAGTTACTAGGGGAATCCAGACGTGGACCCCTTGCTCACTATTCTTAGAGAGGCACAGCTCCTCCCTACTGATGAGGTCCAACCAGACCGAAACACGTGTCTGGGGATGCTGTTGGTACTCTTGTTCAGAGGAGAATTGCCTAGCATTTCGGTGCTGGACTGCCCCAGGGCAGGACAAAGACTGATATGTTTGGGATATTTCTTCTCTGTGAAAGATAGTGAGCTAAAGACTCTGGGTAAGTCTCTCGCAACCAGGACTAATGTCTGGCAGAGGGACTCCCAGGACCCCCCTTGTTAATTTGCATATGCAAGTAACTTTGGGTCTCACCCTAAGTTACTAGGGGAATCCAGACGTGGACCCCTTGCTCACTATTCTTAGAGACGCACAGCTCCTCCCTACTGATGAGGTCCAACCAGACCGAAACACGTGTCTGGGGATGCTGTTGGTACTCTTGTTCAGAGGAGAATTGCCTAGCATTTCGGTGCTGGACTGCCCCAGGGCAGGACAAAGACTGATATGTTTGGGATATTTCTTCTCTGTGAAAGATAGTGAGCTAAAGACTCTGGGTAAGTCTCTCGCAACCAGGACTAATGTCTGGCAGAGGGACTCCCAGGACCCCCCTTGTTAATTTGCATATGCAAGTAACTTTGGGTCTCACCCTAAGTTACTAGGGGAATCCAGACGTGGACCCCTTGCTCACTATTCTTAGAGAGGCACAGCTCCTCCCTACTGATGAGGTCCAACCAGACCGAAACACGTGTCTGGGGATGCTGTTGGTACTCTTGTTCAGAGGAGAATTGCCTAGCATTTCGGTGCTGGACTGCCCCAGGGCAGGACAAAGACTGATATGTTTGGGATATTTCTTCTCTGTGAAAGATAGTGAGCTAAAGACTCTGGGTAAGTCTCTCGCAACCAGGACTAATGTCTGGCAGAGGGAATCCCAGGACCCCCCTTGTTAATTTGCATATGCAAGTAACTTTGGGTCTCACCCTAAGTTACTAGGGGAATCCAGACGTGGACCCCTTGCTCACTATTCTTAGAGAGGCACAGCTCCTCCCTACTGATGAGGTCCAACCAGACCGAAACACGTGTCTGGGGATGCTGTTGGTACTCTTGTTCAGAGGAGAATTGCCTAGCATTTCGGTGCTGGACTGCCCCAGGGCAGGACAAAGACTGACATGTTTGGGATATTTCTTCTCTGTGAAAGATAGTGAGCTAAAGACTCTGGGTAAGTCTCTCGCAACCAGGACTAATGTCTGGCAGAGGGACTCCCAGGACCCCCCTTGTTAATTTGCATATGCAAGTAACTTTGGGTCTCACCCTAAGTTACTAGGGGAATCCAGACGTGGACCCCTTGCTCACTATTCTTAGAGAGGCACAGCTCCTCCCTACTGATGAGGTCCAACCAGACCGAAACACGTGTCTGGGGATGCTGTTGGTACTCTTGTTCAGAGGAGAATTGCCTAGCATTTCGGTGCTGGACTGCCCCAGGGCAGGACAAAGACTGATATGTTTGGGATATTTCTTCTCTGTGAAAGATAGTGAGCTAAAGACTCTGGGTAAGTCTCTCGCAACCAGGACTAATGTCTGGCAGAGGGACTCCCAGGACCCCCCTTGTTAATTTGCATATGCAAGTAACTTTGGGTCTCACCCTAAGTTACTAGGGGAATCCAGACGTGGACCCCTTGCTCACTATTCTTAGAGAGGCACAGCTCCTCCCTACTGATGAGGTCCAACCAGACCGAAACACGTGTCTGGGGATGCTGTTGGTACTCTTGTTCAGAGGAGAATTGCCTAGCATTTCGGTGCTGGACTGCCCCAGGGCAGGACAAAGACTGATATGTTTGGGATATTTCTTCTCTGTGAAAGATAGTGAGCTAAAGACTCTGGGTAAGTCTCTCGCAACCAGGACTAATGTCTGGCAGAGGGACTCCCAGGACCCCCCTTGTTAATTTGCATATGCAAGTAACTTTGGGTCTCACCCTAAGTTACTAGGGGAATCCAGACGTGGACCCCTTGCTCACTATTCTTAGAGAGGCACAGCTCCTCCCTACTGATGAGGTCCAACCAGACCGAAACACGTGTCTGGGGATGCTGTTGGTACTCTTGTTCAGAGGAGAATTGCCTAGCATTTCGGTGCTGGACTGCCCCAGGGCAGGACAAAGACTGATATGTTTGGGATATTTCTTCTCTGTGAAAGATAGTGAGCTAAAGACTCTGGGTAAGTCTCTCGCAACCAGGACTAATGTCTGGCAGAGGGACTCCCAGGACCCCCCTTGTTAATTTGCATATGCAAGTAACTTTGGGTCTCACCCTAAGTTACTAGGGGAATCCAGACGTGGACCCCTTGCTCACTATTCTTAGAGAGGCACAGCTCCTCCCTACTGATGAGGTCCAACCAGACCGAAACACGTGTCTGGGGATGCTGTTGGTACTCTTGTTCAGAGGAGAATTGCCTAGCATTTCGGTGCTGGACTGCCCCAGGGCAGGACAAAGACTGATATGTTTGGGATATTTCTTCTCTGTGAAAGATAGTGAGCTAAAGACTCTGGGTAAGTCTCTCGCAACCAGGACTAATGTCTGGCAGAGGGACTCCCAGGACCCCCCTTGTTAATTTGCATATGCAAGTAACTTTGGGTCTCACCCTAAGTTACTAGGGGAATCCAGACGTGGACCCCTTGCTCACTATTCTTAGAGAGGCACAGCTCCTCCCTACTGATGAGGTCCAACCAGACCGAAACACGTGTCTGGGGATGCTGTTGGTACTCTTGTTCAGAGGAGAATTGCCTAGCATTTCGGTGCTGGACTGCCCCAGGGCAGGACAAAGACTGACATGTTTGGGATATTTCTTCTCTGTGAAAGATAGTGAGCTAAAGACTCTGGGTAAGTCTCTCGCAACCAGGACTAATGTCTGGCAGAGGGACTCCCAGGACCCCCCTTGTTAATTTGCATATGCAAATAACTTTGGGTCTCACCCTAAGTTACTAGGGGAATCCAGACGTGGACCCCTTGCTCACTATTCTTAGAGAGGCACAGCTCCTCCCTACTGATGAGGTCCAACCAGACCGAAACACGTGTCTGGGGATGCTGTTGGTACTCTTGTTCAGAGGAGAATTGCCTAGCATTTCGGTGCTGGACTGCCCCAGGGCAGGACAAAGACTGATATGTTTGGGATATTTCTTCTCTGTGAAAGATAGTGAGCTAAAGACTCTGGGTAAGTCTCTCGCAACCAGGAATAATGTCTGGCAGAGGGACTCCCAGGACCCCCCTTGTTAATTTGCATATGCAAGTAACTTTGGGTCTCACCCTAAGTTACTAGGGGAATCCAGACGTGGACCCCTTGCTCACTATTCTTAGAGAGGCACAGCTCCTCCCTACTGATGAGGTCCAACCAGACCGAAACACGTGTCTGGGGATGCTGTTGGTACTCTTGTTCAGAGGAGAATTGCCTAGCATTTCGGTGCTGGACTGCCCCAGGGCAGGACAAAGACTGATATGTTTGGGATATTTCTTCTCTGTGAAAGATAGTGAGCTAAAGACTCTGGGTAAGTCTCTCGCAACCAGGACTAATGTCTGGCAGAGGGACTCCCAGGACCCCCCTTGTTAATTTGCATATGCAAGTAACTTTGGGTCTCACCCTAAGTTACTAGGGGAATCCAGACGTGGACCCCTTGCTCACTATTCTTAGAGAGGCACAGCTCCTCCCTACTGATGAGGTCCAACCAGACCGAAACACGTGTCTGGGGATGCTGTTGGTACTCTTGTTCAGAGGAGAATTGCCTAGCATTTCGGTGCTGGACTGCCCCAGGGCAGGACAAAGACTGATATGTTTGGGATATTTCTTCTCTGTGAAAGATAGTGAGCTAAAGACTCTGGGTAAGTCTCTCGCAACCAGGACTAATGTCTGGCAGAGGGACTCCCAGGACCCCCCTTGTTAATTTGCATATGCAAGTAACTTTGGGTCTCACCCTAAGTTACTAGGGGAATCCAGACGTGGACCCCTTGCTCACTATTCTTAGAGAGGCACAGCTCCTCCCTACTGATGAGGTCCAACCAGACCGAAACACGTGTCTGGGGATGCTGTTGGTACTCTTGTTCAGAGGAGAATTGCCTAGCATTTCGGTGCTGGACTGCCCCAGGGCAGGACAAAGACTGATATGTTTGGGATATTTCTTCTCTGTGAAAGATAGTGAGCTAAAGACTCTGGGTAAGTCTCTCGCAACCAGGACTAATGTCTGGCAGAGGGACTCCCAGGACCCCCCTTGTTAATTTGCATATGCAAGTAACTTTGGGTCTCACCCTAAGTTACTAGGGGAATCCAGACGTGGACCCCTTGCTCACTATTCTTAGAGAGGCACAGCTCCTCCCTACTGATGAGGTCCAACCAGACCGAAACACGTGTCTGGGGATGCTGTTGGTACTCTTGTTCAGAGGAGAATTGCCTAGCATTTCGGTGCTGGACTGCCCCAGGGCAGGACAAAGACTGATATGTTTGGGATATTTCTTCTCTGTGAAAGATAGTGAGCTAAAGACTCTGGGTAAGTCTCTCGCAACCAGGACTAATGTCTGGCAGAGGGACTCCCAGGACCCCCCTTGTTAATTTGTATTTGTCTCCAGGCCATTAGATCCATATTTTGCTCCTCTTGGCCTCTGCGTGACGCTTCCTGCCACACTGCAGTTTCTGCCAATGACCATTTCTGGAGGTCCATCAACCACCCTTCCACTACTGAACCATTCCGTGCTTTCTATCCCATTGCAATCCTACGCTTCGCTGAAATGTATGCTAGGTCTTTCAATTTGCTTACATGTCTTGCATGTTTTGGTCTCAGAATAACCCCCAAAGCATGCTTGCTGGGGATTTTTCTATCTGGTTGCACACCCACCTTAGCTAGGGCCTGAGCCACTCCCTCCCAGTATCGGCGTATGTCCGTACAAGCCCAGACCATGTGTATCAGATCTGCGTTAGGTAGGCTACATTTCGGGCAGGCTTGTTCACCTGTGGTGCTCAATTTTGCAATTTTGTTTGGGGTTAAATATGCTTTGTGAGTGACATATAGTTGGATCAATTGTAATTTTGTGTTCCTTGACACTTTCTTGTGATACCCCATGGCACTACTCCAGGTGGCATCCAAGAGCTGCTCTTGCAGATCTGCCTCCCACCTTTGTCTAATTTGTGTAGGATTATAATCTGGTTTCAACGTCAATAGCTCATATAAGCATGACACAGCGTGTCCGCCTTCAGAAATATCTAAGAATGTTTCTATTATTGCATCTTCACCAATACTCTCTGGCTTTTATTCCGTAAAGAAGCTTGGTGTGAATCATATGTTGCCCTTCCCGTATTCCTAAATCTGAAACAACCTCATTAAAGGCCATCGGACGTCCCTCCTGTAATATGTCTCCCACTGTAGCCACCCCATTGGGCTCCCAGTATTTCCTTACATTCAGCCTTAACTGCACGTCTTCACTCTTTATGGCTACTAGCGGGATCTGGGAGGAGTAGGGCTTTTCTTTGCCCAGCAGGTGGCCTTCCCTTTGCCACATAGTCATACCCAGCCTCAGCAACAAAGGAGCTCTGGGGTCTCGTGGCATTGTAGTCCACACAATCTCTTTTAAAAAGAATGGGGTGCATACCGGTTGCAGTAACACAGCATCCTGCGTCTGTTCATCTGACAGCCAATACGTGGTGAACTGTACTTGGCTTGCTACAAAATACCCCCCAAAATCCGGCACCTTTACTCACTCCCACCCCCACCTCCCTGCTCATGTGGTCTCTGCAGTTCCTTGAATTACATTCCACATCTCTTATTATGGCATAGAAAACTCTGGCACATGGCGTTCACCGTCTTAAACAAGTTTCTGGTTATGTTAAATGGGACATTCATGAAGTAATGCAACAGCCTCGGAAGCACCACTATTTTCAACAATGCGGCCCGCCCCATAAGTGAAAGCGGTAGCTTGGCCCAAAATGTCATGGAATTCTCTTATTTACCACCTTCACTATGTTCTGTACATGTTCTATTTTGGGGTCACGGAAGATGTCTACCCCCAGATATCAAAACGTGTCCGTTTCCCATTTGATCGGTAACTCTGGTACCGATCCACGGGGCCCACTCCTTTACCCTGCCAGGGGGAATAAACAAGACTTCTGTGCGCTTATTGTGATCCCAGACAGGTCCGCATAGCGCTTAAACACTTCTAATATGTATTCGAGGTTAGTCTCCGGTTGCTGGAGATAAAGGAGTATATCATCCGCATATAGGGAAATCAGGTGCGTACCACCTCATATGTTGATGCCTGCCTTGTGGTATTCTTTACGTACGTATACCAACAGCGGCTCCTAGGCTAATATAAATAACATGGGAGACCAAAGACAGCCTTGTCTTGTCCCTTTGCTTAATGTCCATTGCTCTGATATTCTACCGCCGGTTTTGACACTCGCTACTGGGTTACTGTACAGTAACTTAACCCATTTGATATACGTGGGGCCCATGCCGTAACCTTTTAAACCGCTAGGAGCCATGGCCATCTGACTGAGTCAAACCCTTGACCGCATCCAGCGAGGCTATCGCCATCAGCTGAGAGCTGTCTCGGGTCTGATTGATAACGTCTTGGTGCCGACGTCTCAGATTACAAGTGATATTCCTGTTTGGGACATAAATTGACTGATCCGGGTGTATTAATTTATGAATTACAGGTTTCAGCCTATTAGCCACTAGTGCTGTGAGTATTTTCCCGTCTTGATTGAGTAACGAGAGGGCCCTATATGAGCTGAACTCAGTATCAGGTTTGTTAGGCTTAAGCAATGGGACTATGATTGACTCCCTCAATGTCGGCGGCAGAATGCCTTTGTTTAGTGATTCATTTAGCATAGCCAGCAATTTGGGAGTAATCTCTGCTACAAACTCTTTGTACAACTCGCTTGGTAGGCTTTCCGCTCCTGGAGCTTTATCTGACAGCAACCCTCTAATAGTACATTCCAGATCCTCTTTATATGTTTTTTTAAACCATTTTTATTTGTTTTTTAACATCAAAACAGCTTACACTTATTAACAATCAACCAACACATTACCAATAACATAACGCCCGCCCTTCCCCCCCCCAACTTCCCTCCCACCTTGGCCTACACCAGGCCCCTCATACACTTCTCTATGCACTGCCTTCATCTTGTATTTCTGCGGTAGAATCCTGTGCGGGGATCTCCACCAGGTCCTGAGTCTTGTGTTCGGAGGCTGTCAAACCAGCTATAAGCTGTCTCCATACCTCGACCCCACACTCCGCTTGTTCCCCTTCTCTGCTGGACGCATCCTGCCACACTGTGGTCTCTGCATTAGCACATTTCAACAGGTCCCTCCACCATACTTGTGCCACGGGTCTTGCTGGGTTCTTCCAACCCATCTCTATTCTCTGTTTTGCCAGACTATACGCTAAGTCTTTAAGTTTACTCACATGTTTGGCTCATTTGGGTCTCGGGAACCCCCCCAACAGGCAAGCCTTGGGAGGCTCCACATAAAAAATAATTTTCGCTTTTTCCAACATTTGTGCCACCTCCCTCCAAAATCTGCCAATTTCCACGCATGCCCAAAACATATGCACCAGATCTGCGTCAACCTCCCCACATTTTTGGCATGCCCGAGTACCTGTCTGACTAAATCTGGTGATTTTGTTCGGAGTTAGGTATATCCTATGCGTCACATACAGCTGAATCTGCTGAAGTCTTGTATTTTTCGACACCTTCTTGTGATACATTTTCGCTCTACTACACCCTTCATCTGACATTGGTTCCCCCAGGTCCGCTTACTTCTTCTGTCTGGTTTGATCTATTTCACCGTCCACCCTAGACTTGAACGGCTCGTATATACGTGAAACTTCATGTCCCCCTTCCGGCACGTCATAAAATGACTCGATAACTTCATCCAGCAGCAAACGCGTGTCTTGTTCCGGCCACCTCCGTTTTAGACTCTTCAAAATTCTGGCGTGTGTGATGTATTGCCCTCTATGTATTCCGGTGTCTATCAACTCCTCAAATTCCTGGGGTATCCCTTCTTTAAGTACATCCCCCACAGTAGCCACTCCTATGGGTTCCCAAATCTTCCAAACGTTCCTCCTAGTCTGTTCATCCACCCCTGCTAGCGCAACCAGTGGTATCTGTGAGGAGTATGGCGCTGCACTTCCAATCAGTTTGTATTTTGTATTTTATTTATTTCTATAGCGCACCTGACCCAGAGTGGTCTCGCCCTGTGCCACAAATTACACCCTAGACGCAACAGTAGGTGCTCGCTGCTTTTATACTCATCTGGGAGCCATATGACTTCCTTCAGGAAGAACCGAGCGCCGATCGTACCCAGCAGCCTCAATTCTGGGGTTTGTTCATCTGACAGCCACTTCACCACAAATTGACTAGTGAATGTGAGCGTCCCCCAAAAACTCACACCCCCCCTTAGTGAGAGGCAATAAAGGACACACCCCAGGAGAGGAATGAGACCAGGACCAAGTGCGGGTGAGATCAAAAGGGTTTTATATAAATCAATATAGGGCATGCAAAGGACTCTGCAAACTCCAAGAGCGCTCTGTCTGACAATAGCAAAGACAGTCCTACTTATTACAGAACTAACGACACGCATGACACACGCTATAGGGGGCACATAGTCTTAGGGATTGGGTGGTGAAGGCTAGGTTGTATACATTGTATACAGTTGCTGTTCCAGGATTGGCGGACGTCCGTGCGGTGCCACGCGGGGTTCTTCGGGGTCGAGCTGCCGGCCGGACATAACTTGTATTGATGATTGGTGGCTGCTCTAACACTTGCCCTTGTGGCCACACATTCACAATCATTCGTTACATTCTACAATGTCAGGTGTCTGTTAAATCCTGTGACACATTGACCTTAGCTCAAGGAGGAGATGGGGACATGGATATGTGATAGGGGGTATCCCTATCCATCTGTTGTAGTGACATTTGGGTTCAGGTATGGTAGTCCCACGAGTCCATGTGCAGGGCCAGGTGTACAGAGAGGGGTTATTCGATTGCCCTGTCCTGGTGGCTATAATGAAGGACAGTATTACGATCTGTTAGTACAAGGGTGGGCGACCCCCTTCGAGGACCATTAACTTGGGGTGAACGGGGATACCAATGGGCCGTGGGGGGCATGTAACCAGTGCTCGGGAGATGGTGGGATTTAGGACCAGGTAGCTTGTAATTCATAGTCAGGCTGTGGCGGCCTTTTGACACGGGGGAGGCGAATGCTTGAAGCGGGTCCAGCAAGATTGGGAGGGGAGGCGAGGCTGTACTGTTCGAACACCAGCTATCCCTGGCGGGCCTGGGAGGGGAGGAGGGGGGAGACGACCTTGCAGCTGTGGGCCGGTTTCCCTGCACAGGGCAGCTCCCCGTACTATTGGCAAGGGCGGGTGGCAACACTTGGAGCTTCTGGTATTATACATACACATATGTTTACATTAATATGGGAACACAGGCTGGAGAGTGTTTTGCCATTTAACACAGTATTTCACATCAGTAGTTGACATACGAACATGAGGTAGCATTAGGTTGGGTTGTGTGTAAGAGAGTGATCACTGCATATTACATCACAGTACAATCTTGCTCCACTGCCTCGGCTGATCATCGTGCATTACAAATGCAGTTTGTTAAATCATGTACAGGAGTGATCACATATTACTCTTAAACCACACGTCTCCAGAATAGCAGCAAACGTTAGTCAACACGACATATATTACACAAATGCTTATTTCATTATGCAAGGTGCCTCGGGGGTTGGTGGGGGTGAGGGGTGCCACACAGTCCAACTTGGAGGGCTTGGTACACGGTCAGGGCATGCAGGATTGGGCTGGTTTCAGTTACCTTCTAACAAGCCCGGTCACGGCTGGGGCAAATGATGTACTGCGGAGGGCCAAGTGATACAATGTTTATTTTGTTGTTTGTTCGTGTCTGGTTGCTCGTGAGAACAGGCCTTCAGCGGATCTACCATGAGGTGGAGGCTGGGGGGGGGAGTGTATGCTCCTGTTAGCGCAGTCAAGCAGGGGTCAGGCTGCATCTTTCTGTGTGTGCGAGCAACTTTGCATGGGCTGGATTTTAGCGCCTTTTTACACAAAATGGAGTTGTCTTAATACAAAATGGGGTCTATGCTATGTCTTATACTGTAGTCGTGCAGCCTCACGTGTCGATCCGCAGCCCCCTGCCTCCTGTTCCCTTAGGGCGCGGGGGCCGCCGACAAGTCATGAGTCACCACTTGGATCAGAGATGTATGTGAGGGGGTCCTAATGATCTATCCTCCCCTACACTAGCCAGGAAGTATACCTCAAAGTTAGGCAGCCTTATACCCCCTTCTTCATATGAATTCTGGAACTTCCACAATGCCACTGTATTTCTTGAGTTATGCCATGTGGAGCTCCTACATGTGTTGTGCAGTCTGTTAAAAAAAAAAAAAAAAAAACACTTCGGAATTATGAAAGGGACACTGGCAAAGCAATGCAGGAGTCTTGGCAACACCACCATTTTCAACAATTCCGTACACCCATCATGGACCGTGGTAGCTTCGCCCAGAAGGACATGCATGTTTCAATTCTGTACACTGCCTTCACTGTGTTGTGCTTATGTTCTTCCTTGGGATCGTGATATATGTCCACTCCCAAATACCTAAATGTTACTAACTCCCCTTTAATTGGCAGCACTGGTAATCCATAAATGGGTCTGCCACTGTACCCACCTACGGGGTATTGATTCGATTTCTGGGGGTTCACCGTTATTCTAGACACTAGGGCACATTGTGCCATCACTTCTAGGACATACTGTAAGTTCTCTTCAGGGTATTTCAGGTACAGAAGCATGTCATCTGCATACAATGAGATCAAATGTTTCCCTTCCGATGTGTTTATATCCACCTCCCCGAACTCCATCCTTAAATAAACTGCTAGCGGCTCTAATGCCAATATGAAGAGCATCGGGGACCATGGACACCCCTGTCTTGTGCCTCTACTCAGTTGCCATTGCTCGGAAATGGTGTAGCCCGTCTTGACACTCGCCATCGGTGCGTTGTACAATAACTTCACCCATCTAATATATATGGGCCCTATCCCAAAGTCCTCTAGAGCTGCTAGTAGCCAGGGCCATTTAACCGAGTCGAATGCTTTCACAGCATCGAGCGATACCACCGCTACCTCATGTGCCTCCCCGTTAGTATGGTCTATTACATGATGTAACCTTCTTAGATTGTTGGTAATATTTCTATGCAGGACATATCCTGTCTGATCAGAGTGGATGAGTTTTTACCTATCACAGATCTCAGCCGCTTTGCCATTACTGCCGGGAGGATCTTCCCATCTTGGTTCAGCAAGGACAGAGGTCTGTATGACCCACATTCACTATCCGGTTTATTGGGTTTGAGGAGGGGGATAATTGATTCCCTCAGCGACCCAGGTAATATACCATATTCTAACGCTTCATTTAACATTGCCAAAAGTGGATGAAGGACATCCATCCTATATTATTTGTAAAATTCCCTGGGGAGCCCATCTGCCCTGGGGACTTTATTAAGGACTTTATTAATAGGCAATTCCTTAATCACACACTCTAGTTCTTTAATCGTAATAGATGTCTCTAGTCTAACTTTCTCTTCCTCGCTAAGTTTGGGGAGATGTATCTCCGTCAGAATTTCATGAATATCTACTTCTCCTCTCCCGTGGATTCCTTATACAAGTTCTTATAATACTCAACAAAACACTCATTCACTTCTTCCTGGGTTTCCTGTAACCTCCCATCCCTCCCCTGCACTGCACGGATTGTCTGTCGTGAGGTCTTGCTTTTATACAACCAGGATAGCAGTCTGCCGGGCTTGTCGCCTTCTGCATATTGGCGCTCGATGTATTACTTATAGCTTAGTTTGCCCAGCCTTTCCCACTGTTCTTTACATTCTTGCTGAAGGTGGGACACCTCTCTAGCTTCTTCTAGCGACCCATTACCAGCCCGCATTATAGCCTCCAATTTATCTTCTGTCTTTTGTAGATCTCGCAATATTACCTCTTGTAGCCCCTTGGATTTGGCCATTGCCACCCCCCGGACCACTACCCTGAAGGCCTCCCACAGAGTGCCAGCTGAGTCCACAATAGCGGTATATGCTTAAAATATTCCTGCATTTCTACCCTCCTATGTTCACGGAACCCGTTATCCTTTAGAGCTTCAACCCTGAGTCTCCAGTTTGGGATTTTGGCTCAGGGGCAGGGGGGGGGGGGGAGGTAGTATTTGCCATGTGGTGACCAGAACGGCGTGGACAGATAGGACTCTTGCTTTATATTCGGCTTTTGTGCACTTATGTACCACTTCCTCTCCAACAAACACATAATCTAATCTTGTATATAGATTCTGTGGGGCAGAGTAATGTGAATACCCCCTGTCTTGTGGATACAGCACTCTCCATCCATCCGCTAGTTTTAGTTTACGCAACAACGCATTCAACGCTTTAGCAGCTGGGGTTGAGCTGGGAAATTTACCATCTGACCTATCTTTTGTCTGGTCTAACGTACAGTTGAAGTCTCCTCCCCATATCAACATGCAGTCTCTGTGTGGACTAATCTTGGGTTATAATGACTTAAAGTTAGGAGTGGTGTCCTAGTTCGGGGCATACATGTTTTTCTACCAGACCACTGGCCATGGCCATCCTGCCGTCTTTGTCCACCACAGTTTGAAGAACCTTGAAAGGGACTTTTGGCGTGACCCATATCAGAACCTCTCTAGCATATACTGAATGGGCTGAACCCACCATATTCGCTCCCCATTTTCGTGTCAGCGTGTCTAGTTTATCCTTGGTGAGGTGAGTCTCTTGTTGCAGCGCTATATCTAACTTTTGGTGTTTAAGATATGTCATAACCCTATTTCTCTTTATATAACTGTTCAACCCCCTAACATTCCAGGTCACTATTCTAAGATCCCCCATATTCATCTACCGTTTTAGAATCCTCGCCCCCCCACACTCCTCTTCCGTTTTCTTGTGCATTAGTGTAGGCCTCCCTCCTCCCAATTACCCCAAAACCCATTCCCACTGCTTCCCCAACTGTTCCCAACCTCCATCCCTGGATCCGAGGCTTCCCAGCAGCTCGTCCTTTTCCTGGTTGACTGCCGGTACCCGGAGCGCAGCAGGAGGATAGCGCACTACCAGTATCCTGACTAAACTACCTACTGGGGATGATGGCGTGTTTCTTAGCGCTGCTTACCGAAGAGCAGCACTATTGACTCATACATTTTGCCAACGATATATTGCACAGTACTTTGAATATTTAAACGTCTATGTGAACATGTTATACTAGTTTCATCTTATTCTAGGTTTTACTCCAGCCCCCGGGTCCATGTAATTAATCTAAACATTACACAGCAGCCTCCTTGCTGTCTGAAAGTTTGCTACAGAAGAAACACAGGGTCACCTATCCTTTCCTCTCTCTGGTCATCTGATCGTGTCCATCCATCTTGTTACGTCCTCCGGAGACTCAAAAAAGGGTGCTCTGTCTTTAGGCAGACCCAATCCCAATACATAATAATTTTCGATTTTGGGATACGAAAAATAATTAACTTATTTGTTTCTTCACAATTGCCCCACAACAAGGGGCACGTGTTTTCCTCAATAAGGTTACAGCTTACGATGAATATTACTGTTTCTTTATTTCATTTTCTTCAATTTCATACTTTCACTTGTTAAGAGTTCATTTGTCAACCAACTGTGACTGTTAACTAACTTATGTTAAAAAAGTTTTTTTCATTATGTATTCTCAATTTTTTTAATGATTCTACACCTAATTCGTGTATGTACCATTTAAACCATTGTTTTTACATGCTGTTACATGTTAGACCTTACTTTTGTATATCATTTTCTGTTTCTTTGATATAAAGCTTTTAATTTGCAATTTCCATAATGTTTATGTCTCATTTTGAAGGAATGACTTTAATTTCTGACTGCATGCAATATCTATGAATTATACTAGATATAAAGGTTTTGGGACCGGATGAATAACTTTAATTTATTCACACCCCATACGGGCCAACCTTAGATACACCAGGACTTTGCTTTGTTGTAAACACATCTGTCTTTAGGCAGGACCTTGTTTCGCAGGGTACAGAAACATATATCTAAGGCCAGCCTCGCGCAACCTCTGTTTCGCTGCCATATAACTCAGACGCTGCTTCTGCACCAGGAAGGTGTAATCTGGGTACGCCGTGATAGTTGCCGATGCTTCCTGCCTTACGAACATGCTCCAGGATCATCACCCTATTTTTGTAGTTCAATATCTTGGCAATGATCGGCTTGGAGGGGCTCCTGGTGGCGAGTTCCTGGTCTGGGCTCTACGCACTCTTTCCACTATGAAATCCTGGGAGAGCGACCCGCTGCCTATTTCTTGCAGCAGCATATTTACAATGTAATTTGTTGGGTCTGGACTTTCCTCTCCTTCTGGGAGCCCCAAGATGCGTATATTATTTCTGCGTGCTCGTCCTTCTGCCTCCTCCGCTCTACTCTCCAGGTTACAAACTTGTTGCAATGTGGAGACTTCCTTGACATTAGCAGTGCTAGTACTCGTGTTGAAATGTACTTCCTTTTCCAGCCCTCCTGTGCGTTCCGCCAACACCCTAACATCTTGTCTCAGGAGGTTAACGTCTATACTAAAAGCATCAATCTTAAACTCTAGGGATGTCTTCAGTTCTACTATGGTGTCAATCTTGGTCTCCCACAATAACTTCAACTCTGCAATGGCTTCCAGGATCTGGTGATCGTCACGTATTGGGTCTGCCTCTCCTTGTGTGCTTTGCACCGCAATTTATGAGGCTTCCCCGGCTGAGTTATTTTAGTAAAAATGTACATTGACGACTGCTTCCCCTTGGATTTACTTGGTTTAAACGCCAGATTGCTTCCATGTGTTACAGTTTCGTCTGTCCTTGCTGAAGGTGTGGCCACTCCGACCACTAGGCGCTTCCGTAGACCACTTCAGTGATTCCCCACCTCGACCTCCGCTCAGTAGCTTCATACAGACCCAGTTCTCACGTGTCCAAGTATTTTCGTACCTAAATGCGAGGCCACTCCCTCGCAGCAATCCGCTTTATTCCGCTTTATTCCCTTTTCATACAGCACTCAATTATTGGGTTTCACCACTGCCTCTAGTTAGTTCTGGTTCAATAGTTGCGCCGCCTGTGTTTGCATGTCTGCCGGAGCTCCAGGCATACCAGCTGGGGAGAAAAGTTTCAGCCGTAGCACGGACCTTGTTGTGCACTACTGTAATGTCAGCTGCTTATTGTTATGTTGGGGCCTCTTTGTAGCATCTCAGCCGTCGCAGTGCTTTGCAGCCTGCCACTGAATTCCACATCTGCACTGACATTCTCAACTGTGGTTTCTCTGTTCTCTAATACTGCATTGTACCGAGTGCCTGCGCACTGCTGATTCCACACGTTCCGCGGTTTTGATATGATAGGTTATTTATAACGTGCTTAATACCCAAAGGTTTATAAGCGCGGACCCGGGGATCGAACCTGTGTTGCTCCGTGTCGTCTTGCTTCCAAGGCGAGCACGTTGCCGCTGAGCTATCCTCCCGAGACTTTCAGTTCCTCCTGGTCTGTGGCTTCGGCTGATAACCTTCACAGTAGATACTGTTGCACTTTGGAGGAGCACTTGTATCGCCTTCACTTGTTTGAAGATTGCCTTTCTTGTCAGATTCCGCTCATTGTGGGTGCGGGCTGTGCCGATCTGCTTTAGTCATTATGGGCTGAAGGGTCTGTTCCCACCGCTACACGCGTTTTGCGCTGCTTATATTACAGTTCCGACTGCATGGTGTGCCCCACAAGCACCGTGCAGCACCCGTACTCATCCAACCAACGGGTCCCGCACACAGTAGCGTGGCTCAATATTTCGTTCTTTATGCCCGTTTGATCTGTTCTTTCAATTGCTCAACATGTGATTGTGCTGCACGTCTCTGTGCGTTCTTCACGTGTACTCCTGTGTACCCTTCTGTCGTAGCGAGAACAGGCTTCTCATTAGGGCTCACATCACGTGGCTGCGGGTCACCGATCACCTCGGCTGCACAATGGGGATGGACTTTCGTTCTTGTGCTGTGCGGGTCCCGCCTTTTGTGCTCGTCCAGCTGCCCAAACACAGATGTTGGATCTGTGCAAGGTCGTGTGCCCACTGCTTCTAGTGCCCGTGCCGCTCACTCAGTCATCTGCAGTTATTATCCGTTTCTGAAGCATCATGGTCCTGCTCAATCCTCTGTCCAGCTCGCTGGCATTGCCCTTTGTTAAAGAGCGGCCGCCATTTTACTTATTTCTCTTTTCATCGTAGCTACAGTTTCACAACACAGTTCACTACGAAAATGCGATCACCATGTTCCTTGCGTATTCACCCATCCACAGCTATGTTTATATTTCAAGTGCACCAATCCAGGCATGTGTGCACAAAAGGATATTGCAAGATCAGTAGGAGACTCGAGGAAACACGTCTTATCCCATTTAGCCATGCCCCCAGATCCTCTTTGACATTCTGGAGATCCCCATAACTAATCGCCTCAGCACCTAGCTTGGGAAGATCTATCTCCTCCAAAGCATCTTCCATCTCTGACTCTTGGGCATCCGAGGTCTCCTCGTTCAATTCTTTGTAAAAGTCATAGAAACACTCATTGATATCCTGTTGTGACTCACAAGTCTCCTCATTCTTGGTTGTAATTGCTAGGATCATGCTCTGCTTCGCTCTTCTATAACCAAGCTATCAAGCGTCCTGGTTTGTCCCCTTCGGCATGCTGCCGTTCCACATACTTCCTGTAATTCAACTTACCCAATCTATCCCAGTGTGTTAAACATTCATGCTGCAGGGCGATGGCCCCTTGGACGCTCTCGCTAGGTGAGTTGCTCAGACAGTTTATGGCTTCTAATTTTGTTTCTGCCTTGCTCAAGTCAGTCACTATTGCGGCCTGAACCCCATTCGCTTTGGCGATTGCAATACCTCCGATCCCTACCTTAAAGGCTTCCCATAAGGACCCGCTGATGCCACACTGCCTGTATTAAACTTAAAGTAATCCTGCACACCTTCCCTTAAATGTTCCTGAAACACTTCATCCCTTAGAGACTCACTCCTAAGTCTCCACGTCGGGATTTGTGCTCTCAGTGGGGAAACACACGATGTGACCACCAGCTGGGCATGATCCGACAATACTCGTGCCTTATATTCTGCCCTAACAAATTCACCCAAAGTATCTTCTCCTGTAAAAACATAATCTAATCTCGCATGAAAGGCTTGGGTGGCAGTATAATGCGAGTAGCCGAAGGTCTGTGGGTGTAGAGGCCACTATATATCGGAGAGTTTGAATGCTTGTAGTAGTGTGCCCAGGGCTTTGGCCGCGGGGGCAGGGTGCGTACATTTATCGGACCTGCCTAGTGTAGGGTTGAGCATACAATTAAAGTCCCCTCACAATATTAACGTGCCATCTCTATATGGACTTATTATCGGGTAGAGTGTGCAAAAATAAGCCGCGGTATCTTGGTTTGGCACATTTGTTTCCTATGCAAAATTCTCTGTGCTCGACCCGTCCCCGTAATACAATCATTCTACCCTCTTTATCCTAGAACATGTCGAGCACTCTAAGGAACGTTTGATCTGTTCTTTCAATCGCTCAAATCGTGATGATTTGGGTGGCACCATTGGTTCCTTAGAGTGCTTGACCCGTCCCCGTAATACAATCATTCTACCCTCTTTATTCTAGAACATGTCGAGCACTCTAAGGAACCAATGGTGCCACCCAAATCATCACGACCCTAGCATAAGCCGAGTATGGCGAGCTCAGCGTCGTGCCCCTCCATTTTTGAGCGAGAGCTGTCTGTTTCTCTCTTGTGAGGTGCGTTTCCTGCAAGAGTGCAATACCAATTTTCTGACACCTTAGGTATGTCCTAATCCTGTTAAGTTTAATGTAGCTATTGAGGTCTCTTTCATTCCAGGTTACTATTTTCAAAGGTTCCCCCATTGCATTGAAAAGTTCTGACATGCACTCCCACTGTCAAAATTGATACATTCCATGTGGTTCCATAGGATAACTCCCGTTCAACTCCAAACTACCCCACACAGCCCTCCCCAACAATAGCCAAGCTCAGTTTCTTGTGCTCAGGCCTCCCCACTTCTTTCCTCCATCCCAGGATCCTGTCCTGGTGCATGAGGCACAGTGGGCGGATATGTAACAGCTAGTATCCATGTGAAACACTGCACTCTTGGGCGTAGGGCGTTCCTGCGTGGTGCGATATAAAGTACGCACTACGTTGTTGGCTCCTGAACTTGCAACTTTTGTTTCCTGAGACTCCTGTTCCAGGCTCCTTGTGCTTGTATTCGTCATGGTGTACTGCATGTGGTTACCCCTGACTACTTGCGACCGGTTGGCATGTTCTGCGCATCCATCCATGTGTGTGCCTCCTCGGGGCTGTCGGAGAAAATTGTGTGGCCCTTTATAAATCACTTTCAGCATTGCTGGATACACCAGCATGTACTTCTGATTGGCCGCTCGCAGTCGCCTCTTGATGGCTATATAGCTCATTCGTTGCTTTTGAACCTGCAAGTTGTAGTCCGGTAGGCTGTTATCTTCGTTTACGCTCGTTGGATTGTCCCCCCTTTCCGAAAGTGCTCCAGAATCTTTTCCCTGTCAAAATAATTTATAATCCTAGCTATTATTGGCCACGGTGGGGGCTCCCGGCGGTGGCTTCCTCGTTAAAGACATATGCGCCCTTTCCACTGTGAAGCCTTGACTGAGAGCACCTGGACCAATTTCTTGCTGCAGCATAGACTCCACGTACTCCTTCTGGATTGATCCTCCTCCTCCTTCCGGGAGCCCAAAAAGTCTTACATTATTGCATCTGGCTCTGCCTTCCGCATCCTCAGCTCGGTACTCCAGATTCCGTACTTGTTTTCGCAGAGCCCTAACTTCTTCCGTAGTGTCTTTAAGGCCGCTTGTATTTGCCACTACTGACTTTTCAAGCCTTCCTGTACGTTCGGCGACTGCCCTGGCGTCTTGTCTGAGCAGGTTCAGGTCGATGTTGATGGTGTCTATTTTAGCCTCCAGGGTCTCCTTCAGAGATGTTATGGCCGCTAGAATTTGTTGATCTCCTTCCGCAAGCTTCTGCTCCATTTGATGTGCTGTGGTTGCTTGGGCTGGGCTCTCTGCTGGGTGCGCTGACTTGGTACAGGCCTCCAAGGTTAGCAGTTTTCCCTTGCTCATTTGGTTCTTGGACACCATGACTTATCTTCGTCTTATGTCGCCACCCTCGTGATGGTGTTTGCGCTATCCTGGCGTGTCAATTCCGTTGCTTCTCAGTCTGTTGGTACAGGCAGGCTTGTAGTTTCACACCCGTGACGTCAGTCCAAATCTCCAGGCTATATCATCTTGGTAGAACTGCTGCGCATCGCCCTGGACCCGTATTGTCTGGAGGTGAACCTTCTGAGTGAACGCAGGGCAACGCTCAGTAACGTTCTCCACAGCATGCTCCCCAGGTGTGCCGCTCCACTGTGATGTGTTTGAAGCAAGGCCATAGCGCTCGAGAGGATACCCTTTAGTAAGTGCAAAAACACCAGCTGACTCTTTGGTTTTGGGCCATTCACTGTTCGCGCTGCGTCCCTTGGATCGCTTATTGTCTCTGGGATCATTCCCGGCCAGGGTTCTGATACGTGCTGCACTCGAGGCTTCAGGTGGCTGTGCTCCCCATTAGCCACTTGGTCAATCAGGAGAGGTGCTTCAACACTCGCTGTATCTGTGGGGCTATTCAGGCCTCTTGTGTGCCAGAAACCTCTTGGGAGGTGTGCCTGCCTTGTAAGGATTCTATGTGCCCAGCACGATGTTCATACTTGTTTCGCTGCTGAGTTAGCAGCACAGTTTCCTCTGAAGTCCGCCCAGTGGCAATGCCTGCACACGGGGCCTGCCTCCCGAGCAGTCCGTCACCTATTGTCAGCAAAGCCAACTCCCCCTATGGTCCGCCCGCTCCCAGCAGCGTGTGATATCTTTCCTATATTCAGTATCCATGAGCGTTTCATAGTTGTTAGTACCGCACATCTCCTTCTGGGAGACCCCTTGGTTGCCAGGTTCTGCGCCGCAAGACGTGTTCGCTATTGTTATGGCCCTGTGAGGTTTGCCTGATCACCTTCTTGTCCCTCTTCAGGCTGCAGCGGGCCGTCTGGGCACCCAGTCTGATACCATTTGTCAAAACCTCTGCCACATAAACCAGTAGCGTCGGCCCGTCCACTTTCCTAATTTCCAGACTGCGCGTATGTCGGAGCTTTGTACTGCTCTTTGCCGGCTCACATGCAGCTTATTGGACCCTGCGCTCTGCAGTGCATGACGCTTCTTTTCTCCGGCTGCTGCTTCTCCCAGTGTCCTCATCACGGGCCACCGCCGGGCAGTCAATATTCTAAACGCCGGCCTGCATGGTGTTGTCCCTCCATACCTCCGGTTATCCCGCTCGAGACAGCGCTTCTTGCATGGGCAACAATTTCTCCGGCCCACGTCACATCCAACCGCAATGATTTCGTGCTGTAGCTTCCCTGGTGTAGCTTAAAGCTCTGTTATGTGTGTCCCATGTTGAGGTGCAGCTGCAAGCATTTATTGTGCAAAGTTGACTGTGCACTGCATCTCCCCTGGGTTGTGCTCGGTTCTGTTCCTTGCCTGCTCTCCAATCATCCGTGTATGCACTCTGAAGCAGTCCTTCCAGATCCCAGCACCAACGAGCGCTTGATACCTCCTTGCAACGATCTATGTGGACCTGGCACCAGGCATCCAGATGTTTATCGTATCACTGCGCTTCAGTCACAAAGCCACTCCTGTGCCTCTCAGAACACGCTATGGCCATGCTCCCAAGACTCTATGACCTGGCCACAACCACCGCAGCATATCACACCCATAGTGGCTTATAACTTTGGGATCCAAGAACAAATTTATAAGCAACAAAGTTACAAGCCACTATGGGTGTGATATGCTGTGGTGGTTGTGGGCAGGGCCTATAGTCTTGGGTGCATGGACAAGACCAAATTTATAAGCACCAAAGTTATAAGTTACTATGGGTGTGATTTGCTGTGATGGTTGTACTTATTATAATATACTTACGGTTTGGTTTAGTAACTGGAGTACATGTATTTTTTGTTTATTTCTGTGATAAAAGAAAAGATCATGTTAGTATTGGTATTTTGTAATGACTTATAACATTGAATAATCAACATTCTTTTTTACCCTCATATTTAGTAGATTACAAACCAGTATACTGTGCAATTTGCTCAGTTTCTGTGTTTGTTGCTAAAATCATTGGGTCTGTGGGAGAAAAAAAAACATGCTACAGTTCTTTTGTTTGTTTTCAGTGTTCACTTGTTTCTGGATAATGTTCTATATGTTGGCTTGTTGCAGATTTTTGGAGCAGTTTGATATCTGTTGACATATTCTAACAGTCTATTTTTTTTATAATGAAGTGGTATTGATTTATCGGTTTGGATATTGTCAAATTTTGGGGTAGCTAGATACCAGTTGGCGTGTTCTAAATGTTTATTGTTTGATATAATTTAGTGGTATTCATTTATTTGTTTAGTAGTTGTTTAGTAGTTTAGAATCTTGGGACAGTTGGATACCTGTTGGGATATTCTAACAGTCTATTTTTTGTTATTTTTTGTTATAATGAAATGGTATTGATTTATCTGTTTGGATATTGTAAAATCTTGGGGTAGTTGGATACCAGTTGGCATATTCTAATTATCTATTTTTAGATATAATTTAGTAGTATTCATTTATCTGTTTAGTTGTTGTAGAATCTTGGGGCAGTTATATAGCTGTTGGCATATTGTAACAGTTCATAGTTTTTTAATAGAAGTTTAGTTAATGTTTAAGTACAGTTTAGTTAATAAATTTTGGTTTTAAGAACATTAAATAAGCGTTTGTATGATTTGCAGGTAATCTCTGCTTTAGAGTAATGGTACTGTCATTACATTCGAACCATCCACATTTTTTTTTTATATTGGCAGTATAGTGACCTGCATTGGTTTTTGGCACCTGTGTGGTACATTATACCTATTGTTGTGAAAGTTTTCTTACCAAGTGATACTTGACCATGTATGAATCCAGTCAGCTTGCAGTTGTTTTGGTACCATCTGCATTGTAACGTAGAAGCATTAGTATTACGTATTTACTATGTGTTTGTATTAGTAAGGTGGCGAATTGCAGGTAGTACATAATCTACCATGGTTTGCATTTTGTACAAGTTGCTGAAATGGAACGGATTCACAATTAGGTATTGATACATACACAAAGCGCTCATTGGGGATTTGTTCTTGTGTCACATTGTTGCAGAGAGTGCATGTATGTTTCCACATGTATGAAATCTGCAAGATTTCATTTATAGGTATGTTTTTGTTTTCCAGTACTTGTAGTAAGTACATTAGAAATTCTTGTGGATCTTCCTGTGAGTTTATAGTGAATTTCACCATTACAGCACAGTAGTCCAATTGTTGTCTTATTCCATAAACACTATACGTGTTGTCAGGATTCTTTGTTGTGTTTCTATGAAGTACTAACATTTGCAAACACAATTGGTCTGTACTGTGCAAGTAAATGTTGTCAACAATTCGTGGTAATTGAAATAGAATATTCATTGCTACATTTGCATAGCAACTTACACCAATTACATTTGAAAGTTTAAATGGTTCTGTATCTGAGTGTTTTTTATGGAGTTTGTCTTCCTTCTTTGAAGAAGTACCTGGTTTACTTTCCCTAATAGGTTCTTTTTTGATCGTGGTACTTGAATTATTAGTTTCTTTTAGTCTCTTTGGAGGATTTGCAGTGACATCCTGTTGCATTTCTGTTTGATTTAGTTTTCTTTTAGAACATTTTACTTTTGTGGAACAGGATATGTTTTTAGATGGGGGTGTATAGTGAACGAAGTCTATTGTATTCTAAAATGCAAGGAATATCAGCGTTTACTTTGATCAAAGTTGATTAGAAATAGACCGTCAAGTATACGTAAGCGTGATAGTGCTACGTAGCACATGCCTTCTTTAAAGACTGTTACCAATATCTATCAATGCTTTGTCTAGGGTAAGACCTTATTTATGAATGGTGACTGCGTATGCAAGAGTTAGAGAAAATTGTTCTCTGCGTATATACATGTCTTTGAAGAGAAGGAATCGAGCTGGTGAGCGTCCTATCCTTTTCACTTCTGAAAGTTTGTCAAAGAGAATATTGACAAACTGAATGTTGTTGTCATGTGGGTATGTTTGAAAGCCAACAACTGTACCCAGTGCTCCATTAGCTAGTCCTTGATCCACGTCAAGGTTACGTTTAAGCATTACTCTGCAATTTAAAGATAATTTTAATATTTTTTCCAATCCAGCTGTGTTGGAGTTGAATTTCCTAAACTATTTAGTCTTGTCGTGGCTTGTTCACACATGGGTAGTGTCATACCATGTATGTCTAGGTTGCCTGTGGCGCTAATTTCAATTATTGGTTGCATTTCTTTTTTTAACATTGTTTCATTGAATTTGAAACAGCTTGCAAGAGTTGGCATTAAGGCCATACAATTGACATTTTTGTGGGCTAATTGTTCCATAAGATCCGTAGCACATGCATTATCGCCATAAAGTGCATGAATGTGCTGGGTTTTCAATATTGCTTGTGCTTCCTGAGATAATATACCAACTCTAATACTTTTTAAGATGTTGGCATAAGTGAGATCTGCAGATTGCTGCACGTTTTCTGTTAATTCTCTGTATTGGAAATGTTGCCAAAGGTTGACATTTCCTATGCTAGCAACAGTTTTACGGCAGAGTTTGTGTCCTAGGGTTTTAAAAATAGGCTCACCTTTCACTGGTGTCAATTGAAGAAGATCTCCGAAAACAACAATGTGTTTTCCTCCAAAGAGCTCTTCGTAGTTTGTTTTGAGTACTTCTTGTAATCTGAGGTGAATGAAAGCCAACATTAGGTTGTAGACCATGCTCACTTCATCTATTAGTAGTATTTTCATTTGTTTTAATACTCTGCGTAGTTCCATTGCAGCTTCTGCAGAAAGTTTGTAATAGTCTAATTTGTTTTGGTGTTCTACTGGCAGGAGTAGTAATCGGTGTAAAGTGACACCGCCTATGTTGTAGGCAGCTAAACCTGTGGGGGCAGTGACAACAGCGGACAGATGTTGTTTGTCAATTGTTGAAGGAATTTACTGATGATTTTGATTAAGAATGTTTTGCCAGAACCAGCTTCACCACTGACGTACAGTAGTATAGGTTTGTAATTGTGGCAGGTGCATTCTTTGTTTTCATGTTGTACACCATATGTAATTTCTTTTGTTACTTCTTCAAAAATGCTACGTTGCTCATTGTTTAGTTTTGATTGTAGTATAGTTAGGTCTTCTTTATCTTCATACTGACACATGGTGTTTTCTACTTCTGTCATAGCTAATTCTGCCTCATTTGTTATTAGTGGCTCTCCAGTGGTTCTTGGCTTCCTGTTACAGAAGGTTGAATACTGTCAGGAGTGTCCTTATCTAGTTGGGCCTGGAGTTCTTCTTTGTGTTGCTGTTCATTGTGCAACATTGTTTTGTACTGTGTAAAGTTTACATCAGTTATAGTGCTTTCATTTGCTTTGAAAGCATCTTCATAGGAGTCATAGTTATCTAGTATGTCTTCTTCTTTTCTCCATGGTTTAAAGAGTTGTAGCAGGGACAAGTAATATAGTTCTTTATGTTGAGGAGTCTTTAATGACAATTTGATATGATTAATTAAATTTGGTTTTGTGAGTTTTACTAAGCTGCCTTCACAATTTGTCACTCTGTATTTACCTTTTTATTCATCGGGTTTTATATTATTTTTGTATGTGTAGTTTTGGGCTATGTGGTATAGACACATGGTTTCCAAAGTGGTACTTCTGTTTGGGTAGTATGTGTCCAGTAAATTGTTTTTTAAAATGTCTTGGCTGTTGGGATCATGTTTGGCTATTGTTTCTATATCTTCGTATGATTTTAGAACTCTTTTTCTAGATTTAGCAGGACCAAGACTTAGCCATACTATATTTTCAAACAAAGCAGTACCAGTTAAACGATCTGCTGCTTCATAGGAGCCACATTCTCTATGGGAGAGCATTTTTATGCCCAAGCTGTATAATTTCTGAGACAGTGTTGTGTCTGATGACAGGTCATTCCAGAGGTCTTGGAGCTCTGTTTTTTCTGCTTTGGTTAAGTATGCTGTAACATATCGTGCAACTGCAGTGGAATTGTCTGTAATGTACTGCACATCTATGTTTGCATTCCATAAGGGGCAATGATTGCATTGCATCATTGATATATTTTTCTTCTTCTGTTCTTTTTATGTAATATGTATTTTTAGGTGATTTACCTTTAACACTGTGTCTAACTTATTTTGGACACTTCTATTTTCATTTGCTCTGCTTCTGCGTTGCTTTCTACGGACTTGTATTTTAGTAGGCATTCTTTAGGGTCTGTTGAATCTGTTGAAAAAAATAAAGAAAGTATGGGTTGAGGTATCCTGCAATGTATGTGTGCTGTGTGCATGAGTGTCTGAGTAAGATGATAAAGATGTATGTGATGGTGTGTGATTGTGCATTGGGCAACTACAACTTGTTGGGATGGGTATTCTTGAATTTATGTGCTACTAAACTGGGGTTCAGATGACAGTAGAAAGAAAGCTAGTGGTTTGAGTACAAATAGTAAATCTAATGGTATTCAATTAAAACAGTTGTTTGGTCTATAATATCAAAATTCTAGGGGCTGATTTGGGTCATTTGTGTGCCGAAAAATAGGAATTTGTGTGCCATTCTGCTTGTAAACCTCTGTTTAAGAAATGGGGATTTGTGGACAGAATGGTGCACAATCTCTATTTTTAGGGACAGAAATGGCATGAATTAACCTTACAGTGTGTTTGAGTACTAGTACAAATATTATGGAGGTATTCAACTTACTTTTTTTCTGGAATGAGCAGGTTTCTTCTTAGTTGTTCTTTGTACTTCAAATGCGGCTGCTTCTTTTCAGGAGAATGGTCTTCACTGCAATTGTAAAGGAAACAAATTAGTAATTTTCTTTGTATATAGGACTGTTTAGAATGTAGACATTGATTTTTTTTAAATTGACATTGACCTCAGCACCCTCCGCAAAACCATGAAACTATCTTATTCACATAAGATGCGTCACAGCAGTTGAATACATATCATATGTTCTTCATGCATAAGCCGTATTGTATTGACTAACTGTACCAACCAAAATATCAGTTCTATGCCTTGTGGAATTCCTAATGTACGACTGAATGCCACTATTCCTGTAACTAAGCTCTTGCAAGTAACAGCGCCTCAATGCCCATGGGCTGCTTGCGCTTTATAAATATAAATAAATGTTCATGTTTTTGTACAAGTATTGTTTGCTATTTGAACATACTGTGTGCATGCAATTTTGTTTGAGTATGTTAACTCTTTATATTGTACTTTAAATATGTTAGTTCAACATGCTTTGCAAATGTGTGTGTAAAAAGAAATTAAAAAGCAGATAGGTTTGGAAGTGACAGTTGATTATAGGAGATGGAAAAAATGACAGTAAATTCATTTGATAGATTATAAAAGCTAAAAGTCATTTAATCTGTTTATATGAATCTATAAGAATTGTCCATTTACTATACAGAAAATATGCATACCTGTAGTTTGTGTTCATGCATATGGATATGCATGCAGCTGCAAGTAGAAATCTTGGAGACTTGTACAGTATTTCTTGTAGAAGGTGCTTTCCAATGATATGACACTTGTACTCAGAGAGATTAACAGTACATTTGAAGTGCTGATCCATGATGATGCAGTTAGATGTATAGGTCTTGGATGTGATTGGTTGATGGTCGTCTGACTTCTTAGCTATATCCAATGAGGGAATAGCTAATAGCAGTCCTTCTACCATTTTCACTTCACTTTCTGTGCTATATCCAATGAGGGAATAGCACAGAAAGTGAAGTGAAAATGGTAGAAGGACTGTCCATGTTACGATATGTCCACAGACATGGCGGTAGTCCGTGGACATCGCGTGTTACTTCCGGGGATTTTGGGGTGGGGAGGCATGCAAATGAGAATGTTCAGACCAAGGGATTGGTCAGTAAAGTTTAGTGGGTGTGTTGTGCCAGGAGAGAGTTTCTCAGATACTCTTTTTGCTGAGAGAAGAACAGATAGCTATGGCTGTGTGTTTCAGAAAACAGGTTGTTTGGATTTTGGTAGACTCGTGGATACATTGGTTGAAGGTGCATGCAGAAAGCTGTGGAGTAGCTGTAGATCTTGGATTCCCACATGTGGAAGTGCACTGGCATGGAGTATGTGGAATTAAGTGGTTGGACTTGCTACCTCTCTGTGCTACTTTGGAGACAGAGCAACATCCAGACATAATTGTAATTCATTGTGGATGGAACAGTTTAGGACATGTGTCTGGAATTTCTTTGCAATTTGCAATGAAAGAAGGACTTGGGAAGGTCATGGACATGTTTCCAAATTCTCAAGTAATTTTTTCACGGATTGCGCAGAGACAAATGTGTCTTTGTTCTTCTTCATTTGGTCCACAAATGGAGAAAGCAAGGCGCAATGTCAATAAGGCTGTGTGTGCCTTTCTAAGAGATTTTGGCATGTTCTCTTTTCACAATGAAAATATTGTGTTTCATAGCACATATATTTTTCGCAGAGATGGAGTCCATCTTACTTATGCTGGCAATCAGATTTTTCAGAGAAATGTACAAAATGCATTGCAACCTTTTTAGGAATTACAGCATCCATTTTGTAGTAGGTGTTGAGCATTTCAAACATAAACAAAGACCACCAAAAGGCTCTTTTCAGAGCCACCACTTCCTCAGACAAAACTGCAATGGTTATGATAGGGCAGCACCCCAAAATTTTAGATGTTTGCGGACTGTCCGCTTACTTCTAAAAAATACACAGGGCCCTGCTTCATTTATTTTCACTTCTATTTTTAAACTGTGAAAGGCGGCTCTGAAAAGAGCCTTTTTTTTGTTGATTTTTGTTTTATATTTTTTTTGGTTTTTTATACACGACACACTAGGAGAGGAGGGAAAAGGAGGGTAAGGGGGACACACCAACCACGGGGATAAGAAAGGGTGGGTGGAGAAAGGAAGATGTAGAGTGGGACTTACTTGGGTAGTGAACAGATCTTCTTGTGCTCTGAGACCAGAGCCTCAAAAGCACTTTGAAGTCTCTTCCCCCCTGCAGAGTACTGCGTCGCAGTACATACACACAACTGTGACCCTCGAAAGGTAAGGGTCATCAGCATTGCGTATGGCCTGTGAGGCAGTTTGAGGAATACGCTGTCCCACAGGAGTGTTCCTTGTGGTGACAGGATCGGAAACGGAGGATGAAGTAGAGGAAGTCAACCTACTACGCTCCTCGCAAGGTACAACCTTGCGAATGGCCCCAGTGTGGAATGACCTTAGGTGTCGCTTCATGGTAGTTGTCCCAAAGCTGTATGAACCAGGCCTTCCGCGACTGAGTACCATTTTGCACTCTTTGCAGGTGACTCGGTTCGCACGCGCATTAGGAACATTACCATGAATGGTAAATAACCGCCACACCCAAGACTCACGCCGAGTGCTGGTAGTGCTGGTAGTAGGGAGTTCCTCTACCTCATTCTCGTCATCCTCTTCATCCTCCTCTGCATCCTTACTCCTGTTACCCTCTTCAGGCTCTTGGGGAGGTGGTGGGGGTGGTGCTGAGGCAGATGTAGCACCGGGTGGCAGTACTGCAGCCATGGATGCCATCAGGTTTCAGATGAAAATCTGGAAAGTTGGCAGCAAAATGCACTGTGTTCTGTAAGATAGCCAGAAACACAATGAGAATGAGCTCTAGGGTGTGGCCTTTTATAGGGGTGCTTGTGCGCGGTTCACGGACATGCGCGCTGTCCACAGACAGATCGAACACCAAAGAAAAGTTTAAAAAGTCCCAAAAAGTATGTAGAAACTCTGGATTACTATGTGGGACTTGTGCTATGGTGAGTTATTATTGAAAAATATTGTGGATTGCTTGAAAAGGTAGATTTAAATTGTTCGGGGACACGAACAGTGTTCCCAGTCAGAACACACGCTCAGCGAACATGTCCGTGAAGGGAGCAGGTGTCCGCAGGACATCAAATGCATTGGAACTGTTTGCGCATGCGCGTTGGTGTTCTATGGACACTGTTCGGGTCCTGAAACTAATTAAAAGTGCGTCACAAGTGAAACAATCAATTACGCACAGGAGTTTGTTCTTAGAACAGTTTTAACTCGCTTGCAAACAATACGGACAGGCATAGAATCCTAAGGACACCCCATTTTGTTTATTTGCAAACATCCCAGGACACTTTGGGGTCGATTCATGGAGCAAACGTGTGCCGAAAATCCCAGCACAAGCAGCCGCAAGGTGGCGCAAGCGTGAGAAACCCAGCGCACGCGTGCAATTCAAGGAAGACACTGATTGTGTTTCCCGCTGTCCGTGCGCCAAATCCGGCCATGGCGCAGGCGGGCACACACGGCGTGCGCTACGCGCACAGCAAAAGCGCACATAGCGCGACGCACACAACCAAAGTGTGCGGAACAGTGGGCGTAACACGCGGAATGGGGAATAACGCGTGAAAAAGAAGGCGTAACTGGGGAAGTACTGCAGGGAACTACACGGAATGCCCACACGCACGCGAACAACCCGTATTCATGGATTCGAATACGGGAAACCCGCGCACGGCAAACGACGCACACAGGCGTAAACGCGTCCGCCACACGAAGGCAGGAGAAGGCGTCCCCACGCACAGTATAAAAGTGCACGCAAACAACAAACACGTATATACAGCTACGATGAATGCCCCATTTGTCGCAGAACTGATCGTGGGACACCGCAGGAGGAGGAGAATAGCCAGGGCACGCATTTTCGCACCACGGACAAGCCTTTTTGGGATGCCTGATGACCAGGTCTACGGCAGGTATAGGTTTCCACCCCATATCATCCTAGACCTGGTCAGGGAGTGGGAAGATGACCTTACATCCCCCACCCTTTGCTCCCAAGCATTGAGCCCCTCGGAGAAGGTGCTCAATGTCCTGCATTTTTTGGCCACTGGGTCATTTCAGCGGACTACTGCCATAGTGGGGGGGGTCTCACAGGCCACGCAGTCACGCTGCCTACACCAGGTACTGGCAATCATGACAACGCGCCCCTCAGTCCGCAGGCACATATACATGCCCAGAACACCCGCAGAAAGGCAGGCCGTTGTCCTGGATTTTTTCAGGGTGGCACACTTCCCCAAAGTGCTCAGTGCCATAGATTGCACCCATGTGGCCCTACGTCCACCTAGGGCCACTGAGCACATCTACCGAAACCGCAAGCACTGGCATTCCATCAATGTACAGGTGGTATGCGATGCAAAGGGAATCATCACCTCTGTCTATGCAAACTACCCTGGCTCCACCCATGACAGTTTCATATACAGAATGTCCGACCTGAGCCGGGCCCTGGAAGCTGGGCAGCATGGCGACACATGGCTCCTAGGTGAGTACAAATGCCCTTGCACATGCATGCATGTCACACACACACACAAATACACAAACCCCAATAATCACAACCATTTACACCTCCCCAGGGGACAGTGCCTACCCTCTGAGCAACCACATGATGACGCCAATCCGGAACCCCACCACACCACCCCAGGTAAGATACAACACCGCCCATATTGCAACCAGGGCCATAGTGGAGCGCACATTCGGAGTGCTCAAGTCACGTTTCCGCTCCCTTGACCGCTCTGGCGGGCAGCTACTCTATGCACCCCCAGTAGTGTGCAGGATCATTGTGGCAGCATGTGTCCTGCACAATGTTGCAACACGGCAGGGCGTACCGATGGACATGGTGGTGCCCCCACATCCCCAACCACAGGCACAGGCGCTGCCCATGGGAGGGGACAGGGCATGTGGCGAGGAAGCCCGGACCCAGCTTGTGGCCACATTTTTCACCTAAACTCCCACCCCTGCGGAGTGCACACAGGCTGGCACATACCAGGTGACAATCGATGATGACAAAGAGACAGTCAACTGTCACAACCCTACCACCCTGAGATAGTTGCCATGGAAGTGCCACATTGTCTGCATCCCTAGCTACTTAAACACAAGCTATCCTGTGTGACCAAAAGGCACACATATGACATGACATGGCATTTGTAACGTGCCTATGCACAAGTATTTCAAGGTGCGATGAGGCAGGGAGGGGGATCCAGTGCAGTTCCAGTGAAGAATTTTGCAAGGGAGAGGCAGAGAGAAAGCAGAAGCAAAGAGGAAGGTCTTGAGGTGCTTCCGGAACTGGAGATGGTTCTCCCCAAGTTCCAGTGAGGCAGGAAGGCTGTTCCAGAGGGAGGCCCCTGCTGCGGAGAGAGATATTCCCCCAGCTAGTTGCTTTGAGAAGCGGTTGACCCTGACATGCAAGGTGTGAATCACACACACCTGCAAAACAGGCCATGGCCATCACTGTTATGTCACTCAAACCCTCCCAAACCACAACATGACATGGCAAGCAATACCCATACACCAACACAGTAACAATAAGGTACACATTGCCATGTCAAAAATGTACAGTGGCATCAGACAATGATGCCTGACATGGAATACAGTGGCATCAGACAATGATGCCTGACATGGAATCAGATGAAATGACTGACCAACAACCTCCCACCCAAAATAAGTCATTTCCAAATGCATTACAAGAGTTGTAGACTAATATAACAATGAATGCCTGTCTACATGCTGCAAAATCAACACTGCAGCTTCTGTGTGCTGTGTCCAACTCCTGCAACACACTGCTCAGCGCACAGCACAGTGAACAGCCATTGTGTGTGATGCACACCCTGAGCATCACATCTAAGCGACAGACCACATCAAAAAGCAAATTAGGCATGTACCGGATCCATAATTGGTCACAGAACATGTGCTGCAGGGACACAGTGGGCACCAGAAGGCAAACAGTGTACACGTGGATTTGCAAGGGTGGTTGTACATGTAGTGCATCATAGTGCAAGTGTGTGGGTCAGTAAGGACATGCACTCAACATATTCATGTGCAATCAAGTGACCATCAGTGTCCTCTACACATCACATGTGAACATTCACCATGTGTACACCCCAGCATGTCAAACCACAACTATCCCCTCACACCTGAAAGGTAAACACAACACATGAACAGGCATTGGTCAGCAGAACACAACATGTACATAGGATACCACCATTACAATTTCAGGGTTCCCATCACACTGCAGGGCAAGGCAACTATCAACAGGAAACCCCACCCCTCCCTCACAAATGACCATGACCCACTGAACAACTGCACCTGGGAGCCTTCAACCCTCAATTTCACCTGGCCACAGGATCACCCTTCCCCTTCGTCACCATCTCCCACCTTGTGTGTAAAAAGGTGCCTGCACCCTCAGAGTCCACCCTCATTTGCAAAATCCCAAAATCCAAGCCAGAAAAACGAACCAGAACACCCTCCAGTAGATGACTTGATGTAGCAGTACCTCACAAAGGCCAAGTACTACCACAATGATGTAACAACCAAGGTAGCACAGTAAAACAATGTCACAACAGGATGTGAACCATGTGTGGTACATAACATAGAATGATGCACCATGAACGGATGTGTACTGTCACAGGTCCCGTGTACAGCCGCGGGAGTGTCACGAAACAACCACCCCCATCGTGTCCCGGGTGCCTGCAAGGTCAAACTCACACAGGCCTCTGAGACCCTGGTGGGGAAGGAGGGTCAGGGATATGCAGTCGGGACAGGTGTTGGCACACTGGATAACTGGAATGAGTGGCAGGAGAGGGGAAGAGGAATAACACATGAAAGTAGCGAATGCACGAAAATGTACTACCTGCATGAACACATACACAATCCGAACAAACTTGGACATCATTGTCATGGCCTTCTGTAGTCCAGGCTTAGGAGTGGCATGAACCAACCACCCCCTCTAGGGTTTTGGCGCCTGCAAGTTTGGGGCTTACACAGGCATCCGCAACCCCAGCGGGGAAAGAGGGTTAGGGAACGTTGCTTGGATAGGTACGGGAAGCAGGAACACCGGGTAGAGGGTACAGGGTTTAAAATTGGATAGGACTCCGGGTGATTAGGGGAAAAAAACATACCAAATTGAATTACACATTCATCCATGCATTAGTGCACCCCCAGCAAGCCTATGCAGTTTGAAAGAAAAACAACAAGACACTTAGCTCTGGTTTTGAGTGCTGGCCTCCTGCCTGCGCACTCTCAGGTCCGGTTACAGGAGCACTGCAATGCTGCAAAGAGAGCCACAGTCAATAATCTGTAGGTGCCCATTACACAAAAACACACTAGCAAACATGCCCCATAGCAACAAACTGCTCTACAAACAGACAATCTGGTGTAGATGCTTCGTACCCATATATAACATTACCCCTGTAATGGGTCATACACAGTCAATGCAGTAAGTCAGCCGCCGGTGGGTGCGTGGCAAATGGAACACCAATGTGTCACAATTCACACAACATGCAATGTTCCCTGGGTAAGCAGACAGACCCATATAGCAAGGCATGACTTCAGAACAAGTCGTGTTCCACCATGACCGAAACAAAGTTGGCAGTGCTTGTATCAAAATGTACATGGAAATGAAATGCACTGCACCCGAGTATGTCCCTTGCTGTATGTCCCTGTGAGCTGCCCCTTTCCATGTCTCGGAAGGCTACATGGTTGATACAAGTGCCTCAATGGACCTTGGTGTACCGGAGGGTATGTGCCACTGCCCCTGCAGGTGTCCCAGACAACCTTACAACCAACAGCCATCAGTCCACCAACACATCTGAGCTGCATTGTTTGCTTCAACACCAATATTCGTCCAAGCTCACCCTCAGTGCTGTGACTAAGCCTGCATGTGCAACTCGCCTGGTGCAAGCTTTGCTGTGTTGTGGCCCCCGTGTGCTGCTCACTGTAACGCTCACCTGATTCCCGCAGAGGCGCCGGTCTTGACTGGGTGAATGCCGTATCTTCAAAGGTGATGTGTAACACACGGTTGGCTCTTTGGGCTGGACCTCTGTGCACTGTATGTCTGACTCGAAGAGTAAGATGTCTAGAGATAGAAAATATGGGATTAATGAACTGGGGTTATTGGGTGCCTCTCTCCTCTTCCCTTTCTCTTCTCCTGTAGAACCCCAAAGGTTAACGCCCTCACCTTAGGTAAGTGAACGCCGAGCTCTCCATCTGCCTCGGGGCAGGGTGCCGTAACCAGTTTCTTCACTGGATAAGGGTGCAGGCCTCTTGACCTCAGAGGACTGCTGTCCGTCGTTAACTGCACGAACGGTAAGTTCTGGGCACTTCAAATGTCTTAAAAGTCTTTTGTAATGATATCTCTTGTTTTGCAGGGTTCCGGCGATGGCGGATGGCGGGCTGATGAGAGTTGAGGATCGAACCCACGTGAGGAATAGAAGCGCCTGGAAGCACGTAAGTAAGCGCTTGTAGCCTGCTTCACGATGCGCACTAACTGTCCCTTTTATCTTGCAGGTACAAGTTCGGAGCTTTAGAGAAGCTGAAGGGTGCTGGAATACCCACTGGATTCGGCGTGGGAAGGAGTAATGGCACGTGAGTAATAAAGTTGCCCAATGTCTTTAAACGCACCTTCTTTTGTCTTTCAGATGCGGGATGCAGCGCCGAAGGCCTCCGGAGAGTGCGAAGAGCTGGTAAGCTTTTGTCTTTCAGATGCCGGAATGCAGTGCGAAGACCTCCGGAGCATGCGAAGAGTAGGTAAGCCTTTGTCTTTCAGATGCCGGAATGCAGCGCGAGGCGTTGGTGACAGCCGATGGACCAGGTAAGAGATGCGCTGCCACTGAAGACCGTAGTGCTAACCTGTTCTTTCTTTGTCTTTACAGGTGCTGCTGAAGACTGGATTCCAGGATGGTAAGCCTTTGTTCCCTTAGGCCCAGGATCAGAAGCAGAAGACACGATGAGCGTTCTGCTGCAGAGAATGCAGAATAACACAAAGCAAGATTCATCCATCGGGTGTGGTTTAAATAGCCTCCTGTAGTGCTTAGGTGTCTCCTTCCACAGCCACGCCTAGGTAAGAAAAGAGTTCCTGCTTTCCAGAAGAGTTCCAGTGTTCTGAACCTAGGGAGTGGCTCCTGCCCACCCAACAGGAAAAGTAGTCCCAAACAGAAGAGGATCAGGGGTTCAACTGGCAGGTAAGTAAGCAGCATGGTCTGCTGCAGGTAAGTCCACCCAAGCATTATGAGCCCGGCGCTTCCAGCGCTGGGACTGGGCATCTTTATGAGCCTGGTGCCACTGGCGCCAGGACAGGGTCCAAAAGGTCCCAATTGGGACTGGCTGGCACTCGGAACCGGGGTTATGGGTCTGCTTCCAAGGGAGTCAGGCAAGTCCTGATCTTTTGGAAGCAGAGATCATGACAGCACCCCCCCCTCAAGGCCCCTCCCAAACCGGGCTTCTCCGGGGGTTTGGGCTTGTTAGGAAATGTTCGATGAAATCTTTTGATTAGACGAGGCGCGTGGACATATTCTGCAGGTTCCCAGGATCTTTCTTGGGGACCGTAGCCTTTCCAGTCAATCAGGTAAAATAGTTTAGATTTGGAGATCTTGGAATCCAGGATGCTTTTGACTTCAAACTCGAGTTCTCCATCAACTAGAATAGGTTTTGGAGATGTAGTTAGTCGGGTTTGAGGTTGCACGGGTTTTAATAGAGAGACGTGGAAGACCGGATGTATCTTCATGTGAGGGGGCAAGTCCAACTTGACCGCTACTGGATTTACTATGGTAGTGATGGAATAGGGACCAAGGTATCTTGGGTTGAATGTGCGTGGTCCTTTTAAAGGTAGATATTTGGTGGATAACCAGACTTGATCTCCTACTTGATATTGGGGGGCTTCCTTCCGATGTTGGTCTGCTCCTTTCTTGTATTGTTCTTTAGCCCTTTGAAGGTGAGAAACGGCTTCCTTAAAGGCTTGGGTGATTGTAGAATGCAGGTGGTCTACTGCTGGTGTTCCAAGATCTTGGAGTGGATCCAACTCCGAGGTTCGAGGGTGACTACCGTATAAAAGAAAAAACGGGGTCTTCCCAGTTCCCGAGTGGACAGAGTTATTGTAGGCATATTCGGCTATCCAAAGGATATCTTTCCAAGTTTTTTCAGTTTGTTGTAGCATGCAGCGCAAATACTGTTCCAGAGTTTGATTGGTCCTCTCGGTTTGTCCGTCGGTTTAAGGGTGGTGGCTGGTCGAAAGTCTCACATCAATTTGAGCCGACCGACAGAAACTTTGCCAAAAATGAGAAATAAATTGACTACCTCGATCCGAAATTAGAACTGAAGGTAAACCGTGCAGTCGGATGATGTTTTCGAGAAATTCTCGGGCCAGAGTTGCTGCTGTTGGTAAGCCTTTGAGTGGAATGAAATGCGCCATCTTGGAGAATAGGTCCACGATTACTAGGATCATATTGTATCCGGAGCATGGAGGTAGATCGGTGATGAAGTCCATAGAAAGCGTATGCCAAGGGCGAGGCGGGATGTCAATAGGGCGTAAGAGGCCGGCTGGTTTTTCCTTTTGACTCTTGTTTTGGGCGCATACTCCACAGGACATTATAAAGTCTCTGATATCTTTTTTCCAAGACGGCCACCAGAAGTAGCGCTTGATCTTTTCCGAGGTCTTGGTCATACCGGGATGTCCTTCCATTAAAGAATCGTGATAACAAGAGATTACCTTTTTCTGTAAATCTGTGCTGGGCAGGTATAACCGTTCTTGGAAATATAATAGGTTGTCCTTCACCGTAAAGTCCTTTCCCTGCAGATGCCAATTCTGTATGTCTGCTGGAGTTACCAGTAGCCTGGCTTTATCCTTAACTTCCTCTATGGATTGTGTGGCGATTACACCTAGAATTCTTTGTTCGGGAATGATAGGTACAGGTTTAGGATTGATCAAATGTTCTTCCACTCCCATCCGAGAAAGGGCATCAGCTTTACCGTTTTTTGTACCAGGTCGATAGGTAATTATGAAGTCAAACTCGGCAAAGAATAGTGCCCAACGGAGTTGCCTAGAGGATTGAGCTTTTGCGGTTTTCAAATATTGCAGGTTTCGGTGATCTGTAATCACAGTAACGGTGTGTCGGGCCCCCAGAAGATAATGCCGCCAAGCCTTAAAGGCGGACTTGATAGCTAGAAGTTCCTTATCAGTAATAGTGTAATTGATTTCAGGAGGCGAGAATTTGCGGGACCAAAATGCCACGGGATGCAACTGATTGGTTACTGGGTCCTTTTGTGATAGAACTGCCCCCATGGCAAGGCTCAAAGCATCAGTTTCAACAATGTAGGGGAGTTCTGGGCAAGGATGTTTTAAGATCGGTGCAGAGATAAATCTAGTCTTCAAATTCTGGAAAGCTTGTTCCGCCTCGGTAGACCATTCAAAACGTTTGTTTTTCTTTAACAAGGCGGTGATGGGCTGGACTATTCGAGAGAATTCGGGGATAAACCTGCGGTAAAAGTTAGCGAAGCCTAACATGCTTTGAACACCTTTTACGGAGGATGGCGATGGCCATTTGAGAATTGCATCGACCTTCTTTGAATCCATACGCACTCCGCTAGGTGATAATATGAATCCCAAGAATTCAACTTCAGTCACATTGAAAACACATTTTTCCAACTTAGCGAAAAGTTTGTGTTGACGCAATCTCTCGAGGACCATTTTCACATGTTTCCGATGTTCAGTTTCCGATGAAGAATAAACGAGGATGTCGTCAATGTAAACAACTACACACACATCTATGAGCTCTCTGAGGACATCGTTCATAAAATATTGAAAGGCGGCCGGGGCATTGCAAAGTCCGAAGGGCATGACCTGATATTCAAATAGCCCATACTTGGTGCGGAAGGCCGTCTTCCATTCATCGCCCTCTTTTACTCGTACCAAGTGGTAGGCTCCTCTAAGATCCAGCTTTGTATATATGCATGCTTTTCTGACTTGGTCCAGGAGTTCAGGGATCAAAGGTAACGGATATCTATTCTTAACGGTGATCTGGTTCAGGGCGCGATAATCTATACAAGTTCTAAGGTCCCCTTCTTTTTTTGGAACGAAGAACAAAGCTGAGGAAGCAGACGACTTGGAAGGACGAATAAACCCATTCGCTAGGTATTGATCCAGGTATTGTCGGAGGTGAAGATTCTCAGGCTCGGTGAGGGCATAAATTCTACTACAAGGAGGAGTAGATCCAGGTATCAGGTCTATCTGGCAGTCATAAGACCTATGAGGAGGTAGAGAGTTAGCCTGATCCTTCCGGAAAACATCTTGGAATTCTAGGTATTCAGGAGGTAACTGGGGAGCCTCCGAGGAAATTGCTGCCAGTGCAACACCAGGTCGAGGGTGACAAGTAGAGACACATTCTGGAAACTGAACCATTCTTGCTCGCCAATCGATCTGAGGATTGTGCTTCTCTAACCAAGGAATTCCTAGAATAATCTGGAACTGAGGGGCCTTGATCACATCGAACACGATCTTCTCATGGTGTCCATCTTGACTTACTAGCGTCACTTCTTGGGTGGTATGCGTTACTGGTCCGGAGGCTATCTCCGTACCATCCACCGTAGTAATGACGTCCTTTACAGCCTTTGGACAAAGAGTCAGATTCATCCTCAAAACCATTTCATGATCCACATAATTGCCGATGGCACCGCTGTCGACGTAAGCTTCAATCGCATGTAATCGATCCAGATGTTCAGGGCTAATGAGGACCATAGGTATCACGAAATGCGAGGTCACGGAACTGGTTTTAACACTTGGCAAGAGGACCTCTATTCTTGTCGGGCGAGGTCGTTTCCCTGCTCAGAGTTTGTGACCCTGGTAACTGCAGCTCCTACTGCCTTCTTGGCTGGTTTCACCGGACAGTCTCGAAGAAAGTGCCCGAGTTTCCGCAATAGAGGCATAATTGCAGCTGTTTTCTCCTTTCCCGCTCCTTTTGTGTTAGTGGTCCTTTCAGGCTCCCTATTTGCATGGGTTCCCCGGAGTCTACTCCTTTGGTAGGAGTTGGTGGTTTGGAAAATACTCGAGCATCAAACTTGGAACGATCGGCCTTCCTGTTCTGCAGTCTGTGGTCAATTTGAACGACTAAGTCAATATAGTCCGAACAGTCTTGCGGGGGATTCACTACTTGGGCTAACACATCTTTGAGCTCTCCACGTAGACCTCTATAAAACAGCGTAATACTTTTGTCCTCAGGCCATCGAGTTTCCACTATCAGTCTGTTGAAAGACGCAATATAAGCCAAAAGGTCTTGATTACCCTGTCGCAATGAAAGGAGCTCATTGTCCAAGGCCTGCCCCTGTGAATGTCTTGCAAACAGTTTTTCCATACTGAGCTGAAAAGCTTGAAAATCATGGAGAACCGGATCATCTTGATTAACTAGAGGGATCGACCAGTCTGCCGCATTGCCACTAAGGTACAAAAGCACGAAAGCTACCTTAGCTTGATCAGTTGGAAAGGCTGCTGGCCGGCATAAGAAGTGCAACCGGCACTGATTAATAAATACTGCAAACCTCTTTGGGTCACCAGAAAATCGTTCGGGCGGAGCCAGAGGTACATTCCCAGGTAGGTTGATCTGCACTGGGTTCGTAGAGGATGTTGAAGGAAGATTTGCCCCTGATGCGGGTAACGTAGTTTGTTCGGCTTGTGACTGTAGCAATTGTCTAGCGAGATCGTCTGTTCGCTCCTTGGAAATAATCAGTTCCCTTCTTAGAGCATTCATTTCCTGACGGGCTGCATGCACTTCTGCTCTTAGTTCCCCAAGTAACTGGGCTAGCTGGAGTTTTGCGGTAGGCTTTGTGTTCTGTAATGCTCACCTGATTCCCGCAGAGGCGCCGGTCTTGACTGGGTGAATGCCGTATCTTCAAAGGTGATGTGTAACACACGGTTGGCTCTTTGGGCTGGACCTCTGTGCACTGTATGTCTGACTCGAAGAGTAAGATGTCTGCAGATAGAAAATATGGGATTAATGAACTGGGGTTATTGGGTGCCTCTCTCCTCTTCCCTTTCTCTTCTCCTGTAGAACCCCAAAGGTTAACGCCCTCACCTTAGGTAAGTGAACGCCAAGCTCTCCATCTGCCTCGGGGCAGGGTGCCGTAACCAGTTTCTTCACTGGATAAGGGTGCAGGCCTCTTGACCTCAGAGGACTGCTGTCCGTCGTTAACTGCACGAACGGTAAGTTCTGGGCACTTCAAATGTCTTAAAAGTCTTTTGTAATGATATCTCTTGTTTTGCAGGGTTCCGGCGATGGCGGATGGCGGGCTGATGAGAGTTGAGGATCGAACCCGCGTGAGGAATAGAAGCGCCTGGAAGCACGTAAGTAAGCGCTTGTAGCCTGCTTCACGATGCGCACTAACTGTCCCTTTTATCTTGCAGGTACAAGTTCGGAGCTTTAGAGAAGCTGAAGGGTGCTGGAATACCCACTGGATTCGGCGTGGGAAGGAGTAATGGCACGTGAGTAATAAAGTTGCCCAATGTCTTTAAACGCACCTTCTTTTGTCTTTCAGATGCGGGATGCAGCGCCGAAGGCCTCCGGAGCGTGCAAAGAGCTGGTAAGCTTTTGTCTTTCAGATGCCGGAATGCAGTGCGAAGACCTCCGGAGCATGCGAAGAGTAGGTAAGCCTTTGTCTTTCAGATGCCGGAATGCAGCGCGAGGCGTTGGTGACAGCCGATGGACCAGGTAAGAGATGCGCTGCCACTGAAGACCGTAGTGCTAACCTGTTCTTTCTTTGTCTTTACAGGTGCTGCTGAAGACTGGATTCCAGGATGGTAAGCCTTTGTTCCCTTAGGCCCAGGATCAGAAGCAGAAGACACGATGAGCGTTCTGCTGCAGAGAATGCAGAATAACACAAAGCAAAATTCATCCATCGGGTGTGGTTTAAATAGCCTCCTGTAGTGCTTAGGTGTCTCCTTCCACAGCCATGCCTAGGTAAGAAAAGAGTTCCTGCTTTCCAGAAGAGTTCCAGTGTTCTGAACCTAGGGAGTGGCTCCTGCCCCACCCAACAGGAAAAGTAGTCCCAAACAGAAGAGGATCTGGGGTTCAACTGGCAGGTAAGTAAGCAGCATGGTCTGCTGCAGGTAAGTCCACCCAAGCATTATGAGCCCGGCGCTTCCAGCGCTGGGACTGGGCATCTTTATGAGCCTGTTGCCACTGGCGCCAGGACAGGGTCCAAAAGGTCCCAATTGGGACTGGCTGGCACTCGGAACCGGGGTTATGGGTCTGCTTCCAAGGGAGTCGGGCAAGTCCTGATCTTTTGGAAGCAGAGATCATGACAGCCCCTGTGCTGCTCACCTTGCCTGAAGTTCATTGGAACACGTCAGCAGTTCTAGGATGTAGGTCTGCAATCCATGTGCCTCTGCTTGTGCACACATGTGCATGTGGGCACCAACAAACGTGTCCAGAATTCAGACGTCCAATGGGCCATGTCTGCTGGCAAAGGTGCTCTGGAGGCTCATCCCCCTGCAGAAAGGGCATGAAACACATGATTAATGCTTTAAAGTCATCTGTGTGTGTCTCTTCAGGCATCTCATTACTGGACCATGTCAGAGACTTACATCAGAAATCACACCATCAGTCCTTCTTTCACATCCAAAGTGTGGAACACACTATCTACGGCATGAATTGCAACAAGCACGTGTACAGTAAAGATAAGAAACATACTACACAATGCATAGCAATGAATCTACACATTAATCATGAAACACCCCATCTAGCAAAAGCTGAACAGTGGACAATAACACCGCAATCATCCCCACTAGGGGTGTCAACACAAGTCACGCAGCACCAGACATGCCACAGATATGACAGTCCAAAGCCCTTGTGTAATAGGTTGTCACACCGAACCATCCTTGCGAGCCCATGGATAAGGGAGGCAGGAGTGGCATATGTGAGTTAAGGACCCCAAGCAGCAAACACATACACAAGACAAGCCTGAAGGGCCCAGCTGGAACAGACAGTGGATGCCTTCAAAAGCCACAAAGCACCGCACCGTCACATGAAAGCACAATAGACAAGCAATTTTAAACTATATTAACTAATTACACTAACTATGGAAAACCTACATTACCTAAGTAAACTAACTATCAAACAGGAACTTAACTAACTAAACTAAAAGAAAAATCAAAAATGGCCACATACGACCCGGGGGGAGGGGAGGCACCCAGGAGGGGGGAGGTACAGGGTGCTGCTCAACACCCACATGCGATGATGCTGAGCCAAAAAAAAAACCTCCATGGGCTCAACACCTGCACAGCCCGACCTATGTGGCAGATAGATGGTCGTCCGAGTCTGGCTCATCCTGGAAAGGAGGACGTGGCACAGTAGCCTGGCCACGCCTAGCCGCAGCTTGCCCCTCGTCGGCAGCAAGTCTGCCGGACGGGTGAGCCTGGTTCTGTGTGGTGATGTGACGTAGGTCTGCATGCAGAACCTCACGTGATACACGTGCTTCCTCTTGCAAGGTAGCACGTGTAATACAGAGTTCCTCCTGCAAGGCCTGGCTGGACAACCGCTGCACCTCCTGGCAAGCCTGTAACTCAGCCGAGATGGTACGCTCAAGCTGTGCAAACCTCTCCTCTGCCCGCTGTCTCTGGAACATCATAAGGACACCCAGAGTGGATTTGAGGGAAGCATACTCCTCCCTGTGCGCCTCTGCGTGAGCAGCAATTGCTTGACGCAGAGACGACATTTCATCCTGGCGTGCCCTGTCTGAGGCCGCCATGCCCTGCCTGAGCGAGTGGGCCGTGGACCGTGCCGCCTGCTGCTGGAGAAGCACCTGCCTAGCAGAGGGGAGCACAGATCGGGCCACACGCTCCATGCTCTCAGTGATGTTCTCCATTGCTGCCCCCTGCCGTTCTGAATTGGCAGTCATGTCTTGCTCCCACTCAGTCTACTGCGGTTGGGGGCGGCGACCGCGTTGCCGGGCTTGACCCCTGCGGGACCCAAGGACCGGGGGTCCTCGCTGTGTTGGAACCGCCCGCGGCTGCACGACTACATGCCCCCGTCGACGTGATGTCCCAGGCACATCAGTGACTGGTGTGGAGGGTGACCATGCGTCCCGATCCACCACGGGCGGAGGAACCAAGACTATCTGATCCCTCAGTGCAGGTGTCGCAGACAGAGGAGTGTCCACATCAGAATCACTCACCCCTGACACATGGACTTGATGCTCATCCAACTCAACATGGACGTCAGAGTCGTCATCAAGGCTGGACTCATAGGCAGCCAGAGACAAGATGGACTGTAGCATTTGGGGGTTTTCGTGGCCTACCACCCCACGACCCCCACTTGTGCCGGGTTGATGTAGTGGTAACTACCCTGTGTCTGGCATGACAACACCATCCTCCGCCTCCATTGCGTCATCACCTGAAATATAGAGAGAAAAAAGGTCACTACACATGTCAGAAGCACACAACACACACACACCGACAACAAACGCATCAGGCAGACATGTGACGCACAACATATAACCTGGCATGCATGCTGGGTCGACTTTGAATTGCTTCTGTGATCAGACCTGTTGAAAGGTGGCAGTTTCCATGGAAGTGGGTCTATGCAGTGCAGAAAATGTGTACGCCACTCACTACTTACATGTACAAGGACTCCATGCTGTGTGCCAGGAAATGTGAAGGCAGTGCAAGATCAAATTCAGGCATCTCATGCATTGTGCATTCAATGTGTACCATATCTAGAAGCCAAGCACCCCTCCACCCCAGTACAAAAGCAGGGATGCCTAGCATGGTATCAAAAGGCTGACCATACACCTGTGTATTGACAGGCAGTGTTGACTGGCCTCAACAGCTTAATGTGATTCAAGTGACAACACTGCAAATGATGATGGGACAGTAAGCAGGACACATGATGAAAACTCTGGAGGCCGCCCACGTGTGAAGAAGACACAACAACAGTTGGACAGAGTCATTGGCCATTGAACAGGCTGAGGCCTGTGAGCCACACAGATTGTCAGACCCTAAACATGTGTGCAATGCAGTAATGAGCCACAGTTGACATGGGAAGGCTGATGAGATGCCATGCAATGTATGTCACCCAGGACTTGTATTACTGCACATGGAGCATGAATGGGCACTCGGGTCCCTGCGGGACATCCGACCTATGCACAGTACAAGTGAGATACCCTGCATCAAGTACTAAGGCTGTACCACACGGCATATGTCTGGCAGATTCTACGCTGGAAGTTAGCATCTAAACAGGACGTATGAACAGGAAAGTACACATTGGCAAGATTGAATCAGACCAGTGCAAAGGTGGAACTGGGGTGCAGAGTGGCAGAGGAGGGGCAAGGTAGCATGCCTACATGGAGTCCCTGCATGCAGGCAGAGGAGACATGCATCACGGAAGCATTGCATTACTTACACATCAGAATCATGTACACGTCACATGTAGTGGCAATCATGCACAACACATCCCACAAGTGAAACACACATGTCCTCAACAAACACGCATCAACACTCACTGGACTTGGCATCAACGTCCAGCATCTCTCCCACTCCTTCGACCAATTCAGGTGGTATGAACTCTGCAACGAGTGCCTCATGCGGAGTGAGCTCTTCCTCCTCTGGTGCAGGCCCACCGCCAGTCACCAGAGTCAAGTTGTAATTAGAGGCACGCTTAGCCTTAGTGCTGCGTTTGATGTAATTCCAACGCTTTTTGCACTCTTGCGCCGTGCGCACCTCATGGCCGAATTAACTGACATGTTCCGCAACATGCTTCCAGTGGGTGTCACGTTGGGCAGCCGTAGTCTGACTATTGGCACCCACTAGCATGTCACGGCTGTGGCCCCGCACGTAGCCCACGAGGAAGTCCAGTTCCTGCTTGCAGAAAGGCTTCTTCCTCGACGTGCAGGAGGTCGTGGCTGTGTGTGGGGGGTACCAGCCTGTGCTGCAGGTGCAACCTTCCTCATCTTGGACTGTGGCGCAGACCCTGGCTGGCTAATGCCGCCCTGACCAGTATGGCCAGTGGGTTCAGTGGATTGAGCCAAGGGAGTGGCAGGTGGAGGGACAACCAAAGGCCTGACTTGTTTCAGTGGCATCTGAGTGCCCTCTAATGGACCCTGCGCAGCAACTTTAGCTGTGGCAGGGTCATTGACTGCAACGGTCCTGGTTGGCAGACTCACAACCGGGGTGTTGTTGGGTGCATCTGCCCCTGCACTTGCCAACACCCGGTTGTTCGGGGCAGCAGATGACATAACTGCCCCACGGACACGTGTCTTGGTCTGAGCAGCCGGCCTGCCCCTATGGTTTCCCTCCTGGCCTGTTGGAAATCTACCAAGGGCTCCTCAAGTGCCAACGCAGCCTGCGCTGGCAGACCCTGAGCCTGGGTGGCGGTGTCCACAGCTGCACCTGCAGCTACCACTACCCTTGGGCCCGTGGCAGTCGATGGAACGGACTGCCAGGTCACAGGGGCGCCAGTGCCAGATGCAGAAGCTGCATCCCCCGGAACCACAGGGGGTGGTGGCATGACTGCACCGACACATGGCACAACATTGTGCTCAAGTGGCGCACCCCTTCCTCTTCCCCCTCTGTGGCCGCCCTGGACACCCTGGAGTCCCCCTACTCCCTGGTCACCACGGCCACATCCCCGACCACGCCCGCCACGAGGAGTATGCCCAGCTGAGGTGCCCCTCACCTTTGGTGTCCTCCCAACCATGGCACAGATGTAGTAATGCCGGCACAGATGGAGTATTTCCAATGGGAGGTGTACACCACAATTGACCTGGGCAATTGGGGTGAAGGGGGTGGGAAGCAAGATGTTAACAACCCCCCTGCACCTGCAAGGCTGTATGTGACCCCGGTGATGTAGTGACAGGTCACGCAACGCTCAGGCACCCCAAAACTGCAGTAAAAACGTGCGTGGATTCAACCTCTCGCGGTACGCGGTGGCACCCAGTAACACGAATAACGCGTACGCGTGGGACATGCAGGCTACTATGACATCAAAAATGGGTGCGATACACAGGGGCACCCGCAGTGGGAAAAATAGCGTGTGCGACTCACCGTCTGACTAGCGCGATGCAGAAAAACACGCGTAGCCAATACCCCCGCCAAAAGAAGAGATACGTCCTTGATAGCTGTGAAGTTGTGAAGGCGCGCGAAACAACAGGAAGCAGCAACACACGTCTGTCTCCACGAAAGGCATGCACAGCGAACTGCTGGCCCCGCTCACCTTTAACCTGTGCTGAGGGAAACGCCCGCGCGTGTCACGTCACTTACGCGCATGGGCCCTTTCCTCAGATTACACGCGGACGTGCAGTTTTTCATGCGCGCTGAAACGCCCATGCACGCCTGCGCGCGTCACGTCACAGAGGCGCTTGCGCTTGAAGGGCCTTCTGTCCAATGAAATTGCGTATGCGTGCAGACGCGCTTACGCGCTAAGGGCCTTTCCTCGAATTACACGCTGACGTGCAGAATTTTCAAGTGCCAAATCACTCTGTATCAAGCTGGCCACGCGTAAGCACACGGAAGACCATGCTCCTGCCCAGAAGGCCGAATTACTGCCCCCCCAGAGCCCCGAGCACGCTCCCACCTGCCATCTGCTGCTGCCTGACTGCCTGCTGCCCACGTGCCCTGCCATTTGCTGCCTGCACATCAGCCAGGGGTGCTGTTGCTGTGACCACCCCTGCTGGAACCGAAGACTCCCGACTGGGATTCCATCGCTCCACAGCCCAGCCCCAGGACCCAGTTGCCCACCCACTCCTGCCTCTGGGGTTGTCATGTCGGGCACTGCAACATCTGGCACCACTGACAACCCCCGGCCAGAGAGGCAGAGGGGCACCAGCTTCAGTGCCAGGGAAGTTGGTGTCCTGGTGGAGCAAGTCCTGGGGCAGTATGATGCCCCCTTCGGAAGTGTGCGCGCCGACAAGGAAGGACGGACTCAGATCTGGACGGACATCGTGACTGCCATCAACGCGGAGGGGGTGGCAGTCCGCGACTTCCAACATGTCAAGAAGCGCTGGGAGGACTTCAGGTCAGGACCCTCAACAAGGCCCGGCACCTCTTGAAGGCAGCGGATGCTAAGGGGCGCCGGGGCCACTTGTCGGAAGATCAGATGAGGGTCCTGGAACGCATATCCCCAGCGCTCCACGTCCAGGTCCCTGAGAGGCAGACCCGTCTGGAGTCGAGCGGTAAGTGTACATGCATCATGATTGTAAGCTGTGCGTGTGGTGATGTGCCAGTAGTGTGCAGGTTGCACATCTGTTTGTATGGGGCCGAGTATGGGTGGGGGTGTACAGGGCCGTGAGGCTAACACATGCGAGGGCTGTCATGTGTGAGACATGGATGGTGCTTGTGTGTGTAGGCTTGCATGCCAAATGCAGTTGTGTGGGATGAATGTGTATGTAAGTAGGCATGTTCGTGATGTCACGCATGTATGTTGTCTTCAGCTGCATGTATCAGCACTGTGTACATGTGCATGTGTGTGTATTTGACAAGGGTGCAACAGTGATGCAACATGGATGCATGTGACAGTGGGATGTGGAAGCCTGATTGGCAGATGTGACATGGATGCCCATCTGAACACTGCGACAGTTGGCAGAGGTGTACACATGCATGCAAGTGTGGTGGTGTGTGTACATGTGTAGTGCACTCCCTGTGTTGCATGTGATGTCTGGCTCTCCTTTGCCTGCTCATGCTGTTGTATGTGTATGGATGGTGCTGGCAGTTGCGATATGGCTGTGGTATGGCTCATGTGTGCAAGTTGAAATGACATGTGTGTTGGGGATTGTGATGGCATGTCTGAGGTTTGCCAATGCCACTCATGTACAACTGTCATGTGTGTATGTGTCCATTGTACAGTGCCCTGATGCCTATGTTTTATTTTTCCCTGTCTGCAGCGTCAACTGATGAAGAGGGCGGAGAAAGTGCTGTGGAGCACAGCGGTGGGGATCGCACCGCCAGCCGGAGACGCAAGGCCCGGCTCCCCTCCCATGTTGTGATCTCGTCGGGGAGTGAGGAGTCCGGTGTCACATCCCAGGCTGCAGCTGCCGGGGGGAGGTCCAAGAGGTGGAGGTTAGAGTTGGACTCCTCGGCAGCAGAAGGGGCAGCTCGGACCCCACAGGGCCCAACGGGGGAAGATGGCACAGAGTCATCCAGGTTGGTGGGGGGTTTGGTGGAGAAGGAGGCCATGCAAGCAACAGAGACGGGGTCTGGAGGTGGGGATTCCACTGGTGCTAGTGGTGCAGTGCAGGACCAGGGACAGGAGGCAGCACAGTCCTCCGCGGAGGTGCCTGTGTGCAATCCTGTCCCTGATCCTGTCACTGCATCATCTTGCACCAGCAGGGATGCCTACGTCCAGACCCGTTTTCAGGCAGGGGATGAGCTCACGACAACTGGCCTTCCTCTGCCTGCGGACGTGGCTATCCGGGTCCGGGTTGAGCCTGTCCTGACTGGTGTGGCGTTGCGTCAACGGGCCATGCGAGGTGACCTGCAGTCTTTTCATGAGGACACTGCACGTCATCTCGAATGGCTCGTTGACCGCGTCGGCCTACTGGGACAGGTCACCCAGGCCGGATTCCTCCTTTTGATGGGGCTTGCTACGACCCCCTCCTCAACTGAACCCCCTATGCGCCAGTCGTCTTCCGTGCCATCTTCCCACCCATCAGTCACCTGGGTGCCCTGTGGAGCTGCCTCTGACGGTGCGGCCAGGCTGGTGGAGGAGGCATCCCTGCCACAGTCGGGAGTCGGACGTCCAGCAGGGGTGGCCACATCAACGACTGCACCCCAGCCAGCAGAGGATGTGCAGGCAGCAGGAGGCAGTGCACGGGCAGAGGCACAGCAGCAGCAGCAACGTGGTGGGAGCAATGATGGCTCGGGGCCTTCGACATCGGAGGGGCAGGCATCGGCCGGAGGGCAGGAGGACCCAGGACGGGAAGTGTCTTCCGTGTGGCAGCGGTTGGGCCACGCCATAGATGCAGAGCGGCAGCGGGCAGAAGAGGCATGGCTCACGATGGTCAGGGCGGAGAACTCAATGCGGAGGGCCATGAGGCGGGCCGAGTGTCCCGAGGCAATCCGCAGAGGGTTGGAGGTGGACACATCGACGGCCCTGCGGACCCTCGGGGCCATGGAGGAGGACCGCCTCCGGGACATTGAGCAGGAGTTCGATGATGCCCTGGCCCGGGACATCCAAAAGTGAGCCGTCAGACTAGCCCGCTGCCCTTGTAAATAGTTCTGTGGTTAGTGTTAGGTTTCCTTTGGTTTTGCATTTTTTTTTGGACCTTTTGGACAATGGGCCACATTTTTGTATATAGTTTTTTTTTTATCAGGTAGTGTTATTAGATAGGTTTCATTTCTTCTGTTGGGGTCATGGACCCTGAATTGTTTATCTGTATATAGTTGACTGTTGGATTTTCATTTTTTTTTATGATTTACCCATGGAGCAATGGTTTTCGATTTTAATTTTCCATTGGATTTACTTTTGTGGACTGTGACTTTGGACACCTTTCCTTTGGATTATGATTTGTGGTTTTGCATTATTTCACGGACATGCTGGTTTTTATTTTTTTAAATTCCCGTTTTTGTTTGTTTATTTTTGATTCAATTTATGTTGCTTTTAATACATATTTTTTGTTCAAACTTCAATGTGTAGTATCATCTCATTGGTTTCATGCATATCATGATATGGGTTTTGAGATTCACTGACACCCATTGGGTGTATGTGAGGGACATGTGTTCATTTCCAAACTTGCAATTGGGGTTCTATCATGTTATTGCCATTTCTAAGTGGGTGGATGCAATACTCGGGTGGGTGTTTGGCATTGGAGGCTGACCATAAGGGCCAGGGATCTAGATTGTGATGACATGTTGGCTGGGGGACATGAGTTGGGGGCCTGGTGGAGGGTGCCCTGCACTGCTGGGGGCTGTGGGTGCAGGGGGACATGAGTTGGGGGCCTGGTGGAGGGTGCCCTGCACTGCTGGGGGGGTTGGGGTGCAGGGGGACATGAGTTGGACATGAGTGGGGGCCTGCTGGCAGGTGCCCCACAGTGCTGGGGGGTGGGAGTGCAGGGGGACATGAGTTGGGGGCCTGGTGGAGGGTGCCCTGCACTGCCGGGGGCTGGGGGTGCAGGGGGACATGTGTGGGGGCCTGGTGGAGGGTGCCCCACACTGCTGGGTGGTGGGGGTGCAGGGGGACATGTGTGGGGGCCTGGTGGAGGGTGCCCCACAGTGCTGGGGGGTGGGGGTGCAGGGGGACATGAGTTGGACATGAGTTGGGGCCTGCTGGCAGGTGCCCCACAGTGCTGGGGGGTGGGGGTGCAAGGGGACATGAGTTGGGGGCCTGGTGGAGGCTGCCCTGCACTGCTGGGGGGTGGGGGTGCAGGGAGACATGAGTTGGACATGAGTGGGGGCCTTCTGGCAGGTGCCCCACAGTGCTGGGGGGTGGGGGTGCAGTGGGACATGTGTGGGGGCCTGGTGGAGGGTGCCCCCCAGTGCTGGGGGTGGGGGTGCAGGGGGACATGAGTTGGGGGCCTGGTGGAGGGTGCCCTGCACTGCTGGTGGGTGGGGGTGCTGGGGGACATGAGTGGGGGTGCAGGGTAGTCCCCCGTGGTGTGGGCTGCCTGCAGGGGCCGTGGAGGTTGTGGAGTGAACACCTGGGAGGACCCACACGGCCAATTCACGTGTAGTACTCCACGGAACCCCTGAAATACACGTACCCTGCTGATATCGCGTGTGAAACTTCCCGCGCACCCCAAAATAAACATACCCAGGACATTCGCGTGTGGAACTTCCAGCGCACCCCTGGAATACACGTACCCAGCTGAAATCGCGTGTGAAACTTCCCGCGCACCCCTGAAATACACATACCCTGCTGAATTTGCGTGTGAAACTTCCCACGCACCCCAGTAATACACGTACCACGCTAGCACAGGGCCAATCGCGTGTGAAACTTCCCGCACACCCCTGAAATACACGTCCCCTGCTGAATTCACGGTTGTAACTTTCCGCGCACCCCGAAATACACGTACCCAGGACATTCGCGTGTGGAACTTCCAGCGCACCCCTGATATACACGTACCCTGATGGAATCGCGTGTAGAACTTTCCACGCACCCCTGAAATACACGTACCCTGCTGAATTCACGTGTGTAACTTCCCGCGCACCCCGAAATACATGTACCCAGGACATTCGCGTGTGGAACCTCCCGCACACCCTGAAATACACGTACCTAGGACATTCGCGTGTGGAACTTCCAGCGCACCCATGATATACACGTACCCTGATGGAATCGCGTGTAGAACTTTCCGTGCACCCCTGAAATACACGTACCCTGCTGAATTCACGTGTGTAACTTCCCGCGCACCCCGTAATACACGTACCCAGGACATTCGCTTGTGGAACTTCCAGCACACCCCTGATATACACGTACCCAGCTGAAATCGCATGTGAAACTTCCCGCGCACCCCTGACATACACGTACCCTGCTGAATTCACGTGTGAAACTTCCCGCGCACCCCTGATGTACACGTACCCTGATGGAATCGCGTGTGGAACTTCCCGCGCACCCCTGAAATACACGTACCCAGCTGAAATAACGTGAGGAACTTCCCGCACACCCCAGTGATACACGTACCCCGCTTGCCGTGCTGGTACAGGGTTAGCGCAGCCCTTTGTGCTGGACTGGGGATTTTGATGGCTTTTCCCTGCGCAAGGGGCGTTCTTGAGGGCACAACTGGCGCTGCTGCAGGGTCGCTGCGCCACTGTGCGCCACGGCTGGTTTTGGTGGCTGGAATCCATGAATACGCTGTGCGCGGAAATGTATTTTGGCGCACGCGGCTGGCGTAGGGATTCGCACGCGCACACTGTGCGCCAGCCGTGTGTGCCACTTGTGCACTGAATTCTATGAATTACCCCCTGTGTGTTCTTAGAACAGTTTGAACATGCTTACGAACAGCACGAACAGGTCTAGCATCCTCAGGACACCCCGATTTTGTTTATTTACGAATATTTTAGCACACTGTGTGTGTTCTTAGGACAGTTTCAGCTTGCCTCCGAACAATACGGACAAGTAAAGCGTCCTTAGGACACCCCCATTTTGTTTATTTACGAACATTTCAGGATACTGTCTGTGTTCTTAGAACAGTTTCAACTCGCCTGCGAGGAATACAGAGAGATCTAGCGTCCTCAGGAAGCCCCCATTTTGTTTGTTTACGAACATTTCAGGACACCGCATGTGGTAGTTTGATTGCGAACATTCCGAACACCAGCTCTGTTCTTAGAACAGTTTCAACTTGCATGCGAATATTACGGAGAGATAATGTCCTTAGGACGCTCCCATTTTCATTTCTTTACGGACATTCCGGACACCCGCGCTGTCCGCGGACACCTGCACTGGTTTTCAAAAAAAGACAAGAAATGAATTAGGACATAATATAATAATGCTGCTTTATTTTATATGGATGATAGAGAAGGTGAGGCGGAAACTGAAATAAAAACAGGAGAATTGGGGGTTTCAATAGGATTTATATGAGGTGAAGAAGGGATGGAAGTCTCCTTAAAATATTTTGGTTCATGGAGAGGGTCTGGGGATAATTGCCTGGGATATGGTGAGGGGGGGACAGGTACATGTGGGACAATGGTATGTAGTTGTTTGTTTCAAGTGATCCTCCACAAAGTTTTTTAAATTGTTAAAATTTGCCATGAGTAGGTCCATTTTTTCTTTTATGTGCTAAAGAGTCTTATCCAATACTTATTTTTCATTAGTATTTTCAATTTTTGTATGGTCTGTACAAAAAAAATTATGTTAAATGTACATAAAATAATATTTATTAATTGGTTTATATAGTAAAGTGTCTACCATTAGGTTCACTATCTTCAGACACATACCTTTGCTTTTTGCAGGCTGCCATGGAAAGCGAACAGGGCCCAGGTATGCAACAACCGCTGATAGCTTTGTTGTTTTTTTATTACTGTACTTTGCCTGTATATGCTCATATTTGTATACATTGTACATTGTACTCACACTACTTTCCTTAGGGTCGTATCACATCATATAATACATATAGATAGGGGAAGTAGCAGCTTTGAAACAGAGCAATAATTTCTCTGCATTAAGATAATCAGTTGGGTTCTGAACACTTTCTACTACTAATGCTGCTTTTTTGCTTACTTCACTTTCCCTGTATATACTTATATTTGTATGTGTTGTTGTCTCTTTGTGTTTTGTCTGTAATAATGCAATTATGTAGTAAGTGGGTTTCATTAGCTACTTATTATGTGTTTCACAGTACGCAAAACTCTAATAAGAAAGCAGTTATCATTTCACTGTTCAACATGGCAAGATTATGAATATTGCACCTCCATCATGTATGCTGCACACACTGCCTATGTTTCTACATGAATAGCTGAGTATACTCGATAGAACTTCATAATAGAGAAAAATTCCGGAATGTTGGCCACGGTGACAGCAGCTTGAACCTGCAGCTCCTGGTCCCCTCCCTGAAGCTATTTTATGATTGATAATGAATTCTAAAAAGAAAATTCATGAACCAGAAAACCCTTCTTCCAAGAAACAGAAACAATTAATTGAGATGGAAGAGGATCATCCTAGCAGCCAGGACATCTATACACTCCTGAAACAAGTGTCCATGGATATGGGGGCAGTGAAGCCTACCTTGGCTGAATTGAACTCTAAGGTGTGTCATTTGGATAGCAGAGTGGAGGAGTTGGAAAGAAATTCACACTCTATGGCCTCGGAGATGCCAGGGAGCTATAGGGCTTACAACATTTTGAAAAAGGACCTTCATGTTGAAAGAGATCGGAGGTTGGAAATGGACTTTAAACTACGGGAGAGAAATGTCAGGCTGGTTGGTGTGGAGGAAGGTCCTGGAGCTGAACCCCTGATTTCAGTAGTTACCGGGATCTTCAAGGATTGCTTTGGTTTGCTGTCAATTACAGAAGAGGATATAGATCATATTTATAGGATTGGTAAACAGCCGGGATCTAGGCCTAGACACATAATGGTGGTTTTTGTTTTGGCCAGGAAGAAAGAAGGTCTGCTGCTTGCTGCTAGGTCTAAAGGATCTGCCTACTACAGAGAAAAACCTATTTTTGTGTTTCCGGACTACCCTAAAGAAGTCATGGTGGCTAGGAAGAGCTTTAAGGGGGTGAAAGATTTGGCAAAAGTCCTGAAGGTGAAATCCTTTTTGAACAAATATAATGCTTTGACTTTGGTGATGCCGGATGGTGAGAAGGTAACATCTGACCCAAAAGAAGCTTTGTCCTGGCTGGAGGCTCTTAGGGATAAAACTGCCACGATTGCTGATTGATGCAACATTGTTACATTTGCCTCCACCCTTTTTTTAAATTTTTTTTTTTAAATTGCAATTTTTTTTTTTTTATACATTGAATAGCATGGAGAAAAATGGCGCCGGTGGCTGATTACAGTTGCAGGGGTTTGAATTCATTGCTGCATTCGAGGATGATACCCGTGCATTCTTTTCGTTTGGCTCCGTGAAGGGGAGATGGAAGGAAAAGAAAAGGACCTGTAATAATGCACGTTGATGCCGTGCGACGTGTGACGCTCCGTATCTTTACACGTCACATGTCGGGAGGGGTGTCGGAGGAGCCATGCTTCGGTTTCCGGCTCTTCTACTCCCGCCGACAGATGTCTGCGCTGGGGTTCCCTGACCCCGGCGGGATGATTTCTTCGTCCAGAGCCGAGCTGAGGCAGCGTCCACAGGGAGGAAATGAGTGCGCCACCAGGCTGAGTGCCTTTATAGGCGCAGCTGCAAGTCAGCCTCACCTAAATTTTTCTAGAGCGGCATGTGATACAGAACTGCTGCCCACTGTCGGCGGAATGTGGCTCCACCTATGGGCTTATGCGTTCATCTGTGTAATCCGGGACCTCTACTTATAAAGAGGTTGCGGAATCTTTTTTCCGGAGCCCTAATACGCTGACGATGGTCTGTTTTACTGTGAGTGTTTATTAAGCTCTATGGTGCCATCTGTGGGCCTTTTACAACTCACCTTTTGCTTGGATCCTTGGAAACTCAAATGAGAACTGCTCGGGATAAAGGCCCCTTTGACCCTCAGCCTAGGATACAATTATTCCAAAAAGGGTTGGAGAGGGTGGGTTAAGAGTATCCTGTCAAATGCCTATTGTGTACTGGCTCATAAAGTAGAACTACCAGGTCTTATTTGAGCAAATGTTACCGTGGAGGCCCATGAAGGCCTGTGTGTTTAGGGTACTACATGAATAGGGCGCAGGCATCATAAATGACTGCAGTTGAGCCGGTCTCTGGCTGTGAAACACTATCATGGCACGCCGATATTTGTTTATTTATTGCAGTTTTATAAAGTGCTGCAAAGTGCCCATTTCCGAGCACGTTTGTGCAAAGAGCAGGCCGGCAGCCTATCTGACAAATTCCAAGAAAACAAGAGGCCTGATTTACAACGCGTAAAGGCGTACCAGAGCAGTGTCCTGCCCACGAAGGGCTTGTGAATACAGTGCGGACAGTGAATCATGCCCACCCTGTAGACGTGATGGAAGGCCCTCTGTCTGTCTTTATGAACTTGGGCACAGAATATAGCGCTATAAGAGGGATGGCCTTTTTGCTTTGCAGGGAGTTTGGGAAGTTGGTTTGGGTGTTTATTTATCCTGATACAGCCTGAACCTGAGTATTTTGGCCATGGAAAGGATCAGTCTCCCAGTGTCTCAGGAGGTGGCGATTATGGTCTGCATTGACTTTGGGAGGTGTGCAGTAGCAGTTGTGGGCCTGTCTCCATCAAGTGGACAGCCTTTCAGACTTGCCAGGCCCTTCAGCTGGTCTCCCATACCTCCATATGAATGAGGGATGGGGTTATTGGATCTCTGTTGCCACTTCCAGGCATTAGAGGCTTACACACAGGCATTTGGAAGAGTGTGTTCATAAGATATTTCAATGTAATCTCATCGCTGTACAGCATGAATTAGAGGATAATTGGTACTGCGCCTTGATGTCGACCGAAGGTTTTGTGACACACAGAAATACTACAGACATTCTTCATATGGTGCAGTTGACTTCTTCATCAGTTTGCTCAGCATGCCCCTTTCACATTCATCTGGTCGGAGTTTGTGGATCTTACATACTATAGATCTGGCTTGCTTCTGCTGTGACCTAAAGTTGATACTGACATTCTCTGTGACAGAGTGGATTTTAAATGTACTATTACCTAGTCGTTGATTAGATTTTAGGTTGTAGGATGATTTTAAGTTATACCTTGTTTTACTATTTTGTTGAGTCAATGTTTTTTTTTTTTTTGGGGGGGGGCTGGTTATCCTTTTTTATCTGTTGCCTTGCTGTTTCAGATGCTGTTAATTAGGATTCAGGTTTTGTGTTGCTGTTAGGTTCCTTAGAGTCTAGGTGGCTCTTTTCAATTTTGGTGTTTTTGGTTGGAGTAATCAATATATGATTGGGAGGGGTATCAGGGGTAGCTTGGGGATTGTTAGTTCTTGTTGACGTTGGTTTCATATTTCTGCGAGCGGGGGTGGGGATGGGTTTTTGACTTTTATAAGTACAGATTTTTTTGTTTGGTTTTTTGTTGTCTTTTCTTTTTCTTTGCAATGCCGTCTGAGAGGGATGATCAGTTGTCTGTTTCCTCGTGGAATATCAATGGTCTAAATAATCCGCTCAAAAGGCAAACGATTTTTAATTGTTTGAAAGATATGCACAGTGATGTACATTTTCTCCAAGAGACCCATTTACTGTTAGAGGATGCTAATATGCTGCACAAAGGTTGGATTGGGGAATTTTGTGTCTCCTGCTATTCATACAGGAGTAGGGGGGTTGCTATTTTGATTCGGAAGAACTCCCCGATTAAGGTTTTGAAATCTTGCACTGATAAAGAGGGTAGGGTCATCGCGCTCTTGGTGGAAGTTCAGGGAGTACAGTATATTCTTTGTAATGTTTATGCCCCTTCAGTGGATGACGGCACATTTCTTGTGACAGTTGCTCAAATGTTACAGGATTTGGCTTGTCAGAATGTTATTATGGGAGGCGACTTTAATTTGGTTATTGATAATGTCAAGGATCGCAGTGGGCCGCATATTGCTATCAGGAGAGACCCGACTTATTTCTGAATTTGCATTACAAGACTGTTGGAGATTGCTTCATGTGGATTTGAGAGAATAATCATTTTATTCTAGTTCTCATGGCTCACATTCTCGTATAGATATGTTTTTCTCTGTTGGTTCAGCAACCCTGAATTTGAAAAGCTGTGAGATTGGTTGTATTGCTGTCACTGATGATGCACCAGTGTTTATGAACGTAGATTTGCGGTTTAGTACTCCTAGATCGTTTTGTTGGAGAATGAACACCTCAATTCTTCGAGATGAAAAGATTGTGGAGAAAATCAGATCTGAGGCTGATCATTTTGTTGTGGAAAACAGGACAGATGGTATGGCTGTTGGGACAGTATGGGAGGCATTTAAATGTACGATGCGGGGCTTAATTCTGGGTTTGTCCAGTAGCAGGAAGAAATGTATGGTGGACATAAGTATGGATTTGGAACAAAGTATTGAGCAACTTTCCCTGGAGTTGATTAATGACTCTGGGAACATGGAAAAAAAGAGAAGATTGAGGGAACTACAGAGAGAATTGAATGAAACTTTGAAAATAAGGTCTGAGAAGGATTTGTTTAAATTGAAATGTTCGTATTTTAATATGGTGAAAAATGCGACCGTTGGCTTGCCTATAGATTGAGACAACAAAAATCTGAAAGATCCATCACTTCTATTAAAAATGAGAATGGTCAGGTGACTTGTGATCCGAAATTGATTAAAGAGACTTTTAAGGAATATTATACAATATTGTTGTATATATATATATAAAAGGAGTTGGGTGTCAATGGATTGGATGATTCTTTTTATAATGGACTAGAGATACCTAGAGTGAATGATTTGGAGAAAACTGTGTTGGGTGAGGCTTTGACTGTGGATGAAATGAAGAGTGTGATTGGGAAGCTGAACTCGGGCAAGTCTCCGGGTCCGGACGGGCTGCCTGCTGAATTTTATAAATCCTACCGGATTCAGTGGTGGAACTTATGCGGGATATGTTCATGGAGTCCAGGGTGAGAGGTTTGCTCCCCGCTTCTACTAGTCACGCCATTATATCGGTATTTCTAAAAAAGGATAAGGATGGCTGCTTGACTTCAAGCTACCGTCCGATCAGTTTGATTAATACTGATAATAAGATCCTTGCAAAATTATTGGCCATTCGTTTGCAGAATCTTCTTGTGAAGTTAGTGCACACCGATCAGTCAGGTTTTGTTCATGGTCGAAGAACATCTAGCAATATTAGGAACCTATTGTTATTGATGAGGCATGCACAAGATGTGGAAGATGATGTTGCGGTGCTTTTCTTAGACGCGGAGAAAGCGTTTGATCGCGTTGATTGGAATTATCTTTTTTCAGTATTGCGTACTATGAATTTAGGTGAGGAGTTTGTTTCATGGATTGCTTTGCTTTATGCTTGTCCGACTGCTGCGGTCAGAACTAATGGGCAGTTATCAGACTCTTTTGTACTGCAGAGGGGTACAAGGCAGGGATGCCCTTTATCCCCCCTGATATTTGTTTTGGCCATGGAACCACTGGCGATTGCATTGAGGTGTGATGTAGGGATACAGGGCCTGAGTTTTCATGGGGCCACTCAGAAGCTGTGGTTTTATGCGGATGATCTGTTATTGTTGTTGCAGGATTTAACGGTGTCCCTTCCGGCTTTGTTGGATGTTCTGGACAGATTTCATGCAGTGGCTGGATTTAAGGTCAACTGGACTAAGTCTGAGGTTTTACCAGTTTCTGGATGTTGTGATAGGAATTTGGTCACTGGTTTTGGATTTCGGTGGTGTGACAGAAAATTTAAATATCTGAGTATATGGCTGACCCCATTGGTGGATGACATGGTTGTGATGAATATGACTGAGACTTGTAGAGAATTGAAAATGAGTATTTTGAGGTGGTCTTTACTTCACTTGTCCCTATGGGGCAAAGTGAATGCTATAAAAATGAATGCGGCTCCGAAAATTAACTATGTACTAGGTATGCTTCCAATGAAAATTGTCAATCATATTTGGATGAAAATTGATGGTTTGTTGCAGTCGTTTTTATGGGATGACAAGCCGCCGTGGTTAAAGTTATGGAAGCTTCAGCTGCCAGTGGGAAAGGGAGGTTTGGGGGTGCCGAATTTCAGGGCTTATCACCTAGCTTTTTCAAGTCATTTCATTGTGCCCTTTCTGATGGAACAGCCTGATAGTTGGGTAATTGCTGAGGCAAGTCTGTTGGGCCCTCTTCCCCTAAGGGCGATTCTTACGGCGACAAACAACTTATGTAAGAGATCATCTTTGACAGTCTTTCTGAGAGATACGTGGAAACGGGTTCATGAATTATTGGGATCGGACGCATCTAAGACTATTCATGCTTCAATTTGGCTAAACCCGCAGATTTCTGTTGGAGGCAAATCTTTGTTGTGGCCTGATTGGTTTCTGGGTGGAGTCCAGTGGATTGATGATGTGTTGGTGGATGGTGAGTGGATTGGTGAGCGCGAGTTGCGGGCGAAATTTCACATTGATAATTACAGATCTGAAGATTTCAGAAAATTAAAAAGATGCATAGGTGATGTGGTGGACCAAGGCAGCTCAATGGTTAATCTCTTCCTTAGAGAGAGGGAGCCAGGTGGTGGCTCGATTGCTAGCAGGATTTACAATTGTATTGTGTCTGCTTATAAGGAGAATTCTGATTTGAGGGATGAATGGGGAAGGAGATTGGGGTGTGAGATTTCACCCGAGATGTGGTTGGATATGTGTGCGAACATTAAACTTTGTGCAAATGATCTGGGGGGGCGGTCTAGGCAGATAAAGATCCTCAATAGAGTGTTTTGGAGCCCGGAACGTATGTTTAAGAGGGGGTTGTTGGATTCGGATGATTGCTGGTGCTGTGGGAATGGACTAGGAAGTCTGGAACATCTGCTGTGAGAATGTGTGCGTGTACAGGGATTTTGGCATGATGTTTGTGGTGCCTGCCTGCGTGTTTTGAATTTGGAGGTGGACTTGGATTTTGTGACAATGATTTTGGGAGGTGGAGAATTGCTGGAGGATCTCTCTGTGTCACGGAAAAAGTTTTTACTGCGTGGAGCTTGTCTAGGCAAAAAGTTGGTCTTGAGGGGCTGGAAGTCACAGAGTGCGCTTACTCTTGATGATTGGGTGGAGGGGATGTCTGCCCTTGCATCCATGGAAAGGATGGTGTTCAAGAGGCAAGGGAAATTGAATTTGTACCGAAAGGTGTGGGATGACTTTTTGAGTATTTACTGATTTATTGCAAGTTATGTATATATATTATTCTGTTAAACTGTAAATTTTTGCTGAGTATTAATTGTTCTTATTGATTGATTGATTATCTATGTGTAAAACTTAATAAATAAACAAATTAAAAAAAAATTAAAAAAAAGAACTTCATAATAGAACGCTATTTATATCAATGCATTGCTTAATGCACTAAGTAGCTCATGATATTTATTCCAATGACCCTTGATACTTTTTTGTCAACATTATAATAACAATCCCTAATACACACTTTTCATGAAAAGTGAATGCACATGTGATGTCATCAGTGATGTCATCTTTGATGTCCTGGGTGTTAGTCTTAGCAGTGCACGGTGGTGGCGCGAGTTATGGTTGCTTAGCTTACCATAACTGGCGAATTTCAGGGGGTTTTGGTTTTACTTGGAACCATAACGTCCCTTTTTAACAAAGTTTTTTTTCTGAATTTCATAGGTTTTTAGTAGCACAACTTAACCATTGTACTTTATATACATGTAACATAGAACATACTGGACCCCCAGCTAGTGATTTTGATGTCCGCGGACTGTGCGTTTGTCCATGGACGGACGCGGAGAACAGCAACACTACCCAAAAACTCAGGGGGGTGTCTTAAATTGTTATATCATGCCATATGAACACTGCACAAGTTCAAAAACCAGCACACAAACACATTATATGTAGTAATAAATAAGAAGTGGAACCTATATATCTAACACATTAACCATCCATTTAAATACCATATGTACTAAAATGGAATATACCAAAAGAAGAAAGATAGGCTTCCAACATAATTACCTCACAGAAACTGCACAACTAGGAGTAACAGCAGATCTACAGACCAGTAGAACACAACTTACCAGAAGCTAGTAAGTATACTTCATTTTTCTTATATATATTTCAAAAATGTCTGTATTAGATACAATAAAAGTAATTTATATTTATTTTTTTTCACAGAAATGTCCAGTACTTTAGAATGGCTTGAGGAGAATTTCCGACATGAGGAAATGTCTGAAGATAGTGATACTAATGGTAGACACTTCTCTGCATAACCAAATTAATAAGCATTACTTTATGTACACTTAACATATATATATATTTTTTAACAGAACCTACAAACATTGAAAATGGTACACCAAAAGATGCATTGGAAAAGACTCTCCAGCGCATGGAAGAAAAAATGGACATGCTCATGGCAAATTTCAACCATTTGAAAAATTTTATGGAGGACCACATAAAAGAAAAAATTAAATACCATTGTCCCACATATATCTGTCCCCCCTCTCCATATCCCAGTCAATTATCCCCAAACCCTCCCCATGAAGAAAAATGTTTTTATGAGACTTCCATCCCTTCATCTCCTCCTATCCATCCTCTTCAAAACCCCCAATTCCCCTGTGTTTGTGTCAGTTTCTGCTTCCCCTTCTCTTTCATAAATTGTAAATCTATATATAATTTAAAAAAAATATTATATGTGTCTTAATTCAGTTCTTTTTTGTGTCCGGGATGTCCGTAATTAACCAAAATGGGGGGGTGTCTTAAGGACACTGTACCTGTCCGTAATGTTCGCTGGCAAGTTGAAACTGTTCTAAGAACACATGCAGTGTCCATAACTGTTCGTCTCACTTGTGTCGCACTTCTGATTAATTTCAGGACCCGAACACTCTCCGTAGAATATCTACGCACATGTTCACCACACCCATAAGGCCTATGAATATCGCGCCTGTCCGTAACTGCCCGTCTCACTTATGTCGCACTTTTAATTAGTTTCAGGACCCGAACACTGTCCGTAGAACACCCGCGCACATGAGCACGACCATTCCCGTGCATTTGGTGTCCTGCGGACACCCATTCCCTTCGCGGATATGTTCGCAACGCCATCATGTGACTGCACCCACGCTGAGTGCATGTCCTGAATTGCAGACACTGTCCAGGTCCCCGAATATTTTAAAAGTACCTTTTCAGGCAATTCACAGTATTTCATAATAAAAATTCACCATAGCACATGTCCCAGACAATGACCCTGACTTTCTACATACTTTTTGGAACTTTTTGAGCCTTTCTAGGGTGTTCGATCTGTCAGTGGACAGCGCGGATGTCCACGAAGCGTGCACTCGCACCCCTATAAAAGGCCACACCCCAGCGCTCATATTCGTGTTTCTGGCTATCTGACAGAACACTGTGTACTTTGGCTGCCAATCTTCCAGATTTTGCTGAAACCTGATGGCATCCATGGCTCCTCTACTTCCACCTAGTGCTACATCTGCCTCAGCACTACCCCCACCCACTCCACCACCACCACCTCCCCAAGGGCCTGCAAAGGGGCATAGCCGTGAGGATTTAGAGAAGGATGAAGAGGATGATGAGGATGAGGTAGTGGAACTCGCTACTACCAGCACTCGCCGCGAGTCTTGGGTGTGGCGGTTATTTACCATTCATGGTAACGTACTTAAGGCACGTGCGAACAAGGTCACATTCAACCAGTGCAAAATGGGGCTGAGTCGCGGGAGGCTTGGTTCGTATGGCTTTGGTACAACAACTATGAAGCGACACCTAAATTGTACCTTGTGAGGAGCGTAGTAGGTTGAATTCCTCTACTAGATCCTCAGTTTCTGCTCCTCTCACCACAAGAGACACTCCTGTGGGAGAGTGCAGCCCTCCAGCTGCCTCACAGGCCATTCACAATGCTGATGACCCTTACCTTTTGAGGGTCATAGTTTTGTGTATATACTGCGACGCAGTACTCTGCAGGGGGGAGAGACTTCGAAGTGCTTTCGAGACTACAGTCTCAGAGCACGAGAAGACCTGCCCACTACCTAAGTAAGGCCCACCCTACATCTTCCTCTCTCCACCCGCCCTTTCTTATCCCCATGGTTGGTGTCCCCCCCCTTACCTAGCTTTCCCCTCCTCTCTTAGTGTGTCGTGTGTAAAAAAACAAAAAAAATATAAAACACAAATCCAGAAAAAAGGCTCTTTTCAGAGTCGCCTTTCACAGTCTAAAAAGAGAAGTGACAAATAAATGGAGCAGGGCCCTGTGGCCCTTGTGCCATGCACCCAAGACTCTAGGTCCTGGCCACAACCACCGCAGCATATCACACCCATAGAATCAAACATTTTAACTATGTCATATGGGCAATTTCTATGTCCGCGGACAACGTGTGTGTTCTTAGAACAGTTGCAACTTGCCTGCGAAGATTACGGACGGGTATAGTGTCCTTAGGACACTCCCATTTTGGTCGATTATGGACATCATGGACAGCACGGCTGTCCGCGGACACAACGAACGCAACAGGGGTACCTGACATCTAAATAGACATAATATTTGACCCATCTCCAAACAGTCTTTCACGCCAACAGACTTGCCAAAATTGTATTTCTCCACCATTTGTCACTGTGCTGTCTGCGGAGGTCCGTGGATACAAGATGGTGGACGTTCCCAAAAATCCGACGCACTCCACGTTCTTCACCATCCAATCAGCGGACACGTCGCATGTCCGCGAACATGACGGAAGCCGATTAGCCAATCAGGACAATGTCCGTGGAGCTTTTGTAAATTTGGTGCCAATCCGTCCAGTAGTTTTCTTTAAAACGACCAAAAAGTAGGTCTAAAAATATTAGTGATATCTATGTCCGTTTCGCGGTCACACTTCCCTGTTCGCTCTGCGGACAAGAAACCGATTGGCTAAGGGGTTGGTGTCATGACCGCGGACACACAGCATCTCTGCCGCGAGCCATGATGAGCGTCAAAATGTGTGGATGCGCCCGACATCTTGGATCTGAAGACAGCGCGGTGACCACCAGAGGGCGTTGGGAAGGGTCACAGAGTAAGAGATGGGTTAAATAATGTACGTGTTTGGGAGGCATGTGTTAATGATGTAGTTTCCATACCAAATGCTGTTTAGGAAACTATTTTGATCCCCTACAGTGCTTGGGGTCGTTCAGAGAGTCAGAGATGGGTGAAATACTGTACTTGTTTGGGCGGTGGGCATTAATCATTTTCTACGCCAACCTTGTTCGGTATGTTTGTACGTGTAGAAAATGAGGGGTTTAATAAGGGTAGTATTTCAGTCCGTGCTGTGAACAAGCACCTTGAAACTGTTCTAAGGACACGCGTGGTATTAGCGACCATAGAAATTGAGTACCTGTCGTTATTACATTATTTTTTCTATGGGTGTGCTATTGATTAGTACGCCGCAATGGTTGTGACATGCTGCGGTGGTTGTGGCCCTGGCCCCAACCACCCCAAAAGTTACATTTTTCTTGTAAAATTGCAGAGTGCACAGGTTCCGCTTTTGTAGGGTATGACTACACTCATACTTTTTTAGCATTATTAATTTTGTTTGAAATGTTATGTTTTCCGACATAGCTTTGTGTATCAGTTTGCACATTCTTTTCGTCTTGCTTGCAATCACGAGACGTAATATTTTTTTAATTGTCCATTCATTTTGCTTTCATAACTGCCTTATCGTCTTCCTGTGTAGATGGATTTTTTTTTCTCTTACGGTGCATGCAGAATCTTGGCGTTTATAGCCTTTTACTATAGGTACACATGGTCATTAGTAACATTTCAGTAACATTTCATGTTTGAGCAGTTACACTTGTGTATTATTTTGAGCATTTTTTGTGTCTTTTTAGAAATTTTTTGGTAGAGGTTGGTTATTGACACGTATTTTCTGTTACGTTTCCCGCCCAGGTACATATTGCCGTACTGTCGGTGCCATGGCTTCCAAATGCCAAGTGAGGGCTTTTTCTGCCGGCAAATACAACTGCTTGTGAGCGGTTGCCTGTCCATAACAATCAGGTGGGATGAAACTCTAATTTCGCTTTGTCCATACGCTGAACTCGCTATTCGGAGCAACATCACATCATTTATGGTGCTTTAGGCTCAAGCTAATGGCGTCTTCTTGGAAGTTTCTGTGTAAACAAAGCGGCTGCTTTAACCAAGAACCCAACATTTTTGTATGCGAAAAAACCAACGTGTTGCTCATCTTTAACTTTTGCAATGTCGCTCTTAGAAACATAGTCATCATTGCATTGAAAATGGAATTACTCTGATGGTCTCTGACAGTTTGTTAAATAAACCTACTTTACGAACTCTAAAATGTTCACGTTTTATTTTACAGTCCAGTCTATTATTACAAAATGTAAGTTATTAGGTTGACGTTGCTGTATGTTTATTTCAAGATTCTGCGTCACGTCACATACTTGTGCTTTTTGCAGTCTACCATGGAAAGGGAAGAGGGACTATGTGTGAAATAACCACCTTCCATTTCTGTGGTGGCCATCTTCAAAAAGGATTTTCTTTTGTAATCTGATCCGCCAAAGCCGCCCCGGATTATATTTTAGTAGCACACGTTACTGCTTTGCAAATTTAGACTATTAATGGCAAAGATTATTGTGTCTATGTATTTTACTGAGAAATATGCAATAATTGGAGTGTATGAAAAATGTTAGTTATTAATGTTATTTACACTGTGAAAGGTCGCTATTAACGCATTATTAATTTTGTTTACGGGTGGCTTTATTTTTTGCTATGGCAGGTAATAGGCAATTTGCAAACGGCAATGAGCAAAGAGGCAACAAATGGTAATATGGGTCGGTAGATGTACGGCAACAACTTTTGTGCGTTTGTTATTTGCAAGGTAGCGGCACTGTTTCTCATGCTTCTTCATCACAGCAATGCTGCTGTTTCTTAGGGAGGAAGGATGCCTTTAGCTGATGTGACTTTCAGATAAGTACAACTTTTGCTAAAGATATATAATGTGTAGTGCATTGGTAATCGCTGCATACCAATACGTGTTGGCGTTGTGTAAGGGAAATGTTGAAGGTGGACATTCCTACATCAATATAAAATCTATTTCCACACTGTCCACGAGGCATAGACCGTACTGTTAAGTGTGTACTGATTCTGGGACATGTCACTGTGCTGCATATTGTCATGTGGCATTATTCGCAAGGTGTATACTGTTTAGGAAAAGATCCTTGCTAAATGGGCCGTTATGCTTATGTTGCCCTACTGAAAATCTGTGACATTCAGTACAACCTACATCATGTATGCTGCACACAATGCTTATGTCTCTACATGAGTACATTATTGTACTGTAAAGCACAATGTAATAGAATGCTATTTATGTCAATGCATTCCTTAATGTGTGAAAAGTATATGCACATGTGATGTCATCAGTGATGTCATCAATGACATTTGTGATGTCATCTTTGATGTCCTGGGTGTTAGTCTTAGCAATGCACGTAGGTGGTATGAGGTATGGTTGCTTAGCTTACCATAACTAGCAAATGTGAAGGGTTTTCGGTTTTACTTTGAACCATAATGTCCCTTTTTCAACGTTTTTTTACAGAAATATATATATATGGCAGTGAACAAAAACAAAGGGGCTACACATTGATATCATCAGTGAAGTCATCAATGACATTTATGATGCCATCTTTCAGGTCCTGGGAGTTAGTGTTAGCAGTGGACAGTGGTGCGGGCAGTTATGGTTGCTTAGCCTACCATAACTGGCGAATTTCAGGGGTTTTTCGGTTTTACTCCAAACCATAATGTCACGTTTAAGGTTTTTTTGTGTGAATTTGACAGGTTTTTAGTAGCGCAACTTAACCATAACGTCCCCTTAACAAAGTTTTTTTTAGTGAATTGTATGGGTTTTTAGTAGGGCAACTTAACCATAACGTCCCTTTAACAAAGTTTTTTTTTACTGAATTTCATTGTTTTTTAGAAGGGCAACTTAATCATAACATCCCGCTAACAATGGTTTTTTTACTGAATATACACTTTCATCATGTGATTTTTGGAGATATGTACTATAATTCCCTTACTTTATATGCATGTAACATTGAACATACTGAACCCCCTCGCTAATGATATTTGAAACGCACGGACCGTGCGCCTGTCTGTGGACGGGCACGGACGAGATCAACACTACCCAAACAGTCAGGGGGTATTTGAAATTGTACTATTGTGCCATATGAGAAATGCACAAGTTTAAAAAAGAACACAAAAACACATTATACGTACTAATAAGTAAACAATTGAACCTACACGTCGCAAACATTAACCATGCATTTAATTACCATGTAGAATGAAATGGATTATACCATGACAAAAAAAGATATGGCTCCAACGTAATTACCTCACAGAAACTGTGCAGCCAGGAGCGACAGTGGACACAAACAGTACAACAAAGACAAATTACAAGAAAATAGTAAGTGTGCTTCATTTTTCTTATATGTGTATGTACTTTTTTATATGAGGTGCAGAAAAAATAATGTATTGCTGTTGTTTTGACACAGAAATGTGCAATAATTTGGAGTGGCTGGAGGACAATTTTCCACATGGGGAAATGTCGGAAGATAACGATAATAATGGGACACCTTCTCTGCATAAGCAAATTGATAGTCAGTATTTTATGGGTATTTAACATATATATATTTATTTTTAACAAACCAGGTAAAAAAGAAGAAAGTCCAACAAAGGACACAGAGCAAGACAGCCTGAAACTGATAGAAGAGAAAATGGACATACTAAATGAGAATTTTAACAGGTTAAGGCAATTTGTGGAGGAAAAATAAGATATGACTGCCCCACCTGTACATGTCCCCCTTCTCCATTTCCTAGTGAACCATCCTCCAACTCTCAGGAGGAACATAAACGTTTTGACAAAACATCCATCCCTTCATCCCCTCATAACCAGCCCGTGTTAAACCCTAATTCCCTTATTTACGTTTCAGTATCTGCTTCCCCCAGTATTTCTCTTGATTGATCTATGAGTGTGTATTGAACATTTTTGTTATGTATGTTGTAGTGAAATTATTTGGATCACATTTTTTTTTTAAAGAGTTAAAATGTCAGCAGACAGCGCACCTGTTCGGGCTGGCCGTAATCAAATAATATGGATGTTCTAAGGGCAATACACCTACTCGTACCATTCGCAACAAACATGGAACTAATCTTACAAGACACCAGGTGTCCAAGTTGTCCGTAAATGAACAAAATAGGGGCGTCCAAAGGACATTATACCTCTCCGTACTGGTCACAACCAAGATAAAACATGTTCTTAGAACACACCAGGTGTCCGGGATGTCTGTAAATGAACACAATGGGAGTGTCCTAAGGACAATATATCTCTCTGTACCGTCTGCAGCCAAAATGGAACTGTCCATAGAACAGGCGCGTTGGCCGGCATGTCCGTAGTCAAATAAAATGGAAGTGTCCTAAGGACACTGTACCTAGCCGTACAGTCAGCAGAACATCTACGCACATGCGCACCACACCCATAAGTACTGCGAACATTGCGCTTGTCCATAACTGTCCGTCTCACTTGTGTTGCACTTTTAATTAGTTTCAGGACCCGAACACTGTCCGTAGAACACCCGCGCACATGCGCATGTCCGTTAATCTGCATTTGGTGAGCAGCCATTTCCTACGCGGATGTGTTCACAACATCATCATGTGACTGCACCCACGCTCAGTGTGTGGCCTAATTTGTGCAGTTTGTGTGCTTCCACAACATTTCAAAAGAATGTATACAGACATGGGAAATGAGTTTACAGTATAAAATCACCATTTCACATGTCCCATACAATGGCCCTACCTTTCAATGTATTCTTTTGAATTTTTGCAATGCTTTTGAGTGTTCGATATGGTCACGAGGCACACCTCTCCACCCCTATAAAAGGCCACACCCCCGAGCTCATCTTCATTGTACTTCTGGCTATAGCAGATTGAGTTGTGCTGCCTTTACTGCTGTTGCTTAGTCTCAGCACCACCCCCAAACCCTCCACCGCCACCACCTCCCCAAGGGCCTGCAGAGGGAAATAGGCATGAGGATGTAGAGAGCGAGGAAGAAGAGGAAGAAGAGAATGCGGTGGAGGAACTCTGCACTACAAGCACTCGCCGGGAGTCATGGGTGTGGCAGTTGTTTACCATTTGTGGAAATGTACCAAAAGTACATGCGAACCAGGTCAGGTGTAACCAGTGCCAGTTGGTGCTGAGTCGTGGGAGACCTGGTGCGTATAGCTTTGGTACGACAACCATCAAGCGACACCTAACCTTGTTCCACAGTGCGGACATTCGCAAGGTGATACCATGTGAAGAATGTAGTAGGTTGAGTTCCTCCGCAGCATCCTCTGTGTCCGATCCTCCCACCACAAGAGACACTCCTGTGGGAGAGCGCATCTCTACAGCAGCCTCTCAAGCCATTCACGATGCTGTTGACCCGTACCTTGCGAGGGTCACAATATTGTGTATGTACTGCGACGCAGTACTCTGCAGGGGGCAGAGTCTTCGAAGTGCTTTTGAGACTACGGTCACAGAGCACCACAATAACTGCTCCCTGCCTAAGTAAAGGCCACCCTACTTCTTTCTCTCTCCACCTGCCCTTTCTTATCCAGTTGGTTGGTGTCCCTTCCTTACCCTCCTTCACCCTCCTCGCCTAGTGTGTCGTGTGTTAAAAAATAAAAAAATGGAAAACAACAAAAATTACAAAAAAGGCTCTTTTCAGAGCCGCCTTTCTCATTTTAACAATGGAACTATCAAGTGACTGGTGTAGGCCCCCGCGCATTTTTCAAAAAGTCTGCGGACAGTCATAGGACGCACAAAAATGGAGGGTACAAGCGGAGCAAAACCAATGCACTTTTCGCTGGGTGTAAGTGGTGGCTATGAAAAGGGCCTTTTGGTGGTGTTTTGTGTGTTTCAAAAACTGTGCATTCGAAAAAACAGATTGCCAAATAGGTGACTATGAATCCAAAAAAGGTCGCAATGCATTTTTAACATTTCGAAAAAAAATCTGATTGCCAGCATATGGGAGATGGACACCATCTCTGCGAAAAATGAAAGTGCATGCGAAACGAAAAAAAATGCCATTGTGGAATGAGGACATGCCAACATCTCTTGGAAAGGCACAAACAGACTTATTGACATTGCACCTTACCTTCTCCATTTCTGGACCAAATGCAGAAGAATTAAGCCACATTTGTATTGTGCAATATGGGAAAAAACTACTTGGCAATTTGGAAACTTGTCCATGACCTTCGCAAGTCCTTCCTTCATTGCAAAGATATTCCAGAGACATGCTCTAAACTGTTTCCTCCACAATGAATGATAATTATATCAGGATGACGCTCTGTCTGTAAAGTAGCACAGAGGGGTAGCAAGTCCAGCCACTTCATTCCACGCACTCTATGCCAGTGCACTTCCACATGAGAAAATCCAAGATCTGCAGATATACCGCAACTTTCTGCATGCACCTTCAACCAATGTATCATGATTCTCCCAAAATCCAGATAATCTGTTTTCGAGCACACAGAGCCATAGCTGTCTGGTCTCCTGTCAGGAAAAAGACATTCTCACTAAATCCCGTCATTCAGAACACACCCACTGAACTTTACTGACCAATCCCTAGCTACGCATATTCTCATTTGCATGCGTCTCCACCCCAGACACCCCGTTGGTAATACGCGCTGCCTGCAGACCACCGCCATGTCTGCGAACTTGTGCAGGATCTGAGCGTGACGACTGTACATTTAAATAAATAGTATTCCCCTTTTCCCCTTTAAGGTGGGCTCTGAAATGAGCTGTTTCGGTTTTTGTTTTTTGGGCAGATGCCTGACAGACACCTGTTGCTTTGTTTTTTTTTAGATTTTCTTTCTTCTTACTTTACTCCTACAATCATTACAGAACCTTCTCCAAAGCAAGCCTTACATTCCAAAAGAACGTGGCATTTCCCAAAAAAGATAACAAAACAGCATCTGCTTCGAAGTAAGCCGCATTACTGGAAACAATGTTCTCGTGGCTGCAGAAAAACATACCAGCGCGTACCATGAAAGCATGCATGTCACGATTGATGGTACACCTCCCAATACTTTGATCAGGACAAAACACAGAACTGGTGTCCCATTTTCCTCTAGGGAGTAAGCCAGAAAAAAATACTTTCACAGTTGGAAATATATTAATGACTGCTTGCACCAACTGTTCCAAATCTTCCAACAAAGTAGGTGAAGTCACGTAGCCCAAATGGCAAGCACCGTAGTGCAAAACTACCACATGGGAACTGGTCACCCTACACATATCTCTGCAAACTTGTAGAATTGCTGCAACATTGCAATCCGTCGCAGCGCTCCACACCACCTCCACTCCTCTGACATCAAAATTGTGTGCCACATGCCCACTTTCGGAATAGTGCTGTAAGCCATGGACAAAAATATCTGAGCACCAACACCCTGACTGTCTCCACCTCTGCCATCTTCACTACACGCACCGTCTTTCGACACAAATGAACAATGTGAACATCTGATTGGCTGATGCCTACAGTCCCCTTTCCATGCTAGATTTGCTGTCGAACCCCGTATGTGCCACGCCCTACCCGCGGACAATCGCGTTCTACGTGTTGCACGTAACTCTTAGCCAGCCCTTCTACCCTTTCCACATCACTCTTGAATACATTCCCTCATTGGACACAGCTAAGCAATCACACAATCATCCACCAATCACATTCAAGATCTCTACATCTAATTCCGTCATCAGAGTTCCGCACTTCAAATGTACTGTTGATCACTCTGAATGCAAGTCTCAAATCATTGCAAAGCACCTACTTCAAAAATTACTGTGCAAGTGTCGCGGATTTCTACTTACAGCTCCATGCATACGCACATGCATGAGTACAAAGTACAGGTATGCATATTTTATTCAGAGAACATGTGCAACCCTTATGATTTCATTTAAACAAATTAATGCCACTAAATCTGCATAGCCAATACATGCCAACGCTCCCCCTTTAAGTCCAAGACTTCCGATTTTTCATTGACAAACCGCACTACTTCTTACTGTTTCCCGCATAACCTATACATACGTAACAACCCTCCCAATTTAGGGGCGAAACTCGATTTTCCATTAGAAAATGTCACCATTTTTTACTGTCTACCGCCTTAATCAATTCTAATCCAATGTGATTGTTTAAGAAGAATAAACGTTCCCGATTTCTGTGGTGACATCTCCCTTTGAGGTTTTCCCGATTTTTCGCATTTGTACTTATAATATGAAAGTAGTCAAATTTTTCCCATCTACTATAATGACCTATCACTTACAAACCTCTCTGCTATGGACAACACAGCTTAAAAAAACCAAACGATTTTCATGAACTGAAAATTGTACTCATTTGCGAACCAGGTTCAACTAATATACTCCAAATAACATATAAAGGCTGCACATAGTGAAATGAAATGCACACATGCACTGTGTTGCGATATCAAAAGTGAATACTCCGACGAAAGATGCAAAATGAACACGTACATTAACATCACTGCTTTAAACACACAAAGTTACTAACTTCTTCCTTTTACAATTGCAGTGAAGACTACTCTCCTGAAAATCAACTGCATCTACACTGCAAACAACATATCCAAAGAAACCTGGTAATTCCGCAAAAAAAGTAAGTACTGTGCTACCTTTATATTCTTACTGTTCCTCAAAGAGACTCTGGGGGTTACTTATGTAATTTGCGCACCAAAAAAAACAGTGATTTCTGAACCAATCTACCCACAAATCCCCATTTATTAAACAAAAAATAACAGGCAGAATGACACACAAATCCCTGTGTTTTTGGAACAGAAATAACATACAGAAGACTTAGAATGTTAGTACTACAAAACAAATGGCTGTTTTAATTTTATACATTACGTTTACTATTAATGCTTCTCCTCACCACTAGCTCACTTTCTACTCTGATCCAAAGCACAGTGTAGTAATATACAAACAGAAAAATAGCCTTCCCAAGTCATTGTAATTGTCCAATGCACATTCACACACCACCACAAAGAGCTTCCCCCTTAAACCCATGCACACAGCACACATACATTGCACAACAGACCAAACCATGTCTTCTTTTTTTTGCAACAGACACCAAAGAATGCCTACCAAAAAGCAAGTCCGTAGAAAAGAACGCAGAAATAGAGCAAATGAAAGTAAAAGTGTCCAAGGTAAGCATCCATCTCTAGCAGAGTTTGTAGAGAATGTTGGAACAAAACAGCTAATACACTCATTTAGCAAACCAAAGGAAGCTTCAACTACCGAAACTTTGGCTTCTCTATCAAAATGTGGCACGAAACAGAAAACTCTTTACAAAAAATCGGCTACCACTACTGCTAACAATGCTCCTATGAATCCTGATATAGTAACAAGAACCCATAGTAAAAAAAGTATTTTAGCAAAAATGTTTCATCACAGAGTCCTTCAGAATCTAATAAGAAGAGGAGCAAAATCATCCTCAACCCTTAAAACCTACCGTAGAAAATGAATCCTACAAGCTCTCGTAGACAGTGCAATCCTTCTCAAAAGGAAGTTATTTATTTTAGTGTTAAATAGGATGAAACCACTAACAAAGCTAAGTACTAAACTACAAAAGAAACTTCTCAATAAACGGAATGTCAACAAAAATAACGTCTTAAATATTTGTGGAGGTGAATGGAGTCACACAACAACCACAGAACCATATTTTAATGAAGAAGCATACAAACAAAATCAAATAAACACAATTGCCATCCATAGCAGTGGACGAGGGTATGAAAAAATCAATAATACCATCATGGAACAAGAAACACTGCTTACAAAAGTATCCCTTGAAAACTCAGAATGACCTCTCCATTCGACTGAACCAGACCGTCAAGTATACAAATGGCCGTGCACATCAATGTGTAACTTTCCTAACAAATCTTTCAAATCTTTACGTCAGTTCCTTAATCAGTATGTGAAAGGTAAAGACAAAATCAAAATAAAAGTGCTTCAAAATATGGATATCTGTCCAGTGCGCAAATACACAGGACTACAAGGACATTCATTAGCCTGCATTTCAGGACCTATTTGCAAAAGCATCTTCCATGATATTGAATGAATATCAATACATTATTCAAGTGTAAGAAATCTAGTGTATAAACTGTACTATGCTAAAAGTTCAGCCTTAGAAATCGCCAATTTAAATTGTTTTTTAGAATGTCTTGGTTGTTGGCTGTTGGGATCATTTCTGGCAATTCTTTCTATGTCCTCATATGATTTTAACACTCTTTTTCTAGGTTTTGCAGGACCAAGACTGAGCCATACTATGTTGTCTGATTTTCCATACAAAGCAGTGCCGGTTAAACGATCTGCTGCTTCATAGGCCCCACATTCTCTATGAGATAGCATTTTTATGCCTAGGCTGTATAATTTCTGTGATAATGTTTTGTCTGATGATAGGTCATCCCAGAGGTCTTGAAGCTCTGGTTTTTCTGCTTTTGTTAAGTAGGCTGTAACATATCGTGCATATTGTGCAACAGCAGTTGAATTGTCTGCAATGTACTGCACATCTATGTTTGCATTCCATAATAGGGAAATGATTGCATTGTAATCATTGATATATTTTGATTATTCCCTTCTTTTTTATGTAATACGTGTTTTTAGGTGATGTTTTTAGGTGATTTACCTTCAACACTATGTCGAACTGAAGACATGAAGTTGTTTACTTCACCTGTTTCTGTAACTGGTCTAGGGAAACCAAAGCAGCATTTGGTGTAGTATTCATCTTTGTTTTTGTATTTGCAGCAACAATATTTGCCACATTTGTGTCTTTGAAATTGTAAATTCTGCTCATGCAGCTCACTGTGTGTTTGTTGTGAAGGGATTTCACATGTGACATATTTTTTGGATAAACTGCAAAACAGTGCTATCACTGTCATGCCCAAATTTCGGTGCACCTTTGATCCATAACAGCATGTGAATATGTGGTGCTCCTCTCGCTTGATATTCTTTTCTCCAAAAGAAGTGTTGCACTTCTCCAAGGGGAGGAACAGTTGTATTGCAAATAAAGTGTAGCATTGCAATGAAACGATGATGGAAATATCTTGAGACATTAACTGGATCTAGAGAGCAAAGTTCTCCAGGTGTTAATATATCTATGTTGTTTTTGTTGCTGTTTGCTATGCGTACTCGTGTAAATCTTCCCATGCATATTCTGCACAACTTAGAGTAACAAACCAAGTTGGTGGTCCAAGGTTTCTGATCATGCAACGCATGTCTCTGTGCCGTCTGAACCAGTATTCCTTTGTACCACGCATGTTAGCAAACAAATTTGTTATACTTGATTGTAAAACCTCATCTTTTTCTTGTACTTTTTGTATTAACTGCGTAGCTGACATATTTTGAAATTGCGTTCCAGATTTAAGAATGTGTGCAACTGCATAACATAGTGTTGCTAATTCACTTTCATAGAGTAGGTAGAATATGTATTCAGTATTTTGTCTAAATCTGGGATCTTGCGAATACATTCATAATGAGCGGTATTCTGATGCCCCAATCTGAGTGGGTCCACCATCGTATCTTCCACCTTTGCCAGTAGGAAATAGCAGTGGAAAAGCATGTGCTTCTATACTTTTTTCCCAAATACTCATTGGTGACCCTTTGGTTTGTTGCATTTGGTAAGTTTCTAGTGCATCATCTATGCTTTCATTGGAATGCAATGGATGAATTGTGTAATGGTCCAAAAGAGTGGATACTGTAGCTGGATCCAGAAGTTCGAATTGTCCAGTTTCTGATGGCTCTTGAATTATTTCAGTTGTTTGCCTTAAGCTTTCATCAATATTTATTTCCTTGTAGTACTCATTATTGTCTTTTAGATATTGCAATGCTTGTCTAACTTTGTGTAATTGCTTGAAATGGGTGAAATGTTTAAAGTATTATGCTCTCATACAAATTGAGCTTTTGCAGGATTTTTGGTAATGGAAACAATTCCAAATTATTTGTAATAGCACGTGAAGGAGTGTGGATGTTGTCATATTTGTTTTCAGCTAAAAGTTACAAAGCTAATTCAAACCATTTAGAGTCTTCATTGTTTTCTATTATGTATGCTATGTCCACATTTTTTGTGTTCCTTTTGTAAAACGTTCTGCGGCAACACACACACACATTGTTTGGTACTTCAGCTGATGATCTTTAAGTTTTACTATTTCATTTCTGTATGTGTGTAATAGAAGGTTCCTATGTGCAGAATTGTCGCTACTATGTTCTAAAACTGTTGTATTTTCTATGTGGCTCTCACTTCCAAAATACTTTTTCTGAATTCAGTCCATTTCTTCTTGTAAGTATTTGGGTGTACCATGCAGAAGAGTGGTATTTAAATTGCCTAATTCTGAAGCTGGACTTTTTGCATAGTATATTTTATACACTAAATTTCTTACATTGGAATGATGTACTGATATTCTTTTGATATCATGGAAGGTACTTTTGCAAATAGGCCCAGAAATGCAGGCTAATGAATGTCCTTTTAGTCTTGTGTCTTTCCGCACTGCACAAATATCCCGATTTTGCAGCACTTTCATTTTACTTTTGTCTTTACCTTTTACATATTGATTGAGGAACTGACGTAAAGATTTGAAAGCTTTGTTTGGAATGGCACACATGGATGGGCATGGCCATTTGTATACTGGACGGTGTGGTTCTGCTGGATCGAGAGGTAATTCTGAGTTTTCAGGAGATAGTTTGTAAGCAGTGTTTCTTGTTGCATGATGGTAGTATTGATTTTCTCATACCTTCGTCCACTGCTGTGGATGGCAATTATGTTTGTTTGATTTTGTTTGTATGCTTCTTCATTAAAATATGGCTCTGTGGTTGTGTGACTCCATTCACCACCACAAACATGCAAGAAATTATTTTTGTTCACATTCTGTTTATTGCTGAGTTTCTTTTGTAGTTGGGTACTTAGTTTTGTTAGTGCTTTCATCCTATTTACCACTAATATGAACAACTTCCTTTTGAGAAGGATTGCACTGTCCACGAGTGCTTGTAGAAGTGACTTTCTACGGTACGTTTTAAGGGACGAGGATGATTTTGGTCCTCTTAGTAGATTCTGAAGGACTCTGTGACTTAACATTTTTGCTAAAATACTTTTTTTACTATGGGTTCTTATTACACTATCAGGATTATTAGGAACATTGTTAGCTGTACTGGCAACCATTTTTTTTTTTTACAACATTTCTGTGTTTTGTGACACTTTTCAATGGAGGGGGTACAGTTTCGGTAGTTGAGTCTTCCTTTATTATGTTACCCAACTGCTTTAGCTGGTTTGCACCAAGATTCTCTACAAACTCTACAACAGGTGGATGCTTACATTGGGCACCTTTATTTTTCTTTGCTCTAATTCTGCGTTCGTTTCTACGGAGTTGCTTTTTGGTGGGCATTCTTTGGTGTCTGTTGAGAAAAGAAATATACTTTGGTCTGTTGGCCAATGTATGTGTGCAGTGTGCATGTGTGCATAAGTCTGATGGGGAAGCTCTTTGTCATGGTGTGTCAACGTACAGTGAACTCTAACAATCATTTGTTAAGGCTACTTTACTGTTTGTACACTACTACAATGTGCTTCAGATGAGAGTACAAAGTGGCCTACTTGTGATGAGAACCATTATTAATAACCGAAATGCCAAAAACTTGATACAGCAACTTCTTTTCACAATCTAACATTCTAAGGGTTACCTATGTTATTTCAGTACCAAACACACAGGGATTTGTCAGCCATTCTGCCTGTTATTCTTTGTTCAATAAATGGATATTTGTAGGTAGAATGGTTAACAAATCAATGCTTGCTTTGGTGCCCAAAATAAAACAAATAACCCACGCAGCCTCTTTAAGGAGTAGTTACAATATAAAGGTTGTACTGTACTTACTTTTTTTGTGCAAGATGACCAGGTTTCTTCGGATATGTCGTCTGCAGTGTAGATGCTGTTGATTTTCAGGAGAGTAGTCTTCACTGCGAATTAAAAAAAACAAAATCAATTACTTTGTGTGTTTTCAGCAGTGATGATACTGCAGACATTACTTGTGCTTCTTTCGTCAGAGGATTGATCTTTCATATTTCAACCCAGTGCACGTGCACATTTCACTTCACTCTGTGCAGTCTTTGCATAGTACTTGCAATATGGGACTTATAAGTCCTTCAAAATAACTAAATCTTTTAAGGATATGGAAATGCCTTGTTCTTTACAAAGTGTACTATGCATAGGAGAGACATTTGTAAGCGATAGGGCAAAGTACTAGATGGGGAAACATTTTGTACTTGTTAATGAAAAGCACGATGTCGAAAAATCGGGAGACCCTCAGAAGGATATGTCAGCACTACAATCGGGAGAGCTTACTATTCTCATACGATCACATTGCAAGTAGCATTACTGTAGGCCGTACAGAGTACAGAACTCCGACATTTTCACATACAACATTGAGGTCTGCCCTAAATAGGCATGCTTGCAACGTATATACAGGTTATGCGGAAGACAGTAAGCAGTCGTGCGATTTGTGAATGACAAATCGGCAATGTTGCACTTTAAAGGGGGAGCGTTGTTATGTATTCCCTATGGACATTTAGCGGCATTATTTTGTCTATTTTAAATCATAAGGCTTCCGCATGTTCTCTGATTAAAATATACATACCTGTACTCTATACTGATGCATGTGGACATGTATGGAGCTGTACATAGAAAATCGAAATCCTTGCACAGTAGTTTGTGAAGTAGGTGCTTTGCAATGGCATGCGACTTCCATTCAGATTCATCGACAGTAATTTTGAAGTGCGCAATGTTGATGACGGAGTTAAAATTAGCCATGTTCTATGTGATTGGTGGATGAATGTGCGACCACTTTGTTGTGTCCAATGAGGGACTTGCTTTGGTACCGCTGTAGAAAGGGTGGAAGGACTTGGTAAGAGTTACGTGCCGCACGTAGGCAACGCTTGTCTGCTGGTAGGGCGTGTCACATACGGGTTTCTACAACAAATCCTGCATGGAAAGGCAACTGTAGGCATCAGCCAATAAGATGTTCACATTACTCTTTTGTGTTGAAAGACGGTGCGCACACTGTAGATGGCAGAGGTGGAGAGGGTCAGGGTTTTGATGCTTGGAGACATTTTTGTGCAAGGCTTACAACACTATGCCGAGAGTAGGCATGTGGCACACCATTTCGATGTGCGGAGGAGTGGAGGTGGTGTGGAGCGCTGACACTGATGCCAATGCTGTGGCAATTCTGCAAGTTTGTAGAGACATGCGTAGAATGACCACTCCTCATGTGGTAATTTTTCACTATGGTGCTTGCCATTTGGGAGACCTGACTTCACGTACTTTGTTGGCAGATTTGGCACAGTTGGTTGAAGCACTCATGACCATCTTCCCAACAACGAAAGTATTTTTTTCTGCATTACTCTCGAGAGTACAATGGAACAACACTTCTGTTTTCTGTCCAGATCAAAGCATGGGGAGGTGTATCATCAATCGCGGCATGCGTGCATTCATGCTACGAGTTGGTATGTTTTTTTGTAGCCACGATAACATTGCTCCAAGCAATGCGCATTACTTTGAAGGAGATGGTGTTGCGCTATCTTCTTTGGGAAATGCGATGTTCTTTTGGAATGTAAGGCTTGCTTTAGAGAAGGTTCTGTAATGTTTGCAAGAGTAAAGCAAGGACAAACAAATACAAAAGAATACATAAAATACCAGATGTCTGTATGGTATCTGGGCAAAAATAAAAAAAAAACATCTCTTTTCGGAGCCTACCTTAAAGGGGAAAAAGGGGAATAGTACTTTAATGTACCGTCGTCACGCTCTGATCCTGTACCTGTCAGAGAACATGGCGGTAGTTAGCAGCCAGCACATATTACCACTGGGGATTGAAGGGTGGAGCCGCATGTAAATGAGAATGAGTAGAGCTAGGGATTGGTCCATAAAGTTCAGTAGGTGTGTTCTGACCAACATACTTTAGTAAGACCGTCTTTTCCCTCACAGGAGACCACACAGCCATGGCTTTCCATGCTCGAAAACAGATTATCTGGATTTTGGTACATTCATGGATACATTGGTTGAAGGTGCATGCAGAAAGCTGCAGTTTATCTACAAATCTCGGATTTCCACATGCGGAAGTGCACTGGCATGGCGTGCGTGGCATGAGATGGCTGGACTTGGTACCTCTTTGTGTTACTTTACTGACAGAGCGTCCTCCAGATATACTGATCATTCATTGTGGAGGAAACAGTTTAGGCCATGTATCTGGAAGTTCTTTGCAATTTGCAATGAAGGAAGGACTTGCAAAGCTCATGGACATGTTTACAAATTGTCACATACTTTTTTCCCATATTGCCCTAAGACAAATATGGCTGCGTTCTTCTGCATTTGGTCCCCAAATGGAGAAAGCGAGACGCAATGTGAATAAGGCTGTGTGTGCATTTTTAAGAGATGTTGGCATGTCCTCTTTCCACAATGAAAACATTTTGTTTCGCAGCACTTTCATTTTCCGCAGAGATGGAGTCCACCTCACATATGCTGGCAATCAGATTTTTCTTCGCAATTTACAAAATGCATTGCGACCTCTTTTGCAATCATACTAACCTATCTGACAATCCGTTTTCCCCAATCCACTGTTTTTGACCCACACAACACACCACGGAAAGGCTCTTTTCAGAGCTGCCACTTACTCCCAACGTACACTTTATTGTGTTTACTGCGCTTGCACCCTCCCTTTTCTCCTTTACGACTGTCTGCAAACTTTTTCAGAACTCCGCAGGGGTCTACGGCCGTCACTTCATAGTTCTATTGTTATACTGAGAAAGGCGGCTCTGAAAAGAGCCTTTTCTGTAATTTTTGGTGTTTTTACATTCATTGCTTAACAGCACACAGCACACTAGGAGAAGAGGTGAAAGGAGAGTAAGGAAGGGACACCAGCCACAGGCATAAAAAAGGGCAACTGAACAGAGAAAAATTTAGAGTGAGCTTTATTTAGGTAAAGAGCAGATCTTCTGCTGCTCCGTGACTGCAGCCTCAAAAGCACTTTGAAAACTCTCTCCCCTGCAGAGTACTGCGTCACAATACGTGCACACGACGGTCACCTTTGAAAGGGACGGGTCAACAGCATAGCAAATGGCTTGTGAGGCAGCTGGAGGGAGTCGCTCCCCCACAGGAGTGTCTCTTGTGGTGGGAGGATCGGATACCGAGATGCTGTGGAGGAACTCAAATGACTAAGCTCTTCACATGGCACCACCTTGCAAATGTCCGCAGTGTAGAACAAAGTGAGGTGTCGCTTCATGGTTGTCGTACCAAAACTGTACGCTCCAAATCTCCTGCGACTCAACACCACCTCACACTGGTTACACTTCACCAGGTTCGCACATGCTTTTGGTATGTTCCCATGAACGGAAAATAACCGCCACACCCACGACTCCCACCGAGTGCTCCTAGTGCGGAGTTCCTCCACTTCATTCTCTTCCTCCTCTTCTTCCTCGATCTCTACATCCTCACCCATATAGCTCTCTGCAGGCCCTTGGTGAGGTGGTGGTGGTGGCGGGTTTGGGGGTGGTGCAGAGGCTAATGACCCAACAGCAGCTATGGAAGCCATACCGATTAGTTTCCTTTTGGGCACTACAGCAGTAAAGGCAACACACCTCAATCTGCTATAGATAGAAGGACAATGAAGATGTGCTCGGGGTGTGGCCTTTTGTAGGGGTGCAGGAGTGTGCCTCGTGACCGTCTTCATCCCTACAAAGCAGTACACAAATTTTACACGGCAAGTCCTGAGGTGGCCTATTGTTTGGCATGTGTGAAATTACATGTTTACACTCTACAATACTTTGCCTTGTGTCTACAAGTTCATTTGTATTGTTGCGGAAGCACACCAACCTCAGAAATTAGTCCCCACGCTCAGCATAGGTGCGGTCACATGATGACGTCCTCAACACATCCACCCAAGTAATGAAAGTCCTGTGGACAGCAAATGCAAAGAACCAAACGTGCGCACAAGTGTTCTACGGACAGTGTTCAGGTTCTCAAACTATTTCAAAGTGCGACACAAGTGAGACGGACAGTTAGGAACAGGCGCAATGTTCACAATACTTACGTTTGTACTGCACATGTGCACGTATGCTATGTTCACTGTACAGACAGTTCCAGTGTCCTTAGGACAACACCATTTTGTTTGCCTACGAACTTGCCGGCCACCGTGCCTGTTCTACGGGCGGCACCATTTTGGTACACTGTCATTCACACACTCCCATTTTCCTCATTTACACCCATTCCGGACATCTGGTGTGTTCTACGAACATGTATTATCTCGTTTCCAAGCAGTACGCCCAGGTAGTATATCCTTTGGACACCCCTTTCTGTTTATGTACGCACATTTTCAACAGATGGTGCAGTCACACATCACATCCATCTTACTTGACATTAGACAGCACCCACATTCCATTCCTTGCGGATAGGTCGAACAGGCGCGGTGTTCGCGAACATTTTACGACTTTAAAAAAAAAATCTACACACAAACTCTTTCTCTACAACTACTGTACAAAAAAATTTCAAACAGACACACACATCATTCTAAAGAAATAGCGGGGGAAGCGGACACTGAAACAAATATGGGGGAATTCGGATTCAACACGGGCTGGTTATGAGGAGAAGATTTGGACGGAGAAGAAGGGATGGATATTTTGTCAAAACGTCTATTTTCCTGTTCAAGGTTTGGGGATGGTTCACTAGGGAATGGAGAAGCAGGGCAGGTGCAGGTGGGGGCAATGATAATAAACTTTTCCTCTCACACAGTCCTCCACAAACTCGCGTAAACTTTGAAAATTGTCATTCAATATGTCCATTTTCTGCTCTATCCTTTTTATCCTATCTTTTTCTGTCTCGTTTGTTGCACTTTCTTCTTTTCTTTCCTGGTCTGTTAAAAAAAAAATACATAAGTTGAATGCCTCTAAAATACTGGTCACTATTTTGCATATGCAGAGCAATGTGTACCATTATTGTCGCTGTCTTCAGCCATTTCCCCATGCGGGAAATACTCCTCCTGCCACTCCAAAGTACTAGCCATTTCTGAGTCAAAACAACAGAAAGAAATTATTATTTCTGCACCACATACCACAAAAAAACATCACCCATATAAAAAATGACCGACACTCACTCTTTTTCTGTAATGTCCCTTCGTCCAACTGCGTCCGTCCACTGTCGTTCCAGGCTGCCGAGTTTCTGTGAAGTGATTACGCTGGAGGCATCCTTTCTTTTTTATGGTAGCATCCACTTTATTCTACATGGTTATAAAATGTGTCGTTTTCTTTTTCCAGCTTCAGGTTTCCATATTTACTTATTACTACTTATAATATCTTTGTCCTTCTTCTATGTTGCACATTTTTTGTGTAAGACAATAGTACATTTTCAGCTATCCCCCGCCTCTTTGGGTAATGTTGATCCTGTCCATCCCCGTCCGCAAACAGGCGCTCAGTCCGTCCCTGTATGTCAAGTACGTAGATTATACTACATATCTCTCAAAATCACATGATTACAATGTATATTCTGCTCAACGACTTCATTGCCACAATTTCATGCTTACGTTCCACCTTCCAAAAACCTATACAATTCCCAACAAAAAAAACGTTGTTACGGGGACATCATGGTTAAGTTGCCCTCCCAAAAACCAGTGAAATTCACTACAAAAAAAATGTTGTTGAGGGGATGTTATGGTTAAGTTGCCCTCCCAAAAACCTGTGAAATTCACTACAAAATAAACTTTGTTGAGGGGACGTTATGGTTAAGTTGCCCTAACAAAAACTGTACACTTCACTAAAAAAACACTTTCCTCCTTCCCTTTATGCTTCAAATTAAAACTGAAAAACCCTTAAAATTCACCAGTTATGGTAAAGTAAGCCCCCAACCCTGCCACCATCCATGTGCATTGCTAACACGAAACCCAGACCATGAAAGATGTCATCTCAAATGTGAATGCTGACATCAATGACGACATCACTTGTTTAGCCCCTTTCTTTTCCTTCCCTGCCATACATGTATATGTGCATTCAGTAAAAAAATGTCACTAAAGGAATGCTGCACTTCACAGTGCAACCAAACACAACTGCACATTCCCCCATTATAGTAAGCTAAGCAACCATAACTCGCACCATCTACGTGCATTGCTAAGACTAACACCCAGGACATCAAAGATGCGATCACAAATATCATTGATGACATCACTGATTTACACTGTTCTAAGAATACATCAAGTGTTCTAGGATGTTCGTAATTAAACAAAATGGGGGTGTCCTGAGGACAGTACGCCTGTCCGTGTTGTTCGTAGCAAAGTAGAAACTGTTCTAAGAACACACCGGTGTCCTGAAATGTTCGTAAATAAACAACATGGGGGTGTCCTGAGGACATTATACCTGTCCGTACTGTTCATAGGCAAGTTGAAACTGTTCTAAGAACACATCAAGTGTCCTGGGATGTTTGTAAATAAACAAAATGGGGGTGTCCTGACGACGCTATTCCTGTCCGTATTGTTCGTAGGCAAGTTGAAACTGTTCTAAGAACACATCAAGTGTCCTGGGATGTTCGTAAATAAACAAAATAGGGGTGTCCTGAGGACACCATGCCTGGGCGTATTGTTCGTAAGCAAGTTGAAACTGTTCTAAGAACACGCATGGTGTCCTGAAATGTTCGTTAATAAACAAATGGGAATGACCTAAGGACACTACACCTGTCCGTACTGTTCGTAGGCAAGTTCAAACTGTTCTAAGAACATTCATATTGTTCACGGACATAAAAAGTGCCCATATGGCATAGTTAAAATGTTTGATTCTATGGGTGTGATATGCTGCGGTGGTTGCGGCCAGGGCCTAGAGTTTTTTGGCCTATGGCCATGCACCTCAGACTCTAAGCCCTGGCCGCAACCACCGCAGCATATCACACCCATAGTGGCTTTTAACTTCGACACCCAAGACCAAATTTATAAGCAATGAAGACTAGTTATAAGCTACTATGGGTGTGATATGCTGTGGTGGTTGTGGGCAGGGCCTATAGTCTTCTAAAAATACATCAAGTGTCCTGGGATGTTCGTAAATAAACAAAATGGGGTGTCCTGAGGACGCTATGCCTGTCCGTATTGTTCATAGGCAAGTTGAAATTGTTCTAAGAACACATCAAGTGTCCTGGGATGTTCATAAATAAACAAAATAGGGGTGTCCTGAGGACACTCTGCCTGTCCGTATTGTTCATAAGCAAGTTGAAACTGTTCTAAGAACACATGCAGTGCTCTGAAATGTTCGTTAATAAATGAAATGGAAATGACCTAAGGACACTATACTTGTCCGTACTGTTCTTAGGCAAGTTGAAACTGTTCTAAGAACACTCATTGTTCGCGGACATAAAAATTGCCCATATGGCATAGTTAAAATGTTTGAGTCTATGGGTGTGATTTTGGTCTTGGGTGCAAGACTCTAGGCCCTGGCCACAACCACCGCAGCATATCACACCCATAGTGGCTTATAACTTTGGCACCCAAGACCAAAGTTATAAGCAACACAATTATAAGCTAGTATGGGTGTGATATGCTGAGGTTATAGGCAGGGCCTATAGTCCTGGGTGCATGGCCAAAGGCCCTGCACCCAAGACCAAATTTATAAGCACCAAAGTTATAAGCCACTATGGGAGTGATATGCTGTAGTGGTTGTGGCCAGGACCTAAAGTCTTGGGTGCATGGTCAAGACCAAATTTATAAGCACCGAAGTTATAAATCACTATGGGTGTGATATGCTGTAGTGGTTGTGGCCAGGGCCTAGAGTCTTGGGTGCATGGTCAAGACCAAATTTATAAGCACCAATGTTATAAGTCACTATGGGTGTGATATGCTGCGGTGGTTGTACTTATAATATACTCACTGTTTGGTTTGGTAACTGGAGTACATATATTCCTTGTCAATTTCTGTGATAAAAGAAAAGATCATGTTAGTATTGGTAGTTTGTGATGACTTATAACATTGAATAATAGAAATTCTTTATTTATTTTGACCCTCATAATTAGTAGATTACAAACCAGTGTACTGTGCAATTTGCTAGGTATCTGTGTTTGTTGCTAAAATCATTATTTCTGTGGGAAAAAAAAATCCATGTCGGATTAAAAAAAACTTTTATTGTTATGCTACAGTCTATTTGTTTGTTTGTTTTCAGTGTTCACTTATTGTTTCTGGCTAATGTTCTATCTGTTGGCTTGTTGCAGATTTTTGGAGCATTTAGATACCTGTTGGCATATTCTAACTGTCTATTTTTTGTTATAATGTAGTGGTATTGATTTATCTGTTTGGTTATTGCAAAATCTTGGGGCAGTTAGATACAAGTTGGCGTGTTCTGTCTATTTTTTTATTATAATGTAGTGGTATTGATTTATCTGTTTGGTTATTGCAAAATCTTGGGGCAGTTAGATACCAGTTGGCGTGTTCTGTCTATTTTTTGATATAATTTAGTGGTATTCATTTATCTGTTTAGTTGTTATAGAATCTTGGGACAGTTAGATAGCTGTTGGCATATTCTAACAGTTTATAGTTTTTTAATTGAAGTTTTGTTAATGTTTAAGTACATATTGGTTATTAAATGTTGGTTTTAAGACGATTAAATAAGCGTTTGTAAGATTTTCTGGTAATCTCTGCTTTAGAGTAACGGTACTATCATTACATTCGAACCATCCACATTTTTTTTATATATGCAGTGTAGTGACCTGCATTGGTTGTGGCTCCTGTGTGGTAGATTATACCTATTATTGTGAAGGTTTTCTTACCAAGTGATACTTGACCATGTGTGAATCCAGTCGGCTAGGAGTTGTTTTTGGTACCATCTGCATTGTAACGTAGAAGCATTAGTATTACGTATTTACTGTGTGTTTGTATTAGTAAGGTGGAGCGTTTTTCCGTACTGCAAGTAGTACATAATCTACCATGGTTTGCATTTTGTACAAGTTGCTTAAATGGAACGGATTCACAATTAGGTATGGATACATACACAAAGCACTCATTAGGGATTAGTTCCTGTGTCACATTGTTGCAGAGAGTGCATGTATGTTTCCACATGTATGAAATCTGAAGATTTCATTTATAGGTATGTTTTTGTTTTCCAGTACTTGTAGTAAGTACACTAGAAATTCTTGTGGATCTTCTTGTGAGTTTATAGTGAATTTCACCATTCCAGCACAGTAGTCCAATTGTTGTCTTATTCCATGAACACTATACATGTTGTCAGGATTGTTTGTTGCGTTTCTATGAAGTACTAACATTTGCAAACACAATTGGTCTGTACTGTGTAAGTAAATGTTGTCAACAATTGGTGGCAATTGAAATAGAATATTCATTGCTACATTTGCGTAGCAACTTACACCAGTTATATTTGAAAATTTAAATGGACCAGATCGGTCTGTGTCCAAGTCATTTTTTCAGAATGTGTGTTGTTTCTTTGAAGAATTACCCGAGTTACTTAGAGTAATAGGTTCTTCTTCTTTTACTCTCTTTGGAGGATTTGCATTGACATCCTGTTGCATTTCTGTTTGAATTAGTTTTCTTTTACAACATTTTACTTTTTGTGGAACAGGATATGTTTTTAGATGGGGGGTGTATAGTAAACGTAGTCTATTGCATTAAAAAATGCAAGGAATATCAGAGTTTACTTTACTTGCATCAACGTTGATTAGAAATAGACAGTCAAGTGTACGTAAGCGTGATAGTGCTACGTAGCTCATGCCTTCTTTAAAGACTGTTACCAATATCTATCGATGCTTTGTCTAGGGTAAGACCTTGTGGTTTATGAATGGTGACTGCGTATGCAAGAGTTAGAGAAAATTGTTCTCTGCGTACATACATGTCTTTGAAGAGAAGGAATCGAGCTGTTGAGCGTCCTATCCTTTTCACTTCTGAAAGTTTGTCAAAGAGAATATTGACAAACTGAATGTTGTTGTCACGTGGGTATGTTTGAAAGCCAACAACTGTACCCAGTGCTACATTAACTAGTACTTGATCCACGTTAAGGTTACGGTTAAGCATTACTCTACAATTTAAGGATAATTTTTATATTTTTTCCAACCCAGCTGTGTTGGAGATTGAATTTTGTAAACTATTTAGTCTTGTTATGGCTTGCTCACACATGGGTAGTGTCATACCATGTACGTCTAGTTTGTCTGTGGCGCTAATTTCCATTATTGGTTGCATTTCTTTATTTAACATTGTTTCATTGAATTTGAAACAGCTTGCAAGAGTTGGCATTAAGGCCAGACAATTGACATTTTTGTGCTCTAATTGTTCCATAACATCAGTAGCACATGCATTATCGCCATAAAGTGCATGAATGTGCTGGGTTTTCAATATTGCTTGTGCTTCTTGAGATAATACAGCAACTCTAATACTTTTAAAGATGTTGGCATAAGTGAGATCTGCAGATTGTTGCACGTTTTCTGTTAATTCTCTGTATTGGAAATGTTGCCAAAGGTTGACATTTCCTATGCTGCCAAAAGTTTTACGGCAGAGTTTGTGTCCTAAGGTTTTAAAAATAGGTTCACCTTTCACTGGTGTCAATTGAAGAGGATCTCCGAAAACAATAATGTGTTTTCCTCCAAAGAGCTCTTGGTAGTTTGTTTTGAGTACTTCTTGTAATCTGAGGTGAATCAAAGCCAACATTAGGTTGGAGACCATGCTCACTTCATCTATTAGTAGCATTTTCATTTGTTTTAACACTCTGCATAGTTCCATTGCAGCTTCTGTAGAAAGTTTGTAATAGTCTAATTTGTTTTGGTGTTCTACTGGCAGGAGTAGTAATGTAAAGTGACACCGCCTATGTTGTAGGCAGCTAAACCTGTGGGGGCAGGGACAACAGCTGACAGTTTGTTGTTTGTCAATTGTGAAGGAACTTGCCGATGATTTTGATTAAGAATGTTTTGCCTGAACCAGCTTCACCACCAGTAGTATAGGTTTGTAATTTTGGCAGGTGCATTCTTTATTTTCATGTTGTACACCATGTGCAATTACTTTTGTTACTTCTTGAAAAATGCTAAGATGCTCATTGTTTAGTTTTGATTGCAGTATAGTTAGTCTTCTTTATCTTCATACTGACACATGGTGTTTTCTACTTCTGTCATAGCTAATTCTGCCTCATTTGCTAATAGTGGATGTCCCAGTGGTTCTTGGCTTCCTGTTACAGAAGGTTGATTACTGTCAGGAGTGTCCTTATCTAGTTGGGCCTGGAGTTCTTCTTTGTGTTGCGGTTCATTGTGCAACTTTCTTTTTGTAGTGTGTAAAGTTTACATCCGTTATGGTGCTTTCATTTGCTTTGAAAGCGTCTTCGTAGGAGACATAGTTATCTAGTATTTCTTCTTCTTTTCTCCATGGTTTAAAGAGTTGTAGCAGGGACATGTAATATACTTCTTTATGTTGAGGAGTCTTTAATGACAATTTGATATGATTAATTAAACTTGGTTTGGTGAGTTTTACTAAGCTACCTTCACAATTTGTCACTCTGTATCTACCTTGTTTTCATCGGGTTTTATATTATTTTTGTATGTGAGGTTTTGGACTATGTGGTATAGACACATGGTTTCCAAAGTGGTACTTCTGTTTGGGTAGTATGTGTCCAGCAAATTGTTTTTCAAAATGTCTTGGCTGTTGGGATCATTTTTGGCTATTGTTTCTATGTCGTCGTATGATATGAGAACTCTTTTTCTAGATTTTCTAGATTTAGCAGGACCAAGATTTAGCCATACTATATTTTCAGATTTTCCATACAAAGCAGTACCGGTTAAAGGATCTGCTGCTTCATAGGAGAGCATTTTTATACACAAGCTGTACAATTTCTGAGACAGTGTTTTGTCTGATGACAGGTCATTCCAGAGGTCTTGAAGCTCTGTTTTTTCTGCTTTGGTTAAGTATGCTGTAACATATCAAGCAACTGCAGTGGAATTGTCTGCGATGTACTCCACATCTATGTTTGCATTCCATAAGAGGGCAATGATTGAATTGTAATCATTGATATATTTTGCTTCTTCTGTTCTTTTTATGTAATATGTATTTTTAGGTGATTTAACTTTAACACTATGTCTAACTGAAGACATGAAGTTGTTCATTTGACCTGTTTTTGTAACCGGTCTAGGGAAACCAAAGCAGCATTTGGTGTAGTATTTCCCTTTGTTTTTGTATTTGCGACGACAATATTTGCCACATTTGTGTCTTTGAAATTGTAAAATTTGTGCATGAAGTTCACTATTTGTTGCTTCCGATGGAATTTCACAAGTGACATATTTTTCGAGAAACTGTAACACAGTGGCATCATTGACTTGACCAAATTTAGGAGCATCTTTAATCCATAAATGCATGTGGATATGTGGTGCTCCTCTGGCTTGGTATTCTTTTCTCCAAAAGAAGTGTTGCACTTCTCAGAGGGGAGGAACAGTTTTATTACAAATAAAGTGTAGCATAGCGATGAAGCGATGGTGAAAATATCTTGAAACATTAACAGGATCTAGGGAACCAAGTTCTGCAGGTGTTAGTATATCTATGTTTGTTTTGTTTTTTGTTTGATATGCGTAGGAAATCACGTAAATCTTCCCATGCATATTCTGCACAACTTAATGTAACAAACCAAGTGGGTGGGCCAAGGTTTCTTATCATACAAAGTACATCTCCATGACGTCGAAACCAGTACTCTTTAGTACCACGCATGTTTGCTAATAGATTTGTAGCACTTTTTGTAATAATTGCGTAGCTGACATATTTTGAAAGTGGGTTCCTGATTTTAATGTGTGTGCAACTCCGTAACATAGAGTTGCTAGTTCACTTTCAAAGAGTAGGTTGAATATGTATTCCACATTTTGTCTAAATCTGGGATCTTCAGAATACATCCGTAACAAGCGGTATTCTGATGCTGTTATTTGAATAGGTCTATCATCGTACCTTCCTCCTTTGCCAGTAGGAAAGAGTAGAGGAAAAGCACGTGCTTCTATACTTTTTCCCATATGCTGATTGGTGATCCGTTCGTTTGTCGCATTTGGTACATTTCTAGTGCATCTTCTATGGTGTCATTACAGTGCAATGGATTAATTCTACAATGGTCTAAAATATTGGATACTGTAGCAGGATCTAGAAGCTCAAATTGACCAGTTTCTGGTGACTCTTGAATTATTTCAGTGGTTTTCTTCAATATTCATTTCTTTGTAGTATTCATTATTGTCTTTTAGATATTGCAAGGCTTGTCTAACTTTATGTAAGTCTACCAGTTGTTGCCAAATTTCTTTGTCTTTTGTTGGTAAACCAGTTACTAAGATAATTAAAGATTGCTCTATTGGACGTTGCACTCCCAGAGTGTGCAAATTTTGTTTTAGATCTAATGGTAAATACACTACTTTGCCACAAATGCCTTTCACCAATTCAGAGGGAGGTAATTTTGCTGTTTTTAGTTGAAGGCATATTATTGCTTGAAAGGGGTGCACTGTTTGAATTATGATGATCTCATATAAATTGAGTTGTTGTAAGGGTTTTGGTAGTGGGAATAATTCCAAATTATTTGTGATAGCACGTGAAGGAGTTTGGTTGATATCAAGTTTTATAGTGCAGTAACTGCAAAGTATTAAGGGGTCAGTTATTTTGTATTTGTTTTCTGCTATAAGGTGGAGAGCTAATTCAAACCACTTAGAATCTTCATTGTCTTCTATTTTGTATGTTAGGTCTACAGTTTTTGTGTTACTTTTATAAAAAAGTTCTACGGCAACATACACACGCATGGTTTGATACTTCAGCAGATGTACTTTTAAATTTCAGTATTTCTTTTTTGTATGTGTGTAGTAGAAGGTTGCCATGCATAGAATTGTTGCTAGTCTGTTGTAAAGCTATTGCATTTTGTAAGTGGCTTTCACTTCCAAAATATTTTTTCTGGATATAGTCAATTTCTTCGAGTAGGTCTTTGGCTGTACCATGTAGAAGAATGTTATTTAAATTGGCTAGTGCTAAAGCAGGACTTTCGGCATAGTACAGTTTATAGACTAGATTTCTTATAGTTGAATGATGTGTTGATATCATTTTGATATGATGGAAGGTGGTTTTGCAAATAGGTCCTGAAATGCAGGCTAATAAATGTCCTTGTAGTCCTGTGTATTTGCGCACTGGACAGGTATCCATATTTTGCAGTAGTTTCATTTGGATTTTGTCTTTGCCTTTCACATACTGATTGAGGAATTGGCGTAAAGACTTGAAAGATATTTTGGGAATGTTACACATTGAAGTGACTGGCTATTTGTATACTGGACGTTCTGGTTCAGTCGAATGGAGAGGTAATTCTGGGTTTTCTGGGGATATTTTTGTAAGCAGTATTTCTTGTTCCATTATGGTATTATTAACTTTTTCATAACCTCGTCCACTGCTATGTATGGCAATTGTATTTGTTTGCTTTAGTTTGTATGCTTCTTCATTAAAATAAGGTTCTGTGCTTGTGGTGCGACTCAATTCACCTCCACAGATATTTAAGAAGTTATTTTTGTTGACATTTTGTTTATTGAGAACTCTTTTTTGTAATTTAGTCATTAGTTTTGTTAGTGGTTTCATTTTGTTTAACACTAAATAAATAACTTTCTTTTGAGAAGGATTGCACTGTCTATCAAAGCGTCTAAGATTAATTTTCTATGGTAGGTTTTAAGGGTTGTGCATGATTTCTCTGCTGTTTTTATAAGATTTTGAAGGATTCTGTGGCGGAACATTCTTGCTAAAATACTTTTTTTGGTATGCTTACTTGGCACTATATCAAGATTTATGGCAGCAGTTTTATCAGTAGTGGTAGCTGAATTCTTGTTAATTGTTTTCTGTTTTGTTTTACATTTTGATAGAGAAGGCAAAGTTTCTGTACTTGAAGCTTGTTTTGTTTCGCTAAATGACTGTATTAGCTGTTTTGTTTGAACTTTTTGTACAAATTCTGCTAGAGTTGGATGCTTATTTTGGACACTTCTATTTTCATTTGCTCTACTTCTGCCTTGCTTTCTACGGACTTGCTTTTTGGTAGGCATTCTTTGGGGTCTGTTGAAAAAAATAAAGAATGTACGGGTTGGGCTCTTCTGCAATGTATATGTGCTGTGTGCATGAGTGTCTGAGTATGATGATAAAGATGTATGTGATGGTGTGTGATTGTGCATTGGGAAACTACAATTAGTTGGGATGGCTATTCTGAATTTGTGTGTTACTATACTGGGGTTCAGATGACAGTAGAAAGTAAGCAGTGAGAAGAAGCACAAATAGTAATTCTAATGGTATAGAATTAAAACAGTTCTTTGTTCAACAATACTAACATTCTAGGGGGCTGAGTTATGTCATTTGTGCGCCGAAAAACAGGGATTTTTGTGCCATTCTGCCTGCAAATCCCTGTTTTCAAATGAGGATTTGTGGCCAAAATGGTGCACAATCTCGGTTTTTTGGCGCAGAAATACCATGAATGAACCCCACAGTGTGTTTGAATAACAGTAAACATATTATGGTGGTATTTAGCTTTTTTGTGTGGAATGAGCAATTTTCTTCTGAGTTGTTGTTAGTGCTTCAGATTCTGCAGCTGCTTTTCAGAAGAGTGGTCTTCACTGCAATTGTAAAGGAAAGAAGTTAGTAATTTTGTGTGTTTATAGCACTGATGTTAATTTAGACATAGCGTGTCCATGCAATTTTGTTTCACTATGTGCAGTCTTTATATTTTACTTTAAATATGTTAGTTAAACATGCTTTGCAAATGTGTGTAAAAAGAAATTAAATAGCAGATAGGTTTGGAAGTGACAGTTGATTATAGCAGATGGGAAAAATGACAGTAAGTGCATTTTATAGGTTATACAGGTTAAAAGGCAGTTAATCTGTTTATATGCATTTATAAGAATTGTACATGTACTATACAGAAAATATGCATACCTGTAGTTTGTGTTCATGCATATGCATATGGATATGCATGCAGCTGCAAGTAGAAATCTTGGAAACTTGTACAGTAGTTCTTGTAGTAGGTGCTTTCCAATGATATGACACTTGTACTCAGAGTGATTAACAGTACATTTGAAGTGCTGATCTATGATGATGGAGTTAGATGTAGAGGTCTTGGATCGGATTGGTGGATGGTTGTGTGACTGTTTAGCTGTATACAATCAGGGAATGGGACAGAGTGTGAAGTGGAAATGGTAGAAGGGCTGTCCATGTTACGATATGTCCACGGACATGGTGGTAGTCTGCAGACATCGCGTGTTACGTACGGGTATTTTGGGGTGGGGAGGTATGCAAATGAGAATGAGCAGAGCAATGGATTGGTCAGTAAAGTGTAGTGGGTGTGTTGTGTCAGTAGAGAGTTTGTCAGAAAGTCTTTTTCCTGAGAGAAGAACAGATAGCTATGGCTGTGTGTTTCAGAAAACAGATTGTCTTTATTTTGGGAGATTCGTGGATACATTGGTTGAAGGTGCATGCAGAAAGCTGTAGAGTAGCTGTATATCTCTGATTCCCACATGTGGAAGTGCACTGGCATGGAGTGAGTGGAATGAAGTGGCTGGACTTGGTACCTCTCTGTGCCACTTTGGAGACAGGGACCATCCAGACATAATGATAATTCATTGTGGAGGGAATAGTTTAGGACATGTGCCTGGAATTTCTTTGTAATTTGCAATGAAAGAAGGACTTGGGAAGGTCATGGACATGTTTCCAAATTCTCAAGGAATTTTTTCTCGGATTGCACAGAGAGAAATGTGGCTGCGTTCTTCTTCATTTGGTCCACAAATGGAGAAAGCAAGGCTCAATGTCAATAAGGCTGTTTGTGCCTTTCTAAGAGATGTTGGCATGTCCTCTTTTCACAATGAAAAATATTATGTTTCGTAGCACATACATTTTTCGCAGAGATGGAGTCCATCTTATGCTGGCAATCAGATTTTTCTGAGAAATGTACAAAATGCATTGCGACCTTTTTTGGAATTACAGCATCCATTTTATAGTAGGTGTTGAGCATTTCAAATTTTTCAAACACAAACAAACACCACCAAAAGGCTCTTTTCAGAGCCACCACTTCCTCCCAGAGAAATGTGCAATGGTTATGATAGGGCAGCACCCTCCGCGGACTTCTAAAAAATACACAGGGCCCTGCTCCATTTATTTGCCACTTCTATTTTTAAACTGTGAAAGGCGTCTCTGAAAAGAGCCTTTTTTTATTTTTGTTTTTATATTTTTTGGGGTTTTCTACACATGACACACTAGGAGAGGAGGGGAAAGGAGGGGAAGGGGGGGACACCAACCACAGGGATAAGAAAGGGCGGGTGGAGAGAAGAAGATGTAGGGTGGGTCTTACTTAGGTGGTGGGCAGGTCTTCTCGCGCTCTGAGACCGTAGTCTCGAAAGCACTACGAAGTCTCTCCCCCCTGCAGAGTACTGTGTGACAGTACATACACACAACTGTGAACCTCGAAAGTTAAGGGTCACCAGCATTGCGAATGGCCTGTGAGGCAGCCAGAGGATGTAGTAGAGGAAGTCAACCTACTACGCTCCTCGCAAGGTACAACCTTGCGAATTGCCCCACCGTGGAATGACCTTAGGTGTCGCTTCATAGTTGTCGTACCAAAGCTGTATGAACCAAGCCTCCCGCGACTTAGCACCATTTTGCACTCTTTGCAGGTGACTTTGTCCACACGCGCATTGGGTACGTAAATAACCGCCACACCCAAGAGTCACAGCGAGTGCTGGTAGTAGGGACTTCCACTACCTCATCCTCTTCATCCTCACTCCTGTTCCCCTCTTCAGGCCCTTGAGGAGGAGGAGGAGGTGGTGGTGGTGGTGGACAGGGTGGGGGTGGTGTTGAGGCAGATGTAGCACCAGGTGGAAGCTGAGGATCCATGGTTGCTATCAGGTTTCTGAAATATCAGGAAGATTGGCAGCGAAAGTACAGTGTTCTGTCAGGTAGCCAGAAACACCATGTGAATGAGCTCTGGGGTGTGGCCTTTTATAGAGGTGCTGGTGCACGCTTCGCAGACACCCGCGCTGTCTGCGGACAGATTGTACACCCAGAAAAGGCTCAAAAAGTCCCAATAAAAGTATGTAGAAAGTCAGGATCATTGTCTGGGACATGTGCTATGGTGATTTATTATGATAAAATATCGTGGATTGCCTGAAAAGGTACTTTTAAATTGTTCAGGGACACGAACAGTGTCCGCAATCAGAACACATGCTTAGCGTGGGCGCGGTCACATGATGGCGTCGCAAACATGTCCGCGAAGGGAACGGGTGTCCGCAGGACACCAAATGCACAGGAACTGTTTTGTGCATGCGCGTTGGTGTTCTATGGACAGTGTTTGGGTCCTCAAAGTAATTAAAAGTGCAACACAAGTGTGCCGGACAGCTACGGACAGGCGCAGTGTTCGTAGGACTTATGGGTGTGGTGCGCATGTGCGTAGATAGTCTACGGACAGTGTTTGGGTCCTGAAACTAATTAAAAGTGTGACACAAGTGAAACGAACAGTTACGGACAGGCGGTTGTTCTTCAAACAGTTTCAACTTGTCTACGAACAATACAGACAGTCATAGCGTCCTCAGGACACCCCCATTTTGTTTATTTACAAACATCCCAGGACACTTGATGTGTTCTTGGAATAGTTTCAACCTGCCTACGAACAGTACGGACAGATATAGTGTCCTCAGGACACCCTCATTTCATTTACTTACGAACATTTCAGGACACCGCGCGTTGTTCGCAGACACCAAAACTGACTTTTTTTTTAAAAAGCACAAAGGAGTAAATTAACACACACACATAATATTTATTTTTCATTATATTATATATATGTACAATTTATGATAGAGAAGGGGAAGCAGAAACTGACACAAACACAGGGGAATTGGGGTTTTCAAGGGGATGGACAGGAGAAGATGAAGGGAAGGAAGTCTCATCAAAACGTTTTTCTATGTGGGGAGGGTTTGGGGATAATTGACTGGGATATGGAGAGTGGGGACAGGTACATGTTGCACAATGGTATCTAATTTTTTCTTTTATATGGTCCTCCACAACATCTTTCAAAAGGTGGAAATTTGTCATGAGTTCATTTTTTCTTCCATGCGCTGGAGAGTTTGTTCTAAAGTATCTTGTTGTGTATTGTTTTCAATGTATGTATGGTCTGTTAAAAAACAATATATATATATTAAGTGCACATAAAGTAATACTTATTAATTTGGTTATATGGGGAAGTGTCTACTATTAGTTTCACTATCTTCAGGCATTTCACCATGTGGGAAATTCTCCTCAAGCCATTCTAAATATTTGACATTTCTGTGAGGAAAACAATATATATTACTTTTATTGTATGCAATATAGACATTTTAGAAATATATAAGAAAAAATAAGTTTACTTACTAGATTGTGGTAAGTTGTCTTCTCACTGTTCTATAGGTCTGCTGTTGGTCCTAGTTCTGCAGTTTCTGTGAGGTAATTATGTTAGAAGCATATCTTTCTTGTTTTGGTATATTTCTTTTTATTATATATGGTATTTAAATGGATGGTTGATGTATTATATATATAGGTTCTACTTCTTATTTATTACTACATATAATGTGTTTGTGTATTGGGTTTTCAACTTGTGCAGTGTTCATATGGCATGATATAACAATTTAAGTTACCCCTGAGTTTTTGGGTAGTGTTGCTGTTGTCCACGTCCATCCACGGACATCCGCACAGTCCGCGGACATCAAAATCTCTAGCTGGGGGTTCAGTATGTTCTATGTTACATATATATAAAGTCAGGGATATTATGGTTAAGTTGCATTTCTAAAAACCTATGAAATTCAGTAAAAAATCTTTGTTAAAGGGACGTTAGGGTTAAGTTGCGCTACTGAAAACCTATCAAATTCAGTAATAAAACATTGTTAAAGGGACATTATGGTTCAAAGTAAAACCGAAAAACCCTTGAAATTCGCCAGTTATGGTAAGCTAAGAAACCATAACTCACGCCACCGTGCACTGCTAAGACTAACACCCAGGACATCAAAGATGACATCACAAATGTCATTGATGACATCACATGTACATTTACTTTTCATGGAAACTCTGTACAAGGGATTCTTATAATGTTGACCAAAAAGTGTCAAGGATCATTGGAATAAATATCATGCAAATAGCATTAAGCAATGCATTTATATAAATAGCATTCTATTATGAAGTTCTATCCAGTATACTAAGCTCCTCATGCAGAAACATAGGCAGTGTGTGCAGTATACATGATGATGGTGCAATATTCATAATTTTGCCATGTTGAATAGTGAAATGATAACTGATTTCTCATTAGAGTTTTGTGTACTATGAAATATGTAATAAGTAGCTGATAAAACCCACTTAATACATAATTGCATTATTGCAGACAAAACACAGGGACAACAACACATACAAATATGAGTATATACAGGGACAGTGAAGTAAACAAAAAAGTAGTAGTAGTAGCTCTGTTTCAAAGCTGCTACTTACCCTATGTATGTGTATCACATGATGTGACTGGACCCTAAGGAAAGTAGTGTGAGTACAATCTATACAAATATGAGTATATATAGGTTAAGTAAAGTAATAAAAAAACAACAGAACTATCAGAAAGTGCTGATAACTCTACTGATTATCTTCATACGCAGAAAGGATTGCTGTCTTTCAAGCCTGTGTCTTCTGCTATGTATATGTTTCATATGATGTGACTTGACCATAAGGGAATTACTGTAAACAAATATAGTACCTTTTCAATTTTTAGTTCTTGACTGTTACTGAAGAAAACCATGTGGTCTAGATATGTCAGTAAAGGAAAAAAGGGGGAGCCAAACATGTGATGTCATCAGTGATGTCAAACGGCATATTATTTAAGGCTCATGAAAGCCATTAGGCCGTTTCTTAATGAGGGTAATATGGCCACCGTAGCCAGGGCCATTATACTATCAAGGCTTGACTATGGCAATGCTCTGTTATTAGGGGCCTCCTCTAAGGATGTTTCTAGTTGTCAGGTGCTTCAGAACAACGCGGTTAGGCTGGTAAAAAATCTGAAGAAAAGAGATCATGTTACTGCACAGAGAATAGCCTTGCATTGGCTCAGAGTGGAGGAGCGTATTAAATTCAAAGCTCTCTGCCTGGTGCATAAATGCCTGTACGGCTCTGCTCCTGAGTATCTGAAAAAGGGCTTAGTGCTTCACACCCCCAGTAGGAATCTTCGTTCAAAGGGTAAATGTCTGTTGATCGTCCCCAAGTTTAAATTGAAATCTGGGCTGGGCAGCTCCTTTTTGGTGCAGGCCCTCAGCTTGTGGAACAGTGTTCCAGAAACACTCAGAACCGTTACCAACCTTACTGTTTTTAGGAAAGGGTTGAAGACTCATCTTTTCAGATGATGAACTGGGATACGGGGGATTATGACCACCTCATGGCTTAGCGCAGACGTTCCTATTGTATTGTTTTGTTTTTCGTTGTTTGCCTAAGCGCCCTGATGCCCACGGGCTATCGGCGCTATACAAAAAATAAATACATACATACATACATACATCAATTACATTTGTGATGTCATCTTTGATGTCCTGGGTGTTAGTCTTAGCAGTGCATGGTGGTGGTGTGAGTTATGGTTGCTTAGCTTACCATAACTAGCGAATTTCAAGGGTTTTTCGGTTTTACTTTGAACCATAACGTCCCTTTAACAATGTTTTTTTACTGAATTTGAGAGGTTTTTAGTAGCGCAACTTAACCATAACGTCCCTTTAACAAACTTTTTTTTTACTGAATATACATTTTCATAGTGTGAATTTTATAGATGTTTACTACGATTCCCTTTCTTTATATACACATGTAACATAGAACATACCGAACACCCCGCTAAGGATTTTGATGTCCGCGGACGGTCACGGACGACATCAACACTACCCCAACACTCAGGGTGTATCTTAAATTGTTCTATCATACCATATAAACACTGCACAAGTTCAAAAAGCAGCACATAAACACATCATATATAATAATAAATAAGCAGTGGAACCTACATATTTAACACATCAACCATCCATTTAAATACCATATGTAATAAAATGGATTATACCATAACAAAAAAGATATGCCTCCATCATAATTACCTCACAGAAACTGCAGAGCTAGAAGCAACAGTAGACCTACACAACACTACGAATACAACTTACCAGACACTAGTAAGTAAACTTGATTTTTCTTATATATTTCTAAACTTTTGTATGAGGTACACTACAATTAATATATTTTTGTTTTTCACACAGAAATGTGCAGTACTTTGGAGTGGCTTGAGGACAATTTTCCACGTGAGGAAATGTCTGAAGACAGTGATAATAATGGTAGACACTTCTCCATATAAGCAAATTAATAATCATTACTTTATGTGTACTTAACATATATACATTTATTTTTAACAGATCATACAAACATTGAAAATATTACACCAAAAGACACAATGGAAAAGACTCTGGAACACATGAAACAGAAAATAGACATGCTCAAGGAAAATTTCAATGGTTTGAAACAGTTAGTGGAGGACCACATAAAAGAAATAATTAAGTACCCTTGTCCCACCAGTACCTGTGCCCCCTCTCCATGTCCCAGTGAACTATCCCCAAACCCTCAACACCAACAAAAACGTTTTGATGAGACTTCCATCCCTTCATCCCCTCCCATCCATCCTCTCCAAACCCCTAATTCCCCTGTATTTGTATCAGTTTCTGCTTCCCCCTCTTTCATAAATTGTGTATATGTATTGTTAGGGAGAATTCTCAACTATGACTGATTTCCCTCACCTAGTGAGTCCCCCAGCAGCTTTGCTGGACGTCTGCAGTTTATTTTTTTCCACTTGGTAAAAGTGAGAGCTTTTCCCCCCACTCTTACCTGCATTTTGCTATGTGTTTCTATCTGTTTTTGTGATTTTGGACTCTGAAGAACACCACTTCAGTAGCCCCCTTCGTTTTGTGTGTCACACAGCGCCTTTAGTGCCGTGGCACAGGGTTGTCTTTGAGACTTCTCTCAACTCCATTTCTGAGGCGACTACTGTCGCCCCGAAAAGGGTAAAGTTACCATTAACTTTACTTAGTCAGTCTTCCACAGATCCAGTACAGGGCAGGGCACTAGCTGCACCACTGGACAAGGTACTGTGTTCTGTTGAGGAAACTGGGTGAATCCCTTTTTCTTTATTTCCAAGGCTTGCACTTGTCTTCCCTCCTCCTTATAATTTTTGCTTCCAAACATTGACAATATCGAAGTACTTTTGGCTACGTTGAATAGTGAACTGTCTGACCGTGTGATCTTCGGCAACTGGCCCGGTGTCTTTCGACCCTGGCTCCGGCCCTTTGACTTTTGACCTCCTGTCTCCGAGTGTTTCTTGATTCTACCTGCCTAACCAAAATATTGCCTGTGATTTTTGCCTCCATCTCCCTCTGGGTCTCTCAGGTGCTAAGTGTGTTTTTGCCCCGGTAGCATTTCATGTCACGAATACGCGTTTGTTTAGTAGACCGAACTGTCAAAAAGTGATCGCAATCGTATTTGCGGTAACGTGTTTTGTTCATAACCCGGTTCATTCAAACACAGGGTACTTACCTTGAGACTTACGGTACAAAGTGAATTGGTTAGTTGTAGTATATTTAACGTGTGGTTTTTATTGAAGTTTAATAGAAGTGTTGTGTTTATAAAAAATGGTTTAAAAATAAATATGCTTATATTTTTCTACCTGAAACCTTGAATCAGTGTTTGCTTGAGTCACAGTAATTGTGGTCCCTTTGTGTAATCTCTGCTACTGCTCATATACTCTTGAGATAAGCCTGGCTGCTCCGCCAGTGCTACCACTCTGACATAGTAGTACAGGCTTGTACCCAAGGTAAAACTTGTATTGCCACCTGTAGTCTTAATTGTGTGTAGTGGTCCCTAAGGGCACTGCACGGGATTCTGCCTAACATGTATATAATTTTAAAAAAAGTTATGTTTCTTTTAATGAAATTGTGTGTCTTATTATTTTTTAAAAGCAGTAAAAATGTCCGCAGACAGCGCACCTGTCCGGCCTGTCCGTAATTAACAAAATGGGGGTGTCCTAAGGACACTATACCTCTCCGTACCGTTCGCAACCAAGATGGAACTGTTCTTCGAACACACCAGGTGTCCGGGATGTCCGTAAAAGAACAAAATGGCCGTGTCCTGGTCGTACAGTCTGCAGAACATCTACGCACATGTGCACCACACCCGCAGGTCCTGCGAACATTGCACCTGTCCGGTACTGTCCATCTAACTTGTGTCGCACTTTTATTTACTTTCAGGACCCGAACACTGTCCGTAGAACACCCAGGCACATGCGCACAACCGTTTCTGTGCATTTAGTGTCCTGTGGACATGCGTTCCCTTCGCGGACCTGTTCCCGACGTCATCATATGACCGCACCCACGCTGAGCGTGTGTCCTAATTTGCGGACTCTGTCCGGTTCCCCAACATTTTAAAAGAACTTATTCAGACAATCCAAATTATTTGACAGTGAAAATTCACCATTTCACATGTCCCAAAAAATGGCCCTGGCTTTCCACATAATTTTTGTAACTTTTTGAATGCTTTTGAGTGTTCGATATGCTCGCGAGGCGCACCCCTCCACCCCTATAAAAGGCCACACCCCAGAGCTGTTGATTGTACTTCTGGCTATTGCAGATTGACGTTTGCTGCCTTTGCTGAGATTCTCATCAACCCTAATGGCATCTATGGCTGCTGTTGCTACATCTGCCTAAGCACCACCCCCAAATGCTTCACCACCATCACCACCACCTCCCCAAGGGCCTGCAGAGGGGCATACACATGAGGATGTAGAGAACGAGGATGGAGAGAATGAGGTCGAGGAACTCCCCTACTACCAGCACTCGCCGGGAGTCTTGGCGCTTGTTTACCATTTATGATAACGTACCAAAAGCATGTGCGAACAAGGTCACCTGTAAGCAGTGCAAATTGGTGCTGAGTCATGGGAGACGTGGTTCATGCAGCTTTGGTACGACATCCCTGAAGCGACACCTAACTTCGTTCCGCAGTGAGGACATTCGCAAGGTTGTACCTTGTGATAAACATAGTAGGTTGAGTTCCTCTACAGCATGCTCTGTTTCTGTTCCTCTCACCACAAGACACACTCCTGTGGGAGAGCGCATCCCGCCAGCTGTTCCACAGGCCATTCGCGATGCTGTTGACCCTTACATTTCGAGGGTCACAATATTGTGTATGTACTGCGACGCAGTACTCTGCAGGGGGGACAGTGTTCGAAGTGCTTTCGAGACTACGGTCACCGACCACCTGAAGACCTGCTACCTACCTAAATAAGGCCCACCCTACATCTTCCTCTCTTCACCTGCCCTTTCTTATCCCCGTGGTTGGTGTCCCTTCCTTACCTTCCTTTCCCCTCCTCTCCTAGTGTGTCGTGTGTAAAAAAGCAAAAAAAATAAAACAACAAAAATCGAAAGAAAAGGCTCTTTTCAGAGCCGCCTTTCACAGGTTAAAAATAGAAGTGTCAAATAAACAGTGCAGGGCCCCGCGTATTTTTTGAATGTCCGCGGACAGTCCTAGGACAGATAACATTTTGGGGTGCTGCCCTAGCAAAACCAATGCACTTTTCTCTGGGAGGAAGTGGTGGCTCTGCCAGCTCCTCCTCCAGCTCAGTCTCAGCTCTATGCAGATCTGCCAGGACTCCCCCCATCAATCCCTTAGACTTCGCAATGGCGATCCCCCGCATTACGACCTTAAAGGCCTCCCATAAGGTGCCAGCCGACTTAACGCTACCTGTGTTCACCTCAAAATAAGCAGTTATCTCCTCCCTCATATCCTCTCTGAAGGCAGGGTCCTTGAGCGCCTCCGCCCTGAGGCGCCATGTTGGTATACACGCTCGTGGGGAATACAGCTGCCATCGCATGACCAGGGGCGAGTGGTCAGAGAGGACTCTCGCCCTGTAGTCTATATGGTCGCACTCTGGGACAATGTCCGGCGTGGCAAAAAAGTAATCAAGCCTCGTGTGCAGTAGATGCGGGGCCGAATAATGCGAGTATTGCCTCCTGCCCGGGTGTTTCGCTCTCCACACATCTACCAGGCCAAAATCCGCCAGCAGCGTCTGCAATACCTTGGCCGCCGGACTGGGCCTAGCCATCTTGTCATCCGACCTATCCTCCCTGGGATTCAACACACAATTAAAATCGCCACCCCATATCACCGTACCCCCCATCCCGACACTGAGCTTAGTGCACAGCGTCCTAAAATATGTCGCCGTGTCCTGCTTAGGCGCATATGTGTTTACAATGCACACTACTTTGTTCTCTACCAGCCCCCTCACCATAACCAACCTCCCATCCGCCTCCACAACCTCCTCAATTAGCTTAAATGGGACATGTGGCGCCACCCACACCAGCACTCCTCTGGCATAGGCGGAGTACGTTGATCCTACCACTGTCCCCTTCCACTTCCTCCCTACCAGCTCCAGTTTCTCTCGCTTTAGATGTGTCTCCTGTAGCAGGGCTACGTCTATCTTTTGCCTCTTAAGATACAACATGACTTTATTTCGCTTCAGATAACTGTTAAGCCCTCTAACGTTCCACGTTAATATCCTGAGGTCTCCCATGGCTTATCAGTAGTTTCCTCCCCCCATCCGAGGCAATCCCTCCCCACTTTGCGGACACCCAATCCCGATTTCACTCCCAGGCTCATACAAAAACTAAAACACCCCAAACCCCTAACCCAAACAACTGCCCAGCTCCATCCCTGGATCTCAGGCATCCCTGTGTTCGGTCCTCTCTGGGAAACCCAAATAGAGAACCCGACAGGGTGTCACCCCACTAACAGTGACTAAACTAAACACAAAAAAGGGGTGTAAAGAGCGGCCTCTGGAGGCTCCTCTCCCTCGCAACCATGTCCGTGCTCACGGACCATGTTTCATAACCACTGACGCGCACATGTTCTCCAGCGAGTTCAATGACTATATTCAAGTCCCAATGTTCGTAACCCGACCGGGCCTACGGCGTTACTTATCTCGTCTTTTTTTCGCCAGCCGTCTGAACATCTGGCTCCTGAGGGCAGTTTTGCGCATCCAGCCACTCCATGGCATCCTCCGGAGTGTCAAAGAACAGCAGCTTGCTCTGAAAGAAAACCTTCAGTTTGGCCGGATAGAGCAACATGTATTTAAACCCCGCTTCCCGCAATCTCCTCTTCACCGATCCAAAGTTCATACGACTGCGCTGTACCTGCAGGGTATAATCGGGATAGGCAGTTATGTTCGCCGCTCCTCGTTGTATTGTGCCTCCCTTGCGGAAGTGTTCAAGTATCCTTTCCCGGTCCCGGTAATTAAGGATCTTGGCAATCACCGGCCTGGGCGGGTTTCCCGGGGGTGGCTTCCTAGTTAAGGCCCTGTGCGCTCTCTCCACCGCAAAACCCTGCGACAGGGTGCCTCCTGTGATCTCCTGCAGTAGCATGTTCTCGATAAATTCCGTTGGATTATGGCCCTCAGTTCCCTCCGGCAGGCCCACGATACGGATGTTGTTCCTCCGGGCGCGTCCTTCTGCCTCCTCCGCCCTACTCTCTAAATTGCCCACACGTTGCACCAGGGCATGGAGTTCACGCTTATGCACAGCGCAGTCCGCCGCGGTAGGGCCCATTTCTTTTTCCAAAGTCTCTGTGCGCTCTGCCAGAGTACGCACGTCCTGCCTTAGGAGGTTCACGTCCTCCTGCACCGCCCCAACCTGGAGTTCCATTGCGGTCTTCAGTTCAGCCACAGCGAGCTGGAGCTTAGTCTCCCAGGTCGCTTTCAGGTCCGCAATCGCAGCGAGGACCTCCTGGTTCGCACCCTCGGCGGCCATTTCCTTGGCCTGAGTTTTATCTTTGCTTCTGGCTCCGTCTGGGCCGGGAGGCGTCTTAGCGTATTCGTCGAGCGTGGGCTGTTTGTTCTTCGCTCTCAGGAGCTTATTAGACATGTCTCCCGTCCTTCTATCCCCGCTCGGATCTGGGGCAGGGTGTCACAGTGCGCTCTTCGGGTGTCCCCTCGCTATCGCCACATCTCCGACACAAAGTTCCTTTGTCCTCCGGCTCCCCCGGCCATCTTGTCTACTACCTAGCTAGGCCAGGTCGCGTCTCACCCTTTGAAGCGCACTTTAGGCCATGAAGAGTCAGGGGCACAGTTTCAGGTCACACCGCACGCTCCCCTGCTATCCGCACGTCCGGTTACAAAGTACCTTCGGCCAGGCCCTGCTCCCTTCCCAGGTCCACGCCGTCGGCCTCGCGGGACCGGGTGTCCTTAATGACCACGATGCACCCGAGTCATGCTCCTTCACTACCACCACGCTCCAGTGCGATCGTCAGGCGCCCAGATAAATCACTCCTTTGTTCCTTCGTTAAGCGGCGGCGGCCATTTTCTCGTTCATCGCACTCTCGCCTCCAAGTCTTCTCTTAGCTTCTTGTTGCGCTTTCACGGTGCAGGCCCGTATCGAAATGTGTCCACACGTGCACCTGAGATTCATGTACGCAGCCATATCAGTCTCAGCCAAATTACATCGGTCCTTGCACGGTTTTCAGTCGGATAATGTACGGATCTTCGGGAGCCCCCGTACAGACACGTCCTTTCACATGGCTTCCTAGCCACGCCCCCTCGGTGAAGTGAACAACTTAATGTCTTAAATTAGACATAGGCCCTCATTACGACCCTGGCGGAAATCGAAAAACGATGGCGGAAATGCAATACCGCCATCGAATAGCGCTCGGTGCGACTATGACCCGTCACCGCAAAGTACGAAGCCATTAGCGACACCGTAGTGAACGCCAACGCTAACTGCACCAAGCACGCGCGCGCGCGCCATGCCAAACCGCAAACACCACCATGGTGCAACGGTACGCCAATTCCGACCCTAGCGGACATGTACCTAACGCCATCAGGCATGGCGTAATGTACCATTCCGCCATGGCGAGAAGTACGGCATCGCGAATCAACCGTAAACGGCCCCACTGAGTGCCTGTACACCGCTCCCTGCCCACAAAGTACAACTCCCCGTAGGTGCAATGAAGCCACAATGCAACCATTGAAATGTACAAGTCACCCATGCATGCCAACGAACAAAAGAAACACAACAGGGGCCAATGGGAGCTGCAGGGCACAGATGGCACGAATACAGAAGCCATCCCAATGGACATGACCACAGTCCCCCACCAAGAAACGCACGCAAACACAGGCACCTGTGACCAGCAATATTCCGAAAATCACATCATTTCACCAGTCCACCTGGCTGACCGGCATCTGTTACACAAAACCCAATCCCCCGCCCCTGAGCATGACAACATTCAAACTGTCATATTGGCAGCCCCCATCCCTGACCTCACTGGGCTTCGTAGGCAAACGCGGCCAGTACAGTACCACGCAACTAAACCCCGAAGCCGGAACCCGATGCAGATCTCCTCACAATACATCGCCCCCCAAATTGGCATATGCCACATCACTTGCAAAGAAAAACGCTACACGGGCCAAATCCGAATAGAAATTTAATGCACATCAAAATCACCAAGCCCATACAGCCATCAGGCCATGAACTCCAAAACACCAATCACCATTGTGGGCTGCTTCCGCAAGAAATGACCAGCCACTACCTGTGTGTCGCCCTGTTCCCCCATGGTACACAGAGCCACAATCACGTACGAAAAGGCAACATGGAAGCGCACAGAACCGCAGGGCCGTCCCAATGGGGAGGCACTAGTCCAGCTGAAAGGCCGAAATGTTGCTCCGAGCCACCAGTACTGCGTAAGGGCATGTGGCCCATTGGCGATCGTCCCATAAGATCATAATGCTGCTCCACTGATTAACACGAAGCAGCAGGTGTCGGGAGTAAAATCCATCTGCAGGAGTGGCATACAGATGGCAGTGGCAAAAGGGGAGGAGATACCTGTCAACCAAAAGAAAAGAAAAAGAACAGAATGGCCATCAGAACTACATTCCAACTACTCACTTCAATGATCACACGAAATCCACAGCCATATGCATGCTAGCCCAACCAAAAGGATCATCACCACCCCAAAACCACTTGCGACTCATAACCATCTATATCGAGGTGCAAACACCATCACAAACGAGTGTACCTGTGCATGCGTCTGTCAAAACAGATTCCATCAGATGGGAATGTTAACGTGCATGGACACAAGTGTCTGAGGGCGCCTCGAGACAGGGAGGGCTCAACAAGGCCAGATGGACGATGGTCCCACAATGGCAGCCCTGCATCACATAGCGTAGGGGAGGCGGATAGATCCCAAGAAGCCCTGTACATGGCAAACTCTGTATCAAATCACCTGCCCATGCATCCATCCATCATTCCCTCATCCCGGGATCAAAATGCCTGAATAATTACTCACATAACATTAGAAACATCCATTGAGTCCGTGCGTTATGCAGCCTGCTAAATCCACAGTGCCCCAGCCCGTAATTCCAGTGTTGTGAAGTAACATGTTTTTGGGAACGGACGGCCTCATCGCCCACGTAGCTATTGCGCATCCCAAACTATTCATATCAATCATTGCTCCCTCGCCATGGGCCCTGTCTCAAGGACATAGAACAATAGAACGTTACATTTGCAGTCAGACCTGTGGGCATCTCCTCGCCGCTAGCTGGAAACCGAAAGCGCCGCCCCTCGAATTCCTCATTTGCAACATCACGTCGAAAAGGCATCTGTGGCCGTTTGAAATCACTAATTATTCCATCGAGTGCGGCTGTGTGTGAAAATGGCAACTGCCTTCACCCACGAATGGGACATCCCGCCCGTCGTTGAACCTCGGTGCAGTGATGCATGAGGGTCCACCGTTACTCGAGTACTACGTTCCACTGACCCCTCACAAGTCAGTTCGCGACTGCACAGATAGTATGTGAAACAATGGGACCACAGCAGAATGAACAAATCAACCAATCTTACACGGCCATCGGGTACAAATACATGATTGCAATAGCAAGATACAATTCCCCGAATTGCAGCGTTGTGCGCGGGACGTGCTCGGCCAAAGGGGAGAGCAGTTTGCACAGGTGGAATCAATCACCACAGGTGGAGGCCATACAGCCTGAAAACACATAAATTGCACAGCCAGTCTCCTCCCACAACCACACCGAAATGCTACCGGCAGGACTCGCGATGTTGGCCCTGGGGGACCTGATAGCACTGCAAGCGCTCCGACTCCAAGAAGAAGACGAACACCAACTACAACCAGCTGCACGGAGGAGACGCAGGAGGAGGAGGAGGCCAAGGCAGGGCCAGCAAGGGCTGCCAGCACAGCCACTACCACCACGCAGGCAGCCCGCAATCCCACGCCTCCGAGCACATCCGTTCAACCTCACTGATGAGCAGATCCACACCCTCTACCGTCTGGACCGGGACACCATAACCGCCATTGTGGACATGACACAGGCTGACCTTGTCAGCATGATAGATAGCCCAACCGCCATCCCACCCCTACTGAAGGTGGTGTCTGTACTCCACTTCCTGGCCACAGGCACCTACCAGCACACAGTCGGACAGTTGCATGGCATTTCTCAGCCACTGTTCTCACGGACACTATTGCAAGTGCTCGATGCCCTCCTGAAGCACGCAGACGACTACATCTCTCTACCACGCTCGGAGCAGGAAATAACCAACACAAAAGTGGGATTCCATGCACTTGCCGGCATACCGGGTTGCATTGGTGCCATCGACTGCACCCATGTTGAATTGGTCGTCCCACATGCCATGGAGGCCCAGTACCGCAACCGAAAACAATTTCATTCCCTGAATGTACAGATGGTGTGTGACTCCAACAGGATCATTACACATTGTTGTGCCCGATTCCCTGGATCAACCCATGATTCTATGGTCTTGAGGAACTCTACAATACCACGCTACATGGAGCGACACGCAGGGAACAGATCCTGGCTACTCGGTGAGTCTCATTACATGCATGATGATGAGGGGTATGTGAATTGGCATTGACCTGCCAGGAAGGGGGGGGGGGTGTGCGTACGTATCAATGGCATTCCACATCATACGTTTCTCGTCCACATACAGGTGATGCTGGATATCCACTGAAGAGATGGCTCCTCACACCAGTCCGGAACCCACGGGACCAGCATGAGGAGGACTACAACCATGCCCACTCACGTACCCGTGTAGTCATTGAACAGGCATTCGGCCTACTGAAGACCCGTTTCCGCTGCCTCAGCAGGTCTGGCGGGGCACTCCTGTACCGCCATGAGAAGGTTGCAAAGATGGTGATGGCATGTGTCATGCTCCACAACATGTGCGTACGTAGAAATGTGCCCATGCCCCCTGACGCAGAACTGCAAGCACCTGATGATGGTCATGATGAGGGTGGGGATGTGGCAGCACCTCATGGAGTCTGCGAGGCACCGGAGGCCCGTGACATTCGTCAGCATCTCATTGATGTATGCTTCTAGCACTCACGCCTGGTGGCTGATACATGGACACGGGACTCGTGGCACTGCGTGTGTCTGGGACATGCACAATATGGACTGTACGCCTATGATGGCCTAGTACACAAAGATCAATGTCCACACTTCTCATTGGTTGATCGTGCACTTTTTATGGCATATGTGATATCATGTTGAACACCCTATCGACCCGCCACCCAAGTGAGCCCAACACACCCCCTCCACCCTCCTACCTCCCCCCCGAACACCAGTGTCCAAAGATGCTCATTGTCAGTGGGCTGTCGCTATTGCATGCCCCCTCTGCGGGTATCAGGGGCACCCCTGCCTGTGGAGCGCAGGTTCCTTCCAGATCTACGTTGGGGGCTGCCCTGGACGGAACTTGCAACGGATGATGTGTCTTCCTGCTCACGTCCATGCATGTCCCTAAGGGTTTGCGAGAGCTCAGTGAGCACACGGCGCACTGCGGCAAGTTCGGCACATACGTCTTTGGATGTCGCATGCAGTTCCCCCCTCAGGCTCTCGGTGCTTCTCTCAATTTGTGCCCTTAGCGTCTCTGTACCTCTCTCCATTTCTGCCCTAAGTGTCTCAGTTGATGTTTCTATGTCTGCCTTAGTGCCCCCACATTCATCGGCATGGTCCTTGAGGAGTGTGGCCAGTTGCTGCTGTTGTTCGATCAACTGGTCGAGGGACTGTTGCCTCTGCTGGGCCATGGCCATTTGCGGGGGTGTCACAGAGGGGCTGTTGTCCTCATGTTGCCTTGCCACAGGGCTTGTGGGGGATGGCCAGTCGTCGTCTGGTGGGTGCCCCTGCGTGGTATCCTCATGTTGTACGGGATGGAACAGACAGGGGGATTGGGACAGGTCATGGATGGATCGGACTTCGGCATCCCCGTTTTCTGTGTCCGAGCATGCTGCCATCAATGGGGTGTCACCTATGGTGCTGCTGCCACCAGAGGCAGTGCCTTCTGTGGCATCCATTGGGGGGACCTGTGGTGGTGGTGTTGTGGGCATGCTGGCTGCTGGGGTGCCTGTTGATGTTCCCTCCTCTGTGCTGCCACCTGATTTGTGCTGCTGCCGTGTCTTGATGCGTGCAGCTGAGGTGGAGGGTCTCTGGCCGTTGGTCTTGGCCCTCTTTGCAGGTGTGCTGGTAGGGGTGTCCTGTAGCTCGTCATTTGGATCGGACCCTGTGGTGGAGTAAAGGAGGGCGAGGGTTATTGATGGGTCTGTGGGAATTGGAATGGCATTGTATCACATGCATTGGGGTGGTACCTGAGGGTGATTTGGGTCGGGGCCTTGGAGGTGCTTTGATTTGTGTGTGGAGTGAGGGTGCAGTTGTCTGGCAGCCTGCAGTTAGGGTGTGCCTGCTGCACGTGTAGTGCGTGTATTAGGGGTTTTTAATTATTTATGTATTTATTGTGGGTTTTAACGTGCGCTTGCAGGCCGATGTGTGTGGACGTTCTCCTGGACATGTGTTTCTGTTGCACTATGTGGACGCATGGTACTTCACATGGATGGACTGTGTGGATTTGGCATTGTTTTATCTGGCCCACCTACCTGAATCTTCGGATGTCTGCACTCCTTTCTCCATCCCTCCGACTCCCTCTATGCTCTCCATTCCGATGGTGGAGGCACAGATTTCTTCCCAGGGGGTCAACTTGATGGGTGATTCAGGACCTCCCCCGGTGGCTGTGGCAATGTTGCGGTTGGCAGAGAGTATGCTGCGGACGCGTATCCGCAGGTCGTCCCATCGCTTGCGGCATTGCTGTGGGGTGCGGGGTGCGGTCCCCACCGCACTTACCCGCTGTGCCACCAGAGCCCATATGGCCTTCTTGTTTGCAAGTGCCGTCCTGGTCATTTGCGTGCAGAAGACGACGGCAGCATTCTCCTGGAGGGTCTCTGTTAGCACGGTGAGTTCCTCACGGGAGAAGTGGACCTGCCGCTTGCGGTCGCACGCTTTCTTCGCTACTTTTCCCATTTTTCTTGGTTTCGCTAGGGTGGTTGACGGGTTGGGGTGTGTTTCAGGGTAGTGATTTTAGTGGTTGTGTGGTTTTAGTGTATTTATAGGTGTACGCCGGGATGTTTCCCGTTCCGGGCCCATGTTTTAACTTCCGTTTCCGTATATTTCCGGGCACCGTACTTTCCGGTAGGCGCACACTGCGGTGACCGCTAAGAGGGGTGGCGGTATTGCACCTAGGGCGCCGTACGGCGGCGGTGTGGGCCGTTTTGGGGTCTTTTCCGCCATCGCAGACTTTGCACTTCCGCCATGCCGTGGTGCTCGTGCCCGATGGGTCGGAATGGGCCGCACTTTGCTCCTTCGTGCAATGGCGGAAACGCTATTTACGCTGTGGCGCTCCGGTCAGTCGCTTTCCGCCAGGGTCGTAATGAGGGCCATAGTGTTAAAGGTAAATCACCTAAGAACACATATTACATGAAAAGAACAGAAGAATCAAAATATATCAATGATTACAATGCAATCATTGCCCTCTCATGGAATGCAAACATAGATGTGCAGTACATTGCAGACAATTCCACTGCAGTTGCACGATATGTTACAGCCTACTTAACAAAAGCAGAAAAAACAGAGCTTCAAGACCTCTGGAATGACCTATCATCAGAAAAAACACTATCTCAGAAATTGCATAGCTTAGGCATAAAAATGTTCTCTCATAGAGAATGTGGCTCCTAGGAAGCTGCAGATCGTTTAACCGGTACTGCTTTGTATGGAAAATCTGAAAATACAGTATGGCTAAGTCTTGGTCCTGCTAAATCTAGAAAAATAGTTCTCAAATCATATGAGGACATAGAAACAATAGCCAAAAATTATCCCAACAGCCAAGACATTTTGAAAAACAATTTACTAGACACATACTACCCGAACAGGAGTACCACTTTGGAAACCATGTGTCTATACCACATATCCCAAAACTTTGTATACAAAAATAATATAAAACCCGATGAACAAAAAGGTAGATATAGAGTGACAGATAGTGAAACTTACCAAACGAAGCTTAATTAATCATATCAAATTGTCTTTAAAAACTCCTCAACAGAAAGAACTATATTGCATGTCCCTGCTACAACTTTTTAAACCATAGAGAAAAGAAGAAGAGATACTAGATAACTTAGACTCCTATGAAGACGCTTTCAAAGCAAATGAAAGCACTATCACCGATGTAAACTTTACGCAGTACAAAACAATGTTGCACAATGAACAGCAACACCAGGCCCAACTACATAACGGCACTCCCAACAGTAGTCAACCTTCTGTAACAGAAAACCAAGAACCACTGGGACAGCCACTAATAGCAAATGAGGCAGAATTAGCTATGACAGAAGTAGAAAACACAATGTGTCACTATGAAGAAGATACAGAAGACTTAACTGTACTATAATCAAAACTAAACAAAGAGCAGCGCACCATTTTTGAAGAAGTAACAAAAGAAATTGCACATGGTGTACAACATGAAATTAAAGAATGTACCTGCCAAAATTACATACATATACTACTGTACGTCAGTGGTGGAGCTGGTTCAGGCAAAACATTCTTAATCAAAATCATCAGCAAGTTCCTTCAACAATTGACAAACAACAAACTGTCAGCTGTTGTAACTGCCCCCACAGGTTTAGCTGCCTACAACATAGGTGGTGTCACTTTACACCGATTACTACTCCTTCCAGTAGAGCACCAAAACAAATTAGACTATTACAAACTTTTGTACAGAAGCTGCAATGTAACTACGCAGAGTGTTAAAACAAATGAAAATGGTACTAATAGATGAAGTAAGCATGGTCTCCAACCTAATGTTGGCTTTGATTCACCTCAGATTGCAAGAAGTACTTAAAACAAACTACGAAGAGCTCTTTGTAGGAAAACACATTATTGTTTTCGGAGATCTTCTTCAATTGACAGCAGTGAAAGGTGAACCTATTTTTAAAACCTGAGGACACAAACTCTGCCGTAAAACTGTTGGCAGCATGGGAAATGTCAACCTTTGGCAACATTTCCAATACAGAGAATTAACAGAAAACATGCGCCAATCTGCAGACCTCCCTTACGCCAACATTTTAAAACGTATTATAGTTGGTGTACTATCTGAAGAAGCAAAAGCAATATTAAAAACCCTTCACATCCATGCACTGTATGGCGATAATTCATGTGCTACTGATGTTATGGAACAATTAGCGCACAAAAATGTCAATTGTATGTCCTTAATGCCAACTCTTGCAAGCTGTTCCAAATCCAATGAAACAATGTTGAAAAAAGAAATGCAACCAATAATTGAAATTTGCTCCACAGACAAACTGGACGTACATGGTATGACACTACCCATGTGTCAACAAGCCACAACAATACGAAGGGCCTCATTACAACCCGGGCGGTAAGGGATTACCGGTACTGGTAAGGGCACCGGTACCGGTAATCCCTTACCGCCCAATTCCAAGGTCCCTTTGCGGGACCTCCCTTAATGGCTGGTTTTACCAGCCGTTAAGGACGGGAACCGCAAAGGGACTTTGGAGGTAATTACGGTACTGCAATTTGCGGTACCGTAATTACCACCTTCCCCATTCCCATTGAGCCCTATGGGGGCTCAAATGGGAATGGGAAGGGCCATGGTGAATGGGGAATTACCGCCTCTGCAAACCTTGAAATGGGGTGGTAATTCCGCCATTCACCATGGTGGAATCGGTAGTTTACCGGTGGCAACCATGGCGCGAATAGCGCCATGGTTACCGCCCAGGTCGTAATGAGGCCCTAAATACCTTAGAAAATTCTATCTCCAACACAGCTGGTTTGGAAAAAATATTAAAATTATCCTTAAACTTTAGAGTAATGCTTAATCGTAACCTTGACGTGGAGCCAGGACTAGTTAATGGAGCACTGGGTACATTTGTTGGCTTTCAAACATACCCACGTGACAACAACATTCAGTTTGTCAATATTCTCTTTGACAAACTTTCAGAAGTAAAAAGGATAGGGCACTCAACAGCTCGATTCCTTCTCTTCAAAGACATGTATGTACGCAGAGAACAATTTTCTCTAACTCTAGCATATGCAGTCACCATTCATAAATCACAAGGTACTACCCAAGACAAAGCATTGATAGATATTGGTAAAAAAGTCTTTAAAGAAGGCATGAGTTACGTAGCACTATCACGCTTACGTACACTTGACGGTCTATTTCTAATCAACTTTGATGCAAGTAAAGTATACACTGATATTCCTTGCATTTTAGAATACAATAGACTACGTTCAATATACACCACCCATCTAAAAACATATCCTGTTCCACAAAAAGGAAAATGTTGTAAAAGAAAACTAATGCAAACAGAAATGCAACAGGATCTGACTGCAAATCCTCCAAAGAGAGTAAAAGAAGCTAATACTTCATCAATTACCACAACCAAAGAAGAACCTATTACTCAATGTAACTCAGGTACTTCTTCAAAAAAGCAACACACACTCCGAAAAAATGACTTGGGCACAGAAGTATCTGGTCCATTCAAATTTTCAAATATAATTGGTGTAAGTTGCTATGCAAATGTAGCAATTAATATTCTATTTCAATTGCCACCAATTGTTGACAATATTTACTTACACCGTACAGACCAATTGTGTTTGCAAATGTTAGTCCTTCATAGAAACGCAACAAACAATCCTGACAACACGTATCGTGTTCATGGAATAAAACAACAATTGGACTACTGTGCTGGAATGGTGAAATTCACTATAAACTCACAAAAAGATCCTCAAGAATTTCTAATGTACTTACTACAAGTACTGGAAAACAAAAACATACCTATAAATGAAATCTTCCAGATTTCATACATGTGGAAACATACATGCACTCTCTGCAACAATGTGACACAGGAACACATCCCTAATGAGCGCTTTGTGTATGTATTCATACATAATTGTGAATCTGTTGCATTTCAGCAACTTGTACAAAATGCAAACCATGGTAGATTATGTACTACCTGCAATTCAGATAATTGCTCCACCTTACTAATACAACCACACAGTAACTATGTAATACTAATGCTTCTACGTTACAATGCAGATGGTACCAAAAACAACTCATAGCTGACTGGATTCACACAAGTATCACTTGGTAAGAAAACCTTCACAATAATAGGTGTAATCTACCACACAGGAGCCACAACCAATGCAGGTCACTACACTGCATATATAAAAAAGAAATGTGGATGGTTCGAATGTAATGATAGTACCATTACTCTAAAGCAGAGATTACCAGCAAATCTTACAAATGCTTATTTAATCTTCTTAAAGCCAAAATTTAATAACTAATCTGTACTTACATGTTAACAAAAATTCAATTAAAAAACTATAAACTGTTAGAATGTGCCAACAGTTATCTAACCTGCACAAGATTCTATAACAACGAAACAGATAAATGAATAGCACTAAATTATAACAAAAAATAGACGCCAACAGGTATCTAACTGCTCCAAAAATCTGCAACAAGCCAACAGATAGAACATTTGCCAGAAACAACAAGTGAACACTGAAAACAAACAAATAGACTGTAGCATAACAAAAAAAGGGTTTTTTTTAATCCCACATGGATTTTTTTTCCCACAGACCCAATGATTTGAAAAACAAACACAGAAACTGAGCAAATTGCACAGTACACTGGTTTGTAAACTAAATATGAGGGTAAAAGAAAAGCTGAAATGTCTACTATGCAATGGAATAAGTCTTTATAAAATACATACACTAACATGCTCTTTTCTTTTTTCACAGAAATTGAAAAAGAATATGTACTCCAGTTACCAAACACATGAAAAAAATATATCCAATCTCAACAAATCAAACAGTAAGTATATTCTAATAGAACACATAAATACTGCTGCATAACAGGACCATTGAAGCAAACATCTAACCATACACCACAATACAAAATGTTCACTTGCATGGATATATTATACTACAGTGCTTGTTACCAAACTCTGCAATCTTAATAACATGACGTAGCCAAACCTTCACATACAAACTATACAAATCAAACAGTACAGAAACTGTAGATTTCAAACATTTAATAGATATTCGATTCTATGGGTGTGATATGCTGCGGTGGTTGTGGCCAGGGCCTCGAGTCTTGGGTGTATGGCCTACGGCCTGCGGTCATGCACCCAAGACTCTAGGCCCTGGCCACAACCACTGCAGCATATCACACCCATGCTGGCTTAAATCTCAATATCACAACCATAGAATCAACCATTTTAACTGCAGCATATAGTCAATTTTAATGTCTGCTGATACCGTGCGTGTCCTTAGAACAGTTTCAACTTGCCTGCGCACAGCACGGACGGGAATACTATTCTTAGGACACCCCTCATTTTCACTAATTACGAACATCCCGGACAGCGCGGGCATGGCGAATACATCAGTAGCACCTGCCACCTAAACAAATACAGTATTTCACCCATCTCTTACTGTCGGCGGATCCAAGATGGCGGGCGCATCGGAACAATCTGACGGACATCACGCCTCACTCCAGCCAATCGGCGGACACGTTGCTTGTCCGCGGACATGACGCGAGCCGATTAGGCAATCGGTGTACTGCCCACGGAGCGAATAGGGAACAGACATAGATATCACTAATTTTTTGAGACCTACTTTTTGATCATTTTAAAGAAAACTACTGGACGGATTTTCCGGACCAAGCCGCTGCTCCTGCTGCAAATTTGGTGAAAATCCATCAAACGGTTTGGGCTGTAGGTGTGCACAAAGTTTTCCCCCATTCAGTCTATGGGAAAAAAATAAATTTTGGGACACCCCCTGCACCAAACCTCACCATACTTTTTTTGCAAGGTTTGGTGTGGATTCGTCCAGGGAGAGCAAAGTTATAAGCCACCCAAAAAGTGCTCTTCCTATGGGATTAGCAATTTAACCATAACTACACAGCCACTAGAGTGGCTGTGTAATATATGTGTATATATATATATATATATATATATATATATATATATATATATATGTATATTCAGTAAAAAACGTTGTTAAAGGGACGTTATGGTTAAGTTGCGCTACTAAAAACCTATGAAATTCAGTAAAAAAATGTTGTTAAATGAACATTATGGTTCCAAGTAAAACCAAAAACCCCCTGAAATTCGCCAGTTATGGTAAGCTAAGCAACCATAACTCGCGCCACCACCGTGCACTGCTAAGACTAACACCCAGGACATCAAAGATGACCTTGCTGAATTTGGAAACATGGCCATGACCTTCCCAAGTCCTTCTTTCATTGCAAATTACAAAGAAATTCCAGCCACATGTCCTAAACTATTCCCTCCACAATGAATTATCATTATGTCTGGATGTTGCTCTGTCTCCAAAGTAGCACAGAGAGGTAGCAAGTCCAACCACTTAATTCCACGTACTCCATGCCAGTGCACTTCCCCATGTGGGAATCCAAGATCTAAGGCTTCTCCACAGCTTTCTGCATGCACCTTCAACCAATGTATCCACGAGTCACCCAAAATCCAAACAATCTGTTTTCTGAAACACACAGCCATAGCTATCTGTTCTTCTCTCAGCAAAAAGAGTATCTGAGAAACTCTCTCCTGGCACAACACACCCACTAAACTTTACTGACCAATCCATTGCTCTGCTTATTCTCATTTGCATGCCTCCCCACCCCAAAATCCCCGGATGTAACACGCAATGTCCCTAGACTACCGCCATGTCCGTGGACATATCGTAACATGGACAGTCCTTCTACCATTTCCATTTCACTTTCTGTGCCATTCCCTCATTGGATATAGCTAAGCAATCACACGACCTTCCACCAATCACATCCAAGACCTCTACATACATCTAACTGCCTCATCATAGATCAGCACTTCAAATGTGCTGTTAATCTCTCTGAGTACAAGTGTCATATCATTGGAAAGCACCTTCTACAAGAAATACTGAACAAGTTTCCAAGATTTCTACTATCCATATACATGAACACAAACTACAAGTACACATATTTTCTGTATAGTACATGTACAATTCTTATAGATTCATATAAACAAATTAACTGACTTTTAGCTTGTATAACCTATAAAATGAACTGTCATTTTTCCCATCTCCTATAATCAACTGTCACTTCCAAACCTATCTGCTATTTAGTTTCCTTTTACACATACATTTGCAAAGCATGTTGAACTAACATATTTAAAGTACAATATAAAAAGTTAACATACTCAAACAAAATTGCATGCACACACTATGTTTAAATATCAAACAACAATACTTGTACAAAAACATAAAAATCAATGTCTAAATTAAAATCAGTGCTATATACAAACAAAATTACTAATTTGTTTCCTTTACAATTGCAGTGAAGACCACTCTCCTGAAAAGAAGCAGCCGAATTTGAAGTACAAAGAAGAACCCTGCTCATTCCAGAAAAAAAGTAAGTTAAATGCCACCATAATATTTGTACTATTACTCAAACACACTGTAAGGTTAATTCATGCTATTTCTGTGCCTAAACATAGAGATTGTGCACCATTATGTCCACAAATCCCCATTTATTTAACAGAGACTTAGAGACAGAATGGCACACAAATTCCCATTTTTCGGCTCACAAATGACCCAACTCAGCCCCTAGAATTTTGATATTGTAGAACAAACAACTGTTTTAATTGTATACCATTAGATTTACTATTTGTACTTCTCCACAGCACTGTCTTACTTGCTACTGTGATCTGAACCACAGTTTAGTAGCACATAAATTCAACAATACCCATCCCAACTAGTTGTAGTTGCCCAATGCACAATCACATACTATCACATACATCTTTATCATCTTACTCAGACACTCATGCACACAGCACACATACATTGCAGAACACCCCAACCCATACCTTCTTTATTTTTTTCAACAGACCCTAAAAAATGCTTGCCCAAAATCAAGTCCATAGAAAGCAACGTAGAAGTAGAGCAAATGAAAATAGAAGTGTCCAAAATAAGCATCCATCTCTAGCAGAATTTGTAAAAAAAATTCAGACAAAACAGCTAATACAGTCATTTAGCGAAACAAAAAAAGCTTCAAGTACAGAAACTTTGCCTCCTCTATCAAAATATAAAACGAAACAAAAAACAATTAACAAAACTTCAGCTACCACTACTGATAAAAATGCTCCTATAAATCTTCATATAGTGCCATGTAAGCATACCAAAAAAAGTATTTTAGCTAAAATGTTCCGTCACAGAGTCCTTCGAAATCTTATAAAAACAGGAGAGAAATCAGACACAACCCTTAAAACCTACCGTAGAATATTAATCTTAGAAGCTTTGATAGACAGTGCAATCCTTCTCAAAAGAAAGTTATTTATTTTAGTGTTAAACAAAATGAAACCACTAACAAAACTAATGACTAAATTACAAAAAAGACTTCTCAATAAACGAAATGTCAACAGAAATAACTTCTTAACTATCTGTGGAGGTGAGTGGAGTCACACTACAAGCACAGAACCATATTTTAATGAAGAAGCTTACAAACAAAAGCAAGCAAATACAATTGCCATACATAGCAGTGGTCGAGGTTATGAAGAAGTGAATAATACTTCATCTTGTCCGTGAATCCAAGATGGCGGGTGCTACCGAAAATCTGACGTGCTTCACACCGTCCAATCAGCGAATACGTCGCCTGTCCGCAGACACCACGCAAACTGATTGGCCAATCAGGACACTGTCTGCGGAGCGAACAGGGAAGTGTGTCCGCGGACCGAACACAGATATCACTATTTTTTTATGACCTACCTTTTGGTCATTTTTAAAAAAACTATTGGACGGATTTTCACCAAATCTGCAAAAGCATGCTTTAGGGACCAAGCCGCTACTCCTGGTCCAATTTTGGTGAAAGTCCGTCCAGCGGTTTGGGTTGTAGGCGCGGGCAAAGTTTTTTCCCCATTCAGTCTATGGGGAAAAAAAAAGTTTTGGGACCCCCCCTATAACTTTGCCCCCCCTGGACGAATCCTCACCAAACTTTGCAAAAAAATTCAGAGTGGGCCATAGTTTGGTGAGGATTCATCCAGGGGGAGCAAAGTTATAAGCCGCCCAAAAAGTGCTCTTCCTATGGAAACACCAACTTAACCATAACTACATGGCCACTGACGTGGCTATGTAATATATATATATATATTATATATAAATATATATATATAAAGACAAAGAAAAAGTGAAAGCGAATTGCAGCTTTCTGGACGGCACTCTCCTCAATAATAAAAATCACCTGGATACGAACAAGAGGATCTCCATCAAACGTCCTTTATTTTAGCAGATACAGTAGACAAGTAGCTCAGGAGAAAACAAAACAACGATCAAACATTTGTGATGTCATCTTTGATGTCCTGGGTTTAGTCTTAGCAGTGCACGGTGGTGGCACGAGTTATGGTTGCTTAGCTTACCATAACTGGCAAATTTCAAGGGTTTTTCGGTTGTACTTGGAACCATAATGTCCCTTTAACAAAGTTTTTTTACTGAATTTCACAGGTTTTTAGTCGCGCAACTGAACCATAACGTCCCTTTAACAAAGTTTTTTTACTGAATTTCACAGGTTTTTAGTAGCCCAACTTAACCATGACGTCCCTTTAACAAAGTTATTTTACTGAATTTCATAGTTTTTTAGTAGCGCAACTTAATCATAACATCCCTTTAACAAAGTTTTTTTACTTAATATACACTTTCATCATGTCAATTTAGGAGATGTTTACTAGGATTCCCTTACTTTATATACATGTAACATAGAACATACGGAACCTCCCCGCTAATGATATTTGAAGGCCACGGACTGTGCGTATGTTCCCGGATGACATTAACACCACCCAAACACTCATGGGGTATCTGAAATTGTTCTATCATACCATATAAAAACTACACAAGTTTAAAAAGCAGCACATAAACACATTATAAGTAATAATAAATAAGCAGTGGAACCTACACATCTAACGCATCACCCATCCATTTAAATACCATATATAATGAAATGAATTATACCATAACAAAAAAAGATATGCCTCCAACGTAATTACCTCACAGAACCTTCACAGCTAGGAGCGACAGTAGACGAACACAACACAACGAATACAAATTATAAGAAAGTAGTAAGTGAACTTCATTTTACTTATGTTTGTATACTTTTTGTATGAGGTGCAGAACAAATAATGTATTTCTGTTGTTTTCACACAGAAATGTGCAGTACTTTGGAGTGGCTGGAGGAGAATTTTCCGCATGACGAAATGTCGGAAGATAGCGATAATAATGGTACACACTTCTCTGCATAAGCAAATGAATAGTCAGTACTTTATGTGTACTTAACATATATATATTCATTTTTAACAGACCATGCAAAAATTGAAGAAATTCCACCAAAAGACACAGTGCAAGACACCTTGAAACGCATAGAAGAGAAAGTGGACATGCTGAAAGATAATTTCAATGGTTTAAGGCAATTTGTAGAGGACCACGTCAAAGGAAAAATTAGATACCACTGTGCTATCTGTACCTGCCCCCTTCTCCATTTCCCAATGAACTATCCCCAAACCCTCAAGAACAACAAACGTTTTGACAAAACTTCCATCTCTTCATCCCCCCACAACCAGCCTGTGCAAACCCCTAATTCCCCTATATTTGTTTGTTTCTGCTTCCCCCAATCTTTCTTAATTGGTGTATATGTGTGTAAAAAAAAATGTTATGTTAGTTTTAATGGAATTGTTTGCGTCTATTTAAAAAAAAAAAACAGTTAAAAGGTCTGCGGACAGCGCGCCTGTCCGGCCTGTCCGTAATTAACAAAATATGGATATCCTAAGGACAATACACCTACCCGTACCATTCGCAACCAAGATGGAACTGTACTTAGAACAAACCAGCTCTCCGAGATGTCCGGAAATCAACAAAATGGGGGCGTCCTAAGGACATTATACCTGTCCGTACCGTTTGCAGCTAAAATGGAACTGTCCGTAGAACAGGCGCAGTGTCCAGGATGTCCGTAGTCAAACAAAATGGAGGTGTCCTAAGGACACTATACCTGGCCGTACAGTACGCAGAACATCTACGCACATGCGCACCTCACCCGTAAGTCCCGCGAACATCGCGCCTGTCCGTAACTGTCGTCTCACTTGTGTCGCACTTTTAATTAGTTTCAGGACCCGAACACTGTCCGTAGAACACCCGCGCACATGCGCACGGCTGTTCCTGTGCATTTGGTGTCCTGCGGGCACCCATTCCCTTCGCGGATGTGTTCACGACGTCATCATGTGACCGCACCCACACGAGGGTGTGTCCTAATTTGCGCACATTGTCGACTTCCCCAACATTTTAAAAGAACTTATGCAGACAAGCCAAATTATTTTACAGTAAAAAATCACCATTTCACATGTCCCATACAATGGCCCTAGCTTTCCACATATTTTTTGGAACTTTTTGAATGCTTTTCAGTGATCGATATGGTCACGAGGCTCACCCCTCCAACCCTATAAAAGGCCACACCCCAGAGCTCATCTTCATTGTACTTCTGGCGATTGCAGATTGACTTTTGCTGCCTTTAGTGCTCTAGCGGAGATTACCTCACCAATCCTGATGGCATCCATGGCTGCTGTTGCTACATCAGCCTCAGCACCACCCCCCAAACCCTCCACCACCATCTCTGCAAGGGCCTGCAGAGGGGAATACGCGTGAGGATGTAGAGAGCGAGGATGAAGAGAATGAGGTTGAGGAACTCCCTACTACCAGCACTCGCTGGGAGTGGTGGGTGTGGCGTTTTTTTACCGTTTATGGTAACATACCAAAAGCACGGGCGAACCAGGTCACCTGTAATCAGTGCATGTTTGTGCTGAGTCGTGGGTGACCTGCTTCGTAAAGCTTTGGTACGACATCCATGAAGCAACACCTAACTTCTTTCCACGATCCGGACATTCGCAAGGTTGTACCATGTAAAGAACGTAGTAGGTTGAGTTCCTCCACAGCATCCTCCGTTTCCGATCCTCTCACCACAAGAGACACTCCTGTCGGAAAGCGCATCCCTTCAGCTGCTTCACAGGCCATTTGCGATGTTGTTGACCCTTACCTTTCGAGGGTCACAATATTGTGTATGTACTGCGACGCAGTACTCTGCAGGGGGGAGAGTCTTCAAAGTGCTTTCGATACTATGGTCACGGAGCAGCAGAAGAGCTGCTACCTACCTAAATAAGGCCCACCCTACATCTTTCTCTCTCCACCTGCCCTTTCTTATCCCTGTGGTTGGTGTCCCTTCCTTACCCTCCTTTCCCCTCCTCTCCTAGTGTGTCGGGTGTAGAAAAAGCCAAAAAAAAATATAAAACAACGAAAAAGGAAAAAAAGGCTCTTTTCAGAGCCGCCTTTCTCAGTTTAAAAATAAAACTATCAAGTAAATGGTGCAGGCCCCAGTGCATTTTTTAAAAGTCCACGAACAGTCTTAGGACACAAAAGATTTTGGGGTGCAACCCTAGCAAAACCAATGCTCTTTTCTCTGAGAGTAAGTGGTGGCTCTGAAAAGAGCCTTTTGGTGGTGTTTTGTGTGTTTGAAAAACTGGGAATCGTCAACATCTAAGGCAAAATAGATAACTATATTTCCAAAAAAGGTCGCAATGCATTTTGCACATTTCGAATAAAAATCTGATTGCCAGCATATGCAAGATGGACTCCATCTCTGCGAAAAATGAATGTGCTACGAAACATAATATTTTCATTGTGGAAAGAGGACATGCCAACATCTCTTATAAAGGCACAAACAGTCTTATTGACATTGCGCCTCGCTTTCTCCATTTGCGGACCAAATGAAGAAGAACGGAGCCACATTTGTCTATGCGCAATACGAGAAAAAATTACTTGGCAATTTGGAAACATGTCCATCACCTTCGCAAGTCTTTCCTTCTTTGCAAATTGCAAAGAAATTCCAGACACATGTCCTAAACTGTTCCCTCCACAATGAATTATATTTATGTCAGGATGACGCTCTATCTGTAAAGTAGCACAGAGAGGTACCAAGTCCAGCCACTTCTTCCACGCACTCCATGCCAGTGCACTTCCACATGAGGGATTCCAAGATGTGCAGATATACCACAGCGTTCTGCATGCACCTTCAACCAATGTATCCATGAGTCTCCCAAAATCCAGATAATCTGTTTTATCGAGCACACACAGCCATAGCTGTCTGTTCTCCTCTCCGGAAAAAGACGTCCTCACTAAATCTCTCCGTACACAACACACCCACTAAACTTTACTGACTAATCCCTAGCTCCGCTCATTCTCATTTGCATGCCTCTCCACCCAGAATCCCTGTATGTAATACGCGCTGTCCGCAGACTACCGCCATGTCCGCGGACATGGCAGATGCCTGACAGACACCTGCTATTTTGCTTTTTTTGGGGATTTTTTTCTTCTTACTTTACAAATAAAATCTTTCCATAACCTTCTCCAAAGCAACCCTTACATTCCAAAAAAACATAGCATTTCCCAAAAAAGATAAAGAAACACCATCTGCTTCGAAATAAGCCACATTACTCGAAACAATGTTCTCGTGGCTACAGAAAAACATATAAGTTCTTAGCATGAAAGCAAGCATGCCTCGATTGATTGCACACCTAGCAATGCTTTGATCAGGACAAAAAACAGAACTGTTGTCCCATTTTGCTCTAGGAAGTAATCCAGAAAAAATTACTTTTGCAGTTGGAAAGATGTTTATTACTGCTTCAACCAACTGTTCCAAATCTCCCAACAAAGTAGGGGAACTCGCGTACCCCAAATGGAATGCACCATAGTGCAAAACTACCACATGGGCACTGTTCTTCCCACGCATATCTCTGCAAACTTGGATAATTGCCTCTACATTGCTGTCAGTCGCGGCACTCCACACCACCTCCACTCCTCTAATATCGAAATTGTTTGCCACATGCCTGCATTGAGAATAGTGCTGTAAACCATGCACAAACATATCTCCGAGCACCAACACCCTGACCGTCTCCATCTCTGCCAGCTTCACTACACACACTCTCTTTCTACACAAATCAACAATATCAACATATGACTGGCTTATCCCTACAGTCCCCTTTCCATGCTGGATTTGCTGAAAACCCTGTATGTGGCACGCCCTACCCGCGGATAGGCACAGTGTCCGTGCGGCACGTAACTATTAGCCAGCCCTTCTACCCTTTCCACATCGCTCGCAAATCCATTTCCTCATTGGACACAGCTAAGCAGTCACACAACCATCCACCAATCACATTCAAGACCTCTACATCTAACTCCATCATCAGAGTTCCGCACTTCAAATGTACTGTTGATCACTCTGAATACAAGTCTCATATCATTGGAAAGCACCTACTACAAAAACTACTGTGCAAGTCTCGAAGATTTCTTCTTACAGCTCCATGAATATCCACATGCATGATTACAAAGTACAGGTATGCATATTTTATTCAGAGTACATGTACAACTCTTATGAATCGCATACAAAAAGTAATGCCACTAAATCTGCATAGCCAATACATAAATGCCAACGCTCCTGCTTTCAGTGAGACTTCCGATTTTTCATTGAAAAATCCCACTACTTTTTACTATCTCCCCCATAACCTATACATACATGTCAACCCTCCCGATTTAGGCGCGAAACTCACCTAAATGAATGCTAATACCAATGCGATCATATGAGAAAAATAAACGTTCCCGATTGCTGTGGTGAAATCTCCCTCTCAGATGCTCCCGAAATTATTCAAATTTTTACCATCTACTATAATGAACTATCACTTCCAAACCTCTCTGCTATCTACAACACAGGAGCAAAACAAGTGAATTTCATGAACTTAAAATTTGCAAAGCAGGTTGAACTAACATACTGCAAATAACATATAAAGGCTGCACATAGTCAAATAAAATGGTTGCATACACTATGTTCAGATATCAAACGAGAATACTACCATGAAAACATAAAAGTTAACGTGTACATTAATATCAGTGCTATAAACACACAAAATTACTAGCTTCTTCCTTTTACAATTGCAGTGAAGACCACTCTCCTGAAAATCAACAGCATCTAAACTACAAACAACATATCCGAAGAAACCTGCTCATTCTACAAAACAAAAGTAAGTGGATTAATACCGTTATATTCTTACTGTTCCTCAAAGAGACTGTGTGGGTCATTCATGTAATTTGTGCACCAAAAAAACCATCAATTTCTGAACCATTCTGCCCACAAATCCACTTTTAGTAAACTGAGATTGACAGGCAGAATGGCACAGAAATCCCTGTTTTTTTGGAACACAAATAACATACTGAAGCCTTAGAATGTTAATACTACAAAGCAAATAACTGTTTAAATGTTATACCCTTACGTTTACCATTAATGCTTCTCCTCACCACAAGCTCACTTTCTACTCTCATCTGAACCAGAGTGTAGTAACATACAAGCAGGAAAATAGCCTTCCCAACTCATTGTAATTGCCCAATGCACATTCACACACCACCACAAACAACTTCCCCATCAAACTCATACACGCATGCACTCAGCACACATACCTTGTAAAACAGATCAATCCATACCTTCTATTTTTTAAACAGACCCCAAAGAATGCCTACCAAAAAGCAAGTCCATAGAAAAGAACGCAGAAATAGAGCAAATAAAAATAAGTGCCCAAAATAAGCATCAATCTCTATCGGAGTTTGTACAAAACGTTGAAACAAAACAGCTAATGCAGTCATTTAACGAAACAAAAGAAGCTTCAACTACAGAAATTTTGCCTCCTCTATCAAAACTTTGCATACAAAAATAACATAAAATCCGATGTAAAAAAAGTTAGATATAGAGTGACAGATTGTGAAGGCAGCTTAGTGAAACTTACCAAACGAAGCTTAATTAATCATGTCAAATTGTCATTAAAAACTCCTCAACACAAAGAACTATATTACATGTCCCTGCTACAACTTTTTAAACCATGGAGAAAAGAAGAAGAGATACTAGATAACTATGACTGCTATGAAGACACTCTCAAAGCAAATGAAAGCACTATCACCGATGTGAACTTTACGCAGTACAAAACAATGTTGCACAATGAACAGCAACACGAAGAAGAACTCTAGGCCAAACTAGATAAGGACCTTCTCTAACAGGAAGCCAAGAACCACTAGGACAGCCACTAATAGCAAATGAGGCAGAATTAGCTATGACAGAAGTAGAAAACACCATGTGTCACTATGAAGAAGATACAGAAGACTTAACTGTACTACAATCAAAACTTAACAAAGACCAGCGCACCATTTTTGAAGAAGTAACAAAAGAAATTGCACATGGTGTACAACACGAAAATAAAGAATCTACCTGCCAAAATTACAAACCTATACTGCTGTATGTCAGTGGTGAAGCTTGTCAGACAAAACATTCTTAATCAAAATCATCAGCAAGTTCCTTCAACAACTGACAAACAACTGTCAGCTGTTGTAACTGCCCCCACAGGTTTAGCTGCATACAACATAGGCGGTGTCACTTTACACCGATTACTACTCCTTCCAGTAGAACACCAAAACAAATTAGACTATTACAAACTTTCTACAGAAGCTGCAATGGAACAACGCAGAGTATTAAAACAAATGAAAATGCACTAATAGATGAAGTCAGCATGGTCTCCAACCTAATGTTGGCTTTGATTCACCTCAGATTGCAAGAAGTACTTAAAACAAACTACGAAGAACTCTTTGGAGGAAAACACATTATTGTTTTCAGAGATCTTCTGCAATTGACACCAGTGAAAGGTGAACCTATTTTTAAAACCTTAGGACAAAAACTCTGCCGTAAAACTGTTGGCAGCATAGGAAATGTCAAACTTTGGCAACATTTCCAATACAGAGCATTAACAGAAAACGTCTATCTGCAGACCTCACTTACGCCAACATTTTAAAAAGTATTAGAGTTGGTGTACTATCTCAAGAAGCACAAGTAAAATTGAAAATCCAGCACATCCATTCACTTTATGGCGATAACGCATGTTCTACTGATGTTATGGAACAATTAGCGCACAAAAATGTCAATTATATGGCCTTAATGCCAACGCTTGCAAGCTGTTCCAAATTCAATGAAACATTGTTAAAAAAAGGAATGCAACCAATAATTGAAATTTGCTCCACAAACTGGACGTACATGGTATGGCACTACCCATGTGTCAACAAGCCACAACAAGACTAAATACCTTAGAAAATTCAATCTCCAACACTGCTGGGTTGGAAAAAATATTAAAATTATCCTTAAATTGTAGAGTAATGCTTAAACGTAACCTTGACGTGGAGCAAGGACCAGTTAATGGAGCACTGGGTACAGTTGTTGGCTTTCAAACATACCCACATGACAACAACATTCAGTGTGTCAATATTCTCTTTGACAAACTTTCAGAAGTAAAAAGGATAGGGCGCTCAACAGCTCGATTCCTTCTCTTCAAAGACATGTATGTACATAGAGAACAATTTTCTCTAACTCTTGCATATTCAGTCACCATTCATTAATCCTAAGGTCTTACCCTAGACAAAGCATTGATAGATATTGGAAACACAGTCTTTAAAGAAGGCATGAGCTACGTAGCACTATCACGCTTACGTACACTTGACAGTCTATTTCTAATCAACTTTGATGCAAGTAAAGTAAACGCTGATATTCCTTGCATTTTAGAATACAATAGACTACGTTCAATGTTCACCCCCCATCTGAAATCATATCCTGTTCCACAAAAAGGAAAACATTGTAAAAGAAAAGTAATTCAAATAGAAATGCAACAGGATCTGACTGCAAATCCTTCAAAGAGAGTCAAAGAAGCTAAAACTTCATCAATAACCACAACCAAAGAACAACCTATTATTGAAAGTAACACAGGTACTTCTTCAAAGAAGCAACACAAACTCTGAAAAAATGACTCGGACACAGAACTATCTGGTCCTTTCAAATGTAACTGGTGTAAGTTGCTACGCAAATGAAGCAATGAATATTCTATTTCAATTGCCACCAATTGTTAACAACATTTACTTACACAGTACAGACCAATTGTGTTTGCAAATCGTAGTCCTTCATAGAAACGCAACAAACAATCCTGACAACACGTATAGTGTTCAAGGAATAACACAAGAATTGGACCACTTGTATTTGTATTTTATTTATTTGTATAGCGCGCTGGGCCCGAGGGCAACAAGGCGCATATCTTAAGGTACAGGGTACAATAATGGCATTGATACAGTTACAGGCAGAGATTAAATTCACAGGTGCATATCTTAGGTTACAAGGTACACAATTAGCAAAGAAGCAGGTATAGGCAAAGTTAACTTCTCAAGCATAAAGTGCCAGTAGTACGGGAGTAGTAGAGCAGGTGGCTTAGGCTGGTAGTAGGTGGGAAGTAGAGGATAGCAAGAGCTTGGCTTTGTGTTTGAAGAGCGTGGCTGAAGGGAGAGTTCTGATGGACAAAGGCACGGAGTTCCTGAGTTTGGAAGCGAGGACTGGGAAGCTGATGCCCCCGGGTAGTCTGTAAGTTGTATTTAGGAATAGTAAGCGATTGTGCTTGGGCAGATCTTAGAGTCTGTGAGGGAATATACTGAGAGAAGCAGGAAGTTAGGTAGATAGGGGCCTGGTGGTTGACACATTTGTGAGTGAGAGTCAGTGATTTGAGCGAAATTCTTTGGGTGACCGAGAGCCAGTGTAGTCTCTTCCTAGTGCCAGATATGTGTGCTGATCTGGGAATATTAAGGGCTGCTCTGATAGCATTGTTTTGGGAGATCTGCAATTTTTTGAGGTTACGTTGGTTGGTGCCTTGATAAAGTGCGTTGCAATAATCAAGTTTTGACATCGCCAACGTCCTGGCGAGAGTAATGCAGTTCTGGGTGGAGAGGAATGGGCGGCAGGCTGTAATCATCTTACAGGTGTAGGCTGAGACTGCGGCAACTGCATTTGTTTGTCGATTTAGGGACAGTGTGGAATCAAGGTAGATACCTAGGGTTTTGGTCTCTTTAGCCACTTTGATGGAGTTACCATCGATGTTGAAGGTGCGGAAGGATGGGTCAAGTTTGCTAAGTTTTTATTGGGTGCCAAGGATGTGGCGCTCTGTCTTGTCGTCATTAAGACAGAGCTCGTGGTGAGCCATCCATGCTTGGACGTCTGCGTTGTAGTCATCAGTGATGGGGATGAGTATCTGGGTGTCATCCGTGTAGTTGGTGTAGGTGACACCCAGATAGTCAAGCACGTCGAACAATGGTTTGGTACAAACATTGTAGAGCGTGGGCGATACACACGACCCTTGAGGGACTCCGCATGGGACCTTCGACCATGCACCCAAGGCCTGGGCACAACCACAACAGCATATCACACCCATTGTGGCTTATAACTTCACTACGTATAAATCGGCCATGCACCCAAGACTCTAGGCCCTCCCCACAACCACCTGATATTCGATACTATGGGTGTATCTATTGCTGTGATATGCTGCAGTGGTTGTGGCCAGGGCCTAGAGTCTTGGGAGTATAGCCTACGGCCTACAGCCATGCACCCAAGACTCTAGGCCCTGGCCACAACCACCACAGCATATCACACCCATGGGGCTTATAAGTCAGTACCACACCCATAAAAACAAAAAATTTTAACTCGGCATGTACTCAATTTTAATATTCGCTAACACCACGCGTGTCCTTAGAACAGTTTCAACTTGTCTGTGTACAGCACGGACAGAAGTACTATTGTTATGAAACCCCTCATTTTCAGTAATTACAAACATCCCGGCCAACGCGGGCATGGCAAATACATCATTAGCACCTGCCGCCTAAACAAATACAGTATTTCACCCATCTCTTACTCTCTGAACCTCCCCAAGCACTCTGACACACCAAAACACTCCCCAAAACAGCATTTTGCCTCTGGTCGGTGCCGTGCTGTCGGTGGATCCAAGATGTCGGGCGCATCCAAACAATCTGACGCACATCACGCCTCACTACAGCCAATTGGAGGGCACGTCGCATGTCCGCGGTCATGGCACGAGCCCCTTAGCCAATCGGTATCTTGTCCGGGGAGCGAACAGGGAAGTGTGACCACGGAACGGATATAGATATCACTCATTTTTTTTAGACATACCTTTTGGTCGTTTTAAAGAAAACGACCAGAAGGATTGGCACCAAATTTACAAAAGCACGCTTTCGGGACCAAGGTCCTCCTCCTGCCACAAATTTGGTCAAAATCCGTCCAGCGGTTTGGGCTGTAGGCGTGCGCAAAGTTTTTCTCCCATTTATTCTATGGGAAAAAAAGACGTTTTGGGACCCCCCCTATAACTTTTCCCCCTGGACCAAACATCACCAAACTTTACAAAAAAATTCGGAGTGGCCCATATACTTTTTTTGCAAAGTTTGGTGAGGATTCGTCCAGAGGGAGCGAAGTTATAAGCTGCCCAAAAAGCGCTCTTCCTATGGAAACAGCAACTTAACCATAACTACACGGCCTATGTGTATATATGTATATATATATATATATATACCACGTCACTACACTGGACACCTCAGTTGCTTTTTTCTGCACGCTTTATGCGCTGCTTTGGGAACACAGTGATCGAGTCTTCGACTGTACCCAACGTATTTTCGTCAGAATTTGATTTTTTACACGAAGCGAGATGTCTGTTGTCCGGGTTGCAAGTGGTGTACCGACTGCCATTCCAAAATGTCAGTTACCGACCCGCATGAGATATGCCTCTGGTGCCTCGTCACGGGGTCACTACACGGAGGGGTGTGCGTTGCGAGCTAAAATGCACCAGAAATCGGTATGCAAACGGGCTGCGAAACTTGCTCCAGGCTGACCGCCTTCAAAATCTCTGGCGCGGTGGACAGTCAGGTCCTCGGAGGCCGAGACCAAGGGGCCTACCCCGGAAAATAAGGAGAAACATCGGTGAAATAAGGAACAGTCCCATTCAAGGAGCCATTATTCTTCGTCATCACGCTAGAGAAAGAAATGCCACCGTCCCGACTCTGATTCATCGACAGAGAGGAGGTAAGCCATCGGCTGGGCCTACCACATGGTAGGAGGGGGAGGCTTTCATGACCTCCATGCCTGAAAAGTTTCAAAAAACATGCCGCTGCAAGCACAGGTGACCTCCCCTCCCCAAGCAGCGGGCCTTGGAGGCAGTAGCAGTGCTTGTTATTACCGACCCCTCAAACCCCAGTGCCGAAGCCTTTGGGCTCGAGAAGGTGCTGAAAGCTTTGATGCTGGGGCCTTACTGTTTACCAAGGTGTGAGCGTCTACAACGCTGTCTCAGTGCCACAGCCTCGGTTGATGCCAACCTTATCGGCGCCGAAGGAGAAGCCACGGGGGTCGACTCTTGGCAAAAAATCCTTTAGCCAGCTCACCCGGAACAATATTTCTGGCGCTATGTCATCCATCCTCTACACCGATGACGCGGATGACCAGGGAAGAGTCGATCCTATTTTCATGGGAGCAGGCGGTGTCGACTATTTTCACGACCAAGCTAAGCTTTTAGAACTGGCACAAGGGCTTCATAATGCCATGGGCCTGGATACTTCGCCAGACCTGAAGTTACAGCAAAGCCAACCCTATGCACACACCCAGGTCAAGTTCAGGGCACTGGTAGAGAGTGGTTGACACCTTAGGACTACAATCTTCACCAGTGGCAGTCGAAGGTTACTAATTGATGGATATATTGGGTGAAGGTCTGGTTATGGAACGTAACATGCCTCTGAATCTGGCAAATTCCAATACGGTAGCCTCTCTGTGGCAACATCCCTGCTCCATCCCACCCCAGTCAGTTCCACCATGACCGGAAAAAATGGGCCGGCAGGAGTTAGACCCGTCATTTCTCTCCACTCACCCTTCCCCGGAAGATCTTGTCATACAAGCTGCCACAGTCTCCACCAAGCCAGCATCTTCAACTTCAAATCTGCCGCCTGACAGAGAAGGCAAAAGAATTCACGCCATGGCCAAGAAAGTTTTCACATCAGGTTGCATGGCTCCGAAAGCCACAAACGTGGCTGGTGTTTTTGCAAAGTAGTACTCTTTCGGTCTCTGGAAGGCAGTGGAAAATACTCTGCAGTGTATCCATGAGGGGGAAATGCCGGAGGGCTTCATACGGCTGGTGGGGGATGGAAAAGAGGTGTCCAGGCAGTTGCTACAAACGGGCCTGGACGTGGCTGACTGTGTGGGCCGTGCAGTGGCTTCAGCGGTTGCATCAAGGAGGCAGGCCTATTTGAGGTCTTCAGGCTTTTAACCTAATGTCCAAAACACATGTCTGGAAATTCTCTTTGAGGGAAAACTTCTTTTCGTCCAGAAGGTGGATTATTCCTTAGAGAAATTTAAGGAGTCAGAGATTGCTGCAAAGTCAATAGGCCTAGCTGCACAGCCATCCAAACCTGCCTTCAGCTTCGCCTCTAGGGCCAGGAGCTATAGGCATTTTGTGCCTTGTGGCAGGAAGGCGCAGCTCCCACCGGCCAGGTAAGGGCAGTAGTGTTTCTCACGCTCCGGAAGGAGCAGGAGGGCTTCTAGAGGCCAACAAGTAGTTGTCTGCCCTCTAAACTGCTTTGATTTCCCCTCCCACGACATACCGGTTGGTGGGCGGCTGTCGGAGCATTGGCCCCAATGGTGCAAGATTACCTCAGATGCCTGCGCCTTAGAGATCGTGCGGTGGGGCTATTGTATGCCCTTCTTACAGAAATCCCCAGACATACCACCACCACCTCCAACCCAACAGTGGCTCCAGGAAGAACTGAGAGCACTGTTGTTGAGCGGTGATGTGGAAGAGGTACCTCCCGAGCAGAAAGGACCAGGCTGGTATTCCCGATATTTCCTAGTGCCCAAGAAGGGAGGAGGTTTTTGTCCCATTTTGGACCTCAGGGCCTTGAACAAGTTCAAGATGGTGATGTTGCGAGAAATACTCCACGCTCTCGAATTGCAGGACTGGGATGCGAGAAATACTCCACGCTCTCGAATTGCAGGACTGGCGGTGTCTATAGTACTCTTATGTGCCATCCCATTTCCTCCATACTGCATGGGCATCCCTCGCTAGGGACGGGAGACAGAACCTTTTTCACCAGAAAAAAACACCTTCCCCTTTAAATTTAGAGGTGCGTGGGGGGCAGCCCTAGAAGCATGTGCTCCCCTTACTCTGCCTATCAGCGCCATTCCCCTTTTCGGCGTCTACGGGAATGGCCCGATTTCACCAGCGCTCCTGGGTTTGGCTTCGCCCATGTAATACCACGTGCTCTTCCCCACATACTTTTCTATCTTTTTGTCTTCTTTTTGTCAATCGGGTACTTGGTTCTCCAGCGCCACGCTCCTTCCCGGCGCATGTCGACTTCAGCAGGCTTCAGCAGGTGTCCAGCCTGTGAGGGGCTCTTCCCTACGTCCGACCCCCCCCATTCTCCTTGCCTCCGCTCCGACCACGGCTGGGAAGGTTTTACCACGTGCAACGCACTTACTCCACACGCATTGAAGAACAGGCTAACTCGGTGGAGGGAGCTCTTCGAAAGGTCGCCTCCAGCAGATCTGAAGGACTTCGTCAGACAGAGATTGACAGCCCAAGGAAGGGCCGCTGATGTCCGTTGCAACCCGTAAGGTGACTCTTTCCCAAGGAAACACCTGAGTGGGAGGAACCTTTCTGGTTCTCGCACCAGCACACGTACCGAGGTTTGTTTGTTTGTTTATTTAATATAGCGCAAAACCAAACCCGCAGGTAGCCGGGCGCAAACATTACAAGAATACTTGAGAACTTGGTTACAGTGACAAACACAGAAGTAAGCGGTAGGAGCAGATTCAGAAACATTATAGATTGCATGTGTTGGACAGTTAATGCCAGATGTTGGAAACGGAAAGAGAGTGGAAGGTGGTACAGTTCAGTGAGGTGTGCAGTAAGAGAGAACTAGTGCGGTTGATTGTCAAGTGTCGGAAGCAAGAAGGAGCTGAGTGGTGGTCAGCCGCAGTATGTAGCTGGGTACTGGCAGTGGGGGTAGGGGTACCTAGGGACAAGTTAGCAGGGCATAGTCAAGAGGGTGTCTCTCAGGCGAATGGAAATGTTGCGGAGGGGGATCACCTTAGATGTCATTAGATCGTAGCCATAAGAGTGCCTTGCGTCTGAGACTTGGGTAAGGTTGGTCCTTTCTGAGTTCTAGGGGGAGTTTGTTCCAAGTTTGGGCCGCTGTGACTGGAAAGCTGGCGCCGCTGGCCAGGTTAGTCCAGCTACCGGCATGGCGGTCATCAGATACTTCCGGGCACAGTGCTGAGGTACCACAAGGTTCTATCACCAGGTGTACACCTGAGGGGCAACACCCTAGTACCAGCCAAAGGTCCAAGGGGGCGCCTGCACGCAGCACTACCGGCAATACTGTCGAGGGCAATAAGCCTTCCAGGCCCCGACCTGAGGTGCAGGGTTAGTCTCATGCTCCACCGCCAAGAGTCTTGGAGGAGGCCGGACCCAGGGAGCCAAGCACCATGACTTCAGCACATGTCACACAGCTCGATAATATGGCTGCCGTGCCAGATAACATGGCCGCCCGTCTGATGCCACTCCTAGGAACGGAGTAGGTGGGAGAACGAGTTTAAAGGTGGGACTGGTGTCAACCAGGTACGTGGCCTATAATCTATCCATCAGCAGCACACGGCATGTTTCCCCTGCAACCGAGGCAGAGTGCGCTCCAGCCCCAGCAGCTGCCAGCCACTCCGTCGATATCCCCTCTTCAGCCTCCGAAGACAGGTTCTTCGAAAGGTTCCTTGTGCTGATGCAAACTCCTCAGATGGGGGCCATCCTTCGGGATGCTATCAAGGACATACTCCCTCTGGTCACTCCACCAGCGCCCATAGTCATTCCTCCTATGGCTCCGGTGTGACAGGCCGCAGTGCAGCTCCTGCTGCCCCAGCTGGCTCCTTCGATTCCAGCTCCCCTACCTCCCACAGTACAGGCGGCTCCGCTCCAGCCTCTGCAACAGCCACCAGCTCTGGATCCTACACCGCAGCCCACAGCACCAGTACTCCTCCACCCACCCCGGAGCAGCCGGAAACTGTGGTGGACACAGATGAGAATGAGGACCCAGACATGCCATTGTCAGCCAGGGCCTTCCACAAACGACATGCAGGTTTGGCAGAATATTTGGGTCTTCCTCAAGCAGAGGTCGAACAGCTGGAGGAAAGGGTTTTGGCAGAAGTCCACACTCTACGTCTCCCTAATAGAACGGGGATCCTGATGCAGAAGGATAATTTTGCTTTGGCCAAGAAGGGGTGGCTCAAGCCACACTTGGCCAGCCTGTCAATCGGCACCTCAACGCCATATATAGGCAGATGGAGGGGGACCCACTCTCACTGTCGGCTCATCCTCAACCACACTCCCCAGTGATTGCAGCGGCATCTCTCTACTCGAAGCCTCATTCATCCTCAGCCACCTCGTCCTCAACGCTCCTAGGCAAGGAGGAGATCATGGAGGCGTACGGGAAGAAGCTGTACTCCAACACACCTCTGCACCTGCGTCAATCCAACGCTGATGTCATGCTAGAAGCCGTTAACCAAGGCTTTGGCGGGAAATAGCCGACTTCCTCCCATAGCTTCCGGTGCAGAGCCAAGCACGCTTCAAGGCGGGCTTAGCGGAGGCCAAATTAGTGACGCAAGACATCATGGAGTCCACCGTGGCCCACATCGATACCTCTGGCCGGGGCAAATGCATTGCCCTGGACATGAGAAGGACTACCTGGCTTTCGGCTACTAAGTTTAACCCTGACGTCCAGGAACGCATATTGGACCTTCCGTTCGAGGGTAGTGACCTCTTTCACTGTCCCGCCGATGAGGAATCAGATAAAACGAACAGCTTGCAAACTGTGAAGCCTTTATCCTAACGAAGGCCACACCCAAGGCATACACCCAGTCGCATCAACGATCTGAAGAGGGGCGGGCATTCGGTTGTTCAGGGGCTTCCAGGAACAGAGGTCGAGGCAGCCTGACCATTCTCTGAGTCAGCACCGGCGCAAACAACAAAAGTGGTGAGGGCAAGGGCTTTTTCCAGTCCCCCTCCTCCGCAGCAGCCTCAGAGCGAAAGAAAGCATGATGTGTCCCTTCGGGTCCACGTCTCTCCAGTGCGGGGCAGGCTTGCCTTTCACGTGAATTTTTTTGGCGCCAGTACTTTTCGGACCCGTGGATCCTCTATGTAGTATCCTCAGGGTACTGCTTACTGGTCCCTCCCTCTCCTCCATCCTACCCTCTACTTCTACAGATTGGGACAGCAATTCTGTTGGTGGAAATCTGTTTGCTTGTCGAGAGCCAGGCAGTGGAAGAAGTCCGACCCTCCCAGAGAGGATTGGTCTTCTATTCCAGGATTTTCACCATACAAAAAAAGAACCAGGATGGCCTGAGAGTTCTGTTGGACCTATCCACCCTCAACCTCTCCCTTCCTCTTAAAAAATTCAAGATGGTTACGCCAGCACTCATTGCACAGACTAGTATTAGACAGGGGAAACTGGATGTGCTCCCTGGATCTGAAGGACGCTTATCTACACGTCCCGATTTGGCAGCCACATCATTCCTTCCTTCGCTTCAGGATCATGGGCTGCCATTTCCAAAGAAGGTGCTACCTTTTGGCCTCAACTCAGCCCCCAGGGTATTTACCAGGCTCATGAATGCATGGCAGCCCTCCTCAGGGCCACCACGTCTACCCGTACCTTGACAGGGTGAGATCTCCAGAGGCGGTTCTCCACACTTCCTCCATACTGATGAACACACTCCACGACCTGGGCTTTACTATCAACCTCAAGAAGTCTCAGCTGCAGCCTACGCAGAGCCTGACCTTCCTGGGCCTCATCTGGGACACAAGCTCTGAGAGAGTCTTTCCCTTGGAGGCCAAGATCACAGCCATCAAGAGAGCCACTACTCCCTTCCTTGCCAGAGCAGTGACCTCAGCCTGGTGGTACCAACACTTATTAGGTATCATGGCAGTGGTCCAACTGGCCGTGCCCCACACGAGAATCAGGATGAGGAGGTTACAGCTACACTTCACAGCCTCATGGAATCAGGAGAATGGGCTCCCAAGCGGAGCCGGTCTGCAACCCTCCTTCTCTCCACTCGGACCTCACATGGTCAAAGGCCAAAGGGTAGCACCTTCTTTGAAAATGGCAGCCCATGATCCTGAAGCGAAGGAAGGAATGATGTGGCTGCCAAATCGGGACGTGTAGATAAGCGTCCTTCAGATCCAGGGAGCACATCCAGTTTCCCCTGTCTAATACTAGTCTCTGCAATGAGTGCTGGCGTAACCATCTTGAATTTTTTAAGAGCAAGGGAGAGGTTGAGGGTGGATAGGTCCAACAGAACTCTCAGGCCATCCTGGTTCTTTTTTTGTATGGCGAAAATCCTGGAATAGAAGACCAATCCTCTCTGGGAGGGTCGGACTTCTTCCACTGCCTGGCTCTCGACAAGCAAACAGATTTCCACCAACAGAATTGCTGTCCCAATCTGTAGAAGTAGAGGGTAGGATGGAGGAGAGGGAGGGACCAGTAAGCAGTACCCTGAGGATACTACATAGAGGATCCACGGGTCCGAAAAGTACTGGCGCCAAAAATTCACGTGAAAGGCAAGCCTGCCCCCCACTGGAGAGACGTGGACCCGAAGGGACACATCATGCTTTCTTTCGCTCTGAGGCTGCTGCGGAGGAGGGGGACTGGAAAAAGCCCTTGCCCTCACCACTTTTGTTGTTTGCGCCGGTGCTGACTCAGAGAATGGTCAGGCTGCCTCGACCTCTGTTCCTGGAAGCCCCTGAACAACCGAATGCCCGCCCCTCTTCAGATTGTTGATGCGACTGGGTGTATGCCTTGGGTGTGGCCTTCGTTAGGATAAAGGCTTCACAGTTTGCAAGCTGTTCGTTTTATCTGATTCCTCATCGGCGGGACAGTGAAAGAGGTCACTACCCTCGAACGGAAGGTCCAATATGCGTTCCTGGACGTCAGGGTTAAACTTAGTAGCCGAAAGCCAGGTAGGTTACAGGGACTGCAACCTGCGGACGGGCAAGCCCTTTTGGCAGCCAGCCCCGCAGGTCACCATCACTACAGACTCCTCCCTGGAAGGCATGGAACCACTCTGGACAGCCACAGCATCCATGGAGTCTGGACCCGACAGGAGCAGGAGTCTCATATCAACTGACTGGAGCTGAGGGCCATCTGGCTTGCTCTCAAAGCTTTTCTTCCGCTCATTGGGGGCACTACCGTCCTTATTCAGACCGACAACTCCACCAGCATGTACTATGTCAACAAGCAGTGGGGTACCAGGTCCCCTACACTGTGCAGCCTTGCGGTCAGCATGTGGGAATGGGCCCTGGAGAACAACATCTACATTACGGCTGTCCACCTCCAAGGGGAGTCCAACTTGGAGGTGGATGTGCTCAGCCGCCAAGTTACCTTGATTGGTCTGGCTTGTCCAAAAGGTTACCCTGTTCCAAGAAACTAGGCTGGCCTCTTGCATGTCCAATGGGGATACTGTCTGCTCACTAGAAAAAATCTTCATCCTCTTTAAATTTAGAGGAAGCGTGGCCCTGGGAGCATGCGTTCCATTGACTCCGCCCACCGGCACCACTCCCCAGTCCTCTTTTCCACATTGACAGAAACAGCACGCTTTCACCAACTTCGGCCTTGTAATTTCACACGGATTCTGTCTTTTTGTCTTTTGTGTTTAGTCTTTAATCAGGTACTCAGTCCTCTGGCGCCACGCTCCTCCCCGGCGCATGTTGACGTCATTGGGCTTCAGCAGGTGTCCAGCCTGGAAGGGCTCTTCCCTACGTCAGGCCCCCATGCTCTTTGCCTCTGCTGCCTTGGACCCAACCATGGCTGGGAAGGATGTACAGTGTGCAACACGCTTACACTGCATGCTCTGAAGAGCACGTTAGCTCGGTGGTGAGAGTTCGCCTCCAGAGGACTTGAAGAACTTCGTCAGACCCCAAGGTAGGGCCACTCTTCATCAGCACCCTGCAAGGGGGACTCCTTTCCTAGAAAACGTCTGAGCGGGAGGGACTGTCCAAGTTCTAACACCAGCACAGGTTCCAAGGCTGTTTCAGCTACCAACCGAGTGGTCACTAGATCCTGCCAGTGAGGTCGCTGAGGGACCGCAAGGTTCTTTTACTGGGTGTCCACCTGATGGGCTATGCCCTACTACCGGACACATTTCTGAGGGGACGCCTGTACGCAGCACTACCGGTGACACAGCCAAAGGCACAATGCCTGCCAGGCCCCACCCTGATGTGCAGGGTAGGCCTCAAGCTCCACCGCCAAGAGCCCAGGAGGAGGCCAGGCCCAGCGTGGCAAGCACCACAGCACAGGCACGTGGCATGCAGCCCGACAAAATGGCTGCAGTGCCAGACAAGAGGCCCACTCATCCAATGCCACCCCCTTTCACGGAGCAGCCGGGGGAACGAGTTACGAGGGGGGACTGGTCTTTACCAGTTACGTGGCCTACAGCATATCCTTCAGCACCACAGGGCAGATATACCCCACAGACTGCAAGGCAGAGTACGACCAGGCTTCAGTAACCTCTGGGCTTGGCCCCTACGTCCACGCCACCTAGAGCCCCACCGGCCTGTGAGGACAGGTTTCTTGAGAAATTCCTCACGCTTATGAGATCCCCTCAGATGGGAGCCATCATTTGGGATGTGATCAGGGACATGCTACTACCGGCCCATCCACCATCGCCCAAAGTTATTCCTACTATGGCTCCAGGGCCTCAGGCCCCCCGCACAGCCCAGCTGCCCATGCCAGTCCCCACAGGGATGGCTCCTCTGCCTCCTGCAGAGCAGGCGGTTCCATACCAGCCTCAACAACAGCCTCCAGCTCCGGTCAACACACCTCAGTCTTTGGCACCCAGTACTTCTCCAGACCAGCAGAACACCCTGGCAGACACTGATGAGTAGGAGGACCCCGACACTCCGTCTTCGGCCAAGTCAATCCTTGAACGGCTTGCAGGTCTGACCGAGTACTTGGGGCTTCCACAACCCGAGTTTGAACAACCAGAGGCGGGGGTCCTGTCTGAGGTCCTCACTCGACGCCCTGCGTCTAGAACGGGGATTCCGATGCCGAAAGACGTGGTTGCCTTGGCCAAAAAAGGGATGGCTTAAACCCCAACAGGTGCCTCAACGCCAAGTACAGGCAATTGGAGGGGTGTACACTCTTGCTGTCGGCACACCCCCAACCACACTCCTCGTTGATTTCCACAGCCTCTGTCTACTCGAAGCCGCAGTCTTCCTCGGCCACCTCGTCCTCGGTAACTCGTCCTCGGCTCTGCTGGCAAGGAGGAGAAGATCTTGGAGGCATATAGAAAGATCTATTCCAACGCCTCGCTGCACCTTCGTCAGTCTAATGCCGATGCCATGCTTGCAGCCAGTAACCAAAGGCTTTGGTTGGAAATAGCTGACTTCCTTCTGGAACGTCCAGTACACAGTCAGGCATGCTTGAAGGCGGGGCTGGCAGAAGCAAAGATGGTGGCTCAAGACATCATGGCGTCCCCAGTGCCACAAATTGACACCTCAGGCTGTGCCATCTGCATTGCCACGGACATGAGAAGGATGGCCTGGCTACGGGCTACCAAGTTCAACCCGGTGTAACGCTCACCTGATATCCATGGGGACGCCACTCAGCCTGATTGGACCACTCACGATCTTGAACCCTTCCCTGGAATCTGTTCGACTGGGGACTGGGCCTGAAATACAGGACTTCCGGATTTTAACTTTATTGTCCCTGGTTGCTCGACCCCCAGCTGCCTTGAGGACCAAACCTTCCCCTATGTCCTCTCCTCATCTTGTTTTCTTGTATTGTGCGCTCTCCGTTCTGCTCCTCGGTGTAGGGGTGCGTCATTTGATGTGGTCGCTGCACAACCTAGTTGCTGCACTGGTGCGGGCCCAATGAGTCTGGGCTTGGTGGAACTCCAGCCCGACAAGGTAGGTTTGTTGATTTCGGTGAACTGTTCTTTTCTTGTCTCTTGCCCCTAATAATGTCTCCTCTTTCTCCCTTTAGGGTGTCGTGCTGCTTAGGGGAGCCGAGCACTAAGCGTTGAGTGAAAGCACGATGTGCGGCGCTGTTTGTGTTTTCTTGTGCTGACCTATATCTCTCTTTGTCGCTTGCAGGCCGCTGCAATGTCCCAGTATGGCTGCCGGCTGAGAGGATAAGGTGCAGTGAGTAAAGCGCAATGTGCAGCACCTTCTTGTACTTTATGTGCTAACCTGTGTTGTCTTTTCCCTTTGTAGGTCGATGGCGTGCTCCGGAGCTGAAGTTACCATGAGAGGCTCGAGTCCAGGTAAGCGTGTGACTCTTCTTGCTGTTTTAGGGGAATCGGGATATGAGAATGCTTACTAATGTCTCTTCGTTCTTTTCTTCCCAGGATGCGGTGTTCCGAAATGGAGAAGGCACGCCGAGATGATGCCCTCAGGACCGGAGGAACGATGGATGGAAGCAGGATTCTCCTCAAGGTTAGTGTTGTGTTAATGTTGTTCTTGTTCTTTCAGGTACAGGAATGCAGAGGAAAGGCGAAGGTCTTCAGGAGACCGATCCGAACATGGTGAGTGTCACGCTGTGTTAGGGAGAATTCTCATTTACGGCTAATTTCTTTACCTAGTGAGTCCCTCAGCAGCTTTGCTGGATTTTTGGGGTTTATTTTTTCCACCTGGTAAGAGTGTGAGCCTTTTTCCCATTCTTAGTGTATTTTTTGTGTGTGTTGTACTTTTTGTGCTTATGAGCTATGGAGTGTCACCAAATCCCTAGGCATCATCTTTTTACTTGTGTGTCACACAGCACCTTTAGTGCGGTGACATAGAAATGTCTTTTAGACTTCCCTTGTGAACTCCATTTCTGGGGATGACTACTGTCCCCCAGAAACATGTAAAGTCACCATTGGCTTTATTAGTCCTTTTAAAATACACATCCAGTACAAGCCCTCTTACAATGGAGTACTGGATGGGAATATCTTTCCCCTGTCCTTCTGTAACTCAAGGGGCACTTTGTGTCACCTTTCCCGACTCCACATGGCTGGTGGCAGTTATAACTATAATTTTTACACAGATTCCCGTGATAGTGTTCTGACTGTGGTGACAGAAGTAAACATAAAACCTGCTACCCCATATCGTCTTTATCGTGGGTCCTAGCATGGTTTTTCAACATTTTGTTTTGGAAAGGTCTCTGTTGTTCGCTTTTCGCGCCAAACCAGGTTTGGTTTCCTTGTTCGGCGTCCTTTGGCGTCTGGGTGTCTAGGTGGTCTGAATGTGAGGGAGAGGTTTTGTAACCCCCTGCACAGGGTCTCCTTGGTGACCCAAGTCGCACTTTGTGTCGATTGGCTGAGGTGGTTGTCCGGGCTGGACAACCCCCCTGCTGTGTGATTGACAGCAGGCTGTGTGAATGGGGGGTTTTGGCATAAAAGACAGGACTCTTGGCCTGGAAGTCCGAGTCGCCACTGGAACTACAAGAACCGAAGAGAAGTGGAGAAGACGACGGCTGCTGCAACTCCTTGATCCCGGTGAAGCCCTGCTGCAGTCCTGAGCTATCTACCCTTCAATGACAAAGAAGATCCAGTCCGGAGTCTTCTTCCCTTGAGCCTGGTGGGATCAACCAGCTCACTTTCTACAGCCAGAGAATCCTCTTCTGGGTCAAAATCGCTACACTGAGCTGTAGTTGTCCGGATAGCCATCAGAAGAGCCCTCTCCTGTTTTTAAGGAGCGCACCTTTTATTCATCGTTGCTTTGCTGCTGCTGGCTTCATCCCTGGGTAGTGCAGATCTCTCCAGACGTCGTCCATCTTGTCCCCACGACTGAAGCTTCAGGAACCGTGAGTCTGCGGCAACTACCAGGAACAACTGCCATAGCATCAGCTTTCTTCATCCGAATAAGGTACAGTGTCCATTTGGTTGTTCTCTCCGTCTGACCTTGAGGAATCGGGGTGAACCCTTTTCCTTTCCCAAAGGCTTGTCCTTTCTTCCTACTGTCTTATAACTTTTGCTTCCATTTGACAATATCCAGTACTCCTGGCAACGTTGATCTTGAACTATTCTACCGGTGTGATCCTCGACAACAGAGCCCCTGCTCCGTTTGACACTGGCACAGTCCTATTGACTTTCATCTGCCTCTTAGAAAACATCCTCTGATTCTATTGCCTTGACAAAAGTATTGCCTATGATTTTTATCCACTATTCCCTTGTTTTAATTCTATGTGCTAAGTATGTTTGACTTCGGGTGCATTTCTTCCCGCGGGTATGCTTTATTTTCGTAAGACAGAACTGTCATTACTGTCAAAAAGTGATTGCGTATTAACCCACGGTAACGTCTTTGTTTCGAAACACCGGTCTGTCAAATCCTAATGTACTTCCCTTGAATGGACCTGAACAAGAGGAATTGGTTGTGTGTAGTATATTTAGAGTGTGGTTTTATTTAATAGAAGTGAAGTGTTTTGTGAACAGATGGTTTAAAAATAAATGTACTTATATTTTTTAAACCAGAAACCTTGAGTCAGTGTTTGCTTGAGTCACAGTAATTGTAGTTCTTTGTGTAATCCCTATTACTGCTCATTTGCTCTTGAGATAAGTCTGGCTGCTCAGCCATCGCTACCACTTTACTGTGTAGTACAGGCTTGTACCAAAGGTGAAATTGTACTATCACTTGTAGTCTTAATTGTATGTAGTGTTCCCTAAGGGTACTGCATATGATTCTGCCTAACACGCGGCAGGCGCAGAGTAACGCAAAGCGTGTTTCTCTGCCCAGGCATGGTTTATATAGCCTCCAGGTATCCCTACGTCAAACCACACCCAAAAAGCTAGACCGCATAGCTCAGTTCATGGAACTGAGTTATGTGGGGGCATCCATATTGCCCAAAGTGCATTACCAAGTCCAGTTCCAAGTCTGTCCTCTGAGTCATGTATGAGCCTGGCTCCAAGTGGGTCTCAGATGAGATGGGGAGGCCTTTAAGGTCCATGTGGGAGATCGTAGCCTGGCTCCAGTGTTTTGCCTAAGAGGGCTAGGGACAGGGATCATGACAGCACTCCCCCCTTAGGCCCCTCTCATGGTAGTTCTTCTGTCTGGCCCTGGTTTGTTTGGATGGTTATGATGGAACCTTTTGAGCAAACGAGGTGCATGGATATGCTCGCAAGGTTCTCATGTTCTGTCTTGCGGGCCATACCCTTTCCAATCCACTAGATAGTATAATTTAGATCTGAGTCCAGAATGTCCTTGACCTCAAATTCTGGTTCGCCATTCATCACCACTGGTTTCGGTGGTGTTGTAACACGGGTTGCAGGTTGAACAGGTTTCAGGAGAGATACGTGGAACACAGGATGAATTTGCATGTTGGATGGTAAGGCTAGTTTAACTGCTACTGGATTTATCACAGAGGTGATGGTAAAAATGTGTTTTCATTACCTGGAGGTGCGCTTCATGAACGAAGCATTTTGAATTGCCTGCAGCCTATTTTGAGCCCAGCAGCACTGCGAGCCGAGCTCTTGCTGCTCCCCTGCTTCCTGGAGGAGGCGGGGCCTATCGCGCACACGTGAGCGATCACGTGACTTCAACCCAGCATTTACTGCCGGCATATCCGCCCGAGTGGCGTGTGTTTTCATTACCTGGAGGTGCGCTTCATGAACGAAGCATTTTGAATTGCCTGCAGCCTATTTTGAGCCCAGCAACACTGCGAGCCGAGCTCTTGCTGCTCCCCTGCTTCCTGGAGGAGGCGGGGCCTATCGCGCACACGTGAGCGATCACGTGACTTCAACCCAGCATTTACTGCCGGCATATCCGCCCGAGTGGCGTGTGTTTTCATTACCTGGAGGTGCGCTTCATGAACGAAGCATTTTGAATTGCCTGCAGCCTATTTTGAGCCCAGCAGCACTGCGAGCCGAGCTCTTGCTGCTCCCCTGCTTCCTGGAGGAGGCGGGGCCTATCGCGCACACGTGAGCGATCACGTGACTTCAACCCAGCATTTACTGCCGGCATATCCGCCCGAGTGGCGTGTGTTTTCATTACCTGGAGGTGCGCTTCATGAACGAAGCATTTTGAATTGCCTGCAGCCTATTTTGAGCCCAGCAGCACTGCGAGCCGAGCTCTTGCTGCTCCCCTGCTTCCTGGAGGAGGCGGGGCCTATCGCGCACACGTGAGCGATCACGTGACTTCAACCCAGCATTTACTGCCGGCATATCCACCCTTGTGGCGTTAAGCCCTGGAGGCAGTAAGGGCTGGAGAGAAACGCTGTTGAGCTGTTTGGCTGTGAGCTGGGCACCTGGCATAAGCTACATTTTTGAGAAGCATTGTTTCGTGATAGCGTACAGTGCTGAATTCTTTGATTACTTTGAGAAGGTTGTTACATCACGTTTTAATTTTCTGACCCATCATTAGGAAAGGTGTTTGCCTTTTAAGTTGATATTTTGTAAAAAGTATTTTTATATTTGGTGTACCTCCTCTTTACAATGGCCAATGGCCTGCGAAGTGGGCGTTGCATTGAGGCAATAACTAACATTTTAACATCTTCCAGCATTGACTCTACGGTATGCAAGGGTCGAACTTCATATCATGAAGTTCCATTAATTGACATGGTAGATGATAATATACCTACTGTCCCTGTGGTTTGTTTAGATACTGGTAACTGCTCTACTCATGTAGCCCAAGTGCATGCTACTTCCTCTGTTTCTATGTATGCCCCAACAAAGGTTGAGGAAAAAGAGATTGTAGATGTAGATACGAATGATAGTATGATTCGATCGGATTCATGTACCCCTAACAAAGTGCAATTTAGCACTACCTTGCAGAAGATGGCTGCATTAAATGCACAAGTCAATCAAACTATTAGTATGATGACTCCACTAGTATATGGCACAACAAATTTGGGCACCATTGGAATTACTAATAGGAGCTATCATACTAAAATAGATGATGATGTATCGGATGAGGCACCAATTGGAGCAATTCCGCGCACGCTTTCATTCTCGCCTGATCAATTAAATGTTTCAAATAAAGCATCAATTGAGGATCTTGGAGTAGGTACGAATAGTGTGCGCGGAATTGAAAATCATTCTCCAACCCCTCTTCCGGTGATCACCAAAATTTTAGATCTTCTTGACAAGGGTCACGAGCTCACTCATCTTGAATTAAAGGAATCTAAGGCCATCTTGCATTATCTTTGTTCCAAAATGGATAAAATCGAGGGGTTTATCACTGCAGTTGATACCCTAAGATCCATTCAATCTGAAATTAGAGGACAAGGCCATAGCAATGAAGAGGCAGGGAGACACGTCTTATATGCAAACAGCTTGAAACAATGCAATCAGGACGCATTAATTGAACCTGTGAAATGTAAGTGCGACAATGACTTGAAAGAAATTAAGGCATCAGTCGATGCACTGAATTTCACAATTTCAACTCACTTCTCCAAAACGGAACCTTTAATGCGGTCCCCTGATAGCCCATCTGCTCTCCTTGAAGAAATCGAATCACAAAAAAAAACAGAGACAGAACACTGTGTTACTGAGGAACCTTTTACTTTTATGTCCCGTTGAGTTAAAAAAAATCACTTGCGAGCCGTTAAGAGATATGCTAAGCGTAGGAAGGAAGCACTGTTACATAAGAATGATGGACGTGGAAAGGATACTTACTCGGTTCCTAGTATAGAGTTAATCGACGAAGATCATATTGATGTAGGACAACTGTCCAAAGAAAGCCAAGATGCTCTTACCCCGGTTACTAACTCATCGGAGGAACTAAGTCAAAACGGTATTATTACCAAGTCACTAATGATGGGTGATGTCTCTCCTCAGATTGCTAATCTTAAATCTGGCATTGATAATCCAGCGAATAGTACATCTGAGGAAATTATGATTTCTAAACCTTTGATCAAATCGAAATTATGTGAAATGTCTCTAAAGGTGTTAGACAATCAGGACAACGGATGTGCAACAACTCTAATCGAACCTGTTATCGGCTCTGTAGTAAAAAGTAACTTAAGGGACTTTTTCCCGATTATAGGGAGATGTCGTACGATGAAAAACAACATTATTCACCCGGGCCCTCATGGTAGTGTCAATTCGATTTCACTAACTAGGAAAACCTATAGTGAAGTATGTTCGAGGGATGTGACTACTGAACTCTCTGTGAACAATATCTCCGAACAGCCCAAAAATATACCCTTAGTTGCTGTAAATGGCATTGGTAAAATAGGGAAGGTAGAGGTAGATGAAATAACTAATACCATAGAAGAGGAGGTGAATATGAGTAAGTCTGTAATTGCAGTAAATGGCACGGGAAAAAGAACTACTTTGGTTGAGCCATCGGCCGTCCTTCATAAGGAGAGTCCTAAGTTCAGCTGTTTCGATCAAACTGGATCAATTGATAATGTAATGACTCCAAATCGTATATTTATACATGGCCCAGCACAAAGCAGAACACTATCACAAAACATGAATCCCAATTCTTTCTTGCATAAAAATGGAGAAGCCTCTGTAGCTCTGAGTAAAACTTTTCACATGGACAATCAGAATACAAACAATCATAGCAAGATCTTATTAAAACAACCTAATAATTTATTAATCAATCCTGCTGTTGAAGTAGGAACTCCAGTTGTCTCAGCGCCAATTTCACACAGGCCCTTGCAGTCAGATGAGATGAAGGATTACATTATAGGACTTGAAGGAAATGCTGAGGAATTGGTAGATAAACGTATTAATCGTTCATTTATCTTCTCCCTTTTCTCAAAAATACCTCAATTGAGAATGGTTAAATCCAATGATATTACCAGAGTCTCCCTGGCCAGAATCAACAACTTCAGGGCCCTATGTTATTTTAGTTCTGAGGCAGTAATGAAATTTATCTGGTCCAATCGGGAGGAAATAAAAAGAGAGGGTTTGGTATTACTTACCTTCGGATCCGAGGATGACGCTGCTCTATTCCTAGATCCACCAAAAGTGATCGATGGAAATTGTACTGACATGATCGTACCTATTGTTAAAACAAATATGGGCTCTGGACTTGATTTGGCTGAGATTCTGAAAGTTGTAGCTCAAACAAATGGCCTTTCTTGGCTGGAACCCATGCTCTTGGCCATTTTGTCTTCTAATACTTCTTTATTACCTACAAAACCAGTCACATAGCTATCTAATCACAAAGAACTTAAAATCATATCTTGGAATTCGTGTGGCTTTGTGAATTTAATGAATTGGCATCTCAATCTTATCAGTGATGAACGACCAACTATAATCATAATTCAAGAGTCGATGAAAATAGAACCTTTACTTATCCCTGGTTATGTTACTTTTAACTCATTAGCTAAGAGACATTTATCAGGCCGCCCATCTGGGGGCTTATCGATTGCAATAAATACTTCATTTAAAATCCAACCTAATCTAGTTTGGAACTCTCCGAGTTTACTAGGGGTTCATCTTAATATACCCTCAATTAGATATCCATCATTAATTATCATCTCACTATACTGGAACCCTGCCAATCTAACTATTGAAGAGATGTTTGACGACCTCGAAGCATGCTTGGAACTCTCCGCTAGTATATATCAGAACTGTGAGATCATTCTTGGTGGCGATTTTAATTGTGACTGTAGAAATGTGAATGAAACTAGTCTATCTAAACTCGCAACCTTAGCATGCATTAGAGGAGCCAAGTTTAGAGAACTCTTAACTGATTGGGACATGGATCTCTTGGCGACACACGATATGAAATCAAAAATTACATGGGAAAGAGGAGTTAAGAAGTCAATGATAGATTTTATCTTTGTATCTCGTAATCTTATAGCTTACATGGCCCCATTAGTAATAGATCCTATATTGATTGGTGATCATGCACAACTTATAACATCATTGAAATTGAAATGTCAATCGCTAGGGGCAAATAGTTCACTAACAGCAGTAGAAATTGATCGCCCTCAGCACTCAATCAGGTGGAACAATGGCTTGTGCGATCAGATTGTTAAACACATATCTCGAGAAACACTGCGAGTTGACCAATATGGTGCCAATTTAAGAATAAAACTATCTGATAGGGATTACTCCAAAATAGTTGACACCGTTTTGCTCAAATTTTGTAAAAACCACAGTAGTGGGAAACATACTCATATCTATGATCAGAAATGCAAATTGTTGAAAAGGGAAAAAAACAAAGCCCTAAGACAATTGAAATATAATGTTTTAGGCACTGAAAGACTCGGAGAAAGGCGGAATCAAATCACCTCTCAGTACAAACAAAACTTAAGATTCGCCCGGATCTCAAGACATAATGAGGAGAACTGTACTTTAATCCGTGCCATCACGTCACATGACACTCGAGTTATATGGCGTACTCTAAAAGCTGACCCAAAAATGCCGTGTTTTCTATGCCGAACTGTATTTCTGATCAGACATGGCAGACGTATATTACTGCCAAATATCAACTACCTTATAAGTTCCAATTTCTTCCTGGTATATTGCTAGACTCTACCAGGATCCCTCGGTTCAATTGGAGCATTAGTGACATAATTTGGGCAATCTCGAGGCCGTCGTATTCTAAGGCTGCAGGACCAGACGGGCTTCCCCCTTGTCTCTATAAAGCGGACCCTGCCATGTGGGCAGAAATTATAAATACCAAATTCGAAACCATCTTCAACTCTGGGGAAATTCCACCATCTTGGTTAACTGCAAACATAGTCCCCATATTTAAGAGGGGAGATCCTTCCTGTCCTGAAAATTATCGCCCGATTTCTCTAATCGATACCGAGGCTAAAATCTTTGCGATTCTACTTCTTCACGATTTGGAGAAAATTATTGAGTCCAAGGGTCTTTATTCTAAATTTCAAACGGGTTTCAGAAAGAATATGAGTACCACTCTAAATGCAATTATCCTTGCGCATGTTATTGCTGGAGCAAAAAATAAGAACTCTAATCCGGTATATATCGCAATGATTGACATGAGTGCGGCCTTTGATAATGTTGTCCGTAACTTATTGTGGATGAAAATGTTGGCTTTTGGAATTCCAAAAGATTTAATGTATTGGATTATGAAATTGCACACCAATACATCTTATAGAATAAAAATATCACAGGACGGGGGCACTACAGCTCCAATAGGAACAGCACTGGGCTTGAAACAGGGCTGCAACCTTGCAGCAACCCTGTTTAATCTATACATGGCGGATCTGGATAAAAACTGGGAAAATAGGAACCTGTTCTCTGTGAAGGTTGGGAGTATCTCTTTGCAATGGATCGCCTTTGCAGATGATATTATCTTGTTTGACCCTACTCCTGTAGGTTTACAAACGAAATTAACACTTTTTGAGGAATTTGCAAAGGACCATAATTTGACTCCCAACCCGGCAAAGACTGCCATTATGAAATTTGGAGTGAAGCAGAAAAAGGGCAATTTTAGATGGCATATTATGGATACGCAGATATCTTGTATTAACAACGCTATTTATTTGGGGTATCAACTCTCTGATCAGAATTCCATCAAGGCATGGACAGACATTATTAAATGCAAAACCAGGACACTCCTTTCACAAATGAAAAGGATTTGTACCCGGTTCTGCAAATTTTCATTAACTCCGTTAATTGAATTTATGTCCTTGAAGACTGAGAGTATCATTCTTTATGCACTGGATATTTGTTTGTGTGATATGTCTAATATGTTGGATTGTTTACAAGGTTCACTTTTAAAAGCAGCAATGTTCTTGCCTATGTCCATTTCAAATGCCATCATACGTCATGAATTGGGGTTGGTGGCACTATCGTCTAGATGGAAATGGAGACAGTTATCTCATTTTGCAAAAATGAATTACCCACCGACTAATTCACTATATGCGGATTTGAATAAGATGCTGGGTACCCACTGTCTTCCTTCCTTTTATAATTATCAACTGAAAATGCAACAACTTTTAAGTGAAGTGAATATTACAGTGAATGATGTCCATCTTCGTCCGTGCCATGCAAAAAAAAAACTTTTTGATTTAGACTGGTGTGTAACTATTGATCAAATTATGACATACAAATCTTATGAAGAATATGGTGCCTTTGTTAAACAGCGCATTCCTCGCTATGCACATATCACTTTATTCCCCTGTGAAACTACCAGGAAGGCATATATTCGATTTAGATTTAATCTTTACCATACTAGAGATAGAATAAAGAACTGGCGAACAAATGCCGCCACATTTGCTGTGGGATGTCGATTCGATGAGTGCAATGAACCACGTGAAACATTGAAGCATCTCGTACTTTATTGTCCCCATTTCAACAAAATACGTACAGCAAGATTTATGAAATTTGTTGATATAGGATTTGAGGACTGCCTTGAGTTTTTATGGTCTCGGATGATGCAAGGAGCTCACAACCGTTTAATTTATGAATTAGTAAGTTTTTGTAAGCATATAGAAAAAGAACTTATTTTGAGTGGAGTATGAAATGCCTAGTTGGTAAATTGACTGGTTTATTTTCTCTTGCACCTGTATTTTAAATAGTATTTTAAAGTATTGTGTGTTAATGTAAAATAATGTAATTTCAAATGTTTAAATTTTTCTTTCTTTTTACATGGATTTTAACTTGCTCTTTTGCAAAGGTTCTACTCGAAATTATTCTTGTAAATGAACTAAATGCAAAAAAAAAAAAAAAAAAAAAAAAAGGACCTAGGTATCGTGGGCGGAATGTCTGGGTTCCTTTTATGTCCACATGTTTAGATGCCAACCAGACTTTGGGCCTCATCACGAGTTTGGCTGTAGCCCTTAAATGTGGTGGTAACAGTATTACAGCCGCATTTAAGGGCTGGCCCTATCACGAGTTGGGCGCTAAATCGACTGTTTTACCTCCAGCTTTTTTCTGGAGGTGAAAATCCCTGTTTTCGGCTGTATTACAGCCGGCTGTATTAGCTCACATAATTAGCGGCGAAAATTCCCCATTGGATCCAATGGACCGAATCAGGAATGGGGATTTACCGTTAAGGCCCAACTTGTGATCCGGTGGTAATACCACCGGACTGGTCGGTGTTAGGGCTATTACAGTCGGCTGTATTACAGCCCAACTCGTGATGAGGCCATTTGTCTCCAACCTGGTAATTGGGGGCCTTTGCTCGGCGCTGGTCAGCAAATTTGTTTTGACGGTTCTTAGCTTGGAGTAAATGTTCGACTGCCCTTTTAAAGGTTTGTGAAATGGTCGTGTGCAAGGTTTTAATTGCTGGCATTTCCAGGGTGGTAGGGACATCTAGTTCGGAAGTGCTTGGATGCCTGCTGTATATGGTATAAAAGGGAGTCTGCCCAGTACTGGTGTGTAGAGAATTATTATACGCATATTCAGCTATCCATAACAGGTCCGTCCAACTTCCTTCTACTTGATGTAGCATACAGCGTAGGTACTGCTTGAGCATTTGGTTTGTTCTCTCCGTTTGCCCATCCGATTGGGGATGGTGACTGGTGGATAATTGGATGTCAACTTGGGCCATAGAACAACACTTCCTCCAGAAGTTGGACACAAATTGAGTTCCTCGATCCGAGACCAGTACCGAAGGAAACCCATGGAGCCGTACGATGCGTTTGAGAAACACTTTCGCCAAACTGGATGTGTTTGGGAGACCGTTAAGAGGAATGAAGTGTGCCTTTTTTGAAAATAGGTCCACAACCACTAGAATGGTGTTAAATTGTTGACTGGGTGGTAAATCAGTAATAAAAACAAGGGACAGTGTATGCCAGGGGGCTGGTGGAATTTTCAATGGCTGAAGGATCCAGCTGGTTTTTGCTTTGATGATTTATTTTGTGCACACACCCTGCAGGATAGGCTGAATTGGATAATGTCCTTAACGCCATGTGGGCCACGAGTAACTTCGTCTTACCTTGGCTAGAGTCTTTGCAATTCCAGGATGGCCCTCGATTAAGGAGTCGTAATAACTGGACGTGACTTGTTCTTGTAATTCTTTATTCAGCAGGAATAAACGGTTCCTGAAATTGGGTAGTTGGTTTTTGATTGTGTGATGATATCCTTGTGTACTCCACTCTTGTAATTGCTCAGGATTCATCAAGCTCCGGATTTCTTCATGTAGCTCACTCTGAGTCATGGTTGCTGTAATTCCCAGGAGTTTGTCACTTGGAATAATGGCTATTGGATCGGGGGTCTTGCATACCTGTTCATCAATACCCATACAGGAAAGGGCATCGCCCTTTCTGTTTTTGACTCCCGGTCGAAACGTGATCACATAATCATATTCAGCGAAGAAAAGAGCCCAGCGTAGTTGCCGTGAAGATTGAGCCTTTGCTGTTTTTAGGTACTGTAGATTTCGATGGTCAGTTATTACGGTGATTGCGAGCCTGGCACCTAGGAGATAATGTTGCTAGGCCTTAAAAGCTGACTTGATGGCTAGGAGTTCTTTGTCCGTGATAGCATAATTGAGCTCTGGTGGTGTGAATTTATGCGACCAGAAGGCGACAGGGTGTAATTGACCAGTTTCTGGGTCCTTTTGTGAGAGAGCAGCTCCCATTACTATACTTGAGGTGTCCGTTTCCATCACGTATGGGAGATCTGGGTGAGGATGACGTAGAATCGGGGCAGAAGTGAACCTCATCTTGAGTTCCCAGAAGGCCTTTTCTGCTTCTTCTGTCCAAGGGAACTTCTTATTGCATTTTCTTATCAATGATGTGATTGGATGCACTATTTGCGAAAACCATGGGATGAATCGGCGGTAGAAGTTTGCAAAACCCAACATGCTCTGGACTCTGTTGAATCAGTTTGGCGATGGCCAATTTAGGATAGCATCTACCTTGTGTACATCCATTCGATTTCCTTTTGAGATGAGGATGAAACCAAGGAACTCCACTTCGGAGACATGAAATGAGCATTTTTTGAGTTTGGTATAGAGCTGATGATGGCAGAGCTTTGCCAGAACAGATCGAACATGCTTGACGTGGTCTTGTTTTGAGGCGGAATATATCAGGATTTCGTCAATATAAACTAGGGCACAGACGTCGATTAATTCCCTTAAGACATTGTTCATGAAGTACTGAAATGCAGCGGGAGCGTTGCAAAGGCCAAAGGCCATTACCTGATATTCGTACAGGCCATATTTGGTACGAAAGGCGGTTTTCCATTCGTCCCCTTTTTTCACTCGAACGAGATGGTACGCTCCTCTAAGGTCTTACTTTGTGTAGATTTGGGCTACTTTAACCTGATCTAACAGTTCTGGAATGAGTGGTAGAGGGTAGCAATTTTTTACAGTGATTTGGTTTAATGAGCGATAGTCGATGAAAGTCCTCAAATCCCCTTCCTTCGTGGCACGAACAATAGAGGAGAGGCTGCTGGCGACTTCGAGGGGCGGATGAATCCGTTTGCCAGGTATTTATCTAAGTAGGACTTTAAATGCTGGTTTTCTGGTTCTGTGAGTGCGTAGATTCGCCCACAAGGTATCTGTGCGCCGGGAATCAGGTCGATCTGGCAATCATATGGTCTGTGCGGCGGTAAGGTATTAGCTTGTTCTTTCTGAAATACATCTTGAAAGTCCTGGTATTCACTTGGTAGGGTACTGGTTACCCCCAGAGTTGTTGCCACTGTACCATGAGCAGGAGATCTAGTATCAATTGACTGTTTGCCTTGATGGTAACAAGCATGAGCACAACTTTCAGAAAAGGCCAACTCTTTTGCACAGCAATCTATTCGAGGATTGTGAGCTACCAACCACGGCATTCCTAAAATCAACCGGAACTGGGGCGCCTTGATGAGGTCGAAAGCGATAGATTCCCGGTGTCCTTCCTGGCACAGAAGGGTTAACACTGTGTAACGCGCCTATACTCAAGTGTTTCAAGGCGCGACGAGGCGGGGGGGGGAACAAGGGCAGACAGACAACGATCCTACTAGGCCAGGTGTCATTCAGATAGCGCAAGTGCAAGGGAAGAGGGGAAGGGAAAAGTGCAAGGGGAAAGTGCAGTACAGGGTTAGTAGAATACAGCATAAATAATAGGGCCAGCTGGTGGCAAGTGCAAGGTAAGTGGCGGTTGGAGGGGCTGTAGGATACAGAGACAGGCCCATAGTGCAGGGAGGCAGTGCAGGAAGAGTGGCTGGGCCCAGGACCGAGATCGGTTAGTGGCCCAGTTGCAGATTCAGTCATTTTAGCAGCGGAGAGAGGGAGAGAAAGCGGAGGCAAAGAGGAAGGTTTTGAGGTGCTTCCGGAACCGGAGATGGTTCTCCTCAAGTTTCAGGGAGGCAGGAAGGCTGTTCCAGAGGGAGGCCCCTGCTGCGGAGAGAGATCTACCCCCAACTCATTGCTTGGAGAAGCGGCTGACCCTGGGGGATGTTGGAGGTGGATGAGCGAAGAGCTCGAGAAGGAAGATATTTAGGAAGAGAGGTATTTTGGCCCACGGCCCCGGAAGGCCTTGTGGACAATGCAGAGGGTTTTGAACTTAATCCTCGCAGCCACTGGGAGCCAGTGTAGTGATTTCAGTCCCAGAGAGATACGGACCCTGGGCTTGAGGCCAAGGACAAGTCTCGCAGTCCTGTTCTGGATGAGTTGCAAAGGGCGGAGAGTAGAGGCAGGCAGATTTAGATAGAAGCTGTTACAGTAGTCCAGCTTTGAGAGAACCAGGGCTCTGGAGACAGTGAGCTTCTGGGGGAAGGAGAGGAAAGGAAGGATACCTCTGAGGAGGTGTAGCTGGTAGTGTGACTTCTTGGAGACGTCAGATATGTGAAGAGAGAAAGAGAGTGTGGAGTCGAAGATGACCCCGAGGTGGTCAGTGGTTGAATGTAGTGGTTATGCCCTAAGTCAGTGGTTGACTTAGGGCATAAAGAAAGCCCCATCTTTGCTGCAAGATCTCGGTCCATATAGTTCCCAACTGCTCCACTGTCTATGTACGCTTTTACGGCATGCATCTGAGATGGTTGTTGGTGGTTGATCAAGATCACAGACAATGCAAAATGGGAGGTATGTAGTTCACTTTCTTCACTTGACAAGTGGACCCCTACACTTGCCGGGCTTGGTAGTTTGCTGACTCTTTGTTGGTATCTGCCTTGTCCGTGGCCCCTACGGTTCTCCTTGGTGGTTTCACTGGACACTCTTTAAGGAAATGGCCTGATTTTCTGCAGTACAAACATAACTGCTGCTGCCTTCTCTTGTCCCTTTCAGCTTTAGTCAAGGGGGCCCTTACCCCTCCGATCTGCATTGGTCCCCCTGAGCTTTCTGTTGCTGGTGGAACATTGTCCTTTGATCATACATACATAGGGCGAGTGTCCAGTCTGGTTCGATCTACTCTTTGGTCTTGCTACCTCTGATCTAGTTGAACAACAAGGTTGATGAACTCTGCACAGTGTTTCGGTGGGTCCACCACTTGAGCAAGAACATCTTTTAGCTCCCCCCGGAAGGCCCCAATAAAATAACGTGGTTCTCTTCTCCTCAGGCCATCCTGCTTCAACCATGAGCCTATTGAAGGTTGCTATGTTTGTTAATAGGTCTTGGTTTCCTTGACGAAGGGACAAAAGTTCGTTGTCTAATGCCTGTCCATGGGTATGACGAGCAAAGAGTTTCTCCATCTCCTGCTGAAAACCCCTGAAGTCATGTAGCAAAGGATCATCCTGACTAACAAAGGGTACAGACCAGTCTGCAGCACTGCCACTGAGATAGGATAGCACGAAAGCAACCCGTGATTGGTTGTTTGGAAAGGCCCTAGGCCTACAAAGAAAATGCAGACGGCATTGGTTCATAAATGTTGCATACTTCTTGGGATCTCCCGTGAATCGTTCAGGTGGGGCCAAAAGAATTGCCCCAGGAAGGGTTATCTGTACAGGATTTGCTGATGGTACTGGCATTGATAAAACGTTACCGGGCAACGGTGCATGTCCCGCCTGTGACTGGAGAAGTTGCCGGCTCAAGTCGTCAGTGCGTTCTTTAGCGACTATCAACTCTCTCCTCAGGGTATTGGTCTCCTGCCTAGCTGAATGTACTTCAGCACGTTACTTCCCCAGCGTTTGGGCTAACTGGTCAGTTTCTGACGTTTCCATGACGTCCAGGTGGATTTTGGTATGAGGCTTTGCGTTCTGTAATGCTCACTTGATATCCACGGGGACGCCACTCAGACTGATTGGACCACTCATGATCTCAAACCCTTCCCTGGAATATGTTCGACTGGGGACTGGGCCTGAAATACAGGATTTCCGGATTTTAACTTTATTGTCCCTGGTTGCTCGACCCCCACCTCCCTTGAGGACCAAACCTTCCCCTATGTCCTCTCCTCACCTTGTTTTCTTGTATCATGCGCTCTCCGTCCTGCTCCTCGGTGCAGGGGTGCGTCGTTTGATGTGGGCGCTGCGCGACCTAGTTGATTCACTGGTGCGGGCCCAATGAGTCTGGGCTTGCTGTAACTCCAGCCCGACAAGGTAGGTTTGTTGATTTCGGTGAACTGTCCTTTTCTTGTCTCTTGCCCCTAATAATGTCTCCTCTTTCTCCCTTTAGGTATTGGAGGGGGTCGTTGACGGTGTCGTGCTGCTTAGGGGAGCCGAGCACTAAGCGGTGAGTGAAAGCGTGATGCGCGGTGTTGTTTGCATTTTCTTGTGCTGAGCTATGTCTCTCTTTGTCCCTTGCAGGCCGCTGCAATGTCCCAGTATGGCTGTCGGCTGAGAGAATAAGGTGCTGTGAGTAAAGCGCAATGTGCAGCGCCTTCTTGTCCTTTATGTGCTAACCTGTGTTGTCTTTCCCCTTTGTAGGTTGATGGCGTGCTCCGGATCTGAAGTTACCATGAACGGCTCGAGTCCAGGTAAGCGTGTGACTCTTCTTGCTGTTTTAGGGGAATCGGGATATGAGAATGCTTACTAATGTCTCTTCCCTTCGTTCTTTTCTTCCCAGGATGCGGCGTTCCAAAATGGAAATGGCGCCGCCGAGATCATGTCCACAGGACTGGAGGAACGTTGGATGGAAGCAGGATTCTCCTCGAGGTAGGTGTTGTGTTAGTGTTGTTCTTGTTCTTTCAGGTACGCGGGATGCAGAGGAAAGGCGAAGGTCTTCAGGAGACCGATCCGAACGCGGTGAGTGTCAAGCTGCAGGCGCAGTGTAACGCAAAGCGTGTTTCTCTGCCCGGGCGTGGTTTATATAGCCTCTAGGTATCCCTAGGTCAAACCACACTCAAAAAGCTAGACCGCATAGCTCAATTCATGGAAATAAGTTATGTGGGGGCATCCATGTTGCCCAAAGTGCATTACCAAGTCCAGTTCCAAGTCTGTCTTCTGAGTCATGTATGAGCCTGGCACCAGGTCTGACTTCAGGTGGGTCTCAGATGAGATGGGGAGGCCTTTAAGTTCCATGTGGGGGATCTTGGCCTGGCTCCAGTGTTTTGCCTAAGATGGCTAGGGACAGGGATCATGACACTCGGACGTCCAGGGGCGCATATTGGACCTTACATTCGAAGGTAGCAACCTCTTTCATTCGACCACCGATGAGGAACTTGATAAGAAGAACAGTTCCCAGACTGCGAAATCCTTATCTATCCTCACAAAGTCCACGCTCAAGCGTACACCCAGACGTCCGGGGCTTCCAGGAATGACGATCCAGGCAGCCAGACCGATCTCCAAGTCAACACCGCCGCAAACAGCACAATGCGGGGAATAAGGGCTTCTTTCATTCCCCCTCCTCAGCCTCAGAAGGGAAAAAAGGCATTACACTCCCCTGTGGGTCCAAGTGTCTCTGGTGGGGGGCAGGCTTGCCCTCCATGCACAGCATTGGCGCATGAGGTTCGCGGACCCCTGGATCCTGTGTGTAGTGTCCACGGGCTAACGCCTACCGGTCCCTCCCTCCCCTCCTTCCTCTCCCTCCTCTTCTCCACTCCCACAGATTGGGACAACTCTATTGGCGGAAATTCGATCACTCTTACAGAGTTAGGCGGTGGAAGAAGTCCCAACCTCCCAGCGGGGCATGGGCTTCTACTCCAGAATTTCCGCCATACAGAAGAAGAACCAGGCTGGCCTGAGAGTTAAGTTGGACCTTTCCACCCTGAAACTTTCCCTTCCGCTTCAAACGTTCAAGATGGTTACCCCAGTGCTTATTGCGGAGACGCTGTTCAAGCGAGACTGGATGTGCTCCCGGAACTGAAGGACGCATAATTACACATCCCGATTTGGCAGCCTCATCAGCTCTTCCTGAGGGTCAGGATCATGGGCTTCCTTTTCCAAAACAAGGTTCTACCATTTGACTTCAATTCAGCCCCCAGGGTCTTTACCAGGCTTATGAATGCAGTGGCAGCCCTTCTCGGGGGCCAAGGTCACCATGTCTGTCCATACCTAGACGACTGGCTCGTCAGGGCGAGATCCCCCGAGGCGGTCCATCATGAATACGCTTCACGAATTGGGATTTTCTATCAATGCCAAGAAGTCACAGCTGGAGCCGACGCAGAGTCTGGCGTTCCTGGGCCTCATCTGGGATAGGAGATAAGATCAGAGAGAGGACAAGATCACAGCCATCCAGAAGGCCACAAGCCATTTTCTCAGCAGAGAGGTGACTTCAGCATGGTGGTACCAGCACCTCCTGGGTATCATGGCGGCATGTCTTCTGGCAATGCCTTACACAAGGCTCAAAATGAGAAGATTACAGCACTTCACAGCCTCATGGAGTCAGGAGCGGGGTTCCCAGGCGGAACTCGTCAGCATTTCTCCCTTTCTCCACCAGGACCTGGTGTTAGGGAGAATTCTAATTATATGGCTAATTTCCCTCACCTAGTGAGTCCCCCAGCAGCTTCGCTGGATTTCTGGAGTTTATTTTTTTCACTTGGTAAGAGTGGGAGCTTTTCCCCCACTATTACCCATGTTTTGCCATGTGTATTTCCTCTGTTTGTGTGATTGTGGACTCTGGAGTACATCACTTCAGTAGCTCCCTTCTTTTGTGCGTTACACAGCACCTTCAGTGCAGTGACACAAGGTTGTCTTTTAGACTTCCCACCGACTCCATTTCTGAGGCTGACTATTGTCCCCCAGGAAAGGGTAAAGTTGCCATTAACTTTACATAGCCATTTAACCACAGATCCAGTACACCCCATCTTACATGGAGTACTAGAAAGGGTTAATCCTTAGCCCTTTTTATCTGTACCTCCTAGAGAATTGTTTCGCTCTTTTAACATTTAGACTTGGCTGGTGGCAGTGGTATCTGCCCCTACCTTTTCTACCGCGATTATACTATATAAATGTGGTATTTTTTTAGGCTATTATATTAGCCTCGAACTTAAACCCGCTTGACCAAATACTTTTTCTTTTGGCTCCGGTCGGGTTTATTCACCATTTCTTTTTGTTAAAGTCCTTCTTGTGTTTTACTTTGCACGGCAAACCAGGATTGCCTTCTTTGTTCACTGTCTTCTGGCGGGATTCTGCCAAGAAGCCCTCCTCTAGGCGCCTGGGTGTCTAGGTGGGGTGAATGTGAGGGAGGGGTGTAGTCACCCGCTGTACAGGGTATCCTAGGAAACCCAAGTCGCACTTTGCCATGATTGGCTGAGGTGGTTGTCCTGGCTGGACAACCCCCCTGCTGCGTGATTGACAGCCAGGCTGTGTGAATGGGGGATTTTCACATAAAAGGCAGGACTCTTGGGCTGGAAGTCAGAGTCGCCACTGGAACTACAAGGAACCGAGGAGAAGCAGAGAAGAAGACGGCTGCTGCAACTATCCCGTCCCGGTGAAGCCCTGCTGCAGTTCTAAGCGATCTACCCTTCGACGGCCAGAGAAGATCCAGTCCGGAGTCTTCTTCCCTTGAGCTTGGTGGGGATAACCAGCTCATCTTCTACAGCCAGAGGATCCTCTTCGTGGTCAAAATCACTGCACCCTGCTGTAGTGGTCCGGATAGCCATCTGAAGAGCCTCTCCTGTTTTTAAGGAGTGCACCTTTTATTTACCGTCGCTGCTGCCGGCTTCAGCCCTGTGTGGTGCAGACCCCTCAAGATGTCCTCCTTCTTGCCGAATCTCCAGGAACCGTGGGTCTGCAGGAAACTACCAGGAACAATTACCGTGGCACCAGCTTCTTCATTGAATAAGGTACTGTGTTCTGCTTGAGGAATTCGGGTGAATCCCTTTTCTCCTCCTACAAGGCTTGCCCTTATTTTCCATTCTTCTTATAACTTTTGCTTCCTCCATTGACAATATCTAAGTACTCCTGGCTAGGTTGAATCTTGAACTGTCTGACTGTGTGATCCTCGACAACAGGAACACGGTTCCACTTGACACTGGCTCCGGCCTATTGACTCTGAATTTCTGTCCATGAGTGTTCTCTGATTCTGTCTGCCTTGACAAAAGTATTGCCTATGATTTTTGCCCCCAACTCTCTCTGGGTAACTCAGGTGCGAAGTGTGTTTTTGCCCCGGTAATATTTCATGCCATGGATACGCGTTTCTTTAGTAAGACCGAACTGTCATTACTGTCAAAAAGTGATTGCATATGTATTCCCGGTAACATCTTTTGTTTCACAACACCGGTCCGTTAAAACACAGGGTACTTACCTTGAAGTGATACCGTACAAAATTAATTGGTTGGTTGTAGTATATTTTACGTGTGGTTTTGAATTAATAGAAGTGTTGTGTTTATAACAAACAGTTTAAAAATAAATGTAGTTATATTTTTTACCTGAAAACTTGAGTCATTGTTTGCTTGAATCACAGTAATGGTGGTCCCTTTGTGTGATCTCTGCTACTGCTCATATACTCCTGAGATATTCCTGGCTGCTCCGCTACTGCTACCGCTTTAACATAGTAGTACAGGCTTGTACCAAAGGTAAAACTTGTATTGCCACCTGTAGTCTTAATTGTGTGTAGTGGTCCCTAAGGGCACTGCACAGGATTCTTCCTAACACCTGGTCTGGTGGAGCACGGACTGCAACCTGAGGATAGGCAGACCCTTCCGACAACCAGCACTGCAGGTTACCATCATCACAGATTCTTCCTTGGAGGGCTGGGGAGCTACCCTGGACAACCACAGCGTCCACAGAGTTCGGTCTCTTCAGAAACAGGAAGCCCAAATCAATTGGCTAGAGCTGAAGGCCATCTGGCTGGCTCTCAAGGCCTTCCTATCACTAATCAGTGGCAAGATGTTCCTTATTCAAACGGACAACTCCACCAGCAAGTATTACATCAACAAGCAGGGTGGCTCCAGGTCTCCTCCTCTATAAACCTTGGCGATCAGCATTTGGGAATGGGCTCTGGTGAACGACATACACTTGACGGCGATTCACCTCCCAAGGGAGTCAAACATGGAGGCGGACAGGCTCAGCAGGTTGGGTGCGGACAATTACAAATGGCAATTGAACGACCATGTCCAGCAGATGGGTTCCTCCACAGGTGGATCTCTTCGTCACATTGTAGAACCTGATAGAATGGAGAGGCCTGATTTGTTATCATTACAGAACCATTACCCATCATTACCTATTGTTAGAGAATCATTACTCATTGTTACCCATTATTACCCATTTAGGAATCATTGCATCCTGTTTAGTTATCCAACATCTGATTAGTACTGATTAGGAGTACATGAAATAGAAACATTATACTATTCACATTATTACCATGCATTTGAAGAAAGAAATAGGCCCTGTTATATGAAGGGTTTACTTAGTTATGTTATTGTCATATATGTTGAAAGAGATGCTTTTAGAATGATGTATTATGCCATTTATGTAGCGCTTAGCCTGAGCGAAACGTGCTAGGTACTTGTTTTGGGAGAATTCTCATTCATGGCTAATTTCCCTTACCGATAGAGTCCCACAGCAGCTTTGCTGGATTTGAAGGGTTTATTTCTTTTTACCTGCTAAGAGTGAGACTCTTTTTCCCACTCTTGCACATTTTTGGTATGTGTGTTCTAGGCTATTTTTGTGTTTAATGCCTATGGTATCTTTTTCAACCCCATAGGAACCATCTTTACTCACATGTGTTTCACAGCACCCTGAGTGCAATGACACAGGGGTGTCGTAGCGACCCCCAAAGATAGACTCCATACCCTGGGACTGACTACTGTCTCACAGGGCAGGTAAAGTCCTCATTGACTTTATTAGTCAAATCCTATTAACTAAACCAGTACAACCCATCTTACTATGGAGGTACTGGAAGGGGTTAATAGTTTTTCCCCTATGTTCATTTTCGAGAGGGTACCCTACAGTCCCTCTCTCAAAAGTTTCTGGCTGGTGGCAGTGGTTACTACCATAAATATTCGACTGCGAATATTTCCCTATGGGATTTTCCCATTGTACAAGGCTACCACTTTTTCTGACATCCTCTAACATACCGCTGGTGCATTTTAATATTAACTTTGCTCCGGTAGGTTTTATTTGCCAGAACTTTAATATAACTTCTTTCTTGTGTCTTTCTCTAAACACCTAACCCAGGTCGGGGATCCTTTGTTCGTTCGTTTGGCGGGCTTCCACCAAGAAGCCCTCCTTTCGGCGCCACTGAGTCTGGGGTGGGTACATTGTGTGGGAGGGGGAGTAGGACCCCTGGACAGGGTTGCGTCAGCAACCCATGTCGCACTCTATCCTGATAGGCTGGAGGGTCTCCCGCCAACATGACCACTCCACTGTGTGAGTGACAGCTAGGCTGTATGAATGGGGATCTTTTTGCATAAAAGCAGGGTCCTGAGGACTGGAAGAGCAAGACGTTACCACTGGAACTAAGAAGCTGAAGAGGAGAGAAGCCAAAGACATCTGCAATGACTGAATCACCGGTGAAGCCCTGCTGCAGTGTCTCATCACTAATCTCCACACGACGAGAAAAGATCTTCAACTGCAAGAGCCTTCTTCCCTTGAGCTGGTGGGGCCAACCAGTTTGCCAATCGCCTTCCCGGACCTGCCTTGGTCGAATTGCCAGTACCCAGATAGCCAGGCATCAGTCCACCCGGACCGCGATTTAAAGGAGCGGACCTTTTATTCGTCGGGCAGCACCGCGGCTGGTTTCATCCCTGGGTAGTACAGTAACTAGAACCTTCCTCCACGACGAGAGTCCCTCTTCCTCTGCTGGATCAGCCGAACTGCAAGAACTACCAAGAACAACCGCCACCGCAGGAGCCACTTCTTCATTCTAAGGTACATTGTTCCGCCAGGCCACCCTTTCTTCGCGGTAGCACTAAAGGTGTTTTAAATCCTTTACCTACCTGGGTTGGCCGCCCCTCTCTCTTAATGTTGTCTTTTGTCCTCTGCATCCACCTTTTCAAAATCGTTAACCAAAGACTTGACTGCAGCTACAAGAACATTTTGCTCCTGGGCCTTTGCCCTGTACCACTGACTCTGGCACAGGCCTACTGACTCTGGCTACATTTGTTAGATCTGCCTTCTCGAGATTGATTCTACATTCGAACTATGTGGTGCAACCCTTTCTTATAACTACTCTTCCCATTGCTAAAACTTGTGAAATGCCATTTTGCTCAGTTTTCATTTAAGTATATGCTACACTAATGCACTGTCTGATTTAATCTGGTACACAAACTTATGGGAAGTGTTGCTAGGGTGTGTAAGAAGCTATTTCTAAATAACTTGTGCTTTCCCTCCCTTGTGAGAAATTAGTAGAAGATCCCTGGTGTGTAGTTTCACTGTGCCGTGTTGCTCAGTTTTCACTCTGGTTCACTTGGTCTACAATTTATATAGGGAGTGTGTATATTTTTCATTGACTTAATTTAGCTTGCTTGATAACTGTGATAAATGTGTTCTCTTAGAAGTGTGTAAAATAAATATATAACTACTTTTTAATACAAAGCTTTGGTCAGTGTTTCCTTGTACCATAGTATAGTAGACCTATTGTGTAAACCCTGAATACTGCTCATCTCCCTCTTGAGATAAGTCTGACTGCTCAGCCACAGCTACCAACTAAATCTTTGTGGTACAGACTGATACCCAAGGGGATTTATTGCTTTCACCTGTAGTCCTAATCTTGTTAGTGCTCCCTAAGGGAACTGCACAGGATTCTGCCAATCACTGGTGTACAGCGGTGAGGATAAAAGTATTGGATTTACATTTTAGAGTTCTGCTAGTACTTTGGTTCAAATAACCACAAGGCTAAGTATCACAACAAGTTTATTTTAAACAAAAGTCAAAATTATGGAAAGTTACAGCCAGGAGACCCTCCTTACTAATACTGCTGATTATTTAAGGGATCTGTGTAGACAGAAAGGTCTTCCTGTCAAAGGCAAGAAACAAGAAATGATTGATAAACTGTTAAAGAAACAAAGTCTGGATAGTGGTGCTGTAGTGCCCACTACTGCAGCAAATGTAGAAAACAGGAATGAGGATAAGGTTGAAGTTGTTATTGTTGAGACAGATGAGGAAGAGGAGGATAACAATGTCCCCCCCTCTGGTCCTCTGCCTGCTCAAAGGCCTCAGCCTGTGGCTACTGGACCCTTACCAGGTCCCACATTAAGTCCTGAATTTCTCTCTTTAGAAAAAATGAGACATGAACTTGAATTCAAAAGAATTAGTGCCCAAACTGAACAGAGACATCAAGAACTAAGGCTCAAAGAAATGGAGCTCAACCATGAGCACGAGATGAAGAAATTGTTTTTGGAAAATGCTTCTCTACCCGAAACCTCTAGATCTTCCAGTCCAAAAAGACCCTGGATGCCTAAAGAGATTGTGGGTATGTATGAACCTAAGTTGGATGTATTAGATTGGCTTGCTATGTTTGAATATAATCATGGGCTCTAGGATATCACAGGGAATCAGTTGATCCCCTGGTTATTCTCTAGGCTCCCCCCTGTTGCATCTGATGTGGTAATGAAGTTGGGGGAGGTGGATGGGATGGATTATGAATGTGTAAAGCTAGCTTTGATAGCTAGATTTGGGAAGACTCCCTCCCAGTCCCTTAAGAGGTTTAGGACCCTCAAAAAGCATGATAGTACCCCTTGGGCTACTTGGGTGAATGAGTGTTTGAAGAACTTAGAGGGATGGATTAAGGGTTATAGAGATAACACTTAGGAAGGAATGAGAAACCTTGTCATGATGGAGTCTATCTAGGATGCCTGCTCTCCTGAGCTCAGACAGCACTTGGCTGATTCTAAGGAACTTGATTCTAAGAAGCTAGCTAAGGCTGCTGACTTGTGGGTTGCCAACAGGGATACTCACAAAGATTCAGGGATAACTCAGAAAAGGATGACAGAAAGCAGCCTAAGAAAGACAACAAAGAGAATTCAAATTATTCCAATTCCAAAGAGGGCCCAAAACAAAATTCTAAGGGTAAGCCACAAGGGAAACCTAATCAGGCCAGTGTACCTTCTGCTCCCAGACCAGAAGGAGGTCAGAACAAGCCACCATTCATATAGACATTTGGGAAATGTTATGTTTGTGGCTCTACTGATCATGTGAAAGTGGATACCAGATGTAAGGGTAAACCTTCAGCGGTCCACACTGTCTCCTTAGCCTTCGCTCCAGAGGAGGAAGTACATATGGTCAGTGGAAACTTTCAACTACTAGATGAAAATCCCATTGGAGTCTCAGCTAGTGTATCTTTAGTATCTTTAGGGTTGTGGGAACAACAGAATTTAGATGTGTATAATTCTATCCCTCCTAATACTAAAGAGTATTATAAATAAAGACAGTGTCCTAGTTAATGGTCAGGAGACTCCTGCCATTAGAGACACTGGGGCCAGCATAACTGTAGTGGACAAATCTTTTTTCAAGGTGGAGGATGTTGCTAAGGCACCCAAACACCTCACCAAGTTTGCTGGAGGGCCTGTGCAGATGCTTCCCCAATTACCAGCTCTCATCCAGTGCAATGAAATGACCGTCAGGATACCTGTGAGTGTACAATCTGAAGTACCAGGAAGGGTGCTGTTGGGCATTGATCTGAAAGACCTGGGAGTAGTGTCAAGTACCCCAGACCTCCTAGTAGGAGATTACAGGGGCTTACCAGACCTGTAAGGGAGAGGACCTTGAGGGGCTCTCCTGAGGAGATGATAGAAAAAAGAATCACTCATACTCCACTGGAGTTACTTACTGCTATTTCCAAGCAACCAGAAGCAAAGGGGAAAACCAAGACTTCAAAGAAGAAACCAGCAGAAAGCACTCCAGTGCTGCCAATCAGGAAATCTCCTAGGTTGTCAAAAATCACACTGGTGATTCCTCCTCCAGCTGAGGCTGAGAGTGAGGTAGAACCCTGTGTTGAACTAGAACCTGAAGATTCAGATCTAGTAGGAGGCCAGGAACTCATTAGAGATCTTGACCCTGTGAACAATCCTGAGCTGCTGTCTTTACTGGCAGAAGGTGGACCCCAAAGGGCAGACTTCAGTAAGGGACAAAGAGAATGTCCAACTCTGGAAGGTCTTCGCCACCAGGCACCTTCTCAGCTTGAAGGGCAAGAGCCTGGGAAGTATAGGTTACACTGGGAAGATGGCCTCCTCTATCGTGAACCAACAGAGTCACTCCCTGGGGACTACAAAAGACTTGTAGTACCCCAAGCAAACTGACTCCACTTCTTGCAACTAGCCCATGAGATACCTTTGGCTGGTCACATGAGCTTCAAGAAGACCAAGGAAAGGCTCTCTCTCTACTTTTATTGGCCTAAAATGGGGGCTGAGGTAGATAAATATTGCAAGAATTGCCACACTTGCCAAACCTCTGGTAAAAGTGGCTCCAGGAACGTGGCACCTCTAGTGCCTCTCCCTGTGGTGGGAGTACCATTTGAGATGGTAGGAATCGACATTGTTGCTCCCCTTGATCCTCCAACATCTTCAGGCAACAGGTTTATACTTGTAGTAGACCATGCTACTAGGTTCCTTGAAGCAATTCCTATGAGGACTGTTAAAGCTCTGGCTGTGGCTAAGGCCCTCCTTGGTATTTTTACCAGGGTTGGGTTTCCTAAAGAGCTAATATCCGACAGGGGGGTCAAATTTTATGTCCCACTACATGAAGGCCATGTGGAAAAACTGTGGAGTTACCTACAAGTTCTCAACAGCATACCACCCTCAGACAATGGATTGGTAGAAAGGTTTAACAGAACCACGAAGAGCATGATAGGAGCTTTAGAAGGCCCCTTAACAAAAAATGGGACCTCATATTGCCATGCCTTCTCTTTGCTTATAGAGATGTCCCTCAGGAGGGAGTGGGTTACAGTCCCTTTGAACTTCTCTATGGCTATCCGGTCAGAGGTCCACTGGCCCTGATCAAGGAGGGGTTGGAGAGTGCTCCTTCCCCCACACCAGTCACAGTCACTGACTATGTGATAGGACTCCAGAGGAGAATGTCACACATGATGGTTCAGGCAAGTGATAACTTGAAAGCAGGTCAGGCTCTGGTCAAGCATTGGCATGACCAGTTGGCCAACATGGTTCAGTTCGCTCAAGGCCAGCTAATTCTTGTTATGGTCCCAACAAGGCAGAGGGCCTTGCAGGACAAATGGGTGGGACCCTTCAAGGTTGTGGGGAAACTTGGAGAGGTGAACTATCTGGTGGACTTAGGCAATCCTGAGGAGGCTCCTAGAGTCTTTCACATCAACCGTCTAAAAGCTTATGTCTCAAGACCAGAACTGGGAGCTCTGTCTCTAGCTTCAGCTCAAGAGGAAGGGAGAGTGAACCTCTACCTGACCTCCTCAGAGGCAAACTTTTGGATGAGAAAATAGAAGGAGTTAATCTCTCTTCTAATCTGACACCTTAGCAACAGGAGGAGTGCACACTTTTGTTGAATCAATTTGCCCCTCTGTTTTCTCTAGCACCAGGCTTGACCCCTTGGGGCCAGCATGATAACCAAACTGGTGACTGTTTACCTGTCAAAAGCAAGAGCTACAGGATGTCAGAAAATGTGAGAACCCACGTCAAAGGAGAGGTCAACAAGATGCTTGATCTCGGGGTAATAGAACCCTCTAATAGTCCATGGTCTAGCCCAGTTGTCTTAGTACCAAAGGCAGGATCCAAGGAGTTGAGATTCTGTGTGGACTATAGAGATCTAAATGCAGTCACTAAGACTGATGCCCATTCTTTGCCAATGACAGATGAGCTGGTGGATAGACTTGGTTCAGCCAAGTTCCTCAGCACATTTGACCTTACGTCAGGCTATTGGCAAATAGTCCTGACTGACCATGCCAAGGAGAAAACTGCATTCTCCACCCCATTTGGCTTATACCAATTTAAGGTTATGCCTTTTGGATTAAAGAATGCACCTGCTACATTCCAAAGGATGGTTAATCAGGTTCTGAATGGGATGGAGGACTTCTGCATGGCATACTTGGATGACATTGCAGTGTTCAGCCCTACTTGGAAAGAACATGTTGACCACCTAGGATATGTTTGCAGGCTCTTGAACAGGCCCATCTGACCATGAAGGCAAGTAAATGTCAAATCGGTCAGAGTAAAGTGGTCTACCTTGGGCATGAGGTAGGAGGTGGTGAAATAAGGCCTTTGTTCAGCAAGATTGAAGCTGTGCAAAATTGGACAAACCTTTCTACTCAAACCCAGGTGAGAGCCTCCCTAGGCCTCACTGGGTATTACAGGAATGTCATTGAGAACCATGGATCCATAGCTTCTCCACTGAATGTAATCTCTTCTCCTAAGTTCCCTAAAAAGATCAAATGGAATAAGCAGTGCAATCAGGCCTTTGAAAGCCTGAAGAAAGCCCTTTGTCAAGCTCCAGTTCTCAGAGCTCCTGACTACCACCAACCCTTCCTTGAATAAACAGATGCTTTCAATATAGGTATAGGTGCAACTGGATGAGAAAGGTAGGGAGCACCCCATTTGCTTCATCAGTAGGAAACTGAAGGAACCTGAAACAAGGTGGGCAACTATTGAGAGGGAATGTTTTGCCATTGTGTGGGCTTTGAAGAAGTTTAGACCATACTTGTATGGATCTACTTTCATCATTCAAACAGACCACCAACCCTTGAGATGGTTGATGCAAATGAAAGGGGAAAACACAAAACTGCTAAAATGGTCAATCTGCCTCCAAGGATTTGATTTTACCATTGAGCACAGGTCAGGATGTCACCACCAAAATGCTGATGGTGTCTCTAGGATGTTTATAACCGACTAGAGGTAGGAGACTCATCCAGGAGTGGATTAGATCCTCCTACCCCTTAGTCTGGGGGGGGGCGAGTGTTAGGGAGAATTCTCATTCATGGCTAATTTCCCTTACCGATAGTCCCCCAGCAGCTTTGCTGGATTTGAAGGGTTTATTTCTTTTTACCTGCTAAGAGTGAGACTCTTTTTCCCACTCTTAGGCATTTTTGCTATGTGTGTTATAGGCTATTTTTGTGTTTAATGCATAAGGGATCTTTCTCAACCCCATAGGAACCATCTTTACTCACATGTGTTACACAGCACCCTCAGTGTAGTGACACAGGGATGTTGTAGCGACTCCCCAAAGATAGACTCCATACCCTGGGACTGACTGCTGTCTCACAGGGCAGGTAAAGTCCCCATTGACTTTACTAGTCAAATCCTATGAACTAAACCAGTACAACCCATCTTACTATGGAGGTACTGGAAGGGGTTAATAGTTTTTCCCTATGTTCATTTTCGAGAGGGTACCCTACAGTCTCTCTCTCAAATGTTTCTGGCTGGTGGCAGTAGTTACTACCATAAATATTCGACCGCAAATTGTTCCCTATGGGATTTTCCCATTGTTAGAGGCTACCACTTTTTCGGACAGCCTCTAACATACCACCGGTCCATTTCAATATTAACTTTGCTCCGGTAGGTTTTATTTGCCAGAACTTTAATATAACTTCTTTCTCGTGTCTTTCTCTAAACTCCTAACCCAGGTTGGGGATCCTTTATTTTTCCGTTTGGCAGGCTTCCATCAAGAAGCCCTCATTTCGGCGCCACTGAGTCTGGGGTGGGTCCATTGTGTGGGAGGGGGAGTAGGACCCCTGAACAGGGTTGCCTCAGCAACCCATGTCGCACTGTATCCTGATAGGCTGGAGGGTCTCCCGCCAGGATGACCACTCCACTGTGTGAGTGACAGCTAGTCTGTATAAATGGGGATCTTTTTGCATAAAAGCAGGGTCCTGAGGACTGGAAGAGCAAGACATTGCCACTGGAACTAAGAAGCCGAAGAGGAGAGAAGCCAAAGACATCTGCAATGACTGAACCACCGGTGAAGCCCTGCTGCACTGTCTCACCACTTTTCTCCACACGACGAGAGAAGATCTTCATCTGCAAGAGCCTTCTTCCCTTGAGCTGGTGGGGCCAACCAGTTTGCCAATCACCTTTCCGGACCTGCCTTGGTCGAATTGCCAGTACCCATTACTCGGTGGCCGGATAGCCAGGCATCAGTCCACCCGGACCACGATTTAAAGGAGCGTACCTTTTATTCGTTGGGCAGCACCACGGCTGGTTTCATCCCTGGGTAGTGCAGTAGCTCGAACCTTCCTCCACGATGAGAGTCCCTCTTCCTCTGCTGGATCACCCGAACTGCAAGAACTACCAGGAACAACCGCCACCGCAGGAGCCACTTCTTCATTCTAAGGTACATTGTTCCACCAGGCCGCCCTTTCTTCGCAGTAGCACTAAAGGTGTTTTAAATCCTTTACCTACGTGTTGGGTTGGCCGCTCCTCTCTCTTAATGTTGTCTTTTGCCCTCTGCATCCACTTTTTCAAAATTGTTAATCAAAGACTTGACTGCAGCTACAAGAACATTTTGCTCCTGGGCCCTTGCCATGTACCACTGACTCTGGCACAGGCCTACTGATTCTGGCTACATTTGTTAGATCTGCCTTCTCGAGATTGATTCTCCATTCGAACTGTGTGGTGCAACCCTTTCTTATAACTACTCTTCCCATTGCTAAAACTTGTGAAATGCCATTTTGCTCAGTTTTCATTTAAGTATATGCTATACTAATGCACTGTCTGATTTAATCTGGTACACAAACTTATGGGAAGTGTTGCTAGGGTGTGTAAGAAGCTATTTCTAAATAACTTGTGTTTTCCCTCCCTTGTGAGAAATTAGTAGAGGATCCCTGGTGTGTAGTTTTCACTGTGCCGTTTTGCTCAGTTTTCACTCTGGTTCACTTGGTCTACAATTTATATAGGGATTGTGTATATTTTTCCTTGACTTAATTTAACTTGCTTGATAAATGTGTTTTCTTAGAAGTGTGTAAAATAAATATATAACTACTTTTTAATACAAAGCTTTGGTCAGTGTTTCCTTGTACCATAGTACAGTAGACCTATTGTGTAAACCCTGAATACTGCTCATCTCCCTCTTGAGATAAGTCTGACTGCTCAGCCACAGCTACCAACTAAATCTTTGTGGTACAGAACGATACCAAAGGGGATTTCTTGCTCTCACCTGTAGTCCTAATCTTGTGTAGTACTGCCTAAGGGAACTGCACAGGATTCTGCCCAACAGCACTATAGAGAATTAATGAGGCCTGGTATATTCGCAGAGACATGTAGTGCCATTTAGAGACACGGTTTATTTGTAGTTACACATTTAGAGATATGTATATGTATTATGTATGCATGTAGAGAGACACGCACTTAGAATATGCAATCAGTTTGCATTATGTAGCGCTTGGGTTTGTGTGAATGAAACAGTAAACGCTAGAAAGCATTTAGCTGGCATTATAAAGCCATTCCACTGAATGGAGACACACAGAAGTTGTTTGCGCCGCTGAGTGCGAAGTTGTTATGAATTAGTGTGAGGAAAGGAATGTACACAGTTTCTTGGCAGGCACAGATGAACCTTGTCCGAGTGGAGAAGGCGAAGGAGGCCTAATCAGCCTTGGGCTGTTCGCAGAGAGAGAAAAGGTGGGAGGCAGCGCCATGGGCTCTGTTGCATGGTGAGAGGGAGAGTGTGCTTTTGCGAGTAGAGACATGTACGAGAGGGATTTCATGGTTTATGAATGGAGAAATAGATGGATAGATGGTGTTTTGCACCGCAGGCAGACAGTAAGCGGCCATGATAGAGATATGCTTTGAAATGTCACGCTGACAGAACACGCAGTGTTTGACCAGAACATAGAGTGAAAGTACATGCAACACAGACTTTGAGGCACTGCTCAAATATAGAATGCTGACACACAGAGAACGAAGGAATGCTTAAAGTAACCATAGGGATTTGTGTACGTCATTGCACAGTATAACCAGAGGTGAAGAGATTGGAGTTTTTAGATATTGATGGAGTTTGAGTTCAATGAGAGAGACACGTCTGGTTGGCATGACTTCGAGAGATGCTGGTTCTAGATGGTGCTAGATGTAGATGGAGTTTGAGTTCAATGAGAGAGAGAGGCGTTTAGTGTGGCAGTGATGCAGCCTTGGCAGACCAGCTTGGCAGAGGCTTGAGGCAGTTCAAGTGTCCAGTTCGTGAGAGAGGGGCCTGGCCCTGACACTGACTGACTGATTGCAGAAGTAGCGGGAGATGAGAGACACAGGGTTGGAGAAGGGGAGTATTGCTGAAAAAGACACTTGCATGGGGGAATTAGGACAGACACTCACAGAAAGAGCTTTGGGTTTGGGAAAGGGGAGATCAGACAGGGATTGTCTTAGAGAGAGAGAGTGAAGTATGGTGTGGAATGGAGAGGAATTCTGAATGCTGGCACTTGCCATATGTATATTGCATTAGACACGATAGATCCAGCTAATCAAAGGCTTGCATTAGAAGCCTGCAAGGCTTATAGTTATTGTACTACATGGTCGATTTGCACCAAAAGTTTAAAAGGTACAAATTTTGATATTTGCATTATCTTATTATTTGCATCATGCCTTGCTGTGCATTAATACATGTATTCTATTGTTATAATTGAATCGATTCATGTGTTTTCTTTGTGTCTTATGTTATTGTGTCCATAGGAGTAAGATAGGAGTATGTTAGAAGTAATCTAGGAGTAACACAGTGCACATAGGCCCTGATATATGAAAGCAGGGGGGGCCATAGTGATCCACACCCCCCCTAGGGGATTGTCTAGGGTTGTAGATCATGGTAGGAATTGTTTTACAGTCTCACAAAATGGCGCCCGTAACGCGGGGCTTCACTAATGCTGACTGATAACATGGAACAGAGGGTTTAGTCTGCAGCTGGAGCCGACGCAGAGTCTGGCGTTCCTGGGCCTCATCTGCTATAGGAGATCAGATCAGAGAGAGGACAAGATCACAGCCATCCAGAGGGCCACAAGCCATTTTCTCAGCAGAGAGGTGACTTCAGCATGTTGGTACCAGCACCGCCTGGGTATCATGGCGGCATGTCTTCTGGCAGTGCCTTACACAAGGCTCAAAATGAGAAGATTACAGCACTTCGCAGCCTCATTGAGTCAGGAGCTGGGTTCCCAGGCAGAACTCGTCAGCATTCTTCCCTTTCTCCACCAGGACCTGGTCTGGTGGAGCACGGACTGCAACCTGAGGATAGGCAGACCTTTCCAACAACCAGCACCGCAGGTTACCATCATCACAGACTCTTCCTTGGAGGGCTGGGGAGCTACCCTGGACAACCACAGTGTCCACAGAGTTTGGTCTCTTCAGAAACAGGAGGCCCAAATCAATTGGCTAGAGCTGAAAGCCATCTGGCTGGCTCTCAAGGCCTTCCTACCACTAATCAGTGTCAAAATGTTCCTTATTCAAACAGACAACTCCACCAGCATGTATTACATCAACAAGCAGGGTGGCCCCAGGTCTCCTCCTCTATAAACCCTGGCGATCAGCATTTGGGAATGGGCTCTGGTGAACGACATAAACTTGACAGCGATTCACCTCCCTGAGGAGTCAAACATGGAGGCGGACAATTGAATAATCATGTCCTGCAGATGGGTTCATCCACAGGTGGATCTCTTTGTCACATCGTACAACATGGTACAACAGGAAGTGCCCTAAGTTCGCATCCCGGCAGGGACAGGACCCCGGCTCTCTGGGTGATGCGTTACAGATATAGTGGAACAGCATGAATGCATATGCCTTCCCTCTCATTCCCCTGGTACACAGGTTGATCTGCAAGATAAGGGTGTCCCAGCACCTCAGTATCATTCTGGTCGCTCCTTGGTGGCCGGGTGTTTGGGAGAATTCTCATTATATGGCTAATTTCCCTTACCTAGTGAGTCCCCCAGCAGCTTTGCTGGATTTCTGGAGTTTGTTTTTCCACTTAGTAAGAGTGTACCCATTTTTCCCCACTCTTACTTGTGTTTTGACATGTGTATTTCATCTGTTTTTGTGATTGTGGACTCTGGAGTACACCACTTCAGTAGCCCCCTTCTTTTGTGTGTTACACAGCACCTTCAGTGCAGTGACACAGTGACACAGGGTTGTCTTTTAGACTTCCTACCGACTCCATTTCTGAGGCTGACTACTGTCCCCCGGAAGAGGGTAAAGTTGCCTTTAACTTTACTTAGTCCACTACACCCCATCTTACATGGAGTACTGGAAAGGGTTAATCCTTAGCCCTTTTTATATATACCTCAAAGAGCATTGTTTCGCTCTTTTAACATTTAGACTTGGCTGGTGGCAGTGGTATCTACCCTAAATTTTCTACCGCGATTATACTAGATAAACGTGGTATTATTTTAGGCTATTATATTAGCCTCAAACTTAAACCCGCTTGACCAAATATTTTTTCTTTTGGCTCCGGTGGGGTTTATTCACCATTTCTTTTTGTTTAATTCCTTCTTGTGTTTTACTTTGCGCGGCAAAACAGGTTTGCCTCCTTTGTTAACTGTCTTTTGGCGGGCTTCTGCCAAGAAGCCCTCCTCTAGGTGCCTGGGTGTCTAGGTGGGCTGAATGTGAGGGAGGGGTGTAGTTATCCCCTGCACAGGGTATCCTAGGAAACCCGAGTTTCACTTTGACATGATTGGCTGAGGTGGTTGTCTGGGCCGGACAACCCCCCTGCTGCTTGATTGACAGCCAGGCTGTGTGAATGGGGGATTTTCGCATAAAAGGCAGGTCTCTTGGGCTAGAAGTCAGAGTCGCCACTGGAACTACAAGGAACCGAAGAGAAGCGGAGAAGAAGTCGACTTCTGCAACTATCCCGTCCCGGTGAAGCCCTGCTGCAGTCCTGAGCTATCTACCCTTCGACGACCAGAGAAGATCCAGTCCGGAGTCTTCTTCCCTTGAGCTTGGTGGGGATAACCAGCTCATCTTCTACAGCCAGAGGATCCTCTTCGTGGTCGAAATCGCTGTACCCAGCTGTAGTGGCCCTGATAGCCATCTGAAGAGCCTCTCCTGTTTTTAAGGAGCGCACCTTTTATTCACTGTCGCTGCTGCCGGCTTCAGGCCTGTATGGTGCAGACCCCTCCAGACGTCGTCCTTCGAATCGAAGCTCCTGGAACCGTTGGTCTGCAGGAAACTACCAGGAACAACTGCCTTGGCACCAGCCTCTTCATTGAATAAGGTACTGTATTCTGCTTGAGGAATTAGGGTAATTCCCTTTTCTTCACCTCCAAGGCTACGTTGAATCGTGAACTATCCGAATGTGTGATCCTCGACAACAGGAACCTGGTTCCACTTGACACTGGCTGCGGCCTATTGACTCTTGAATTTCTGTCTAAGAGTGTTCTCTGGTTCTGTCTGCCTTGACAAAAGTATTGCCTATGATTTTTGCCCCCAACTCTCTCTGGGTATCTCAGGTGCTAAGTGTGTTTTTGCCCCGGTAACATTTCTTGCCGCGGATACGCATTTCTTTAGTAAGACCGAAATGTCATTACTGTCAAAAAGTAATTGCAAGTGTATTCCCGGTAACGTCTTTTGTTTCACAACACTGGTCTGCTAAAACACTGGCTACTTACCTTGAAGTTATACCGTACAAAGTGAATTGGTTAGTGGTAGTGTATTTTACGTGTGGTTTTTGAATTAATAGAAGTGTTATGTTTATAACAAATGGTTTAAAAATAAATGTACTTATATTTTTTTACCTGAAACCTTGAGTCAGTGTTTGCTTGAGTCACAGTAATTGTGGTCACTTTGTGTAATCTCTGCTACTGCTCATATACTCTTGAGATAAGCCTGGCTGCTCCGCTTCTGCTACTACTTTAACATAGTAGTACAGGCTTGTACCAAAGGTAAAACTTGTATTGCCACCTGTAGTCTTAATTGTGTGTAGTGGTCCCTAAGGGCACTGCACAGGATTCTGCCTAACACCGGGCGAGGCCATGGTTCTCGGAACTTCTCAGCTTGGCGGACCAACCTCCGATGCACCTTCCACTGGCCCCAGCTCATCTACTGTTGCAGCAGGGGGGCACGGTCATCCACCCTGCCGCACAGAAGTTAGCGCTTGCAGCGTGGTTCCTGAACAGGTCACATTAAAGCGTATTTTGCAGGCTAACGTAGACATCATACAGGGTGCTAGGAGCGATGCTACTAGGAGTCAGTAAAAAAGCAATTGGACTTGGTTTTGCAACTGGGCAGAGTCTAAGGAAGTCGATCCTCCTGCGTGCATATTGGACGATGTGCTATCCTCCTCGGCACACCTTGCACACTCGGGAGTGCAAATAGACACATGCCACACCTATCTGCCGGCCATCGGAGCCTACCGAAACTCTGAGGAGGAAGTCTACTCATCCTCCAACCCAGTGGTTAAAAGACTTTTGGCGGGCCTCATCAAACTCTACCCACCTATCAAGAAGCCACACCTAGTGTGGGACCTCAACATAGTGTTGGGTGCCTTGGTACATAAACCTTTGGAGCCAATGGCATCTGCGGACATCAGGCTGGTCACCATTAAGACAGCCTTTTTGGTGGGTCTGATGTCTGCACGGCGGGTCAGCGAAATTCAAGCTCTGGTGGCTTCAGAGCCGTACACTACTTTTCATAGGGACAAGGTGGTCCTCAGAACACACCCCACGTTCTTGCCTAAGGTAGTCTCTTGTTTCCACCTAAGTGAGGACAGTGCTTCTTACCTCCTTCACAGACCCCAAGGACGATGCTCAGAGGGTACTGTACTGTCTAGATGTCTACATTTCTACCTGGACAGAACCAAGAGCTTCCGCAAATCCGAGGCTCTCTATGTCACCTTCGGTGGGTCAAAGCCAGGATATCAGGCTTCTAAGGCTTCAATAGCAATGTGGATGGTTTCGGCCATTAAGGAGGCCTATGAGGGGCAGCACAAACCGCTTCCAGCAAATATGCATGCCCATGCGATCAGAGCCAAGGCCACAGCAATCGCGTTCCAAAGGCATGTCCCGTGGAAGGTCATCAGCAGGTTGGACACATGGGCCCCTCCTTCGGCCTTCTGCAAGTACTACTCTTTGGATGCCGGCTCCAGGTCAGACGCATTATTCGGTCAGGCATTATTAAGGAACTTGTTTACTTAAGGAGGGTCACCTCTCCTCCCTGGTGGTACATTCAGTTGTAATCGCCCATACAGTATGGAGGAGAAGGGGTGGGACGTAGGAGTAATTATTAGTTACTCACCGTAGTAACTACCGTACTCCTAGTCCATATTCCCCTTTCCTCCATACGTCCCACCATCCTCTCCCCTCATAAAACTGGTGTCATTATGCAATGGTAATATTGTCGACACGTCAATGGAGACTGAGGAGTGGCGCCGGTGGGCGGAGTCAGGGGAGCGCATTCTCCCAGGGCCAAGCCCTGCACACCTCTAAATTTAAAGGGGAATAAGATTTTATCTGGTGAAAAAAGGTTCTGTCTCCCATCCCTAGCGAGGGATGCCCATACAGTATGGAGGAAAAGGGACTATGGACTAGGCGTATGTTAGTCACTACAGTGAGTAACTTATAATTTTCTTAAAAACGCCGCTGGACATACCACCCCCTCCCCATCAACTGGACAGGAGATCCAGGAAGAGCTGCAAATCCTGTTTTGAAGGGTGCTGTGGAAGAGGAACCTTCCGAGCAGAGAGGATCAGGCTGGTATTTCCTGGTACACAAGAAAGGTGGAGGACTCTGTTCCATCTTAGACCTCTGGTCCTTGAACATGTTCCAGAGAAAGGGCAGGTTCAACATGGTGACATTGAGAGACATTCTTCATGCTTTACTGGCTGCTCTCAATAGATCTCCTAGACGCATATTTTCACATGCCGATCCACCAGAGGCACAGGACATTCATGAGATTCCTCAACAGACAAGCACTACTAGTTCAAGGTGCTCCTCTTTGGGTTGCGCTCCGCTCCAAGGGTTTTTCAACAAGCTAATGGCGGTAGTCGCGGCACACCTCAGGAGATACCGCGTCCATGTGTTCCCATACCTGAACTGGTTGATCTGAGGGAAGTCGACAGAGCAAGGTTTGTCCCATCTCGAGGATACTTGCTCCCTACTCCACAGGCTGGGCTTCTCCCTGACCTTAAGAAGTCCCACACGACACCAGCACAAAGGCTCCAGTTCATCTGAGCAGTCTTGGTCATTCGATGGGTAAGGCCTTTCGCCACTGAGGGGAGTGTTGCCAGAGCCAGGCAGATGGTTCAGGTGTTACAGAGCTACAACAGCTTGCCAGCGGTTTCCTTCCTGTGCCTCTTGGGTCTCATGGCCGCCTGCATTTTTCTAGTGTTAGAGGCCATACTGCGAAAGCAGTCCCTCCAATGGGTCCTATGGGGGTCAATGATCCCAGTACTTTGGCACTTTAAAGGACATTCTAAAAGTGTCCAGGTCGGTGGCCAACAATCTCTCTTGGTGGGCCAATCGTGAGAACATGTTGGTGGGGGAGCCTTTTTTGGCCTCCGTGACTCCAGGCCAGTGTAGTCACGGATGCGTTGGGTTGGGGCACTCACTGCGAGGATGTGCAAGTGAGCGGTCTTGGTCCACGATGGAGGCTCAATGGAACATCAACAGGCTGGAGCTGCGAGTGATGAGGTTTAGCCCTGAAAGCTGTCTCTAAAAGAGAAGCACATCCTGATTATGGCAGACAATTCGGTGGCCATGCACTACCTGGACAAGCATGGTGGGGTGCGCTCCCTTCCTCTTTGTAGAGAGGCGATGCAGCTGTAGTTCTGGCTTCTGGAGAATCGGATCATGGTCTTAGCAGTACATCTGACAGGGACGGAGAAAGGATTGACAGATGCTCTGAGCAGGAAGAGCACAGTTTCAAACAAATGGGAAGTGTGCCAGGAAGTCCTCGAAGAAGACTTCTTTCACTGGAGTACTCCAGAGGTGGATCTGTTTGCCTCAGAGTCCAACAGGAAGGACAGGCAATTTTGAGTGAGGTAATTCGAGGTGAGAAGCGCACTGGGGATGTGTTCCTAGTGGAGTGGGACTTTTACCTCCACTATGCCTTCCCTCGGATTCCCATAATTCTGTGGGTTCGCAGGAGGTTGAGGAAGTTCTGAGCATCACTGGTCTTGATCACCCCGAATTGGGCGAGGAGAACGTGGTACTCTGAGCTTCTGGATTTGGCCCTCTGCCCATCTTACCACCGTCGGTCGGCCTCCTATCTCAGTCGGAGGGTCGGGTACTCCACCCGAACCTAGAATCCGTCAACCTACATGCGTTTTTCTTGAAAGGATGAGGTATGATGACTGGGTCCTCTCAGTGGAAGTACTTGAGGTGCTACTGCCTGCACACAGACCTTCAACAAGATCGCTGTATGCATGCAGGTAGAGAAGATTCAAGGTGTGGTGCAGGAAAAATGAGGTTGACCCGATGTCTTGCCCCACCACAGCAGTGATGGAGTTCCTTCTGTCGCTGGCCTCTGCGGGCCTTCAGGTAACTAACAGTCAAAGGGTACTTGGCAGCTTTGTCTGTGTTCGAAAGGTCTCCTGATCCCGGTTATTGCCCAATTCCTGAAGGGCCTTGTGAATATGTTTCTGCCTGTCCCATTTGTTCCAGACTGAGACCTTAATTTGGTTCCCACCACCTTATAGCGCCTTCCTTTGAGCTTTAGCATTCATGTTCTATGTTTGCTCACCTTGAATACCTGATTCTTAGTGGCCATTACATCAGCCAGACTGCTCAGCAAGCTGCAGGCCTTATTATGCAATTCACCTTTTCTTTGTTTTTTTCAGGCGGAAGTTTCCCTGAAAGTGCGACCTGGTTTGTGCCCCAGGTGGTATCAGAATTTCAACTGTCCCAGGCCATTGACCTTTCCTGTCTCTTATCCAAGGAGGAGGTGGAGCGGTTCCACAGGTTAGACCTGAAAAGAGCACTTAGTTTCTACATTGAAGTAATTGTGTGGGCTGGTACCTGTATTGCACTTACAAAGAATTGGGTAGATTGACAGCTACATTACACATGAAGGAGAAATTACTTACCGTAGTGTTCTTTCTATGGATTCTTCTCCCGCAGAATTCTCATCAGATAAATATCCATTCCAGCATCAGCTGCATGGAAAGCTTTTCACAGGGGGCACGTGAACCTCGACTTACTTCAGTCATCCGCTCTGAACTTTACGTTGGTTGTCGTACATATACTGTGTCACTATGCCTCTGTACCTCAGTTCCCCACCTTCAGATCCCCACCCACAGCGAGCTCAGCCGCTGCGGAGGAAGACTAAACGATCTCCCTAACACAGCCGTAAGTGAAACAAAAAAACAAAACCTAACTTCAATGGATTGCTTTTCTCCCGCAGATTCCTCATCATGATAAATATCCATCCCTCAGCTTCACTGTTCTGAAAATCTTCGACAGGAGGTGTAGTGGACCTCAGATGTAGATTGTTGATCAGTCTTCTCTGTCCCTCGATCGTCTGTTCAGGACGTGACGTCAGGCGTCGTATATATACCATATCACTATGCCCCATGAGTCAGTTCCTTTTTTCCGCACGCTTGCACGCTGAATCGGGAACTCAACTCGAGTTTACTCGACATTGTTATTGTACTGTGTATGCTTTTCTCCTTCGGAAACCTTGACTCGATGTCGTCCCACAGGGTTTCGGGCTTCAAGCGATGCCGCGATTGCGAGGCCAAAATGTCAATGACCGACCCCCATGACGCCTGTCTATGGTGTTTGGGTGCTAGGCATAATGCTTAGGCCTGCGCATCGTGCTCAAAGATGCAGCTGAAATCCCTGCATGAGAGGGCTGGGAAGCTGGCTTTGGGCCGACCTGTCGCCAAGTATCCAGCATCGTCACTCGTCCGGTCCTCAGAGGCCGAGACTGAGGAGCCCACCCCTGTCAAGGGGAAAAGACCTACATCATAAGAAGATCAAGAAACGGTCCCATTCCAGGAGCCATTCCTCATCTTCCATCAATGTAAGTCCAGCTCGTCGGCAGGACGAGGTAAGCCCTAGGGCTCGGCCGACCACTCGAGGAGAGGGAGAGTTTTAAGACCTGTATGTTAGAAATGTTTAAGATGCAGGCAGCTGTAGGCTCCCTACATCTATCGGCTACCCGAGCATCCCTCAGCACCGAAAAGTACCCTTGGCATTGAAAGCTTTGGCTTTGAAACCTATCCGCAAGCCTTCGTTACCTACAGTCGGCAATGGTTCCTTTGTGCCACTGTCGAGATTGGGGTTCTTAGATTCCATGCATTCCATTTTTGGAGTAGAGGAACATGATGACCCTGAGGACACGAACAACATCGTTTACACGGGATCCGGTGATGCCAACTATTTTGACAACCAGGTGGATTTATTGGCTTTGGATCAGGGATTACATGCCAGTGGTCTGGATAATTCACCAGAACTGGAGTTGCAGCAAAAGCAGCCCTCTACACACACTAGTATGAAGTTCAGGGAACTCATTCAAAGGGTAGTTGACAGACTGGGGTTGAAGGCCTCCTCTGCCTCTCTTCAGGGGTATGATCTTACCAACATTTTGGACGAGAGTCCCACAGTCGAGCACAATATGCCTTTCAACATAGCCATTGCGTACCCCTTAGCCTCCTTATGGCAGCACCATTGTACCATTCCCCCTGTGAATGCCAATTTCACAGAGAAGTATAGGCCGGCAAGAGGAGATCCTTCTTTCCTTGCCACACATCTTTCCCGGATGGGTTGGTTATACAGGCTGCCACTGTTTCCACCAGACCCGCGGCATCCACCTCTAACCTGCCTATGGACAGAGAGGGGAAAAATGTGACGCTTTGGAAGAAAGGTGTTCACTTCTGGTAGCATGGCGCTCAAGGCCACTAACATATCATGTGGTTTCGCCAAATAATCGTTTGGCTTATGGAAAGCAGTAGAACAGGCTGAGTATGTCCCTGGGGGTGCCATGTGGGATGGCTTTTTACAGCTGGTGAAGGATGGGAAGGACGTAGCCAAACAATCGTTACAAACGGGCCTGGACGTAGCAGACTGTGTTGGCAGAGCAATGGGTTCAGCAGTTGTGATGAGACGCCAAGCTTATCTTAAAACTTCTGGCCTCTTCCCAAATGTCCAAAACAGGTTGCTGGACATGCCTTTTGAAGGTAACATGCTTTTCGGGCAGAAAGCAGACAATTCCTTGGACAAATTCAATGAGACAAAATTGGCTATTAAATCTTTGGGCTTAGCGGCGCAGCTGGGCAAACCTGCCTTCAGCTTCGCCTCTAAGGGCAGAGGCTACAAATGGTATGTGCCCTATGGCAGGAAGGCACAGCTTCCACAAGACAGGCAAGGGCACAGGTGCTTCTCGCACCGCAGATGGGGCAGAGGACCTCTAGAGGCCAAAAAGCAGCAGCAGGGTCACCTGCAACCTCTAAGTCGCTTTTATTTCCCCTCCTACGATGCACCGATTGGTGGACGGTTGGCAGGGCATTGGCCCCAGTGGCAGGAAATAACTTCTGACGCCTGGGCCCTGCAGTTGATTCGGTGGGGTTATTGTCTGCCTTTCTTGAAGAGACCTGCAGACAGACCTCTGCCTCCCCCAATCCAACCTGGACCGGAGTTACAGGAAGAACTGGGAGCCCTGTAGTCGAAGGGTGCCGTGGAAGATGTACCTCCTGATCAGAAGGGTCGGGTTGGTATTCCCGTTACTTCCTGGTGCCCAAGAAGGGAGGAGGTCTCCATCCCATCCTGGACCTCAGGGCCTTGAACACGTTCCTGAAGAAGGACAAATTCAGGTTGGTGACATTGAGAGAAGTTCTCCACGTTCTCGAACTCCACGACTGGCTGGTGTCGATAGACCTACAGGATGCTTATTTCCATGTACTGATACACCAAAAGCACAGGAAGTTCTTAAGATTCCTCATTGGCCACAAGCTATATCAGTTCAGAGTGCTTCACTTTGGGTAGACCTCCACTCCAAGAGTCTTCACCAAGCTCATGGCAGTAGTTGCGGGTTACCTCAGGAGATCCGAAGGCCAAGTATTTCTGTACCTGGATGACTGGTTGATCTGAGGGAAGTTGGCAGACAAGTCTTGTCTCATCTGGAAGACAACTGCCTACTACTGCACAGGCTGGGGCTTTTCCCTCACCTCAAAGAAGTCCCATCTAACACCAATCAAGCAGCTCCAGTTCATCGGAGCAGTCCTAGACACCCAGGTAAAGGAGGCCTTTCCTCCCGAGGAGAGAGTCTGCAACATCGCCCAGATGGTGCAGTTGTTTCAGAACCACGCCACTCTTCCAGCGGCTTCCTTCCTCCGCCTCTTGGTTCTCATGGCCTTTTGTATTTTTCTAGTGCCAGAGGCCAGGTTGTGTGGGAGATCCCTCCAGTGGCTCCTGAGGGACCAGTGGTCTCAGTATATGGTATCTCTCACGATCGCCTTTCAGTTTCCGACCAAGTAGTCCGAGAACCAGCTGGTGGCTCACACGCAGACCACTGTTGGTGTGGGAACCTTTTTGGCCTCCTTGACCCCAGGCCCGAGTGGTCACAGATGCGTCCCTCAATGGTTGGGGTGCTCATTGCGAGGATTTGCAGGTGAGCAGCCTCTGGTCTCCATCAGAAGCCAAGTGGCATATCAACAGGCTGGAGTTGCGGCTCATCGGGTTAGCCTTGAGGGCCTTTTCCTTGTCTCTCAGAGGGAAGCATGCCCTCGTCCTGACAGACAACATGGTGGCCATGCATTACTACAACAAGCAGGGTGGTGGGCACTCTCGCCCACTCTGCACAGAGGCAATTCAGCTGTGTATTCCGGTTGAGAGAGAACCAAATCTCGGTCTAGGCAGTTCATCTTGCAAGGACAGAGAACACTTTGGCGGATGCTCTAAGCAGAAAGAACACAGTCTCACATGAGTCGGGAGTGTGCCCAGAAGTCCAAGAAGAGGTTGTCCCTCTCTGGGGTACCCCTGCAGTAGATATGTTGGCAAACAGGAAGTGCAAACAATTTTGCTCAAGGGAATTCCCAGCGAACAGTAGACTAGGGGATTCCCGTCATTCCCTGGGTTCTTAGGAGGTTGAAGAGATTTTGAGTATCCATGATCGTGCTCGCCCCAGATTGGGAGAGAACATGGTTCTCAAATCTCCTGGATCTGGCCATCTGTCCTCCTCACCAGTTGCCTCAGCGTCCAGGTTTCCTGACCCAGTTGGAGGGTTAGGTGCTTCTTCCAACCCCAGATTCCCTCAACCTACATGTGTGGCTCTTGAGAGGATGAGGCATGATGACTGGGACCTCTCAGAGGAGGTACTTGAGGTATGGCTGGCTGCACGCAGAACCTCTACTAGATCTCTGTACGTGTGCAGGTGGAGAAGATTTGAGGCGTGGTGCAGGGATTGCAAGACTGACCCTATCTCTTGTCCCACCACCACAGTGATGGAGTTCCTTCTGTCACTGGCCTCTTCAGGCCTTCAGGTTACCACAGTGAAAGAGTATTTGGCGGCCCTGTCTGTGTTCAAGAGGTCCCCAGACCAAGGTTCAATTTTCTTCATTCCGGTCATGGCCCAGTTCCTGTAGGGCCTTCTCAACAAGTTTCCACCAACCCCTTTGTTCCAGATTGGGATTGACCTTCTTGGTGGCTCAGTTTTAGCCTTATCATTCACGTTCTTTAAGGCTGTTGTCCCTTAAAACAGCCTTTTTGGTCGCAATCACATCTGCCAGGAGGGTTAGCGACATGCAAGCCTTGTGCAGCAAGCCGCCATTCCTGAAGTTCTTTCGTGAAAATGTCTCTCAACATCAGGCCCGGATTCCTTCCTAAGGTGGTTTCAGAATTTCATCTGTCCTAGTCTATTGGGTCTTTTACCCTCTTCTGCATCCCTCGAAGGAGGAAGAGTGGTTCCACCGCCTTGTGTTACGCTCACCTGGTATCCACGGGGACACCACCCATCCCTGGTTGGATGATTTGCACTCTCAAACCCTCTCCCGGTCCCTTGGTAAGGCTTCTGGTTAAAGATGGGTCTGCAATATAGGAGAGCTGGATTCAATACCAGATTGTCTTTATGTTTTCCCACCTCCCTTAGCCTCAACTCCTTCCTTCTCCGTCTTGCTCCTCGTGGCAGGGGCGCTTAGATGTGGGGGAGCGAGCAGCGAGCAAGATACTTCACTGGTGCAAGTCCCCCGGTGTCAGGATTAGTCAGGCGAGTACAAAGGCAGCGAATATGGCAAGGGAAATGTGCACTAAATCACACAGTGAATAGCTTCGAATTAAACTACGTGCACACAGGAACAACGACTCATGTATGCTAGAACCCAGGAGTGCAAATAGAGTGTGACAACAAAACCAATATATGAAAAGGGATGTGGGGTAAGCACCAGACCGCGAGGAAAGTCGGCAAGCGCCTTACCCCCAATTGCTGTTACAGGTACTGACAAGGACGAGATAAACCTCTTGAATGTCAGCTAGCCCACGAATCCTGTTGATGAAACTGGGACCCAGAAAGGCTAGAACAGCAATGGGAGGAAAACTAAATACCTAAGTTGGAATAGTGATTACAAATTAGTGAGGAAAACATAAGCATTCACACAGGAGCTAGCTACAACCGCACACCACACCTAATAATCAAATGGGAAATAAATGCAGAAGTGCAATGGAAAACATGGAATGGATCCCAATAGAAAGTAAGGATCAGGAGCAGGGAAAAACGAAATAACCAATGCAAACTTCTCCCTACCCCTCCAAGGAAAAGACAGGAAGCTAATCTAAGAGGAAGGCTAAGGCATACGGGTTTACAGCAGCAAAGGACAGAGTCAAAGAAATATAGAACACAGACAAACTGGGCTGCATCTAAAAGGGGAAAGCACTGAGAAATGCTGCCTGCAAACAGAGGAAGACAAAAAGGGAATCAAGGTAGCAGAAATCAATTAGCGCATGAATCCGAGATTCAGGGCGGAGGAACAAGAAAACAGGAACTAGGAACTAGGTACAAAGGCAAGGAACAAGGAACAAGGAACAAGGGACTAGTCACAACAGGAACACTGCAAACGATGACCAGCGCTGGACTGAAGTAAGACTGAGGCTTTTAAAGCTGCTTAACGAGCACACGCCTCAGGTGTGCTGATTACTGCACCTGCAGCCACAGCTGTTGCCTATCCTCCACCCAACCTTGTCCTGCAAGGGTGGAGGTGGAGCAGTGGGCCAGGCATTCTGGGAAGCATAGTCATTTGGTTAAAGAAGCATGCTGGCTGCCAAAAACCTGGAATGGATCTGGAAGGGAAGTAGCTTGGAAAATAGGGATTTAGCGCTCCCAATTCATCACAGCACTGTAGCATAAGGTTCGGAGGAAAGGTCCAGTAGGGAATAAACCCCAAATCATGCCCCCAAGTGGTGGGAACGGGAGCGAAGGGAGCGAGTCGTGACAGTATACTCCCTCCTACGGCCGTCTTCGGGTGCCCGCCACCCGCACGAGACATCTTCTTTCCATGATGGGAGTGCTTTTTCTTTGGCGGTGGCACTGATGGAAATGGTGGCCTGTGGGCAAAGGCAGATGGACTTCCATGATAGGAGTGCTTTGTCTTTGGAGGTGGTACTGATGGAAACGGTGGCTTCTGGTGAGGAAGAGACTCATGGTTCGAAGAAAGGCATGAAGGACTTGCAGGACCTGAAGCAGAGTTGGAAGGTCCAGGAAGCTCAGTCACTGGGAGTGGACCCTTATAAGTCTTTGAGGAGGGAGGCAGGCTGGTGCAACATGCCTTAGACAATGTTAGAAGCCCTGTTAGCCTTTCTGCCGAGAGTGGACATGCGGGAGTTGAGGAAATTGCTGGCTTCAGGAAAGGTTTATGTTCAGCCATTAGAGAAGGTGGCGGCTGAGGCAGAGGTTCAGATTTTCTTCTGTCATCCATCTGGGAAAAGGCTTGTGGTTGAAAGTGACTAAGGTTTGACTGCACATGTTCTACGCCTTGGAGACCTGAAAGTCCAATGGGTTGTACAAGGCTGGTACTCCTGGTGACAGTCGTGTAACCACCTTGTTGCACGTGGGATACAACAGCAGGGACGTTTGGCATACTGATAGGAGTGATAGACGCAGTACTTGGTATTTCAGGCACACTCGCAGAATGAGCAATAACAGACACATTTTGAACTGCAGCAGTCATTCCCTTCCTTTGGCTACTAGCACCCAACTGGTGCTTCTTGGCGGAATTCTGTTGCACAAGTCCTGTAGGTAATACGCCGGTCTGCACCACCCCCTGTGCACACCCAGGTGAGTGGTTCTGACTCACCACTTGGTCCAGCTTGATGACTCTGAAGCGGGAGCTGGCAAAAGTCTCAAACTCTGATGCTGCATTTTTTGGATGCTCTGATGCTAAAGTGAAGCAGTTGGGAGAATCGTCTTGTGGAAAAGGCAGGCATTCTGGTGCTCCTCCTGAAGCAAAAGAAAGGCAAGCTAGACGTTCATCGACAGTAAATGGTTGGGATTCAGGAGGAATCGCTGGAGCAGAAGAAAATACAGCAGGATCTGATGGTGTAGACAGGTATACCTCTGATATTGGCAGCGAGGCTAAGCAGGATACAGGCGTCTCATGAACTGAAGGCAAATACTCAGTATACTCCGGGACTGAAGACATGCACTTTTGATGGACTACCGGAGGCTCTAAAGCTGAAGGATGATCTGCAGGATGAGTCACTGTAGCTGAAGACAGGCAGGCCAGGGGAAACCTTGAGGCTGAAGGCATGCAAGCTGAAGCAATCTCGGTTGCTGGATACAAACATGTCCAGGTCTTTGGGACTGGCTCTTGAGTAAATGGCAGACCTGGCAGCGGTTCATTGGTTGAAGACACGTGTGCCAAAGATGACTGCAGGGCTGTGGATTGGATCATAGAAGAGTCAATGGTTGTAGGAGGACAGACAGAAGTCTCAGAAGTTGACAGACACATTGGTGGCTCAGGAATGGAGGGCACCTTTAGGGCAGTAGACTCCTTGGCACCAGTAACCAAAGACTGAGCTGTACCCTTGCAGTCCCTTTCTTTAGTGGGTGACACAGAGTCTCTTTCTTTGTAGAAGTCAAAATCAACCAGTGGAATCACCATAGTAAAGTCTCTGTTAATCAGGATTTCGTCAATTGTCCATTCCTCTGTTTTAGCTTCTGAAAGAGGCAGATTATCAATCAACAGTTCAGGAATCGCCTGTCGGTTTTTTGGTTCTGTATACTGTGGAATGAGTCCATCAGAACATGAAATCTGTACTGTCTCTGACTGTTCGTATTGATCAGAATTGGCAGAAGGAAGAGTGAACCCAGAGGTAACATCGTTTTCCACATCAGCTTTAACATCTACTTCAGTCTCAGCAGCTGTATCAAGAGCAGGGCCTAAGCCTACTGTAGTGACTGAATCTGTGTATGCCACCATTGTGGATTGTGTTTGGAAATCAGAAGCTTGTATGTGTGCTAGCTCAGAATTATGACAAACTGCTACACAGGAAATTTTAGGTAAAGGAGTGGCTTGTAAATCTTCAGCTAACTGCAATCCCTGACAAACAGCAGAACAATTGTTAGAAACTGTGCCCAGATTAAGCGCTGTGCTAGACGAAAGACCTTCACTCCCAATAGATCTAACATATTGACAAATATCATGGTTTACCAAAGTCTCTGCACTCAGGGGCTGAACAGTGTTCACTTCCTCAACATCAACAGATAAAGTCTGAGGTGTATTCAGTAAAGGGTGCAAGGTTTTATTCTCCTCTTGTAAAGAAATGAATTCTTGTCTTAACTCCTCAAGCTTAGCTCTTAGCATGCCCTGCATTAACTGTACATCACTAGGCACAGGGGGAGGCATAGTGGCATCAGGGTTGGATCCTGCACTAGCAATCTGGATGTGCACCGATTGTACATTGTCCTCTACTGCTTGCAGGTTCTGTGATTTATAGTTTCTCTTACCAACTTGGTCTGTGTTTCCCTTAAGCAAACTATTGACATTAGACCTCTTGGCATTAGGGACTACAGTATGTACCTGTGCAAAGGAGTATGCTTTAGACTGAGGGTAGAAAACAGAAGTTATGCAAGGAACCCCTCCATTCTTTATGTTTGTATCATGAAACTGTTCTATCTGAGGTGAAGCACAACTGGAATCATGGGGTTCAACAACAGAGGTACTCTTGTATAATAAGTCTAACAGTGTGTTGTTTTCTGCGGCTAAGGCTTGCGCTGACATAGAATCTGGATCAAAACAAAAGACAGAACTAGGATCAGGCAATGTAGGATGTGCCATCCTATGGGAAAAATACTTTGCACGTAAATGCCCATTCGTGACAAGGAGTTCATTTAAGTCAGGACTAGTGATTTGATTGTCACAGGTATATGTAGGGAAAGCTTTCGGTACAAACTTGTTAGAGGCCTTGCTGCCTTTCTTTCTTAAACTTGCCATATTCAATGAGAATTTTGGGCTGGTCATTCTGTCAGGATTAGTCAGGCGAGTACAAAGGCAGCGAATATGGCAAGGGAAATGTGCACTAAATCACACAGTGAATAGCTTCGAATTAAACTACGTGCACACAGGAACAACGACTCATGTATGCTAGAACCCAGGAGTGCAAATAGAGTGTGACAACAAAACCAATATCTGAAAAGGGATGTGGGGTAAGCACCTGACCGCGAGGAAAGTCGGCAAGCGCCTTACCCCCAATTGCTGTTACAGGTACTGACAGCGCTAAACCCACGTGGAGGGCAAGCAATGACAGGATCTGTGAACTAACACTCTTGATGGTATTAAATAAGGGAACTAAAGAACTGTACTCACGAGGACGAGATAAACCTCTTGAATGTCAGCTAGCCCACGAATCCTGTTGATGAAACTGGGACCCAGAAAGGCTAGAACAGCAATGGGAGGAAAACTAAATACCTAAATTGGAATAGTGATTACAAATTAGTGAGGAAAACATAAGCATTCACACAGGAGCTAGCTACAACCGCACACCACACCTAATAATCAAATGGGAAATAAATGCAGAAGTGCAATGGAAAACATGGAATGGATCCCAATAGAAAGTAAGGATTAGGAGCAGGGAAAAACAAAATGACCAATGCAAACTTCTCCCTACCCCTCCAAGGAAAAGATAGGAAGCTAATCTAAGAGGAAGGCTAAGGCATACGGGTTTACAGCAGCAAAGGACAGAGTCAAAGAAATATAGAACACAGACAAACTGGGCTGCATCTAAAAGGGGAAAGCACTGAGAAATGCTGCCTGCAAACAGAGGAAGACAAAAAGGGAATCAAGGGAGCAGAAATCAATTAGCGCATGAATCCGAGATTCAGGGCGGAGGAACAAGAAAACAGGAACTAGGAACTAGGTACAAAGGCAAGGAACAAGGAACAAGGGACTAGTCACAACAGGAACACTGCAAACGATGACCAGCGCTGGACTGAAGTAATACTGAGGCTTTTTAAGCTGCTTAACGAGCACACGCCTCAGGTGTGCTGATTACTGCACCTGCAGCCACAGCTGTTGCCTATCCTCCACCCAACCTTGTCCTGCAAGGGTGGAGGTGGAGCAGTGGGCCAGGCATTCTGGGAAGCATAGTCATTTGGTTAAAGAAGCATGCTGGCTGCCAAAAACCTGGAATGGATCCGGAAGGGAAGTAGCTTGGAAAATAGGGATTTAGCGCTCCCAATTCATCACAGCACTGTAGCATAAGGTTCGGAGGAAAGGTCCAGTAGGGAATAAACCCCAAATCATGCCCCCAAGTGGTGGGAACGGGAGCGAAGGGAGCGAGTCGTGACACCCGGTGGGAATCCAGGCCTGCTGCGACTCCATAGGTTTGCTGCTATACAGTCTTTATATGCAGTTCTTATGTTCCTCTTAGTTCGAATAATAATGTCTTGCTTCTTTCCTTTTACGTATGGAAAGGTATTTTGGTGTTGTCATGCAGTTTGAAGATGAGCATGGGCCGGTAGGCGAAAGCACAGTGTGCGCTAGGCTGTCCGGTGAGTAATGCGCGATGCGCGGCGCTGTTTCGCCTTTTATATTGCTAACATGTGTCTTTTCTCTCCTTGCAGGTTGAGATGTTCCTCGCCGAGCGCCGTAATGTTCCAGCAATGATACTGACCAGGAGATGACTACCCAGGTAAGAATTGTGTGGCTTTATTCATTCCGGAGGAAACGTGGGTAAACGCTTACTAATGCTGTCTTTCTTTCTCCTCTTTCCAGGTTATGGTATTCCAGGATGCATGCGGTGACGGATGATGGAGTTCGTACCTTCAGGTGAGTGGAACTGAAGTCAGCGATGGATTGAAGACAGGATACTGTTCCAGGTAGTTCTTTCTCTCTCTGCAGGTGCTTGGTTTCAGGTAAGGTGCATCAAAGAACTGGACACGGTGAGCATTACGCTGCCCACAGCAGAATAACGCAAAGCATGTTATGCTGTTTGGGTGTGGTTTAAATAGTCTCCGGTAAAGTAGTCCAGGTAAAATAGTCCCAGGCCTGCCACACCCGAAGTAGTCCCAGGCCTGAGACACCCAAAAGACTAGACCGCATAGCTCGGTTCCTTGTAACTGAGCTATGTATGTGCCTCCATGTTGGCTGAACCCCCCCAAGTTAAATAGTCCCAAGTAAATAGTGCCATTCTAATTTTGGTCTTCATGATGGTTATGAGCCTGGCGCCAAAGGCACCAGGACTGACTCCAAGAGTGTCTTGGATAAGGTTTTAAGGCCCTTGACCTGGCCCTAACTGGAAGGCTAACTTGCGAGTGAGGGCTAGGGGCAAGGGTCATGACACCGTACATCTGAGTTTAGGAAAACAGACCTGTTGTTTGTTGCCCATTCCTTGTCTAGAAAAGGCTTGCCATCACTAAGCAAACCCTATCACAGAGGATCATCTTGTGCATATCCAAGTGTTACCAGTCGGCAGGCAAGGAGCTCTGAGCGGACATCAGGGCTCTCTCGACCAGAGGGGTCTCAGCCTCTATGGCCCTCAAGAGAGGGGTCCCTGTTAGGGATATTTTCCGGTCGGCCACTTGGTCATCATTACGTACCTTCACCAAGCACTATGTCTTAGATGTTGCATGTGGAGCTGACGCTAGGTTCTGTAGGGCGGTCCTGCAGAATGTAGTGGTTTAAATTTTTCTGCCCTCCTCCGTTATCCTAACTGCTTGGGGAGTCTATCATGATGAGGAATCGGGGGGAGAAAAGCAATCCATTGAAGGAGAAGTGACCTTCCCGTAATGTTCTTTCTATGGATTCTTCTCACGCAGATTCCTCATCAACCCTCCCATCCATCCACACTCAGAAAGTTCTGTGGGTTCTGTCCAAATGAGAAGGCATCTGGTGATGGCTCTGGGATGGCCGTTTCTATTGAAAACAAAACAAATTAAATGTTTTTACACTTTGTTGTGGTGTACCCTGTTGGGGGGGACCCATGTTACTGTTTTAAAGGCTTGATAGCCTTGTGTGGTTTTTCTTCTTCAGGGTTCAGTCGCAAGGTAAAAGATTTGGAGGAACTAAGTCATGGGGCGTAGTGACGTAGTATATATAAGATGCCTGACGTCACATATGGAGCCGACCATGTCGAGGTTCACTACGCCCCTTGTCGAAAGGTTTCTGAACAGCAGAGTTGAAAGATGGATATCTATTATGATGAGGAATCTGTGGGAGAGGAATCCATAGAAAGAACATTACAGTAAGGTTATTTCTCCATCCTGCTGCTGCAGCTTGAACAACCAGAGGTTGACCACAGACAGGGCAGCCAAAGTTCCTTTCACTGTGGCAACCTTAGGTCAAGGGGGTATTGGCAGAGGTGCTGACCATCCGCTCAACCACAAAAACCAGTATCCCTTTGCCGAAGGATGTCAAAACTTTGGCCAAGAAAGGCTGGGTAAAGCCGCATTCCCCACAACCTACGAATAAGCACCTAGATGCCAAATATAGGCAGTCAGAGGGGGTTACCCTTGTGCTGTTGGTGCACCCACAGCCTCATTCCTCAGTTATTGCGGTGGCCTCTATGTATTCTAAGCCACAAGCCTCAACATCTGCCCATATGTCAGCCCTCCTAGGAAAGGAAGAAAAGCTCCTGGAGGTCTATGGGAAGATCATCTATTCCAACGCTACGCTCCACCTATGACAGGCTAATGGTGACGCCATGCTTGCCGCAGTTAACCAAAAACTTTGATGGGAGATAGCAGAATTCCTTCCTGACCTTCCGGCACACAGACAGGCAAGATTTAAAACAGGTTTTACAGAGGCAAAGACAGTGGCCCCGGATATCATGGAGTTGACGGTGGTACATATAGACACCGCAGGCAGGGTCATTTGTGCTGCCACCTACATAAGGAGGGCAGCTTCACTTAAAGCAAGTAAGTGTAACCCTGATGTGCAGGAACGCATTCTCGACCTGCCATTCGAGGGCCCCGGGGGGGCTTGTTTCATACAACTACGGACGAGGAGCTTGATAAAAAGAAAAACAGCTCCCAAACAAAGTCCTTGTCAATCTTAACTAAGTCTATCCCCAAGACCTAAAGCCAGAGTCATCCACGGTCTGACAGAGGTTGTACTTTCGGGGGCTTAAGGGGCTTTCAGGAGTGCCGTTCCAGGTCGCCCAGCCAGCACTGACACAAGCAGCACAAATCTTCGCACAAGGTGTTCTTCCAGTCACCCTCCCAGGCATCAGCCTCAGAAGGAAAGAAACAGTGACGGTATCATCCAGATCCACAGTTCTCCAGTGGGTGGGCAGGCTTGCCCTTCACATTCATTCCTGGCGGGCAAGGTTTGCAGACCCGTGGATTCTCTCAGTGGGTTCCTCGTGCGTCCACCTGTCGATACCTCCACTTCCTTCCCCCTCACCCCACACATTGGGATGGCAACTCTTCTAGAGGAGATCCGCTCACTAAGGCGAGTCAGGCAGTGGAGGAGGTTCCAGCCTCACAGCGAGGCATGGGTTTCTGTTCCCGTATATTCGCCATATAGAAAAAGAACCAGGCTGGCTTGAGAGTTGTACTAGACCTTTCATCCTTGAACCTTTCCCTACCCCTTCAAAAGTTCAAGATGGTTACTCCAGCACTCACTGAGGAGACACTGTGTGGGGGAGACTGAATGCGCTCCCTGGATCTGAAGGATGCTTAGCTACATGTCCCTATTTGGGAGCCCCATCATTCCTTCCTCCGGTTCAGGATCATGGGCTTTCATTTCCAATACAAGGTCCTCCCTTTTGGACTCACTTGGCGCACAGGGTCTTTACAAGCTTAATGAATGCTGTAGTTGCCCTGCTCAGGCCGGAGTGCCACCACCTTTATCCATACCTCGACGACTGGCTTGTCTGAGCGGAGTTGCCCGAGGGAGTCCAGCACCCAACTGCCACACTGATGCACATGCTATATGATTTGGGGTTATCCATCAACCTCAGGAAGTCAGTTACTTCCCACACAGTCCTTAACATTCCTGGGGATAATTTTGGATACAAGGGTGGAGAAGATCTTCCCCTCAGGGGGCAAGATCATGGCATTTTCTCAGTAAACCAGTAACCCCTGCATGGTGGTACCAGCACCTGCTTGGAATAATGGCAACTTGCCTCTTGGCTGCGTCCCACACAAGGCTCAAAATGAGGAGGCTGCGGCTAGATTTCTCAGCCTCTTGGAATCAGGAAACAGCCTCCCAAGTGACTCTAGTCAGCATACCAAAGCACCTTCACCAGGACCTCTTGTGGTGGAGGGCAGACGCCAACCTATTAGCAGGCATGCCATTCAGGCAGCCATTACCAGAGATCACCATTACCACAGACTCATCCATAGAGGGCTGGGGCGGCTACCCTGGACAACCACAGTGTCCATGGAGTCTGGGCACGTCAGGAACAACTGGAACACATCAACTGGCTCGAGATGGCCATCTGGCTTGCTCTCAAAGCGTTCCTCCTGAGTTGTCAGCAACAAGTTGGTTGGCATCCAGACAACTCCACAAGCATGTATTACATCAACAAGCAGGCCGATACCAGGTCTCCTCTGCTCTGCAGGCTGTCCATCGACATATGGGAGTGGGCACGGTCAAACAAAATGTACTTATCAGCAGTCCACCTGCCGGGGGAATCCAACTTGGAGGCGGACAGGGTCAGCAGGCTGGGGGTCAACAACTATGAGTAGCAGTTGAAAGAGGATGTCTTGAGGGAGATCATCAGGTGGGGCCACCCTCAGATAGACCTATTCACTGCCATGAGCAACAGGAGATGCCACCAGTTTGCGTCCTGGATGGGGCAAGGCAGGGGCTCTCTGGTGGATGTGCTGCAGATTCAGTGGAACGACATGAGTGCATATGCTTTTCCCCCCACTGCGTTGATTCCCAGGGTCATCTGCAAGGTAAAGGAGTCACGGAGGCTTCAGCTCATCTTGATACCACTGTGGTGGCCAGCCAGACCTTGGTTCTCAGAACTCCTCTGACTGTTGGATCAGCCTCCGGTCCCCCTACCGTTGGGTCCCCCCCTCCCAGCAGGGAGTAACAGCGGTTCACCTCGCTCGGCAGAAGTTAGCCCTGGCAGCGTGGTTCCTGAACAGGTCACCCTGAAACATCTGCACTTGTCACAGGACAACTTGGCTATCATTCAAGTGGCAAGATGCAACTCCACAAGGTGTCAGTACAGAAGTAAATGGACCAGGTTCTGATGCTGGGCCAAGGCAAACAAGATAGATCCTCTGGCATGCACAATAGATGATGTATTATCTTTCTGTGTGCATCTGGCTCATTCTGGGTTGCAGGTAGACACCTGTAGTACTTATCTGGCGGTCATTGGGGCGTATAAACCCAGTTCACTTTGTGTAGCACAATTCAAGGTAAGTACCATTGGTTTTGACAGACCGGTGTTGTGAAACAAAGACGTTGCCGTGGGGACAGATGCAATCACTTTTTGACAGTAACGACAGTTCGGTCTTACGCATACCCCTGGGAAGAAATGTTACCGGAGTTAAAACACACTTAGCACATGAATCAACACAAGAGACTTGGGGATAAAAATCATAGGCAATACTTTTGTCAAGGCAGATAGAATCAGAGGACACTTTCCTACAAGGGAATAAAAGTCAATAGGCCTGCGCCAGTGTCAAGTGGAACAGGGTTCCTGTTGTCGAGGATCACACGGTTAGTACAGTTCACGATTCGGGATTGCCAGGAGTACTTGGATAGTGTCACAAGAGGAAGCAAAAGTTATAAGCGGGAATGAAGATAATGACGAGCCTTTAGTGAGGAAAAAAAGGGATTCACCCTAGTTCCTTGAGGTCAGAAACATTACCTTATTCAAGTGAAGAAGAGCTGGTGCCACGGCAGTTGTTCCTGGTAGTTCCTGCAGACTCACGGTTCCTGTGACTTCAGTCATGGGGACAAGGAGGAGGATGTCTGGAGCGATCTGCACTACCCAGGGATGAGGCCAGCAGCAGCAAAAGCAACGGTGAATAAAAGGTGCGCTCCTTTAAAACAGGAGAGGCTCTTCAGATGGCTATCCGGACCACTACAGCTGTGTGCAGCGATTTTGACCAAGAAGAGGATCCTCTGCCTGTGGAAGATGAGCTGGTTAATCCTACCAGGCTCAATTGTAGAAGACTCCGGACTGGATCTTCTCTTGTCGTTGAAGGGTAGATAGCTCAGGACTGCAGCAGGGCATCACCGGGACCCGGTAGTTGCAGCAGCCGTCTTCTTCTCCGCTTCTCTTCGGTTCCTTTCAGTTCCAGTGGCGACTCTGACTTCCAGCCCAAGAGTCCTGCCTTTTAATGCAAAAATCCCCCATTCACACAGCCTGGCTGTCAATCACCCAGCATGGGGTGTGTCCGACCCAGGCAACCACCTTAGCCAATCATGACAATGTGCGACTTGGGTTTCCAAGGATACCCTGTGCAGGGGGTGACTACACCCCTCCCTCACATTCAGCCCACCTAGACACCCAGGCGCCAAAAGGAGGGCTTCTTGAGAGAAGCTGCCAAAAGACGGTGAACAATAAAGGCAAACCTGGTTTGCCGCGCTAAGTAAAACACAAGAAGGACTTTAACAAAAAGAAATGGGAAATAAACCCGACCGGAGCCAAAAGAAAGAGTATTTGGTCAAGCCTGTTTATGTTCGAGGCTACTATGATAGCCTGGAACAGTACCACGTTTATATAATATTCACCTTAACATTAACCTATTAAATTCAGTAAAAAAAGTTGTTAAAGGGATGTTATGGTTCCAAGTAAAACCAAAAAACCCCTGAAATTCGCCAGTCATGGTAAGCTAAGCAACCATAACTCGCACCACCACCGTGCACTGCTAAGACTAACACCCAGGACATCAAAGATGAGATCACAAATGTCCGGCCTGTCCGTAATTAACAAAATGTGGATGTCCTTATGACACTACACCTGTCCTTACCATTCGCAACCAAGATGGAACTGTTTGTAGAACACACCTGCTGTCCGAGATATCCGTAAGTGAACAAAATGGATGAATCCTAAGGACACTATACCTGTCCGTACCGTCCGGAGCCAAGTTGAAACTGTCCTAAGAACACGCGCAGTGTCTGGGATGTCCGTAGTCAAACAAAATGGAGCTGTCCTAAAGACACTATACCTGGCTGTACAGTCTGCAGAAGATCTACGCATATGCGCCCCACACCCGTAAGTCCTGCGAACATCACGCCTGTCCGTAACTGTCTGTCTCACTTGTGTCGCACCTTTAATTAGCTTCAGGACCCAAACACTGTCCATAGAACACCCGCACGCGTGTGCACAACTGTGCACAACTGTTCCTGTGCATTTGGTGTCCTGCGGACACCCGTTCCCTTTGCAGACGTGTTCCCGACATCGTCATGTGACCGCACCCACGCTGAGTGTGGGTCCTAATTTGCAGACTCTGTCCGGTTCCCCAACATTTTAAAAGAACTTATTCAGACAATCCAAATTATTTTACAGTAAAAATTCACCATTTCACATGTGTCAGACAATATCTCTGGCTTTCCACATACTTTTTGTAACTTTTTGAACCTTTTTGGGTGTTCGATATGTTCGCGAGGCGCACCCCTCCACCCATATAAAAGGCCACCCCCCAGAGCTGATCTTCATTGTACTTCTGGCTATTGCAGATTGACTTTTGCTGCCTTTGCTGCTCTTGCTGAGATTATCTCATCAACCCTAATGGCATCCATGGCTGCTGTTGCTAGATCTGCCTCAGCACCACCCCCAAACCCTCCACCACCACCACCACCCCAAGGGCCTGCAGAGGGGAACACGCATGAGGATGTAGAGAACGAGGATGGAGAGGATGAAGAGAATGAGGTTGAGGAACTCCCTACTACAGCACTCGCCCGGAGTCTTGGGTGTGGCGCTTGTTTTTACCGTTTATAGTAACGTACCAAAAGCATGTGCGAACAAGGTCACCTATAAACAGTGCAAATTGGTGCTGAGTCGTGGGAGCGTAGTTCATACAGCTTTGGTACGACATCCATGAAGCGACACCTAACTTCGTCCACAGTGCGGACATTCGCAAGGTTGTACCTTGTGATAAACATAGTAGGTTGAGTTCCTCTACAGCATCCTCCGTTTCTGTTCCTCTCACCACAAGAGACACTCCTGTGGGAGAGCGCATCCCTCCTCCTGCTTCACAGGCCATTTGCGATGCTGTTGACCCTTACCTTTCAAGGGTCATAATATTGTGTATGTACTGCGATGCAGTACTCTGCAGGGGGGAGAATCTTCGAAGTGCTTTCGAGACTACGGTCACGGACCACCAGAAGACCTGCTACCTGACTAAGTAAGGTCCACCCTACATCTTCCTATCTCCACCTGCCCTTTCTTATCCCCGTGGTTGGTGTCCCTTCCGTACCCTCCTTTCCCCTCCTCTCCTAGTGTGTTGTGTGTAAAAAACCAAAAACAATATAAAACAACAAAAATCCAAAAAAAAGGCTCAGAGCTGCCTTTCACAACTTAAAAATAGAAGAGTCAAATAAACAGTGCCAGGGCCCTGTGCATTTTTTGAAAGTCCTAGGACATATAAAATTTTGGGGTGCTGCCCTAGCAAAACCAATGCACTTTTCTCTGGGAAGAAGTGGTGGCTCTGAAAAGAACATTTTGGTGGTGTTTTTGTGTGTTTGAAAAACTTGAAATCATCATCTACTGCAAAATAAGTCACTCTAATTCCAAAAAAGGTCGTAATGTACCTTTTGTACATTTCTCAGAAAAATCTGACTGTCAGCATAAGTAAGATGGACTCCATCTCTGCGAAAAATGTATGTGCTACGAAACATAATATTTTTATTGTGAAAAGAGGACATGCCAACATCTCTTAGAAAGGCACAAACAGCCTTATTAACATTGTGCCTCACTTTCTCCATTTGTGGACCAAATAAAGAAGAACGCAGCCACATTTGTCTTTGTGCAATACGAGAAATAATTACTTGGGAATTTGGAAACATGTCCATGACCTTCTCAAGTCCTTCTTTCATTGCAAATTGCAAAGAAATGCCAGACACATTGGCATGTGTCTGGCATTTCTTTGCAGACATTTCCTAAACTGTTTCCTCCACAATGAATTATAATTATGTCTGGATGATGCTCTGTTTCTAAAGTAGCACAGAGAGGTACCAAGTCCAGCCACTTCATTCCACGCACTCCATGCCAGTGCACTTCCACATGAGGGAATCAAAGATCTGCAGCTACCCCACAGTGTTCTGCATGCACCTCCAACCAATGTATCCATGAGTCTCCCAAAATCCAGATAATCTGTTTTCGAAAACACACAGCCATAGTTATCTGTTCTTCTCTCAGGAAAAAGACGTTCTCACAAAATCTCTCCTCACACAACACACCCACTAAACTTTACTGACCAATCCCTAGCTCCGCTCATTCTCATTTGCATGCCTCTCCACCCCAGAAACCCCATATATAATACGCGCTCACAGACACCTGTTATTTTGTATTTTTTGGTTTTTTTTTTCTTCTTACTTCACAATTAAAATCTTCACATAACCTTCTCCAAAGCAACCCTTACATTCCAAAACAGCATGTCATTTCCCAAAAAAGATAAAGAAATGCCATCTTCTTCAAAATAAACAGCAATACTCGAATCAATATTCTCATTATTACAGAAAAACATACCAGCTCTAAGCATGAAAGCACACATGCCTCGATTGATTACACACCTAGCAATGTTTTGCTGAGCACAAAAAAACAGAACTATTGTCCCATATTGCCAGAAAAAATTACTTTCGCATTTGGAAGGATGTTCATTAATGCTTGGACCAACTGTTCCAAATCTGCCAACAAAGTAGGGGCACTCACGTAGCCAAATGGAAAGCACCATAGTGCAAAACTACCAGATGGGGACTGTTCATCCCACACATATCTTCACAAACTTGTAGAATTCCCTCTACATTGCAATCAGGCACAGCGCTCCACATCACCTCCACTCCTTTAACATCGAAATTGTTTGCCACATGCCTGCATTGAGAATACTGCTGTAAACCATGGACAAACATATCTCGGAGCACCAACACCCTGACTTTCTCCACCTCTGCCATCTTCACTACACACACTCTCTTTCTACACAAATCCACCATGTCAACATCTGATTGGCTGATTCCTACAGTCCCCTTTCCATACTGGATTTGCTGGAAAACCCCAGATGTGGCACGCCTTACCCGTGGACAGCCGCAGTGTCCACGCGGCACGTAACTCTTAGCCAGCCCTTCTACCCTTTCCACATCACTCTCAGTGCCATTCCCTCATTGGATTCAGCTAAGCAGTCACACAACCATCCACCAATCACATCCAAGACCTCTACATCTAACTCCATCATCAGAGTTCTGCACTTCAAATGTACTGTTGATCACTCTGAGTACAAGTCTCATATCATTGGAAAGCACCTACTAAAAAAACTACTGTACAAGTCTCGAAGATTTCTACTTACAGCTCCACGCATATCCACATGCATGAATACAAACTACAGGTATGTATATTTTATTCAGAGTACATGTACAACTCTTACGAATGCATAGAAACAGAGTAATGCCACTAAACCTGTATAGCCTATACATACATGCCAACCCTCCCGATTTAGGCGCGAGACTCCCGATTTTTCATTGAAAAATCACACTATTTTTTACTGTCTCCCGCCTAAATGAATGCTAATCCCAATGCAATCCTATGGTAAAATAAATGTTCCTGATTGCTGTGGTCAAATATCCCTCTCAGGGGCTCCCGATTGTTGTCATGTCTACCTATAAAATAAACTTATTGACATTTTTCCCATCTACTATAATCAACATTCATTTCCAAACCTGTCTGCTAACTACAACACACCTTTAAAAAACCAATAGAATTTCATACACTTAAAATTCTACTCATTTGCAAAGCATGTTGATCTAACATATTGTAAATAAAATATAAAGACTGCAAATGAAACACATGCATACACTATGTTCAGATATCAAACTAGAATACTACCACAAAAACATAAAATCAACATCTACATTAACATCAGTGCTATAAACACACAAAATTACTAACTCCTTTCTTTTACAATTGCAGTGAAGACCACTCTCCTGAAAATCAGCAGCATCTGAACTACAAACAACATATCTGAAGAAACTGCTCATTCCACAAAAAAAGAATAAGTACAATACTACCTTACTATTCTTACTGTTCCTCAAAGACACTGTGTGGTTCATTCATGTAATTTGCGCACCAAAAAAAACAGCGATTTCTGAACCATTCTGCCCACAAATCCCCATTTAATGAAACAGAGATTAGCATGCAGAATAGTACACAAATCCCCGTTTTTTTGGAACACAAATAACATACTCAACCCTTAGAATGTTAGTACTACAAAACAAAGAACTGTTTTAATTGTATACCATTATGTTTACTATTAATGCTTCTCCTCACCACTAGCTCACTTTCTACTTTCATCTGAACCGCAGTTTAGTAACACACAAATAGAAGAATAGCCTTCCCAACTCATTGTAACTGCCCAATGCACAATCACACACCACCACCACCACAACCACCACCACACACATACATTGCAAAATGGGCCAACCCATACCTTCTTTTTTTTTTTCAACAGACCCCAAAGAATGCCTACCAAAAAGCAAGTCCGTAGAAAGCAACGCAGAAATAGAGCAAATGAAAATAAGTGTCCAAAATAAGCATCCATCTCTACCAGAGTTTGTACAAAACGTTCAAACAAAACAGATAATACAGTCATTTAGCGAAACAAAACAAGCAAACAAGCTTCTAGTACAGAAACTTTGCCTCCTCTATTAAAATGTAAAACGAAACAAAAAATGCTTAACAAGTATTCGGATACCACTACTGCTAAAACTGCTCCTATAAATCTTGATATACTAGCAAGTAACCATATCATATTTTAGCAAAAATGTTCTGCCACAGAGTCCTTCAGAATCTTATAAAAACAGGAGACAAATCATGCACAACCCTTCAAACCTACCGTAGAAAATTAATCTTAGAAGCTTTAATAGACAGTGCAATCCTTCTCAAAAGAAAGTTATTCATTTTAGTGTTAATCAGAATGAAAACACTAACAAAACTAACTACTAAATTACAAAAAAAAACTTCTCAATAAACGGAATTGTTGTATTGTGCCTGTCTGAGGTGAGGTAGCTTGAGATGTCATGTGGAATGTTTATGTGTGGATGATGGAATATTCTGAGTGAGTGTTCTGTGTAGAGGCGGTTACAGCTGGCTGGCCCTTGGTGATGGGAGCCGGTGTTGTCACAGCTTATGTCCTTTATGTCTTCATGTGGATATGTAACTAAGAACTTGGAAATAAACTTACCTGAAGAAATCTTAAAGAGCCTGGAACCTGCTTTTTAACAGGAATGTCAACAAAAATAACTTCTTAAATATCTGTGGAGGGGAATGGAATGAACGAGCATATTTTAAAGAAGAAGCATACAAACAAAACCAGACAAACACAATTGCCATCCATAGCAGTGGACGAGGTTATGAAAAAATTAATAATACCATAATGGAACAAGAAATACTGCTTACAAAAATATCCCCAGAAATCTCAGAATTACCTCTCCATTCGACTGAACCAGAACGTCCAGTATACAAATGGCCATGCCCGTCAATGTGTAACATTCCCAAAAAATCTTTCAAATTTTTACGCCCGTTCCTCAATCAGTATGTGAAAGGTAAAGACAAAATCAAAATGAAAGTGCTGCAAAATATGGATACTTGTCCAGTGCGCAAATACACAGGACTACAAGGACATTCATTAGCCTGCATTTCTGGACCTATTTGCAAAAGCACCTTCCATCATATCAAAATTATATCAACACACCATTCAACTATAAGAAATCTAGTCTATAAACTGTACTATGCTAAAAGTCTTGCTTTAGAACTAGCCAATTTAGATAACACTCTTCTACATGGTACACCCAAAAACCTACAAGAAGAAATCAACCGTATCCAGAGAAAATATTTTGGAAGTGAAAGCCACTTACAAAATGCAATAGCTTTACAACAGACTAGCAACAATTCTGCACATGGCAACCTTCTACTACACACATACAAAAAAGAAATACTAAAATTTAAAAGTTCATCTGCGGAAGCACCAAACAATGTGTGTGTGCGTTGCCGCAGAACTTTTTATAAAAGTAACACAAAAACTATAGACGTAACATACAAAATAGAAGACAATGAAGATTCCAAATGGTGTGAATTAGCTCTCTACCTTGTAGCAGAAAATAAATACAAAATAACTGACCCCTTAATACTTTGCAGTTACTCTACTACAAAACTTGACAACAACCAAACTCCTTCACGTGCTATCACAAATAATTTGGACTTATTTCCACTACTAAAACCCCTGCAACAACTCAATGTATATGAGAGCATCATAATTCAAACAGTGCACCCATTTCAAGCAATAATACGCCTTCAACCAAAAAAAGCAAAATTACCTCCCTTTGAATTGGTGAAAGGCATTTGTGGCAAAGAAGTTTATTTACCATTAGATCGGAAAGAAAATGTGCACACTCTAGGAGTGCAACGTCCAATAGAGCAATCTTTAATTGTCTTAGTAAATGGTGTACCAACAAAAGACAATAAAATTTGGCAACAACTCGTGGATTTACATAAAGTTAGACAAGCCTTGCAATATCTAAAAGAAAATAATAAACACTACAAAGAAATAAATATTGAAGGAAAATTAAGGGGAACAACTGAAATAATTCAAGAGTCACCAGAAACTGATCGATTTGAACTTCTAGATCCTGCTACAGTATCCAATATTTTAGACCATAATACAATTCATCCATTACACTCTAATGACACCATAGATGATGCACTAGAAACGTACCAAATGCGACAAACCAAAGGATTACAAATGAGCATATGGGAAAAAAAGTATAGAAGCACCTGCTTTTCCTCTACTCTTTCCTACTGGCAAAGGAGGAAGGTACGATGATAGACCCACTCAGATAACAGCATCAGAATACAGCTTATTGCGAATGTATTCTGAAGATCCCAGATTTAGACAAAATGTGGAATACATATTCCACTTACTCTTTGAACGTGAACAAGCAACTCTATGTTATGGAGTTGCACACATATTGAAATCAGGAACCCACTTTCAAAATATGTCAGCTATGCAATTAATACAAAAAGTGCAAGAAAAAGATAAGGTTTTACAATCAAAAATTACAAATCTGTTTGCAAACATGCGTGGTATGAAAGAGTACTGGTTCCGACATCACAGAGATGTAGGTTGTATGATAAGAAACCTTGGCCCACCCACTTGGTTTGTTACATTAAGTTGTGCAGAATATGCATGGGAAGATTTACATGATTTCCTAGGCATATCAAACAAAAACAAAACAAACATATATATACTAACACCTGGAGAACTTTGCTCTCTAGATCCTGTTCATGTTTCAAGATATTTCCACCATCGTTTCATTGCTATGCTACACTTTATTTGTAATAAAACTGTTCCTCCCCTCGGAGAAGTGCAACACTTCTTTTGGATAAAAGAATACGAAGCCAGAGGAGCACCACATATCCACATGCTTTTATGGATTAAAGATGCTCCTAAATTTGGTCAAGACAGTGATTCCACTGTTTTAAAGTTTATCGAAAAATATGTCATTTGTGAAATTCCATCAAAAGCAACAAATAGTGATCTTCATGCACAAATTGTACAATTTCAAAGACACAAATGTGGCAAATATTGTTGTTGCAAATACAAAAACAAAGGGAAATACTACACCAAATGCTGCTTTGGTTTCCCTAGACCAGTTACAGAAACAGGTGAAGTGAACAACTTCATGTATTCAGTTAGACATAGGGCCTCATTACAAGGTTGGGGGTAACCATGGCGCTATTAGCGCCATGGCTGCCTCCAAAACCTTACCGACTCCGCCCTGGTGAATGGAGCAATTACCGGTCCATTCCAAGGTTGGCGGGACCGGTAATTCCCCATTCACCAGGGCCCTTCCCCATTCCCATTTGAGAAACCATAGGGCTCTATGGGAACGGGGAAGGCGCTAATAACGGTACCGCAAATTGCAGTACCGTTATTAGTTCTAAAGTCCCTTTGCGGGTCCTGTCCTTAACGCCTGGAAAAACCAGGCGTTAAGGGAGGACCCGCAAAGGGAACTCGTAGTAGGGCGGTAAGGGATTACCAGCACCGTTGCCCTTACCGGTGCCGGTAATTCCTTACCGTCCACCTCGTAATGAGGCCCATAGTGTTAAAGGTCAATCACCCAGAATACTTATTACATAAAAAGAACAGAAGAATCAAAATATATCAATGATTACAATGCAATCATTGCCCTCTTATGGAATGCAAACATAGATGTGCAGTACATTTCAGACAATTCCACTGCAGTTGCACTATATGTTACTGCCTACTTAACAAAAGCAGAAAAAACAGAGCTTTAAGACCTCTGGAATGACCTATCATCAGACAAAACACTATCTCAGAAATTGTACAGCTTAGGCATAAAAATGCTCTCTCATAGAGCATGTGGCTCCTATGAAGCTGCAGATCGTTTAACCAGTACTGCTTTGTATGGAAAATCTGAAAATTTAGTATGGCTAAGTCTTGGTCCTGCTAAATCTAGAAAAAGAGTTCTCAAATCATATGAGGACATAGAAACAATAGCCAAAAATGATCCCATCAGCCAAGACATTTTGAAAAACAATTTACTAGACACATACTACTCTAACAGGAGTACCACTTTGGAAACCATGTGTCTATATCACATAGCCCAAAAGTTTTCATACAAAAATAATATAAAACCTGATGAAAAAAAGGTAGATATAGAGTGACAGATTGTGAAGGCAGCTTAGTGAAACTTACCAAACGAAGCTTAATTAATCCTATCAAATTGTCATTAAAAACTCCTCAACAGAAAGAACTATATTACATGTCCCTGCTACAACATTTTAAACCATGGAGAAAAGAAGAAGAGACACTAGATAACTATGACTTCTATGAAGACGCTTTCAAAGAAAATGAAAGCACTATCACTGATGTAAACTTTACGCAGTACAAAACAATGTTGCACAATTAACAGCAACACGAAGAAGAACTCCAGGCCCAACTAGATAAGGACACTTCTGACAGTAGTCAACCTTCTGTAACAGGAAGCCAAGAACCACTGGGGCAGCCACTAATAGCAAATGAGGCAGAATTAGCTATCACAGAAGTAGAAAACACCATGTGTCATTATGAAGAAGATACAGAAGACTTAACTGTATTACAATCAAAACTGAACAAAGAGCAGGGCACCATTTTTGAAGAAGTAACAAAAGAAATTGCACATGGTGTACAACATGAAAATAAATAATGTACCTGCCACAATTACAAACTTATAATACTATAAATCAGTGGTGAAGCTGGTTCAGGCAAAACATTCTTAATCAAAATCATCAGCAAGTTCCTTCAACAATTGACAAACAACAAACTGTCAGCTGTTGCAACTGCCCCCACAGGTTTAGCTGTCTACAATATAGGCGGTGTCACTTTACACCGATTACTACTCCTTCCAGTAGAACACCAAAACAAATTAGACTATTACAAACTTTCTACAGAAGCTGCAATGGAACTACGCAGAGTCTTAAAATGAATGAAAATGCTACTAATAGATGAAGTGAGTATGGTCTCCAACCTAATGTTGACTTTGATTCACCTCAGATTGCAAGAAGTACTTCAAACAAACTACAAAGAGTTCTTTGGAGGAAAACACATGATTCTTTTCGGAGATCTTCTTCAGTTGACACCAGTGAAAGGTGAACCTATTTTTAAAACCTTAGGACACAAACTCTGCCATAAAACTGTTGGCAGCATAGGAAATGTCAACCTTTGGCAACATTTTCAATACAGAGAATTAACAGAAAACATGCGCCAATCTGCAGACCTCACGTACGCCAACATTTTAAAAAGTATTAGAGTTGGTGTACTATCTCAAGAAGCACAAGCAATATTAAAAACCCGGCACATCCATGCACTTTATGGCGATAACTCATGTGCTACTGATGTCATGGAACAATTAGCGCACAAAAATGTCAATTGTATGTCCTTAATGCCAACTCTTGCAAGCTCTTCCAAATTCAATGAAACAATGTTGAAAAAAGAAATGCAACCAATCATTGAAATTTGCTCCACAGGCAAACTGGACGTACATAGTATGACACCACCCATGTGTCAACAAGCCAAAACAAGACTAAATACCTTAGAAAATTCTATCTCCAACACAGCTGGTTTGTAGAAAATATTAAAATTATCCTTAAACTGTAGAGTAATGCTTAAATGTAACTGTGACGTGGAGCAAGGACTAGTTAATGGAGCACTGGGTACAGTTGTTGGCTTTCAAACATACCCACGTGCCAACAACATTCAGTATGCCAATATTCTCTTTGACAAACTTTCAGAAGTAAAGAGGATAGAGCGCTCAACAGCTCGATTCCTTCTCTTCAAAGACATGTATGTACGCAGAGAACAATTTTCTCTAACTCTTGCATACGCAGTCACCATTCATAAATCACAAGGTGTCACCCTAGACAAAGCATTGATAGATATTGGTAACACAGTCTTTAAAGAAGGCATGAGCTACGTAGCACTATCACGCTTACGTACACATGATGGTCTATTTCTAATCAACTTTGATGCAAGTAAAGTAAACGCTGATATTCCTTGCATTTTAGAATACAATAGACTACGTTCACTATACACCCCCCATCTAAAAACATATCCTGTTCCACAAAATGGAAAACGTTGTAAAAGAAAACTAATTCAAACAGAAATGCAACAGGATCTGACTGCAAATCCTCCAAAGAGAGTAAAAGAAGCTAATACTTCATCAATTACCACAACCAAAGAAGAACCTATTACTCAAAGTAACTCAGTTACTTCTTCAAAGAAGCAACCTACACTCCGAAAAAATGACTTGGACACAGAACTATCTGTTTCATTCAAATTTTCAAATATAACTGGTGTAAGTTGCTACGCAAATGTAGCAATGAATATTCTATTTCATTTGCCACCAATTGTTGACAACATTTACTTACACAGTACAGACCAATTGTGCTTGCAAATGTTAGTTCTTCATAGAAACGCAACAAACAATCCTGACAATACGTATAGTGTTCATGGAAGAAGACAAAATCGGACTACTGTGCTGGAATGGTGAAATTCACTATAAACTCACAAGAAGATCCACAAGAATTTCTAATTTACTTACTACAAGTACTGGAGAGCAAAAACATACCTATAAATGTGATCTTCCAGTTTTCATACATGTGGAAACATACATGCACTCTCTGCAACAATGTGACACAGGAACAAATCCCTAATGCGTGCTTCGTGTATGTATCCATACCAAACTGTGAATCCGTTGCATTTCAGCAACTTGTACAAAATTCAAACCATGGTAGATTATGTACTAACTGCAATTCAGATAATCGCTCCACCTTACTAAATACGTAATACTAATGCTTCTAGGTTACAATGCAGATGGTACCAAAAACAACTGCAAGCTGACTGGATTCACACATGCTCAAATATCACTTGGTAAGAAAACCTTCACAACAATAGGTATAATATACCACGCAGGAGCCACAACCAATGCAGGTCACTACACTGCATATATGAAAAAGAAATGTGGATGGTTCAAATGTAATGATAGTACCATTACTCTAAAGCAGACATTACCAGCAAATCTTACAAACACTTATTTAATCTTCTTAAAACCAAAATTTTATAACTAATCTGTACTTAAATATTAACAAAACTTCAGTTAAAAAATTATAAACTGTTAGAATATGCCAACAGGTATCCAACTGCCCCAATATTCTATAACAAACAAACAGATAAATGAATACCACTAAATTATAACAGAAAATAGACAGTTAGAATACGCCGACAGGTATCTAACTGCTCCAAAAATCTACAACAAGCCAACAGATAGAACATTAGCCAGAAACAACAAGTGAACACTGAAAACAAACAAGCAAATAGACTGTAGCATAACAAAAAAGGTTTTTTTTTAATCCGACATGGATTTTTTTTTTCCACCGACCCAAAGATTTGAAAAACAAACACAGAAACTGAGCAAATTGCACAGTACACTGGTTTGTAAACTACTAAATATGAACGGTCGAAAAAAAGCTGTGTCTATTATGCAATGTAATAAGTCTTTATAAAATACATACACTAACATGCTCTTTTCTTTTATCACAGAAATTGAAAATGAATATGTACTCCAGTTACCAAACTCATACAAAAAATATATCCAATCTCAAAAAATCAAACAGTAAGTATATTCTAATAGAACGCATAAATACTGCTGCATAACAGAACCATTGAAGCAAACATCTAACCATACACCACAATACAAAATGTTCACTTCCATGGATGTGTTATACTACAGAGCTTGTTACCAAACTCTACAATCTTAATGACATGACGTAGCCAAAACTTCACATACAAACTATACAAAACAAATAGTACAGAAACTGTAGATTTCAAACATTTGATAGATATTCGATTCTATGGGTGTTATCTATGGGTGTGATATGCTGCAGTGGTTGTGGCCAGGGCCTAGAGTCTTGGGTGTATGGCCTACGGCCTGCGGCCTGCGGCCATGCAACCAAGACTCTAGGCCCTAGCCACAACCACCACAGCATATCACACCCATAGAAGCAAACATGTTAACTGTCTATATGTGCCCACCCATATCACACTTTCTGCAAAGTTTGGTGATAATTCATCCAGGAGGAGCGAAGTTATAAGCCACCCATTGTGGCTTATAACTTCAGTGCATATAACTCGCACCCAAGACTCTAAGCCCTGGCCACAACCACCGCAGCATATCACACCCACAACCACTGCAGCATATCACACCCATGCTGGCTTATAACTTCAGTGCTTATAACTTCGGTCTTGGCCACAACCACTGCAGCATATCACACCCATGGTGGCTTATAACTTCAATACTTATAACTTAGGTCTTGGGTGCGACTCTAGGCCCTGCCCACAACCACCGCAGCATATCACACCCATGCTGGCTTATAACTTCAGTGCTTATAACTTCGGTCTTGGCCACAACCACTGCAGCATATCACACCCATGGTGGCTTATAACTTCAATACTTATAACTTAGGTCTTGGGTGCGACTCTAGGCCCTGCCCACAACCAACGCAGCATATCACACCCATAGAATCACACATTTTAACTGTGGCATATGGTCAAGTTTTATGTCCGCTGACACTGCGTGTGTCCTTAGAACAGTTTCAACTTGCCTGCGCACAGCACGGACAGGAATACTATCCTTAGGACACCCCTCATTTTCACTAATTACGAACATCCCGGACAGCGTGGGCATGGCGAATACATCAGTAGCACCTGCCACCTAAACAAATACAGTATTTCACCCATCTCTTACTCCCCAAACCTCCCCAAGCACTCTTGCACACCAAAACACTCCCCAAAACTGCATTTTGCCTCTGTTCGCTGCCGCTCTGTCGGCGGATCCAAGATGGCGGGCGCATCGGAACAATCTGATGCACATCACACTCAATGCAGCCAATCGGCGGACACGTTGCATGTCCGCAGACATGACGCAAGCCAATTAGCCAATCGGTGTCCTGCCCACCGAGCGAACAGGGAAGTGTGTCCGCGGAGTGGACATAGATATCACTAATTTTTTTAGACCTACTTTTTGATCGTTTTAAAAGAAACTACTGGACGGATTTTCACCAAATTTACAAAAGAACGCTTTCGGGACCAAGCGCTACTCCTGCCGCAAATCTGGTGAAAATCTGTCCAGCTATTTGGGCTGTAGGCGTGCGCAAAGTTTTTCCCCCATTCAGTCTATGGGAAAAAAAAAAATTTTGGGACCCCCCTATAACTCCCCCCCCCCCCCCCCCCCCCGGACCAAACCTTCAGAGTGGGCCATATACTTTTTTTGCAAAGTTTGGTGTGGATTCGTCCAGGGGGAGCGAAGTTATAAGCCACCCAAAAAGTGCTCTTCCTACGGGATTAGCAACTTAACCATAACTACTGTGGCTGTGTAATAATCGCGGTAGAAAAGTTAGGGTAGATACCACTGCCACCAGCCAAGTCTAAATGTTAAAAGAGCAAAACAAATCTCAGAGAGGCACAGACAAAAAGGGATAGGAGTTACCCCTTTCCAGTACTCCATGGAAGATGGGGTGTACTGGGTCTGTAGTTTTAAATGACTATGTTAAGTAAATGGCAACTTTACCTGTTTTCTGGGGGACAGTAGTCAGCCCCAGAAAATGGAGTCAGGGGGAAGTCTCAAAGACAACCCTGTGTTACTGCACGGAAGGTGCTGTGTAACACACATGAAAAGTGGGGTTCATGGAGTGGTGTCCTCCAGAGCCCACTATCACACAAACAGTAAAAATACACATGGCAAAACACATGTAAGAGTGGGAAAAAGGCTCACACTCTTACCAAGTGGAAAAAATAAACTCCAGATATCCAGCAAAGCTGCTGGAGGACTCACTAGGTGAGGGAAATTAGCCATAGAATGAGAATTGTCCCTAACACCCACGCCATCAGAGCCAAGGCCACGGCTGTGGCCTTCCAAAGACACATTCCATGGCAGACGATCAGCAAGGCGGCTACTTGGGCTTTCCCATCTGCCTTTTACAAATACTACTGCATGGATGCCAACGCCAGATCTGACGCAGCATTTGGCCAGGCAGTTTTGAAAAACTTATTTTCTTAGAAGGGCAACTCTCCTCCCCAGGGCTGCCTTCAGTTGTAATCGCCCATACAATATGGAGGACAGGGATGGGACGTAGGAGTAATTATATTACCCAACGTAGTGACTAATGTACTCCTAGTCCATAGTCCCCTTTCCTCATTACGTCCCACCATCCTCCATACTTCCCACCATCCTCCCCCTTAATAAACCTGTGTCATTAGACAATTGTAATATAGCCGACGCATCAAAGGGGACTGGAGTGGCGCCTGGTGTGGATTCAGGGGAGCACATGTTCCCAGGGCCTTCCCCCGCGTGCATCTAAATTTAAAGGGGAAGGCAATTTTTCTGGTGAAAAAGGTTCTGTTTCCCATCCCTAGTGAGTGACACCCATACAGTATGGAGGAAAGGGGACTATGGACTGAGTATGTTAGTCACTATGGTGAGTAACATATCATTTCTGACTCAATGTCGTTGACGCTGGGGCCCCTGAAGAATATGCTCCTTCTTTTGAAACCCTCATGTCCGAGAAGTTTGACATCTACGGCGAAGAGGAAGACCAGGTGCCCTTTAGGTTGGAACCTTTGGTCTCCAGAGATGAGACTTCCCAGAAAACTCTATGAAGAAGGCAAGGATGTTCAAGGACTGGCCTCGGTTCTCCAGGAGGCATGTGCCTTGATATTTCCCCTAAAATGGACGTTCTTCCAGTCCCCACCCCTAGTAGGCCTCAGGCTTTTTAGAGGCTGATGGCTAAGGTGGCTTTTACTCTGAAGCTTTCAGCTCCATCCTGGCCCAATATCCAATTCGAATTGATGGACATCCTGAATGAAGGCCCCAAGAGGGAAACACTGCTACCCGTCAATTTGGCAGTGGATTCCCCTATACTATATGTGTGGGAAAGGCCCACTTTTGCACTTTCCATTGACAGGGAGCTGGCAATTAAGCATCGTCCTGGCCTACCTCAGTTCCATCCTTGGCCACTCATGTCTCTTCTGAGAGATTAGTGGCCGCAACTGCGGACATTAAGACATCCACCTTTTCTTCTCTTTCACTTGGCAAGGAGAGTAAAAGGCTGGGCACCTGGGGAAATAAAGATTTAGCATCAGGGAATCTTGTCCTTCATGCAATTAATGCATTGTGTTGCTTGGCGACTCTTTCGGTCGGCGGCAGCCAATGCAACTTACCTCACCCCTGAGGGGGAGATGCAAGAGGGCTTCCTGTCTATGGTCACGGGTAGCAGGAAAGCTTGTCAGATGCTGCAGTCTTGACTAGACTGCAGATTGTGTCTGCTGATCCATGGCCACAAGTATGGTGGTCAGAAGTCACGATTGGATGAGGACGTTTGGCTTTGCGCATGATACCCATGCTAAACATCTGGTCATGCCTTTTGATGGACAGAACCTGTTTGGTGGAAAGACTGATAACGCCCTCCAGAAATGTGTCATGAAAGGTTACGACAAAGTCTTTGGGTCAAGCTGTACAACAACCCGCCATGGTTTTTTCAAGCAGTCTGGGTTTTCATTCCTCAGCTGCCTATGTCCCGCGAGGTCAGGCACCCCCCCCCGGGAAGAATGCACGGTAGACTCTTCCCAAGAGGTAGAGGTTCCCCCAGAGGAGGAGCGGCTGCAGCCACTGTCCTCTCTGCACCATAAGGGGCAGAAAGTTCTGCCATGAATCCCCTGTGTGAAGGAGGCTTTCCCTGTTCTGCCCGGAATGGTCCAAGACCATATCTGATGCTTGGGCCTTGCAAGTCATTCAATAGGACTACTGCCTCCCTTTCTTGCAGCGTCCTTCAGACCATGGCCCTCATGCCAACTTTTTGCCTCTGGATCCCACTGTCCTGGCGGAAGTCAGCCCGCTTCTCTCAAAGAGCTTGATAGAACTGGTACCATACTCGGAACAAGTAAAGGGGTGGTATTCCACCGACTTTCAGGTGCCAAAGAAGGACTGTTGAATTTGTTCCTACGCAAGGACACATTCAAGATAGTTACTCTATATGAGGTCCTGCAAGCCCTCCATCTGCAGGACTGGTTGGTGTCACTGGACCTTCAGGATGCCTACTGTCATTTACCTTTGTATCAGAAATACAGGAAGTACTGGAGGTTTGTGGTGGGCCAACATCACTACCTGTTCAAAGTCCTGGTGTTCGTCGTCCTTTGGTGTCCATGGTTTTCAATAAGCTGTTAGCATTGGTCGTGGCTCGCCTCAGGATGGACAGTATTCATGCCTTTCCCTACCTGGACGACTTGTTCGTCCGAGCTTGCACCCCCGGCCTATTGTCAAAGCACCTGCTCTGCACATGCAATCTGTTGCACAGCTTGGGCTTTCCCCCCAAACTTCACAAAGTCTCATGTTTTGCCATCCCAGTACCTCCGGTTTAACGGAGCAGTCTTGCACACTCACCTGGGCACGACATTCCCACCCAAGGACCGAGTGATAAACATCTCTCCGCTGGTTAATGTCCTCCAATCTAAAGGGCAGGATCCCTCCCTCATCCTCTCTGTGCCTATTAGGCCTCATGTCCTCCTGCATCCTAATGGTTCCGGAGGTGAGGCTGCACATGAGATTGCTTCAGCGGCTCCTCCCTGGTCAATGGTCGCAATTTCAAGGCCACGTCAGACCTTCTGCAGATTTTAGACCAGGTGACTCGGTGGTCATGCGTGGTGGGCCATGAGAGAACTTGCTGATGCACGTTGTTTCGTCAATCCTGGCCCCAAGTGACTGTGGTGACAGATGAGTCTCAAACAGGTTGGGGCTTTCACCTGTCAGAACTGACAGTAGACTGTGGTCGCCCTCAGAGTCTCTGGAACATAACAATTTGCTGGAGCTGAGCACAATCGGACTGGCCCTGGTCACCTTCCTCCCCTCTGTGAGACGCACGACTATGCGGGCTATGACTACACAGTAGCCATGATTCTAATGGAGTCCTTCCTCCCACGGATTCTTCATCTATGATGTCTATCTCCCAGCGCCAGCTGCTTTTCTGAAACCTTTACAACGCCAGTGGCCGTCGTTCTATGTCGGTTCCTCACAATGCACCCCATGCCATACATGATGGGGCAAGTATATATAGAGGGGCTGCGCCCCTTGAACTGCAGTTCCTTTTTTCGGCCCACTCTACTTGCCACTAGGAACACTGCTCATACCTTATTCGTTATAACACAAATTCTTGCTTCTCCTTTTGAATTTGTCACAATGCATAATCCAACAAGGTCTTTGGGGTTGAAATCCTGCATGTATTGCGTGCACCAAATGTCTGTATCGGACGTACACTGCATTTGCCTTTACTGCCTTGGTGAATTCAACGACACAGATGATTGTTTGTCGTGCCAGTCGGTGCAAACCAATTCGAGGTCACCTGGTGCAGAGCATGCCACCAAGGAGCTGTCCCTTGTCCAGAAGGGGGAAAAAAGCACTGCAAGAGGTCAAGATCGCCTGGCAGTTTTTCATGGCATCACTTGTCTTAGTCTTCGTAGAAGAGGAGCCACCACTCCAAGGAACTCCAGGAGAAGGAGGCTCAGCAGCTATCTTTTCCAACCAAGGCCTCTTCAATGGAGAAATGGGAAGGTTTCCATTTAAAGAGGCTTGAAATATATACTAAGGCCCCGGTGGTTCTGGTCCAGATTGCCTTGACTGAGCCAGAGGATCTTACTGCGCATGGAGGAGTTGGCAGGGAGACCGCAGTACAAAGCGACAAGATAGCGAGGAAGGGGCACACTGTTCGGTCTTCGGACGTTGGTCCCCTGAAAATGGTCCCGGATAATTGGCGACGTCTGAGTCGCTGAAGATTTCCTTCCACTGAGACAGGCATATATGTCATATATGGGGGACATTTATGATGAGGAGGGTGATGTCCCTTTCGGACTCGAACCCTTTCACCCCAGGGAGTTCAGAGACTTCCAAGAGGAGTTTTACAAGGAACAGGGTGACTTGGATCTAGCAGCCGACGTGCAGGAGGAAAGTGGCCTTGATACCTTGCCAGAGGTCCACATGATACCTGTTGCCATCCCGATCAAGCCACTTGTGGCTTTTCAGCTCCTCATGGCAAAGGTGATCGACACCCTTGGGCCTTTGGCCCCCTCGCGGCCTAAGGTGCAGCATGACTGTAAAGACTGGAGGGGGGTATCTGTACTTCTGTACTCCATTTGGTTGGGACAAAGGCACAGAGCAACACCAGCAAAGGTTCTCTATACGGTAGCTTGGACGATCAACCACGGCTTAAGCAGGTGCAGGTGATGCAGGCAGGTTCTTAAGTACAGTGAGTCCCCAAGCCGCACAACAGAATGGCCCCACACTGTTAGGTGTTAACACAGTGATGATGGCATAGATGTCCCTTGAAGTATTCTTTGGCAGTTTGGAACTTTTGCATCTCTGGGTGTCAAGTAGCACTATGCCAGGGTACCCCCTCTTTTGGGCAGTAGTCAGCAACGCCCTCCGGACCCTGGGTGACACCAATGGACTTCTTCGACTCTAAATGTCTGGGCAGTCCTCTTCAGGACTCACGAAGACCCCCTCTCCGGATGGCAGGCAAACAGTACTGGCTTCCAAGGCACTTCGAATGAAGAGTAGCAGGTTGCACAATGGTCCCTTGTAGCTCAGGGAGTGGTCTCCTTCGCAGTTCCTCTCTGGATCAGTCCTTGGAAGGGCACAGCAGCTTTTGGATTAAACAAAGAAAATGCAGCACCATTCTCCTCCTCCAGCTGGGCTTCAAGGAACAGCTTCTTCTTGCTTCGACTTCAGCTCCTGAACATATTGGTGAATGAGATGTCACTGGTTATACACATTTGGTCCGCATTCACTCAGACTGAGCTAGGCTCAGTCAACCAATCATGCAGAAGGGCATTCATGTAGGCAACCAGCCAATCAGGCTCACAGACATTCAGGCCATTCACTCCACCCAGACACCCATAACATAGAAAGTGGATTGGGGTAAGTACCCAGCCTTTCAGCACACTACACTCTTTTCATACTAGTTGCAGCCAGAGCTATCTAGGGCAATGTGTCACACACACCACACCCAAAACACAGAATATGCGTTCACTTCAGACTCCATTCGCACAGGTCCTACCCCTAGACAAGGCTCCAGTCCGTCTAACAGGAGGTAGACCCAGAGCCATATATGATATTTCCACCCAGCAGCCAGTTAGGAGGAAGGGAACAGAGACAGGAGTTTGGGAAACAAGATAAAAGGCAATAGAAACTAAGAGGCCACACAGACCATCTTGCCTTCTATCAGGAATCCATTGATTCCTATGGCAGGGCCTGGATATCCCAAAAATGGAGGGAAATCAGAGCCAATGCTAAGTCAGCATGTAGCTGCCACCAGCCCATGCTTTGCTGTGTGGGCAATGCACAGGTGCCTAAAAACACACATAAGGGGTACCCCCACCCATGGGCATCATAAGGGTATCCCATGGTGGGTATTCACCAAAAGGAAAACATGAAGAGCTGGACTGCCAGAGGTTCAGGCTGGATCTCAGTGGCAGAAAACATAAAGAAAACACACAGATAGGTGGTAGGACAAGGACTAGGAGGCAATGTCCCTCCATAAGGCATTTCCAGCATCACAATGACCTTTGCAATATTTTGGACTAGGGTCCTAAGAAACAGAACTTGCTGCTTTTTAATCAGGCAGTGGCAGGGTGCGTGGTGGAACTGTGGGCCAAATCGTCATCGGTCCTCACAGTGGACTGTGACTTGGCCAAGAAGCACAGGCTGGCCCCTTCGTACTCCTTATTTTTCTCTTCGCATGCTTCTCCAGAGTGTTTGGTGTTGCAGGCCGCTACACCGAACCTAAAGACCAGCTCATTTCCATCATTGCCCCCCATACAGAGAGAGCAAATGGTTGGATGGTGGGGCAGGAAGCTTTTCGGCTCCTCGAGATTGGGTCTCCGGTGTGTCAGTGCCTTTTGTGCTCTGTCCTAATTATCTTTTAGCCTCTTGTCAGCGATACCTTAGGCGGTGGAGCACATACCCAAAGGGAAGATGCAAGACGGCTTTTAGGCCAATATTAAAGACAGCCAAGCAACATCCCATTGAATGTTGCAGTCTGGCCTGGACAGCACAGACTGTGCCGCTAGGACCAGGTCTACCAGCACCATATTGATGCGATGTTCTTGGCTGAGGACGTCCAGGTTCACCACTGACCTCCAAGAGAAGCTCATGGACATTCCCTCTGATGGCATGAACTTGTTTGGCACCAAAGGAGAGTCGCTCCTGAGGTTCCAAGCCTCTAAGGCAACAGCCAAGTCGTTGGGGCTGGCGGTGCAGCAGCAGCATCTGGCAGGCAGGGCTTTTCGTCCCTTTGCCTACAGGAGTGTACGGTACGTGGTGTGCCTAGAAGAAGGTCTTTCACCTCCTCTGTGCCCTCTGCAACCTCTGTCACGAAGCCTCTGAAGCTGACTTATGCCAGTCATCCCCTGGTGGGGGGCAGAATATCCCAGTTCAGCAAGGAGTGGAAACACACGCCCCAGAAACCTGGGCCTTGCAGTCATCCAGCAGGGATACTCTCTCCCCTTTGCTTCTCGCTCTCCAGATCACCCCCCTTGCTACAAACCGTTACCTCCAGAACCTCTTCTGCTGGAGATCAGTCGGCTTCTTGATAAAAAGGCCCATACAGATGGTACCCTGCTCGGAACAAGGAAGGGGTTGGTACTCCACATACTTTCTGATGCAAAAGGACAGTGGTCTGAGACCCAACCTGGATCTGCTGCTTCTGATCTTGTACTTGCACAAGGACAAGTTCAAGCCGGCCCCTCTAGCCCAGTCCCTGGACGTGAATGACTGGTTTGTTTCCCTGGATCTCCAGGATGCTTACTTCCATGTGGCTATCCACAAGAAGCAAAGGAAGTACCTATGATTCAAAGTGGGGAACTGTCACTACCATTTCAGAGTCTTTCCTTTCTGTCTTTCTTCGGCACCCAGGGATTTCACCAAGCTACTAGCAGTAGTGGCGGCTCGCCTCAGGAGGGATAGCATGCATGTATTTTCCTACCTGGAACCCTTCATCTGAGCACGCTCGCAAGATCTAGTATTGGCACATCTGTATTGGAAGTGGAGCCTGTTGCACAGCTTGGGCTTCTCAATGACCTTCAAGAAGTCACAAGTTTCGCCACCCCAGTCCCTCCAATTTATGGGCAGTCTTGGGTCAAAGTTTTTCCACCCGAGGACAGAGTGGCAAACATCTTCAAGATGGTTCAGGTTTTCTAACCTCGGATGATGGTTCCAGCCTCGGCTTTTCTGTGATTGCTCGGTTTTATGGCACCGTGCATCTTGGTGGTGCCAGATGCCCATCAGCGCATGATGTCACTGCAGTGGCTTCTGAGCTCTCGATGGTCTGTTTCAGGGACAGACTTGAGACCACCTTCTGGTCTCAATGAGTGTGTCTGGAGACCTAAAATGGTGACCTGTGAATGGCAACCTCCTGAAGGAGGTCTATTTTCCATCAACCCTGGCCACAAGTGACCCTAGTCACGGATGCGTGCCCAAAGGGCTTGGATGCACACCTACAAGATCTGATGGTGAGCAGACTGTGTTCCCCATCAGAGTGCTGGGGGTGCATCAGTCTTCTGGAGCTGAGGACGATCTGGCCAGCAAGGAGAACACTCTAGCAGACGCATTGAGCAGTCTTCAACCTCCCACGCGTATGTGCTCTGCCAGGAAGTTCTGGAGATTTTCTCCCTCTTGGGTAATTCCCCGGATTCTATTTCGTGTTGGGAGGCTCGTTTCGGCAAAGCTGTCCATAAGAGTTTTCTGGTTTAGATAGTCCTCAAGGCTGTTCTACTGCTTTGGAAGTCTTTCATGGATCTGTGAGAGGAAGGAGTCCATTAGTAGAACAAATTACTTACCTCTCATTAATGTTTTTCCTGATCGACTTCCTCCAACGGATTCCTCATCACCCTCCCTACCTGTCCCTCTTGGCGTAGTTAGCACACTTTAGCTCAATGGATTGCATTCTCCTGCAGATTCCTGATCAGATAGATATCCTTCCAGCATCAGCTGCTGAAACCTTTTTGACAGGAGTTCTAGTACAATGACGCTTGGCCTTGTATATACTACATCACCACTCCCCCATACCTCTGGGTTTTTTTTCCACACGCTCAGCATGCTACTATTCAGAACGTTTCTCATGAGGGAAAATTTCAATTCAATATTCATCAAAATTCTTAACACCTTTCGTCGATGTGTCAGCTCCCAAGTCTTCATGATTCATGGGTTGAAATGACTGCAACTCTGCATGTGGTGTCTGGGAAAAAATCACAGTATTGAAGAGTGGAGATCGTGTACGCAATCCAATTGAATCCAAAAATCCCCTAGGCAATGATTGTCTAAATTGGTGCTCATTCAGCTTCCGTCAAAGTCTCCGGTGCCTTCAACCGTTGGGTTGAGACTGAAGGCCTTATGCGAGAACAGGAGGACAGGCGGCATAAGAAGCCAAAGAAGCACTTCATCGTCCTAGTCCTCCCATAAGAAGAAAAGTCACCATCCACGCAGGAAGGTCAGAGGAATGCAATAAGATCTAAACGTTGCCGAAGGCGTCAAAAGAAGAGTCTGAGGCAAGGAGCAAATGCTCCAGCTGTTTAGGACTGCCACAGCAAGTACAACTCCGAACTGGACACTGCAGGCTAATACGGCATCAGTTGCTCCCGGCGGTTCCAGCGTAAAGTTGACCAAGTCCGGTCATATGTCCTTCGGGCCCGACTACGACTGGGAAACTGGCCCTAGTGCTGAAGGGCCTCGATGTACCAGCGCTGATAGTCCTGGTGGAAATGATGCTGTCATTGCCGACAGTTGAATATTTCTTTATCCCCAAATTCCTATCTTTGTTTTCCGACTCAATGAGGTGGATTTATGATGTGAAAGAGGACCAAGTGCCTTTTGGCTTTGAGCCCATGGGTGGAGTGACTGGGGGAGACAATTTTGTTCTCTGAACAAGTGAATTCAATTGTTCTAGCCGAAGGACTGCATGATGCAAATTAGTTGGACACGTCTTTTGAACTGGATCTGAAACTGGATGCTCCTTAAGGTCACCCTAATGCACAGTACAGAAGGAATGAATGTCGAGAGGGTAGTAGAGGCCTTGGGTCTAGGTACCCCAGCAAAACCCCAGTTGGCCTATAATCTAACAGATCTCCTAGACAAGGGACCGCAAACCAAAAGCATATTGATTTTAATGCAACCATCTTGGACACCATTACACCATTGTGGCTAAGGCCCAGCTCTATGCCAGTTGTGGATGCAGAACTCACAAAGAAATATAGGCAGGCTGGGGGAGGGCGGTGTACCTTTTCTGTCTTCCTACCCCATGCCAGAACGTTTAGTGGTACAAGCTGCTACAGTGAGTTGACCAGCTACGTCCACCCTGAACCTCTTTAGAGACAGGGAATTCTAGAAGATGTATGACAAGACCAAAAAGATCTTCGCTTGAGGTAACATGGTCTTGAAGTCGGTCAATGCATCAAATGCATTCGCTAAGTACTCACAGACTGTAGAGACTCATGGCAGAAGCTGCAGAACACATCCTGGCTGGTGAAATGAGGGATGAGTTCATGCGGATCAAGTTCCTGTAGGACAAGTTCAGGATTGTGAACCTTCACGCCCAAGGTTTTCAAAAAGCTGATGGTAGTGGTGGCGCACCTCAGGAGATCCGGTGATCACGGATTGCCATACCTGGACGACAGGCTGATACGAGTAAACCTGCTCTCTGCTTCATAGGTTGGGCTTCTTCCTAAATTTCTAGAAGTCCCATGTCACACCAACACGGAAGCTCCAATTCATCGGAGCAGTCCTGGACACAGGTGGGGAAGGCATTTCTCCCCAGAAAAAAAGAGTCTAGAGTGTCAGGCAAATGGTCAAGCTTTAGACGACAGTATACTAGCAGCTTCCTTGCTCCGCCTCTTAGGTCTCATGACTTCCTGCATTTTTCTGCTGCCAGAGGCCAGACTACGAATGCGATCTCTGCAATGGCTGTTGAGGGATCATTGGTCCCAGTACTTCAATACCATGAAGGACATTCTCAAGGTGTCGAGGTCGGTGACCAGTGGCCTTTCTTTGTGGGGCAGCAGAGATAACATGATGGGGTAACCCTTTTGGCCTCTGTGGCCCAAAGCCCAGGTGGTCATGGATGCATCTTTGAAGTGTTAGTGTGCTCACCGCGGGGACCTGCAGGTGAGCGGCTTGTGTTGAACAATGGAATGCTGGTGGCATATCAACACAGTGGAGTTGTGGGCAATCGGATTGTGCCTGATGTCCTTTGTGTCCTCCCTCAAGGGGAAACACATCCTTATGCTGACTGACAACATAGTGGCCATGCACTACCTCAGCAAACAGTTGGGTGTTCGGTCTCTACCCCTATGCAGGGAGGTGCTGCAATTATGGTTCTGGTTACTGGAGAACCAGATCTCCGATTCAGCTGTCCATCTAGCAGGACCGGAGAACGTGGGCTGGCTGATGTTCTGAGCAGGCAAAAGCACAGTGTTAAGTGTGCTAGGAAGTTCTCGAGGATACGCAGTGGGGTACACAACAGTAGATCTGTTTGCCACGAGGTCCAACCTGAAGTGCAGACAGTGTTGCTTGAGGGAGTTCTCAGCGAAGGGTGTACTGGGCGACGCATTCCTGGTGGAGTGGGTCTTCGACCTCTACTATGCATTCCCTCTGGTATCTGTCATCCTGTGGATTCTCAGTAGGTTGAAGAGATTTTGAGACACCATGATCTTAATCACCCCAGATTGGGCGATGAGAATATGGTACTGGGAACTCCTGGACTTGACCATCTTCCCAACTCTGGATGCCTCGACGGCCGGACCTCCGAATCCTGGTCAGAAGGTTAGGTGCTCCTCCCGAACCTAGAGTCCCTCAACCTACATGCATGGCTCATGAGAGGATGAGATATGATAACTAGGGCCTTTCCAAAGAGGTACTTGAGGTGCTATTGGCTGCATGCGGACCTCCTATGAGATCTTTGAACACGTACAGATGGAGAAAATTGGACGTGTGGTGTAGGGAGCGCAGGCCAAGACCCTATCTTGCCCCACCACTACATTATTGGAGTTCCTTGTGTCACTGGCCTCTGCATGCCTTCAGATGGGCATAGTCAGGGGCTATTTGGCAGATTTATCTATGTTCAAGAGGTCTCTGGATCAAAGATCTGGGGGTATGTTTGTTGACGAATCTGCAGAAGAATGCAATCCATTAAAGGAGAAATTACTTCCAGTAATGTTCTTTCTATGGATTCTTCTCCTGCAGATTCCTCATCACTCTCCCATCTTGCCTGCTATCAAAAGTAGTCTGCTGTCTATATGTGGTTGTCCTATTCTATGGGACCAGGTTATGGTGATTAGGTATTAGGTACAGTTTGATGCCTCACTCTGTTACTACTGTCTGTCTGTAACTTCCTGTGAGGTTCTGTTTCTTGCAAAGAAAAATCATGTTTTGGCTGTTTTCAAGCCCGGTCCTATGGATTCTTCCTGCTGAGCCTGAGGGGAAAAATGTGGGGAACAGAGGTACAGGGGTGTAGTGACGTTGTATACATGCGGCAGACATCCCGTCCAGAGCCGATGAGTGGCATGGTCAAGCGGAGTCAACATTGATGTATAGTCATACTACGCCCCTGTCAAGGTTTCCGAGAAGCTGACGCTGGACAGTTATCTGATGAGGCTAATAATCCATGGAAGGAACATTACTAGTAAGTCACTTCTCCTTCTGCGGTCCCTCAGCATCAGAGTGCTAGGGATAAAAGGGTGGAACTGTGGTCACAGGGCACAGCATCTCTATATACATTGGCTCCGAAGACATGTCCGGCGTGTTTGAGGTGTCTGGCGGAAATGACGCAAAGCCCCCACCCCACCTCGCCCTGGCAGCGTAAAAAAGTTCCAAAGAGCAGCTGGTCCTGGGAGATGATATCATAGGTGAGGAATTCATGCGAGGAACGTCCATCAGAAAGAACATTACAAAGAAGTAAGTAATTTGCTCAATACCTCAACAAGCTGGGTTGTGTGAGGTCTTTGCCGCAATGCTGGGAAGCAATGTGACTCTGGTTCTGGGCTCTGGAGAACCCTGTCTCTGACGGCTGCCATCTTGCCAGAAGGGACAATGCTACAGCGGAGGTCTTGGGCAGACATGCTTTGGCCTCACACGAGTGCGAGCCCTCCGGAGGGAGGAGATCATCTTCTTTTGGGGGCAGAACTCCTCAAGTGGACCTCTTAGCTTCCATTGTGAACAGGAAATGTGCAGCGTTCTGCTCCATGGAATTTCCTAGTCCGGGAGCTCTGGGGGCTGCACCAATGGTCAAATGGACATTCAACCTCCTTTATGCATTCCCACGGATCCCTGTCATACCGCTGATTCGCAGGAGGTTGTGCCTGCATGGCACCACATTGATGCTGATTGCTCCCGACTAGTCCCAGAGGACGAGGAACCTGGAGTTGCTGGACATGTCCACCCTCCCCCTTTGGTGGCTCCAGAGGAGAGTCGACTTGCTCTCTCAATTGGAGGGACCGGTACACCACCCGAACCTCAGCAGCCTGAACCTTCATGCTTGGCTACAGAGAGGCTTAGATACAAGGAGTGTGACCTTTCCAACGTCCTTGATGTGCTTATATCAGCTCGGAGACCTTCTTCAAAGTCTGTTTAGCCAGATGGCATATGGTTTTGACTCGGTGCTGGGAGAGGGATTTGGACCCTTTATCTTGTCCGTTATTCCATGTTTTTTATGTATTACTCTTTTTGAGCCAAGCGTGCCTGCAGATGGACCCTGTTAAGGTATACCTCGCTGCCATTTCGGTTTTCAAGAGGTCCACGAAACAGGGCTTGTTCTTCAAAATCTCCACTGTTCGGCAAATTTTGCAGGGTTTGCGTAATAAAGTTTCCTCTGTGTCAGTTTGTGGTTTCAGCATGGGATTTGAATTTGGTTTTGACATTCCTTATGGAAGCTCTGTTTGAACGTGAACATTCCTGTTCTTCTAGATTGTTCCCTTTTTAGGTAAATTTCCTGGTTGCCATCACTTCCGTGAGATGCAGGAGTGCGCTCCGGCCGTGATCTGTTAAACCTCCCTTAGTGACCTTGAGAGTGAGATCCTCTTGCCTTCCTAGTGTGTGGTCTCAGATTTCCATCTCTCTGAAAACATCCATCTTCCTGTGTTCTTGTCTCTGCGCACATTTGCTAAGCATTACTGCTTGGATTTCCTTTCAGGCCCTGACCCCTGTTTGGATAGGGCAGTTCATCCAAAGTTTTCTTGTCTAGGTGGTGTCCTTGGTTCCTCACTCCTCCAGGTCTTCATACTGTTTGGGAGTCTATCATAGTTGAGAAATCCATGGGAGGAAGGAATCCATTAGAAGAACAAATGACGTACCTCTTAGTGATGTTCTTTATGATGGATGTTCTTTCCACGCCCTCCCTACCTGCCCCTCATGGCGGATAGCCAATATGCCTTTGGTTCCACAGCATGCCTTTGGTTCCACGAGTGCTAGGGGAAAAAGGTTGGAATGAAGTCACGCGGCATGGCACCTCGATATATACTGCCCACAACGTCATGTCTGGCGGAGGGCTCATAGTCAGAGGGAGCCATGCTGTACCTCCTGGCAACAGAACATTTTCCGAAGAGCAGCTGCACTGTGGATAGGATTATCATAGATGAGGAATCTGTGTAAGGAGCATTTTTCAGAAATAACATTACCAAGAGGTAAGTATTTTGTTCTATTTCCCGGCAATTGTAGCGTCCTAGAAACTCAGTGCCTTTTTGATCTTCTATGGTCCCGCCCAAGGTATTAGTCATAATTATCCAATTTCCAATCAGGGCTATTCAATGCATTAACTTTCTCTCGCAGATTCCTTATCTGATAAATATCCTCATCCAGTTATGCTGCTCTGAAAAAACATTGACAGGGGGCGTAGTGGACCTTGACTCAGCCGTCGATCCGCTTTGCTCAGTGGTCGATCGTCGTCTGCAGATGTGACGTCAGGTGTTGTGTGTGTGTATATATATATACATATATATATCACATGGCCGCGTTAGTTAAGTTGCTAAACCCATAGGAAGAGCACTTTTTGGGCGGCTTATAACTTTGCTCCCCCTGGACGAATCCTCACCAACCTTTGCAACAAAAGTATATGGCCCACTCGGACTCCTTTTGAAAAGTTTGGTGAAGGGGGAGCAAAGTTATAGGGGGGTCCCAAAATGTATTTTTTCCCCATAAACTGAATGGAGAAATAACTGCTCCCACCTACAGCCCAAACCGCTAGATGGATTTTCACCAAATTTGCGGCAGGAGCGGCAGCTTGGACCCGAAAGTGTGCTTTTGTACATTTGGTGGAAATCCATCCAGAAGTTTTTTTTTAAACTACCAAAAAGTAGGTCTAAAAAAATTAGTGATATCTATGTCCAATCCGCAGAAACACTTCCCTGTTCGCTCTGCGGACAGGACACCGATTGGCCAATCGCCCTACGTCGTGTCCGCAGTGTTAGGGAGAATTCTCATAAAATGGCTAATTTCCCTTACCTAGTGAGTCCCTCAGCAGCTTTGCTGGATCTCTGGAGTTATTTTTTTCACTTTTTCACTTGGTAAGAATGTGAGCTTTTCCCCCACTCTTACCCATGTTTTGCCATGTGTATTTCATCTGTTTTTGTGATTGTGGGCTCTGGAGTACACCACTTCAGTAGCCCCCTCCTATTGTGTGTTACACAGCACCTTCAGTGCAGTGACACAGGGTTGTCTTTTAGACTTCCCACCGACTCCATTTCTGGGGCTGACTACTGTCCCCCAGAAAAGGGTAAAGTTGCCATTAACTTTACATAGTCCTTTAACCACAGATCCAGTACACCCCATTTTACATGGAGCATTGGGAAGGGTTACTTCTTATCCCTTTTTATCTGTACCTCCTAGAGAATTGTTTTGCTCATTTAACATTTAGAATTGGCTGGTGGCAGTGGTATCTACCCTAACTTTTCTACCGCGTGTATACTATATAAATGTGGTATTGTTTTAGGCTATTATATTAGCCTCGAACATAAACCCGCTTGACCAAATCCTTTGTCTTTTGGCTCCGGTCAGGTTTAGTCGCCATTTCTTTTTGTTAAAGTTCTTCTTGTGTTTTACTTTGCGCGGCAAACCAGGTTTGCCTTCTTTGTTCACTGTCTTTTGGCGGGGTTCTGCCCAGAACCCCTTCTCTAGGCGCCTGGGTGTCTAGGTGAGCTGAATGTGAGGGAGGGGTGTAGTCACCCCCTGCACAGGGTATCCTAGGAAAGCCAAGTCGCAATTTGCCATGATTGGCTGAGGTGGTTGTCCGGGCTGGACAACCCCCCTGCTGCGTGATTGACAGCCAGGCTGTGTGAATGGGGGATTTTCGCATAAAAGGCAGGACTCTTGGGCTGGAAGTCAGAGTCGCCACTGGAACTACAAGGAACCAAAGAGAAGCGGAGAAGAAGACGGATGCTGCAACTATCCCGTCCCCGTGAAGCCCTGCTGCAGTCCTGAGCTATCTACCCTTCGACAACCAGAGAAGATTCAGTCGGGAGTCTTCTTCCCTTGAGCCTGGTTGGGTCAACCAGCTCATCTTCCACAGCCAGAGGATCCTCTTCGTGGTCAAAATCACTGCACCCTGCTGTAGTGGTCCGGATAGCCATCTGAAGAGCCTCTCCTGTTTTTAAGGAGCGCACTTTTTTTTCACCGTTGCTGCTGCCGGCTTCATCCCTGTGTGGTGCATACCCCTCCAGACGTCCTCCTTCTTGCCGAAGCTCCAGGAACCATGGGTCTGCAGAAAAACTACAAGGAACAACTGCCGTGGCACCAGCTTCTTCCTTGAATAAGGTACTGTGCTCTGCTTCGATGAGCTAGGGTGAATCCCTTTTCTCCTCCTCCAAGGCTTGCCCTCAACTTCCCTCCTTCTTATAACTTTTGCTTCCTCTATTGACAATATCTAAGTACTCCTGCCTACGTTGAATCTTGAACTGGTTAAGTTGGCTGTAACATTGTCATGAACCTGCCCCTGGCCTTGTCAGGCAGGCCATCTGGGCTGCACCATGGTATTCCATCATGGCCTCAAGGGCCCCATCATGTTCCCCTAGACTCTCTTGGAGTCAGTCCTGACACCTTTGACGCCAGGCTCACATGATAAGTCAGAGAGCTGGGACTTACAAAAGCCTTTACACAACATGGATGCCCCCGCATAGCTCAGTTCCAGAACTGAGCTCTGCGGGCTAGCATTTCAGGTTTGGTCAGGCCTGGGGGCTCCTGGGATACCTGCAGGCTATATAAGCCACGCCCAAGCTGGGGAACACGCTTCACGTTACTCTGCTGTTACAGTGTGACGCTCACCATGGTCTGTTGGAATCCTCATCTGCATTCCTGGCCTGACTACCTGCAAGAACAAGAACACTGTTAGTACTCACTTACCTGCAAGTGATCCCTGATTCCGTCCTCCGCTCCTGAATCCTGAACATCCAGCATCTTGGCGAACGCCCTCTCTATCTTGAAAGCCGCAACCTGGAAGAAAGAGAACAGAAAAGCAGCATTAGTAAGTATTTATTCTTCGGCATTGAAAACAACCAAAAAGGCGCACTTTTACCTGAACTTGACTTGCCCTTGGCCCACATCCATCCCGGGCCATTTAATGATCTGCAAGAAGAAAGAAAAGGCCGATTAACATGCAGAAGTCCTAGAAGGCAGCACGTGCACCGCTTTACTCACCGCTCTCCATCTTCTCGGCAGCATACATTCCGGGACATCGCAGCTGCCTGCAAGAAAGGGAAAACAAACAGGTCAGCACAAGAAAGGCACATAGCGCTGTGCTTCGTGCTTTCGCTTACCATCTCGTGCACAGCCCCAGGCAGCACGGCATCACCAGAACTCCTTTCGCACATAAGAAAGTGGGAAAGACATTAATAGGGGTAATTACAAAATAAAGGACAAACTGCCAAAACAGCAGACTTACCTGATGAACAGAGTCGCAGCAGGCCTGGACTCTGAGGGGCCCGCACCAGTGAAGCAACTAGGTTGCGACGCACCCATCCACAGCGCGCCCCACACAGAACAGCAGGACGGAGAGCACACCATACCAAAAAGCAAGGTGAGGAGAGCACTAAAGGGACGTTGGGTCCACAAGGGAGGTGGGCTCCTGGCTAGAAGAGACAATAAAGCTAAACCCAAACTCCTATGTTTTCAGGCCCGGTCCTTAGCCGAGCAAGAGTCCAAGGGAGTGGGTCCAAAGTCAGAAGCAGTGCAGCCAGACTGGGTGGTCTTCCCCGTGGATATCAGGTGAGCGTTACAAACATATCGTGCAACTGCAGTGGAATTGTCTGCAATGTATTGCGCATCTATATTTGCATTTCATAGGAGGGCAATGATTGCATTGTAATCATTGATGTATTTGTTCTTTTATTGCAATATGTGTTCTTAGGTGATTTACCTTTGACACTATGGGCCTCATTACACGGATGGCGGTAAGGATTTACCGGTACCGGTAAAATACCAGTACCGGTAAATCCTTACCGCCTTACTACGAGGTCCCTTTGCGGGTTGAGGGATTTAACGCCTGCTTTTTGCAGGCGTTAAAAACCAACCTGCAAAGGGACCCAGGGAGCTAATTACAGTACCGCAATTTGCGGTACCGTAATTAGCGCCTTCCCCATTCCCATTATGCCCTATGGGGCAAAACTGGGAATGGGGAAGGGCAATGGTGGAAGGGGGAATTACCGCCCCGCCAACCTTGGAATGGGGCAGTAAGTCCCCTTTCCGCTAAGGCGGTGCCGGTATTTTACCGGCATGAACCATGGCGCTAGTAGCACCATGGTTCTCCGCCATCCGTGTAATGAGGCCCTATGTCTAACTGAAGACATGAAGTTGTACACTTGACCTGCTGTTGAAACTGGTCTAGGGAAACCAAAGCGGCACGTTGTGTAGTATTTCCCTTTGTTTTTATATTTGCAATGACAATACTTTACACACTTGTGTCTTTGAAATTGTAAAATTTGTGCATGTAGGTCACTGTGTAACTTGTGAAGGGATTTCACAAGTGACATATTTCTGAATGAACTGTAAAACAGTGGCATCACTGTCCTGACCAAATTTAGGAGCATCTTTAATCCACAAAAGCATGTGGATGTGTGGTACTCCTCTAGCTTGGTCATCTTTTCTCCAAAAGAAGTGTTGCACTTCTCCGAGGAGAGGCATTGTTTTATTACAAATGAAGTGTAGCATTGCAATGAAGCGATGATGGAAATATCTTGATACATTTACATGATCTAGAGAGCAGAGTTCTCCTGGTGTTTTCATATCTATATTTGTTTTATTTTTGTTTGCATGCGTAGGAAATTGTGCAAATCTTCCCATGCATATTCTGCACAACTTAATGTCACAAAGCAAGTGGGTGGACCAAGGTTTCTTATCATACAGCGTACATCTGCATGACATCGGAACCAGTATTCCTTTGTACCATGCATGTTTGCTAAAAGATTTGTAATGTTTCATTGTAAAACTTCATCTTTTTCTTGCACTTTTTATAGTAATTGCTTAGCTGACATATTTCGAAAATGGGTACCTGTTTTCAATGTGTGTGCAACTCCGTAATATAGAGTTGCTAGTTCACTTTCAAAGAGAAGGTGGAATATGTATTCCATGTTTTGTCTGAATCGGGGGTCTTCAGAATACATTCGTAAAGAGCGGTATTATGATGCTGTTATTTGTGTGGGTCTTTCATCATACCTTCCTCCTTTTCCAGTAGGAAAGAGTAGAGGAAAGTCTTGTGCTTCTACACTTTTTTCCCATATGCTGATTGAAGATCCTTTGGCTTGTCGCATTTGGTAAGTTTCCAGTGCATCATCTATGGTGTTTTCAGAGTGCAATGGGTACATTGTATAATGGTCTAAAATATTGGATTCTGCAGTAGGATCTAGAAGATGAAATTGGCCAGTTCCTGACGAGTCTTGAATTATTTGAGTGGTTTCCCTCAGGTTTTCTTTAATGTTTATTTCTTTGTAGTATTCATTGTTGTCTTTTAGATGTTGTATGACTTCTCTTACTTTATGTAAGTACACTAGTTGCTGCCAAATTCTTTTGTCTTTTGTAAGTAGGCCATTTACTAGGATGATCAAAGATTGCACTCCCAGAGTGTGTACATTTTCTTTGCAGTCTAATGGCAAATAAACTACTTTGCCAAAAATGCCTTTCAGTAATTCAGAGGGAGGTAGTTTTGCTGTTTTTGGTTCAAGGCGTATTTTTGCTTGAAATGGGTGCACTGTTTGAATTATGATGCTCTCTTACAAGTTAAGTTGTTGCAGTGGTTTTGGTAGTGGGAATAAATACAAGTTATTAGTGATAGCACTTGAAGGTATTTGGTTGTTGTCAAGTTTTGCAGTGCAGTAACTGCAAAGTATTAAGGGTTTAGTAATTTTGTATTTGTTTTCTGCTATAAGATAGAGAGCTAATTGGAACCACTTGGAATCTTCATTGTTTTCTATTTTGTACATTATGTCTACAGTTTTGTGCTATTCTTATAAAAAGTCCTGCAGCAACACACACACACATGGTTTGGTACTTCAGCAGATGTGCTTTAAAACTTTAGTATTTCTTTTTTGTATGTGTGTAGTAGAAGGTTGCCATCAGTAAAGTTGTTGCTAGTTTGTTCTAAAGATATTGAATTTTGTTAGTGGCTTTCAATTTCAAAATATTTTTTCTGAATGTGGTCTATTTCTTCGAGTAGTTCTTTGGTTGTACCATGTAGAAGAATGTTATTTAAATTGGACGGTGCTGAAGCAGGACTTTTGGCATAGTAGAGTTTATGAACAAGATTTATTACAGTTGAATGGTGTGTTCCTATCATTTTGATTTTGGGGAAGGTGCTTTTGCAAATTGGTCCAGAAATGCAGGCTAATGAATGTCCTTGTAGTGCTGTGTATTTTCGCACTGGACAGGAGTCCAAAGTTTGTAATAGTTTTATTTTCAGTTTGTCTTTGCCTTTCACATACTGATTGGGGAAGTGGCGTAAAGATGTGAAAGATTTTTTGCTTATGTTACACATTGATGTGCACGGCCATTTGTAAACTGGACGTATTGGTTCAGTGGAATGGAGAGTTGATACTAAGTTTGGTGGAGATATTTTTGTGAGCAGCGTTTCTTGTTCCACAATGGTATTAGGTTTTTCGTATCCATGTCCACTGCTATGTATGGCAATTGGGTTTCTTTGCTTTTGTTTGTATGCTTCTTCATTGAAATATGGTTATTTGCTGGTGGTGTGACTCCATTCACCTCCACAGATGTTTTTTTCTTTTTTAAACCTTTATTTTTGCTGTCAAACACATTACATCACATAGGCATTTGTCGATTATTTTAGCAAATTTTAACTTTCACATGCATTAGGACTTCATGAAACAAATGGACTACATTCAGGCAGCACTGAAGATTGTGTTGTGGTGTGTGGTTCAATCCGCTTCCTTCGTCGACTCCTCCTCGCCAGCGTTTAGGTAATGTCTTAAGGGGCTCCAAAGATCCTTTGGTCTGCAGGGAGTCACTATTCCTCTTATGTAGTTTTCTTCGCAGTCCTGTACAAATATTAGGTTCTTTAGCCACTCTTGTGGGGTAGGAGCGGTTTTGGCCTTCCATGCCTTAAGTATGTTCCTCTTGGCTACCGCATTAGCTTTTGCGAAAAATCTATGGGCTTTGATTGAGGTTTTGCCTATATCTCCCAGCAGGTATTTTAACGGAGTAGCAGGAATATGCATGTTCAATATATCACTTACGGCCATAGCTACTTTTTTCCAGAAATGTTTAATTGGCGGGCACTCCCAATACATATGTATGGAGTTAGCGGCAGGGCCATTGCACTTTGGGCAGAACACTTGTATTGAAGTGTCAAATTTGGCCAGTTTGTTGGGTGTTCTATGCAAGTGATTCAATATTTTGAATTGGATTAGTCTGAAGTTGGAGCTTATAGAGATAGATTTAGTATATTGACGGTACTTAGTCCATTGTGGGTCTTCTATACTGATACCTAGGTCTCGTTCCCACTTCTCCTTCATCCTATTCTTGGAAGGGGTGTGTGCTTATAGTGCTCTGTATAATGTAGCTATGCCTCCTTGAAAGCCCTCTTGTGCCATGATAGTGGTCAGGAACTAGTGTGAGATCGGCTCTGTTGGAAATGAAGGCCATTTCTTTTTAAGCGCTGCTTTCAACCGATGGTATTGCAGCGCTGTGGTGAGGCCTGTTCTGGGTAGAGGTCTCCCAGTTTCATTTCGCTGTTCAGATCCCATTTCTTTTGTAGTGTCGTATCTAGTGTGGGGATAAGGTCTAGGTAGTGCCACAGGGGGGCATGCAGCCAGTAGGAGTCTGTGCATCCCACTCTCTGGAACAGATAGGACCAAGCTCTCACTGTGGAATTTAGTGGGTCTATCTCCCCCATGTCTTTCTTGGCTTTGGCGAATATCATAGATTGCAAGTTAATTGGGGAGGCTGCACATTTTTCTGCCTGTATGTGGGCGTATTGTTCAGTGCATTCGGTCCAGTATTTCGCAAAGTGTGCTTGAGCTGTGTAGAAATATAGCATAAAGTCTGGAGCCGCTAGCCCACCCGTATCATATCTCTCACACATCTTAGGCCATTGAAGTCTCACTGTACCCCCTCCCCACACAAATTTCGACATCAGTTTCTGTAGTGTGTTAAAGAATTGTCTAATGGGCCAGATGGGTATATTGCTAAATAGATATAGTAATTTTACCACTATCATTTTGAATATGGCAATCCAGCCATACATTGATATGCAGAGTTTGTCCCAGACTTTGAACTTCTGTTCCAGTAGTACTAGATACGGCTCATAATTGTTTGTGTAGAGAGTCTGTCTGTCTATGTCCATGATGATACCAAGGTAGCGTGCCGTGCCTCGGGACCAGCGGAATTGAGCGGTAGTCTGTGTTCTATGTAAGGGGGTTAATTTCTGATTTTAATTGATTAATTTTGTATCCAGAGTATCTTGCAAATTCAGTTATGTCTTCCATGACCGGTGGTAAATTTATTTCTGGCTCTCTTAGATAGAGCATGGTATCATCTGCATATAATGAAATAAATTGAGGGGGTCCCCTTATGCGTATGCCTCACCAAGCATGTTTATGTCGGAGTTTGGCTACCATACCTTCTATGGTTAGCGCAAACATGAGGGGGGATAGTGGGCAGCCTTGTCGTGCGTCTTTGTAGTAAGAAGTCTACCGATAGTGTTGTATACGTTTTGACCTGGGCTTTGGGGTTTTTGTATAGCAGTCATATATTTTTCTTGAACCCTGGGCCGAATCCCATTCTTTCAAGGATGTAATACATGTAGCTCCATGAAACCGAGTCAAATGCTTTTTCAGCATCGAGGGCTACAGCCACTGTTTTCGCTTTTTGGTCTAATTGTGAGGTGATATCGAAGAACCTTCGGAGATTCAGAGAGGTGGAATGGGTGGGGATAACTCCTGACTGGTCCGGGTGTTTTAATTTATTCATATAGGGCAACAGACGGTTCGCTATCATTTTAGCAAATATCTTGTTTCAGTCTGAGCCTGGCGCTTTGCCTGATTGCAGTTCCTTTATTGCCTGAGTGATTTCCTCTATGGTCAGTGGGAGATCCAGCGTCTCTCTATCCAACAGGTTCAATTTTGGAAGCAGAAACGTGTCCATGTAGTTCTGTAGTTCTTCATCCGATGCCTGATCAGCGTTCGCATATAGATTAGTGTAAAATTCTAGGAACACCTTATTTACAGCTTGGGCGTCTGTGTGCATGACCCCTTCAGGGTCTATTATGCTCGTGATTTGCTTCACCCCTTGTTCAGCTTTAAGGAGGTTGGCCATTGAACGACTAGCCTTGTACCCCTCCCCATATCTTCTGGTCCTTATTAGCTGTGTTATATAGAATACCTCTCATTCTGCCAGTGCTCTAAATTTAGTCATTTGCTCTTGTAGTGGTTGTAGGGTATGTATCTCTGACGTCTGTGCATGAATATTTTCCAGTTGTCTCAATTCTCACTCTGTTTGGTTGAGATCTTTTCGAATTGCGCGAAGTGTGCCTATTGTCCTTGAGATCAAATGGCCTCTCAGCCAGACCTTAAAGGTTTCCAACACTGTGGCATATGATTGTACTGATCCTGTGCTGTGTTAAAAAAGAAATTCTGTGATGTCCATCCTTATTGACTCTATTATTGTGTCATATTTCAACAATGTAGGGTGCATCCTCCACATTCGTGGGTTTTGTTGCATGTCGTCCATTCGCATCTCTAACAGGACAGAAGAGTGATCTGATAATGTGCATGGGAGTATCATGCATTCTTGTAGGTTTGTAATACATTCGGGCGGACATAACCAGTAGTCAATGCGGGAACTGGACCCGCGGACATACGAATAAAACATGTATTCTTTTCTAGTTGGATGAAGCTCTCTCCATGCGTCAACTAGAGGTAGCGTTGACATGATCTGTTGAATGGTGAGCGCAGCCTTGGTGTGGTTTCTTTGTGTCGTAGTTCAACGGTCCATCGCAGGGTCAAGAATTGTATTGAGGTCTCCCCCCATAGTATTTTTGCTGTGCCCACTGGTGTAATGAGCGCAAATCCGTGTTTGGCCCATATGTACTGATTATTATCAACTCTGCCCATGCAGTGTACCCCATATGATAACATATCTGCCCTCTGTACCTGTTTTAGATCTGGTCATTTGGAATCCAGTGCGTTTGTGCACAACTGTTAATAAGCCCCTGGTTTGCGATGAGTGATCTGTCTCGATACATATCTGGTCCCAGTTATGAGCACATTTTTCAGTGACTTTACATTCTTGACCGCGTGTGTTTCTTGCATGAGAAGGAAATCTATTTTATGTCTGTTGGCATATTCTAGTATTTTCCTTGCTCTGATGGGGTTCGCCAATCCTCTGACGTTCCAAGTCAGGAGCCTCATGTCCTGGCGGTTATCCTTCGCAGCCATGTATATTGCTGACTATTTTTGTCTCTATGTTTTGACTTTCGTTTAAAGTTTCTGTGAGCTGCGTGTTTGACAGTTTTCGTAGTTTTTAAACCCTTAACTCCCCACCTAACCCATTTTCTGTATTTTTCGATCTTAGGCAGATATTGGGTTGTGATTCTGTATTGTACAGTAACTTTCAATCGGCAACATGACTGTCCCTTCCGACCCTCACCATCCTCCCAACTGGAGAGTGTATTCCCGTTTGTGAACTGCAACTTTTGCAACTGTGGGTGGCTCTATTTTGCCATTTCCTTTAAGTACATGCCCAATCGCCCCTAGGAGCTCTTGCGCTGAATCTTTGGTGAGTTGATATTGTATGATGTTTGTTTACGTATCCGTTGCTTCCCTGTCAGATCAGGTATTGGGTCTTGCCGTCTAGTCCTTCTTGCTTGGGGGGATCGGGATGTTTTGATCTATATAGCTCATTGCTTCTTCTGCAGTCTCAAAGAGGTGTGCCCTACTATAGTGTTGGAGAAGGTGCTTTGCCGGGAACAGCATAGCATAGGGTATGGACCGCTCTCTAAGTGATTTTTTAACCTGATTGAATATACGGCGGGCTGTCTGTACTCCAGTAGAAAAATCAGGGTAGATATGGATCCTTGTGGAGTCATATGTTAGTGTTCCTTTCTCACGGGATAGACGAAGTATGAGGTCCTGTCTTGGTAATTGAGTAGACGTGCAATAATCGTGTGTGGTGGCGCACCGGGCTTCTACTGGAGGGCCAGGGATCTGTGGGCCCTCTCGATCAGGAATTGTTGGGAGAACTGTGCTTCAGGTAAGAAGCACGTCTTCTAAGTATATTTCCATAGGCACATTTAGTGTTTTTTCTGCCAGGCCAACCACCCTTATGTTATTACGTCGGGATCGCGATTCCAAGTCTTCACATTTAGATTGGACTAATTTCAGGTTTCTTTTTATCTCTTGCATCTAGTGCCCCTATCCATGTTTCAGCTTCTGTCACTCTGGTATTTACCGACTGTAAGTCTGATCTGATGGAGGTTATGTTGCTTACTTTGTCGTCCAGTCTCCTGTTGACCACTGCAAACCCGGCCTGCAGTGCCGCCATGTAGGAGTCAGTGTTGGGTTCGACCGTTTGCGGGGTACTAGACGTGCTTGGGGGTCCCATGTTATCTCCCTCCATGTAGGATTGGTAAATGTGTCCATTGGACCCTTCTTAGGTCCCTTGTTGCCCCTATGCATATCCTGTATTGGTGGGATATTAGTGTGTTGTTCTTGCCTCTTTATGGAAGTGGCCTTGCAATATGCTGCTGGTGTCTCAGATCTTCCTGATTCGTAGGGTGGTACTGGCCGTTGTTTGTACTGTCCCCCCTGCTATTTTCATGTGCCGAGGTTGTGGCTGTTGAGTGTTATTTATGCCTGCTTGACACGCCTTCTGTGCCAGTTATATTCTGACCTGAGTGTCAGTGCCTTGTATGCAGATTTTCAGCCCCTCCTCTATAACTTGGGGGCCCTCAGGTTTTAGGTTGCTGCGTGGCTCATACTATGTGTGTCTCTAATCAGGCAATGGTTGTTGTGTATCCTTGCGCGGGTTTACGCCCGTGTCTAAGTAGATGAATCACTCATAGCTAGTGAGGGGCATGTATTCAAGCATTTTCTATGGCGTGCACCGCGTTACATAAAGTTTTGTTGTCCCCGCAAGGAGTGCATTCGGACCGGGCGCCGCCGCTGCACGTACCTCAATATGCACACTGTGAGTCTAGAAATTACCCTCCCATAACATGGGCGGTATATTTCGTTGGCCGAAAACCAACCGCATCATTTGTTCAGCATTATTGGTACAGACGTATAAGCATAACTAGAGAGCGTCCATTTTGTAGGAATAGAATTCGCCATTTTGAGTAACTGTCGCTTTCTTGCTTTTCTGTTCAAACTGCTTTGCTTTAAGTGAATTCTATTTCGTTCTTGCTCATGCATAGAGCAAGGCACAAGTTACATGTTGAAACACAGTCCAGACAACCCAGACAGCAATGCCTCCTCCCTCACAAGTCCTTGGAAGGCATTTAATCACTACGCAGGTGCCAGCTAGTGTCGCTGGTGCGGCAGAAACGGTAGAAATGAACAATTAATGGCTTGAATTATGCTCCCTTTTGCGCCCCCCCTTCACTGAGCCCCTGTAGATCGAGCTGACCTCTAGCCCACGAATAGATACTAGAAGATAGTGAGGCCTGGAATGTGCCTCCCCTGCACGCAGCTTGCTTGTAGGAACAAGAGCATTATGTTCCCTAAAACAAAGAATGGTGTCTGCACCTTCGCAAATTGCAAACTGTTGCTGAATAAATGTCTGACGGGTGTCATATTCGTCATAATTGTCAGCATCAAAACCATTACAAAGAAAGATACATTATGGGCGGTTTTGAATGTGTCACTACTGATAATAAGATGATCATTTTGTATATATGTAACTGATGTAGAATGCTCGCTCTCTTGCGTCCCACGAGGTCTGGGTGACACACGTTGCGGGACGTGAGACCCAGTCGGCCGACTGAGACTATTTGCTTTGCAATAAACCCTAGATTTTGGGAATTGAACCTCGTGTCTGGTGTATCAGTTTGTATGTGGTGATTGTGCCTTGTTTCCATACGCGAGGATCCCCTAGGGGCCCCATCAACACGGGGTGTTGGGGCAGAATGGCGATACCCGCTGCTCCCCCCAGCCCGCTCGCTCTTCAGCGCACAATGCAGTCTGTTAAGGGGAGATGGGGCCTGCCGCTGGATCCGGATCGTGTATGCCCTTGTGTCCTCTGCAGCCTCCGGCTCGGGCGCCGGGCACCCCGCGTCCTGGTGTCTTCTGACTGTGCTCGAGTGGTCCCCCACTCCGCAGTGCCAGGTGACCCCACTACCAGCGCAGTCCTTTTTATTGTGGAGGGCACAGCGTGGTTGCATTCTTCCTGCGTGTTATGGGGACCTCCATGCCGCCCAAGTCGTGTTGCTCTAGGGGGAGTGGCAGAATGGGATGGCAGGCCTCGCGGCTTTTTTTCTCCACTCAGCCGCATCGTTAGGGTTTCGCTCTGCTGCTATTTACTCTGGTCTCCGTCCTCGCAGAGGGACAGCAGTTGGATTTACAGACTCCCGGGGTCCTCCGCCACTTAATTCTACTCTGCTTCCCTTATAATGTCTTACCAACTTGCAGGATTTCATATGCCAGGATATGCTTTTTAGCGCAGCTCTGTGACTAGGTGGCCATCTTAGATGGCGTCCAACAGCGCCCCCCCACCTCCACAGATGTTTGCAAAGCTTTCTTTGTTGATATTCCATTCATTGAGAAGTCTTTTTTGTAGTTTAGTAGTTAGTTTTGTTAGTGGTTCATTCTGTTTAAAACTAAAATAAATAATTTCCTTTTGCGAAGGACTGCACTGTCTGAGAGCTTCCAGGATTCATTTTCTACGGTAGGTTTTAAGGGTTGTGCATGATTTCTCTCCTGTTTTTATAAGGTTCTGAAGGACTCTGTGGCAGAAATTATTTTGTAAAATCATTTTTCTGGTATGCTTTCTTGTGGCTACATCGAGATTTATAGGTGCAGTGTTTGCACTAGTGGTAGCTGCGCTCTTTTTAATAACTTTCTGTTTAGTTTTACATTTTGAAAGAGGAGTCAAAGTTTCTTTACTGGAAGCTGCTTTTGTTTCGCTTAGTGACTGTATTAGCTGTTTTGTTTGAACTTTTTGTATAAATTCCGCTAGAGGTGGATGCTTATTTTGTACACTTTTATTTGGATTTGCTCTACTTCTGCGTTGCATTCTACAGGGTTGCTTTTTGTTAGGCATTCTTTGGGTCTGTTGGAGAAAAAAAGAAAGTGTGGGTTGGGACGTTGTGCAATGTATGTGTGCATTGTGCAGGAGTGTCTGAGTATGATGGTAGGCATGTATATAGAGGTGTGCGATTGTGGAATGGGCTGTTACTTTAGGTTGGGAAGGCTATTCTCGTATTTGTGTGTTACTATACTGGTGTTCAGATGAGAATACAAAGTGTGCACCTGCTGAGGTGCAATCAGTAATACTGAATCTAATGATGCAGGGTTAATACAACTGTTTGTTTTACAATACTAGAATTCTACAGTGTTTGAGTAACAGAACATTATGGCAGTATTGCACTTTTTTGGATGCAAAGAGTAGGTTTCTTCTGAGTTCTCTTTTGTACTTCAGACGCTGCTGGTTTTCAGGAGAGTGGTCTTCACTGCAATTGTGAAAGAAAGAAGTTAGTACATATGTGTGTTAAGAGCAGTGTTGTTAATGTAGACATGTATTTGTTTGTTTTTGCAGTAATAGTGCTTTCTGTTAATTGTGCATAGCATGTACATGCAGTTTCCTTAGTCTATGTGCATTCTGGATATTTTACTTAGAATCTGTCAGTTGAACTTGCCTTAGAAATGATTACAATAGTAAGCACACAGAACACACTTGGCTTTTTAAGGCAGTGTTATTTGATGTTCGGAGATTAGAGAAATATCAGTATTTTTTCATTTACCCATATCACAACACAGAACAGGAAACCATACATTGCATGCATTTGAATATGTTTCTTGACATTTACAATTATACTGTTATTTCTATTTCTCCTATCTTTTAACATGAAATGACACTTTGTTAGACAGCTGTGTGTTCTGGATTTGATTGCTATTGTAATCATTCTAAAGCAAGTTCAAATGATAGATTCTATGTAAAATGCCCAGAATGTACACAAAGGAAACTGTATGTACATCCTATGCACTATAATGCATGAAATGCTATTATGCTTGAAATGTGGATAAATATGTGGCAGCGGTTACACAAATGACAGAATAAATGAAGAGAATAACAGTTTGCATATTACAATTAGTAATATGGGTCAATTAAAATTTGGAAAGCACACAGCTTTGCAAGTGACACTTGATCATAGCAGATGGGATAAATTACAGTAAGCTTTTTTTACAGGTTATACAGGGTAAGTGGCACTTACTCTGTTCATATGCATTTATACAAGAGTTGTACATGTACTGTGCACAAAATATTCATACCTGTAGTTTGTGTTGATGCATGTGGTTGTGCATGAATCTGCAAGCAGAAATCTTGGAGAGTTAGATGTAGAGTTCTTGGATGTGATTGGTGGATGGTTGTGTGACTGCTTAACAGTAGCCAATAAGGGAATGGTGCAGAGAGTGAAGTGGAAAGGGTAGAAGGGCTGCCCCAGTGTTATGCACTCCGCGGACACCATGGCTGTTCGCTGACAGGGCATGCCACATCCGGGGCTTCTCAGCATACCTGGCATGGAAATCGGACTAAGGGAATTAGCCAATCAGGTGCGGAGGGTGTCATTCATGGGGAGAGAGGTTAATCATTTTCTTCATTGCTGTATGCTGTGAAGATGGCTGTGGTTGCTGAGATGGGCAGAGTTAGAGTGTGGATAGTGGGATATGGTTATATCACTAATCTGCAGTGGTATGCAAACATGTGTGGCATTTCTGACAATCTTGGAATGCAGGGAGTGGACGCTATGTGGTGTGATGTGCCAGGGAGAAATTTGCAAGGTGTTTTTACACTTTGTAGAAATATGGCTTATTTTAACACTCCTGATATCCTGGTGGTAAATTGTGGAGGAATGTATTTGGGCTATCTGAGTGCAATACATTTGCAGGGTGCACTGAAGCAGTTGCTAAAGGAACTGGTGCACCTATTTCTGTTGTATTTATTCCTCAACCAGACATAGCAAGATGTCTTGTTAATAAATGAATATGTATTTATATGAATTGTTTTATGTATTCTGTGGGCATGTCATCATTCCAAAATTCGTACCTTTTGGAAGATGGTGCAATTTATTTTTGTGATGGAATCACTTTCAGAGATTTTATTCATGCAATATTTCTTAGTAATATGCAGAACTCAATCAAGAAGTTGTGAAGTCTTGTAACAGACAAAATCTGAAAATAGCCTAAAAAAAGCTCCTAAAAAAGGCTCTTTTCAGTGCCAACCTCAAAGGGGAAGGGGGGTTCACTATTTAAATTTTCATTCCCCACTCTCAAATTTTACGATATTTCCACGGACACCACGGCTTTTCACGGAGTGCGCATGTTACATATGGGGATTTTGAAGCTGAGAGACATGCAAATGAGACTGTGCAGGGCAAGGGATTGGTCAACAAGGTTTACTGGGTGTGATGTGTAAGAGAGACTTTGGCAGAAAGTCTGTTTCTGAGAGGAGAGTTGATCGCTATGGCTGTGTCTTTCAGAAGGCAGATTGTCTGGATTTTGGGTGACTCGTGGATAAATTGGTTGGAGGTGCATACAGATTGCTGTGAAGTGGCTGCACATCTTGGATTCCCTCCTGTAGATTTGCACTGGCATGGAGTGCGCAGAATGAAGCAGCTGGATTTTTTTCCTCTTTGTGCTACTTTGGTGACACATCGTCCTCCAGACATTATTATTATTCATTGTGGAGGGAACAGTTTAGGACAAGTCTCTGGAATCTCCTTGCAATTTGCAATGAAAGAAGGACTTGGAAAAGTCATGGACATGTTTCCAAACTCCCAAGTAATTTTTTCTCGTATTGCGACAAATGTGGCTGTGTTCTTCTTCGTTTGGTCCACAAATGGAGAAAGCAGGGCGCAAGGTCAACAAGGCTGTTTGTGCCTTTTTGAAAGATGTTGGCATGTCTTCTTTGCACAATGAAAATATTATGCTTCGTAGCACACACATTTTTCGTAGAGATGGAGTCCATCTTACCGATGCTGGGAATCAGATTCTTTTGCGAAATATACCAAATGCATTGCAACTTTTTTTGGAAGTATACCTATCCCTTTTCCAGTAACTATTGACTACTTGAAGTTTTTAAAACACAAAAAAACACCACAAAAAGGCTCTTTTCAGAGCCACCACTTACTCCCGGAGAAGAGTGCAATGGTTTTGATAGCGCAGCACCCCAAAAATAACAATGTCTGTGGACTTCTAAAAATGCACAGAGCCCTGCAGCATTTCATTGCCACTTCTATTTTTAAACTGTGAAAGATGGCTCTGAAAAGAGACCCCTTTTTTGTTTTTTGATGTTTTGTAATTTGTTTGGTGTTTTTAACAAGACACACAAGGGAAGGGAAGGGAGGGTAGGAACAGGCCTCAACCACAGGGATAAGAAGGGCAGGTGGAGAGAGGAAGATGTAGGGTGGGTCTTAATCAGGTGGTGGCAGGAGCAGAAATGGAGGATGCTGTAGAGGAACTCAACCTACTACTTTTATTGCAAAGGACAACCCTCCGAACTCCCCCGGTGTGGAACAACTTTTGGTGTCGCTTCATGGAGGCAGTATCATAACTGTACAAACCTGGTTTGCCATGACTGAGCAACATCTGGCACTCAGTGTAGCGCACCTTATTTGCATGAGCCTTTGGTACCTATCCAACAGTCGTAAACAACTTCCACACCCAAGAGTCACTGGGGCTATGAGTAGTAGGGACTTCCACTACCTCATCATCGTCATCCTCTTCATCCATCTCTGCATCCTCACGTCTGTTCCCCTCTCCATGCTCTTGGGAAGGTGGTGGTGGTGGAGGGGCTGGGGGGGTGCTGAAGCTGAGGCAGCTGTACAGTTGGAAGCCATGGTTGCCATTTGGAATGTAGCACAACAGGCAGAGGAATGGCACAGCACACACAGGACACCAGGCAGAGGTCACCCGCCAATGCTGTGTAGATAGCACAGCACACCAGTATTGAGCAATGCTCTCTCTGGTAGGCAGAAACAGAATGAGGAGCAGTTCTGGGGTGTGGCTTTTTATAGGGGTGCTGGTGCACCAGATCGCTAGGGAGATGGTCTGGGACATGTGCAAGGGTGAAGTTTCACAGTAAAATATGTTGGATTACTCAAAAAAGAACTTTTTGTGTGTTTGGATGCTTGGACTGTGTTCGCGGACATGGATCCGCGCTTAGCGTGGGTACGGTCACATGATGACGTCGCAAACACGTTTGTGTATGGGACGGCTCTCCGTAGCACACCAAATGCACAGTGTTGGTTGTGCACATGCGCACAGGTGTTCTACAGCCAGTGTTTGTGTCTCCGAACTTATTAAAAGTGCGACACACGTGCGGCAGACAGATGTGGACAGGCGCAATGTTCGTAGGACCCGAGGGTGGCATGCGCATGCGCACAAGTGCCCGACGGACAGTGTTCGGGTCCCAAACTAATTAAAAGTGTGACACACGTGCGGCGGACAGATAAGGACAGGCGCAATGTTCGTAGGACCCGAGGGTGGCATGCGCAAGCACACAAGTGTCCGCCGGACAGTGTTCGGGTCCCCGAACTAATTAAAAGTGCGACACATGTGCAGCAGACAGATACATACAGGCCCAATGCTCGTAGTAACTGAGGGTGGCATGCGCACAAGTGTCCGTCAGACAGTGTTCAGGTCCATGAACTAATTAAAGGTGCGCCATAACTTTGCAGACATGCGGACGGGTGATGTGTTCTACGGACACATTCACTCTGATTGTAGACAATACGAACAGGGGGATGTTCTTAGGAATGCTATTTTGACCAATAGCGAACATGCAGACAGATTATGGGCCTCATCACGAGTTGGGCGGTAATGCCAGCGCTATTAGCACTGGCGCTAATAGCCCTACCGCCGAACCACCCGTCGCTAATAACGGCGGATCACGGGTTCGGCGCAACAGGTATTGCCCATTCCCCATTGAGCCCATTCAGGAATTCCCCATTCCCCATTGGGCTTTATGGGGAAATTTCGGGCTCATACCGCCGGCGGATTTCCCACTGGCGGTAAGAGTGTGAAATTTCAGCGGATTTCCCCCCAGCTCAGAGCTGGGGAGAAATCCGACAAGGCCATGATCTGGCGGACCCTTAAATGCAGCGGTAATAGCACTACCGCCGCATTTAAGGGTTACTGCCAGACTCGTGATGAGGCCCTCTGTGTCCTACGGACACCTCCATTTTGATTGCGGACAGTGTGAACATGCATAGGGCCTCATTACGACCATGCTAGTCCGGAAAAAACAGTGGTGGTAAAACCACCACCACCGTTCTTTACAGACCGGCTGATTAAGAGTCCTGCAGGCGGGAGGTGTCACTCCCGCCAGGTCTGACTTGGCAGATTTAACACCACCCGCCTGCAGGCGGACATAGAAACACCGGCTCTCTCGTAGACGGAACCAGTGTTTCCATGGTCCCCATCCCCATGGCGTCCTATGGGGCTCCATGGGAATGGGGACTTACACAATTCCGCCTCCGGTGGCTTCCTTCTTCCACCTCATAAGTCTTAGGCTTCATGGCCTCTTGCATTGTTCTAGTGCCAGAGGCCAGGCTGCACATGAGATCCATGCAGTAGCTCCTGAGGAGTCAGTTGTCGCAGCACCTCAGTGCTCTTTCAGATCTCCTGTTTGGCAGCAGTCTCCTGGCGGGGGAACCCTTCTGGCCTCCTTGGCCTCAAATCTGTGTGGTCACGGATGCATCCCTGAAGGGTTGGGGGCTCTCACTGTGAGAGGATTTGCAAGTGAGCGGTCTTTGGTCAGCAACGGAAGCCAGGTGGCACATCAACAGGCTGGAGTTGCAAACCATCAGGCTTGCCCTGAAGGTATTTGCTCTGTCTCGGCAGGGGAAACATGTCCTCATTTTGACAGACAACATGTTTGCAATGCACTATCTGACCAAGTAAAGTGGCGTGCACTTCCTCCCCCTCCACACAGAGGTGATGATGCCATGGTTCTGGTTACTGGACAACCGGATCTCGGTCTCTGCAGTTCATCTGGCCGGCATATAGAACAGTTTAGCGGGTGCTCTGAGCAGGCAGAGCATGGTCTCACATGAGTGGGAAGTGTGCCAGGAAGTCCTAGAGGAGGTCTTCTCTCTCTGGGGTACCAGGGGATATGTTTGCAACAAAATCCAACAGGAAGTGCAGACAGTTTTGCTCGAGGGAATTCCCAGCAAATGGTGCACTAGGGGACATGTTTCTGGTGAATTGGACCTTCCCTCTCCATTACGCCTTCCCTCCGATTCCTGTCATTCCATGGGTTCTCCGGAGGTTGAAGAGGTTTTGAGCCACCATGATCTTGATCGCCCCAGACTGGGTGAGGAGAACGTGGTGCTCTGACATCTTAGATCTGTCCACCTCACCAGTTGCCTTAGCGGCCGGATCTCCTAACTCAGTTGGAAGGTCCGGTACTCCACCCGACACCGGAATCCCTCAACTTACATGTGTGGCTCTTGAGAGGATGAGATATGATGACTGAGACCTTTCTGAGGAAGTGCTTGATGTGTTGCTTGCTGCACGCAGACTTTCTAAAAGATCTGTGTGCACTTGCAGGTTGAGAAGATTTGAGGCATGGTGCAGGGAACGTGAATTTAACCCCATCTCTTGCCTCACCACTACAGTGATGGAGTTCATTCTGTCACTGACCTCTGCAGGCCTTCAGGTCACCACAGTCAAAGGATATTTGGCAGCCTTGTTAGTGTTTAATAGATCCCCGATCAAGGTTCATTTTCGCCGATCCCGGTAATGGCACAATTCCTGGTAGGCCTTGTAAATAAGTTCCCGCCAACTCCCTGGATTGAGACTTTAATCTGCTCCTTTTGAACCTACGCATACTTGTCCTTTAAGACTTTGCTCTTTAAAAACAGCCTTTTTGGTGACTATTACATCTGCGAGGGGGGTGAACGAGGTATAGGCCTTATGCTGTAAGCCGTCCTTCCTGAGATTTCTTTTTTAGTTTTTTTTTGTTTCAGGAGAAAGTCTCACTCAGGGTAAGGCCTGGCTTCCTTCCCAAAGTTGTCTCCGAGTTCCACCTATCGCACTCCATCGACCTCCCAGTCTTCTATCATCCTCTGCATACTTCTAAGGAGGAGGAGCGATTTCATCACCTAGATACCAAAAGGGCGCTAAATTATTACATTGCAAGGACTTCTGAGTTCAGAAGCGCTGACCAGCTCTTTGTGGCTTTTTCTTTAGGCTGTAAGGGCTTGGCCATAACGAAGCAAACTTTGTCCCGCTGGATCTTTTTCTGTATATCGGAAGGCTACCAGTTCGCCAGGAAGGAATTACCGGCAGGCATCAGGGCTCATTCGGCTATGGAGTCTCAGTGTCAACAGCATTACAGAAGGGAGTCCCTGTTGGGGATATTTGTCCCACAGCGATATGGTCATCCCTTCATACCTTCGCTAAGCACTACAGTCTAAATGTGGTTTGTACAGCTGATGTGGGTTTCTACAGGGCAGTGCTGCAAAATGTCTTAGTCTAACTTTCTGCTTGCCTTCTTCATCTACTGCTTTGGGAGTATATGAGATGAAGAATCTGTGGGGGAAGGCCAATTCATTGAAAGAGAAATTACTTACCGTAATGTTCTTTCTATGGATTCTTCTCCCGCAGATTACTCATCATCCCCTCCCATCCATCCCTGCTCAAAGTCAGTGGTTGTTGCGCATCTCCTCTTTAACAATGACTTGGTGATGGTCCTCTGGGACCGTTTTCTGTCCTTCCTGCCACATGTGGGTTAAAAAAAACAAAAGTTTTGCTGACACTCCTGGTAAATGTCTATTGCTAATTGTTCCTCCTTCTGAGTTTTATGGTTATTTCATTTTTTCATAGCTTATTAGCCCATTGTTATCTCTCTGTTTTCTTATGCAGCGTGATGTGCTTGGGGGAATAAAGGGCGAAACTGAGGTGTGGGGCGTAGTGACGAAGTATATATACAACGCCTGATGTCACGTCCAGAGCTGACGATCGGATGCCGAGCAAGAGGGATTGACGATCGATGGCAAAGTCGAGGTCCACTACACCCCCTGTCAATGTTCTGAAACTTCAAGGAGCCACTGTTCCTTGTCATTGCGCAAGAGAAAGAGGTTCCACTGACACCGTTGAGATTCCGAATCTTTGACGGAAGGAGGTAAGCTGTCGGCTGGGCCGACCACTCGACAAGAGGGGGAAGTTTTCATGGTCCGAATATTGGAAATGTTCCAGAAACCTGCCGCTGCAGGCACGCCCCTTCCCTCAAGCAGTAAGCCCCAGAGGCAGCAGCGGTGCTTGGTACACTCGACCCCACGCAAGCCCCAGTGCCGACTCCACAGGCATTAGGGAAGCCTTCGGGCTCGATGCCGAATAATGCACCAAAATCTTTGATGCCGGGGCCTTGCCGTGCACTGCAAGGTCCGGGCGTCCCTGATGCCATCTCAGTGCCAAAGCCCCGATCGGCACCAACAGTCACCTTATCGATGCCAAAGGACAAGCCCTTGCCGACAGATCATTTACCCCGCTCTCCTGGACCAACTTATTTGGTACCATGACATCCGTCTTTGGTGCTGATAACAGAGATGATCAGGGAGGAATTGATCCTGTGTATATGGGAACGGGGGGCGTTGACGATTTTGACGACCAAGCTGATCTTTTGGTGTTGGCACTAGAGCTGCATGATGCCAGAGGGCTGGACTCGAAACCTGATGTGGTACTTCAGCAAGTCCAACCTTACACCAACAACCATGCCAAATTCCGGGCACTGGTAGATAGGGTAGTTGGCACCTTAGGATGGCAGGCTGCGGCAGTGCCAGTCCAAGGTTACTAGTTAACCAACTTACTGAACGAGGGTCCAGTTACTCAAAGGACTACGCCTCTGAACCTGTCGATTGCTGATCCAGTAGCCTCCCTGTGGAAGCATCCCTGCTCCTTCCCTCCATTCAGCTCCACTTAGACCAGAAAATACAGGCCGGCAAGAGTAGACCCGCCTTTTTTTGTATTGTTACCTTTCCCCGGAAGGTTTTGTCATGCAGGCTGCCACAGTTTCCACCAGACCTGCATCTTCAACCTCAAATCTGCCTCCTGATAGAGAAGGTAAACAAATTGACACTATATACAAGAAGATATTTACATGGGTCAGCATGGCTCTGAAAGCTAATGTGGCCAGTGGTTTCGCTAAATACTCTTTCGGCCTCTGAAAGGCAGTAGAACATGCAACACAGTATAACCCTGAAGGGGCCATGCAAGACGGCTTCGTACAGCTGGTGGAGGATGGGAAAGAGGTGGCCAGGCAGTCTCTGCAAACGGGCCTGAACGTGGCCTATTTAAGGTCTTCAGGCTTTTCACCGAATGTCCAAAACAGACTGCTGGACATGCCCTTTGAGGGTGAATTCCTTTTCAGCCAGAAGGATGATGACTCCCTGCAAAAATGTAAGGCTCTCAAAGATCGCTGCAAAGTCGCTGGGTCTAGCTGCGCAGCCGGCCAAACCTGCCTTCAGTTTTGCCTCTAGGGGCTGTAAGTGATTTCAATCCAGCACTCCAACTAAGTCAATGCCTAGTATGGGATGCCCAATGGAAATCCTTATTTATGTATTTTTATGTCAAAGTTTGTTTAATTCTGGATGATATACCCTTATATAACGCCCCTCTCTTTGAACCCCCCCGGTCTCACTGAACCAAGAAATAGGTTTGTTTTGCAAATTAAAAGATTTATTTGAAGAATTGAACAATATATAGATTATACTTTTATGAATATGAGTAATATCTGAAATCACACTTATAAATATGAACAATGATCAGCAATGGGTAATATTAAAATATCAACAATCACTTTAATCAAGTAGGAGTAGGAATGGAAGGATTAAGGTAGTAGAGAATACTTTGTATGGTTCAAGGAAATGCAATAATAGGAAAGAATGCAACACAGAAATAAACTCGATATGAATTCAATCAAAAGACAATATGATCACTCTTTCCCCTTGTTATTACTCACTCCCCCCAGTATGCAATATGAAGAGATGGAATGAGGGCACACAGGTATCAGGAATAACAATCCACAATTGCAGTTTCAATCCCACTTCCCATCCAGCAAGCTTCGGGAGAACAGGTATGATTTAAAAACAGGTCAACATGCTTTTGAATGTGATTTGCAATGAATGGGAAAATGCTAAAATGACTTTAATTCGCTAAAGAAGATTCAGAATTAGTGAAAGTTACTTTGGATTGGTTCAGGTCAACACTAGCAATGATTTCTGAATGATTATCAGATGGAAAACGAAATTCAGAAGTTGAAAGCAAGAAATAGCTGTTTTTCTATGGAGTGAAATTTAGCCAAATTGCAAATCGCTGCAACTTTTCCGTGTGCGGAAAACGCGATTGTGGAAAAACTATAAGGAATGTCATGTTGGGTTTGTTTGAAAGCTGAGGATCTTAGCTTCAGAATGACATTTAAATTTCGTTTCTAGGATGTGCGGTTCAAAAGTTACAGAGGTTTTTTGTGAAGGTAGATTTTTCAGGAACAGAGTCAAGATTTCAAAATGAAAGAGGCGCTATTGAAGATTTGAAACAAAGATTTCTTAACACTAAAGAGTCTATGGAGCCGCAAACTACACGACAGCCCAGCCACCTATCCAGAGGCGCCACCGGATGGTTTCTGTCTGAACGAGACGATTGCCTTTCTCCAGAAAATATATATTAGCGCCAAGATGATTATCACTACAATTATCAAGGATTATGTGGAGGAGAGAAGAATTTAGAATAGACAAAAGAGATTCAATAATGCAGTTATGGATAAGTTGGAATGGTTGAATTGGGTTACTTGATACTAAGATGTTGGTTATGGACAGTTCTACACGAAATACTTACAACTATGGCTCTGGAATAGAATGGACCCGTCAAATATCTGGTCAAGGTTTTGGCTGGGATTCTCTCGCCACCGGACAGGTCTCAGGCACTGGGATCTGCTCTCAGCACGGCACTCTGGTCTGCGTGGCCTCTTGGACTGGATCTGACGGGTTCTGGGTTACAGCTCTGCTCTGCGGCTCTGGATCTTGTTTCTAGCACGGGGCTCTTAGCTAGAACAGCAAAACAGCTCAGCCAGGCTGTTGGATTTTGTGGGGTGCCCTTGGAAGTTTAGGGGTTAGAATCAGGTTGCAAACTATTCTGAGGCCTGCTGAAAAAGGGTTCAGCTTCTTGGGTTAGGCCTCTCTGCTTCAAAGTTCTAGAGTTTGGTTCTAGAGTCTGGTCTCTGGATCTCTGTCTGGAGCCTGGATCTTCCTGCAGTGTGCTTCGCCAAGAAATCAGTTGAGGAGTGGAAGTGTGTGTCTGTAGGTCTTCAACAGTCCCTATTTATCCATTTTCCAAAGTGGGTGGGGAGGCTGATTACCTATGACCAACCCTCTAAGGATCTGATAGGTCAGAGAATTCCCTGTCCCCTGACTTGAGAAAGGAACAGTGTGTCATCAGGTGTCTGAGTGATGTAGTGTTTATGGTCCAAAGGAAATCCCATCCTTTGCTTTTTCTTAGGAAATCTATTTTTCCTCAAAAACATATTTCCAAGATACACAAGTTGTTCATAATACATAATTACATGACAGATTGCCTAAGGTACATTTCTGTTCAGCTCCAATCTTCCTGCGAGCTATGGTTCATAAATGACAACTTTTTTGTGCTTTTGGTGGGTTTCTCAATGTTAGTTCTGCACCAATTTTCATACATGCATGCACGTCCCCTCTGGGCACATTCCTGTAATTTTTCATGTTCCGAACATAAACACCATGGCTACAATATGAATAATTTCTGGGGTTCAGTCTCAGAACATCGCACAGATTCCAGCTTAGTCTTAAATGTGAGCACATTTTTCATTTTAACAATCTCTAAGTTTCATATTTTTGTCAGTTCAGTACACTTTGCTATAAGCATTTTCTAAAACATACATTTACACCAACTTCAATCAACAATTTCAGTCTGGCCCGCCTCCAGAGCTGGGCTGAGTCAGAGGGTCACATGGCTTGCCTTCCTGCCAGAGCAGTTTGTTGTCAGTCACACCCGAATTAGCATTCCTATTCAGCCCAAGGAATCCATTGTTTCTTGGTCTGGGCAGCAGGGGAAATCTCCTCCCCTCCTGATTAACACGCCAATGCGATATCCTCCTTTTGGTGGGAATGAACAAGGTGTGAGTTTCCCTGGGGAAGAAGGCCTCTTGGAAGTTTTAACTGAATCAGGTTACCTTCTGGTCAATTGTACCATAGTTCCTTGTGAAAAAAATACATTTATGAATTTTTTTTTTTTTTTTTTATTATTTTTGTATATAATCTATATTAGATTTTTACAAAAGGAGTTCTCATGGTTTCGTGCACCTGACCGAAGAAAAAGAAATATTGAGATGTTGAGAGTTGCACACCCATAAGTGTTTAAAACAATATTCTTAGTGTTTACACCGTCCACAATGAAAGAGAGTTCGATGGCTTTACTAGCTAGATGTCAGAGATATCAGAGAGATGGGTAAAACTTTTCCATGGTGATATTTAGTAGTTTTGCCGTCGGGGTTAGCCATCTGGTTTGGGCTCCTGTGATTAGGCGATTCCACCACATGTCTTCGTCATTAATGAAGGAGTTTGCGAACAAGGGACCAAAGAAGGCGTCCCTTTCCTGTGCAAGCGCTGGACAGGACATCAGGAGATGTCTTATGGATTCTGTATTTTCAGAGTTTTTACAGAGGCGACATGATTTCTCCTTGGTGTTAGCTCGGATGGCTAGAATTTCTTTTGTCGGAAGCAGATTAAGACGGGCTTTCAATAGAGTTTTCATAGACCAGTTGCTCGGGTATTTTTTACAGTATTCCATAGGCTCTTTAAGTTTGTTGAAAACGGGTGGTAGATGGGTTAACAGCTTGTTTGATGTTGCTTTTTCATTCGTATTTATCCAGTCTAACCACTCCATTTTAGATTTTATTCTTAACGGGTTCTTGATTAGTTCGTCTTCTGAACAGGCTATCGCCTGTAGGGATTGTAACTGGGTATCAGCCCAGTTTTTGAGTAGCTTATTGTTTCCCTTGCTGATTTCATCATTAATCATACGGTATATTCGAAGACTCTCTGGATCTCTTATTTTTCTGTATAGCTGAATCCCACTTTGTGCCACCACTGCAGCTATAGAGAGCAGACCTAGTTCGCGTCTTATTGCTGCAGAGGATGTGGATTTAGGAAGTCCAAGAGCTGTTCGCCAAATATGGCCTTCTAATTTGGTCCAGAGCGTCGATGGAATTGTTGGTATTGCATCCATGCCGTACGTTAGAGATGGGATTACTTTAGCTTTATAGAAATGGATTGCGGGTAAAAGACTGAATTTTCCGTATTTTCTATGGACTGCTCGAAGCTGGGATGCTAGATGTTTCGCCTTTGTCCATAGAGTTTGTTGCATCGTGTTGGCGTTCTTAGAACTGTCAATTTCCACTCCCAAATATTTGAATGTTGTAACGACTTCAATTTTTGCTTGATGAAGGAACCACTGTAGATTTTCTTTCTTTTTATTCCCCTGTTTTTGGAAGATCAGGACTTTGGTTTTTTCTTTGTTTATCTCCAAGTTGTTATCCTTAGTGTATTGGGCAAGATTGTCGAGTTGTCGCTGAAGTCCAACCTGCGTATGGTCCAAAATTATCAGGTCGTCGGCATATAGAAGTCGGCTGACCCCTACGTTGCCCACTTTGGGTGGAAATGCCCTGATCGAATCCTGGGAATCTTTAAAGTCGCCTAAGAAGGATATAAAGAGTGCGGGGGCCAGCGGACAACCCTGTTTTACTCCACGGTGAACGGGAATTTGATCTGATAAGGAGTCCTTGATTGTTCAGGCGAACGGCCACCCTGGTGTTCGAATGAAGGGCGATTATAGGGTCCAGGATATCTTCAGGACAACTCCACGCTTTCAATTTCTTCCACAATTTTGACCTATCCACTCGGTCGAACGCCTGGGAAAGGTCGACGAATGCTAGAAAAACTCTAGGTGCTCCCGACAATACTTTATCTTTGATGATGCTCAAGATCATTATGTTAGCTGCTGTGCTTGCGTTTTTTTGAAAACCAGTTTGCAGTGGGTCTGCCGAGGGGGATAGCCTTGCCCAGTTCTGGAAGTGATTCAAAAGCATAGTGGCGAAGACCTTGCCTATAACGTCCAACAAGGCTATATATTATGAATTTAAAATAAGCAAACCCATCTTTACTTGCAGTCCTTTTTCAACATGAAAATCAATGTGTGGAACTCTCTTCTTTGGCCTAGTTTGAGTTCAATGTTCACTTTACACATAATAGTTTTTAAATCGCCGGCTTCTAACAGAGGTGAGTAACGGTACTACACCCATTTTTGACAGCTTTCTTTCCATCAAGTGTCTTTAAAAGAGGATTTTGTTCTGATAACATATGATTCTTGCTGACATTGTATTTATGTGGATTCTTGCAGTAAATAATGTGGAACACCCAACAAGGAGGTTGGATCTTGTAGGTGGTTTGTGAGCCATGATTCTTGCACATTTTTGACAATCAAGAAAACGGATTTCCAAACAGCTCTGTGTTTTTTTTTGGCAATCAGCATTGCTTTTTCAAGTGATCTCAGGCTACTTTGTGGGTAGCCCAATGATGGGTTTCGGCAGTGATCTCCTGTGCTCACTAAGATGCAAACTTTTGGGTGATTTTTAGCGCGCAGCATGATTTCCAGTGGCCATTTCTGAGGTTTCTGCTGCCAGCCATGCACAGTAATGTTGCAGGGCCTGGACTAGTGGGTTGAGACATCCTACAGGGCAGGGGCAACAGGTGTTATGTGCCTTACTGCAAGACGGCGCAGCTCCCGTAGGCCATGCAGGACCAGAAGCTTTTCTCGCACTCCGGAAGGGAAACAGGAGCTACCAGAGGCTGGCAAACGCTGTTGGCTCCGCCCTCTAAGCCGCTTTAATTTTCCCCTTCCACAACTTGCCTTTTGGTGGACGGCTGTCAGAGCACTGGCCCCAATGGCAGGAGTTTACCTCTGATGCCTGGGCCCTGGAGCTCGTGCGGTGGGCTTATTGTCTCCCCTTATTAACGAAACATTCGGACAGACCCCCACCACCTCCAAGCCAACCGGGACAGGAGTTCCAGGAAGAACTGGGAGCCCTGTTGTTGAAGGGTGCTGTGGAAGGGGTACCTCCCAAGCAGAGAGGGTCAGCTAGTATTCCCAGTATTTCCTAGTGTCCAAGAAGGGAGAGGGTCTCTATCCCGTTTTGGACCTCAGGGCTTTGCACAGCTTCCTGAGAAAAGACAAGTTTGAGATGCTGACGTTGAGAGAAATTCTCCACACTCTCGAATTGCAAGACTGGCTGGTGTCAATAGATCTGCAGGACGCTTATTTCCATTTGACGATACATCGAAAGCCCACAAAGTTCCTGCGGTTCCTCATAGGGGATAAGCACCATCAGTTCAAAGTGCTCCCCTTTGGGATGTCCTCTGCTCAAAGGTTTTCACCAAGCTCATGGCAGTAGTCGCAGCTCACCTCAGGAGATCCAGAGTCCATGTATTCCCGTACCTGGACGTCTGGCTGATCTGGGGGAAGTCGGCAGAGCGGGTTATGTCTCACCTATAGGACACCTCCTCGCTACTCCACAGGCTGTGCTTTTCCCTGAACTTGAAGTCCCATGTGACAGCAGTCCAGAAGCTCCAGTTCATTGAAGCATTCCTAGACACTTAGGTGGGGAAGGCGCCCCGCTCCCTGAGGAGGGAGTCAACAGCATTGCACAGATGGTGAACCAGTTCCGGAACCACGCTGCCTTACCAGCAGCTTCCTTCCTCTGCCTTTTAGGCCTCATGGCCTCCTGTATCTTTCCTGTGCCAGACGTCAGGCTAGCATGAGATCCCTTCAGTGGCTCCTGAGAAGTCCGTGGTCACAGTACCTCTGAGCCCTCACAGATTCCCTCAGGGTGTCCAGGTCAGTGGTAGACTACCTCAGTTGGTGGACCGAGAGCAACAATCTCATACCGAGGGAACCCTTCTGGCCTCCTTGTCCTCAGGCACGAGTGGTCACGGATGTCTCTCTGAAGGGTTGGGGCACTCACTGCGAGGACTTGCAGGTGAACAGCCTTTGGTCAGCAATAGAAGCAAGGAGCAAGGTGGCACATCAACAGGCTGGAGTTGCGAGCCATCAGGATAGCCCTGAGGGCTTTTGCCCTATCTCTCAAGGGGAAGCATGTCCTGATTCTGACAGACAACATGGCGGCCATGCACTACATGAACAAGCAGTTCAGTGTGCACTCCCTCCCCATCTCCAGAGAGGTGATGCAGTTATGGTTATGGTTGCTAGAAAACCAGATCTCGGTCTCGGCAGTTCATCTGGCTGGGACAGTGGACGGCTTGGCGGATGCTCTGCGCAGGCAGAGCACAGTCTCACACGAATGGGAAGTGTGCCAGAAACTCCTGGAAGAGGTCTTCTCTCTCTGGCCAGTTGTCAAGCAGTGGACCTCTTTGCAACGGAGTCCAACAGGAAGTACATACAGTTTTCCTCGAGGGAATTCCCAGCGAACGACGTGCTAGGGGACGTGTTTCTGGTGTATTGGACCTTCGTTCTCCACTACGCCTTCCCCCGATTCCCGTCATCCCATGGGTTCTCAGGAGGTCGAAGAGGTTTCCAGCAACCATGATCTTGATCGCACCGGCCTGGGCAAGGAGAACTTGGTAATCCAACCTCTTGGATCTGACAATCTGTCAGCCTCACTGGTTGCTTCAGCACCCAGATTTCCTGACCCAGTCGGAAGGTTTGGTACTTCACTCGAACCCAGAGTCCCTCAACCTACATGCGTGGCTCTTGAGAGGATGAGGTATGATGACTGGGACCTTTCAGAGGAGGTACTTGAGGTGTTTCTGTCTGCACACAGACAGTCTACCAGATGTCTGTATGCGTGGATGTGGAGAAGATTTGAGGCATGGTGCAGGGAACGCAAGGTAGATTCCAATCTCTTGCAGCACCACTATAGTGATGGAGTTCCTTTCTTTACTGATCTTAGCAGGCATTCAGGTTACCACAATCGAATTATATTTGTGCCCTTGTCTGTTCAAAAGGACCCCGGATCAAGGTTCTTTCTTTATGATCGCGGTTATGGCCCAATTCCTGAAGAGCTTTGTGAATACGTTTCTGCCAACACCTTTTGTTATCCCAGACTGGGATTTAAATCTAGTACTAACATTCTTGATGGCGGCTCAATGTGGACCCATGCATTGCTGTTATTTGAGATGGTTATTTTTGAAAACAGCCTTTTTGGTTGCGATCATGGCAGCCAGGAGAGTTAGCGAGATGAAGGCTTTGTGTTGCAAGCCCCCATTTCTGTGTTTTTTAAATTAAGGTTTCCCTTAAAGTAAGGCCTGGGTCCATAGGTTTACCGGTCTTCTACCCACCATCACACCCTTCTAAGGAGGAGGAGTGGTTCCACTAGTAGATCCCAAAAGCGCCTTGAGCTTTTATGTCGCTAGGACATCTGATTTCAGAAAATCTGACCAGCTGTTCATGGCCCATTCATTGTCCTACAAGTGTCTGGCCATAATGAAGCAGACTGTCTCATTGTATTATTCTTTGCATCGAAGAATGTTACCAGTCTGCAGGCAGTGAGCTTCCTCCTGGTATCAGGCCATACTCGATGAAAGGGGTCTCAGCTTCTACATGGTCGTCCTGGCACACATTTACCAGGCACTATTGTCTGGATGTTACCCACGGGGCTGATGCACATTTTGGTAGGGCAGTTCTGCAAAATCTGCTGCTGTAGCACTTTCTGCCCGCCTCCATGGTCCTAACTGCATGGGGAGTCTATCAGATGAGGTATCGGCTGGAGAAAAGCAATCCATTGAAGGAGAAATTACTTACCGTAATATTCTTTCTGTGGAATTTTCTCCCGCAGATTCCTCATCGCCCCTCCCACCAATCCCCGCTCAGAAAGTTCTTGCGGCTTGGCGTATCTGTCTAAGCGAAGGGACGCCTGGTGACGGCGCAATTTTTATCTCATTATTCAGGCATGGATGGCATCCCATGGCCTCTGCCTGAATGATGATAAGACCGAGCTGATCATCCTGGGCACGCAGGCCAATATCAACAAGTTAGGCAAGGACTACTCCATGTTTAACATAGATGGCAATAGCATTAAGGTTTCGAGAGAAGTAAAAACACTAGGTTTCTATCTCGATTCCACCATGTCTTTCACCAAACAAGTTAACTCCTTAGCTTCCACTACAGTTTATACCTGTAAATTAATAAGAGCAGGTAAACCTTTCTTATCTAACGATAGTTGCATGATCCTAGTGAGAGCCTTAATATTATCCCGACTTGATTATTGTAATGCCCTTTACAGTGGTGCTAACAAAACTATCACCAAAAGGCTACAAATTCTACAAAATAATGCGATAAGAGCTGCTCTAGGCATAAATAAAAGGGAACATATTTCCTCTATCAGACACCAATACAAATGGCTTTCCACTGATAATAAAATCCATCTAAAAATGTTCTCCTTGACGCACAAAGCCCTCAACAATGCTGCTCCTAGCTACCTGATGGACAAAATAAAAAGAAAAGTCTCCAGTAGGCCTACAAGAACTCCCAACTGCCACTGCCTGGTAATTCCAAGATTTAAACTTGCTAAAATTGGCGCTACCAGTTTCCCCGTGCTAGCTGCTAAATGGTGGAATGCCCTGCCACACAAATTGAGAACAGACCAACCTTTCTCATACTTTAGAATAAATCTTATCAAACACCTCAATGACAAAAACATGTAAGATACTGATAGACACTTGTGCTATGCTACTTTATCTGAATGTATATATGTATTATTAGAGATATATCACAACTGTAAATAATTATAGTAACATTGTATATAACTGACCGCCTAGCCTTATAGCAATGCCTCAACCTCTTGATTAGATATGATCCCTGCTAAGTCTGTACATACATTCTCCTTATCACTGTAAATTATGTAACATTGTATCCTATGTAACATTGTAACTCTTTGTAACACTGTAATTCTATGTAACATTGTAAGCTTTGCATATTCTCTTCACTGCGCCCGGTTACCCTTGGGTCTGGCGCGCTTTACAAATAAACAAACAAACAAACAAACAAACAAACAAACAAACAAACAATTGAGACCTTTTTGGTTTCTTCCGGAACTGTACTCGGAAGATCTTCATTTCGTTTTATTGGTTGATATGGCTTCCTCAATGAATACCTTACTGTCCATGGTTTCCTTGTTACTGGTACTTCAATAGGTGCTGTTCTTCTGATAGGTACTGGACAGAGCCCCACTTCGTTTATTTGCTCATCATACGTCACTTATCTTGGTGTGAATGTTCCTGGTACTTCAAAAGGGACGGTTGGAGTGTGGGCTGTATTTGGGACCTCCTCTACACTGCCCCCTCTGCGCGATTCATCGACCACTTTCCTTTCTTTCTTCAGTTCTCCCAGTTTCTCTTTTGCTTCATTGGTCGAGTCCATTCTTTCTTCATCTTCTGGGTCTATACATGATGGTCTGAAGAAAGGTCTCTTCGGGGTGCATATCTTTATTACTCCTTTCAGGCTTCCTGCTGTTCTCACGGGCTCGTCTTTGTTCCACGTAATTAGTTGGCACTGTCCATTTGTGCTGCAGTAAACCCATCTTCCCACATAATTTCTATGCTTCTTGGGATATTGAAACTTTGTTCCTTCTGGTGCATGAATGCTGGCCTTCACAAAGTCTCTTATTTCTTCGTCAGACAGGTCTTTGGGCTTCCAACCTGGCTTGACATCAATCATGATCTTCATCCCAATGGCTTTTTCCACAGTTTTCTTACACTGAGAGATTATTATCTTGATGAGACAGACTCCTAGCAATATGATCACTAACAGGGCTCCTAGGAACTTGAATGCATCTGTCATCCATTGTGGAACCCATGAGAATAGTGATCCACACCAGCTGTCATCATCAACTTCGTCAGTTTTATCAATCATCTGGTTCTGTAGCTTCGTCAGCATACCTATGGCTTCTGTTAGAGTTCCATTTTCTTCATCGTGAGAAGATATAAATGTGCAACATGATTCTCCGATTTTTGCACAAACTCCTCCATCCATAGCTGTGATCATGTCAAGGACATATCTGTTTTGGAGAATCATCAATCAAACTGCCCTTAACTCTTCCTTTATGGCGTTGAATCATTTTATGATTGTGTTAATAGTCTGCAGTAACTCTCATCTGGTTATCTGCAACCATTTAGTGTTTGCTCCAATTTGAAATCTTGGCATGAAGATTGTCGTGAGCACTGTTGAGGTGAGGCTAAACAGCCTGTGTTCATATGGGATTGCATGGAAGGCATCTTCTGATTTGGCAGAAAAGTAATTCTCTCTCTTCATTCTATTCAGAAGTTCCACAGATCTCTTTTTTCCTCAGGTGAGCATCTGCTTTCGGAAACCTGCCAATATTCAGGTCACTCTTTGGGATACCAAAGCTGGAACGTGGACATTCACTAGTGTGCATATACCTCCCCAGCTTTTCGGCAGCCTGATGTATGCATTTGATCCACATGCCCAATAATCATCCATTATTACTGCAGTTCCATGTACCATCAAAAATGTGTCCACAGTTTTGATTCTCTCCCATCTTCCTTGTGCCATTATTCCTGAAGCATAGTTTTGGATTCTCCAATGGCACTATCTGCAAGGGTCTCCCTCTGTCTTCGACCCATGCCAATAGTTTTGTAAGCTTTGGCCATAATGACTTGAAATATCCTTTGTGAATTTTCAATTGCTTCCTTGCAGGCTCCCAGGACCATCCCTGCCCTGCAAATCACTACCCCTTTTTCCCATCCATCTGGTGAAAGCACTGTTCCCCAAACCTGCATTTGGCCTCTGTTCTTCCATCCACAAGCCTCTTCATCAATTTTTCCTTGGACATTTAGCTTCTTGTTCACTTCCCATCTGATTTCAGCTCCTTTCACTCCAAGTTTCTCGTACATGATCATATGATTCTTAATGTGAGCACTGTTTCTAAAACTTTTTGTCCTGGACATCATCTTCATCAGGATCAGTTGCTTCGGTTGCCCATTTCAATGAAGCATCACTTCCCATGAACTGGCCTCTGGTCTTACACAGTGCTATGCGCGAGAGACAGTGTGCTGTGTGGACATCAACTTCTGTTAGGAAAGATTTAATAATTGTATGTAATTTTCCCTCCATGTGTCAACCCCCAAACTGTTTGCTGCTGTTTAGACACCATTGACTGACTTTGCCAGAGAAGCACAGCCTTCAGCTGAACTCCTCTGGACTTTCGCTCACTTTTTATGGGGAAACTGACATGCCCTTAAGACAGTCAGTACTGGGAGACTTTGTTTCCCTTAGTCCTTTCCTCATGTTGCGACTTTTGTGCAACATGTAACAAGTGTGCAATGGATTTTACCATACAGCACACTTGAATCTCTGGTAATTTCCAAAGGCCCTAGAAACTCTTGCTGGACTTTTTATGAACTGTACAGATGTGTCATGGACAGGACTGGTGGCAGCTATCGTTTCACATTATTTTGAACCCTTTCTTGCTATGATAACCGTGTTAACCGCGTTTGGCACGAATAGATGGGCTGGCTCCAAAATGGCCATGCCACAAGGTTCGTTGTCCTGTCCTTTGACCATCTTGCCCCTTCACCTTCCCCAGGTCGAGCCGACCCGGGTCCGTCCTTATTTGGTCATGCACTTTCCCGCGAATCCCAATGCTTTTGCGGGCTTCTGCATGCCTTGTGTGTGTGCCTCCAGGATGTGGGCTGGGATGTCTGATCCCAGTACACATCCTGGGTGCCAGAGAGTGTGGAGTGCCCTGAATGCCTGGGACCACCGTGGTCCATGATTGGCCCACGTATGGCATGTGTTTGTCAGTAGATCTCCCATTGGGTCTTCTTCGTTTTGGCACAAAGGGAACTTTGCATAAGAGGAGGCTGAAAACACCACTACCAGGTCAATCTCCTGAGTTCACACCGAACAAAGGATAGTAGCCAAGTATCCTGCAACACAAAGCCGAGTCGAGGAACCGCTGGTGACCCACTGGAAGGTTTGGCACCCTGAGCCCGCTGCCGTCCCGTGGGGACCCCTCTGCATCTGGTCATCCTAGAAGGTCTGTGAAGACGCTTCAACCCATTGGAATAGTGGGACCAACTATTCTCGGCACCTTCATCAAACCCTGCAAGTAAGCTTTCTCGGAAGTGTCCCTGGGCCAACCAGTGGACTGACTAGCTTGCCCAGTGGCTTTGCTCTGTCACCGCCGCTGTTTTGAGGAGGCCTTCGAAACTTGTTATACTGCTAGCTCTTTGTCCACTTCACCCTCATACCGAATTTCGTACACTTGGCATTCCTAGGTCTGAAGTGTGATGAGTGAGCCAGGACTGGAGTAAATGCGGTTACCGTGTTGCCCTGCCGTGGCAACGACCTGTGCAAGTTTACTGCATTTGTAACCCTCTTGCCCCTGAAGCCTGCTGCAGTGAAACTGGGCTGATTCCTCCACCCGGAGCAGAGAAATCACCACTGTCGCGTTTGGAAATCATCTCTGTATTTTAGGAACTGAAAGATGCCGAGACATCCTTTTTGCCGCATTCGAACCTGCCGGCGAAGTGGACTGTACTGGCGAAGTTTGGGTCTGCCCGTGTTGGGGACCAGTGAGTACTCCTTACCCCAAACGGTGGCCCCTTGCGCAGGAGCCCATTTTTACACATGAGTGGCCCCTTTCCTTTCCACAGTTATTGCGAAATAGCGACCCCATCCCGCACTCTCAAACTGCCTCTGCCCTCAAGTGGAGGTCCTTCTTGAATAGTGGGAACTTGTTCTGCATCGTCTCATCCACCTTCCTGAGTTGCTAGAGACCCTTGAAGAGACCCTATCCTGCCCATTGGCACAAGCACGTGCATGTACTATTGAGCACAAGGCTCCTCTCTTCGTAGGGCTTGGACTGCCTCTTGGTTAGGTGTATTATTGATGTGGAATTGGGTCTAAAGATTACCCGCACTGCCTGTTTCCTTCCCCTCTAGGTTGTCAACATATTTTTGTGCATTTAACCCCTTACACCCCAATGGTCTTGTACATATGTTGTATTGAGTGTGGTGTGTTGGTTTACTTAGTGTTACTGTGATTTTCTTGCTACGGTCTATCTTACAAAGGCCTTGTATTAAATGTGTCTACATTTTTAATATAACAACCGTCTGGAGTAATTTGTAAATGTCCTTGCTTTGTGTGCTCATTGAGGTCTTTCAGTCACCCTCACCCCTCCTGAGACTTAGGGCCTCATCACGACTTTGGCAGTAACCCTTAAATCCGGCGGTCACGCTATTACCGCCGGATTTAAGGGTCCGCCAAATCAGGACTTCGGCGGATTTCGCCCCAGCTCTTAAAATGTGCTGCCGAAAATGTGCGCTATTACCGCCGGCGGGAAATCCGCCAGCGGTAAGAGCGTGAATTTTCCCCATTGAGCCCAATGGGGAATTACATTACCGACGAACTCGTGATCCGGCGCTATTAGCGCCGGGGAGTTCGGCGGTAGAGCTAATACCGCCAGCGGTAATACCGCCAAAGTCGTGATCAGGCCCTTAGTCTTGACCGCCTGCCATAGCTACCCTGATTGGTCTGGCTTGTCCAGAGGTTACCCTGTTCCAAGAAACTAGGCTGGCCTTCTGAACTTCTGCCCCTCCAGGTCAGAGTTCAGAAATCCTTCTTAACAACTTCTACAGCTGTGAAGATCTTGGACTTCCCCATGCTATACGGTAGGAGTGCCCAAACAAAGCATTCCCCTTCTGAACTCCGTCTTCCCACGTCTTTCATGTGCTGGTACCAGATGTTGTTTCCCAAATGTGCTGTGCTGTTCAAGTAATTGTTTAGTTCACTGTCATCTCTGTGTATGCTTCTCTTGATCCTTAGTGTTTTCATGTAGTTTGCTTTAACTATATCCCTGAATGCATCTGTATGGCTCCTTCTTTCTGGAGGATTCTCGGGTATCCTGGTCCATGGTGCAGCTCTCCTCATCTGTACCATAGGAGTAGACAAAAGTCTGGCACTTCTTTCCTTGTCCTCTTGTATCTTTTGTCTTCTGCTTAGAAATGCCCATATCCACTCTGGCATTGGTCCACTATTGTTAGGCAGAATCCTGTGCAGTGCCCTTAGGGACCACTACACACAATTAAGACCACAGGTGGCAAAACAAGTTTTACCTTTGGTACAAGCCTGTACTACTAGGTTATAGTGGTAGCAGTAGTGGAGCAGCCAGGCTTATCTCAAGAGTATATGAGCAGTAGCAGAGATTACACAAAGGGACCACAATTACTGTGACTCAAGCAAACACTGACTCAAGGTTTCAGGTAAAAAATATAAGTACATTTATTTTTAAACCATTTGTTATTAACACGACACTTCTATGAATCCAAAAACCACACGTAAAATATACTACAATTAACCAATTCACTTTGTACAGTATTATTCGAGGTAAGTACCCTGTGTTTGAATGAACCAGTGTTACGAAACAGAACACGTTACCGTGAATACGATTGCGATCACTTTTCACAGTTCGGTCTACTATATAAACGCGTATCCCCTGTAAGAAATGCTACTGGGGTAAAAACACACTTAGCACCCGAGATACCCAGAGAGAGTTGGGGGCAAAAATCGCAGGCAATATGTTGGTTAGACAGACAGAATCTCAGAACACATGTAGACAGGAATTCAAGAGTTAAAAGGCCGGAGCCGAAGTCAAGTGACACCGAGAGCCTGTTGTCGAGGATCACACAGTTGGGCAGTTCTAGATTCAACGTTGCCAAGAGTACTTTGATATTGTCAATGTTGGGAAGCAAAAGTTATAAGAAGGAGGGAAAAGTAAGGATGACCCTTTAGGTAGAGAAATAGGGATTTCACCCAAAATTCCTCAAAAAGGACACAGTACCTTTCTCAAAGAATGAAGCTGGTGCCACGGCAGTTGATCCTGTTGGTTTCCCGCAGACCCACGCTTTCCTGCAGCTTCAGCACGAAGAAGAACGATGAGGGGTCCGCACCACACAGGGATGAGGCCAGCAGCAGCGACAATGAATAAAAGGTGCGCTCCTTAAAAACAGGAGAGGGTCTTCAGGTAGATATCCGGACCACTATAGCAGTGTGCAGCGATTTCGACCACGAAGGCAACCTCTGACTGAAGAAGATGAGCTGGTTATCCCCACCAGGCTCAAGGGAAGAAGACTCTGGACTGGATCTCCTCTTAGTCGTTGAAGGGTAGATAGCTCGGGACTGCAGCAGGGCTTCACCGGTACGGGGTAGTTGCAGCAGTCGACCTCTCCTCAACTTCTCGTCGGTTCCTTGTAGTTCCAGTGGCGACTCTCTGACTTCCAGCCCAAGAGACCTACCTTTTATGCGAACAACCCCCATTCACTCAGCCTGCAGTCCAGCCCGGACAACCACCCTGGCCAATCATGACAAAGTGCGACTGGGGTTTCCTAGGATACCCTGTGCAGGGGGTGACTACACCCCTCCCTCACATTCAGCCCACCTAGATAAATCGGGTGCCCTACATGCTTAGACAGCAGATTCATGGGAACCATTTATACACAAATACAATTGTGTTTTAAATGGCCTGAACTCTGCATTTATATGTAAAATAATTAAACTAAGCTTTTTTGGGTGTATTTTGTATGTTACAGAATTGTATATAATTGATATGCAATATAAGTCTTCCCTCATTGCACAACACACTTCCAGATTAATTTCATGCATTGGCTACGTTTGTAACAAACCAATCACAATGTGATTTACTTTCTTATTTTTCTGGAATTTTGTTGAAGTCCCCATAGGGGTGGTGTGTGATGATATTGAATTCTACACTGTGAAGACAACACATTATGTGCACTGATGTCTGTCATGTTAAATCGATGTTGGCATCACATTTTGTCTGATTATGCAAAAAATATTCACAGGGTTGATGTTTAATTGATACTAATTTGGTTTCATTACAAGTTGATCTTTAAGGGGGAAGAGTGGCAGTAATGGAATTGCCGCCACTTTGATCAATCTGCTGATATAAGGGTTATTGAAAATGGACGCTGCTTCCTCTGGTGGAATTAACCCTGAAAAAATTAGCGCTGGAGGAATAAGTAATGAAAACTAGTGATAATTCCCCTGGGGCTAAATCCTCCAGTGGAATTAGCGCTGGAAATAAAAATGCTAATTCCATCCTATCTTCAGGTTAAAATACCAAACAAAACACTGCCAAAAATAGTGACCAATTTAACCAAAAATACCCAAAAGGTGAAGGAAAAAATGCATTCAGGTGATGTAAATGAAGCCACAGATACACCCAATTGGTCATACAAGGGTATGTGAATATGAATAGTATGTAATGATGCTGAAGTCCCCATAGAGCTGATATGATGATACTGAGTCCACCAAAAGGATGGTGTGTGGTCATGTTGAGGTCCCCACTGGGATGTTGCTTGATGACATAGAGGTCCTCACAGGGATGGTGTGTCATGGCATAGAAGGCCCCATAGGAATAGCATGTAATTAAGCTCAAGGTCCCATAGAGATGGAATGCAATGATATTGAACCATCCAACTGGATGGTGTGTGCTGATGTTGAGGTGCCCACAGGGTTGATATGTGATAATATTTAAGTCCTCACATGGATGGTGTGTGCTGATGGTGTGGTCCCCACAGGGTTGATATGTGATGATATTTAAGTCCTCACATGGATGGTGTGTGCTGATGGTGAGGACCCCACAGGGTTGATATGTGATGATATTTAAGTCCTTACATGGATGGTGTGTGCTGATGGTGAGGAGCCCACAGGGATGATATGTGATGATATTTAATATTTAAGTTCCCCCATGAATGGTGTGTGCTGATGGTGAGGTCCCCACAGGGATGATATGTGATGATATTTAAGTCCTCACATGGATGGTGTGTGCTGATGGTGAGGACCCCACAGGGATGATATGTGATGATATTGAAGTCCTCACATGGATGGTGTGTGCTGATGTTGAGGTCCCCACATGGATGATATGTAATGATAGTGAAGTCCTCACATGGATAGTGTGTGATGATGTTGAAGTCTCCTTAATGAAGATGTATTATGATATTAAACTTTTCGTATGTGGGCTCTTTGACATTAAATGCCATACAGATATATAATGCTTCAATGAAGAGAGGATTTGTGAAGATGTTGAAATAATTTAAGAAAGTATTTATAGGCCTGAGTGTGTTTTATGTTAACTTGAACTCATGTAATGGTAATGTTACATCAACCTCTGCTTAGTACATGGCCAAATCAGAAATTGAACAAAATCTCACCTGAAAATGGGGGTCGTTACAAGTTGGGTGGTATTCTGTCTGTAAATCCACTGGTCTTACCATTATCACCACTTGGTCTGGCAGATTTACTGCTGGATTACATGTGGTGGCGATGGAGTATGTTCCCATTTTTTCAGAGTCCATTGGACTCTGTGTCATTTTTGGCAGAATTACTGCAGCAGTAATTTCACCACAGTAATTTCACTCAAAATGGGTAGAAAGTCAGCAGATTTACCTCCAGTTCATGGCTGGAGGTGAATCATTTACATTTCTGCCAAACTCATAGTTTGGTGGTGTGGTAATGTGGCGTGAACGGTATTACTGCTGCATATTTACTGCACCACCCAACTCGTAATGAGCCCAAATATCTTTAGTTTCTCTTCTGTGCAACTGTGAGGTCTTCTGCCACATTTCACCTACTTCTTGTGCCCATTAATTTAGCATGAAATTCATGACTAACCATATTGAAGCCGTCCCTCAACTCTTCATTTAGGAGATTCGTTGTTGCTTCAGAGACCACAGCCATAAATTCAAAAGATAACTTGGCCAAGGTGCAGGATGCATTTCATGCGATCAGGGCAAGGATGGCCGTAGTTAATATATTGTGCCCCTAAGCATCCAGTCCCTTGCCCCCCCGTCAGGAGACAAAAGGTTGAAAATGTGGTTTGGAAGCTAGCCATCATGACCTTCACCACCAAACCTTATGGGGATGCATGGGTGGAGAGCGGCAAGACCACCCCCCTTACAGTTCTTGGAGGCACTGCTGAGCTCACCTCCGGAGTGCCTATACCTATCCCATCCTAACCTACCTTGACCTAGGCATACCTACCCTTTCTCTTCTCAGGGTCAGTGTACATTTTTCTAGTGTAGGTTTCCATTTTTCTTTTGTGTAAATAGGTTTTTTGTGCACATTTGTGGATAGGGATTTGTTTATATTCTTGTAATAATTGTGATTTGTCACCACAGCAGATAGCCAGGCACCAGCTTCATGAATTGGGTTCCGGTAGCCAGCTGGACTGAGCATGAGGGGATTAAGACTGACCATTAATTCATTATAGGTGATGTCTCATGGAGCACACCCCTACAACAGTCCCTCGAGTCCCTCACAGGCTAGGTTAAGTGCTTGGGTAAAGACCTTGGCCTAGCAGGGACCAGCATCCTGCTCTGCCATGACCCTAAGAAAGTTGACCCTGAGACAGTGCCCCTTACCATCACATGTGTGACTGAATAGTGTCCTATCCTCTTTGGGCATTTAACATCTGGCCAGTTTTATAGGCTAGCCTACCATCTACACCACCTATGCCTAGCTCAAGCCCTGCCCTTCCTTCACCAACACTGCACACATTTACCCTGAAGTGACCACTGTAGGTGCCATCATAGCTGCAACCACAAGCAACCCTAGTTCACCTGGGTGTAGCACGCACCAGTTCTACACCAGAGGATAGAGGCACCATACTGAACGCTTCCTCCATGGCGAATGGTGTCAAGCATATGTTGAATGGAGGGTATCATAACACCAGCAGAACATGGACCCTATATCTGCCCGAGACCCTTCTCAGGTGAGAAACCGACCCGAGATGTGAAGAGGAATATTGGTTAAGGGTGAACCAGACCAACCAGATAATCCATGACTGGAGAGCTCCTGACAGGGAGACAAGGGTTGTGCTCTTGAGAGTCTCTGATGTCTTGCCACATACTCAAACCCCACATCGAAGGACATTGTTCATGCTGGATGGAGTCTTTGGAGCCACCGAGTCAGATCTAGAGCTGACATTTAAGTATTATGCCAACCACCTCCAACACAGTAAAAGTCTCTCAGAATATCAGCTTCTGCAGCTACGTCTCTGAGAATGGATCACAAAACCACCTTCCTTTGATGAACTGGCCCGGAAGGAGAGATGAAGGACACAGTGTATAGTCTACCTTGTCAACTGGTGTCTCCTTACATAGCCCCAGGATATGACCGGAGACATCAAGTGGTGAAATTGATTCAGACCAGCTTGGTGATGCAGCTGCAGAGGGCGCCAGCCAGGACACTGCCTTTAGGGTCACCCATGCTACCAGAGCTTGGAAGAGACTCTACACTATCCTCCAAGGAGAGGAAATGCCAGCTCATCGAGCTCAAGAGCCACGGCTGCCCCAAGAGTACCAACGGTGAACAGCACTGCTGCAGTCCGGGCAGTTCTGCCAAAGGTGTGGACAGCAGAACAGCACTTTCTGTATGTGTGCAAACCCACCAAATTACATCTGAGTTGCAGAGAAGTTCCAGGCCTTGAACATTCCAACATGCGCAATGGTGGGAAACGCCAGTGAGGACCAGAAGGAGGAGCAACTGAATCCTCAGAATTATTATGCACCAACAGTGTAAAGACAGAGAACTGAAAGTCTGTGCCACCAGACAGGTCCAAAGCTGCAGTGGCACCACTTGTGGGCAAGTCATCTGAGAACCAGCATCCCCCCAAACTGGCTAGCCAACCTACAAATATCGGGTGTACATCTGATGCAGGCTGCACTTTCCATGCAATGTAGCTGAGTCAGCACCTCCATCGTCTCCATGGCTTTGTTGTGCAGCAACCGGAGTGAGGAACCCACTCACTGGTGGGGATTAGAACCAATTCTCCAGCATGCATCTGTCATGGATTCCATTGCTCATGAATATTCCCCATCGTCAGGCTGGTAATCCTCGTTGAAAGAAAAATCAGTTTCAGTTTTGTTTCTGAACTGTCTTTCTACTAATAACCAATCACTGGTCTCTGGGTAATACTGCCCCCAGCCAATGACTGCCCTCTACCTAAGCCCCTCCTCTGGCAGCCATCTTCAGATTTTTACCGCACGTTCAAGTGTTGGGAGTCCTCGTGCTTAGCTCTCGAGCTTTTACAGCGTGTTGCGTTTTTCCAAAGAGTTTACTCTTTATTTTTCAGTCAAATTGACCCTCAAGTTCCACCGTTTCATCTTCCGATCAACGGGGACCCGTTTCGGAATTTTCTACACACCTCAAGGGTGATTTTTCATCAAATTTCACTTCTTGGAGGATTCCGGAAGATCTTTGAGGCCTACCCCGCGTGGACATGGCCCAGGAAAAAGGAGACTCGACGCCAACTGGATCCAAGCTGTTTACGATCTGCCCAGGATGTGGACTACAGAATGTCTTCAAGGAAGATGAGCACTCCCGGCGTGTCTACTGCCTTCACACCAACAAGTCTCACGTGGAGGAGGACTGTGCGTTCTGCAAGAACATGTCCGTCTGGACCATGAAGGACCGTCGTACTCGACTCGCTAACTGGCTGGAGGCGAAGAGCCCGGCAGCAGGTGAGAAGAAGAAGTCTGAGCGGTCTTCTAAGACCTTTGAGAGTGCTCCGGCGACGGGGGCCCAACAGCACTGCGAGTGCGCGGGCACCGGGAGTGCCGTTGTTTCGGGCTCCTTGGCTACTAGGTAGGGCGCGATGTCACCGACACCGTCAACCACGAGCCAACGCTCCGGCTCGGTAAAAAAGTTGGAGAACCCGAGTAAGCTTCGGGAGAAGCCCGGCAGGTCCCGACGGAGAAAGCCAAGTAGGAGGGAGGCAGTGACCTTCCCCCACGGTGAAGGCCTCAGACGCGCCCAAGGTCATGAAGGCCAGATTCACCCGGCTAAGGCCTCGATTGAGGGAGTCGTGGCAGCCCTGGCGAAGCCTGCGGAGGTGACCCCAGTGGAGACGACCTCCAGGCCTAGAGTTTCCCTGCCATCCTGCAGGGAATCATCTTTCCAGCCTACAGAAAAGACCCCCATGAAACACCGGGATGAGAAAGGGGGGGTGAAGTAGTCCTAATGGACTCAGTTACCTCTTCCGAGGACGAGCTGTCTATCGTCAAGGCAACCCTGGACAAGAGGTTCGAGGAGAGGGCGTGCGGGAAGGATCACGACGAGGCGGACGTGGAGAGCGAGGGTAGACCCGACGAAGAGTGGCAGATTGACGAGGAACCAGCACCCCAGCGCTCACGTCGCAACCGATCCACCTCCTATGGACAGGCAGGATGACATTTTGCTGTCACTGCAAACCCTGTGCACCCAGATAAGGACGTGGCTACCCTTGCCTCCGGTTGATGATCCAGCAGTGCCTGGACCGTCAGGGAGTCCTCTACCCAAGCGGAAGAGAGTCCATCCTCCCCCACCCTCCCATCCTTCACCTCCATCGCCTCCACCGAGGGATGAGACGGAGACGGCAACGACAGGGATGGAGGACGGTGGTGACGACGGAATGGATCTCCCATCACCCCCTCCCCGGGCTTCCCCTCCCGATGAAATTGGCTCCTTTCACGCCATGAATGCCAGGGCATCGGAGCTGTTCCAGCTATGCCCCAAAGAGCAGAAGAAGGAGGGGTTCCTCTACCAACGACGGGAGGCCAAGAGGAAGACCGTCCTCTCAGTCCTGTTACTGGACGACATCTGGGACGAAGGACTGTCCCTTCTGAAGAACCCGTCCACAGCCCCTGCGAAGAGGGACTAGTACGAGAAGAAGTACCGGGTCCCAGATTCCACGCCTATGTGCCTCATTACACAGCCGTCCCCGGATTCAGTGGTAATCGCGGCGGCCATGAAGAAATCGACAGGGGCGACGGCATCAACTTCCACTTCCCCACCGGACGTCGAGGGGAAGAAGCTGGATGCCATGGGACGACGGGTCATCTCGTCGGCAGCGACGGCCAACACCCTCGCAATCGTAGCCCGCTATGACAGGGAGCTGTGGTTTAAGATCGCTCCCCTCCCAGACAAGAGGACTGAAGCCCTGAAAATCCTGCAGGAAGGCGAGGTGGTGTTGGCCCACGGCATCACTGTGGCCACAGACATCACCAACACTGGTTTTCACCAGATGGGCAACAGCGTTTACCTTCGGTGTGGTTGGCTCAGGGCCACAGACTTCCATCAGGACGTGCAGACCAGGGTACTGGACATGCCCTTCAACGGGAACAACCTGTTCAGCAAGCCATTGGAAGAGTCACTGCAGGCCATCAAGATGGACACTGAGACGGCCCGGGCCTTGGGCTTTCTCCATCAGTGTTGGCCATCCTTTCGGACCTCCGTAGACAAGTCTCAAGGTGCCTCCAAAGGATTCGGCGGCAGCTCCTCGTCGTACCGCCAGGCGGCCTGCTCCTCATTGCAAGAGGCCTACAGAGGCCGCAACAAGGCTGGTGGACACTGTCGTCGTCGCCAAGGGGCCCAAGGTGGCAAGGCCTCAGTGAAGCAAAACTGAACCGGCCGTGATGTCGGGCCGCCACCCGAGCACCCCGGTGGGAAGCTGGCTGGCGAACTTCATCAACGTGTGGAAGATCATATCCACCGACTGTTGGGTGCTGGATGCCCTGGCTCACGGGCACACTCTGGAGTTCCAAAAGAAGTGTCCCCATTTTCCACCTGTGGTCAGGAAGGAAAACCGCATTCCACAGCTGCTTCTGGAAGTACGAGCAATGCTGAGGAAGGGCGCGATAGAACTTGTCCCAAAGAGGCTCTGGGGCTCCGAAGTGTACTTGCGGTACTTCCTCGTCAGAAAGAAGACTGGCGGCTGGCGGCTAGCGGCCCATTCTAGACTTCCGCCGCCTCAACAAAGTCATAAAATCCCTGAAATTCCAGATGGTCACCCTCCAGCACGTGCTGGGACAACTGAAGGAAGGCGACTTCCTGTTGTCGCTGGACTTGGAGGATGCCTACTTCCATATCCCCATACACAAAGGACATCGAAGGTTTCTGTGCTTCGTGGTCCAAGGACAGCACTATCAGTTGAAGGCACTGCCTTTCGGTTTGAAGTCGGCGCCAAGGGTCTTCACCAAGTGCCTGGCACTGGTGGAGGTGCGGCTGTGCCTACAGCGGATCCACGTCTACCCCTACCTGGACGATTGGCTCATCTGAGCGAAGTCAAGAAAACTCACCGTCGACCATACAGCGAGGACCGTCAGCCTGCTCACGCAACTGGGGTTCTCGATAAACTTTGTGAAGTCCTGCTTAGCGCAATCGTAGGACGCCCTATTCCTGGGAGACAGACTCAACACAGTGGCACGGCTGGCGTCACCGTCAGAGGAGAGGATAAAGGCCATCCTGGGCAAGGTATGATGGCTGTTGACCACGAAGGTTGCCAGAGCGAGGCCCATCAAGTCCCTGCTCGGAATGATGTTGTCATCCATCTACCTCGTGCGACTGTGCAGGTTACGGATGCGGCTGCTGCAGGAGTTCCTCGACGCCCGTTGGGTACAAGTGACGGGAAGCTTCAAAGACAAGATCGCCATCAACAAGACTTTCCGGCAGGCAATCCGGTGGTGGGGCAGCCATGCGCACCTCGCGGCGGGCATGGGCTTCCAGACCTCAGCGCATCAGGAAACAGTGACGACGAATGCCTCCCTGGAGGGATGGGGCACGCACACCAGAGATCTCTACGCAAGAGGCCTTTGGCTCCCAGAGGAGAGGTCACTACACATCAACATCCTGGAGCTCCGTGCCATGTTCTGGGCCCTCAGGTCCTTCCTCCCATCTCTCAAGGGCAAAATGGTACGGGTCTTCACTGACACCACCACCACAATGTTTTAAATCTGGGAGCAGGGGGGAACAAGATCCCCAGCTCTATCCAACGAAACGCAGGACCTGTGGCACTGGGCCATCGCCCAGGGGATGTTCCTGGTACCCTTCCACCTGGCAGGAGTAAAGAGCACCATCACCGGCTCACTCAGCAGGGAGTTGCGCTCGTGCCATGAGTGGGAGCTCTGGCAAGATCAAGTGGATCTACTATTCCGACGATGGGGCAATCCTCAGATAGATCTGTTTGCGACGGCGATGAACACCAAGTGCCGGAGGTTCACCAACAGGTTTCCCCAACCGGGAAGCATGAGCGATGCATTCTCCTTCCTCTGGGACGGCCTGTTCCTCTATGTGTTCCCACCATTGCTGTTGCTTCTGCGACTCATCAGTCAACTCAGACAGTCCCGGTGCAGGATGAACCCTGTTGCACCAGCGTAGCCAAGGCAGATATGGTACCCAGACCTTCTGGACATGTCAGCACCCCCTCGAGTCAAGCTTCTGACGGATGCAGATCTTCTCGCCAGGGAAGGAGGCTCGATCCTACACCACGACCCAGGGTCGCTGAACCTGCAGGCCTGGCTCCTGCAGCACTAGAGTTCGGAGGCTATGATATCCTGGCAGACTCCAAGGAGGTACTTGCCAAGGCCAGGGCTTCCTCAACTCTTACGTGCTGTGGACATAAATGGAAGAGGTTCTCTGTCTGGTGCCGTGCACAGAAGATCAACCCTCTACGGATTACGGCCCCTCAAGTGCTGCTGTACTTGCTGTTGCTGGCCAAGGCTGGGCTGGCGCATGCATCCATCAAAATTTATCTGGTGACTATCTCCCGCTACACCAGAACTCCCGGGCGGTCGTCACTGTGGTCGCACCGCCTGGTTAAGGAGTTCATGAAAGGACTGTTCCGCTCATTCCCACCGGTGAAGGCTCCGACCCGGCGTGGAGCTCAATATGGAGCTGACCATTCGAGCCTTTTCATTCGGCGCCGCTGAGGTTCCTATCATGGAAGACACCATTTCTTGTGGCCATCACCTGCACAAAGAGTGGGAGAGATCCAGGCCCTCTCCTGTAAACCTCCATACCTGACATTCCACGAGACTAGGGTACTGCTGAGGACACACCCCTCCTTCATGCCCAAGGTGCTTTCCGACTTCCATCTCAACGAGCCCTTGGTGTTACCTGTTTTCTTTGCGTCGCCTTCGTTGCTGGCTGAGAGGACTTTGCACTCGCTGGATGTAGCTAGAGCACTGAAGTTCTACGTGGACTGCATGAAGAGTTTTCGGAAGACATCACAGATGTTTGTGAACTTTGGCGCTGTGAACCAAGGGAAGGGCCTCTTCAAGGCTTCCATTTCCAGATGGCTCTCTGGCTGCATCATGCACTGTCACCGGTTGGCAAACCGACCGTTGCTTGGCCATCCGAGAACCCATTCAAACAGTGCGATTGCTGCTAATACGGCGTTCCTGTCCGATGTGCCGCTGCTGAACATCTGCAGGGCTGCTATGTGGAGGTTGGCGCACACCTTCACGAGATTTTACTGCATCGACCGGGATATCAGGGAGGAGTCCAGAGTCGGCTATGCAGTGCTGCGCAACCTGTTTGCTTGAAGGTGAGCCTGGTGAAGGAGGTAAGAGATGCTTAATGTTGAGTTGTTGAAATGCTTAATGTTGAGCCTTGCCACCTCCCATGGTTGTGCATGTGTGTACTGCTATGTATTCTTGTATTTATGAGCATGTGAATCCATGCCAGACCCCATGCTGGAGAAGGAACAATTTACTTACCTGTAACTGTTGTTCTCCAGCATCGGTCTGGCATGGATTCACATGCTCATGAATACAAGAATACAGATGTTCGCTAGATAGATTTATAAATCAGGCCAAGGCTATCCTCAAGGTCTGCGATATTTTAATGGGGGGAGCATGTGCCAAGTAGAGTGAAAGACACCCGTGTATGATGCAGCACAGAGATTCATTAAAAAAAGGAAAACGTTTGTGTTGTGAGCAGAGCGCCTTGGGGAGAGTTGGCCTCTGCGGACCCAAGCCGAAAGAGTGATGCTCCCCTGACAGGTAGGGGAGTGCTAGAACCCACCACCACCTCCCTGCAGTCCTGTCACTGCTGTGGCCTGGCTCCATAGTGCTCCCTGAGCGGTGAGCGCCCCCAGTATTGCACCCTCTCTCGCTCTCCTCTGTCAGGCGATGATTTAAGGCCTGGCCGGTGCCACGACAGGCCTCTGAGACTCCTAGGGCTGCATCTGGCAGGTGCAGCGTGGGTGGAGCATTGGTTTGGACCCTGCTCCCAGGCTGCCATCAATGCTGGGCTGCACCTGGCATAAGCTGCCCATCCCCAAAAACTTTGGGGACCCACCATAAATGCTGCTGCCATACCTGCCATAGAACCATCACAAAACAGACTTTTATATTTTGGAAGAACTGTTTATATTTTAAAATAACTCTTTTCTCTGCTGTTTTTAGTCATTCAGCTGCTTAGGAAGGTTAATAATGTAAATGGTATTGTGCAATTACCCCTTTTTATATAAAAATATACAAATCTGCTGGTGTACTGGGAGAAGGGAAAAATCATAAGATCAACTAAACAAACCATACACCAGCATTTTGCTGCCTGCCTTTACGTTGTGTGTGCTAAAAGGCATACCCAGTGTTTCTTGCCAAGAGGTTTTTGGGGTAACCCATTCTAACCTTTGCATTTTGATCCCACGTCCACTTCCCAACGAGGTGCACCAAGGCAGGGTCAGACTGGGGCATAAAATGAGTACAGGCACCAATGAAAAAGTGGCCCACAATCACACATTACTATTGAATACTATCCAGAACAAACTGTTTGAGTACTATCCAAGGCGTAGTAAAATTGGTTAAAACTAGTGTGGAAACAAATGAATCTGGCCTACTCTGCCCAAAAGTGGTCCATGCTGTAAAAAAATACCTGGCCCATTATAGAATCATTGGCTGGCGCTTTTGGGCAAAGCCCTATAGGCCAGTCCGAGCCTGCAGGCTCTAACCTCTGAGTCACTGGATCTTGCTCCAGAGAGCACATCGTTGTGCATTATGACATGACAGTCAAAGGTGTAATGGATGAAGATGCACCTGGAAACCAGCAATGCCGGTTGGGATAAACAAAGTTGCGGTCTGAGCCATTTGTAATGGAAATAAAGATAACAATAATATTTGGATAACAGTAAAAACGCATTACAAATAGAAATATTACCTATGTCCACCCAATGCACAGCTGAACCTACCAATTTTACTATTTTCAGGCTAATGAGGGGACTTGAACCTACAGTTTGTAAACACACAGTCTAACCTCTGAGTCACTGGGGATCCCTTCAGAAACCATAGCTTTCTACAATATGACATGGCGATGAAAATTGGAAGGGATGAAGTTGCATCTGGGAACTAGCAATGCTGTTTGGGATAAACAAATTTGCTATCAGATAGGCAAAGGAGGAGAATTATAAAACATTCAGTAGTGGCAGGGAGAAGTAAAGTTGGGTAGATAGTTGGATGAAGGTGAGAGATAGATATGATGCACAGGAAGTCATGAGTAGGAAAAGGTTGAGGAGCTATGTGTACAATTGGATTGCATACATTGTGGGACTCAACTGTATAATATGGGGCTCAGCACTAAGAGAAGAGACAGCTGGAGAGCAGGTGTCCAAAGCACAAGGTGGTGTATCTCTGGAATGTACTCACTGCATGGTGAGCATGAGCATTTTTAAGCCATGTCCATGAAAACACAGATAGCAAAGCCCATGTGCTTACCTCTTTAGGTCCCCAACAACATTTGGGAGGGGTTGTATGCTAGAAATTCGAATTTACAAGGAAAACGGAAATGAATTGGCAAATATACTGAAAAAGGTTTTTGCCATAATCAAAACAGTACCAGCTGAGAGTAATAAAAGTGCCATTTCGAGACAGCCTTCAACACAGTATTTATTTAAAAATGAAATTTTATATTACTTACCCCATGACAAAGGAAGGACCCTAGATTGGGTGGCCAACCTTAACTGTGATACTATAATTACATCTATTACACCCCAACCTTGGACAGATCATTAGCTATTGTCATTTACTCTCTCAGATAATACTCTGAAAACTAAACCTAACCTGATAGTGCCTCCATGTCCTACAAGGAACAAACGGAACATTACAACGGATGCTATCCTGCCACATGTGATCCCTACTCTGAATTCTTTGAAGGACACCACTGATCCCATCGAGTTAGTAGAGATCTATTGTTCCATTATGACCTGGACATTATTGCCCCTCTCAAAATGTGCAAAGGCAAACCAAGAGCTCACCTGAACCCCTGGTTCACTCCGCAGTTAAAAACTTTACGGGCTGAAAAAAGAAAATTGGAAACTCTATGGAAACACCTCCCTTCCGCAGAGAATAATGCCAATCTGACGAATGTATCTGCTAAATACGAGGAAGAGATACTTCGTACTAAACGTGAGTCGTACAACAATAGAATTAACCAAGCTAGCTCCAGCACCAGAGAGCTCTTTGTTATCCTTAGAGAGATGGAGATGCCCATTACCCCTACGGATCTGTGACTAAAGGACAAACTCTGGTGCACAAACATTCAGAACGCTCTCCCCAATAAAATAGGCACACTGCAAAGTCAAATTGCTGACAAACGCCTAAACTTACAAAACTCAGATACTCCACACCACACCCAAAAGCCATCTATTAAACCATCCCAATGCTTTAAATTCTCAAAATTCTCCGTCCCTGAGGTACAACAAATTATTGCAACCCTTAAACCGTCAAGGTGCCAAGGAGATAGTTGCCCGGCTCAATTAATTAAAGATGCCGCTAGAGACCTGGCGCCATTCATATCCAAACTAATTAATGATTCATTTACTTCTGGTATTGTACCCACCAATTTAAAGGAGTTGTGGGTTCTAACCCTCCTTAAAAAACAATCACTGGACCCTACAATTCCGACAAATTATAGGCCAATCACTGCTGTCCTGAATAGGGTAGCATAACTGTAGATCCACGAAGACCTAGAGACTAACCATCTCCTAGGGACTTGGAAATCTGGGTTTAGACCTCAACACATTACTGAAACAGCGTTGATTGATTTAAAAACCCAGATTGACAAACTCAAAGACAATGGGAAAAATCACATTTTTACTTCTGTTGGATTTATCGGCTGTGTTGAATCTGATCGACCATAGAGTACTATGCAATCACCTCGCTTCAGCAGCTCACGTATCTCAGAACGCTATTACATGGATCCAATCTTTTCTAAATAACAGGACAATTAGTCTTTTCATGATCAGCAGCAGCTGACCCCATTCCCATTACATGTGGAGTCCCCCAAGGCTTCTGCGTATCACCGACTATGTACAACATTTTCACGAGGCCCCTATTCGATGACCTGGACCATCTGCGTGTCAGCTACACTAACTATGCAGAGGACACCCAGATCCTCCTCCCATTAACGGGTACTTATGACACTGATGTACTGCTAGTGAACACAATGTATCTAATCTTTCAGGCATGGATGGCCACCCATGGCCTCTGCATGAATGATAATAAAACCGAGCTTCTGATCATAGGATCCCCCCCTAACCTGAATAAACTCAACACAGATTATGCCTCCTTCAATATCAATGGGAACAATATCCTAGTGGCTAAAGAGCTAAAAACATTAGGTTTTTATATAGATTCCACACTCAATTTACATAAACAAGTTAATGCCACAGCTTCGGCCACAGCCTATAATGATAAATTGATAGGGGCTTGCAAACCTCTGCTCTCTAAGGAGTGTTACCTTACCCTTGCCAGAGCCCTCTTCCTGTCCAAGTTGGATTATTGTAATGAACTCTACTTAGGTGCAAGTAAGTGCGTTATCAATAAATTACAAATCCTGCAAAATAATGCATTTAGAACTGCTTTGAGTATATCAAGGAGAGAACATATCTCCGAAACAAGAAGACAGCATAAATGGCTGTCGATCAAGGATAAGATCCAACTCAAAACCATGTCTCATGTACAAATCCCTGAACCATGTAGCCCTCCATAATTAACTGCAAAATTCAACATCAGATCTTCAGTATGGGTCACCAGGTCATCAAATACCTCCTGTCTGGTAGTCCCAGGTACAACCTAAAAAAGCAGGAGGGAATAGTTTCCCAGTTATGGCAGCCTAGCTATGGAACTCACTCCCACCCTCCCTGAAGATGACCCAGTCTTTCTCTGACTTCAGAACAAAATCTATTGTATGGCTAACTAAGAAGAACCTACGCCAAGAATGGGTTTTCAGCACCAGCAAGGGCACATACTATACATTATTTATCTCTGCACTGCTATTGTTCCCATGACTGGACATCACCTGTAACCAATTGTCCTACTCACTGTTTTATTGTATTTTTCTGTATTCTGTGATCATGCCTATCTGTAACACTTGTAACGGTTCCAATGCACCCTGATACCTCCGGGTTCGGTGCGCTATAGAAATAAAACAAACAAACAAACTTCTTCAGAGTTCCTGCAAAGCCTAACAATTAAAGCATTCAGGTGAATCCTTCATTTATAAGTGATATGTCTGTAGGGTGACGAGATGTCCCAGTTTTGCCAGGACTGTCCCAAAGTTCAGCAATCCATCCCTTTGACCTCAGAGTTTTTGATTTGAAAACCCCATCCTGGAAGAAATGACAGACCTCTTCATTTATTTGCTATACATTAAATAAACATAATTGGTGATTTAATTGTAATGCCTGAAGCCAACCACCCTTGGGTGGACTTGAACCACCATCCTATCAGTTAGCACCCCATAGTACTAACCAATTGAACCACAGACACTGCTCGGATTAACTACTTTCCAGACAGGACTATAATATCAATCTGAGCAAAAGCACCTTTGTATTTAGTGTCCTTAAAGTCACAGGTATATCACAGTATAAGCCCAGAGTAAATGCCTAGAATCACAACACCACTCTCACCCCACCACTCTGTTTTCCCCACTACTAAAGTGTAATCACAGCTGTCAGTCACTGTGTGGGTTAGTCCTGCTTTTATGTTGTTGGCCTATCCTGTTTCTACTTAAGAAACACTGTGCTACACGCATACGACTGATCACCACTGCCAAGGCCAATTATGACCAAAAGACCATTGCCAAGGCCAACAATGATAGCAGATCCCTCTTCAAAGCTATCAAGAACTCCATCAACATTCTGCCCGACCTACCTGTGCAATAATCCATCAAAAGATCCAGTGCAATCAAGTCTTTCTCCTTCTTCAAGGTCAGTATGACCTGCCAACACATAGACGCTAACGCCACAACTGACAGCACACTACACATCCCATCGCCGAAAACCAAAACTACCTGGACACCTTTCAAAACACTCACTATTGAAGATCTCACTGGCACCCTAGCATCCCTCAACGCTACATCGTACATGGACGTAATTCTCCCTTTCTCTGTACGCAAGATCCTTCTGGCTGAAGCACTCCTCTGGGACCTAACTTACATAAACAGCTCCCTTACTCAAGGCATCCTCCCCTAGGTCCTCAAGACCAGACAAATCCTACCACTTCTCAAGAGACCAACATTGTATCCTGATGACATCAGAAACTACCGCCCCATCACCCATCTTTCCTTCATAGGTAAAATCCTTGAGAAAGCAGTAGCCACTCAAATCCTCCAACACGTCGAGGTTAACAATCTCCTTCAGACCTACAAATCTGGCTTCAGAACAAGATGCAGCACAGAAACAGCTAAACTATCATCAAGGTGATCAATGATTCCTGTAAAACATTTTAATGATGGCCATCATTACTTGTCTTGTCGTGCCTAGAAACACTTGTGTACAGGTGCGTTATAAATTACTTATCATATCAAATCATATCATATATCATATCATATGATAGTAAAGAGCTCCATCACATCCGGAAGAAAGGTCAGTGCAGTTGATAGAGCATAATGCATTTTCAGAACATTTTGAGGGACTTTATTTTTATGGAGAAAGGCTTCATTATTATTGCTTTGGAAATATTTCCATGTCAATCACCAATGCTACATGGTAAGCATGCAGTAACGGGAGGGATATGCATGATTCCATAGGTATTCCCACATTTTGGAGTGCCACTAAATTCCACTGTGGAAATGTGGTATTAACACATGGTAACAGTATATGCCATAATGCACAGTGCAAAAAAACTAGAAATTTGGTGGATGTTGTATGTGTAAATGTTTGTCTTCACATAAGTGTTTTCATATCCATATGCAGCCCTCCTTATTACTGTACCCTTCACTCACAATTCTCCACAATCACACACTGAGACTCATTACGAGTTTGGTGGTAATTTGATTCAGCCAAATTACCACCAAACTCGTTTACCATTACCACCATTTGGTCTCATGGGTTTACTCCAGGAATGCAATTGATGGCAATTTCCCATTTTTGGAGTGCTTAGGGCTCCATGAGGAATTTTGGTATATATATATTTATCTCTGTACTGCATGTTAAATATGCCATTTGGCAAAGGTAAAGTGATGGTTTTACATCCAGCTTGTTGCGGTAGGGAAATTGTCTAATAATATGGCGGTGCGAGAAAAACTGTGGCAATTTCGTTACTGCGAAACAAAATGGCTGTAACAGAATAACCACAATTTGTTCCCTGCACTGCAGAACTTGTAATGAGACCCAGTACATGGGGTGTATCCCAATGCCCCACATCCAAAGCTATGCACAAAATGTGTGTGCCATTAAATAAGTGCAGTGAAATCCAAATATGCGTTCCAATTTCCGTATATACCTTTTGCAATGCATTGGTGCGCAAAATGTATAAAATTGTCTAACCATAGTAAAAGCGTTAGTACACTGCAATTAAAATGAGAATATCTGCCTTTTCCATTTGCAAAACAACCCGTTTCTGTAGGAAAAATGACCACAATACAATGACAAAGATTAAAAGTGACACCATTACTTAAGTGTTGCTTAACTTAATTTGCGACTATCAAAATACTATAAAAATACTGTGCAGTATACTGTGCATTCGCAAACTCAGGATACGGACAATGGAACACCTTGCCTCAGTAGGCAGCCAAGATGGAACACTGCCCCTCGCGGTCCATTGGCAAACTCATCACCAAATGGACGACAAAAGCAACATCAAATTCATTGGACTAAGAAAAATACATACTGGCAGACGAAGAGGAAATCAAGAACTATGCCTAAGGCAACAGGAGGCACGAACTATATGCTATTTCAGATCCACCTTAGTGGGTTTGAACTCTGACAATGAGATGGGAGCTTTTTTGTGACAAGAAATTCGCCAGAGTCTTTGACTTCATGCATGGTGAACTGGGATATGAATGAACTACTATTATCGAATTTTTGCATTAATTTTTTGGGTTGTCTTCCCTGAGGAATCTTATTCAGTTAATACCAACTTAGTGATATTGTCAGATAAATAGATGTCCTTTACTCATTCCATCACCCCAGCAGGGTGACTAATCGTCTTTTTCTACACAGACACTATGTTACAGAGCCATTATTACCTTTATTTAAGAAACTCCTCCAGTAACTACACACTTTTCAGCTCTATTCGCAGTTAATAATTCGTCGGTGCATTCTAACCATGGTTTTTTCACACTCCACTAATTAGGTTGAACTGCCCATTATGATTCCAATAGACCAATGACAATGGAGTAGCCTTTGGTATATTTTTTCGCCACACTATCCAGTTTTGATTCTTATGTTCCCCAATCCACGGACAGTATGCTAGTAAATAATCTTAACATGACGTCACTGTGCTTTTTTTTTGTGACTGTTTTTTGCGTACTTTGGTAATAAAAAATAAAAAAAATCAGCAACAACGGCATGACGCCAGTGCTGAATACCAGAGTACAGAAGTTTCTCTTCAATAATTATTTGAGTCCTCCCACGTATTTACTAATATTGAATTTGCATACCTTAAATCAACAGGGTATTTGCCTGTTTTAATACCACAAACACGCTATCCCAGAGCCCAAAATATGGTGCCCGTACTCATCAGAAATCATGGTCATCAAGAAAGGACTATGGTTTCCATAACAACCACTACACAACATTAATCGGAGCGCGGCTTCATGCTAACTGTTGCCGACGCTTGAGGACTGAACCGACAACTTGGAGGTAAGCCCTAAACCACTGCAAGTATCGGCACATAGACCGCAACCTAGAAAGTTCAAACAGCGCGGTTCGCACTGCAGAAATTGTGGATGCGAATGCACAAAGTTTCCGTTTCATTTCTGCAAACAGCTGCGTTACTTTTAAAGGCGACCAAGCACTCAGGTGCGGGTATGCTTTGTATACATGCATGTATATACCCTGTCTTACAATCGGCAATGAATTCTTCCTTTTGCACGGATATACGGAAAGGCTAATTTTAGAATCTCTTATCACAATACCTTGAATATAACGACTCACTGCGCATCGTACGTTTTCAAGCCAGATTGTAAACCAAGCAATAAGCACTTATTTCCTCTTAAAGTGGAATGCCTGAGCTTTAGTTATAGCACGCGCATCTCACACTTTATTAACAATTTCGCCAACCACCGTACCTTACGGAGGCATGGGGATCTTCAGTCTCACCCACACTTCCACACTTATTGTTTAATCGTGATTGCCAGCTATGGCATCCTTAACTTGAAATACATTCTTTCTAGTTCTGATGCTATCAGATAAGCAAACTATTGTCTCTACAGGTGGGATTTAACCCATGAACAGGGCAACCAGCAAAATACAAAACAGTCACACAGTCATTGACACACGTATTAGGTAAGACCAGTACCTTTACCCAACGAGAGTTATGGACAAAGAATGGAACTTGACTTAATCTTGTTTTCTTAGCTTATAATGCTATGTTCTCAAAACCAAAATTAATGTTTTGTCTCTCTTTCGTTTTCTCCCATTTTTTCCTTATCTTTTACCCTCATCACTGCTCCCCTTGCCCCCTCCTCTTTTTCGGTGTCACATTATGTACTTTTTCTTTATTTGTGATTGATTGTCAATTTCACTACCAATGTTATGTCAATTTACGATAATCACTCCGTGGTCATGGTACTTTTCAAACAACGTTCTTATACATGTAACCCTGATTGAAAAAGGCGAAGGTATCGCCGAAACATGTGTTTCAAATAAAGGGCATACCCAATGCACTCTTATTTTCAAAATGACCTTGAGTTGACCATTTCTATGCTGGCGCTGCCTACTTAGTGAAGAAGGGTTCCCGGATCCCTGCTTACTCTTCTAACTTAAACGGAGCAGGGGGTAATCTCTGTTCCTTCACTTGGCAGTCGACACCCACCATAAGCGCAGGACACCAATTGGTTGATATATTAAGACCCCCTCATTGCGAATATAGTACGTGGTTATGTTAGAGCGTTAAGTCATGCATTCACATTACAGAGGTGGCATTCCTAAATACCAGGCTCGGGTTGACTGGCAGTTCCAACTTCTGCTCTTCTAATTCCCTTGATGCCAGGCATGTGGTGGACACTCCATGCCTTTTTCTTTTACAGGGCATGAGGGTGAGTGGCTGGTACGTGCCGTCTCATGTGGTAGCTGTCTCCTGCTGGTGGATAGAGATTAGTGTCCAAACCCTTGTCTTCAAGCCATTCCACTTTTTTGCAAGTCTTCATTGTCCCATGATATAGTGCCAAACGCTACCACCTTCTCACATAGCTCCAGGCGGTGTCCGTCCTATGGTCAGAGGACTTTTGTTCTTGTGCTCCGAATAGCACGTCGGCATGTCTGACTACTTCATCCACAAAGACCTGGAGCTATGCCTCACTGAATTTGTGTTTTGTTTTCAAGCCCACATTTCAGGCACCTTCACTTTGCCCTTATCAACTGGCATGTTTGGCACTGCTTCTAGGGTCTGATGACAAAAGGAAATTGGTGCATCAGAAAAGGTTGAGTTATAAAAGAAGGACACCACTGATGTTCCCGTTTGCGGGATGATGCTATTTCCACTTAGCTTTAATTCCGTCGGCGGAGTTACCATTCAGTAGTTGCTCCAATTCCCTGGTGATAGTGATAATTCCACCAGGCATTGGGGATTTACTGAAGGATGTTGTTTTCTGCTGCTAATTCCGCGGAATTCGATTACTGCTACAATCGACAATTGGGGTTTGCACATTGGGACGCATAATTTGGTGCTAATTCTGCTGGTCCCCTTGATTAAAAGATGACCTCAGGGTGTGGGATAGTTTCTTGGCAAACTTCAATGGTATACAGGTATGGCCAGCGAAAGCACAACCCAACCAAGATATCATGCTGTACACAGATACGGCAGGGAGTGTGGGGTTGGGAACCATTTGGGGAAACGGGTGGTGCGAGAAAGAGTGGCCAAGAGAGTGGGCCGGCAGCGGGCTGACTAGAAACATTACCTTTTTGGAGCTATTGCCGATCATTGTGGCATTGACAATTTGGGGGAAGGACTTGGATGCAAGCATGTGATATTTTGGTTGGACAGCATGTCGGTGGTGATGGCTATTAACAATCAGAGGGCATCATGCTCCATGGTTCTCAGGCTTTTGAAACATCTAGTTCTGACCTGCTTAAAGAAGGGAGTGTGTTTCCAGGCCAAGCGCGTCCCTGGGGTTCTGAATAACGCTGCTGATGCATTATCTCACTTTAAGATGTAGGAATTCCGAGGATGGTTGTCACAGGCAGAAGTAGAGATGACTCCATTCCCTGACACACACTGGAGTTTTTGTGTTGCGGGTTAGCACCACTGATTGCAGGATCTCTGTTTGGGAAGACTAGGGTAGTATATGAGAAGGCCTTCTGGGAATATGGGGTCTTTCACAGGGACTCAGTGATCGCTTTTTTGGGGCACTTATATGAAACGGGGGCATCAGCTAGATCGACTAAAGGAAAGTGGACGCCATTAGGTTTATGGCAGGGTTGCATGGGGTGGCGAGCCCCACATACGACTTTCCAGTGAAGAAAGCCTTAGCAGGATGGAGGAGGTTGGGGTGGACACACTGACTCGAGGTGCCCCTTTGACCTCCACAAACTGGAGAAAATAGTGCTTGCAATGGGGGGGGGTCTGCTGGGACCAATACGATGGCACACTATTTAGGGCTGCTCTGGTCACAGCCCTTTTTGGTGCTTTCAGACTAGGGGAGAAGGTAAGCATGGCCAAGACAGATGCATTGGGAGGGTTGGCCTCTTCAGACATCAGCTTTGAGGGGGATCTAGAGTTACGGATATACATGAGAAAGTCTAAAACAGACCAGGAAGGTAAAAGGGCGGTGGTACAGATAGTCAGGAATGGAAACAGGATAATCTGACTAGTAACGGCTCTTAGCGATTTCATCGCTCTTCAGGGGAGTAGTGGGGGACCCCTGTTCAAACCCCCTGTTCAAACACCAGGATGGTTCTTATACCTCCAAGTTTCAACTCAGACCAATTTTTCATAAGTGCATATGCACGCTGAGTCAGGCGGGACTGGCAGGACTGGGGTTCGCTCCTCATTCCTTCCGCATCAGGGCAGCCACTAGCGCGGCTGGAAATGGCATGGAATGAACAAGGAGGATATCATGAGGCTGGGGAGATGGAAATCTGGGGCCTACAGGGTTACATTAGGCATCACCTGGCTTGCTAAAGTACTGGGGGACCAGGAGCTCTGGAGAGGGGGCACAAAAGGGGGGAGCGTGATACGAACATAAAGCGACACAGGGGGCAAAAGCAGGAACAAATGTCGATAGTGCATAACATGTTTTTCTCTTCTGTTATCCATAGAGGGAAGGCACTTGCGGTGTGGCTAATCGTGCACTCGTTCATAAGGCGAATGGAGACGAGAGTGAGAGCCCTCATAGGGGAGCGTGTGAACGGAGGCTGCAATACACTGGATATGCAGGGGTTTCCTAAGAACAGGGCAGGTGCGCAGCCTCATGATAGAATGCAAGACAAAACAATACTTGCCTGAACCAGATCTGGTGATCCTCCATGTGGGAGAAATTACTTGGTTCCAACGGGCCAGAAGGAGCGGAGATTGGCTCTGGTTTCACTATTCGGTTGGTTAGGCAACGTCTGCCCAAAGGCAGTGATCGCATGGTCACAGATCATCCCAAGGATAAGGTGGGGAGTGGCATGGTCAACTAGGCCACTGAACACCTCCGCTAGGAAATTGAACAATGAACTGGCACGTCTAGCCAGAGGCTGACTGTGCGTGGTAGCCAACAGTTTGGTGCGGGAAACAGACAGTATGCACCACGATGGAGTGGATTTCTCAGACCATGCAACTGACTTACTGTTTGAGAACTTTCTGGCAGTAATGAACACGGCGCAGGCGAGGGGGGAGTATCCTCGACCGGGTGGTTGAAGGTCCTGGGGCTGGTGGGGGACCATGTGGTCAGTGATTTGCCCCTCCCTTGGGGACCCTGAGGCTGGTTAGGTGCAGTGGTGAGGGCACGGTCTGTCCCCCATTTGTGTGGCTTTGGCCCGCAAGGGGTTCCAATGGGAAAGTGGACGAGAAAAGGGGGGTGGGTCCAGGCGATGAAAGCTGTCGGACAAGAGAAGGATGCCTCCTGGGATCACAACCCTCAACATAGGGTATGGTGGGGAGGTCCGCAATGGCGCAGGGGGGACCACACCGCTGTACAAACACCAGGTGGCAGAGTTAACAGTTCTACCGGGAACTGCCTGTCACAGGGAAGAAGTATTTAAATATGAGTTATGATTTATGTTAAAAATTGCTATCTAAGATATTGTGATTTTCTTGATTACTAGGGTCGTATTTATATCAGTAATGCATTGATTGGATTAAAAGATTAAACATGGCCGGATATTTCCATAGAGTATGTGGGTTCTTTCTCTTCGGTCTGACTGGCAATGCCTCCCTGGTAAGCCCATGAGAGTGGGTCCCCTCCCCCAGTGCAGGGGCCGCAGGGTGGGCAGGACGGGAGGCACCGGAAAGGTGGGAGAGGAGGGGGCAGCTGCAGGTGCGGTCGCTGGGAGTTGGCCAAGGACGGGGCACACCCTTGGCGGAGTCAAAGGGGTGAGCCACAGGGGTGCCGACAACAGTCCCATATAGCGCTGGTATAAGGGATCAGCGAATGAAGAGAGAGCAGCAGATCCTCTACCTCGCCTTCAGGACCCTGCTCGATGCTGCCTCATGGATCTCGCCCTGGAAGCAGCTGCCGCGCTTGCCTCCCTTCGCCGGCCAGAGAGAACTCCTCGACACTCCTCTGCCAAGTTTTCCATCCCACCCACCAATTTTGGCAGTAGGAGGAGAGGAGCAGGTGGCAGACCATGTGGTCAGTGATTTGCCCCTCCCAGGGGGACCCTGAGGCCGGTTAGGTGTAGTGGTGAGGGCATGGTCTGCCTCCCACTGGGGTGGCTTTGGCCTGGCAAGGGGGATCCAATGGGAAAGTGGACGAGAAAAGTGGCGGTGGGTCCAGAAGGCAAAAGCTGTTGGACAAGAGAAGGGTGCCTCCTGGGATCACCCCCTAATGTAGGGTATGGCGGGGAGGTCTGCAACCGTGTATGGGGGACCTCACCGCTGTACAAACACCAGGGGGCGGAGTTAACATTGCCACCAGGAACTGCCTGTCACAGGGAAGAAGTATTGTAAATATGAGTTATGATTTATGCTAAAAACTGCTGTGTAAGATGATGTGTTGGTTACTAGGGTTGTGTTTATGTTAGTAATGCATTGATTGGATTACAGTAATAATGTTAAAAGATTAAACATGGCCGGATATTTCTAAAGAATAGAGTGTGTGGGTTCTTTCTCTCCGGTCTGACTTGCAGTGCCTCCCTGCTAAGCCCACTGTTGGGAAGTTTAACGTGGTTCCAGTTGACAGTATTTCCACATTATGAAAATGTGCATAGTGTAATACGAAGTGACACACACAAACTTACACATGGTCGGTGGTGGAAATGGAAAAAAAGTAAAGGGGGTACCCACAAGGGACGGGTGGCGGCGGACGGAGCTGGCAGTTGAACTTCCGCTCTAAGGAAATGTTCAAAATAATAGTTTTCAAATGGGACAATTTCTTTCATGCTGCTTCTTTCCAAACTCCACACTGTACATCGATGCCACTTTAAATCACTTCCATGGTAGTGCTGCACTCAAAATACTGTTGGTAATGCAGTGATTTTTTTGTCCATTAAGGGATCCACAGACATGCTCTACAGTAGAAAGCTACCAGGTTAGCTCAATAGGTTGAGAGACGTCATATATAAAAACTGGCTGTTAATCGTAAGGCTTTTTTGCAATTCCTTATAAAAAAAAAAACAAGTGCTTTAAAATGTGTTTGATCAGAGGATGGGATGGGCTGGTTGCTTGCTTATATATATTCAGGGTGGAAGTGTGGGTATTTCTGCCCCTGTAGTGAAAATCAAAGGTTGACACCCATGATCCCAGTGTTTAATTTCCTAACAGCTTCTGTCAGCACAACCGAAACATTTATTTGTGATTAAGCAGTTTGACAAGCATTTAAAGGATAGTTCCGGGACTTTTTTTTTATTGTTCCTATGGTTCGGCCATGTGTTTTTAAGCATAAATCGGTAGATCGTAGAAAACTTTCCTATGGACCTTACCCGACTTTTCGTCCATTAACGCACTCGAAAACATCCGCCATTTTATGATAATCCTATCATTTCCCCCCATCGCCCTGGCTCACCTGCTTTTGCGGCACTAAATCAAATCCCCCGCCCCTGAGCCTGACATCAGCAGACGCGTACCGCCCATTTCCCGTTTCGTGTCAACAATCGCTGAGCCTCAGCTAATGAAGTGTCGCCATGGAAATGGCAGGACGCCTCTTTCCTCAATAAGTATAAACAGACCGTTTCACAACACACAGCAGCAGATTTTCGAATCCATTCCTCTCTCTGTGTTACTTTGAGTATTCTGTGACTCGTTTCTGTGCTCTGGTCAGCTACCTTCGTTGATTGTAGCCCGTGTGAACAGATACCAGTACCACCGCTATAAATTATTTTACTTTCTTTACCACATAATGGCTACAATAATGCCGTATATGTACGAGCCCGAGTACACCGAGGAAGAACTACTGGAAAGGCAAGCACGCGAAAACGATGGGGATTCGGACGGCAGTTGGGAGGACCAGTCAACGGATGAAGAGCCTGGACCATGTCGCATGGACGGCGTCTCCACCTGGTGCACGTGCAATCGGTGCGAGCTAATGCCAACTGAGGAGGAGAACTGCTGCTGCCGAGAAAACTCGGGATGCCTGGCCTACATTTCGGAAGGCGAGCCAAGTCCGCAATGCATCACCGAGCTGCCAGAGTTCAGGGAAGCCTGCCTCTCACGGACCGTGTTGAGGATGATGATGGTGCTTATGCACGAACTTCGCGGCACTGTTCGTCCGCGTAATCCAAGTAACGAGTAAGTATACTCTGGTTGTGATGTCAGTGATGCCACTACTATGTCATGGTCGTCTCCCACATATAAAATTACATCTACATATCATTCGAATGCATGTAAATTGGTTCCATATTGTGCATTTTCTAGATAGAATTTTTTTCAAAGCAGAATGACATTTTTTACCTGAATCGACAGTGATAAGAAAGTTTTGTCATTTTAATACAGTTTGCATCTTTCATTTTCACAGGTGGTACAGGCTGGTGGCCTATCGTTGCTTCACTTGGTGGCTTCGCGGGAGGCTCGGACACCGCGTTCGGAGAGTAATACCTGCCTGTGCGGTACTTGCCATTAGACAACATTTCCCCAGCGACAGTGGACAATACCGCGGATTTTCCCTGGATGTGCTGCAACCGCAAATTTACAATGTGTAATGTTTATTATTTCTGTTCAATTGAAATTAAGATCCAAAATAAAACCCAATATATATTTTAACAATGGTTGTTTTGATTTGTTCAAGCGTTGGCAATAAAAGGAAGGCCGTTGTATTTTATTGATACAAAACATGGTTATAGGTAAATATGGTTGATCATAATAAATCATCCTTTTGGGCACCGGGTACAGAGATGACCACCTCTGGCCCGTGCCGCCTTGCCACCACAGGCCAGCCTGCTGCTGACTAACTGCCTAGGCATCCAGGGTCTCCAGGGTGAACTGCACCCATATATTCTCCTGGGAGGGTGAGGTATTTATAAACTCACCCCCCTGCCTTCCATGTACTAGATCCTGCAGCCAGCCTCTTACATGCAGTTAGATGGCCTCTCCTTGGTGAGGCCCTGCGGCAAACGAGTCTTGTCTGCACGACCACCGCCCCAATCCACCCCCGCCCTATCAAAGGCAGTTCGCACCGGGGTACTTGTGCTGGCAACTGGTGCAGTCAGGGAGCGATAAAGGCCAAGAGGTGCCAAAGACCATGTACACTTCAAAGTGGTCTATAGAGCATGGGTTGTTGTTCCCATGTCTACCTCCAGACCCCGTGTCTCCTGCCAAGCATCCCCCCTCACGCTGGACGGCCCCCTGCAATCCACATAAGTGTGTCTCCATTCACGAGTCTTCCTGTGTCTTGTCTGCACGACCACCGCCCCAATCCACCCCCGCCCTATCAAAGGCAGTTCGCACCGGGGTACTTGTGCTGGCAACTGGAGCAGTCAGGGAGCGATAAAGGCCAAGAGGTGCCAAAGACCATGTACACTTCAAAGTGGTCTATAGAGCATGGGTTGTTGTTCCCATGTCTACCTCCAGACCCCGTGTCTCCTGCCAAGCATCCCCCCTAACTTTGGACGGCCCCCTGCAAGCCACATAATGCCACGACATATACACGTCATTCATTCACAAACACACCCCTGTTTCGAATTCTTTATAACCCACTTCATATTTCTAATGAGCACTTCTTTGCGCTTTGCTAGTCAACCCGTGAAGGTGCTGGTTATCTGCTCTTCGTCTCTGTGAACTTCCGTGACCACTTCGAGGAAACTCGTCAGTTTGCAACCTGTGAACTGCTCCCTGTTCTACGACAAGAAACTACTCTGATCCCTGCATCTAACTGTTTGTTCGTCAAGGTAAGGCCATGTACCATAATCATTTTCCGTCCAATTTCTTTTCGTTCAAGACAGTACATGCAAGGAACTAGTCACATGTTCTGAGTTTACATTGGTATTCATAGAGAATTGTTGATCTTTACTTTTCAGAACTTTCCACAATGCCTGCCTGTTCCATTGGCGGTTGCCCTTCGAAGACCCATAATAAATCTGAAGGTACTATAATGCATGTTTTCCCTAAGACAATAGATCAGATAAGAGAATGGGTCCGATATTGCGGATATCCACCGTCTGAGCTTGAAAGTAGAGTCCTAGAGGTCTTTGCGGACAAGAGTGGTGATCGATACCGCATCTGCAGCAGGCACTTTACCTCTGACATGTACTCCACATCATTGCTAATAAAGAAGAACACACCGCGAGCGAGGCGAAAATTGCTCTCAACCGCTATTCCCACTCTATTCGTCCACATCCCTCCACTGGTGAGTCAAGTTTACGTATTTATCTCTTGGCCTTGCGGTAGTGTGTAGCATTAGCTAACAATAATTTCCCCATTTATGTATCCACTCAATATGAAGGCGGAAGATTCTCCATCCGTGTCGTTATTGCAGTCATCAGCCACTTCAAGCGCCTATCGGGTAATCTTACTTGGCTATTCTGCCACTGACTTGTTTTAGGCATGTAAATCAATAGTTTTAATTTATCGTGTAATTATGTTACCTAATGGTACACCCTTGTACTCGTCCTCTAGTCTTTGTTTTCAGTTATAATTATTGTTATCCAAAATAATGCAAGTACTGTCTTTCAGGGAGATGCTGAGGAGTCCAACGTATTGACGACTACCGTTGATGTCACTCAGATGCTCGAGGTACGTTTCAGGACAGTTCCGTCGCCCTCCTATGTGTCTTCTTTTTTCAATTTTGTGTTCATTACTAATGAAAGTCCTATGTTTCAGGGAGTCGATGGAGCATTAGTCCAAGAAGAAGGGGGAGCATGCAGTTACGGGTCGGCGCAACAGCTTGCAGAAGTGTGCACCGCAGTTACATCGTCCCTTGATGTTCTTATGCATTTCGAGGTATGGATACTGACAGTTCGATCAAGCGAAATCATATGACGTGATTACATCCGCTATACTTCCTTCTTTATTAACGCAAGTACTATGTTTCAGGGAGATGACGGAGCTTCTTCTACAAGAACATCACCCCTAGTAGTTGATGCAGATCTCTGGGTGGTGACACTTCCAACGATCAAGCAAATCGAATCATATTTACATATCCATTATTTATTTTAGACAACTGATCATTTGTGCAGGTCTATTTAGATGAGCCGTTCACGCCTGCACAAAGTTTCTGTTCTTTTTATCAAAATAGAAAACCATACTAATGCAATTACTGTGTTTCAGGGAGTCACTGAAGCATCATCTTCAATAATATCATCAATGGAAGTCTATGAGGAGCCCGAGGTATGGATCTTGACAGTTCCATCTAACTAGATCAACAATGCGTGAATAATTGTCGTTTGAATGTTCTACACAAAGCGTTCATTCGTGTTTTGCTATTGAGATGTACGTGGGTATTGGTCCCCAAGTACATTTTGTGTTTTCGATATTATTATACATACTAATGAAAGTTCTATGTTTCAGGGAGTCGATGGAGCGTCAGTGCGTGATGGATGTGCTTATCATGAAAATGTAGTCGTTGCAGCGCAAGAGGAAGTGGAGACATGCACACACGAGTCGGAGCAACAGCGTCCTGATGTTGAAGTTCGAGGCAAGAAAGTTTCAAAGAAAAGAAAGCAAAAGAAGGTTAGTGTCCTGGTCACTATATTATGTTGTTTTTCACTGTTAATAGTTCAATACTGTAAGTTGTGTTTAAACTGAACATCCCTTTTCCAATCTGTCCTCTAGTTGCGAGTGGGTGTACGAACTAGATCTACACAGAAAGTGAAGCGAACGAGAGATGTTGCTTGTCAAACCTTTTGGCAGGGACTTGAGACTGGAGATGCATCGTGCCAATGGGAAGAATATGAAGTGATTGACAACGGAGCTATACCACCACCAGCCATTGATAGTGAATGTCCTCCTGGTAGTTCGGATGCAGTTGGAGATAAATTCACAGAATCCACACCCGCAAAAACTAAGACCGCGAGAAAGTTGAAGAAATTGTCCTATTCACCCATTGCCGGAGAAGGAACAGATGTTGCAATGGAAGAGAATGAAGTGGACTACAATGAAACACCTTCAATATCACTGAGCATAGCGGAAGACGATATCAGAGATTCTACCTTTCATGTGAGTGACATGTCCTCAACGTTACAGGCCGAACCATCTGGGATGCAGAGTGACAGTATAAGGAAAGAGGCCAAATTCATTGTATTCGATAGTTGTTTGATTGATATTATTATTCGGTTGAAATGTGGGCATTCGGTAGGTGGGGAAGTATGTGGGGAGCCATTGATTAATGTGACTCATGCAATTCGAGGCACTAACCTTAAAATACATGCCACCTGTACAAAATATCATCCTTTCTCATGGTCTGCACAACCCATGCTGGGACAACTGCCAGCAGGCAATCTACTTTGTGCAGCGGCTGCACTTTTTAGTGGTTCAAGTTTTAAAAAATTAGAGTCTTTCTTTCAGTTTGTGGGAATCCGTTTCATTGCGAAAACTCAGTTCTACAAATACCAAACCGATTATCTATTTCCAGCCATTAGCGAAGCTTGGAGAATGGAAAAAATGTCTATTGATTGTACATTCGCGGGCAAACGGTTCAGGCTAGCCGGTGATGGACAGTGCGACAGCCCAGGATTTTCAGCCAAGTACTGCACCTACCACTTTCAGGACATGGAAAGTAAGAAAATTGTGAGTTCGGTGGTCGTGCAGGTGTCACAAAGTACATCCTCAGTGGCCATGGAGAAAGTTGGCTTTGTAGCATCATTGCAAGAACTACAATCGCGGGGAATGGTGATCGACCTGATAGCCACGGACAGACACGTTTCAATTGCCAAGACAATGAGAGAAGAGTACAAAAATATAAATCACCAATTTGACGTTTGGCATCTTGCAAAAACAATCAATAAAGAATTGTCGGCTGCAGGTAAAAAAAAAGATATGCAAGGTATTTCACAGTGGTCCAAGTCAATCAGCAACCATCTTTGGTGGAGCTCAAAAACATGTGGAGGGTCGTTGGAAATTCTACTGGAAAAATGGCGGTCAGTAATGCTACACTGTACAAACGTGCAAAGCTGGAACACGAACCAACATTTCCACAATTGTGAACATGGCCATTTGTCCACAGAGGAGGCACGGAAGAAGAAGTGGTTGATTCCTTCATCACCCACTCACAAAGCCATTGAAAAGATTGTATTTGATAAAACTATAACAAAAGCTTTGAGGGGACTCACGGAATTCTGCCACACAGGAGATTTGGAGGTGTTCCACAATATGTGCCTAAAGTACAGGCCAAAACGATTGCATTTTGGCATGGAGGGCATGATAAATCGTACTCTTTTAGCGGTGTTGGCACATAACCATAATGTCGGCCGTCAACAAAGTAGGACGACCGGAACTTTAGGGACGCTTCGCTACAATAAGGCCTTCACTAAAAGAAGTAAACAATGGGTGATCAAACCAGTGTTTGAGGATATGCAATATGAGTTTATTGAGAGACTTATTGTTGACGTCCTAGATAGGCACATAAATGGAGTTGTGAACGAACCTGTGCAGGTGACAACTGCATTGCCACCCAACATTGCCTCTGTTCCATGTCCACCTAAAGAAGAGCTCATTGAGAAATACACATCACGGTTTAAATGATTGTAATTTGATTGTCTGTTCTCTCGAGTCTCCTCATGTCGCAGGCCCATTGAATATGTTTATCTATCCAACCTTGTTCATTTGCGCATTAAATTAAACCAAACAGTAATATAAATGATTTTTCCAAAAATATAGAATGTCTCCGTATTTATGGTTCTGTGGGGCAGCAAAGCACGCAGACAAAATGCAAAGATGGAGTGTAAATTTCAAGTCCTGTAAGACGGCCTTACACTGAATGTAGCTAACTAGGAATGTGTGTTCGTTCAAAGTGAAGGTCAGCTGCTTTGATTTTTTTCTCGGGTGCCAGAATGGCCAACGACTCAGTATAAGGTTCTATTGTTATTTGACCTTGACAGGCCGGGACCACGTAAGAAACGATAATGAATATAATTTCAGAAACGAAAGCCATTTCATGTTCGTTCATTAGAAGAAATAAACGTCGGCATAGAAGGAGTGGTATTTCGGGGCTGCCCTACGCACAGACACAATGGAAAATGCAAATATAATGTAAGTAACTCTTTAGATGAGTTTATACCGCAATTTAATTACTATACAGTAGCTTTAAAGACGGGTTAAGTTGTACTTGTTCATTCTATGTGGCATATTGTTTTGTACCGCGCACTATCTTGGGGAGAACCGTCTCCTTTTACGGAAGCACCTCCAAACCTTCCTCTTTGCTTCTGCTTTCTCTCTCCCTCTCCCCTGCTACAACTTGTCCACTGTCTGCGACCTCGGTCCTGGGCCCTTCCACTCTCCACCTGCACTCCCTGTCAACCCCTGCACTGGGGGACTGTCTCAGTATCCTACAGCCCCCCCTTGACGTATAAAACCCAGTTGCACTGTCCTAGCTATGAAATAATTTCCAGACCTAATATATAAAATGAATAATTTTAATAAAGATCTGATGGTGAGACTAATTTCCTTTTTTTATGTTTTTCAAATAGATACATCGTCCATTATTGTCTGTGTCACGAGTACCAGACACCGGCGGATGGCTTCTATAATCGCCAGTTGCTTCTCCGCGTGAACAACGTTAGCACCCTGACCATTTTGTGGGACGATCGCCAAGTACAAGTATGCCCTTACGCGGTACTAACGGCTAGATGCAACATACAGACCGTTGTGGTGCCCTAGTGCCTCGTTGTTGGAATAGCCATGCGATTATCAGTGCGACCGAAGAGCTTATTTTATCGTAAACCAACACCCTGTCTACTGCACACGAACAACGCTTGCCTCAAGACGAAATATTTTGGATCGAGAGCAAATAAAAATTCATTGATCTAAGACCCTGTGTACAGCAAAGGAACATCGTGTGCCTCGAAACGAACTTTTCGGAACGTGAGCAAATAAAAATGCAAATTGCTGAATATTCTCAAAACATTTGATGTCACATAAATGTACTTTGCCAAATTTACAATCTGGCGTTTGCTTTTAAACCACTGTTTCATATTCCGAATTGTGGCGCTGTATTGTGAGATGATCTAAGACCCTGTGTACAGCAAAGGAACATCGTGTGCCTCGAAACGAACTTTTTGGAACGTGATCAAATAAAAATGCTAATCGCTGAATATTCTCAAAACATTTGATGTCAAATAAATGTACTTTACCAAATTTACAATCTTGCGGTTTAATTTAAAAGTACAGTTTCATATTCCCAATTGTGGCGCGCTGTGTTGTTTGAGCTCATCTGTGTTGATTTCCTGGTTCTGTGTGGAGTCGCGTAGAAGACGCCTGGGCGCGTTTGCCTACGCAGCTCAGTCACGTCACGGATAGAGGCGGGGAATATGAATGTTTTGATCAAGTCTGTTTCAGGGGCGGGGGATTTGATTTAGTGCCGCAAAAGCAGGTGAGCCAGGGCGATGCGACAAGTGAGAGGATTATCATAAAATGGCGGATGTTTTCGAGTGCGTTAATGGACGAAAAGTCGGGTAAGGTCCATAGGAAAGTTTTCTACGATCTACCGATTTATGCTTAAAAACACATGGCCGAACCATAGGAACAATAAAAAAAAAGTCCCGGACCTATCCTTTAACATCTTTATAAATATAGCCTTGTGATGAAAAAAAAACACAAAGGAAGGGGCACATAAATGACACGGTATTTAAACACATTTCAAAGAAAACTAGTTAATGCAAGTTTAAGCAGCATGTCTGAGCTTGGAAATTCCTTTTTTTTGTTTCTATGAGTGCAAGATTCACATTTGGAAAACAATAGTGTGCCCAGCAGGTAGAAAGCCTGCTTTTAACAGTGATGCCCCCACCCAAGTAATAGATATGGCCCATTGATTCCTGTGGTGTCCCATCCAGGCCAGAAGACAGAAACACGCTAGGCGAATAGCGCCTGTAAACGCGCGAATGACGGAAGAGAAGATTTGATCACAGTGCCGTTGGTTTCACTCAGCATAGCAGGGCCTTGTCAGTGGTGAGGGAGACTGCTTTCTTGTGTTGCGAGGTGTGCACACACTTGCCAGTATTTAAAATGGTTCCGTTTTCAAAAACTTGTTTTGTTTTGGCATTTTCCATGCATTCACTTTAAACTGGGCACAATATGTTTTAAATAAGAAACCAAAACATGTTTTAATTGCATTAAAGAACTGTGCGCTTTAAATACGTGTATATTAAACTAACCACTGTACTTTTGACAAACTTAACATCCTAAATGCAAGGATTCTTTTAAAGTATTTGCCTCTCATTGAACATTTGGTTGGGCTCGCACTGGGGATCACATTTCATCAAGGGCTTCTGCTTCAAGGCCGCAGCTATTGTAATGCAGAGCTGCCCTGCCCTGGGGAATTTCACACCTCCCTTGCACTCTTGAGCTTAGAGCAAACACTAATGTGGAGGAGGGGGGGAGGAAGCAAAGGCTGGAGAGGGCTGGGAATGCCATAGTGGTTTCAAACTGGCATTCAAAATCATTCTCTTTGTGAAAGCAAAATGCTACATTTTCCTACTACAAATGGGTGCTTTCTTAGAGTCATGCTTGGGGCTCAGTAATACTGTGACTATAATAGAATTTACATTGTACTGGCTTAATTAAAAAAAACCTTGCTCTTTATCACCGCAATCCTGCTTTTCATTGTTCATTCTGCTGTCCTAAATGCTTAATTTTATAGCACTGCATGCCCTAACACGGCTTGACATTTTCAGGAAATGCTGAAAAACATTGCCTTTTAAAGCGAACTTGATTAGTAATGTTGGTCAAAGCTCAATCGGGTTTAAAGATAGTTTGGGAGGTTTTTGTGTAGTTGCTATGCTCCAACAGATTTTTAGGAAAATATATCCAAAATGGTGCATTTTAAGTACACTGGGTCACTTTATTTCACATAATCGGTTATGATTATGAGAAATAAAGTTAAGGATTTAATACAACGGATAGACAAATAAAAAGCAGCAAACACACACTGTTATTATAACACACTGACACACACACACACACACAGATCCTTAGGCAAACCTATCAGTCAACGCACCTAGATTTGGTGGGTGTCACTTGCCCTGTACTCAGTTCGAGCTTACCAAAATCTGTGTACCCTTCCATACACTTGATTCAGTCGGCTCTCTCCCACTAAAAACATTCAATTTCAACTGCCTTGAAAGTGCAATAGGTTAGGTAGGTGCAAAGAGAGGTAGAGACAAGAAAACAGAGAGGCAGAACCGTATAGCAAGACACACCCACACAGAGGCAGAAAACGCAAATGTCCCTAATCAATGCACAGTACTTTTCCCATTTTAAAATTAGGACTACAGGTCTCAGGGTGTAAAGGAAAAACCAGGACTGGAGCACCCACTTAAAGCTTAAATGGGGAAACCTAAAAGCTCTTTCAAATGCACATAGGCCAAAACAAATACATACACGCTTGTTCTGACATATGTATAGTCATGCACAGGGAGGCAGCCACATGCACACATACACACACCTGTATCCCCTATCCACCCAAATACACTAAGAAGCACCCAGTGTGCCTGTCTCAGTTAACAAGACAGTCATGAAAAGGTTATGGACAGCTGTCTCATAATACCCAGAATGTCCCTGCCTGTAGTTTGCAGGCATTGACCTATACCTGAAGTACAAAAATTGTTTTAGAGTTACCGAACGTTGCCAAGTATTTGTGCCTCTGTGAATTATTACCTACTCATCCATCTCCTCATCACAGTCTCTCAATACTGCCCTTTCCAAAACGTACCATGAAAAAACACTAAACGACAGAAATACCCTCCTCCTCACAACATGACCTCTTTTTCTCTGTTGCTGCTGCAATGAGCAAATCAGTCCTTTCCAGAACCAAAAATAAGTGTATGAAACCATAATGTTACTTTTTTTTATTACAGGTGTGCATATTCCTGAGCTCTCTGCATCATTCTTCCAATATTGGGACAGTTGGGATTCCTCTCTGGTACCTGAGTATTGCTGGGCAGGCTGAGTGATCCTGAGGACAGCATCAGGCAGGGAAAAGTCAGTACTCTTCCACTATTGTGGCACTATCCAGCATACAGCAGTCCACATACAAAGTGGGAGCATAAACACTTATTGTGGTTCCAGATCTCAGCAGTGTGATAGCATGCAACAATTCACTTTTCCCTAGCCCTTCGGTTTCATTGGTTATTCCTCAGCAGCATAAGAAGAGAAACCAACACTGCAGCCCGTGCATGTTGGCAAGCAACCTGGCATATTGAACAATGAAGCTTTAGCCTGCAGCGGTGTGAATGTGCACAAAGTTACATCAGCACAGGAAAATGCCTCTGGAACAGACAATGTGGCAATTCCTATGTGCTTACTACGCAGTGAACAACCCACTAAGGCAGTGGTCTGCAACCTTTCGCTCTGCAGATGATTTGAACTTCAACTCCCACCAGCCCTAGCCATCATAGTCAATGGCGACAGATCATGGGAGTAATAGACCCCGGCACTGTGATAGCTATGGAGAAGGATACATTCCAAAGCCTAATCGCCACTGCTATTGCCCACTGGTGTTGGAAGCATCCATTCTTTTCTCTCACCCATTGAACTTTGCACAGTGCGGCTTGACGCCTCAGGTGCTTTGTTCTAGCCTAGTCACAGTGAGCTGCGAGCTGTGAGCATGGAGGCGGCCCAGCCAGCTACAGGGGTCGTTGCCTGAGACTAGTGCCCAGTGCGGGTGGGCCGGCGGGGGAGGAGATGAGCGGCAGGTGTCGAGCGAGTGTATGGCACAGATTGCAGTGCCCCTGTGAAGAAACAGTACCTAGCAGGTCATCTTCTGGGTGAGCGCCGTGTTGGCTCACTACTGGAGCAGGTGAGACTCACTGTTGACTGAAGACGGGTTTGGCCAATGAGTTGTTAGTGAGACAGCTGGTAAGATAGACAGCAGGTCTGTAGTAACTCCCAGCTGCTTTCCCAGGTTGTGTGCCCCCACTTAATTGGCTAGAACAACATTGTATAAGTTAGCAAAGTTAGCAAAGGGTTTGTATTGGAAGTTGGCTAATACTAATACTGATACGTTTGCAGCTAGTTGTTGCTAGATGCATTTTACCCCTTAGACCCTTGCCTTGAGCTCACATTTGAGCTTACCCCATACATAAGAGCAGGCAGTGCACTCAGATGAGTAGCCCCCAACACACATCACTTTGTTTTGCTGATAGTGACTGCTGGACACTGTCCTTTGAGCTATCAGCATTCATCTGGCATTCATCCTTAGGGTGTGGAGAGCGTGTGGTCTTCAGTGTTTCATGATGGGACAAGAGGGACTGGATGGAAAAACACTGAGTACACACCAGCCTGCACCTCGAGCGAAACAAAATGGATGGATCAAATGTTCCCTGCATCAGGTGCAAGTTCAGAATGTATAGTGACTCTCTAAAGTTTAAAAAACAGTTGTTCTTTGCTCTATCTGCAGATCAGACCCTTGTACTGGACACAAGTATGTCCGGTTTTCTATCACGAGGGTCGGAGGGCCAAAAGAAATAATATCTGTATTGGCACATGCCCTCCTGTTAACAAGGAGAGTATATCATCATGTCCAAGTATGTCAAAAGATCTAGTAGTTCTGGAAAGCAGCAGTAACTTGAGACTTCTTGCATCCCTCCTCGACGATTTAGGTTGGGAGGTCCTGGTTACCAGTATGCAGAACCAGAGATCAGCTGGGGCTTTGCTTCCTTTGGCAATGGGAGAGGAAAGCAGAGGCAAAAAGTGCATGTCCAGCGGTCTTCTTGTGGCTCGGGTACACCCAGCAGAACTTTCTCTGTAAAGCAGTATACTCACAACTGTTTCCCTCGGTCCGACAGGCGCCCTTCTCACAGCTTGCCATTGGCCTCTAGCTACGTATGCCTTTGCTTCCCGCTTCATATGCTCTGCACTGCATCATGGGTCTCGAGCGCTCCTCGTGCCACGGCGCCACACCGCCACACCAGAGAGATCCCACTGCACACAGCTGGCTGTGCTCCCATAGCTGCCTCAGCTTCTGCCTATCCCTCTGCCTTGGCTTCCATTGGTTTCAGGTTTCCTGTTTTTAATGCTCCCACCTCCATTTCCATTACACAATGAACTAGACCGCTCATCAGAAATGCAGTAGTTCTGCTTTACTCCTGTTGTCGTCCTCCTCATCCCAGTACTTGGCTGGGGTTGATCGTTGTTTGTTTTTTCAAAATGAGGATGTGTTAGTCTAGTTATCCTCTTCTTTGTCACAGTACTGTATTGATGCCATTTAGGTAATATTTTATGGGGAGCCCAAGAAAAGGGTTGACAAAAGCTTATGAAGGCTTGAGGGATGGAGGGTCCATGTTGAAAGGGAAATGGGGGATACCATGTCTCACTTAAGGCTATCCTCTCCCCAAAACTCCTCCACTCAGGTGATCCTCCCTCGCATATCCACCCCCAGGGTCGGGATCCAAAAGCGATGACCTTTCTCTGACCACCTGAAAAGAGGATCCCTGTGGAAAATAAGTCAGGACGCCTTCAGGTGCCTCACATACCCTTCCCCTAAGAATAGGGCCTCCCGCACAAGGGATATATGGTAATGGTTTCATTTCTCAGGGTGGGGCGGGGGGTTGCTGGGAATCTCTCTGGATTGAGGACCAATCCCACATAGAAGTGGTGGCTACCATTGGTTCTTCTTGCCAATTTCTGAAAGGTGAAAACTGTGAACGGCTTGGGCTGACTTCATGTAGGAAGGATGGAAAGCTGGCAAAGTCAGTCCCAATGAACGTTTCTTCTGGTATATCCGGAATGACGGCAGAAGGAAACATTGTAGTTATGCCTTGCACATGTATAGGAATAGCAACTTTGGGGTAGATCTCCTGATCTTCATCGACACATTGATTCTCACCGAAGGTGCACCATTTAATTGCTCAGGTGGTACTAGATTAGCTCGCACAGATGTCTGTTTACTTCCAGAAACTACTAGGACCTGTCCCGGGATCCCATTCACAAAAACTGATTTGTGACTGAACTTATATGATGTCCCACAAAAGAAATAGCTGTGTGTTTCAATGTTTTCATAAGAACATGGATCCTCCCATTCTTCTACCATACATCCAATCTCCATGAGTTCCTCTCTTTTATTATGGGGACAATTCTGAGCTAGATATCCTGGCTCTTTGCAGGTAAAACAGATTGGGATCATGGGTTGTATTGGTCTACCGTCTTCTCTCCTCACTTCCTCTTTGGATTTGGGATTTAGCTTTTTCTCATGGTGGAAAGTTGGGGTGGGGAGGCCCTCCTATTTTCTTTCCACTCTTCTACTGAGTGTAGTAAATTAAAATGTTTGTTGGCATCAGTGACATTTTGGGCTGTTTCAACAGCTAAATAAATAATAATTTATTGTGACTTAGTTTACAATGAAACTTTACACATAAAATTACCTTAAATAGGAACAAAATTATAATGAGAAAACCATCAGTAATTAACAAAAACGTTGCATAAGAAATTACCAAGAAAGACAATACATTAAATTCTCTAAATATACATTTCCTAAAAGCCATATAAAACAGCTTCATTTTAAGTTCACATTTACAATAGTTCAGGAACCATATCTAACCACATCCTACCGTATATTCTCCAGTAAGAGTTTCAGATGGAATATCAATCTAATTTCGGTGTTGTTACAATTCCTATATAAATAGGGGCCTGTATTAGCCAACAGCCCCTCATGGATTTCAACAATGGCTCTACATCAACTCCTCTTTGTATCCTCCTATATGGTTATATTAAGTCTTGTTTCCACCTTCAGCCAAACATTGTACAGTGCCATCATGAGCCTTATACTGTTGGAGTTAATACAGTGATGCCAAAATAGCTCCTCTTTAATGTAACCTTGGTTATGCACAAGCTGACCCAAGCCAAGGTTTATGATTCTTAACATTTTGTGACATTCAGTCAATACATGTCTGGCCGTTTCCAACTGATTCACTTCAACAGCTAAAGAGAGTGTGGGCTTGTTCAGTTGTAAGGCGGCCCAGCCTGTAGGAGGGATGGAGGTAAGGAGTTGATAAATTGTTCTATGTTTAGGGCTTCCAATACATCCAGTAAGGTTTTCTTTCCTAACCCTAAGGACATCATATTCTTAACTCACTCTCCCAATTCCACTGGTGTTTCCCAGGGGTTTAGTTTAATACTTCATAAGTTCTGATGATAGAAATTGTTGGTTTGTCCCACTCCTTATAAGAGACCTTCTTTGATTTCAGCGAAAGTGGCTTTTCCTGGGAGGTTTATTAACTGGTACGACATTTGTAATTCTCCTTTTAATAAAGGTCCTAGATAGCATAGTTTTAACTCATCCCCCCATCGGAACTGGGTTGCTAACCTTTCAAAGTTCAAGAAAAAAAATCCTAGATCATCCCCTCCTTTGTAGGTTTGTAGAACTCCCTGTCCCTGTAGAATGTTTGTGTTTCAGCAGTGGGTGTGCACTATGTCTCAGTACTGGGAATCTTTCTCACTACAGCAGCAGGGATGCTCTGTTTGTCAGCGTTTCAGTTCAGTAATAAGCCTTTCCTGTGTGAATTCTGCATTTCAATAGGTTTATTGCACCTGGAAATCGGTACTGAATTTAATCAGTCATCATTTACTGTGTTTCTGTGTGTGCAATGTGCTGTATTTCAGCAAAGGGTATACATTGGATTTCAGCAGAAGTTATAGATTGTATTGTACTTGTAAGTATGTATTATATTATAGGATTAGTGTGCAATGCATTTCAACTTTGGACATTATGTATCTCATACATTTCTACCAATAAGTGTATTTAAAATCTGGGTCCAAACAGTGGTTCTATGCTGTAATGTAGAAGTTAGTATGCACTGTGTTTCAGAAATAGGTATGTGTTCAGATAGATTTTCAGAATCAGTCCTGTGAATGGATTCTACGAGGCCACCCTATTCTGCTAAATAGGGAAAAACAATAATGGGCCTCATTACAAGTACAGTGGTGTGGTAAAAACGCAATATTGAGGCATAATTAAGCTACCACATTACTGGACTGCTGTAGTATAACTTTGATGGTAAGGTGGAGGATTTTCCTCCAACAAAATGCTGTAGGTAAATCCTCCACCTTGACACCAGAAAATGACAAAACTGACGGAATTACCACCGGCGAAATTACAGCAGACAGTAATTTTGCCTAAATCCCCATAGAGTCCTATGGATTCCAAAAATCTGCTCTGCCCTACCACAGTTTGTAATCCTGTGGTTAATCTGTGGTTAATCTGCGGGACGTCTAGCCAAACTCTATCTGTGCAGTGTGACTGGATAGCAAGGTTTAGATGAGAGAGGACACAGAACTAGGCAACATTAATGAAATACAGTTATTTATTTAGGCCTTAGACAAACTCATAGCAATGAAAAACCACAGCAAGTCACACACTAAAACAGTCACTACTTTTACATACACATTCACCTTGGTGTGCTCTGCTAAGAGCACTAACACATCACTTTTAAAATACATTCCAAATCAGTTTTCAGAATACTGGAGTAGTAGTTTGTCATTTATATAGCGCCTTTATCCCATTAATATGGCCTCAACGCGCTTGTGGTGGGAACACCCTTGGGGGAACAAAGTCCAAGGTATGGGAACATTGACAGAATGATTAGAATGCTTGTGTGCATTTTGCCATGATAATGAGTTAGGTGGGCTGGCTGAGCTGGAGTAAGCTACCCATCAAGATCAGACATGTGGATGGGTATTGAGGTGGTCAGGAAAGTGCATGAGTGAGCTAGACCGAATTTTGTCATAGGTCATCACTGCGTTTTGATGAGAGTGGTGTTGTGCTTTGTGATCTTAGTCTGGTGTATGAAGCCGAAAACATTGTGTCCAGCTAGACCTGAATTTTTGTCGTAGGTCGTCACTTCATTCTGATGCATGCAGATGGGTAGCCGTGTCTGCGGCTAATGTCCACCGAAGTGGTGCGTGAATGCCTAACTTGAGGCTCAGATGGAGCTTTTTTTTTATGTAGCTGCGTGATCAGATATTCTGTATAATAAACAGTAATTTGACTGTATGTGCATCTGATTGTTATGCATTGTGGGTTCTCATTTGTATTGTTGGTACTAACACAAGTATGTAGTTAGTCTTGAATTGTTAGCTATTTATTCCATGTTTAACATTACTCAAAACTGTCATAGGGTAGCATTTATTGTTTTACTAGCCAAAATTACCAGAGTAAAAATATTGCACTTCTATGGTGCATGCTGCAGCCATTGTCTATGTGTATGTATGATTAAGTTCTTGTATTAACAACAACACTTCAATATAATGTTTTTAGAGGAGTACATTCTTTAATACATTCAGTAGTTCATGATATGTCTTCCAATCACCCCCAACATCTCATTACCAACATTATAAACACAACCCTTTAAAGGGACTTTACATCAACATGTATTTCATATGTGCTGTCATCACTGATGTCATCAATGACATTTGTGATGTTATCTTTGATGTCCGTCTTGGCACTGCACGGTGGTGGCGCAATTTATGGTTTCTTAGCTTACCATAACTGGCAAATTTCTGGGAGTGTTCGGTTTTTCTTGTAGCCATAACTTCCCTTTAACAATTTCATAGGTTTTTATTAGTGCAAATTAACAATAAAGTCCTTTTAACAACATTTTTCCTGTTCATTTAATAGAATTTTATGAGTGAAAATGTTTCATGATGTTATATCATTGTTTACCAGTTATTAATAATTCCTCTTTTAACATATATGAAAGAATTGTAAACCTCCTTTAACAAACATTTTTTGCAAAGCATACTAATGTTTGCCATTAGCAGCACATGCTGGGGATGCAAGTCATGGTTGAATTGCCTAAGTCATGAGGCTTGTCTATGAACCGAGCCCCACCAAACCACCCCCACTATCTCTTGCAACTACCCTGCATCCTAGGTCAGTGTCCATACCCTCATAATGTGACCAATAGCCAGTGCTCATGGTTTTCAGCCATGGCCAGTCTCCACTATCCATGCGGCATGGGCTTTGGCCATTCTGCATTCCTCAATAGGCAAATCAGAGTAGAAACTGCTGAGGCAGCAAAGTTATATCGCTATTTTTTGTACTTACTTTTGACACTTTCAAAGTAAACCACAGGAGACAATTTTTGAAAAAATGCTTTCAGGTCCTTGCTGATGCTCCGTGGGCAGGTTTGCTGCAATCCCGTCCAGCACTTCCGGGCTGCCACCGCAAGCAGAATTTCTTTCCCCATTTAAACCTAGAGCTTCGGCCATGCTGCATGCCCCAATAAGTAAATCATAGTAGGCATTTGTCCTTGCCAAGGGCCAGGCCCACTGTCCATTCACCAAAGTTATATAACTATTATTTGTACTTACATTTGACACTTTGGATAAATAGAACACAGGACAGATTTGCAAAACCATGCTTTGCCATCCTTGCTGATGCTCTTTGCAAATGTTTCCTGCAATCCTGTCCAGCACTTCAGGCTGTAGCCACGAGCAGAATTTCTTTTCCCATTCAAACCAATTCTAATTTCGAAAAACATTATCACATACCCTATCCTTGGTGTCCATGCCCACTTTAACCCCATTGCCGGTCCCTCATGGTCATTGCCAGTATCCAGATTGTCCAGGTCATGGACATCTTGGGGACTGCCTGGGACTTAGGCCACCACACAGTGTCGCACACAAGAGCGACGTGGACACCGGGAACAGGAACAGGCACAACCTTCTTTATTCGGAATCAGCCTCAAACTGACTTGTACCCCGTGTTTCCTACTCATCACTTCCCACCCCGCTCCCTAGGTCCCACCCCCACCCAGGACTACACTTCCCAGCTTTCTTCGACTCTACAACTCCCACAATTTAAATGTCAACTGTCTCTCCTTACCCCATTCCTTCAATAAGTAAACAAGGCCTTATTCAGGCCCTCTGAGGCCGATCATATCTCACCTTCGAATGTCCAGCTGTATGCACCAACGCATGGTCATCATCTGCAGCACCATCAGAGTCCTCGCCATCACCATGATAGGACTCATCCAAGGAGTAGATCAGCTCACGTGCACAAGGTCTGCTCCTCCATGGCTGGTCGGTCAGTGATATCCTTTTGAAGTGTGACGAGTACCGCGTCACCTAACACTGGTCTCCTTCTGCGGTGATCATGGAACCCTTCTTTCCTGTGATGATCCTCGTGAAACGTGGCAGTGCGCTTGCTGGTTCTGGGCTGTTTTGCAACTACCACATCTCCATGGGCCAGTGAGGCCCTCCTCCTGGTGTCAGCATAGCGTTCATCTTCTCGAGTCCTTTGCTCTCATGACATCATCACATATTTCTCAGATTCAGTCTTGTGTTGTGATAGCTGATTGCGAATGCTGTGACCAAATATTACCTCTGCAGGGCATTTTCCGGTAGAACTGTGGGGTGTGTTTCTTTAATCTCACAGCAATTGATGTAGCACCTGTTCATATGGCTGCCCTGTCAAATGAGATATTTGCAGCACTCTCTTCAAGTTGGCCAGAAAGTGCTCAACTCTCCCATTGGCCTGGGGTCATAGTGGAGTTATGTTTCTGTGGCTGATCCCCATATATTCAGCGAATGCCTTAAAGTCTTGGCTTGTGAATGGGGGTCCATTGTCCGACTTCACCTGTCTCGGAGTGCCATATGCTGTGAATATTCGAGCCAGTACTAGAATGATGGAGTGGGCTGCCATGGAAGTTACCATCCATGCTTCAGGGAACTGTCAATATTCATACACAACTGCTAGCACGTATTTCCCTCCTTCAATCGGGCCAAAGAAATCAACAGCCGGGGGGCATTGTTGCGCATTGGCCAAGATGTCGGCTCTTCATTGGAGCTCCGACGCCCGGAACTGGTATGAGGCTGCAGGTAACCTCATATTGATCTCTTCACAGCCGCAAACTCAGCAAAGGTACTGCTAATGGTCCCGGCAACCCACTGACCCTGGTTGGATACCTCTGCATGCACAGAGTGCAGCAGGACAGGTGCCCGAAGTTACGGCCCGGCTTGGGCATTGAGGGATGAATGCATGAGCCGTCCCGTACACCGATTCCAACGCCTTACATCCTAGCGGAGTTCCCACCCCTATATCAGCCGCTCCCCATCCTTTAAATACTCCACGCATCTGGATTGCTGCAAGCATGGCACTGGGTAAGCTCTCTAACTGGCGTACCTGCCCTCATGGCAGAGTTGCAGCTGCTGCTGGCAGGCGGTCATGTCTACTGCCTCAGGGGAGAGGGAGTCCGTGGCGGCGGGCAGCCGGGACAGCCGACGGAGGATTGTGACTGGGGGATTCCTGAGCGCAGTCCTGCCCCATCTTGGCCTGTACCTGGGGACCACGTTAGCGGCCCAGAACCCTGATCTGAGGACCGGCATTAAGAGAGACGACTGCTGGGTGCTTCTGGGTGACCTCATGACTCCGGAGCTGCACCTTCCAGAGGCCTCTGCAGCACAGGTGATCCCTCCACGGGAGGTGTTTCATACTTGCCAACATTCTGTGACCAAAAAGCTGTATGATTGTTCAAGTTTCAAAAATAATACTTAGCATAACAATTGCATCAGAGGAAATTACAAAACATACATTGTTGGCACCACTGGAGCATTCTAAAACGCACACCCATCAAACAGCACAACATGGAAAGTTTTAAATGTATGATTGTGAATGGTAAGTTAACACCAAATTCAATTACTTAACTTCACAGAAAATAATCACACAGAGCTGGTAGGCAACGTTTGCCACTGCTCTGTAGCAGTAGCCCAGGCAGTACATATTTATTCCTGGAGTGCAGGTTGAACACTGAACAAAATGGAGACTGATGCCCTCCTCAGTCTGATAGGCAGATGCTGTGTGATGGTGGTGCGCTCTGCCACTTGCCTTCACTGGTGGTTCACCTAAGGTCTGTCCAGGCAAGAGTGCAGGGCGGAGTCATGTAGCTGTCAAGTCAGTGGATTGATCTGAGCCCATCACTCAAATGTATCACTTACCCACCCACCACACAGATTAATTGCCTTAGAGACACATACATAATCTGCCACTGTAAAAATCAGTAGGATTGATCACCCAAATCTGTAGGCGGTAAGACTGCTTAAAAAGCAGTACCCCCCTGCCTAAATCAGGTATGGTTGGCAAGTATGGTGTTTTGGAGCGCAGAGCCGCCCCCTCCAGCATTGCTTGATCCGGGCTTGCTGCTGGGTCCTCCAGGCCCTCCCGGCGACCTGCCAGGCACTTGAAGCCCCATTATAGAAGACCACATCCAATTGTTTTTTGAGAACATTTTTGGATCAGTAACCTCCCCTGGGGTGGTTTGGGAGACCTTTAAAGTCTACATTAGAGGGATTCCAATGACCTTTGAGTTTAGTGTCTTAAAAACGATGTGGCGCACCATAAACAGTGTGAGAATGATTTGAGAACACTGAAACAGGGTCTCATGGCCGATCCCCCTACAGCTACACTAGCCCAAATCTAGGAGGCATTGGATACCTTCAGAACAAATGACGATAGAGAAGTGAAGTTTTTTTTAAACCCCTCTGCTAGCCAGGAAGTATGGGGAGGGGATAGGCCGAGCAAGCTACTAGCCTGCATAGTGCGCAGCGCAGACAGTGGCAGGTGCATTCTCCTCATTGCTGATACATCCGGAAATACATCCCACACACCCATTGCCATCAATGGAATCTTTACCCAGTTTTACACTGATCTTTACTCCAATGAAGACACTTGCACTGTCTGGCAAGTCCCCGGGTACTGATGGCCTCTCGGCCAAACTATATAAGCAATTCAAAGGGATACTTGCCCCTCAACTATTGCAAGTGTGGCAAGAATCTCTGCTATCACAGGTACTCCCTGGCAGTATGCGGGATGCAGTGATCATAGTACTGCTCAAGCCGGACAAACCTCCCATTCAATGTGGCTCCTACTGCCCTCTATAACTAATCAACACTGATGTTAAGGTGTTTGCAAAGATTTTGGCTTCATGACTGATGCCAACAATGCCATATACTGTCCATTCAGATGAAGCCAGATGTATTCCATGAAGGTACACAGCACTGAACTTAAAACGGCTATTTACTCTACTAGCATGCATCAATCCTGATGTCCAATCAGTAGATGCCACACTCGATATTCAAAAAGCCTTTGACTCAGTGTCCTGGCAGTTCATCTACACTGGGCCTCATTACAACTCTAGCGGTAGCCGTGGCGTTAAAAACGGCACGGCTGCCGCCAGAGTTGCATTTTTTCCAGCACCCGTTAATGGGCAAGAACCGGGTCATGCCGAGTTAGGCGGACCCAGTACTTGCCCATTTTCGGGTGCTGGAATCAAGGGCCTCTTCATCCCTATTCTGCCCTATTAGGTTGACTGGGGATGGGGATGTCGGATGCACCGGCACATGCAGACATGTGCCGGTGCATACAACGTGCTGTACTCGCGGGTGCCGGTCAGCCCGCCAGGAAAACCCTGTAGTATGGCGGTCTGGGAACTACAGTACCAGCATGCTTACCGGTACCGTAGTTCCCAGGCCGCCAGGGTCATAATGAGGCCCACTGTTTTGATGAAATGCAGATTTGAACCGCAGTTTCTCAGGGCAGCGCGCCTCCTTTATACTGCACCTCCTCACAATTCAAGTAGGCAGGGGCATCCGCCAAGGCTGCCCCTTCTCCCCTCTAATATTCGCTATTATTATAGAACCATTAGCGGATGCGATCCCTCTCAGACATAGTCACAGAGGGATAAGAATAGCTGGTGACCCGCAAATAATTTCCCTCTACACGGATGACGCAATATTGTATATCTGCAATCCGGATGTACATCTGGGACCCATCATGCAAGATATCCTACTATTTGGGGAGGTTTCAGGCCTCAGGGTGAACTGTACAAAATCAGAACTTTTCACCCTCACAGATGCAACTACTCCCCCCACAGACTTACAAGGATTCAAATGGGCACCTGAGTTCATACTCTATTTAGGGGTCACAGTGACACGCAGCTATCCTGCATTACACAATTGCAATGACACTAGTTACATGACCCAGCTACGAGGCAAGCTCAAGGCATGGTCAAACCTACTCATCATGATTGCGTGTAAAATAACACTACTAAAAATGGTTGTACTTCCTAAGCTCTTATCTCTTTCTCAAGGTACACATATGGCCTCGGTGAATCTTCTTTCAAGACCTAAACACTGAGATTTCAAAGTTCGTTTGGCATTCCGGTGCAGTTTGGCTCAAATGGGACACATTAACCCAATCGCATGAGAAGGGGGGACTTGCTGCTCCGAACTTCCCGTGATACTAGATGGCCACTCAAGCACAATGTGCAACCGCCTGATTTTGGGGACAATAGCCCCCACCCGATGTACAAATGGAGAGACGCTCGGCTGGGAACAGGGATCTCCGATCATTGGCTTTCCCAACGGCATTCGTAGATGACTGTAGATTTGACCCTGCCAGCATCACTGCACTGGCATGACGCAAAATATGGGTGGATGGGAGTGTCCCGAATGCTTATCACAAAAACCTCCCTCTCTGGAACTGAGTTCCCTCACTACCACGCTGAGACACTGGCTCCTGGGACATCTGGATACAACACGGATATCACACAGTGGGTTTGTTATACACAGAGGGTAACTTCGTTCAGGCCGACAAGATACCAGGCTTGAAGCGGGGGAGAGCCTCTCAGTGGCTTCAATGTGCGGCCTTGCAGAAAGCATAAATGAAGCTGTGGCCTACCTTCCCAGTGGAACCTGACAGCGACCCTCTGCTATGGTTCGACCTTACTGCACATGACACCCATAGCCGGGTCTTTACCCTATACCAACTGTTCTAGGACCGCTCAGACCCACTCCCCTGCAGGGAATGAGACAAGTGGGCATCGGACCTCCAACTTGAGATTAGCGATGACCTGTGGAGAGATATGTGCTCCCAGATACCTAGGGTGCTGTGTAATTCACAATTCCATTTGATCCAACTAAAAGTGCTGCACTGTTACCAGTACAATCCGAGCTGGCTCTACTTATTTTCAGGGGAGGGGACCGGGGCATGTCCGCGCTGCAGATACCCTAATGCTAGATACCTTCATATGATTTGGGACTGCCCTATGTTAACCCTTTTTTGGAAAGATGTATGTACAATTTTATCAGAGATTTGTTTGTTTGTTTGTTTATTTATTTATAAAGAGCACCAGACCCGAAGGTATTTAGGCGCAGAAAGCAAAAGAGGATTGTTCAGATTAGGTTACATTGCTGTGCGTTACAGTACAATACATTAATAAACAGTGCTGGCAGGTATCATACAAGTAAGCAAATGGTGGCAGGAGGCGTCAGACAATAATTATATACAGTAGGAGGTCAGATGTCATGTTCCTTAATCCATAGGATAAGGTTAGACCTAAAATGTGGGTAAGACATGTCTTCCCTTAAAGAGGGTGGGAGTGAATTCCAATTTTGGGCTGCTTTGACCGGGAAGCTGTTACCACCCGTCTTCATATGTCTGAATCTAGGCACTCGAAGTAGGTTGGCAATGGCTGTTCTAGAGGGCCGGTTGGTGGATTGTCGCAGGAATCTAGTGATGAGGTACTGTGGGGCGGCGATGTGTAAACAATTATGAGTCAGGGAGGCTGATTTGAGGAAGATTCTATCTTTAGTGGAGAGCCAGTTGTTGGATCTTCTGAGGTCAGATATGTGGGCTTTCTTGGGAATGTTAAGAGCTGCTCTCAAAGCATTGTTTTGTAGGATCTAAATTTTGTTAGTAATGTATTTGTTGCACCCTACGTATAGGGCATTACAATAGTCCAATTTGGATAATACTAGGGCTCTTGCTAGAGTGATGCAATTATTGGGTGTAAGTAAAGGCCTAGCTGCTCTAATAATCTTACAGGTGTAAGCAGTAGCCGAGGCCATGGAGTTTACTTGTTTTTTTAAGGTGCGAGTACAATCTAGGTAGAGACCAAGAGTTTTAACTTCCTTGGCTACTGTAATGTTATTGTTGTCTATGATGAAATTAGAATAGAGATGGCCCAATTTATTGAGATTTGCTGTGGTGCCAACTATGAGGAGTTCCGTTTTGTCATCATTCAGGCATAGTCCATGGGAGACCATCCATTCCTGGATGATGAGATATACTCTGTTCACGAAGGCCAAATCCTTGTCGTAATCTCCCGTCAACGGGATGAGGATCTGTGTATCATCCGCATAGTTAGTGTAGGTGATACCCAGGCCATCTAGATCATTGAAAAGGGGCTTCATAAAGATGTTGTACAGAGTGGGTGAAGCACATGAGCCCTGAGGCACACCGTAGGTAATAGGTATGGGGTCTGCAGCTGCTGAAGGTGCGAAGATCCGCATGGTTCTATTATCTAAGAACGATTGAATCCATCCTATGGCTTCTTGTGAGAAATGGGTGGCAGAGTCCAGGTGGTGGCAGAGTCTTGTGATCAACCAAATCAAACGCCCTGAGAGGTCGAGCAACAGTAGTAGTGCTGTATTACCGTTGTCTCTCAGGGTGTCTATTTGTGCTTTAAGGTCAATCAGTGCAGTTTTCGTTCCGTGTTGAGGTCTAAAACTTGACTGACATACGCCTAGGAGGTGGTTACATTCCAAATATGTTGGATTTGGAGGTACGCTACCTTGTCAAGGATTTTAAGCAGGAACAGTACTTTCGTAATGGGACGATAGTTAGTGGGAATGGATGGGTCGAGTGTTTGTTTTTTTAGGAGTGGTAGGACCCACGATTGTTTCAGATTGTTGGGAATGGTGTCGGTAGAGAATGAGGCATTTATAACCTTAGTTATGAATGGGGAAAGGTCATGTGCGGCATCCTTTATAATTTGTGCTGGCCAAGGGTCGCCGTGGCAGTTGAACGGTTAGAGAGTTAGGATGACCTTTTCAACTTCTAGAATGGATACTTTCTTAAAGTTGAAGAGGGGTTTAGGCAGTTCAGAAGGGGCGGGAGTTGAGGTGATCGGTGGCAAAGGGCCAGTGATGTTGTTAGAATTGGAGGCGAGGAGGGATTCTTTTTTGTTGTTAATTTTAGCCTGAAGGGTCGTTATTTTATTAGCTAGGGCACTCTGAATGCTGGTGCACCAGGTTTTATTTTAAGGCAGGTGTCCGGGACTTGGATAGGTGTTTCCATTTCTTTGAGGATTATGAACAATTCTTTAGTATTGGAGTTAGCTTGGGTAATGCGCAGATTGTAAGATTCTTGTTTAGCAAGGATTATTTCTTTTTTGTACAAGGAAGCTAGTTTTGTGAGGTTGTTTTTATTAGTATCTGAAGGGTCTAGTCTCCATATTTGTTTGCATTTATGTTTCTCTAATCTAATAGCTTTTAAGTGGATAGAGAACCATGTGTTAGTTACTATGTTTTTTCTGTTTGCAGTTTCTAATTTTCAGGGGTGCTATGGTGTCTAGGGCAGAAAGCATTACTTTAGTGTACTCTTAGATCTAGGGTATGTGGGTCTGTGGAGGCAGGGAGAGAGTTCAAGGTGGGGAGGATCAGTGGAATGAGTTTGTTAGCTGTAATGTTCTTTCTATTCCTAGTGGGAATAGCAGGGGCTATGCTGACGGCATGATGGGGGACTGTGACTTCAAGGGAGAAGGAGATCAGGTGGTGGTCGGACCAGGGCAAAGATGATATGTGAGCCTGTTGAACCTGTCTTCATGTTGTGCCTATTTCATATCCCTAACCCCCCCTCCAAAACATGCCTCAAGTAAATTTGTGAAGCTATATTTGTTGCTGGAAAAACATTGTATTCTCTTGCGATGGGAAAATACACAGGACCCCAACAAGGATCAGTGGTTGAGAGATGTGGTGTGGGCGAATGATAGGTAGGAACAATGGACACGGATGCAACCACTCAACTCCTGGCCTAAGGACATGTGGGCTCTACCGCGACTGCACTTGATACGGACTGCGTCTGGGCCAGGCGACACTCTGGTGCCCCATCCCCTTTAATCCTCATGCTCCTTCCACGCTACTTCCCCTACTGTTGCTAATATCTTGTTGTAATGAGACAATGTGACTAAGTGTGCTAATAAAAAAAGAGATAAACAAAAAAACAAAAAAAAGAAATCGACAGCCACTTCCTCCCACACCTCTGTTGGAAGGTCAGTCATTCTTAGAGGTTCGGGGTGCCTTGGGGGTGTGATCAAGCAGCACGTGGGGCATTCTTTCAGTAGGTATTCTACCATTGAGTCTAGCCCTGGCAACCATACATCTGCCTTAGCATCCTTTTGTTTGCCCTTCATGTGCCAATTCCACCACTTGCTTTCTCCGTAGTGCAGGTACTACCATTTTATTACCCTTCAGCAGTAACCCTTCATCCGACATGTCCAGTTCTTCCTTCACTTGCACCAGGCTATCCACATCTCTCTTTACTTCTTCAGACTTAAGCCGGCCGCTTTCCTTGGCTCTCCTCCAATTCCCTGGCCGGAGACCATCTATGATGATTTGAACGGCTGTGCCACTGTCCGCCTCCTGTGTCAACCTCATTGGATCCACTCCTTGCAGACGCACTAGCTGGACCATCTACCTGATGTAACGATTAGCCACAGACGTTACGGCACATTCTCCAATCTTGGATGATGGGACAGAAAATCAGCCGGTTTGTCCTGCTTCCCTGGCTGATGAATGATAGTAAATGCATAGTCTTGCAAGCGCAGGCCTCAACAAGCAATGCTATGAGGCATTTTCGCCTATGGGTTCCCATACAGAAACAGCAGGGCCTGGTGATCCCTGACTATCGTAAGCCCCATACGACGGGCAAGCTTTCTTTTTCAGCCTGTGAATATGCCTGTTCTGTTTTTGATAGACTCCTGCTGGCATTTGAAACAATATGGGCCTCATTACAGGTCGGGCGGTCCGGAAATAACAGTGGCGGTAAACCCACCGCCACTGTTAATTCCGGACGGCCCGATCCCACGTCCTGCAGACGGGAGGTGGTGTTCCCGCTAGGTCTGACCTGACGGGTTTACCACCGCCCGCCTGCAGGCGGACGTGGAAACTCCGGCACCATCACGAGATGGTGCCGGTGTTTCCATGATCCCCATTCCCATTGAGTCCTATAGGACTCAATGGGAATGGGGATGTACACCATTCCGCCTCCGGAATTCCCGGGACACCGGGGTTGTAATGCCTCGGTAATTCCGGGAATCACGGAGGCGGAATGGTAATACAAGTCTGTCGGTAACCTAGCAGTTTTACGCCTCATTTACCGCCGGACTCATAATGAGGCCCTATGTCTCTGTTGAGAGTTGCCCGGCGCCTTCTGGGCCAAGATGGCACTCAGTCCTATGGGGCTTGCATCTACGGTTAGCTCAGTCCCTCTCTCCACGTCAAAATAGGCCATGTTCTCAGCCTCTGCTATCCGATCCCGAATGGTTGTAAATGCCTTCTGGCATGCTGTCGACCACTGAAATGGTACTTGCTGCTTTGTGAGGGACTTTAATGGCTCACTGGTGGTAGTGAAATCCTTGATATATCTCGTGCAATAGCTTGCCAACCTAGAAAAGAGCAAAGCTCTGAGACATTTGTTGGAGGTGGCGGTTCATTAAGTGCAGCAACCTTTTCAGGATACAGGGTCATTCCGTTCCGTGAGAAGATGCCCTAGGAAATTGAGGGTTTCTTTCAGAAACCCACATTTATCCCGGTTTAAAGTGAGTTTGACTGTTTCCAATGCCATGCACACTCTTGAGAGGGTGTCATCGTGTTTTTCTACAGTCATACTAAATACTAGAATGTCATCACTATAGTTGATGCAATTAGGAATGTGCTTTATAACATTGTGTATTTCTGCCTGGAATAGTGCCAGAATTTGAGTTGGCATTGAAAGACAGGGAGTTGTATCCGTCCAGCAGGTATTGTTGAAAGAGCCACGTTTTCTGTGATTAACACACACTCTGTGGGGACTTCAATGGCATGATCATCAAACACTAACTCTGTAAAGACAATACACATACTTCATCACAATCTGTGATGTAACTTCTCCCAATGACTAAGCCATCTCTGTGTGAACTCCAGTATCACAGTTCACCCACCATCTCTGTGGGGACTTCAATAGCACAGTCCACAATATCTCTGTGGGGACTTCAATAGCACACACATCACACACTATCACTATGAGAACTTACCATCCTTCTCTCCACTTAACACCTCTTTTGCCTATCAAACATTTCTAATGCCACACATAACATGTACAGTTACTTTAACATTTCTTTTGGATATTAATTGTTCTCTACACTTATCACACAACATCCACGTGGGGACTTCAGCACCACTATTTTCAGACACCATCTCAGTGGGGACGTCAATGGCATTATCATTAAACATTACCTCTGTAAGGACTATGCAGACCCTTCTTCACAATCTATAATGTAACTTAATCTCCCAACAACTACACTATCTCTTTTGTGAACTCCAATGTCACAGTTCACACACCATCTCTGTGGGACTTCAATAGCACAATCATCACACACTAACACTATGAGGACTTACCATCTTCCTCCTCACTAAACACCTCTTTTAGGTATCAAACATTTCTAATAACACGCATAAGGGCCTCATTACAAGTGTGGCAGCATTCTAGTAGTAAAACTGCTGGAGTACTGCCAAACAGAATTACTGTTACAGCCACTTGTTCCAGCGGATTTACAGCTAGCTTACACGTGATAATAAGCAGTGTTAGTCCCGATTTACTGTAATTCATGGGGATTTCATCAGAATTATGGCTGGCGGTAATTGTGCTGTTTTTTTGTGATTTTTGGCAGGAAAATGGTAGATTTACCTCCAGATTTTTGCATCACCTTACTTGTAGAACATGGATGCGGTGATGCAGTGGTAATTGAGTTACCACACTGTTACCACTGATTTTTACCACACCGCCATACTCATAATGATCCCTATATTATCTACAGTCATTTAAACATCTCTTTTGGATATTAATTTTACTCTTCACTCTCATCACACACCATCCATGTGTGGGCTTCAGCACCACTATTTACGGATACCATCTCTGTGGGGACTTCAATGCTATTATCACACATTACGTCTGTGGGGACTTCAACTGCACAATCATCCCATACCTCCTCGGTAAGGACTATACCATACCCCTCATCGCCCTCACTCTGTTCTGACTCAAACATCTCCAACAACCACCATCTCTGTCGGGACTCCAATACCATAGTCATCACACACCATCTCTGTGGGGACTTCAATATAACAATTCTCACACATCATCTGAGGACTTTGCAATCTCCCACCTCACTGACCCCCTCTGCAGAGACTTAAACAATTCTATTATCCCACAAAATATTCGTGGTCACTTAAACATCTTTGTTTGATTTTAACATCAGTCTTCACTGTCATCATACACCATCCATGTGGGGACTTTAGCACCACCATATCCGCACTCCATCTCTGTGGGGACTTTAATGTCATTATCACGCACCATCCCTACGGGGACTTTAATCCCACTATCATCATGCAACATAGCATCCCCGTGGAGACATGCATCTCACGTCACAATATATCATCCCAAAGTAGAAAGCAACATCTTTATAATCATACTATTTTTGTGCAGAGGATCTGTTCTAGTGGTTATGATGGTGTCTATGGAGCCATGAAACCTAAATCTAAACTAAAGTTTCCACTCTCTGCCACATAGCATACTCTTAGGCCAATCCCAATCAATATGTCTCACTGTTTTTTAAATTTGTGAAATCCGAAGCACATTAAATGTGGCTACATCCCAAAATTAAGTTTCTATAAATGAACATGCAATATATCTCTAAGAAAATGCAAAATCATTAAACTGCATTCAGCGAGTACACCCTAATATTCATAAAGTGATTTAAATATGGGGATAGAATTGTGTAATTAATTTGTATTGTTGTAAAAAATGCATATTTGCATTTGAACATGAAAGCACTGGATTCCAAAACATAGTATTAATGCAAGTCCCCACAAGTATAGTGACACATGTTCAAGTCCCCACAAAGATGGTGGCGTACACGTTATTAAAAAACAATATTTTTGCAAATTTGAAGTTGGATCCTTAAAATGAACTTTTCTTTAGATTTCTATAGCGGCTAATGCCCAAGCACTTTACAGCATCATAATCACACACTGCCTCTGTGGGGACTTGAGTGTTGTCATAATCACACACCATCTCTGTGGGGACTTTAGTGTTATCATATTCACTTACCATATCTGTAGGAATCTTATTTTGTATATGTATTTTATTTTGTATTTTATTTAGATTTCTATAGCGGCTAATGCCCAAGCGCTTAACAGCATCATAATTACACACTGTCTCTGTGGGGACTTGAGTGTAGTCCTAATCACACACCATCTCTATAGGGACCCTATCATCATTATAATCACACACCATCCCTGTGGGGACTTTAGTGTTATCATGATCACTTACCATATCTGTGGGGACCATATTTTTTATTTTTTGTATTATATTTAGATTTCTATAGCGGCTAATGCCCACACGCTTAATAGCATCATAATTACACACTGTCTCTGTGGGCACTTGAGTATAGTCCTAATCGCACACCATCTCTATGGGGACCCTATCATCATTACAATCAGACACCATCTCTGTGGGGACTTTAGTGTTATCATAATCACTTACCATATCTGTGGGGACCATATTTTGTATTTGTATTTTCTTTATTATATTTAGATTTATATAGCGGCTAATGCCCACGCGCTTAATAGCATCATAATTACACACTGGGCCTCATTACGCGGTGGGTGGTAAGGGATTACCAGTAAGGGCACCAGTAATCCCTTACCGCCCTACTCCGAGTTCCCTTTGCGGGTCCTTCCTTAACACCTGTTTTTTTCAGGCGTTAAGGACTGGACCCACAAAGGGACTCTAGAGCTAATAACGGTACCACAATTTGCGGTACCGTTATTAGCGCCTTCCCAATTCCCATTGAGCCCTATGAGGGCTCAAATGGGAATGGGGAATGGGCCTGGTGAATGGGGAATTACCGGTCCCGCCAACCTTGCAATGGACCGGTAATTGCTGCATTCACCAGGACGGAGTCGGTAGGGTTTCTGAGGCAGCCATGGAGCTAATAGCTCCATGGCTACCTCCAATCTCGTAATGAGGCCCACTGTCTCTGTGGGTACTTGAGTATAGTCCTAATCACACACCATCTCTATGGGGATCTTACCATCATTGTAATCACACACCATCTCTGTGGGGACCTCAATATAATTGCAAGTGAACACTGTCTCTGTGGGGACTTTTTCATGATTATCGCACACGATCTCTGTGGAAAATGTTAACTTTTCCATAATCAAACATGCCCCCTAGAGGAAAGTTAACTCCACTATTAGTATACACATTCCAAAAGGAGAAATGAACGTCATTTCCATTACACCATTTCTAAAGAGGAGATATGAGTTAGCAGGGAAGATGATGCCTGTGAAAGAATGAAATCCAAATTAGAATTCTTTATTCCTTTTTGGGCTCAGTGTGTCAGCCTGGGTCAATAAAGTCATCTCCTCTGTCCCAGTTAACTTTTCTGGAACATTTTGAGTGTTTATAATAGTGTTTAATGGCAGACACTAAGTGCCTTTTTAAGTTTCTCATGTAAATTAAACATCTTGTGGGAAATGCTAAACCATCAAAATCCATCTGTTGTGATGGCTAAAATGCAGGCAGGTACTCACATGTACAAATACAATTGTATAATGTATACTGAGTACTATAAAGTAAGCTTTTTTCCATTTGCTTATGGTGCAATCCATCCCAAATAAGAATAATAAAGTAAGTCCCCACAAGGATAGTAACATGCGTTCAAGTTCCCACAAAGATGGTACCGTACACGCAAGTAAAAATAAGCATTTTTGCAAATATGAAGTAGGATCCTGTATTATGAATTTATTCTGAACTTAGTTCTGCTATTAGCCCATTTCTAAAACATTGGGAAGGGTTAGTCCCCACAAGGTAGGTAAAGTGTGTGTGTGTGTGTGTGTGTGTGTCATTGCTAATCACATCCATCGCAAGTTCATTCACTCCATTGTCAGATCTTCTAGGGACTGGAATGATTATGTAAGGTCTGGTGCATAAATGGAACTGTAGGTTCCATGTATGCAACATTAGGTGGATGTACTGGGATTGGAACGCTTTGTACACCAATAAAAAATGCAGTTCTGATTGTCAGCGACAGCAAAATAATGATAAATATAATACATAGATACATTATCCCCTTGTAGGTCCATCAGCAGCATTTACTTCCAGAGAGGGACGGACGTCTCTCCACCTGGGGGAGGACGAGATTGCTGCTCTGAATCCCCATCTCTATCATCTGTGGAGAAATACACATTTTTTAATGTATACATTCTAATCAATATTATTTCTGGATTCTGTTTGTGGGCTATAGGTACTACATAATTGTCTCTGTTTGAACACTGGATTGTCTATTATTTCTGGACACAGTTTTTTGTTGGGCTCTATGTAGAATGTCAAAATCAGGTGATAATTCAGTAAGTCTCTTTACTGTGCATGTTCAAAATGTATTAGTTCCCAGTCCATGCCTCTGATCTGCTTCATTCCCGAAGACCTGCTGTGTCTTTGCCAAAAAATAAAATTAACCTTCTGGTAATACTCTCTCGATCTGTCTCTCGGCGGAAAGCTTCACTGTCTCCTCCGGAGACTCTGATGGAGATTGGAGAGTTTAATTTGCGCTATAGTACCATGCAGGAGTATGCTTAGCTGGGTATACTTTGCTGGATCTCTGATGAACGTGAGGACGTCAACATCGACAGGTCTCCCCACAAGCTCTGGAAAGTCCTCAGTAAGGCAAAAGAAGACGTTGTTCACCAATCTGCTATCTTCTGGTGACAGGGACATTTGTCCTGCCCTTGCTGAGGTTTGGAACATTTCGGAACTCACTGGGAGTGGCTTCTACGACCCAGGTGGATGTGGAGAGTGACCTGGATGATGATGCCATTCAAGATTATGCTCAAGCGTTCTGTGTTTGCCGGATCTCGAAGAAATGATAATACATCTGTATGTCTTCTGACAAAGGTGGGGTGATATTCCATAAGACGAAAATATATCACATTGATGAGTGTATTTGCATCTTCTTCCGCTTGGGACATTTGCTTTTGCTTTTACCCCGCTGTATTCCGGAAGTAGGAGGAACTGCTCGGCAATTACAGTAAGCAGCCTCTTATAGTCTTCGTTTTCAGGATCTTGAAGAAAGTCAGTGACACTGGTGAGCCTCCCCACCAATGGCGGGTATGATCTCAGTACTAGCTCGAAATATCTCAAAATGTCCTTAGTGATGTCACTCATGGTGTCCGAACAAGGTCTCTGTGTGGAAGGAATCTGGATACTATATTTTCTTCCAATTTATGTGTCCTCGATCAAAATTTGGCATATCATTTTCTAATCAAGACTTCAGTGTGCCTCAGTCCAAAGTTCAAAGTCACCAGACAATGCTGTGGCTTAATGAATGCAATTTTCTTCTTCACCCTGCAACTAGGATGCACAGAGTGTCCATTTTTTGTGTCCTTATCCCCTTTTTGCTCAGAGGAATGTCCAAAATGAAGCCACAACTGTATTTTGTCTTTATTTTGCTGCTGGTCATGCATCTTTCTTCCTCGTCATGGATCTTGTCTGCATGTGCTGTGGTTCTTCCCCGTCGTCTGTAGTCTCTATGCGCTGGGGTGCAGGCAGGGGGCCTTCTCCGATGTATGGCTTGATGTCACCCAAAAAGATCCAAGCTCTTCTTCCATGTAGCTTTACTGCAGAGGGAGTGCAGTCTTCCACTGTATGATATATGATAAGGCATTTGTAACACGCCTATACACAAGCGTTTCAAGGCGCGACGAGGCAGGGGGGGAACAAGGGGAGACAGACAACGATCTTACTAGGCCAGGTGTCATTCAGATCGCGCACGTGGAAGGGTAGAGGGGAAGGGAAAAGTGCATGGGGGAAAGGGAGAGGGGAAAGTGCAGTACAGGGTTATTAGCATACAGCATACAGGATAAATAACAAGGGCCAGCTGGTGGCAAGTGCGAGGTAATTGCAGACAAGTGCTGGGAAGGGGGGCTGTATGGATACAGACACAGTCCCGTAGTGCAGGGGCTGCTGTGGAGGCAGTGCAGGGGAGAGTGGCTGGGCCGAGAACGGTGAATGGCCCAGTTGCAGATTCAGTGCAGTTTCAGTAGTATTAGCAGGGGAGAGTGGGAGAGAAAGCGGAGGCAAAGAGGAAGGTTTTGAGGTGCTTCCGGAACCGGAGGTGGTTCTCCTCAAGTTTCAGGGAGGCAGGAAGGCTGTTCCAGAGGGAGGCCCCTACAGTGGAAAGAGATCTGCCCCCAACTCGTTGTTTGGAGAAGCGGCTGACCCTGAGGGAGTTGGAGGCGGATGAGCGAAGAGCTCGAGAAGGAAGATATTTAGGAAGAGAGAGTTGAAGGTATTTTGGCCCAAGGCCCCAGATGGCCTTGTGGACAATGCAGAGGGTTTTGAACTTGATCCTCGCAGTCACTGGGAGCCAGTGTAGTGATTTCAGTCCTGGAGAGATACGGTCTCTGGGCTTGAGGCCAAGGACAAGTCTTGCAGTCCTGTTCTGGATGAGTTGCAAAGGGCGGAGAGTAGAGTCGGGCAGATTTAGATAGAGGCTGTTACAGTAGTCCAGCTTAGAGAGAACCAGGGCTCTAGAGACAATGAGCTTCTGGGGGAAGGAGAGGAAAGGAAGGATACCTCTGAGGAGGTGTAGCGGTCCCTGTAAAGGACCGTTAAACCTTGCTCATCCCACTTTTTCTTCATGTGGTTCTTTACCAGGACAGTATCTCCAGGGAAGATGGATGGTACACGTAATCCTTGAGCTGTGTCTGCAGTAAGATCTCCTTCTGTGTTCCGTGCTGCCCTGCACCCTTTTCGTCGTCTCTGCAGCTAGCCTGAAATTACAGTAAGGCATGATGTCATGCAATTCAAGTAATCCTGCATTTCAGACCCTAAGGTTTCTCCTGTAGACTGGGCATACCATTTAGCTCTGTCTCGGGGTGCAAGTGGAGTGCACATTCTTCTTCCTGTGGCTGTTTCATGCGGCGTAAGATGATGGTCGGAACAGGGTTGATTCCGGAGTGCATACAGTGCCAAAGGAAGGCAGTGCAACCATCCCTTTCTTAGAGTAAGCTTCAACTTGGCTATCCTTTCCTTTAATAAGCTGTTGAGCTTCTCACATATTCCGTCACCTTGCGGATGATACGCCGACGAGAACTTGTGTTTTATACCAAGCAACAAGCTAATCTGCTGAAAAACTTCATTTACAAAGTGAGTCCCATTATCTGATCTCATGACTTTGCATACCCCACACCTGGGGGATACCTCTCTCACTAGGAATTTGGCCTCACGGTAGAGTCTGGGTGTGTACATGGACCTGCTTCTATCCATCAAGACAATGGACACACCGCAACAATTAAATACCTGTACCCGTTACATACTTGAATCATATCGGCGTAATCGACATACAAGTGCTGAATTCCTCTAATTACTTTTAGTGTGTGCCCAGCTGTGAACTGTTGGCAAATTATACAGTTCACCATAAAAAATGCAACATGCTCTGCTAAATTCGGTATGAACCAGTCTTCTGAGAGTGTTGCCGCTAGATTCTCTTTTGTCATGTGTGCTGGGTAGAGTAACTGCTCCAGCGCTATTTTTAACAGGGCTATAGGCATTACTGGTTTACCAGTGCTGCCTTGTCGCCACAACCTTTCGGAGGGGTTTAAAGAACACCTTTGCTGTTTCCATACGTTTTTTGCCTTCTGTGGTGCCTCCTTTTGGAGTTCTATTAGCTGCGTGTGTCCCATATTATTATAGCTTTCGGGTTCACTTCGTGTGACAATCATTTTCTCATTTGTGTTAACGACTTCCACATCCATGATTGTCTCGCTCTTGGATGCCATAGGCTTGGCTTCTGTGTCTGCTGCTTGATTTCCCCGTGAGATAAAATCTGTCCCCTTCGTGTGGGCGGTGCATTTCACGACCGCTATGCCTACTGAGAGCTGTAGTGCTTTAATCAGTCTATCCAATAGGGCTGCATGCTGTACTGGTGTGCCATCCACTCGGAGGTAGCCTCACCTTTTCCAGTGCGCTAAGCCTGCGTGCACTGTTGATGTCACATAGGCGGAGTCACTGTACACTGTTACTTCCTGAGTTACGCCTGTATATCTTTGCCCATCATTTTTATCAATTCTCGAAGAACCATCAATGAAGACATTTTCTCCTGCTGCAAATGCATTTTCTTTCACTCTGGGAATCTCATCATAGAATTCTTCAAAATTCGCACAGTCATGTATTGGCTCTCCTTCAGTGACTGGCTCGGCTATTAAATTAGCTGGGTTCACTATTTTGCATTGGACTATTTTAATTGATGGATTTGATATGATCACTTCATAGGCGGAAGCTCTCTGAGATTTCAGTGTGCCCTTCGGTTTCTCTAGAATAGCAAATAGCGAGTGCTCGACGTACAACATCATTGAGCATCCCATCACAATGGTTGTAGCCTTCTTGATGGCGAACGCTGCGGCAGCTAAACTTTGTTTGCTTTGGAAATGGCCTGTCATCACTGGGTCCAAAATTCCACTATAATATGCTATGGGCTTGTACCCCAACGTGGCTCTCTGTGTGTGTACTGCCGTCATAACGCGGCCATTCGTGTGTGAGAACAGGTAGAATTCCTCTGCATAATTGGGAATCCCTAAAACTGGTGCTGTGCAATTGGCTGTTTTGAGTTCAGCAAATCCTTCCTCCATGGTTTCAGACCATTCAATCTTTTCCTTCGTCACTTGTGGCTTTTTTAGGGCCTCAAGCAAAGGTTTGGTGTACGAGCTATAGTCAAAGACCCATGCCCTGACATAATTGCAAAGGCCTAAGAAACTCTGCATCTGCTTTACTGAGTGCGGCTTGGCTGTGTTTAGTATGGCTTCAGCCCTTTCCGGGGTAACTCTTTTCCCCACATGAGAGATCAGCTGACCTATGTATAGCATTTGTTGTTGACAGCATTCTGACCTCTCTTTGTCAACCTTATATCCTTTTTCAGCTAATATAGTTTGTAGCTGAACAGAATCGTGTCTGCATTTCTCCTCTGTCATGCTGCAAATTAAGATGTTGTCCACATATTGCAAGACAACACTCTCTAATGCAATATTGCTTAGGTCCATCTGCAGGACTCTGTTAAAGATAGAAGGAGACTCACAGTTCCCCTGGGGTAGCCTCATGCTTTTCAGATGCATCTGTCTGAACGTAAATGATTTCAGATCTTGTGAGTCTTTGTGCAATGGGATTGAGAAAAATGCATTTCTCAAGTCAAACACTGTGAAATATTTTGCCTCAACAGGTATATTACATAGGATTGTAGCTAGGTTCGGGACTAAAGGGAACTCGGCTTCAACAATATAATTTATAGGCCTCAGATCTTCAATTAACCTCCAAGACCCTCCCTTTGATTTCTTGACAGGGTAAACTGCAGTATTGCATGACGACTTTGACATCACTAAGATGCCCTGCTCCATCATAGCCGAAATAGTCTTTAAAATGCCTTAATCTGTCTCCCTGGACATGGGATATTGTCGTGCTTTTGGTAAAATTGCTCCTGGCTTCAATTTGAGTTTCACTTCCCCGACTCCCTTCAATAATCCTACGTTATAGGGGCCTGTGGTCCACACTGAGACAGGCACCTGTGCCATGTCGTTCTCGAAATATTCAGGACGGTTCCACGCTAACATCATTCTCTGAGGAACCTCTCTTTTGATCATTTTCACACAAAAGGTGAGGTTCACCTCAACTGCTGTTTCTCCCCCGTCTGCTTGCTCATCAAACAGACCGTCATCAGTAATGTCAGTCAATCGGTACCCTTCTTCAATGGCGATTACTGTGCACCATTGTCGGCCTTCATCATCACAACCATCGATCAGAGCCATTTTCCCTCGTATCATGCTGTTTTTATCACTAAGGCAAATACTTGTCCCTTTTCTTTGTGCATAGGTATTCTTGGCCTGAACAGAAATTCATCTGGGGTCCTCATAGTTTTCTCAGCAAGGCCGGCAAGCCCTGCCATTAGGACACGTACTCCGTACGCAAATATTTCTGGCTCTAGTGGTACAGCCCTCATAGCTGTGTGTCCTGCGTATGTTCTAATCATTTCACATACATTCATATAGTGCATTCCTGGAGTCGAACATACTATGCCCTCCTCCGTGAACCAGATTGTCATGTTTAATTTTGCAATTAGATCTCGACCCAAGATGTTTACTGGGGTTTGTTGTGATTATAACAAAGGTACATTCATATCACATTCTCTTATAGAGACTGGAAGTGCGTTAGTAAAAGGAACATGAATGGTAGCTCCTGTGAAACTCTGATTATTTATAGCATCGCCGGAAAAGGAAAATGTATCTTCACCTATACACGAACGTGTTGCACCCGTGTCAACTAGGAAGGAATATTCTTTATCCCCTACAACGACATCCACCCTTGGTTCCTGGTGAGGGTCTGGTGTCACTGATAGGATAGAACACATCAGGGTTCCCAGTGACCTGTCCTAGTCCATATATAACTTTGTCCCACCCTGTGTGAATGGACTTCCCCCATCACCAGTGTTATTCCTCATTCCAGGGTTCACGGCCTGTCCTGTACTTACTGTCTGTGACAGTTCCATCGGTGACTGTTGAGACTGTCCTTGTGGAAAGCTCATTGAATTCTGAGGTTGCAGGCCTTGCTGTGCTCTTGGCGCTTGCTGTTGCACCGTGTGATTCTGTGCAACTCCATTTCCCCCCTGCTGTAAAAATACAGCTGGATTCACCATAACTGCTCCTGTTCATGTTCCTTGGCCATTTTCCATGTTTTGAAAACCTCCCTGATTACTCTGCCATCCTTGTCCTCTAAATCCTCTTCCCCTGGGGTAGAACCCAGTGTTGCCCTGATTGTTCTTCTGTGGATTATTAACTTGTTGAGTGTTCGATCCATCTGCGCTAGTTATCATTGCTCCTTCAAGGGCGTATTTTGACAATTTTTTCTGTACTCGTTTTGCCTCTTCACCCTTTCGTGCCGCTTCTTTTTAGCGATTCTTTTCTTGCAGTAAGCTACAATAGTGTGCGATGGTCAGCTGTATTTCAGACCATGGTTTGGCCTTGATTCCTACCAATTTCCTGAGCTGTTTCGGTACCGGCTTTGACAGCCCTTGGCATGATATATGGTAGAACACAGGTATAGATTTCCCCCAAGATTCCTGAGTCTCGAGTACCCACATGTCTTTGAAATTCTGAAAGTAAATCAACGGGTCTTCCGACCCTTTCATTTTACGTGTCATTATAGCTCCCATGTTGGAAGTATCTGGATATAATAATCGTAACGCTTTCCGTACTGCAGCTCTGCAATTGTTCAATGGAGCTCCATCATGCGCGGTATTGACTGTGCTCACACCAGGGTAACCTGCCCGTGTTTACACAACGTCTGCTCTATCACCAAGTATGGTGATTAAGAGAACTTTGATATGCCCTATAGCTAACGTGTTCCCTCCCGTCATTTTTTCTAAATCATGTATCCATTTTCCGGCTTCTGGTGTCAGCATTGGAAGCTTATTTTTCAGTTTTTCCCCGATCCATAAGTGGCCCTGGAATATACTGGGTCTTGTTCCACCTTTCTCGAGCAACAGAAATTGGGACGCATAGTTCTCTCTCTCTTCTCTCATTGTTCTCCTGTCTATTGCAGGAGTAATATTCCCACATCGCCGCCTACCTGGCAATGTCCTTATTCTGCTCACATAGGGTGGTGGCGACACCCCCTCTCACCGTGACATACCTAGTTGTGTCGATCTGACTGTGTGGCTGTTTCTGATGCCCTTGATACAGACCCCCTAGAGTCTGACCAACTTATCCCTTTCACTCCTGGGACTTGTTTACCGCACCTTCTTTCTCTCTCCTTTTCTTCTTGCACCTCTCTTTCAGCATCAGACATTGCCTGCGCCCAACTCGTGCAACTTCTTGTATCATCTTTGTTCCTACTTATTTCCAATCTATCTATGGACAGTTCCCTGTTCCCACTAATTCGGGAGATGTCCTCAGTGTCGTAAAGCTGAGTGCTCTCCAGGCACTCGTCTTCCTCCTTCTCTTGGGGTACTTGTTCTAGCCCCATTTCATCATGCATTCTATCGATCGTCTCTCTGATGCTTCTGGTGTCGAAGTCATCCTCAATATTTGCCCTAGACGTGCCTGGTACTGAATCTTACTCAGAAAATAATTTTTCTATTTCTTCCCAATCTACTACTGGCTCAGGTTTTTTGACTTCCCTTTCCAGATATTCAAGATCGCATGCTCTCTGTCTTCGCTTACGTTCAACATTGTCATAGAACTCTCTGCGCTTCCTCGCTTCTTCTCTGACCCTATCTTCTTCCTCTTTCTTTGTTTGCCCTTCGGATTTCCTCATCCCTTTGTCTCTTTATTCTTTTCTCTCGTATCTTCTGTTCTTCCTCTAACCTTCGCTGTTTCTGTCTGTCTTGCTCATTGGCTACTCTGTTTACGATCATGTTGCCTTTCTTGCTCTTCGCGATATAACTGTTCTCGTCTCTGTCTACCTTTCTTCCTTATTCTTTTGTCTCTCAATCCTTTTTCTTTCTCTTTCTCCTTTCTCTGTACATCATTTAGCTTCTCCTTTTGTTTCGCATCATCAATGCCTTTACCATCGAGTTTCAATAAAATCTGACCTATCAATTTGTTCTGTGTGAGTGCTATCTCACCAGTTCTATCCTCATTCCCTTTCCATATTTTGCCTTCTCTCTCTGTATTGAGGTATGTACTTGCTTGTGTATGGTCTTTTCTCTCGTTCTCACATTTCTCCTTGTCCCTCGGGACTCTGGAGGTGATATCTCTATCTCTAGCTTTAACTGGATTTTCGTCACTACTTTGCGTAGGTGACTCATATGCTGGGTTGCTATACCCTGTGGCTGCCTTAAGCTTTCTTAACAGGTATAACCCTTCATCCTTACTGTCTTCGGTTTTCGTTTCAGACGGGGGAGGTGGCGCTTAGCGCGTCTCACCCCCCCGTTCATACGTTGAGTATCCAATCTACTGGCGGCTCCTCCTCTTTATCCTGTTGATACATTTTCCACAATTCTAGACTAGCTAGGCGTTTGTCTAACTTGTTGCCCTTGTATGTGGCATTCAAATAGGTTGTCATGTGTTGCAAGACTGGTTTAGATAAGGATCCACCCTGGGGCCAAGGCATAAACATCTTGTTGGTGGTTCAGCTTAGGTGCGTATTTTGGCCACTGTTTGCACAGGTTTACTAATGGAGTTATGTCTTCCATATTTAACTTTGCTCACTTTCACTTATGCAACATTTGTTATGTCTTTCGTTACTTAAACAATTCTAACAATATGAGCGAACACCAATCATTGCAAGCCCCAATCCTGTTTTTTCCACGAATTTTATATCTTCTATTTTACTCAATAAACATCAGGTTACCTTCTACAACATGTCAAATATCCAATCGTGCAGTTTTTCTGCTAGTTCCTCGAAGGAAAACTTTCTGTCCTATGACGTTACAACAAACAACAAACAACACATAAGACAGACGTTAACAGACTAGACGAACTCCAGCTGGTTACATAGACCTCTGCGCTCTAATATTTTACCCCGACATGGAGTTTAAACCCATCCCTTTCACAAAGCGTCTTTAAACGCTGTGGTGACCTATTTGTTCCCCTTTATTTGGGACTCTGGATGCAAGTTTCTTTGAGCCGCTATATTAAAGCGTAGGAATAAGGCGAATCCTCTCTCTTCTCGGGTGTCTCCACCCGGTATCCTCTCTCTTCTCGGGTGTCCTCCCTGGTATTCTCTTTTGCTGCTTTTATTCTCCCTTTAAGTCACTATTTCCTTCCCCATATATATATATGCACATTCTACTCTATCTCTGACTATATTTTGTTTTCCTGCCTCAGTCCGCTATCTTTCCCCTTACTTGTTCTAAGGTATATACTTTTTGCCAAAGCATTTAGTCTTTTTCACCCACCGTTCGCATGTTTCCTCTCTGGATGGTCGCGTTCACCGCCTTCGTCACCGCCTTCTCTGGCCGTTCATCCGCTCAGCTGCCCGTAGGAGTGGGAAGGGGTTATGTGGGGAACCACAGGTCCCTTCAGACTCATGCTGCAGATTTTATTTTTATTCTACCACTGTCTACGAGGAGCTTCACGGTCTACTCAGCCGGATGGCAAAGGACTTGTGATATTACCGAGGACCTAGAGTTACATTATGTCGACGGTCAATGGGTGTCTTATTCTAATCGATAACCATCAATCTCTGCTACTAAGTGTGCTCCGGGACCCCCAACCGGCCTATAGAGTCGGGGTTTGCCCAGAAGCACTTTAAGTCAAGATAGCAGCACCCGTGAGATGGATGGGGGTGCAGATTAAATACTCTAACACCAAATCAATAATGACAACTCAACGGTTTGGCAAAGGGAGTCCGTTTAATGACAAGTACAAAAAACGGGGTGTCTCATGAACATCAGCGGATGCGTGATCTTCCTTCTCGCTTCACAACTCCAAAGAACTTCGTAGAAATCATAACATTTATACTGAAAACTCGTCATCATTGATGTGTAACGCTTAAAAGTTGGCATGCAATTCTATTGGTTCAGGAAAGGTAACTTTACTATAGGTACTATATCTGTATATGGTAACGGAGTAAGGGAATTGGGTAAACACTGTCAGATGGCGCATCTAAGCCCTACCTTCAAACTAGCTACTGTAGACATCACTAAAAGTAGGATGTCTCATTGGTTCTACTAACTATAGGAACCTAGATTACTTGGTCCCTTGTGATTGGGTTGGCACCAACCCCACCCGTACTTTTCCACTTTGCTTAGCAGCATGCAGAATAATGAGGCCTGGTGCAGGGAGTAAGCCTGTACCGCAGCTTTCCTTCAATTGATGTTACAGCCATTCATCAACTAAGTGGTTGTGTGTCAATTACTGCGTCGTAGTTTGGCCTTTTGTCTGCCTCTTGGTCTGAAAAAGTTAAAGGAGGATGGGTACGATAAGGCTCCATGCGTAGGTGTGAAAGGCTTACTTCTGCTCGCTCAGCTGGTCACGTGGTTCAGGCACTGTGAATTTGCCTCTTCTTCGTACAATTTGTGTTTTTGACTTTCGTTTCACTCACCTCCTGCCTCCGGCTTCTTATCTTGGCCCTACAGAGCAATGTATTCTGTTCTTTGGTTCAATGAATTGTAGCCACTGTTTGTCCATCTTGACAGATATGACCTTGGTTCTCCAGGCACGATGTGCCTCTGCTGAGTTTTTTTTCTCTGGCTCTAGTCTCGATTTCGCCAAATATGAAACTCTTCTTGTGTGGCCTTTTAGTAACCTTTTGGTTGATTCTGCTTCTTGTGCAAAGTGGAAGTATACTTATATAACGTACTTCTTTGAGGTAGATTATGTATAGTGGTGCTTGCCACACTATCTTTCTACTAAGCATAGCAAGCCGCACAATTTTCTTAGCTTTCTTGCGGTTCCAAGCATATGTACAGGTGTAAACTTGGTTAAATATCTTCATTTTGCTCGTGGCTTAAGATTCTTACATTTGACATCGTCCTTTCACTTTAGGTTCACGATATCCTTGTCTCATGGCATTTCGTCTCTTTACATCATTCTCTGGTCGTCATTTCTTATATATGTGGGTCAGTCCGGGTTCTTGTAACGTCACCATTCGTCTTTCATTAAGACCTTTTTGGTTTCTTCCGGGACTGTACTCGGACGATCTTCATTATGTTTTATTGGTTGATGTGGCTTCCTCAATGGATACTTTCCTGTCCATGGTTTCCTTGGTACTGGTACTTCAATAGGTGCTGTTCTTCTGATAGGTACTAGACAGAGCCCCACTGCGGCTCTCTGCTGGTTTATTTGCTCATCATACATCACATATCTCGGTGTGGACGTTCCAGGTACTTCAAAATGGACGGTTGGAGTGCAGGCTGTATTTCGGACCTCCTCTACAGACGCAGACCCACAAAAGCCCATCTTCTTCACTCCCCCTGACTTCCCTTCCCTACCCCTCCCCTTCTACCCTTGCCCCCCTCCTTTCCCCCATCCTCTCTCCTTCCCCTCTGACCTTAAATTAGTAAGAAATACTACTTAAGGGCAATGAGGACACCGGATCACTCCAACTTCCCTCCCCCTATCTCAAATTCTACACCGTAACTCCCTTCACCCTACCCCCTCCTCCACCCTCCCCCAACCCTCTCCCCCCCTTGTAAATAGTTCTACTTATTGTTCTAATGACCTGTTCATGTTTGTAAATATGCTTCTCTCACTTTTGTACCTGTTGTTATATTGTAAAGCGCTTTAGCTTAAAGCGCTATATAAATTCAATAAACATAAACCTACGGACTGTAGACAGAGTAAGGGAAGTGAATCCCACCTCGTGAGAAAGCAAGGGAGGTGAATCCTGCAAATCATTGAAAGCAAAGTGAATGTGATATTGGCAATAGTGAACCCAGAAGACGGATGCTGACGAAGAGGGGGTAAAGTCTAAAGTCCCAAGAAACAGTATGTTGACAGAGGTGAACCCGGCCGAGGGATGTCCACTGGAACTGTTTAAAAAGACATTAAGATTGGTGAATAAAGGACAAGCCATAGTGAACCCCCGGAGGTGGGATGCTGAAAGTAAAGAGGGGTCAGTGCCCAGATGAGGGGGACACTGGGGTGAAGAATCCTCACCCGAAGTAAAACCAGGAAACAAACTTTCATTTGTGTTGAAGGAACTTTTGTTGTTGAATATGTCAGGCCCTCAAAGGCAAGAGACTTTCAAGAGAAACGAGACTTGGCCACCAACGGCCCTAATAACTGTAAGTGTAACTGTCGTCTCGTGCTGGGGAAGCTCGAGATTGTACTGTGTTCCTGAATCCCACTTTACCCCATGCTCAAAACGTGGGGAAGGGAGACCGAAGCTGCCGCATCCTGACATATTATTTGTGAACACTTCTTTCTTTTTCTTGAAAACCATCCCACACCCTTTTTGTATTAGTTGTAAGGTTTGGCAATAGGTTTATTAGTATAGGCTCTTCTTATTTGACACAACGGCACTAGGACTGCCTTATTTTCATTTGATGGTTGACGCTTGCTCCCATCTTAGATTTAGGCTTAGATTAGGCGTATATAGTTTAATAAACACCCTTGAACTGTGATCCCATGTATCTGTCTTTACTGTTGCCACCATGAGTTCCTTACATATACTGTCAGGAGTGGGATTGTTAACCGGTAACTATACAGTGCCTCCTTAGTATTTATATTGGCCTAAGCCTAGTCGCGCTACACGGAAAACCGCATTACAAAGTTCGATTTTTGGGTCAACTTCGCCGCCATTTTTAAGATTCATCCGCCATTTTGATTTCTACTTGTGTGTTCTTTGTCCTAAAATGGTGGACTATGTTTAAAACTTGCAACCAAGCCTTCCGACCTTTGAGTTCTGTTCATGTTTAGGCTGCCCGAGAGCCAACTGTTTAGACTGAGCAATGACACCTTGTGCTTCATATGAACTGTTGTTTAAGTGTTGTCTACACTCACAAGACTCATCCTTGTATAAACATTGGGACAATGTTTGGAACAAACCTCGAGCGTATGCATTGGTCGAACTGTATTGTAAAGGAACTTGGTACAAGGCTTACCGCGGGATCCGAGAACATACATCACCATTGTGTCTTCATGGAAATTTAAACCTATGTAATCCTTTGCATAATATTGCATAATATTGTATAATCTGTATGTGAACTAGGCACAAACTCTAGACCACAAATTATTAACATGAAGAGAGGCTGGACAATATTACACGAATTGTGTAAAAGCACAAATGTTTATGTGTCCAACACTCTCTCACCTCTCCTTGTCGGCTGGTACACATCGCAAGGTGTTGGGAGCCAGATAGCTATCTGTTTTGCTTTGTAAACTGTACAGTAATGAAAGATCTGTGAATCTTTTCAGCCCACAATTGGTGTATTTCCTTTGTGGTACTCAGCCTCGATATTTCTTTGTTCTTTCAGATGGTGCCCGAATAGGGACCCTCAAGATTGATGCCACCTCGTTGAAGAGTTGATGCGGCTATTGGACCAGGATTGGATGGTGAGAAAAGGGGGCCCCTTCATGGATGAGACGCGACACCTCAACAGTACTGCACGATCCGATCCCTGGACGGTGAGCACGCGGTCCGATACAGCATTTTGACGAGGGTCCATATATCGAGGCGGGCAGTTTTGCCGAAATCACCAATCACGAGGGTCCTTTGTTGTCCTTTGTAATCCGATTGGACCTCCCTTTGTCCTTTGAATCAGGTGAGTCGTGCCCCGATTCCTAAGTATCCTGATATTTGGTTGTAGTATTGTACTCGCGAGCACAATCGGTGCCAGGTAACACCGGTAATCTGACATGTCTGGAAAATTGTCTGCCTGTTTCAGGGCGTTATTCCGCAGAGACAGACAATCTTTGGAATTTGGCCGTCTGGCACCACAGCAGGGGTCGCCGGCATGTACTATGTACTGTAAGTACGCCATTGGTAGTATAGTATTCAATTATATTTGGCACAGACAAACTAGACATGCTTCCGAACTTCAGTGGCCAATCAACGGTAGTTTTGAGATTTCCCGAATAGAGTATTTAGAATCCATATCGTTAAAGAAAAAAGCTAGACCTGCAGTATTTGATGTAATACAGAATTGGAACAAGGAAGCTATGCAGCTACATAAGAGTAAAGAGAAGCATATACGTCGACACATGTCAAACTCATAAAAGGCATTATTGTATGATCAACAAAAACAGTCAGAGTCTTTTAGAAACATGGTTAGGGCTTTTCAACTTGGTAAACAGAAAATATATCCGTCTAAAGATTTTCATGCCTCAGATGAGCTAATTGATAAAGTCTTAATGAACATAGGCCTGGTGCCACTGCACCACCTCCTTATGTACCTATTCCTTCTGCTTTACCTCTTCCTGTTGTCATTCCTCGTCCCGTAGCAATTTCTGTTCTTTCTGTTGCTCCTCCGACGCCAGTTATTGCTCCGCTTCCTGTTGTTCCTCCACCTGTACCGTCACCTTCACCGACTATTACTGTTCCAGTAGATTTGTCTTTATTGCCAGTAGTAGTGTCTCCACTACCTGCTGTACAGGATTTGTCTACTCTGTCTTTTCCAAGCGGTTCTGCTCCGCTTGTAGCTGATAAAGGGGTGAGTGCTGAATCAAAAATTGTAACGAGGAACACAGTTTCCAAAGAGACGAGGAGAAATTTGAATGCATTGGCTAAGCACTGTATAGAGAAAGGTGAACAATCTACTGTCTTAGCTACACTCTCTAATCTAGAAAGTATTCCCAATCAGAATGTCTTTATTGAGGGGATGGGGATACATTTGGCTGTAATGTGGAATAGATTGACGGACACAGATGTCCCACAACGGTTGAGGGATTTGAATGTTTTAGCTTATTCATGGGATACTGCGGAGAAAGTACATGAGCATGTTGAGAGGGTTTTTGAGTTTAGAAGGGAGTTAGAATGGTTGCAGAATGATGAAATAGATGGTGATAGTTTGGACGCTTTTTATGTGCAGAAACAATTCCTTCCTCCTTGTAAGTCAACGAGTGAAGAATCGCGAATTTGCACAAGGGATGCGCTTAGATGGATTTGAGACCTCCTGTAGAAGTATATGATACGTATAGTCAGTATACTCAAGAAATGCAGAGGAAAGTGTTGCAGGTAATGGTAGAATACCTGCAGGATGAATGTATGAAGAAAAAGGTTTGTTGTCCCGCAGAATTATTGAATATTTATAAGAGAGCTTTTGCATCTGATACTTCAACCACTTTAGCGCTCGATTTGGCTCTGTTGCTTACTAATCGTTCGGAGTTGCCTACTTCTCAGTTGCCTATGAGAGAGGTTCCTCTGACATTTGTTCCCAAAGTTGAGATTCTGGCTAATGTTGCAACGGGTGCAGCAGCCTATGATATTGCAGCTCACTATGTATCACCGTTTGTTCACGTCCCGTTCTCAAGACAGGAATTGAATACTATTTTACAATCGATTCCAGACATTAGGAAAAATCCAACAGGGTTTTACAAAGAAATAGAATCTGTCTTGCATTCGTCAGTTTTCACTCTGGGTGATATAGACTTGTAGTTTCCTGTGCTTCTACCTGCTGATTTATGGAAACAGATTAGGACTGTAGATGATCCAGAAGGGTTAGGTGACACATGGGTTAACTTGGTCAGGTTAGATGGAGAAAGGACAGCTGGTGAAAGACCACCACAGGGGATACTGACTTTGCCAGATAGAATAGTAACAAAATTGAAGACTTTAATTCCTGAGAGAAGGATTATATGGGACAAACTCACTGCTTGTACCCACGAAAATCTGAAGGTGCTACCGAATTCTTTAGTTGGTTCGAACAAGTATTCTCAGATTTTAGCAGACAGGATTTAAGCAGGAAAAAGATTGTTTGTGGACAAGTTTGTGCTTGGATTGTTGCCTGATATCCAGTCACAAATTGAAAGTCGAGTCCTGACGCCTCTGGGATGCTCTCTTTTTGCAAATAGGAGCAAGCTTAATATTGCTTCTATTGGGCCTTCCGATAGACTATCTAGACCTTTTCAATTATTAATTTCTTTCAAGATGGCTCCCGTAGGCAACCGGGATGCTACGCCTCCTTCCTATACTATCAATCACAGCCCCAACTCTGTTTCCTTCTGCATACAAAGGAATGGTTCTCAGTCAATGGGTACTTTCGAGGGTTGTACCAATGTTGCGAATTTGACTAGTGAGGACAGACCTTTGTACATAGGTGATCCTGTTTATTTCATTTGCAGCAATGAAGCTTATCCATGGCTACCTAGGGATTGGCAGGGTATTTGTTATTTGGGTATCTTGCTACCAGGGGTATATGTAGCTAGCACCTCTGAGGTCTCTAGGGCTCGTCCAAGGCAGGACGAGAACAATGATACTCCTTCACAAATCATGGGTGATGTAGCAAAATCCTTTTATGCCATTTTGGGGACAGAGCATGAATTCCGAGGATATTAGGAGACTAGCAAGAGTATTGGAGAGAACCATCAACCGGACCACCGATATACTCTACAACACGACGCTAGAACAGAAAGCAATTAGATTAGTGGCTCTACAGAACTGGAGGGTGTTAGACGTCATCCTGGCTGAGCATGGAGCATGGTGGTGTATGTAAATTGGTGGGAACTGCTTGTTGCCTTTTCGTACCTGATTCCTCCCCTACCATATTCAAGGCAATACACAATCTGCACGTCCTAAGTACAGAGGTGCATGTTCCAGTTTTCCAGAGGGATCTTAGTACTTGGTTCTGGGACTTCTTGCGGTCTTGGGGATGGGAACTTCTTTCAGTCTTAATGGTTTCCTTGGTATTCTGTTGTTCTGTTGTTGTTGCATACAATGTCTTCCTGCCATATGTTCGATGTTAGGGGGATGTTGTGTGCAAACTGTAGGAACATAAGAACCAAAAATACACACACCTGAGAAGACAACTAATGTTTTAGTAATGAAGGATATTACTGTCAAAGATCTGATGGCGATTGATATATCTGATGAATGTGATTCAGGATGTACGGACATTGAAACGTGGAGTTACGAGTAAAGCGAATATTTTTTAGTAAGGCTCTTTGCTTAGGCCAAAAGAAGGTTTTGTTAAATCGTAATTATATAGAGCCTCCTTAGTATTTATATTGGCCTAAGCCTAGTCGCGCTACACGGAAATCCGCATTACAAAGTTCCGATTTTTGGGTTAACTTTGCCGCCATTTTTAAAATTAATTCGCCATTTTGATTTCTACTCGTGTGTTCTTCGTCCTAAAATGGTGGACTATGTTTTCACCTTGCAACCAAGCCGACCTTTGAGTTCTGTTAATGTTTAGGCTGTCCGAGAGCCGACTGTTTAGACTGAGCAATGAGACCTTCTGCTTCATATGAACTGGTGTTTAAGTGTTGTCTGTTCTCACAAGACTCATTCTTGTTAAACATTGGGACAATGAAGAACAGACCTCGAGCATATGCATTGGTCCAACTGTATTGTAAAGGAACTTGGTACAAGGCTTACCGCGGGATCCGAGAACATAATTCACTATTGTGTCTTCATGGAAATGCAAAACTATGTAATCCTTTGCATAATATTGTATAATCTGTATGTGAACTAGGCACGAACTCTAGACCACAAATTATTAACGTGAAGAGATGCTGGACAACATTACACGAATTGTGTAAAAGCATGAATGTTTAGATGTCCAACACTCTCTCACCTCTCCTTGTCGGCTGGTACACATCGCAAGGTGTTGAGAGCCAGATAGCTATCTGTTTTGCTTTGTAAACTGTACAGTAATAAAAGATCTGTGAATCTTTTCAGCCCGCAATTGGTGTATTTCCTTTGTGCTACTCAGCCTCGATATTTCTTTGTTCTTTCAGGATGTGATGCAATTGAAACAAATTGGGCACCCTTCAATTTCAAAAACGTAGTCAGAGCCTCTAACCCTTCCATCGCCACCAAGGAATCAATAGGGTTTGATATCTGTAGCAGTTGGGAACTATTATCCCCACTGGGAAAAGAGGAATGATTCCTACAGACTTGGTTTGGATACCCCCTCCGGGGGGCTACATACGATTAGCCCCAAAATCTTGCTTAGCATGCAAGTTCAGGATAGATGTCTTAGCGGGCGTTATTGACTCCGACTTCCATGGGGACATGAAGGTTCTCGTACAGAATCATGGAGAAGTCCCTTTTGAGGTATGCTGGGGAGACCAAATTGCGATGGAATTCTAGAAAGGGCTCTGTTCCCTCAACTCAAGAAAGCGAACCAGATAAAACAGGAAGAGTTAACTCAGGATTTGGGGAAGCTGATAAATCTCTTAACATCGAAAAAAAAAGAACCACCACCCACCATCTATACCGACGTAGTCTTTGCCCAGCAAAATGATTCAGCCCTCGCTGAAGCTTTCTTACAAGCAATTCCAGAGGAGCAAGGCATGGAGAAGGGAAGTCCCTTTTTCTTCTTAAAACTTGGGTTACTTTACAGAAGAGAAACCTCCCTAGAAGGTTTTATAAAAAACCAACTCGTAATACCTAAAAGCCACCGAAAGGTTGTGCTAGAGATTGCACGTTCCCATCTCACAGGAGGGCATTTGGGACATGTTAAAACCCAGACACTTCCATCAGTGCTGCTCAGGTGAGTGGGCTTGCCTGAGACCCTCCTGGGCCCTGCTAACCTATTTTAACAAAAGGAAAAGGCTTCTCGGTGTTCCTGTTTTGGGCCTGGTGCCCCATGTTTGTCTCTGTTTCGTTTCCGCTTCGTCCTCTGCCTCCCTCCTCCCAGCCTGCTCTCCTCCCACTGATTGGCTCTGTATCTCCTGCTTCTTCCTACCCAGTGTTAGCCCTGTGTGTGCACCACATCCATCGGTACTGCTCAGGTGAGTGGGCTTGTCTGAGACTCTCCTGGGCCCTGCTAACTTATTTTAACAAAAGGAAAAGGCTTCTTGATGTGCCTGTTTGGGCCTGGTGCCCCGTGTTTGTCCCTGTTTCGTTTCCACTTCATCCTCTACCTCCCTTCCAGCCCGCCCTCCTCCTAATGATTGGTGTAACCACTGGTTTTAACAGACCTTCCCAGGGCAGCCCCTCTGGCTAAGGGCCGCAAGGCAAAGAAGCGGATCCCACTTGGTGGCTCCAGCGAGTGTCTGCAGGTGTCGGCAGGAGAAGCCAGTGGGCAGCTGTCTCCCCGCAGCTAGTTAGGAAGGTAGTAGTGGCCCGTGTTATGCTGAGACCCACATCGACCCTGCAATCCTGTCCTTATAGTCAACTCTCAAACGAGGTGTGTGTTTTCTTCTGTTTCAAATTTGCATTGTGTAAGTATTTAAAATTGCATTGTGAAACGTAGGCCTTTTCCCCACTATTCAGGACTCTCAAACTTAGGTGTGTTTTCTCCTGTTTAGAATTTGCATTGTGTAAGTACTTAAATCTTAGTGCCAGTTATCTTGCCCATTGCCAACCTTTCTATTCTGCTCTGGCTGTCTCATTGTGCTTGCTCACTGCCCTGTGTCCTTTCCTAGTGTTCTCCCCTTCTCACTCCCTTCCTCCTCTCTCTTCCTACCTACTCTATGGTGCTCTCTATCTGTCCCATCTTTCCCAAATGTATATCGACTATCCTGCTCTCCTCACTAAATCTGGTAGGAAGAAGTTTAAAAAGGACATCCTGGTCTCCAACCCAGGCCTCCCTATCGCTGACACCTATATCAGTGCCTCCTCCAGGCAAACTTTCACCAACATCCTCTTAGTTGTTCCCTCACCAGACCTATGGACTCTTCACATGGTCTCTGTGCTCTCTCCTTTCTCGTCCTCTCCCATGAATTGTGGCACCCGGTTGGAGGCCCTCCTGACCTCCTTCCACTCCTCTAAGGTCATCATTAATGTTTATGTGAATGGCACCGTCTTGGTCCAATGCCCTCAGGCCAAACTTCTTCTCTTCGACAGATGCTTCCTGCGTCTCATCAATTTCCTTTCTTCTCCTGCTGTCCCCGCTCCCCCTCCATGGCTTCCTCAACTGCTCCCTCCTCCTTGGCTACCTTGTCCACTCCTCCTTCCTTTTCTGCCCCCACTCGGGCTTCTTCTACACCTCTGCATGGCGTACCTCTGATTTGTACCCCTCCCCGGAAGTCTTTCAAGGACGGCAACCTTCTCCATATTGTGAAACCTGATTGTATGGAGAAGCCTGGTTTGTTATCATTATGGAATCATTACCCATTATTATGGAATCATTACCCATTATTAGAGAATCATTACCCATTTAGGGATCCAGTTATCCATCATACATTCTGATTAATACAGATTAGTAGTGACATGAAGTAGTGACATTAGACTATCCACATTATTCTGCCACATTATTCTATGTATGCATTCGCAATTTGCTATAGAATGAGGCCTGTTATATTTGAAGTGCCATGTAGAGACACGTAATATTTGTAGATATGTTATTATGTATAATATATGCATGTAGAGACACCACGTATGAGTGTGCACTTAGAATATGCATTGATGCATTATAGATAGCGCTTGGGTTTGCGAGAGAAAGAGTAAACACTGGACAGAGCATGTAGCTGGCTCATATGGCATTCTGAAGCCATTCCATTGAGATAGAACAGAAGCGCCACTTGGTTCTGTGCAAAGTTGTTATGGTACACTGTGAAAGATTGGAATGCGTAAACAGTTTGGTTGATAAGAGGTTGCCTTTGCCTGAGTAGAGACACGGAGAAGGAGGCTTTATCAGCCTGGGCTGGTGCTTCGCAGACAGAGAGAAGGTGGGGGCAGGCATCACCATGGAGAGAGGGAGACCTTTGCAGGGAGAGACATGCAAGGAGAGACATGCAAGGAGAGAGGGATTTGAATGGAGAAATATGAGGAGTAGGTGTTTTGTACCGCAGGCAGACAGAAGATATGGTATAGATATGTAGAAAATGTCATGATAACCAGAACACGCAGTGATTGAAAAGTACAAGTACATGCATCACAGACATTTAGGCACTGCTCACATTTAGAAATGCTGACAGACAGAAAGAGAGGCATTATAGCTTAGAGAGACAAGTGTAACCATAGAGATTTATGTACGTCATTGAGTAGTATAACCAGAGCTGAGGAGATTGGAGTTTTTAGATGTAGATGGAGATGACTTGGAGAGAGACGTTTGGTTGGTATGAGTTCGAGAGGCGAAGGAAAGGAAGTTGCCATTGAGGGAGAAGGGTTTTTGGCGCAGCAGAATCCAATGGCTTTGGGAGTTCGGAAGCTTGGGGAAGCATTCTGATGAGAGCAGAGTTTGAGAGCTTGGCAGAGGCATTCAGACAGTTTGAGTGACCAGACTGATAGAGTGAGCTGGAGAGGGGAGTATTGATCTGAATAAAACACGTGCATGGGGAATTAGAACAGTCACTCACACTGAGCTTTGGCTGACATGATAGATAATCAGACAGGGTTTGTCTAAGAGAGAGAGTGTAAGGAATGGTGTGGAGTTGCTATTAGATTGCTTGCATTAGAAGCCTGTAAGGCTTATAGTTATTGTATTGCTGGTAGATTTGCACCAAAAGCATAAAAGGTGCAAATTTGAGATTTGCATTATAGTAGTGTTTGCATTATGCATTGCTATCTATGAATAAAAGTGTTTCTATTGTTGAATCGATTCATGTGTTTTCTTTGTGTCTTATGTTAGTGTGTCCATAGGAGTAAGATGGGAGTAATCTAGGAGTAACACAGTGCACAAAGGCCCTGAGATATAAGAGCAGGGGGGGCATAGTGATTCACACCCCCCTAGGAGTTTTGTCTAAGGACGGAAAACATGGTCGCCCACTAGGGGCTAGGCCAAAGGTAGATTTGTTATACTTTCTCACAATATTGCCACTCTAAATTCTCGCTCAGCTGTCAAACACTTCCCTGACTTCTGCCGCCTTCTGGAGAAACTTGACCGCAATGTCTTCAGTCTCACTGAGACATGGTTCACGGCCAGCTCTGTCACAAGCTTTGACGTTCTCCTCCCTGATGGCTACACGATCCTCTACGTGCCCAGGTCCAACCGTTCCGCAAGGGGTTTAGCCCTGATCTTCCCTGAGTGGATACCTGCCTCTGTCATCCCTACACAGGCCTTTCAAATGCCTTATCTGCATTCTCTCACTCTCTCTCCTAGCCATTAGCTTACAGTGGCTACTATCTATAAGCCACCTGGTCAGATCTCCTCCTTCCTCTCTGAGTGGGTGGACCTCTCCTCTTCCCTCCTGGTCTCGATCACTCAACTCCTCCTTCTTGGAGACATCAGCATCCACCTGGATGCTCCCTGTCCTGCCTTTGGACTCTTCCGTGACCTTTGAGACTCTTTCTCACTCGCAATTCTCCCCTCTGGCCCGGCTCACTCTGCAGGGCACACTCTGGATGTTCTGATTTCCTCAGACCTTCCCCTTTCTGTCCTTCCCACCACTCCCCTCTCCTGGAGTAATCACTTTCTCCTTTCCTCCCATCTCACCCTCTCTACCCCTCTGGCCAAGCCAACTCCAGCACTGCCACCCACCTTCTTGGTCATCTGACCCATGAAGCGCATGTCAGTTGAGGCATTCGCCGCCACTTGCTCACCCCCCATTGGCTGACTCATACCCTGACACAGCCCTTTCCATGCTCCACTCTGCTATATTTGATACTCTCGACCTTCTTGCCTCTGTCATGAGGCTCTGCCTGAAGCTCAAAGCCAAGTGCAACTCTTTGTACAACTCAGACTTCGTCACCCTTAAACGCAAGTGCAGGGTGGCTGAGAGGAAATGGCGTACATCTGGTACATCCTCTGACAAACTGGCCTGCCGCCTGCTCCAAAGGCAATACCAGCTCTCTTTCCTCACCAAGAAGAGAGCCCACACCCAAGCCCGCGTCTCTGCGGCATCCAACAACTCGGCTGAACTCTTTAAAATCTGCAAGGAACTGGCCAATCCTGCCAAAGTCTCTACCTCCCCTGTCCTTTCCCAGGCCCTCTGCACGGCTCTGGCTTCTCATTTCATCTCTAAAACTCAGGAAATCTTGTCCTCTCTCTCCTCCTCCTCTCCCCTTCTTCCCTCTACTCCCTGCTCTTCCTCTGGCCCTTCTTCAGCCACCTCTCCTCCCTCCTTCTCTGCCTTTCCCCTGTTCTCCCCATACGAGGTTTCCAGACAAGTCTGATCTATGAAAGCCTCGTCAAAACAGGTTCACCCCTGCTCCTCCAAAACCATCAAGGACCACATTGACTCCCTGGCTCCTGCCCGGGGCTGACTTCTGCAACCACTCCTTCACCAATGGAGTCTTCCCCTCGCCCTGAAGCGCTCCCTTGTGCACCCTCTCCTTAAGAAACATTCTGCCGGCCCGTCTTGCTCAGCCAACTACCGCCCAATCTCCATCACTCCTTTCCTGGGCAAACTCCTGGAAAAGCTGCACATCTCCCAGCTTAATGTTCACACTGAATCTGGTGGTTGTCTCCATGACCATCAGTCTGGCTTCAGAGCTGCCAGAAGCACAGAAACTGCTCTCCTGAACATCCGTGAAGACCTGCACTCCAACCTTGACTCCAACACCCCATGCGTCTTCATCTTACTTGATCTCTCTTCTGCCTTTGATACGGTCAACCATGCCATCCTGCTCAATCGTATCCATGATAACCTGGGCATCACCGGTCGAGCCCTGGGGTGGCTGACTTCTTTCCTCTCTGACCGACCCTCCCAGGTTCAAATTGGGTACTGGCTCTTCTCTATCTCTACCTGTGGTGTTCCCCAGGGGTCTAACCTCTCTCCCTGGCTGTTTAACCAATACCTGGCACTTCTTGCCTACCGCATTGCCGCACTCTGCCCTAACCTCCAGTGCTAGGAGGATGACCCTCAGCTCATTTCAGGATACCCCCAGCCACCTCTTCTCTCTCTGTCATCTCTGACTGTCTGTCCACCACCCAGGAGTGGTGTGCTGCCAATGATCTCTGCCTTAATGCCAGTAAGACTGAGATTCTCCTCATTGGTACACCTGCTCCCTCCTTTCCTGTCACTCTCTGGCCGGCCTCTGTTGGCCCTCTTCCTGCGCCCACCTGTGAGGCTAAAAACCTTGGGGTCATCTTTGACTCCACACTCTGCTTCTCTCCTCACATCTCCGACGTCTCTAAGAAGTCACACTACCAGCTGCACCTCCTCAGAGGTATTCTTCCTTTCCTCTCCTTCCCCCAGAAGCTCACTGTCTCCAGAGCTATGGTTCTCTCTAGGCTGGACGACTATAACAGCCTCTTTCTAAATCTGTCTGCCTCTACTCTCCACAACTTATTCAGAACAGGATTGCGAGACTTGTCCTTGGCCTCAAGCCCAGGGATCATATCTCTCCAGGACTGAAATCCCTGCACTGGCTCCCAGTAGCTGCGAGGATTAAGTTCAAAACCCTCTGCGTTGTCCACAAGGCCTTCTGAGGCCTCAATACCTTCAACTCTCTCTTCTAAATATATTTATTCTCGAGCTCTTCCCTGATCCGCCTCCATCTCCCTCAGGGTCAGTCGCTTCTCCAAGCAACGAGTTGGTGGTAAATCTCTCTCTTTGGCTGGGGCCGCCCTCTGGAGCAGCCTCCCTCCCTCACTGAAACTTGAGGAGAACCATCTCTGGTTCTTGAAGCACCTCAAAACCTTTCTCTTTGCCTCTGCTTTTTCTCCTCCGCTCCCCTGCTGAACCCCTGGCCGAAACTGCACTGGTTACTTGGCCACCCACTGATCTCGGGCCCAGGTCCGCTCAACCACCAGTTGCACACCTGCAGTGACTTCCTGGCAACCACACACTCGGGAATGTCACTGTATCCCTAAAGTCCCTCTACCAGCACTTAACACCGGATGTCTGCGCTTACCCTTGCACTTGCCACCAGCTGGCCGTACTTACTTTTGTTATTAGTCTACTATCCCACGTACTGCATTCTCCCTTGCACTTTCCCCCTTCCCCTTCCCATGCACTTGCGCGATCTGTATAACACCTAGCCTAGTAAGATCGCTGTTTGTCTTCCCTCTGTTCCCCCTCCCTTGCCTCGTCACGCCTTGAAACACTTGTGTATAGGCACGTTATAAATGCCATATCATATCATATCAGGTGCATATTAGTGGAAAGTTTTGTCAAGGAAGTCCCCTTTTCTAGAATTGGTATGGACATAATAGGACCTGTAGAAACATCTAAATTGGGCAACAAGTATGTCCTGTTGATCGTGGATTATGCAACCCGATATCGGAGGCATTCCCAATGCAAAATAATACCACTCAGCAGATCCTAAAACATATTTTACCGTATTTCTCTAGGGTCGGTTTTCCTGACAGACCAAGGTTTGAATCTTATGAGTAAGCTTATGGCCGTAGTCAAAGCTACTCCACATTATCACCTTGCGAACCTCTGTGTGCCATCCTCAAACTGATGGTCTAGTAGACAGATTCAATAAGACCCTGAAACTAATTCTGTGGAAATTGGTAGACAAGGACGGGAAAGACTGCGATCAAATAATCCCATGGGCCAACTCCCGACTCAACCAACTCCTCCAGACCTGTATTCTCATTCAGGGATATCACTGAACAAGAAGTACTAGACCTCCTCAAAAACCTCAAACCCTCTCCCTGTAAAGGGGACATATGCCCACCTAAGCTAATCAAGGACTGCACAGACCGCCTCGCCCAGCTATTCACAGCCTTCATCAATGCGTCTTTCAAAACAGGCATTATCCCAGCCAGCCTCAAAGAGGCCTGGGTCCGTCCACTCCTAAAATGAAACCGACTCTCGACCCTCTACAACCTAATAATTACAGACCAATAACCACAGTGCCATTCCTCCTGAAATTACTGGACAAAGCTGCCCACTACCAAATCCAACACTTTCTGGAAACCCACTCCATCCTAGGAACCAGACAATCAGGCTTTCGGAAAGGACATGGCACTGAAACAGCCCTGGTGGATCTAAAGAATCAGATCACCAAACTCATGGACAAAGGCAAGTCTGCCTTGCTGCTGCTCCTAGATCTCTCAGCCGCTTTCAATCTGGTTGACTACAAGACTCTCACATCTCACCTCACACATTCAGCTAACTTCTCCAAAGAAGCAGCTCTCTGGGTCACTGCCGTCATCGAAAGAAGAGCCATGAAGGTCTTCTCGAATATAGCAAACGCTAAACCTACCACAATCCACTGCGGAGTCCCTCAGGGTTCCTGCAGAGCGCCCACATTATACAACTTGTTCACAAAGCCCCTCTTCGACAAGCTGGACTCACTTGGTATCGCGTATATGAATAACGCTGACGATACTCAAGTACTTCTACCCCTCTCTGGATCATACTACAAAGATGCCAAGGCACTCCACACGATCTACTCCACCATCCAGGCTTGGATGGCAGTAAATGGTCTCTGCCTCAATGGAGAAAAGACGGAGATCATGATACTAGGCCAAAAGAACACCCTAACAAAGCTTGACAAATTATATGCCAACTTTACCATTGACAACTCCACGATCCCTGTATCTACAGCAGTCAAGATGCTGGGAGTATACTTAGACTCCTCACTAACCATGACCAGACAGGTTAGCGCCATCACCTCCTCCTCTGCACACACCACCAAACTAATAAACGCCATAAAACCTTACCTATCCAATCCCAATTGCCTATTAATAGCCAGAGCAACCATTGGTGCAAAACTAGACTATTGCAATGCCCTTCTGGCAGGCACATCCGACAAAAACCTAAACAGGCTTTAAGTCACACAAAACAATGCTCTACGTGCTGCCCTAAGCATCCCAAGAAGGGAACACATCTCCCAGGCTAGACAATCAGCTCACTGGCTCCCGGTCAAAAAACGCATCACTTTCAAAATCCTCACCCTCACACACAAATGCCTCACACTATCCGCACCCTCATACCTAGCTGAGACTATCTCCAAGTCCTCTTCCACATGCCCCACCAGGACACAATACTCCAACCAACTCCACATCCCACATATTAACAGAGCCAAAGCCGGTGGGTTAGGCTTCCCATATATTGCTGCCAAACTTTGGAATGCACTACCCACAGACATTAGAGCAGAAAACTCACTCCTGGCATTTCGTAGGAAACTCAAGACCCAACTCCTTGCGTAGTAATCTGTAACCGGATCAGTAAATATGTAAAATATCAGATTTACTGTAACTATATGTATCATCATGTATATTTAACTAAGTTATGTAACAAGTGCCACGATGCCCAAGGGCTGATGTGCACTTTACAAATTTGAATAAATAATAATAATAATAATAATAATAATAATAATAATAATAATAATATTTGCAGTGAGGAAAACCCCCCAAGCTTCCACCGTTTCTCTCCCTTTGAGCTACTCTATGGAAGAGAACCAAGAGATGTCCTGGACATGCTCTGGGAAACCTGGGAAGAACAAGAGGAGGCTCCCATTCCAATATCACAAACCACCAATAGAATGCGAGCATACATGAAGTTGGTTCAGGACTTAGTTTGTACTCATATGGGAAAGGCCCAGAGCCAACAAAAGGCCAATTATGACACAAAAGTTAATTTAAGATCTTCTCCTATTTTTAAAATCTTTTTTATTGTTGCGTTTATAGTTTATAGAAAACCTTACACAACGAATACAAAACATATAGAAAAATAATTGTTTTAAAAGAGAAAATAAGTAATCAATTCACATTCTTTAAAAATACAACAATATATCCAACTCCACCAAGCACAGTATCATCTAAAATATCTTAAACCACCTGCAAAGGGAGATACGTTTGGTCTTCTACATCGGTATCACAGGTCAATCGGAGTACAGTCGAGTTCATCTCAACTTATAAATAAAAAAAAAAAAGAAAGAGAAAACCCTTAAATAGTCGAGTTCTTTATTTCCAATTCTGTTGTTACCCCTTGCAGGAATTCATTAAGGTCCAGAACCAGGGAGATATTGGTCCCCCACATAAATCGACTACAAAGGAGATTAACTGAAGACTCCAAGTCTTTATGAAACCTATCCTTAAAACTCTTGAGACGCGTAGCCTCAAAGTAAGGACAAGTAAGAACTAAATGCCTCAATGTCTCAACGGCCTTGATAACTGTAAGTGGAAGTGTTGTCTCGTGCTGGGGAAGCTCGAGAGTGTATACTGTGCTCCAAGATCCCACTCTACACTGTGCTCAAAACGTGGGGAAGGGAGACCCAAGCTACTGCATCCTGACATATTATTTGTGAACACTTCTTTCTTTTCTTGAAAACCATCCCCCACCTTTTTTGTATTAGTTGTAAGGTTTGGCAATAGGTTTCTTAGTACAGGCCCTTTTTATTTAACAAGACGCTAGTAGGACTGCCTTATTTTCATTTGATGGTCGACGCTTGCTCCCATCTTAGATTTAGGTTTAGATTAGGCGTTTTTCCAACCTGCATACAGTTTAATAACCAACCTTGAACTGTGATCACTTGTGTCTGTCTTTACTGTTGCCACCATGAGTTCCTTATAGTTGATACATGGTGATGAGCCAAGGATTCATGTGTTAGGCAGAAACCTGTGCAGTTCCCTTGGGGAACACTGCAAAAGATTTAAGACTACAGGTAGAGCAGTAAACCCCTTTGGTAGCAGTCTGTACCACCCAGATTTACCTGGTAGCTGTGGCTGAGCAGTCAGACTTCTCTCAAGAAGAGTTAGGCAGTATGTAAAGTATACACAATATGTACCAAAACACAATAGCACAAGCAAACACTGACCAGAGCTTGGTTTCAAAAGTATATAGTTATTTATTTAAAATACACATAAGTTAAAAACACTCTAGCAAAAATATAGTAAAAGCACTTCAACACAGTTATAATGAAAGTAGATTCAATCCTTTCTCCTATCTAGACAACTCTAAGTAAACACCACTTAATTAAAACAGAGGTGAGTGCTTAACGTTAGATGACACTCTAGTAGTTTCCAAGAAAGGGAGAGAAAAAGCAGAAATGGGTTAGACACACCACTCTAAGGTCCAGAGCACTTGCAATAGGCTTAAAGAAGAATAAAGTCACAGGTGAGCAAAAGTCACTAGGCAGGGCCCACTCTTAGAGTAGCCGGAGCGAAAATGTGCCCAAGATCACACTGTTAGTTAGAGATTCAAAGTCTTGCAAAGAGTCAAAAAGAGGTTAGAGTGGCTCAGAAAGTTTCGCCAAAGTGTCCCAGGCACTCCCAGGTTCGAAAGCCGGGGACTAAATCTACCCCGTACAGTCGGTAGCAAGGGAAGCCAGGCAGAACACAGTACCTTAAGCGGAAAGGATCCTCCAGCGGTGGCAGTTGTTCCAGGCAGTGGCAGCAGGGCTCGACGTCGGTCAGGGGAGAAGAAGTTCTCGCTGAAGAGCAGAAGAAGAGGGTCGTTGCACTGCCCGGGAAGAAACCAGCCGCGGAGTCCTCCGGTTAAAGGGTTGGTACCGACTTTCGCGGTATGGGGGTAAAGTGTGGTATTCCGGTTGCCGGGGTGCTTGGCACAGGCAAGGCGGCCACGAGATACCTCAAAGAACGGAAAGAAGGCGAAAACTGGTTGTCCCCACCAGTCAAGGGAAGGAGCCACTCCGTTAAGAGTTCTCCTCGGTCGTCGGGAAAAAGTGGTGAGACGGTTCAGCAGGGCTCCACCGGGTGGTGTCGTCGAAGCAGGTCGGCTCAGCTCTTCCCTCGTCGGATTCTTGGTCCTGTGGCGACTTCTGAAGTCCCAGTCCCCAAAGCCCTGCTTTTATGCAGCAAACCCCCATTCACCCAGCCTAGCTGTCACTCAAACATGCTAAGTGGTGAGCCGGGCGGCTCACCACTTGGGCCAATCAGGACGGAGTGCGACTTGAGTTACCAAGGTAACTCAGTCCAGGGTGCCTAAATCCCCCTCCACCCCTCCTAAGTACCCCAGACAGAGTGGCACCACTTTGGAGGGCTTCTGTGGAGAAGCCCGCCAAAAGTGGAACAAAGGGCTCCACTTTGGGTCAGAGTTACAGAGGCGAACACCAACGCCATTTTAGAATCAAGTTTTGGCAAAAAGTCCCAACCGGAGTTATAAAAATAAATATATAAACCGGCGGTATGTTTAAGGCTACCGTAAATAATTAATTAAATGTGTTAGCCTAAAACAATGGGAAATCCCATAGGGAAATATTCGCGGTTGAATATAAAAAGTAGTTTCCACTGCCACCAGCCAAAACTCGATCAGGGGGGACGGAGACGTGCCCCCTCGACTAACAGACCCTGGGGCAATCGAATTGCCCCAGCCAGTACGTCCACAATATGATGGTTTGTACTGGTTCTGTTCAGGATTCAAGACTAGCAAAGTCTTTGGTGACTTTACATGCCCTGGGAGACAGTAGTCAGTCCCAGGGTATGGAGTCTATGTTGGGGAGTCCCTAGGACACCCCTGGGTCACGGCACAGAGGGTGCTGTGTGACCCACATCACAAAAATACATGAGGCCCTATGGAGTAAGAGACCCCATAGCCCATTCAACACAAGGTTTAACCAAGAAAACACACTTCAACATGTCCAAGAGTGAGGGTAAAAGAGTCTCACTCTTGGCAGGAGAAAAAAATTAAACCCCAGAAATCCAGCAAAGCTGCTGGGGGACTCACTAGGTAGGGAAATTCAGCCTAAACAGAGAATTCTCCCTAACACTCGCCCCCCCCAGACTAAGGGACAGGAGGATTTAATCCACTCCTGGATGAACCTCATACCTCTAGTCGATGATATACATCCTAGAGAGTCCATCAGCATTTTGATGGTGACACCCTGACCTGTGCTCAATGGTGAACTCAAAGGTTTTCCTTTGTAAGCTAACGGACCTACAGACCCTTTGAGGAACATCAGTCTTTTTGTTATAGGGGATCTGGTTGACCAGTCCCTCAGAAGTTGGTACAACTTCTGAACCTATGTTAGGCTTTTTCAAGGGGTCCTTATAAAGGATTCCCTTAGATCTAGAGGGGCCTCCAAGGTTCCTCACCACCTCTCTTGTGGGAGCAGGTTGGGTCTTAGGCCTCTTGGTTGGAGGGGTTGGGGTTAGGCAATGTACCTGCTTCCCCTTCCTCTTAGATCTACCCTTACCTATTTTAGGAGTTCCCCCCCTAATATTAGGATTTGAGTTGGGGTCTTCAGTAGAAGGTCCAACAGTCTGAAGGTTTTTGGCCTTAGACTTTTCTTTTCTGGTTTTCCACCAGCACTGAGAATTACCAGTTCTCTCGGGTCCAGATAGGGGCCTAGTTGGTCTATCCACCTCTTCCTCAGAAGCAGGGGGAGTCAGAGACTCTGAGACTAGGGGAACAAGGGTGGAGCTTGGTTGGGGCTCCCATGTTCCTAGCATACTATCCTGAAATGTGCCTGGGTTAGAGGTCAACTTACTAACACCAGGGCTTGTAGTGGGGTTCTCAGTAGAGGGTCCCACAGGCTTAGAAGGGTCCTTCAAGGTAGCCTGTCTAGCCAATTTGGTTAAGTTCTGCTTCTCCATACTGGGAGGCCTGGGGGTATGTGACACTACTCCTAGAGTTCTTAGGTCATTCCCTAACAGGACCTTCCCAGGTACCTCAGCCTGAACACTGACAGGGATCCTTACTGTCATGTTGTTACATTGAATGAGGGCTGGTAGAATAGGAACCATTTGGACAGGGCCTCCAGACATCCTAGTGGGACCTTTGGGTGCTTTGGCCACATCTTCAGGTTGAAAGAAGCTTTCATCCACTACTGTTCTGCTGGCCCCAGTGTCTCTCCTGGCAGGAGTATCCTGGCCATTGACAAGAACACTGTCCACATAATACACCTTAGAGTTAACAGGTAGGGAGTTATACACAACCCTATTCTGGGGACTAACCAGACCCATAGGCTCTAAGTTTACAGTTGCTTGAAGACCCAAGGGTTCTTCAGCAAAGAGTTCAAAGTGGGCACTAGCCATCTGTACTTCATCCTCAGGAGTGAAGGCTAAGGAGACTGTGCTGATCCCTGCAGGTTTACCCTTGCACTTGGGATCTCCTTTGATATGGTCAGTACCCTGACAGACATAGCATTGTCCAAATGCTCTCTGGAAGGGTGGCTTGTTCTGACCTCCTTCTGGCTTGTGGCCAGAAGGTACAGTAGCCTGACTAGGTTTCCCATGTGGCTTACCCTGGTTATTTTGTGGTTTGGGGCCCTCTTTGGGATAGGAATTATTAGAATTCTCTTTGGAGTCTTTTTTAGGCTGTTTCTCCCCATCCTTCTTCTGAGTTACCCCAGAATCCTTGTGAGTGGCCCTGTTGGCAACCCACAAGTCAGCAGCCTTAGCTAGTTTCCGGGAATCTAATTCCTTGGAATCAGCCAAGTGTTGTCTGAGCTCAGGAGAGCAGGCATCATAAATAGTCTCCAACATAAACAAATTCTTCATACCTTCATAAGTGTTCACCTTGTAACCCTTAATCCATCCCTCTAAGTTTTTCAAACATTCACTCACCCAGGTAGCCCAAGGGGTACCATCATGCTTTTTGAGGCTCCTAAACCTCTTAAGATACTGGGAAGGGGTCTTCCCAAACCTAGCTATCAAAGCTAGTTTCACACATTCATAGTCCTTTCTATCCTCCTCCCCCATCTCCATTACCACATCAGTTGCAACAGGGGGAAGCCTAGAGAACAACCAGGTGAGTAAGTCATTTCCTGTGATGTTCTGGAGCCCATGATTATATTCAAACAGAGACAACCAATCCAACACATCCAACTTAGGCTCATACATACCAACCAATTCTTTAGGCATCCGGGGTCTTTTAGGACTGGAACTTCTAGAGGAGCCAGAGAGAGAAACATTCTCAACAGATAATTTCTTCATTTCTAAGTCATACTTGAGCTCCATTTCCCTTAGCCTTAGTTCTTTGTCAGTTTGAGCATTCAGTTTCTTATACTCCAATTCTAGCTTCATTTTCTCTAGTTCAAAGTACTGAGGACTAAAGGTGGGACCTGGTAAAGGTCCAGTAGGCACAGCAGGTAGAGCAGGCAGAGGCCTAGGGGGGACAGTTACAACAGCCTCACCCTCCTCTTCTGACTCTTCCTCAGAAACATCAACATTTTGTTCCATGTTAACTTCAACACTGTCATCTACAGTTGCTGGAGTGGTAGGTTCCTCTGAACCATCACCCAGACTTTGGTTAGCTAACAATCTTTCAATCAGCTCCATTTTCTTGCCCTTAGTCAGGAGATCCTTATGTTTACAGAGCACTCTTAAACAATCAGCAGTTTTGGCTGCAAGGGACTCTTGACTATAGCTTTCTATAACTGACATGTTAGAGGTTTTACTTTTTCAGTGCTAAGCTTTGTGGTTAGTTGCACTAAGGTATCTAAAGCACAATAAAATGTATACTCAATACAAATCCCACCGCTGTACACCAGTGTTAGGCAGAAACCTGTGCAGTTCCCTTGGGGAACACTGCAAAAGATTTAAGACTACAGGTAGAGCAGTAAACCCCTTTGGTAGCAGTCTGTACCACCCAGATTTACCTGGTAGCTGTGGCTGAGCAGTCAGACTTCTCTCAAGAAGAGTTAGGCAGTATGTAAAGTATACACAATATGTACCAAAACACAATAGCACAAGCAAACACTGACCAGAGCTTGGTTTCAAAAGTATATAGTTATTTATTTAAAATACACATAAGTTAAAAACACTCTAGCAAAAATATAGTAAAAGCACTTCAACACAGTTATAATGAAAGTAGATTCAATCCTTTCTCCTATCTAGACAACTCTAAGTAAACACCACTTAATTAAAACAGAGGTGAGTGCTTAACGTTAGATGACACTCTAGTAGTTTCCAAGAAAGGGAGAGAAAAAGCAGAAATGGGTTAGACACACCACTCTAAGGTCCAGAGCACTTGCAATAGGCTTAAAGAAGAATAAAGTCACAGGTGAGCAAAAGTCACTAGGCAGGGCCCACTCTTAGAGTAGCCGGAGCGAAAATGTGCCCAAGATCACACTGTTAGTTAGAGATTCAAAGTCTTGCAAAGAGTCAAAAAGAGGTTAGAGTGGCTCAGAAAGTTTCGCCAAAGTGTCCCAGGCACTCCCAGGTTCGAAAGCCGGGGACTAAATCTACCCCGTACAGTCGGTAGCAAGGGAAGCCAGGCAGAACACAGTACCTTAAGCGGAAAGGATCCTCCAGCGGTGGCAGTTGTTCCAGGCAGTGGCAGCAGGGCTCGACGTCGGTCAGGGGAGAAGAAGTTCTCGCTGAAGAGCAGAAGAAGAGGGTCGTTGCACTGCCCGGGAAGAAACCAGCCGCGGAGTCCTCCGGTTAAAGGGTTGGTACCGACTTTCGCGGTATGGGGGTAAAGTGTGGTATTCCGGTTGCCGGGGTGCTTGGCACAGGCAAGGCGGCCACGAGATACCTCAAAGAACGGAAAGAAGGCGAAAACTGGTTGTCCCCACCAGTCAAGGGAAGGAGCCACTCCGTTAAGAGTTCTCCTCGGTCGTCGGGAAAAAGTGGTGAGACGGTTCAGCAGGGCTCCACCGGGTGGTGTCGTCGAAGCAGGTCGGCTCAGCTCTTCCCTCGTCGGATTCTTGGTCCTGTGGCGACTTCTGAAGTCCCAGTCCCCAAAGCCCTGCTTTTATGCAGCAAACCCCCATTCACCCAGCCTAGCTGTCACTCAAACATGCTAAGTGGTGAGCCGGGCGGCTCACCACTTGGGCCAATCAGGACGGAGTGCGACTTGAGTTACCAAGGTAACTCAGTCCAGGGTGCCTAAATCCCCCTCCACCCCTCCTAAGTACCCCAGACAGAGTGGCACCACTTTGGAGGGCTTCTGTGGAGAAGCCCGCCAAAAGTGGAACAAAGGGCTCCACTTTGGGTCAGAGTTACAGAGGCGAACACCAACGCCATTTTAGAATCAAGTTTTGGCAAAAAGTCCCAACCGGAGTTATAAAAATAAATATATAAACCGGCGGTATGTTTAAGGCTACCGTAAATAATTAATTAAATGTGTTAGCCTAAAACAATGGGAAATCCCATAGGGAAATATTCGCGGTTGAATATAAAAAGTAGTTTCCACTGCCACCAGCCAAAACTCGATCAGGGGGGACGGAGACGTGCCCCCTCGACTAACAGACCCTGGGGCAATCGAATTGCCCCAGCCAGTACGTCCACAATATGATGGTTTGTACTGGTTCTGTTCAGGATTCAAGACTAGCAAAGTCTTTGGTGACTTTACATGCCCTGGGAGACAGTAGTCAGTCCCAGGGTATGGAGTCTATGTTGGGGAGTCCCTAGGACACCCCTGGGTCACGGCACAGAGGGTGCTGTGTGACCCACATCACAAAAATACATGAGGCCCTATGGAGTAAGAGACCCCATAGCCCATTCAACACAAGGTTTAACCAAGAAAACACACTTCAACATGTCCAAGAGTGAGGGTAAAAGAGTCTCACTCTTGGCAGGAGAAAAAAATTAAACCCCAGAAATCCAGCAAAGCTGCTGGGGGACTCACTAGGTAGGGAAATTCAGCCTAAACAGAGAATTCTCCCTAACATCATGTTTTCTCTCTTTCATGCCGCATGGGTCCCGTCCCCTTTACTGCACAGGTGTCCCTCGCTAGGGACGTACACGGAACCTTTTTCACCAGAAAAAACCTTCTTCCCCTTTAGATTTAGAGGCACGCGGAGGCACAGCCCTGGGAGCCTGCACTCCCCCAACTCCACCCACTGGTGCCACTCCCCAGTCCCCTTGGGGGTGTACCACGTGTGACGTGCTTACACCGCATCCTCCGAAAAACAGGCTAGCTTGGTGGAGGGAGCTCTTCAAGAAGTCGCCTCCAGAGGACTTGAAGGACTTCGTCAGACATAAGTCAAGGCCCAAGGTAGGGCTGCTTTATTTCCATCACACTCCAAAGGGCGACTCCTTCCCAAGGAACGCCCGAGCAGGAGGAAACTTTCAGGTTCTCACACCGGTACCAAGGCTATATCAGCTACTGGCCACCAGGCCGAGGGTATTATTAGATCCTTCCAGAGACAGTGCTGAGAGACCACAAGGCTCTTTTACCGGGTGTACACCCGAGGGGCTATGCCCTAGTATCGGCCAGATATCTGAGGGGGCACCTGCATGTAGCACTACCAGCGATACTGCCGAGGGCAACACGCCTACCAGGCCCCGTCCTGAAGTGCAGGGTAGGTCTCATGCTCTACCGCCAAGAGTGCTGGAGGAGGCAGGGCCCAGTGAGCCAAGCACCATGACTTTAGCACGCAGATCGACAAGATGGCCGCCACGCCAGACAAAATGGCCGCTTGTCCGATACGGCCCCTTGGAACGAAGCAGGTGGGAGAACGAGTTACAAGGTTGGACTGGTCTCAACCAGGTATGTGGCCTACAGCTTATCCATCAGCATCGCAGGGCAGGTTTACCCTGCAACCGACTAGACAATATACGCACCAGCCCCAGCAGCCGCTCGCTACCTTGTCAACATCACCAGCCACCCAACCGGCCTGTGAGGACAGGTTCTTTGAAAAGGAGGAGAATGGGGGCCATCCTTCGGGATGTAATCAGAGACATGCTCTATCAGCCCCCTACGCCAGTGCCTATGGTCATTCCTCCTATGGCTCCAGCGCCGTAGGCCCTGGTGCAGCACCTGCTGCCTTTGCAGGCTTCTTCGATTCCGGCTCCCCTGCCTCCCACAGTTGAGGCAGTTCCACACCAGCTTCCGCTGCAGCCTCCACACTGCAGCCCTCAGCGCCCAGCACTCTTCCACCCGCTCCGGACCAACCGGACACCCTGGTGGACATTGGCGAGGAAGAAGACCCCGACACGCTGTCGTCAGCCAAGGACTTCCACGATTGGCTCGCGGGTTTGATAGAGTACTTGGGGCTTCCTGAATCCGAGGTCGAACAACCGGAGGCAGGGGTCCCGGCTGAGGTCCTCACTCTACACCCAGTGGCTAGAACGGGGATCCCGATGCAGAAGGACATTGTCGCCTTGGCCAAAAAGAGGTGGCTTACGCCCCACTCGGCTCAGCCTGTCATTCGGCGCCTCAACACCAAGTATAGAGAAATGGAGTGGGATCCACTCTTGCTGTCGGCACACCCTCAACCACACTCTTCGGTGATCGCTGCGGCTTCACTCTACTCAAAGCCTCAGTCGTCTACGGCCACCTCGTCCTCATGCTGTTAGGCAAGGAGGAGAAGATCCTGGAGGCGTACCGGAAGAAGCTTTATTCCAATGCCTCACTGCATTGTCAAACCAACTCGAATGTCATGCTGGAAGCCGTTAACCAGAGGCTTTGCCAGGAAATAGATGACTTTTTTCCAGAACCTCTCGTGCAGAGCCAAGCACATTTCAAGGCAAGACTATCAGAGGCTAACTGGTGGCGCAAGACATCAAGGAGTCCACTGTGGCCCACATCAACACTTCTGGCTAGGCCATATGCATCGCCACGGACATGAGAAGGACTGGCTGGCTCCGGGCTACTAAATTCAACTCAGATGTCCCAGAACACATATTGGACCTTCCATTCAAGGGTAGGGACCTCTTTCACTCCACCACTGATGAGGATCTAGATAAAAAGAAAAACAGATCCCAAACTGTGAAGTCTTCATCCTTATGAAGGTCACGCCCAAGGCATACACCCAGCCGCATCTACGCTCCGATAAGGGGTGGGCGTTCGGCAGGTTCTGGGGCTTCCAAGAACGGAGGTCTAGGCAGCCTGACCGTTCTCTGAGTCAGCACCGTTGCAAACAACAAAAGGTGGGGAGCAAGGGCTTCTTTCAGTCCCCCTCCTCTGCAACAGCCTCAGAGGGAAAGAAGGCATGACGCACCCCTTCGGGTCCATGTGTCTCCGTTGAGGGCAGGCTAGCCCTTCATGCACAGTTTTGGCATCCGAAGTTCGCAGACACATGGATCCTATCCGTAGTGCCCATGGGTACTACCTACCGATTCCTCCCGCTTCTCCCCTCCACTCCCACAGACTGGTACAGCAACTCTGTTGGCAGAAATTTAGTTGCCTATCGAGAGCCAGGCAGTGGAAGAAGTCCCAACCTCCCAGCGAGGCTTGGGCTTCTACTCCAGATGAATCTCATTTCCTCCGCTCTTATGACCACTCTCCACGAGCTGGGAGTTTCTATCAACCTCAAGAAGTCTCAGCTGCAGCCACTCAAAGCCTGACTTTTCTGGGCCTCATATGGGGCACAAGCTCCGAGGGAGTTTTCCCCTCGGAGGACAAGATCATGGCCATCAAGAGGGCCATAAGTCACATGTTCAGCCGAGAGGTGACCTCGGCCTGGTGGTTCCAGCATTTACTGGGGATCATGGCGGCAGTCCTACTGGCCGTCCCCCACATGAGACTCAAGATGAGGAGATTACAGCTGCACTTCGCAGCCTCATGGAATCAGGAGCGGGGCTCTCAAGTGGAGCTTGTCAGCCTTCCTCCTTCTCTACACCCCAGACCTCACCTGGTGGTCCAGAGACTTCACACTGTGAACTGGCAGGCACTAGCGGCAGGCACCCCCTCAGGTCACCATCACCACAGATACCTCCCAGAAGGCTGGGAGACTACACTGGACAACCACAGTGTCTGTGGAGTCTGGTCCCTGCAGGAGCAGGAATTGCATATCAACTGTCTGGAGCTGAAGGCTATCTGGCTAGCTCTCAAGACTTTCCTTCCTCTCATTGGGGGCAAGGTCATCCTCATCCAGATGGACAACTCCACTAGCATGTATTATGTCAACAAGCAGGGTGATACCAGGATCCCGCCGCTGTGCAGCCTAGCGGTCATCATGTGGAAATGGGCCCTGGATAACAACATCTACCTGTCTGTGATCCACCTCCTGGGGGAGTCCAACCTTGAAGCTCAGCAGGCTGGGAGCAGACAATTATGAATGGCAATGGAACGATCAGGTACTGCTCGGGGTCTTCAGCAGATGGGGGCATCCTCAGGTGGACCTCTTGGCCAACAGGAAGTGCCAGCAGTTGACATCCTGGCAGGGCAAGGCCCCGGCTCCCTCGGCGACACATTCCGGATACAGTGGAATGGCATGACAGCGTATGCATTACCACCCACGCCCTTGACCCACATGGTCATCTGCAAGATAAGAGAATCATGTCACCTACCTATCATTCTGATAGTCCTGTGGTGGCCGGCAAGCCCTTGGTTCTCGGAGCTCCTCAGCCTCTCTGACAGGCCATCCATTCACCTTCTGCTGGGCCAAAATCACCTCCTCTTGTAGCAAGGGGGAAGGGTCATACACCCCGCTCCACAAAAATTAGCCCTTGCAGCGTGGTTCCTGAACAGGTCACACTGAAGCATCTGAGCCTGTCTCAGGCTAAACTGGACATCATCCAGGGCGCGAGGTGCAAGGCTACTAAGAGCCAGTACAAGAGTAAATGGGCCAGGTTTTGTCACTGGGTGGACTCTAAGGAGGTTGACCACCTTATTTGCACATTGGACAATGTGCTCTCATTCTTGGTACACCTCGCTCACTCAGAGATGCAAATAAACACCTGCCACACCTCCTTGGCAGCCATAGGGACCTACCGGAATTCTGAGGAGGAAGTCTTCTCCTCCTCCAACCTGGTGGGTAAACGGGTTCTACCCGCCCATCAAGAAGCCACACCCCATGTGGGATCTCAATGTAGGGTTGGGCCCCCGGGCGCACAATCCGTTCGAACCAATGGCATCCGCGGACATGAAATTGGTCACAATTAAAACAGCTTTGTTGGTGGGTCTCACCTCTGCTTGCAGAGGCGGCGAGATCCAGGCTCTGGTGGCATCAGAATCCTATACTACTTTTCACAAGGATAAGATGGTCCTGAGAAAGCACTCCAAGTTCCTACCTAAGATAGTCTCTGCTTTCCATCTAAACAAGCAAATACTTTTACCAATGTTTTTTGCCGATCCTAATGATGATGCTCAGAGGGTCTTACACTGTTTGGATGTCAGATGCGCTCTGAAATTCTATCTGGACAGGACCAAGAGCTTCTGCAAGTCGGACGCTCTGTCACCTTCGGAGGGTCAAGGCCAGGTTATCAGGCATCCAAGGCCTCTATAGCAAGGTGGATGGTTTCGGCCATCAAGGAGGCCTGTGAAGGACAACACAAACCACTTCCAGCTAACATGGACGCCCATGCTGTCAGAGCCCAGGGCACGGCCGTTGCTTTCCAGCGTAGGTTCCGTGGCAGGTCATCAGCAGGACGGCTACCTGGGCCACCCCTGCGACTTTCTGTAAGCATTACGGTTTGGACACCGGCCCTAAATCAGATGCGGCTTTCCAACAGGCGGTTCTAAGGAACTTGTTAGCTTAAGGAGGGTCATCTCTCCGCCCTGGGGCTACATTTAGTTGTAATCACCCATGCAGTATGGAGGAAAGGGGACGGGACGTAGGAGTAATTAACAGTTACTCACCGTAGTGACTAACATACTCCTAGTCCATAGTCCCTTTTCCTCCACGAGTCCCACCATCCTCCACCCTAATAATATGGGTGTCATTAGCGAATGATAATATTGTCGATGTGTCAATGGAGGACTGAGGAGTGGCGCTGGTAGGCGGCATCAGGGGAGCGCATGCTCCCAGGGCCGCTCCCCCACGCATCTCTAAATTTAAAGGGGAAGACGATTTTTCTGGTGAAAAAGGTTCCTCTCCCGCCCCTACCGAGGGAGGTCCGTGCAATATGGAGGAAAGGTGACTATGGACTAGGAGTATGTGAATCACCATGGTGAGTAACTATACATTTTTATCCCTCCAACCATTCAAAATAAAATAAAATATTTTTCTAAATCTACATATTGTGGTATCTTGCACAAGGTTTTCTTCCCCGTTTTGTCTTTTTCTCTCTGTTTTCCTATGCAGAGGTCAAACTCGGGCAGAGGTAGGGGCGAACTGAGGTATGGAGCATAGTGACATGGTATATATATAATACCCAACGTCACTTCCGGAGATGACGATTGAGCACCAAGCAAAATGGATCGACGGCTGAGTTGAGGTCCATTACGCCCCCCATCGAGAATTTTCCGCATAGCAGAGCTGGATGAGGTTATCTATCAGATGAGGAACCTGCGGGAGAAGAATCCATAGAAAGAACATTATGGTAAATCATTTCTCCTTCTGTATCAAGTCTGTTACTGGCATTCCAAGATCACAAAAGTTCTCGGTTTACAGCAGTTTTGTTTTTCCTATTCCTATTTTCCTATTCCATCATATGCAGTTCCCCTGGCTATTAACAGTAGATGAGCCTAACATTGTTTCTGCATGCTCTTACTCCTACGTCCCGTCCCTTTTCCTCCATACTGTATGGGCATCCCTCCCCAGGGACAGGACAGAACCTTTTTTTCTTTCATTGCATGTCGGCTCAAGCAGGGTTTCAGCTGGTACCCCAACTACTGAAGGTGAGCAACCTCCAGCCACCCCATTGGCTACTACCCCAGCTCCGGACCCAGGTGTGTACAGGGGGATGCTCCACAGGGAGCAGACACCCCCGGGTAACAGACACAAATTAGGGAGGTGAGATGAGGACACGTAACAGTAGGAAGACCTTGAGACCTCAGCGCCCATCAGTGTCTTCCATGACTGCATGGAGGGGCTGACAGAGTTCTTGTGAGGACCCCCACCCCAAATAGAACAACCAGAAACGGCGGTGCTGGCAGAGGTGTTGGCCCTCATGGCACACATCAGGTCAGGCATTCCTATGTAAAAGGATGTTTCTGCTCTGGCTGCTAAGAGCTGACTGAAACCATATTCTGCTCTCCCAGTTAACAAGTGCCCAGATGCAAAGTACAGGCAGGTTGAAGGGGAGGCTATTCTTCTGTCCTCTCACCCCCCACCCCATTCATTGGCCATTGCAGCGGTCTCAATGAACGCAAAGCCGCAAACCTCTGAGACCCAAGCTCCTTGGTGGCCAACCTCCTCAGCAAGAAGGACAAGCAGAAGCCTACAGTGAAGGTTTTATGCAAATGTTGGCTTGCACCTCTGGCAAGATAGCGCTGATGCCCTCTTAGCTTTTGCCAACCAAAGGCTGTGGTGCGAATAGCTCTCTTTCTACCAGATCTACCAAGTCACAGACAAGCAGCCTTCAAGGCTGGATTAGCAGAGGCCAAGGTGATCGCGCAGAACCTGCTGGAGTCCACAGTGGAGCACATAGATACAGCAGCTAGAGGTGTCTTTGTGACGATAGACATGCGAAGGGCCGCATGGTTTCACATTACTAAGTTCAACCCGGACATACAAGAGGGCATTAGAACTTCCTTTTGAAGGCGTCAAACTCTTCCACAGATGGGGAGCTGCTAAATAAGAAAATAGCCAGCTCTCAGACAGCTAAGTTCCTGGCAATCCTCATGAAGCCAACTACAAGGCTGTTTAGCCCTCAAGAGAGACCAAACCAAAGAAGCAGGTCCTTTGGCTGCTTCCGGGATTCCAAGATCTCCGGATCTATTCCAAGATAGATAGCTGAATCTACAAAGGCGTAAATAGCGGACGATGCACAACACATTTTACCAGTCCCCCTCCTCTACCATGGCCTCTGACCCCAAGGAACAATGAGGGTGTCGTCTGGGTCCACCTCTCTCCGGTAGTGGGCAGACTGGCTCTCCACAAGATGCATTGGTGATCATTAGTAAAAGACCCCAAGGTTCTTTCTGTGGTTTCAGGAGGTTACCTTCACCATACCCGGTCTTTCCTGCCCTACTAAAAATAGGGTCTCCTACTCTCTTGGGGGAAGTGCTCTCCCTTCTTCAGATCAAAGTGGTCGAGCAAGTACCTCTGGATCAGAAGGGGCTCTGGTTACTATTCCAGAATGTTTGCCATCCCCAAGAAAAACCAGGCTGGCTTGAGGGTGGTTTTTGACCTATCTTTTCTGAACCTATTCCTCCCACTCAAAAGATTCAAGATGATCATGCCTGACAGATCGTGGTGAGTCTGTGATGGAGACTGTGCCCACTGAACCTAAAGGACACTTACCTGCACATCTCAATTTGGTAGCCGCACCAGCTGTTTCTGCAGTTCACGGTCATGGGACACTACTTTCAATACTGAGTGCTGCTCTTTGGTCTCAACTCAGCTCTACAAGTTTTCATAAGAATAATTAACACTGGAGCTGCACTCCTGAGAGCCAGGGGTCACCACGTCTACCCCTATTCTGACTTGCTCATCAGGGGCAGCTCAAGGGAGGTGACCCACAGCACTTTGAGGACCCTTATGGATCTTCTATACCAGCAGAGGTTTTCAGTGCATCAGACCAAGTCAGAGTTCGTCCCTACGCAATTCTTGATCTTTCTGGGCATGACATGGGACACATTAAGTTAGAGGACTTTCTCTACATAAGAACAAGTCATGGCGATCCTCAGAGCTACTGGACACCTTCTGGACAGAGCCCACATCAACTTGGGCCTGCTGGGCCTTATGGCAGCATGCATCCTGCCTGTTACGCCAGGTTGAAAATGAGAAGGCACAGTTGCATCTTGCAGAAAGCTGGGACCTGGAGAAGGGTACCCAGTCGGGTAGGGCTCGTATACCTCACCACTTCAGACCGAATTTGGTTTGGTGGAGGCAACAGGAAAACATTAAGAAGGGGGACCCCTTCCACAAGCCTCAGCTGACGGCAGTCATTACAACAGACTCCTCTTTGGAGGGCTGGGGGAGGCCCCCCTAGACACCTTTACAGTCCACAGCCTGTGGTCTTACCAACAGCAAGAAGAACACATAAATGTGTTGTAAATGAGAGCTATCCAATTGGCCTTAAGGGCATTCCTACCGCTCATCAAGGGCACTGTAGTGCTCATCAGGACAGACAATACCACCCTGTTGTTTTATCTCAACAAGCAGGGTGGGTATGAGGTCTCCGACTCTGCGCTACTGGACTGTTCATATCTGGGAATGGGCTCTGTACCAGGCCATCCATCTCAGCGCTGTCTGCCAGGGGGAGAGCAATGTGGAGGCAGACCACTCAGCAGGCCCCAGACGTCTCAGGAGGATAGCTCAGCGGCAACGTGCTTGACTTGGAATCAAGATGACACGAAACAACACAGGTTCGATCCCCGGGTCCGCGTTTAGAAACCTCTGGATATTAAGCACGTTATAAATAACCTATCATATCAGACAGAACTCTATGGATGGGAACTGGGCCCCAAGTCCTCCATTCCCTGTTCAAGAGCTGGGATCATCCGGATGTGGACCTCTTCGCTTCAGAGAGCAATGCCAAATGCAGTAATTTTGCCTTTCGGATTGGGAGGAGCAGAAAGTCACTAGGGGACGCACTCCAAATCTCCTGGAGAAACCTGTGATGTTATGCTTTTCCACCAACACCATTGATACAAAGGGTGTTGCTAAAGTTTCAGGACACGACTCAGTGTCACATGATGCTGGTGGTTCCGGACTGGCCAGCAAGGATCTGATACTCTGACTTGCGCAGGGTTTGATCCCTTTGCACTTGGAGCAACCTGTACATCTCCACCAGCAGGGGGTGCAGTCGTCCACCCTCAGCTCGGATCCCTAGCCCTCTCATCCTGGAACCTGAGCAATTGAAAATGCATAGACTGGCCCAGTCACAGTCCAATATGGATATCATTCAAATGGCAAGGAAAAAGTCTTCTAGACTACAGTACATAAACAAGTGTACCAGATTCTGAATCTGGGACAAGGATAAGGGGGTAGATCTGGTCATCTGTTCTATCAACCACGTTCTGTTGTTTTCAGAATACCTGGCTAGCACTGGCATGCAAGTAGATACATGTCACACTTATCTGGCAGCCATCAGGGCATCCAGGGATATGGAAGAACATTTCTTTTCCCTGGTCAACCCAGTGGTACAGAGACGTCTGTAGGGGTTAACCAGACTTTATCCCACAGTCAAGAGTCCTCACCCTGTGTGGGATCTCAATGTGGTGCTTGCTGCGTTGGTGCACAAGCCGTTTGAGCCAGTTGCTACTGCCGACATCAAGTTGGTCCCTCTTAAGATGGCTCTCTCACTCGGGTTGTGACATCATCTAGTTGCATTAGTGAATTCCAGGAACTGGTGTCTTCTGAGCCCTATACTGCCTTCCACAAGGACAAAGTGGTCATGAGAACTCACCAGAAATGTCAACCTTAAGTAGTCTCATCATTTCACATCAATGAGATCGGCCTCCCAACCTTCTTTCCTGACCCTAGTGTTGCACTGCCTAGATGTGAGGAGAACTCTTAAGTTCTATCTAGACAGGAAGAAGCAGTTCAGGAAGTCTGATTCCCTCCTAGTCGTATTCAGCGGTTCAGCACCCAGAGGTTAAGCTTTTAAAGCGTCAATAGCGCAGTGGATTTTGGAGGCCAACACTGAGTCCTATAAATTGCACAAACATTCATGCCCCCAACATATGCATGCTCATGCGCTAAGGGTCAAAGCAACAGCTGTAGCTTTCCAGGGATGGGTGCCATGGCAGGCCATTAGTAAGGCAGCCACATGAGTCTCGCCATTGGCCTTTTTTAAGCACTCCTGTATAGATGTTAGTGCTAGGGCTGATGCCCAATTTGGAAAAGTTGGCCTCAAGAATTTGTTTGCAAAGTGATCATCACTCCTCCCTTAGGGTGTTATCGGTTGTATTCATCCATACAGTATGGAGGAAAGGGGACGGGACACAGGAGTAATTAAAAGTTTCTCACTGTAGTGACTGACATACTCCTAGTCCATAGTCCCCTTTCCTCCATACAACCCTCTGCTCTCCCCAGTATTAATAGGTCAAGCATTTATAGCCATACAGCATGTACAAGGGGACTGAGGCCAGCCGCCGGAGGGTGGGGCTATGGGGGCGTGGTAATGCCCATAAACATGCCTGTACATACAAAGGGAAAATGCTCTTTTTGGAAGAAAACAGGTTCTGGTCCCGTCCCTGGGGAGAGACGCCCATACAGCATGGAGGAAAGGGGACCATGGACTAGGTATAAGTTAGTCACTATGGTGAGTACCTTTTAATTTTTTCACTTTGGGACATATGCCCACGACAGCATGGTCATTGAATTCTGTGCTGGTCACAGACATTTCTTCAGCAATTTTTTATTATAGCCAAATAATAATCTAAAATAGCCTAACTTTTTTTCCCCAGATGCCAGATGGGCTTATCACTGTTACCCTGCCATTCATCATGACCAAGCCCTCACTACTCATGTGAAGAGCTGCAAATGAGTGTGTCCATCATTGCGTCGGCCCTTCCCCCGATTTGATAGTACAGAAACGAAAGGTGCACATCATTCCTGGCATCTACCCCCTCACACCATCATACCGCTGATGTGAGAGACACTACTGCCTGAGGCAACCCTATAGACACTGCCCTAACAACATCACAGAGGTGATGAACCTGCAGACAATGGAACAACTGAACGAGTTGTAGTCATGAAGAAGGCAAATGATGTCAAGGCTGAAGCCAACACACGTAGGTGCATTAGACTCAAAGTACACTTAAATCCAACACAAACAATGTTGGGGTAAATTCATGGGTTGGCAGAGCAGTACCTAGGGTCCGCGGACCTCCAGCTCACGGAAGGCCCTAACTCCTTCCAATGTCCCAAAGAAGTTGAGGTCCACACAAGGAGCAAAGGGTAACTGCCGTTTTATTATGGCAAACGGGCAGGTATAACATACAAGGGCCAAATCATGTCCAAACACATCTAATTGATTTTGGGCTTGCAGGCCCTTCTTGTACACCTGTGATATCACAACCAGCATCACTTACCAAAATCCTTCCCTGAACCTAACACCACTCTGGGTTGGCTCCCTGAGTGGTAGGTCCAGTATAGGAGCATATAGTGTGTGTCGTTACTGGCGGACACTGTGTCAGGTGGAATGCTTGGGTCGTCCCTAAAAATTGCTACCTGAGAATTGTTACATGAGAACCCCTAATGATAGGCTGGAGATTCCGTCCGCCAGCCCCTATCCCCCAGAGTCCTGATTGCTCAGGATGCATGTCCCCAAGCCTGGGATCACCGCTGTTCCCTGCCCGCGAGACACCTGCTCTTGTACAATGTGTATCAATAAGGTGTGACAGTGTGTAACAATGATGTCTTGCTAATGCCATGAGAGAAGTCCAGTCCCAGCGCATATTGTAGATGGATTGTTACAAATATGTTGCAAGGCACAGCCTTAGACGTGAGACAGCTGCATCTTCCCAGCTTCCAGACCTTGGCATCCTGTCAGGTGGCCAGGTCACGTGTGCAGAGACCGCTGCTGAGCTGAATTACTTTGATTTGATTTGTATTTTAGCTTGAGGCATTCACTCCTGTGGCTGGGCTCATCGTGGCACAGTAGGTGAGGAATTTTACTTGCAACATCGTGGCCTTGGAGGGGGCAGTCCCTGCCAGGGTGATTCTGCTCGCTCAGCCGCTTGCAGCTTCGGGGTCTCTTGTGAGGCGATTCAAGTGTGCTGGATTTGTCTGAGGCCTACTTCAACTCTGGCTATACTTTTAATATAATTGCTCTTAGGTTAGGAGCATGTTGTGGGTGGTCAGGTCTCTTGAGTGATCCTATCCATCCATAGGGTTAATAGTGACTAGCATCCGCAAGCATATACACAAGCTCTTCTGGCATCTTGGGCATCTTGTGTTTCTACGCTGCGGTAGCAGGCCTATATGAAAAATAACAAACATGCAGACATGATGTGTGTCACTGTCCTCTAGCTCATAGACCTGTAAACGTATGTTCTTCATGTGGATTGGTGTGTGAGTGTCCCGATTGTGCCGACTGCATGTGTGCTTCCTGTCTAACGCGGCTCTAACGTCATGAAGTCTCTAACGACCTGCAACAGGGACGTCAATAGATTTGGTCCATATAGTCGTCTCCATCTCTTTCTTGGTTGTCACTGTTTGGGTTGGCTAGGGCTCGTGCCATCGTGGGATTGTGTGGGCAGATGCCTAGATGTCTTTCGTGATGTGAGCTTACGCTGGGAGCGGTGGACTGGGTGCAATCTCGAATTATTAATTATTCTGTCGGGAGTGCTTTTTCTGGTTGGGGGTCCCATCGGGAGGGAAGGGACATTCAGGTTTTCCCTCTTCAATCCCCCCTCTGGACGACTTGTCGACCACAACATTATTGCTTCTCTTGTCATCTCTCAGATGCCATACCTTCGTAATTCCCGCTAGATCCATAATGGTTCACATGATTGTCGAATGACCAGTACATGTACACGCATCCCCCTCCAGGCTTGCAGTATACCCATTTTCCGACAACAATCATTGATGGCCAGTACATTTCTAATTCCATTAGCTGTTGTCGTAGTCTCTCACGTTCCATTCGTATTATGTCTCTGTGTTGGTCGTCCTCTGCAGGTAGAAGTAGCTTCATCCTGATAATTTCTTCTGCAGTCGTCTTGGATTTTGCATTGCACACTTTTATCCCAAGTAGAGAGGCCAACCCCAAAATCAGGACTCCTGCTAGTATTTTTAGACCATCTGCTAGCCAGGACGGCAGCAATGACCACAAATATGAGAACCAGCTTCCGTCCTTCTTCGTGAATTTTGATTCTTCTTCAATTTTAGCGTGCATTTTTGCCAATTGTGACACTGCTTCTGATAATTTTCCATCGTTTGCTGGTATGAACGTGCAGCGGGAGCTTCCTATATTCGCACATACATCTCCTTCCATAGCTATAAGCATGTCCAGAACGTACCTGTTCTGTAGGGCCACTAATCGTATAGCTTGGAGCTCTTCTTTCATTGTGTTGAATCCGTTGACTGTTGAGTTTAATGTCATCATTAGCTCCCACCGTGTTATCTGGAGTCATTTTGCATTTGCGTATGTCTGGAACCCTGGGTGTATTATTGCTGAGAAGAACATGGCAGTCCTGCTGAACAGCCGATGTGATGGTGGTACTTCGTCGAGTGCAGTTTCTTATTTGCCCCATAAGTAATTACCCTGTCGCTTTACTTGTCGTAATGGGGCCTCTTTGGTGATGTCACGACCAGATGGTGGTATGGTAGGTGGTAGCGATCGTTTCCTTCGCTTATTGCCTTCATCCATTTTCGGGAAGTCGTCCATCTTGACATGTTTTTGAGGTACTACTAGCGAGGGTACATTGACATATGCCAGGGAGCAGATCCCTCCCCAGTTAGGGGGTAGTTTATCATATGCTTTTGTCCCACATGCCCAATAATGGTCCATCAGTAACGCTGTGCCTGATCCCATGTCTCCTATCTTCTCTATCCTCCTGCATCCCTCATTTCTCCCCACTTCGATATCCCTGTTGTGTTGGTAACATAGGGTTGGTGTTGTAAGAGGAATTATTGTCAGTGGTCCATCTTCCTTATCCAGCCATGTCAGCAAACTTGCACTCTTAGCCCATTCCATGAGACACTTGTCATTTTCTTCCTGGACCTTGTTCACTGCAGCCTTTGTTAATGTTAATGGCTTCCTTCCCACCACTCCATCCACCCATCCTTCTTTAGTATATACTTTCCCAAACACCAACATCTGGGGGCGTTCCCAGCAACCGGGTTTTCCGCCTGTTTCTCTGGCGTTCCATTTGCATGGCAGATAGTCTGTCACCTCCTTCGTTTCTCCTTTCTCTGGTGCATCAGTTATATACCGGAGTGCTTGTGTGTGTTGCCAGCAGTTGACAAACATAGGTAATGTCTTTATAAAGCTATCCTTGTACGGGTATGTTGCTTTTGATCTCCACCGGAGGGTTGCTGTTTTCCCTTGGAATCTCCCCGTGTTTGGAACAGCGCGAGGTGTAGAAGGCATTGTGCCGTTGTTGCTGGAACTTCTGTGGCTGCAAAGGTTCTGGAAGCGCTCATGGCATATGGGATCAATGAGTAGGCATAGCAGCTGTCCCATGTTGTGTCTTTAGCAATTTTTGACATGTGCTTGTACCACATGTTGTTTGTGACGTGTGCTGTACCAGTGAGATATGTGTCAACCCCGTTAACATCAGTACCAATGCTACGCTTACCTCTCCTTAACTTCTCGTTCATGCTGGTCGTACCACCTGACACTGTGCTCCTTGCAGCTTGGGTAGGGGAAATGTTAGTATGGGGAGTTGCAGAGATAAGCAGTGCTAAGTACAGCTGCCGAATTACAGCGGCTTGCAATCCAGTGGATAACGTGAGCCACACGGTTGTCATAATAGCTTTATTAGTTTTGCCATCAGTAAATATACCTGTACACTTCTTACCACCTTTGTCCTGTCGTTTGATGAGACGATAAAGTTTCCCGCCTGGAAATCACGGTAAAAAGCGTTACTTATATTAGTATTTATAAGTATTTCAAGCCCAATTTACTAAATAATCCTTTAGTGCCCATGCAAACAATTGTTCCCATATTTTACGTATTGATCTATTTCTAAGCATGGGTAGGGAGTCGTGAAGCTGTGGGTATGTTTGCACTATGTATTCTATAAAAGCAATGTATTAAACGCGTGGTGGTCTTGGCCGGGAGTGTATAGGCCTTCGTATCGCATGAATGTATTGGTGGGACAGTGCTTCAGGGTGTGCAATGGGGGGGTAATGTCTGAAACAATTTTCAACCTACTTCTAACATTTATACATACACATTTTAGATAGACGCAGAACCCTGCATGTGTGGTAAAAAAAGAGACTATGCTAAGACAGTATTAACACAGTGTATTCCTAGTGGGTGTGTGCGTGCTGTGTTTGCAGATCTACATCAAGCATCATACATTTCCCAGTGGGTAATTCCTGTGCAGTTCTATGATATTTTGTTTTTTAATGCAGTGGAAGGGATCAAGTGCCTGTGACCTCCTAGTAATAGGGTGATGGACATGTTCTTGTTCATCTGTGCTCATGGGACTGTTTGAGCTTGATGTTATTGCTAGTGGGGCACTGTTATTATCTTGTATATTTTGTGCTGCTGTAGCGTTGGCCCTGTCGATGCTGAGCTGCGAAGAGGTCGATGCTTTGTAGGACTTGATGTCATGGGTGTGATGCCAAATGCTTTTACCCTTTAATTTCATAGCTCTTTCTGCAACCACCTCAACAGTATGCAGCCTGTGAATCTCCGAGAATTTAATTTCCGGTAATAGTTACACAGTAAGACACTGTCCCCTTCTTTGATGGGTGGTGCTTTTGCTGTGTCCTGAAAGTCACTTATTTCTTGTAGATCCCTGTGTCCGTCGAATCTGTTGAGAGATAAAGGAGGCACTAGTAACCAGTGAAGTAACATAGTTATGCATCTCACTGGGAAACATTTCGGCCGTTCCTTCACAATCAGAAGTGGCCCTTGTAGGTGGGGCTGGTTGGAGGTGCATTTGTTGACCGGTCACCACCTCATGGGGCGTGAGATGGTGGTCCGACCCTGGTTTATTCTGTAGCTCAAATAGAGCCAGAGGCAGGCAGCAGAGCCAGATCTTTTTAGTTGCCTGTTGCGTTTTTGGTATCGTCTCCTTCAGGAGGCCGTTAAGGCCTTCACCCACACTGTTGGCCTGTGGGTGATATGCACAAGCAAACTTGTGCTTGATAACTAACAATGTGGTTATATGCTGGAACAGCTCATTGGCAAAGTGGAGTCCATTGCCTGATCGTAGGACTTCACAGACACCCCACAGTGGGAACACCTCTCTGACCAGGACCTTGGCGGCCTGTAATGCATCAGCATGGGATCCTGGGCCTGCTTCTATCCACCTAGAGAATGGGACATACTACCACGATCATGTAGCGGTAGCCTTGGCATACAGTTATCATATCACCATAGTCGATGCAAGGTGTAGGAAAGAGCTTTTGGGTCTGGGTATCACTCCTTTGATTACTTTGAGCATATGGCACTCTGTAAACTGTTGACATGTGAGGCAATTACTGATCAAATTTGAGACATGAGCATTTAGTTCAGGCAAAACCATGATTCCTTGATGCATGCCGTAATTATCTCTTTCCATGTGTGTGCAGGATAGTGTAGTTTTGTTAATGCTATTTCTAATAGTGCAAGGGGCATGACTACTTTCCCCGTATTGTTTTGTCTTCACAGGGCATCCGTTGGGGGACATTGAGCACCGTATGTTTACCCACAGTTCCTTTTCACTCATTGGGGCGGCTGCCTGTAACTCCATTACCTGTGTCTGTGGTAAATGACTGTACCCTTCTTTCATTAGCATCTGTCTTGCCCCTCCCCTCTCTTTTTGTTTTTCTTGGAGGTCCCATAACTCCCCAAAATATGAGGCATGCTTTGCATAGAAGTTGGCTGCTTCATTTCCTTTTGATATTGGGTCTTCCCCATTGGTAGGCGCTTGGCATTTTACTAATGCGAGTTCGGTTGGGTCTGTTAAAGCCTCATTAGTTCCCCTAGGAGGAGAGCGTGCTGTACCAGTGTGCCATCTGCCCATCTAAACCGTCTTTTCGACCATCTTGCTAGACCAGAATGTACTGTTGATGTCACGTAGGCGCTATCTGAATAGATAGTGACCGGTTTCCTGCATTCTCTCTAAGGGCTAGTATCAAGGCCACTAGTTCTGCTGCTTGGGCCGAATATTGGGGAGGCAGTTTAACACATTTTACTGCCTCGCTTGTCCAGTCCTCTCTTAATCTTACCACCACTGCCCCTGTTCTTCTTACCCCATCACTTTGGTCAATTGTTGATGACCCGTCAATGTATAGTACGTCTCCCCCCTCAAGTGCATCTTCCTCTACTTTACGCGTTTCTAAGTAATATTCGATAGCTTTTGTACAATCTTGGACATATACCCCTTCCTCAACTTCTGCCAGGAATTGTGCTGATTAACATTTTTGCATCTCACTATTTTTAGCTCTGGTCGGGAGAAGATAATTTCATAGCCTGTTGCTCTTTGTGTAGTCAGTGTGCTTTTTGGCTTGTGCAGAATTTCAAAAAGGGCGTGCTCCACGTAAAGCATTGTGGAACATCCCATTGTTATTGATGATGCTTTTTCTACAGCAAAAACTGCAGCAGCCAAGTGTTGTTCGCACAGGAAACTTTCTGTCATTACTGGGTATAATTGCCCGCTGTAGTATGCAATTGGTTTGTGGCTCATGCTTGTTTTTTGCGTAAGTACCGCTTTCATTACCACCCCGTCAGAGTGTGAGAATTTAAAAAAAAACTTCTTATAATCGGGGGGTACCTAGTGCTGCTGCTATTGCTTCTTTTAATTCGCTGAATGCCTCCATCATTTTCTGTGTCCACCCGAGTTTCTTCTCTCCCCTTTGGGCTTCTCTGAGGTCTGTGAGCAGTGGTCCTGTGTGTGTGCTGTAATCAAACACCCAGGCCCTACTGTTAGGGAGAATTCTCATTTCATGGCTAATTTCCCTTACCTAGTGAGTCCCTCAGCAGCTTTGCTGGATCTCTGGAGTTTTTTCTTTCCACTTGGTAAGAGTGTGAGCTTTTCCCCCACTCTTACTAGTATTTTGCTATGCGTTGTGACCTGTTTTTGTGATGGTGGGCTCTGGAGTACACCTCTTCAGTAGCCCCCTCTTTGTGTGTGTATCACAGCACCTTGCGTGCAGTGGCACGGGTTTGTCATTCAGACTCCCCCTGACTCTATTTCTGAGGTGACTACCGTCCCCCAGAAAAGGGTAAAGTTACCATTAAATTTACTTAGTCACATTTAACCACAGATCCAGTACACACCATCCTACATGGAGTGCTGGGAGGGTTAACTCTTAACTCTTTTTATCTGTACCTCCTAGAGCATTGTTTTGCTCTTTTAACATTTAGACATGGCTGGTGGCAGTGGTATCTACCCTAGACTTAAACCCGCTTAACCAAATCCTTTTTCGTTTGGCTCCGGTGCGGTTTATTCGCCATTTCTTTTTGTTAAACTCCTTTTTGTGTTTTACTTTGTGCGGCAAACCACGTTTGCCTCCTTTGTTCACTGTCGTTTGGCGGGCTTCTACCTAGAAGCCCTCCTCAAGGCGCCTGGGTGTCTAGGTGGGCTGAATGTGAGGGAGGGGTGTAGTCACCCCCTGCACAGGGCATCCTAGGAAACCCAAGTCGCACTTTGACCTGATTGGACAAGATGGTTGTCCGGGCTGGACAACCCCCCTGCTGGGGGATTGACAGCCAGGCTGTGTGAATGGGGGTTTTGCACATAAAAGGCAGGTCTCTTGGGCTGGAAGTCAGAGAGTCGCCACTGGAACTACAAGGAACCGACGAGACGTGGAGGAGAGGTTGACTGCTGCAACTACCCGTACCATTGAAGCCCTGCTGCAGTCCTGAGCTATCTACCCTTCAACGACTAAGAGGAGATCCAGTCCTGAGTCTTCTTCCCTTAAGCCTGGTGGGGATAACCAGCTCATATACTTCAGCCAGAGGTCGCCTTCGTGGTCGAAATCGCTACACACTGCTGTAGTGGTCTGGACAGCCACCTGAAGAACCTCTCCTGTTTTTAAGGAGCGCACCTTTTATTCATTGTCGCTGCTGCCGGCCTCAACGCTGTGCGGTGCCATCCCCCTCATCGTCCTTCTTCGTGCTGAAGCTGCAGGAAAGCGTGGGTCTGCGGGAAACCAACAGGAACAACTGCCGTGGCACCAGCTTTGTTCTCTGAGAAAGGTACTGTGTCCTGTTTGAGGAATTTTGGGTGAAATCCATATTTCTCTACCTTAAGGCTCGTCCTTACTTTTCCCTCCTTCTTATAACTTTTGCTTCCGAACATTGACAATATCAAAGTACTCTTGGCAACGTTGAATCTCAAACTGTCCGACTGTGTGATCCTCGACAACCGGCACCCGGTGTCATTTGACTTTGGCTGTGGCCCCTTGACTCTTGAATTCCTGTCTGTGTGTTCATCCATTCTGTCTCCCTAACCAACATAATGCCTGTGACTTTTGCCCCCAACTCTCTCTGGGTATTTCGGGTGCTAAGTGTGTTTTTACCCCGGTAGCATTTCTACCACGGATACCGGTTTATCTAGTAGACCGAAATGTCAAAAAGTGATCGCAATTGTATTCACGGTAACGTGTTTGTTTCATAACACCGGTGCATTCAGACACAGGGTACTTACCTCGAATAATAATGTACAAAGTGAATTGGTCAGTTGTAGTATATTTTATGTGTGGTTTTTGAATTAATAAAAGTGTCGTGTTAATAACAAATGGTTTAAAAATAAATGTACTTATATTTTTTTTACCTGAAACCTTGAGTCAGTGTTTGCTTGAGCCACAGTAATTGTGGTCCCTTTGTGTAATCTCTGCTACTGCTCATATACTCTTGAGATAAGCCTGGCTGCTCCGCTACTGCTACCACTATAACCTAGTAGTACAGGCTTGTGCCAAAGGTAAAACTTGTATTGCCACCTGTAGTCTTAATTGTGTGTAGTGGTCCCTAAGGGCACTGCACGGATTTCTGCCTAACACTGGTGTACAGCGGTGAGGATTTGAAAGTAGAGTGATTACACTTAGAGTGCTGCTATTGCTTGGGTTCAACTAACCACAAGGTTAACACCACTAATTCTATCTAAACTAAGAAATCATGTCAAATATGGAAAGCTACACTGAAGAGGGTCTTTTGAACTACACTGCTGAGTTTTTGAGAACCATGTGTAGGGAGAGGAGTCTCTCTGGTAAAGGAAAGAAATCTGAATTGATTGCAAAGTTAATAGGAAAACAAAGTCTGGAGAGTGGGCCAGAAGGGCCTACCCCTCCAGCAAATGAGGATAATGATGTTTCTGATTCTGAGAGTGTTGATTTGGAAGAAGTAGATGGGTCTTTGTTGGGTAACCCTACACCTCCTTTGCCTGCTCAGAAAGCACATTCTAGGTCTGCCAACCCTAAGAGACCCCGTATGCTAAAGGAAATTATAGGTATGTATGACACTAAACTTGATGTTTTGGATTGGCTAGCAATGTTTGAGTACAATCATGGGATTCAAGGTATCTCAGGGAATCAGTTGATTCCCTGGCTTTTCTCTGGGCTTCCCCCTGTTGCAAGTGATGCTGTAATGGAGTTGGGAGAGGAGGATAAACAGGATTATGAGTGTGTGAAGCTAGCATTAATAGCTAGATTTGGGAAGACCCCTTCCCAGTATCTTAAGAGGTTTAGAACCCTCAAAAAGCATGATGGTACCCCTTGGGCTACCTGGGTGTGTGAATGTTTGAAAAACTTAGATGGTTGGGTTAAAGGTTACAAAGTGAACACTTATGAAGGTTTGAGGAATCTTGTAATGTTGGAGTTTATTTTTGATGTCTGTTCCCCTGAGCTTAGACACCACTTGGCTGATTCAAAGGAGATAGACCCTAAGAAACTAGCTAAGGCTGCTGACTTGTGGGTTGCCAACAGGGCCACTCACAAGGATTCTGGGGCAACTCAGAATAAGGATGAGGGAAAGCAGCCAAAGAAAGACAACAAAGAGGATTCCAATATTTCCAATCCAAAAGAAGGCCCCAAACATAACCAGGGTAAGCCACAAGGAGAACCGAATCAGGCTAGTGTACCACCTGGTTCCAAACCAGATGGAGGTCAGAGTAAACCCCCATTCCAGAGAGCATTTGGAAAATGCTTTGTTTGTTGGCTACTTGACCATTTGAAAGGAGATCACAGATGTAAGGATAAACCTTCAGGGATCAACAATATCTCCTTTCTCCAAGGTGGATAAAGTACCTATGACCAGCTACTAGCTGATGCGCCCATGAGAGTCTCAGCTAGTGTTTCTTTAGTGTCCTTGGGTCTTTGGGAACAACAGAACTTAGATGTCTATCCCAGATAATACTAAAGAGTATTACAAAGATAGTGTTCTTGTGAATGGTCAGGAGACCCCTGCCATCAGAGACACTGGAGCCAGCATAACTGTGGTTTATGAATGTTTTTTCATGGTGGAGGATGTTGCTAAGGCACCCAAACACTTAACCAAGTTAGCTGGAGGCCCTATGCAAATGGTTTGTCATGATCTCTGCTTCCAAAAGGTCAGGGTTTTCCCAACTCCCTTGGAAGCAGATCCATAACCCAGGTTCCGAGTGCCAACCAGTCCCAATTGGGACCTTTTGGACCCAGTCCTGGCGCCAGTGGCACCAGGCTCATAAATATGCCCAGTCCCAGCGCTGGAAGCGCCGGGCTCATAATGCTTGGGTGGACTTACCTGCAGCAGACCATGCTGCTTACTTGCCTGCCAGTTGAGCCTCTGATCCTCTTCTGTTTGGAACTACTTTTCCTGTTGGGTGGGGCAGGAGCCACTCCCTAGTTTCAGAACACTGGAACTCTTCTGGAAAGCAGGGACTCTTTTCTTACCTAGGCGTGGCTGTGGAAGGAGACATCTAAGCACTACAGGAGGCTATTTAAACCACACCCGATGGATGAATCTTGCTTTGCGTTATTCTGCATCCTCTGCAGCAGAACGCTCATCGTGTCTTCTGCATCTGATCCTGGGCCTAAGGAAAAAGGCTTACCATCCTGAATCCAGTCTTCAGCAACACCTATAAAGACAAGAAAGAACAGGTTAGCATTACGGTCTTCAGTGACAGCGCTTCACTTACCTGGTCCATCGGCTGTCACCAACGCCTCGCGCTGCATTCCGGCATCTGAAAGACAAAGGCTTACCTACTCTTCGTGCGCTCCGGAGGTCTTCGTACTGCATTCCGGCATCTGAAAGACAAAAGCTTACCAACTCTTCGCACGCTCCGGAGGCCTTCGGCGCTGCATCCCGCATCTGAAAGACAAAACAAGGTGCGTTTAAAGACATTGGGGAACTTTAATACTCACGTGCCATTACTCCTTTCCAGATCTAACCCAGTGGGTATTCCGGCACCCTGCAGCCGCTCCGAACTTGTACCTGCAAAATAAAAAGACAGTTAGAGCGCATCGTGAAGCAGGCAACAAGCGCTTACTTACGTGCTTCCAGGCGCTTCTATTCATCACACGGGCTCCATCTTCAACTCACTTCAGCCCGTCATCCGCCATCGCCGGAACCCTGCAAAACAAGAGACATCATTACTAAAGACTTTTAAAGACATTAGAATTACTCGAAACTTACCGTTCGTGCAGTAAACGACGGACAGCAGTCCTCTGAAGTCAAGAGGCCTGCTCCCCTTATCCAGTGAAGAAACTGGTTACAGCACCCTGCCCCGAGGCAGATGGAGAGCACGGCGTTCACTTACCTAAGGTGAGAGCGTTAACCTTTGGGGTTCTACAGGAGAAGAGAAAGGGAAGAAGAGAGAGACATTCAATAACCCAGTTCATTAATCCCATATTTTCTATCTGCAGACATCTTACCCTTCGAGTCAGACATACAGTGCACAGAGGTCCAGCCCAAAGAGCCAGCCATGTGTTACACATCACCTTTGAAGATACGGTATACGCCCAGTCAAGACCGGCGCCTCTACGGGAATCAGGTGAGCGTTACAGAACGCAAAGCCTACCGCAAAACTCCCGTCCAGGCGCTATGGAAACCTCGAATACCGACCAGCTAGCCCAGTTACTTGGGGAACTAAGGGCAGAAGTGCATGCAGCCCGTCAGGAAACGAACGCTCTGAGAAGGGAACTGATTATTTCCAAGGAGCGAACAGATGATCTCGCTAGACAATTGCTACAGTCACAAGCCGGACAGACCCCGTTACCCGCATCTGGGGGAAATCTTCCTTCTACATCCTCTATGAATCCAGTGCAGATCAACCTACCTGGGAATGTACCTCTGGCTCCGCCCGAATGATTTTCTGGTGACCCAAAGAGGTTTGCAGTATTTATCAATCAGTGCCGGTTGCATTTCTTATGCCGGCCAGCAGCCTTTCCAACTGATCAAGCTAAAGTAGCTTTCGTGCTTTCGTACCTTAGTGGCAATGCGGCAGACTGGTCGATCCCTCTAGTAAATCAAGATGATCCGGTCCTCCATGATTTTCAAGCTTTTCAGCTCAGTATGGAAAAACTGTTCGCAAGACATTCACAGGGGCAGGCCTTGGACAATGAGCTTCTTTCGTTGCGACAAGGTAATCAAGACCTTTTGGCTTATATTGCGTCTTTCAACAGACTGATAGTGGAAACTCAATGGCCTGAGGACAAAAGGATTACGCTGTTTTATAGAGGTCTACGTGGAGAGCTCAAAGATGTGTTAGCCCAAGTAGTGAATCCCCCACAAGATTGTTCGGACTATATAGACTTAGTCGTTCAAATAGATCACAGACTGCAGAACAGGAAGGCCGATCGTTCCAAGTTTGATGCTCGAGTATTTTCCAAACCGCCAACTCCTTCCAAAGGAGTAGACTCCGGGGAACCCATGCAAATAGGGGGCCTGAAAGGTCCTCTAACACAAAAGGAGGGGGAAAGGAGAAAACAGTTGCAATTATGCCTCTATTGCGGAAACTCAGGGCACTTTCTTCGAGACTGTCCGGTGAAACCTGCCAAGAAGGCAGTAGGAGCTGCAGTTACCAAAGTTACAAACTCTGAGCAGGGAAACGACCTCGCCCGACAAGAATAGAGGTCCTCTTGCCGAGCGTGAAAACCAGTTCCGTGACCTCGCATTTCGTGATACCTATGGTCCTCATTAGCCCTGATAATCCGGATCGATTACATGCAATTGAAGCTTACGTCGACAGCGGTGCCATCGGCAATTATGTGGATCATGAAATGGTTTTGAGGATGAATCTAACTCTTTGTCCCAAGGCTGTAAAGGACCTCATTACTACGGTGGATGGAACGGAGATAGCCTCCGGACCAGTAACGCATACCACTCAAGAAGTGACGCTAGTAAGTCAAGATGGACACCATGAGAAGATCGTGTTCGATGTGATCAAGGCTCCTCAGTTTAAGATTATTCTAGGAATACCTTGGTTAGAGAAACACAATCCTCTGATCGATTGGCGAGCAAGAACGGTCCAATTTCCAGAATGTGTCTCTACTTGTCACCCTCCACCTGGTGTTGCACTGGCAGCAATTTCTTCAGAGACTCCCCAGTTACCTCCCGAATACCTAGAATACCAAGATGTTTTCCGGAAAGATCAGGCTAACTCTCTACCTTCTCATAGGTCTTATGACTGCCAGATAGACCTGATACCTGGATCTACTCCTCCTTGTAGTAGAATTTATGCCCTCACCGAGCCTGAGAACCTTCACCTTCGACAATACCTGGATCAATACCTGGCAAATGGGTTTATTCGTCCTTCCAAGTCCCCTGCTTCTTCAGCTTTGTTCTTCGTTCCAAAAAAGGAAGGAGACCTTAGAACTTGTATAGATTATCACTCCCTGAACCAGATCACCGTCAAGAATAGATATCTGTTACCTTTGATCCCTGAACTCCTGGACCAAGTCAGAAAAGCATGCATATATACAAAGCTGGATCTTAGAGGAGCCTACCACTTGGTACGAGTAAAAGAGGGCGATGAATGGAAGACGGCCTTCCGCACCAAATATGGGCTATTTGAATATCAGGTCATGCCCTTCGGACTTTGCAATGCCCCGGCCGCCTTTCAATATTTTATGAACGATGTCCTCAGAGAGCTCATAGATGTGTGTGTTGTTGTTTACATTGACGACATCCTCGTTTATTCTTCATCGGAATCTGAACATCGGAAACACGTGAAAATGGTCCTTGAAAGATTGCGTCAACACAAACTTTTCGCTAAGTTGGAAAAATGTGTTTTCAACGTGACTGAAGTTGAATTCTTGGGATTCATATTATCACCTAGCGGAGTGTGTATGGATTCAAAGAAGGTCGATGCAGTTCTCAAATGGCCATCACCATCCTCCGTAAAAGGTGTGCAAAGCATGTTAGGCTTCGCTAACTTTTACCGCAGGTTTATCCCCGAATTTTCTCGAATAGTCCAGCCCATCACTGCCTTGTTAAAGAAAAACAAACGTTTTGAATGGTCTACCGAGGCGGAACAAGCTTTCCAGGATTTGAAGACTAAATTTATCTCCGCACCAATCTTAAAACACCCTCGCCCCGAACTCCCCTACATCGTGGAAACTGATGCTTCAAGCCTTGCCATGGGGGCAGTTCTATCACAAAAGGACCCGGTAACCAATCAGTTGCATCCCGTGGCATTTTGGTCCCGCAAATTCTCGCCTCCTGAAATCAATTACACGATTACTGACAAGGAACTTCTGGCTATCAAGTCTGCCTTTAAGGCTTGGCGGCATTATCTGCTGGGGGCCCGACACACCGTTACTGTGATTACGGATCACCGAAACCTGCAATATTTGAAAACCGCAAAAGCCCAATCCTCTAGACAACTCCGTTGGGCATTATTCTTTGCCGAGTTTGACTTCATAATTACCTATCGACCTGGTACAAAAAACGGTAAAGCTGATGCCCTTTCTCGGATGGGAGTGGAAGAACACTTGGTCAACCCTAAACCTGTACCAATCATTCCCGAACAAAGAATTCTGGGTGTAATAACCACACAATCCATAGAGGAAGTTAAGGATAAAGCCTGGCAACTTGTAACTCCAGCAGACATACAGAATTGGCATCTGCAGGGAAAGGACTTTGCAGTAAAGGACAACTTATTGTATTTCCAAGAACGATTATACCTGCCCAGCACAGATTTACAGAAAAAAGTAATCTCTTGTTATCACGATTCTTTAATGGAAGGACATCCCGGTATGGCCAAGACCTCAGAAAAGATCAAGCGCTACTTCTGGTGGCCGTCTTGGAAAAAAGATATCAGAGACTTTATAATGTCCTGTGGAGTATGCGCCCAAAACAAGAGTCAAAAGGAAAGACCAGCAGGCCTCTTACGCCCTATTGACATCCCACCTCGCCCTTGGCATACGCTTTCTATGGACTTCATCACCGATCTACCTCCATGCTCCGGATACAATACGATTCTAGTAATCGTGGACTTATTCTCCAAGATGGCGCATTTCATTCCGCTCAAAGGCTTGCCAACAGCAGCAACTCTGGCCCGAGAATTTCTCGAAAACATCGTCCGACTGCACGGTTTTCCTTCGGTTCTAATTTCGGATCGAGGTAGTCAATTTATTTCTCATTTTTGGCGAAGTTGCTGTCGGTCGGCTCAAATTGATGTGAGACTATCGACCAGTCACCACCCTCAGACCGACGGACAAATCGAGAGGACCAATCAAACTCTGGAACAGTATTTACGCTGCATGCTGCAACAAACTGAAAAAACTTGGAAAGACATCCTTTGGATAGCCGAATATGCTTACAATAACTCTGTCCATTCGGGAACTGGGAAAACCCCGTTTTTTCTTTTATACGGCAGTCACCCTCGAACCTCGGAGTTGGATCCCCTCCAAGATCTTGAAACACCAGCAGTAGACTACTTGCATTCTACAATCACCCAAGCCTTTAAGGAAGCTGTTTCTCACCTTCAAAGGGCTAAAGAACAATACAAGAAAGGAGCAGATCAACATCGGAAGGAAGCCCCTCAATATCAAGTAGGGGATCAAGTCTGGTTATCCACCAAATATCTACCTCTAAAAGGGCCACGCACATTCAACCCAAGATACGTTGGTCCCTATTCCATCACTACCATAGTAAACCCAGTAGCGGTCAAGTTGGACTTGCCCCCGCACATGAAGATACATCCGGTCTTCCACGTCTCTCTATTAAAACCCGTGCAACCTCAAACCCGACTAACTAAATCTCCAAAACCCATCCTAGTTGATGGAGAACTCGAGTTTGAAGTCAAAAGCATTCTGGAGTCAAAGATCTCCAAATCTAAACTATTTTACCTAATTGACTGGAAAGGCTACGGCCCCCAAGAGAGATCCTGGGAACCTGCTGAATATGTCCACGCTCCTCGCCTAATCAAAAGATTTCACCGAACATTTCCTGACAAGCCAAAACCCCTGGAGAAGCCCGGTTTGGGAGGGGCCTTGAGGGGGGGTACAGTCATGATCTCTGCTTCCAAAAGGTCAGGGTTTTCCCAACTCCCTTGGAAGCAAATCCATAACCCAGGTTCCGAGTGCCAACCAGTCCCAATTGGGACCTTTTGGACCCAGTCCTGGCGCCAGTGGCACCAGGCTCATAAATATGCCCAGTCCCAGCGCTGGAAGCGCCGGGCTCATAATGCTTGGGTGGACTTACCTGCAGCAGACCATGCTGCTTACTTGCCTGCCAGTTGAGCCTCTGATCCTCTTCTGTTTGGAACTACTTTTCATGTTGGGTGGGGCAGGAGCCACTCCCTAGGTTCAGAACACTGGAACTCTTCTGGAAAGCAGGGACTCTTTTCTTACCTAGGCGTGGCTGTGGAAGGAGACACCTAAGCACTACAGGAGGCTATTTAAACCACACCCGATGGATGAATCTTGCTTTGCGTTATTCTGCATCCTCTGCAGCAGAACGCTCATCGTGTCTTCTGCATCTGATCCTGGGCCTAAGGAAAAAGGCTTACCATCCTGAATCCAGTCTTCAGCAACACCTATAAAGACAAGAAAGAACAGGTTAGCATTACGGTCTTCAGTGACAGCGCTTCACTTACCTGGTCCATCGGCTGTCACCAACGCCTCGCGCTGCATTCCGGCATCTGAAAGACAAAGGCTTACCTACTCTTCGTGCGCTCCGGAGGTCTTCGCACTGCATTCCGGCATCTGAAAGACAAAAGCTTACCAACTCTTCGCACGCTCCGGAGGCCTTCGGCGCTGCATCCCGCATCTGAAAGACAAAACAAGTTGCGTTTAAAGACATTGGGGAACTTTAATACTCACGTGCCATTACTCCTTTCCACATCTAACCCAGTGGGTATTCCGGCACCCTGCAGCCGCTCCGAACTTGTACCTGCAAAATAAAAAGACAGTTAGAGCGCATCGTGAAGCAGGCAACAAGCGCTTACTTACGTGCTTCCAGGCGCTTCTATTCATCACACGGGCTCCATCTTCAACTCACTTCAGCCCGTCATCCGCCATCGCCGGAACCCTGCAAAACAAGAGACATCATTACTAAAGACTTTTAAAGACATTAGAATTACTCGAAACTTACCGTTCGTGCAGTAAACGACGGACAGCAGTCCTCTGAAGTCAAGAGGCCTGCTCCCCTTATCCAGTGAAGAAACTGGTTACAGCACCCTGCCCCGAGGCAGATGGAGAGCACGGCGTTCACTTACCTAAGGTGAGAGCGTTAACCTTTGGGGTTCTACAGGAGAAGAGAAAGGGAAGAAGAGAGAGACATTCAATAACCCAGTTCATTAATCCCATATTTTCTATCTGCAGACATCTTACCCTTCGAGTCAGACATACAGTGCACAGAGGTCCAGCCCAAAGAGCCAGCCATGTGTTACACATCACCTTTGAAGATACGGTATACGCCCAGTCAAGACCGGCGCCTCTACGGGAATCAGGTGAGCGTTACAGAACGCAAAGCCTACCGCAAAACTCCCGTCCAGGCGCTATGGAAACCTCGAATACCGACCAGCTAGCCCAGTTACTTGGGGAACTAAGGGCAGAAGTGCATGCAGCCCGTCAGGAAACGAACGCTCTAAGAAGGGAACTGATTATTTCCAAGGAGCGAACAGATGATCTCGCTAGACAATTGCTACAGTCACAAGCCGGACAGACCCCGTTACCCGCATCTGGGGGAAATCTTCCTTCTACATCCTCTATGAATCCAGTGCAGATCAACCTACCTGGGAATGTACCTCTGGCTCCGCCCGAATGATTTTCTGGTGACCCAAAGAGGTTTGCAGTATTTATCAATCAGTGCCGGTTGCATTTCTTATGCCGGCCAGCAGCCTTTCCAACTGATCAAGCTAAAGTAGCTTTCGTGCTTTCGTACCTTAGTGGCAATGCGGCAGACTGGTCGATCCCTCTAGTAAATCAAGATGATCCGGTCCTCCATGATTTTCAAGCTTTTCAGCTAAGTATGGAAAAACTGTTCGCAAGACATTCACAGGGGCAGGCCTTGGACAATGAGCTTCTTTCGTTGCGACAAGGTAATCAAGACCTTTTGGCTTATATTGCGTCTTTCAACAGACTGATAGTGGAAACTCAATGGCCTGAGGACAAAAGGATTACGCTGTTTTATAGAGGTCTACGTGGAGAGCTCAAAGATGTGTTAGCCCAAGTAGTGAATCCCCCACAAGATTGTTCGGACTATATAGACTTAGTCGTTCAAATAGATCACAGACTGCAGAACAGGAAGGCCGATCGTTCCAAGTTTGATGCTCGAGTATTTTCCAAACCGCCAACTCCTTCCAAAGGAGTAGACTCCGGGGAACCCATGCAAATAGGGGGCCTGAAAGGTCCTCTAACACAAAAGGAGGGGGAAAGGAGAAACAGTTGCAATTATGCCTCTATTGCGGAAACTCAGGGCACTTTCTTCGAGACTGTCCGGTGAAACCTGCCAAGAAGGCAGTAGGAGCTGCAGTTACCAAAGTTACAAACTCTGAGCAGGGAAACGACCTCGCCCGACAAGAATAGAGGTCCTCTTGCCGAGCGTGAAAACCAGTTCCGTGACCTCGCATTTCGTGATACCTATGGTCCTCATTAGCCCTGATAATCCGGATCGATTACATGCAATTGAAGCTTACGTCGACAGCGGTGCCATCGGCAATTATGTGGATCATGAAATGGTTTTGAGGATGAATCTAACTCTTTGTCCCAAGGCTGTAAAGGACGTCATTACTACGGTGGATGGAACGGAGATAGCCTCCGGACCAGTAACGCATACCACTCAAGAAGTGACGCTAGTAAGTCAAGATGGACACATGAGAAGATCGTGTTCGATGTGATCAAGGCTCCTCAGTTTAAGATTATTCTAGGAATACCTTGGTTAGAGAAACACAATCCTCTGATCGATTGGCGAGCAAGAACGGTCCAGTTTCCAGAATGTGTCTCTACTTGTCACCCTCCCCCTGGTGTTGCACTGGCAGCAATTTCTTCAGAGACTCCCCAGTTACCTCCCGAATACCTAGAATACCAAGATGTTTTCCGGAAAGATCAGGCTAACTCTCTACCTCCTCATAGGTCTTATGACTGCCAGATAGACCTGATACCTGGATCTACTCCTCCTTGTAGTAGAATTTATGCCCTCACCGAGCCTGAGAACATTCACCTTCGACAATACCTGGATCAATACCTGGCAAATGGGTTTATTCGTCCTTCCAAGTCCCCTGCTTCTTCAGCTTTGTTCTTCGTTCCAAAAAAGGAAGGAGACCTTAGAACTTGTATAGATTATCACTCCCTGAACCAGATCACCGTCAAGAATAGATATCCGTTACCTTTGATCCCTGAACTCCTGGACCAAGTCAGAAAAGCATGCATATATACAAAGCTGGATCTTAGAGGAGCCTACCACTTGGTACGAGTAAAAGAGGGCGATGAATGGAAGACGGCCTTCCGCACCAAATATGGGCTATTTGAATATCAGGTCATGCCCTTCGGACTTTGCAATGCCCCGGCCGCCTTTCAATATTTTATGAACGATGTCCTCAGAGAGCTCATAGATGTGTGTGTTGTTGTTTACATTGACGACATCCTCGTTTATTCTTCATCGGAATCTGAACATCGGAAACACGTGAAAATGGTCCTTGAAAGATTGCGTCAACACAAACTTTTCGCTAAGTTGGAAAAATGTGTTTTCAACGTGACTGAAGTTGAATTCTTGGGATTCATATTATCACCTAGCGGAGTGTGTATGGATTCAAAGAAGGTCGATGCAGTTCTCAAATGGCCATCACCATCCTCCGTAAAAGGTGTGCAAAGCATGTTAGGCTTCGCTAACTTTTACCGCAGGTTTATCCCCGAATTTTCTCGAATAGTCCAGCCCATCACTGCCTTGTTAAAGAAAAACAAACGTTTTGAATGGTCTACCGAGGCGGAACAAGCTTTCCAGGATTTGAAGACTAAATTTATCTCCGCACCAATCTTAAAACACCCTCGCCCCGAACTCCCCTACATCGTGGAAACTGATGCTTCAAGCCTTGCCATGGGGGCAGTTCTATCACAAAAGGAACCGGTAACCAATCAGTTGCATCCCGTGGCATTTTGGTCCCGCAAATTCTCGCCTCCTGAAATCAATTACACGATTACTGACAAGGAACTTCTGGCTAGCAAGTCTGCCTTTAAGGCTTGGCGGCATTATCTGCTGGGGGCCCGACACACCGTTACTGTGATTACGGATCACCGAAACCTGCAATATTTGAAAACCGCAAAAGCCCAATCCTCTAGACAACTCCGTTGGGCATTATTCTTTGCCGAGTTTGACTTCATAATTACCTATCGACCTGGTACAAAAAACGGTAAAGCTGATGCCCTTTCTCGGATGGGAGTGGAAGAACACTTGGTCAACCCTAAACCTGTACCAATCATTCCCGAACAAAGAATTCTGGGTGTAATAACCACACAATCCATAGAGGAAGTTAAGGATAAAGCCTGGCAACTTGTAACTCCAGCAGACATACAGAATTGGCATCTGCAGGGAAAGGACTTTGCAGTAAAGGACAACTTATTGTATTTCCAAGAACGATTATACCTGCCCAGCACAGATTTACAGAAAAAAGTAATCTCTTGTTATCACGATTCTTTAATGGAAGGACATCCCGGTATGGCCAAGACCTCAGAAAAGATCAAGCGCTACTTCTGGTGGCCGTCTTGGAAAAAAGATATCAGAGACTTTATAATGTCCTGTGGAGTATGCGCCCAAAACAAGAGTCAAAAGGAAAGACCAGCAGGCCTCTTACGCCCTATTGACATCCCACCTCGCCCTTGGCATACGCTTTCTATGGACTTCATCACCGATCTACCTCCATGCTCCGGATACAATACGATTCTAGTAATCGTGGACTTATTCTCCAAGATGGCGCATTTCATTCCGCTCAAAGGCTTGCCAACAGCAGCAACTCTGGCCCGAGAATTTCTCGAAAACATCGTCCGACTGCACGGTTTTCCTTCGGTTCTAATTTCGGATCGAGGTAGTCAATTTATTTCTCATTTTTGGCGAAGTTGCTGTCGGTCGGCTCAAATTGATGTGAGACTATCGACCAGTCACCACCCTCAGACCGACGGACAAACCGAGAGGACCAATCAAACTCTGGAACAGTATTTACGCTGCATGCTGCAACAAACTGAAAAAACTTGGAAAGACATCCTTTGGATAGCCGAATATGCTTACAATAACTCTGTCCATTCGGGAACTGGGAAAACCCCGTTTTTTCTTTTATACGGCAGTCACCCTCGAACCTCGGAGTTGGATCCCCTCCAAGATCTTGAAACACCAGCAGTAGACTACCTGCATTCTACAATCACCCAAGCCTTTAAGGAAGCTGTTTCTCACCTTCAAAGGGCTAAAGGACAATACAAGAAAGGAGCAGATCAACATCGGAAGGAAGCCCCTCAATATCAAGTAGGGGATCAAGTCTGGTTATCCACCAAATATCTACCTCTAAAAGGGCCACGCACATTCAACCCAAGATACGTTGGTCCCTATTCCATCACTACCATAGTAAACCCAGTAGCGGTCAAGTTGGACTTGCCCCCGCACATGAAGATACATCCGGTCTTCCACGTCTCTCTATTAAAACCCGTGCAACCTCAAACCCGACTAACTAAATCTCCAAAACCCATCCTAGTTGATGGAGAACTCGAGTTTGAAGTCAAAAGCATTCTGGAGTCCAAGATCTCCAAATCTAAACTATTTTACCTAATTGACTGGAAAGGCTACGGCCCCCAAGAGAGATCCTGGGAACCTGCTGAATATGTCCACGCTCCTCGCCTAATCAAAAGATTTCACCGAACATTTCCTGACAAGCCAAAACCCCTGGAGAAGCCCGGTTTGGGAGGGGCCTTGAGGGGGGGTACAGTCATGATCTCTGCTTCCAAAAGGTCAGGGTTTTCCCAACTCCCTTGGAAGCAGATCCATAACCCAGGTTCCGAGTGCCAACCAGTCCCAATTGGGACCTTTTGGACCCAGTCCTGGCGCCAGTGGCACCAGGCTCATAAATATGCCCAGTCCCAGCGCTGGAAGCGCCGGGCTCATAATGCTTGGGTGGACTTACCTGCAGCAGACCATGCTGCTTACTTGCCTGCCAGTTGAGCCTCTGATCCTCTTCTGTTTGGAACTACTTTTCCTGTTGGGTGGGACAGGAGCCACTCCCTAGGTTCAGAACACTGGAACTCTTCTGGAAAGCAGGGACTCTTTTCTTACCTAGGCGTGGCTGTGGAAGGAGACACCTAAGCACTACAGGAGGCTATTTAAACCACACCCGATGGATGAATCTTGCTTTGCATTATTCTGCATCCTCTGCAGCAGAACGCTCATCGTGTCTTCTGCATCTGATCCTGGGCCTAAGGAAAAAGGCTTACCATCCTGAATCCAGTCTTCAGCAACACCTATAAAGACAAGAAAGAACAGGTTAGCATTACGGTCTTCAGTGACAGCGCTTCACTTACCTGGTCCATCGGCTGTCACCAACGCCTCGCGCTGCATTCCGGCATCTGAAAGACAAAGGCTTACCTACTCTTCGTGCGATCCGGAGGTCTTCGCACTGCATTCCGGCATCTGAAAGACAAAAGCTTACCAACTCTTCGCACGCTCCGGAGGCCTTCGGCGCTGCATCCCGCATCTGAAAGACAAAACAAGGTGCGTTTAAAGACATTGGGGAACTTTAATACTCACGTGCCATTACTCCTTTCCACATCTAACCCAGTGGGTATTCCGGCACCCTGCAGCCGCTCCGAACTTGTACCTGCAAAATAAAAAGACAGTTAGAGCGCATCGTGAAGCAGGCAACAAGCGCTTACTTACGTGCTTCCTGGCGCTTCTATTCAACATACGGGCTCCATCTACAACTCACTTCAGCCCGTCATCCGCCATCGCCGGAACCCTGCAAAACAAGAGACATCATTACTAAAGACTTTTAAAGACATTAGAATTACTCGAAACTTACCGTTCGTGCAGTAAACGACGGACAGCAGTCCTCTGAAGTCAAGAGGCCTGCTCCCCTTATCCAGTGAAGAAACTGGTTACAGCACCCTGCCCCGAGGCAGATGGAGAGCACGGCGTTCACTTACCTAAGGTGAGAGCGTTAACCTTTGGGGTTCTACAGGAGAAGAGAAAGGGAAGAAGAGAGAGACATTCAATAACCCAGTTCATTAATCCCATATTTTCTATCTGCAGACATCTTACCCTTCGAGTCAGACATACAGTGCACAGAGGTCCAGCCCAAAGAGCCAGCCGTGTGTTACACATCACCTTTGAAGATACGGTATACGCCCAGTCAAGACCGGCGCCTCTACGGGAATCAGGTGAGCGTTACATGGTTCCCCAGTTACCAGCTCTCATCCAGTGTAATGACATGACTGTCAGGATACCTGTAAGTGTGCAAAATAACGTACCTGGGAGGGTCCTGCTGGGTAATGACCTAAAAACTCTTGGAGTTGTGTCTAGTACCACCAGGCCCCCCAGCAGAAGGAAGCAGGAGCTCACAAGGTCTGCAAGGGAGAGAACCTTGAGAGGCTCTCCTGGGGACATGATAGAGGAGACGATCACCCCCAGTCCACAGGACTTACTTACTGCCATTGCAGAGCAAGGAAAGACCAAGGGGAAACCCAAGTCTGCCAGCAAGAAACCAGCAAGCTCTCCTGTGCCCAGAAGGACATCTCCAAGACTGTCCAAAGTCACATCTGTGACTCCCTCACCAGCTGAGGCTGAGTGTGAGGTTCAACCCTGTTTGGTCAAACTAGATACTGAGGAATCAGATCTAGAAGAGGATCTTACCTTGGTAGGAGATCTGGACCCTGTTGACCATCCTGAGCTGCAGTCTTTACTGGCAGAAGGTGGACCCAACAGGGAAGATTTCAGTAAGGGACAAAGAGAATGTCCTACCTTGGAAGATCTTCGCCAACAGGCAACTTTTCAGCTCAATGGGACTGAGCCTAGGAAGTATAGGTTGCACTGGGATGATGGCCTCTTCTACAGTGAACTAACTGAGTCAACCCCTGGAGACTGCAAAAGACTTGTAGTACCTCTAGTAAACCGTCTCCAGTTTCTGCAGTTAGCCAACGAGATACCTTTGGCTGGTCACTTAAGTTTTAAGAAGACCAAGGAAAGGCTCTCTCTTTACTTCTATTGGCCTAAGATGGGTTCAGTAGTAGACAAGTTCTGCAGAAGCTGTCACACTTGCCAAACCTCTGGCAAGAGTGGATCCAAGAATGTGGCACCCTTAGTGCCTCTCCCTGTGGTGGGAGTTCCTTTTGTGAGGGTCGGGATTGACATTGTTGGTCCTCTTGATCCTCCCACGTCTTCAGACAACAGGTTTATCCTGGTTGTAGTGGACCATACCACTAGATTTCCTGAAGCCATACCTATGAGGACTGTTACAGCTCCGGCTGTGGCTAAGGCCCTACTTGGTATTTTTACCAGGGTAGGTTTTCCTAAGGAGGTGAAATCTGACAGGGGATCAAATTTTATGTCCAACTACATGCAGGCCATGTGGAAAACCTGTGGAGTAACCTACAAGTTCTCAACTGCCTACCACACCCAAACCAATGGGTTGAGGTTGATAGAGAGGTTTAACAGAACTATGAAGAGCATGATAGGTGCTTTAGAAGAACCCCTTTAAAGAAAGTGGGACCTTCTACTGCCATGACTTCTCTTTGCATATAGAGAAGTCCCTTAGGAGGGAGTAGCATTTAGTCCCTTTGAACTTCTTTATGGCCATCCAGTCAGAGGTCCATTGGCCCTGATTAAGGAGGGGTTGGAGAGTGCTCCTACCCCCAAGACAGTCAGAGTGACTGACTATGTGATAGGTCTCCAGAGGAGAATGACACACATGATGGCAGAGGCAACTGATAACTTGAAGGCTGGTCAAGCTCTGGTCAAACATTGGCATGACCAGAAGGCTAACATGGTTGAGTTTACTCAAGTCCAGCTTGTTCGTGTTATGGTCCCCACAAGGCAGAGGGCCTTGCAGGACAAATGGCTAGGACCTGATGTGTCCTCTTTCCATGACCCTCATTGTTTTAGTTGGGAACTAAGTCCCATTTCTATTGTTGTTTATGTTGAAGTGGGCTGCGCCCCAGGCAGAGGGGAAGAGGCGGGGTTACCACCTCAGGCGCCAGTTTTCGCGCCGATCATTAAAGAAGTTAGACGTCCCATAATTCGGCTCCCGTGTTTCATTGTCTCTGATTAATTGCCTGCTGTGCTAATGTGATTGCTGCTTCCGACACGAGTCAGATTATAACAATGGCGACGAGGATCTGCTGACCGGGTCGACGCGCCCGGCTGAACCCATTTGTTCGTGCCCCAGCGAGGTGTGAGAGCCGCACTCGCTGTTCCTCAACGCTTCATTACTTCAAAGACAAGCGACCTTTCACGCTTCATTACTTCAAAGACAAGCAATCGCTCGCGCACCAGTAGCAGTGGTGATACAGAGCACAACGGCCCATCCGCAGCATATTAAGCTTCTGAACAGCCATTCAAATGGGACTAATCAGCATTATGTAACAAATCATGTCTGCCTACACCTCCAGCGCAAAGGACTTGATTCAAAAGATGTTCCCGTCTCTATTCAAAGATTTAGGCCGCCTAAAGGACAGACAAATCAAGCTACACATAAACCCGCACATACCACCGATAGCTTAACATTATCGAGGTATTCCGCTCAATATACAGAGACAAGTTGAGGATGAAATACAGTCGCTACTACAGAGACATGTTGAGGATGAAATACAGTTGCTATTACAACAGGACATTATTGAGCCAGCGTTCGACCCAACACCTTGGGTCTCACCAATTGTACCAGTACCCAAGAAAGATAGCACATCAAGCATACGCATCTGTGTCGACATGCGTGCCCGAAATGTAGCCGTCGAAAGGGAGCGACACTTAGCCCCACGCATGACAGATATGATCCACCTACTACATGGGGCCACCATATTTTCAAAACTAGACCTGAATAAAGGCTACCATCAGCTTGAACTTCACCCTTCATCAAGATACATCACCACATTCCCAACTCATCTAGGACTGTTCAGATACAAGAGATTAAGCTTTGGAGTATCGTCTGCTGCAGAAATTTTTCAAAACGAAATACATCAAATCATTAAACACATCCCCCATTGCCTGAACTATAGCGACGACATTCTCATTTTCGGCACCTCACAAGAAAGTCATGACGACACCCTAAGGAGAGTCTGCATGGCCCTAGAAAACGTACACCTCATGTTAAATCCGGAAAAGTGCGAGATCAGTAAAACCACGCTACAATTCTTTGGACACATATTTTCCAATAAAGGCATGCGCCCAGACCCTGAGAAGGTGCAAGCGCTGTTGGACGCGCCCACCCACACCTCTCCATCAGCCATACGCTCATTCCTAGGGATGGCTAGTTATTGCACCAGATACATCCAAGATCTCGCATCAGTGAGCACACCATTAAGACTCCTCACAGGAAAAGACCGTGATTACCATTGGACGGCAGAGTGCGAGGATGCATTTCAAGAGATCAAACGTCGCATTGCATCAGCCTCATGCATGGCCTATTATGATACACATACGACACCAAACTCACTGTGGACGCCAGCCCAGTGGGTCTGGGAGCCATCCTAGCACAATCCAGACCCGGGGCATCATCAGACTCACCTAAGCGCATAGTGTTTTATGCCAGCCAAAGTTTGTCATCTGCAGAGTGCGCCTACTCCCAACCTGAAAAGGAGAGACTCGCAGTCGTGTGGGCGTGCGAACATTATCATCTCTTTCTGTATGGTCACCCGTTCACTGTTGTCACAGACCAGCAGGCCCTCACCACGATCTATGGAAAGCCCACTGCCAAGATGCCACTCCGCATTGCTAGGTGGGGCCTGCGGCTACAAGAATGCTCATTTACCATTATATATTGTCCAGGAAAAGACAGCAACCCAGCAGACTTCCTATCGAGATATCCTTTGCCAGTCCAAGAAGAACGTCAGTCAGCAAAAGCAAACCAATACGTCAACTATTTGGTAAACAACGCACTCCCAAAGCACATTTCCACTGCTCAGCTGGTGGAAGCCACGGGCAGTGACAAACTGCTTGGAATTGTACAGGAGTGCGTACAATCAGGACGGTGGCACGTGGAAGATCAAGACAAATCGACCTTATCTGCCCAGGAAGAAGCACAATTACGCACTTTCAAACTAGTGCAAAACACGTTGTCCAGGATCCCGCAGGGACTGCTCCTCAAGGAAAACAGGATTGTAATCCCAGCCAGCTTGCAAAAACAGGTATTGGACATAGCCCATGCTCAGGACAAAAGTCTGGTTTCCAGAAATGGATGAGAAGGTGGAAAGTCTCCTGAGCAAATGCCTTACATGTCAAGTGGTAGCCCCGAGGACATTCCCAGCACCACTAAGGCCATCCAAAATGCCCCCACAAGTGTGGGACGAAGTGGCAGTCGACATGTTTGGACCTTTAGCTAATGGAAAGTATGCTTTAGTAATCGTGGATGAAATGTCACGCTTCCCGGAAGTACACCTCATACACTCAACCAGTGCCCAGGCCATAACACCCGCCCTGGATAAGACATTTGCCGATTATGGAATTCCGTCGACAGTAAAGTCGGACAACGGAACACCCTTTAGTGGTCATGACTTTGCAATGTTCGCAGAACATTTGGGATTCCAACACAGAACAATAACCCCACTATGGCCTCAAGCCAATGGGATGGCTGAAAAGTTCATGAGCAGTCTCAAAAGAACACTGCAAGTATGTTCCATCACCAATGGGTCTTTTATGCAAGCCATCTGCACGCTACTGAGAGAATATCAGAACACTCCACACAGCACCACAGGTGAATGTCCATCCACCTTAATGTTTGGTCGAATCATACGGACAAGACTTCCTCATAACCCTTTCATCCGTCCGCCTGCGACCATCATTGAAGATGCCCGAGCAAAAGACAAGGCTAACAAAGAAATCATGAAGACGTATTCCAATCAAAGGAGACACGCCAAACCATGTCAAATTCAAGTGGGTGACGTAGTGTTAGTACGACAGGACGAAAACACCAAGGACACCCCTCCGTTCAGACCTGAACCCATGAGAGTAACTCACACCAACGGGTCAATGATAACAGCGACTAGTCCGCGTGGAACCATCACGAGAAACTCGTCATTCTTCAAGATCTTCGAAGGTAATGCAGAACATGATGGGGACACCGCCCCCGCCACATATGAATCTTCAGACATAGAGTCTGAATACCGAGGAGAGGAGCGAGATGCTTAGGACAGTAACAGCTATACCTCAGCGAACAGGACCGTGACTCCAAGATGCAGCCCGTCGAAACGGACCTTACACAGACCTAACAGATGGATAGAAGAAATGAACTAAAGCCCATTTCTTCTTTAAGTCACGGGAGATGTTGTGTCCTCTTTCCAGGTCCCTCATTGTTTTATTTGGGAACTAAGTCCCATTTCTATTGTTGTTTATGTTGAAGTGGGCTGCGCCCCAGGCAGAGGAGAGGAGGCGGGGTTACCGCCTCAGGCGCCAGTTTTCGCGCTGATCATTAATGAAGTTAGACGTCCCATAATTCGGCTCCCGTGTTTCATTGTCTCTTATTAATTGCCTGCTGTGATAATGTGATTGCTGCTTCCGACACAAGTCGGATTATAACAATGGCGACGAGGATCTGCTGACCGGGTCGTCGTGCCCGGCTGAACCCATTTGTTCATGCCCCAGCGAGGTGCGAGAGCCGCACTCGCTGTTCCTCAATGTTTCATTACTTCAAAGACAAGTGACCGTTCACGCTTCATTACTTCAAAGACAAGCAATCGCTCGCGCTCCAGTAGCAGTGGTGATACAGAGCACAACGGCCCATCCGCACGCATATGCACATTGTTCAGTGCATTTCTATATTGTCACGGCCACGGAGGAAAGTACAGCCAGGGACACTATCCCAGGAAGCAAAACCGTGTGGGCCCTACGACGCTCCTGAACTGCAGAGAGAGGCCTGCCCAGGAGTGAGTTGCATTACAGTGAATCACATGCGGATTATAACAGAACCCTTCAAGGTTGTGGGTAAACTTGGAGAGGTGAACTATCTGGTGGACTTAGACAAACCTAAGGAGGCTCCCAGAGTCTTTCACACCAACCGTTTGAAAGCATATGTCTCTCGATCTGACATAGGAGCTTTGCTTCTAGCTTCTGCTCAGGAGGAGGAGGAGAGTGAACCTCTGCCTGACCTCCTCCGAGGCTTACCTTTAGATGAACAAGTGGAAGGAGTTAATCTCTCTTCCAGTCTCACATCTGACCAGCAGGATGAGTGCAAGTTACTGTTGAATCAGTTTGTCCCCCTGTTCTCACTTTCACCAGGCGTAACCCCTTGGGGACAGCATGATATACTCACTGGTGACTGTTTGCCTGTCAAAAGCAGGGGTTACAGAATGTCGGACAATGTAAGAACCCATATAAGGAATGAGGTTAACAAGATGCTTGATCTCGGGGTTATAGAACCCTCTACTAGCCCATGGTCTAGCCCAGTTGTGCTTGTACCAAAGGCAGGATCCAAGGAGTTGAGATTCTGCGTGGACTATAAAGCCCTAAATGCAGTCACCACGACTGATGCCCATCCTTTACCCAGGACAGATGAGCTGGTGGACAAACTTGGTGCAGCCAAGTACCTCAGCACATTTGACCTAACGTCAGGCTATTGGCAAATAGCCCTGACAGACCATGCCAAGGAGAAAACTGCATTTTCTACCCCAGCTGGCCTCTACCAATTCAAGGTAATGCCTTTTGGATTAAAGAATGCACCTGCTACATTTCAGAGGATGGTCAATCAAGTTCTGAATGGGATGGAGGACTTCTGCATGGCATACTTGGATGACATTGCAGTGTTCAGCCCTACATGGAAAGAACATGTTGAACACCTAGGCTATGTATTGCAGGCTCTGGAACAGGTCCATCTGACCATAAAGGCAAGCAAGTGTCAAATTGGTCAGAGTTCAGTGGTCTACCTTGGACATGAGGTAGGAGGAGGTGAAATAAGGCCATTGCCTAGCAAAGTACAAGCTGTATAGAACTGGAACACCCCTACTACTGAAACCCAAGTGGGAGCCTTCCTAGGTCTCACTGGGTATTATAGGAACTTCATAAAGAACTATGGGACCATAGCTTTTCCATTGAATGTCATCTCCTCTCTCAAATTTCCTAAAAATGTCAAGTGGAATGAGGAGTGCAATGAAGCCTTTGAAGGTCTAAAGAAAGCCCTTTGTCAAGCTCCAGTCCTAAGAACTCCTGACTATCACCAACCCTTCATTGTACAAACTGATGCTTCAAATGTAGGCATAGGTGCAGTCCTTAGTCAACTGGATGAGAAAGGTAGGGAACACCCCATTTGTTTCATCAGCAGGAAGTTTAAGGATCCTGAGACAAGGTGGGCAACAATAGAACGTGAATGCTTTGCTATTGTGTGGCCACTGAAGAGGTTTAGACCATACTTGTATGGATCTACCTTCACCATTCAGACTGACCACCAACCCTTGAGATGGCTGATGCAAATGAAAGGGGAAAACCCAAAGTTACTCAGATGGTCAATCTGCCTCCAAGGATTTGATTTTTCCATTGAGCACAGAGCAGGAAGGCACCACCAAAATACTGATGGTCTCCCTATGATGTTTGTAACCGACTAGAGGTATGAGAACCATCCAGGAGTGGATTAAATCCTCCAGTCCCTTAGTCTGGGGGCGGGGGGGGCGAGTGTTAGGGTGAATTCTCATTTCATTGCTAATTTCTCTTTCCTTGTGAGTCCCTCAGCTGCTTTGAGGGATCTCTGGAGTTGTTTCTTTCCACTTAGTAAGAGTGTGAGCTTTTCCCCCACTCTTACTGGTATTTTGCTATGTGTTGTGACCTGTTTTTGTGATGGTGGGCTCTGGAGTACACCCCTTCAGTAGCCCCCTCTTTGTGTGTGTCACACAGCACCCTCTGTGCAGTGGCACAGGGTTGTCATTCAGACTCCCCCCAACTCCATTTCTGAGGTGACTACCGTCCCCCAGAAAAGGGTAAAGTTACCATTAAATTTACTTAGTCACATTTAACCAAAGATCCAGTACACACTCTTAACTCTTTTTATCTGTACCTCCTAGAGCATTGTTTTGCTCTTTTAACATTTGGACATGGCTGCTAGCAGTGGTATCTACCCTAAATTTCTACTGCGGTTATCTTATATAACCGTGGTAATATTGTAGGCTATTGTGTTAGCCTCAGACTTAAACACGCTTGACCAAATCCTTTTTCGTTTGGCTCCGGTGCGGTTTATTCGCCATTTCTTTTTGTTAAACTCCTTCTTGTGTTTTACTTTGCGCGGCAAACCAGGTTTGCCTCCTTTTTTCACTGTTTTTTGGCGGGCTTCTACCTAGAAGCCTTCCTCAAGTCGCCTGGGTGTCTAGGTGGGCTGAATGTGAGGGAGGGGTGTAGTCACCTGTAGTATCCTCGGAAACCTAAGTCACACTTTGACTTGATTGGACAAGTCGGTTGACTGGGCTGGACAACCCCCTGCTGGGTGATTGACAGCCAGGCTGTGTGAATGGGGGTTTTGCACATAAAAGGTAGGTCTCTTGGGCTGGAAGTCAGAGAGTCGCCACTGGAACTACAAGGAACCGACGAGAAGTGGAGGAGAGGTCGACTGCTGCAACTACCCTTACCGGTGAAGCCCTGGTGCAGTCCTGAGCTATCTACCCTTCAATGACTAAGAGGAGATCCAGTCCGGAGTCTTCTTCCCTTGAGCCTGGTAGGGATAACCAGCTCATATTCTTCAGCCAGAGGTCGCTTTCGTGGTCGAAATCGCTGCGCACTGCTGTAGTGGTCCGGATAGCCACCTGAAGAACCTCTCCTGTTTTTAAGGAGCGCACCTTTTATTCATTGTCGCTGCTGCCGGCCTCATCCCTGTGTGGTGCAGACCCCCTCATCGTCGTTCTTCGTGCTGAAGCTGCAGGAAAGCGTGGGTCTGCGGGAAACCAACAGGAACAACTGCTGTGGCACCAGCTTCTTTCTTTGAGAAAGGTACTGTGTCCTGTTTGAGGAATTTTGGGTGACATCCCTATTTCTCTACTTTAAGGCTCGTCCTTACTTTTCCCTCCTCCTTATAACTTTTGCTTCTGAACATTGACAATATCAAAGTACTCTTGGCAACGTTGAATCTCGAACTGTCCGACTGTGTGATCCTCGACAACAGGCACCCAGTGTCATTTGACTTTGGCTTGACTCTTGAATTCCTGTCTATGTGTGTTCTTCGATTCTGTCTGCCTAACCAACATATTGCCTGTGATTTTTGCCCCCAACTCTCTCTGGGTATTTCGGGTGCTAAGCGTGTTTTTACCCCGGTAGCATTTCTTGCCGTGCATATGCATTTATCTAGTAGACTGAACTCGTTTATCTAGTAGACTGAACTGTCAAAAAGTGATCGCAATTGTATTCACGGTAACGTGTTCTGTTTCATAACACCGGTCCATTCAAACACAGGGTACTTACCTCGAATAATACTGTACAAAGTGAATTGGTTAGTTGTAGTATATTTTACGTGTGGTTTTTGAATTAATAGAAGTGGCGTATTAATAACAAATGGTTTAAAAATAAATGTAGTTAACATTTTTTTACCTGAAACCTTGAGTCAGTGTTTGCTTGAGTCACAGTAATTGTGGTCCCTTTGTGTAATCTTTGCTACTGCTCATATACTCTTGAGCTAAGCCTGGCTGCTCAGCTATTGCTACCACTATAACCTAGTAGTACAGGCTTGTACCACAGGTAAAACTTGTATTGTCACCTGAAGTCTTAATTGTGTGCATTGGTCCCTAAGGGCACTTCACGGAATTCTGCCTAACACCTACAATAGTTGCAAAGGCAGAGGAACTGTTGTAATTCTCGCACTGTCTGGGGTTGTGGCGTGTTTAGTATAGTCTGTGCCCTCTGTGGTGCTATGTGCTTGCCCTTCTCAGATATCATTTGGCCTATGTATAGAACCTCTTCCTGGCAATATTGCAATTTCGTCTTGTCTAACTTGTATCCTTTTTCTGCTAATACAGTGAGCATTTTAACCAAGTCCTTCCTGCACTCGTCTTTTGTTGTACTGCAGATGAGGATGTCATCCACATATTGTAGGATCGTACTTTGTCTCGATGTTCCCTAGATCCATCTGGATCACCCTGTTGAAAATTGATGGCGACTCACAGTATCCTTGTGGCAGTCTTGTGTGCTTCCACTTTGTACTGCGATACATGAAGCTCGTTATGTCATGGGAATCTGGGTGTAGTGGTATCAAGAAAAAAGGCGTTTATTAGGTCAATCACGGTTAACCGTGTAGCCTCTGCTGGAATAGCTGCTGCAGGGTATTCTGCTTCCACAATGTGGTTTAGGTGTCTCAAATCTTGTATGAAATGCCATGAACCCACATTTGCCCTGTGGACAGGGTACACAGTAGTGTTGCAAGGTGATTCTGATGGGACCAGGATGCCTCAATCGATGAGGGCACTTATCGTCTCATAAAGACAGTGGGTATTGCCTAACTCTGGGCAGAATTGATCCTTTCTTCAGTTTTATTTTTACTCCCCCTATGCTTTTGATGCACCCCACATCGTAGGGGCTTGTTGTCCATAATGAAGCTGGTTCTTTTGCTAAGTGCTCCTCGCAGAATGGGGGTGGTGCTGGGAGTGGTGCTTCTAGTGCCATTGCCATTTTCTGGGCCACCTCTCTGTGTGTTAACCTTATCCAAACGTATACACTCATTCCCAGCATCATCTCACTTGTTCCCTTTTCCTGTGGGAACAGTTCTTCATCAGACACTGCAGTCAATCTACACCCCTCTGCTAGTGCTATTACTGCCCTCCAGGCCTTCCCTTCATCATCTAGGGCGTGTACTACAACCCAATCTTCCTGTGCCAATATCCCTTCAATGTCTATTGACACAAACATTTTTTCTCATCTGTGGGCGTTTCTGGCCAGAAAAGGTACTCACCTGCTTTTCTCCACACCTTCCCTGCTATTCCTGGTAGCCAGGCCAATGCCATATCCGTCCCATACTGGAATACTTCAGGGTCTACCGGATCTCCCCTCTGCACGCTTTTACCACAATATGCCTGAAGTATTTGCCTTGCTGTGAGCCTGCGTATGCCTGGTGTTGAGCACACTATACCCTTCTCTGTGCAAGAGATGGTCATGTTCAGTCTGCTCATTATGTTACGTCCCAAGATACTTACGGGCGCGTGCTTAGAGTATAGTAAGGGTAGTGATAGGTCATGATCCCCAATACATAGGGAGATCTTATCAGTAAATGGAACCACTTCTCGAGCCCCCGAAAATCCTTCAGTGTTCATGGCATCGCCTGACAAGGTGTATTTCCCCTCCCGTATGCATGACCTTGCGGCCCCCGTAACATCGAGGAAGGAGAACGTCTTGTCACCTATCGCCACCTTTATGCAAGGTTCCTCCACAGGGTTAGGTGGTACCAATAGGATGGGACACAGTAAGGTAGTCTGTGGGCTGTCCTATTGCGGGTACAGGGATTGTCCGTTGCCAGTGTAAGGGTTGTGTCTCATTATTGTCACCCTTCCCATTCTTGTCACTGGCGCTACCACTGCCGTGTCCATTAGCTATTGTACGTCATCCTGTAACTGTGTCAGTTGTTGTACTGTATGAATGTGTTGCTGGTGTTGCATTTGCTGTTGTTGGTGCATTTGCTATTGTTGTTGTTGCATTTGCTGTTGTGGTTGTTGCATTGTCCCTGGTACTGTTCGTGTTTGTGCTGGTTGTTGGGGCATGCCTTGCTGTTGCCCCGTGGGTGGTTGTCCTGCCTGTTGATAATAACCATTCTGGCCCCCTTGGTGACTTTGTTGCCCTTGCTCTCCTCTTCCCTGTTTTGCAGCTCGGTACCGACATGTGCGGGACATGTGACCTACTAATCCGCATGTCCAACATTGGGGTGTTTCCCGCGCCTGCCATGGAAATCCTCCTCCTCCCTCGCCTTGGCCTTGCAGGGTTCCGGGGGTCTTTTTTTAATATAATGGTTTTGTAGCTTGTATAACCCCGGAACCTGCCTCCTGGATAGTGTGCTTGTGGCCCAAATCTTCGCCCCCTAGTACCTCTTCCCCTTCCTCTAAAGTTTTGTTGGTACCCACCCATATCCATGTATCCCCCCATTGGTTGTTGGTACTGCTGGGCTGCGTTGTATTGTGGCAGCTGTTGTTATAGTTGTGGCTGTGGTTGGGGATGGGACACTGCTACCTGGGTTGGTGGTGCAGGGCGTGTTATTAGTGCTCCCTCTAGGGCATATTTTGCAAATTTCTTCTGCACTTATTTTGCCTCTTTCGCTTTCCTATCCTCCGCCTTCTGTTTCATCTTTTCCTGCCATAACCCACAATGGTGCACTATTGTTAGTCGTATTTCTGACCATGCTTCAGCCTCCATTCCCACTAATTTCTTCAGTTGTCTTTGTACAGGTTCTGGCAACCCTTGTATTAGTATGTGGTAGAAGATGGCTATTATTTTGTCCCATGGCTCTCGAGTTTCGAGGTGCCAAAGCTCTTGGATCTCTTGACTGTAGTTAACAGGATCTTCATCGTCATGCATCTTGCATGACGTAATTGCCCATATGTCTGAAGTGTCAGGGTATTGTGTCCTTAGTTCTTGCCATACCGCATGTCTGCAATTCTCAAATGGGGACCCGTCATGCATTGTGTTTTGTGTTGTTACCCCTGGGAACCCCGCCCTCTTCCAGATGTCATCTGCTGCATCACCCAGTATTGATACTAGCAGTCCTTTCACATCCCCCACTGCCAGCCTGTGCCCCGCTGTCTGTTTTTCCATTTCATATATCCATTTCCTTGCCCCTCCACTAAGTGATGGCGACCTATTCTTAATGTTCTCCCTGTCTGCGTTCTTCCAGGTTATATATTGTGGCCTAGTTCCCCCTCTCTCTAATAATGGCATCTGTGAATATTCAGCCCTCTCTGTATTGGCCCTCTCTCGTCTTCCTTGTCTGCCCCGATATCTGTGATGTCTATATTGGGAGCCCTGCGTGAAGTATCTCGGGTCCTGTGTGCCTGCCCCGCTGACATGCGTGTTCCCTGATGTGTGTTACCGCTGCCCCATCTCTCCTGTGCCCGGGGAAGTCTCGGAGCCTATTTGTGTAGGGTGTGTGGGGTGCTGTTGTTACTGCTGTGTCCTCTGTAGTCGTGCCACTGTGTTGTTCCCTGTTCTTTTTATCTTGAGTCCTACATTCCCATGACATCCCTATGCCTGTTTGTGTAATGTACAGTTTACTTAGCCCTTCCTTTCCTACACCATTGCTATGTTAGTCTTCCTCACTACAGAATCCATCTGAGAATGTCAACTTAAGTGATATTGGGTATCGCACCGTTATTTTCAAGATCAATGTTTGTAAAATGTGCTGTATCCGCGTCTTCTCCTCCTGTTGTGCTCTGTGGTACGAACTCTGTCTGATGCAACCACGCTACTCCCTGTGTGTCCTGTCGGTATCCGTCGTGGCTGATTCTCTTTTTGTTCTTCTTGTTCTGCCTCGTCTGCCCGTGTCCGATCTATTTCTTCCATTACTTCTTCGTGTACCTTCCGTAGCGCTTCTTCATCTTCGTCTCTCTGACTCTGTGATTCCCCTGTTAATGCTAACCTTAAATCCTTCAGTCTGCTTTCCTTGTACTTACGTGTGCTTTCCAGCAATATCTTCTGTCTCCAAAATGCCATTTCTCATTCAGCTTCAATCCTTTCCTTCTCTTGTGTTCTACGCCCTTTCGCTTCCGTACTCACCTTGCTCGCTCCTCCCATTGTTATCCTCCCCGTCCTCTCTCTCTGCTCCTTCTCCATCAATTCTTCCCATTCCCTACTTTCGTGCACCACCTTCTCCTGCCTCTCCAGTTCTAGCTGTGCCTCTTTCATGTCATTCATTTGCGGGCCTCTGCACCCTTTCCCCAACTCCAATTCCTCTATTGCTTTTGTTGCTCTTTCCATTTCTCCTGTTGTGGTCCCTTGTAATTCCAATAATACTTGTGCTGCTATCCCTTCATCTGGGCCTATCCCTGAGAATTCACTCTTCGCCTGCCTCAGCCCCTTCTCATCAGCGTCGGGGCTTACCTACTTCTGGCCGTGGGGCGTGTGTGTTTTGAGGCATATGGGGGTGGTTTGTACGTGGGGTTTGAGTACCCTCGGCTGCAGTTAATTGCAGAGGCTCCGCAGCTTCCTTTAGCTCACTAATCGGGTATAATCCCTGTTCTTCCTCCTCGTCCGTATCATCCGACGCAATGCTGAAAGGTGCACGTGGTGGGACGCATGAGTCCCCTACCTCTTCCTCTACCTCCTGTATGCTCAACATTTCAGGGTAATATCCCTGGAACATTTTCCACAGCTCGAATATTTCCATGCGGTTTGCTAGCTTTTTCCCCTTGTATGTATTGTGTAGGTACGTGAGTAGTGACTGTAGTATATCCCTCGAGAAACTGCCGTTAGGCAGCCATGGTACTGTTATTTTCCTATCCATACCCTTGGTCCATTCTACTCTATATTTGACTATTTTGTCTCGGTAATTAGGCAGTGTCTTACAGATGTGTTGGATTGGGGTTAGCATCGTCCCGTGTACCCCGTATGGTGCTCCTCCCCCGTGATACATTGTTGCTTTTTTTACTCGTAGTTTTTACCTGACCTCAAGTTGAGGATATCAACCTTCCGCTGTCAGGACAAGGGTAACATTTTGTTAGTTATGCAGTTCAAAGTTCAATTAGCCATACGTGTGACCTGTAACAGCCACACTTCTTTCGAGGCGTACTCTCGTACCACCCGCCTTCAAGGAGCTACTGCTATCCGGCACCCCCCCCCCAACATCTATGGCCCCCTGTGGTCTTATACCTTACTTGGCGTATCTCTCCTCCACGGGTGTGGCCGCCTCCCGGTATGCACCTGCAATGTGTCTGGCCCCCTGTGACCGGGCACCAGTGCGGCATACTCTGGTACCGCCCTGCCTCTACTGGGCTGTCACTGCTCGGTGCGCCCTTTTGATCACGAGCCGGCGCTGTCCACGCTCAGCTGCTAATTCACCTGTTCTGTAGCTTCATGCCGGTGTGCGAGCACCGCACCCGCTAACCACACAATGTTCTATGGCCTAAGGTTGACATCACCAATCTAATTGTTGACAAAACATGATAACCAACCAAACAATGTGCATATGCTTTACACGCAACAACCCCGTCTCCCTAATACTGCATATGACTTTCAGAATCCCCACAGCTGTCTTCCCACCTCCCCCGGAGTGGAGTATACATCATCAATCAACTATTTTGTGTAATTGAACTGCTCCTGTCGCGTCGCCTGATGTGTGATACGCTTCTCATCAGAGAAACTTAACCAGTCAACTACCTTCTGCAATATTAAGATAGCTACAGCTAACTTGTACGGGAATCCGGTATCTATCTAACGAGCTAAAACGCTCAATTAATAGGAAACCCACATCTATTCACCAAACTACAAGGTCTATTCATAGGAAAGCCATGCCCACCACACATGTGTTCCCTGCCCAGACCTATCGGCGCAACAACCTTTCCATCCCCTGTGGACCCACTGTCCTGCCCCCAAGACGCTAACCTGCACAAGAAGGAACTACCTCCACTCCATTCCCTTTACAGATACGCGTGCCGATTACCACCTTGGTTCCGAATGTTATGACAATGTGATACCACCCTCCACCCTACGCACACATCCTCCCCCCACCCACACAATATGTTGTTGTTCGGACCACACTTATTTTTTGGGCACACGTCTGTCGGCGTCGCTCGGCTGCTGGCTCCACTCCCACTTGGCTCACCTCGCCTCTTCTGGACCGCATGTGGACACTCGCCAACCACAGGCGGGATACATTTTTTAAATCGGGTCCCGACGGCCAATCTCCGGTTGTGCTGTCCGGTGGTGTCGCAATTCCGCAATGGTCCTGCGGTCCTCCGAGGTCCGACGGGGGAGGGGGCCGCTTCTTGCCGAGCTGACATCACAAACGGTCTTGCTGGGGTCTCAGGAGCGCATCTCAGAAGTGCCTCCAACTTTTTAGGACAAATTCCAGCTCACGGAAAGCCCTAACTCCTTCAAGGCTGTTCTGATCACCTTCAATTGTTGCTCATGTGCTGGAGACTGTCCAGGGTGTCAAGGCTGAGAAAGCCACCACTGACCAATCCCTCCTCACCTTTAACACTTGTCTAAAAAGTATTGCAGCCACCACACAGTGTACCCTGATGACACATTCCGCATGTATTTTTTTGTAGGTGGTCTCAGGCGGAGCTACTGGATATGGCCTGACCAATTGGTGTACTAACCCCCTATAGAATACAGTGTTAGTTTAGTCCCTTAACCAATCCCATCCCAACTTAGGTTTTCTGAAATGTATCTTTTGTGACGTCATGTTCGCTTATAAACTGGGATAAGCCCGAAAGCAGTTGAGAGATTCTGTAAATCCCAGTGATATCCGTTGCTGTTGTAAGGAAGGCATGGTATCAAACAGTGAAGACAGACACAAGTGACCACAGTTCAAAGGTGTTTATTGAACTTCAATGGGTTGGTTGAACACCTATCTAACCCTAAATCTATGGATGGGAGCAAGCTACGACCATCAAATAATAATAACGCAGTCCTAGTGAAGTCTCTGTCAAAATAAAAGGGCCTATACTAATAAACCTATTGTCAATCCTTACGTATAAATACAAATAGTATGGTAAAATGATATATGCCAAAGAAGTGTTCAAGAAACAATATGTCAGGATATCTCCCGCTGGAAACACTCTTGAGCCTGTGACCTGTGCAGCAGCAGCCTTCATTTTTACCCGTTCTCTACCTGAAAAACGAGCCGCCTGAGGCTCCTGCAGCCACAGACTTTCGACACGCTTCCTGGAGGAGGCGTGTCCTACATCACGTGACTGTATCACGTGACTCGACAACACTTGAAAGGCCGGAGGCTACCACCCTTGTGGCTGTAAGCCCGGTGGAAATAAGCCCATTGGCTGTTATACGGCTGTTGTGCGCTGGTGGCGCGTAAGTGGGTGGGAGACTGCGGAGGCATTTGCCTCTTTGATCCCGGCCCGTGGCAAGCCCTGTCCGCACCGGGACCCGCATTGACGCTCCAGCATCCCGGAGGACCAACTTCAGTTTAGCACCACCCAGCACCAAATGACGCTAACAGCTGAAGGACCACAGACTAGAAAGAAAACTCTCCAACACCGTTGCATGCTCAACCCTTGGACAGGGATGAAATCAACAACCAGCACAAAGGTAAGCAAAACTGCTGGCCGAGTTCTGCTTGCATCTCTTACTCTACCAGCTGCTATATCCGTAGACCACTTGGAACAGCCCTCTGTCTGTCAACTACCTAACACAAGTAAAGCGGCATTGAGTCACGAATGCACAAACGAAGATCAACCCTCCAGGCGCTCTTGTTCCAAAGACCTCATCTCAAATACCAACTTAGCCACTGCCACTGCAGTAAACCTACTTGTGAAGCAGACTCATCAGGGAACGCACGGGCAACTAGCACATTCATTGAGTCAAGAGCATCTTGACGCCATTAGCAACGATGTTCTAGAAATCCCTGCGCCGGCTACTTCTCCTCCCGTCCCTGCTGCTACTCTACTGCCTCTGCAACTAACCAACAACAGGAGCGAAGATACGCCAGCTCAGCCTGCCAGTGCTCATCTTGTTGCGACAGCGCATCACAAGCTGAGCTTGGCTACGGCCACTGAATACTTAACCTCGGACACGATCTGTGATCCTCTGATCCATCTAGCTCCTACAGCGCCTGACGCATCAGTATTCCAACCCCAGCAGCACTTTATGGTGAGCGACGACGAACTTTTAAATTTGCCAAACGTTGAGGTAGCGACTCGCTCTTCATCCTGCACACACGCTGTGAATTTAACTGACTTATCTATACAGGAGAAATCTATGACAACGGTCTCTACAAAAAACCAGCTTCAAACTCTACACCCCTCAAGACCTGCACCCAGCCCTTTTATCTCCTTGCCCTCATCCAACGTGGCAGTTATACCTGCTAAACGCTCATCAGAGCACCCGGGCCAAGGAAACTGTAGTAGCTATGCATGCCAAGCCCCTGAAGATCCAGCAACGCTGAGACCTCCGAATGGACTTCACCCAACCTCGTCCGCACCAGTAACAACACAAAAGCCATCCGGCTTGGAGTGTAGTTCGCTCGCTAGAGCAAGACGCCTACAACGAATTGCAGAATTAAAGGCAAACCTTCAACAACTGTCACCATTACAAGACCAACAAACTGCCCAAGAAAGCACTCCATTCTCTACAAACAAGTCTTCCCATGGCGAAACTTTACAATCTACTCTACCTCGAACCTTGTCACCTATTAATTCGAAGTTTCATCTGGATTGTTCCATTTCATCTTCAATTGAACAAGACGCCACCTCAGCAAACACTTTGCACGCAAGCATTCTATCCGAAGCCATTATGCAAATCCACAACAACGTCCTTGCGGCATCTGCTGTTGCGTTGGCGCCCTTTACCAAACTATATGAAACTCTACAAACCCAAATATCTGACCAAGGTGCAATGATTCAGAATCTGGTAAAACAAGTAGACAAATTCGATCACTTTACAGGCTTTCTCCAAACGCAAATGGAGAAAAACGTTGACCAGACAACAAGATGGCAAGAACGGCTCGGCGATTTGGCCGCCAGACACCACTGTCAAAACGACACACTTACAGAAGGCCTGCTAGACGCAGTGAAATGGATGAGGAAAAACGTCAACTCGAACTCCACACTGCATACAACATCATCGTGTTTAAAATGTTCCTCTACGGCCTCAAAGGATCTCAGATATCAGCCCAACGAGCCAATCCTTGTGACAACCAATGCAAACGCCCCTTTAAAAACTGACGTCTCTGTCGTTGCTCAAACTCCACTGGCGCAACTTACGCATGAACAACAGAGCGATCAACTAAGAAACACTTGTCTTACAAACCCCCAAGGAAAAGGCGCCTCTCTCCTGACGAGTCGTGCAGCAAACCCTGCGGAATCACTTGCTCCAGTGAGCTTTCAACCTTCCTCATTTAACATTTTTAGCGCCTCTGCTAAAACAATTACTATAGCGAATTCAATTAAGAAAAGCCTAACTACCGATAAACAGAAACGTTCTGAAGGTGGTCAAAAGGAATCCCAACAAAAAAAAAAAAAAAGTCAGAATGTAAAAAAATTCATAAGAACTCTGACCACTCCGAAAAAAACTGGTTTGTTCGAACGCAAAAATGATCATCAACAACCAACTTCCTCACAAACTCAAGCGCCGGCCCGGCAAAAAGAACAGAACAAAGTCATGCCTAAACAAACAGCAAAACGACGACGCATAGACTCGATTACTGAGAGTCCGGTTCATTCAGCAAATGAATCTTTTGTAGACCTATGTGATCTCTCTACATATTTAACTGGAAGTGAAACAAACAATTTTTCCTCTTATGAAGCCACGCCAGTAAAGGTCGCCAACAACCTGGCGCCGAAACAAACTTCAGTGAACGAAAAACTGCATAATCAACGTCTTTGCGAAATTCCAAAAAAGCATCCCCCAAACGTTGGAAAGACTTTGCCTTTATCTGTCAGCCAAAGACTAAATCCAAAGCTAACAACAAACCAGAGAAAAATTGATTTACACTTTCGCTCTAGAGTCCATAGTGACACGTCAAAACTTGCAGCAACCCCATGGAAACTCCGCCTTCAAAACATTCTATCTGACGAACACGAATTAAACTTAAATAGAGCTAACGTTCTAAAACTGTTCGCTTGTGTTCCTCAACTTCGGTCCATAAAGACTGATGACATCAAAATCGTTGAATATGCAACAGAAAAATCTACTGACCAAGTGATCTTACATATAACCTCGTGCTCTGCAAAAAACATCTTACTGCAAGCTGCCGAAGAGTTACTAGCCTTTGGTTTTGACATTACCTTGGAACCAGATCTGATAAACCAAACTAAAAACCCGATCGGGAAGAACAACGTAAAGAAACCTGAAAGAAACATCAGTCGAACGCCCCTACGGAAATCACTATCGCTTCCATTTAGATCTCGACAAGAGTTGGTTTTCAAAACAAGAAACGACGGAGGCAGACAAGAATTCAGCAGAAGAAACGATCAAAACCAATGACAATGATCGACACAGACACTCCTCTGTCTGATCTCATGGAACACCCACGGTTTTATGCATCTGTTCAACGATTCTGTAGAACCCTCAGATGAGGTTTTCATGATCTGCCTCCAAGAAACATGGCTCCGCGAAGCACCAACCAAAGATGGATTCAGTATCTTTTTGAACCCTGCGAAAAAAAACTCCAAAGGCCGTCCTTTCTCAGGACTACTAACTATGGTGAAAATCTACAACTGGATGACCCCAATTGTTACAATAAATCCGAACCCCTTTGTGCAAGGAACGATTATCCGATATGATACGAAAACTCCAAAGACCTACAGCCATTTACTTGCAATCAACAGCTATTGGAACCCAGCAAAGATCTCCACTACAAACTTTATTGACTCAGTCACAACCCTAATTGACGATGCCTTTCTTAATTTTACTGACCTATCGGTAATTATATGCGGTGACTTGAACTGCAGTTGGTTTCAATTCAACCCTCATAACATGGAGAACAACCCCATACCTGAAATCGAAGTATGTGAACGAGGCAAACTATGGTCTCGAGCACTTGCCTCACGAAATTGTCAAATGGTCAACGGAAACACAAAGGGCGATCAACCATGCAGCACAACCTGGAAGCGACTCCAATGCAGGAAAACACTGGACTATATTTGGGCCTCTCGAAATATATTCGAAAGGGTGGAATCACTCGAGGTAATCCCGAAGGCCGCTAGTGACCACGATATGTTATGTTTAGTATTACAGCACGAGACTCCCTTTCTGGTTGAGACTTACGACTTACCTCTATCGATAAACGCTGCTGGAAATCGGCTTAAAACCAATGGCCCAAAAATCCTGAAACTAGTCTCCGACCTTGATGACTCTAACAACGTCGAATATGTTCCCCTGCTGGCCGCGTTCTTACCAAAACACTCAAATTCAAGAATCTATGGCAACATTACAAAACATCTTTACAGCAACAAAATAGCTGCAGCAAAAAAATCATTAAGGAAAGATATTCGACTGATAAGAAAGTCAAAACACGATCTAAACGACCTACAAAAGGAGATAAAAACGCGTCGCCAGGCCTACAGAAACTGGCTTAAATCTCACTCTGTAATTATCGAACAAGACAGAGCCGAAATCATGTTAAAACTAATAATCACTAAAAATTCTCGCGACATATGGGCTATACTAAACAAAGGAACCACAAAAACTAACCCAAATATGTCAAATGAAATTTCCAGCGCAAAGTGGGTCGATTATTTTACAAAGGTATATGAACAGCCGCTCCAAGACACCCAAGACCTTATCGCTGCCACTTCTGAAGCCTGGGAAATAACACCTTCACAGGAAGACCTAGAATTAGCAATTGGAAACCTAAAGAATTCAAGTGCTGCTGGCCCAGACCACATCTCCAACATTACATTAAAAAAACATAAACATCATTGGGCCAAATTTATGGAAACTTTATTTCGACAAATTTCCAAATCTAGAAAAACGCCTGCATCATGGGCCAAGGCCATAGTTGTCCCAATCTACAAGAAAGGCAGTCGAGATGAGCCCTCAAACTATCGGCCCATTGCCCTACTAGACACGATGGGGAAAATATTCGGATCGTTTCTTCGCGTGAAACTGACGGCCTGGGCTACCAAAGAAAAACAAACAGATTGTCGACAAACAGGCTTTGTCGAACAAGTTGGTGTCGATGTAAATCTCACCCTGTTATCCATTTTAAAACTAGAAGCCCTAAAAGCGAAAAAAAAAATCTTTTTTGCATTTGTTGACCTCAGACAAGCGTTTGATGCAATAAATCGCAGCAAACTTTGGTCTAAATTACGAGGGTGGAACTGCCCAGCACAACTTCTTGACCCCCTCATAGCGTTGCATACTAATACAACAATACAAGTGAAGGTGAACTCTCAAGGTACACTCACAGAGCCGATCCCAACGCATAAAGGGGTCAAGCAAGGCTGTCCCCTTGCTGCCGAACTATTCAAACTCTTTATCTCTGATTTACCGCACTGGCTTGAAACTGTCCATTGTTTCTCTCCAAAAATAAATGGATCCTCTATCAAATGTCTTGTATATGCCGACGACATTGTATTGATCGACCTAACCCAGATTGGCCTACAACATCTATTACTTAGTTTGAACATGTATTTAGAAGCCAACGACCTGCAACTAAATACAGACAAAACAAAGATCATGTGTATTGGAAAAAGTCTATCGAGGAAAGACAAAAACTTTAACTGGGTAATCGAAAAAGCAGAACTAAAAATCGTATCATCTATAAGATACCTGGGCATCCTGGTTAATAATTCCATCTGCGAATCTGCATGGACAAGCGATCTCTTAGAAAGAGCAGACAAACTAGGTCGCCAAGGAGCCAAAATCAACAAAGACTTTGGGAAATTCTCAATAGCTCCACTACTAACATTTTATTCGCAAAAATTTATCCCCACCATAACTTTTGGCGGGGCGACAGGCTGGAACATCGATCATTCTCTGTGGCAACAACTCGAAGGGAGGTTTTGGAGACGAGCTTTGAGTCTTCCAAAACACATTTCAACTGTAGCTCTGAGATACGAACTGACGCAGAACTCTCTCTACATGACAATACTATGGCAATCCCTATCATTTATGAGGAAAACACTACTTGGTTCACAAATTCCAGCTTATGGAATTTTTGCAAAGGAGTCTGAATATTCACAATCAAACGTATTTCAAACATGGAAGTGTAAAATAAAAACCATCATGGAAGCCGCCAACATCTCTATAGACGAGCTGATCAATCGACCTCAGCACGCAAAAAGAAAACTCGAAACCTGGGATTGGATATCAACTTATGAGCTTCGTGCAACTCGAAAAGCCACCCTCCCAGACTTGACGAGCATGTTGAAACTACACTCCCCTCCGATGTATCTTACAACATGTCCATCTCGCTACCACAGGAATCAATTCCTGAAATTTAGACTGAATGTTCTGAACACCAGAGAATCATTATGTCAACGTCGATCTAAAGTCACTCCCTCAGATAAATGCCGGTTTTGCAACTCAGGTGAAGTGGAATCATTAAAACATCTAATAACATCATGCACAGAGCTGACCATTACTCGAGAACTACATCTGCACTCCTACAAACCCATCTTTTATGACCCAGACGAGTGGTGGGAAACAGTTGCCGCCGGCCAAAACATCAAACTCACATGCAGTATAATAAACTTCCTAGACGCAATCCTGAACACCGATCAAATCTGAGGTCAAGAGACAAGAGTTCATTATGCGTGAAGAAAAAGGATAAAGAAATAAAGGAAGCGGAAATGACAACATCAACTTAAGCTTTAATTGGCACACAACAGCTAAAAGGAGACACTCTTGTAACAAAAGTTTGATACATCTATTAAACTGTAGTTTTACAAAAAAAAAAAAAAAAAAAAAAAAAAATATGTCAGGATAGTTGAGCAGTTAGCTTCCCTTCCCTACGTTTTCAGTAGGTGACAAGGTGACATACTCGAGCTTCGCACACCCTCTAGATACTCTGCCGCGAGGATGCAGTACAAAACATAGATATCATAGAAGTCTCTTTCCATATAAAAGTCTCTTATTGCAGAGTACCTGGCGTAACAAACAAGTACCAAAGTTCCTTTCTCATCAAGATTTTCACATTCACAAGTTTTCGGGCTTATTGCTTAGCACAGGTCTCCCTCAGTCATGCTTGGACCCCCCTTAAACACAATGTTTACAATTTGGAGTCCCTCGATCGGGCTCAGACCTTATAATGTCACTTTCTTTGCTTTCTTTTTGTTATCAAAATTCAAAGACTTTCAACTGTGCAATGGATTTTTCTTAAACCATCACAGGACCACTTAGATTCACTTCATCCATAAGTTTCACTTTATTGCTTTTGTTTCTGCCACTTCTTGGCTGGGTACATCACACAGAGACATTTGATTGAGCATCCCCATGGTGCTGGACCACTCTTTGCCTCATACTTTCTCTGATTCATATTAAAGTTCAAACATCCACCAGCAATTGAGCTTTACTTGCATCTTTCATCACATGCGTTAATTTTCTTCACTCTTGCACTCTTCATATAATATTGCCGCATGCAACCTTGACTTCAACACAGACCGGTCTTGCATCAGTCTCCCCAACTCACCGGCTGTGTTGATCTCTCTGGCGCTTCTTTGATCCTGGAGCCAAGGACAGTACCACAGCGGCTGCTGCTCCTCCCCCACTCAGCCAGTCATGCAGGAGGGCCCCGAGTATCTCTGACACACAATGCAGGATTCTTCAGTCTGGTTTCCTGGCCTTAGTCTTTTTAATCTGACGGTTTCTGGAAAGTAACGGTTTCTCGCTGGAAAGGTCAAGGGCATCTCTCTCCTTGCTCTCCCTTCTCGGTTAGATGCCTTTCTCCCCTCGTTCAGCTGCCATCTGAAAACTGCTGTTCCTTCACATGCTTTGCCTCGCTTAGAGTGTACTCTCGTGCTCTTTTTTTTATCTGTGTGGGGAAACTTAATGGAAGTCGGGTGTGAATTGTTTACAGTAATTGCCTGACTTTGCCTGACCATAGTAGTGGGACATGTCGGGTACAATGCTCGGGTATGAATCTGTTTTCTCCCAGAGCGTGCTTCCTGTGTGAAAGTGTTCGTGTAGGGAAGGGGGGGGTTACAGTTCTCAGGTATCCTGCCTGGTAGGATGGAGTAAAGGTGTAATGGGGGGGGGGGCAAAGTGTCTCACCCAGGTGATCCTCCTGCACTGGTGCACTCCCAGGAACTTGATCCAAAAGCGATGGCCCTGTCCTGGCCACCTGGATGACCGATCCTCGGGGACTAGTCAGTGAGGCACCTTGTGGTTTCTCACACTGTTCCTGTTTTATATGGTTGTTAAATAAAACAGTACTTTGTCAAGTTACTGGATTCTTTCATTTTTTGGTGTGGGATTACCCCATTGCTCGTTCTCTTGCTTATCCACACGGGGATTCCTCCCCATTACAATATATGGTAACAGAGGACAGTTTGCAATAGCCGTCAGTATTGTGCTGCCTTTTCCTGCCGTGAGCCTGAAGGATTGCGTTGTGCCCCGTTAGGACTGGATTGTCAATCACACGTGAACTCAGACAGTCGTCTGGTGAAATTCCTGCCCGCTCTCCACAGGAGGCCCTGCATACCGGAAGGCGGAGTGGCAGATTGTGGCAGGAGTGGTCCCGAAGGCGTCGGCTGACCAACAGATGTAAGTATGGGAACACTAATTTGATATACAACACTTCCATCCTACGTTTGTTTAAGTTGTGGGGAAGGAGTGATGAAGTGTCTATTTATGAGAGATTACCTGTAGCCAGGGTTGTGGTAGGTGGCATCTCCTTAAGTATTACAGAAAAAATGAAAAGACTTAAAAACAAAGAAGAGAAGGTTATCCTATGTCGAGGCATAGAAGAAGGGCAACGCCCCTATGGGGCAGTTATAACACAACCATCCCTTGTCATGAGTGAGACAAGAAGACGGCTGTGGCGTTGGGGTCTTTTTAGGTATTGTGTTGCATTGGGAGTGCACTCATATGTTGTATGTGTATAGAGGTTACTGACGTCAGTGGAGAGAGTTGAGGAAGGTTGGCGGAGGAGCATTCACCAGAAATAGATTATGATAAGGATTTAGAGGATTTATATGAGGAGGTTGTTGGCCCATGAAAGGGGGCACATAGATTGGGGTGAAGTGAAGGAAAAGATCTTGGTTTTGTAGCATGAGGCAATAACCGAAGAGGGGCGAGCCGGATCGAGGTTGTGAAAAGAGGTTATTTTGGTATTGGTGTGGGCTCCAAGAGCACATAGAGGTTTGGGGTTGGCCTTAAAGGGTAGAGTTCTGAATATGGGTGGTGTTTGTGGTGCGAGCCCGAATTAGTGTTAGGGAAGCCAAAGAGGCTTGCAGAAAGGCTTGAGAAGTGTTGAAATTTTGAGTCATTATATTGATTGTTCATAAATGATTGTGAAGTTAGAGTGAAAATATTTGAAGTACAAACAAAAGCCGATTTTGAGGTCTGACGTGCAACCATGCAAGAAACTCCGCTAATGCATTTGTGCAAGTTACTTCTGCGTTTTAAGATTAAGATTTGTAAGTGCTGCACGGAATGGACTTGCAAAACAGCGGGCAAGATGGTAAAACCTTGGCCCCAGGAGGGCAGTCTTTCGAAACCTGTGTTGCAACATATGACCACATATTTACATGAGGCATATAAGGGTAAGATGCTACAAAACAGGCTAGCCATTCTAGAACTAAGAAGATATTCGTGGATGAGGTGGAGGACCCACCCTGGAGAGTATGGATTCTTAAATAGCACCCAGTGAAAGAATTGAAGGCAGCGGCAGGTTATACTAACCCTGTTATGCCCCCTGCCCCGCATATAGCAGTGAAGACGCAATAAATTGAGTGAAGTTAAATAACGCATACCCGCGTGTGATGAGTATAAAGAACGAGGCTAGCAGAGAGTGACATGGAAGGGACAGCAGCAAACAAGAGTGAGTGGGTGGGAGGACAGATATTGTTTAAACTAGACAGACAACACAAAAGCAACCCCAAAGACAGAGAAAAGGGTAAGCTAAAGAGAAACATGGCAAAGAGGAAGAAGTTGTAGGAGGAAGAAAGTGAATGGGAAAAGGCAATGGAAGAGGTTGAGGAAAAGGAAAGAAAGCGGCAGGAGAAAACTGGAAGAAGCAGAGAGGGAAAGGGAAGACAGAAACAATGGGTAAAATGAAGGAGGAAATGGAAAGGCAGAGGAAAAAGCAACAAGGGAAGTAGACAAAGAAAGGGAGAGACAGGTGTGATTAAGCAGAGAGAGGCAGACAATGGAAGTTGAAAGGCTCATCTGAGAACGTTTGCGCAAGAGTGAGGAGAAAAGTAAGGAGCAGGAAAGAGAAAGGAGCTGGGAGAGACGGTTTAGGGAAATGCAAGAAATAAAAAGAAACCTTACACTCCCTGGTGAAGATGAGGGAGAAGGGCTACGGAGGAGGATTGGGACATTATGTCAAAGCAGAAGGGATAGCAGGGCTGCCCTTAAGGGAGTGAGGAGCACAGTGGATTCTCTGCAAAGGGAAGAGCCAAGATTTTTGGACAGAGCCATGAAGGGGTGGCACGGGAAAAGCATATTAAAAAGGTTGGATTTTGAGAATGAAGAGGAGAGGGTTGACAGTGGTGGGACAATGTGGTCAGATAAAAAAAAGGAGAAAGCAAAGATGAGGAAGAAAAGAGGAGCACACACAGCTCCTTCAAGGGAGCAAGCCTAGAACGAGAGGTAGAGTGGTCCTAAGGGGAAGAGATAGAAAGAGAAAGGCCCGAACTTGACACACACACTAAGCGCCCAAAGGGTCAATCCCATAGCTTAGACTGTTACCCCATATGCCCAGAGGTTGAGGGCATTACCAGGACAAAAGAAGGAGAGCATGACGAGCATTCACAGTTACAAAAGGCATGCAAGAAAGAGTAAAGCAGAGCTGACCCAGTTCCCGGACGGCCACAATAAATACCATGGCCACAAATGCACAAAGATAACATGAGATGTTAATTGCAATATATACTATGGCCACAAATGCACAAAGATAACATGAGATGTTAATTGCCATTGTTAACAGTAGGGGCGTGAAAATTGATTTATGAGTTGGAGAAACTGACAGCAGGGATGACTTTAGCAGTGGGCAAAATTAAAAGCTTGTTCGCTGCCATTCTTGGGGTAAATGCTGATGACATTTGTAAACTGGCGGGATATCCTGTGGTGACTGCACAGAACACCTTTTAATAACTGCATTGGCAGCCATATGGCAGGCACTCAGAGTACAGTACCCCGACACGTCAGACATAAGCGTGAACATGGCCCGCAAAGGGCCTGATTCACAGAAGCCTTTTATTATCGCACAATCCTGTTCAAAAACACTCTGTGAATCAGGCCCAAAATGCTGAGGACCCCATTGAATGTATTCAGGAGCATTGTCGTCTTGAGACTCGCGAACCATGGGACAAGTAGGTCTGTTCTATCACATATTATGTTGGGGACTACAAGAGTATGAACAAAAGCAACCAAACAAACTAGCGGGGAAGGAGGCGAGGCCGTGGCCAGAGATTCAGTTGACTATAGTTTACTATTGTCGATGAATGTAAGAGAATGCTAGAAAGAAATGTGAAGCAAGAAAGCTGAAAGTAACAAAGTTAGTTCCGAAAAAACTGTCCACAGAGGCGATGTTGGCAAGCGCAGGGGGAGTGGTTATACAAGACACCAGACACAATCAGCCAATGGCAGGAGGGAACTTTGCAGGAAGGCGAGAGTACAACGATTTACCCCTGGGGAAAGAGTGTGTGTTCAGAGGGAGAGGGGTTAGATTTCATGCAATGCAAGGAGGAGGAGGGTTTAACAGGGTACATCCCAGACCCCTGGGACCACCACAGCAATGCTGGGCATGTGGCAAGATCGAACACATAGCTTGAGTATGTAGAAGTAGTGGAGGGATGCAGCAGAACTGGCACGTCCCTAGATGGGGGTGGGGCAGCATATCCACCAGCATACAGTGCAGAGACACCTGACTATTATGCTTAAGATCACACACAGTATCAGACACATGTACTGCAAATGCAGCAAGCTCCCCAAGCGCAAGTAGAGCCACAGGTACCGACGCAGGGAATACTGTGGCCACATGGAATCCAAACATCAAAGTACAGACTCCCACACCCAGAATAGAAAACACCACGATAGTGGGAGGGAATCCTTTCACCGGAACAGGGGTGAACCTGTACCCACAATAGGACAGCCCACAGACTAACTTGATGTGTTCCATCCCATCTGTCACACCCGACCCACAAGTGGGCATGACCATAGGTGACAAAATGTTCTCTTTTCTCGTAGATACAGGGACCACCAGATCCTGTGTTAGGGAGGGTAATACCCAATGTCAGGCGTTGCCATGAATGCACAAGGCTTTTCTAGGGTCACAAATTTACTGATGAATTGCCCCTCACTGTTAGGGAACACAATCTCACCATGCCACTACTATATACCCACCAGACCCCAGTGAACATAACGGGAGGGGACATGATGAGAAAACTCAACATGATCATCTCATTTACCGAGCAAGGAATAGTGTGCTCTACTCCAGGGATCCACTACATAAATGCACGAGAGTTTATTTGGGCATTTTGTGGTAAGACAGCACAGATGGGTGAACCCCTAGATCCCAAAGTGTTCCAGTATTGGGTGAGTCTTATACTAGCATGGCTCCCTGTAACACAGGGCGACTACACAGAGATTCTGTTCAGACCAGAGATTTCTATGGATGAGGAGGAGAGACATGTGTTCACCCTATAATTGGAAGCAGTCATAGTAAGGGAAGAGAGTAATTCTTCATGGGACAGATGACGAGGAGAAAGCATGGTAGCCAGTGATTGCCCTGGATGAAGGACACAGACGGACTGACTTGACAGATAAAGAGTTGTTTCAAGATGACCCTTCGGATGATGAGGTGGTGTTTTTTTAATAAGCATTACTTATTGGATGAGAACTGAGAACAGGGAAGTGCCACAGAGAATGGCCCTCATAAAAAGGACACAATAATTTCTTGAAGACGACTTGACAGAGATGCCAGCCACTTTGTGGACCAACAGTCCTTATGATGTTGGTCTATTAACGGGAGTAGGAGCAGTCGAGATTACATTGAAGCAGGAACAATTCTACCCAGAGTGAAGCAATGTCCCATGTCCCGAGAAGCAGACAAGGGCTTTTTTAACGATTTTAGTGCAAGTGCAACAGGAATCTTGGTTCCATCCGAGACCCCATGTACCATGGCTGTTTTCGAGGTGAATAAAGTTGGGGGGGTCATGGAGATTTATTCAGGATTTGCGCCCCCTAAACAATATTGTTGAGGCAGAGTTTGCACTAGTTCCAACCCAGCAACAATAATATGCAACATCCCATCCAAAGTCACACATTTTACACCAATTGATCTAAAAATGCATTTTTCTCAATACCCCTTCATGGGGAATCACAGGATTCGACCTTGTTTTCATATAGAAATAAATAGTGGCAACATACAAGATTACCCCCAAGGTACTGCAAGTCCACTTCCCTATATAACAGAGTACTTCAAAGGGATCTGGGCAACATACACATGGACAGCACTGTAATTCAGTACGTGGGTGAAACTTTGGTGTGCAGAAGAACAGTTTTGTAAGGACTCAGTACAGCTGATGACAGTCTTGGCAGACAGGCGGTACAATGTCAAATTACAGTATTGTCAGAAAGAGGTTCTATACATTGGCCAGTTGATCTCACCGAAAGCCAGGAAACTGACCCCCGAAAGAGCAGATGCGATTACGAAAACACCACATCCAAAGGCAATGAGGAAGATAGAGCAATTTATGGGTCTATGCAACTATTGCAGGGCATGGATCTTTCATTACAGCACATATGTTAGGCCCCCCTAGCAGGACTTAAAGCGGCTCAGAGAGACGACTGAAAAATAGGTTTGACAAGTGAAAGGATGGAAGCCTTTGACAAATTGAAAAGAGCAATATGCACAGGACTGTTTTTGCGGATTCCTGATTACAGTGAAGAATTGTATCTATTTTTGCATTTGAATGGGGTGGTGATGACAGCAGAGCTCACACAGAAGACTACCGTGAGACACAAACCATTGGCATACTACAGTAGGCTTTTAGATCCAGTAATGAATGGCCATTACCCCCTATGCACAAGCATTGGATGCAGTAGCCATTGCCATTGAAAAGCCAGTGAGTATCGGGAGAAAGAAAAACTATAGGAGTCACAAATTATAATGGGTTCCCGGAACCCCAGAGGCTTCGACCACCTGACAACTCCTAGCGATGTCAATGTGAGTTCCTTTGACGCCCTGTGTCTGCAGGAAATTTGAGGGTTTCGAGTCTGCATTTTCACCAGCGTCGAAGGGCCCAAAGGGCCATCCCATGTCGGGCCTTCTCACTGCTATAAAAATTGGGAGTGGGTTACACCTAACGAAAGTAATAATGGCTTCAGAATTTATCCTGGCCACCATAGTGACATGGAACAGACCAGAGGATCAAAAAGGAAAGCTTCACAGAGAGGAAATACTTTTAATGAACATATTGGAACCCGAGATTTACATCAAATGAGGCTTATCTCGAGATTATAGAAATGACCATTGTTGAGGTACTCGACATCCACTATATAAAATACATCATTATAAACGGTCACCTTAACACCACATGCCATGCCACCAGCAACATAGGATGACCTGTCACAGGTTCTGCGGACTCCAGAGAGAGAGGGCACTTATGGTCCAACCTTATAGACGCAAGCGACCTGCACAACATGCATTGGTAGCTGGATAAAAATCATCCCAAAGTCCCCACTTGGGAGAACCAGGGACATGAAGCAACAATTGATAAAACATTTGTGTCAAGATACCTTTTGGTCCTCATGACCATAATATATTAATATCAACCTGGAAGACCCTGCGAGAGCCCAAACGAAATATGGGATCAGAGATTGAGACCTGTGAGAAAACGCAATAGAGCGCCTCACGAAGCAATATGCGAATAAACCTATACTTCATCCAACAGCAAACCTGAACGAAGTAGATTACATACCCCTCCTTTCAGTCTTAAAAGTGAACAAAGCAAATCGTTCCATCTCAGGAAAAAAACATACGCACAAATACAACCAACAAGTGGTGGATAAAAGAAAATCCATCTGGAAATTAAAGCGAAAGTCCGTCTCACAAGTAAAAACAACAGAAGTAGAGAAGGCTGTGAGAACCTACAAAACATGGTTGTACCAGAATCGACACCGTCGGTACCAGGAAGATTCAAAAGCGATGCTTGGTGCAATTTGTTGAAAGAAACACTGGACTTCTGGGCATTAATTAAGGGGACTACAAAAGGAATGACATTGAGTCCATCCAAGCAAAATAAAAAAACTCAACGGCTCGCGTGCACCAGGCCCGGATGGAATCACGAATTACGACCTAAAGAAACATCCGGTGCAATGGTCACAATTCATTAAAGAAGTCTTCCAGAATTGCATACGAACACCATACCGTCTTCATGGAAAAAGTCAGTGGTATCACAATTTTTTAAAAAGGAGACAGAGTCAACCCCAATCATTATCGCCTGATAGCTTTGTTGGACACTATAGGGAAGAACTTTAGCTCCTTGATCTTGGATAAACTACAAGGCTGGACTACCTTGTCCACCAGCTGTGATCCTTTACAGGCCGGCTTTGTAAAAAACATGGGCCCTGCCAGGAACATACTTATTTGGAGCATCCTAAAGGCAAAGGTAATGGAGGGCAGACCGAGAATTTTCATGGCATTCGTGGACCTGGTCCAAGCTTTAGACCAGGTCAGGCGTGAAAGGCTATGGAAGAAACTCGAAGGAAGACATTGCCCAGACGAGATACTGAACCCAATAAAAGCCCTCTACTCCGGAACTTCAATGTGTGTATGCCTGAACGGAGAAGGAAGTCTATCCAAATCAATCAGCAATGAGTGGTGAGTGAAACAGGGGTGTCCACTGGCACCGGCTCTATATAATGCATACATAGCGGACTATATGAACTTCGAGTCAAAAATAAGATCTTTTCCTCCAGCTTTTGGAAATGCTAAGATATCAAGATTGCTGTACGCAGATCGGCTTACAAAGACAACTAAATAACCTATCGGGGTATCTAAAAGAAAACTATCTCGAGATGAAGAAAGAGAAAACAAAAATAATGTCTTTCGAAAAAACCTCCAAAAAATCAGAACTTCTGAGCTGGAACATCGAGGGAAAATTATAAGAAAAGGTGAACAGTTTCAGATACTTGGGCATTATCTCAAACAACAAGTTGTGGAAACACCAATTCAAGGAAGCCTGATCGCGAAAGTAAAGACCCTTTCAGCACAAACAAAAGCCATTGATAGAAAGTACGGACGCTTTTTGCTAATGCCGGTACTAACCTTTTATTAAACAAAGGTTGTTCCAAGCTTAACGTACGGCACTGAAGATACGCTTAACCAAAAACTAGAGGGGATGTATTGGCGGAAGGTGCTATCCTTCCCTCAGGCGCTACCAATGACCTTAATCAGGCGATTCTACATTCACTGAAGGCAATAATCGCCCGGAACGGGCTGATGCTATATAGAAAGATAATTCTCCCATCGCCACTCATGATTATGGAGATCATCAAAAAAGTACTAGACGTAGGAACTTTTAAGACCCTAGAGACCTGGGTATTCAAGAACACGTGCCTCCTAGACTGGGCAGGGAGTTCAGAAGAAGAACTGAAAAGTAACCCCACAAAAGTAAAAAAACGCATATAAGAGAGCGACTGGATTCGAACCATGGAGGAAGCATCAAACTCGAAAGTAATAAATAATTACCCTTTCGACTCGGCGAAAATTAACCAAACAAGAAAATACCTGGCGAAGTGTCCGGATAAGAAACGGCGTAAAAATTTCCTCAGAATTCGTTTAAATTGAATAAACACACATGAAATCAAGGCACGAATAAAAGAATCTGAAACGAACAAGTGGCGCTTCTGTAAAAGCCCAGAGAAGGTAGAAACCTTAAGACACCTCCTCTTATCACGCACCGGAATTAATGAAATGCGTGACAGACATTTAGGTCACCTCTTTAAAAACTTTAGAAACTATGACGAAGAGGAATGGTGGAACAGACTTATGAGCGGAGAAAAAACCACCTTGGTTATAGCTGTCTTCAGTTTTTTTTTTAAGAACTAGATTTATCCAGAACAACTAAGCGTTGAGAGTGAACTGAGTAACAAAGGAAAGAGAACAGGAAATATACCATTGAGCGTCCAAGAGAGTAATGCTTAGGAAGTAAACTGGAGAGTCAGACGGACTGATTAATAACAGCTCTTATAGGGCACACGGGCGGAAGTCTATTTCCTTTGGTTCCGCAAACTTGTAAAAATTGTATTTTGTTTTTCAATTAGATCAAGTATAAAATAAAATTAAAAAAAAAGCCAGTGAGTATTACATTAGGCTGCTGATGTAATGCTGTAGGTGGAGCATGCCCTATTTGCCATTCTTGAGAAGCTCTAAAGCTCATTGCCAACAAAGAGTGCATCTGGGTATGAAGTGATCATTTAAAACCCAGCAGTTAAGGTAGTGAGGTGCAGAGTAGTGAATCCAGAAACATTCATAGCAGAAACAATGGAGGAAGGGGATTATGTACAAAACTGTGCCAAATACAGATAAATACTATGATGATGTATCCCATTTCAGAGAAAACACCCTTGGGGGAGTGGCGGGAGGTGGGGGTGCTCTTTATTGATGGGTCTTCCACAATTTACCAGACTTCAGCAGAAAAACACACTGGGACACAGTGGTGAAAGTGAGACACAGTTGGTTCTTTGAGGTAGAGGCGAGGATGAGATTGCCGTCGCCCATTTCAGCGCAAGCAGCAGGATTAGTAGCGCTTATTGTAGCCCTCGAGGCACACAAGGACGGGGAGATAACAGTGTACTCTGACACTGCCTACATGACGTCAACAGTACATGCAGGGCTTTCACATTGGAAAAGGCAGGGCTTCCTTCCTGCTGACAGCATGCCCCCCTATTGGAAAGGCTCATAAACGCACTACACTTGCCAGCAGTCATTGCCATGGTGAAGCGCGCGGCCCACATGAGGGGGGAAGACATAATCTCCTGCTGCAACAAAGATGCGCAGAGGCCAAAAGAGCAGCATGTTTTCCAGAAATTACTGAATTTGGCACCCCAATCAACAAATATGCACTAGCGTGCAACATGATACTGAAGGAAGGATTTAATTCACTGGCCATTAACCAGATAATAGAACTTCAGGGAAGAGCACCAACAGAAGAGCAGGAGCTTTGGAGAAGGTTTTCAGTATCCCCCACAAATGCCCTATGGTGACAGGGGAGCACCGGTAAACCGGTCATGCCCCTCGCATTACTGCTGGCAGCATTAGAGCCACTCCATCACCCAACCCAGATAAGTAAAGAGAGTCTTGTAGCGTAGATTTGCAGAAGACTTGTTCATTCCAAATTTGGCAGAGCATGTAACCACCTTTGCTTTTAATTGCGTTGTGTACCAGAAATGCACAGCAGGACACATGTTGCAAATAGTGAGAGGAGTAATACCCTGGCCCTCTGGGCCCTTTCAACGTCTGCATATAGATTATGTGGCTATATTCAAAAAATGTAACAGCTACAAATACATGCTAGTAGTCATATGCCCTTTTTCTCGTTGGATCAAAGCTGTTTCATGCACCCACCCTGAATCTATCTGTGCCGTAAAATTCCTTGTACAAGAGGTATTCCCACAATAGGGGGACGGTGGCGGCGAATTCCTCCGGTCTGACAATGGACTGCAGTTTTTGAATGAAGTCTTGAAGCACATCACAACCCTACTGGGGATTAAGCACACGTTCTGCTGCACTTATCTCCACAGGTGAATGGAGTCTGTGAGCACCTAAATGGCCTGCTCAAGGAAATACATTGCAAAACTAAAGATGACACTGAAAAAAGGATGGCTCTATTGTCTGCCCCTAGCCCTTTGTGCACTACTCAACCAGCACGGCTCTGACCATCACATAACTCCTCATGAGGTGGTGACAGGATGCTGCATGGGTATCCCATTTGCTCCTCTCAATAGAGTGCTAACCGATGCCCAGAATGCTGCTGTTGTTTTGGGAGCTGAAATGCATGAGTACCTAGCAGCTATGATGGCCAGTGTTTCTTTTATTTCCCCAACAGCATCCGGCAGGGTAGGTCAAAGAAGAACAAGGAAGAAGACGGATCAGTAGACCTAAAAGAACTGCTCAAACCCCTCACCCCCTATATCTTGGACACACGATTTTGCTGAGGAACTTTAATAGGGCGTGGCACAAGCCACTTTTTGACAGACCCTTTAATGTTGATAGTGTCACCCCCAAAGCAGTTAAATTGGTAGGCAGGAGAAGTTGGTTCCATATTGGAGATGTCAAAACCTGTACATGTGAGACCCCTCCACCCCACGTCACAGATGTAGCAGGCAAGCAGAAGGAGAAGCAAGACGCAGTCCGTGACAAGAAGCAGACTAGCATTAACATAGAATTAGTGCAAGCACACTGTTTTTCTCTACACAAGCAACCGACATACTCACATGAACTGTGTCTCTAGAAGATTTTTACCTGTAAAACTAGAGGAGCACTTCTCCGATAAAACAGGAGAAGAAATGTCAAATGTTGCCCTTTCAGCTTTTCATCTATGCCTTTTCACATATGTAGCCAATAGCTATACTGCACTCGAGGAAAGCAAGGTACACATTACTGCCTTACTCGGCATCCCTAAGACTCAATCTTTGAACGTATATATACTTTGGCACTATTAATTCAACTCTTTTGTAGAGTTCTAGTATTTAGAAAATAGAGGTGAGAAGAGAAAGAGGAGAAACATGAAACAATGATGATGGTGCGCAATACTGTAAATGTTGCTAAGCATCGGGTTATAGCTTACAGACGACGAAATGGGAGTGCACACTTGCTACACATGAATTACACTGCAAAGGCAATTGTAGCCATATTATTTGCATTCTGCTGTCCCTACCTCTTTACCCTCCTTGCATTACAGAAGGCAGCACTGTATTATGCACATGTACAAGTACATGCTAATGTGACCCCTGTTTCCCTAGTAACTGAAGTCATGACCTAACCCCTTACCAGTGCCACTAAAGAGATGAAGAGGCTCAAACAAAACATCACCAACAATTTTGAGCATGTAAATGCCTACATGACCAATTTGGCCCACATCACCAATAATATGTATATACCAGAACATGGCCTGTGTGGGGGGAGAAGTTTCTGGGGAGAGCTGCAAGGTTTGTTCTCTCATTCCCTACACCATGAACGCCTCCATAACTTTTGTAGCCACCAAAATCCCAGCACCTCAGGCACAGTGCCTAAAACTCTTGGCTCTTTGCACGAGTAGGGGCCATTTCCAAGGAAAGTGTGCTACACTACAATGAATGTCACAAAAAACATTTCCCTACGAAGCTAGCTGCATAAAAAGGCAAACAATGATAGATATTTTATTGGAACACAGTGTCTGAAAAAATGGCGTAAGAGAGGTAGGGGGAATGCCTGAATGCTGGGAGAGGCCCTAATTACTAGTATATGGACTGGTATTTATAGGGAAAGAATGGGTTGAAGGGCTGATGGGATGCAAAACACAAGCGCTCCTAACAGTTCCAGTGGAGGTGGTACAGAAAGAAAATGATGCGTGCCTCAATGATTGGGCATAGTATTCAAGGTTGCTCACATGGGTAGAAAATGAAGCAGGCCCTTTATCCATAATACCCCTCTGTCAAACTGGATATTAAATTATGCCTCCTATTGTAAATGATTATATGTATATTGGCCTACGCCAAGTCGCATAAAACTGTACGCGAATAACTCTCTACGGCAAGGTCTTGACCTTAGAAATTGATGTAAGCCGCCATCTTGAATCAAATTGCCATTTTAGGTTCTCCTGCTGTGTAAATGTCACCCTGTACATCAATATTATTTTCCTCTTTTCACAGTTGGCACCCGAATAGGGACCCTCAAGATTGATGCCGGACCATTGAAGGTTGACGCATGCTATCGGACCGGGATCGGACGGTGTGATACTACGGGTCCGACTGAACGAGACGCGACACCTCTACAGCGCTGCACGATCTGATCCCTGGACGATAGCCGTGCGGTCTGAGACGGCATCTTGACGAGGGTCCACTTTTGAGGTGAGCAGATTTGCCGAAATCACCAAACACAAGGTAAAATTCGTTAGGTAAGTTCTTTGATAAACCGTATGGTCCTCCTTAGGTTTGGTCAGGTGAGTCGTGACCCGACTCTTAATTTAACCCTGACAATTTGAATTTGGCGCATTGTATCTGCAGTCACAGTTATTGACCAGGTAACACCAAGTTTTTGAGAAATGCCTGGGAAATTGCCTAGCTGCTTTAGGGCATTATTCTGCAGCGATCGACAATCTTTGGAATTTAGCCGCCCAGCACCACAGGAGGGGTCACCGACGTTTACTATGTATTGTAAACATGGCATTGGAAGTGTAGTATTTAATGATATTTGCCACAGACAAACCAGACATGCCTCCAAACTTCAATGGTAGTTTTGAGATCCCGCGTATTGAATACTTAGGGCCTCATTACACGGAAGGCGGTAATGGTTAACGGTCACCGTTAATGGTAACGGTGACCGTTAACCATTACCGCCTTACTACGAGGTCCCTTAGCGGGTTGGAGCTTTAACACCTGCTAAGGGACCTCGGAGCTTATTACGGCACCGCAAAATTGCGGTGCCGTAATTAGCGCCTTCCCCATTCCCATAGAGCCCTATGGGGCAGAAATGGGAATGGGGAAGGGCAATGGCGGAAGGGGGATTTACCGCCCCTCCAACCTTTGAATGGGGCAGTAAATCCCCTTTCCGCCAAGGCGGTGCCGGTATTTTAATAGCGCCATGGCTCACCGCCTTCCGTGTAATGAGGCCCTTAGAGTCGGTCTTGTTAAAGAAAAAGGCCAGACCTGCAGCATTTGATGCTCTACAGAATTGGAAAAAAGAAGCGTTGCAGCAGCTTAAGAGTAGGGAAAAACATGCGCGCCGTCATAAAACGAACGCTGAAAAGGCATTGTTATATGATCAGGACAAACAGTCTGAGTCAGTTAAGAATATGGATAGGGCTTTCTCACTCGGTATTCAGAAAATCTATCCTTCTAAAGACCTTCATGTTTCTGACGAGTTTCTCGACAAATTGTTAAATGAGCGAAGGCCTGGTGCCTCTGCACCACCTCCGTATGATCTTCTTCCTGTTGCTTTGCCTCTTCCTGCTGTTATTCCTGCTATCCCTGCTCAACCTGTTGTTCCTATTATTCCGGCTGTTGTTCCTCCACCTGCTCTACTACCTCTTCCCATTGCACCAGTAATAACACCTCCATTGAATTTGCCTGCACCTCCACTCCCGAGTGGTTCCGTACCGACTATAGTTGATCGGGGTGCGTTACTCGTAATACTGTCCCTACAGATAAAAAGCGGGATTTGTTTGCATGGGCTAAGCATTGTATGGAGAGAGATGATCGAGCTAATGTTTTTGCCACACTGTCTAATATGGATAATTTTCCTGAAAAAAATGTTTTTATTGAAGGTTTAGGGATTCATTTGTGCGTAATGTGGGGTGAATTAAATAATGTGGATCTCCCACAGGGGCTGAGGGATCTGAATACTTTAGCACTATCAAGAGATACTGTGGAGAAAGTACATGAGCATGTCGAGAGGTTGTTTGAGTATAGGAGAGATTTGGAGAAGTTACGGAATGAGGATGACGAAGAAGAGAGTATGTATGTACAGAAACAATTTCTTCCGTGTCGTAAATGGGCATCTGAGGAAGCACAAATTTGTACAAAAGATGCGATTAGATGGATTTCGGATTTATCGATAACTCTGGTTGAGGTATATGACACATATAGTCAATATACGCTAGAAATGCAGAGGAAGGTGATTCAGGTAATGGTAGAGTACCTGCAGGATGAATGTGTGAGGAAGAAGGTTAGTTGTCCCACAGAGTTACTAGGTATTTATAAGAGAGCTTTTTCACTTGACACTTCTTCGACTGCCTTAGCGCTCGACTTAGCTCTGTTGCTTAGTAAGCGTTCGGAGTTGCCTATATCTCAGTTGCCTATGAGAGAGGTACCTCCGACATTTGTCCCAAAAGTTGAGATTGCCGCTAATGCTGCAGCAGGTATAGCTGCTGTGGACATTCCTGCACATTATGTATCACAGTTTGTTCACGTCCCATTTTCGCGACACGAAGTGAACACTATTAGGAAATCTATTCCCGACATTAGGAAAAATCAGACAGGATTCTATAAAGAGATAGAGTCCGTCTTGCAGTCCTCAGTGTTCACCCTAGGCGACATTGACTTGTTATTCCCTGTACTCCTGCCCGTAGATTTGTGGAAGCAGGTTAGAACAATAGATGATGCACCTGGGTTGGGAGATACGTTGGCTAATATAACTAGGCTTGACGGGGAAAGGCCGGCTGGTGAGAGACCGCCTCAGGTGATACCCCCTTTGCCTGACAGAATCATTGCAAAATTAAAAACTATAATTCCCGAAAAAAGAAGTATTTGGGACAAGCTTACCGCCTGTGTCCAAGGAAAATCTGAGGGTGCCACCGAGTTCTTTAATCGGTTTGAACAAGTATTCTCGGACTTCAGTGGACAGGATTTAGGCACAGAATCTGGGAAAAGGTTATTTGTGGACAAATTTGTGCGTGGACTGCTGCCTGACATCCAGTCAAAGATTATGTCTTACGAGAGCGCTTGGCAGGCGAAATCTCAATCAGAAGTACCGCACATGGCTCAGTACTTCGAGAACCGTGTCAATAATGAAAAAGATAGAGTAGAAAAGAGGAAAGGAGACTTAAAGACTAAAGTATTGTTACAACAAATTGTTAGAGGCCCCAGAGGGGGGAGTTCGCAGATTAGAGGTCAGTATGTTCCACAAGGGAATGTGCCCTTGGGTCCTGTGAACATTAACCAGTGTGCCTATTGTCGCCAGGAGGGTCATTGGCATGCACAATGCCCCGTCCTTCGACAGAGGTCGAATAACACATTTGGGAGTATGGGTAGACGACCCAGAGGTCACCCCGGGGTGGGGGGCTCTGGTAGAGGTCCGTTTTCACAGGATCCTCAGCAACCTTTTTCACAGGACAATCAGACTTCGAGTGTGGATACTAGAAACATATTCGATCACCCTTCTGCTGCTTACCTCTTTGAGGAGCTTTCTTCTGATGATATTCTGTTTCGTTAGGATTGCCCGAAGCAGGGCTTGGAACCTGCACCTATTCCCGTTAGTCAGAAAGGTCCCTACGTTGAAATGGTAGTGGGAAATAGGAAACATCAGTTCTTGATAGACACTGGAGCACAGAAGTGCTCCATTGATCATTCTCGGGTTCCAAACATTCCACTGTCAGGGCAAACCAATGTCTCCGTAGGGTTTTCTGGCACACCAGTTACTTGTCCGGTTTCTTCGCCGGTACCTATTTCTTTGGGTCCCTTTACGGACCATTGTCCCTTTCTTTTGACTACGAATTGTGGAGAGAATTTGTTGGGGTTGAATCTGTTGAAGGAATTAAATGCGGTAATTCATTGTTCATCTGATGGAGTGCGTTTGACGATTTCACCACAGCAGTTTTCTGTTTCACAATTTTGACTAGATCTTTGCCACCAGAATTCAGTAATGTCCCGGAGTGTTTGTGGGCGGCTGACCACAATGATGTCGGTGTTCTACAGATTGAGCCTGTTAGAATAGTCTTGAAACATGGTATTAAGCTGCCACGTATTCCGCAGTATAAGATCTCGGTTGAAGGTGAGCGAGCTTTGAAGAGCATTGTTTCCGATTTTGTGCATCGTGGGGTGATTGAGGAGATTACAGGAAGTTTGTGCACTAGTCCGATCCTACCCGTGTACAAAAAAGGCGATAATGCTATTCCGTTTCGTTTTATAATTGATTTGCGTGCCATTAATAGAGTTGTCGCTCCACAATTTCCAATTGTGCCTGATGTGACGACGATATTAACTATGATCCCAGCTACGGCTACTTACTTTAGTGTTGTGGACCTGAAGAATGCTTTCTTCAGGTCCACAACAGTAATATACACAAGGACAGTAGATATTTGTTTGCATTCACCTTAGGGGGACGCTCGTTCACATTTACTCGTGCACCTCAAGGTTAAACCGAGTGTCCTAGCATTTAGAGTAGGGCCTTGAAAGAACAGCTTGATACTCTTGAATTACCCCCTACTTGTATGCTGCTTCAGTACATTGACGACTTGCTTTTAGCAGCAGATTCTGAGAGCTCTTGTAAAGAGGGCACTGTATTGTTGCTCATCCATCTAGCTAAGCATGGTCACAAAGCTTCACTTAAAAAGTTTCAATATTGTTGCCAGGAGGTCACCTATTTAGACTACCCCCTGTCAAAGGAGGGAAGAAGATTGACACCTGAAAGAATAAAACACATTTTGGGCATGTCTGTCCCAAGTACACAGAAAGAAGTCAGAGCCTTAATAGATATGGCTTCTTACTGTAGGTTATGGATTCCAAACTTTTCACTAGTGATAAAACCGATGTTGGCTTTGACAAAGAAGGGCATTTCTTCGCCATTGCCATGGAAATCGGAACATCAACAATCATTTGAGCTTCTCAAGACTGCATTATGCTCTGCACCGGTTTTGGGTACACCAAATTACAACAAGGCCTTTGTGTTGTTTGTGCATGAATGTGATGGATGTGCTTTGTTCCTGTATTAATGCAGGAACACGGAGGGAAGAATAGGCCGTGCGGTTACTACTCTTCCGCCCTTGACCCTGTCGCATGCGCTTTGTCAAGATGTTTGCGAGCTGTCACTGCTGCTGCCGCGTCTGTAAAACAGAGTGAGGGAATGGTCCTAGGCCGTGATCTAACCCTGATGGTGCCTCACTCTGTAGATGTTCTATTGAACAAAACCCAAATGCAACACCTGACTTCCGCACGATTGGCGAGATATGAGTTAATTTTGTTTGCTCCCCACATACAAATTAGGAGGTGTTGTGTTCTTAATCTGGCTGAACTCCTACCTTTCCGGCAAAATACTGTTTGCGGTGATGATGAGTCACATAACTAACTGTATACTACTGAACAAGAAACGAAGGGCAGAATTGATCTTAAGGACACTCCTTTGGATAATGCGTAAGGGGAGCTATTTTGTGATGGCTCCTGTTTCAAACTACCGGATGGTACATCCACAGCTGCTTATGCAGTCACTACATTGAGCACGGTTGTAGAGACCAAGCGAATTACACATGACTCCGTGCAGGACGCAGAGATTATAGCATTAACCCAAGCTTGTGAGCTTTCCGAAGGGCTAACAGTGAATATATATACTGACAGTCAGTATGCTTTTGGGGTGGCTCATAACTTTGGGAGACTTTGGTCAGAGAGAGGGTTTCTAACTTCACAAGGGACCAAGATTCAACATGGCCCCCTGATAGTACAATTGCTCTCGGCGCTCGCGCTCCCTAGTCAGTTAGCGATTATGAAATGCGCAGCGCATCGCTAGATCACAGACGATGTAGGAAAAGGGAATGCTTTTGCTGATCAGATAGCCAGACAAACTGCCACAGATCTTCGCACAGAAATGTATGCTCTAAGAGAACTAGGGATGTCTATGTAATAGACGAGGATATTGGGTCTGTGCGGGATATCCAAGCCACAAAGGAAGAATCTAAGAAATGGGCTGAAGGCTTGGGGAAATTCAAGGATGACAGGTGTTGGGTGGACACAGTTGAAGGGAAATGGTTACTTCCTAATGCCTACATAGTCATGATGGTCACTATGGCGCATGGTCCCACACATGTGTGTGCTCAACAGATTACGCAAATGTTAGAGAAAGTCTGGGTAAATGATAAGATTTCGAAAGTTGCTCAGCATTATGTCCAAAATTGCATGATTTGCCTACAGCACAATGTGGGGAAGGGGACAGTAACTCCAAGGTGTAGCTTTGGGCCGCCTTCTGTCCCGTTTGAAGTGATACATTTTGATTTTATTGAGATGGAGCGGTGCAATAGTTTAAAATATGTCCTTGTGGTCATTTGTGCCTTTAGTAAATGGGTTGAGGCTTTCCCTGTCAAAGATGCTACAGCCATGACCACTGCAAAAATTATGATAAAGGAGTACTTCCCGCGGTTTGGGTTGCCAAGAGTCATCTGGTCGGACAATGGTCCACATTTTGTTGCTGCTGTAATTTTACCGATCTGTACGGCACTACATATTGATAAGCAATTTCATTCGGCTAGACATCCTCAAAGTGCCGGGTTGGTGGAGAGACATAATGGTATCCTAAAGAACAAACTCGCTAAGACGTGTGCTGGTACCAGACTAAAATGGCCGGACGCCTTACCGATTGTGTTACTAGCCATGCGCACTAACCCTCAAACTAAGACTGGGCTCTCTCCATTTGAGGTGGTGATGGGGAGGCCTGCCAATATTTGGGGTCTTCCGAAACTTAAAGCACTGAGAAATGTTGAGAATGTATTGCTTTCAGACTACTGTAACCAGTTGACTAAAAATCTGTATTTCATTTATCATCGGGTACGATCAGCTTTACCTGTACGTTATGAAGGCCCAGGACACAACATTCGGCCTGGAAGCTGGGTCCTGGTGAGAGCATACAAACGGTCCTCTTGCCTCGTGCCTCGCTGGCGTGGACCATTCCAGGTCTTGTTGGTCACCCAAACGGCAGTGCGGGTGGCTGGAAAGAAGAACTGGATACATGCGACGTATGTCAAGAAACTTCCTCACCCGACGCTGCACGTTACAGAAGAAACAGAACCCCTTGCTAACGCTGCAATCGATGATCCTGAAGCAGCAAATAGCACTGAGAGTGAATCGGAGAATCTCTCTCAGCCCGCGGGGCTTGGGTAACCGTCCATTTTGTCTCCACACTCTTTGGAAAAGTCATTTCCGGAAACCATTGCTTCGAATTCTGCAACTTCCGTTGCCTCTGATACGTTGCTTCCCTCAGGGGGTGACGTTACCTTATTTCCGGATCAAACAGTACCTGGAACCACCAGATATAATCTCCGACGGAGAAAATAGACCTACAGCACGGTTCGACTGTGCATTCAAAAGAAGGAAAGAATCATCAAAGGCTTGCTTTTTGCCCAAATTTGAGAAAAGGGGGGTTCTGACGGCTAGGGTTGGGGAAGGACTAAGAAGCCGCGTGACCGGGGAGTCGTCAGCAACGAACATTGGGGTTTCCATCCGAAGACTACGATGCCTGCCACCGCTACTGCCCATATTGGACTTGTAAATAAGGTGGTCACCAACTTGAACGATGAACAATGTGCCTGGGCCCCGAAAACGTATTGCTGTGTTTTGATGATAATAATTGGGGTTTTTATAGTAACTGCTTTAGGATTTTGGTACGCTGAGGAGATTTATCCTCTAGAGCCTCTTTTGCCAACTGAAATTGCACCGACTGTTTTTTCTCCTTTTGTACACCTGCATACTCTGTCACCTAGGGACTCTCAGCATAGACAGAAGTATCACAATAACACTATGATGCTAATTATGAATTTGACACATGCCATTTTAAACAAAACCAATTGTTGGGTCTGTTCACATTTACCGCAACATGGGGATAAGGGGCTAGGTTGGTATATTCATCCCTTACCTTTGACGACTGCTTGTTATGCCTCTCTCAGAGCACTGTTCTTTGGCCGATGGAATGATAGCATCTTGAGGAACTTTGTTGGAACTCATTTGAATGATTTTGAAAAACGTGTTCTGACTCCCCTGGGATGCTCGCTTTTCGCAAATAGGAGCAAACCCAACGTTGCTTCTATTAGGCCTTCTGATAGACTATCCCGTCCTTTCCAATCTTTAGTTTCCTTTAAAATGGCTCCGATAGGCAATAAGGATGCCGTGCCTCCTTCTTACTCTGTTAACCATAGCCCTGATTCAGTTTCTTTCTGCATACAGAGGAATGGTACCCGGTCAATGGGAGATTTTAAAGGCTGTGCCAACGTTGCAAATTTGACTGGGGAAAACAGACCTTTTTATGTGGGCGAACCTGTCTATTTCGTTTGCGGTAATGTAGCATTTCCATGGTTGCCCAGGGATTGGCAGGGAACCTGTTATTTAGGGATCCTGTTACCTGGGGTATTCATAGGAAGCACTTTGGAAGTTTCAAAGGCTCATCCACGATGGGACGAGAATGGTGATACCCCAGCACAAGTGATGGGAGATATAGCGAAATCAGTTGTGCCATTTTGAGGGCAGATAGCAAATTCCGAAGACATCAGGAGACTAGCGAGAGTACTGGAGAAAACCATCAACCGACCACAGATATACTCTATAACATGACATTAGAGCAGAAAGCGATAAGATTAGTAGCACTCCAGAACCGGATGGCATTAGATGTCATTCTGGCTGAACATGGTGGAGTATGTAAATTAGTGGGGTCCGCTTGCTGTGTTTTTGTTCCAGACTCCTCCCCAACCATTTTCAAAGCAATTCAGAATCTGCACGTCCTTAGCTCAGAAGTGCATGTTCCTGAGGGGAACTGGAATCTTAGTGCTTGGTTTTGGGATTTCTTGCGATCTTGGGGTTGGAAGGTACTTTCAGTTTTGTTGATCATTTTGGGAGTTCTGCTATTCCTTTGTTGTTGTTTCCAATGTCTGCCTAGTATATGTTCGATGCTAGGGGGATGTTGTGCTCAGGCGATAGGTACGATAGGACACAAAGTATATGCCCCGGATAAAACTTCCAAGGAGTATGTGTTAAAAGAGATCTTAGTGAACGACCTGATGGCCATAGATATCTCTGACACCGATTCAGGGTGTATGGACGATGACGTATGGAGTTACTTGCAAGGACATCAGAAGTAGTCTTGGCACTTGGCATATGCCAAAAGGAGGGTTTGTCAAACTGGATATTAAATTATGCCTCCTATTGTAAACGATTATATGTATATTGGCCTACGCCAAGTCGCATAAAACTGTACGCGAATAACTCTCTACGGCAAGGTCTTGACCTTAGAAATTGATGTAAGCCGCCATCTTGAATCAACCAGCCATTTTAGGTTCTCTTGCTGTGTAAAAGTCACCCTGTACATCAAAATGGTGGACGATGCCATTCCGAACAGAACCTGGTCGGCATGACCTCCGTACAGCTAATGAATAACTTGCCTGCAAGCCACTTGTTAGGGTCGTGAACTGAGACCTTGTCCTTCTGTTGACCTGCATGTAAATGGATTACCTGTATTAACGGAACTGATCTATGCGCATACTAATGAATAAATTAGAGTTGACCTGGCAGAGACCCTAGACCTGTTATACATTCATGGAATGGTCGACCCGTGAAGGGGTTGGACAACAGGCTGGAGAAATGTATAAAAGCCTGAATGTCCCAATGTACAGTCTCTCACTGAATACATCGAACCCCGTTAAAGTTTGTTGTGTTGCACTGAGGGCCGATAGCTATCTGACCTGTCATTTGACTTTGTCATTGCTTGACCTTAAAATAAAGTACTTTGTATGTTCCTTTGTAACTGGTGTTTGGTGTGTTTCCTTTGGGTTCCCCGGCCTCATATTATTTTCCTCTTTTCACACCTCAAGAATGCATCACTATGTTAGCAGAATGATGGTCCAGTAAAGGTTGGAGAAAACAGAGAGTGCAAACACATTTCAAAGATAACCGGTATGAGGGTCGGATCAGCAGTACCTTTGGACCACTATTGGGCCTGTGGTTGTAAAGCGTACATGAAGTTGCCTCTGAATTGGGGAGGAATATGTTTCCTGGTGCTACTGAACACACCAGCGTTGGTGGTGGCCAAGAAAGACATAAAGATAGATGGGTTCCCCAACATGGATGCGCACCACATGAAGAAAAGTGCCCGGGAGCTGTACCCGGAAGAGAGGAACTTATCTCTAGCAAGATGGAAGCAGCACTTGATGAGATACCAGAGGAGCACAGACTGTTCAGCAGGACATAAATGTTCTTCGCCTCTGTTG